>NC_072377.2:153847500-156247500 GCF_028885625.2 Pongo pygmaeus | reverse complement strand
GGCACTTTCTTCATGTAGAGGCAGGCAGGAGAAGTGCCAAGTGAAGGGGTAAAGAGCCCCTTATAAAACCATCAGATCTCATGAGAACCCACTCACTATCACAAGAACAGCATGGGGGAAATGTCCCCCATTATTCAATTACCTCTACCTGGTCTCTCCCTTGACATGCGGTGATTATGGGGATTATAGGGTTTACAACTCATGATGAGATTTGGGTGGGGACACAAAGCCTAACCATATCATTCCACCCTGGCCCTTCCCAAATTTCATGTCCCTTTCACATTTCAAAACCAATCATGCCTTCCCTACAGTCCCCCAAAGTCTTAATTTATTCCATCATTAACCCAAAAGCCTAAGTCCAAAGTCTCATCTAAGACAAAGCAAGTCCTTTCCACCTACGAGAGCCTGTAAAATCAAAAGCAAGTTAGTTACTTCCTAGACACAATGGTGGCACAGACATTGGGTAAATACACTGATTCCAAATGGGAGAAATTGGCCAAACAAAGGGCTACAGGCTCCATGCAAGCCCAAAATCCATCTGGGCAGTCAAACCTTAAAGCTCTGAAATGATCGCCTTTGACTCCATTTCTCACATCCAGGTCACACTGATGCAAGTGGTAGGTTCCTATGGTCTTGGGCAGCTCCACCCTGTGGCTTCATGGGGTACAGCCCCCCTCCTGGCTGCTTTCATGGGCTGGTGTTGAGTGTCTGTGTCTTTTCCAGGTGCACAGTGCAAGCTGTCAAATAATCTACCATTCTGGGATCTGGAGAATGGTGGCCCTCTTCTCACAGCTCCACTAGACAGTGCCCCAGTGGGAACTCTGTGTGGGGGCTGCAACCCCACATTTCCCTTCCTCACTGCCCTAGCAAAGGTTCTTCATGAGGGCCCCTCATCTGCAGCAAACTTCTGCCTGGACATCCAGGCGTTTCCATACATCCTCTGAAATCTAAGCAGAGGTTCCCAAACCTCAGTTCTTGACTTCTGTGCACCTGTAGGCCCAACACCACATTTAAGCTGTCCATGCTTGGGGCTTGCACCCTCTTAAGCAATGACCTGAGCTCTATGTTGGCTCCTTTTAGCCATAGCTGGGCTGCAGGCCACCAAGTCTTGAGACTTCACAAAGCAGTAAGGCCCTGGGCCTGGCCCACAAAACCATTTTACCCTCCTAGGCCTCCAGGCCCATGATGAGAGGGGCTGCCGTGAACACATCTGACATGGCCTGGAGATGTTTTCTCCATTGATTTGGTGATTAACATTTGGCTCCTTATTACTTATGCAAATTTCTGCAGCCAGCTTGAATTCCCCCCACCAAAACTGGTTATTCTTTTCTATTGCATTGTCATGTTGCAAATTTTCTGAACTTTCATGTTCTGCTTCCCTTTTAAACATAAGTTTCAATTCCAAACCATCTCTTTATGAATGCATAAAACTGAATGCTTTTAAGAGCACTCTAGTTACCTCTTGAGTGCTTTGCTGTTAGAAATTTCTTCCACCAGATACCCTAAATCATCTCTCTCAAGTTCAAAGTTCCACAGATTTCTAGGGCAGGGGCAAAATGCTGCCAGTCTCTTTGCTAAAGCATAGCAAGAGTAACCTAGGCCTAGGAGGAAAAAATGGTTTCGTGGATAGGGCCCAAGGCCTTGGTGCTTTGTGCAGTCTCAGGACATAGTGCCCTGTGTCCCAATTCCCAAAAAGTTTCTCATCACCATCTGAGACCACCTCAGCCTGGACTTCATCATCAACATCACTGTCAGTATTTTGGTCAAAGCGATTCAACAAGCCTCTAGGAAGTTCCAAACTTTCCTACATCTTCCTGTCTTCTTCTGAGCCCTCCAAACTGTTCCAACTTCTGCCCATTATCCAGTTCCAAAGTCATTTCCACATTTTCAAGTATCTTTATAGCAGTGCCCCACTACCTCGGCACCAATTTACTGTATTAGTTCGTTTTCATACTGCTATGAAGGACTTCCCAAGACTGGGTAATTAATAAAGGAAAGAGGTTTAATTGACTCACAGTTCAGCATGGTTGGGAGGCCTCAGGAAGCACACAATCATGGCAGAAGGCAAAGAGGAAGCAAGACACCTTCTCCACAAGGTGGCAGGCAGGAGAAGTGCTAAGTGAAGGGGGGAAAAGCCCCTTATAAAACCATAGGATCTCATGAGAACTCACTCACTACCATGAGAACAGCATGGGGGAAATGTCCCCCATGATTCAATTACCTGCACCTGGTCTCTCCTTTGACATGTGGGGATTATGGAGATTTTGGGGTTTACAATTCAAGATGAGATTTGGGTGGAGACACAAAATCTAACCATATCACCTGATCATCCTGGATTATCCTGAGTGTGGATGGACAGATTCTGGTAGCTAAAGTTTGTAGTCACCCATTTCAGCAGCCAGGGGACACCCTGACACCCTGACACCCTGACGACAGAGCTGTTTTCTTTTCTTCAACAGCTTTTCTTTTTCTTTAGTCTTTTTTTTTTTTACTCTTTTTTATTATTATTATTATACTTTAAGTTTTAGGGTACATGTGCACAATGTGCAGGTTAGTTACATATGTATACATGTGCCATGCTGGTGTGCTGCACCCATTAACTCGTCATTTATCATTAGGTATATCTCCTAATGCTATCTTTAGTCTTTAGTTATTAGGTGGCAACAGATTGAACAATGAGGTTATTTCTTTGATACTGCTCTCACAGTGCAAAATAAATCATTGTCAATTTAGCAAAGGTCCAGTTTTGATAAAGCATTTACCAGCAATCATGTACAAGAAATACATTTTGGCACCACATTGTGTTGTAACTGCCCTTCGGAGTGCTCTTGGAATAATTTCCTCACTTCTATTGGCTCTGTTACTTGTGATCAAAGCAGAAAGAGTCCAGGTCCAAGGCAAGCTAGGCCCCAGGACTTGGGCAGTGGAGATCATCCAGCTCTAGTTGCTGCAGTACGCAGGGCAGAGAAGCTAAGAGGTGCATGTAAGCACAAAGAGGACAGGATAAGGAGCCTCCTGGGATGCCTGAGATGGTTTCTGAACCTGGGCATTAGGGGATGCCAGGCAGCATGTGGGGACTCAAAGTCAGATAGACTCTGTGTACTTTCTTTTTTGTTGTTGTTTTTTGAGATGGAATTTCACTCTGTCACCCAGGCTGGAGTGCAGTGGCACGATCTCAGCTCACTGCAACCACCGCCTCCTGGGCTCAAGTGATTCTCCCGCGTCAGCTCCCTAGTAGCTGGGATTACAGGCACCCACCACCACAGCTGGCTAATTTTTTGTATTTTTAGTAGAGACAGGGTTTCACTATGTTGGCCAGGCTGGTCTCGAACTCCCGACCTCAGGTGATCCACCCACCTCAGCCTCCCAAAGTGCTGGGATTACAGACGTGAGCCACTGTGCCCAGCCTCTTTGTATTTTCTAGAAGATCAGTCTATTCATAGAGAAACAGGGCCTCATTCACTCCTTAATTCATTCATCTACTGATTGGACAAACATAAACCGAGTAGCCACTAAGGGCTGAGCATCATGCTGGCTGCTAGGAAAATAGAGACAAACAAAACAGAATAGACACAATCTCTACCTCAATGGAGTTTTATGACCTTGTAGTAGGGACAGAAAATAATAAAAGATACAAATGTATAATTCTGAATTAGGATAAGAGCTGCAAAGAGGTGGGGAAAACTTCTCTGAGGAGGTGAAGTTTAAGCCAAGAGTTGAAGGGTGAGAGCCAGCCCTTTGAAGAGGGGTAGGAAGAACTTCCTAGGGAAAGGTATCGGCAAAAGACTGTGAGGTGGAAAGAGCTCAGAGGACTGCAGGAACTGGCAGAGCAAGGAGGAGAAGTAGAAGGGAAGAATGGAAAGGTCAGCAGGAGTTGAACCACTCAGTGACTTGTAGACAAGTTAATACACCAGAATGCTGTTTCCAGAGTAGAGAGAAGCCCCAGAAGGCTTCCAAGCATAGGAAGGACATAATACAATCAACAGTCTTCAAAAGATCAGTCTAGCTGCTGTGTGGGACATAGATTGAGGGGCAAGAGTGGAAGCTGATTTTTGCATGGGGGAAGGGACAGCCAAGACCAAGCAGAGTATTCGGTGTCCAAGTCAAATCAGTCAGAATTTAGAACAGAGCCCCTCCCTCTCCAAGAAGATGAGGTTGGGTGGTGGATGATAGGAAGGGAGATCAAGGCAGGCCCTCTTGACTCCATACATGGATGCAAAGGCTCTGCCTGGAAACATACCTGGACATAAATGTAACGAGCTTGCCAGGGTATTCCTGCCCCTTCTGGAGCTGCAGGAGGTCTGAGGCTACAAGCCAGGCTTCTACCTGTGGCTGTGAGAAGTGAGGGCATCAGATAAGAGAGGTAAGGCTGGAGCTGAAAACATGAGCACATCAGGTGGCCACATATTCACTTTCCCTTCCGTCTTTTTATAACAATCTTCTCCCAATGCCCAGGGACATTGTGTTCTTCCTGACTGTGGACCAGCTGGGATTCTGCTGTGTGTTCCTGATGTTTCTGGCAGATAACCTCAAACAATTAGGGCAGAGAATTCAAGCAGAAATACCAGATGGCACGAGATAGCCCAGCTTGAGTTTTAAGCAGCTCCATCCAAATCAACCAAGTTTGTGAAAGCCTGTGAAATTCAGCCTTTGCTTAGGACACTCCAGGTCCTTGTCTCCGAGCAACAACAGATGAAACAGGATATGTTTTCAACTTGAAAATTGTCAATATCTCCTTATTGGACAAGACTTATTCCAAATATCTTAATCTGGCTCACAAGACCCTAGGTGCTCTGGTCCCTACCCGCCCTCCAGCCTGATCTTTTACTTCTCTCTGTATGCTTCAACACATCTGGGCTATCTACCATTCTCAAATACATTGTGCATTTTCCCAACACTGAGCCCTTACTTATGCTGTTTTTCCTATAGGTGACATGCTCCCTTCTCCTCTCTCATCTCCACGTATTCAAATCACACCCATCCTAAATGCTCACCTCCTCTGGGTATCGTTCCCTGCGTCACACAGCGGAATCACTACCTTATTTTTCTTTTCTTAATTTAATCCTACTGTTTAAATATATTTATAGTTTTCCTTGAATACAGTTACGTCTTCTTTATAGCTAGCCTATGAGCTCACAGAGGGTAGACAAGTTGCTTTGGAGCTCTTAAAACAAAGTAAGTACTCAGCAAGTATTTGTTATATGTGTATTTTGAGCAAATAGGTCTGTACATTCTAGTGCTTGAAGAATTTCAAGTGGTATAGCCACTTAAGGCAGGCCACAAAGCACTGTGTTCACTTAGCTCTTATGTTTGTAAATATATTATGTTTGCATATGTATATATATACATATATATGTGTATAAATAAATATAATATCTACTGCCAATATATAATATACCTTTCTGAAATGAATCTACAGGTGCATCTTTTATCTTCATTTTAAACTCTTGTTTATTTTTTATGATGTCTCTTGAGTGATACAAAATCTTCATGGTTGGTTTCTTCCCCTCAGAACACAAAAGCACCACGGCTCTTTCTTAAACAAAAGCAAACAATAGCATGAGACTATAAAATATAAAAGGTCTCCATAAATTTCTCCTCCTGAAAAAACACACATTAAAAGTTATGTGACCATCAGTAAAATGAGGGAATAAAAAATAAAAAGGCAAAAGTTATGTGAATAGTTTTTCAGTTTTTTTCATAAATATTCAAACATGCATATATAATAATTTTTTCAGACTGTGATATGGATATGCTATTTGCTTTTTTCCATGCTTAATGATATATCATGGACTCACTGTATATAATTTATTCACCAAGTCCTTAAGGACAGACATTTTGGTTGTTTCCATTTTATTTTATGTTATTGATATAATAAACAATACAAAAAACTCTGTAAAGAGTCTCCAAAGATAATTTTTCTCTCTTTATATTTTATATTTGCTTCTTTATATTTTCACCATCATAAAACAAAATCCATATTTGGAAAAAAAAAAAGATGCCTAGGTCATCTCTCTGTCCCTGTTCAGAATTTCACCACTCTCTTCCAATGAATGAATTAATTCATTCAACCAATACATATTGAATATCTATCCTTGAGCTGGCCACTGTGCTGGTAATACAGCCGTGAACAAATCAGATTAAGTTCCTGCCCTCCAACACTTACATTCTAGTGGGAAAGATAAACATTTAGCCATAACCATGCTAGTGTAAAATTACAAAGCATGATAAGCCCTCCTGAGGCAATGGACTGGTGCTATAAAAGTAGGGATCTGATGGAGTTTGGAGGGAACATTGTCTCTGAAGGCTGAGCAGTCACTAAGAAGGGAATTTTGGGAGACAAGGTTTTCGGCAGTGAGAAAATCTCCAGAGGCTGGTGCTTTTAAGGGCTGAAGATTGACAGAAATGGCTGGAGGACATAGGGATGGGAACAGGCAGGTCGCAGCTAAGGTTCACATCATCCTTTTTTATCCACAGGTGATCAAGACAACTGATGAGATCATAGCTGACTGCCAGGGCAGAGGGGTGGCGATTCCCACACCCACTGTGGATGCCACATCTACACAGTGTTCACATTTCCGTTGCTGGTGCTGCTGGTGTTCCTCCAGAGCCTCTGTGCGCTGCCTACTTTCTTGATGCTGAACAAAGTCTTCATGCTGGGAAGCCTCATCCTCATCCTCCAGCATCTCCTCCAGGCAGATTCCCCACCCCATGCCATCACCTTGAGAAGGGTGTGCGTGTGTGTGTGTGTGTGTGTGTGTGTGTGTGTGTGTAGAACAAAGCCTGGAAACACATCCTCCAGACTGTCAATGATTTCCTCTAGAGAGGGAAAGTTCAGGTTGTTGTATATTTTCTTATATGTGTCTGTATTGTTTGACATATATATGAATTATCACACAGAAAATTTCTGTGTAATGCCCAAACTCCAGGGAATGAATATATCTCTCTCACTATAATTTTTCCCCATGTTTATATAGGAAATATTTACATTTCTGTCCCCAAATGCAATATAACATGTTTAACAAAACAACCTGTGGAAAATATCTTGAGACATTTCCTTACATTGTCTTATCTTCCAGATTTAGTTAAATGTTAGGACACACACAGACAGTTTGGAAAGAGAACAAGCATCCACAAAGAGGATGTGGAGGATGTGAGCAGACACAAAGCAATTTCTTGTGACAACCATATTCATTCGTGTTTAGTATCAAGTTTTAAGCATTCACAGACTAACGTCATAGTTTGTTGCTTACATACAGGCATTTTACTTGTTTTAGTTACATCTTAAGAATTGGTTGAGTATTTGGGGTGGATGTTCATCTCACAATTTCTCCTATTTAAAATAGTAGGAACTTGGTTATCAGTGTTTTTGCCCAGATCATCAGATTTTTAGAGCAGATTAATGCTATGAAGGAGGTTTGGTTTGGTTTTGTTTCAACAAGCAGGTATTTTCTTATCCGTGGGAAAAACTGTACTAAGGACCCTTGTTCAACTCAAGTTGAAGTAACTGGGGGAAAAAGAGACTATTAGAAAGATTCTGGGAGGTGTCAAGGAACAGTTAAGCCCTAAAAGGATCCTGAGGCAGTCAGGCTTTGCAGGTCACACCAACCCAGGGGTGGAACCCCATTAGGGCTCCCAACGCCTTTGCTCAGTTTGGCTCTATGTATTGGCTTTATACCTCTCTCTTGATGTGAGCTGGCTCTGTCCACAGCTTCTGAGTTTTACGTTTTACAATTTAGCCACTAGAAGGAGACTAATCTGATGTTCTCTCAGGTCTCAAAATTTCAGGAAAGGAATTCATTGGTTCAGCTCAGGTCAGGTGCCACCCCTGGATCAATCTCCTACAGCTGGGGGCAACACCAATAGAAACTATACCCAATACAGAGGGGGTTCAGGTCACTTAAGGCATGTGGGGGATGGTTGCTGAGCAGATCATCTTGTAGGTATCCATGACAAAGCCTTGAAGAAATAATATAAATCAGGAGTAAATATTTCTCCTTCTGCTTTGCTCATTTACGAGGCACAAATCTTCCTCCTGACACCCACCATGGATGAGAATCAACGGACAGGTTTGAAATGTGGATATGAGTCCTAGCTTTGCTACTCATAATCTCTGTGACCCTGGATAAGTCACACTTTTAAAATAAGGCCAATAACTTCTCTCTTGATAGGCTGTTTTGGTGTAAAACTACAAGTGAGAACACAGTAGTTCTTAGAGTCAGCAGAATGGGTACAAGTATAGACTTTAGAGCAGTGGTTCTTAATTGGAAATGACTTTGCTCTCCAGTGGACATTTGGCAATTGCTGGAGACATTTTTCGTTGTCACAACTGGGCAGAGCGGATAGAAGCAAGAGATGCTGTAAAACAGCCTGCAATGCACAGGACAGTCCCTCCCAACCAAGAATTATCTGGCCCTGAATGTCAAGAGTGCCGAGGTTGAGAAACTCTACTCTGGAGCCAAGTTACCCGAATTCTGATTACAGCTCCACCATTTCAAACTTTGGCAAGTTATCTCTGTGCCTCAATTTTCCCAAGTGGAAAAGGAGACAATGCTAATACCTATCTCCGAAACCTATTGTTAAAATCAAATGGATTTATTCACGTAAAAGGCTTAGGATTCTGCCTGGTATATAGTGAGTGCTCCCTAAACAAATGCAAGCTGTTATTTCCCCAAAACCTGGATGAGTATCAGAATCGCCTTGAGATCTTGCTTAATAACAGATTCCCAGGCTCTGCTTTGGTTGTCTTGGATCTGAATCTTTGGAATTCAGAACCCAGGAAACTTCCTGTAGAAATACATTTCCCCAGCTGATTTGGATGATCAGCCAAGTACAGAGATGGCTGCTGTGAATCCTTGCGTTGCAGAGTGTGGCCTTTGGACCAGCACAATCGAACTACTCGAAGTCTGATGTGCACACAAATTTCCTGGGGGCCTTGTTACAATGCAGATTCTGAGTCAGGAGGTCCAGGGTGGGGCCTGAGATTCTGCATTCCTGACAAGCCTCTAGGTGATGCTGATGCTTCTGGTTCATAGCCCACATTTTGAGTCAAAAGCTCCAAAGCACTTTGTACATGTATGTTGTGGTTTCCATACCCTCAATAATGTGAGGGGACAAAAACGCCTGTTGAACACTTGGTTATCAGTGTTTTGGAGATCAAGAAATGAGATCAAATAGTTGCCACTGTTTCTTCTTTTTGATAGTCAAAAGCAATGTAAGTAAAAGGAGGCTTGATGCAAACTCCTCAGATAGTTTTTGCCTCCTGAGGGCCCTCCCGCCTGAGCAACAATGAAAATCTATCCCCCCCCAACCCCAACCAGATGCAGTGGCTCATGAATGCCTGTAATCCTAGCACTTTGGGAGGCGGAGGCTGGTGGATCATTTGAGCCCAGGAGTTCAAGACCAGAGTGGAAAACATGGCAAAACCCTGTCTCTACCAAAAACACAAAAAATTGGCTAGGCGTAGTGGCATGCACCTGTAGTCCCAGCTACTTCAGAGGCTGAGGTGGGAGGATTACCCTGAGCCTGGGAGGTTGACGCGCAATGAGCCATGATCACACCACTGCACTCCAGCCTGAGCAACACAGTGAGACATTGTCTCAAAAAAAAAAGGAAAGAAAACAAAAGAAAAGAAAACAAAAAAAAATCCACCCTCACCGCGTTTCACTCCAAGAAGTCATTCATTTACTACTCCCCTTGTTGGAAAAGTTTCTAACTGTTCTCAGAAAAAAACAAACAAACAAATCCTTCCTGGAAACCAGTTGCTATAAATATCCTGGAGGTCATCCTGTTTGCAAGTGGATTTTTATGTGTGTTTCTTTTCATGTCTGATATCTCTTTAAAAGCATTGTTCTCCAGCTGTCAGGCCTCATCAAACTCCAGAATTCTGCATTCTTACAGAAGCAGAGATAGGGCTGGACTTACAAGTCATTTAGCTCAGTGGTTTTTCAAGGTGCATTTCCATGCTTCTGGTGGTGTGTGTAATAAATTTGGGGAGGGGACATACAATGTTTATTTTCTTAATTATGTATTTGTAGTATGTATGTATGTATATTCTCTTTTATTAATGGAAATGAGAGAATTGCATCATAATGCTTCTTTGTAAAATTAATCTAATGTTAAAACACTGACTTGGCCGGGCATGGTGGCTCATGCCTGTAATCCCAGCACTTTAGGAGGCTGAGGCAGGCAGATCACAAGGTCAGGAGTTCAACACCAGCCTGGCTAATATGGTGAAGCCCTGTCACTATTAAAAATACAAAAATTAGCCAGGCGTGGTGGTGTGTGCCTGTAGTCCCAGCTACTTGGGAGGCTGAGGCAGGAGAATCACTTGAACCCGGGAGGCAGAAGATGCAGTGAGCCGAGATTGCACCACTGCACTCCAGCCTGGGTGATAGAGTGAGACTCTGTCTCAAAAAACAACAACAGCAAACAAAAACAAAAAAAACACTGACTTGATGAGAAAAATACAGTAAATGATATGCTGTTTTAGTTCAACTTTCTTACTTTATGGAAGGAGAACCTAAAGCTAGAGTGACCGTGAGGCTCGATTTCCTTATGCTTAAAATGAAGATAATAATCCCTGCTTTGCAGGATTGTGGCGAGAATTAACAGTGCATTTAAAGCACTAGCACAGTGCCTGGCCCATCACAAGAACCTAAGAAATATTCACTGCTTATATTATCTTATTAGAGGAGGAACTTTATTATGATAATCACTGTTAGCCTTCCTGGGCTTCAGGTTTCCAGGTGTAAGATGAGGCATCAGACCAGAGGATTTCTAAGGAAATTCCTTCTCCTTTCTAAGCATCTCTGGTCATCTAGCATTCTCATTCTCTCACTGACCCCAAAGATTGGCTCCAGAGAATGGCAGAGGGCAGAAGGCCAACTTCCATCCCCAGACCCAACACCCCACTGTATTATATACGTGGAGAAACTGAGGTTTAGATGCTCGTGTGCTTATTTCAGCCCTAGTGAGAGGTGAAGCTGAAGCTGGCTGGGCTTCTGGGTCAGGTGGGGACTTGGAGAACTTTTCTGTCTAGCTCAAGGATTGTAAATGCACCAATCAGTGCTCTGTGTCTAGCTAAAGGTTTGTAAACACACCAGTCAGCACTCTGTAAAAACGCACCAATCAGCACTCTGTGTCTAGCTAATCAGGTGGGGACTTGGAGAACTTTTCTGTCTAGCTAAAGGATTGTAAATGCACCAGTTAGTGCTCTGTGTCTAGCTAAAGGTTTGTAAATGCACCAATCAGCACTTTGTAAAAACACACAAATCAGCGTTCTGTGTTTAGCTAAAGGTTTGTAAACGCACCAATCAGCACTCTGTAAAAATGGACCAATCAGCGCTCTGTAAAATAGACCAATCAGCAGGACATGGGCTGGGCCAAATAAGGGAACAAAAGCTGGCCACCAGAGCCAGCAGCAGCAACCCGTTCGGGTCCCCTTCCACACCGTGGAAGCTTTGTTCTTTTGCTCTTCACAATAAATCTTGCTGCTACTCACTCTTTGGGGCCACACTACCTTTATGAGCTATAACATTCACTGCAAAGGTCTGCAGCTTCACTCCTGAAGTCAGCAAGACCATGAACCCACTGGGAGGAACAAACAACTCCCGACGCACCACCTTTAAGAGCTGTAACACTCACTGCGAAGGTCTTCAGCTTCACTCCTGAAGTTAGCAAGACCACGAACCCACCAGAAGGAAGAAACTCTGGACACATCCGAACATCTGAAGGAACAAACTCTGGACACACCTTCTTTAAGAACTGTAACACTCACCGCGAGGGTCCGTGGCTTCATTCTTGAAGTCAACCAGACCAAGAACCCACCGGAAGGAACCAATTCTGGACACACTAGAACTGAGCCTGTCTCACTCTCGATTCCCCTCTGAGCCTGAGGGTTTCCTTCTGCTGCTGTCTTCTTAAAGAAACAAAGTCCACCCACCAAAGGATGAAGGTCAGCAGAAAGTTGAGCCCATTGTGGAGCTCTGCTAGCTGGCTGTTTCACTTTTTGCTTTATTTCCACTGGGTTTTCTCAAGTCCTGTTTTATGGTAACCACTACCATTTTTCCTGTGTTTCTCTTTCAAGAAATCCCAGACTCCAGCCTAGTGGCAAACTGGAAGAACTAGTCCCTGTTCTTTGGGATAGCTGTCTTTGCCTTTGAAGGTATTGAAGTGGTAAGGTTTGAGATAGAATAAGTGCCCCATCCCCTATGCAGAGTGAAGAAGGTGCATGGGGTAGATAAAGAGCACTGGCTCTGGAGCCTGACAGGCATGGATTTGAATACTGTTTTTTTCATCCTTTTGAGCTATTGGATCTTGGACAGCTATTTTAAAATCTCTCTGGATCCACAGACATACTTCACAGCCTGCTCTGACTCTGCCAAGCTCAGAGGACCTGCAGGTTTCCTGGTGACCTAACCTTCAGCTCAAGCCATCCCAAGAGAGGAAGGTGTGCAAACTGCCAGGGCCCTTCCTGGGGCTAAGGAAATGCATGTGCAGCACCAGTGATTGGAGGGGGCACTCCTAATGCCCAGGAGGAGACTTGTTGAAGGGATCATCTTTTACCCTCTCATCCGCCTTTCCTAGAGTGCTGCTGCAAAGGCAATGAAACACAAAAGAGGCACACAGTTGAGTAACAGCCTATCTGTCAGCCCTCATTCTTAAGCACTATCTACTGGATTGCAGCCTGAATTGTACTACCAAAGATAAATTTCTTCACCAAGCAACACCTTTAAAACCCGATGCAGGTAAATAACCAAAACTAAGGAAGCCAAACAGAGCCTTGGCCCTCTAAAAGCACCCATAAATGAAGCCAATTAACTATACACAATGTATACTACAGTCAAACCCCCAAGAGTAAAAAGGAACACAGAAACAAAAAGCCCCATCCAAATAACAGCAAATTCAAAAAGATAAAGAAACACCAGCCCCTAAGATGAGAAGGAATCAGCATGAGAAAAGCCAGAGCGTTTTCTTATCTTTAAAGGTTTTCTTATCTCCAAAGTTTCACACTAGCTCCCCAGCAAAGGATCCTAACTAGATTAAAATGTCTGAGATGACAGATATAGAATGGCAAGAAAGCTGAATGAGATTCAAGAGGTGTTGAGTGCAGTGGCTCGTACCTGTAATCCCAGAACTTTGGGAGGCCAAGGCAGACAGATTGTTCAGCCAGGGAGGTTGAACCATGATCTTGCCATTGTATTCCAGCCTGGGTGACAGAGCAATACCCTATCTCAAAAAAAAAAAAAAAAAAGAGAGAGAGAGAGAGACTTAAGAGAAAGTAGCAATTCAACCCAAGGAAGTCAGTAAAGCAATTCAAGAGTTGAAAGACAACATAGCCATTTTAAGAAGGAACTAAATTATTCTGGAATTGAAAAATTTACTACAGGAATTTCAAAATACAGTTGGAAGCCTTAATAACAAACTAGACAAAGCTGAAAAATAATTTCAGAGCTTAAAGACCAGTCCTTCAAATCAACTCAGTCCCACAAAAATAAAAGAATTTAAAAACTGAACAAAGCCTTTGGGAAATATGGGCTTATGTAGAGACCAAACCAACAACTCATTGGCATTCTTGAGAGAGAAGGAGAGTATGCAACTTGGAAGACATATTTGAGGACATAGTCGATGAAAATTTCCTCAATCTCACTAGAGAAGTCTATGTGCAAATGCAAGAAATTCAGAGAACCCCTGCAAGATACTATACAAGATACACAGTCATCAGGCTTTCCAAGGTCAATGAGAAAGAAAAAATCTTAAAGGCAGCTAGAGAAGAATCAGATCACTTACAAAGGGGAAACCCCATTAGGCTAAACAGTAGTCTTCTTAGCAGAAACCTCACAAGCCAGAAGTGATTAGGGGCCTATTTTCAGCATTTTTAAAGAAACGAAATTCCAACCAAGAATTTCATATTCTGCCAAACTAAGTTTCATAAGCAAAGGAGAAATAAAATATTTTGCAGAAAAGCAAGCACTAAGGGAATTTGTTACCACTAGACCAGCCTCACAAGAAATCCTTAAGGGAGTTCTAAACATGGAAATGAGAGAATGATACTAGCTACCACAAAAACACACTTAACTACATCACCCACAGACCCTATAAAGCAACTACACAATCAAGGCTACAAAGTAACCAGCTCACAACATCACAACAGGATCAAAATCTCACCTATCAATATTAACCTTGAATGTGAATGGTCTAAACACCTCACTTAAAAGGCACACAGTGGGAAGTTGGATAAAAAATTAAGACTTAAACATCTACTGTTTTCAAGAGACCCATTTCACATGTAAGGACACCCATAGGCTCAAATAAAGAGATGGAGAAAGGTCTATCACACAAACAGAAAACATAAAAGAGCAAGGATCACTATTCTAATATGAGATAAAACAGACTTAAAACCAACAGCAGTAAAAAAAAAGGCAAAGAAGAGAATTACATAATGATAAAGGGTTCAATTCAAAAAGAAGACATACTATCCTAAATACATTCACACCCAGTATAGGAGCACCTGGATTCATAAAACAAGTACTTCCAGACCTATGAAAACACTTAGCCACACAGCAGTAGTGGGAGACTTTAATACCCCACTCACAGTGTAAGACAGATCATCAAGGGAGAAGACTAACAAATTCTGGACTTAAATTTGACCACTGACCAATTGGACCTTATAGACATCTACAGAATAATCCACCAAACAACCACAAAATATACAGTCTTCTCATCTGCACATGGCACATACTCTGAGATCAACCACATGCTTGACCATAAAGCAAGTCTCAATACACTCTAAAAGACAGAAATTATACCAAGCATACTCTTGGGCCACAGTGGAATAAAAATAGAAATCAATACCAAGATATCTCAAAATCACACAATTACATGGAAACTAAGCAATTTGCTCCTAAATGACTTTTGGGTAATGTATTAGCCTGTTCTTGCATTGCTATAAACAAATACCTGAGACTGGGTAATTTTTAAGAAAAAGGGTTTTATTGGCTTATGGTTCTGCAGGCTGTACATTGCTTCCAGGGAGACCTCAGAGAACTTTTACTCATGGCAGAAGACAAAGCTGGAGCAGGCAGATGACATGGAAAGAGCACAAGCTTGGTGCTGGGAGCAGAGGGAGGTGCCACACACTTTTAAATGACCAGATCTTGTGAGAACTAACTCACTATTGCAAGAATAGTACCAAGGGGATGGTACTAAACCGTTCATGAGAAATTCACTCTCATGATTTAGTCACCCCCAACAGGCCCCACATTCAACACTGGGGGGATGACAATTGAACATGAGATTTAAGTGGGGACACAAATCCAAACCATATCAGGCAAACAACAAAATTAAGGCAGAAATCAAAAGATTCTTTGAAATAGATGAAAACAGTGACACAACATAGCAATATCTCTTGGGTGCAGGAAAAGCAGTGTTAAGAGGAAAGTTTTTAGCACTAAATGCCTACACCAAGAAGCTAGAAAGATGGCAAATTAATACTCTCACATTGCACCTAGAGGAATTAGAGAAACAGAATCAAACTAACCCCAAAGCTAGCAGAAGAAAAGAAATAACTAAAATCAGAGCAGAACTAAATGATATCGAGACCCCAAAAATCCATACAAAGGATCAATGAAGCCAAAAGTTGATTTTTTGAAAGGATAAACAAGATTGATAGACCACTAGCAAGATTAATAATGAAAAAGAGAGAAGACCCAAATAAGCACAATCAGAAATGATAAAGGTGAAATTACAACCAATCCCACAAAGATAAATATGATCCTCAGAGACTATTATGAACACCTCTATATACACAAACTAGAAAATCTAGAGGAAACTGATAAATTCCTAGAAAGAAAACACCATCCAAGATTTATTCAGAAGGAAATCGAGACTCTGAACAGACCAATAATGAGTTTCAAAATTGAATCAGCATTTAGAAAAACCTACCAACCAATGAAATGGTTGGTTTTATTTTACCCTAGACCAGATAGATTTACAGCCAAATTCTATTAGATGTACAAAGAATAGCTGGTACCAATCTTACTGAAACTATTCCAAAAAATTGATGAGAGACTCCTCCCTAACTTACTCTATATAGCCAGTATCATCCTGATACTAAAACCTGGCAAAGACACAATGAAAAAAGAAAATTACAGGCCAATATCCCTAATGAACATAGACACAAAAATCCTCAAAAAAATACTAGCAAATCAAATACAGCACACATCAAAGATTAATTCACCAGGATCAAGTAGACTGTATTCCTGGGATGCAAGGTTGATTCAACACACACCAACCAATAAATGTCATTCACCAAATAAATAAAATAGAATTAAACATAAAAACCATATGATCATCTCGACTGACGGAGAAAAAGCTTTTGATAAAATCCAACATTGTTTCATAATTTAAAACCTTCAATAAACTAAGCATCGAAGGAATATGTCTCAAAATAATAAAGCCATCTATGATAAACCCACAGCCAACATCATCCTGAATGGGCAAAAGCTGAAAGCATTCTCCTTAAGAACTGGAACAAGACTAGTATGCCCATCCTCACCACTCCTATTTAACATAGTATTGAAGTCCTAGCCAGAGCAATCAGACAAGAGAAAGAAATAAAAGGCGTCCAAATAGGAAAATAAGTCAAATTATCTCTCTTTGCCAACGATATGATTCTACACATAGAAAACCCTAAAGACTGCCAAAAGGCTCTTAGAAGATTTTAAAATGCAAGATCAATGTATAAAAATCAGTTGCATTTCTATACATTGATAATGTTTAAGCTGACAGCCAAATCAAGAACACAATTCCATTTACAATAGCCACAAAAAGAATAAAATACCCAGGAATAGATCTAACCAAGGAGGTGAATGGTTTCTACAAGGAGAACTACAAAACTGCTGAAAGAAATCATAAATTACACAAACAAATGGAAAAACATTCCATGCTCACAGATTTAAAGAATCAAGATGGCCATACTGCCAAAAGCAATATACAGATTCAATGCTATTCCCATAAACTACAAATGTTATTCACAGAATTAGATAAAACTATTCTAAAATTCATCTGGAACCAAAAAAGAGGCCAAGTAGCCAAAGCAATCCTGAGCAAAAAGAAAAAGGTGGAGGTATCACATTACCTAACTTCAAACAACACTACAAGGTTACGGTAACAAAAACAGCATGGTATTGGTACAAAAACAGACACATAGACTAATGGAACAGCATAGAGAACACAGAAATAAAGCCGCACACCTACAACCAACAGATCTTTGACAAAGTTGACAAAATTAAGGAATGGACAAAGGACTCCCTATTCAATAAATAAATGGTGCTGGGATAACTGGCTAGCCATATGCAGAAGAATAAAACAGGACTCCATACCTATCACTATATACAAAAATTAACTCCAGATGGATTAAAGCTTTAAATGTAGGGCCTGAAGCTATAAAAATCATAGAAGAAAACCTAGGAAATACCATTCTAGGCATTGGCCTTGACAAAGAATTTATGACTAAGCCCTCAAAAGCAATTACAACAAAAACAAAAATTGACAAGTGAGACCTAATTAAACTAAAGAGCTTCTGCACAGCAAAATTAACTGTCAACAGGATAAACAAACGACCTACAGAATGGGAGAAAATATTCACAAATGATGCATCCAACAAAGATCTACTATCCAGAATGTATAAGGAACTTGAATAATTCAACAAGCAAAAGAACTAAATAAGCCCATTAAAAAGTAGGCAAAAGACATGAACAGACACTTCTCAAAAGAAGACTTACAAGTGGCCACCAAACATGAAAAAATGCTCAACATAACTAATCAGAGAAATGTGAATCAAAACCACAAAGAGCTACCATCTCACACCAGTCAGAACGGCTATTATAAAAAAGTAAAAAAAAAAAAAGAAAACAGAACAAAAAACAGATATTGGCAAGGCTATGGGGAAAAGGGGATACTTATACACTGTTGGTGGAAATGTAAATTAGTTCAGTCACTGTGGAAAGCAGTTTGTAGATTTCTCAAAAAATTAAAAATAGAACTACCATTCGAGTCAGCAATCCCAGTACTGGGTATATACCAAAGGAAAATAAATCATTCTACCAAAAAGACACATGCATGCATATGTTCAACACAGCACTGTTCACAATAGCAAAGACATGAAATCAACCTAGATGTCCATCAGTTGTGAATTGGATTTTAAAAAAGTGGTACATATACCCCATGGAATACTATGCAGCCATAAAAAGAGTGAAATAATATCCTTTGCAGCAACATGGATGTAGCTGGAGGCTATTATCCTAAGCAAATTAACTCAAAAACTGAAAACCAAATACCACATATTCTCACTGATAAGTGGGAGCTAAACATTGGGTACTCACGGACATAAAGATGGGAACAGTAGACACTGGGAACTACTAGACGGGGGAGGAAGGGGAGCAAGGGTTGAAAAACCACCTATTGGGTACTAAGATCATTACCTGGGTTATGGGATTGTTCATACCCTAAACCTCAGCATCATAATAATATACCCATGTAACAAACCTGCACAGGTACTCGCTAAATTTAAAAGTTGGAAATTAAATAAATAAATAAATAAATAAAAACGTCTTTGAGACTCATTCTCATCTGTAAAATAGGGATTATAATATCTACGAAGCATGGATGTTGTAACAACCCAAAGAAATAAGGAAGGCAAAATGATTAGCACATTGCCAGGCACAAAGTAAACAATGATTATTATTATTTTGCTTCATGATCCCTTACTATGTGTATGCAAAATATGCTAATGTGCTAGAGAAAATATCTGATAGAAAGCTGTGGAATGTTGGGCAAATCTTCTCTTTTCAGTGGGTCTCATTTTATTCATCTGTACAATGAGAGAACTGAAAATCTCTGTATGACAATCCCTGCCAACAAGTCACCTTATTTAAGCACTATGATGTTCATATTTAAAATTACTATTTAATTGGGTATGGCCTCATCAGCATATTTGGGTGCTATTTTAATCCAGCATGAGAAAAATTACTAAAAGTCAGCACTAAAAGGAGTTTAGCGGTGGTTTTCAAATATTTCTTATCCTCTGAACCTTCCGAATGAAATCACAAAAAGAACAAAGTATTTAAAATAAATCAGGGTTATTCTTACATAGCTCAGAAAAAATACACACATCCCTCAAACATAAATGTATGAGGATATAAATATATATGTACATTACAGTGGCTCACGCCTGTAATCCCAGCACTTTGAGAGGCCAAGGTGGGCAGATCACCTGAGGTCAGGAGTTCGAGACCAGCCTGGAAAACATGGTGAAACCCCATCTCTACTAAAAATACAAAAATTAGCCAGGTGTGGTGGTACACATCTGTAATCCCATCTACTTAGGAGGCTGAGGCAGGAGAATCTCTTGAACCTGGGAGACGGAGGTTGCAGTGAGCCAAAATCGCACCACTGCACTTCAGCTCAGGTGATACAGTAAGACTCTGTCTCAAAAAAAAAAAATATATATATATATATACACATATACATATTTACACACACACACACATTCATATATATATACACACACATTAAAATACATACATGCAGAGCGAGAAGGAGAATATGATAAAGCAAATGTGCTAATCTTTGGGGAACTGGCAAAAAGCATATGGAAATTCTTTGTACTATTCTTCCAACATTTCTGTAAGTCTGAAATATTTCAAAATAAAGTGATCATAATTTTATATTTAATTTGAAGTGGTGCCCACATCCGTGCACAGATAATGAAGCCAAGGGCTAGAAGTGACATGATTGTCCAAGAGCATATGTTAAATTCCAAAGCCAGGGCTTGCACCCGCACCCACCAGCTCCCAGACCAATTCATTTCCCACTCAAATTCTTCTCTGGTCTTCCCCTGTTGCTCTTTTTAAACAGTTTTCCTTTTAGTTCTCTTTTAACAAGAATGAGTTATTGGGAGCTGATGCTCCCACATTGCCACACTAGAACACAGAATCACAGATCATGAACAGCTGGGGCTGGAATAAAGGATGATCAATTGGAGCTTTTTCTAGAAAACCATCTCAAACCACAAATAAGGAAACAGGTTTCTTCAGTCCTCGTTCCAGTACAATATCTACTCCTTTTCCATCCTTTGTTCAGGAGCTGCTATATATTCTGATATATATGATACTTTCTTCTTAACACCCCAAGCAAAGGAATCCAAAATTATATTTCAGCCCACACACCTGCATTACTGCAGGTCACCTTACACCCAAAATTGGGATGGTGCTCTTCTTGGTGGGCTGAGCGTAGAAACAGAACTCCTGCAAAGACACCAGCTTGTACATTCTAATTGCCATTTTCCATAACAAAAATTATAATAATGATGATAGTCCTTACCCACGGGACGCAAAGCTACTCGGAGGCAGAGGTAGAGGGTGATTCCTGTTAACTCAGGGGGCAATGGTTTCTGGGTCAGTTAATTCAATGACAGTCCATATACAATTTTTTCTTTTGAGACAGGGTCTCACTCTGTCACCCAGGCTGAAGTGCAGTGGTGCGACTTTGGCTTACTATAGCCTCAACCTCCTGGGCTCAAGCGATCCTCCCACCTCAGCCTCCTGAGTAGCTGGGACTACACGCACATGCCACCATGCCTGACTAATTCTTTTAATATTTTGTAGGGATGGGGTTTCACTACGTTGCCCAGGCTGTTCTCAAACTCCTGGACTCAAGCGATCCTCCCGCCTCGGCCTCCCAAAGCACTGAGATTATAGACATGAGCCACTGTGCCCGGCCACATGTAATAACTTTAGTTAAATCTGGAGGCCACAGATCATTTGACTTTTTTCTTTTTTTTTTCAGTTGGCGTTTTGCTCTTGTTGCCCAGGCTGGAGTGCAATGGTGTGATCTCGGCTCACTGCAACTTCCGCCTCCAGGGTTCAGGTGATTCTCCTGCCTCAGCCTCCCTGGTAGCTGGGACTACAGGCATGCAACACCATGGGTGGCTAATTTTGTATTTTTAGTAGAGACAGGGTTTCACCATGTTGGCCCTGGTTTCAAACACCCACCTTGGCCTCCCAAAGTGCTGGGATTACAGGCATGAGCCACTGCGCCCTGCCCACTTGACATTCTTACCACTTCTTAGTAAGTCAGGCAAGATGTGGGAATATTTGAAAACGGTGGTGAGTGGGATATCACTATAGAGTGGCTAGCAGCTTCTTCTGCCTTTTGCTCACCATCTTGACTTTCCAAAAGCACTCAGGTTCTCAGGCACATAAACCCTTTTTGTTCCACTCCCCACTTTGTGCTCTTATGTTAACATCCTCACTGGGAATGGGCTCCGTGTGTATGCATGGGGTGAATACAACAGAGAGTGTTTGGACCTTAAAGGCAGAGATGGGAAGTTTTAAGTGTGAGCTTCAGCTGAGAGCTATCTACATGGAGCCAGGAGCTGGTATAACGATCATGTGCAGTATCGGGAATGAAAGTGCTTTATAAACTCCACAAATGAGATTGGGTGGTAATTGCTATTAATTTTACCAGGCCCACAGAGAGGTCCATGTGGACTGACACTGCTCTGTCAGGAGTGCTTATAACACAGAATTTGCATCACTAACAGGGATGATGGGTCACAGAGAACTCAGATGAAAGGAGAGGTGGCCTAGCTGAGCCCTTACAGAATGCTTAAGAGCATGACTTCCGAAGTCAGTGAGACTTGGGTCCATGTTCATGTTCCTCACTTGCTAGCTTCAAGAACTTGGGAATATTGCTTAACCTATCAAAGGCTCATCTTCCTTACCTGTAAAATGGGAAAACAGTGCCTGTTTCATAGGGTTGTAGTCAAACAATATAAATCCAAGTAAAGAGCTTAGCACAGTGCCTGTCACATAGAAGTGACTCACTAAGTTATTACCTTCCCCTTGGAAATGCAATCCCATTCATGTCATTCCTCTTTCTTTAAATAAAAAATCTAAACCAACATACTTCTTTTCTCTTGTGTGTGACCCCTAATTAATTTTTGGCTACTGTAAGTCAATGGCCCTAAAGAACAGAAACCTACATTCTTGGTCTAATTTATAAAGAATAAAGACTTAGAAAAATATAATGGGGTAACTTGGATTTCACTTTCTGAGTAGTTTATACCCATCATTAATAATAATATGAGGAGGCCGGGCATGGTGGCTCATGCCTGTAATCCCAGCACTTTGGCAGGCCAAGATGGGTGGATCACAAGGTCAGGAGTTCGAAACCAGCCTGGCCAATATGGTGAAACCCCATCTCCACTAAATTAGTTGGGCGTGGTGGTGCACACATGCAGTCCCAGCTACTTGGGAGGCTGAGGCAGAAGAATTGCTTGAACCCAGGAGGTGGAGGTGGCAGTGAGCCAAGATTGTGCCAAAAAACATACATATGTATGATAATAATAATAATAGTAAGAAGAAGAAGGAGGAAGAATAAGTCCAGGTGCAGTGGCTCACGCCTGTAATCCCAGCATTCTGGGAGGCCACGGTGGGCAGATCCCATGAGGTCAGGAGTTTGAGACCAACCTGGGCAACATGGTGAGACCCCATCTCTAGTAAAAATACAAAAATTAACCAGCCGTGTTGGTGCACACCTGTAATCCCAGCTACTCAGGAGGCTGAGGCATGAGAATTGCTTGAACTCGGGAGGTGGAGGTTGCAGTGAGCCCAGATTGTGCCACTGCACTCCAGTTTGAGTGACAGAGCAAGACTCTGTTTCAAAAATAATAATAATAAGAAGAAGAAGAAATAAGGAAGAAGAATAGCAAGTATTCACTGAGTGTTTCCTAATTCATAAGTGGTTTCCAAGCATGACCTCATCCTTATCACAGCCCATCTACCACTCTATCTTGAAGACAGAGTACCAGGTACAAGGAATCCTGACATGATTTGGCCACAATCCATAGCTTCATGGAAACACTAATGCACACGCACCAACTCACATTCCATGTGAGAGTCTCTGTGACATGGATGAGGACTGGTGTTATAGAAACTCAAAAGGGGAGGTGGCTCCAAGATGGCCAAATAGGAACAGCTCCAGTCTACAGCTCCCAGCGTGAGCGACGCAGAAGATGGGTGATTTCTGCATTTCCAACTCAGGTACCGGTTTCATCTCACTGGGGCTTGTCAGACAGTGGGTGCAGGACAGTGGGTGCAGCCCACTAAGCATGAGCCAAAGCAGGGTGAGGCATCACCTCACCCGGGAAGCAAAAGGGGTCAGGGAATTCCCTTTCCTAGCCAAGGGAAGCTGTGACAGATGGCACCTGGAAAATTGGGTCACTCCCACCCTAATACTGCACTTTTCCAATGGTCTTAGCAAACAGCACACCAGGAGATTATATCCAGCACCTGGCTCGGAAGGTCCCATGCCAACCGAGCCTTGCTTATTGCTAGCACAGCAGTCTGAGATCGAACTGCAAGGTGGCAGTGAGGCTGGGGGAGGGGCGCCAACTATTGCCAACTAGGCTTGAGTAGGTAAACAAAGTGGCTGGGAAGCTCGAATGGGGTGGAGCCCACTGCAGGTCAAGGAGGCCTGCCTGCCTCTGTAGACTCCACCTCTGGGGGCAGGGCATAGCCAAACAAAAGGCAGCAGAAACCTCTGCAGACTTAAATGTCCCTGTCTGACAGCTTTGAAGAGAGTAGCAGTTCTCCCAGCATGGAGTTTGAGATCTGAGAAGGGACAGACTGCCTCCTCAAGTGGGTCCCTGACCCCCGAGTAGCCTTACTGGGAGGCACCCCCTAGTAGGGGCAAACTGACACCTCACACAGCCGGGTACCCCTCTGAGATGAAGCTTCCAGAGGAACAATCAGGCAGCAACATTTGCTGTCCAGCAATATTCGCTGTTCTGCAGACTCCACTGCTGATACACAGGCAAACAGGGTCTGGAGTGGACCTCCAGCAAACTCCAGCTGACCTGCAGATGAGGGTCCTGGCTGTTAGAAGGAAAGCTAACAAACAGAAAGGACATCCACACCAAAACCCCATCTGTAGGTCACCATCATCAAAAACCAAAGGTAGATAAAACCACAAACATGGGAAAAAACAGAGCAGAAAAGCTAAAATTTCTGAAAATCAGAGCCCCTCTCCCCCTCCAAAGGAGCACAGCTCCTCACCAGCAAAGAAACAAAGCTGGATGGAGAATGACTTTGATGAGTTGAGAGAAGAAGGCTTCAGATGATCAAACTTCTCCGAGCTAAAGGAGGAAGTTCGAACCCATCGCAAAGAAGCTAAAAACCTTGAAAAAAGATTAGACAAATGGCTAACTAGAATAATCAGTGTAGAGAAGTCCTTAAATGACCTGATGGAGCTGAAAACCATGGCATGAGAACTACATGATGAATGCACAAGCTTCAGTAGCTGATTCAGTCAACTGGAAGAAAGGGTATCAGTGATTGAAGATCAGATGAATGAAATGAAGCAAGAAGAGAAGTTTAGAGAAAAAAGAATTAAAAGAAACAACAAAACCTCCAAGAAATATGGGATTATGTGAAAAGACCAAATCTACATCTGATTGGTGTACCTGAAAGTGACGGGGAGAATGGAACCAAGTTGGAAAACACTCTGCAGGATATTATCCAGAAGAACTTCCCCAATCTAGCAAGGCAGGCCAACATTCAGATTCAGGAAATACAGAGAACGCCACAAAGATACTCCTCGAGAAGAGCAACTCCAAGACACATAATTGTCAGATTCACCAAAGTTGAAATGAAAGAAAAAATGTTAAGGGCAGCCAGAGAGAAAGGTTGGGTTACCCACAAAGGGAAGCCCATCAGACTAACAGCAGATCTCTCAGCAGAAACTCTACAAGCCAGAAGAGAGTGGGGGCCAATATTCAACATTCTTAAAGAAAAGAATTTTCAACCCAGAATTTCATATCCAGCCAAACTAAGCTTCGTAAGTGAAGGAGAAATAAAATACTTTACAGACAAGCAAATGCTGAGAGATTTTCTCACCACCAGGCCTGCCCTAAAAGAGCTCCTGAAGAAAACACTAAACATGGAAAGGAACAACCGGTACCAGCCACTGAAAAAACATGCCAAATTGTAAAGACCACTGATGCTAGGAAGAAACTGCATCATCTAATGAGCAAAATAGCCAGCTAACATCATAATGACAGGATCAAATTCACACATAACAGTATTAACCTTAAATGTAAATGGGCTAAATGCTCCAATTAAAAGACACAGACTGGCAAATTGGATAAAGAGTCAAGACCCACCAGTGTGCTGTATTCAGGAAACCCATCTCACATGCAGAGACACACATAGGCTCAAAATAAAGGGAAGGAGGAAGATCTACCAAGCGAATGGAAAACAAAAAAAGGCAGGGGTTGCAATCCTAGTCTCTGATAAAACAGACTTTAAACCAACAAAGATCAAAAGAGACAAAGAAGGCCATTACATAACGGTAAAGGGATGAACAAGAAGAGCTAACTATCCTAAATATGTATGCACCCAATACAGGATCACCCAGATTCATAAAGCAAGTCCTTAGAGACCTACAAAGAGACTTAGACTCCCACACAATAACAATGGGAGATTTTAACACCCCACTGTCAACATTAGACAGATCAAGGAGACAGAAAGTTAACAAGGATATCCAGGAATTGAACTCAGCTCTGCGCCAAGTGGACCTAATAGACATCTACAGAACTCTCCACCCCAAATCAGCAGAATATACATTCTTCTCAGCACCACATCACACTTATTCCAAAATTGACCACATACTTGGAACTGAAGGACTCCTCAGCAAATGTAAAAGAACAGAAATTATAACAAACTGTCTCTCAGACCACAGTGCAATCAAACTAGAACTCAGAATTAAGAAACTCACTCAAAACCGCTCAACTACGTAGAAACTGAACAACCTGCTCCTGAATGACTACTAGGTACATAACAAAACGAAGGCAGAAATAAAGATGTTCTTTGAAACCAATGAGAACAAAGACACAACATACCAGAATCTCTGGGACACATTTAAAGCAGTGTGTGAGGGAAATTTATAGCACTAAATGCCCACAAGAGAAAGCAGGAAAGATCTAAAATTGACACCCTAACATCACAATTAAAAGAACTAGAGAAGAAAGAGAAAACGCATTCAAAAGCTAGCAGAAGGCAAGAAATAACTAAGATGAGAGCAGAACTGAAGGAGATAGAGACACAAAAAGCCCTTCAAAAAATCAATGAGTCCAGGAGCTGGCTTTTTGAAAAGATCAACAAAATTGATAGACTGCTAGCAAGACTAATAAAGAAGAAAAGAGAGAAGAATCAAAGAGATGCAATAAAAAAATGATAAAGGGGATATCACCACCAATCCCACAGAAATACAAACTACCATCAGAGAATACTATAAACACCTCTATGCAAATAAACTAGAAAATCTAGAAGAAATAGATAAATTCCTCGACACACACACCCTCCCAAGACTAAACCAGGAAGAAGTTGAATCCCTGAATACACCAATAACAGGCTCTGAAATTGAGGCAATAATTAATAGCCTACCAACCAAAAAAAGTACAGGACCAGATGGATTCACAGCCAAATTCTACCAGAGGTACAAGGAGGAGCTGGTACCATTCCTTCTGAAACTATTCCAATCAATAGAAAAAGAGGGAATCCTCCCTAACTCATTTTATGAGGCCAGCATCATCCTGATTCCATAGCCTGGCAGAGACACAACAAAAAAAGAAAATTTCAGACCAATATCCCTGATGAACATGGATGCAAAAATCCTCAATAAAATACTGGCAAACTGAATCCAGCAGCACATCAAAGCTTATCCACCATGATCAAGTGGGCTTCATCCCTGGGATGCAAGGCTAGTTCAACATATGCAAATCAATAAATGTAATCCAGCATATAAACAGAACCAAAGACAAAAACCACATGATTATCTCAATAGATGCAGAAAAGGCCTTAGACAAAATTCAACAGTGCTTCATATTAAAACTCTCAATAAATTAGGTATTGATGGGACGTATCTCAAAATAATAAGAGCTATCTATGACAAACCCACAGCCAATATCATACTGAATGGGCAAAAACTGGAAGTATTCCCTTTGAAAACTGGCACAAGACAGGGATGCCCTCTCTCACCACTCCTATTCAATATAGTGTTGGAAGTTCTGGCCAGGGCAATCAGGCAGGAGAAAGAAATAAAGGGTATTCAATTAGGAAAAGAGGAAGTCAAATTGTCCCTGTTTGCAGATGACATGATTGTATATTTAGAAAACCCCATTGTCTCAGCCCAAAATCTCCTTAAGCTCATAAGCAACTTCAGCAAAGTCTCAGGATACAAAATCAATGTGCAAAAATCACAAGCATTCTTATACACCGATAACAGACAGAGAGCCAAATCATGAGTGAACTCCCATTCACAATTGCTTCAAAGAGAATAAAATACCTAGGAATCCAACTTACAAGGGATGTGAAGGACCTCTTCAAGGAGAACTACAAACCACTGCTAAATGAAATAAAAGAGGACACAAACAAATGGAAGACCATTCCATGCTCATAGATAGGAAGAATCAATATCGTGAAAATGGCCATACTGCCCAAAGTAATTTATAGATTCAATGCCATCCCCATCAGGCTACCAATGACTTTCTTCACAGAATTGAAAAAAACGACTTTAAAGTTCATATGGAACCAAAAAAGAGCCCACATTGCCTAGTCAATCCTAAGCCAAAAGAACAAAGCTGGAGGCATCATGCTACCTGACTTCAAACTATACTACAAGGCTACAGTAACCAAAACAACATGGTACTGGTACCAAAACAGAGATATAGACCAACGGAACAGAACAGAGCCCTCAGTAATAATACCACACATCTACAACCATCTGATTTTTACAAACCTGACAAAAACAAGAAATGGGGAAAGGATTCCCTATTTAATAAATGGTGCTGGGAAAACTGGCTAGCCATATGTAGAAAGCTGAAACTGGATCCCTTCCTTACACCTTATACAAAAATTAATTCAAGTTGGATCAAAGACTTAAATGTTAGACCTAAAACCATAAAAACCCTAGAAGAAAACCTAGGCAATACCATTCAGCCATAGACATGGCTAAGGACTTCATGTCTAAAACACCAAAAGCAATGGCAACAAAAGCCAAGATTGACAAATGGGATCTAATTAAACTAAAGAGCTTCTGCACAGCAAAAGAAACTATCATCAGAGTGAACAGGCATCCTACAGAATGGGAGAAAAATTTTGCAACCTACTCATCTGACAAAGGGCTAATATCCAGAATCTACAAAGAACTCAAACAAATTTACAAGAAAAGAAACAAACAACCCCATCAAAAAGTGGGCAAAGGATATGAACAGACACTTCTCAAAAGAAGACATTTATGCAGCCAACAGACACATGAAAAAATGCTCATCTTCACTGGCTATCAGAGAAATGCAAATCAAAACCACAATGAGATACCATCTCACACCAGTTAGAAAGGCGATCATTAACAAGTCAGGAAACAACAGGTGCTGGAGAGGATATGGAGAAATAGGAACACTTTTACACTATTGGTGGGACTATAAACTAGTCCAACCATTGTGGAAGACAGTGCGGTGATTCCTCAAGGATCTAGAACTAGAAATACCATTTGACGCAGTCATCCCATTACGGGGTATATACCCAAAGGATTATAAATCATGCTGCTATAAAGACACATGCACACGTATGTTTATTGCAGCACTATTCACAATAGCAAAGACTTGGAACCAACCCAAATGTCCATCAATGATATACCGGATTAAGAAAATGTGGCACATATACACCATGGAATACTATGCAGCCATAAAAAAGGATGAGTTCAAGTCCTTTGTAGGGATATGGATGAAGCTGGAAACCATCATTCTCAGCAAACTTTCGCAAGGACAAAAAACCAAACACCGCATGTTCTCATTCAAAGGTGGGAATCGAACAATAAGAACACTTGGACACAGGAAGGGGAACATCACACACCGGGGTCTGTTGTGGGGTGGGGGGAGGGGGAAGGGATAGCATTAGGAGATATAACTAATGTAAATGACGAGTTAATGGGTGCAGCACACCAACATCGCACATGTATACATATGTAACAAACCTGCACGTTGTGCACATGTACCCTAGAACTTAAAGTATAATAAAAAAAAAAAAGAAACTCAAAAAGAGGATTAATTATGACCAGGGGACTGGAGGCATTATAGGAGCCTCAGGAACTTGAACAATGAGCAGAAATATCACAGATTACAAAGGGAGGGAAAGACCCTTCTTAGCAGAGGGAACAGCACATGGAAAGGCATGGAGTTTGAAGGTGTATCGCATGCTGCAGACATTCTCTGGAATGGTTACAACATCAGACACAGGAAGGTGGAGACAGAGGGAGGAACAATATTCTCAGCGTTGTAACCGGGCCAGACAGTTAGAACCACCGGACCTGAAATACTACGGACTTTGAATCCCAGGCTCAAGTTTGTAACTCTTTCCTGTAGGCAATGAGATATGATTAAAGGCTTTTTAAGTATTGGGAGTAACATGGCACTAATGTTTCCTCTGCCTTATGTCCCTTAAAAGCAGTGGTTTTTTTTTTTCTATTTTTGATAAAAATTAGTTCCATGTGGTTAGTGTTTTATGATTGTAGACTTTCAGAGACCATCAGATCCAGCCCCTACCTTCTAGCAGGTAAAGAGTATATCCGCATTTTATAGATGAGGCATATAAAGTTCAGGGAAGTAAAGTGACCTAAATACTTAGGGGTAGAGGCTGAGTTATTTCAGGTCCCCTAAATTTCAATTTAGTAGTTTTTCCAACATAAACATCACACACTCTCTGATCTCATGTGAATTCAATTACGAAAGTGTTGACGAAAAGAGTCAAACTCTGTAAAATATTTGAAGAGATTTATGCTGAGCCAAATACTAGTGACCATGGCCCATGACACAACCCTCAAGAGATGCTGAGGACATGTGTCCAAGGTGGTTGAGCCACAACTAGGTTTTATACATTTTCTGGGTTAAGACTGTGGAGACCAAAGTTCTTTTTTTTTTCTTTTCAGATGGAGTTTTACTCTTGTTGCCCAGGCTGAAGTGCAGTGTTGCCATCTAGGCTTACCACAAGCTCCACCTCCCGGATTCGAGCAATTCTCCCGCCTCAGCCTCCCGAGTAGCTGGGATTACAGGCACGCGACAACACGCCTGGCTAATTTTGTATTTTTAGTAGAGATGGGGTTTTTCCATGTCGGACCGTCTGGTCTTGAACTCCCGACCTCAGGTGATCCGCCCACCTCAGCCTCCCACAGTGCTTGGATTACAGCCATGAGCCACCACCAAGACCAAGGTTCTTATCATGCAGATGAAGCCTCCTCCAGGTAGCAAGCTTCAGAGAGAACAGATTGTAAATGTTTCTTAAAAAGAGGCCAGACTTAGTTGAATCTCTCCTGGATCTGAAGAAAAAGGCCTGGAAAGGGAAGGGGGTTCTCTACAGAATGTAGATTTTTTTCCCCTACAAGAAACAACTTTGCAGGGCTATTTCAAGATATGGCAAATAAAATATATTTGTGGTTACAATATTTTGATCTCCTTGTCTGTTATGTGATGTTATGCCAGAGTCAGGTCCAAAAGCAAGCCACATTATATAAGGTTAAATAAAACCCTTCTGGTGAGACTTTATGCTCTGTAGGGCACGGCTTCCCAGGTCCCTTAGATAGGAATTTGTGCAAGAGAAGAAAAAAGGTAAGAGTTTAGTTCTCGAAAAGACAAAGAGTCCTTAAAGGGCAGACAAGCTGGGCATGGTGGCACATGCCTGTATTCCCAGCTACTTGGGAGGTTGAGGTGGGAGGATCACTTGAGACCAAGAGTTCAAGGCTACAGAGAGCTAGGATTGTGCCACTACACTCCAGCCCTGGGAATAGAGTGAAATCCTGTCTCAATAAATAAATAAATAGCACAGGAAGTTTCACCCACCACCCCACTCATTGAATAGATGTCTGTGAAGGAGTTGAGATGGAGAACATGAATCCACCATCTTCTCTGTAGGTCTTGGCACCTTCATGTCCTTCATAGAGAGTGAGACTCTTGCCACTTGAGTGAGACTCCAGTGCCTAAAGACATGTTTGCAATTGTTTCTACTAGATAGCCTCTTGGCACCTTGCTATGTTCTCTAGCAATTAGGGGGTTATTGGAAGCAATTTTAACTATTCCAAATTTCTGCCTCATGCTCTGGCCTGAATGATCTCCCGACTAACCCCCATGGGTCCTCCAGAGCCTGCTGGTGTCTGTGCGTGGATCTTTCCTGATCCCCTCTGCCTTGCACAGGTTGTACTAGTCTGTTGAGCTCCTCTACTTGGGTGGCATCTGCCTTACCTACCCCCTGCAGTTCTATGTCTCTGCCAAGATCATTGTTCCCGTCACTGTTTCCTGGGTGTGCAAGTGCTGAACCCTCGTGGTAGACTTGGGCATTGGATCTGCCATGCTCTGTAAGACATGTGAGTAAAAGGCAGAAAGATTTGTTTTTTTTCTGTCCCTCCACCAGGCCCCAGGAGTTTATAGGAGTTGGGCCACCAGGACCTCCCTAGAGCAAGTGCAAAATTCCAGGCTTAGTAAATGTTTGTGGAATCAAGCTGAACCTAAGAGAAGCACATCAGTTAGGTTCTTTGGAGGCAAACAACAGAATATAACTCTGGACAACTTAAATTAAAACAAATGGATTTGAAGATGCCTCACAGAGTCACGGGAAAGCTAAAGAAGCAGACATTGAGAAAGACAGGGACCGGGCAGAGCCTGAGACTGAAGTCAGTGGGACTTTGCCTCTGGGATAAATTTCTACCAATTGTTTTCTGTTCTTGAGTGCAATGCTCAAGATGCAAATTCTATGGAGAGAGTGCCCAATTGCACAAGCCCATCTGTTGGGCAAGGAAAGTCAGGGCTTTTTGATTGACAGTGACACCCATGCAGTGAGAGGGATGGTACCTCAAAGCAAAAATGGGTTCTACACCAAGAATGGAGAATTGAGGAGTGTTAAAAGCAACAGATGTCCACACAAGTGGACATCACATGACAGAAGTCACCAGGTAAGGGTAACTGTGAGAAACAGGATGGATATGACATTAACCAAGTTAGAGAAATGGTCAGAGTTATTATCTTCAAATACTAAAAGTAGTTAAAGCTCTGGATCAGGAGGAAACTAAGTTCAAATTAAAGTATGCATCTCTCAAACCTCTCACTCAATAGTGCTTATTCCAACCTCAGAATATGAGCCATTCCACACTTGCCATTTATAGACATGAAGCCTGCTTGGTGAACAGCCAGTAGGGGACCCTGAAAATCTGACAACAAAATATAAAGCCAAAAAGATACAGAAGGGGCCCCGTGCGGTGGCTTATGCCTGTAATCCCAGCACTTTGGGAGGCCGAGGCAGGTGGATCATGAGGTCAGGAGTTTGAGACCAGCCTGGCCAACATAGTGAAACCCCGTCTCTACTAAAAATACACACACAAAAAAAATTAGCGGGGCATGGTGGCGGGCGCCTATAATCACAGCTACTCGGGAGGGTGAGGCGAGAGAATCACTTGAACCTGGGAGGCGGAGTTTACAGTGGGCTGAGATTGTGCCATTGCACTCCAGCCCTGGAGACAGTGCAGGACTCTGTCTCAGGAAAAAAAAAAAAAAAGATACAGAAGGAAACCTCTATTCTTAAAAGGTTTCATCTTAGAACCTAAACAATGACCCATAAACTTCCTAGAATTGTGTGCAAAAATGGTATGTAAAGGTAGTTGTTGCTGTTTGTTTGGTTTCGTTTTTGTCTCTTTTTTTATTGTTTTGTTGGGGTTTTGCCCTAAGATTCCCTAGTTCTCCCCAATTTGGCAAAAGGGGCTGTGAAAGGTTTTGAACCTCTGCCAACAAAGAGGCTGCCCTGTCAGATGGTCTCAGTCAGAATCTGCTTCCTCAGAGCTACCTGGCCCCATCCTGGCCACTATTACTACCAGAGACAAGGATGAAAATGTAAATCATTTCCCAATTTGGAAAATGAGAATTTGTAGGAAGCCCTCTAAGGCATTTCCGGTTTGGATGGAGATTCTGGGTTTTTTCCCCTTGGAAATTCCCAGGATCTCCACAGTCTGCTCAGAGAACTAGGTTTAAAAATGCGACTTTCTCTCCCTGCCTGCCATGGCCAGGTGGAAAGAGTGAGTGACTGAGCAGGGGCCATGCCCAGGAAACAGCACATGGCTTAGTCTAAAGTTACCCATCTCCAGCTGGAGAGGGTCCATGTTGGGTCATTTCCAAGTCTCAAAGAAGCCAGGAATTCTGGTTTTGTGTATGTCTGTGCATCTTTTCCAGTTTTTTTTAAATAGTGGCAGCTAATTCAAAAAGTGTGGTACTCAGGTGGCCAATTTGCAACAAGGACCTGGATTTTATTCCCAAGGTATTTATGAAGGCCTTTAAGCACCCTCCTGCCCCTCTTTCTCTCTGTCTCTCTCTCTCTCACACACACACACACATACACACACACTCTCTCTCTCTCTCACTCACACACACACATACACACCTCACTTAAAGAAAATAAGATTGCCTAATAAAACAAGTTTCTTTCTGTATCTTTTTGACTTTATATTTTGTTACTGGAAGATCTTCAGGGTCCCCTACTGGCTGTTCAGCAAAATGGCTTCATGTCTGTAAATGGCGAGCGTGGAATGGCTTATACCGTGAGGTTGGAATAAGCACTAATGAGTGAGAGGTTTGAGGGTTGCATATTTTAAGCTCAACATAGCAAAGAGCTCTCTTATACTGGGTGAGAAGAGGATAGTGAGTGCCCAATCTCTGAAGGTATTTAAGCAGAGGCAGGACAACCACTTTTCATGAGAGGAATAGTTTTGCTATATAACCTATGAGAAGCTCCTTCTAAGTCTGAGATTCTCTTCCTTGGTTTTCCTTATAAGTGAAAATCAAAAATGAGTGATTAAATTACTGAATCTGAAGGATGATGCTTTTGAGCTATTGTCTGATGCATTGTAAACTGCAGATTATAGAAGGCGTGAAACATATATGTTTGCCTTGAAAATATTCACTCTAGATGTGTAAACTGCTAGCTCTCATTTGTTTTAAATATACAACCCCTAGATTTCTCTTCCTGCATCGTTTCTTCCTGGCTCACGCCTAATATGTAAGAACTGTTCTGGAAGCACCCTGAGTCAGACCGCTCGGGCAAGTAACTAATAATTCATGGAGCACAGATAAGGGAACTGAAAGTGCCTCTAGAGCCAACACCCAGAAAGGAGAGGACATGTTGGGTCTCCCAGAGAGTTAGTTTCAGAGCAAGGACTAGAACACAGGTCTCCTGATTCCCAAGACTAGGGTGCAACATGTTATTCAGCTCACACTAGGAGATTTTTTTTGGAAGATAAAAACATTCTAGAGAGAAAAATTTGAAGAATTTCAGAAATGAAGACGTTTACCTTCATGGGATAGGGTTCTTTTTTTTGTTACAAAACACTATGATTTTATTAGCAACCACATATGTATCATTTTCCACTACGTTTCACAATGGACTTGTTTCACAGGGAAGGTGAACTAATTCTAATGAAATACCAATAACATATCTTAAACAAGTAACATGTTGCTGAAAAAAATTTAAGTTAAAGGCTGCGTGCGGTGGCTCACGCCTGTAATCTCAGCACCTTGGGAGGCCGAGGCAGGCAGATCATCTGAGGTCAGGAGTTTGAGACCAGCCTGGCCAACATGGTGAAACCCCGTCTCTACTAATAATACAAAAATTAGCCGGGTGTGATGCCAGGCACCTGTAATTCCAGCTACTTGGAAGGCTGAGGCAGAATTGCCTGAACCTGGGCGGTGGAGGTTGCAGTGAGCCGAGATGGTGCCACTGCACTCCAGTCTGGGTGACAGAGCGAGACTCTGTCTCCAAAAAAAAAAAAAAAAAAAATTTAAGTTAAAATGCACTACATTATGTAGTGCAGAAAAAAAGTGCAGCTGGCAATTAAAGACATGATAACAATGCTGAATCAGTAGTGTTTGGAGTGATATATTTTGCCTATCTTTGGCCAATCCTAGAGTAGTACTCATCACAAGCTGTATGACAAATGTGAACATCATAAGCTGTATGACAAATGTGAACTAATGAGGCTAAAATACTGAAGACCAAATAGAACGATTCCAGAGTCCGTTTCACAATGAAATACTCCACCCCCTGGCCTGGAAACAGTGATCTGCTGTAGTTGCTATCCTGCTGTGGCACCTATCCCTGCTGCAGTACTTATTACCAGATCAGGTGTCCTCCAGCCAGCCAGCCTCCAGGACAAGTGGTGCCCAGTGAGTCACAACCCAAAGAGGAACAGCTGCAGGTTACCGATTTGTATTCCTGTACATACTCGACTTGGGTGGCAAGGATTTTCTCATTTAACTTGAATGTATTTACTTCTAAAAAGACTGTGGGCCAGGTGCAGTGGCTCACTCCTGTAATCCCAGCACTTTGGGAGGCCGAGGTGGGCAGATCACGAGGTCAGGAGATTGAGACAATCCTGGCTTAAATGCTGTTTTCAGAAATCCCCATTCCTAGTTTTAGAGGCAGCCATGGAACATATAGTCTCCTCTGGCCTTGGGGTCAGGAAGAAAGGGAAATCTATTCATAAAAGGAATTTAAATTCTGGCCTTGGCCTCTCAAACATGCTTCAAGTGAAAGAAGATGGCTCAACTAACAGGTTCCTCCAGGCAAAATTATTCTGGGACCAATGACTCACTCATGTTGTCACTCACGGCCATAAAGAGAATGGTTAAAGCAACCCAGGTTTTCTGAGAATCAGATTTGCAGCAATGAGTTGGGGTACTATGTGCCACAATTTATTTATTTAACACAGGCTCAAGCACATGTGCCCACATGTACACTGTGGTTACATACCAGGGCAGAACCTTCTTAACAAGAGAGTCTCCAGCACATCTTTCCAAGATGCTAAGTTGGTGGGGAAAACACACTTTGCACTCATTTGGCTGATGACCTAAGCAGGGTCTGGGAAAAATGCCTTTAACCCCATCTTTGATTCCTTTCTTCTATGCTAGAAGACTAACACATCTATCCCCACTGAGCAAGGAGCTTGCCTGGGGTCAGGGCATTCTCATCAAAAGGCATCTTTGATATTTTTGAGCTGGCTCATGGCCAGATCTACAGGGAGGCTGAACTTGAGGCTGCTGAGGCGACTGTGCAGGTTGAGGGCACTCTCAAAGCCTGTGTGTGCTACGTAGCTCCCAGGCTGGTAGTGAGGCTCGATGAGTGACCCGGACTTGCAGATGAGGTTCACCCAGGACATCAGATGCTGCTCATTCAGTGCCATGCACACCAAAGCCTTCAATTCAGAGTCTGCACTGTGCTTAAAAGGGTTGTGCTCTGTCAGCACCATGTGGATGACTGTCAGTAGGCTCTCTTTGGGGGTCACATCAGTGCCTCCTGTAACAGGAAGGGCAAAGACTGGGAGAGATCCTGGGCTGGGCATAAGCACCGCCATTTTTAGCATGGTAGTACTGTAACCCCCCAAGGGGTTCACCTTGCTGGCTGCCTAGACAGAGCAGATTCATCAAGACAGGGGAATTGCAACAGAGAAAGAGTAATTCACACAAAGCTGGCTTTGCGGGAGACCAGAGTCTCCCCAGGCATTTGGGGGTAGAGTTTTTAAGGATAACATGGTGGATGAGGGGGCGGGGCCAGTGAGCCAGGAGTGCTGATTGGTCAGGGTTGAAATCACAGGGAGTCAAAGCTGTCTCCTTGCACTGAGTCAGTTCCTGGGTGGGGGCCACAAGTTCAGACGAGCCAGTGTATCAATCTGGGTGGTGCCAGCTGATCCATCAAGTGCAGGGCCCACAAAATATCGCAAGCACTGATCTTAGGAGCAGTTTAGGGAGGGTCAGAATCTTGTAGCCTCCAGGTGCATGACTCCTAAACCATAATTTCTAATCCTGTGGCTAGTCTAGTCCCCAGGTAAGAAGGAGATCTGCTTTGGAAAAGGGCTGTTACCATCTTTGTTTTAACTATAAACTACAAACTAAGTTTCTTCCATAGTTAGTTCAGCTTGTGCCCAGGAATGAACAAAGATAGCTTGGGGGTTAGAAGCAAGATGGAGTTGGTTAAGTTAGATCTCTTTCACTGTCTCAGTCATAATTTTGCAAAGGAGGTTTCAGTAGTTTACAAAGAGCTCCCAGGGGTGCATGGGCTCAGGGTCTGAGGAGAAGGCTGTCAGCAAACGAGCAATAGGAGCCATGATGAGGCTCATTCCTGAGGAGGAGGCATATAGTCCATGGGCTAGCAGGTCCCTCACAGCCACCATCAGCTCCTTCCACACAGCCATGGCCAGCTCATCCTTGCCTGCCAGAGAGAAGTCCTGGAGGATGGCAGAGGTGGTGACACGGTAGTGTGGCTGGTGTCTCAAGGCTAACTGCTTCACTCTGCCCACTGACACCTCCAGCCTCTTCAACAAGGGGGCGTAGTCTGTCAGCCTGGCCCCTCTGTTACAGGGTTGGAGGGATCTGGCCTGTGGCACAACCAAATTAGCTAACAGCAAAATCTGGAGCATTGCCAGCGCTTGCGGCATCAGGTGCAGCCCCATCCCTTGGACTTTCTTCACATCCCCTGCCTTTGTTTTGCTGTGTCCTGGAGGCAGTGGGTCTGCTGCTGCCAGTTCTAGTGGAGCCATTTCCTGTCTTCCCAGAGGCCTTGCACTCACAGTGTCCACCACCTGTCTGCAAGGGGCTTCCCACTTCATCTTGGATGAAGTCAATGAACATCTAGAGGTCTCTGATCTGAGTTTTCAGTTGCTCAACCAACTGATCTTTGACTAGGGCTGAGTTGACGATGTGAGCCACTACTGCATCTACACACTGACGAAGCTCTTCAGTGGACAGGGAACTGATGTCCTCATTCAGATGCATGTCCAGTTTCTTTATTAACTCGTCTAGGATCACCCACTGTCTTTCCAACACACAAACTGCGGCAGGGCATCATAACTGCTCTTGGATAGGCAAATGTTTCCAAGTCATCTAGCTGGGTCTTGAGCTGCAGTATCCGTTCTTTCTGCTTCTTCCTCTGGGTTTCCAGACGCTCTTGTTTTTCCTGCTCACTCTGGTCCTCGCCCCACAACTGTGGCCGGTCTGCTGGCAGTTAATTTGTATATTTTTGGTAGAGAGGGGGTTTCACCACGTTGGCCAAGCTGGTCTCGAACTCCGGACCTCAGGTGATCCGCCCGCCTCAGCCTTCCACCTAGGGTTCTTTTTAACCTTTCCTTATTATCTTTTTAATGTCAATAGGATCTAGAGTGATGTCCTATTTTTCTTTTCTAATATTGGTAATGTGTGTCTTCTGTCTTTTCTTTCTTGAACAGTCTGGTAGATTTTATTGATCTTTTCAAACAAATAATTTTCTGGTTTATTAATTTTCCTCTATTGTTTTTACACTGTTTTCAATTTTGTGCATTTTTTCTTCTTTTTCTCCCCTTCACCTTGCTTTGAGTTAATTTTTTTTTCTAGTTGCTTGACATCAGAGTTTAGATTATCGATTAGAGACCTATTTTCTTTTCTAATATAAGCACTTAATGCTATAATATTTCTTGTATGCCTGCATTAATATAGTAGTTGCTAGCCACATTGAGCACTTGAAATGTGACCAATCTGAATTGAGACATGCCATAAGTATAAAATAAATACTAGATTTTAAAACTGTAATACAAAAAATGTAAAATATTTTAATAGTTTTTATATTGTTACACATTGAAAGAGTAATATTTGGGGTATATTGTGTTAAGTTAAATATATGTTAAAATTTACCCCAGAGAGGGCAAGCTGGTCCCTGTGACCACAATTAAGGTGAAGAGAGCCAGGCACGGTGGCTCATGCCTGTAATCCCAGCACTTTGGGAGGCTGAGGCGGGCAGATCACCAAGGTCAGGAGTTCGAGACCAGACTGACCAACATGGCAAAACCCCATCTCTACTAAAAATATAAAATTAGCTGGGTGTGGTGGCGCATGCCTGTAATCCCAGCTACTCGGGAGGCTGAGGCAGGAGAATCGCTTGAACCCGGGAGGCGGAGGTTGCAGTGAGCCAAGATCGTGCCATTGCACTCCAGCCTGGGCAACAAGAGCAAAACTCTATCTCAAATAAATAAATCAACAAATAAGAAAACCTACAAATTTCAATTAAAGTAGGAAAAAATCATTGCCTGCTGGGCTCATAAAATGGTGTCCAGGCAGTGAGGCAGCAGGAGGGCCAACGTTAGGCTGGCTCAGCAAGAGACAACACAAAGATGGAGCCAGCGAATGGTCTGAGTCTGCAAATTCTGTCACCATTGAGGAGACTATAGGCTTAAGGACATCACCACTGCCAGGCTGGGGGCCTGGGCTTCTCTCCCCATTCTCAGCTTTCCTGCCCCTGTGCAAGCACCTCCCCACCTGGGAGAAACTTCCAGGGCTTGGGCTTTGCCAACTCTGACCCAATTTTGATTATTTATTGTGTAATTTATTATTGTTCCTGTGAAAAGGCCACACATCTCCTCTCTCCTTCTGAGAGATACGGGTGTCTGTCCATTGGCTCCACGGTCCAGCCTGCTGGGTGAGTGCAGCATGGCCTTCCCCCTCTGGCCCTCAGGCCCAGGTGGCTGTGTGCCAGCCAAGTGACAGTGGCGGCTCATGGCAGTGGCAGGGGGTGGGTAGAGGTGGCAGGTGGCCCCGCAACCTCCTTTTCCTCAACTCCTCCAACCACCACCCACCTCTCACCCTCCCCGGTGTCAAGTGTTTCTATCTGTGGATGGTGGTGGCAGTAATGGCAGATGGTGGCTGTGGTGTTTGTGGCAGCTACTATGAGAGATGATGAATTCCTCCTTCATGATGAACCAGGCCAGCCTGGAAGATGGTCACCATGACGTCTTCTGCCTGGCTGACTTGACAGGGATTAAATGGAAAAGATATGTATGGCAAGGCCCAACTGCTGCCCCTATTATGTTTCCCACGACTCAAGGTGACCCTAATTTGAACAGCTTTAATCGCTGCCTTAAGACAGATATAGTTGGTGTTTGGCAGCAAGATCAAATACCTAGAAGAGAATTGTCAATATTTTGGTGGGGCAAAGACCCCAATTTTGCTGACCTTATTTACCAGGATTTAATAGACAAGGAAGATGGAGTGTGGGAGAAAAGACTTTACTCTGAATGCCATACTCTGCTTTTCAAAGCACTTCACAGTCTGTTGGGATGGTGTTTAATGAACCAGAACTTTGTACCTATTGGCAAGTGGTTTGTACAGTCTCATGAAAAAGATTAAAAACCTATAAATAAAAGTGAATGATTGTCCTGCTCTTTCACCTTTTTCTTGCATGGAGACATCAATGTTTGTACCAATGTGGAAATTAGCCAACATCAACCTGTATACCTTCTTAGTGAAGATCACATCACCCTTGCTCAACAGCTTAATAGCCCATTTCAAGTTATCTTAAGCCAATTTGGACTAAATAAGGACCCCACTTAAAAGATAGAGATTACGGGACTGAGCTTTAAAATGAACCAACTATATGCCACTTATAAAAAACTCACTTTACTGGTAAAGACACTTGCAGACTGAAGAGCAAAAGATGGAAAAAGATATTCTACATGAACAGAAACCAAAAGCGAGCAGGAGTAGCTATACTTGTATCAGATAAAACAGATATTAAATCAAAAATAGTTAAAAAAGAAGAAAATAATTATATAATGGTAAAGAGATCAATTCAAGAAGAGTATATCGTAATTCTAAATACATATGCAGCCAACACTGGAGCACCCAGATTTATAAAACAAGTATTACTAGACCTAAAGAAAGAGACAGCAATACAATAATAGTGGGGGACTTCAATACCCCACTCATAGCATTAGACAGATCACTGAGAAAATCAACAAACACTAGACTCAAATTGGACTCTAGGCCAAATGGACAAAATAATATTTACAGAACATTCTACCCAACAATTGCAAAGTATACATTCTTCTTATCAGCACATGGAATATTCTCCAAGACATATTGTATGTTAGTCTACAAATCAGTCTCAATAAATTTTTAAAAACTGAAACCCTATCAAGTGTCTTCTCAGACCACAGGGAAACAAAACTAGAAATCAACACCATGAGGAACTTTCAAAACTATCCAAATACATGAAAATTAAACAATATGTCCCTTAACGATCTTTGGGTCCACGACGAAATTAAGATGGAAATTTAAAATTTTTTTGGCCGGGTGCAGTGGCTCATGCCTGTAATCCCAGCACTTTGGGAAGCCGAGGCAGGTGGATCACCTGAGGTCAGGAGTTCGAGACCAGCCTGACCAATATGATGAAACCCCATCTTTACTAAAAATACAAAAATTACCGGGTGTGGTGGCATGTGCCTGTAATCCCAGCTACTCAGGAGGCTGAGACAGGAGAATCACATGAACCTGGGAGGCAGAGGTTGCAGTGAGCCAAGACCATTGCACTCCAGCCTGGGCAACAAGAGTGAAACTCCATCTCAAAAAAAAAAATTTTGAAATGAATGAAAATGGATGTACAACATAATTCTGGGATATATAAAAAATGTAGTGCTAAGAGGTATGTTTATAGAGTTAAATGCCTACATCAAAACAAAATAGATCACCAATTAACAACTTACTATCACACCTCCGGGAACTAGAAAAACAAGAACAAACTCAACCCAAAGCTAGCAAATGAAAAGAAATAATAAAGATTAGAGCAGAAATAAATGAAATTGAAAACAAAAAAATGATAAAAAAGATCAACAAAACAAAAAGTTGGTTCTTTGAAAAGATAAGCAAAATTGACAAACTTCTAGCTAGACTATTTATTGATTTATCTAATCAATAACTGTGATTTATCACATAAACAGAATTAAGGACAAAAACAATATGATTATCTTAATAGATGAAGAAAAATAATTTTATAAAATCCAGCATTCCCTCATGATAAAAACCCTCAACAGAATAGGCAAAGAAGGAACATATCTCAAAACAACAAGGGCCATATATACAACAAACCCATGGCCAATACCATACTGAACAGGGAAAAATTTAAAGCAATCTCCCTAAGAACTGGAGTAAGACAAGAATGCCCACTCTCACCATTCCTATTCAACATGGTACTGGAAGTCCTTGCCAGAGCAATTAGGCAAGAAAAAGAAATAAAGGCATACAACTGGAAAAGGGAAGTTAAAGTATCTCTGTTTGATGATAATATGATCTTATGTCTAGAAAAACCTAAAAATTCCTCCAAAAACAAAAAACTCTTAGGTTTGATTAATGAATTCAGCAAAGTTTTAGGATGCAAAATCAATATACAAAAATCAGTAGCATTTCTATACGCCAATAACAATCAAGCTGAGAACCAAATCAAGAAGGCAATCCCATTTACAGTAGCTACAAAAAATAAAATACCTGGGAGTATATTTAACCAAGGAGGTGAAAGATCTCTACAAGGAAAACTAGAAAACACTGATGAAAGGAATGACACAAACGAACGGAAAAACACTCCATGTTCATGGATCAAAAGAATTAATATTGTTAAAATGACTATACTGCCCAAAGTGATATACAGATTCAATGCAATCCCTATTAAAATTCCATGCTCATCCTTCACAGAATCAGAAAAAAAAAAACCTTAAAATTTATATGGAACCCATCCCCCAAAAGCCCAAATAGCCAAAGCAATCCAAAGCAAAAAGAATAGAGCTGAAGGCACCACATTACCTGACCTCAAATTATACTGCAAGGCTACAGTAACCAAAACAGCATGACACTGGTATAGAAATAAACACAAAGACCAATGGAACAGAATAAAGAACCCAGAAATAAAGTCACATGTCTATAGACAAATGATTTTTGACAACGTTGACAAAAACGTACACTGGAAAAAGGATACCCTTTTCAATAAATGATGCCGATAAAATTGGATTGCCATATTCAGAAGAATAAAACTGGACCCCCTATCTCTCACCATATACAAAAATCAACTCAAGTTGGATTAGAGACTTAAACATAAGACCTGAAACTATTAAAATGCTAGAAGAAAACCCAGGGAAAACACTTCTGGACATTAGACTAGGTGAAGAATTCATGACTAAGACCTCAAAAGTACAGGCAACAAAAACAAAAATAGACAAATGGGACTTAATTAAGCTAAAAAGCTGCTGCACAGCAAAATAATAATTAACAAAGTGAACAGACAATCTGCAAAATAGGAGAAAATATTTGCAAACTATGCATCCAACAGAGGACTGATATCCAGAATTTACAAGGAATTCAAACAACTCAAAAAAAAAAACCCAACATTAATAACTCCATTAGAAAGTTGCCAAATGACATATGTAGACATTTTTTAATATGAAAAAATGTTCAACATCACTAATCATCAGATAAATGCAAATTAAAACCACAATGAAATATCATGTTATACCAGTCAGAATGGCTATTATTAAGAAATCAAAATATAACAGATGTTGGCAAGGAGTAGAATAAAAGGAATGCTAATACATTGTTGTATTTGCATTAGAGAATGTAAATTACTACAGTCTCTATGAAAAAGTATGGAGATTTCTCAAAAAACCTAAAAATAGAACAATCATTTGATCCATCCACTACTGGCTAGCTACCCAGAAGAAAAGAAATTATTTTATGAAAAATATACCTGTACTAGTATGTTTACTGCAGTGCTATTCACAATAGCAAATATACGGAATCAACCTAAGTGTCTGTCAATGGATGAATGGATAAACAAAATGTGATATATATATACACACACATACGTATACACATTGAAAGGTTCTTGTATCAGTTCGAACCCCAAGAGCGCACCAACAGACAACACGAGGTGGTGTGCAGCGACATGCTGTTTTAATGAGCTCCTGGGTGCAGGCGGGCTGAGGCCTAAAATGGCGTCAGCCCCAAGTGAGGACAGGACAGGGGTTTCATAGTCCTCTGTAAACAGGTAGTGTCCCAGTCTGACATGACTGGTACATAGTACCCGGACGGCCTCTTTCTCCATCTTCAGGGGTACTTGTCTTCTGGCCAGGGTAGGTGTCTTCCGGCCAGGGTAGGTGTCCTCCAGCCGGCTGTCTTCCTGTTTCTGCTATCTTGCTGATGCACGCTGCTGGCGCAAGTGGCCTTGCGCCTTGGACTAGGCCTGAGAAGGAAGGAGTTACTCATCCCTTCAAGCTTTCAGGCCCTGGGGAGAATCTTTCACACATACATACACACCAGCCCATAGGCCATAGTTTGCTTGTCTCTGCTTTAATCAAATCTCTTTTAGAGCAATTTAAAATAAAGAAGAACAGGCTGAGCACAGTGGCTCATACCTGTACTCCCAGTGCTTTGAGAGGCCCAGGGAGGAGGATTGCTTGAACCCAGGAGTTTGAGGTTGCAGTGTGTTATGACTGTGCCACTACGCTCCAGCCTGAGCAACAGAGCAAGACCCTGTCTCTAAAACAATTTTTTAAAAAATTAAAAATAAGGAAAAACTATCTTTTATACTTTAACCATCTCCAAAGATTGTCATTTCTTTTTATAGATCTAAGTTTTTGTCTGGAATAATATTTCTTCTTCCTGAAGAATTTAACTTTTATAGAACAGATCTACCCGTAATTAATTATCTTAGTTTTCATTTGTTTTGAAAAAAAAAAAAAAGGCTTTATTTCTCCTTCATTTTTGCAAGATATTTTCTCTGGGTTGACAATGTTTTTGTGTAAACACTGACAAGCTGTCACTTCAATGTCTTCTGATTTGCATAATTTCTGATAACTTTAATTCTTATATCTGTTTCTCTGTATCTAAATGTCTTTTTCCCTTGGCTGCCTTCAAGGTTTTCTCTTTACTTTTTATTTACATCAGTTTGAATATGATGTGTCTAGGCAGGTGTGTGTGTGTGTGCTGTGTTGGTCCTTATCCTCTTTATTTTGGTATTTTTCTTTGCACTTTTTTTTTTAGATGAGGTCTCATGATGTTGCCTGTGCTGGCCTCAAACTCCTGAACTCAAACCATCCTCTTGCCTTAGCCTCCAAAGCAGTTGGGACTACAGGCATACACCACTGCACTCAGCTCTGAACTTTTTGATCTATAGTTTTATGTCTTTTATTATTTTTTGAAAATTTTTGGCCATTATTTCTTTATTTCTTCAAATATTTATTTTATTTTTTTTTAATAGAGATGGGGAGGGTCTCACTATGTCGCCAGGCTGGTCTTGAACTTCTGAACTCAAGTGATCCTCTTACCTCATCTTCTCAAAGTCAAATATTTCTTTTGCCACATTCTGTCTTCTTCATCTGGGATTCCAATTACTCATATGTTAAACAGTTTGACATTGTCCCACAGCTCTTGGATGTTCTAGTTTTTTCACTCTTTTTTTCTGTTTATATTTCGGTTTGGATAATTTTTATTGACCTATCATCAAGTTCACAGATTATTTCCTTGTCTTTATTGAGTCCACTGATAACTTTATCAAAAGAATTGTTAGTGGTGGCTCATGTCTGTAATCCCAGCACTTTGGGAGGCCAAGGTAGAAGGATTGCTTGGGGCCAGGAGTTCAAGATAAGCCTGGGCAACACAGCAGGACCCCATCTCTAAAAATATATATATATGAAAATAGATGGGCGTGGTGACATGCACCTGAAGTCCTAGCTACTTAGGAGGCTAAGGCAGGAGGATCAATTGAGCCCAGGAGTTCCAGGATGCAGTGCATTACAATTGTGCCACTGTACTCTAGCCTAGGGAACAAAGTGAGACCCTGTTTCTAAAAATAAAAATTTTTAATGAATTATTTATCTCTGCTACTATATTTTTATTACTCACATTTCCATTTCACTCTTTTGTATGACTTCCATCTCTCTGATGAATTTTCTATTTGTTCACACATGTTGTCCAAATTAATTTTAGAAATGCCATGAAGTATCAAAAATAGTAATGTCCCTCAATTTCCAGCATGCTGGGAAGGTGGGAAGCCTTCTTGGAGTGGATTCTGTCTTGAGAGTATAGCCTTTTGTAGAGAAAGACCAGGACAACAACTGAGAGACTCTGTGCTAGAGTCCCAGAATCTCAGAATTCTAGGAGCTTGTAGTTTTGGAATCACGGAAACTAAGATTCCAAAAAATATTTCATAAGACTTTAGAGTTGAATTTTAGAGGTTGAACATTGCCAGAGATGGGAGTTCACCAAACTCACAAGACAGCTAAGGCCAAAGGGAAGCTGTCTTCCTTCGGGTAGAATAATGCTGTTAATGTGCTATTAAAAGGAGGCCAGCTCCCATCCAGAGTGTAACAGTCACAACAAAAGCAGAATCTCCCTCCCCTTTCCCTGTCTCTCGCTCCCATATACACCAGAGTGAGATAGCCCCAAACCTGAAAAGAAAAACCAAGGAAGATCAGTACACATTTATCCCCTTTAACATGTTTTTAATGCTATTAGGTAGAAAGTTTTAGTTTCTTCCAAAACTAAAAAGGAAATATTTTTTAAAGGAATTAAAAACTGAAAGAAGAGATTTAAAAAAAAAAATTTATTCACTAGCCTTGTTGCACATCCTTTTTCTAAAATTTGCTTTTCCAAATTTCTGTTGATAGTGGGAGTTGATAACAAGAGAGAATATTAGAAATTCTTTTAACTTCACTAAGCCTCAATGACCTCATCTCTAAAGTAGAATAAATTTCTGTTCTGTTTCCCTATTAAGCTTTAACATATTATAATGTGACATCAAAAAGAGCTAATGATATATCACTAAGTGAGAAAGGTAAGTAGTAGGACAGTATTATAGTGCAAGATGGTTTGTAAAAATGAATATGTGTGTGTCTAGGGCTAGGGGGATAATAGTTGATCTCCGGCTGGTAGAATTATGTATATGTTTGTTTTCCATTTGCTTATGTACATTTTCTCACTTTTTACAATGAATATAGTTTATAGAAAATGAAAGTATGTAAGAACTCCAAAGTTCTATACAAATACAAGAAATGATTGTCAGTGGTCCATGCAAGGTCTCTAACTGAATTTATTTTATTTATTTATCTTCCCCTTGTATTTATACCAGTGGTTCTCAATGTCCCTCCTCCACCCCTAGAGGACATTTTTCAATGTCTGGAGACACTTTTTGATTGTTACATAAGGGAGGTGTGCTACTGACATCTAGTAAGTAGAGGCCAGGGATGCTGCTAAACGTTCTACAATGCACAGAATGATAACTCCACTTAGAAGCAATTTATTTTATTATTATTATTATTTTGAGACAGAGCCTCTGATGCCCAATCTGGAGTGTAGTGCTGCAATCTTGGCTCACTGCAACCTCTGCCTCCCAGGTTCAAGTGATTCTCTTGCCTCAGCCTCCCAAGTAGCTGGGATTACAGGCACCTGCCATCACGCCCGGCTAATTTTTGTATTTTTAGTAGAGATGGGGTTTCACCATGTTGGCCAAGCTGGTCTCAAACTCCTGACCTCAAGTGATCCACCCACCTCAGCTTCCCAAAGTGCTGGAATTAGAGGTGTAAGCCACCGCGCCCAGCCTAGAAGCAATTTAAATCAGATAGTGGTCACAAGCAAGTTGACATTGAGTAAGAAAGTACAGATTTGATATTACAATTTAATGAACAAATCTTATAAAATACTGAATTTGTTTCCAATATTCTGCTGTTACAAACAATGCTGCAAAGAATATTATTGTATACACATTCTTAGGAAATGTGGGAAGTTTTCTTCAAGGTGGATACGAGGAAGTGGAGTATCTGGGCCAAAGGGCATTTCCATCCTTAGTTTTAGTAGTAACTGTAAACCTAACAACATGAATGGAGCCTAACAAAAAAAAAATGAAGAAACAGAATGAAATTCTAATGTGGTATCATTTACATTCATTAAGCATATACAACAACACCATAATAATATACAGCATTACACAAGTACCTATGAGACAATATACACTAAATACATCAGAATTGTTATCTGTGGTGGGATGATCATATACTGGCTTGGCCCAGACTCTTGGGGAAAAGCTATCTGCCTCAGATATAATCTGCTTCCAATACAGAATGGTTTTTATTTTTAGTTAACTTTAGTTTTAAATTTCCAGTGAGTTCAGAGAACATTTAGGAACAAAGGGCTTTTTAAAATGAGAAATAAGGCCAGGCACAGTGGCTCATGCCTGTAATCCCAACACTTTGGGAGGCCGAGGTGGGCAGATCACTTGAGGTCAGGAGTTCGAGACCAGCCTGGCCAGCATGGGAAAACCCCAACCCCATCTCTACTAAAAATACAAAAAGTAGCCAAGCGTGGTGGTACACACCTGTAGTCCCTACTACTCCAAAGGCTGAGGCATGAGAATGACTTGAACCTGGGAGGTGGAGGTTGCAGTGAGCTGAGATTTCACCACTGCACTCCAGCCTGGGTGACGGAGGGAGACTCTGTCTCAAAAAATAAAATAAAATAAAAATAAAATGAGAAATACGCCAGGCACAGTGGCTTATGCCTGTAATCCCAACACTTTGGTAGGCTGAGGTGAAAGGATGGCTTGAGGCCAGGAGTTCCAGACCACCCTGGGCAATATAGCAAGACCCTATATCTACAAAAATATTTTTAAATTAGCCAGTCATAGTGGTGTGTGCTTGCCTGTAGGTCCAGCTATTCAAGAGGCTGAAGCAGGAGGATCACTTGAGCCCAAGAGTTTGAAGATGCAGTGAGCTGTGAACGTACCACTGTGCTCCAGCCTGAGGGAGTTCTGTCTGGGGTGGGAACAGGTTTAGTTTTTAATTGTTGCATTTGACAGTTCATTACTTGACCAGCTTGAATTTGAAGATCTAATGCATGAGTTGATTTCTTCTCAGCTGCCCTTTCAGGGGTGTGTTAGAGAGATTTTTGGACAGATTAAGCAAGTCAGAGGTTTTCATAGTAGCCCAATTGAGTTGATTTCACTTTACTGTCATGTTCTTCTTCCAGGCCACTGATAACGGTTGAATTACAAAGGAAGGTTGTGTAATTTATTTTGCTGAAGCCGGAGTATTGCCTTAAAACTTTCTGTAGTCTATAATGAATTTGTAGACTACAGAAATAATCTGGTTCTTAGGTGCATTGTTGGATTTTGTTTTTCCACTCAATAGTTTTTTAGAAAACTTCAGGGATTTGTTTATGGAGACCTTTGCCCATTTTTGAACATCAGTAAGATCAGTTGCTCTTCTCTTAGAGAAATTATCTAAAGGGTTATACTAGTCAGCTTTTTCCATCCATGTGTTAGCATGTCCTTCACCAGCAAGCATGTGTATCAGCTGGTAAAGGTTGGAATAGCCAGGCTAGTAGGTTTTGGTAACCAAGTTGAATTATTTAGCAAAGGCATTTAGATTTTCTAAGGGGCCAGGAAAGTCCTTTGTTCCGGCCCTGGGTTCTGCCTTTGTTCAAGGGGACTAAGTTACTGAAGAGGTCCTTGAGTGTCCTTCATTAGATTTAACCTTAAATGTGGCATGGATGAGGGGGGCAGAGGAATCAGAAATAGGGCCAAGGGGTTCATTAAAGAAGGGGAGTTCAGATAAGTTTGGGTAAATAAGTGAAGAGCAAGGAGGAGGTAGAGGAATGAGGGGACTTGAGCTTGGGGGAGGGGGAAGCAGAGGGCAGATATACTAGGGAGCAGTTGGTTCAGTGGCAGTTTCAATTTTACAGGTCTCAGAAAATTTTTCTAATTTGGAAAGTTTATGATCCAGCTTCAAGATATTTTCTTTTAAAGAGGCAATTTTAGATTCCCGAAGTTTTTTAGATGCCTCAAGGTACTGGTTAAAAAAATGAGTCCCACTTAAGCTGAGAAATGTTTGAGCTCAATCCTTCTCATTGTCCCCAGAGAAAAGCGAATTCAGGAAAAACAAAGGAATCTTAAAGGGGGCATTGCAATTCAAGGTCATTTTTAGTAGAATTGGTCCATCAATTCAAAAATTTACAAGACAAAGGATCATAATTTTTATGTATGTAACCAGTAGAAGTGCCAGAGGAGGACAAGTCATTAGTCACACTCTTAGGATGGGAACTCCCCCTGATTGCTCACCAAAACAAAGATTCTTTGCAACCAGGGTCACCAGAAAAAAGGAGAAATCCATTGTAAAAGCTGGCAACAGAGGACAACCAAAAAAAGGCCTGAACCTCAGCTAGGGTAAGAAGGTGGTTCAGGACACAAAAAGACTTATCCAGTGAAGTCTGGGGTCATTCAGAGTCAATAAAATGCAAGGAGTTCCCACAGATACTTTTTCTTGGGTATATGGTGGCACAGGAGATCAGGAGGGAGTCACTTTGCATCCCACTTCTGACACCATGTAATGTCCACTAATAAATAAAACCAACACTGCAGAGTGGCAAACAAAAGAAAACACATTTGAATTAGGGTCTTAGGAATTGCAGTTCAAGAGACACAGATCTAGCAAAGCAGCTAAATTATGTTCCATCTAGGCAAGGTTAAGCAGAGGCTTATAAGGGCCACAGTAAGTTTACACATCAGGAAGGTTTTAGCACAGTTTATGAATGATGATGGCAGGTTATCAGCATAGGATGTCTCTAGTCAATGATCAATCCAGTTTTAGCACAGTTTGTGATTGATTATGGCAGATTATTGGTGTAGGATGTCTTTAGTCAATGATCAATCAAGTTCAGTGTAGCTGAACTCTCCAGGAGGTTGGTGATCAGGCTCAATATAAACAGCTCAAATCAAATGCAGGTGGTTATATAATTTGGCCTAGTTAAACAGGTTGAATTCCATCTGGATGTGTACATAACTGGGGTCCAACTCCTCCTACCCTCCTGTGTCCTTTTTAGAAAGGACACATGTTGGATTTTTCTTTTAACACCCTGCAAAAAGATTCTGTCCCCATAGAGAGTTATTAGCAAGACAAGGAGAGTCCCCTCAGTGCTCCTATGAAATGTTTTCAAATGTTCTACTGTTACGGGAAGTCAGGGACCAAGAACGGAGGGACTGGCTGAAGCTGCGGCAGAGGAACATAAATTGTGATGATTTCGTCTTATTATGGACATTTATCAGTTCTCAAATAATACTTTTATAATTTTTTATGCCTGTCTTTAATAAACTCTTAATCCTGTTATCTTTGTAAGCGGAGGATGTACGTCACCTCAGGACCACTGTGATAATTGTGTTAACTGTACAAATTGATTGTAAAACATGTGTGTTTGAACAATATAAAATCAGTGCACCTTAAAAAAGAACAGAATAATAGTGATTTTTATGGAACAAGGGAACACAACCATAAGGTCTGACTGCCTACAGGGTCAGGCAAAAAGAGCCATATTTTTCTTCTTGCAGAGAGCCTATAAACGGAGATGCAAGTAGGAAACATATTGCTAAATTCTTTTCCTAGCAAGGAATATTAATATTAACACCCTGGGAAAAGAATGCGTTCCTGGGGGGAGGTCTATAAATGGCCGCTCTGGGAATGTCTGTCTTGTGCAGTTGAGATAAGGACTGAGATAAGCCCTGGTCTCCCACAGAACCCTCAGGCTTACTAGGGTTGGGAAAACTCAGCCCTGGTAAATTTGTGGTAAGACCAGTTCTCTGCTCTCGAACCCCGTTTTCTGTTGTTTAAGATGTTTATCAAGACAATACGTGCACCGCTGAACATAGACCCTTATCAGTGGTTCTGCTTTTACCCTTTGCCCTGTGATCTTTGTTGGACCCTTATCAGTGGTTCTGCTTTTGCCCTTTGTCCTGTTCCCTCAGAAGCATGTGAACTTTGTAAGACCCTTATGAGTGGTTCTGCTTTTAGCCCTTTGAAGCATGTGATCTTTGTACCTACTCCCTATTCTTATACTCCCTCCCCTTTTGAAACCCTTAATAAAAACTTGCTGGTCTGAGACTTAGGTGGGCATCACGGTCCTACCGATATGTGATGTCAGTCCTGGCAGCCCAGCTGTAAAATTCCTCTCTTTGTACTGTCTCTCTTTATTTCTCAGCCAGCCGACACTTATGGAAAATAGAAAGAACCTACATTGAGATATTGGGGGTGGGTTCCCCCAGTATTCTGCCATGCTAGGATTTCTATTGTGTGTTCCCCTCTGGGGCAAGTGGAAACCAGGTTATCTTCTTCCACTGCAGGTTTTCTGGCCATCCTCATCCGCCATCTGGACATGGTCCTTACCCAGATGAGCTTGGTGAGCAGCAACACCCTGCCCCTCATCATCCTGTACCTCCTGGAGATGACCACCTACTACTCAGAGTGCATGAGCTCCCTCATCATTACCAAGGATGCTCTGATCAGCATCCTGGGCTTTGTGGGATTTTTGGTGGGGACCTTCCGGGCCCTCCATGAGCTGATCCAGCCTCAAGACCTCTCCTCTTTCCAAACTCCACTGGCACCTTGAAACAGTGACCAATTTTCAACTCAACATTTCCCACTTCACTTCCTAAACTGACATTCTAGCCTTGTTTGAACAAAGATCCTTCTTTAATTGCTAATGTGTATATTTATATGAGGCCACCACGGTGTTGGGTGGAGAGTACAGGAATAGGGTCAGAGGATCTGAGTTCTATTCCTGAGCTCTATCATTTACCCCCATCAGATGTGAGTGGGCCACTTCCCCTTGGGAGCCTCAACTTCACAAATTCAGTTAAGTTCAGCCTCACCCACCTCAGAATGTTGTCAGGAATGTCAGGAAGAGTATGTGCACACACACATTTTTAAAAGCTAAGGTGCTCTACAAATGTCAGTGATTTTCATTATTTTACTGTTTTCTCCTATGATGACCAGAAGAGGCATGAACAGGACCCCCTTTTCTCCAAACCAGGCTGAACTACCTCTTGTCCCAATGTCTTGGGAGCTGAGAAAATATTGATGTGTGATCCAGGAGACCTGATACCACCAGGAGGCACCACCAATGGAGGCACACTGTGGGCCAGGCAATGTACAAAATGCATCCCATACATTATGCCACTAAATCATCTGCAGAACCCTGTAAGGTAGATGGTGTCTTCTCCATTTCACAGAAAAGGACATCTAGGTTCTGAGAAGTTAGGGAACTAGTGCTAACTCATACAGTTAATAAGGGGTGGAGCCAGATTTAAACACTGGCCTATTTAGTATCGAAGCCCTTGTTCATAACCAGTAAACCCTGTCCCTGTCTCAGCTGCCTGATTTTAGACAAGTGACTTTTCCTCTCTGAGCCTCAGTTTCCCTAGCTGTAAAATGAGAGGGTGGACTAGATGACCTCTGAGTACACTTTCTAAACCATCTTTGCTCTCCCTACTTCACAAGCTTGTTACCAAGAGTTTGGTTTCCCTGCTGATTGGTGGGGCCAATTGTGACTTTGTCTCCAGCCTTCTGTTGCCCCCTGAACTGGCCACTTTCCCTGAGCCTGTCAAATAGGACAGGAATTTTGATGTGTTTGCAATTACTGGGCACCTTAACCAGGTGAAGATGCTGTATGAGCATTAACATTGCATCTATATGCCATAGGCAACATCTTGATTCAATAGGAACAGCACTGAGCAGAGGTTTATAGAAAACTAGATTTTAGTTCCAGGACTACTTCTAGCTAGCTGGAGAGAGTGGGCCTCCAGTAATGTCCCATCATTGCCTTTTTATCATCTTTCTCTTTCTTCTGGAAACAGTGCCCTGATTTTGCCTTGGGCAACCACCCTTTCTCCACTCCCTAAGTTATTTTAGAGGAGCAGACTCTACCCCAACTCCAGGAAGTGAGCACATGACCTGGGTTTGGCAAATAAGTACATTCAATCCTCCTGTCCATAGTGCTTTGTTATGAGATGGCCATATAATCAAGAGTTCATGAGCCCTTGAACTTTAATCAGTGATATCAGGAAGAGGGTAATCTTAATGCTAGGGTTAATAAACCCAGATGAACTAACCTGGAACTGAAGTAAACATGTTCCAAGACTGCACAGCAGAAGCATATATCAAGCAGGAGAAAATTATTCCAAGAGATGGAAGAAAAGCCTGTTGGTATCCTTGGAGCTCCTGCTTCCACTGGTGCCTGATGCAGGTTTCACCTTGTGCTTTCCAGTTACATGGGTCAGTTCCTTTTTGCTTAAGCCACATTCAGTTGGGTTTCCAACATTTGCAACTGAAAGAACTCTGACTAAATCTCTCAGTGACCTTGAGCAAGTTCATTTACTCCTTTTAGGATTAGCTGCCTAATCTGAAATGAGAGTGTTGAAACTCTAAGATCCTTAATAGTACCAGTATTCTATAATTTAATAGTATAATTAAAATGAGATCTCACTAGAATTACCATGGTCATAGAGGCAGACAATACCAAGATTTGAAGAGGATGTAGAGAAACTGGAACCCTCATGCACTGATGATGAAAATCTAAAATGGGATAATCACTTTGAAAAGCAGTTTGGCAGTTTCTCAAAAAGGGAAACATACAGTTGACCCTTGAACAACATGGGTTTGAACTGTGAAGGTCTACGTATGGATTTTTTTAAATACATATATTGGAATTTTTGGAGATTTGTGGCCATCTTAAAACTTGCAGATGAACTATGTAGCCTAGAAACATTAAAAAATTAAGAAAAGCTAGGTAGGTCATGAGTGCATAAAATATATACAGATATTAGGATATTTTATCATTTGTTGCCATAAAACACTCACAAATCTATTATAAAAGTTAAAATTTATCAAAACTAGCACACACAAGTACTTACAGACCATACATGGTGCCATTCACAGTCAAGAGAAATGTAAACAGAAAGATGCAGTATTAAATCATAACTGCATAAAATTAACTATAGTACATACTATACTGTTGTAATAATTTTGTGGATACCTCCTGTTGCCATTGTGGTGAGCTCAAGTGTTGCTAGTATCAGCTTATAATACCATGTGACACTAATCATCTCTGCATGAGTAGTTCAGTAGTTCATCTCTCCAGTAAATTGTGTGTTACAGTAAAAGTGATCTCTTGTGGTTCTAGTGTATTTTTCATTGTGTTTGGTGCAATCCCATAAATCTTGACTAACACCATGGGATCCATACAAAGTGCTATTAGTGATGCTGGAAGTGCCCCCAAGAAGCAAATAAAATCATGACATTCCAAGGAAAAGTTGAATTGTTTAATATATACTATAGATTAAGGTCTGCAGCTCTGCTTGCCTGTTATTTCAAGATAAATAAATCCAGTGTAAGGACTATTGTAAACAAAGAAAATGATAAGCTCTGGGGATGATCTGATTCCAAAATGGTGGTGTTGAAGCAAACTGGTTTCAGTTTTCCCTACAGAAAACCAAAAACAAATATAGAGCACCAAGAGTATCACCAGCAATATCCCAGAACTCAAATATGAGGATTTAACAACTCCCAGGGCCACAGAGAAGTGAAAAGCCATCAAGCAGGCAGTAAGAGAATCAGATTTCCATATTCATGGCAACCTTCCTTCCAATCTGCCCAGCACCAAGTGCAAAGGAGATGTCAAATCAGAGTGGTGGTTCAGCAACACCATGCTGTAGGACATACATTCCACAATTCCCCTGGGCATGAACTCCTAGCCAGCCTTCCCACACTGCGTGGCTATCCCTTTTGGGACCTCTTCCATCTGGGACAGGCAGCCAAGGCAAACCTGGGCTTAATGTGTCATCCAGTGCCAAAACACAGGTAGTGACCTAATAGGAAAAAAATTCAACAGGTAAATAACAAAGAACCTGTAAGCAAACATAATGAATAAAAACCAAAACAAAGACAGAGAAGACTGAAATAAATAATCGTTCCATACAAAGATATAGGTGTACATCCACAAGAAATAATAGTACACGGGAACCATGACTTCCCCAAACAGACAAAGCAAGGAACCAGTGACTGATCCTAACAAGGCCATGATATGTGAGCTCTCTGATAAAACATTCAAAAGAGCACTTTTAAGGAAACTCAGTGATCTCCAAAATAATGCAGAAAAGCAATTCAGGAATTTATCAGAGAAATTTAACAAAGAGATTGAGATATTTAGAAAAAAACAACAACAAATCTTTTAACTGAGAAATACATTTGCTGAACTGAAAAACTCATCAGAGAGTCTCAACAGCAGAATCAATCAAGCAGGGGCTGGGCTCTGTGGCTCACACCTGTAATCCCAGTACTTTGGGAGGCTGAGGCAGAGAGATCACCTGAGGTCAGGAATTTGAGACCAGCATGGCCAACATGGTGAAACCTCATCTCTACTAAAAATACAAAAATTAGCTGGGCATGGTGACATGCGACTATAGTCCCAGCTATTTGGGAGGCTGAGGTAGGAGAATTGCTTGAACTTGGGAGGCGGAGGTTGCAGTGAGCTGAGGTTGCCCCACTGCACTCCAGCCTGGGAGGCAGAGTGAGACTCCATCTCAAAAAAAAAAGAAAAAAAAAGAATCAATCAAACAAAGGAAGAATCAGTAAGTTTGAAGACAAACTAAAGAAAATAATAGAAGAAGGATCAATACTATATAGAAACAGTGAGCTTGAAGACAGGCTATTTGAAAACACACAGAGGGGAAAAAAAGAAAACAGAATGTCTACAAGATATTAAAAAATTATCTCAAAAGACCAAATCTAAGAAGTAATGGTGTTCAAGAGGTAGTTGAGCAACAGCAAGGGGTAGAAAGCTTATTAAAAAATCATAATAACAGAAAACTTTTCAAAAGTTGAAAAAGATAAATATTCAGGTATAAGAAGGTCAGAGAACACAAACAGATTCAACCCAAATAAGGCTACCCAGGCTTATGATAATCAAACTCTCAAAAGTCAAGGACAGAGAGAGGATTCTAAATGCAGCAAGAGAAAAGCAAACAATGTATAAAGGAGCTTCAGTTCATCTGGCAACAGACTTCTCAATGGAAACCATGTAGGCCAGGAGGGAATGGGATAACATTTTCAAAGTGCTGAAAGAAAAAAAAAAACTGTCATCCAAGAATACTACTTCCAGCAATGCTATTTTTCAAATATGAAGGAGAGAGGTCTTTCCCAGATAAACAGAAGATGATAGAATTTACTACTACCAGACCCATCTTATAAGAAATACTAAAGAGGTTCTTCAGCATGAAAGAAAAAAACACTAATATCTAAAAAGAAAACATTTGAAGCTATAAAACCTACTGATAAAAGTAAGTACCCAGACAAACCCAAAATATTTAAATACTATAATTGTGGTATGCAATCCACTCATAACTCTAGTATGAAATTTTAAAGACACCATCTGAAAGCAGAAGGCTTTGTCTGTTTAACAAGTACTTATGTTAACAATTTGGGCAGTTGCAGAACATGATTACTTCAATTTCTCTCACTATTTTTGACTCTAAAATATCTTATATCTGGGCACTAAAATGTTCTTCTTTAGTAAATATTGGGATGATATAAGAAATATATTATTTTTAAAGCAATATAAGATGTTTCAAGTTGTTTGTTCAGCTCAATAAAGAATAGAATGTTGCTAATAAGTTAAATGCTAATTACAGTTAGTAACTTTCATCATATTGTCCAATTATATCATTGTGAAAATGAATTCAGCCTCTAGACCAGGGGTCTCAAGGAACTTTAAGGCTCACTACACATAGCACTCTATGGAAAGTATTGTCAGCGCTATGGAAGAGAGTCCTGATAGAATATCATCAAAGTGTGAAAAGATTACACCATTGAAGATGCCATTGTGGTTATAGAAAAACCCATAAAAGCCTGAAACAATAAATTTCTGCAGAAGAAAACTGTGCCTAGATGTTGTACATAACATTACTTTAATGGCCAAAACCATGATTACTTTTGCAACAACCTAATACAACAGAGCCAATCAAGGAAATAAAAAAAGAGATTGTGGATATGACAAAAAAGATGAGGAGTGAAGGGTTTCAAGACATGGCTCTTGGAGAAATTCAAGAGCAAATAGACACCATGCCAGAGGAATTAACAAAAGATGACTGGATGGAGATGAGTGCTTCGGAACCAGTGTCAGCTGAGGAGGAAGAAGCAGCAGCAGCAGTGCCAGAAAACTAATTGGCATTAAAAAATCTGACAGAAGGGTTCTGGTGATTGAAGACTGCTTTCGACTTCTCTAACGAAATGGACCTTTCTATGATACAGGCACTGAAACTGAAGCAAAAGACAGAAGAAGGATCAATACTATACAGAAACATTTTAGAGAAATGAAAAAGCAGAAAAAGTCAGACAGAAGTTCAGTGCATTTCTGTAAAGTTACACTGAGTGTGCCTGCCAGTCCTGCCTCTCCTTCCACCTTTTTCCACCCCTGCCACCCCTGAGAAAACACCACTAACCCTCCTTTTCCTCCTCCTCCTCAGCCTACTCAATATGAAGACCATGAAGCTGAAGATTACATGATAATCCAATTCCATTTAATGAATAGTAAATATATTTTCTCTTCCTTGTGATTTTCTTAGTAACATTTTCTTTTTTCTAGCTCACTTTATTATAAGAATACAGCATATATAATACATATAACATACAAAGTGTGTGTTAATCAACTGTGTATGTTATTGGTAAGGTTTCCAGATAATAGTAAACCATTAGTAATTAAGTTTTGGAGAAGTGAAAAGCTATACATGGATTTTCAACTCTCCAAGGAGTCTGTGCTCCTAATCCCTGCATTATCTAAGAATCAACTGTTTGGGATCCACCACTTTAAGCAAAAAATTTTTAAAAAGCTTTAATAAAAATAAAATTTTAAAAAGAATCAAGTATTTGACATACAATAGAACAATTCTACTTATAGGTATTTATACAAGGCAAATGAAAGCATAAAACATACTTCCACAAAAAAATGTGTATGCAAATATTTATGACAACATGACTCATAACAGGCCAAAACTAAAAACAGTCTGGAGATCCATCAGCTGGTAAATAGATAAACAAAATGCAGCATACCCATACAATGGAAAGTCAATCAACAATTAAAAGAAACAAACTATTGGTTTGTTTCTACAGCATGGATGAACCTCAAAACATTCTACAGCATGGATGAACTCAAAAACGTTATGCTAAGTGAAAGAAGCCAAATGCAAACAACCACATGTTGTGTGAATCCATTTATATGAAATGTCTAAAAGAGGCAAATTTATAGAGGCAAAGACCACATCAGTTGTTCCCTAGGGCTGGTAGGGTGGCATGACTGGGGATAGCAAAAGGGGAGGAGGAGACTATTAGGTGTGATTGAAATGTTCAAAACTGGCTCGTGGTGGTGATTGCACAATTATAAATTTACTCAAGTCATTTAATTGCACACTTGCAATGGTTGAATTTTATGGCATGCAAATTATAATAATAAAGCTATTTAAATAATGGAATGTCCCCTCTTAGCCTCTTATTTGCTAGCTGAAAGTCTTTTAGGAGACTTAGACTAGAAGAGAAAGAGAGAAGAAAAAATATGCCTCCTCCAGAAATTGCTCTGAAAAATTTCTAACTATAAGCTTATGTTTTTCTTGCAATTCTATGTTGTATCAGGAGAGATTCGTTAGAGATATAGGTTGAGTGGGGGTAGCCAGGCGATTTCTAAAACATTTGTGGATGTTGTTTGAAAGTTAGCTGACTCTGGAAGGCATGGATGTATTAGGAGTCAAAGAAATGATGGTTGAAACAGTTTGCTATTTCTCTGTGTAGAAAGATCATTGGGCCAATACGTCTGTTTTATAGCTTTAGGATTCAGTAATTCGCCATATGTGTTCTCTTACATGATGTCATTCGAATCACTGAGGCACTTATAAAAATGTAGATTCCTAAATCAACACTCCGGGGTGGGACTTGAGAATCAACACTTTAACCAGCTTCCCAGGTGGTTGTCGTGCCCACTGAAGTTTGAGAACCACTTCTCCAGTCAGTAATGTTGAGTAATTGGGGGTAGAAAAATTTATCAGGAAACATGTACAACAAGCACCAGATAAGAAGTGTTAAATTAAACTAAACCTATAATCCTGGCATTTGGAAGGCTGAGGCAGGAGGAGGCCAGGAGTTCAAGACCAGCCTGAGCAACACAACAAGATCCCATCTCTACAAAATTAGCTGGCCACAGTAGTGCATGCCTGTAGTTTCAGATACTTGGGATGCTGAAGCAGGAGGATCTCTTGAGCCCAGGAGTTCAAGGCTACAGTGAGTGAGGATCACCACTGCACTACAACCTGGGTGACAGAATTGGACCCTGTCTCAACAAAAAAAAAAAAGAAAAGAAAAAAAGTTAAACTAAATCTGGCCTTAGGCTGTCTCCCTACTTGGGTCTTTGCATAAGACACTGCAACCTAACTTAGTATGCAAACTAACTGAAAACCAAATTTAATGGTATACTTTTTTGTAACAAATAGCTGAGTCTCAGCCAATCACAGCTGCCTAGTCAGTCAATCACAGGCAGCCAACTGAGCAGACCATGGTCAAATAGGGCAAATGCTGAGCCTTAACCAGTCAAGTTCTCTCTGTCCTTCACTTCCGTTTTATGTCCATAAAAGTTCTCTGACCACAATGCAGCCTGGAGCTCTCTGAACCTGTTCTGGTCTTGGGGCTGCCTAATTCATGAATCATTCTTTGTTCAATTAAACACCGTTAAATCTTATCTGTCTACAGGTTTTCTTTTAACAGATGCCACAAGATTTAGGTTTTAATCGTGTAGAATACCAGTGGATTTCTGGAAGTAAAAGAGCAAGAAGGCACAGAGTTCATGCTCAGAAAATATATGTTGACTTAAGTCAGAGGTTGGCAAGCTTTTTCTATACAGAGCCAGATGGTAAATATTTTAACCTTTGTGGTCTGTATGGTTTCTGTCACAACTACTCAACTCTACCAATGTAGCACGAAGGCAGACTTAAACAATACGTAAATGAATGGGCATCCTGAGTTCCAATAAAACCTTTTTTCTAAAAACAGGTTTCAGGATAGATTTGGCCAATAGGCCATAGTTTACTAACCCCTGCTTTAGGTTATTTCAAAAGAAGAGATAAATCAGATAAGATTAGTATTAATACTTGGCCCAAAATGCCTATCATTCAACTTGTAAGGAAGGAAAAGTCCACAAAATCTCCTACTTTCCAAAAACAGCAATGGAAGCTCCATCTCTCCCTTGACAGAAGAGCCACCCAAACTGGCTAGTGCTCCTTTTAGTGCCAAGAACAATGATGGGTTTTGCCATGCTGAGACTGGCAGCCAACCACCTTTCTCTCACTACCTACCACCTATTATCACACAACCACCGCTAAAGCCCCTAGCTACGTGGGCCTGTGGCTTAAGTGAGGTTCAGGCTGTGATCTAGGGAAAGGCCTTTTGTGGCTTTGTGAATGGGAATCAGAAATCTAGGAAATGAAGATTTTCCAGTTGTCTACCACTACACATGGACATCACTAAACCTATGAACTTCGAGTTCCTCATCTGTAACATGGGGACTATAATTCCTACCCTTCTTCCTCCTAGATTTGCTAACATCAATGAGATTCTGGATGGGTCAAGTGCTTGGGGACCTGCACAGTCCTTTACCCATGGCAGCACCCTGCTTGTGTGAATATTATCATCAGCTGCCTGGCTTCATTCCCTCGCCCCCATCTAGCTTCCTGTTTTTTTCTTCCTTATTGATCCACACTTTTGCACAGGAAATCATGAGCAGGTTGAAGGGAAATGTTAGGTCTGAAGTTAAATTTGAGAGAGAAAATTGCCCCCAGTTGTGTAGCATGTTCTTCACTGAATTTATGACAGAGAACTATGGCCTAGAAGAGGGGCTGACCACAATCGAATGCCCAGAGGTAAACTTGAATGTGGAGGGATTTTTTGAACTGCTTCCTTCTTTGTCTTTAAGCAAGTGGATGAGAGGGGAGTACTTGAAACTGGACTTCAACGTCGAATTTCTTCTTGCAAATTTCAGGAGGACAGCCAGTGCCTGAGGGGACTTTCAGGGAGAAGATTCAGCACACCAAAGAGACCTACTATATGCCCAACACACATAGTTCCTAAGGATGAAAGGGAACACAAAGATGACAGCCCCTCTCCTCCTAGAGTTTACTGGCTCCAGCTCAGAGGAGGTGTGAGTAACAGATATACGCCTCATCTCTCTCGTAGCACTTTTCTTCTAGCACTTTATCAGGTCTTCGTGTATTCATTTTTTTTTTTTTTTTTTTGAGACGGAGCTTTGCTCTGTTGCCCAGACTGGAGTGCAGTGACATGATCTCAGCTCACTGCAACCCTACCTCCCAGGTTCAAGCGATTCTTCTGCCTCAGCCTCCCAGTTAGCTGGGATTACAGGTGTGAGCCACCATGCCCAACTAGTTTTTGTATTTTTAGTGGAGATGGGTTTTCTCCATGTTGGCCAGACTGGTCTTGAACACCTGACCTCAGGTGATCCACCCACCTCAGCCTCCCAAAGTTCTGGGATCCTCCTGTATTCTTAACATATCCTTTGTAAAATTTTAATTTTGTTACAAAATAGCACATTAATATTAATTTTTAAATATGCCTTTAAAATAAAAAAACATTGGAATTAAAATATGAAATTCCCATGTCTGCTTCACCCCTAAGTGTCCACTTATATTCTCACACTGCAGAAGGAACTACTGTGAATCCTTCCAGATCTTTCTCAAGCATATACAACCATGTGTATAAAAGATGTGTATGCATGTGTATTTTGTATGTTTGGGTTCTTGCAGTTGGAGACGTATGCGGTTTTATGCTTTTCTCAAAGATTCCATTTGTTTTTCGAAAAATGGGTTCATATTGCACTTAGTGTGATGACCATTTCATATTTCACAGTAATATATCCTAAATATCCCTCCACGTCAGTATATACAGATATGCTTGAGTCTTTTTAACAGCCATGGCAATATTTCACTCAGTAGAATTAGGATAATTTGTGAACAATTATCCTCTTGTAGTACATGCAGGTTGTCTCTATTTTTTGCTATTACAGATAATGCTGCAGTAAACACCCTGGGGTATATGTATGTGAGCATTTCTAGAAGAGATTATTAGAAATGAAATTGCAGAGTTAAAACGAATGCGCTTTTTCAAATTTTTATAGATATTACCGAATTCACTTCCAGTAGTATGTCGTATTGTGGCATTGTAACCGAATAGCCTGGCATCAACCCGCCATTTAAAGGTATTTTTTCTTTCCCCTTTCCTCCTTTCCCCTGCAGTTTCAAGCAGCCTCAGAATGCTTTCTTTCCTCCATTCTTTTTCTTTTCCCATTCTATGCTCCCGCGCCTTATGCCATTCCAAACCCTCTCTTTAAAAACTCCTGTGTTCCCTCCACAAATTGAAGAGTAAAAAATTTTGGAAAGAATTCCACCCACTCTGCCCCTTGCTCGCATGGATAATAAAATCTCACTCTCTTTTTATCACACCTCACTCATGTTTCTTTCTACAAGCAGCGAGCAGCCAGACCTTTTGCTGGTTACAGTACGTTGTTGTCATTTTAATGTGCTTTTCCTCAGTCAGTAGGAAGGACTTACCATGGTCTCCCTTGCATTATAGCTCCTGATGTTCAAGTTGTATTTCCCTTCTATGGTGAACATCTGCTCTGCTGCCCAGCATCTAGCCTCCTTTTTTCTGGTAATTATTCTCTGATTTTCCTTGGGAAAACCACTTCTGCCACCCCCCATATATATAGTTCTAGTGAGGCTGACTCTGCTTCCAGTCCAGGGGTGAGCCAATGACCCAGTCCTGACCACTAGGGTCACCATGATTGGTTCAGGTATGTGCATGTGCATGGGTCCCAATCTAGACAACAGGAGTTAGTGCCAAGACTATTCCTGGAGCTACCAGGCAAAATGGAGAGTGGGCATGAAACTGTCTGTCCTTTCTGTCCCCCTACCAAAGCAGAATCTAATCCAGATGACCCGTAACCCCGCTGAGGGACAGGGCCCCAGGGACAGGGCAGGATCAAATTGTGTGCTTCAGTTTCCCCATCTATAAAATGAGGAGGTTGGACTCTGTGCCTCTAAAACCATTTTAGCTCATTCTGCATGCATGAAACACGGAGAGTACAAAGACTTGGCTGAAGTGCAGATATTATCTTGGTAGAAGAAAATTTCCTCAAGAGTGGCTGTTCTGCACTGATCTGATAAAATGACAATGTCAATATTTATCCAAATGAATTAAAAACGCATGCCAATCCAAAATGTCCACAAAGATATTTATAGTAGCTTAATTTGTTTGTTTCTTTGTTTATTTGAGACAGAATCTTGTTCTGTTGCACAGGCTGGAGTGCAGTGGTGCGATCTTGGCTCACTGCACCCTCCACCTCCCAGGTTCACGTGATTCTCCTGCCTCAGCCTCCAGAGTAACTGGGATTACAGGTGTGCACCACCACGCCTGGCTAATTTTTGTATATTTAGTAGAGATGGGGTTTCACCATGTTGGCCAGGCTGGTCTTGAACTCCTGACCTCAAGCGATCCACCCACCTCAGCCTTCCAAAGTGCTGGGTTACAGGCCTGAGCCACTGCACCCGGCAGATAGTAGCTTTATTTATAATTGCAAAAACTTGGGAGCACCCAAGATGTCTTTCAGTAGGTGAATGGATAAATAAACTGTGGTACATTCAGAGAATGGAATACTATTCAGCATTAAAAGGAAATGAGCTACCAAGACATAAAAAAACATGGAGAAAACTTAAATGCATATTACTAAGTGAAAGAAGACAATCTGTAAGGCTACGGTCTGTATGTTTCTAGCTGTATGACATTCTGGAAAAGGCAAAACTATGGAGACAGTGAAAATATCAGTAGTTGCCAGGAGTTAGAAAAGAGGGAGAGATGAACAGGTGGAGCACAGAAGATTTTTAGGTTAGGGCAGTGAAATGACTCCATGATACTCATGGTAGATACACACCATTAGACATCTGTCCAAACCCACAGAATGCACCCCACCAAGAATGAACCCCAAAGTAAACTCTGCGTGATAATGGTGTGTCAGTGTAAGTTCACTGATGTAACAAATGTCTCACTCCGTTGCTGGATGTCAATAGTAGGGGATGCTGTGAATGCGTGGGGCCAGGGGTATATGGGAACTCTCTGCTCCTTTGGCTCAATTTTGCTGTGAACCTAAGACTGCTCTAAAAGAATAGTCTATCATTTATTTTTAAAGACAACATTAGATTTTGGTAGACAATCTCTAAAGTGTGAACCATATTTTAGATGCTATGCCTGGTTCTGTCGTAAACATAGTATCTTTGTGTGTGCTCACTTCTCCTCTCTGGGCCTCAGTTTCACAATTTGTAGAATGAAGGGACTGTTATGCCTCTAACTAAGTACTATGAGTCTGTGATATCTATATCTATATCTATTATATATATACACATATGCACACACACACATACATATATATGTTTTCATTCATGGTTTTCAACACATATGTTTTCATCCATGGTTCCTGGCTCGTAATTCCCATAGCCCTTGTAAGAGCAAAGAGAATCTCTCTATCTCTAGCTTTCTCCTCCCCTCCTTTCACCTGCCCAAGGCAGGACTCTAATTTGATTGTGGGTCATAAGACCCTTATTCCAGAGCGGGTCTAGCCCCATACCCTGAAGTAAGGAATGCTGCATAGAGAGGCCAAGAAGAATCTGGACAGCCCTAGCTGGGTTTAAATCATATCCTTTGCAGATGTGATTGAGTTAGGGATCTTGAGATGGGAGGTTTATCCTGGATTATCCTTATGTTTAATCTCAAGTATCTTTATAGGAGGAAAACAAAGGGAGATTTGACTACAGACAAGAGATAAGAAGACCATGGGATAGAAGCAGAGTCAGAGAGAGAAGGCACTATGGAAATATCAGGGAAGGAGCCACGAGCCAAGGGATGTACAGAATGCTCTAGAAGCTAGGAAGAAGAACAACAACAACAAAGGAAACAAATTCTCCTTCATAGCCTTTGGAGGAAGCACAGCTCTGCTGGCTTGTTTACTTTGGCTCATTGAAACTGATTTAGGGCTTCTGGCCTTCAGAACTATGAGAACAAATTTGTGTGTTGTTTTACGGCACTAAGTTTGTGGGAATTTGTTAGAGCAGCCATAGGAAACCAATACAGGCAAAAGAAAGGACCTCTGAGGCTTACTCCACATCTGTCAAATGGGAGCAATAACACATTCATTCACTGAATATTTTTTGAGAGCCTACCACGAGCCAGGCCTAAGAACTGGGAAGGTGACCAAGTACTTCCCACTTTCATGGAGCTTAAATTCTAGTGGGAGGAGATAAACAACAATGGGGATACACACACATAATCAAGATAATTACAAATTGTGAGAAGCAACATGAAAAAAAGCAGGGGTATGACTGAGAGTAACTAGTCAAGCAGAGGGGCCTCCTTTAGATAGGGTTGTCAAGGGAGGTCATTGGAGCAGAAAAATCTTGATCTAAGACCAGTATAACAAAAAGCAGAGGATAAAAAGTGCAGGCACAGACAGCAGCAAATGCAGTGTCCAAGGAGGGAAAGGACAAAATTTAATGCAGGAAAAAAGGTCCATGTGACTGGAGCATAGTGTTCTAGGGAGAGACATGAACAAGGTGAGTTGGAAGAGAGGTAGCAGCTGGATCATGCAGGACCTTGTGGGTTGTGGTGAGGAATACTGATATGTTCTCAGGTCAATTTGGAGCAGGAGGAGGTTTCAGGAAGGGGAGTTGCATCATCATTTGCTATTGTGAGGAAATAGATTTTAAACAGGGAAGTGGAGAGGCCAGGAAAGTAGTTAGGAAGCTAGTTTTCCAAGTGAGGGATGATGCTGGCTTGGATGAGAATGGAGGTGGTGAGGATGAAGGATTGCTGTGAATATTGTATCACATAAAATGCTTAATAAATGGTAGCTCTCGTTATGGTATGATGATGATGATGATAACTGTCATTATCATTATTAGCTTTTGTGAAAAAAGAAACAGATAAATGAAACTCAGTTGGGTCATAAGAGAAGAGTTGACACCTGCAACAAGTGAGAGACCCCATTCTCATTCACCAGAAGAAGCCACTTGCTGATGCCACTGACCGCTCCTCATCCCCAGTTCACTCTCCCCAGCAAGTTCAGAAACCTAGAAATGTGTCAGAGCCTATATCTACACACATGAATATGTGATTAGGCCACTTAGGGGTTCTGAGGAATAGCTTTTTTTTTTTTTGAGACGGAGTTTCACTCTTTTTGCCCAGGCTGGGGCGCAGTGGTACGATCTCGGCTCACTGCAACAGAGCTTGGAAATCAAAAGACCTGGGCTGGGTTAAAGTCCTTATCTCACCACTGTATCCCTGTTCACTCACTGTGTTCCTTCTCCTATCTGGGCTTCAGTTCCCCAATCGATGAGACAGTATGAGTCAACAAAATGACCTTTCAAGTTCCCTCCAACAATAAAATGATATCATAAAAATGGCTCTCCTCTCTGGGCACTTACTGTGACTCAGGCACTGTACTTGGTTATTTTCTCATGTAATCCTCACGCCTGCCTAAAGACACCCTCATTAGTATTTTACAATTGACAAACACCAAAGCACAGAGTGGTGGCCATCAGAAAGGGAGCAGTATTGTTAGCATTAAAAGCATTGTCCTTTAATCCCAGCACTTTGGGAGGCCAAGGCAGGCTCAGGAATTTAAGACCAGCCTGGGCAACATGGCAAAACCCCATCACTACAAGAAATACAAAAATTAGGCATGGTGTCATGCACCTGTAGTCCTGGCTACTTGGGGGCTGAGGTGGGAGGATCACTTGAGCTTGGGAGGTGGAAGTTGCAGTGAGCCGAGATCACACCATTGCACTCCAGCCTGGGCAATGGAGTGAGACTCTGTTTCAAAAAAACCACAAAAAAAACCCATTATCCTTTATCCTGATATTATGTTCTTCCAGCTTTAGGGGGTTGAAATATTCTCTTTCTTTTAATGGTGATATTTTAAAGGTTTTTAATGGAGAGAAATGAGAATTTGCCCATCTATATCAGTCCCTAACATTTATTTATAAATTTGATTGATGCATGAAGTCCCAGTCTTGAATGGCATAAAGTATGCACAGGAAAGGGTTTTCGACTATTTCAGAGTTCCTACTACGCCCTAGTCATAGCAGAGGAACACAGAGATAACTCAACTGCAGCTTCAGAGGCACATGCCAAGAGGCCTGGAATTCAATCAAAGCTCTGCCTCTAGTACTAACTGGGTCACCTTAGGCAAGGGAGGTAACCCTTCTGAGCCTCAGTTTCCTCATCTGTAAAATAGGGGTAATCATAGTGCCTACCTCATGTAACACACCTCATCTAGAGCTTGGCACATAGAATAGACTCAATACATGTGAGTCGCTATTATCATTATTATTTAGATGGGGGTAGGAGGAGTCACAGTCATCAGCCACAGACTATGAGGAGGTACCTGGGGGCGGGGGGGGGGGGTGAGGATAGGGTGATGAATTTTCATCCAGGTAGGGGTACTCAGAAGTCTCTGAGTACTGAGTACTGAGCCCAAAGGAGTACTAGTGATCATTTCTACCAGATTATACGACCTCAGGCAAATATTTCCCAGCTTTCTGCCTTGGTTCTCTAATCTATTAAAAAGGAAGCAATTATTCCCACACCACAGAACAGTGGACTCAAACTTCAGCTAGTATCAGAATCACCTGATGAACTTGGCAAAAATATCATGGCACAGATTCTATCCTACTTCAACAAGTCTGAGTCTCTGTTCTTTATTATCTCTTCAGATGCTTTGATACACACCAAGTTTCAAAAGTGCCATAAGCCATGAAAGGAACAAGGCTCTGTGTTTACTCTAAAGGATCATAGGAGATTATTATCATTATTTACATCCCATTTGCTCTACCCTTTTTGGAGCTGTCTAGTGGGCAGGCTGTCTTTTCACCAGTTGCCTGCCCCACCCAAGAAAAGCTGGCCTGCGTCTAAGCGTTACCGAACACCCCATCCAAGCCCTTGGGGTTCTCATGCCTTTGGAAGTCATCTACAATCTAGTATCCATCTTGCAAAGGGGAAACTGGAGTTTGAAGGGGAATAATATCTTTCCAAGGATTGCCACAGCTTCATAGTTAGAGCCATAGTGGAACCCAGGGCTTCAGATGCCTGGGCCACTCATGTTAGAAGGGCTTATTTTGGACATCCCCACCCTGGGAGAAGACCTCCTGCCTGCTAACATGTGGTGCAATGAGTTGGGGTCTGGAGCCCCACCCTACAAGCTTTTTTTTCACTGACGATGCCTGGGAAGAGCTCTGGCCAAACACTGATATTCCAGCCACCCCTTTCCAAAATGCCTGAAGATAATTCAGAGTTCTTCTCACAACCTGGAGAGGAAGGCAAGAACTAGCTCATAGCTAAACATAGCAAGCTCCTCAACAATCTTATTTACTGACCTTGCTCGAGCAGGCACACAGAGCTCCACCTGCGACATCAAATCTGAGATTACAAATTTAAATTGTGGAATCTCAGGCTGTAAACGAGCAGGTCACAGGATGCAGCCTGCTACTTCACAGACCAGCAATACTGTTTCAGTTGATTCAGGACAAGAACCTTGCAGGGTGGGGCCAGCATTAAAACAAAGGAGACAGTGCTGTGGTCAAAGCTGCAGGCTTCAGACAAACAAACAAAACAAAACAAAAAACAAACAACAACAACAACAAAAACCTGGCTAGCAGGGAGTTCCAGCTGTGACCTCCAGCAAGTTATTCTTTACCTCTCTGAGCCTCAATTTCCACATCTGTAAAAACAAACTAACAAAGCTACCCCACAGAAGTAGCCAGGCTTTGTGGAGCTTGAAGCTTATCCTACGGAGAAGGGAAAGTAGTGGTAAGGAGGACCTCTTTAAGAAAAAAGCAATACAAAATTGTCCATTCAAAATTGCACACAGGACCTTGGAAAGAGCCCCATGTAAGGGAGGGGCCTGACAAATCTGTCTTGGATGCTACCAGTTAGCAGTGACATTAGCTAAGCAAAGCTCGTGGCATGTAATAAGCCCTTAAGAAATGTTAGTTTTGGGGATGAGATGATGGAGGAGAGAGTGGTATGGCTTGAGTCAAAAGCTGTAATTTTGAGGGAGGAGGAAATTTTGGCCTGTTCATCTGCACTGGAGCAGAGATAATGACAGAGAGTGGGATACTAGAGAAACGCCCAAGACCATCTTTAGCTGCAGAATTCTATCCTGGATTTCATGTGTGACCTTAGACAAATCTCACCACCTCCTGGTGCCAGTATGTTGCCCAGCAAAATGTGGCTGGGCGTCATACAATCTCAGCCTCTTCCCCATTTCCAGAAGAACACTCTTTACTCACTCCATGGAGCCTCACAAAAGCTAAGAATTAGTTGGAGATGAGTGAGTGATTGTCCCTTTTTTGTTCCAATTTAAGAATGGGGTGTTCCCAGAAGGGATGTCTTACAGCAGATTCTGGAGCCAGTGAGATATGGAAACCTCTACCCTGAGACGAATAAAAGGAGAAGGATTTGTAGGTATTTTCTCGGAGGCAGAAATAGGTTACTGGTTGAAAACCTTGACAAGTTGGGCTAGGTTCCAACTCTGTCACTTTCTAGCTATCTGACCTCGGGCAGATTCCTTTACTTCAAGAAACCTCAGTTTTCTCCTTATTTAATTGATAGGGTTAAATGAGAAAATGTAGATAAAACACTTAGAGGATTGCTTATCCCTTAGTAAAGGGCTTAATAGATATTCGTTATTAAAGTTCTCAGTATAATAGTTATCATTATGATTATTATTAAGTAATATCAATAAGAATAGGTGATGTCCTTTCCAAATCCCTCCTTCCTCTCCTCCTCTTCCCAGGAGTCCTCTTCCACTGGCTTCTCCAGGCAGGAAGAGGTGCCCTCCAGGGAGGTAGGCGGGGCCTCGTTCCAGCTTGGCCAGAGCCAGCCCGGGCACACACCACTGTGCTGGGGTGTACATCTACACTAGACACCTTCCTGCTTCCCTCCTTCCAGAGCAGACCTCTTTGTCACCCTGAGCTCCTTGTTTCTTAAGCAGTCATGTCTGTGACAAAAAGTACCGAGGGTCCCCAGGGAGCCGTTGCCATCAAATTGGACCTTATGTCGCCTCCTGAAAGTGCCAAGAAGTTGGAGAACAAGGACTCTACATTCTTGGATGAAAGTCCTTCAGAGTCAGCAGGCTTGAAGAAGACCAAGGGCATAACGTGAGTGCTGTTTTCTGCCATCCCTATTTCTGCTTTCTAGCCTGAAGCTTGCATTGGCAAAAACCCTGAGGTGGGTGTGTCTGACCCTCAACCCATTGTGCAGATGAGAAACCAAGGTTGCAAAAGGTGCAGTCATGGGCTGAGTCAAGCTGAGGCAGAAGTAAAGGCTGTCAGAAAAGCCCTCAGGGACATAGTGATCCAGCCCCCAACAGGCACAGGTGGGGAAACTGAGGCTCAATTACCCTGGACCACATACAGAGCCATTGGCAGGATAGGGGCTAGAATTCAGTGCTGGCCCCAAAGCCACATTTTTGTTCCTGGCCAGCGATGTTAATATTGGGGATAGAGGTAGAATCCCTAACTTCTTGGAGGAGAAGGTGAGTCCTGAGCTTAAAACCACAGTGGCCTCACTGACCACTAAGTATTTCCTCCTCCCTGCCTCCTTCCTGCAGTAAGCCTGGCCTCTACTTCAACTGAGAAGCATAGATGACACTATGTCTTTTTCTCTTTTTTAAGAAAAAAGCAATACAAAATTGTCCATTCAAAATTGCATACAGGACCTTGGAAAGAGCCCCATGTAAGGGACGGGACTGACAAATCTGTCTTGGATGATACCATCCAAAAGAGGAAATACTTTCTCTTTTTTCTTAAAAAAGAGAAAAAGGCAAAGTGTGTGTACACTTTGTGGAAAGTTCTAGTTTTTTCCACTTTCCAGGGAGTGGGGAGTGGGGGTTATTCACAAGGCTTCCAAAACATAAAAAAAGAGGGAAGCCAAGCTACAGGGCTGCAGCTCCCTTCCCCACACCTGACCCTACCACCCAACCAGACTTGCTAGTTTACTTAGGAACAAAAGGTGTGGGGTGTGGTAGTGAAGAGGTTCTGCTGCTTTAAGAAGAAAGTTTTTGCACCACTAGCATAGTAGAAAGAGCACTGGACAGAGAATCAGAAGGCCTGAGTTCAATTGGTGGCTCTGCTCCTTCTCTAAGTCCCAGTTTTCTGATATGCAAAACAGGTGGCAGTGTGAACTAAAGGAGGGCGCATGGAAACAAAATCGGAGGATGTGTTTTTTGGGGGTGCACTGCAGGGAGGGACTGTAAGGGGCAGGCAAAGCCTCTCCCCACAGCCATCCAGCAGGACAATTTAGGGGTGGACACAGTGACTGGTCTGGCTGCCCGTGCCCCAGGGCTAGTCCTGGAAGTTGCTAAGTATTAGTGACCCTGAGAGTGTGCTGTCTATAAGTTGGGGCCAGCCACTGCTAAGTAGAGGCATTTCTCAGTCAGAGGCCTTGAGGGAACCACCTATCTCTTGTGTCCTGAACTGATACAAGGTTTGATGGCAATTTCAGCAACTTAAGGATCAAAGGAATAAAGCAAGTAAGAGCTAAAGGGAGACATGTGGCTTGGGGAGAAGCCAAATAATGGGCTGAGTAAGCGTGGCAACGATGGCGTTGGCTCACCCAGGCTCGAATTCCCACTTAGCTGCTTACCAGCTAGAGCAAATGCTGGAACTTCTTTGTGTCCAGTTTCTCCTCTGTCAATGATAGTTCTCTCCTCCTGGGAGATTTGAGCATAAATACCCCAGACACAGTGTGTCTGCTGCTGTGAATAAGATGACAGTCCAAGGTGACCAAAATGAAAGGAGTTAGAGTTGGAACCCATGTCTCCCAACTCCCATTTTGGTGCTTTGCTTGACTTACCGCACTATGTTTTCAAGTTGGTTGAGTGGCCCAAAGTTAAATTCTGATTTCCTAAGTACTTTAGTTAGAAATTTCCAAAGTAACCCGGTGACCCTTTCCTAGTTGCAAAATAAGCCCATTGCTGGCCTGGCGAGTAGGGTGTAGTGCTCAGTCAGCGATGTGGACACCCACAGGGAGAAAGGCATGTGGGGACTCTCCACCCCCTTTCTCGCTCGATTGTTCTCTTTAACCCTTGATGAATCTATGTACAGAGGCTCAGGAAGCCAGAGGGTTTAGAGCTTCAATATGAAGCTTCCTGAGCCTCTGCCCATAGATTCTTTTAAAATAGCATCTTTTAAAAATAGCATCACTCCTGACATTTACAGAGGGTCAACAAAGTTGAACACGTTGCCCAAGATGACACAGCTAGTTAAGTCGTGGCCTTGAGGTTTAATCCCTGGTTTGTCAAATCCCAGAGACCGGGCTCCTTCCAGAGTACCTTTGTTGTTTTACAAAGCATAAGTCTCCTAACCAGAAGGCTCTCATGGGGAATTTCCAAGGTTTCTAAAGTTGCATGTGTAAACCCCATGCTCGCCTTGACTTAACCTGGTCCAGGTACAAAAACGTGTAGAAATAGGTTGTTTTGTACTTCCACTAACAGAGAGAGTACCTCCCTGGAACATTTTTTCTCCTGATGGTTTAGACCTTGTCCTCCGGGCAAACCTTCACATCTGTCTTAAAGGAGGGGTCTGAGTTTTTGTTTGGGGGAGGGGAGATGTGCATTCTCCAGCCCTAATGCCCTGGGATGAGAAAAGAAATCCCTCTGGAGCCCAGTCCCTGAATGATTATGCCCCGCCAGACCTCATCTGGGGACCCAGTCATCCGACCTGTTTATTCAGAAGTCACAATGATTTTTTGTTTCTGCCCGCCCTTTCCCCTTTTCTCTGAGTTCAAGCTTGTCTCTACTACTAGTTTTATGACATTGAGCTAGTTTCTGCCCCTCTCTGAGCCTCCATTTCCTCAGTTATGAAATGAGTTGTTTCTTTACTTACACTGTCTGAGTTTATCTCTGGGAGGCAGCTCAGCAGAAGTAGCGGTGAAGAACAGGGACTCTGAAGCAGCCCTGCATTAAATCTTGGCTCCCCAATATATCCTGGATAAGTCATTAACAAATCTCTGTGCCTCAGTTTCTTCACCTGCAAGAGGATAATAGTATCTTTGTCAGAGCCTTGACAAGAAGATTAAATGAGATAATACTCATTTAAAGCACCTAGCACAGTGTCTCATATAGTAAGTGGTGCAGCATATATTGAGTGTTAGCTGCTAAAACCAGGACAGTTCTGGGCCAACTGGGATGGTTGGTAACCCTACAGGAGACCCAGATGTGCCAGGCAGGGACTCATGCACTGAGAGATGGCTAGGAGCCCACCTATCAGGTGCTGGCATGCTGCGAGGGAATGACTGCTGGATCTTCTCACCTCCACACACCCATACTTCCCATCTCCTTCCACTCCTTTAGAGTGTTCCAGGCCTTGATTCACCTGGTGAAAGGCAACATGGGCACAGGGATCCTGGGACTACCCCTCGCTGTGAAGAACGCGGGCATCCTGGTAAGAGAGGCGCCACATGTGGGGGCTTTATGGTCAGTTGCGGAAGGGAAGTAAGAGGAGAGGCTCTAACGTTTTAGCAACCTGTGGTGAGCAGTCTTTCTGGGAGGCAGCTTGGTGTGGGGTTAGGGTCTAGACATCTAGCCTGGGTTTGAGTTCTGGATCTGCCTCAGACTTTAGTACCCTTGGTAAGTCATTTGCCTGCTCTATGGGCCTCAGTTTCCTCCCCTGTAGAATGCAAGGATTGGACTATGCCCAGTTTTCCGAGTATGCTCTATAGAGCACCAGGTCCCCTTGGGGATGTTTCAGGGGCCACAAAGGGCACGCGTGGTCAGGATTCTGTGTTCCTCTACTCCCATCAGTATACCCCATTGTAATTGCTTTATGTGCTTTATTGGAATATTACTTGAGATCATATTTGAAAGAATAGCTGTTGCTGTTACAAAAGGGCTTTAAACCCAGTTTGCTAGAGAGTTCTTTGAGTTCTGCATGATATCGGCACTACCAAGCCCACCTCGCAGTATTCTTCATAAATGCATTCTCTTCTCTCCTCCTTCACCCCTTGCCTCCCCTTCCTCCAGATGGGTCCACTCAGTCTGCTGGTGATGGGCTTCATAGCCTGCCACTGTATGCACATCCTGGTCAAGTGTGCCCAGCGCTTCTGTAAGAGGTGAGGAAAACAGCCTCCTTGTGTCAATTCCTTTGGTACATGGTTCTCAGGGACAGCCCAGAAACATCCTATGCATAATAGAAGTTTACTTCTTAGTTTTCCCCAATAAGGCCAAGAAAGAGTGAAGAGCATTCAGGGGCAGGGAACTCAGGTGAGGCTCTTCTGCATGGCTCCTTAGGAGATCTCATTCAGGCTATTGTGCTTATCTGGTTGGCTTCTCTGGAAATTGGGCATAAACTATGCAGAGAATGGTCATGAGGATCCAATGGGATCATGGATATGAAAACTACCGTCCCCATGCAAGGTGTGCATTAGACTCTTGCTGTGTAGTCTCCGCCTCATTTAACAGGTAAGGAAAACAAGCCACTGAGGAATTACTGCTGAGTATCAAAGCCCGAGGTCTCTGCCCCTGTGTTCTTTCTGCTCTTTAGCTGTGTCCTGCCTTGTTCGTGTCTCCTGACTTTTGACCATGTGACTTTAGGCTAAACTATCTCTTCGAAACTGTTTATGCACTCTCTCCTGCAGGCTTAACAAGCCCTTTATGGACTATGGGGACACAGTGATGCATGGACTAGAAGCCAACCCCAACGCCTGGCTCCAGAATCACGCTCACTGGGGAAGGTAACCTGTTCTTCCTTTGCCTGCAGTGGGGTAGGACACAGGAGGAGAAAATGCTGCTATCAGGGATGACTTCTTCCCTGGGAAGGTGGTTTGTTTGGCACTTCTATGTTAGATGTTGTACATGGAAGGGGTTCATTGGCAACAAACCTGATCAACCCCCACTTCTTGTATATCTCCAGTGACAGGGTTCTCATTCCTTTGCTACGCAGCTTTAATGTTATTTACTCTTTTATTAAACCACATTTATCCAGTTACTGCTATGGCCCTGGAAATGTCATGGGGACCGAGAAGAACAAGACTTTGCGCTCACAGAACCCATAATCCAGTGAGAAAGGCAGACATTAAACAGCCTAGAATAGAGTTATTTAATAGCCGCTTGGAGATGTACGATGAAGGAAAGAAGGGCTGGTTGCCACCAGGCAGTTAGGAGATGTGTGTTGGCTTGGGGGAGAGGAGGGCTTTCTAGGATGGAACAGGTGAGATGAGTTCTGCAGGAAGGAGTCCTGAAGAATGAGGAATCACCTCAAAGAAGGTGGACAGGGGCCTGGAGGGTGGGGCTGGAAGAAGGAAGAGAGGGTGTGAAGGCCCCTGAAGCAAGAAGATATAGGTGACAGATTCAAGGTACAACAAGACCAGGTAGCTTGAGGGCAGAGAGTCAGGGAGGTGGAACTGAAGAAGGAGCCTGGCGCCCAATCAAGTGGTACATTTTAGACCCTCTGAAACAAAGACTCTATTTGCTGTTTTCTTAAAACCAACCAGGAAGCCATTGGAGGGTTTTAATCAGGGAAGTCATCATATTTGTATTGTTTAAAGATCTGTCTGACTTCTCTGAGGAGAATAGATTGTATGGGAGCAAGAGCAGATTTAGTCAGATCCATGAGGGGGCTATTGACAGTATCCAGCCAGGTCACAATGGTGCCTGGGACCAAGCTGGTGGCAGTGGGATGAAGAAAAGTTGACTTGATCATGAACTGGATCCTGGGATTGGGAGACAAGGAAGAGTCGAGGTTGACTCAGATTTATGATGACTTGTATTTTGGACAAGTTGAGTTTGGGGTGCCTGAGAAACATTTAAGTAGAGATGTCTAGTGGGGATATATGGGTTTAAGCCTATCTTCATGCACCAATCCAGAACTGAAGTCATCAGCCATGAAGCCAGGGACAGAGAGGTCTCTTAGGGAGAGGGTATATAGTGAGAAGAAAAGAGAGGAAAAGACCAAGACTTTAAGAACCCTTTGTTGAGCTGAATGAAGTCTTCCTCCCTGAAAAATCCCATCTTTTAGCTCTCAGGGGTGACAGAGAACAGGTCAACACCCTTTGTCTTCTGGTACTTGGGACTAAATCTACTCCTTTCTCCTTGTTTCAGACCTGTCTCCACCTGTCTGTCTCCTCTTGTTGAGCACCATCTAGATTGTCAAAGTCTCTTTTGAACTGTACTTCCCTAAACTCCTGCAGTACTCACAGTGCGCCCCTGCCCATGGCAGGTAGTCTGTATGGTATCATGGGCCTGGCACCACCCTTCGCTCAAAGCCCATACTCACAAGAGTAATCCACAAATTCAGTCTGTGAACAGACAAGGAAGACTACTGGATAATGACCAGAATTTTCCCAGTTGTGTGACCCAGGAGGAGACTTGCCTGTCACAGACTGTCAAATCCTTCTACTTGTTGTTGGGCATATAAAGAAGATTTCCCTGCTCCATTTAGGGATCTTCTTTCATTAATTACTGCCTCTCCTATAACTGGAATTCCTTTAGTATGGGTTCTTCCTCTCAGCATTTAATGTGTTCCTGTATCTCCAGCAAACCACCATGGCACATGTATACCTATGTAACAAAAGTGCACGTTCTGCATATGTACCCCAGAACTTAAGATATAATAATAATAATAATGATAATAATAATAATAATAATAAAGCAAGTAAATAAAACTTCCTGGACCTTACCATTGTAGCCAACATCCTATCTTACATTCAATATATATTATTCAACAAATGTCTACTGAATACCTACAATGTGTCATAAAGTGCTTTAGACAATGAGTCTACAGTAATGAGCAAATGGGAGCCATCAACACTGGACCACCCTCTGACTTTATTGCCTTACATCCCATCCACACCTCTTTCACAGGCCACCTGGCTTTGCTCTCCTTGTAATTCTACTAAAGTTCTTTCAAGCAATGTCCTAAAAGACCTTCTTGTTGCATCTTCCTTGTCCTAGAGAACCTTTCAGCAGTAATGTGTAAAATTGACCATTCTCTTCTTTCAACATTCTCTCCTCACTTGGCTACTATTAAAACTCTTTCCCCCTAGTTTCCCTCCTACCTTTCTAGCCACTCCTTTTCATTTGTTGTAAGCTATTTTGCTTCCATTGAATGTTGATGTTCTCCAGGGTTGAACACTGCCATCTACTCTCTTCATTCTGCACACTTTCTAACACTGCTCTGCCTTTGCAAGGCTTTATCCACTACTACAACTCAACAGTTCCAGATCCTAATATCCAGTTGTGTCCCGAATGTCTCCTATAGGAACCTCAAGCTCAAAGATTCAGATTCTGAATGTGTCATTTCTTCCCCTTCTCCTAAAGCTGTCCTCCTCCTCCTTATTCTTGTTGTCTTCTTCTTCTTCCTCCTGCTCTTCCTCTTCTTAGTTCTTCCTCCTCCTCCTCTTCTTCTTCCTCCACCTCCTCCTCTTGCCTCCTCCCCTTCCTCCTCCTCTCCCTCCTCCTCTCCCCCCTTCCTCCTCTCCTCCTCCTCCTTCTTCTTCTTCCTCCTCCTCTTCTTCCTCCTCCTTCTCTTCCTCTTCTTTTTCTCCTCCTTTTTCTTCTTTCTCTCTCTCTCTTTGTCCCTCTCTCTTCCTCCCTCCAACTCTCTTTCTTCCCTTTCCCAAGGGGCTGTCTCTTAGGTATTGGGTTTTCTAACAAGGCTTTCTGTCTGCCCATAATTTGGATAAAATGCCCTTTTCACCATAGCATTCACCTTAATGCTATATCATAAGAATTTTTGTCCACCTAACCCATTAGTCTATAAACCACAAGAGGAAGGGACTGTATGTTATTTGTCTGTGTATTCTCAGTGCCCAACATAGTTCTGGCACATGGCAGAAAAAATTTCAAATGTGAATGGTAGCTAATAAAAACATTGTGCCTGCTGTCCCACATTAATTAGTATCAATGACGAGGAATGCCACCAAGCCCGGTATCGGGAGAGGCTCATGACCAGGAAGAATTTTACCACTTGCTGAGCTGAGAGTGTGAGGGTGGTTAAAAATCATCTTTTAAAAAGAACTATTGTTGGCCAGGCATGGTGGCTCATGCCTGTAATCCCAACACTTTGGGAGGCCAAGGCGGGTGGATCACCTGAGGTCGGGAATTCGAGACCAGCCTGACCAACATGGAGAAACCTTGTCTCTACAAAAAATACAAAATTAGCCAGGCATGGTGGCACATGCCTGTAATCCCAGCTACTAGGGAGGCTGAGGCCAATCGTTTGAACCTGGGAGGCGGAGGTTGTGGTAAGCCGAGATCGCACCATTGCACTCCAGCCTGGGCAACAAGAGCAAAACTCCGTCTAAAAAAAAAAAAAAAAGAACTATTGTTACTTGACTTCTTTGCCCCATTGTTGATTGTGGTGGAAGGACCAAGTGTGCTGGTACAGGGCCACCAACCCCTGGGAACAGAGGGCAGAATGGCAAGAAATGGAACTGACAAGTTGACTTATTTTATAACAAGTTTTCTTTTTCCCTCTCTTCTCCCTTCTAGGCATATCGTGAGCTTCTTCCTTATTGTCACCCAACTTGGCTTCTGCTGTGTGTACATTGTGTTTTTGGCTGATAATTTAAAACAGGTAGAGGCTTCTAGAGAAAACGGGAGGGGAAAAGATGGACAAGGACACGCCACTGCTAGTTGTTTGATAAACTGCTTCTTCTCTCTGGGTCCTCATCAATGTAACAAAGGAAGTTAAACTAGATGTTGTCAAACTTGCCTCCCCTAGTTCACATATCTGCAGATTTCTGTGTGGTTACTTTTGCCACAATACCCTTTGTCCAGTATCTTAGACCTGTCCTCAAAGTTGATCTCTACTGAACTGGAAAGACCCTTGGATTTTGTTAATCCTCCTGCCTTGAAGCTTAATTATACTTAATGCTTCTAAAATTGATATGGGTCTTCTTTTGATGATTCCTAATCTTCTTTAGGTCATCTTTCTTTTTCTTTTCTTTTTTTTTTTTTTTCTGAGACAGGATATTGCTCTGTCACCCAGGCTGGAGTGCAGTGGTGAGATCACAGCTCACTGCAGCCTCAAACTCCCAGGCTCAAGTGATTCTCCCACCTCAGCCTCCCAAGTAGATGGGACCACGAGTGTGTGCTACCATGTCTGGCTAATTTTTTTTTTATTATTTGTAGAGGCGCGGGCTTGCAATGTTGCCCAGGCTGGCCTCAAACTCCAGGGCTCAAGTGAGCCTCCCACCGTCTCCCAAAGTGCTGGGATTATAGGTGTGAGCCACCACATCCAGCCTTGGGCCATCTATATCTACCTTTAGCTACTTAATCTATGGATTAAGAGTTATTGTCCCTAGGAATTCTTTCTGATCTAACCTAGAAATTGTCTTACAGCAATTTGAGCAAAATAATATGGGTAATAGCAGAGGCCATCCTTATTCAGTAAGTCTAAAAAGAAAACTATTCTTTACGGCTCTTTTTCTGCTTATAGCAGTAATACCAGAAATTCAAAAATGTAAACTAGCTAGAAGAAAAATATAGTAAGCTTTCAGAGTTAGCTTCTATTATGTCAGGTACAGTGCTGAGCATTTTACATGCTTTCCTTCATTGAATTATCTCCATGACCTTATTAAAGCAGGTACTGTGGTTATTCCCATTTTGCAGATGAGAAAGCTAAGATTATAAACTCTATAATGTATGTAAGGTCACAGAGCCAGAGTTAAAAACCCAGGCCTTCTGACACCAGTGCTCAAGTTCCTAAACCTATGCTGTATTTCTGAAAAGAAAACAAAATAAAATAAAATAATTCTTAATCCAACTATTCATGGTTATAATTTAATGTAAACTTAACTGGTCAGCATTTTGCAATATCCTTATATTTAGTCATGTATTTTTAATAGTTTCATAATATTCCATCACACAGATTGATCATAACCTAATCAATCTTCTATTGCTGGACATTTCCCTTCTTTCCCTTTGTTTCTCTACTATAATCTGTTGGCACAAAGGTCTTTGTGCACTTCTTTATTTCCTTAATGTTTCTTAAAGTAAAATTACTGAGTCAAAGAGTTTGATTGTTTTGAAGGCTCTTAAAACATTGCCAGATTGCTCTTTAGAAAGCAATCTGACATGTACAGACCTATACTTATCATCTGCATTTATTATTATCTGCACTTATTTATCATCTGTGTTTATTATCAAGGCAAACACTGTATCAAGGAGTTTACAGGCCAAGTAGAGTGTGTTCTAAAACCTAATAAGTTAAATATCAATGTGATATTCTGGTGCCAGGCCAGGATGCCACTAACAACAACAATGTGAGGTCAGGGTGCAAACTACATTGCAGAGATCACTGGAGCAGGGAAAGCCTCCTCCAGGGAGATGGTGCATCTGAGCTGGGTATTGACAGGTGGGAGAAAAAAAGTGGTGGCAGCCAAGGTAGGAGAAGGAATCAGTAAAAACCGGGAGGCAGGAACGTATGGGATTGCCCAGGAGAAGCAACACAATTGGTTCAAGGAGGAAGAGTAGGTCACGGGAAAGGAAGAAACCCTGAAGGTTTGATAGGGCCCATTTACGGAGGGCCTTGAGTACCTAACTAATGTTCCAGCTATTTTTCTGATTGTAGTGAGGAATCAGAAAAAATCAATACTTAAATGATTCATTTATGTATCCACAGTGTATTGTTAAGTGCAAGGGACATTTCAAAAGAAAAGAGTGAATGCTATGATTGAAGTCTTGTAAAATAAAAAGAATGTGTATAATATATGTAATTTGTGATATTGTATAGAAAATATATAGATGAATATCTTCCAAGATGTTAGCATCTTGATACTGAGATTATCAATGCATTTGCGTTTTCCTCCTGTTAAACTCTAGTTCCTAATTGTTCTGCAGTGATCTGTATCGCTTGTCCAATAAGACTGTATCAGTTAGGTCATGCTGACTTTAAATGGAGGGTGGTAGCATCCACCTACCCCTGACTTTACAAGGGGGTGTGTTTATAATGTGTGGGCGGGTGGGGGATGGTTTCTTGTTTATCACAATGATTGGGCATGCTCATGGCTTTCATTGGGTGGGGTCCAGGGCTACTAAATGTTCTGCGATGAATGGTCCAATCCACACAAGAAAGAGTTTTCTTATTTAAAATGCCAGTATTGTGTCAATTAGGAATCAGTAAGTGTATGTGTTAATTAGGAAACAGTAAGTGATGGAGTTTTTTTATTATACGAAAAAAAAAAAAAAAGATTCTGAGGGAATTTAAGCAGAAAATAAGTTCCATGGAAGGATATTACCTTCCACTAAATTAAAAAGCAGATCTGAGGGAAGAACACGAGTCAGGGTAGCGAGGGGGATGTAGATGGAAGAACTAATGAGCAGCCTCCACTATCGGAATTAATCTTTACCCTTTTCTAGTCTGTCCCTAGGTCCCTATGCTTTAAGTTTACGTTCAGATTCCTGGAAGAAGGTCTGAATGCCCCAGCTTGAGTCAAAGGCTAATCCCCTAGCTCTGCCACGTGACTGTGATTTACAGTCCTCCAAGGCTGCATTCAATGACAAGAGAGAACTCACCAAAATCAAACTGGTATCAGGAGAAATGGATACTAGTTGCTAAAAGCTAACAAATAACCACTGTGAATCCAGTTATTTATTTTGTATTACACTTATTTTTTAACTATTTTTACAACCTCTTTTTTTTTTTTTTTTTTGTGGATACAGGGCCTTACTCTGTTGCCCAGGCTGGAATGTGGTGGCATGATCTTGGCTCAAGCGATTCTTGTGCCTCAGCCTCCCGAGTAGCTGGGATTGCAGGCATGCACCACCACACCTGGCTAATTTTTGTATTTTAGTAGAGATGGGGTTTCACAATGCTGGCCAGGCTGGTCTCGAACTTCTGACCTCAAATGATCCACCTGCCTCAGCCTCCCAAAGTGCTGGGATTACAGGCGTGAGCCACTGCGACCAGCCTGTACAGCCTCTTCTGAGGTAGTATGGTGTAGAGGGTTTAGAATAAGTTCTACATTCACCCTAACTCACTGTGAGATTTGGCACTGTGGGACACTCCCATTCATTGTGAGGGAATTTGATTAGGGGCAAGGCACTGAGTCAACCATGAGGTTAGAAGAGTCATCATCTCCCCCTTTTGCTTCTCCCATTCCTTCCTCAGGTAGTGGAAGCTGTTAATAGCACAACCAACAACTGCCATTCCAATGAGACGGTGATTCTGACCCCCACCATGGACTCGCGACTCTACATGCTCTCCTTCCTGCCCTTCCTGGTGCTGCTGGTCCTCATCCGGAACCTCAGGATCTTGACCATCTTCTCCATGCTGGCCAACATCAGCATGCTGGTCAGCTTGGTCATCATCATACAGTACATTACCCAGGTGAGTGCACACCATGCACCTGCCCACTCCACTGGGCAGGGTTTTTGTATCAAGGATAGACTGAGCTTTAGATACCTGGAGCCAACCCTGTAGGTGGGTAAGAGTGTTATGAGAGACATGCACCTCACTGTAGCATTTCTTCTACAAGGATGTCTCCGTGCAATCCCATTCTTCTGACTGTCTCCTTGTTCATCCAATTCTTCTGATTGTCTCCTTGTTTCTCCAAATATCTATTTTTATGTCAAATTCTGGCTTTTTTAAAAAAATGTGCTTGCAAGGAAAACATCTTGGTTGGTGAACTGTAGACCATTCCTATAATGGTTGGCTGGCAGCAAAAGGCAGGTGAAAACAGATTCTTGTACTACAGCTAAAAGTTATTGAGTTACCCATAGGGTACAATTTCAGGTACCCAATATTACCCCTAAGGAAGGCAAGAGAAAAAAAATCTAATATTTAGTCACAGAGGTATACATAGAGAGTCTCAAAAACCATAAGCTTTCAATAAGTGTCTTGTCACTAATTAAAAAAAAACTATAAGCAAATCTATTATAATGTTAGTTATAATGTCTTTGATGTTGAATTATGGACATTGATTTTCTCTCAGTTTCCTAATTTGCTATCCTAATTTTTCTTTTATTTATTTATTTACTTGAGATGGAGTCTCGATCTTTCACCCAGGCTGGAGTGCGGTGGTACAATCTCAGCTCACTGCAGCCTCTGCCTCCCGGGTTCAAGCGATTCTCCTGCCTCAGCCTCCTGAGTAGCTGGGGCTACAGGCACCAGCCACCACACCCGGCTAATTTTTGTATTTTTAGTAGAGACGGAGTTTCACAGTGTTGGCCAGGCTGGTCTCAAACTCCTGACCTCAAGTGATCTCCCCGCCTTGGCCCCCCAAAGTGCTGAGATTACAGGCATGAGAAACCATACCCAGCCTAATTCTTCTTTTATAATAGACAACACTGCATAGAAAGTTAAGTCTCAGAAGCCCCTTGGCATATTTAATAAATTCCACAAGAATTTAAGAAGCCACAAGAGAAAAAAAGTTATATTGTCCGTGAAATTTAGTAAAAATAATAGTCAAACATTTTAGAATACCTGCAGATCAGCCTTATATTCCTTAGAAGATACTGAAGAATTCTGTAAAATTGAATTTCCTAAAGAGATAGCTACCTTTAATACATTTTTGGACAATTCCAAAGGTTGCCCAGTTAGAAAAATGGCTCTGTCATCATTTTCACATTCTGGGTCACAAGGTATATGAATATTTATTCTACACAGTCTTCTCCCCTTCAATTTACAGCTCATTAAAGAAGAAAATGGATCTTTCATATTTAACTCATACTTTGGGCTCCTTAGATTATTACTATGACTGCGGTCACAGGAATTTCCAACACCCATGACCACTGTCCATTCAAAGGTGTTCGTGGGCTCGTTGGGTTGGTGCTAATCTGTGGTGTGTAAGGTTTTCTTTTGGAGGACTGTTTTGTTTTGTTTTGTTTTTGAGACGGAGTTTCGCTCTTTCGCCCAGGCTGGAGTGCAGTGGTGCGATCTTGGGTTCATACCATTCTCCTGCCTCAGCCTCCAGAGTAGCTGGGACTACAGGCGCCCACCACCACGCCCGGCTAATTTTTGTATTTTTAGTAGAGACAGGGTTTCACCATATTGGCCAGGCTGGTCTCGAACTCCTGACCTCATGATCTGCCTGCCTTGGCCTCCCAAAGTGCTGGGATTACAGGTGTGAGCCACTGCACCCGGCCCTTTTGGAGGTTTTTCATAAACCAAACTCCCTCCGTGAGATACTACTCCTTCAGTACTTTGACAATACCGTCCTCTGGCTCTTTGGTATTGTGCAGTGTTGAAATCAACTTTGATGGTGGCCTACATCCCTTTGAAGTTTTCTAAACTTCTTGATATTCAATTTAAAAAAATTCAGGTCTCATTTCAGAGTACCCTTCTCTTAAAGGAGCTCAAATGTGCTTTAAGAGAGACTGTCTCATAGCATTTCTTTCTTCTTTAGGAAATCCCAGACCCCAGCCGGTTGCCACTGGTAGCAAGCTGGAAGACCTACCCTCTCTTCTTCGGAACAGCCATTTTTTCTTTTGAAAGCATTGGTGTGGTAAGGTTTGAATTGAGGTGGCCTTATCCCTAGTGCTTGCGAGTGACCTTCTGGAAAGGAGCTGTGAGCTCTGGGTTTCTGTGTCCCGCTGGCCATTGTTTTGGGCCTGCTAGAAAATGCCCATGGGAGAAAGTAACCTCTGGCCTCACTTGGGACAGTTGTCACCAGCAAGAGAAAAGTTGATTACAACAGAGAGGCAGTCAGGAGACAGTTTTATTTTTGTCCCCACATGCCTATTAAACATCTATTCCCCTATCGACATGAGTTTCCTAATCTTTTAAAATCAAGATGAACCGTGGTGTCCAATTTAAAGGATCTGATTAAACATAAAGGAGTTTTAACCTGGAAAGTTCTGTATTTACAGTCTATAGTCTCTACTTCCACACTTGTGGAAGGGTGGTGGTGTTTATATATTTTTAAAAGTTACTTTTAGTGTACACACAGTAACATTCACTTTTTTGGTGTACATTCCTGTAAGTTTCGAGAAGCCCATAGAGGAATAAATGCACCAAAGTCAGGATGCAGAACAACTCTCCTTCTGTTCTCTGCCTGTACTGTCTTCTCTTTTCCAAAATGTCACATATATGGGATCATACAGTATGTATGAGATTGAGACTGGCTTCTTTCACTTAGCCTGACGCATTTTAAATTCATCCATGCTGTTGCACACATCAATAACACCTTGCTTTCTATTGCAGAGCGTCCACTGTCTGGGCAGTACCACAGCTTATCAACGCACCTGTCAAAGAACATTTGGGTTGTTTCTAGTTTTTGACAATCATGAATGATACTGCCGTAAGCATTTGTATACAGGTTTTTGACATTGAACATCTTTTCATTTGCTTGTTGGCAATTTGTACATCTTCTTTGGAGAAACGTCAAGTCCTTTGCTTATTTTTAATTAGGTTGTTTGTCTTTTTGTTGTTGACTCTTAAGAGTTCTTTATATATTCCAGATACTAAATCCTTATCAGAAAAATGATTTGCAAATATTTTTCCTTATTCTTGTCTTCTCCCCTTCTTTTTTCCTTTTAAATTTTTTCCTCTTAAAAATGAGATGGAGCCGGGCGCGGTGGTTCACGTCTGTAGTCTCAGCACTTTGGGAGGCCGAGGCGGGCAGATCACTTGAGGTCAGGAGTTCGAGACCAGTCTGGCTAACATAGTGAAACCCCGTCTCTACTAAAAATGCAAAAATTAACTGGGAGTGGCAGCATGTACCTGTAATCCCAGCTACTCAGAAGGCTGAGGCAGGAGAATCATTTGAACCTGGGAAGCGGAAGTTGCAGTGAGCTAAGATGGCACCACTGCACTCCAGCCTGGGCGACAGAACAAGACTCTGTCCCACAAAAAAAAAAAAGAGAGATGGGATCTTGCTATGTTGCCCAAGCTGGGTTTTAATCCCTGGGCTCAAGTGATCCACCTGCCTCAGCCTCCCAGGTAGTGGGGATTATAGTTGCATGACCATAGTCCATCACACCTGGCTTCTCACTTTCTTGATAGTGAACTGCGATGCACAAAAGTTTTTAATTTTGATAAAGTCCAATTTATCCTCTTTCTTTCTGGTTGTGCTTTTTGTGTTATGTCTAAGAATCTACTGCAAAATCTAGGGTCATGGCTAGATGTGGTGGCTCACACCTTTAATCCAGCACTTTAGGAAGCTGATGCAGAAGGATCACTTGAGGGCAGGAGTTTGAGACCAGCCTGGGCAACATACAGAGACCCTGTCTCTGCAAAAAAAAATTTAAAAATTAGCTGGGTGTAGTGGCACACACCTGTAGTCCCAGCTACTCAGGAAACCAAGCAAGAGAATCACTTGAGCCCAGGAGTTCAGGGCTGCAATGAGCTATGATTGTACCACAGCACTCCAGCCTGGGTGACAGAGCAAGACCCTGTCTTAAAACAAAACAAAACAAAACAAAACAAAAACAGAAAAAAAAAAGAAAGAAAGAAATCATAGGTCACAGAGATTTACCTCAGAGTTTTCTTCTAAGAGTTTTATGGTTTTAGCTTTTACATGTAGGTCTTTTATCCATTTTCAGTTAATTTTTGTATGTGGTATGAGGCTAGGGTCAAACTTCATGTTTTCGTATGTGGTTATCCAGTTGTCCCAGCACAATTTGTTGAAAAGGCTATTCTTTCCATATTGTATAGTTTTGACACCCTTGTCAAAAATCAATTGACCATCGATGTATAGGTTTATTTCTGTACTCTCAATTATATTCCATTGGTCTATAAGAACATAAGTCTACCATTATGCCAGAACCACACAGTTTTGATTACTATAGTTCTATAGTATTCCACTTTAATTGGCCTATTGACTTTTTGACTATATATTTTTCTATAGTACTTTTAGTAGTTTATCTAGGTACTATAATATACGTTTTCACAATTTACTTTGAGATAATATTTGATCATTGCTAGTAAACTGTCAAAATTTTACAATTATATAGGGCCCTTCTGCCTTTATGTTGTATTGCCGTATGTATCTAAACACACTGAAACACCAACACTGTTATCATTTTTGCTTTCAATAGTCATACATAGTCCTTGTAATAAATTTACTAGGGAAAAAAATAGGCTATTATATCTACTCAGATATTTACCATTTCTGCCGCTCTTTCTTTATTCTTGAAATCCCATTTCCTTCTGGCATCATTTCCCTTCAGCATGAAGAACCTTCATTAACATTTCCTTTAAAGCAGGTCTGCTAGTGACAAATTATCTTCACTTTCTTGATCTGAGATTGTCTTTATTTTGCCTTTATTCCTAGAGGATATTTTTGCACAATATGGAATTCTAGGTGGACAATTTTTTTCATCATTTTGAAAATATGATTTCCTTTCTTTTTGCTCTCAGTGGTTTCTGATGAGAAATCTGCAATTGTTTGAATCCTTGTTCTCCTATGTGTTTTTCTCTGGTTGCTTTCATAACTTTTTAAAATCTTTTTTAATCAGCAGTTATACTGTATTATATTTAATATAGTTTCTTTGAGTTTGCCCTGTACAGGATTTCTTGAATCTGTAAAAGTTTGTCTTTTACCTAATTTACCTAATTTCAGCCATTATTTTTTTCAAAGCTTTTTCTTCACCAATCTCTTTTTCTTCTCCATCAGAGATCCCAATAACCTGAATGCTAGACTTTTTGATATATAGTCATCACTTAGCATATACAGGAGATTTGTTCCAGGACCCCGCTCCCCCACCCCACCAAACACACACACCCAGTGTATAACCAATCTGCGTCTACTCAAGTCCTGCAGGTGGCCCTGCAGAACCTGAGTATATGAAAAGTCAGCCCTCCATACATACAGGTTTTGCAGCCCATGAATACTGCAGTTTTGATGTGCATTTGGTTGAAAATATCCACCTATTTGAGGGCCTGCACGGTTCAAACCCATGTTGTTCAAGAGTCAGCTGTATATCCCACAGGTTTCTGAGGCTCTATTCATTTTTTTAAAAAATCTTTTTGCTCTTTGTTGTTCAGATTTTGTCATTCCTGTTTATCCTCAAATTTACTGACGTTGTTTTCTGTTATCTACATTCCGCTATCAGGCCCCTACAGTCAGGTATTTAAATTTTTCTTATTTTATTTTCCAGTTATAATATTTCCATTTGTTTCTTTTACATTGTGTCTACTTTGCTAAGAACTTGTATCTGTCCATGTATTTTAATAGCTTTCTCCCTTACTTTTTGAAGTACGGTTATATTACCTGCTTTAAAGTCTTTGCCTAATATTGCCAACATTTGAGTCATCTTAAGGTTGGCATCTGTTGTCTTTTCTCTTGAAAGTTGATGAGATTTTTCTGGTTCTTTGTAGGTTGAATAATTTTAAACTGTATCCTATGCATTTTGAATATTATTTTAGGAGACTCTTCAGAATGTTGATTTTTGGTTTTAGCAAACCATCTACCTAATTAGATTCAGCTCATACGTCCTTGCTCACCTTCTGTGGGCCATGGTTCCAATATCCAATTAGTTTTCAAAGCCTGTGAAGTGATATTTGGCTCTACCCTGCTCATGTGCTACACAGTGCCAATCGGCAGACAGGACTCTACACAGTAGTTCAGTTCTCAAAGCCTTTGCTTTGATGCTTCCCATCAGTTCCACATATGTACAGCTCAGGGCTGGGCCCAGGATATTATTCACAGATTTTAGGAGTTTTTTTTTTTTTTTTTCCAGTTTCCTCTTCTCTGTGTTTTCCCGCACACTCGCCAGCTCGCAGTGGCTTCTTTTTCCCATCCTCTGGCTAGAAAGCCAGGCTTTTAGCCTCCTACACTGTCATGTACTTCCTGTGACCAGGTCTGCCTCTGGGGTTGAGCAATGAGTGAAAAGAGAAAGAAAAAGCATAACAGTGATTCTTTCCTGGGCCAGTTTCATAAGCAGGCAAATCATGCAGCCACATAGGGTCCAACCTTCAGAAGGATCTCACACTTAGTTTAACACTCTGCTGGAACCATCTTTCACCAAGGAACCCTGCATTTTCATTTTGTACTGGGGCCCATAAATTAAGCAGCCAGTCCTGATTTCCCCCACTCTTCAGACCCCTAAAGCCCATTTTCCTAGTACTTCTGTGTAGAGATAAGGATTTCCATCTCAGATTTTTAGGTGCCTGTGTGACCACTACAGCCACTGATACACCAGAATGCTGCTTAGTGACTAGGACTTGCCTTGAGGTCATGGCCTGGAGATAAAACAAAGAAACAGAAAAATAGAGATTCTCTCCATGCTCTTCATCCCACAGAGGACCCTATTCTAAGTCATCTGTCCAAAAAGAAGTTTCTCTTGGTGTTATTTTCTGTCTGTATGCACCGCATAGTTCTAAGATTTGGGTGTCCCTTGAGGTTAAACTAGGATGTATGGGAAGAAGAAAATCAGGAAACTCATCACCATGACAGTCATTTTTTCTTTTTGATTTCCTTCCCCATTCTGCCTGCTACTATTTACTCTTCAGGACCTGTGCACAATTGCTTTATGTATTTCGTCCATGATTTTTAGTTGTAATCAGTGAAAGAGATATTGTGAAGTGTGCTTACTTCATCTGGAAGGAATTGGAAGCACTTTGTTTTTAGAATTTGGAACAGTCATGGACAAAAGCAGAGTGCAGTAGTTGAGCAGGTAACTTTGGAGGCAGAATGTGCTGGAATCTTGCTTTGGCCAGGGCTACTCTCTGAACTCTAATTCTCCAACTCTAAACTGATGACAATATTTGTTCAGGAAGTATTTCTTGAATGCCTACTATGTGCTGGTGATTCTTAGTATTAGTTGAAATTATCTTAAGAAAAACTCTGCTAGCCCAGTCTCCAATTTTACAGAAGAGGGAGAGCCCTAGAGAGAGAAGGTGACTTCAGTTAGATCACCAGCTAGGAACTGTGCAGATGTGAATAAAACCTAGTACGTCTGACTCTCCATCCAGGGACCTTCCCATTGTACGTCAACAGCCATTTATCTCTTTGACTGTTGATTGTGGAGAGAGAGAGACAGAGAGAGAAAGAAAGGAAGCCGGCTACCCAGTCTGAGCAGGCCTTGTGAAAAGATCATTTTTGGCCTTGAGAATATATGCAGCAAAATTGTGTTACAGGGTGCAAGAGCTCAGGTTGGATTCTCTGCTCTCCATACAATTATTGTATAATCGTCAAACATCCTCCTGAGCACCTGCTGCAACTAGACCTAATCCAGAAGAAAGTGGAAAGGCACAGGGATGACCCAACATGACACTGCCCTCAAGCATCTTCCAAATGCCTGGAATAGAGAGAGGGTTAGGGAGTTTCAGGGCTGGAAGTTTGCATGTACAACAGAAAAGAATTCAACAGTACAAGGGAAAAGGTACTAAATTCCTTAGTAACAAATATACCCATTGCTATAGGAGTAGAAGCAGGTACTTGGACTTTGGATAACAGCCCTGGTCTACAACCTAAATCTGACACTTTCTGGTTCTGCAAGTTGGGATCAGTTATCTCATTTTCAGAGCCTTGCTTCCCTCGTCTGTAAAACAAGAATTATGGAGGTACCAACTTCATAGAGTTATGGTCTTCACAGTATTAAAAAATAACAACCGCCAACATTTACTAAGCCCTTAACTGTGCCATTATGATGCTTGTGTAATTCTCCACAAAATTTGCAAAATTCAGCCACATGTGATGTCTCCCAAGAGTTCAAGACCAGTGTGAGCAACATGGCAAAACTCTGTTTCTACAAAAAAATAGAAAAATCAGCCGGGCATGGCAGCACATGCCTATAGTCCCAGCTCCTCAGGAGGCTGAGATGGGAGGGATCTCTTGAGCTCGGGAGGCAGAGGTTGCAGTGAACTGTGATTGTACTACTGCACTCCAACCTGGGTAACAGAGTGACACTCTCCAAAAAAGAAAAAAAAAAAAGCAAAATTCATTTGAGCCCATTTTCAGATAAGAAAACAGATCAGCTAAATAGTGCATGAAGAGAATGCTTAGCACTCAGCCTGAACAAGGAGTAGGAGAAGGTGGGGGTGGTCTCTGGGACAATAAGAGCCTGAGGAGGAAATTATGGGATGAGAGAGAGGAAGATTGGTTTCAAAGACAGAAGAAACCTTCAAATGTCCAACCGCCAAGAGGCAGACTGGCCTCAACTTGGATTCTCTTAGAACCAGGTATGCATTTAGGGGAAGAAGGATTCTGAGAACAGAAGAGTGAGAACATGGGGTGTGGGGAAATGCACTGCTGGCGGAACCAGGAAGCGCTCTCTGGTCCCAGCTGCCACCAGCGCCCTGTGTTCCTGGAGTCTCAGCCTCCCCACTGTACAGTGATGGGGTTGGTGGGGGGAGTCTGCACTGGAATTAGGAGTTTCAAATGCAAATGCCTTTGGAAAGCAGGTATAATTCACTGGTAGGTGGGGGTGAGGGGAGGTGGGCCTGGTGAATGGGAAAAGAATGTTGTGCCTAAAGGCATTCATATTCAATTGTCGAAAGACTGTGCTGTCAAAACAAAACACATCTGCTGGCCAGATCTAGCTGCCCCAGAGTGTTGAGATCTTTGGTCTGGGTAAAACCTCAGTGGCCCTTCCAGCTCTTAAGGGTCCAGGGCTCATCAGGTGACTCCAGGCCTTTCTTTTTATCTCCTTCCTCCTCCTTACCCTCATCTTCCTACCTTTTTTCCTCCTCTTTTATTTCCTTTTTTTCTTTAATTGAAACACACCTAACATAAAATTTACTCATCTTAACCATTTTCAAGTATACATATATATTAAGTAAATTCAGATTATTGCACAACCATCACTGTCTTTCATCTGCAGAACTCTTCAGCTTGCAAAACTGAAACTCTGTACCCATTAAACAATAACTCCCCATACTCTCCTCATGCCAGTCCTTCCCAACTAGCATTCTGCCTCTTTGGACCTACTTACTGCAGGTACCTCATATAAGTAGAATCAGGCAGTCCTTGTCTTTTTGTGACTGGCTTATTTCACTCAGCATAATGTCCTCAAGATCCATCCGTGGGTTAGCATGAGACAAAACTTCCTTCTTTTTAAGGGCTAAATAACATTCCATTGCATGGATACACCCACATTTTGTGTATCCATTTTCTGTTGCTAGACCCTTGGGTTGCTTCCACCTTTTGGCTATGTGAATAACACTACTGTGAACATAAGTGTCCAAATATCTCTTTGAAGCCCTGCTTTCAGTTCTTTGGGGTAGACATCCAGAAGTGGAATGCCATTTTTCTTTATGTTCATGTTACTCTTTCTCCTTCTTTCTCCTTCTTACATTGTGATGTTTCTGTAGGTTCTGCCTCTGGAAAACAAGATGAAGAATGCCCGCCACTTCCCAGCCATCCTGTCTTTGGGAATGTCCATCGTCACTTCCCTGTACATCGGCATGGCGGCTCTGGGCTACCTGCGGTTCGGAGACGACATCAAGGCCAGCATAAGCCTTAACCTGCCTAACTGCTGGTATCTTCATGGGCTGTCAGGTGGTGGGGACTCAGGAATGGGTGGAAACATGTAGGTCACTTCCTCCTCCCTTCCACAGCTGGGAAACCGAGGTCTAGAGAGCCTCCCACAGAAGAAGCAGAGTTATCATTGGAACCACGGTCTCCAGATTCTCTGTCCTGGGAGTTCCTCCTTCAACAACAGCCTCCCAAATTGAGTTAAGCCTTGACATCTTAGTGTGAAGGAGGACATGACTTAAGAAGAGAGGACACAAGTGAGAGCCCTTGGTCTCCTAAGGAGAGAAGGGAAGGGCACTGGGAGACGGCAAGAGACAGAGAGAGGAGTTGGGGAATGGCCACACTTCCCATAGTCTTGTTTGCCACAGCCAATGGTTCACATTCCCCAAGTCAGAGTAACCAGATAAAAAAGTGGAAAACAAAAACCAATTGAGCCAACCTGGGCAACATGGTAAGACCCCACTTCTACAAAAAAATTTCCATAGCTTAGCTGAGTATGATGTCTCATACCTGTAGTCCCAGCTACTTGGGATGCTGAGGTAGGAAGATCACTTGAGCCCAGGAGTTTGAGGTTACAGAAGGCTGTCATCGCACCACTGCACTCCACTCCAGCCTGAGTGACAGAGAGAGACCCTATCTCTTAAAAACAAACAAACAGGCCAGGCATGGTGGCTCATGCCTGTAATCCCAGCACTTTGGGAGGCCAGGGTGGGTGGATCACCTGAGGTCAAGAGTTCAAGACCAGCCTGGCAACATGGCAAAACCTCGTCTCTACTAATAATACAAAATTAGCCAGGCGTGGTGGTGGGCACCTGTAATCCCAGCTACTTGGGAGGCTGAGACAGGAGAATAGCTTAAACCTGGGAGGCAGAGGTTGCAGTGAGCCAAGATGGTGCCATTGAACTCCAGCCTGGGCAACAAGAGAGAAACTCCATCTCAAAAAAATAAATAAATAAATAAATAAGCCAGGCATGGTGGCACACACCTATAGTCTCAGCTACTCAGGAGGCTGAGGCAGGAGAATCACTTGAACCTGGGAGGTGGAGGTTGCAGTGAGCCAAGATAGCACCACAGCACTCCAGCCTGGGTGACAGAGACTCTGTCTCAAAAAAACAAACAAACAAACAAACAATTTGGGAAGACCTGTGGAATCTGTAAAAGTCTTATGTTCTAACATACCCAATTCATGCAATAGTTTGCAGCCCTATAGACATCAACAGTGCCATATTGAACAGACACATGAACCTACATCCCATTGTGCAGCATTTTCTCCCACACCAGGTCATGTCATTAATTACAGGACATTTCGGTCTTCTCAAGCGGACAGTCACAGTCACTTGCAGCCCTAATTTGCCTAAATGGGGCCTCTTTCCCAAGATGATAATACCACTCATCAAGCATTTACTGCATGCCAATTATAAGCAGATGCCAAGCGGCACTGGTGTAAGTAGACTATGACCTTGGAGGTTCACTATCTTCACCTGCTCCTGATTTTGTGGGAATGGGGGAGGAACAGATAGTGCAGGTACACAAACTATAACATAGAAAAAGAAGCTCTCCAGAGTAGCAAACAGGCCTTGGGGATTTTCAAGGAAAGAAAGCACATCGGAAGGAGACAACAGGGAAACTCATTGTCTGGCAGGTCAACTCAATCCAAACATGGACCATTCTGGTACACCTGAGTCCAAGTCCCAGTTGCACCGCCTTACTAGCTTGTGGTGGTGGATGATTTACTTCACCTCTCTGAAACTCAGTTGCCTCATTTATAAAGTAGAGTTGTCATGAGGATTAAGTTGGGCTGTGTCTACAAGCATCTGGCTGTGGTACCTGCTCAGAAGAGGGGAATTTCAAAAACTTGGAGGGGTTTGAACAGATGGAAATGGAGTAAAGAGGGTGCCGAGGCAGCAAGACTAGTGTGAGCAAGAAACACAGAAATGTGGAAGTTAGCCTTTTTAAGGAATGGGCTAAACACACACACACACACACACACACACACACACACACACACACACACACACATTTATTTATTTATTTATCTATTTATTTTTGAGACAGGGTCTCATTCTGTCGCTCAGGCTAGAGTGCAGTGGCATGATCTCAGCTCACTGCAACCTCTACCTCCCGGGTTCAAGCAATTCTCCTGCCTCAGCCTCCTGAGTAGCTGGGATTACAGGTGTGCACTACCACACCTGGGCAATTTTTGTATTTTTGGTAGTGGTAGGGTTTCACTATGTTGGCCAGACTGGTCTCGAACTCCTGACATCAGGTGATCCACCCCCCTCAGCCTCCCAAAGTGCTGGGATTACAGGCGTGAGCCACTGTGCCCAGCGTCACACACACATTTATTAAACATGGAAATGCATCTACCACATTAGTGGACTGAAGGAAAATAGTCACATCTCAATAGATCAAATAGAAAAAAACTTAGATAGAACTCAGTACCCCCTGAAGCCTCACACACTCTCTGCCCCTAGCTTGAGGCTGGCAAGTACCCCTGTTTCTCCTTATATTCCACCCTGACTCCCCCTAACTTCCACACAGCCCTATTTATAAACTATCTCTTCCTCCAAGGATTTGGGATTCTGCAGTTCTCTCAACTAGAGGCAACAGTTATGTGCCTAGAGCTTTGGGGAATCCAGATAATTCCTAAGGACTGATCACAAAGGACTACAGTGTTTTAGATCCAGGGCTTTTGGTCTTAGCCACTTATCATCTGTGTCTCCCTGGGAAAAGTATCTGGCCTGAGCCTCTCTTTTCTAAAACGAAAGATTGAGCACCACATGGTAGCGATTTGCGAAGGTGCAATACATACTCAAGCTCAAGATGGTTTTTATTTCATTTAGAAATGACCCTTTACATTGTTTCCACTGAATCCAGAACCCCACTATTTTCACTGCATGCTCTGCTGTGACTCCCTCTTGATTCTTAGAAGGTCCCTCTCAGTCATTTTCAGAAAGGGAAACACAAGCCCAAGTCATTGTCCCAAGGTCAGAGGTTAATGTTCCAAGGAGGCCAGTGTCAGAACACAGTGGCCGTGGAGAGCAGCTCTGTGGTTTGTCTTGCAGGCTGTACCAGTCTGTCAAGCTTCTCTACATTGCCGGCATCCTGTGCACCTATGCCCTGCAGTTCTACGTCCCTGCAGAAATCATCATCCCCTTTGCCATCTCCCGGGTGTCAACACGCTGGGCACTGCCTCTGGATCTGTCCATTCGCCTCATCATGGTCTGCCTGACATGTGAGTAGAAAGGAGAGTGCAGTGTTTCTGCTGATCTTTTCTGAGGGCCATCAAGAATCAGCCAGATGGGCCGGATGCATTGGCTTACACCTGTAATCCTGGCACTTTGGGAGGCCGAGGCGGGTGGATCACCTGAGGTCAGGAGTTCCAGACAAGCCTGGCCAAAATGGTGAAACCCTATCTCTACTAAAAATACAACAATTAACCAGGCATGGTGGCACGTGCCTGTAATCCCAGCTACTCAAGAGACCAAGGCAAGAGAATCACTTGAACATGTAGGGCAGAGGTTGCAGTGAGCCAAGATCGTGCCACTGCACTCCAGCCTGGGCCACAGAGCAAGATTCATCTCGAGAAAAAAAAAAAAAAAAAAAGAATCAGCCAGATAGTAGAGGGCAATCATGACAATCAGCATTTACTGAGCACTTACTGTATTCCAGGGACCATTCTAAAGCTTTACAAGTATTCACTCATCTAAGCCTCAGGGATAACCCCATTCTTACATGTACCTAATTAAACAGATTTGTTGGTGTTCAGCCTAAGGGACTGACACAGCTTATCAAACAATAATTGTAAGAACTTGCTGGGCACTCTGGCACATGCCTGTGATCCCAGCACTTTGAGAGGCCAAGGCAGGAAGATTGCTTGAGTTCAGGAGTTTTGAGACCAGCCTGGATAACATGGTGAAACCCCATCTCTATAAAAAAAAAAAAAAAAAAAGAAAGAAAGAAAGAAAATAGCCAGGCATGGGTGCACCATGTCTGTAGTCCCAGCTACTTGAGAGGCTAGGGTGGGAAGATTGCTTGAGCCCAGGAGGCCGAGGCTGCAGTGAGCTGAGATTGAACTACTGCACTCCAGCCTGGGCAACAGAGTCAGACCCTGTCTCAAATAAATATATTAATTAATAAATAAATAAATCATAAGAACTGACATGTATTGAACACTTACTGTGTGCCAGGCACTGTGTTCAGCTCTTTCTAGTCTAGATTTCATAATATTTTATTCAGTCCTCACAACAATTCTCATGAGGTAGAACTATGATAAACTCTACTTTATGAAAGAGAAAACTGAGGCAGTGAGTGATTAATAGTTGGCCAGAAAGTGTCAGAGGTAGGATTTGAATTCAAGTCATGTAAGTCTAGAGCCAGTGCCCTTCACCTCCAAGGCAGACATTGAAAAATAGGACTCTAATTTGGCAACAGGTGTTGCTTGAACCTCACAATGTTGTATAAAGTGGGCCAACATTTAAAATGTGGGCAATCTTCCATACAAATGTAGATTTTTAAAATTTTTTGGTGGGGCTACTATAAAATGATTGGGCAAGCCTGGGATCACATTCCCCATCGGCAACAATCAGCTGGTGCTCCTTGGCCCCTGGACGGTCCTGTGCTTGCCTATTGGCTGAGGTCATTCCCACTCCCTGGCTCACAGCAGCCCCCATGACCCAGAGTACCCCTTTCTGCAAGTATTCCACCAGACACCGAAGGAGATGGCTAGAGATTCCTGTATAGAGTACAGGTGGCCCTGTTGTCCCTAAGATGCCTTTTGATTGTAAATGCAAAAGTGTCTTCTTTTTAAGGCCAAATTGTATTCCACTGTATGTACAAACCACATTTTCTGTATCCATTCATCTGTCCATGGACATTTAAGAAATTCTTTTTTTTTTTTTTTTTGCATAACATAGTGTTACTTTTAGATAATTATCAGTACACCGAGTAATAACATGTAACAAGTTCTTGAATTCTACCATCTAGTAATTTTGATTAAGAGAAACTAAAAGCAGCCCAAACAGTTATACTTGTATTCATTCTAACCATTAGCAGGAATGGACTAATTTAAGGGTGGCTGCTGCTTCACACAGATTACAAATAACTATTTACTACTTTTTCATAGTTAGAATCTTGACATTCAAGAAAGCACTACAGGAAAAAAAATATATTAATCTCTTTCTTTCTTCAAAGAACTTTTTTTTACTACATAAAAGAAAGAAAAAGTCAACATTGATACATTGATACATATGTTACTTCAGCTAAAAGGCATGGGAAAACATGACATATACCCATTAAATTTCTACGAAATATGATGTAAAAAGAAAATCTATAAATAAGTTCTAAGTCTGTACAAAGAAGCTAGATTTTATATTCTCTGAGAAGTGAAGGGACCTGCTATATAATACACAGAAATCATTTAATGCCTTTTCATAAGAATATAACTCGAGCTTCATATTCCTCGAGGGCATCTAAAATGCCAATCCGTGGTACAGGGGCTTCTTTCTCCCACTCCTCTTCATTTATGCAGCAGTTTTCATGGATTTCTGTCCAGGAGTCACAGACAAAAGCCAAGAGGCTAGCCAAGCCTTCACCCCCATTCTGCTGGAAGTAGTTCTGGAGGCTGGTCCTCTTCTTCTGATCCTCCTGCGCCACTTCAGTGCCATGGCTGCTGTGAGATTCCAGGGTTGCAGCTTCCTTGGTCTTGAACTCTTTCTCCCTCTGCAGGCAGTGCTGTTCAGTTTCAGCCTCAGCTGCTTCCTTGGCCTGCTTCAGCCTCTATGTTTTTGCTTACACTTGGACACCTTCTCAGTGGCTGCATCCTGGCCTGCAGCAGCTGCTGGATCCCCTGAGACTGGCTGAGGTGGCTCTTGATTTTCACTTTTCTAGGCCAGCCCACAGCATTTATTCGACACTGATTTTCTTCTTTTGAAGTGATTCATTCTCAATTTGACCTTGAAGGCAGGAACCATCCAGTATCTTAGATATTCCAGACAGATCAAGGAATTTGCCCCACAGTATAAAGACAACAATCCCTTAAGCCTACACTACACTTCTTCATGCATTGTCAATTAGCATGTATGAGTAAATAACTTGGAGTAATAGCAAAGATAACTTTTCTGAATGCTTTACATGAAAAATCTCATTGAAGACTTTTATGTCCTATGCAGAATGAATCACAATACCTAAAAGGATAGTAGCCTTCATCTCCATTTTGCAGCTGAGGAAACAAGCTGAGGAAGGGGTGGGACTTGGGCAAGGCCATACAAGAATGAACCAGACTCCTGCCTTCCAGACCTGTTCTGTTCTACCACACTCCTCCAAAGGAGGCCTGCTCAAGGCTCCTGGGATTTATTGGTGACCAGGAACATTTTTCATCAAATATAATAAAAAATGTAAAAGCCTAGGTCTGTAAACCATCCTGCTAAAAAAATATAATTTGAAAATTTTTAGCTTTTTGTGTTTCTTTGTTAGGTGTTTTCTGACATGTGTATAAAACCTGGAGAAGACACTTCTTTAAAGACACCTTGTGGATTTTCTTCCAACTGAAGATCTCTTTATACTATAAATGATTTCATATTCTAATTGTTTGCAAGTAAGAGGTTCTTATACTCATGTTAATTATTTATTAAAATGCTAGGCATTTTAAAAAATAATTTATTTATTTTATTTATTTATATTATTTTTTATTTATTAAAATGCTAGGCATTTAAAAAAAGAGAAGACTTCTAAAAAATTTGTACATTGATACAAATTTTGATAGTACAAACATTGGCAGTTTGTACATTGATATATTCCAAACAGCTTGAATGGTTCCCAGCACTGTTATTTAGTGTTATTTGTTAAGTAAGAGCTTAAGTTTTGTTGGCTATGTAAAGATCCAAAATGCACCTCAGTAGCATAAAGATTATTTTAAGCTAAAAACTTCTGAACAAAAAGAAGCTGCAGAAAGAAACTTTAATCTTCTTTTGCTGATGTAAGCAGGACCTCCTGAAAAATACAGCTGCCATAAATCCCTTCTCTGGGAAGTTTAGAGCCAGAAAAGAGACTTAGCATTATCATGGGAATTACTAACTGTTTAACAAATTTTATCTGAAACTGTCATATCTTCCATTTGTTATTCCATAAAAGCCCTTTCTCCTCCCTCCTTTTCCCCTTATTAAGGGGGTATCTTTGGCTGGTCTGGAAGCCAATTCATCTCAAGGCTCTGGAGCTTATACATACACTTTGTCTTTTCTCTTGTTAATCTTACCTATTGTCAGTTAAATTCACAGGCCCCCAACCACTGACCCTAAGTTGGTAGGGGAAAGTTTTTGAATGAATACATTTCCTCCCAACAATATGAATGAATACAATTAGACACAGACTCACCAAATTTTGTTATTGTTGTTGTTTTGAGATTGGGTCTCACTATGTTACCCAGGCTATCCTTGAACTCTCAGATCCTCCTGCCTTAGCCTCCCGAATAGCTGGGGCTATAGGAATGTGCCACTATGCTTGGCTGAATTTTTAATGTGTAACTTCTAGGGAATATGATTAGGGATATTGGAGGACTTTCAACTTTTCTTTCTGTAACTGAATTTCTGAGAAACAACTAGTTCATTTTTTAAGAAGAGGATTTTTTTTTTCTGTTTTTTTTTTTTTTTTTTTTTGAGACAGGACCTCACTTTGTCACCCAGCCCGGAGTGCAGTGGCGCAATCTTGGCTCACTGCAACCTCCACCTCCCCGGTTCAAGTGATTCTCCTGCCTCAGCCTCCCGAGTAGCCTAGATAGGCGCCCACTATCACACCCGGCTAATTTTTGTATTTTTAGTAGAGATGGGATTTCACTACGTTGGACAGGCTGGTCTTGAACTCCCAACCTTCAGTGATCCACCCATCTTGGCCTCTCAAAGTGCTGGGATTACAGGTGTGAGCCACTGTGCCTGGCCAAGAAGAGGACTTTAAGAACCAACTTTCAAAGCTTGGCTAAGCCTGGAATGCTCCATCTCTCCCCTATCTTCTCCCTGCAGGCCTCCTGGCCATCCTCATCCCCCGCCTGGACCTGGTCATCTCCCTGGTGGGCTCCGTGAGTGGCACTGCCCTGGCCCTCATCATCCCACCGCTCCTGGAGGTCACCACCTTCTACTCAGAGGGCATGAGCCCCCTCACCATCTTCAAGGACGCCCTGATCAGCATCCTGGGCTTCGTGGGCTTTGTGGTGGGGACCTACCAGGCCCTGGATGAGCTGCTCAAGTCAGGAGACTCTCACCCCTTTTCCAACTCCACCACTTTTGTTCGGTGAGCCTGGCACTGCTCCTTGCCCACCAGCACCCGACTTTTAATGATATGGATCTTTTTTTTTTTTTTCTTTTTTTGAGACGGAGTTTCTGTCTTGTTGCCCAGGCTGGAGTGCAATGACACGATCTCGGCTCACCACAACTTCCACCTCCTGGGTTCAAGCAATTCTCCTGCCTCAGCCTCCTGAGTAGCTGGGATTACCGGCATGGGCCAGCACGCCTGGCTAATTTTGTATTTTTAGTAGAGACGGGGTTTCTCCATGTTGGTCAGGCTGGTCTTGAACTCCCGACCTCAGGTGATCCACCTGCCTCGGCCTCCCAAAATGCTGGGATTACAGGCGTGAGCCACCTCGCCTGGCCGGATCTCTTTTATATGCATTATCTTTATGTCACTGCTTTGCCTTTTCTCTGGGCCAAGTCATGGTGAAACAAGAAAGCTACAAGCTCTAAATGGTAATTTTTTAAATTTTGTTTTGTTTATTACTTCTTCTTTTCATACCCGTGGCATTCCACTACATTGTGAGCTTTCCCTTGGAAGGCTCTGGACTCTATCCAAGCTTATGATGATTCCCACAGTGAATTTCATACCTAGCGTGGAGCTATGCAAGAAGCCACCAGAGGGCCCCAAGTGGCAGCAACTGGCCGAAGGAGGTGCAGCCAGCTAAGACTGTCCACGTTTTGGCAGACAACCGGTTTTCCCACTTCTGGGTCTGTTCAAAAAGCAAACGTTAAGGGTGGGTACATAATCCACAAGCCAGAAAGTTGTGCACAGCTCCAGTGTTGAGATGGGTAGGGCCAAGATGACCAGTGTGAAACTCTCAGATAGAAAGGAGCCACCATGCATATTAAATGAGGGGCAACAAACATTTCAAACCATTAGATAACATTTTCTCCCAACTCAAAGATCCCAAAAATGAATAGGAGGCATGGAAGTAGATGTGCCAATGGGGAGGGATGAGGAGTGAACATGAATATTATTTGAATAGACTTTATCTCTTAATTCTTGCAACATGCATTCTTGATTACCTACTGTGTGCCAAACAAGATTTTGTAGAATATTGCAAAAATGACCATAAATTCCTCTTGATAATGTGACTTCGCACCTGCTCCTATGAAAAGATGAAGTCTGTATCTGTATCCCTTAAATTTTTTTGTTTGTTTGTTTGTGGGTTTTTTGGTTTGTTTATGGGTTTTTTTGTTTTGTTTTGTTTTTGTTTGTTTTTTTGAGATGAAGTCTCACTATGTTGCCCAGGCTGGACTGCAATGGCACGATCTCGGCTCACTGCAACCTCCACCTCCTGGGTTCAAGCAATTCTTCTGCCTCAGCCTCCCAAGTAGCTAGGATTACAGGTGCCTGCCACTATGACCGGCTAATTTTTGTATTTTTCGTACAGATGGGGTTTTACCATGTTGGCCAGGCTGGTCTCAAACTTCTGACCTCAGGTGATCCGCCTGCCTCGGCCTCCCAAAGTGCTGAGATTACAAGTGTGAGCCACCATGCCCGGCCTCTCCCCTTTAAATTTGATCTTGGCCTTGTAACTTGCTTTGGCCAATGGGACATTAGTAAATGTGATGCAGTCAGAGGTTTGGTAATAACCTATGCATCAGGACTTGCATCACTTGCTGCTCTATGGAGTTGAGACCACCAAGTAAAGCATCCTGGGCTAGCCTACCGGAGGATCAGAGACCATGTGGAACATAAATGAATCATCCCAGTTGAGCCCTGTCTGCAGATCAACCAGCCTGCCAACTTCCAGACACATGAGTAAAGCCATCCTAGACGATATCCAACCCCAGTCAGGCTGACATAGACCATAAGAATTGTACAGATAATCCACAGAACTGTGATAAATAATAAAGATGTTTGTAATTTTAATACATAAAGGTGGGAAGTTTTATGCAGCAAAAGATAACTGATAAATCATTCTAAAGAGGATACACTGATTAATGAGAAAAGAATCCCTGCTCTCAAGCAGCCAGTCTACTGTCCATTGGGGAAGAGTAACAGGTAATCAACTAAGTAAATACCATCAAATGTCCATCTAAGGGCAAAGGACACTACCTGCTCTAGAGCACCAAAGAAGATTTTCCACAGGTGATATCATTTGAGCTGGGCTTTGAGTAGAACCTGAATCTTCTACGACTGAGCCTGAACCTCCTTCCGTTCTGTCCTGCTGCCTGGACATTACAGCACCTATGCTTGTGTCTGATCTTGGCTGGTAGCCAGAGGCAAGCCAACCTGAGACATCACCTCCATCTTTCTGGTGGTGACTGCTCTCTCCCCTCCCCTCAGAATTACTAAAATTGAGAAAATGCACCTAGATAACTAAATAGATGTTGAAGATCTATAGTCCCAAAAGGTGGGGAGAGGAGAGTTTCTCATCAAACTCTCCGTGGTTTACGGGAATGATCTATGCCTGTTTCAGCCTCGGTGTTAAGAGAACATTTGAAAAAGCCCTGTCCTGCTTATTTTCATCCGTCGTCTTCCCTGTGCCCCCCAATTCTCACGTCCTGGTCTGCTCTTTCTGTATGTTACTTTCTATCTGCTGGACTTCCAGAAGATATTTCACGAGCACAAGTCCACTCAGATGGAGGAAAGGCTGGTGGTCCACACCCAGATCCCATAGCCTACAGAGTCCCTGTTGGGCAATAGGACACCCACAGCCTGTGCAGGGGTCCACAGTCCACTTTGCCAGAGGATGGGTTGTCATTTCCACCCTGAACTCTCTGTTTCATCAGCAAACCCAAAGGACTTCCAATGATCCATTCTGAGTGTTGGCAATGTGATCATCCTCTCTGGAAACATTTTTCTCCCACCCTGCTCCAATATCAATCACCCCACCCATCCTTGAAGTTTAAATTTATCTTCTCTGTTATTAAGAAAAGTTTACACTCATTCTCTAAAGATAAGCCCCTACTGTGTAAGATGATAGGGTTAATTTTATTACTCAAACCAATCTGGCTAAAGTTAAATCTTGGAAAGAAAAACTAAATTTAGCAACATTGATGTAACCAACAAAACTAAGCTAGGGAGACTCGTTAGTAATTATTGGCAACACTAAAGACTACTACATGTTAGCTTTATGTCTGAGTGGTGGTGATATTAAAATTTCTTAAGTGGTTTGGAACTGATTTTTTAATACACACATACGCACACACACATGACTTCCTTCCCCCCATTTAACTTACTATTTATTTAACTTCTGGAGATTGCTAGTGAGTCAAGGAACATAGAAAATCCTTCCTCCTTTCCTTCATTGAGTGCTTACTAAGGATTTTACATGAGATTATCTCATTTAATCCTTACAATGACCCTGTGATGTTTACACTGTCATTGTCTCCATTTTCAGATAAGGAAACAGACTCAGAGACATTAAATAACTTGTTAAAGATCAAACGTGTAGTGAAGGATGGATCCAGGATGCAAACATTTGTGCATCAAAGCTCCTCACTGCATTGTAGGGCCCAAGGGAGGCCACTGAATGGTGGTTATCAAAATGTAAAATAGGGAGGAGGTAGAGCAAGGTGGTAGAAAGCTCCACTGATCTGTCCTGTCCCCCAACCGCCGCTGCAAGGACAGCAATTTAACAATTATGTACACAAAAAAAAGCACCTTCATAAGAACCAAAAAACGTGGGCACTCACAGTACCTGGTTTTAACTTCGTATGGCTGAAAGAGGCACTAAAGAGGTAAAAGAAAAAACAGCCTTGAATCAACCGTGCCACCCCTCCCCCACCCCCAGCAGGGGCCCATGGTGCCCAGAGTATCTCTGGGCTCTGGGGAAGGGAGAACCCAGTAATTGTGAGGCATTGACTAGGTGCTGCCCTTGTTATATCAGACAGGAAAACCAGACCAAACTCAGTTGACACCCGCCCACAGAGGGAGCATTTAAACCAGCCCTAGCCAGAGGGGAATCACGGATCCCAGAGGTCAGAACTCTAGTTCCCACAGGCCTCACCACCATGGGCTAAATGCTGTGGGGCTTTAAATAAACTTGAAAGGCAGTCTAGGCCACAAGGACTACAACTCCTAGGAGACTCCTAGTACTGAATTGGACCCAGAGACAGTGGACTGGGGGAGCAGGAGACATACTGAGACACCAGTTGGGGTGACTAAGGGAGTGCTTGGCATCATCCCTTTCCTAACCCCAAGATGCACAGCTTGTGGCTCCAGAATAGACCTCCTCCTTTTGCTTGAGGTGAGGAGAGGGAATAGTGGGGAGGACTTTGTCTTATATCTTAGATACCAACTCAGCCACAGAAGAATAGGGCATGGGTCAGAGTCATGACGCTGCCTTTCCAGGCCTTAGCTCTTGGGCATTTCTAGACATACCCTGGGCCAGAAGGGAACCCACTGCCTTGAAGGAAAGGACCCAGTCCTGGCAGCATTCATCACCTGCTCACTGAAGAGCCCTTGTGCCCTGAATAAACATCAGTCATACCCAGATACTACATCAAGGGCCTTGGGTGAGACTCTGAGACCTGCTGACTTTAGTTACCAGCTCAGCCACAGGGGTAGAGCACCAAGTAGGCTCTTGGGGTCCCCAATTCCAGGACTTGGCTCTTGGATGGCATTTCTGGACCTGTCCTGGGCCAGAGGGTAGCCCACTGCCTTGAAGGCTGAGTCCCAGGCCAGGCAGCATGCACCAAAAGCTGACTGAAGAGCCCTCAGGACTTAAGGGAACATCGGCAGTAGTCTGGCATTACTCCCTGTGGGCCTGAGGTGGCAGTGGCCATAGGGTGAGGCTCCCCTACCTTTGGAAAGGGGAGGGAAGAGTGAAAAGGACTGTGTCTTGTGGTTCGGGTGCCAGCTCAGCCACAGTACAATAAAGCACCAGGTAGACTTCTTAGGTTTTTGATTCTAGTCCCTGGCTATCAGACAGATGGCACCTCTGGACCCGCATACGGCCTGGGGGAACTCTCCACATTAAAGGGAAAAATACAGACCTGAATGGCTTGCCACCTGCTGATTAAAGAGCCCCAGGGCCTTGAACGAACACAGGCAGTAGCCAGGGAGTGGTTACAGGAGGCCTCCAGCAAGACCCAGTGCTATGCTGGCTTCAGGTCGGACCCAGTGCAGTCATAGTGATGGTGGTCACAAGGGTGCTTGTATCACTCCACCCCCAGCTTCATGTGGCTCAGAACAGACAGAGAGACTCTGTTTGGGAGAAAGTAAGGGAAGAGAACAAGAGTCTCTATCTGGTAATCCAGAGAATTCTCCCAGATCTTGTCCAAGATGATCAAGGTGGTACCTCTGTCAGTCTGCAACAACCACAGTGTTGCTGGGCTTGGGTTGTGCCCTGAAGCAGATACAGCTTAGATCACAACACCCAAGCCCTTTCAAATATCTGGAAAGCCTTCCAAAGAATGATGGATACAAACAAGTCCGGACAGTGAAGACTGCAAAAAATACCTAACTCTTCAATGCCCAGAAACTGAAGAGCATTTACCAGCATCAACACCATCCGTGAAAACATGACCTCACCAAATGAACTAAATAAGGCACCAGGGACCAATCCTGGAGATACAGAGATACGTGAACTTTCAGTCAGAGAATTGAAAATAGTTGTTTTGAGGAAATTCATAGAAATTCAAGAAAACATAGAGAAGGAATTCATCAGATAAATTTAACACAGATATTGAAATCATAAAAAAGAATCAATCAGAAATTCTGGATCTGAAAAATTCTATTGCCATACTGAAGAATGCATCAGAGTCTTTTAATAATAGAATCAATCAACCAGAAGAAAGAATTAGTTAACTTAAAGATAGGCTGTTTCAAAATACACAGCCAGAGGAGACCAAAAAAAAGGATAAAAAATAATGAAGCACACCTACAGGATCTAGAAAATAGCCTCAAAAAGGTAAATCTAAGTTATTGATCTTAAAGAGGAAGTAGAGAAAGAGATACGGGTAGAAATGTTATTCAAAAGGATAATAGAGAACTTCCTAAACCTAGAGAAAGTTATCAATATCCAAGTACAAGAAGTTTATAGAACACCACGCAGATTCAACCTAAACAAGACTACCTTAAGGCATTTAATAATCAAACTCTCAAAGATCAAGTATAAAGGATCCTAGAAGCAGCAAGAGAGAAAAACAAACAAACAAAACACCATGGAGCTCCAATATGTCTGGCAGCAAGACTTTTCAGTGGAAACCTTATAGGCAAGGAGAGAGTGGCATGACATATTTAAAGTGCTGAAGGAAACACTTTCACCCTACAATAGTATATCTGGTGAAAATACACTTCAAACATGAACAAGAAATAAAGACTTTCCCAGACAAACAAAAATTGAAGGATTTTATCAACATCAGACCTGTCCTACTGTGTCCGGAATTGGTGGGTTCTTGGTCTCACTGACTTCAAGAATGAAGCAGTGGACTCTCGCGGTGAGTGTTACAGTTCTTGAAGGCGGCGTGTCTGGAGTTTGTTCCTTCTGATGTTCATGTGTTGGGAGTTCCTTCCTTCTGGTGGGTTCGTGGTCTCGCTGGCTCAGGAGTGAAGCTGCAGACCTTCACGGTGAGCGTTACAGCTCTTAAGGCGGCGGGTCTGGAGTTGTTCCTTCCTCCCACTGGGCTCGTGGTCTCGCTGGCTCAGGAGTGAAGCTGCAGACCTTCCCGGTGAGTGTTACAGCTCTTAAGGGGGCGCCTCTGGAGTTGTTCATTCCTCCCGGTGGGCTCATGGTCTCGCTGGCTTCAGGAGTGAAGCTGCAGACCTTCACAGTCAGTGTTACAGCTCATAAAGGCAGTGTGGATCCAAAGAGTGAGCAGTAGCAAAATTTATTGCAAAGAGCGAAAAAACAAAGCTTCCACAGTGTGGAAGGGGACCCAGCAGATTGCTGCTGCTGGCACCGACAGCCTGCTTTTATTCTCTTATCTGGCCCCACCCACATCCTGCTGATTGGTAGAGCCCAGTGGTCTGTTTTGACAGGGTGCTGATTGGTGCATTTACAATCCCTGAGCTAGACACAAAGGTTCTCCACGTCCCCACCAGATTAGCTAGATACAGAGTGTCCACACAAAGGTTCTCCAAGGCCCCACCAGAGTAGCTAGATACTGAGTGTGGACTGGTGCATTCACAAACCCTGAGCTAGACACAGGGTGCTGATTGGTGTGTTTACAAACCTTGAGCTAGATACAGAGTGCCGATTGGTGTGTTTACAATCCCTGAGCTAGACATAAAGGTTCTCGGAGGCCCCACCAGGGTAGCTAGATACAGAGTGTCCATTGGTGTATTCACAAACCCTGAGCTAGACACAGGGTGCTGATTGGTGTGTTTATAAACCTTGAGCTAGATACAGAGTGCCGATTGGTGTATTCACAATCCCTGAGCTAGACATAAAGGTTCTCCACATCCCCACCAGACTCAGGAGCCCAGCTGGCTTCACCCAGTGGATCCCCCAAGGGGGCTGCAGGTGGAGCTGCCTGCCAGTCCCACACCCTGGGCCCGCACTCCTCAGCCCTTGGGTGGTCGATGGGACTGGGCGCCCTGGAGCATGGGGCCATGCTCATCGGGGAGGCTCCTGCCGCACAGGAGCCCATGGAGGGGGTGGGAGGCTCAGGCATGGCAGGCTGCAGGTCCCAAACCCTGCCGCGGGAAGGCAGCTAAGGCCTGGTGAGAAATCAAGCGCAGTGCCAGTGGGCTGGCCTTGCTGGGGGACCCATTACACCCTCCGCAGCCGCTGGCCCGGGTGCTAAGCCCCTCATTCCCTGGTCCGCAGGGCCGGCAGGCTGCTCCGAGTGCGGGGCGGCCAAGCCCAAGCCCACGCCCACCGGGAGCTCCAGCTGGCCTGCAAGTGCCGTGCGCAGCCCCGGTTCCCGCTCGCGCCTCTCCCTCCACACCTCCCTGCAAGCTGAGGGAGTTGGCTCTGGCCTTGGCCAGCCCAGAAAGGGGCTCCCACAGTGCAGCGGTGGGCTGAAGGGCTCCTCAAGTGCGGCCAAAGTGGGAGCCCAGGCAGAGGAGGCGCCGAGAGCGAGCGAGGGCTGTGAGGACTGCCACCACGCTGTCACCTCTCACTACCAGAAATGCTAAAGGGAGTACTTCAATCAGAAAGAAAAGGACATTAATGAGCAATAAGTAATCACCTGAAGGTACAAAACTCACTGGTAATAGTAAATACACAGAAAAACACAGACTATTATAACTCTGTAACTGTGGTGTGTGACCTACTTTTATCCTAAATAAAAGGACTAAACAATGAACCGATCAAAAATAATAACAACTTTTCAAGACTTAGTACAATAAAATATAAACAGAAACAATGAAAAATTAAAAAGCAGGGGGATGAAGTTAAGGCATAGAGTTTTTATTAGTTTTCTTTCTTTGTTTTTGTTCGTTTGTTTGTTTATGCAGTGTTCATCTGTTATCAGGTTGAAATAATGGGTTATAAGATAGTATTTGCAAGCCTCATGGTAACCTCAAACCAAAAAACATACAATGGATACACACACACACAAAAGCAAGAAACTAAAGCATATCAAAAGATAAAAAATCACTTTCACTAAAGGAAGACAAGAAAAAAAAAGAAGGAAGAGAAAACCACAACCAGAAAACAAGTAACAAAATGGCAAGAGTAAATCCTTACTTATCAATAATAACATTGAATGTAAATGGACTAAACTCTCCAATCAAAAGACATAAACTGGCTGAATGAATAAAAAAACAAGACCCACTGATCCGTTGCCTATAAGAAAATGACTTCACCTATAAAAGCATACATAGGTTGAAAATAAAGGGATGAAAAAATATATTCCATGCCAATGGAAATCAAAAAAAAGCAGGAGTAGCTATACTTATATCAGACAAAATAGATTTTAACACAAAAACTATAAGAAGAGACAAAGGATCACTATATAATGATCAAAAAGTCAATTCAGCAAGAGGATACAACAATTGTAATTATATGTGCAGCAAACACTGGAACGCCCAGATATATAAAGCCAATATTATTAGAGCTAAAGAGAGAAATAGATACCAATAGTTAGAGACTTCAACATCCAACTTGCTGCATTGGACAGATCTTCCAGACAGAAAATTAACAAAGAAATGTAGGACTTAATCTGTGCTATAGACCAAGTAGATCTAACAGGTATTTATGGAATATTTCATCCAATGGCTTAAGAATACACATCCTTTTCCTCAGCACATGGATCATTTTCAAGGATAGACCATATGTTAGGTCACAAAAGAAGTCTTAAAACATTCCAAAAAACTGAAATAATACCAAGCAGCTTCTCTCACCACAATGGAATAAAACTTGAAATCAACAACAGAGGAAATTTGGAAACTATACAAACACACGGAAATTAAACAGTATGCTCCTTAATGACCAGTGGGTCAGTGAAGAAATTAAGAAGAAAATTTAAAAATCCTTGAGACAGATGATACGGTAACACAACATACTACAATCTATGGGATACAGCAAAAGCAGTACTAAAAGGGAAGTTTATAGCTATAAGAGCCTACATCGAAAATAGGGAAAACTTCAAATAAACAATCTAACAATGCATCCAGCTGGGAACGGTGGCTCACACCTGTAATCCTAGCACTTTGGGAGGCCAAGGTGGGTAGATCACTTGAGGTCAGGAGTTCAAAACCAGCCTGGCCAACATGGTGAAACCCCATATCTAGTAAAAATACAAAAAAATTAGCCGGGTATGGTGGTGGGTGCCTGTAATCCCAGCTACTCGGGAAGCTGGGGCACGAGATCACTTGAACCCAGGAGATGGAGGTTGCAGTGAGCCAAGATTGTGCCACTGCACTCCAGCCAGGGCAACAGAGCGAGACTCCATTTCAAAAAACAAACAAAATGCAGCTTAAAGAACTAGAAAAGCAAGAGTAAACCAAACCCAAAATTAGTAGAAGAAAAGAAATAATAAAGATCAGAGCAGAAATAAATGAAATTGAAATGAAAAAACAATATAAAAGATCGATAAAACAAAACGTCGGTTTTTTTTTAAAAAGTTAAACAAAATTGACAAACCAATAGCCAGATTAAGAAAAATAGAGAGAAGATCCAAATAAATAAAATCAAAAATGAAAAAAGAGACATTACAACTGATACTGCAGAAATACAAACGATCATTAATGGCTGCTATGAGCAACTATATGCCAATAAATTGGAAAATCTACAAGAAATGGACAAATTCCCAGACACATACGATCTACCAAGATTGAACCAGGAAGAAATCCAAAACCTGAAGAGACCAATAACAAGTAATGAGATCAAAGCAATAATAAAAAGTCTCCAGGTAAAGGAAAGATTTGGACCCTATGGCTTAACTGCTGAATTCTACTAAACATTTAAAGAAGAACTAATACCAATCCTACTCAAACTATTCCAAAAAACAGAAGAGGAGGGGCTACTTCCAAACTCATTGACTATTATAGAAGTTCAGTATTACCCCGACACCAAAACCAAACAAAGATACATTAAAAAAAAAAAAAGAAAGAAAAGAAAAAAAAAGTAAATTACAAGCCAACATCCTTTTGTGTGCTTGCTCTGGGTGATGGTGATTTCCACGGTCTCTGTTTTGTAGTTGTGAGTTTGGCTTTGCCTTGTTTTAAAACAAGCATAACGTTTATTATAATCGATCACTGTCTTGTTTGCTTGTTTACTGTCTGTCTTCCTACTAAACGAAAGACAGACTCCTTGAAAATGGAACCACGGTCCATCCTATTCATTGTTAAATCTGCAGCACCTTATATAGAATAGGCATGGGTTAGGTAAGTATTAAAATGATGAATAAATGACATGGCAAAACCCCATCTCTTTTTTTTTTTTAATTTTTTTCTCGAGACGGAGTTTTGCTCTGTCGTCCAGGCTGGAGTGCAATGGCATGACCTCGGCGCACTGCAACCTCCGCCTCCTGGGTTCAAGCGATTCTCCTGCCTCAGCCTCCTGATTTGCTGGGATTACAGGCGCATGCCACCATGCCTGGCTAATTTTTTGTATTTTTAGTAGAGATGGGGTTTCAACATGTTGCCCAGGCTGGTCTCTAACTCCTGACCTCAGGTGATCTGCCCACCTCGGCCTCCCAAAGTGTCGTGATTACAGGCATGAGCCACTGCACCCGGCCACAAAACCCCGTATCTACAAGAAATACAAAAATTAGCTGGGCATGGTGGTGTATGCCTGTAGTCCCAACTACTCAGGAGGCTGAGGTTGGAGGATCGCTTGAGCCCGGGAGGTGGAGGTTGCAGTGAACTGTGATTATGCCACTGCACTTCAGCCTGGGTGACACTGAGAACCTGTCTCAAAAAATAAAAATAAAATAAAATAATAAATGAATAAGTGCAACAGGGGAGGGGAAATTATTTTCAACTTGAGAAAAAGTCTTTTGGGCATCAGAAGAGAGAGATATTTCATTTGATATTCAGAGGAAGAGAGAAGCTCCCAGTGCTGATTTTAAGCAGCACTAAGAGGTAGTGTGGAGAGTACCTTGGCCCCCATGAGTTTCATAAGCAATCTGTGCAGTCATCCCAAACAAACATGCAATCAAAGTTCAGTGCTGGTGCTTGCTCTGCAAAAGCAGCTTCAGGACGCAATTTTGTTAATGCCAGTCCCATTCTTTTTGTTACTCACATCAAAAATATTGGAGTCTTCCTTGATTCCTCTCTCTTTTATACCCCACCTCAAGTTCATCAGCAGATCCTCTTGGCTTTATCTTTAAAAGTATCCAGAATTCAGTCACTTTTCACCATCTCTTTCACTACCACCCTGGTTTAAGCCACTACAGACTGACACCTGGGTCACTGCAACACCCTCCTGGATTATTGTAATAGCCTCCTAACTGATATCCCTTGCACCCCTTCAATCTGCTCGCAAAAAAAAAAAAAAAATGGCCAGAGACATCTTGTCGAAATGTTTAAGTCATGTCATTCCTCGGCTCAGAACCCTCCATGATTTCTCATCTCTCTTAAAGTAAAATCCAAAGTTGTTACAATAGCCTACAAGATCCCACCTACCCACTCCATCCCGCTTTCATTACCTCTTTAACCACATCTCTGGTGTGACCATGTAATTTATCATCCAAACCAGGATATCTCTTTTTATTTTATTTTATTTTTTTTTTGAGATGGAATTTTGTTCTTGTCACCCAGGCTGGAGTGCAATGGTGCGATCTCTGCTCACTGCAACCTCCACCTCCCGGGTTCAAGTGGTTCTCTTGCCTCAGCCTCCCAAGTAGCTGGGACTATAGGTACATGCCACCAAGCTCGGCTAATGTTTGTATTTTTAGTAGAGATGGGGTTTCACCATGTTGGCCAGGCTGGTCTCTAACTCCTGACCTCAGGTGATCTGCCCACCTCGGCCTCCCAAATTGCTGGAATTTTAGGTGTGAGACACTGAGCATGGCCTATTTTATTTCATTTTTAGGGTTGTTTCCCAGGCTGGCCTCAATTGATCCTCCTATTTCAGCCTCCCGAGTAGTTGGGTCTACAAGTGTGCACCACCTCACTCAGCTGCAGGATACTTTTAATAATGAAGGGAGGCACCATTAGTAATTATGCCAGGGCAATAGGCACAAACCAGGAGAATCCGTTCTCCTTTGTGTGCTCCCAGATAGCCATATGACCTCATTGCCATTCCTAAAACACCCCAGGTACTCTCCTGCCTCAGGACCTTTGCACTTCTTGCCCCTCTGCTCAGAGTTTCTTACCCAAGACCTACATGAGTTGTGTTCCCTCATCTTGTTCAGCCCTTTGCCCAAATGTCACTTTCTAGGTGAGGCCCTCTCTGATCACCCAATCTAAAATTGCGACCTTCCCCCAGCTGAAACTCTCCATTACCCTTGCCTGGATTTTCTCTATACCACTTTTTACTAACAGATACTTGATATATTTGTTTTGTTTATTGTCTGTCTCCCCCAGCCCCTCCAGATCATAAATTCCATAAGAACAGAGATTGTAGTAAGTTTTCTACCCTAATATATTCCCAGCATGGAGAACAGTTTCTAGCATATATTAGATGCTCAATAAATATTTTCTGAACAAATGATTTTTTTTAAACATGACCTGCACTCCCTTCCAAATCACTGGCAGGCCATACATGCCTCCTGTATAGAAATTCTGAGCAGGTGGCATTTGAACTGGGCCTTACAAGCCACTGTTCACCCCACCCAGGGAACATGGTAGCTGGATTATGCTCTGTTGGGCCACATCTGCATCCCAGGATTCTGCAGCAGCTCATTGGCTGGGCAGCCTCCATTGTGAGGTAGCTCTGGTTTCTTCCTTGCCAAAGACAGACAAGCACTGAGCCTGGCCCCACATCCAGGCACTAGGACCTCCAATCCAATGGTGCCTTCTTCCTCCCAGTCACACTGTTCACTTTGCCCTACAGCAGCAAGGGCTAAACTAGGAGAGGCCAAAAGCCCAGGCAAGTCCTTGTCGGGCAAGCAATTGCGAGCAAACTGAGGACCATCCTGACTGAGATGGGTCTTTCATAAGTTCCCCAAGAGCCAAGTGAGGCATCATCAACATCAGCCTCTCCTGCCACCACTGCTTCCCTGATTCATGCACTTCAGGCTTCAGCCAGCAGCACTCATCCTTGGGGTTAGGAGCCAGCATCTCAGGTCGGCAGCCATGGTTTCTCTGGAGAAAGACCCATCAGAGGCTCATTCAGAGCCTTAACCCTGAGCCTCCGCCACCTACCCACCGTGTCGAAGATGTCATTGCTTGGAAGGGACTACAACAGTGAGCTGAACTCCTTGGACAACGGATCTCAGTCACCCTCGGAGAGCAGCAGTAGCATTACTTCAGAGAATGTCCATCCTGCTGGAGAAGCTGGACTATCGTAAGTGGCCGCAATGCCTTTCCAGGCTTGAGGTCAAGCACTGCTGTTTTTGCAGCTCTGGGCTATGTCTTCCTTCATCTATCTCCTTAACACGCTTATTCCATTAACAGGATATGCATGGATAAAAGACGAAACCTTCAGAATCTAAGGAGGTCAATCCCTGTGGCTCTGGCTACTAGCCCTGTTTCCCAGTTTTTACGAAGAACCCAGCTAGAGCAGCCACCCTCAACGTGAGCAGCTTGTCTCCAGGAACAGTTTCCTATCTCAGGCTGTCTGCCCTTTCCTTCCTCCCTTTCTTTCTTCCAGTCTCTGGCTGCCTTCTTCTCCTCACACATCTGCCATTATTCTCTCTGCCTCTTCTCCCCAACCCCCCATGCCATCCATCCAGAAAACAAAAGGTGCTAACTCCATGTCTCCACCTTTACTGCCCCAAACTCAGACACATGGAACTCTTCTCTCTTGTTTTTAAATTTAATTTAATTTAATTTAATTTTAAGCTCCAGGATACATGCACAGGACAGGCAGGTTTGTTACATAGGTAAACGTGTGTCATAGTGGTTTGCTGCACCTATCAACCCATCACCTAGGTATTAAGCCCCACATACCTTAGCTATTTATCCTGATGCTCTCCCTTCCCCTGCCCCGCGTCCCCAACCAGCCCCAGTGTGTGTCTTTTTCTCCTCCCTGTGTCCATGTGTTCTCATTGTTCAGCTCCCACTTACAAGTGAGAACATGCAGTGTTTGCTTTTCTGTTCCTTTGTTAGTCTGCAGAGTATACTGGCTTCCAGCTCCATCCATGTCCCTGCAAAGGACATGATTTCGACAGAACCCTTCTTCTAGGACTTACTGTCAATCACATTGCTATCTGGTAATCATCAGATCGGTAATAACTGTGGGCACAAAGAGATTATCAATGACAATCCCCAGTGTTGATAAGGATATCAGGAAATGCCCTCTCTCATCTTTTTGGGAAGAATTAAATTGGTATCTTTCTAGATGGCAATGTTGCATGTCAAATCCTAAAATGTCATTTGTATAAAACATACAAATATTTATTTGGCAAATGCTGTCTGAAAGTATACAACTCGTGCACACACACAAAACTGACAGCAGTGGTTGCCTCTGGGGAAGAGAATTTGGAGGCTGAGAGAAAAGAGGTTTATATTTGTTTCATAAGGATTTGGATTATTCTGTTTTATCTTTTGAATTTTGTACTGTAAGTATTACAATCTAGTTTTTTTTTAAGTATAATGAAATATAAATAAATATACCCTTTGATTAATAATACCCCTTCTAGGAATTTTTTCTAATGAAATAATAGCACAAGAGTGCATAATTTTTATCAAAGCACTTGTTATAATGTAACCACTCAATGGGTTCACCTTGCCCACTGCCTAGACAGAGACGATTTATCAAGACAGGGGAATTGCAATGGAAAAAGAGTAATTCACACAGAACCTGCTGGGCAAGAGACCGGAGGTTTTGTGGGTTTTTTTCAGACGGAGTCTCGCTCTGTCGCCCAGGCTGGAGTGCAGTGGCGCGATCTCAGCTCACTGCAAGCTCGAGACCAGAGTTTTATTATCACTCAAATTGGTCTCCCTGAGCATTCGGGAATTAGAGTTTTTAAAGATAATTTGGTGGGTAGGAGCTTGGGAAGTGGGGAGTGCTGATTGATCAGGTTGGAGATGGAATCACAGGGGCTCGAAGTGAGTTTTTCTTGCTGTTTTCTGTTCTTGGGCGAGATGGCAGAACTGGTTGAGCCAGATGACCGGTCTGGGTGGTTTCAGATGGTCCATCAGAGTGCAGGGTCTGCAAAATAACTCAAGCACTGATCTTAGGTTTTACAATGTGATGTTATCCCCAGGAACAATTTGGGGAGGTTTAGACTCCTGGAGTCAGAGGCTGCATGACCCCTAAACTGTAATTTCCAATCTTATAGCTAATTTGTTAGGCCTGCAAAGGCAGAATTGTCCCCAGGCAAGAAGTGGGTCTTTTTGGGAAAGGGTTGATATCAATAGTCAAACCATGAAGTGAATTCCTTCCCAAAGTTAGTTCAGCCTATGTCCAGGAATAAACAAGGACATCTTAAAGGTTAGAAGCAAGATGGAGTTGGTTAGGTCTGATTTCTTTCACTGTCATAATTTCCTCAGTTATAATTTTGCAAAGGCAGTTTCAATAATATTGAAAACTTGGAAACATTAAGAGAAAGGTTAACACATGGAACAAACATACAGTAGAATATGATACAGTCATTACAGGTGACGGGGGAAATCTATGGACATGGAAAGTGTGTAGCACATTTATTCATACAGAAAATTAGTTGAGGATCCAGCTTGTATAGCGGTTCTCTTTATGTAAAATTCGGTGCATTTAGAGCAAATAACGATGCCCAGAGGAGTGCTAATTATAATGTGTGGTTATTTTCAATTGGTGGCATTTTGGAATTTCCTTTTATAATAGCAATTGTATAGTTTTCAAGAAAAAATATAAACCCAATTTTTTAAGTCTCAGGGGAGCTTGCAACATCTATTTATGCTTCAAGGTCCAGATGGGTAATGCTGTCAGCTAAGGCACAGTGGTTCCTCCAAAACCTTGTCTCACCTTTCCCACAATATCTGATTCAAATAGGGGCAAGACATTGATGCTGTCATGGGAAAGAAGTGAGAGACAAAGGAAAAAAGAGCAGAGGGTGGGAAATGGGACCACATCTTTTGGAGAAATTACTACTAAAGAATTGACAAATTACAGTTATCAAGAAATAAAAGTTATCTCTTGGAAGTAAAGGTACAATGGGTGCCCCACCCCCATCCTTAGGTGAATAGACTGCCCTAACAGAAGTTAGGTCAATAGACTTCACTCAATAGACTGAAGTCACAGAAGTCCCCAACAGTCCACCTGTTCTCTCAACCCAACCCTCTCTCAGGTCAGCATTGAAATGCAAAGACCTGGTACAGCTTCTTCCAAGCCCCTTGCCACGACTCCCTAATGGATAAGACAAAGAGACGTGAGCACTGTCTCTGCTGGACTCACTTGGGCAGTTGGTTTTGGCTCTCCTGGCCACCTGAAGACAATTTAAGTGTGGCACAAGGGCATTCTCTGTCTTAGCCTGAAACTTCGTCTGTATCTCCCAATGGCATCTTCAAGGTACCCTTTTATTCTTGGGTGGAGGGTGGAAGGGGCACTTCAACTTGCTTAAACCAGCCCATGCTTGCCTTTTTCCTATCATCCCAGTTCTTCTTCCTCTTGAAGGATGCACTTTCTAACAAGTGAGCACCATGAAGGCCAAACCAAAGGTGGCAGTGATGATGATGATCATGATGATGATGAGACAATAATATGATGATGATGATGCTCACATCTGTGAAGCACTTAATGATTCCATGATTCATCATGTTGTTACCTCTTTTGAGTCTTACAGCTTCCCTGGGACATAGGCAAGACTAGAATTGTTCTCCCTTTTTTGGCAGTGAAACAGGATCTAAGCAGCTAAGGGCTTCCCAAAGTAGTAACCAAACACAGTAGGTTAGCGGCAGAGCTAAAACTCAGAATTAAGTGCTCCTACCTCTGGGTTCAATGCTTACACATGTACTTTTTATTTAAGTTCCTTTTTGATTCTGTTCTCATGATCCTGCTCCCACCTTTCCTAGCCAATCCACGTCAGGATTGGAGATGCCTGGGCAGGAGCTGCCAGCACAGGTATGAAGAATATTTAGAACTCTAGGCCCTAGCACACTGCTGGGACCATCATAAGTACTCTATATGCATAGTAACAATTGTTATTAAATTATTAAATTTTACCCAGTGCATAATGTGGATATATTACATGGCAATTCATGGAGAGAGAGCTATATATATCACATGCAGCTCATTTCATATATATATAGAGAGAGAGAGAGTGCACAAGCAATTCATATTCACAATGAATATTGGTTGAACAAATGGATGAAGGAGTAAACTAAAACCAGTAAATATCCCATATATGGTAGATTTTTGTTTCTAGTGAGTGAGTTAATAAATAACCTGATGCCTCACTGTAGACTGAGGCAACTATTACTAATTTTTTCCATTGTCTATCTAACTGATAGACATGTATTAGGTCACAATAAATGTTATTTGAGAGAATAACTCATGAAAGAAATCACTGGATGAATTAATGAACCAACCAGTACTAGAGTGTTACCAAGAATGGTAGCAATTTTTATTTCCTTTAGAGCCTAGAGTGTATTAAATATTTGTTGAGTCACTTGAACTAGCACCATCCCCAGATCAGATGTTCCAGGACAGACCCCTAGAACTGAGAGTTATCTCCAAGTCCGCCTCATCAGGTTTGGCCCCTCTTCCTATCAGGCGCTCTGGAGATGCCAGAAGGAGGCTGGGCTTCTGGCCATGCTTCCCTTCCACTAACAGTACCCTCTGTCTCCCTACTCTCCCCACCACAGGATGATGCAAACTTTGATCCACTTGTTGAAATGCAACATTGGCACAGGGCTCCTGGGGCTTCCCCTGGCCATAAAGAATGCCGGCTTATTGGTAAGAGGCGTCTGTGGGATGGGAACTAGGTTTGTTCATTTGCGGAAGGGGATGATAGGTCCTGAAGGCCTTCACACTGTTATCAATGGGCAATTTGGGGGTACCCTCTGCAACTGAAAATGTGCCTGTTGGCATCAATCCCCTGGAGCCAACCTGGGTCCAACCTGAGCATCTCTGGAGGGGGCACACCATTACTCTTAAAGACTCACCATGCTTATCTGACTCTACTTTGCTACAATTCTCCCCACAGTCCTCCCCACTCCCTAGGATCACATGCAGCTCATTTCATCATTTGCATTAACAGCCCAATCCCTGCAGGCATTTGAGTGTGTGACTCCTGTTCCAAACTACATGATGGTGCATGAGAAAGTGTCTTGGACATGAGGATAGACGCCTCCACCAATCCCACCAATCCACTCTCCCCATGCCAGCCTACGTCTTTCTCTTTTCCTGTGCTGTTCTTGCCCCTTGTTTCTGTCTTTTTAAATTGCCTCGTCTCTAAAACTTTACTCTTTCCTATGATCATTAATGCCATCCTCACTTTGTATTTTTCTACCATTTATATCTACCTTACCTGGGATTCTTAAAGCACTTACGAAGATAAGATATTTATTTATTTATTTATTTATTTATTTATTTATTTATTGAGACAGAGTTTTGCTCTGTCACCCAGGCTGGAGTGCGGTGGCGCAATCTTGGCTCACTGCAACCTCCGCCTCCCAGGTTCAAGCGATTCTCCTGCCTCAGCCTCCCAAGTAGCTAGTATTACAGGTGTGGGCCACCACGCCCAGCTAATTTTTGTATTCTTTGTAGAGACAGGTTTTCATGATCTTGGCCAGGCAGGTCTCAAACTTCTGACCTCAGGTGATCGGCCCATCTCGGCCTCGCAAGGTGCTGGGATGACAGGTGTGAGCCACCTCGTCCTACTGGCATATTTATTTTTTGATAGACCCACCTTCCTCATTTAATTGAAAGCTCTGTGGGCAAAAACTGTCTGATTTCCCTCTGCACCTCCCCACAGTAGCCTCTGTAGGGACTGGCACACAGCAAGTTTCCATTAACATCTATTGAATGGAATTGATACCAAATATATAATTCCATTTCGTTGCAGTGAATCTTTTCTTATCTCCAGGCCTGGTAAGTGGCTCCCATGTCTAAAGAAGGCGAGACCCTTGCTTCCTCTGTCGTGACTTCCGATCTTCAGTGGTTCCAACCCAGAGATGGGACTCTCCCCTTTGGAGTCCTCTGGGTTGTAGAGCTTCTGCAAAAAAACATGGTCCTCAGCCAAACTATCTTTGCCAGGGTATTTGCTTTTTAAGACAATGCTTTTATTCTTTGGTGGTTGCTTCCTCAGAGTCATTAGCTGATTTCTTTACCTTTCGTCTCCCACCAGAACCTCTGGCCATGATTCATTTGAGAAATATTTATTGAGTACCTATCTACCCTGTGCATTTGTAGCCCCTGGGAATATAGAAGCAAACAAGACATGAGAGTCTCTGCTGCATGAAGCCTGCATTCCAGTGGAGTCTAGTGGTGCTCTTGATACCTCATTTGTATCTTTGTGATAGGTCACATCTATAAAGACGCAAGTGTTCAGAATAAAGGATGTGAGAGGGTCCTTCTTTATGCCCTTCTGATCACATCTGGAAGATATGATTAGTAATCAGCCCCACTTTTTAAAAGGAACTTGACAAATTAGACACACTACAGTAGTGATTCCCAACTTGGGATCATTTTGCACCAGCCCCTGCCACGCCAGCCAAAGACCTTTACAATCTCTACAGACATTTTTGGTTGCCACAATCTAGGGGAAGAGTCTCTGACACCTAGTGGTAGAGGCTCAGGAAAGCTGCTAAACATCCTATAATGCACAAGACAGCTCCTGATAACAAATAATTATCTGCCCCAAAATGTCAATAGGGTACCTGTTGATAATCTCTGTACTAGAGGAAGAGAATTGAGTCATAAGAACACCTTGGTCCTCAATTGTCTTGGAGAAAGTGACGGCCATGATGTGTCAAACGAAATAAATTTACCACAAGGGACTCTAAACTGGTAGAACTCAAGGAAAATGAGAAAATGCATGGGCTATGTGGGAAGGTAATGAGCTCTCTGTCACTGGAAGTATCCTAGCAGAAGTTGGGCAGCCACTCTACAGGGATGCTAAGAAGAGCATTCAAATTCTAGCATCTGGGAGCATGAGGACATTCAGGCTGGGTCTGTCACCCCAAAGACAGTTTTATTATGCAACAGGCCCCAGCACGCAGAATGTGAGAGGGCCAGGGAATGGGAGTGATCATTTCTGGCTCACTTCCCCCTCTCTCCTCTCCCCTCCAGGTCGGTCCTGTCAGCCTTCTGGCCATCGGGGTCCTCACTGTGCACTGCATGGTCATCCTGTTGAACTGTGCTCAACACCTCAGCCAGAGGTCAGAGGCCTGCTTATCTCTCCTCCCAGCACTGGGGTCCCTCTGAGGGTGTGTTGCGCTTCTTTTAACCACTGACCCAATTAATTCGTCCACTGCTCCAGGCCACCTTCCTACCACTCTGGATTCTATGAAGGCAAGGAGAGCGTGACAGAGAGTCCCAATTAGAGACTCTAGGCACAGATCCAACGCTGCTGCTAACAAGCTGGATGACTGTCAAATTCCTGCGTCCCCCGAGCCCAAATCTCCTTAACTGAAAGCATCGAAAGTGATAAAAGATGCAAAAGCACTATATAAATTACTCTATTTATTTGAGACAGAGACTTTCTTCTCTTCCTTTTAGCCACCCCCAACCTTCTCCCACTCCAATACCCACACCTTGTTGGGGTAATTTGTTCCATGCAATGTTAGTAAAAGTAAAAAGCATACTTACTGAAAAAAAGCATTCACAATGATTTCAGTCATTATCAAAGCATACATATAATAATCAATGTTTATGTGTTTGAAACTTTAATGCAAAAACAATTTCAGAAAGAAAAGACAAATGCAGTAAAAACAAAGAATGCAGAGATCCACAGCGCTCGGCTACTCCCAAGGCATGCAAAACCAAATAGGTCCTCGTAAATGTGAAGAAAGGCCTCAAAAGTCAAAGTAGGGACAGTAAATAAAACTTTCCATAAAACCTAATTATCATAACCCAAATAGGTGTACCTGGAGTACATATCAGTCACACAGAACTCTCAGAGCACTTTCCTGCTCACAAAACCCTTTTAAGAGCATTTACTCATTCCGTAGTAAAATGTATCATGCAATTACACTGTGGTTACCATGCCAAGAGGCTTGCAAGCCTTGTTTACTCATCACAGTAAGTCTATGATAGGCACTATTTTTATTCCCATTTTGCAGGTGAGTAAACTGAGGTTTAAATGCCTTGCCCAGGGTCATATAGCTGGGAAGTGGCAGAGCCAGTATTCAAAGACCTACTGTGACTCCACTGTTAACCATTTTGCAAATCTTCTCTTCCCTCAAGCCTTCTGGGATCATTATATCACCAGATAAGCTTCTGACATCAGGCCATTTCTGAAAGCCTTTCTCTGATTTTTTTTTTCTCTGATGACTTGTCTTTTATTTTTTCTAATATCGAGGTTGCAGAATGATGGCCTAAGAGTTGGCTATGGCCTTCAGTTATGTTTTGGGGGACTTCACAGTTTTATTTTTTCATCAATGTTTAAACCCTGGAGATTTCGGCCGGGTGCACTGGCTCACACCTATAATCCCAGCACTTCGGGAGGCCGAGGCAGGCAGACCACCTGAGGTCAGGAGTTCGAGACCAGCCTGACCAACATACAGAAACCCCATCTCTACTAAAAATACAAAATTGGCTAGGCGTGGTGGCACGTGCCTGTAATCCCAGCTACTCGGGAGGCTGAGGCAGGAGAATCGCTTGAACCCGGGAGGCGGAGGTTTTGGTGAGCCGAGATCGCGCCATTGCACTCCAGCCTGGGCAACAAGAGTGAAAACTCTGTCTCAAAAAAAAAAAAAAACCTGGAGATTTCACATTCACAAAACAAAAAAATCTCTGCCTTCTTAATCAGTTAGACAACCGACTGCTTCTGAGCCTTCATTTTTTAGATGTGCTTCTAGAGGCAAGTCCTGAGCAATCGCTTTTACAATGGGACGTGTTATTCTGGTTTGCCACAGTCTCCAATGCTCCCTACTGTCTCTTATGCTCAGCCCCTGTCACCCACCAGATCACCAGTACCTGTCTGATCCCATAGCTTTTGAATTTGCAACCCTCAGATTCATATCCTTGCCAGTTGTATGCAAGGTGACCTCATTTGTATTGAAAATGCCTATCACAGTGAGCAGTAATAAGAATGCCATATTCCAGCACATCTCCATATCTATCTCTCACTGTCTCTTCCCCCAAAATCCAGACTGCATGTGAAGAAAACTGAGGCCCAGAGATCTCAAGAGACTGGCTCTACGTCTCTGGCTACCTGAGGGTCATGTTGGGATTTAAACTCTGGTTTCTGAAGAAGGCTGGAGCCCTTCCTCTCTCCCACCTGTTCCCCTCAATCCTGCAATTTACGCCATGCTTCCAGGATCTGGGCAACCTGCTACTGTTTCCACTTGCTCCAGCCAAAGGTGTTTCTGCAGCAGGGCCTGCTCCACCCCTAAAAGGGTTGAGGAAGAGGGACATGGGAAGAGGAATAGGCTGGAACTTGGGTATCACATGCTACAGGCTGGGCAGGATCCCGAGTATCACCTTTGTGAGGGGTCTGGCCCAGGCCAGGATCTCAAATGTTCTGACACCATCAGCAATGGGAAGGAGGGAATCACTGGCCTGGCCACACCCACAACACCTCTTCCCCTCCCTCCCCCCTCCATATCCCCTTTCCTGCTTTGCAGATCTACGTCAATGCACAGCTACCATTTACTCAAGAAGAATAAATCCAATGATAGTCAGTTAAATATTTGTGCTTAAAAGGATAATTGGAAAAAAAGAAAAAAAGGCAAACTCCTGAAAGTTGTTAAAGTATAAAGTAGATCACTGTGAGAAAATTGACAGAATGCTTCATGCTCACACACAAATACATAAAAATCACTCACTTTGGGAGAAAACTGTACCTTTAACAAAAATGTTTTTTTTTTTAATTTTTTATTATTATTATACTTTAGGTTTTATGGTACATGTGTGCAATGTGCAGGTTACTTACATATGTATACATGTGCCATGCTGGTGCGCTGCACCCACTAACTCGTCATCTAGCATTAGGTATATCTCCCAATGCTATCCCTCCCCCCTCCCCCCACCCCACAACAGTCCCCAGAGTGTGATGTTCCCCTTCCTGTGTCCATGTGTTCTCATTGTTCAGTTCCCACCTATGAGTGAGAATATGCGGTGTTTGGTTTTTTGTTCTTGCGATAGTTTACTGAGAATGATGATTTCCAATTTCATCCATGTCCCTACAAAGGACATGAACTCATCATTTTTTATGGCTGCATAGTATTCCATGGTGTATATGTGCCACATTTTCTTAATCCAGTCCATCATTGTTGGACATTTGGGTTGGTTCCAAGTCTTTGCTATTGTGAATAATGCCGCAATAAACATACGTGTGCATGTGTCTTTATAGCAGCATGATTTATAGTCCTTTGGGTATATACCCAGTAATGGGATGGCTGGGTCAAATGGAATTTCTAGTTCTAGATCCCTGAGGAATCGCCACACGGACTTCCACAAGTGGAGAAATAGGAACACTTTTACACTGTTGGTGGGACTGTAAACAAAAATGTTTTAAATTATGCATTGTTTGTTCTTTCCCCCTAGACTGCAAAAGACTTTTGTGAACTATGGAGAGGCCACGATGTACAGCCTTGAAACCTGCCCGAACACCTGGCTGAGGACCCATGCAGTGTGGGGAAGGTAGTAGTCACAGATGTCGTAGTAGTAACAACAAAAATCATCATATCACTTTTCTTTATTTCTACTTACACAGGTTTTAAATGAATATGCTCTTATTGTAAACTATCAAACAATATAGAGAATCAACCCGATAACCCCATCCCCCATCTCACTCTGTACCCATAAGGTAATCATTGAAATCTGGTTAGTAAATATTCCTTTAGACTTCTTTTCTCTACATATACATCAATATATGTGCGTGAATGGAAGTACATAATTTGCTTTCTATTTTCTTATACATTAGGATAATTTTTGAAAATTTGATTTTTCATCTAACAATATATCCCTATTTTTTCATGTTGGAACATATAAGTGAACCTCATTTTTTAGGGGGGAGGGACAGAGTTTCACTCTTGTTGCCCAGGCTGGAGTGCAATGGTGCGACCTCAGCTCACTGCAACCTCCACCTCCTGGGTTCAAGTGATTCTCCTTCCTCAGCCTCCTGAGTAGCTGGGATTACAGGCGCCCACCTCCACACCTGGCTAATTTTTGTGTTTTTAGTAGAGACAGGGTTTCACCATGTTGGCCAGGCTGGTCCCGAACTCCTGACCTCAGATGACCCGCCCGCCTCGGCCTCCCAAAGTGCTGGGATTATAGGTGTGAACCACCTTGCCCAGCCGACCTCATTATTTTTTAAGGCTCACAGTGTTCCCTAGTGTGGATGTATATCCGTTTCATTTGCTTATTCCCCTAAGGTGAACATTCAGGTTGTTCCCTGCCTTGATAAAAAGTTAACGGTGTACAAAATGGTTTTCTATGTCTTAGCTCCTCTGTTCCTCTCAACAGCCTTGTGAGGTAGGCAGGGTGGGTTTTTATTGTCCTGGAAATATGAGGCTTATAAAGATAAAATAACATATCCAAAGGCATGGACATTGATATGGGTGGAGCAGAGATTTGACCAAGAACCTAACATTGGAGCCTTCCCCAGCAAAGTCTCTCAGGAGGTAGTGAGTCAAATTGTGGCTGCTAAGATTCCTTTGCAGCTCCTCTCTTGGGATTCTCAGTAGGTCATTGATCTCCTGATCAGGAGCCACTCTAATGATTAGATGAGGTCATGAGAAAGAGTTAGAAACATTTAAAAAATATTTAAAGTAATAATTTGTCATCTTTAATTTACTAAGAGATACCTGAGGAGCTTGATTAAAAACTGCCCATTCCTTGGCCGGGTGTGGTGGCTCACGCCTGTAATCCCAGCACTTTGGGAGGCCAAGGTGGGTGGATCACCTGAGGTCAGGAGTTCGAGACCAGCCTGACCAACATGGCAAAACCCTGTCTCTACTAAAAATATGAAAATTAGCCAGGCATGGTGGTGGGTGCCTGTAATCCCAGCTACTCAGGATACTGAGGCAGGAGAATTGTCTGAACCCAGGAGGCAGAGGTTGCAGTGAGCCGAGATTGCACCATTGCACTCCAGCCTGGGTGACAGAGTGAGACTCTGTCTCAAAACAAACAAACAAGCAAACAAACAAAAACTGCCCATTCCATGGAGGCAATGGTCATTAATGGATGCTCAAGCTGTTAGAGGAATGGTCACTGGGAAGCTTTATAAAGGGAGAATGCACTGATGCTACCTGACCCCATGTACTCATCTTAGCATCTCATACTTATATACACGACAGCTAGCTATGTGTGTCTCATAATAGCCCACAGTAGGGAGTACGGAGTAATACCACCTCTGAGATATTTCAAACATAAATTTGAAACCTCCATTTATTCAAGCCACTAGATCTAATATCCATTTATAGGAAGCACAGGGGATAGAGGAACAAGATAAATAGCATCATGAGGAAGTCACCAACCAAATAGAAAAAATAGGATATACTACAGGATAAATGACCTGGTATCTTCAGCAGCAAACAAAAAATTAAAAGTTGCAAGGAAAAAATAAACAGGGCAAGGGGAATATAGCAGTTTAAAAAACTTAAGAGACTTAACAAAATACAATGTGTAGACTTGTTTGGAAACCAACTGTAAGACAGATATTTTTGAGAGAACTGGAGAAATCTGAATATGGACTGGATATTAGATGGTATAAAGAAATTATTGGCCAAGCACGATGGCTCATGCCTGTAATTCCAACACTTTGAGAGGTCCAGGTGGGAGGATCTCTTGAGACCAGGTGTCAAGACAGCCTAGGCAACATGGTGGGACCCCATCTCTACAAAAAATTTTTTTAAATAGCCAGACCTGGTAGCACACACCTGTGGAAGCAGCTACTCAGGAGGCTGAGGTCGGAGGATCACTTGAGCCCAGAAGGTTGAGGCTGCAGTGCGCCATGTTCTCACCACTACACTCTAGCCTGGGAAACAGAGTGAGAATCTGTCTCAAAAAAAAAAAGAAATTATTGTTAATTTTGTAAGAAATGATGATGGTATGATGATTATACTTTTTAAAGTTATTATCTGTTAGAGCTACATACTGAATTATTATTATTATTATTTTTGAGACAGAGTCTGGAGTGCAATGGCTCGATCTTGGCTCACTGCAAGCTCCACCTCCCGGGTTCACGCCATTCTCCTGCCTCAGCCTCCTGAGTAGCTGGGACTACAGGCACCCGCCACCATGCCCGGCTAATTTTTTATATTTTTAGTAGAGATGGGGTTTCACCGTGTTAGCCAAGATGGTCTCGATCTCCTGACCTCGTGATCCACCTGCCTCGGCCTCACAAAGTGCTGGGATTACAGGCGTGAGCCACCGCGCCCGGCCCATACTGAATTATTTACAGATGAAATAACTTGGGGTCTCTGGTTTGCTACAAATACACCGACAAATTCAGTATGTGTGTGATGGGGCTGAAGAGATAGAGAAAGTGGCAAAAAGTTCGTTGTTGAAGCTGGGATGAGCACATGTGAATTCATTAAATTATTCTCGTTAAATTCTCGTTATATTCATTAAATTATTCATTGCTTTTGTATGTTTGAAAATCTTCCTAAGATAGACAGAAAAAGATATTATTCTGAAGTCACATGTGACACTGCCAAGATTCTGACTCAATAGGATGATATGAGAACCAGGAGTCTGTATTTTTACATACGCCTCAACCAACAAATTGGTTGATACTACAAGTCAGTTTTGAAAAGCCCTTATCTAAACATTATAATCTAAGAAAAGGAACATATTTTTGTTCTTTTAAAAAAATGCATCTCCAAATTTGGAGTAATTTAAGAACCCAAAAGAATAATGACAATAACAGAGTATAAGATATTAAATTTAGAAATAATTAACATATGTCTGTTGTGATGCCAAAAAAAGAGGAGAAAACAATATATCTCTCTTAAAAACCAGCTAATAAATTTAGAAGAAATTATAGATAGACTTAGAAAACCACCACCTTGCAACCACCAATGAAATAATTGATTCAAGCAAGGAACATCAGTGAATGGTAAAACCATTGGTTTGAGAAACAGGATAATCGTGCCATCTCAAAGTTTTACCCCACAGATTACAAAGGGAAAATGTACATTTCCAGTAGGAGATCTGGCAGTCACCAACAAAACAGAACAACAGGATATCATGTGCCTCCCAGTATGATGAAATAGAGGTGCAAAACTATCACCTCTGCAGTATTCTTGCTAAAAGCGCTCCCCTGAATTTAATCACGAGGAAGCAATCATACAAGCCTGCAATGTGGGGCATGCTATAAGACAATTGGCCTATACTCTTCAAACAAAGCCAATGTGATGAAAACACACGGAGACTCTGTCTCAAAATAAAATGAAATAAAATAAAATAAAATAATTCAGTATGTAGCTCTAACAGATAATAACTTTAAAAAGTATAATCATCATACCATCATCATCTCTTACAAAATTAACAATAATTTCTTTTTTTTCTTGAGACAGATTCTCACTCTGTTTCCCAGGCTAGAGTGTAATGGTGCGATCATGGCTCACTGCAGCCTTAACCTCCTGGGATCAAGTGATCCTCCCACTTGGCTAGAGATGTAGCCAAATGCAATATACAAACCTTCATTAGATCCTGAATTAAAAAATAAAATAGCTACAAAAGATACTTTAGAGAGAACTGGGGTAATATTAAGTCATTTTTATATAAGAGATTTAAGCATCTGCAGATTTTGAATTTGTAGGGGGTCCTGGATACCAATGAATGAGTGTATTTAAAATAGAAACTGTATATATGTATAAAATAGAAACTGTTTATATGTATATATATGAAGATATTGAAGTTGATTTTCTGGCTATTACAGTCTTAAGAATTTAGAGTTTAAGTGTTAGGATACGTGCAATTGACTCTTTTTTTTTTTTTTTTTTTTTGAGATGGAGTTTGGCTCTGTCGCCCAGGCTGGAGTGCAGTGGCAAGATCTCAGCTCACTGCAACCCCCACCTTCAGGGTTCAAGCACTTCTGCCCAAGCCTCCCGAGTAGCTGGGATTTACAGGTGCCTGCCACCACACCTGGCTAATTTTTGTATTTTTAGTAGAGACGGGGTTTCACCATGTTGGTCAGGTTGGTCTCAAACTCCTGACCTCAATGATCCACCTGCCTTGGCCTCCCGAAGTGACCTGCAATTGACTTTCAAATGATTCTGAAAAAAATTGCATGTGTATGTGTGTGTGTGTATAGAAGAATGAATACATGTATACATATACATATACATATATATGTAATGCAATTTGGGACCAAAAATTAACAACTGGTATATTTAGTTAAAGGGTACATGGATGTTAATTATACTATTCTTTCAACTTTTTGGCTTAAAATATTTTCAAAATGAAAGTAGGGAAAATTTTTAAAATAATAACAAAAATAATTGTTTCAAATAATAAACATTCTTAAGAAATAATTTTAGTTTTTGTTTCCTCCCTCTGTCTGCCTCTTCCTTTCCTTCCCAGGTACACTGTCAGCTTCTTATTAGTCATCACCCAGCTGGGCTTCTGCAGTGTTTATTTTATGTTTATGGCAGACAATTTGCAACAGGTAAAGAGGCCTCTTCTGGGCAGAGTGGGAGAAAAGCAGACCTCCTGTTGCTGAGGCTACATTAGCAAAAGTATTGTGTTAGGGTCATGAGAGGAGACAGCGTCATTTCTACTCCTAGATCAGACCACGCTTGGGAGTTCTCTCAGTCCTGGGAATCACATTTTGAAAGGATAGATGAGCTAAAGTAACTTCTGAAGAGTGTAACCAGGGTAGAAAGAGAGGCCTGCAATCATGTCCAATCAGAAATCAATGATACTTGTTAGCCTGAAAAACACTGGTGACATTTACTTTGAGTATCTCAAGGTTGTCATGTAGAAGATGTCTAACTATACAAGGCCAACAAGCTGCCACCTTCCCCTCATTGCATTCCTATCAGACATTACAAACCAACCACAGCCTTCTTTCTTGGCTTTGTGGATTAGAGGGAGCCTCATTGTTTTTGTGCACACAAAAAACCAGAAAGAACTGTGACAGGTATTGTAGATGGAATATTTAAGCAGATGGATACTGACCAATATTTAGAGCTTCCCAGGTTTTAGGGCTATCTAAATTTGAAGAGGATATTCTTGTGTAATGAATTCCCTTTCTCTGTATGTATGAAAGAAACTCATTTTGTGGAGAAGAAAAGGTTTGAGTAGATAACAACCTCAAAGCCTTGAGATTTTATGATTCTCAGAGTTTCTGGTTGTCACAATCATGGGCCCGACAGGGTTGCCCAATTTGGCAAATAATAATGTATGACACCCAGTTACAATAGAATTTCAGATAAGTAGCGATTTTTTTTTTACTATGAGCATGTCTTATGTAATATTTGGGGCATATTTATACTAAAAAGTTACGTTAATTACCTGAAATTCAAATGCAGTTGGTGTCCTATGTTTTGCGTAGCAACCACACTGCCTGTCATTGTGCTTTATGTCAGATGGTGGAAGAAGCCCACGTGACCTCCAACATCTGCCAGCCCAGGGAGATTCTGACGCTGACCCCCATCCTGGACATTCGTTTCTACATGCTGATAATCCTGCCCTTCCTGATCCTGTTGGTGTTTATCCAGAACCTCAAAGTGCTGTCTGTCTTCTCGACATTGGCCAACATCACCACCCTGGGGAGCATGGCTCTGATCTTTGAGTATATCATGCAGGTCTGTGCCACAGGGAAGAAAGGATCAGGGTCCTGTGTCTCTGAAACACCTGGGGAGGAGGGTTTGTTATCATGATGGGCAGGTGAAGCTGAGGAAGGTGATCCTCTTCTCTGAGCAGCCCCTGCCAACATGACATCTAGGAACACTTCTGCCCCACAAGTTGTAAAAGCTAATTATTATCATCATCATTGTCATCAACATCCTCATCATCATCATCGTCATCACATTGGATAATAATGAGTCATTCAACAAATAATTACTGAATACCTTCTGCAATCCAGGCATTGTGCAAGGGGCCAGGGACTCAGTGGTAAGCAAAAATAAATAGGGTGCCTGCTCTCATGGAAGCTGCATTTGCTTGGAGAGATAAACATCAATCAAATAACCAAAAAAATTGTAAAAGTGGTAGATGGACAAAAGAAATACAGATGATAAAGGAATTTTATTTAGTTGGTGCCAAATTATTTACATACATTAACTTATTGAACCTTCACAATATTATTTTGGAAGCAAAGTCAGCACTCTGTATCCACGATTTCCACATCCATGGAGCTGAACAATCACAAATGGAAACTATTGGAAGAAAAAAACACTAAAAATATACAACAATAAAAAATCATACAAGTTAAGAAACAACTAGGTCTAACAACTATTGGCCAGGCACAGTGGCTCACACCTGTAATCCCAGCACTTGAGGAGGCTGAGGTGGGAGGATTGCTTAAGCCCAGGAGTTCAAGACCAGCTGGACAACATGGCAAAATCCTGTCTCTATAAAAAATTAAAAAATTAGTGTGGCATGATGGCTTGCACCTGTAGTCCTAGCTACTTGGGAAGCTGAGGTGGATGGATCACCTGAGCCCATGAGGTCAAGGCTACAGTAAGCTATGATCACACCACTGCATTCCAGACTGGGTGACAGAGCAAGACCGTCTCAAAAAAAAAAAGCATGTGTTATATGCAAATACTATATCATTTTATATCAAGGACTTGAGCATTTGCAGATGTGGTATCCACGGAAGGTCCTGGAACATTAGTTCTGCCATGGAGACCAAGGAACAACTATAGTATCTTTATCCGCAGTTTACAGACAAGGAAATTGATAAAGTAATTCTTTCATGAATTTCAGACTGCCTCCCATGTCCATGCTCCATTATCACAGACCATGAAATCCCACCATTATACTTTCATTTTCGTGAGTGAAAGTCTCTGGGGTTGTATTCATTTCATATTGCTGCTGTGATAAATTACCACAAATCTAGTGGCTTGAAAAAACACAAATTTATTTTCCAGTGCTTGAGTCTCACTGGGTTGAACTTAAGGTGAGGCAGAGCAGCATTCCTTTCTGGATTCCAGGGGAGAATCTGTTCTCTTGTCTTCTCCAGCTTTGTAGAGGCTGCCTGTGTGCCTTGGCTCAGGCCCCCTTCCATCTTCAAAGCTAGCAGCCTCAAGCCAAGTCTTTCTCATGCTGCCTTCCCTCTGGTCTTCCCCTTCTGACTCCCTCTTCCACTTTTAAGGACGCTTGTCCCACCCAAATAATCCAGGATCATCTCCTTGTTTTAGGGTCAGCTGATTGGAAACCTTAATCCAATCTAAAAACTTAATTCTCCCTTGCCATGTAACATAACATACTCTCATCTTTTGGGGATTAGGATGTGAACATCTTTGGGGAACCATTATTCTACCCACCATAGAAATCTATTAACATAATCATTCCCCCTAGATTCATGAGAGCTGCTATACTAACTAGTGGACTGCACAGCCCTGAAAGAAGTGTGGGAGAGACATGTTAGAGGGCTGGGAAACAGGAGACCTGAATTCTTATCTGGGCTGTGCCACTAACTTGCATAGTGGCCTTGGGCAATTCCCCTCTCCTCTGTGTTCCGCTTTCTCCACATATAGAGATGAGCGGGCTCCCAGTAGCCAAAGAGTGGGATAACCCAAGTGTCCAAGTAAGTGATGAAAGGATGAACACGATTTGGTGTCTATATATAGAGTGGAATATTATTCAGCCTTAAAAAGTGAGGAGACACTGACACATACCACAATGTGGATGAACCTTGAGGACACTAAAGATAAGTGAAATAAGCCAGGCACAGAAACGATACATAAGATAGGATTCCAGTTACACGAGGTACCTAGAATAGTCCAATTCATAGAGACGGATAGTAGAGCAGGGGTTGCCAGGAGGCTGAGTAGTGGGGCGTTATTATTTGATAGATAAAGAGTTTCCGTTTGGGGTGATGAAAATGTTCTGGAGATGGATACGGGTGATGGATACACAACAATGTGAATGTTCTTCATATTACTGAACTGTGCACTTAAAATAGTTAAAATGGTAAAATGTTATGTGTATTTTAGCACAATATAAATGAATAAATAATCATATTTAAAAGATTACAAGGCTGACTGAGGTCTAGGTACCTTCTGATTTTCTCTGTTGAGGTCAGGTGTGACTCAGCTTTCTACCAGGCAAAGATTTGGGATGACTTCGACACCATAACAACACCAATGCGCTTCTCCCACTTTCTTTTAGGGGATTCCATATCCCAGCAACCTACCCTTGATGGCAAACTGGAAGACCTTCTTGCTGTTCTTTGGTACAGCCATCTTCACATTTGAAGGTGTCGGTATGGTAAGATTGATGGGGTTCACGCGAATGGTCCCTAGGGCTCTCTACAGTGGCCAACTGTAGTTGCAGATGTCTAAATAAATACTATTTATGAAAAGTGCAGACTCTGATCTTCTCCTGGTGAAGGGAAAGTCTGTTCCCACATACAGGGTCCCTACTGCTGTAATACACCAAGCTAAGCGTTGAAGACTGAGAATTTACTAATCAACCAAGACTAAGTAGGGCATTACTGACAATAGAAAGCATGAGAGAAAATGAAAGGAGTGTGGCCATGTGGAGAGGCCGCTTTCTGATTCTGGGCCCACTTGGAGAAGGACATCTGTGCTTGTACGGGAACCCTCTCCTTCACAATGGGCCGCATCTCTTTCTACCTTTTCTTTCCCAACATTTTTTTTTCCTCCAGGTTCTGCCTCTCAAAAACCAGATGAAGCATCCACAGCAGTTTTCTTTTGTTCTGTACTTGGGGATGTCCATTGTCATCATCCTCTATATCTTACTGGGGACACTGGGCTACATGAAGTTTGGGTCAGACACCCAGGCCAGCATCACCCTCAACTTGCCCAATTGCTGGTATGTCCTGCCCACCTCAGGTGAGATAGGGAGAGACACGGGATCTGTTCTGGTTGTCATAACAGAGAGCACAGCAAAGCTGAGCCCTGAAGCTGGTAATGCATCACTGGAAGTGACATATGTCTCTCCTGCTCACACTGCATCAGTCAAAGCAAGCCACATGGCTGCACCTCACTCCAAGGAAGCAGGGAAGTGCAATTCTGCCATGTGCCTGGAAGTATTTGGTGAACAGCACAAATAACTGCTGTGCTACCTGATGCAGTGACGGTGGGGATTAATTGGATTAATACACAGATAATGCTTAGAAAAGTGCTTAGCACATGGTAAGCATTCATGAGCGTTAGCTATTATCATCATTATGCATCCCCACAGCCTTCATTTCTCCAAGGTGAGTAGGATGATGGTGCATTTATTTCCCACAAACCCAGAGCTGTAGAATGAGAAAAATGTAACCATCCCCACCCACCTTGCTGTATTATGATAATGACTAGATGAGACAATAAATGTGGAGTTTCTTTGAAGTTGTGCCTTATTTTGCTCAAGATATCATCCTAATATGCTGTTCTTGTTCTGGGCAATTTGGGCTGTCACTAGCTACCTTGGACAGGGCACTTTCCTTCCTGGGACCTCAGCTAGAAAACATGGGCGTTGAGCTCCATCAGGACTTCACACCTGCTGGTGTGAACCTCACTAGTCGTCAGGTTCTCCAGGAAAGCCTTAAATAGATATCCCTTCCCAATAGGAAAAAGACCAACAACCCAATGAGAAATGGGCAAAGGGCAGAACAGGTATTTCACAGGCAAAAAAAAAAAAAAATGGCCAGATGGCCAGATAAAGAGATGCTCAAAAAGATAATAGAAGGCCAAGCGCAGTGGCTCACGCCTGTAATCCCAGCACTTTGGGAGGCTGAGGCGGGTGGATCACCTGAGGTCAGGAGTTCGAGACCAGCTTGGCCAGCATGGCAAAACCCTATCTCTGCTAAAAATATCAAAATTAGCTGGGCATGGTGGCATGAGCCTGTAATCCCAGCTACTCAGGAGGCTGAGGCAGGAGAATTGCTTGAGCCTGTGAGGTGGAGGTTGCAGTGAGCAGAGATCACACCATTGCATTCCAGCCTGGGTGACAAAAGCGAGACTCAGTCTCAAAAAAAAAAAAGAAAGAAAGAAAAATAATAGAAATGCGAGTTAAAAAAATAAAGGGCAAAGATGCATGCATCGACACACTGTTTAGGCAAGGATGTGGGAAAGCAGGTCTTTTTATACACTAGGATAGCAAATGGGCAATATGTCAACAGCTATCAAAATCTTAAATCACGTAGACTTTTACCCAGCATTTTGACTTCAAAGTTTGTATATTATATGTGCATTAATATATGTACAAGGATAGTCTGTGCAGCATTGTTTACTTGGGAAAAGTCTAAGCACAATCTAAATATTCATTAATTGGTGACTGATTTTTAAAATTATTGCATATCCATGCAATTGGCATATCAACCAGCTATTAAATAGAAGAGCCAGATCTATGTGTACTGGCAGGGAACAATCTTCAAGACATACTGGGTGAGACGGCCAGGCGTGGTGGCTCACGCCTATAATCCCGGCACTTTGGGAGGCTGAGGAGGGCGGATCACCTGACGTTGGGAGTTCGCAACCAGCCAGACCAACATAGAGAACCCTGTCTCTACTAAAAATATAAAATTAGCTGGGCGTGGTGGTGCATGCCTGTAATCCCAGCTACTTGGGTGGCTGAGGCAAGAGAATTGCTTGAATCCGAGAGGCAGAGGTTGTGGTAAGCTGAGATCGTACTGTTGCATCGCTTCTCGGCCTTTTGGCTAAGATCAAGTGAGATCATACCATTGCACTCCAGCCTGGGCAATAAAAGCAAAACTCTGTCTCGAAAACAAAAAAAAAAAAAAGAAAAGAAAAAGAAAAAAGAAATATGGGGTAAATAAAAGAAGAGTCTACATGTGTATATGCATGTGTATGCATGTGTGTGCGTGGATGTGCATGTATGTTCCTACATTCTGTATGAGCATGTACAAACACCAATCATTTCTAGAAGGGCCACAAGAAAACTCTGAATGGTTGCCTATGGAAAGGGAAACTAGAAGCTAGGACTCAAGGGTGGGAAGAATGCTTTTCACCGTATGACTTTTGTACCATGAATTTTACTCTATGCATATATTGTCTGTTTTGTTTGCTTGTTTGTTTGTTTGAGACGGAGTCTCACTCTGTCACCCAGACTGGAGTGAGTGCAGTGGTGCGATTTCGTCTCACTGCAACCTCCACCTCCTGGGTTCAAGCAGTTCTCCTGTCTCAGCCTCCTGAGTAGCTGGGACTATATACATACCACCACACCCAGCTAATTTTTGTATTTTTAGTAGAGACGAGGTTTCACCATATTGGTCAGGCTGGTCTCGAACTCCTGACCTCAGGTGATCCACTCGCCTCGGCCTCTCAAAGTGCTGGGATTACAGACGTGAGCCACCACGCCCGGCTATTGTCTTTTAAAAAATTAAAAAAGAAGAGGCATAGATTCCTGAGCTGCAGGCCTACTGACTCAGAATCTTCAGCAATATGCACTTTTAATAAGCTTCCCAGATGGCCCTGATGTCCAATCTGGCCTGAGTCATCTAACATTAGCCAGTTCTATAATTCAGTGACAAGTACAGATTGAGTAACCCTTATCCAAAATGCTTGGGACCAGAAGTGTTTTGGATTTTGAAGCATTTCAGATTTTGGATTTTTGGATTAGGGATACTCAACCCATACCAACTTCTGAGCAGTAAGTGAGTCCTCAATGGCCCTTCCGGGGAGCCACATCACCTTTCACATCCTATTCATGTGTCTGCAGGTTGTACCAGTCGGTCAAGCTGATGTACTCTATTGGCATCTTCTTCACCTATGCCCTCCAGTTCCACGTCCCAGCTGAGATCATCATCCCGTTTGCCATCTCCCAAGTGTCAGAGAGCTGGGCACTGTTTGTAGACCTGTCTGTCCGCTCAGCCTTGGTCTGCCTAACCTGTGAGTAGCATAAAAGGACACTCTTTACCCAAAGCTATGACAGGGAGCCACGCTGGCGCCCACCCCACCATCATTGGATCTGCCACTTGCCTTCTTTGTGACCTAGGGTGAGATATTTCACCTCCCTGGACCTCAATTTTTCCAACTGAAAAAAAAAGGGCTTAACAGAATTACCACACAGTAAATGTTACAGTCATCTCTACCGCCTACACATAGAAAATAGATGCTGGCTGGTTTGTAGAAGAAGTATCATTCATTCAATCCTGTATGTCAGGCACCGTACTGACATTATCTAATACTGATAATAGCCTAACAATGTATTACCATTAGAGGGAACTGCGGCCCAGATAAATTAAGTAACATGCCTGAGTCATACACACTAAGTGACAAAGCTGGGATTTGAACACAGATTGTGTAGCATCTGTTTTTCATGGTGCCATATTTCTTCTTATCATAAATTATGAACAAGTCCCGTATCATAAAGTGAGATTTAACTGTAGGGAAAAATCCCAGTGAGACTGATTTGTCAGAGTCTTGGAGATTATTTATTTATTTATTTATTTGAGACAGAGTCTCGCTCTGTTGCCCAGGCTGGAGTGCAGTGGTGCTATCTCGGCTCACTGCAACCTCTGCCTCCCGGGTTCAAGAGATTCTCCTGCCTCAGCCTCCTGAGTAGCTGAGATTACAGGCACCTGCCACCATGCCCGGCTAATTTTTGTATTTTTAGTAGAGACAGGGTTTCATCACGTTTGCCAGGCTGGTCTTGAAATCCTGATATCAAGTGATCTGCCTGCCTCAGCCTCCCAAAGTGCTGGGATTACAGATGTGAACCACACACCCAGCCAGAGATCATTTTTTGGCTGTACTCTTCTCTCCTCCCTCCCTTCCTTTCTTCATGTTCCTTTATGTTCATTCATTCACTCACTCATGAGCACTGTTGTAGTGTTTGGGAAACCTCATGAACAGGGCTGGGGAATTCTTTCTTTGGAACATGTCTAGGCAGAGGATCACAAATGATGACCCATGAGGAATGAGCAAAACAACAAGGGATGTTTTGCCTGGAGAAGCAAAGTCTCAGGAAATTTCCATATTTATCCTTAAACACCTGTGGGATTATTGTAAAAGTGAAGGAAGAAATTTAGTCTTCAAGGCTCCAGGAGTCAGAACTTAAAGTCATTGATGGAATCAAGTCTCCGTACGGGGTCAGGAGAAACTATGCAATGCTTGGAACTGTGCAGCAGAACATACTATCAGATAATAAGCTTTAAATGGCTGGCGTTCTATGAGCAGAAACAGCAAAAACCTACTTGGTTTGAGGCGTTAGAGTTCCCAGTCTGTGCTGAGACATCAGGCAGCTGTAAATAGTATTGTTTGCAATCATTCCTACTAGGAAGGGTGCAAGTTGACAAGAAAGACTGAGGAGCCTCTGAGTATCAGGGAATGCATGACTAGAGACAGTTGACCTTATAATGACATGTCCTGCTTTTGATATATGCTGAATGTCCCTTTCTTCATCCATTATTCATCCATCAATTCTATTACCCTTTATTCATTCAACAATCATTTGTAGAGCACTGACTACATGCCTGGCATTGTGCTAGACACAAGGGATACAATGATGAATAATGAAGATGTAGCTTCTGCCTTCGCAGGACCTACAGTTGAGTGGCAAATATATGCAAGGAAGTAATTACAGTGCAGTGCAGTGATTGTTAAGACGGGACATGATGATGCACCATATGATGGTTAAGATCGTAAGTAGAAAACACTCTCTACACATAAGGGGGTCCTATAACTCAGCCTGGCTGAGCCAGGGAGTCCTCTCCAGTGGAGTGACACTTCAGTGAAGACTTAAATAAGTAGCAAATAGATGGAGGAGTGAAGAATGTACCACGGGAAGGGAACAGACTGTGCACAGACCTGAGACAAGTATTGCCTATGGCACTTTTGGAGAAGTGGAGAGTGCTGAGAGATGAGGTCAGAGCTTTGTCAGAGCCAAGTCCTAAGGGTCATTGTGCTGAGGAGTTTGGGCCATGGGGAGCCACGGAAAGGCACTGAGCAGAGGATTGGCATGACCAGAACAGAGCACAAGACGTTCCTCCATTCCACCTTGAATTATAGCTTTTCTTGTATGTATCTTCTCTGCCCCCTCGTTGTGAGCTTTCCTGGAAGACTGATGCTGAGTTTTCTCTGTAAGCAGCTTATTAAACATCAGATGAAGGAAAGCTGTGGACAGGGACCTCCCATCGAAGGAGTAATGCACTCCTAGCCATGAGAGTCTATGACTCTCTCTTATGCTTGGAATGGATGTGTCAGAGCAATTTCAGAAAGAGGTGATTTTTTTAAAGATCCTGCAAGTTTATATGGATGCTTTCCAGAACAGGCTTTCTCTATTTTGTTCATAGGAAAATCATATGATTGGAATATTTTAAGTAATGGATATGCCAAGTACACTGATTTGATCTTTACTAATTATATAAATATATTGAATTATCACATGTACCCCAAAACTATGTACATATAGTATACATCAATGTAATAATTGTTTTAAAATAATACATTTGCATAAAATTAAATCATATAAATTATATATTTACTTATTCAAACATTATAGAAATTGGACTCCCTTGGAAAATCTGTGATACTATATGCTCATCATGTGTACAAGAGATGGAATTTTAGGAGTGTGAAGAGAAGAGAAGGATGGGGGTTGGATAGCTTAATGCTGTCTTCATGTTTTATGGCCTGCTTCATTACTAAGATCCTATTAAGAATAAAAAAACAAGTGGTTGATATTCGGACGGCAGCAGAAGCATCTCCCAGCTTTTTATCCATCCTTGCTTCTAAACAAAGGCTACATTATATAGATACTACAACCGTTGGTTCTGAGCCTGGGCAAGAGTCAAGCACTTATTGAGCATCTACTGTGTACCAAGTTGTTTCTTACACATGAGAGGCAGCATAGTAGAGTGAAAAGGACCTTAGATGGGGCATCCCAGTGGATTCTCATCTCAGCTCTGTGTGACCTTGAACAAGTCCTGTTCCTTCTAGAGCTCTAGATTTCCCCATCTCTACAGTGGGGAGGTTATTAACAGATAAGTGGTAGAAGAGCCCTTCCAATAAAGATTATATGTAAAAAAAAAAATCCAGTAGATAAAATATAAAAGGAAAGCATCTATATTACTAGTTAAGACAGGGGTGGGAGTTGCCTGACCTCCCCAAGCCTGCAGTAGACTCCCTCCCACCTCTCCAAAGCAGTCTCTCAGGTGTCTGTGAAATTCTAGGGCTCCAAAGCAATGGCTTGTTTCTGAGCTCCCTTTTTGCAGGCACATTCAGTGATTCTAAATTTCTCCTTTCATTGCAGGTGTCTCAGCCATCCTCATTCCCCGCCTGGACCTGGTCATCTCCCTGGTGGGCTCCGTGAGCAGCAGCGCCCTGGCCCTCATCATCCCAGCCCTCCTGGAGATCATCATCTTTTACTCTGAGGACATGAGCTGTGTCACCATTGCCAAGGACATCATGATTAGCATCCTGGGCCTTTTAGGGTGTATATTTGGGACATACCAAGCCCTCTATGAGTTGACCCAACCCATCAGCCATTCCATGGCCAACTCCACAGGTGTCTATGCATAATTATCTGTTTTTATTCTAATAGCTCTCCCTTCCTCCCACCCCCAATTTGACTTCCATGTGGATGTTATATACCTTCATCAAATCCCAACATCTCTATATTAATTAGTGGCTTCTTTATCTTTCCAAGAGAAATGCAGATGGGAAAAGTTAGCACTGATGTCTCTCAGGCTACACCTTTTTTGGTTTTATATTTTTTGGATGGCCTTTTGTACCTCTGAACCAAAATTAGATTCAACTATTCATATTATCAGCCTCATTTTATGGAAAAGGGATGCCACTTACCCCAATAGCCCTTGAAACAGAGACCAAGCATAAATACAAAAGTAATTGTTTTCTCTACACTGCAGTAGCTGCCCTTAAAGCATCAGATTTAGAAAAGTGTATGTTGGGCGAAGGGAGTTTTCTATTTAGATATTCTAAGTAGAAGAGTCACAGACAGAACAAAAACAGAACTCCGCAGTAATTTTGTCCAACCACTGGCTCCGCCACTGATTTCCTACTGGCCCTCAGGCAAGTTCCTCCCCAACTCTCAGTCTATGAAGTAAAGGGTTGGACTAACTGATTATTAAGGACTCTGTTAACTCTGATATTCTGAAAGTGAATGAAAGAAATTAACTTATCCACCAACCACAAAAACTGGCCATGCTAGTGTTGGTGAGGAGGTGGAGTAACTGAAACTCCATACCCTGCTATGTGGATAGAAAGTAGTACAATCAGTTTGATAAACATCTTGTAGTTTCTTTAAAACTTAAACGTATACCTACCATATGATCCAACTATTCCACTCCAGAAAAAATAAATATATATCCATAAAAAGACTTGTACAAAAATATTCATGGTAACTTTACTTATAAAAGCAAAGAAGCTGGAAATACTCTAAATGTCTATAAACAAGAGAATGGATAAACAAATTGTGATGTAGCCATACAATGGAATATTCCTCAGCAAGGAACAGAAACAAACTGTTGAAATACACAATAAAATGTATGAATCTTAAAATAAATATGCTGAATGACAAAATCCAGACCAAAAAAAGAATACAAACTGGATGATTCTATTTATATAAAAGCCTGGAAAATGAAAACTAATCTGTAGTAACAGAGAGCAGCTCAGTGGTTGGTGGAAGATGAAATGGGTGAGAGGGAGGTATTACAAAGGAGCATGAGGAAATTTTTGGAAGGGATGGATAACATGTTCACTGTCTTGATTGTGAAGATGGTTTCACAAGAGGGTACATATGTCAAAACTTATCAATTGGATACTTCAAATATGTGCATTTATTATATGTCAATTATACCTCAATAAAGCTGTTAAAAATAGAATATGAAACATGATTCCATTTTTATTTTTTAAATCAGTTACATACATACAGTCAAATAATTTTGAATACTCAGCACATTGTCATAGGAATTTTTCACCAAGTGGGTTGAATTATGAGTAAAATTTTACACTTTTTCTTTTATGTATTTATATATTTTTAAAAATAGAGACAGGGTCTCACTATGCTGCCCAGGCTGATCTCAAGCCCCTGGGCTCAAGCTATCCACTTGCCTCGGATTCTCAAAGTGCTGGGATTATAGGCGTGAGCCACCATGCCCAGCCAAAATTTTATACTTTTTCTTTTGCTTGCCTATGTTGTTGCATTTTTTAAAAAAATAATGTATTGATTTCATAACTAAAGAAAATTCATTTTAAGGGGGAAAGTATTAATGATGATTTGTTTCACTGTAGAAGAAATGCCACCTTTAAAAAGCTTTTTATTGTAAACTATAACACCAATGAAAGATAACTCTACAGTATAATTAATATTTGTAGAGATTATCAATTTTCAGCTTCACCTTCTATTAGATGATTGATATTACGGCCTGAATAACAGGCATTTCAGCTGGAGTTAGCAGCATTCCCCCTCTGTAATATATCATCCATTTACCAATGGTCAGATGCCAAACAACAGCCTCTCAGAGGAGATGTGAGGTAGCTGTGTTATCATGAAGGAGAGGTAGGGAAGAATATCCTACTGCTAGATAGAAAGCTATCAGCCAATAAAAAGTCTCTGCTCTTTTGGGATCCAGACCATGAACTTGGAGAAGGAAAGGCTTTGAGGAACATATGCAAACCTTACTATAGAATATGGAGCAATTAAATGGAGGTAAGGCAGTGGTTTATGACTTTTGGGGGCTCATGCAGCTCACTGACATTCTAATAAAAGCTGTGGCTCCTCCTTCTATAAAATTCACATATATGCATAAGTTTTGCATGCAGTTTCTGAAACAATCACAAACCTCATGAAGTGAATAGACCCTGGGTTGCAAAAGAACCTCTGGAAAAAAAAGGAATGTAAGGATTTCTGCTTCTCATACATGAGAGCAGTATGCTTCTCATACATGCAGAAATGATCTGCAGATGATAGATAGCCAACCCTGGAACAAAGGTCTGGATGCAGAATAGAGCAATATACAAAAATCCGATAAGGGAGGTAAGCTATCAGATAAGAGATCACCATGTAACTGGTATAGAAAACACTTTCTGATGGCAGTCAGCACTGATAGGACCCAAATTGGTCATTCCAGTTGTGCAACATAGGCTGAATTCTCTGCTGCCACATGCTTCTTTGGAAAAAACTGGGACCTAAGAGTTGAAACAGAGAGATCTAGAAGGATACAAAGTATGTGGGAAGGTCCCCCAGGACCTTCAGAATCATTTGCCACTGTACTTCTCTACTGGACAAATGTGATTTATCTTGACATGACTGAGCTGGACAATGGTTGGGGCATAAAGGGGAATGACATGTAAAATCAATCAGTTTAAGAAGAAGCTGAATGCAGATCTTCAACAAGGCCATTGGAGGCCGGGCACAGTGGCTCACGCCTGTAATCCCAACACTTTGGGAGGCTGAGGTGGGTGAATCACCTGAGGTCAGGAGTTTGAGACCAGCCTGGCCAACATGGTGAAACACCGTCTCTACTAAAAACACAAAAATTAGCCAGGTATGGTGGCAGGCACCTGTAGTCCCAGCTACTCGGGAGGCTGAGGCAGGAGAATCGCTTGAACACAGGAGGCAGAGGGTGCAGTGAGCCAAGATCATGCCATTGCACTCCAGCCTAGGCAACAAGAGCGAGACTCCATCTAAAAAAACAAAAAACAAGGCCATTGGAAAAAAAAGAAATGGGAGAGTTGGGATTGCTAAGGAACACAAACTGAGATTGCTAAGCACATACGCCCTGCATGTGCAGGGCTGGGGAAGTCACCCACGTGAAGGTGAAGCATTGAGAGTTGGCTACCAAGTGATATAAGTCAGTGCACAAGTGCAGTGGTTTATAAGCCATAGTGCCCTGGGAATGGAACTGACAGGCAGCTCTCTAAGGATCGACAAGACTTGTTATCCGCCAAGTCCAGGTTGTGCCTGTCTCAAACCCACAAAGGAGCTCCTTAAGCAATTCCCAGATCTGAGTTCAAAAGGGAAGAAAAAGGGGGTGGGGAGCAGAACACCTCCCTGGCATGCCAACCCCAATTGCAAGTGAAATTTATTTGGCAAGATAGACTCTCTCAAGGGAAAATTCTCAGGTGGACTCAAACTTAGGAAGTTGGCTTCCTGGTCAGGGAGACATGGGTGAACCAAAAGACTTCTCCCAGGAGGTCGAGGCGGGTGGATCATGAGGTCAGGAGATTGAGACCATGGTGAAACCCATCTCTACTAAAAACACAAGAAGTTAGCCAGGCATGGTGGTGGGCACCTGTAGTCCCAGCTACTTGGGAGGCTGAGAGGAGAATGGTGTGAACCCGGGAGGTGAAGCTTGCAGTGAGCCGAGATCGCTCCACTGCTCTCCAGCCTGGGTGACAAAGCGAGACTCCATCTCAAAAAAAAAAAAAAAAAAAGAAAAAAAGAAAAAAGAAAGGCTTCTCCCCACCTCTCCAGCTTCTTCTTGCCCCAATTACACTTTTTCCTTCCAGCCACACCAGCCAGCCTTTGTCCAGTTCCTCAAATGCACCATGTTTCCCGCTGCTGCTGGGCCTCCATTTACGCTCTTCTCCTCTCTCTTTACCTGCTTAATTCCTCCTCATTTTCCAGATCTCAGCTATCACTTCCTCAGGAAAACCCTTTCTGACCTCAGCCACTAACCCAGATTCTGCATAAAGGTTCACCCCCTTCTCCTGTACTGCAGTTGGATGATAGCAGGTTTGTGATGGTTAATACTGAGTGTCAACTTGATTGGATACCAAGTATTGATCCTGGGTGTGTCTGTGAGGGTGTTGCCAAAGGAGATTAACATTTGAGTCAGTGGGCTGGGAAAGGCAGACGCACTCTTAACCTGGGTGGGCACAATCTAATCAGCTGCCCGCGTGGCTAGAATATAAGCAAGCAGAAAAATGTGAAAAGAGAGACTGGCCTAGCCTCCCAGCCTACATCTTTCTCCCGTGCTGAATGCTTCCTACCCTCGAACATTGGACTCCAAGGTCTTCAGTTTTAGAACTCGGGCTGGCTCTCCTTGCTCTTCAGCCTGCAGATGGCCTATTGTGGGACCTTGTGATCAAGTGAGTTAATACTTAGTAAACTCCCCTTTGTATATATTTCTATTAGTTCCATTAGTTCTGTCCCTGTACAGAACCCTAAGTAATACAAGGTTCATATCTTTTTTTTCTCAAAATGAGAACTTCAGCAAACTATTTTTAAAACTTTTTATTTTGAAAAAAGTTAGACTTTCAAAGGGTGGCAAAAATAATAGTTTCCATGTACCCTTCACCCAGCTCTTACTAATGTTAACATCTTACATAACCACAGTACAATTATCAAAACCAAATAATTGACATTGGTGAAATCTTATTTCTGGTCCTTTTTCTAATCCAACATCCAAATCGGTATCTCACAATGCAGTTAGTTATCGTATTTCTTTATCCTCTTCCAGTCCATGACTGTTCCTCAGTCTTTCCTTATTGTTCACGGCCTCGGCACTTTCAAAACGTACTGGCCAGTTATTTTGTAGAGTGTCTCTCAGTTTGGGCTTGTCTGATCTTTTCTCATGGTTGCACTGAGATTGCACATTTCTGACAATATCACAGAAGTGACATTGTGCCCTTCTCAGTGCATCATATTGGAAGGTACTTAGTGTGTCTTATTAGTGGTGATGTTAACTTGATCACTTGGCTAAGGTGGTTTCTGTCAGGTTTATTCACTACAGTGACTGTTTTTCCCTTTGTAATTAGTATCTTGTGAAGGGATCTTAAAACCATGCAAAATCCTGTTTCCCATCATACTTCTGTTCACTACTTTGGCATTCATAGGTGTTTCTTGTCTGCAACTATTCCTATGGTGTTTGCCTAATGGTGTTTTTCTGTTTGTTTGTTTTTGAGACGGAGTCTCACTCTGTCGCCCAGGCTAGAGGGCAGCAGCACAGTCTCGGCTCACTGCAACCTCCACCTCCCAGTTCAAGCGATTCTTCTGCCTCAGCCTCCGGAGCAGCTGGGATTACAGGCACGTGCCACCATGCCTGGCTAATTTTGTGTATTTTTAGTAGAGACAGGGTTTCATCATGTTGGCCAGGCTGGTCTTGAACTCCTGACCCCAGATGATCCACGCACCTTGGCCTCCCAAAGTGCTGGGACTACAGGTGTCAGCCACTGCGCCCAGCCATTTTTTCTATTTCTATCATTCCTTCTACATTTGTGATTCCATTGTGTATAGGATTCTACAGTGTATTTTTAGTCAGTGGACTATAACTGATTATTGTCATTATTTTATTGCTCAAATTGCCCAAGATTTGGCCACTGAAGGACATTCAGTTTGGTTCCTGTGTCCTTTCAATATGTCGCCCATGTTCTCGTTACCTACCATATAGTTTTCCCAATCCTAATATACACATAAAGTACTTCCTGAATTGCTAACTTTGGCTTCTGTGAAAAATTTGCTAACTAGACTCTGGTATTTGTGTACAGTTCCTTTTCTCTTTCTAGTATCCCATCAAAATGCTATAACTTCTTATTTTTCTTGCCCACTTCCTTCAATGTGGTTGTATTATGCATTCGAAATGCAGTAAGTTCATTTGTTACTGTTTGTATTTCATTTTGAACTCTCCTTATATCCTGGTTGACTTTAATTATTTTGGGTGGCATGAGAAACATTACTATGGCTGTAAGAGTCACAGTTATACAAAATATACTCAGATACACTCGGCAGTGTTCCATCCCTTCTTCCTTTATACTGTTATGATTTCTCCCTTCTTTCTACTCTACACCCACCTACCATCCATAGAGAGCTCATTACTTTCTGGCCAATCTTTCCTTATTTACTTTGCATAAACAAGCAGATACATGTGCTTTCTTACACCTCCTTCTTTCTTACATACAAAGTATCACTTTCTACTTTTTGTACTTTGCTTTTTGCATTTAATATATCTTGAAAATAATTATACCGATTCATAGAGATCTTCCTCATTTTTTTTACAGCTCAATAATATTCCATCATGTGGGTATGCCATTGGTGCCATGGTTTACTCAGGCTTTCTCGTGTATATGAACATGACTTTGCTTCCAATATTTGCAGTCTCAGTGCTGCAATGAGTAATCTTGTGCATATGTATGTTTGTACTGTTGGAGGTGCATCTTCAAGGGAAATTCCCACAGTGGAAATGGTTGTGTCAAAGGGTAAATGCTTCTGCAATTTGTTAAGTACTGACAAATTCCCCTCCAGAAGTCATACTAGTTTGCATTCCTACCAACAGTGATGACAGTGTGTTTCCCTATAGCCTTGCCTAACAGAAATGTGTTGTTCTTTCTTTCACCAGTCTGAGAGATGATAAATGGTATCTCAGTATTATCTCAATTTACATTTCTCTAATGAGTTAGTTTGAATATTTCATTTCAAAGAGCCATTTTTATATCTTTACATGAGTGTGTATGTTCATGTCTTTTCCCAGTTTTTCTATCAAGTTTTTGGTCCTTTGTCCCTTAATTTTTAATTCCTTATATAGTAAGAATACTAACTGTTTGTCTATGATATAGGCTGGATAAATTTTTCTCCCAGTCATTTGATTTTATTGTGTTTTTACTAAGCATTTTTATTATCTTTATGTAGTCAAATGTGTCAATATTTTGTTGCCACTGGATATTTCCACCATGTTTCCTTCTGTATTTATATGGCTTCATTTTCTTACATTTGGATCCTGGATCCAGATGGAGTTCATTCTTGCATATGGTGTGAAGTACAGGTCTAACTTCTACTTTCTCCAAGGGGCTTTCCAGTTGGCTCAGCACCATTTATTAAAAAGTCTGCTTTGACCTGCGATTGAAGATGCCACCTTTAACTCCTCATCCCCCACCCCTAAGAAACCTCAAGGAACATATGACCCAAGAGCAGAGCAGACATAAAAAGATTAACTGAGCTACTGAGATTCGGTCAAGAATGTGAACTAAAAAGCAACTGTTGAGAATAAGGCTGGAAGATCCAACAGAGGGAAACGGCTGTGGAGGTCATTGCCAGGTGAGGCGTCAGAGCCCCGGCATTGAGAAGTGGTCAACTCGTGGGTTGGTAAAAAGAATTCACCAACAACAGTATAAGTTTGAAAAAGGAAAGGTATTAGAAGAATGCTGCAGAAGACTGCCGTGGGGCACCTCGGTGAGAGGACTTGAACGTACCATGGTGGATTTCTCCTTAGGGATATTTATAGACCTTAAAGTGGGACCGTGGGGTTGCAGTGAGTTTCAGCATGGCATTCCGGAGATGTACAGAAATTTTAGTTACTTATAAGGTTTTTATCGGGGAAAAGAAATCTGGAACCAGACGCCTGCTTTAGATAATAGGAAAGTCTAATTACTTCTAATTTTCCCCAAATAAGAAGTTTTGCGTCTGCATGGCCTGATAGTCACCAGGTGGTCTTTGCTCCCTTTTAAATTCCTCAGATAAAAAGATTTTGTCTCTGGGGCCTGTTCAATGGTCACTAGGTGATTTTCACTCTCCGCAGTCATGATGTGATGGAAAGCAAAATAGCAAACAGGGGAGCTGGATGGCGATGAAGCAGAAACAACAAGCAAGCTCAAGCTCCTGCAGAAGCGTCTGTCTCTGGAATCGCCTCGGCTCACCTGTCCCGTTCCAACAAACCCTTCCAACCAAAAGAGCCCCACCCCAAAAACACTTTTGAAATCCTGAGATGTGATCAGTGAAATCAGCAGCAAGGCAAGGGAGAAACTGTCAGCAAGTTAAAAAGATTTATTGCTATTCCAGGCTTCAAATGAGCCCAGAACTCAGGGCTGGTATGTGTTTCAGAAGTTGCTATGGTGTAACAGGGTGGTAGAAAAATCCAGGCAGTTTGATGTCGAGGCCACCCTCTCTTCCTTGGACCGCTGCTCCAAAAGCAGCTTCTGGTGAGGCTCTTTCCCACCTGCCTCATTCACCCGACAGGACTCCAAGACTGAGGCAGGCAGCCTCGTGATCCCCACAGCTCACAGGTGACAGGCTGCCCATACCTCTCCTAGCACTGGAAGAGCCTTGTCCTTGGGACCGGACACTATGGCTTTGGCCCTATGGAGGGAGAAATGGTCCCACAGGAGTTATCTTAAGAGGACAAGGCATGCACGGTCTGAGATTAGAGGTTGTGAAGTGGCCACCCATGAGCCAGTCCGTTTGGGACACATCACACTGCACAGCTTTTTAAAAAAAGAATTAGCTGCCAATCTTTTAAAATGGTAAGATTTCATATACAAATCTGGATTTTTGGCTTCTCTAGGAGTAAACATTGAAACTTTTTTTTTGAGACAGAGTCTCACTCTGTCACCAGTCTGGAGTATTGCCAGTATCTGGCAGTTGTCTTCACAGACTGGCTATGCACTCTCCAACTTACTCCAGTCCTTGCCACCCTTAATTATATTTCCAACTGGAGACCAGGCCTCAGCAGCCTTGTATCAACGGGCACATGTGCTGTGACTTTCTGTGTAAGAAATATTTACATTGTAATAGTATCTTTAATCAAAAAGGAAAAATCGGCTGGGCGTAGTGGCTCATGCCTGTAATCCAGCACTTTGCAAGGCCAAGGTGGGCGGATCACGAGGTCAAGAGATCGAGACCATCCTGGCCAACATGGTGAAACCCCATCTCTACTAAAAATACACAAATTAGCCGGGCGTGGTGGCAGGGCCTGTAGTCCAAGCTACTTGGAAGGCTGAGGCAGGAGAATCGCTTGAACCCGGGAGGCGGAGGTTGCAGTGAGCCGAGATTGCGCCACTGCACTCCAGCCTGGTGACAAAGTGAGATTCTGTCTCAAAAAAAAAAGGGAAAAATCGAAATCAAGCCTGGAAGCAACATGTTTCTCATGGTTCTTGTCAGTCATTTAAGTCTCCTGCTAGGCCCTGCGGGTACCTGAGTTTATAAACAACAGAGCACTCCTAATATCTCCCCCAAGGGATTCCTCCCCCCACACACCCTACCTCTCCAGGATACACTGCACCCTAGTATTAATTGGGCAAATCTAGAAAGGAAATCAAAATTAGTCACAGAAGTTAAGGGAGGAATAGACTAAGAGCAAATACTTTTGCCCCTTCATCGTAACAGGGGGCTGGAGGAGAACAAAAACGTTAATACTCTCACTTTCCTTTTAACTTAGTGACAAAAAAAAAAAAAAAGAGTGAGAGAGACAGAGTCCTAAAGACTCTTCAGGTCCTAAAACGTTCTGGTTCCCATTCCTTAACTGCTTTGGAAATGAACGAGGCTCTTTAGAGAGAATGTTAACCGGGATGAGTAAAGTGGTCAGCCCAGCAGATGCCCTGGGCTATCAAGAACTGTCCAACTCATCCTCCCTTAGGTCAGGGCTGCTTGCCCCAGCCTAAAATGTAAGTGGCACAAAATGATTTTCAGTGAGGGTAGTGGACTTATTGTAGAAAGGGGATTAAAGGGGGGCAGAGAGTGGGAGTTTGGCCTTGGCAAACACAAAACAGAGGAAAAGGGACCTTCCTCACACCGTTCCATTCTGCTGTGGCAGATGCCATGTTATATGCCCTTTAGAGAGGCAGCGATCTTGATGCAGCCCAGATGCTTCCCACTGCTGCTCAGGACGCTCTCTATGCGGTAGTTCCCGGTGGTGAGCCAACTGGGCAGCTCCAGGTCAGGCACAACGAATTCGCTCTTGGGCAGTGAGTAGGTTCCCTGTGGGAAAGCCAGTGGACCGCCAGTCAGTGGGAGCCTACTGATGGGGTCTTTCTCCTAGAGCCACTGCTAGGATTGTAGCCATGAACTACCACCCCTCTTCCCATTCTCAAAATGTCCGCACAAGATTAGAGAAGGCCATAGTACCGTACAGCATGAATTATTATGGATAAAGGGCCCTGAAGATCACATCTAAGTTCAAGTCTCCCATTTCATAGATAACTGAGGCTCCTGGAAGATAAGTGATTCCTGATAGGTCACACTGGCTTACAAATCCAGAGACATCCAGATCTGCAGGAGGAGAATGCAAAGACCCTTCTCTCTAAACCCCATCTCTTTAGCCACAGGGGTAATGCTCTCTCCTCCCTAAGTACTTACTTCTTTGAAGGGACAGTGGCAAGGAAGCCCATAGGTACGCAGGGGCTCTGGGCAGGGCTCCCCGGTAGGAATTAACATGTCAAGCACATCACAGAATTGTTCAAAGGTACAGCTGCCAATGTAGTCCGTGCATGGGATCTTGATCCAGAGGCCAGCCACTTCCTTCTCCAAAACTAAATCCACCTGGTAAAAACAAAAAAAAACCAAAAAAAAACAAAGGTTTGAAAAAGGTTATAAGTATGAATTCCAGGGCAAACATACCAGCTCTTCTGTCTCTTCAAAAAAAGCAGCAATATATTTTAATCATAGAATTTGTAACTGTATGAGATCTTAGAGATAGTCTGTTCTAGGAATGGCAACATTGTGGCCCATGTGTGAGTATAGTGTATTATTGTGCCCATGGCAGACATTAATAATCAAATGTGAATTTTCCCCCTACACTGAACTATACATAGACTTAGAATTCTTTTTTATTTTTGTATCATGGCTCACTGCACTCACTGCAGCCTCAACCTCCTGGGCTCAGACGATCCTCCTGCCTCGGCCTCCCATGTAGCTGGGAAACACAGGCAGGCACCACACCCAGCTAATTTTGTATTTTTTGTAGAGATGGGGTCTCACTTTGTTGCCCAGGCTGGTCTGGAACTCCTGGCTTCAAGCAATCCTTCCACCTCCGCCTCCCAAAGTGCTGGGATCCCAAAGTGCTGGGATTACAGGTGTGAGCCATCACGCTCAGTCCATAGTCTTAGAATTCTTTAGGTAGTCACTACCCTAAGATTGGCTCTAACACTTGTATTGAAATGCACTTGTCATCTAACTGCTAATTGGTTAACTGTGGCATTGTTTCCTGGGCTTTCCTTCTGAGCCCAGTCTTGGCCCCAAAATCCTTTTCTGCATAGGACTTCAGGTAGTTACTACCAACTGATGGGCTGGTTACCAAAATGAACCCAACTGGCTGCTCTTGGGTCACATTTTCTCCGTACAGCCACAGAAGACAGAATTAAGAACAATGGGAATGTATAGAAAGATCACCTTGAGACTGGTATAAAATCATAGCTAGGTTACAACAGATGGAGCTGCCTCAAGGAGTAGTGGGCTCCCTGACTCAGCTGGGAAAGCTACAAAAGACTCTTGTGCCTGGAGTAGAGCTGGGTGAGAAGCTCTAGAACACACTTGACACCTCCATGCTGTCATGACTTTGCTCCTGTTTTGGAGGCTGAAGCTGGCCAGGAGGAAGTGGCCAGAATTTCATGGTGGACATCCCAGTTGTGCCGGGCACGTGCTGACCAGTCACCATGTATTAGCTGCCTCTAGTGCCAAATGAGTTGTCCTTTAGAACCATGTCTATCACCCACCAAAGGTATCAAGGGAAAACTCCAAGGAAAGAGCACCAGGAAATTAGCTTTCTCAAATATCTGATTAGTTGTGCGTGTTATGGCAGGAAATCACATTTTTAGGATCCCTTTCAGCTCTGACATTCTAGCATTCTAGGAATCCCAGCCTCTAGGCTCACTTTATTTGGGGCTCTGTTTCTAAGAGATAAATCCTGGATGGGCGCTTATGTCCTAAGAGGCTGCTGGGCTCAGGCTGGTTCCCAGGCCACGGACTCAAGTCTTCCAGATGCCCCAGATGTCGAGATATTAGCTGCCTTCCTCCAGGCCCAGAAAGAACAAAGAAGTCAGCATATCCTGTGTTCTGAGTGGACAAATTCAAATTGCTCCTCTCACTGCCCTCATCTGCTGCTAAGACATACCCATTATCTCCACCACTGGCCACACAGCACCCTCTCAGCCCTCCTCTCTCTCATCAAACCTGCTTCTACCCCACTGCCTAGGAAAAGTCAGAGGGCCTAGGTTGGAATGCTAGTTCTGCCACTTCCTAGTTTTATTGTGCCCTTGGGTGAGTTACTTAATCTCTCTCAGTGGCCATTCCCTCATCTTCTTTTTTTTTTTTTGAGACAGAGTCTCACTCTGTCACCCAGGCTGGAGTATAGTGGGGCAATTTTGGCTCACTGCAAACTCTGCTTCCTGGGTTCAAGCGATTCTCCTGTCTTAGTCTCCTGAGTAGCTGAGATTACAGGCATGAGCTACCACACCTGGCTAATGTTTTTGTATTTTTAGTAGAGATGGGGTTTCACCATGTTGGTCAGGCTGGTCTCAAACTCCTGACTTCAAATGATCCACCCGCCTCAGCCTCCCAAGGTCCTGGGATTACAGGCATGAACCACTGCACCCGGCCTCACCTCATCTTCAAAAGTGGGATATTTTAGAGTGCCTACCTCTCTCACAGGTCCCATTGAGAGGGAAATACCAGCACTTTGCACAGTGCCTGAAATCAAAAGCTTCCTCCTCCGTGACTTCTGCCCTGCCTTTTTCCTTAGCCAATACTCTCTCCTTGTGTCGCCAATACCCTAATGAAAATGTTTGAGCCAGTTATGCCCTGAGCGAGAACACGCAGTGGAGGAGGCCAGTAGGGGGACAAGTCCTGCCAGGGCTCCTCCCACCAGGCTGGAACCTGTAGGGCTGCATCTACCAGAAGGGGTAGTGGCTCCCTCATCTCTACTCCTAACCCCAGCACAGGACCAGCACGACACAAGAAGTGTACTGAACTGAAGTCAACAGAGGGTTCTAAGGCAGCAGCCACACCTACCATTTGGAAATTACAAATAATGGCTCATTTCTTATTCTCAATCTATTTGCTACTATGACTCAGAAAAGGAAGCAGGGCGGAGTAATGAGCCCAGCCATGTATATGACTTTGGGTGCTGGGGGAGCCAAGTTACCAGGCCTGAAAGGCTGGAATAAGTACGTATGACAAATACGTGACAATTTACAATTCTCGAGGATGGGAAAACCAGGGTCCCACAGGCTGAAACTTGAGGGAGGGCTGGGCAGTGGGAGTTATTAACTATGCCAGATCACATGGAGCAAGTCAAAAGAGAAAAGGGAGCTCCTGAGCAGGCCCCAGTCTTACCCATGGCCATGGAATCTGGGACATTTAACTTTTAAAAATTGCAGCTGGAGTCAAATCCAGCCAGGTCCCAGATTTGACTTTTGATCAAAGAAATTTCACTACAGCAAGATCAGAGGAAGAGAGGATGGCAGTTGCTTTCTTGAGTTTGGGCAGTCACTCTCCTCTGGGCCTCAGTGTAACAAGGGGTCGAAGCCCCATGGACACCAAGAGTGCTCCAGGCTCATCCAGAGCTTAGTTCTGGGCAGCTCTCATAAGCGGGTCTGCTGGGCAAGAGGAGAGTTCTGGAACTGAATCTGCAGCACTCCTCTACCCTCCCCTGCAAATACACCAAGCACCAAGTCTACCTCCCTGCCAGTAAAAGCTCAGGAACCAAACCCCAAGATAAACATACCAGCCTTGTCCATGCTAACAACTAGCTTTGTGACCTGGGTCAAGTTGCAACCTTTCCTGAGACCCTTTGTCCCTCATCGTCTCTTCTCCCTAGCAAGTGGTCAGAAGAGCTTTCATCTAATAGTTGATATGCACATATCCTGAAAAAAGAACTGAACCAAATAAATATATATATACGAGAAATATTGGGAGCCGGGCATGGTGGCTCACGCCTGTAATCCCAGCACTTTGGGAGGCCAAGGTGGGCAGATCACCTGAGGTCAGGAGTTTGAGACCAGCCTGGCCAACATGACGAAACCCCATCTCTACTAAAAAAGTGCACGCCTATAATCCCAGCTACTCTGGAGGCTGACGTAGGAGAATCCCTTGAACCCGGGAGGCAGAGGTTGCAATGAGCCATGATCGTGCCACAACACTCCAGTCTAGGCAACAGAGTAAAACTCCATCTCAAAAAAAAAAAAAAAAAAAAAAATTGGGGAAAAAGAAGGAGCAGAGGGGATCTGAGGCTAATTTTTCCTAAGCACAAGTGACAGTAAAGACAGAGGAGATTATGTAGGCCCAAATTTATGACAGGTACTAAAGCAATGGAAAAGGAGAATAGGGAGTAAAACCCATCTTAATGGTTTGTGAAGAAGCCAGGAAAAGCAGGCTGAGGGCAGAAGAGGGGGTTTGCCAGCTTCTTGTTTCCAAGTCAGCTGCATAGCCCCCTCCCTGAAAACATCAGTGGTTGCATGGTGATGGCAGCAGAGGGAGCACGGTGGACGGCCTACCAGGAGAGCCCACACTCCAGATCAGCAGAGGGAGCACACAAATAGATGTGTGTGACCCTGGCAGAGAAACAGTCCAGTGTCCACACACAGGGAATGATTCCATCCCTTGGCCCAGATCCAAGGGTACAGGGCTTGACCCCCTATCACTTGAGGAACAGTAATGGAAACACAATGACTCCACTAGGAAAAGACTTGGTAGGAGGTGCAGGGGAGCTGAAAGCTGCCACATATCCAGGACTTGTGTCTGGGTCAAGAGGCTGCAGGATAAGACAGACACTAATCGAAATGTTCACAAGATATAAAATGTACTGAGCATGTCCTGGGTGCCAGGCCCTGTGCAAAGCACTTTCTACATGATTTTCTAACTCAGGTATTGCTCAAGGAAACCCCATAATGTAGGAGCTGTGATTAAGACAGGTCTAAGGATAATGTTAGAAACACAGATTCCAAATCAGGAATCTTCTAGATAATTAAGACAAAACTTTTACCAGAATAGATCTGGATCAGGAACAGACTGAAGGGCATAGAGGAACGTCATATAAAGGTAGCAATTTTAGCTAGAGAGGAAAGGACCATAATAAATGGTGTTGCAATGGATATATGAAAAGTCTTCATTGTTTTCTAAGAAAATATAAAAACATACACCCCTAAAATAGTCAGTGGATGGAAACAAACTGGTTATTCCCAAAGAAAATACAAAAGGCAAATAAACTTATGAAGAGACATCTGTGCTCACTAGAAATGATGCAAGTTTGTTCAAACATTGGGAGGCACTTTGACAAAATGTATCAAAAGACCTAAAAAGTGTGTATCTAGATAATCAGAAAATTATAAAAAGATGTACTGTAAGAATAATTTCTACAAAGGTGGTTATTACAGCAAAACAAAAAACAAACAAACCAAAAAAACCCTCTGTCCGGGTACAGTGGCTCAAGCCTGTAATCCCAGCACTTTGGGAGGCTGAGGCAGGTGGATTGCCTGAGGTCAGGAGTTTAAGACCAGCCTGGATAACATGGTGAAACCCCATCTCTACTAAAAATACAAAAAGTAGCCGGGCGTGGTGGCAGGTGTCTGTAATCCCAGCACTTTGGGAGGCCGAGGCAGGCAGATTGCCTGAGGTCAGGAGTTCAAGACCAGCCTGGCCAACATGGTGAAACCCCATCTCTACTAAAAATACAAAAATTAGTGGGGCGCAATGGCAGGTGCCTGTAATCCCAGCACTTTGGGAGGCTGAGGCAGGAGAATCACTTGAACCCGGGAAGCGGAGGTTGCAGGGAGCTGAGATCGCGCTACTGCACTCCAGCCTAGGCAACAGAGTAAGACCCTGTCTCAAAACAAACAAACAAACAAATAAAAACTACCCTGGAAACAAACTAAATGTTCACCAATAGACTTGTTATATAAATTATGAAAGATCCACATCAGAATATTTCTGCCATTAAAAATGATTGGGTGGGCTGAGCAAGGTGGCTCACGCCTATAATCCCAACACTTTGAGAGTCTGAGGCAGGAGGATTGCTTGAGCTCAGGAGTTTGAGACCAGCCTGGGCAACACAGGGAGGCTCCGTCTCCATAAAAAATAAAAAAATCAGGTAAGCATGGTGACATGCACCTGTGGTCCCAGCTACTCAGGAGGCTGAGGTGGGAGGATCCCTTAAGCCCAGAAGGTCAAGGCTGCAGTAAGCCATGATCACACTACTGCACTCCAGCCTGAGCAACACAGTGAGACACTGTCCCTAAAATTACAATAAATTAAAATAATAAAATAATGATTGGGTAAAAAAAAAATTGACTAAGTAGAGCCACCTAATCCTTGGAAAGAGATATGGAACATATAGTATGATGCAAAAAAATTAGCAAGTATAATAGCACACATCATATAATCCCATGAGTATAAGTGTGTATGTACTTACAAACACATAAAAATTCTGATGGGATATATAAAGAGCAAACACTGACTATCTCTAGGATTTAGATTACTGGAGGACATTTACAATGAGCACTGCCTATTATCATACATATCCGATAAAAATAAATATGTGTGTTATGTATGTAATTGTACGGGGGAAAGTTGCAAAGAATATCCTATAAGATGTTAAAAGTGCTTATCCCTTATCACTAGGTAGTGAGATTTCAAGTGATTTATTTTATTTATTTATTTATTTTGAGACAGAGTTTCACTCTGTTACCCAGGCTGGAATGCAGTGGTGCGATCTTGGCTTTCTGCAACCTCTGCCTCTTCGGTTCAAGCAATTCTCCTACCTCAGCCTCCTGAGTAGCTGGGATTACAGGCACATGCCACCACGCCCAGCTAATTTTTGTACTTTTAGTAGAGATGCGGTTTCACCATGTTGGCCAGGCTGGTCTCAAACTCCTGACCTCAAAAGATCCACCCACCTCAGCCTCCCAAAGTGTTGGGATTACAGGCATGAGCCACCACACCTGGCCTATTTTATTTATTTTTTGACCACTTGTGTTTTCTAAAGTGATTATATATTACTGGCTAATTGGTATATCGATTTGTAATTAACAACAAACCCAAATTGGCCAACCAGAGCTGTCAGACAATAATGAGCAATTGGCCATCTGGCCCAGAGAAGGCCAGGATGCTTCTGCCAGGTGCAAGGTATCCATCACTCCTGCCCTCACCAGGAAGTTGCTGGCGCTGACATCAGAGATTCCTTTCAATCTTATGATCCTGAGATTCCACGAACCTGTGAAAGAGTGTCTGAATCTACATGTCCTGTACTATTCTCTGGGAATCCAGGATTCTGAAATTCTTCACAGTTCCCCAAGCATACATGCCCCAGTGCCCCTGCTGGCCAGATCCTGGCATCTCCCCTTCCCCACCCACCCCCAGGCTCACCTTCAGAGGAGAACTCAGGGGAACACTGGTGCTGCCCACGACACTGAGGGTCACATTCCCAGGAACGATGATGGGGTCAGGCTCCAGAGTCAGGCTTCTGATCACTGCAGGGTCCTTCCCTTCATCACAGTTATCCCAGGAAAAGCTACTGAGCTGGGATGGCCGGGGACAATCAGGCAGCAAGGAAGGAGGAGAAGAAAAAGGTTGACAAAAGAAACTATCACAGATCACAGGAAAAACGAGCTCCTGGCAGTGTGACCTTGGGTGAGGCACCCCTGTCCCTGAGCCTCATCTATGAGACTCCACACCTATGAACCTGGGATAACACTTATCCTACTCATTTTATAGGCAGGACTAAACTAAAAGACTCAAAAGATATAATCTCCCAAAAGTGTATTGTAAACTACAAGGCAGGATATGATAGACCTGGAACTTCAAAACAGGAGACTGACCTAATTAGCCTTTGGTGGGCACCTTCTCTGACTTCCCACCTCCCTGCTGCCTGCTCCTCTCCAGCCAGCCTTGGAATCCCAGCAGAGGGCAAGCTCCTAGAGGATTCACCTCTGCAGCCCACACCCAGGACCTTGTTCATGTCACACCCCATGCCCAACCCAGAGCCAGGAACAATGGGAAACACAAAACACAATGGGAAATCTAACAGCATCTGAAATCCCACTCTCAAGGGGCAGGTGATTAACTCAGAAAGGAATAGGACACTCATGAAAAGATCCCCAGTGGATCACTTGCTGATGAATAATCCCCAGTGGACTTCCCCAGTCCTAACCAGTGTCTTCTTCCCATCCCACTTCTCATGCCACACGCCTACTTGGGTCATTCATCACCCCTCTGCTGAGCTGCTCCTCCTGTTCCTCCACGTCCCCCAGGTCTCCTGATTCCACCACCACTACATCTGGATGTGACTTCATGTGACCACCACTCCTCACTCCAACAGGACCCTGTCTGACGATCTTGAACACCTCCCACACCGTGAAGACTCTCTGCCCACCCACTCTCACCTCTCCCAGCCCCCTGGAGGCCACCTATGAGACACTGTTGGCATGCCCTCCATCCACACCCTGTCTCAGAGAGAAAACCTGCCAGTCCCACACCCCCAAGCTGATGCCCACCTTCAACACTCCCATCACTGACTCTTTCAAGAGGGATCACCTAACCCCAGCTAGTCTGACAGATTCTCTCTGCCCAATTTTGGAATTAAGGCATAAAAGGCTGGGGATATGGGGGTTTTGTGCTGTCACTGGATCCTAAGTTTTGGGTTGAGGCCAGACCATCTAGATCTGTGATCCATGACCAAGCAGAAGTTAGGGCTAAGGGCTAAGGGCTCTGTTGGTCTGTGGAAAAGGGAACAGATCAAGTCCCACTTCCCTATCTATAAAAGCAGTATGGAGTAGCAGTGAAGGGCATGGCTTTAGAGAGACATGGGTGAATGACAGCTTTAGCCAAACAGCCCTGGGTGGAAATCATAGCTCTGCCACACTTACCATGTGATTTTATAGGCCAGTTTCCCCTTTGGAGTCTAAATTTCCACATCTTTTAACTGGAGGCATTTCTACCTTCCTCTCCAGGATGTTGCAAGGGCTAGAGCGTGTAGGTAAAGCTCATAACCCAATGCCAGACACAACGCGCGAGCCAGCTCACTAAATGGGGGCCATTAGCATCCTAGCCTCTGCTTCCTGCCGGCAGCTCCATGAGATGTCTTGTAGCTCTGTAATAAACTTCCCCTTTACCTGAGCTTTTAGGAATGGGTTCCTACCCCTTGGAATGAAAGGTCATGTCATGACCAAGAAAGGTAGGACAGGATAGTTGCCACTAAATGTTTCCTTCAACATTCATTCCACAAATATTTATGGAGCAATGATGATAGGCCCTGGGCTAAGTGCTGTGGCAAGAGTGGTAAACAATCAGACCTGGCTCCTGCCCTGCCTTGAGGAGCTTACCGTCTAATGCAAATAAATATCACCCACTATGATTTGTGAGTCCCACAAAGGAAAAGAGCAGAAGGTAATGCTGACAGCAACAAAGGACTCACTTACATAGGGTGGTGGGGAAGTGATACTTAAGCTGGACTCTTGCAGGATGCAGAGTCAGACATGTAAGTGCAGGCCGAGGGAACTCAGGCAAAGGCCCCAAGGCACAAAGAAGCTTGACTGCTCTAGGCACTGGGAGAAGGCCATGGGCTAAATGTAGTAGATGAGGGACCCAGACAAGGTTGGAGGGGTGGCAGGGTCATTTAATGCAGGACCCCACAAGCTATAACCGGGAGGTTGCATTTACTATAGGGGCAGTGGAACCCCACTGAAGGACAGTACTACACTGTGATTTGTGGTTGTGAACAGACTGAAAGTGGTCAAGGGAAAGAATGCCTGGAATTAAGAGTCAGGCTGGAGGGCAACATAGGAGCAGGACTAGTTTTCTGGGTGGGGCTGCTTTCATAGATTCTAAGGCAGCCTGATCCACACAGAGGATTGATTCCGGGCTGTGGGTGGGGGTAGGGTATCCAGAGTACCTACCGGAGAAGAATCCCTTCCCCTCTCCTAAGCTCTTCTTTCCCCAGGCTCTGGGGGAGATGTAGCAAGATGGCTTCCTGAGGGTAGTGCCCGGCTAGCTGTCTCTGTAGTGACAAATTCTGCTGCTGAGTCCAGGCTCATCAGAGAAGGGAGGTGTAATGGATTAGCAATGCCCGCCAAGGCCAGGCTGGTCACCAGATAGCTGCCATTCCAGCCTAGGCCAACAAGTGGGAAGGGGTGGCACAAGATGGAGGGGAAAGGCACAGCTCTGGAGGCAGAGATATGGGTACTACAGGTATGAGTTAAAACCCAGCTCAGCCAGTCTCACTAGCTGAGACCATGGGTAAGTTAACCCCCTAGGGGTTCAAAATTTCCTCATTTATTACGTGGACATAATGATATCTTTTCACAGGGCTATTGTGAAGGCAAGATGTTTGTATACAGAAAGCACAGGCCACAACTCCTCAAGACTGTCAAGCTCATGAATAAACAAGGAAAGACTAAGAAGCTGTCACAGGCTAGAGGAGGGGGGGGGACTACAATGATATGTGTCATGACAATGGCAATGCAGCACCCTGGATTGGATCCTGGCTCAGAAAGAGGGCATTAATGGGAAAACTGGTGAAATCCAAATAAAGTCTAGAATTCAGTTAACAGTAATGTACTAATAATGTTGGTTTCTTAGTTTTGGTGATATGTACATATAAGATGCTAACAGGGAAACTGAGTCAGGAGTCTATAGAAACTCTATATTATCTCTGTAACTTTTCTTTCTTTTTTTTTTTTTTTTTTTTCTTCAGACAGAGTCTCACTCTGTCATCCAGGCTGGAGTGCAGCAGCGCGATCTCAGCTCACTGCAACCTCTGCCTCCTAGGTTCAAGTGATTTCTCCTGCCTCAGCCTCCCAAGTAGCTGGGACTACAGGTGTACGCCACCATGCCTGGCTAATTTTTGTATTTTTAGTAGGGACAGGGTTTCACCATGTTGGCCAGGTTCAGGTTGGTCTCGAACTCCTGGCCTCAAATGATTTGCCTGCCTCAGTCTCCCACAGTGCTGGATTATAGGGGTGAACCGCCACGCCCTGCTGCAACTATCTATAAACCTAAAATTATTCCAAATTTTTTTTTTAAGAAAAAAGCACATAGCCCAGTACATAGCACATAGTATGGGTACAACAAATGACAGCCACTATACAGCACTATAGAGTCTATTAAGCACCTACTATATGACTAGCATGGGGCTAGATATCCTCCCCTGTTATCTAACACCCATCACAGCCTGTAGTCACAAGATCAGTTATGCTAGAAGAGGAACTGAAATTCAGGTTTCCTGATGTTCATTCACTGTCACCCCCCATCCCCGTCTTTATCTGGCCCAGGGACTCAAGGTCAGGGCTCTGAATCACATGAGCCCCAAGAAGATGTAGGTGCTGTGTGATTTTGAGTGACCTTTATAATGTCTCAGGGCCTCTTCAAAACTGCCAATCTAAGACCTAGTCTGAGATGGCATCCATACCCACAGCATATATGAGAACAAGTTTGTAGGGTGAGCTAGCAGCCTCTAGCCAGACTCCACCTCATAGCGGCTAGCCCTGGAGTCAAGAGAAACATTCTCAGCCAACATTCAGGAATAAGGTATAAATTCTCCAGGCAAATGAAGTCAAAAGGTCCACATTCCTTCATTCCACAAGCAAAACAGACTTTCTGCCTCGGGGGCAGAGTGAGGCCAAGCCCACAGATTTATATGGCTTTATTTGTTTCTGATTTTAGAAATTTTCCATCAAGGAATGCATTTCCCTTCACCGACAACTCTCCGAGATGCAGGTTGGCACCATCACACCCATCTTACAGATGAGGAGACCAAGACTTAGGAAATCCATGGATTGAGACAGGGGAATGATCAGAAGCCAAGCCTCCCTGCTTTCAGTACCACCAGCTTTCCCCTACACGGCACTGTTCCTCACTCTCAAACACTTCCAAGATGGTAGAAGGGAGGGGATCAGGGTTGGACCTATCCCTTTGCTACCAGAAATGTTTGATGTCTTGACCACAGCTAGCAGCCAAGAGGCAATGGAATCGGGTTTTAGTTTTTGGGGTTTTTTTGTGAGATAGGGTCTCACGCTGTCACCCAGGCTGGAATGCAGTGGTGCAATCTCAGCTGCAGCCATGACCTCCCAGGCTCAGGCGTAGCTGGGCCTCTCACCTTAGCCTCTCAAGTAGCTGGGACTACTGGCGCACACCACCACGCTAATTTTTGTATTTTTGTATTTTTGCAGACATGAGGCTTCGCCAGGTTGCCCAGGCTGGTCTTGAACTCCTGAGCTCAAGCAATCTGCCCACCTCAGCCTCCCAAAGTGCTGGGATTACAGGTGTGCACCACCGCACCTGGTCTTGGGTTTTTTTTAAATTGACAAAGCATAGTTGTATACATTTATGGAGTACAATGCAATGTGAAATGTATTCTCTTAGTTGTTTTGAAATGCACACAGTTCCTGACTTACAATGGTTTGACATACCATTTTTCAACTTTACAATCGTGCCTAAGTGATAAATATTCAGTAGAAACTGTACTTTTGGTATCCTTACTGTTTTTCACTTTCAGTACAGTCTTCAATAAATCACATGAGACATTCAACACTTTATTATGAAATGGGCTTTGTGTTAGATGATGTTGCCCAACTGTAGGCTAATGTAAATGTTCTGAGCATGTTTAAGGTAGGCTAGGCTAGGCATGTTTAAGGTAGGCTAGGCTATGATGCTCAGGTTAGTTGTATTAAATGCACTTTCAACTTACGATGGGTTTATCAGAACACAACCTCATGGAAAGTTAAGGAGCTTCTGTGTATAATACATTACTGACGATAGTCACCCTGGTGTGCAATAAATCTCGAAGCCTATTCCCTAGCAGAACTTGATGGCCCACACCTGTAGTCCCAGCTACTCAGGAGACTGAGGTGGGAGGACTGCTTGAGCCCAGGAGTTCAAGGCTGCAGTGAGCTACAATCGCCCCACTGCACTCCAGCCTGGGTGAGAGAGTGAGACCCCACCTCTACTCTCAACTTCTGTAAGTTCAACTTGGTTAGAATCTGCATATAAATGAGATAATAAAACAGAACTACCATATGAGCCATTATTCCACTTCTGGGTATATATCCAAAGGAGCTGAAATCAACATTTTGAAGGGCTATCTGCACTCCCATATTCGTTGCAGCATTACTCACAATAGCTAAGATATGGAAATAACCTAAGTGTCCATCAACAGACACTTGATGAATAAAGAAATTATCCATCAACAGACACTTGATGAAGAAATTATCCATCAAATTGAATGCATAAAGAAAATGTGGCATATATACACAACAGAATACTATTCAGCCTTTAAAAGGGGAAACATCTTGTCATTTCCAACAACATAGATTGAATCTGAAAGACACTGGGCTAGCTGCAATAAGCCAGGAACTAGGCTTTTTCAGGTCAAGGGATTACAGAACTTCCCTTTCCCAGGGATCTGCAGCACGATGTGAATGAGAAGTGAAGGAGAACGCTTGGAGGGTACGGGGACTGCTGTCTCAGTGGCTCACAACCAAGGGCAGCGGGGTCACAGGCCTGGGTATTTGTCACCAGATGGGCAAATCTGGATCCTCTGGCCTGGAGAAGCTCTCAACCCCTCCCACCTCTCAGGAAGACCTCAGGGCATTCGAGCAGGGGAAGAGATGAGGCAGCAGGCCTTATCATGGGGGACATAAGGAGTGGGGGTCAGGAGTAAGGTGCAGGGTTAACAGGACTGAATCTCTGGGGGCAATGCCTTAGTTTTAAGGCTGTCTGCATTTTCACTCCGGCGCTTGGAGGGAGGGCAAGAGAGTGCAGACGTGAGATTAATCTCTCCAAAAAGGGCCCGGAGCAGAATAAGTCTTTAGAGGCCACCCTCACTGTACAGACCAGAATCCCATAATTAGTTACTTTGGAAGGCTCTAGTGCAGAGAACTAGAGAGAACTCTAGAGAACGGAGTGGCCACCCCCATATCTCAGCCAGACTCGCACACCCGTAGCTGGGCCAGGAGGCTGCAAACAGACTCTTAAAGGAGGGTGCACTCACCTTTTTCAGGTGGGCTTGCGCAGGGGCCGCAAGAAGCAAGCCCAGGGCGATCAGGAGGGGAGCCTGCATCACGGACTGCATCGGCAAAGGTGGGTCAGGGCGGAGCTAACTGCAAGGTCTGTGGCGGCAGAGGCGCCTTTAAATGCCTTCCAGTATTGGTTACGCAAAGAAGCTGAGTCCAGTCACTGGCAGGTTCGGCCTGCCCAGTCCCGGCCAGAGACTTCCCGGCCGAGAATTGGACCGATTCCTCCCGGCTCCGCCCCCTCGCTCTTTTCATTGGAGCCTGTCTCTCTAGCGTAGGTGTCAAGGCCTTCCCTCTGTGGCGCGTAGGCGGAGTTGGAAAAGAAAGGGGCGGAGCTGAGTGCGGCGGAGCTGAATGCGGCTGGAATGGAAGGGAGCTTAGCACGAGGTTGGGGCGGGATCACGAGGGCGGGGCGGAGCTGCGAGCGCGGGAGGGGCGGGGCCGTGGCGCGAGGAGGGGCCGAGCGGAGTCGGGGGCGGGGCGGAGCCGAGCTCCTGGGAAGTGCGGGGGACGGGGGACGGGGGGCGGGGGACGGGGGGCGGGGGGCGGGGGGCAGGGGATGGGGCGGAGCTGTGGTTTGTGGACTCGTGCCGGGGCCATCACCTTCGGAAGGACCTTTGGGAATCCGCGGATTCAGTGTTTTCATCCCCAAGTCCTTCTTGACAAAAATGTCAGGCTCTCTGCCATGTTACGCTTCCCCATATCTGTGTCTTTTTTTTTTTTTTTTGCTTTGAGACGGAGTCTCGCTCTGTCGCCCGAGCTGGAGTGCAGTGGCGCGATCTCGGCTCACTGCAACCTCTGCCTCCCGGGTTCAAGCGATTCTTCCGCCTCAGACTCCCGAGTAGCTGGGACTACAGGCACGCCACCACACCCAGCTAATTTTTGTGGTTTTAGTAGAAACGGGGTTTCACCACGTTATCCAGGATGGTCTCGATCTCTTGACTTCACGAATCCGTGTCTTTTTAATAATTATAACCGTTATAAAAACTAACATTTAGTAACTGCTTGAAAGCATGCTAAGGACTCACGAGGGAATGCTTTTTTTTTTTTTTCCTTCCCCAATTTTAGCACTGAGGAAACTGAGACACAGTGAGGTTAGCTCTGCCAAGGTCGCACAGCTAGGAAGGGATAGAGCAAGACTTCTTTTTAGACACCCCATCAGCCAATATTTTGTCAGGTTAATACACTAGTTGGAGATTTGCTTTTAGAAAAAACAGGGATGTCGTCACTGGTGCCGCCAATTTACCACAGGATTGTAAACTACCCAAGGGGTGGCATCATGACGCAGGCACTGATTTATACCCAGTGCCTGATGCATAATAGACAATCTGTTTAGTACATGAATGCATGTGTAGAATCTAAAACTCACCTGATCATTTTTTTTAAAGTAAACTTTTTATTTTGGTTTACAGAAAAGTTGCAAAAATAGTACAAAGTTCTCTTCGTTTCCTCTATTGTTGATAAGACACCCTTGGCCTGGCCAGGGGTTCAGGCTGCAGACCCAGAGCTTGTGCTTCTGCATAACTGGGGCCCCAGGCATGGGGGCTCTTTCAACTGCCAGCAACAAGGAGGTGGCAAAAGAATAAAAAATTAAAATTTTTTTTTAAAATCTGAGGGCATGACATTGGTACACTATTATTAACTAAGCTCCATACTTTACCTAACAATCCTCCCATTCTGATCAACTCTTCCCTTTCATCCAGCCCAACTGAGGTAGGAGAATAGAGTCTGCAGGCAGGGAACCTAAGGCCATTTCACGCTGACTTCCTAGAACTAAATCGAAAGGAAAACCCTAACTTTCCACACCTAAGTAACAAGAGGACCAGAGGCTACTCTCTTTACAACCCCCCACCTTTTCTGTGCAGCAGATGGGAAATTGAAAGTACATTTCAATTTCTATGCTACATTTCAGTTTATATGTTAAAACTGCATAGAAGTGCAACTTTGTAACTTAACTTCAGCCTGATTGGTTGCTTTCCACAACCAATCAGATGTTTGCACAGGAGTGTGACCTTTGTAACTTCACTTTGGCCTCTGATTAACCAATCAGACTGATTGTGGGCCACCACTTCGTTTACATGAGGTGAGCACCAAATGGCCAATGGGAAACCTCTAGGGGGAATTTGGACCCAAGAAGATTCTGTATCTGGGCCCTTGAGCTGCTGCTTGGCCCGCTCCCACACTGTTGAGTGTACTTTCATTTTTAAAAAACCCTTGTTTTTGTTCTTTCATTGCTCCATTTTTTCCTTGCTTTTCTGTGTGTTTTCTCCAATACTTTGTTCAAAAACGCCAAGAACCTAGACAACATTCCGTCAAAACCCTCTACTGGTAACATATTTTGGCAAGCCAGCCAGGAGAGAAGGTAGGCCCAAAGCTTGGGATTTATTTTTCTCCTTTTCCCTTTTAATGCAGGGGAATCTTTCTCTCCCTCTCTATTTTCCTTTCTAACTTGGAACCCAACTCGGTGGACAGCGCCTAAGCACAGAGGGAATTGCAAGTTTCTGGCCAGGGCCACTCTCTGGTGAAACTGAAAGGCTTCCATGTCGAAGCACTTGACCGCCACTGCCTGGTTAGGGTGAGGAGTCTTTTTCCTTGTTTTCGTTTTTCTGAATCCTAGTCCTTTTCTTTCTTTCTTTCTTTTTCTGAGTTATCTTCCTTTTTTTGCTTTTTCAGTCTTTCACTGGTCGTTTTTCTAGTAGCTCCTTGGTAATTGAGGGGAACTGGCCGGGGCCACTCTCCAGTGTTCTCTGAAGGCCAATGAGTGAACAGGGATGGCTGCCCTGCCCAGAAGGGTGAAAGACTCTTTTATGTCCTTTCTGATTATACTCCCTGATCCCTACCTGTGGCTGGGCTGGCAGCAGCAGCAGCAGCTCATCCAGGGCAAACTCACACGTTTCAGGTGACTTAAACCTTATGCTAAATTCTTCCCGTCTCTTCCCCCACTTGACTGGCTAAGGACAGAAAACCCACCTAGCTATGCAAAAAGGTTATATGAGTCAGAGGGTCCAGGCATGTCATAGGTGGTCTGTGTGATGCATGGGGAGTGGGAGGAATTCATGAAAGGGAATCTACTATTGCCTAAATTGAGAGAGTTAAAGGGTTGCTTTGCTGGCCGCGGTGGCTCATGCCTGTAATCCCAGCACTTTGGGAGGCCGAGGCAGGCAGATCACGAGGTCAGGAGATGGAGACCATCCTGGCTAACACGGTGAAGCCCCGTCTCTACTAAAAATACAAAAAATTAGCCAGGCGTGGTGGCAGGCGCCTGTAGTCCCAGCTACTTGGAGGCTGAGGCAGGAGAATGGCGTGAACCCGGGAGGCGGATCTTGCAGTGAGCCGAGATCATGCCACTGCACTCCAGCCTGGGCAACACAGCGAGACTATGTCGCCAAAAAAAAAAAAAAAGGGTTGCTTTAAGTGGCATGGGAAAACCTTAAGGAAAGTTCACAGTAGGTCTTCAGTGGTGGAGGGAACCATTCCAAAGCAGTGCCTGCACCTATCTAAGGTCAGAGACATCTAACAGGCTAAGTCAGGGCCCTAATGGAGAGATGCTCCCAGGGACCCCAGTTTGGGCCCAGAATTTTTCCAGGAGGATGCCTCAGGTAAAATTTGGGTCACCTGGTCAGCCCTCCACTTTTCAAAGCCCTCTTCTCTTTTCCAGACCACTGTGGGCAACTCTCTACCTATTCCACCTGATTCCCCGCTTGGCTACGTCCTCCACCATTGGAATAAATTTGACCCTGGCAATCTAAAGAGAAAACACATAATTTTTTTTCTGCAGTACTGTCTGGCTCCATTATGAGCTGCCCGGCCTGGAAAAAATGGGTAGTCAATGGTACACTTAATTATGACATCATCCTGCAATTAGACCTATTTTGCAAGAGACAGGGCACATAGTCAGAAATCTTGTACATACAGACTTCCATGACCCTTTACCAAAACCTAATAGTCTGTGAAACTCCCAGAACCTACCCCACAAAGGAAAGTTCTAAGGGACAACTACATATTATAGATGACCCCCTCTTACAAGGGCCACCTGTTTCTCAGAGTGAACAGTGACCACCCCCATATAGCCCCTTGCAAGTGCTCCTGAGGCTAAAGCCCAGGAGCAAACACCAGAGACCCTACTAAGTCCCCCTCACATTCGGAGGGGAACCCTGTATTCAGCTCTCCTTTCAGCCCTGCTACACCTTAGGGAAGTAGCAGGAGTTGAGGGGCCAGTCCTAGTGCAGGCCTCCTTCTCTATAACTAATATACAACAATGTAAGGAAAAGCTAGGAAGCTGTTCTGAGAATCCTAGGAAATTTGCAGATGTGTTCCAAACTTTGACCTTAGCCTTTGATCTCTCATGGAGAGATGGTCAATTCATTCTAGCAACCTGTTGGCACTCCCTCAGGAAAGGAACAAATCTTTGAGTCTGCCAGCAGGGAAGTGGATGAATTATCCACCTGAAACCCTCAGGGCAATTACCGAGGCCCAGACACAGTTCCCACTACTGATCCTAATTGAGACTATAACGCCCCCGTGGGAATGAACCACCGGGCTAAATTTCTTGAGGCTGTCCTTGGAGGAATGAGAAAGGGATTAACTAAGGCAGTAAATTATGATAAAGTAAGGGAGGTTACACAAGGCAAGGAGGAAAATCCAGCCATGTTTCGTGGTAGGCTGGAGGAAGCCTTTAAATATATACTAATCTGGACCCTTCTTCTCCCGAAGGCAAAATATAATTGGCACAGCATTTCATTAGCCAATCTGCCCCAGACATTAGATGTAAACTCCAAAAGCTACAGATGGGGCCACAAACTAATCAAAATCAGCTTCTTGATACTGCCTTTATGGTGTATAACAATCATGACCTGGAGGAAGGAAAAAGAGAACAGAGTAAAGAAAGACAGCAAGCCAAAATTATGGCAGCCATCATTGGTGATACCCTGAATGCCCAAAGAGCATTTAAGGGAAACCCGAAGGACCATAAAGATAATGCCAGCAAAGGCAAGTCTTGCTTCAAATGCAAGAAAAGCGGGCATTGGGCAAAGGAATGTACTAAGCCCCCGCCCCCTGGCTCCCCTCAGGCCCCTGCTGTCAATGCAAAGGCACCAGTCATGAACCCTGGCACTGGAGAATTGATTGCCCCTGCTCCCACTGAGGGGCTGGGTTAGGCAAAACTCTAGCAGTGCGAAAGGACGAATCAGATGAAGACTGAAGGGGCCCGGGGTCTTCCTCACTGCCCCTGTCCAGGAACATTGTAATTACTAATGGGGAGCCCCGAGTAACTCTGGATGTCATGGGCACCCAAATTCAGTCTCTTTTTGATACAGGGGCAAATTACACTGTCCTTACTGCTTATGCAGGGAAACTTCCCTCCTGGTCCATGAATGTTATGGGAATGGAAGGGAAGCCACAAACCAGATTTTTTACTCCTCCTTTGATTTGTCAATTTGAGAAACAAATCTTCCAACAGGAATGCCTAGTAGTATCAAGCTACCCAATCCCCCTCCTGGGAAGAGAGATTATGGTTAAAATAAGGGCACTACTACAATTTAAGCATCACCCAGTGAAATTGCTAATAGTCAAAAATACAGACAGTGTCCAAGACCACATTAATAAACAGGTTAACCTGCTGGCATTGTGTACTAGAAAACCAGGGAAGGCTAAAACAGCAGTGCCAGTCAAAATACAGCTTGAAGACCCCAGCTATTTTCCCAGTCAAAAATAATACCCAATTAAGCAGGAAGTAAGAAATGACCTAGCACCCATAGTTGAGGTATTACTTACCCATGGGCTCTTAAAACCCTGTAATTCTCCCTGCAATACCCCCATCTTACCTGTTCTAAAGCCTTCAGGGGAATGCTGGTTAGTAAGAACAGTTAATAAAGAAACAAGGGGGACAAAAAGAAGGATCCTCTTGGTATATGGGGTCAAAAATATATCTCCCTCAGACAGCCCAGTGGAAAGTTATAAAAGCCCTGCACGACTCTTTCCATATTGGGAGGGATGCAACTCTGATTATGGTAAACAAGCTCTTTACTGGGTCTAACTTCCGTGGCTAAGCAGGTCTGCGAAGCCTGCTCACTCTGTGCACTTAACAACCCAGGAAACAAAATGCCTCCTCTAATAGAACCAGTCCAGAGGAGAGGAAAGTTTCCAGGGGAAGACTGGCAGTTAGACTTCACTGATATGCCAGCTTGCAGAGGATACAAGTTTTTGTTAGTACTAGTAGATGCCTTTACTGGTTGGGTTGAAGCTTATCCTACCAGAACACGGAAGGCTAATGAGATTATAAAGATTCTCTTAAAAGAAATAATCCCCTGGTTTGCATTACCTCAGAGCCTCCGAAGTGATAATGTCCCGTCTTTTATCTCCAAATAACTTGAGCGGTTGCTAAGGCTCTTGGAATCAAATACCATTTATATTAAGCATGGAGGCCTCAATCCTCCAGGAAAGTAGAAACAGGTAACCAAACTCTAAAACAGGTGTTAGCTAAGCTATGTCAGGAAACATCAGAAACTTGGGTCAGCTTACTGCCCATCGCCCTCTTAAGGATCCATAATACCCCAGAGCAAAAATTAATATAAGCGAATATAACGAAATGTTATACAGAAGGCCATTCTTAACTAGTAATTACTGATCCAGAAACAGCCAGTAAAATACCTAGTCAACCTAGGACAATTTCAGCAGGCTTTAGAAAAGTGTGGAATTCAAAGGCTCCCCATACTGGGAACTAACTAGCAACCCCAAATCAGGCCAGGAGATAAGGTACTTGTTAAAACACGCAAGGAGGGATCAACTGTTCAACAATTACAACCCAAATGGAAGGGACCATGTTCAGTAATACTGGCTATGCCTTCTGCCATCAAAGTACAAGGATTAGATAGTTGGGTACATCTTTCAAGGATCAAGCTAGCAATACCAGAAGATCCGGACCAGGAACCTGAAGTTTCCATCAGCCACTACACCTGTGAACCTGTGGAAGCCCTGAAGTTCCTGTTTAAAAGACAGCCAAAGGATGAGTAAATGCCTACCAATTTTCCTTGGTGTCTTTGTTGCATAATTACCATAGGCTGGATAATAGTAGTCATTTATTTTATTTTTGCAGTTTAAATGCCTTCTTCCAAATGGATAGAATCACTTCCTTTGTAGTAATTAAGCTGAATGTTTTAATACATTTTTATAACAAACATTCCTGACAGCATAGGTATCCACACCCAAAGTTCCCATTAAGTCTTTTAACTGAATTCATTTCCTCTCGCATAGAGACTATCAAGCTTCAGATGATCAAGCAACAAGGTTTCCAGCCAGTTCCAAGTGAAGACACCACCTGTGGCCATCAAGAAGCCACCCTGTCTTCACTAGACAGAGTAGGGAGAGAGTTCTGTGATCTCCAACAGATAGGGACTACGCCCAAGTCAGCATGAAGCAGTTACAGAAGAAAGTCCGTCAGTCCCTCTGCCTCCCATAAAGATTTATGGGGATCACGTCTCTCAGGGATGAGATGAGGGAGGAGAACAGGGTCTGGAGGCAGGGAACCTAAGGTTGTTTCACAATGACTTCCTAGAACTAAACTGAAATGAAAACCCTAACTTTCCACACCTAAGTAACAAAAGGACCAGAGGCTATTGCCTTTGCAAACCCTCACCTTGTCTGTACAGCAGATGGGAAATTGAAAGTACCTCTGATTGGTTGCTTTATTTATTTATTTTTTTTTTTTTGAGATGGAGTCTTGCTCTGTTACCCAGACTGGAGTGCAGTGGCACAATCTCAGCTCACTGCAGCCTCTGCCTCTCAGTTTCAAGCAATTCTGCCTCAGTCTCCCGAGTAGCTGAAATTACAGGCACCTGCCACCACACCTGGCTAATTTTTAAAATATTTTCAGTAGAGACGGGTTTCACCGTGTTGGCCAGGCTGGTCTCAAACTCTTGGCTTCAGGTGATCCACCTGTCTCCAGCCTCCCAAAGTGCTTGAGCCACTGTGCCTAGCTGACTGACTGCTTTATGCAGCTAATCAGATGTTTGCACAGGAGTGTGACCTTTGACATTTCAGCCTCCTATTGGTTGCTTTCTGCAACCAATCAGACTGATTGTGGGCTAACACTTCATTTACATGAAGGGAGCACCAAATAGCCAACAGGAAACCTCTAGAGGGTATCTGGACCCCAGAAGATTCTGTATCAGGGGCCTTTGAGCTGCTGCTCAGGCTGCTCCCATACCGTGGAGTGTATTTTCATTTTCAATAAATCCCCACTTTCTTTTGTTTTTTGTTTTTTTTTTTTTTGAGACAGAGTCTCTCTCTGTTGCCCAGGCTGGAGTGCAGTGGCGTCATCTCCGCTCACTGCAACCTCCACCTCCTGGGTTCAAACGATTCTCCTGCCTCAGCCTCCTGAGTTGCTGGGATTACAGGCACTCACCACCACGCTGGGCTAATTTTTTGTAATTTTTAGTGGAGATGGGGTTTTGCCAAGTTGGCCAGGCTGGTCTTGAACTCCTGACCTCAGGTGATCCATCCACCTCAGCCTCCCAAAGTGCTGGGATTACAGGCTGGAGCCACCATGCCCAGCTGCATTCTTTCATTGCTTCATTCTTTTCTTGCTTTGCTGTGCGTTTTGTTCATTTCTTTGTTCAAAATGCCAAGAATCTGGACAACTTGCAGTCAAGACCCTCTACCAGTAACACAACCTCTTCACGAGATCCATGAGGAAGAGGACTTGCCCAGTGGTACACAGAAGAAGTGAAACTAGACATCACTTCTCCTAAGGCTGAACCTACAGATTATATGAGAGATGGCCGTGTGGCTCTGCTCCAGGTGGATGTGGGTGACAGATGCCGCTGTGGCTCTGCTCCTTGGTGGATGTGGATGAGAGATGCTCATGTAGCTCTGCTCCTTGGTACATGTGTAGATGAGAGATGCCCACGTGGCTCTGGTCCTTGGTGGGTGTGTAGGTGATGGATGCCCCTGTGGCTCTGCTCCTTGGTACATGTGGGTTAGAGACGCCCCTGTGGCTCTGCTCCTTGGTGGAGGTTTGTGTGGTTGCTCAGGGTAACCATAATGCCAGCATGGTATGCCCTGCAGCATCACTGGGAAATAGGAAGGGGCTGCACAGACCCCTCCAGCATCATTCCTTGTCTATCTTTCTGGCAGCCAAGTCCCCTCAACCCCATTACCCACCTCCTTTTGACTCCTACAGACCCACTCTACCATCATACAAGAGGTCAACGCCCCTAGGCAGTGAAAGGTTAACTCTCCCAGCCACCTCAGTGGCATATTCCTTTCAGATGAGAGTACCTGGCATCTCCACATAAAGGAATTTGGATGAAATTTTGGAAGGTCACAGACACAGTGACTGGAAACCAAACCATAAACAAGATGGAAGAAGGGAAGGGACATGTTCCCAATCAGGTAGACCTCGGCTTGCACCCTGGCCCTGCCACCTCCTGCTGAGAGAATCTGGGTAGGGCCTTAACCTCTCTGGCCTCAGTTTTCTCATTTGCAAAATGAAGATTCAAGATGATAATAATGAAACTACCTCTCAGTGATAAACTATTCACTCATTGACTCATCGATTCAACTACTGAACAAGATGAAGGCCCTGCCCCTACCCCCACAGGCACACCCCATCCCCCTATGACTAGAGTAAAGGGCAATCAGCAAAGAAAGAAATAAACAAGATGATAGCATCAAGTAATAATACTAGATGACAAAAAAATCAGGTTAAGGTAACACAAATTGGGGTGGGTTGCCTTTTGGGGTCTGATAAGAACTCTCTGAGGAGGTGGGCTTTGACTCTCCCTGGGAGAAATGAGAAACACTTGGGGAAAGAGCCGATGGAAAAATTAAACGTGGTCAAGACCATCAGGCCATGCTTCCCAGCCGGGGCCTCACATTGCAGTCCTCTGCGAGCTTTTAAAAATCCCAACCCCCAGGCCACACTCTAGACATCTAAATCTCTTGAGATGGAACCTAACCATTGGTACTTTGAAAAAAAAAAAAAAAAAAAAAAAACCCAGGTGACTAAAATGTGCAGCCAAGGTTGACATACAGTGATGTAAAGTATCTGACATACATATAATAAATGCATACATACATAGAAGCGACAATTATTAAAACAAGGCTTCTGTCCTTGAAGAACTCACCTTCTAAGAGTGATTGGTTAGAATACTGGAAATTAGGCTGGGTGCAGTGGCTCATGCCTATAATCCCAGCACTTTAGGGGGCAGAGGTGGGTGCTCGCTTACTTGAGCCCAGGAGTTTGAGACCAGCCTGGGCAACATGGTGAGATCCCATCTCTACAAAAAATACCAAATATTATCCGGCACACATCTGTAGTTCAAGCTACTCAGGAGGCTGAGATGGGAGGACTGCCATAGCCCAGGAGGTGGAGGTTGCAGTGAGCTGTGATCACGCCACTGCACTTCAGCCTGGGCGACAGAGCAAGACCCTGTCTCAAAAAAAAAAGTAAAATAAGAACTGGAAATTATTACCAGCTTACTATTAACAGCAAGGATCTGGGCCTTGAAATAATATGGCCCAGTACAACCTACCAGTCTTGCTTGTGTGGTGGGTATGGGTGTTGTTGGGGACCAGCCATGTATCTAAAGCCTGGGGTATGTGTGTGTGTGCCTTGAGTGTTAAAGTGCATATGAGTCAGGAGAATAGGGCCCGGAGGCAGGGAATCTAAAGACTTCCCAGAACGGGATCAAACTGAAACACTTTAGCTATGACAAGAAATATCCTCTTTATTTACATGGTAAATGACTTTGTAACTTTACTTCACCCTCTTCATTTACATAGAGTGTACACCAAGTAAATAACTTTGTAACTTCAGTTTAGCCTCTTCATTCTAGCCATACACCACATAACCAATGGAAACCTCTAGAGGGTATTTAAACCCCAGAAAATTCTGTAACCGGGCCCTTGAGCAGCATGCTTGGGCCCCCTCCCACCTGTGGAGTGTGCTTTCATTTTCAATAAATCTCTGCTTTTGTTGCTTCAGTCTTTCCTTGCTTTGTTTGTGCGTTTTGTCCAATTCTTTGTTCAAAACACCAAAAACCTGGACACCCTCAATCAGTAACACTTACACCTCAAATATGTGTGTGGCAGTCATGTGGGTCAGATGTAGAGATCACAGACAGGTGATGCCAGCCTCAAACATGATTTGTTTGTCTGCATGATGTTTCTTAGAAAATATTACTTAATTGCTAATGTACAATTTTAAAAGGTGATTTCGGCTGGCGTGGTGGTTCATGCCTATAATCCCAGCACTTTGGGAGGCCGAGGCAGGTGGATCAGGAGGTCAGGAATTTGAGACCAGCCTGGCTAACATGGTGAAACCCCGTCTCTACTAAAAAATACAAAAGTTAGTTGCGCATGGTGGCGGGAACCTGTAATCCATGGGAACCTGTAATCCCAGCTACTTGGGAGGTTGAGGCAGGAGAAGAATCATTTGAACTGGGGAGGCGGAGGTTGCAGTGAGCCGAGATTGCACCATTGCACCAGTCTGGGCGACAGAGTGAGACTCCATCTCAAAAAAAAAAAAAAAAAAAAGAAAGAAAGAAAAAAAAGAAATGATTTCTCATTAAACCGTAGATTTCCAGCTTTTTCTGAAAAATCAGACAATTTGGAAACACCAGCTTTTTTTCCCCCAGGGCAACAGTTCATTGAAGCTGTGCTGCCACCACCCTCTAGGTGGGGCCAGGCCCTGCAGCCTCCACAGCCCCTACAGCATATGCAGCTCCCATTTTTGGTATCACCTGGTCTCTGTGAGGGTTCGACCCCAAATGTAGTCAGGACATCTGGTTTCAAATCTTGGCTATTCTTGCTATTAAAAGACAATTTTCAAAAGGAAGATACCATAACTCTCACACAGCTATAAAATGAACAGGTGTTAAAGATTGTATTTAACTCACTGAGGGAGGGAACCTGTAAAGACATTATAACCAGTTCAAGGAAAATCCAAACAACATTCATTTATAGATCAGGAGTAGTGGAATAAATGTGCAAATTGGAGGGAAAACTGGCCTCTTCCATAGTAGGAGAAGGCAGTCCATTTAAACTCCAAGGGACAAAAATTCACATGTGTATAGGCAAAGATAATTTTTCATTGTTATGAGCTATCTATAACTTCAGGAGCAATAAAAGGCACAGTGCCCCCATACAATCAGAAACAGGTTGTATAGGTATGTGAAAGGAAAATAAATCTTGGGGCCCCTGAATCACTAAGCTCAAGGGAAAAGTCAAGCTGGGAACTGCTTAAGGCCAACCTGCCTCGCATTCTATTCAAAGTCACCCTCTGCTCACTGAGATAAATGCATATCTGACTGCCTCCTTTGGAAACGCTAATCAGAAACTCAGAAAAATGCAAACCATTTGCCTGTCACTTACCTGTGACCTGGAAGTTCCCTCCCCGCTTCAGGTTGTCCCCACCTTTCTGGATGGAACTAACATACTTCTTAAATATATTGATTGATGTTCTCCTGTCTCCCTAAAATGTATAAAACCAAGCTGTGCCCTGACCACCTTGGGCAAATGTTGTCAGGACTTCCTGAGGCTATATCACGGGCACTCGTCCACAGCCTTGGCAAAATAAACTTTCTAAAGTAACTGAGACCTGTCTCAGATTTTTGGGGTTCACAGGCATGTAGAAGGGTATGCCCTAGACAATGAATAATTTTTCACTGGTCAAAATTTCTCTCTAAATGGTGATGATTTTTCTGACTATAGGCAGTCTTTAATCGTACTGTGTCTCAGTTTCCCCATTTGTAAGAAGGTAAGTTCAAACTAGAAGGTCCCATTCAACTTTGAGAGTCTGTGTACATACATGTGTATACAAATGCAAGGAACACTGGATGTTATTTTAGTGGAAAAGAAATTGAAGCTCAGTAAGAGACAGAAATTACCTTGCCCAAGACCACTCAGCAGAGCTAGGGTAAGTACTCAGGTTTCCAGTCTCCCAGCTCAGGGCCACACCTCTGGGCAAGATTGCAGAGCTGATAAGAGAACCACCCCCTTCTCACCTCACCAGTCTGAATCTGGAGAGCACTTAGAGGCTGAACAATGGGGAGCAGGGATTGGACTTGTCAAGCAGGCTGGGCAGGGCTAGGGAAGGCAGGCTTGGGAGCAGCATCCTCATCAGCCTCAGTCTGAGGGCCCAAGATGGGAGGCTTCTGTGTAGACAGACATCGCTTTGATTCCCAGAGATTTTCATCTCAGTATAATCTGTGATAATCAATGCTGGCTACACATTGGAGTCACCTGGGAGCTTGAAACCCTCCCCATGCTCAGGTTGCACACCAGGGTGGGACCTATGTATTACATTTTTTAAAGTCCCCCAGAGGATTCCAATATGCTGCCGACATTGAGAACCACTGTTATAAAGGCCTCCCTAACAGTAACATGCATGCAAAATACCTGAGATCTCACTAAAATGCAGATTATGATTCAGCAAGTCTGGAATGGAGCTCAAGAATTTGCATTTCTAACTAGCTCCCCATGACAAAAAAGCTGCTGGTCTGAGTCCCACAGTTTGAATAGCCAGGGTCCACATTAGACTGACTTTCTCCACCATTGGGCGGTAGGAGTGGGATACAGATAGAGTCACTATATCCCCCTGAGGAAGGTGTCTGGGGAACTTTCCCCACCCCTTCTCCTTACTGAAACAAGACAGGAAGGACAGAGCCTCAGTTCTTCTTAGATTCTCTTCCTTATGCCCTATCACTCAACACTGTATGTTGATAAGGGAGGAGACCACCCCTCATATTGTCTTATGCCCAATTTCTGCCTCCAAAGAAAGAAGAAGTAAAACCTAAAAGACAGAAATGAAATCCACAGGCAGACAGCCCAGCGCCATGCCCTGGGCCTGGTAGTTAAAGATCGACCCCTGACCTAACCAGTTATGTTATCTATAGATTCCAGACATTGTATGGAAAAGCAATGTAAAAATCCCTGTCCTGTTCTGTTTCGCTCTGATTACCAGTGCATGCAGCCCCCAGTCACGTACCCCCTGCTTGCGCAATTGATCACGACCCTCCCACGTGGACCCCCTTAGAGTTGTGAGCCCTTAAAAGGGACAGGAATTGCTCACTCGGGGAGCTTGGCTCTTGAGACAGGAGTCTTGCTGATGCTCCCGGCGGAATAAACCCCTTCCTTCTTTAACTCGGTGTCTGAGGAGTTTTGTCTGCGGGCTTGTCCTGCTATATTGAGATTGGCTGATTCTGTGATGTCTGAGAACCAGTCCAAATTCAGTCCTTTTTTTTTTTTTTTTTTTTTTTGAGACAGAGCTATGCTCTTTCGCCCAAGCTGGAGTGAAGTGGCGTAATCTCAGCTCACTGCAACCTCTGCCCCCGCCAACCCCTATTCAAGCGATTCTCCTGCCTCAGCCTCCTGGGTAGCTGGGATTACAGGTGCCCACCACCACGCCCAGCTAATTTTTCTATTTTTAGTACAGAAGGGGATAACAAGCGCGAGCCACCATACCCAGCCCGAATTCAGTGCTCTTTAATTCAGTGAAGTATTTATCTCAGATGAGTTGCCCAAGAGAAGGTGGGTGAATCCAAGCAGGCTGACCAGAAATCTGTTCTCTAAACAGTTCTGCTCTACTCTTCCTACCTCCCCTCCTACCCTCTTCCTTTTGCCCCTCCAAAGGGGCTGTCGAGGATTATTTGAGTTTAGCAGACCCTGGCTGTTTGTGCCAGCAGTTTTCCAACGAAGGGTAATCCCACCGATGTCTTGGAAGGTCCAGGCAGTGCCTAAAAGAGTCTTAATTGTCTAATGCCTCCCATGGAGGGATTGAGTTGGGTTTGGGGTGAGGATATGAGGACCTTGTCTCTTAGGGCTTGGGACCTGGATTCCAGTACAGGGACTAGCAGTACTCTGGCACCAAATTTCAGGCAGGAGGCACCATCATCGTGGATCGTTTACAGTTTCCAAAGCATTCCATTAGCCGGCTATTTCAGCAAACATTTGCCAGGCAGAGCAATACCAGTGACCAGGGCTCTGGGATGCAAACAGAATCTGCCTGCACTCAGAATACTCACTGTAATCGCTCCCGGCGCCTCACACACCGTTGACCGCAGGGATGGAAGAAACGTTAAGAATGCCTCCAACCACCTGTAGTACATCCATGTCGCCAAGAGGGGGCGGCCGCTACCCAACTCAGGCTCATTGTTGCTGGACATACGCAGGCCAAATGTGGCCAGATTTTTCAAGAGAAGCTGGAAATCCACTTTCATGTGAACTCTCCAAATATTTAATGGAGGGCAGATAATTCCGATATTTATTAAAAAAAAAAACAACTCTGCGTGGAGCTGGGTGTGGTGGTTCACGCCTGTAATTCCAGCACTTTGGGAGGCTGAGGAGGGTGTGTCACTTGAGGTCAGGAGTCTGAGACTAGCCTGGCCAAAATGGCAAAACCCCGTCTCTACCAAAAAGTATAAAAAATTAGCTGGGCGTGGTGGCGTGCACCTGTAATCCCAGATACTCGGGAGGCTGAGGCAGAAGAATTGCTTGAACCTGGGAGGCGGACGTTGCAGTGAGCCGAGATCGTGCCGCTGCACTCCAACCTGGGCGACAGAGAGAGACTCCGCCTAAAAAAAACAACAAAAACAAAAACAAAAAAAACTCTTCGTGGATCTGCCGAACCTACAAAACTGCAGTGGGCAAACTCTGGTGAAATGTGACCCCAGAGTGTGGGATCTTGGCTTCATTCAAAAATGCTAGAGCTTTACGTCATTATTCTAATGCCTTCATTTTACGTGTGGGGAGACTGAGGTCCGGAGAAGAAAACAGATTTGCCCAGGTTTGTCAAGGCAGAGCCAAGTGTGAGACCCACGCCACCTGCCTTCTGGTCCAGATGTTCTTGCAGTCGGGTTTCAGGGGAGACGATTCTATAGCTCGGGCGAAGGCATGCCTCGGGGCCAAGGGGGAGCCGGTCGGGCCAAGGGGGAGTCCCGATGGGGCTGGGGAGGTCGCCAGAGCCCAAAGGCAGGAGGGGGAGCGGAAGTTTATTTTTAGCTGCTGGGAGTGTGCCTCTGCGCCTTATTTAGACATCAGGCGACAGGGTGAGCTGGAGGCAGCAGGGCCCAGGGGAGGAGATCGCCCCCTCCCGCTCCCTGGCTCCTCTTACAACTGCTCTTCCCAGTCTTCCCCCTTATCATCCTCTCTGGGGGCTCTGGGGCTACTGTAAATAGCAGCCCTCACTGGCTTGGGCTCTGCCTTCCTGTGTTCTTGCTTACTTGCTTTCTCCTCCATTCCCGCCCCAGCAACCACCCGACCCGTTCCCCCAAAGACTCTCGGATAATTAGAATCTAGGGCAGTAGGGCGTTTTCTCTTCACCCTTCTGGGGTCACAGATCTCTTTGAGAAGCTGAAGTAATTTATGATGGGGCTTTAGAGCTCCGGTTGTGGAGTCTGGTAGACCTAGGTCCAAATCTCAGAGTAGGACCCTAGGCGAGAGACTTGCCCTCCCCAAACCTGAGCTTCCTCATTAATACAGTGAAAGTGGTAGCCCGTCCGGTCTCCCTTCCGGGTTCTGATGATTAAATGTGATAAGTATACGAAGCCCTCAGCATATCATAGTAAATTCTCAATAAATGATGGTGATGGCAATTCAAGATATAGGCCTTTACCCAGAAAAAAAAAAATGAAATTACTCATACATGCACAATTGTGAATGTAAACTTCATACTCAGTCCAACTAATTCATTCATTCGCCCATTTGTTCAACAAATCTTTGCAGTACTTACTGGAAGCGAGGAATTGAGCAAAGAGTGGGGTGGGGAATGTGAATGTATATGAATTATCCAGAGTCACGGTGCAAGTCAATAGCAAACCAAGCATCAGAATGGAAGTCTCTATTTTTTAAAAAACAGCTTCATTGGCCGGGCGCGGTGGCTCACGCCTGTAATCCCAGCACTTTGGGAGGCCGAGGCGGACGGATCACGAGGTCAGGAGATCGAGACCATCCTGGCTAACACGGTGAAACCCCGTCTCTACTAAAAATACAAAAAAATTAGCCTGGCGTGGTGGCGGGCGCCTGTAGTCAGTCCCAGCTACTCGGGAGGCTGAGGCAGGAGAATGGCGTGAACCCGGGAGGCGGAGCTTGCAGTGAGCCGAGGTAGCGCCACTGCACTCCAGCCTGGGCGACAAAGCAAGACCCCGTCTCAAAAAAACAAAAAACAAAAAACAAAACAAAACAAAAACAACAGCTTTATTGAGGTATAATTGATATATAAAAAAACTGCACATAGTTAATGTGAACAATTTGATGAGTTTGGACATACGCATACACCCATGAAACATCACCACAATGAAGGTAATAGGCATATCCAACACTTCCAAAAGTTTCCTGTGCCCCTTCGGTTTTTGTTTGTTTGTTTGTTTTCATTTTGTTTTTTATGGTAAGAACACAACATGAGATCTACCCTCTTAAATTCTTAAGTGTGTAATAAAGTATTATTAACCATAGGCACTCTGTTGTACAGCAGATGTCTAGCACTTATTCATCTTGCATAACAGAAACTTTATACCCACTGAGCAACAACTCCCCGGTACCCTCCCCCATCAGCTCCTGACAACTACCATCCAATTCTCTGCTTCTATGAGTTTGATGGTTTTAGATATTTCTTACAAATGGCATAATGACTGGCTCATTTCACTTAGCATAATGTCCCCCAGGTTCATCCATCACAAAAGGCGGGATTTCCTTCTTTTTAAGGCTGAATACTATTTCTTTTATCTTTTTCTTTTCTTTTCTTTTCTTTTTTGAGACAGAGTCTTGCTCTGTCACCCAGGCTGGAGTGCAGTGGTGTAATCTTGGCTCACTGCAGCCTCCGCCTCCTAGTTTCCAGCAATTCTCCTGCCTCAGCCTCCCGGGTAGCTGGGATTACAGGCCCAAGCCACCACACCCAACTAATTTTGTATTTTTAGTACAGATGAGATTTCACCATATTGGCCAGGCTGATCTCAAACTCCTGATCTCAGGTAATCCACCTACCTCAGCCTCCCATAGTGCTGGAATTACAGGTGTGAGCCACCGTGCCCAGCCTGAATACAATTTCGTCGTATGTGTACGACGTATGTGTACACCACATTCTCTTTACCCATTCGTCTGTTAATGGGCATTTAGGTTGTTTCCATATCTTGGCTATAGTGAATAATGCTGTAATGAACACAGGAGAGTAGATCTCTTTTCATGGGATAGCTGGATCATACGGTTCTGTTTTTAATTTTTTCAGAAATCTCCATACTGTTTTCCATGGTGGCTGCACCATTTACATTCTCACCAACACTGCACAAGAGTGAAAGTCTCTTGAATCCTACCTAATCTTGACTCCTTTAAAGAATAACTTTTAGTCGGACACGGTGGCTCATGCCTGTAATCCTAGCACTTTGGGAGGCCAAGGTGGGAGGATCACGAGGTCAGGAGATCGAGACCATCCTGGCCAACATGGTGAAAACTTGTTTCTCCTAAAAATACAAAAATTAGCCTGGTGTGGTGGTGCCCACCTGTAGTCCCAGCTACTCGGGAGGCTGAGGCAGGAGAATCGCTTGAACCCAGGGGGCAGAGGTTGCAGTGAGCCGAGATCACACCACTGCACTCCAGCCTGGAGACAGAGCAAGACTCCATCTCAAAAAAAAAGAAAAGAAAAGAATAACTTTTGCCTCTGAAAAGGGACTACAACGAAGATCTCTTCCAGTCCCAATCAAATCTGAGAGTCCATTCCCTCCAGACCCCTCCTCCAGCAGACCCTTGTACGCTTTCTCCAACACACTTGACCAATGTTAGCTTCTGCTTGAATACCTCCCGCAATGGGGCACTCACTCCCTGTCAAGCCAGACCCCTGAATCTTTGACCAGTTGGAAGGTCCGTCCTTCCTTCCTTCCTTCCTTCCTTCCTTCCTTCCTTCCTTTTTCAGACAGAGTCTTGCTCTGTCACCCAGGCTAGTGTGCAGTGGCGTGATCTCAGCTCACTGCAACCTCTGTCAGCCAGGTTCAAGCAATTCTCCTGCCTCAAACTCCTGAGTAGTCGGGATTACAGGCACCTGCCACCGCACCTGGCTAATTTTTGTAGTTTTAGTGGAGACAGGGTTTCGCCATCTTGGCCAGGCTGGTCTTGAACTCCTCCTGATCTTGTGATCCACCCGCCTCAGCCTCCCAAAGTGCTGGGATTACAGGTGTGAGCCACCATGCCTGGCCTGGTCTTCCTTTCTTTCGAAGAGCTGGACTCCACATTCCTGGGTGCCTCTGCCTACCACTCTTAGCTTTCCAAGACAGCTTGGAAGACAGTTAATCTTCTCCAAGTGCTCCTGAGCCAAAAGTGCCTTGAGGAAGGAAGAGGAGGAATGGGGTGAACTGGAGGCTGCATCCAGCCTTGCCCAGCTTCCAAGCCCTGCCTGAACTTGGGCTCCCCCAGAAATCCAGGTTCCCAAGGTTCCCTCCCTCCTCTGCAGCTGCTTCTTTAAGAAGCACCATGGGGGCTGGTCCTTGCTACTGTCCTTGGATCCTGTCCAGCGCCCTGATTTAAAAGGTATCGCAACGTTTTTAAAAAACAAACATGTGTTGTAACCCAAGGCCCTGGTAACCACAACACTGCCGGCCCCTAGCTGCCGCCTCCCAGGCTAAGAGTAGAGGAAACTGCTCTCCGCCTACCCAAAGGCACCCCACACTGCTGCACACCGTAGTTACCTTATTATATCAGTCTGGGAGCTCTGTGAGGACAGGGCCTGAGCTGGCCCTCAAGGCTGCAATCTTTTTGCACCAAAGTGCCTTTGGGATCCTCACCCACACTCTCATGAACTATTCCAGTAGATACTTGACTGCTTCAGCACAGCGCTTCCTCTCCATTCTCCACGTGAGCCCCAGAGTGACCTTGGATACCACCTATCTGACCACACCACTCCCACTCCTACAGGATAAAGGAAAAATGTCTTGGCCAGGCCTTCAAGGCCTCTGCCTATCTGTATCGTCCTCACTCTCTGCATTCCCCCAGCATTCCAGCTGCATTGAGCCTCCGAGGCCCCCCTGAAAGTGCCACTGGGCATAAAATGTTCTTCCCACTTTGTGGACAAGCAGAACCCCTGCTTAATCTACACAGCTCAGCTCAGACATCACATCCTTGGAGAAGCTGCCCCGACCTTCACTCTCCCAGACAGAGTTAATCACTGCTTTTGCTTCCATGGTATTTTTCCATAACCCTTGTTGCATTATTTGTCTACCTGGAATACAGGCAATGTAACCTCCTACAAATATTTTGTTTAGCTTACATGGTGATTTGTGTGCGTGTGTTTGTGTAAAAGAGAAAGAGAGATTTTACATTAAAAAAGAGCGGGGGGGGGGGGGTTGCTGGACAAAGTGGCTCACACGTGTAATTCCAGCACTTTGGGAGGCTGAGGCAGGAGGATTGTTTGAGCCCAGGGGTTCGAGACCAGCCTGGTCAACATGGCGAAACCATATCTCTACAAAAAATACAAAAATTATCTGGGCATGGTAGCATGCACCTGTAGCTCCAGCTACTCAGGAAGCTGAGACAAGAGAATCACTTGAGCCTAACAGGTTGAGATTGCAGTGAGCCATGATTGTGCCGCTGCACTCCAGCTTGGGCAACAAAGCGAGACCTTGCCAAAAATAAAAATAAAAAAGATTGAGCCGGGCATGGTGGTATGCACCTATAGTCCCAGCTACTTGGGAGGCTGAGGCAGAAGATCACTTGAGCCCTGGAGTTTGAGGCTGCAGTACACCATGATCGTGCCTGTGAATAGCCACTGCGCTCTAGCCTGGGCAACACATCAAAACCCTATCTCTTAAAAAAAAAGAAAAAAGATTTTCGGTTTCACTTAGAAAATTAGAAGGTCAGGCCAGTCAGGGCCTCCATTTCCTTCTAACACCAATCCACTGCAGTGCAGCCACCTGTGCTCCTTTTGGTTTGGTATATGGCCCCCAGTTTGCACCTGTCCCCAACTTATACTAGCCTTTTTCTAATTTAGGTACCTACCTAGCCCTATAGACATTTGGGTTTTAACCGGCAGACCTAGGTATATCTCCCATATATTCTGGGCCACTCCAATTTACAAATATTATTCTACCTCCTTGTCCCTCTAAATGTCCCAGAAATTCCAATATTTTGGCGAACAGTAATGCATGAATAGAATCAGATCAATAAAAATATACATAAGTCACAAAATTTCTTTGCTACCTCATGTGGTCCAATTTTCAGTTTGGAAAGCCCAGTTGCTGACCTCACCATCCTCCAACTCTCATTCCCATTGTTTTATGTGGGTAAGACCCTCCCACTAGGGTAGAACAAGGAAGATGCATCAGGACCCAGGACCAGGAAATGCCAGGTTTCCCAGAAGGAGGGGTCAAGGCATAGTCGTCTGTTGGAAAATGGTTGCTTAAGTTATGATTACATAGCAGGTTATACAGGTTGAAAAATATTCACTTTTCAAATCAAAGAATGAAGTGGGCTGCTGGAAATGAGGATCCACTGAACAAGGCTATACAGTTAATGTGTTTGCAGTTGGATAGAATTGAGAGCATGATGTCAGTGGGAATATGCAGAAGGTGCAGACGGTCCCCTGTTGAGATGTATATCGGGGGAGGCAAGGTAGAGGGGTAGGGAGTTTACTGTCTGCATGCAGCTGGGCAAGTGAATACCCAGCTCTGCTATGATCCTGGAAAGACCCAAGCTAATGCTGGAGTCCTGCTCAGTCAATTACATATAAATCAACACGCTGCTCATCAGAAGACTGTATCCAAAAGGGAGCCTCAGAATCTCCAAAGCAAGGAAGGATTATCCTATGGTCTCTAGATGTGGGGTGGCTCAGGGCCTGGCTCATGTAGCCCATGGAACAATCCACCATGTTTCACACGAAAGATGTGGGTAGGGGTGGTCTAGACACTAGACACCCAGTGTCGCCAAAGGTGTCTCAAACCTAGAAAACAGTGCTTACCCATCAACTCACTGAGCCCTGGACCCTACTTTGTCCCTCATCTCTGTGTCCATTTTTTTTAAGTCTATCAGACATCTATCAGACATGAGGAGGACATGAAGGTCTAAAGCAGTGGTTCTCAAACATAAGCACACATCACAATTATGGGGAGGAGATGTTAAAACACAGATTGCTGAGGCCCATACCCAGGATATCTGATGCTTTTCTAACAATTTCCCAAGAGATGCTGATGCTGTTAAACCCTGGTCCGCATTTTGAGAGCCACTGATGCAATGAAATGTTCACTATTGTTCATGCCTAGTGGCCTCCAGACCCTGCAGCTTACTTAAGGAGAGCATGTGCAGTTTTCCCTAGAGAATATTCCCAGGCAGCTGGACATGGTGGCTCACACCTCTAATCCCAGCACTTTGGGAAGCCAAGACGGGAGGATCACTTGAGGCCAGGAATTCAAGACAATCCTGAGCAACATGGCAAAACCCTGTCTCTACAAAAAACAAAAATTAGCCAAGCATGGTGGCACATGCCCATAGTCCCAGCTACTCAGGAGGATGAGGTGCGATGATCACCTGAACCCTGGAGGTCGAGGCTGCAGTGAGCCATGATTGCATCAGTGCACTCCAGCCTGGGCAACACGGCGAGACTTTGTCTCAAAAAAAGAAGAGAGAGAGCATTTCTAGGTGATGTTCTGTGTTCCTCCTACTCTTACCACCCAAGCTCCTTAAGGATCTTTATCTGAACTTCACTGAACAGAGAAAGCACTGGCCGACCATGATTTACATGAATTGACTCTTGGTAAAGAAAGTGGTAAAGTGAATCTTTTGATGCCTCTCCCAAGGCAGCCCAAATCCCAAACTACAGCTCACCTGGGAAAATAGGCAGGGATGGCTTCTCGCTAATTAGTGTTACTCAGATTCAATTCTCCTTTCCAAGGACTTACCCTTTCATTCAATTCAACACAATCCAATCCAATCCATGTAGCAATTCAGTTCCCTGGCAAGGAGACCCACACAAGCTTTGGGGCAGTAAAGCTCAACCTTGAGTGTAAAGATTCCTCTGACTCAGTCCTCTCAGTCCTGATGCAGTGGATGGGGAAAAGAGAGAGAACTCCAGAGAAACTGCACTTTAACCAATCTCTGATGCTTCTGAAGCAAATGAGCCTGCCCATATCTTGAGAAAGACTCCAATAGAATTCTAAGGACTCAACAATTTTAGGTGTTTTCATTCTTCAAGAGGAGCCTGTCAAAACCAAACTTTTTAGGCTGGAGTGCAGTGGTGCAATCTTAGTTCACTGCAACCTCTGCCTCCTGGGTTCAAGAGATTCTCATGCTTCAGCCTCCCGAGTAGCTGGGATTACAGGCACATGCCACCATGCCTGGCTAATTTTTGTATTTTTGGTAGAGACAGGGTTTGCCATGTTGGCCAGGCTGGTCTCGAACTCCTGACCTCTAGTGATCCACTTGCCTCAGCCTCCCAAATGGCTGGGATTACAAGCATGAGCCACTGTGCCTGGCCAAAACCAGCCTTTCTATCCAGAGTCCAGAAAACCCAGGGAACCTTAATCAACACAGCCTCATTTCCCATCTCCAGAACTGAAGCTGGGGCTTCACAGAGTATCCCTAAGAGTAAATTATTCTAATTAAATTCAATATAATCAAACTTAATTAGTGACCTATGTATTGGTTAGAAATGCACTCTGCTATAAGTAACAAAATCTCAACAGCACTGACTAAAACAAATTTTTTAAAAATTTTGTAAGTTGATATATAATAGTTGTACATGTTCAGGGCATACATGTGATACATGTGCTATTTCATACATGTACACAACGTGTAATGATCAAATCAGGGTAATTTAGATATTCATCCTCTCGAACATCTATCTTTTCTTTGTGTTGGGAACATTACAATTCTCTTCCAGCTATTTTGAAAAATACAGTTAATTATTGTTAACTATAATTTCCCTACTGGCTTAAACTATTTTGTTTATTATGTGTAAAGGTTTGGAAGTAGTTGATCAAGGCTGGTCTTGGGACACCATAAATTAATCAGAGATCAAGACTCCTTCCTTATTTTGGCGCCAGGTAATAAGATGGCTGCCAGGATTCAGCCATCCGGTCTGTATTCCAGGCAGGAAAAGGGGGAGCACAAAACAGGGGAGCCCTGCTCCCAGCTGAGTCATCCTCCCATTAAAAGTTTTCCTGGAAGCCTTAACCCATAATTTCCCCTTACATATCCCTGGCCACCCCTAGATGTAAGGAAAGCTGTGTAAGTAGCCTGTTAGCCCAGTACTTTGCTGGCCCAAAGAATGATCAGGATTCTGTAATTACAGAAGAGGGAAGAATGGAAGTTGAGTAAGGTGACTGGCAATCTCTCAGTGGGATGGGATGGGGTGAGGAGGGAGGAGACAGAGCTGTATAATCCTTCATCCATTAGGGAGGACACCCAGAGCACACAAACAAGTGAAGCTCAGAGGAAAACTGCCACGTGTGCTCAGAGAGCCAGAGAACAAGTGCTCCCAGGCTCTTGGAAGGAGAGGGCATTGGAGCTGCTCCTCGATGTATGGATAGAATTTTATAACCCACAGAGGTGGATTGTGAAGAAAGTCACTCTGGGCAGAGGACATGTGCTTGGGGAATATTTGGGCCCAATCAGAAGAACCTGTACAGAAAAAGCTTTAGGGCTAGAAAGACCTTTAATAGCTGTACATATTTGGGGCATACGTGTGATACTTCATGCATGTACACAATGGGTAATGATCAAATCAGGGTAATTGGGACCACTGAGCTGAGAGGTTCTTCACCTGGGATCCACGCATAGCCCCACTGCATGGGCTGTGTGGGGTCCCTGAATTGCCTGAAATTCTAGGCAAAACTTTTTACATATGGGTATATTAAATTTTTCTCATGAAAGATGCTCAGAATAAGCTGGGTGTAGTGGCTCACACCTGTAATCCCAGCACTTTGGGAGGCAGAAGCAGGAGAATCACCTGAGGTTGGGAGTTCGAGGCCAGCCTGACCAACATCGAGAAACCCTGTCTCTACCAAAAATACAAAAAGTTAGCCGGGCGTGGTGGCACATGCCTGTAATCCCAGCTACTTGGGAGGCTGAGGCAGGAGAATCACTAGAACCCAGGAGGCGGAGGTTACGGTGAGCCGGGATCGCACCATTGCACTCCAGCCTGGGCAACAAGAGCAAAACTCCATCTCAAAAAGAAAGAAAGAAAGAAAGATGCTCAGAATAATCCTCGTATTGTTGTTTCCAATATTTCCCCCCAAGAGCCCACAACATCAACTTTTGTTCTTTTACACACAACCTAGCTACCAACATGAATCCCTCATTGCCTAACTTGCCAGCCTCCATGCTCTAACCTGACTTGACTCATGCTGTTCTTCCCTCTTATAATCATTCCTCCTTGCTTCTCCCCTCCCGCAAGATATGAAAAGATGGGTAGTGATTTCCCCATCACTGAAAGTATTAAACGTAGGCTGCATAAGCACCTAGAAAGGAAATGATAACAAAGATTTATATTAGTCAGTGTTCTTCATTGCAAGCAGTAGAAGACAAGCATCAAATTCCAACCCAACCTGACGTTCTAGAATTCCTTTTGGTATGAATACTCTTGGCTGTAGTATTCCCCCATGAAGTCCTCCTTGACTATCCCCACCCACCTTGGTATCTTATTTCCCTTTAATGCTAATACCTCCTGCATGAAGCACATGACTTGGCATTAGCTTTATAAAACCTATTTTGTATTGTTTCCCATTTTTTCTTACGTATAGATCAAATGTCAAACAAAAGCACCCCAGATTATAACTAATTCAAGAACAAGAACTGAGTCTTCTCTTGCACCTTGACTATGCCTTGGCCATAGGGTGACCAACCATCCCAACATGCCTGGGACTGAAGAGTCTCTGGAGACATGGGACTTCCAGGGCTAAGAGTGGGAAAATCCTAGGTAAATCAGGATGAGTCACCCTACTTGCCCAAGAAGTAGTAGCTACTAATTGATTGCTAACTATAGTCGACATTATGCTATTTGCCAATATTTCTGATTCTCCTCTCCTTCTGTGCACACATTGCACTTTCCCATCCTCTTACAGTTGGGCATGATTGTTTGACTTGCTTTGGCCTATGAAATGTGAGTGGACCTAATGTGCGTCTCCTCCAAGTGGAAGCAGTTAAGGCCCTATGCACTATTCTCGGTACGCTCCCTTCTCTTTGCGCAGCAAATCCTAAAGCCGTCATGTTGAGAAGGCTGTGTTATACGCTGATGTGGAACTTCTCTGTGAAGCAGAGCCCTCTGCCTGCCCGTTCTGGACATGTAGTGTGAGCAAAAACTTAGCTTCTCTTGTGTTAAGTCACAAAGTCTTGTGTTACGCTTTTTATTATCTCAGCAAAACCTAACCTAACCTGACTGGTACACCAACCATCAAAAATCTCATTGGCAAATTTGTTGAACTCATGCTGCTCAAGTTTCTCAGGCATGAACTTTAAAACACATGACCAAAAATCCAGCAGTGGGAAATTGTGAAATCCGAACCTGCTCTCCCAGGAGGCTCAAAGAGGCTAGAGGCAAGACGTCTTGAGAGCTGAGGCTCCAGGGAAAGAACTTGCCTCCTAGTTCCCACCCACCACTCCAAGCTATTCTTTCGATTTTCTTCTGCTTTATTTATTTTTAGAGACAGTGCCTTCCTCTGTCACCCAGGCTGGAGTGCAGTGGCATGATCGTAGCTCACTGTAATGACAAACTCCTGGGCTCAAACAGTCCTTCTGCCTCTGCCTCCTGAGTAGCTGGGACAACAGGCTCACGCTACCACGCCCAGCTAATTAAAAAAAACAATGTTCTTTTTTACAAGGTCTCATTATGTTGTCCAGGCTGGTCTCAAACTCCTTGCCTCAAGTGTTCCCCCTGCCTCAAAATGCTGGGATTACAAGTGTGAGCCACCATGCCTGGCCCCAAGTTATTAATTTCAATTGTTGACATTAAAATTTGGGGTCAATTTTGGAGAGTTCGACTCTTCAACATATAGAAGAGAAACTCTCAGAAAGGAGAAATGACTGGTTCAGGATCACTTTACGGGTTTGGATCTCATGCTCAAAGTTTAGCCATCTTTGCCCTTTATGTTGTTTTTCTACCTAATTAATCACAGTCATTGTCCATTTCTTTAGGATTTCACAGAACTGCCCATGGCTTGATGATGAAAAACTAATGATAGTTTCATGTATGGGTTTAAAAACATATTAAAAGAAAACTTTTTCATATTAAAATAATATTGTTTATCATAATAGTAATAAGTGCATGCTCATTTTTTTTTTTTTTTTTTTTTTTTTTTTGAGACGCTCTGTCGCCCAGGCTGGAGTGCAGTGGCGTGATCTTGGCTCACTGCAAGCTCTGTCTCCCAGGTTCACGCCATTTTCCTGCCTCAGCGTCCCAAGTAGCTGGGACTACAGGCACCCGACACCACGCCCAGGCAAATTTTCTGTATTTTTAGTAGAGAAGGGGTTTCACCGTGTTAGCCAGGCTGGTCTTGAACTCCTAGCCTCAAACAATTCTCCCAGCTCAGCCTCCCGAAGTGCTGGGATTACAGGCGTGAGCCAGTGTGCCCGGCCCTCATTTTTTAATACAAGCAAATGAAGCCAGGCTCAATGGCTCATGCCTGTAATCCCAGCACTTTGGGAAGCTGAGGTGGGAGAATTGCTTGAGGCTAGGAGTTCGAGACCAGCCTGGGCAATATAGTGAGACCCTCTATAAATTTTGTTTGTTTGTTTGAGATGGAATCTCACTCTGTTGCCCAGGCTGGAGTGCAGTGGTACGATCTCGGCTTACTGCAACCTCTGCCTCCCAGGTTCAAGTGATTCTCCTGCCTCAGCCTCCCTAGTAGCTGGGATCACAGGCATACACCACCATGCTCGGCTAACTTTTGTATTTTTAGTAGAGACGGCATTTCACCAAGTTGGCCAGGATGGTCTTGAACTCCTGACCTCAGGTGATCCACCCGCCTCGGCCTCCCAAGGTGCTGGGATTACAGGCATAAGCCACTGTGTCTGGCCTACAAAATTTTTTTTTTTCTTTGAGAGGGAGTCTCGCTCTGTTGCCCAGGCTGGAGTTCAATGGCACAATCTAGGCTCATTGCAACCTCCGCCTCCCGGGTTCAAGCAATTCTCCTGTCTCAGCCTCCCGAGTAGCTGAAAATACAGGTGCACACCACCACATCGGCTAATTTTTGTATTTTTAGTAAAGACAGGGTTTCACCATATTGGTCAGGCTGGTCTCGAACTCCTGACCTCAGGTGATCCATCCACCTCAGCCTCCCAAGGTGCTGGGATTACAGGCATGAGCCACTGTGCCTGGCCTACAAAAATTTTTTTAAAAAAATTAGCTAGGCTTGGTGGCAGGCACTTGTGGTCCCAGCTACTCAGGAGGCTCAGGTGGGAGGATCACTTAAGCCTGGAAGATCAAGGCTACAGTGAGCCATGATCACTCCACCGCCCTCCAGCCTGGGTGATATTGCAAGATCCTGTCTCAAAAAAAAACAAAAAAACAGTTTTAAAATTTCCAAATCTCACCAACACGGTGGTAGTCACTCAATATTTTTTTTTAATGAAAATGAGTTTGTTATGTTTTGTAACACAAAAAATTCATCTTCATCAGTATTTTTGCTGGTTATGTGGCATTCTATTTTTATGGATATAGCATAATGTATTTAACCAACCTTCTTTTCTTGGCTGTTTAGGTTGTTTTGGGTTCTTTGTTTTTAATCATGAGCACTGTTCCAATAAACATTGTTAATTTTAGTATAATTTAAGTATATCCTGTTTCTTCAGTACCTGTGGAGCACGTCCTATGGCAGGGGTTCTCAAACCTTAGCCCAGGCCAGACATGAGTGGAGTGCTTATGAAGCTATAGATTCCTAAGCCCCATCCCTAGAGTTTAGGCCAGGGGTGGGGCCTGACAATCTGCATTTCCAACAAAGGTGGCTGGTAGTGCTGACACTGCTGATTTGGGAATCACACTTTGTGAGCCACCATTCTCTATTATACTTGCTTTTGAGAACCTAATATCACATTTCTTTAGTTTCCTTTCTTACACACTTTTGCAATTGGTTTTGTACCCTATGGAGGGAGCAATTTTTTTGAGGTCTCATATTCTTTCCCCATTCATGACTCTAAGCCCTTTTCACAGCACACCTTTCCAAGAGTTTTGGGCCTGACTTTAATATTCCAATATACACGCAAACAGGCATACACACTGATTTTCAGAATTGGTTATCTTTTTCCTGCATTGCCATTTCAGAAACCTCAGCTAATAACAAAGTGAAGATAAACAAAAGCTCCTTTTCCTAGACACTGACATTTTATGTCCCATAGTCACCATACCTGGCCTGCCTCAAGAGGTTGTTGTGATGAATAACATCTATCCAAGATGGATAGAGTCAAATATTACAGATGCTTGTGAGGTGGAAAAAACTATCAGCCCAGAAGTGAGGAGGCATTAAAATTAAACTTAGTATTATCGGCCAGGTGTGGGATCCCAGGACTTTGGGAGGCCGAAGCGGGCGGATTACCTGAGGTCGGGAGTTTGAGATCAGCCTGGTCAAAATGGTGAAACTCTGTCTCTACTAAAAACACAAAAATTAGTTGGATGTTGTGGTGCATGCCTGTAATCCCAGCTACTTGGGAGGCTGAGGCAGGAGAATCACTTGAACCTGGGAGGCAGAGGTTGCAGTGAGCCAAGATGGTGCCACTGCACCCTAGCCTGGGCAATACAGCGAGACTCTGTCTCAAAAATAAATAAATAAAATAAACTTAGTATTAGTATTTATCTGTAGGCCATTGAGTCAAAGTTTAGGTTCTGGAGTTAGAACTGTATTCTGTGCAGTGGCTCATGCCTGTAATCCCAACGCTTTGGGAGGCCAGGGTGGGAGGATCGCTTGAGGGCGGTCGTTCAAAATCAGACTGGAAAAAAGAAAAGAAATTAGTTGGGTATGGTGGTGAGCCTCTATGGTCCCAGCTACTCAGGAGGCTGAGCTGGGAGGCTCGCTAGAGCCCAGGAGTTTGAGGCTGCAGTGAACTATGATAGCGGCAAAAAAAAAAAAAAAAAAAAGGAACTGGATTCTATCTGGGCTGTGGTAACTTACTAGCCATGTGACCTTAGGCAAATCATGTTGCATCTCTGAACACCATTTTCCTCACCTGTAAAATGGAGGAAGTAATACCTTTGTTGCACTGATATGGCAAGAAATAGAAATAAAATGTATACAACAACTGGGACAAAAACAGCCCTCAATGAATGATAGCTGTTAGTTTATCAAATAATTGTTTTAATTATTTTTTCCCCTGGCCCTTTCTTAGCTGAGGGTTCGGAAAAGCATCTGTTGCTCCTTAAGGTTTTTTTTTTTTTTCTGCCCTGACCAGAGCTTCCTATTATTTAGAAGGATTCTGGTCACCTGCCTCTGGTGGCGGCGCCGCTGGCCCTGCGGGCTACACTGAGGCCCCGCTCTTCGGGTATTTACGGCGGGCGGCCGCCCGAGCTCAGGCTCAAGACAGCGCTTCCAGGTTCAGTTTCAGGGTCTCGCCGGCAGCCGCAGCCGGCGGGCGCGGAGCGGGCAGCGGGGCCCGGACCGCAGGCTCCTCTGGGGGCCCCGGAGTTGGGAAGCGGCGTCCGGGAGCCCCCGGAGGAGGATGGGCTGCAGACACAGCAGGCTGAGCAGCTGCAAACCCCCGAAAAAGGTAAAGGGCGCCGGCGGAGAAGTTTGCTTTCAGAGGAGACGGGAGTGCGGAATCGCTCCGCCGCAGCGGACTCGGCGCCCCGGGCTCTCTCTGGTCGGCCCGGGATACCGGACGGAGAACCTGGAAAGGCCGGCTTAGAGTCGAGGGAGGCTCTGCTGGGAGGCGCCCTTTACCCCGGCCCGAGCCGCACCAAGCAGCCGAGTTTACAAACACGGCACCCGGGCCAGAGAACGGCAGCTGATTCCCGCTGCCTCGGGTGGGGAGATGTCGTGTGTCTGTGGCAGGTGCCCTCTGCTTTCGGTCTGGGGCTGTTCGCTGTGTGGCCATGGACAAGTGACTTGACCTCTCTGGGCCTTCGGCTTCCTCCCCCCCGGGTTAGAGGCTGATATCTGAGGGCTGCTCGAAGAGTGTTCCACAGACTCGCAGTATCAGCATCACTGGGGACCTGTTAGAAATGCAGAATCTCAGGCTCAGGCCCCGTCTTGACAAGACAGAAGCTGCGTTTTAACAGTATGCCCAGGTGATGACGCTTTAAAGTTTGAGGCTCTGGTCTTAGGGCTCTTGCAGGCCCCAGAGCTGGTGAGTGTGGGCTGCCCTTGGGGTAGCAGGGAGGGGCCAAAGAGGGAGGAGATCTACTGCGTTCTGGGCCCTCTCCTCCCTTCCTGTTCTTCCCCCAAGGGGCCTTGGAGCTGGGTTAGGGCCCAGGGGACAATTCTCAGGTTTCTTGCAGTGAGACCAGCTGCCCCTTGGGGTCTGATGAGCCCAGAAGGTCAGAGCCTGGAGCTAGAAAGATCGCCTCCTCAGGGGACACTGTGAGGCAGAGGGGAAGAAGGACCCTCAAATTCTGGCCCTTTTTCTTACCACTGCCTGCCCCCTAGCCAGGTGGGACTAGATGATCCCATAAACTTTATCATCATTCCCCCTTGAGACCCTGAGAGGCTGCAAACTGTGACAGTGTTTAATAGTTTTGGAATGAACTTTAGTCCTCTCTCTGCTCCTGCTTTGCTTGTGCCCTGAGTACAGGTATTTCTGCCCAACAGTACTGTCCTAGCCTGGAGGATTCTACTCCCTTCTCTGATACCTCCTGGCTTTCCTTGCTCTCCCTTTATTACCAGATCGAAACTCTCACCAACTCCTGACCTAGAAACCCTCACGTCTTTACTCACTCCAACAGGGAAATTGAGGCTTGGCTCTATCAGTAGAAGGAAGCAGCTGGCTGACAGGGATGACAAGGTGGAGAGACCTGAGCCTTGGCTGAGGCTTGTAACTGAGCAAACGGTAGGCAGACATTAGCCCTGGGTGTAAGTCCTTGTGGTGCCACAAACATACTGGGTGACCCCAAGCAAGCCCTTGTGGCTCCCTGGGTCTCAGTTTCTCCCTGTTTGGGGAGTGATGAGCAGGATGATCCCTAAGCATCTGAGAGTCTGTGTTCTCTGCACCTGTGTCAACCTTGTAGCTTGCAAAGTGGACCAAGGGTGAATTCCATCTACCTAGAGGTGGAGGAAATGGGGAAGAGCCTGACCCTTCCACAAGCTGGAAGAGGAGGTCACAGTAAGCACAGCTTCTTTGGCTCCTGCTCCTTCCGAGAGACTTACCAGCTGTTCCTGCCTGTCCCTGGCACAGCCAAAGCTCTGAAGGGCAAGTAAAGCTGGCACAGCCTGTCTGAGTTGGAAAGGGCCTTTGGGTACTACCTGGGCTGACACACCCACTATACAGATAGGAGGTTAAGGCCTAGAAAAGGGAAGGAGCATGACCGAGGTCACAGAGCAACGCAGAGCAGAACCCAGGTATCTAGTCCCCTAGCCCCGTGTTCTTTGTCTCCACCTCTTCCCACTGTGCTTCCAGTGGCTTCTTGATGACTTTAAGCATAAAATCTTTTACTCTTGTTGCCCCAGAGAACAGCCTGGCATGCCTTCTTGGCCCCAGCCATGCCAGGCCCCTGCCCCTATATGGCAAGATTTATGGGCTGTTTTTGTTTAAAGTTCTCATCCCTGTAGGCTGTGCTCCTGCCCAATTTCTCACCCAGGTGCCAACCCCTTGGAAGGCATGAGCTCCCAAGTTCATCCCCAACAGGCTACCAGCCCCCTGGGAGAGAGGGGGACACCAGGGATGGGATGGACAAAAATGAGGTCAGGCTACAGAGGGGTTAGGTTCTGATAATCAGGAGTCACCCTGCGTGTTTGCAGAATGCTTTCACATCCTGCCCAGTCTCACAGAAGCCCTGGAAGCTAGGCTGAGCTGCAGAATCTTTCCCACTTTACCGAGGAAACTGAGGCTCAGTGAGGAATGATCGGTCCAAAGTCACACAGCCAGTTGGTGGCAAAGCTGTGCAGTTGAGCCTGGCTTTCTGCACTCCCCATCTGGTGCTCATTGCCTTATGCAGATCACGGAGCAGGTGCTTAAATAGATATTTGAGTGAATGAGGGACAAATAAGAGCCATGCTAGGGGTTGGTCCAGGGAGCAGCAGGAGCATCACATCTAGCCTGGAGACATGCAGGAAGGTTTTTTGAGGGAGGGTGGTTTGGAAGGTATGGCGGGAGTTACCCACTTACGGCCAAGGCCTAAGCAAAGGCTGAGCCACTGAAAGCACAGCGTGAGGGGGTTCTTTGTGGAGAATGGAGGTGGCAGGCCGCAAGGAATGAGGCAGGCACTTTTAGCAAGGATTATCCTGGCTAGAGACAGGAGCTTGACCATGAGGCCTTCTCATGTCCCTCCAGGTTCAAGGATCTGGGGGTCTGCTGAGTTCTGTGGTCTATGGTGCCTGTTGGGCTTGGCCAACTAGATGTTCTAGACCACCCCGAGAGGCCTGGCCTGGGACTAGGTCACTGCCTTATTGGGACAAGTTGAAATGCTGGGAATGAATGAATGGGGTTCCTGGCAGGCTGGGGGTGGGTGCTGAGGAAACATCTGGATCATGTGGTCCTGCCTAAACCCTTCTTCTTGGCAAAGACCATGGCTAATGTGGTCACATCCCCCAGGAGGACTCAGGAGAAGGCCAGGCAGAGTGGGTAGGGGTCAAGGAAACAAGCCTTCTGGGGACTTGCCGGCCACGGTGGTAAGGAGGGGCCTTTCTATCCCCAACAGGTTACCAGCCTCCCTTGGGCAATAGGGTAGGAAGCGGAGGGGGAGTGGGGAGTGGTACAGGAGGCACCTCGTGGCCAACCCCCTTTGTGTGACACTGCAGAGTACCAGGAATGATGTCTGAACTCTCTAGTCCCGAAGGCTGTGGCTACAGCTCCACAGTTCCAAGCAGGGCCTCTGAGAAGGGGCTCAGCACAGCTGCCAAAGCTGGGCCTCAGGTGACAGGTACTCGGTGGGTCAGTCATTCAGCAGCCCTTCATGAGCACGTCCATGTAGCAAGCCAGGTGATAGAAGTGAATGATATGGAAGAGGCTGGTGCAGGCTTGGGTAATTCTGAAATCAACCAGTAGACACCAAGGGCATGGCTAACTTGGCAAACATTTGTGGGTCGACCACACCGGGCTCTGGGTTGGATGCTGGTTCAGTCCTGACTACATGGAAGATCCATTAAGTGACCTTAAGAGTGGCTTGGCTTCTCCATGCCTCAGTTTCCTCATCTGTAAGATAGGCGTGGTACTAGCTCCTGTGCCATAGGGTTGTTCTAAAGATTAGATGAAAGACTGTATGTGACAGTCTCTGATACCCTGACTAGCAAGAAGGATGCCTTTGAAAGAGATAAGGAGGCATAGACTTAATGTTATGCTTTAAGGACATCACTGCCTAGATTGTACCCAAGGAAAGTACCCCGGGACGTGGGAGGTCAAGGACATTAGTGTCCTTTGAAGGCTGATGTGGACAGGGTGGGAGGATGCAGGCTAGCGTCTGGCCTCTTCCTTCAAATCTCTGAAGTCTTGTCAAGGGGCATGGAAAGCAGCTTTTTTCTCTGTTGTTCCAGAAGGCAGCACAGTGGCCAGTAGGGGAGGCTAAATCGAGCAGATATCTACTCATGAGGAATAAGTGGCCAAAAAAAGGCCTCAAAGAGTAGTGAGTTCCCGTCACTGGAGGGTTCAAGCAGGGGTCAGGTGGCGTTTTGGCAAGAATATTAGAGGGGATGCAAACCTACGACTAGCAAGTATTTACGATTCCATTAAAAAATGGAATTGTTCTGATTATTATTTTGAGTCAAAATTTCAAAATGTGGGAAAGTATAAGAAATTAAAAAATCTTTTAATCTCACAATTAAGAGATAGCCACTGTGTACATTTCAGTGTCCTTCTTTGTACTATTTTTTCCTATGTGTATCATCGATGTGAGTATGACTATCTGTATAAAGCTAAGAATATGTTTTATATGGTTATATTCCAGTTACTTAATATTCTTCCGGGGGCATTTTCCCATATTAAGTAGTCCATGAAAACATGGACTTTTTAATGGCTACCTAATGTCCTGTGGCTGTTCCGTGGCTTATTTAACCAGTTTGGACACGTGGTTCTTTGCAGTCTGCACTCCTACTCTGGTAATTGATGAACATTCCTTGTGTTTTCCTCCCACCTGGGGCCAGTGTGGCTTTGGACTTAGTGGGGGTCCAGGAAGGCCCCTTAGAGAGATGGCATCTTGGCTGGGTTTTGAAGGTGGGCAGGGGTTAGGCACTTATGGGGCAGGCGAGTTACTCAGGAGGGCATCCTAGGCAGAAGGAATATGGGAGCAGCCCTTGACACCTGGTCAGGAGGAGTGGGAAAATCTGATCTTCTAGCTTGATTGGTAAGGGCGGGACAATTGAGAAGCCTGAAGGAAAGCTGCCTCTGCAACACTCAGCTCCCTGCCCCAACCATCATGGAGATGTTGGCATGTACATGGCCTCCGAGCTGGTGATTTTGCCCAACCTAGAAACTAATGCCCACCAATCTTCCTAGCTAAAGCCAGTACAGGCTTCCATGCACGAGGCACTCTGGAAGACCTGTGAGATTAAATACCAGACTTTTGTGTTTGGCAACCTAAAACACACTAGAATAATTCCCAATACTCTCTGCCTTTGAGATACAATCTTTGGTGATGTATTTTCTGCACATGTACATGTTTTTAATTCTTTTCCTCTATTGAATTCATGGGTGGCTATTATAGGTCCTCTGAGAGCCTGACAAGTTCCCAGACACCTAAGGGCTCCCATTTTTGCTTCAGTTGGCTGTTAGGCTTGGGACCTGTGTTTCATGTCAGCACTGTGTTTCTTTTTTGTCTTAAAAGGGGCAGAAAAGATGAAATTTTAAATTAATTGCACAGAAGCAGGCTGCTATATAAATCAAGACAGTGAAACTCTGGGAAGGAGGGGCTGCCCCCTGACATCTCAGGGTGCATAGATCAGCCAGTGAACAAGAGTCTGAGACCTGCTTGGAAAAGGAGCTCTAAGGGGTCTCAGTATGAAATTCATGAATGTTCATATTCAAAAAATAAACTTGAAGAGTGTAAGTACCCTCCCAATGAACGGAAGAGCCTCTCAGATGACCCTAGTTCTGGCTCTGACACCTCAAGGTGTACTTGGGCTTCTGTCCGCACCGCTGGCACTCAGTCCTCTGTCCTCCGCCCTCAGCACTGTGAGCCATCCCCAGTGACCAGGGGAGAGGGCCAGACTGGGAGCCCCACTGCAGCAGGACTGGCAGCGGGGAGGGAGCTCCTGCTGCCCCACCTTGGCAGAGAAAAGGAGCAAGAGAAGATCCATCCATCTTTAGCAGATCTAAACCCATCCATTACCTGAAGACAAGCCATCCTATTTGTCTTGCCAGGTGAATCTTAATCCCTAAAAATAGTTTATCTTGTGTCACCTTATTTTCAAATCTGAACCTTCCAGAACATCTAGGCCAAACACTGTACTATACCTAAAACAGCCATCCACCTCCATGCATCCCCCCAAGACAAGTGATATGCAGTCTGACCTACTTCCAGATTTCCTCCTCTCTCCGCAATGGAGTTTTTTTTTTCACTGAATGTACAATGACCTTCGTGGCCTTCCTCGCCATTTTCCACTGTCCCATGTGACCCTGCCCCTGTGCCTTCCTTAAGGAAATGGCCTGGACATCAGAAAAGCTGTTACCTTTACTGGATTCAGTAATGTCCCCTCCTACATTTACATTCACCCAGAACCTGTAAATGCGACATTATTTGAAATAGGGTTAAAATGAGGTCACACTGGATGGGCCCTAATCCAGTGACTAGTGTCCCAACAAGAAGAGGGAAATTTGGACACAGACACACAGGGAGAAGAGCAGGGAATGAAGTGACGCATCTTCCAAGCCAGAGAACCAAGGACTGCCAGCACCCACCAGGATCTGGGAGAGAGGGAGGGAACAGATCCTCCCTCAGAGCCTCCAGAAGAGCCAGCTCGGCTGACACCTTGAATTTGCACCTCTAACTTCCAGAATTGTGAGAGAATACATTTCTGTTGTTTTCAGCCACGAAGTGCGTGGTAATTTGTTACAGCAGCTTTAGGAAACTTTCATATCGCAAGGTTAATTGCTCCTTACCCACCCTCTCACCCCCAGCCCCAACTGGCCAGCAATCAAAAACGACAGCAAGAACCCAGTGCCTCCATTTGGAACCCAGCTAGGCAGCAGAAGAGGCAGCACTGTAAACAAGGAGGTGCCTGGACAGGGCCCATTGCTTTTGGACACCAGCAGCTGCATCTGTAGAGGAAAGAACACTGGACTGGGAGTCAAGAATGGGGCCTACTTCTTTGTATTTTTTATTGATATATAATATTTTACATACTTCTCAGGTACATATGATATTTTGTTAGGTGCATAGACTGTGTAATGATCAAGTCAGGGTATTTGGAGTTTCATCACCTCAAGTATTTATCATTTCTATGTGTTGGGAACGTTTCAAGTCCTCTATTCTAGCTATTTTAAAGTATACAGTTCATGGTTGCTATGGAACATTAGAATGTAGTCCTTCCATCTGGCTGTATGTTTGTATCATTTGACCAGCCTTTCTTCATTCCCCACACCCCACACACACGTCCTTCCCAACCTCTGGTATTCATCATTCTAACAATGGGTCCACTTCTGCCTTTTTTGCTAACTATTCTCTTCCCCAGCCTTGATTTCTCTGTCTGTACCATGACTCTGGTGGAGGCTTTCGGGTTCCAAGAGAGGTACCTTTTTCTTGTTGTTAATTTCTTTGTATACAAGTAATTCTTGAATGCATTGTTGCTTTAAAAATCCTAAGAATTGGCCAGGTGTGGTGGCTCACACCTGTAATCCCTGCGCTTTGGGAGACTGAGGCGGGCGGATCACCTGAGGTCAGGAGTTTGAGACCAACCTGACCAACATGGTGAAACCCCGTCTCTACTAAAAATACAAAAATTAGCTGGGCATGTGGCACGTGTCTGTAATCTCAGCTACCCAGGAGGCTGAGGCAGGAGAATCGCTGGAACCTGGGAGGCAGAGGCTGCAGTGAGCCGAGATCGCAGCACTGCACACCACTCACTCTAGGTGACAAAGCAAGACTCAGTCTCAAAAAAAAAAAAAAAAAAAAAAAAAAATCCTAAGAATTTAGGTAAAATGGAAGCTACCCTTCCTTGACCACCGTAATTTTAGTCCATTCTCTGGAGATGACAACTGTTATCAGTTTGTGCTTTTCTAGGTACTTTTTCCTGTGCATTTTTTTATCATTAGTAATAGTTGGCCGGGCACGGTAGCTCACGCCTGTAATCCCAGCACTTTGGGAGGCTAAGGCGGGCAGATCACCTGAGGTCAGGAGTTCAAGACCAGCTTGATCAACATGGTAAAACCCTGTCTCTACTAAAAATACAAAAATTAGCTGGGCGTGGTGGCACGCACCTGTAGTCCCAGTTACTGGGGAGGCTGAGGCAGGAGAATTGCTTGGACCTGGGAGGCGGAGGTTGCAGTGAGCCAAGAATACACCACTGCACTCCAGCCTGGGTGACAGAAAAGAAATAGTTTAGTTTGGATATTGGTATTTTACCAAATGCCTTTCCGTCTTTGTACATAAAGGTCTACTTCACTCTCTTAAACATATGAATGAAATGATATAGTATTATGTCCGAGTGTATCCAGCCAGTCCCCAGTTTACAGCATTTCCCTACTGCAAACGGTCCTGCCCTGAGCATCCTGTGCCTCCTCATTGTCCTCACTAATGGGTACTTATTTCTGCTCATAGTGCCACTGTAGAATTGGGAGCATGCTGCATGCAACTTGGGAGGTGGCTGAGCTCTGTCATTCTCTGCTTTCAGGCAATCCTGCCCTCTCTTTTACAACCACCCTTACACTGGCTGCTGAAGAACAGGGGATGGTGTGGAGGGCTCCAGGTTCTCAGCCAGGCCTCCTGAGCAAGGGCCCTCCTTTCCTGCTCTCCAGAGAAGCCCCCTCCATGACCAGAGCTAACAGCTGAGTGTGTCAAACTGCCCCTGCCCTGCCCAGAGCAAACAATCAGGACAGGATCGACAGAAGATGAGATAGCAAGATGACCTCACTCTGCCCCTTCTTCCCCATCCACAGCATGTCAAAACCAGAAGGGCTCTTATGTATCCCATTGCACAATTCCATGCCATGCAGAAGAGGATACAGAAGCACAGAAAAGGAAGGGTGTCCACTCAAGGTCACACAGCAAGCAGATGGCAAGCTAGGACCTTGGCTCTGGACTCTCAATTTGCCATTGGACTGTGAGACAGGTATCCGGGCGCTCAGCCTCAGATTGCAGACTAGGACCTTGGCTCTGGACTCCCAGTTTGTCATTGGACTGGGAGACAGGTATCTGGGCCCTCAGCCTGTCTCTTTCTCCACCCCCATCCAGCTACTGACACCATTTTCTGTCCAGCTTCTTCAGGGTCCTGCCTGCCAGGCTGACCCAAATGCTAGAAATAATGTCTAGTGCTTTTGCCAGCTCCAGGCCCTCTGAGGCAACCAGAACTAGCAGACACCCTGGGAAGCTGATATGGGACAAGAAAACGGGAGCCCTAGGGAGGAAGAAAATAAATAAGGTGTATTAGAAAGGCTTTCTCTAGGCCTCAGTGTCATCGTCTGCGAAGTGAGGCCTTGCACTCAAGGCCCTTCTGACGCTTGTCTGCTGTGGGCTGGCTCAGCAGGTGCAGGGGTGTTTAAGAAGGAAGTGGTCCTTTCCTCCCCTGAGACACCTCATCAGTCGTTCAGATAGGAGCAGTGGAGACCACATCCACCCCTGACTTGTGTGCTCTGGGGGTCCTGCAGGTGTTCAGAGCGTAGGCCGTGTCCCCGGTGCAGCGGAATGGTGCAGCCTGGCACTTCTAACTTTAAGTTGGTTGTACAGTCACATTGGACTGTCCTCCAGCCAGTGAGAAAATGTTGACCACACACTGTATGATATGAAGGGGATGAATGAAATCTTTAATGTCTCTGGCAGTGTTTGATTTTCAATGACATCAAATTCAGGCATTACTTTGGCAGAATATCTCTGCCCATCTTAGAGATGGGGAGGCTAAGGCCTGTATTTATGGTGTTCTTCCGTCTGAGCTTCTGTAATTCGAGTGTGAACACTAACATTTCTCAACAGCCCCGAACGTTTAGGCCCCGCCCTTCCTCCCCGAAGGCCCTGGAGTGGGGCCCCTTGGGCCTCTGCACCCCCCGCCTCCTTCCTGCCTCTACCTTCCGCCAATAGGCTCTGACTGTGGTTACTCAGATCCCAAAACTAGTGGTGCTGGGCCAGGCACCGGAAAGGCAGCTGTGATACTGAGGAGGGTGTGACCTGAGCCCCTTGAGACTTAGAGTCACCTCTGCCCTACAGGCTCAGCTACTCGGATAAAGCTGACCCTGGCATCAGGGGGATGGAAAGGACTCCAGCCTCAGCTGTGAGTCTGGATTCTCCCCAGGGCTCTGCTTCCCTGCTTTGCAGCTTCTGACAAGTTATCTGCCCACCCACCTCTGGGCCTCAGGTTTTCTATCTGGAAAAAGGAGGTGGGGATTGGAGTCAGCTGCCTCCTAGGGCCCTTCCGACCCTGCTCTGGGTCCCCGTAAGCCTTCCTCAGCCAGGATCGGTGTGATAGAACTACATGCTCAGAGGAAGCCAGGCCTGTGATGTATGGGACACGGAGGAGCTGGGTGAACTCTTAAGGGGTCTTCTTTAATTACTAAATTCTCTAAGTTAAGCGGGAACAATGAGGACACAAAGCACTTAATCAGAAATACACAAGCCTTGAAGGCTGACAAACAGAATGGAGTGATGGCTCCCAAAGAGGGCTAGCTCAAGTGTCTGCAGGACAGGCTGAACCTCCCTCAGGGCTACTCTTACCTTCCATCCTACTAGGATTCCCAAGGTAGGGAATAGCTGGGCGGCTTCTATCCAAGTTGCTCCTGCCTAATTCACTCTTGCCTGGCAAGGCTCAGAATTTGAGGGTAGTTGGCCAGGTGCAGTGGCTCACGCCTGTAATCCCAGCACTTTGGGAGGCCGAGGCGGGTGGATCACGAGGTCAGGAGATCGAGACCATCCTGGCTAACGTGGTGAAACCCTGTCTCCACAAAAAATACAAAAAAAAAACATAGCCGAGCGTGGTGGTGGGCACCTGTAGTCCCAGCTACTCGGGAGGCTGAGACAGGAGAATGGCGTGAACCTGGGAGGCAGAGCTTGCAGTGAGCTGAGATCACACCACTGCACTCCAGCCTGGGCGACAGAGCGAGACTCCATCTCAAAAAATAAAAAATAAATAATAATAATAATAATAATAATAGTAATAATAATAATAATTTGAGGGAAGTTTAGGAGTCTATCCCAAAGGCTTGAGTATGTGACTATAGCCATTCACCCCAAAATGCTGCTCCCTGAATAGCATTCGACAGAGCTCCCTGAGGTTCCATTAATGCTGGTGGTCTTTACATGCCACCTTTAGTAGATACATTTTTTATGCTTACCAGAGGCTTTCACTTGTCGAACATCAGTGATGCTTTTTAGAATTATAGACTGTTAGAGTTCAGGGTTCTCAAAGATCACTCAGTCCAGTCTACAGCATGAAGTTTGACTCTCCAACCTCTTCTTGCATGCTATTAGTGATGGAGTACTCACTTCCACCACCATGCTCCACCCTCCAATGAGGCAGCCTACCGGTTTGTGATGGTTCTGAAATTTTTCTTCATACTGAACTGAAACTTCTGGAACCTCCTCGTGCTTGGCCACAATCCTGTCCTCCAAGGCTGTAGATGACATGCCAGCAGCTTCTACCCATGACAGTCCTGCTGAGATTTGAAGACAGTATCAGGTCTTCCTGCCTGTTCTCAAGGCTGACCAACTCTTGTTCTGTTAACAGCCCCTCCTATAATTTGGTTTTGAGCCACCTCCTACATCCTGTCAGTTTCTTTGGGACTTCTTCCAGTGTGTCAGTTTACCCTCTAAAATGAGAGCATACTCTAGAGCATCTCACCAGCCTGAATCTGAGCTCATGTGGCTCTCCATGGCTCTGGACACTGTCTTCTCATTCTTCCCCGACTGTGTCTGCTTTTGACAGCTGTGTCCTACTATCTCAGGTTTGCTTCAGGTTGAACCTACTGCAGGGCTCTGGTCTGCTTGACAGCAAGGATCTGGGCCCCAAAGCTGTGAGTGTCACCTGGGTATAGGGGCTCTATTTCCAGCCTTCTTAGGAGAAGGGCTGCCCTGGAGCTCAGGAGGACTGAAGAGAGCATCTCTTCCAGCCCTGACCCTTCACAGATGGGGAAACTGAGAAGGAACATGACTTACCTAAAGTCACACAGTAAAGCTGGAATCGAGTCTCCTGGCCTCAACCCCAGGCCTGGGTTCTCCCTGCATCCTGTACTGCTGGCAGCCTCCTCTGCAGCTTTCTTGCTACCAAGTTTCCGTTGACTCAGGAAGCTGTCATCTCTCTTCCAGAGTGTAGTCCGGATACCCCACCCCAGCCCTATCCTCCCCACCCCTCTTTTGGAAGGGAAAATTCTTATGTCCCCCTCCCAACTCCCCCCCCACCACCACCCACGCACCCATGCACTTGCAGGTGCCCTCTGCTCCATGACCTCTGAGGAGGAAGTGGTCAGGACCCCAACCTGGGGATTTTCCACTCAGTAGTTGCTCGTTGAGACCTACCTAGCTCAGGGTCACATGTCCTCAGGCTTTTGTGTGCACTAGGATCATTGGGCTAGACTGCTAAAGATGGAGATTCCGGCCAGGCGTGGTGGCTCATGCCTGTAATCTCAGCACTTTGGGAGGCTGAGGTGGGTGGATCGCTTGAAGTGAGGAGTTTGAGACCTGCCTGGCCAACATGGTGAAACCCCGTCTCTACTAAAAATACAAAAATTAGCCTGGTGTGGTGGTATGTGCCTGTAATCCCAGCTACTCTGGAGGCTGAGGCAGGAGAATTGCTCGAGCCCCGGAGGCAGAGGTTGCAACTGAGCTAAGATCGTGCCACTGCACTCCAGCCTGGGCAACAGAGCCAGACTCCATCTCAAAAAAAAAAAAAGCAGATGCAGATTCCCAGCACACATATGTAGGTCTAGAATGCAGCCTGAACATTCGTGTTAAGCAAGCTTTCCAGGTGGCTCTAGTACAGGAAGTCCATAGACCACATTTCTAAGAAATCCTGTTCTGGGCATCATAACATACTGGGGCAAGTCCAATATGATTTCAAAATCCTGTCCCCAAGGAGCCCCTTGGGCTAGCAGGAGAGACAGGCAGCTAACCAGATGTAGATACTCTCAGGGGTGCCTGGAACGTGGAGAAGACAGGAACTAACTCCGCCCCAGGGCAGGTCAGGAGAGAAGCAGAGAAATGGTGTGTGCACTGAGCCTGGGGGCCCGAGGTAGACCTAACCATGTGTCACGGTGGGATGGTCTTGAGCATGTAAGATGTCTCGAACATACAGATGCCTGTGTTGGGGGCAGGCATGTAATAGGTAGCACTAGGTTATTTTGGTTGGGTTTTGACCTAGCACATTTGCCAACATTTTTTTAAAAAGTGATAATCTTCCACGTTGGCAAGGTTGCAGTGAAACTGGTCTTCTTTTTTTTTACCTTGAGACAGTCTTGCTCTGTCACCCAGGGTGGAGTGCAGTGGCCCAATCTCAGTTCGCTGCAACCTCCGCCTCCCAGGTTCAAACAATTCTCGTGCCTCAGCATCCCAAGTAGCTGGGATTACAGGCACATGCCACCACACCTGGCTAATTTTTGTATTTTTAGTAGAGATGGGGTTTTGTCATGTTGGCCAGGCTGGTCTCGAACTCCTGGCTTCAAGTGATCCTCCCGCCTCGGCCTCCTAAAGTGCTAGGATTACAGGTGTGAGCTACCACACCTAGCTGAAACTGGTCTTGCGTGCCATTTGAAGGTGAGTAAATTGGTCGAACCTTCCAATATTAGACATGTAATATTAGATGTGTATAAAATTTTACAAATCAATATGTTTATTTTTTAATTTTAATTTTAATTTTTTATTTTTTGAGACAGGGTCTCACTCTGTCGCCCAGACTGGAATGCAGTGGTGCGATCTTGGCTCACTGCAACCTCCACCTCCTGGGTTCAAGCGATTCTCCTGCCTCAGCTTCCCAAGTAGCTGGGATTAGAGGCACACGCCACTACCGCCTGGTTAATTTTTGTATTTTTAGTAGAGATGGGGTTTCACCAGGTTGGCCAGGCTTGTCTCGAACTCCTGACCTCAAATGATCCACCCACCTCTGCCTCCCAAAGTGCTAGGATTATAGACATGAGCTGCCGCACCTGGCCTAAATCAATATATTTATTAAAGCGTAATCTGCAAATTAAAAAGTGGAAACAATTTAAACACTCAACAGTGAATGACTAAATTCATCCATAGGGATGTTCTGCTCATCATTAAAATTAACACATTTGCAGAATAGTTAATGTTGTGTAGTAAATGCTCATAATATATTTGAAAAAGTAAGATATGAGGAAGTATATGTAATATCATTGAATATGTATATGTAGATGAACAATATATGCTACCAGGTTATGGGGTTCTCTCTGGGTCGTGAGATTTTCTTTCTATATTTTCATGTATTTTCTGTATTTTCTACAACAAATGTCTACTAGTGCTGTAACTGGAAGAAGATGTTTATAAATATTTAAGTATTAAGAAATTGAGGCTGGGTGCCTTGGCTCATGCCTGTAATCCCAGTACTTTGGAAGGCCGAGGCAGACAAATCACTTGAGCCTAGGAGTCCAAGACCATCCTGAGCAGCATGGCAAAATTCCATCTCTACCAAAAATACAAAAATTAGCCAGGTGTGGTAGCACACGCCTGTAGTCCCAGCTACTTGGAAGGCTGAGGCAGGAGAATTGCTTGAGCCTGGGAGTCGGAGGTTGCAGTGAGCCCTGATCACACCACTGCATTCCAGCCTGGGCAACAGAGCAAGACACTGTCTCACAAAAAAAAAAAAGACAGAAAAAAAGAAAGAAATTGGAGTGGGGGTAGACTGGGGACAGATGGTGATAGGCTTAACTGCCATTCTGAAGGAGTTATCTTGTTTTGTCAAGAGCTGGGGACTCAAGTACAAGGCCACGTGCTGCCTGTGGTCTGAAAGCTGTTTGTGGAAAAGAGTTCTCCACCATCCTCTGGTAGTAGTTATCTGAAGGAAGGCAGCATTTCATGAGCTTATGACCTTATTTCAGATGACAAAACTGAGACCCAGGGGCAGCCCAAGAGGCCTGCCAAAGCAGATTACATGGGATCTTTGTTCTTGCCGTGTTTCTGAAACATGGCAATCGTCTTATGCAATATTTGAGCTCTTAGTATGTGCCAGACACTGCAGTTGCATTATTTCATCTCATCCTAAAAAAGCGTCATGAGAAATCTGAGGCATGGAGAGGTCATACAGTCACATGGTGTTGGATTTAGTATTTGAACCCAGACCTGTGTGATTCTAGAATTCTAGAGTTCTTAACCACTCTGCTCTGCAGTCTCTAATATTCTGACACCTGGTTCTAATGCTGATTTGAACATTAAGGCACAGTGTGACAGTGTCTTAAGCCTCCCTGAGCGTCAGTTTCCTCGCCTGTAGTGACCTTTGCCTCACAGTGCTGTTGAGAGGAGCTGAGATGAGAGCTTAGAGTTTGAACACTATGGGATCATCCAGACGTCCTCATCCCCACCTCACAGAGGAGGAAGCAGAAGCCAGAGTGGGAAGGGATTTGCCCAAGTTTGTAACAGAGCTGGGACTAGAATCTAGGCCTTCTGGCTCCCATAAAAACATTGTCTGAATTCAGCTAATCAGTCATGGCAACAAGGAAGAGATAACGATTTATGTTTATCTCCCTTCTTCCTCCAGCCCAGGGTGGGGAGGCTGACTGCTGTCACTTCCCCAGATTCCGGCGTTGACAGCTTCTCTGAGTCGTGCCTGGACCAGGCTTCCTCCTCTTCCCTGGAAAGGGAGGATTGAGTCTTCCCAGGGTGGTGGGGGAGCTAAATTGTCAGGTCTGCCCAGCCACTCTGCAGATTTGGGGCGTGAGGACCTGGGGGAGGCCCCATGACTCACTCAGTTCTCCAGGGGCTTACACATGCCAGGCTCTGTGCCCAGCACCATGGGGGAGAAGCAGGCTATTCTAGAAGACTTCCCTTGATACATCTTCCCTCCCCAGTGAGAAGCATGCTTTCTAGAAGTATTTCAGTGGTTCTTCAGTTTAGGACATTTTTAATAATTTTTGTCGAACATTTTCATAGCCTCTTCATAGTTTGACTTGTGTTTTTGTTTGTTTGTTTTTTGAGACAGAGTCTAACTCTGTTGCCCAGGCTGGAGTGCAGTGGCGAGATCTTGGCTCACTGCAACCTCCACCTCCTGGGTTCAAGCAATTCTCATGCCTCAGCCTCCTGAGTAGTTGGGATTACAGGTGTGCCCCACCACACCTGCCTAATTTTTGTATTTTTATTAGAGAGGAGTTTTTGCCATGTTGGTCAGGTTGATCTTGAACTCCTGACTGCAAATGATCTGCCCACCTCGGCCTCCCAGAGTGCCAAGATTATAGGCATGAGCCACTGCGCCCAGGCCTGACTTGTTTTTTAAAGTGTTTCTTAAAATTGAACCTAGAACATCTTCTTCCTTCCTTCCTTTTTTCCTTCCTTTCTGCCCTTTCCCTTCCTTCTCTCTTTCTTTCTCTTCTTTGTAAGAGCATCTTGAAAAGCATACAAAAGGGCTTACATTTTTTTTACCCAAATCCTGGTCTGGTGACCACCGCCAGACTTCAACCAACTTTTCACCTCTCCAGCATTAGATAAGAAAATGATGGTGTGAGCGAGTGTGTAATGTTCAGTAAGCATGTCAGTTCTCCTTTCCTGGAAGACTATTCTTAAGCTTTTCCTTACTATATTTTGGAAGATTAAAATGTCCTTTATTTTATATAATGATAGTAACAATCTACAAATAGTTAGGCTGGGTACAGTGGCTCACGCCTGTAATCCCAGCCCTTTGGGAGGCCAAGGTGGGCGGATCATGAGGTCAGGAGATCGAGACCATCCTGGCCAACACGGTGAAACCCCATCTCTACTAAAAATACAAAAAATTAGCTGGGTGTGGTGGTGGGAGCCTGTAGTCCCAGCTACTCGAGAGGCTGAGGCAGGAGAATGGCCTGAACCCAGGAGGTGGAGCTTGCAGTGAGCTGAGATTGCACCACTGCACTCCAGCCGGGGTGACAGAGCAAGACTCCATCTAAAATAATAATAATAATAATAATAATCTACAAATAGTTTTTTTCAGCATCCTTATCAGCCCATATCAACTCTCCCATTAAAAAATATTACTCATTTGGCCAGGTACAGTGGCTCAGGCCTCTAATCCCAGCACTTTGGGATGCCAAGGTGGGCAGATCACTTGAGGCCAGGAGTTCAAAACCAGCCTGGCCAACATGGCGAAACCCCGTCTCTACTAAAAATACAAAAATTAGCCAGGTGTGGTGGTGCCTGCCTGTAGTCTCAGCCACTCTGGAGGCTGAGGATCACTTGAACCCAGGAGGCGGAGGTTGCAGTGAGCCGGAATCGCGCAATTGCACTCCAGCCTGGGCAACAGAGCAAGACTGTGTCTCAAAAAGTAAAAAAAGGTCGAGTGTGGTGGCTCACACCTGTAATCCCAGCACTTTGGGAGGCTGAGGTGAGTGGATCACAAGGTCAGGAGATCGAGACCATCCTGGCTAACACAGTGAAACCCCATCTCTACTAAAAATACAAGAAATTAGCCGGGCATGGTGGCAGGCACCTGTAGTCCCAGCTACTCAGGAGGCTGAGGCAGGAGAATCACTTGAACCCAGGAGGTGGAGGTTACAGTGAGCCGAGATCACGCCACTGTACTCCAGGCTGAGAGGCGGAGATTGCAGTGAGCCGAGATCACACCACTGCACTCCAGCCTGGGCGACAGAGCAAGACTCAGTCTCAAAATAAATACATTAATTAGTTAATTAAATTTTTAAAAAATTACTCATTTATGAAATCTGGGAGCCACCGACACTGCTTTGTGATGCAGAAAGCCCTTTTGTATTAGTTATTTCTCTTAGAGGTTTGGGACTCTCACCCCCACCTGACAACCTCTGGGGAGGGGAGAGGGACTAGAATGTCAAATTGATCACCAATGGTCAATAGTTTAATCAATCATGCCTACATAATGAAGCCTCCATGAAAAACTCGAGAGGATTGGGTTTGGAGAGCTTCCGCATAGCTGAACACATGGAGGTTCCTGGATGGTGGCCCCCAAGGAGGGCATGGAAGCTCCCTCCCTTTCTCCCATACCTTGTCCTATGCAGCTCATCATCTGCATCCTTTGTACTAGGCTTTATAATAAACCAGTCATTGTAAGTAAGTGTTTTCCCAAGTTCTGTGAGCCACTCCAGCAAATTAATCAAACCCAAAGAGGAGGTCAAGGAAACCTCAACTTGAAGCCCATCTGTCAAAAGTTCTGGAGGCCCAGACTTGTGACACTATCTCCAGGTAGGCAGTGTCAGAATTGAATTAGAGGACACCCAGCTGATGTCTGCTGCAGCACTGATGGGGAGAGCCCCTCCCACACACACGGAAGTCTTCTTCTGTGTGGATGATTATTGTGGTGTGAGAGCAGAGGAAAAATGGTTTGAGTTTTCTCCAAACAAAAATCATCTCTGAATTGGGGGTTGGGAGGTTTTTAGGGCATCTCAAGTGCATAGCTGGAGTGAGAGTAATAGCAGGTCTGGCCAGATCCTGGGAGAAGAAAGGGTGGTCTGAGAGGCTCCCAGGGATGGCAGCAAGAGCCAGACTGCAAGGATCTAGGGACAGGTCAAGCAGTGTCAAACTCCCCTGAGGGTTTCCCTGACAGAGATGAGAAGTCCTGTTCTGAGGCCCCTCCCCCTGGTAGAGGGTCTGCTGCCTGGGGCTGCGAGGCAGCCTAATGCACAGGCGTGGGGCAGGGTCTGGTGTAACTGAAGGTCCTGCCTTGCCTTTGGAAGAGTCCCACTGTAGCAGCCCGTCCTCGCATTGACCTCCCACCCTCTACCCACGCCTCGCTGTTGTCTCATTTCTTCCAGAAGCGCCAAGAACCAGAACCAGAACAGCCACCCAGACCAGAGCCCCAGGAATTAGGTCCCCTCAATGGGGACACAGGTGAGTAGCCAGCCCCACAAAGGCCCCAACTGCCATCTATGATGTTCCTACCTTATAATCAACGCAGATGATATAGCTGCTGAAATATCTCATGAGATCTTAGATAGGTTACCTTAATAGAAGTATCGTGTCTAAAATCAGAGAGGTAATAGTCCTGACCTGTGCTCCCCTATTCTGGGCTGTTGTTACCACACCTAGAGTGCTATATATGTTTCTGGAAAGTACATTTTTAGAGAGATCCAGAAAAAAATTGGAGGGAGTAAAATGGAGCACAATGGAGCAAGATCAGACTGGTGAAGAATCTGGAAAACATGTCCTATAAGGAACGGTTAAAGGAACGGAGAATGTTCATCTGGAAAGAAGATGTCGCCATAGGGAGGGAGGGAGGGAGGGATGGGAGCAAGGGTTAAAAAACTGTTGGGTACTATGCTTAGTACCTGGGTGACAGGATCATTTGTATCCCAAAACTCAGCATCACCCAATATACTCAGGTAATGAATCTGCATGCATACCCCTAAATCTAAACAAAAGTTGAGAAAGAAAAAATATATATATATAAAATAAGTTAAAATCAATTTTAATTTGTAATGGATCATCTGGGAACCTTCTAACTTGAATATCTAATTTTCTTTTTCAAATGAGTAGAGCTAAATACAATGAAATAATATTTATTTTGTTTTCTTTGAAATTTGCATGGTACGAAAATAAAAATTACTACAGCCAGAAAAAAATGTATGTTGCCATAAAACAACAGTTTTCTCCACATGTCTGAAGTGCCCGAATGGAGAAGAAAGATGAGCCTTGTTTAGTGTGATACAGAGGTCAGTATTAAGGCCTCAGGGTAGCAGCAACATGCAGGCAGAATTGAGCTCAATCTCAAAGAATTTTTTGTGTGGTTGTTGGTTTAAAACCATCAGAGCTACCTGGTAATAGGAGGAGCTCCCTATCTCTGAAGGTATTTAGTTACAGCCTAGAGGCTGTTGGGATTATTGTAGGTGAAGTTCAAGTACTGCATAAGTAATTGGACCACAAAATCCAATCTGATTGTATATAAGAATTATCCAGGCCAGGTGTGGTGGCTCTTGCCTATAATCCCAGCACTTTGGAAGGCCAAGGTGGATGGAATGCTTGAGCCCAAGAGTTCAAGATCAGACTGGACAACATGGTGAAACCCTGTCACTACCAAAAATACACACACACAAAATTAGCCGGGCGTGGTGGTGTGCCTGTAGTCCCAGCTGCTTGGTAAACTGAGGAGGGAGGATCACCTGAGCCAGGGAGGTTGAGGCTGCAGTGAGCCGTGATTGCACCACTGCCCTCCAACCTGGGCAACAGAGCAAGACCCTGTCTCAAAAAAAGAAAAATTACCTGAAGAACTTCAAAGATGCAGATTCTAGGGACCTACCACAGACCAACTAAATAAAAATCTCAGAGAATGGGCTGAAGAAGCTGCATATTTAGTAAATATATATATATATATATATATTTACTAAATATATATATATTTACTAATATATATTTAGTAAATATGTATATTTATTTTTATTTTTATTTTTATTTTTTTGAGACGGAGTTTCACTCTTGTTGCCAGGCTGGAGTGCAGTGGCAGGATCTCGGCTCACTGCAACCTCCGCCTTCCAGGTTCAAGCGATTCTCCTGCCTCAGCCTCCCAAGTAGCTGGGATTACAGGCGCCTGCCACCATGCTCAGCTAAATTTTTTTGGATTTTTAGTAGAGACAGGGCTTCACCATGGCCAGGCTGGTCTTGAACTCGTGACCTCAAGTGATCCACTCACTTCAGCCTCCCAAAGTGCTGAGATTACAGACGTGAGCGAGAGAGAGAGAGAGAGAGAATTCTAATAAGCTTCTCTCCAGTTGTGGTCAATCTGGTACTAATCTTGTGGACCAAAATTTGAGCCAAATGAATTGTGAGAGTTTAGGGCTCTCTGATGTTAACTGTTGCCATCAGCTGACCTCTGTCTATCTGCTCATGGCCTCTGGGACTCAGGGGCACCAGCTCACTTCTTCTATCCTGACGGGACTGACCAGCACTGGGGTCGTCCTCATCCTCACATTTCTTCCATATCCGTTGCCAGACCTTGCTTATGGAATTTGCTAATAATAATGTTGACATTAATAATAATCCCAACAACACTAGTATTAGGCTCTACTGCTTGTCGTGAGCACTGACAAACATTTAGAGAACATTTCATGAATAATAAGGAACATTTATTAAGCACTTCCAAAGTGCCTGGCACTGTATTTCTTTTTTTTTTTTTTTTTTAGATAGAGATGGAGTCTCACCATGTTGCCCAGGCTGGTCTCAAACTCCTAGGCTCAAGCAATCCAGCCTCCTTGGCCTCCCAAAGTGCTGGGATTACAGGCGTGAGCCTCTGCAATCGGCCTGCACCAAGTTTTTTTGTTTTTTGAGACGGAGTCTCTGTGGCCCAGGCTGGAGTGCAGCGGTGCCATCTTGGCTCACTGCAACCTCCGCCTCCCAGGTTCAAGCGGTTCTCCTGCCTCAGCCTCCCGAGTAGCTGGGATTTTTTGTATTTTTAGTAGGGATGGGGTTTCACCATGCTGTCCAGGCTGGTCTCGAACTCCTGGACTCAAGTGATCTGCTCACCTCGGCCTCCCAAAGTGCTGGGATTACAGATGTGAGCCACCGCGCCTGGCCTACATTTCATTTTGTGCACAAGCAAGCAGGATAAGGTGGTAGTTAGGAGTATTTGCTGTGGAAACAGATTGTGTAGGTTCATATGCCTGCTCCCTTAATTTTGAACTGGGTGACCTTGAACAAGTTGCACGACTCCTCTGAGCCTCAGCTTCCTCATCTGTAGGATGGGGGTAATAATATTACTCACGACTATTGGGTAGCTGTGAGGAGCAGGTGAGTCATCCCTCTGAGGCACTTGGAACAGTGCTGGACATGTTGCAGGCATGGTAAGCTCTCAGTCCTCCTATCCTGCTTTTATTATTTTTATTGCCATTGTTTCCTGATTTAATCATCTCAGCCTCACTCATGTGGTAGGTGCCATAATTATCCTGATCCCATGTATTAGGTAACTGGGGCACAGAGAGGATGGCCACTGCCTTAGGTCATACCTAGTATCTGATAGACTCAGTGTGGCATTGGCAGGGCCTGTTTTGGAGTTTCCCGAAGCAGGGGCTAGACTTCCTGGTTGTGTTTCCTTCCTGCTCTCAAGTAGCACCCTCTGCTACCAGCTGAGGAGACGCTAAAGGTGAGGGGCCGCAAACTCAGATGCTCATGGCCCCCAGCAGATAAAGCAAATGACATGTGGCTCTTTGTATACGTTTTTAATAACAGCAGGAGGTGAAGACTGTAGCCAATTGCAGAGCCCCATCCTGGCCGGCCAAAGAGGAGGCAGCTGCTTCCAGCTCCAGCCCCTGGTTGACATGAAGGCATACATTGCCAGTTCTTTGGATTCTTCAAGAAAGGCATACATTGCCAGTTCTTCTTTGGATTCTTCAAGAAAAATTGGAAATCAGAATTATTAAGTAAAAGCTTCCCAGTTGTTAAGTATCAACAACTAATTTTTAAATTATTATTATTATTTTAGAGAGAGGGTCTCGCTCTGTTGCCCAGACTGGAGTGCAGTGGTGCAGTCATAGCTTACTGCAGCCTTGAACTCCTGTGCTCAAACCATCCTCCTGCTTTGGTCTCCCTAGTAGCTGGGACTGCAGGTGCATGCCATCATGCCCAGCCTTTTTTTGTTGTTGTTTTTTAGAGATAGAGTCTCATTATGTTTCCTAGTCTGGTCTCCAACTCCTGGTCTCAAGTGCTCCTCCCACCTCAGCCTCCCAAAGTGCTGGGACCACAGGTGTGAGCCACCATGTCTGGCCAGCAACTAATTTTTTAAAAAATGGGGTAGAACATGGAGACCAGAGGACAAAATGAGACCGTTGGCTTATTCCTTGAAAGAGGATCTCCAAGTCCAAAGAGATTCGAGGGGCTGTCTCTGGAGACTGGTCCCACCTGAAATCATTCTTGAGGCAGAGACCAGGGTTCTCATACCTTAGCCCCATTTCCCACACTGTCTCTGCCAGCTCTGACTATACTTCCACTCTGTGAGTTTTGTGGGGTTTTTTTGTTTTGTTTTGTTTTTGCTTTTTCATCTCTAGCTATAACTGTCCAGCTCTGTGCATCAGAGGAGGCTGAGCGGCACCAGAAGGATATAACCAGAATTCTCCAGCAACATGAGGAGGAAAAGAAGAAATGGGCACAACAGGTAAGTCCAGGTGCCCCCACCCCCTGTCTTTCTCCTGCTCAGCTAACTTTGGTGAATCCCAGAGTGAGTGCCTACCTTAGGTTTTTGTTGCTGTTATAAGAGTCCCTTACTCATTTTGCCAAGAAGGGAGTCCTTTATCTGTTGAACACATATTTTTATCAGGGCACTGTGTGCTGGGCACATTGGTTAAAACAAGCAGAGCTGGCAGCTGCTCTCACGAAGCTGAGAGTCTATTTGGGAAGAGTAAAAGCTGTTGATGCTGCTAGATTAATTGCCTTTCTGGGCCCACCTCATGGTTGGGTGGGACCACGGAACTCGTTCTGGCTGATGCGTTATAGAAAGAAGAACCAGTGTCACTTCTAGGGCAAGCATTTAGTTGCCGGTTCAAGACCCTCAAGGCCTTTCTGTCTAGCTAAGTGATGGGACTGTTGTAATGGCCACTCCATCAGCCTGGTCTCTGGATGATTATCCCTGGATAATCCTGGATAATCCCCGGCAGCAGAGCTCCCTGACACACAAAATGGGTAGGTAGTGAGGGCAAAATAAACCTTTTGTCTTAAGCCACTGAGACTTTGCCACTGTTTGTTATGGCAGCATAATTTAGCTTATCCTGACTGAGATGGGACATCAGATGCTAAACACAATTTCACAGAAATACTTACTGCAGTTATAAGTGCTATGAAAAGTTTACAGTGCCGTGAAAGGACATGATAGAACCCTTAACCAAGGCTGTGGGATCAGAGAAGGCTTCTCTAAAGGGATGACACTGAGGCTTTAAAATTACCCAGAGATGAAAATTGAGGGACATTCTAAAGAATTTCCAGCCTATATTAGTCAAATGTCAAGGCCATGAAACATGAGGAAAGACTGGGGAACAATTCTAGATTGAAGGACACTAAAGTGATGGGATGACTGAATGTAACCTGCAGCCCGGGATTTCCTTTTCCTCATTCTAACTTGGTCACTCACCCTTCGCCTCTCTTTGCCTCCATTTCTTCCTTTACCAGAGGGAGTGGGTAGAGCAGCAGGAAAGATTTGGTGGTGTACACAAGTTTTCTCTAAATTTGCTTTAGTTTAAATTATAAATATGAAATATGTTCAGGGTAAATATTCAAAATTCTGAAATTTAAAGTCACTTCTTTAAGATGGATCTGGGCCAGGCACGCCTATAATCCTAGCACTTTGGGAGGCCGAGGCAGGCAGATCACCTGACATCAGGAGTTCGAGACCAGCCTGGGCAACATGGTGAGACCCCGTCTCTACAAAAATACGAAAATTAGCCCGGCCTGGTGGCGCATGCCTGTAATCCCAGCTACTTGGGAAGCTGAGGCAGAAGAATCGCTTGAACCTGGGAGGCAGAGGTTTCAGTGAGCTGAGATCACACCACTGCACTCTAGCCTGGGTGGCAGAGCAAGAATCCATCTCAAAAAAAAAAAAAAGACTCTGTAGTTATAAACTAATCACTCTATTAAATTGCATAGTTATTTATTACTAAAAGATTTTCTGCTAGATTTTATTCACCCAGTCGACTTGCTGGGGGAGATTACTATGTGCGGGGAGGGTGCAGCCTCAGCACTGCCAAGGGTACAGGGAGAAATCGGGTCCAGACCCTGCCCTCAGGTGTTCGCTGGGTGGAAGGCTGTGGCGAGTGCCCCCACACACATTAAAATGGTCTTAGCTTAGACGCAGTTTTCAGAAACACACCTTTTATAAAAGGTAGGTTAACTGTATGCAACTGCTGGTCTTTAGTTTGTTTTGGTAGAGTTACCATGGTAATGTCATTTGGCCCTGACCATTACCTGTGGAATCCTTAACCTTGAGACTTGCAAGGGCCCCAGGTATTGTCAAGTTGAGTCCCTTCATTATACAGGAGAGGGAGCTCATTACACAGGAACTCAGTGTTATGCTGGGGCTAGAACCCCTTTAAGTCATGCTTTGCCTCTGGATATGCCCCATCAGCTGTACCTTACAGGTGGCAAAGGGACTGGAAAACATCTCAAGTGCGGGACAATGAGAAGGGCTGGGAGGGTTCAGCCTGGGGAAGAGAAATGTTGGGAAGATGGGCCACTGTGCTCAGATCTCTGAGGGGCTGCCTGGGTTGAGGGAACAGCCTGGCTCTGTGTGACCCCAGAGGGCAGATCTGGGACCTGATGGTAGAAGTTGGAGGTCACTTGCAACAGTAAGCCTTACGCAAGCAGAGAAACACCATGGGAGGCTTCCTGCCTTGAGTAAGCATCAGGATTAGAATACTCCTAAATCCTTTTCCATGTAGATAATTATATGGGAACCCCCTGCTAAACCCTAAAGAAGGCAAATTCTGCCACGCTTGCTGTGTCTTGCAAGTCTTGTGTCCTTTCTGGGCATGGCATTCCCATCCCTCAGAGGAAGGGTTAGGACTCTGGTCACCAAGTTCCACGAAGGCCCAGGTGAGGGGATAAGAGATGCTGTGCTAATCCTGCTCAACCTCAGTCCTGCCCGGGACTCTCTGCCCGCAGGTGGAGAAGGAAAGGGAGCTAGAGCTTCGAGACAGACTGGATGAGCAGCAAAGGATCCTGGAAGGAAAGAATGAAGAGGCCCTGCAAGGTAAGGGTAGAGATGTTCCACTGGCCAGGGTGTGGGGGGCGCTTCCTTCTGGCCCCACCTGCCCAGTTCACCTGGGCATTCCCACTCTTCCCTTCCCTGTCTGTCTGATCCACAAGTAGTTGACTCAAATCTACAGGATCCTTGGCCCTAGAGGGGTGATGGACTTTTCCTTTGGGGCATGGATTTAAGAGGCTGGCATCAAGCTTTCTTTTTCCTTATTTGAGAGGTATTTTTTTCTTTCCATTTAAAAAGCAATCCATATTTATTAAGGGAAATTTGGAAAACCCAGACAAATAGAATCTTTAAATACACATATTCCATCCCCACAATGATGATAGCTCTTATTTATTGTTAGATTGATTATTTTGAAAAATAACTTTCTTTCCTCTTGTATCACCAAATGTGATCATCATAGAAAATTTGGAAACTGTAGATTAGACAAAAAGATCTTACAGCACAGTGGTTAATGTCTCATTCTTGGCTGGGCATAGTGGCTCACGCCTGTATTCCCAGCACTTTGAGAGTCCAAGGTGGATAGATTGCTTGAGCCCAGGAGTTCAAGACCAACCTGGGCAACATAGCAAGATTTGTCACTATTAAAAATAAATAAATAGATGATAGATAGATAGATAGATAGACAGACAGACAGACAGACAGACAGATAGATAGATAGATTGCTTGAGCCCAGGAGTTCAAGACCAACCTGGGCAACATAGCAAGATGCTGTCACTATTAAAAATAGATAGATAGATAGATAGATAGATAGATAGATAGATAGATAGATCGATCTCATTCTCTAGAGCTCCAGTCCCTGGGTCTAAACTTCAGCTCCACTGCTTACCAGCTCTGTAACCTTGAAGAAGTTACTTTACCTCCCTAGTAGGTTGTTTGTAAGAATTAAACAATTTAATGATAGATAGATAGACAGAGATAGAATTTAGAACAGTGCAAGATACTTAGCAATAATTCTTAGCACTGATTTTATTATTGAGAAAATTTAAATCATAATTCCACCCAGAGTTAGCCACTGTTACCCCTTTGAAATAGATTCCTTCCATTTCTTTTTCTGTATATATACATAGAATATACATCTATATGCACACACTTTGGGGAGAGGAAGTGAATTATTTTTTTCACTTTGTGTTGCATTAGCATCCTGTCATTGAACTCTTCTATACCAAGAGTTTTAGTAACTACATAGCATTCCAGTATGCACCCTTGTTCATTTAACTGAGTCCCTTTGTTAGGCATTTAGGTAATTTCAAGATTTTTGTCATTGTTTATAACAGCAATGATATTTACATAATGAAACCCGGTTTTATAAAATCTTTGTCACATTCATGATTTCAGCGTTAGAATAACATCCTAGTAGAATTGGTGTGGTAAAGTTTATGTATATATATTTTTTATTTTGATAAAATAGACATAAGATTTACCATTAGTGACATTTAGTACATTCACAGTGCCATCACTCCAAAAAGAAACTCCCACCCACCGAGCAGTCACTTTTTTTGTTTGTTTGTTTTGTTTTTTGTTTGTTTGTTTGTTTGTTTGAGACAGGGTCTCGCTCTGTTGCCCAGGCTGGGGTACAGTGGCACGATCTCGGCTCACTTCAACCTCCGCCTCTTGGGCTCAAGCAATCCTCCCTCCTCAGCCTTCTGAGTAGCTACAGGCGCATGCCACCATGCCCAGCTAATTTTTATATTTTTTTATAGAGATGGGGTTTTGCCATGTTTCCCAGGCAGGTCTCAAACTCCTGGTCTCAAGTGATCCGCCCACCTCGGCCTCCCAAAGTGCTGGGATTACAGGCATGAGCCACCGTGCCCAGCCTAAGCAGTCACTTCTTATCTTACCACTAGCCCCTGGCAATCACCAATCCACTGTGTGTCTCTATGGCCTTGTCCATTCTGGACACACATATAAACGGGATTGTATAACCCATATGATCACCCACATCTGACTTCTTTCACCTTAGAATGTTTTCACCTTGGAATGTTTCCAGGGCTCATCTGTGTTGCAACATGCATCTACACTTTGTTTCTTTTTATGGCTGGGTAATTTGCCATTGCACAGACACACCACACTCTACCCATTCATCATCAGTTGATGGACACCTAGGCTGCCTCCACCATTTAGCCACTGTAAATAGTGCCACTAGTACAAGCACCTACTTGAACAGCTGTTTTCAGTTCCCCCTGGGTGTACACCCAGGAAAATTGCTGGGTCATACGATCATTCTGTGCTTAACTTTTTGAGCAACTGCCAAACTGTTTTCCACAGGGGCTGTACCACTTTATGTTCCCATCAGCAACCCACAAGAGTTCCAATGGTGGCACATCGTTTTCAACACTTGTTATTTTCTGCAACACCTGTTGCTATCCTAGTGCACGTAAAGTGGTTTCGCATTGTGGTTGTGATTTGCATTTCCCTAATGCCTAATTCTGTTGAGCATCTTTTCATGTGCTTCTTGGTGACTTGTGTATCTTCTTTGGAGAAGGTTATGTGTGTTACTGATGTTACTGAAATTGACCTTGAAAATGCTTTACTGATTTTTCCTTTCATCATCTGTATTTGCATGATCTTTCCCCAGAATTATTTATCTTCTTAAAACATGGCTGTGGCTGGGTGCGATGGCTCACGCCTTTAATCCCAGCACTTTGAGAGGCCGAGGCGGGTGGATCACAAGGTCAGGAGTTCGAGACCAGCCTGGCCAACATAATGAAACCCCGTCTCTACTAAAAATAAAAAAAATTAGCCTGCCGTGGTGGTGTGCACCTGTAATCCCAGCTACTCAAGATACTGAGGAGGCTGAGGCAGGAGAATTGCTTGAACCCGGGAGGCAGAGGTTGCAGTGAGCCAAGATCTCACCACTGTACTCCAGCCTGGGTGATAGAGCAAGACTCCATCTAAAAAACAAAACAAAACAGAACAACAAAACAGATGGTTGTGATTATTTTATATGTAAAAGTGTATATCCTGTTCTTTTCATTTAACATTGTATCAAATATGTTTCCAAGTAATTATGCTGCTACTAAAATGTTTATAAAGGCAAGACCGTAAAGTGTATGGCTTTCCTTATTTCTTGTGTGTCTAGACCTCTAGATCTCAAAACAGCTTTTGCATAAGGTTGCCTGTATTTCACATAATGTCCTTAGATTTACCCAGATGGAATAACTAGAACAGAGGTCTGAATGATTTTAAGAATCTTGAAACATATTGCAACATTAGCACACATTATTGCAAACATTGTGAAATGGAATTAAAGTCCTTGCCTGGAAATTGAAGAATTGTGGTTTTGTGGGTGTGGGTGTGTGTGGGTGTGGGTGTGCGTGGTTTTTTTTTGTTTGTTTGTTTTTTTTTTTTTGAGACGGAGTCTCGCTCTGTCCCCTAGGCTGGAGTGCAGTGGCATGATCTTGGTTCACTGCAACCTCCGCCTCCCAGGTTCAAGCAATTCTTCTGCCTCAGCCTCCCGAGTAGCTGGGATTACAGGCACCCGCAACCACGCCTGGCTAATTTTTGTATTTTTAGTAGAGGCAGGGTTTCACCACGTTGGCCAGGCTGGTCCCGAATTCCTGACCTCATAATCCGCCTGCCTCAGCCTCCTAAAGTGCTGGGATTACAGGCGTGAGCCACCTCGCCCAGCCAAAGAATTGTGTTTTAATAATACCATACCCTGTTGAACTGGGGCTATCACTCAACCTCCTTGAATCTCGGTTCAGTTTCTCTATCTCTAAAATCTACCTTCTGTACCTCACAAGGCTTTATGGGAAAACAACTTTATTCTCCAAGCATTGCTTTGATATTATTTTTAGTGTTACAAATATATTAATAAGAAGAATTTCCTACTGTAAAATCCAGGGGAGAAGAGATTGCCTGTCTTGAGTTCTTCCCATCACTCAGAATTCTTCTATAGTTATTTTTAAATTGCTTGGCACATATTAAGAGCTACATAAGTCTATAATGAATGAATGAAAGCACAGCATGGTGGAAATATATGAGATTTTATATGTGTGGGGAGAGGTACACAGATAACCAGGAGAGACTAGTGGTGGTTTTCCACATTTGATGACCCTTCGTTGTGTTTTTTTTATTTTTTAAATTATCATATAGTAAAATTGACTCTTTTTGAGGGGGTGTGCATTTTCATAAATTCTAATGCATGTATAGATTCTTTTTTTTTTTTTTTTTTTTGAGATGGAGGCTCGCTCTGTCACCCAGGCTGGAGTGTAGTGGTGCGATCTCGGCTCACTGCAACCTCCGCCTCCCGGGTTCAAGCAGTTCTTTGCCTGAGCCTCCCTAGTAGCTGGGATTACAGGCACGTGCCACTATGCCCAGCTAATTTTTGTATTTTTAGTAGAGACAGTGTTTCACCATCTTGGTCAGGCTGGTCTTCAACTCCCGACCTCGTGATCCACCCGCCTCAGCCTCCCAAAGTACTGGGATTACAGGCGTGAGCCACCACGCCCGGCCACATGTATAGATTCTTGTAACCATCGCCACAATCAGGATACGCAACAGTTTTATCACCCCCAAAAAGCTGTCCCAAACTACCCTTGTATTCACATCCTCCTCCCACCCTAACCCCTGGCAATTACTGATCTGTTCTCCATCTCTGTAGCTTTGTCTTTTTAGGCTATTACATAAATGAAATAATACAATATGATTTTTTATATTGGCTTCCTTCACGCATCTTGATGCCTTTGACATTCATTCCAATTGTTGCATATCTCAATAATTCATACATTTTCATTGTGGAGTTATATTCCATTGTTTACTCATTCACTGTTGCAGGACATTTGAGGCAATTATGAATAGAGCTGTTCTAACATTCGTGTGCAGGCTTTGTGTGGACATAGGTTTTCATTTAGCTTGGGTGAATACACAGGAGTGGGATAGGTCATATGATAAATGTATGTTTAGCTTTATGAGAAACAGCTAAACTGTCTTCCAGAGTGACCACTATTTTATATTACCATCTGTGATGTATGAGTTATACTGTTCCTACTTCATGCCAATACTTGTTGTCACTGGTTTTTTATTTTAGCTGTTCTAATAGGTGTGCAGTAATGTTTACCATAGGTTTAATTTACATTTCAATAATGACTCATGTGCTTATTTGCTGTCTACATATCCTCTTTGGTCAAATGTGTGTTCAGGTCTTTTTCCCATTTAAATTAACTTGCTTGTCCTTACTGTGGAATTTTGATATATCTTTATATATTTTAGACAAGAGTTCTTTGTATTTGCACATATTTTCTCCTAGCCAGTGGGGTTATTTTTTCATTCTCTTAATAATGTCTTTCACAAAGCCAAGCTTTTAATTTTTATAAAGTCCAATTTATTTTTTTCTTTGATTATACTTCTTATGTCATGTCTGTGAACTCTTTGCTAAACCCCAGGTAACAAAGATTTTCTTCAATGTTTTCTTCCAAAGCCTTATGGTTTTATATTTAGATCTAAGATCCATATAATCATGTGGTCTTTCTTTCTTTCTTTCTTTCTCTCTCTCTTTCTTCTTTCTTCCTCTTTTTTCCCTCTCCTCTCCTCTCCTGTCTTCTTTTTTCTTTTCTTTTCTTTCCAACAGTATGTCACTCTGATGCCCAGGCTGGAGTGCAGTGGTGCTATCTTGGTTCACTGAAGCCTCCGCCTCTGGGACTCAGGTGATCCTCCCACTACAGCCTCCCAAGTAGTTGGGACTATAGTGCACATCACCATGCCTATCTAATTTTTTTTTTTTTTTTTTTTGTAGAAATGAGTTTTTGCCATGTTGCCCAGCCTGGTCTCAAACTCAAATGAACCACTGGCCTTTCCCTCCCAAAGTGCTGGGATTGCAGGCGTGAGCCACTGCACCTGGCCTGGTTTTTCTTTAGATGGTTAATATAGTGGATTACATTTGTTTGAGTTTTCAAATATAGTTATCCCTAGGTATTCATGGGGAATTGATTCTGGGACCCACTTTGGATACCAAAATCTGCAAATGCTCCAGTCCCTTATATAAAATGGTATATTATTTGCATATAACCTATGTACATCCTTCAATACATTTTAAATCATCTCTAGATTCCTTATAATACCTAATACAATGTAAAAGTAAGGTGAATAGTTGTTAGACTGTATTTCTATTTGTATTATCTTTTATTGTTGTTTGGTATTTCTTATTTTTATTTTTTCAAATATTTTTTTATCCACACTTGGTTGAATCTGAGGATGAGAAACCTGCAAATACAGAAGGCTGATTGCATTGAACTAGCCTTGCATTCCTGGCATAAGCTCCACTTGGTTGTGTTATATTACTCTTTTTATGTATTGCTGAATTTGATCTGCTAATGTTTTACTGAGGATGTTTGTGTCTATGTTCATGAGGAATATTGGCCTGTAGTTTTCTTACACTATCAGGTTTTAGTATCAGGATAAAGCTTGCCCCATGTAGTAATGTCCCCTCATCTTCTCTTTCTGGTAGAGATTATATAGAATTGGTGTTATATCGTTTTTAAATGTTTAATAGAATTTTTCAATGAAATAATCTGTGCTTTGGCATGTCTTTCAAAGTGTTTAACTACAAATTCAATTTCTTTTTAATATTTAAAGGAATTTCAGGTTATATACTTCACCTTGGGTGAGTTTTGGTCATTTTTTTTTTTTTTTTTTGAAGAATTGGTACATTCACCTAAGTTGTTGAATCTAGGTGCATAGGATTGTTCAGCATATTTCCTTAATATCATTTCATATATCTGCTGTGTCTGTAGTGATATTTCATTCCTGATATTGGTCATGTGTGTGTTCTCTTTTTTCTTTGTCAGTCTTGCTTGAGGTTATCAATTTCATTAATTATTTCAAAGAACCAGCTTTTGGTTTCATTGATATCCCCACCCCACCCCCCTTATTTTACCATTTTCCATCTCACTGGTTTCTGTTATTTTTATTTCCTTCCTTCTGTGTGCTTGCTTTATATTTGGTTAGCTTTTCTTTTTTTTATTTATTTCTTTTCATTCTTCTTTTTTTTTGTTTTTTCCTGAGACAGGGTTTTGCTCTGTCTCCCAAGCTGGAGTACAGTGTCATGATCATAGCTCAGGGCAGCCTCAAACTCCTGGACTCAAGCAATCTTCCCACCTCAGCCTCCTGAGTAGTTGAGACTATAGGTGCCCCACCACACCTAGCCAGCTAATTTTTAAATTTTTAATAGAAGCAGGTCTCTCTATGTTACCCAGGCTGGTCTCAAATTCCTGGTCTCAGCAATCCTCCTGACTCAGCCTCTCGAAGTGCTGGGATTACAGGTGTGAGTCACTGGGCCTGATCCCTTTTCCTGAGTTCTTCAGCTTAGAATATTGATTTGAGACCTTTCTCCTTTTCTAATATAAACATTTAAAGCTATAAATTTTCTCCTAAACTCTGCTTTACCTGCATCCTACATATTGATGGTTTTATTTTCATTTTGTTGAGTTCAAAATATTTTCAGTCTTATTTTCCTTGAGACTTCCTCTCTGGCATTGAATATGTGGAAGTGTATTTCCAAGTGTTGGGAGATTTTCTGGTTCTGTTTCTGTTATTTGATTACCAGTTTGATTGCATTACAGTCAGAGAACATAGTTTGTATTTTGCTGCTTTTATAGTTTGTTAAGGTTTGTTTTATGACTCAGAATATGGTCTATCTTGTTTCATGTATACTTGGAAGGAATGTGTATTCTGCTATTACTGGGTTGAGTATTTTAGAAATAAATCAATTAGATAAAGTTTGGTTGATGGTAGTGTTCAGTTCTATATTCTTGCTGATTTTCTCGCTGTTTTATGTGGAATGCTGAGGAGTGTTGAAGTCTCCATTTATAATGCATATTTGTCTATGTCTCCTTTCAATTCTTTATCTGCAAATCATATAGCTACTATGACTTTCTTTTGATTAGTGTTGCTTTTTCCACCCTTTTACTTATTACCTACCTATAACATCTATTTAAAGTGGGTTTCTTGTAAATAGCACATAGTTGGTGGGTGGTTTTTTTTTTTAATTTCAACTTTAATTATAGATTCAGTACACACATGCAGGTTTGTTACACAGGTATAGTATGTGATGCTGAGGTTTGGGGTATGAATGATCCCATCAGGTGGGTTTTTAAAAACCCATTCTGACATACTCTTTTATTTGGTATGTTTAAGCCATTTAATTTACTGTTGTTATTGATAATGTTGATGTTCATAATGTTGAGTTGAGGTCTACCATTTTAGGATGTGTTTTCTGTTTGTTCTCGCTGATCTTTATCCTCTGGTTTCCCCTTCCTGCTTTTTTTTGGAGTATTTGAACATTTTTTAGTATTCCATTTTAACTTATTTATTGTCTTTCTTACTGTATCTCTGTATTTTTTTTTAATGGTTACTCTAAGAATTACAATATACTTAACAATCTACTTAGAGTTGTTTTTTTTTTTTTTGTTTTTTTTTTGAGACAGAGTCTTGCTCTGTCATTCAAGCTGGAGTGCAATGGCATGAGCTGGGCTCATTGCAAACTCTGCCTCTTGGGTTCAAGCAATTCTCCTACCTCAGCCTCCCAAGTAACTGGAATTACAGGCACCCATCACCAGGCCCAGATAATTTTTGTATTTTTAGTAGAGACCGGGTTTCACCATGTTGGCCAGTCTGGTCTGGAACTCCTGACCTCAGATGATCCACCCACCTCAGCCTCCCAAAGTGCGGGGATTACAGGTGTGAGCCAACATGCCTGGCCTAGAATTGCTATTTTACCACATCTGATGGAATGTAGAAAGCTTACCATCATGTAGGTTCCTCTGTTCTCCCCCATTTTTGTTACATTTATCTCATGTATTACATCTACATACATCTAATGCCCCATCAGACAAGGTTATAATTTTTGCATTTAATCATCAATCATGTTTTAAAGAGCTCAAGAGAAAAAGAATAGTCTATTGTATTTACTTAGGTCTTTACCAGTTCTGTTACTTTTCCTACATTCTTGAAGTTTCAAGTTTCCCTCTGGTTTCATTTGAAGAATTTCCTTTAGCAATTCTTTTAGAGCAGGTTTGCTGGTGATGAATTCTAAGTGTCCTTCATCTGAGAATGTCTCAATTTAATCTTCTTTCCTGAAGGATATTTTCACTGCATATGGGATTCTGGGCTTATTGTTTTGGTTTTGTACTCCAAAGAAAGCAGGAAAGGGAAAACGGAGGATAAAGATCAGCAAGAACAAACAGAAAACACATCCTAAAATGGTAGACCTTAACCCAACACTATGAACATCAACATTTTCCAGCAGTTTTTAAATTTTTTTTTTCTTCTGGTCTCTAAGGTTTCTGATGAGAAACACACAGTTATTCAAGCTGTTGTTCCCTATACACAATGTACCATTTTTATCTGGTTCCATTCCACACCTTTTCTGTGTCATTAGCTTTTGGAAATGATGTTGTCTGGGTGCGGATTTCTTTGGGCTTACTTTGGAGTTCAATGATCTTCTTTAATCTGTAGGTTTATGTTTTGGCAAGTTTGTGGAATATTCAATCATTCTTTCTTCAATTTTTTTTTTTTTTTTTTTTTGCACTGCACCCTTTTTCCTCTAACTCTTTGACTGTGATGATAGAAATGTTAGCTATTTGGGCATTATCTTACAGGTCTCTGAAGCTCTGTTCATTTTTTTTTTCTAATCTTTTTTTCTCCTCTATTGTCCAAATCAGATAATTTCTATTGATCTATCTTGAAGTTCACTGGCTCTTTCTTATCATCTCATCTCCATTCTGCTATTGATTTCACCTAGTGAGTTTTTATTTCACTTATTATACTTTTTAGTTCTAAAATTTTCTTTTGGTTCTTCTTAATAACTCTATTTATTTGCTAAGACTTTCTATTTTTCTATTATTCCTAAAAGTATATTCACTCTTACTTTCCTTTTCTCTTTTTCCTTCTTGCCGTCAGTGGCAGAACACCCATACTTCTTGGAGTCTTTTTATACTGATTACCATAAAAACTCTGTTAATAATTCCTACATCTATAGGATCTCAGTTTAGGCATCTGTTGAATATCTTTTCTCAAGGGAGTTTTTTTTTCTGCTCCTTTTTAGGCTGAGTAATTTTGTATTGTATGCTGAGAAATTTGGGGTTGTATCCTGGACATTTTAAATGTCTAAATACATGAGATTCTGAGTTTGTTTAAATCTGTTCGGTCAGTGGTACTTCAAATTCTGGTCTTCTTGCTCAGTCTGCTGCTACCATTTACTTTTCAGTCTGCAAATAACTGCAGAATTCATTCTCTCCAGGTTTTATAGCTACATTCAGTAGGAAAAACTGGATGGAGTGTGCTTCCTTCATCTTACCTGAAACCAGAACCTGTCTTGATAGGCAAATTAACAAATTAGGCCAATAATTTTAAAAAGTTAAGGCTGTAATTTTTATATGATAAATTGATATTATGTATTGATAAATTCTTATCAATTTTTTACTAGTCTACCACAGTTATATTACTGAACATTATTTTTTTCTTTTTTTTTTTTTGGAGACAGAGTCTCTGTTGCCCAGGCTGGAGTGCAGTGGCATGATCTCAGCTCACTGCAACTGATGCCTCCCGGGTTGAAGCCATTCTCCTGCCTCAGCGTCCCGAGTAGCTGGGGCTACAGGCTTATGCCACCACGCCAAGCTAATTTTTGTATTTTTAGTACAGACAGAGTTTTGCTATGTTGGCCAGGCTGGTCTCAAACTCCTGGCCTCAAGTGATCCTTCCACCTCAGCCTCCCAAAGTGCTGGGATAACAGGCATGAGCCACCGCGCCCGGCCTTGAACATTATTTTTTTTATCACTGCCAGATACCTGGCTCTTTGGCTGTATTAAACTTTCCTGTCTCCTCTGTTCTATTGCCCATTCTGCCCGTTGATTGTCAGTTGCCTATTGTCTTTTTTCAGCTGAGAGAAGGTTGGAATTTTCCAAAAGGAACTTTATGAAGGAGAAGGGATGATACATACAACTGTATTGATTTGGGGAATGACGATAATTTCAGCTGTGTACAGCACCGCCCTGTCTGTAAAGCCCTTGCACGTCCTTCTCATATGATCCTCAAATGACCCCTTTGAGACAATCAGATCCAGTTTATTGATCCCATTTCACAGTTGAGGTAACAGGACTTTTAGATGTCTGATGTGATCTTCTCAAGGTCTCTCAGTTTCGGAAAGGCAGAGCCAGGACCAGGTGGTTTTCCTAGCCACAAATCCAATGTACTTACTGCAGTTTTGTGCTTTAGTTTGACAACTAAGGATTTAATGATTTTATGATTTGGCTAATCCAGTTTACAAAGCATTGTCCTACACATTTTCCGTGGCCCGAGGTGGTCTTAGGTGAACATGCTTCCTGCAAGATCTTTGGATCTTAGCCTTAGTGAGGTGTGGATGGCACCTGCAATCTGGTAGCATTCCTCCCAGGCTATAGCTTATTTCAGTTTCCATGAGGTTTTATTAAATACCTAGTACATTTCTGGCACAGCCCCCAAGCAAGCCTAGGAGACAGAAGGATGAATAAGACCATTCCTAGACGCCTGGCCTCTATGGGCCCCAGTTAATCATCTGAACCTTCCTGGCCACCAAGGGGCCTGCCAGAAGGCTTTGGGGAGAAGTGTCTGAGCTTATGGAGTTCTCCTTTCCCTACAGTCCTCCGGGCCTCATATGAACAGGAGAAAGAAGCGCTTACCCACTCTTTCCAGGAGGCCAGTGCTACCCAGCAGGTGAGAGGGGCTGAGTCATGTCAGTCTCAGATGAGGGTAGGCGAGGACCAATGGGAAAGCAGCATGGAGCACCAAGGCCGCCAAAACTGATTACGTGTGCCTAGGAGTGAGGAGCTGAGGTGATTGTCTTCTGTGTATCCAGGGCCCTGGACGTGGTAACCATGCTATTAGCTCAAGAGGACTGAGTGTGAAATTGAGTTGGGCCTATTTTTCCAGGGACTGCTGGGGAGATCTTGGAGAGACATGGGCCAAGTGCCACAGTGTGATTAGATTCATGGGTGGATGCACAGGGACCTGTGGAAGGATGCAGGGAAGCATCTGACTGAATGTGGCTGTGCAGGAAAGATTTCCTAGAGGGAGTGAGATCTAAGCTGGAATCTGAAGGATGGGTTGGAATTCTTTGGTAAAGAAGGGTAGGAAGGGTGCCTCAGGCAGAAAAAAAGCAATGTGTTCAAAGACATGGAGGAAAAAGGAAAAATATGGAATATCTGAGGAACTGAAAGATGTCCAGGATGCCTGGGGTATGAGTTTCAGTGGGAGAGGGGACTAAGGCTAAGAACGTGAGCAAGGGCCAGAGTGGGAGCCAGTGAGCCACCTTAAGGGGTTGTGCTCTATCCTAAGGGTAATGGTCATGGTTCAAGTAGAGGAAGTTCTTGGCAGTGAAACAGTTTGGAGATAAGAATGTACCCTGCAGCTGGGGGAGTATTGTGGCTGCAGGAGAGGATGTATAGAAGGAGCAGTGAGAGGTGAGCTTGGAAAAATTCATTGAGCCTGGTTTGGATGGGTTTTGAATGCCAGGCTAACAATGATCTTTTATAGCAGGACATTGTCCCCTGCAGTATGGGGAGCCGTTAAAGGCATTAAAGCAAGAAGTGGGGTTGGTATGTTCCTTTCATCTCCTCTCTTTCTCTCTCTCCTTCTCCCTCTCCCTCCCTCTCCTTCTCCCTCTCGGTCCCCCTCCCTCCCCCTCCCCATCTCCCTCCCCCTCCCCTCCCCTCCCGTCTTCTTTTCTTTCCCCTTTTCTTTTCTCTTCTTTCTTTCTCTTCCTGGCATGCAATTCTGCACTGTAAGGGCTGGTAGATCTCAAGCAGTTGTTGAAGTATTTTGATCTTGCATTGTCATGTAGGGTAGCCCAAAGACAGATTAAAGATCCCAAAACTGTTCTCCCTCTGGGATGTGGCGAAATTCACCTACAGCCTTTATGAGGCAGGCTTTGATTGTCTCCATCCCACTCCCTGCTCCAGGAGACCATAGACAGACTGACCTCACAGCTGGAGGCTTTCCAGGCCAAAATGAAGAGGGTGGAGGAGTCCATTCTGAGCCGAAACTGTAAGAAACATATCCAGGTAGGTGGCAGCACCCTGGGCGCTTTTCCTCCTTGAGTCTTCAGGGAGGTCAGGGCCGGGCAACAGGAAAGACCAGCCCCTCTTCAAGGACAAGACTCAGACCTGGCACTCCTACCTACACAAGGGCCTGGAAATAAAAGAGTTCCCATTTCACTGATGGGAAAATTAAGGCCCAGAGAGCGGCATCTGGAATAGTAAAGTGCTCACGTTCTGGATTCAGAGAGAACTAGGTGCACATAGCAAACCTGCCACTTAGCACAAGTGACTCAACCTGTCCGAACCACAGTCTCCTCATCTGTGGTGTTAGTACATGTCTCAAAAGGTGGTATTCGGATACAGGGAGATAAAGCATATTAAACACTTAACATGGGCTGAGAGAGGAAGGTGGGTGACTTGTGAAAGTCCAACAATGAGTTGCTGGCAGAATGGGGAGGAGGGAGGTAGCCTACTGGCCTAACGAGGTCACTCTGTCCCTGTCTAGGATTATGGGAGCCCCAGCCCATTCTGGGAGCAGGAGCTGGAGAGCTTACACTTTGTCATCGAGATGAAGAATGAGCGTATTCATGAGCTGGACAAGCGGCTGATCCTCATGGAAACAGTGGTCTGTGGCTGGGAGTGGCTGGGGGATGCAGCCTCAGGCTCCCGCTTACTGGGTGTTACCTTTGTAAAGCATGTAGAGGGGAGGTGGTTTGAGGAGGTCCCAGCCTAGTTCACTCCAGCTTTGACCTGCCACCTGTGCTGACCACTGAGCTGGTCTGTGGCCAGGCTGGGTCAAGCAGTGGCTCCTTATCATCTGAGTCCTGTGCCTTTTGAGGCTACTGATGTTGCTGTAGCTTGGGTGACACTAGGGCAGGTAGCATTGAGAACACGGGAGGACAGAAGCCTCAGAAACCCTAGGGTTGAATCTAAGCAGGGATTATGTTGCTGTGGAAGTCTCCCTGGCCTTCTGTGTGCCATACAACTTATAATTAAAAAAATAAAACTAAGGAGTTAACAAAAAGCTGCTGACTTTTAATTTTGCCACGAGAATGTTTTTTAAAAAAAAGTCTTATAGGCACTACCATCTCATGTCACCATCCGTTCTTTTCTCAGGAAAGAAAGAGGGTGGGAGGGAGATGGGGAGCCAGGGTGTGTGCCCAGGGAGCCCTGGGGGCTTGGGTCACGTGACATGGAATCACCCACAGGGCTTTATTTTAATCAGATCATCTCAAACATTCCCTGTAGATTTTGTTCGCTCATTTTTGTGGAAACACATAACAGACAAACTTAATTTTATGTATATAGATCATATCCTTCTGACTTTTGGAGAACAAAACGTATTCTTTCTTCATGAACTCATGGTGATATGAGATGGTAGGGCCTGTAATTTTTTTTGCCATTATCCTGTGGCAAAAAGCCAGCAGCCCTTTGTTAACTTTTTAGTTTTATTTTTTTCTAAGTTACCTTATTGCTCCATGAAACGTAACATCTAGTCTAGAATGAATCAGTGCTTTCAGTGACCACAGATAAGAGGGAGGTGACAGCACACATCGTGCAGCGTGAGTTTGGCAGCTTTCTGAGCTCATTCTTATTGTTCTAGAAAGAGAAAAATCTGATATTGGAGGAAAAAATCACGACCCTGCAACAGGAGAATGAGGACCTCCATGTCCGAAGCCGCAACCAGGTGGTCCTGTCAAGGTAGCTGTCTTCCTGCCTCCTTTACTCTCATCCCCACCCTTTTTGCCAAAATTCCCAGCTGGGAGAGTCTTAGAGGGGCCTGAGGAATGGACTGACAGGTGGGCCCAGGGCCTATTTAGGGAATGTGGCTCCTCTTTCCCTAGGAGTCAAGAAACCCAAGGGGGCAGCTCTGCTCAGAAACCAAAGTCCCAATGCCTTGATTAGTATCTGTTTGTCTCTGTCCTGGCTGAGTGTACTCCATGGGAAAGCCCAACATAGGGAAGAGGAAACAGGAAATTTATAGTGCACCAGGCCTAAGTGGAATGAATCAGTTCTTAGGGCTTAGTAAATAAGAGCTAGTATCATGTGTCAGACATAATTTCTTGAATACTGTACATATTTTCTCATCTAATCCTCATAATTACTCTAAGAGCTGGGTCCTATTCTTCTTCTTCTTCCCATTTTACAAATGAGGAGACTGAAATTTAAGAAGAATGAATAACTTATTCAAGATTATGTAGCTAAGTGGTAGAGCAGAGATTTGGAGCAGCTCAGAACTGCCTGCCTGTCTGTGAGGCCCCCGCTCCTTGGTCAACAGATTGAATTGCCTCTTGCATACAGGCCAACAAGGGGGGCAGTGGGAACCCTGCAGCGGGCTGCTGGTCCATCTAAGGAAGGCTTCCTGGGGGAATGGGCTGGTCTCTGTGGCAGCTGCTCCCAGTACGCAACCCTGGGCTCTGTGTGCATCCACAGGCAGCTCTCAGAAGACCTGCTTCTCACACGTGAGGCCCTGGAGAAGGAGGTGCAGCTGCGGCGACAGCTCCAGCAGGAGAAGGAGGAGCTGTTGTACCGGGTCCTTGGGGCCAATGCCTCGCCCGCCTTCCCCCTGGCCCCTGTCACTCCCACTGAGGTCTCCTTCCTCGCCACATAGGGTGCAGGGCCAGGGCCCACCACAACGCCTGAAGTCACAGCTCCTTCCAAGGTTTTTCTGGAGAAGACAGCAGGAGCCTCTCAGTTCTTTTCCAGGAAGGAACGAGGGTGGGAGCGAGATGGGGATCCTGGGTATGTGCCCAGTGAGCCGTGGGGCCTTGGGTTACATGGAATCACCCACAGGGTTTTGGAGGCCCGAGAAACATCTTCCCTTGAGTTGGCCAAGGGAATAAGCAAGAGGAGACATTTCCTCCCTCCCCCGGTACTCTGTCCCAATCCGAGAACTTCCGAGGCTTTCCCAGGGGCAGCCTGTGTCACGTTGGCCATTTGACATAAAGGAGACAGCCCCTGGACCCAGCTTGTCAGCTCTGCTGCCAACTCGCTGACTTGTCAACTTCCTCTAGGTGTTTCCACTCCACCCTGGCCTGCTCAGAGCCTCAGTTTACCCCTGCATTAAAATGGTGGGGGGACTGGTCAAAGGACTCTTATGTCACTGCAGCGTCCCATTCTAGGATTGTCTGAAGGCCGGAGTAGGGGTTGGGGGGAGTGTGGACAAACCCTGCAAATCAGAGTGGGGAAGGTGAGTGGTGGAGAGGGGCCTCTGAAGGCCCTTGGGGCTGACAGGGCCAGGCAGCCTCCCCAACTGAGGCACCATTCCTGGGCCAGAGTCGGGTCCACCAAGGGACAGTAGCCAGAGCTCCTCTTCCTTTACCAGGCAAGGTGCATCCCCTCAGCCCTCCTGGCCCTTCAGTCTTGGTGCCACCTGGGCACAGGGGCAAGCTTGGTGGTTCTGAGTCCATTCATCTGTCAGAGCTGGAACCTCATCCCTGCACAGATGAGGAAACCAAGGCATGGAGCAGTTCCCAGAGTCAAATCTAGATCTCATCTGTCATCCAGGTCTTATCCTTTGCTCTGTTTTTCTCTTCAGGCTCTGGAAAATCAGATTTGTGACTTAATCTTCCGACTGAATCTTCCTCTCCCTGGCCCTCACCCACTTAGTTTCTTTTTCACTCCTGCTCCCTGCCTTAACTCCTCCTCCCACTGCCCCTGATCCCAGGCCCAGGCTTTTACAACCTGGCGCTCAGCTCCCCCATCAGTGACAAGGGGTGGCTAGAGTAACTAACCTCAGCAGGCCGTCCAGTCCTGATAGTCTGTGGATTTCAGATCCTTCTCAGGAAGCTTCATGTCTAATGGAGACTATAATTATAACTCCTGTTCTGCATAGAGCATTTGCATCAAAGGCTTTCCATACCCCTCCCTCCCCTGGTCCTCATAAGATCCTTGAAGCAGGTTGCTACTCCTCATTGGCAACACGGCAAACAGATCACAGGAGTCAAAGGGCCTTGCTCAAGGTCCCCAGCTTCAGCCCCAGGCCCTAAGCCAGCGTCAGAACAGTCAATCTGCATTTTTTATCAGTCATTCTATAGTGACATCATCCCAGACTGCCTTCTGTATTCCCCTGTGTACAGTCTCCTTCTGTTTCTAGGTTTAGAAGTTAAGAGGTGACTGGTTTCTCCATTTCCACAGCCAAACGGGGGAAGAGGTGAGGCTAGGGGAGTGCTGTGCTGATTCTCCAGCCACAGTCAGACAGGTCACCCGGGAGCCTCAAGGAAAGCCCTGGAGGGAATCACATGTGTACTTTTTCATGAAGCTTTTTGCAAAGCACATCTGCGATACACTAGTTTATTGAACTATGTCCAGGAGTAGGCGTGATTGGTGGCCAAGTTATTTGGGGACACCTAAACAGATCAGCGACCTGAATGACTTCTCAGAACCTTTAATATGCCAATGTGTGTGGCAAACTTACAAGAAGGGAGCTAAGTATCCAGCCTCTCCCAAACCTCTTTGAGCAAAGCTTCTGTACCTCCCACACCTCTCCTCACAGGCACATCAGGCTGCAGAATGCGCTTTATAAAGCATTGTTTTAGTCTGGGCGCGGTGGCTCACGCCTGTAATCCCAGCACTTTGGGAGGCCGAGGAGGGTGGATCACAAGGTCGGGAGATCGAGACCATCCTGGCTAACACGGTGAAACCCTGTCTCTACTAAAAAAAATACAAAAAATTAGCTTGGCATGGTGGTGGGTGCCTGTAGTCCCAGCTACTTGCGAGGCTGAGGCTGGAAAATGGTGTGAACCCGGGAGGCGGAGCTTGCAGTGAGCCAAGATCGCACCACTGCACTCCAGCCTGGGTGACAGAGAGAGACTCCGTCTCAAAAAAAAAAAAAAGAAAAAAGAAAGCATTGTTTTAATTGAGAGGGGCAGGGCTGGAGAAGGAGCAAGTTGTGGGGAGCCAGGCTTCCCTCATGCAGCCTGTGGTGGATGTGGGAAGGAGATCAACTTCTCACTCTGGGACAGATGATGTATGGAAACTAAAAAGAACATGCAGCACCTTATTTACGTGGCTTCTGTGTTTTTCTGGGAGAGTGGGGAGGTGGGTCTTCACGAGGACTTCTGCCAGTGGCGGGGTTCTCTGAAGAATAAATCTGGGGCCTGGGTAGCCCACTCGTGGTTCTGGGCACCCTCCTCAAGTACCAAAGCCCCACTGGCCCTTGCTTTGCCCTAATTGTGGATGTGGGGCCTGGGGCTAGGGTGAAGGCTGGATTAAAGGATGGCCTTCAAAATAGACCAAGGCTTGGAGTGAGGCTGAGGTTGAAGTAAGTGGTGAAAACAGAGGGATGGGGTGGGACAGTGCAAGGAATGAATGAGAAGGCAACTTCTGCACTGCAGGACCCCTCTTTGGCATCAGAAACACTGAGGTTCCCACAGATACCTACCCCTGATTCTGCCTATTGCTCCACATCCAGATGCCTGCGGCCAGGGAGGGAGCTAGGAAGGGGTAGAGGAGACATGAGGACCTCGAGTCACGTGGACATGGGTGGTGGCCAAACCAGTGCACTGAAGGTTGGTGGCCCAGCAGGTGTAGACACAAGCATCCCTGGCCCAGGTCTCCTCCACATACAGGGTGCCCTCTGCCTCATGCTGTACCTGGCTCTCCCCGTGTACCACATGGGCCCATTCACTGATGTAGAGTGGTCAGCCCAACGGTAGGGGATAAAAATGGACTGTCCATCAGCTGCCCCAGGTGCATCTCTGACTCACGCACCAGGGTCAGGTAAGAGGCACAATTTATCCGTTTGGGGAAAGGAGAAGTGACTTGCCCAAGGTCACACTTCAGCTTGGTGTCAGAGCACCTTAAAGGCCAGGTTCTTTGTGGAAAACGTTAAGCTTCTCAAGTCTGCAGAGAGAAGCTGGGATTCCCTCCCCTACTCAAAGAGTGTCCAGAGGTAACTCAGTCCAGGGAAGTACTTCCCAATGTAGGTTTTGTGGCCCTCTGCTTCTGTAGGGATGCTACCTCCTCAAAGGAGAGGAAGGGGAAGAATTTTACTACCAAAAGTGTTTCGGAAACATTAAGAAAAGCAAAGTGAAATTGGGTAGACTCCGACCACTGAGTCTGTTACATGTACCTGTGTATTTTGAATCTCCAAGACAGGTAATGGTTATAAGAGGAAGTGAGGTAGGGTGGGAGGGCGCTTTCTGGTATTCCATCCTTCTAAAGAACATGTTGGGGAAATCCTGGTAAAGCCAAGCCAGTGTCTCCTGACCATCTATATGCTCCTTTCCCCTTCTTGGGTCTCAGTTTCCTCTTCTGACAAGTAGGAGAATGATCCCTTACCCTTTCCAACTCCTAAGGCCTCTGTGGAGTTCACCTTTATCACATCTTTGCAGCCACTGCAGGGAATGGAGAGATGAACTCAAGAAGTAGCTGTGTGCTAGTTCAGGCTACACAAATGACTGGAGCGAGGTGGAGCCAGAGTATTTTAAGTCAGGGGGAACAGGGCACCCTCACTGGGTTCCACTGGCCTCCTTTTCAGGGCTACTGAAAGTGGAGATCTTATCAAGTCACAGCTTGCAGAGCACCTTGTTTCCCTATCCTATACTTTTCTTAAATGGCCTCCAGCTTGGTGATAGCCCCTCATGGGTCTTTCTGAGCCACTCTTTCCCTGGGACCCATACAAGATCAGCTCACTGCTCAGATGTCATTGATGGCTCCTGGGAGTCTCAAGAATGATGCTTGAGTTCCTGGGCCCACATGCTCCCCTGCATTCTCCACAGGTGGCAGTGGTGGGACAGATGAGTCTCTGGGTCTCATGTGGGTATGACATGTTTGCCCTGATTCTTTCTCCTGGTACTACAGGTCTGGATCTTCCCCCTCCTCCTCCACAAGGCTCCTATCAAATTCCAGCTCTTCCAGGAAGTCCTTTTACAAATTCCTCAGGTCCTCCATGTTGGTAACATACCTTTTAGCACAGCTGTTCTCCAGATATTTGAATTTCACAGGAGTAAGTTCTTTGAGAAGAAAGAAACTCTACCTCTCCAATACCACTTGGGAAGGTCTGATCTCACAGCAGATGCCAAGAAAACAGTTGCCAACGTTCATCTCCTGTTACACATACACACCTAGCCACAGAGCCTCAGCATTTGCTCCAGCCCCTTCTTTGTGTGGCTGAGGCCAGTCTGGTCTCAGCTTGAATGTCACCTCAGAGATGACTCCCTAACCACTATATCTTAGGTAGACCCTACCACATTGCCCTGTTTTATGCTCATTGTATCATTTGGCATTGTCTACATGGGCACTTTTGTCCATATTTCACTTCTCCTCCCTGCTTAGATGATAAATTTGCAGATAGCAGAAGCCATCTCTTTTAGACTCATCCTCATAACCTTAGTACCTAGTCCAGTGTCTGGCATGTGGCAAGTGCTCATTTTTGGTTAAATTAAGAAAGGAACAAATTATGCATTCTTACGCAGTAATCTGAGAAGTTACTATTTGACAGATGAGAAAACTGGGGCCCAGAAAAGGGAAGCGATTTGCCCCAGGTCACTCAGAGAAGCAGCATCAGAGTTGGGACCAGAATCCAGGTTCATCAGATTCCCAGTCAAGCAGTAGCTCCATCCCACCATGATTGCTCTTGGTCCTAACTAATCCTTCACTCCCACCTCCCTGCCCCAACACTCCACCACCATGTACACACATACACAAAGCCTCCATTACCTGCTGCTTACCTTCTGCCCTGAATATCCCTAGCTAAAGTCCACAGCAATCTCTGGCTCGCCCAGAACCATGCAGGTCACACTGAAGTTTTCTCCTAGTTATACTGATGTTGCTGAAGCTTGGATGATGGGTTTGGGGGAGGAAGATGGGTCTGCCATGGTTAAGAGAGTATAGAAGTTAGAGACAAACATGTTGACTTGATTGTTAGAATTGTTGAATTGATGGTAGATGGATGAATAGAATGAATGGGCAGAATGGCTAAATGGGTAGACGGTGAATGGTTGAGGTGGTTGAATTGATAGAGGATGGGTAGATGTATGAATGGGTAAAATGAATTAATGGAGTATGGGTAGGTGATGGAATGATTGACTGATGGAGGATTCATGCATGGAACAGTTTGACTTGATTGTGAATAGGTCAATGGATAGAAAGGCTGAGCTGGTACCAGCTGGTTCCATGGCTGATCGGCTGGCTGGACAAAATGGCTGACTACATGGAGAGTCATCGAAAGCTGATGTTGTTTAGAGCTCCATAATCCACAGAGCCAAAACCAGAGGTTCCTGAAGAAGGTATATCTCCCCATATCCTCCCCTTCCCTGCCCACCCAGAGCCCTAGACCCATGTGCAATTTATATAGACCAGCATGTACTTGGTAGAGATTTGTCTCATGCCGCCTAGGCTGGCCATGCAGAAGAGGGAGCCAGCCAAGGAAGCCTGGGCCTGGTGGATAGTGAAGCCCTTCTTCAGATCAAAGGAAATGCCTGTCTCCCACTGGGACCTCCTCGGGGGGAGCTCCCAGTGTAGTGTCATCTGGGCCAGGGGGTTTTTAACTTGGAAGGGAAGCAAGGCTGGATGATGAGTGCACAGCTGTACCACCTCATAGTAGTTATATGTAGGGACAAAGAGCTCCTCAGGGTCTGGGAATGTGGGGAAAAAGATTTGTTGCTTCCCAGTGGCTCTACCACCACCCAGGAGCATGAGGTCTTTCTTGGGGACCTGAAACCTCACTATCTCTTCCCATCCGCATTCTGTATGCTCCTTCCTGTCTCATAAGGAAGGGGTCCTGGACTGAGGATGATGCAGACAAGCCTCCTAGTTCCAGCTCTGTCATTAGCTTGCTGTGTGTATTAAAGAAATCTTTCCCTCTCTGCACATGCAATCATGCACAATGCAAGGATTCAGACTTCTTGATCTTTAAGGGCCCTTCAATGTAAAAAATGCAAAAAAGGTTATAGGACGGCCAGGCATGGTGGCTCATGCCTGTAATCCTAGCACTTTCGGAGGCCGAAGCAGGCGGATCATGAGGTCAGGAGTTTGAGACTAGCCTGGACAACATAGTGAAACCCTGTCTCTACTAAAGATACAAAAATTAGCCAGGCATGGTGGTGCGTGCCTGTAGTCCCAGCTACTTGGGAGGCTGAAGCAGGAGAATCACTTGAACCCGGGAGGCGGAGGTTGTGACGAGCTGAAATCACGCCACTGCACTCCAGCCTAGGCAACAGAGTGAGAATCTGTCTTAAAGAAAAAAAAAAAAAGAAAGAAAAAAAAGATTACAGGAAATACTGAACTTCTTGAAGTCAAGTTTTGATTCCCAATCCTACCACCTGCTAGCTGTAGGACCTTGGTTCTCAAATGTCAATTGGGAGCAATAATCCCACACCAGCCTACTTAGTAGAACTGATAAGAAGCAAATGAGATATCGGCTATGAGCATGAGGCCTATGGGACAAAAACATTAAGCAAACTCTATCAAGAGAATTTTTATTTTATTTTTTTGAGAAAGAGTCTTGCTCTGTCACCCAGGCTGGAGTGCAATGGTGCCATCTGGGCTCACTGCAACCTCTGCCTCCCAGGTTCAAGCAATTCTTGTGCCTCAGCCAACCGAGCAGCTGGGATTATAGGCGTATGCCATCACGCCTAGCTAATTTTGTATTTTTAGTAGAGACGGGGTTTCACCATGTTGGCCAGCCTGGTCTCGAAATCTTGACCTCAGGTGATCCGCCTGCCTCGGCCTCCCAGAGTGCTGAGATTACAGGCATAAGCCACCGCGCCCAGCCTTCAAAGTACTTTTTAACACCACAATCTCAGGTCAGATTCTTGGGTGCACTGTGATGTAATGAGCAGGAATGGTCTGGGGACCAGCTTTTTAGAGCGGTGCTGTCCAATAGAACTTTATGTGTTGATGAAAATGTTCTGTATTTATGTTGCCTAATACGTAACCACTCAGCATATGTGGCTCCTGGGCACTTGAAATACAGTTAATGCAGCTGGAGAACTGAATAATTAACGTTCTTTAACTCCAATTAACTTAAATAGCCACATCTGTTTAGTGGCTTCTGTATTAGGTGAAGTTGGAATCACTTGAGGTGCTTTTAAAATGACCAATTCCTGACCCCCAGACCAAGTGAATTAGAACTTGCCTTGGGGAAAAGGGGATTGGTGTCTGTGCTTTTAAAGTTCCACAGGTGACCCTAATGTGCAGCCAGAGTTGAGAAGCGCTGACTATGGGTTCCCACAGCTGTCTGACAATTGGAATCACCTGTAGGATTTGTTGACATGGCAGGTGCCCAGACTTCACACAGTCTTAATGGGATTGAGGCCCAGGAATCTGTGTTTTCAACAGGCTCCCAGGTGATGCTTGGTAGTAGGGGTCCTGAACCTCTAGATAGGGCTGGGCGCAGTGGCTCATGCCTGTAATCCTAGCACTTTCGGAGGCCAAGGCAGGAAGATAGCTTGAGTCCAGGAGTTTGAGACCAGCCTGGGCAACATAGTGAAATCCCATCTCTACAAAAAATACAAAAATTAACTAGGTATAGTGGTATATACCTGTAGTCCCAGTTACTTGGGAGGCTGAGGTGGGAGAATCACCTGTGCTCAGAAGGTCAAGGCTGCAGTGAGCTGTGATCATGTCACTGCACTCCAGCCTAGGCAAGACCGTAAGACCCGGTCTCAAAAAAACAAAACAAAAGCAATAACCTCTAGATTGGATAATTATTACTGTTTTGGTTGCATTTGAGTAAGAGACATTGCTGACTGTGAAGAGTCCTGTGTTTCCTCTGTTGGACAAAGCTGGACTCTGTGACTGCTCAGTTCTCCATGGAACTAGCCATAGAATCTTAGAATGTCCATGAAGGCTCTTGGAGGACTAGTACACTCCCTTCATTTTACAGGTGAGTCTAAAGAGAAAGCCCGAAGAAGCTTATGTTTGGAGGACTTTCCTGGACGCAGGTTCTTGGAGACCCTGACTCCAGGGCACCTGTGAAGAAGATCAGTCTTTTCCTGGTAGGCCAGGCATTCAGCGCATGCGCCGTCCTGACAGTGCGGAGCCCAACAGCTGTATTCCCCGGTGTCCGCGCCAGAGGAGTTCACCAGCAGCAGCTGGCTGCACTAGCTGAAGTGCTTGATTCTGAAAGGCAGATGGTAGGGGCGGGACGGGCAGGCGATGGGGATGGCCCGAGACTCCTAGTGGGCAGCATTTGGTCTACTGACAGTCCTCCCTCCCATCACCGACTTTCATCACCCACCCACCCAATCTTTCCCCCTTTCTCAATGGATCTGTTAGGATTTGCATTGGCCCAACCCGTAGTTTCTGATTGGCTCGCCTAACCGTCCTTCCCTTTGACTTTGCACTTCACGAATGGAATGCCACAAGCGTCTTTGTGCTCCTCGGCACCTTCCTTATGTCTCTTGGTGCAAGCCTGCAAATGCTTTCCATGCACCTCCACCCACAAAGGAGACAGAGTCCCAGGAGATCCCATCTTAAGAGGCTGAAGTGAGAGAGGATAGGCGAATCTTTGGAACCCAGTTTTCTATCCCAGCCTCTGCCTGATTTCCTTCTGGATTGGCAGAGGGAAATGCTGGTGGGGTCAACTTTGCTTTCATTTTTGGCCTCCCTATTATGGTGTCCTTGGCAGAAGAGTGGTATCCAGCCTGCCATCCACCACAGATAGGTCAGACAGACAGGCAGCCTCTTGCCTTTTCATTGCCACCTCTCTCCCTAGAGGCACTATTTGTGGCCCACCCACTACTCCCATTTAAGCAGCCCAGGATTGTAGGAAGGTTGCTTGTCTCCTACTCTGTTCAATCACTATGCATCTGATGGGGCTCGCGGGCCCATCTTACTGTTTCTTTTAGGTCCCTATGGTTGTACATAACAGGATGCCCAGTGTGGGTCCTGAGCCATCTTAATCCCTGTAAACTGTTGTCACTGTGCTTGTGAACTGCTGCCCAACATCCTCTGACACACTCCTAGACCCACTAAAATTTTGCCAGAGTTCTTCCACCCCATACCTCAGGCATCCCTCGCCCTCCTCCAGATACACAGGCACCCTCCAGTGGACCACCTTCCCCCTGCAGTGCTGTTCCAGGGGCTCAAAGGGTCCCCACCTTCGGGAATCGGCCCTTCCCTAACACCTGGGTCAGGATGGAGGGGCATGGGGAGCTTGGGGTTGCAGAGGCTATAGCCTCCATGGGGGTCTTCATCTTCATGGGCTTCTGGCTCCCGTCTGCTTTGGGTTTTCTCTGGCAGGGGGCTCCTGAAAGCTTCACCTCACTGGGGCCAGCTGCTTTGGAGTCCCTCATTTTCTGAGCCTTTGGAGTTCTGCCGTGCTCCGGGATTTCACCTGCAGAGAAGACAGGGTGGGTCTGGGATCACCAGCCTTCACTCACCTCAGTGGAACCTCAGAGTTCTGTCAATTTTTACATTTATTACTACCACAAATAATTCTTACTCAGAGAAAAAATTATACAGCCGGCCAGGCGCAGTGGCTCACGCCTGTAATCCCAGCACTTTGGGAGGCCGAGGTGGGCGGATCATGAGGTCAGGAGTTCGAGACCAGCCTGGCCAACATGGTGAAACCCCGTTTCTACTAAAATACAAAAATTAGCCGGGTGTGTTGGCTCATGCCTGTAATCCCAGCTACTCGGGAGGCTGAGGCAGGAGAATCATTTGAACCCAGGAGGCGGAGGTTGCAGTGAGCTGAGATCCTCACTGCACGATCCAGCCTGAGTGACAGAGAAAGACTCCATCTCAGAAAAAAAATAAATAAATAAAAAATAAATTACATAGCCAAACCAAGACAAAGGATTAAATTTGCTCTGAAGCTTACCATCTAGAGATAGCCACTGTTAATATTTTGAAGCATATTTTTCCAAGGCTTTTAAATGCAAATATTTTAAATATTTTGTTAAAAAATAAAATGGAAAATGTAAGACATATTGTTAATCTGCATTTTAACTTAGGAATATGTTATTATCATTCTATGTCAAGAAATACATGTGCACCAACATTTTATTTTATTTTATTTTTTGAGACAGAGTCTCACTCTGTTGCCTAGGTTGGAGTGCAGTGGCACGATCTTGGCTTACTGCAACCTCTGCCTCCTGTTCAAGTGAGTCTCACGCCTCAGCCTCCCAAGTAGCTGGAATTACAGGCTCATGCCACCACACTCAGCTAATTTTTGTATTTTTTGTAGAGATGGGATTTCACCAGGCTGGTCTCAAACTCCTGACCTCAAGTGGTCCGCCCACCTCAGCCTTCCAAAGTGCTGGGATTACAGGTGTGAGCCACTGCACCCTGCCTACACCAACTTTTTTTTTTTTGAGACAGAGTTTCGCTCTGTCACCCAGGCTGGAGTGCAGTGGCACCATCTCGGCTCACTGCAACCCCTGCCTTTCAGGTTCAAACAATTCTCATGCCTCAATCTCCCAAGAAGCTGGGACTATAGATGTGCACTACCGCACCCAGCTAATTTTTGTATTTTTAGTAGAAACAGGGTTTCGCCATGTTGGTCAGGCTGGTCTCAAACTCCTGAACTCAGGTGATCCGCCCACCTCAGCCTCCCAAAGTGCTGGGATTACAGGCATAAGCCACCACACCTGGCCCTGCACCAACATTTTAAATGACCTGCATGGTATTTTATGGTAGGGATGTATCATGATTTATTTCTTCATTGTTGAGTATTTAGGTTATTTCATATTCTTAACCAAAATAAACAATTCTGGAATAAACATCTTGTGCATGCCCCTTTGAACAGGTCACTTCCTTAGAATGAATTCCTTAGAAGGAGAACTGCTGGTGGGCCCTGGAATGGATTTTACACATTGTTTTTTCCAAGCTTGTACCAAGATTTCAAAACCTTCTAGAATATGCTACAAAAGAGATCATTCAACGTGAGGTTAAATATGCCTAATGATAGGGAACTCAGCACTTAACAGTACCAGTAGCTATCACTGGCAAAGCCTACAGTATTTCTGGAACAGTACTAGCCCCTTAAAATACATTTTCTTATTTCACTGTCTTAATGACTGCAAAGAAGGTATTCTGATTTTACAGGTGAGGCACCTGAGGCTTATAGAGACTAACTTTTCCAAATTCTCTTGTACTGTGCCAAGAAGGAGACCCAGACTCAAACCCAGGCCATCCTAACTCCAGAGCCCGTGGCAGTCCCACCTGTGGCCTTAGTGCAGAATGGGTCCAACTGCTAGGAAGCCCTTTTAGATATCGACCTACTGATTTCATTTTTCTTCCTTGTGGAAGAGGAAGAAAAATTGTCCTTAACTTTTACCCACTGATCTCATTTTTCTTCCTCATGGAGGAGGAAGCAATACTGTTCCATGTGCCTCTCTGCCACCCAGCCCCAAATCATCTCTGCATACAGAGAAGGTTGCACAATTTGTGCCGAGTCCTGAGGCTCTTTCGTGTCCTTCCTAATAGTTCACAGAGGCATCCTTTTCTCTCCATCATTACTGCTAACACCATCTGTGCAAGCCCTGGTCAGAGCACATCTGGACTATTACATTAGCCCCCTGTTTGTCACCTGGCCTCTAATCTGCCTTACACACAATATCACATACATCTTTTTTTTTTTTTTTTTGAGACGGAGTTTCACTCTTGTCGCCCAGGCTAGAGTGCAATGGTGAGATCTCAGCTCACTGAAACTTCCCCATCCCTGGTTCAAGTGTTTCTCCTGCCTCAGTCTCCCGAGTAGCTGGGATTACAGGGACCTGCCACCTTGCCCAGCTAATTTTTGTATTTTTGATAGAGACAGGGTTTCACCACATTGGCCAGGCTGGTCTCAAACTTCTGGCCTCAGACAATCCACCTGCCTTGGCCTCCCAAAGTGTTGGGATTACAGGTGTGAGCTACTGCGCCCGGCCTTTTTTTTTTTTTTTTTTTAAATAGAGACAGGGTCTTGCTTTTTTGTCTAGGCTGGTCTCAAACTCCTGGCCTCAAATGATCCTCCCGCCTTGGCCTCCCAAAGCACTAGGACTACAGGCATGAGCCACCATACCCAGCCCTCATCTTTGAAATAAAGAGATAAGACTAAACCTGAGGTTTTCAGGTTTAAAAACAAACCAATCGATAGGTTGACTATAGATAACAGAACAATTCCTTGAAATACTGAAAGGTCAATGTTAAAAAAGAAATAATAGGGTTACTCTGATTGGAGAGGGTGGGAGCTGGAGACCTACCCATCAGCTTCTCAATCACCACCCACTCTTACTCTAAGGCGGCAGTAAGGCAGCAGAATTCCTCAGAACATAGTTTTAAATCCTTGGACTACATGAGCTCTCGGGGCTCCTTCTCACTGCTCATGACCTATCTGTCTGAGCTCACCTCACTCCCAGCACCCCCATTCTCCAGTTCCTTCTCCTTCCAACAAACCCACCAACCCCAACCATCAGCCCTTTGCTAAACTGCTACTTTCTTACCATGAAGGTGCCAGCCCCTTTCCTTCCATATGAGGCTCCTTGAGGAGCATCTGACAGCCAAGCAGTATCTGGAAGAGGAAATCTGGGATGACAACATCCCTCTAAATCCTGTTCTGAGCACAGTCACGCTTTTGCAGAGATTATTATGGCCCCAACCTCTTCCTAGAATGTCTGGAAGTTGAGAGACAGAGGTGATAGCTCTCTGGGGCCTCAGCCTCTCCTGGGGATTTATCTGCTATCAAGTTCTGGACTATAAATTCTTCAGGCCCTGCCCTCGATAAAGCCCTAAAACTGCTGATCTTTGTGAACAAAATTATAGATGCTTAGATTCAAAGAAGCTAGGAGTAAACACTTAGGATCATAGGATTATATAATCTTAGTATGATGAACTCAGGGTGTTTTCTGTTTTTTGTTTCACTTGTTTGCTTGGTTTTTTTTTTTTTTTTTAGCAACAGGCTCTCTCTCTGTCACCCAAGCTGGAGTGCAGTAGCACAACCATAGCTCACTGCAGCCTCGAACCTCTGGGCTCAAGTGATCTTCCTGCCTCAACCTCCTGCGTAGCTAGGACTACAGGGGCACACCACCATGCCTGGCTAGACTCAGGGTATTTAAAATTAAAATAATATTGCTATTATTTATTGAGTGTTTATGGACTAGGCTGTAGGCTAAGCATTTATATACACCATTTAACTTTAAAACCACCCTGTAATTTTGAGGTTATCATTATTCCCATTATATTCCTAAGTAAACTGAGTCTTAAAGACTCAGTCTCATTAAATCTTGCCAGTTAGTGGAGGAGCCAGAATTAGTTCCATCAGATTCCAGAGTTCCATGCTCTTCAAACCATGACATGAGTCCCAGATTGCTAGACTAAAAATATGATCTTTCAGATCAGAGGGGACCATTAGGTCTGGAAAAGACCTGGAAGAGCACACAGTTCAACCTTGTCATTGCACAGATGAAGAAGCTGAGCTCAGAGAGGTGATTTGGCCAAAGCAGCACAGTGAGCAAAGGAGCTGAGCTGGGAACTCAGCCTCCTGACATCAAGGTTCCGGTGCTCATCACCCTTCCTTCTGCTCCTGCAGGGAAACGTGATCGCACCACTGCACTCCAGCCTGGAGTGCTCCTGGGAAATGAAGAGACGGGGGCCTCAGGACACTGCAGGGGAGTAAAAAGATTTGCTGAGATGGAAGATGCCCATACCTGAAATGACCTAGATGAGCAGGCAACAGGCCAAGAAGCAGAGAACTCTGGGGTCCATGGCGGAGCAACCAGGAGCCAAGACGCAAATGTTGGTAGCAGGGAATACAGGAGAGAGACTGTTGGGGCATGGTCAGGGAAGTGGCCAGGGACCCCTGTCCATGGGAGGGGAGGGGACCTAATTTCAAAAGCAAATCAAAGTCCTGAGTCCTGGCTTCTCAGGACTCCAAACAAAATTCCTTTCTCTGGATTCCCCCTGCCAAGGCGAATGGAGCTATTTAGAGACCTGCTCAGGAAAAAACAGTCCTGCAGCCAGGAGAAGAGGGTCCCCAAGGGCAGACAGACAGGGCTGGGCGGCAGCTGGAGGGGCCATTGAAGGTCACAGGAAGGTCATGGGGGTGCTGAAGGACAGGAAGATGAGAGGACAAAATAGGTGAGTGGGGCTAGGAAGGTGGTGAGGCTTAAACTGGCCTCAAAGCCGTGGGCCGAATCTGGCTGGTTGTCTGCTTTTGCATAGCCTGTGAGCTAAGAATGGTTTTAACATTTTTAAATAGTTGAAAAAAAATTAAAATTTGGTGACATGCGAAAATTGTATGAAATTCAGGTTTCAATGTGTGTAAATAAAGTTTTATTGGAACACAGCCACACTCATTCCTGCACATCCTGTCTATGGCTGTTTTTGCAGTACAACAGCAGAATGGAAGAGTTGGGACAGAGACTGTGTGGCCCACCAAGTCTAAAATATTTATTGTCTACATCGTTACAGAAAGTGTTGACACTTGCGCTAAAGTATGGTATTTCTAGAAAACAATCTCACTTAAATAATATAGAAATAAAATTCACTCTCAAAAAAATACAGATAAAGCTTAAGTTCCATTTGACCAACCCATCAGCCCCCTCCCAACACACATGGCCATCCTCACCTTTCCTCAGAGGTTAGCACGTTGGTGTGTTTCCTTTCAGACCTTTTTCTGCATTTATGTACTTATATGTGTATCTATAGAAAAATACAGTATTTTCATGAGTTCTTTTTTCTGTAAGTGGTTTTATACTATATATACATTTTTTTAATTTGCATTTTTTTACTCAACAATGTGCTTTAGTGCCCTATACAGACCTACCTTTTTTCCCTCCGACCAGCCACCTTTTTTTTTTTTTTTTTTTTGAACAGGGTTTCACCATGCTACCCAGGCTGGAGTGCAGTGGTGCAATCCCAGCTCACTGTAGCCTCAATCTCCTGGGTCCAAGCAATCCTCCCACTTCAGCTTCCTGAGTATCAGGACCCTAAGTGCATGCCACCAGGCCTGGCTTTTTTTTTTTTTTTTTTTTGTAGCAACTGAGTCTCACTATGTTGTCCAGGCTGTTGCCCAGGCTGGTCTCAAGCTCCTGGTCTCAACCTTCATTATTTTTTGAATGCTGCATTGTACTGTAAGGTTGAGCTTTACCACAGTTTATCCATTCCTTTGCCAAAGGAAATTTAGATTGTTTCAGTTTTTTGCTACTGGAAACCACACTGCAGAATGCAAGAACTAGCATTTCAAGGCTCAAATAGCTACATTTTCCTTCAAGAAAATGAAAGAATGCTATTCAATCCAAACATGTCACCTGATGTATTTTCTCTCATGTGTGTTTGTGTCCTAAGTAACCACCACAGGGCAAACCTCTCCAAATGTAGCTGTAAGATTCTTGCTCTCCTGCAGAATTTTGTCTATGTCCTAACTATTTCTTGTAGCCAGTGGAAACCCTCCCAGGTTCTGTTTGAAACAGTATTCCCTCTATAAAATCAATGACCATTCTTGGAACGAGGGAGGTAGGGTAGAAAGCAGCAGAGAATGGGACGCTGGGGAGCTTGGGTTCTCATTATCGCTTTGCTCCTTGCTGTGTGACCTTGCACAGCCTCTTCTCACTAGGCCCCAGTTTCCCGGCCTGTTCAAGGAGGGTGTCGGACGCCTAGAATTCCGGCCTTCCAGGGCTTTACCATTCTCTTTTCAGTGACCAAGTCCACTGAAAAGGAGGGGAAGGGCTTTGAGAGGTGATTGCTTAGCTTCCAGCCTCACAGGCTTACGAATCTCAAGGAAAGTGCTGGGAGCTTGGCAGGCCACCACCTTGAACCCAAGTTCTAGCTGATGGTTTCCCAGGGCAGAGATTCCACAAAAAAAGTATCCACATGTCCCAGATAACGCTCATGCAGGACCCGCCCAAGGCCCCGTTGTGCCCTTGAGCCCAAGGTCCTGGGTCTAGACTGTGAACTGTTGTACGCTCTCAGAGCGCCCTGTTCCTCTCCATCCCCCAGCACTTACCATGGTTTGTAATTTTATGGAATTTGTGTAATTGAGTCATGAATGTCTGTCTCTGGGCTCGTAGGCTCTGAGCTCTCCAAAAGCTGGGACCAGGTCTGCTTTGCTCATGCTTTGTCCCCAGTACCTCAGCACAGCACCTGGCACTTTGTGGGCACTAGACAAATACATGCTGTGAATGAATAGCTGATGCAGGCTGGTTTCAATAGCAGAGACGTGGCTCAGCCTTCTCTTCTAATCCAAGGCATCCCAAAGAGGCTGATAATGGAGGGGTAGGAAACCAAGCGGGCAGGGCACACATGGTCCAGGCAACATTATGAAATTGGAAAGGTCACTCCCTTCCCAGGTGTCAACCTTGAGGTGGGGCAGGTGGTATGGAGTGTTTGAAATAGAAGACCTTGGGAATAAACACTCGTGGAAACTTTGAATTGTAGAATTAATCCATTCATTTATTTTTCATTCATCTAATAGTTATTATCTACTTTAACAAGCAATGGAAACATAAAGAAGACAAGCATTAACCAAAATCACATAAATAAAAATATAATTACCAATTAAGATCTGTATGATCATGGAAAAAAACCAGAATTTTAGGAGACGATGGGAAGGGATGCGTAAAGGACCATCGAGAGGCCGAGCGCGGTGGCTCACGTCTGTAATCCTAACACTTTGGGAGGACAAGGCAGGTGGGTCACTTGAGCTCAGGAGTTCAAGACCAACCTGGGCAACATGGCAAAACCCCATCTCTACCAATAAATAAATAAACAAAAATTAAATAAATAAATAAAAAGGACAGTGGAGGGCTGGGCACAGTGACTCACACCTATAATCCCAGCACTTTGTGAGGCCGAGGCAGGCAGATTATTTGAGCCCCTGAGGTCAAGAGCATCCTGGGAAACATGGCAAAACCTCATCTCTACAAAAAACACAAAAATTAGCTGGGTGTGGTGGCATACGCCTATAGTCCCAGCTCCTCAGGAGGCTGAGGTAGGAGGATTATTTGAGCCCAGGAGATGGAGGTTGATCATGCCACTGCTCTCCAGACTGGGCATCAGAATGAGCATAAAAAAATGAAACAGAATAAAATAAAAATAAAAGACATTGGAGGATGAATTAGGAAGGAATTTCTGAGAAGTGCTGTTTAAGGTGAAATATGCAGTAAGAGCTTGTGAGGCAAGCTCTTCCAGGCTTGGAAGAACTTTCATTCCATGCAGAGGGAATAGCTTGTGCAAATGGAACCTTTCGGTAGAATTCTGAGTGAGTTATAGAACTCTGGAATTCCAGAAAGAGGATCTCAGAGTCATAGAATCTTGAAACAGACTCTTCAACCGGGAAATGGACTCTTAGATGGTTAGAGACTCAGAATCATCGTGTATGAACACAAAAAGAATTTTAAGACATAATTCATTCTCATTCCCCTCTCTGTATGTATAGAAACAAACAAAACTTAAGAGCAAGGTAATAGAACCCAGCTAGAACTAGCTCTCACCTCTTATGATGAATAGGCCAGGACTTCATCCATTAAATTAATAGTGGTAGTAATACTTATATTTATTCTCATTATTATGTGCTAGTTGCTACTAAATGATTTGTTGTCATATCAGTGCATTCCATAACAATCTTGCAAGGTGGATACTTTTATAATATTCATTATTATAACTAAGCTAACAGAAACTCAGACAAAAAAATAAATAAGTGGTTCACAGTCACTGAGCTACAATGTGGTGGAACCAAAAGCCCAGGGCTTTTTCGTTCATTTTCTTTTAAATGTAAAGGCTGTACTGGAAAGCACTGTACTACCCTTCTTTTTCTAATTCAGCTGTTTTCAGGCCTCTCCTTCTCACAGGGGCCCCTGCCATCCTACAACTCGGCCTCCCGTTGCTGAGACCTCATAGTAGAAAATAATGTTTCATTCCAAGTGGTTAGAATCTCCTTATTTTCTCTCGTATAAAAACAAACAATCCTCAACCCTTATAGAGGAATTCCAGACACTGAGAGAGGTCTTAAGGGGACTTTTTGTGGAGGAAGGGGGTGTTCCAGGTAGTCATTTGAACAGTGTCCCTTTTGGCCCCTTCCTCTAGTGAGCTTAAAGTAAGACCTGTCTCTGGGAATATACAACCTCTTCTGACGGAAGCCAGGCAGAGCTGGAACTTGCCAGCAGGTGGCAATATTTGACCATTTCCAGCTTCCTCAGAGGGCAACTGGGAGATCTTGAACTTTTCTTCTTCTATAATCAGAGAAACTACAGCCCTGACAAGGGACATGAGAAAATCTGGAATCTCAGTCCATTGTTCCAGCCCATATCACAGCATCATGCCGTCTCCTTTACAGACACCTGTAGACAGGCCACTCCACAGAGGAAGGGGCCTGGAAGTGCCAAAAAGATGATGTCATCTTCACGTGTTTCCAACCTATGTATGCTTCCTTCCAGGGTTTGTGTCCACCTGGAAGCAAGGCTGCGTGACCCCGGCTTGCTTGCAATTCCACAGCTCCTGGATGTGTAGGTTGTTTCCCTTTTGCACTTAAAAAATACAGTGTTGCTGCTGGTGGGGGAAGGTAAACTCGTACAACCACTATGGAAAACAGTATGGAGATTCCTTAAAGAACTAAAAATAGAACTACCATTTGATCCAGCAATCCCACTATGGGTATCTACTTAGAGGAAAACAAGTCATTATATGTAAAAGACACTTGCACACACGTTTCTAGCAGCACAATTCGCAATTGCAAAAATATGGAACCAGCCTAAATGTCCATCGATCAACGAGTAAATAAAGAAAATGTGGGCCAGGAATGGTGGCTCACGCCTGTAATCCCAGCACTTTGAGAGGCCAAGGCAGGCGGATCACCTGAGGTCAGGAGTTCGAGACCAGCCTGGCCAACAGGTGAAACCCTGCCTCTAATAAAAAAATACAAAAATTAGCTGGGAGTGGTGGCAGGTGCCTGTAATCCTGGCTACTCGGAGGCTGAGGCAGGAGAGTCACTTGAACCTGGGAGGCTGAGGTTGCAGTGAGCCAAGATTGTGCCACTGCACTCCAGCCTGGGCGACACAGCAAGACTCCAACTCAAAAAAAAAAAAAAAAAAGAAAAGAAAATGTGGTATATATACACCATGGAATACTATCAGCCATAAAAAGGAATGAAATAATGGCATTCACAACAACCTGCATTGGAGTTGGAGACGATTATTCTAAGTGAAGCAACTCAGGAGTGGAAAACCAAATATCATATGTTCTCACTTATAAGTGGGAGCTAAGCTATGAGGACACAAATACGTAATGATATATAATGGACTTTGGGGACTCTGGAGTGAGTGGGAAGAGATAAAAAGACTACACATTAGGTGCAGTGTACACTGCTTGGGTGACAGGTGCACTAAAATCTCAGAAATTACCACTAAAGAACTTATCCATGTAACAAAAAACTACTTATTCTCCAAAAACCATTGAAATAAAAAACAATTTTAAAAATACAGTGTTGGATAGCAAAACCTCGTCTCTACCAAAAAATGAAACAAATTAGCTGGACGTGGTGGTGCACACCTGTAGTCCCAGCTACTCCATAGGCTGAAGCGTCAGGATAGCTTGAGCCCAGGAGGTTGAGGCTGAAGTGAGCTGAGATTGTGCTACTGCTCCAGCCTGGGGGACAGAATGAGACCCTGTCTCAAAAAAAAGAAAAAAAAAAAAGTTGGGCATGGTGGCTCACATTATACCAATGCTGGTGTAATCCCAGCATTTTGGGAGGCTGAGGCAGGAGGATGGCTTGAGCACAGGAGACCAACCTAGACAAGATGGTGACACGCCATCTCTACAAAAAATACAAAAATTAGCTGGGCAGGTGGCATACACCTGTAGTCTCAGCTACTTGGGAGGCTGAGTTGAGGGGATCACCTGAGCCTGGGGAGGTCAAGGCTGCAGTTGAGCCATGATCACACCACTGCAGTCCAGCCTGAGTGAGAGAGTGAGACCCTGTCTCCAACAACAACAATAAAACAGTGTTGGGCCTACAGCTTCCCCTGTATTTTAGATTATTTTCTTAGGATTGATTCCTGTAAGTGATGAGCAGTATATTAGTGTTTACTCCTACTTGCTGCTGTAGCTCAGGAATTAAGGCTCTGGGCTCTGCAGTCAAGGGAATCTGGCTTTCAATCCTGCCTCAGTCACGTGGGCTGAATTTGGGCAAAGACCAAAACTTTCAGTTACTTTTATTGCAAATTAAGAATACAAATAGCCCTGACATTTGTACACTACAGCCCATTCTGTCTCCAAATTGCTGCAGGAATTCTCTCTTCTCTCTCCTCTATCAATTTTTTTACCTTCTATATGATAACTCCCACCAGCATACAAATATGCTGTTACGTCTTCAATCTTTAAAAAAATCAAACAAAAGCCCTTGACACCAGTTCCCTTGCCAGACACTGCCTCATTCCCTTGCTGGCCTTCGCAGCAAAACTCCCGGAATAAGTAGTTTAGGCTTTTTATCTTACACCGTTCCCATCAGGCCTTTACCCCCAACATTCTGCAATTCATAGCAAAAGATAAGTTGGCTTTCACATTGCTAAACCCAATGATAGATTTGTAGACCTTGTCCTACTTTACCTAAAAGCAGTATTTGACACACCTGATCACTCCCTTATTTTTCACTTTGCTGCCACATTCTCCTGGGGTAGTTTCCTCCCATCTTACTACAATCTCCTTCCCAGTCACCTTTGCTGAATTCTTTTCTTCTCCCCAACTCTTTTTTTTAAATTTATTTTATTTTATATTTTGAGAGTCTCGCTCTGTCTCTCAGGCTGGAGTGCAATGGTGCCATCTCAGCTCACTGCAATCTCCACCTCCTGGGAGTGATTCTCCTGCCTCAGCCTCCCAAGTGGCTGGGATTACAGCATGCACCACCATGCCCAGCTAATTTTTTGTATTTTTAGTAGAGATGGGGTTTAACTATGTTGGTCAGGCTGGTCTTGAACTCCTGGCCTCAAGTGATCCACCCACCTCAGCCTCCCAAAGTGCTGGAATTACAGGCATGAGCCACCGGGCCCGGCCTCTCCCCAAATGGTAACATAAGAGTGTCTCAGACTTGGTCTTTAGTGTCGTGGGTAATCAGCAACTATTTGGGGCTGGTGGTACAGGCAGTTAAGAATTTACCAAGGCAGTTGTAGGTAAAGAAAGGCAGATTTATTAGAGAAAGTATGAAAATACGTTGCTGCCAGGCGTGGTGGCTCATGCCTATAATCCCAGCACTTTGGGAAGCCGAGGCGGATCACGAAGTCAGGAGTTCGAGACCAGCCTGATCAACATGGTGAAAACCCATCTCTACTAAAAATACAAATATTAGCCAGGTGTGGTGGCACGCACCTGTAATCCCAGCTACTCAGGAGGCTAAGGCAGAAGAATCGCTTGAACTCAGGAGGCGGAGGTTGTGGTGAGTCAAGATCACGCCACTGCACTACAGTCTGGGCGACAGAGTGAGACTTCACCTCAAAAAAAAAAAAAAAAAAACAGAAAAGAAAAGAAAATACGTTGCAAGGGTGCAACGGGCAAGTTAGTAAAACAGAAGCTAACTGCAAGAAAACAAAGTCTGGCTAAGGATTTTAGAGGATGGTACTTGTGCTGTGTGCTGAAGAGGGCTTTGCGCAGTACTGATAACATCAAGGGTGCAGGGAGCTTGCGTGCATTTTTCTATCAGGCGAGGGTCTGGCGATAGCTGGGCGCAGATAAGATTGTGAGTTATTCGCACAGGAGGGCTATGCATCCTGGGCCATGAAGAAAGGCAGACTTAGAGCTTATCTGCTTTCTCTGTTTGCTTTCCCTTGGTCCCGCCAGCCTGACTCCTTTTCCCGAATTAGGACTCCATATTTAGTTCTCTTCTCCCTTAAGGATCTCATCTCTTGAACTCCAGACTTGACTAGCCAACTGCCTACTTGACATCTCCTGTTGGGTGTCTAATAGAAATGTTCAACAAACTGGTCAAAAACTGAACTCCTGATCTTTTCCCCACTTCTAATTCCCAAAATTGCTTTCCCTGCAGCCTTGCTCATTTCAGTTGATGGTAACTCCATCCTTCCAGTGGCTCAGGCCAGGATCCCCGAAGCCATTCTTGACTCTTTCTCATCTCCCAACTGATCCTTCGGAAATCATGTTCAACCTTCAAATACATCCCATCTCCAACCACTTCCCCCACCTGCATTTATACCAGCCTGTCTCTTGCCTGGATTACTGCAAAATCTCCTAGCAGATCCCCTTCTTCTACTCTTCCCCCTAACAGTATTCAGTATTTTCAACACAGGAGACTTCAGTGACCCTTTAAAAAATATGTCTTGGCCGGACACGGTGGCTCACACCTGTAATCCCAGCACTTTGGGAGGCCAAGGCAGGTGGATCACCTGAGGTCAGGAGTTCAAGACCAACCTGGCCAACATGGTGAATCCCCGTCTCTACTAAAAAAATACAAAAATTAACTGGGCATGGTGGCAGGTGCCTGTAATCCCAGCTATTTGGGAGGCTGAGGCAGAAAGAATTGCTTGAACGCATGAGGCGAAGGTTGCAGTAAGCCAACATGGCACCACTGCACTCCAGCCTGGGCAACAGAATGAGCCTCTGTCTCAAACAAACACAAAAGTCTTATCCAGAATATAAAAAGGACTCATATAACTTAACAACAAAAAAGACAAACAATCCAATTTAAAAATGAGCAAAAGGCATGAATAGATATTTTTCCAAAGAAGATGTACAAATAGCGGCCAATGAGCACACAAAAAAGATGTTCCACATCATTAGTCAGAAGGGAAATGCAAATCAAAAACACAATTATAGATGCCATTTCATAATGACTAGAGCACAAGTTTTTTGTACTTTTGTTTTTTTGAGACAGGGTCTCACTCTGTCACCCAGGCTGGAGTGCAGTGGTGCGATCACGGCTCACTGCAGCCTCAACCTCCCAGCTTCAAGGGATCCTCCCACCTCAGCCTCTCCAGTAGCTGGGATTGCAGGCATCTGCCACTACCCCTGGCTAATTTTTTGCAGAGATGAGGTTTCGTCATGTTGTCCAGGCTGGTCTCAAACTCGTGGGCTCAAGCAATTCACCCACCTCGGCCCTCCCAAAGTACTGGCATTACAGGCGTGAGCCACTGTGCCTGGCCGGGTACAAATTTTTAAAAAATAAAATACAACTGTTGGCAAGGACATGGAGAAATTAAAAGCCTCATACATGACATGGCTGATGGGAATATAATATGTTGCAGCCACTCTGAAAAAATGTTTGGCAGTTCCTCAAAAAGTTAAATGTAGAATTACTATATGACCCAGCAATTTCATTCCTAGGTAAGTCCACAGCAACAATTGAAAACAGATACTCAAATAAGTATTTGTATACAAATGTTCATTAGTAGCACTATTCACAATCAGCAAAAGGGGGAAACTGCACTATCCATCAACAGATGGATGGATAAACAAACTATGGTGTACTTATACAATGGAAAATTATTCAGCCATTAAAAGGAATGGAGTGCTGGGCCGGACACAGTGGCACATGCCTGTAATCCCAGCACTTTGGGAGGCAAAGGCGGGTGGATCACCTGAGGTCAGGAGTTCAAGACCAGCCTAACTAACATGGTGAAACCCCATCTCTACCAAATACAAAAATAAATTAGCCACTCGTGGTTGCGCATGCCTGCAATCCCAGCTATTCGGGAGGCTGAGGCAGAATTCCTTGAATCTGAGAGGCGGAGGTTGCAATGAACTGAGATCACGCCATTGCACTCCAGCCTTGGCAACAAGAGCGAAACTCCGACTGAAACTAAACTAAACCAAACCAAAAAAAAAAAAAAAAAAAAGTAATGGAGTGCTGATACATGCTACAGTGTGGATGAACTTCAAAAACATGCCACATGAGGCTAGGCGCAGTGGCTCACGCCTGTAATCCCAGCACTTTGGGAGGCCGAGGCAGGTGGATCACCTGAGGTCGGGAGTTCAAGACCAGCCTGACCAACATGGAAAAACCCCGCCTCTACTAAAAATACAGAATTAGCTGGGTGTGGTGGTGCATGCCAGTAATCCCAACTACTCGGGAGGCTGAGGCAGAAGAATCGCTTGAACCCAGGAGGCGGAAGTTGTGGTGAGCCGGGATCACGCCACTGCACTGCAGCCTGGGCGACAAGAGTGAAAAAATAACAACAACAAAAACAAACAAACAAAATGCCACATGAAAGAAGTCAGACAAGAAAGGTTGCATCTCATGTGATTCCACTTATATGAAATATCCAGAATAGGCACATCCATAGAAGCAGAAAGCAAATTGGTGGTTGCCAGAGACAAGGGGTAAGGGAAAGTCAGGAGTGATTGCTCAGTGGGTATAGTGTTTTTTTTTCCGTGAAGAGAATGTTTTGGAACTAGATAGAGGTGGTGGATGCACAACATTGTGTCTGTACAAAATGCCACTGAATTGTTGACTCTAAAATGGTTAATTTTATGTTGTGTGGATTTCATCTACCTAAAAATAACATCCTTTCTTTGCTCGATACCCTGCAATGGATCCCCAGTTGACTCAGAGTAAAGATACCCTGCAATGGATCCCCAGTTGACTCAGAGTAAAAGACAGCGTGCCTTCAAGGGCCCTGGAGGTCCCATCTGATTGGGTCCCTCTTATCTCTCCTCTCCCTCCCACTCACTCCATTCCAGCCACACTGGCCCCCCTGCTGATACTCGGAGGCGCCAGGTCGCCCTCCTGCTAGGAGCATTTGCTCCAGCAGTTTCCTCTGCCTGGAACACTCTTTCCACAGGTATCTGTCCAATTCTTCTAACTTCCTCATCTTCTCCTTACCAATCCCCTGGGGACAATAATTCTCAGTTTCCTCTGTATTCTCAGTTTATCAATTTTTCCTGTTCTAGCGCTGGATTACAACTGCTGGTCTCCCTGCCTGCCTTCCCCTGCTTCCCAGAGCACGAAGAGGCGTGCCTCCGCAACCCACTATTTGTGTGACCTTGGTCCAGGAACTGGACTGGGCTCTCCTCCTGAAAGTGGGTAAATAATGTCACCGACCTAATGAGGCTGTTGAGGCATGGAATCTGATCAGGCAGATAAAGTGCCCCTGGCAAACCTCAATTTTCTGTTTCTCAACAAAGCTTTAGCGAGTTGTAAGGATTTGCGGGAAAGTGTCCAGAATCGGGAGTCAGGAGCCCTGACTTCTGCCCTGAAGGGCCGCGTGACCTTGGCCAAAGCCCCTAATCCTTCTCGGTCTCAGATCCGGGGGCTGGAAACTGAGGAGGTTCTCCCGGCAAGCCCCTCGGGCTAGTGACATTCTAAGATTCCAAGAACGAAGGAGCTAGAGGGGTGGGGTGGAAGAGTGAGGCGGGCGCGCCGGATTGGCCTCTGCGCGCCACGTGTCCGGCTCAGAGCCCACGGCTGTCCTCCCGGCCCGCCCCGCGCTGCGGCTGCTGCTGGGCTAACGGGCTCCGATCCAGCGAGCGCTGCGTCCTCGAGTCCCTGCGCCCGTGCGTCCGTCCGCGACCCGAGGCCTCCGCTGCGCGGTGAGTGGGCTGAGGCTGGAGAGGGGAGTCGCTCTGGGAACCCTTTCCCGGGGGCTGCAGAGACACAAGCAATAAGCGCCCAGTCATCGGCCGATCGGCACCCCCCGCCAGGAGCGGGGACGGGAGGGCGCGGTAACCGGAGAGTGTCGCAGACTGGGTGTGTCTGGGGAGCGCAGCGGAGCAAATCTGGGGCCGGGGCGGAGAGGTGCGCGCGGAGGGCGCCCTGGCTGGGGGAGGGGAGGGGAGGGGAGGGAGTCCCGGCGCTGCAGAGGGTCTGGTTGAGGGTCCTGGGCGCCGGAGCTGAGCCAGGGGCTGGTCCTGCCGGCCTTAATTTGGGGGGCTCAAGAGACTTTGAAGGTCCGGGGTTGGGGTCAGCTGGACGCCAGTCAAAGGACCCGCAGAGAAGGGTGTGGCTGAGGCCCAAGACTGAGAGCGGGAGCGTTGGACCCTCCAGCTGCTTATAAAATGGCTTGTATGTGGTGTCCGGGGAGGGCTGTCTGCGTGCAGAGAGCTGAAAGTCCAGTCGTACATACCTCAGGGCCTCATTGGACCCCATCCCCTTTGGGCCACTGCTTGTCTATGAATGCAGTCTCCCAACGGGGCTCCGAGGCCTCCTATGGTGAGGCAGGGGCACAACGCTTCTTTCTGCTTCCCCTAAGCGGTCTAGGCCTTCCCAAAGTTTAGGGGCTTCAGATGATTCCCCATATACCAGCATGGGAGCAAAATACCCTGAATCGGAATCCCAGCCCCTGTTGCAGTGTGACCTTGGGCGGTGGCTTTCCCTCTCTGAGCTGAATTTCCTTCTCCAAGTCCATAGTTGAGAAACCCAGTCTCTTTCAAAGGAAACAATGGCTTTGAAAATTGATTTATTTGTCAGCTGTATGGAATGATTGCAGGTTTGGGAGTCTTGATTATAGATTTGGGAAGCCTGGCACAACCATTGTAGGCCCTACAAGGGGAAAGGGCAGGAGGTCCTTTGGGACAACTAATCTGGCCACGGCTTCCTGCCTCCTCCTTCCTTTCCCTAGATTCTAGTGGGTCTTCTCTGACACTTCCAAATTTGGACATATGGCTCCCGGGTTTGTGAAAGGACTCTGGTTTCCCCCCAAGAGTCCACCCTTTTCCCTCCATTATTCCTTCCCCCTTGCCCAAAACATGCTTGGGATTGCTTCCACTGACCCAGATGGCATATCCTGACCTGCGTAGCCCTTCATGGTGAAGTGAATGACCACCCCAGTTTCAGCCCCTGTGGACCCTGACCTTCTAGCAGGCAGGCCCTGAGCCATGCAGAGGGCACTGGCCTGGGGTCAGATGAAAGCCCGGTTACAGTCCGGATGTGCTGGGGCTTCTTGAGCAAGCCCTTTCTCTAAGCCTTTGTGCCCCATCTGGAGCAAAGTCTGCTGAACTGGCTGCCACTTCCAGTGCAGACATTCTAGGATTCGACTGTTCTAACATTTAGGATTCTGGGAGTTGGGTGGGGCTGGGGAGGGCAGGAGGCAGAGGCTTTCATCCCCCTCTGCAGCTGTGACAATCACTCATCCATCTTTCTTTGCCTTATCTACCCTTTGTTCCTAAGGCAGCATCTGCTGAGATACAGAAAATATTTGCAGTTTCTGGATAAGGGCCACAGCTGTTGCTGGGGCAAAATGTAGATGTGAGTGTGTAGAGGAGGGGCCAGGGAAGCCCAAGGCCTGGCCTCTTGAGACTGACTCCTGGGATGAGGTGGGGGAGACTGCAGTGCTGGGTAGCTGCCAGTGACTGGCACATCCACACTGCAGCATCCAGAGGGAGCCCTGGGCCACGAGGATCCAGCCTCAGACCCAGCCCCTGCCCTGCCACTAATCAGCTAGGCACCCTGGGCACACCTACTACCCCTCTGGGGCTTAGCCCCTTCCTCTCTACAGGGACGGGACATATACCCAGGACACCCCACTGGTATTAATAAAATGGGTTGGATCTGAATGGCTTTTGCTCTACCATTCTAGGATTTTCTAGGGAGGCCCTGTGGAGTCACCAGCCTCACCCCACCCAGCCTCTCCGATATACTTTCAGGGTGGCGACAAAGCACAGGATGTGGTCTCTACCATGATTCCTGAGCATGCATGCACCCCTTCTCCTGCCAATAGAGGGGAGGAAGTCGGAGGGGTATCTTTATGCCTATAAACTTGCCTTGGAATCTAGCCTCATTCCCTTTCCTCCTGGAGTTGAGAAGCCCCCACAGAGACTGGCTATGGAGGAGTGACTGTCCATAGGTTCCTTGGATGTCCCGCCTATCTGCAAAATGAGAATGAGATTGATACCTTAATGAGGCTGTGAGATGGCAGATATGAAAGTGCTGTGTTATCTCAAAAGGGTGTGGTGCTTGAGAAGGCAGACGACCTGAGCCTCAAGTTCCTCTTCTGAAAAACCCATGTCCTAGTGGTCCTTAAATAATAGCAATAAAATGGTAACCACTATTACCTCTTGAACCCTTAAATTTGCCAGGCCCCGGCTGAAGCCTTGCTATGTTAGATGCTGTTATTAATGCCTATTTTGCAGACGTGGAAACTCCAGCCCTTAACAGTTTAAGGAAGAAATAATAATGATAAATGCTTATAAAATATAGTGCTTCCTGTGTGCCAGGTCCTCTTCTAAGCTCTAGACTTGTCTTAATTTTTTTTATCCTCATCATAACTCCTATGAGGGAGGTGCTATTTTTAACCCATCATTTTTTTAAAAATATGAAACAGGCACAGAGAGGCTCAATACTTGCACAACACCACACAGCTACTAAATATCGCCCTCAGGCTTCAATCTCAGGCAGTCTGGCTCCAGCGTCTATACTGTGAGACACTACTTTGCTGCCTCTCACAAAAGTGACCCAAGCTGGGGTTCAAACCTAGGCTAGACTAGTTCCAATCCTGAGGCAGACAGATGATCTCCTGAGGCCTTGTCCAGCCCTAGGATCAATGGTTCTGGGTCAGGAGAGGAAAAGACACTGCTCTCTAAGAAACCCCAGTGTGTCAAGCTGGGGAGTGTGCCCACACACAGAGCCGGGGATGGCATTTACCCCAGCTTCATCAGAATCAAGGCTCCTGGAGGGTTATGGAGCAGGTCCTGGGTGTCTTCCTGCAGACCGGGGGAGAAGCCAGCAAGAAAGAAAGGGCAAAGAGGGAAGGATCTAGATTTTATAGGCCAGGGGCCTTCTAAGTAGGATGGATATAACCCAGGATGCACTGAAGATGATCTTTTGGGGTTACAGGAAGAAACTATTGGACTCCTTATTAAATGTACTTTTAATGTCATATTTTAAAAGTATATTTCTGTTTATCATGGTAAATACTCAATTTTTCTTTGGTTATGGGTTGTGTATGGGATCAAAATATATATATATACTGCAAACTGCCATATGATATCACCTTATCACCAGCTTTGTGGGGCCAGGAGCCTTGTCTGTCTCATTTTCTGTTCGACCCCCAACTCCTACCAGTGGGCCTAGTTTGTAGGAGATGCTCAAATAAATGTTTATGGAAAAACACGTCCCTGCTTGATGACTGATTTTCTTCTGATGTTGGGTAAGTGACTTAACCTCTCTAGTTGATCTCCTGGCTATAGAAAGAGGAGTAAAGCACAGTTTGAAAACCAATAGTAGTTGGTTCCATTTGCTGAGGTCACTAAAGAAAGCATGAAAGCCACTTAGTGCATTTTACCCCCAACCATCCGTAGGAGCCACGCCCTGTGGGAGGGGATGCAGGAAAGAGGCATATGCAGTAATTTTCTAAAAAGTGTAAAATTATGACTCATACAGATACAAAAATGATCATGTGCTGTTCTACTTATTTTTTTTTCTCTTTATTATTATTATTATTATTATACTTTAGGTTTTATGGTACATGTGCCCAATGTGCAGGTAAGTTACATATGTATACATGTGCCATGCTGGTGCGGTGTTCTACTTATTAATCAATGACCACACCAGGCAGATGTTATAACTAGCTCAAAAGACACATATGTATTGAAAGAAATGTGCAATTAGAGACAAAACTGGTTTTTCTACCTGAGGGGGTGGGAAATCAATTGCACATTTACCAGATAGGGCAAGGAGTATATATTAGAATTGCTTTGTGTTACCATCAATTATTTGCAACTTACTGACCTGTAAAATAGCTCAAAGACAATGAAAGTCTAGAGTCAGACAACCTGGAGGGTTTTCATTTGAAGTACAGATTCTTTCCCATAATACCTTGGAGGCTGGCAGCCCTTATCTAATGGAGAAATGATAAGTCCACAGTGTTTGACCAAAACCTGTCAAATCAAGGTGGTTTCAGAGCACCCTACGGAGGAATACCTTCTGGCTTGTTAGAAAAGGTGACATTGGAATCCAGCAGCTAACAGTGGTTCTCAGCCTCCTTGGCTGCCATTAAAATCACCTAGGAAAGTTTTTAGAAATTACCAAAGGCCAGGCCTCACCCCAGCAGTTGAGTCAGAATCTCTAAGGGCTGACCTTAAATCTTTGGTAATTTTGAAAAATTCCCCCGGTTCTATTAGTGAAGCTAGAATTGAGAAGCACTGATATAGATTCTGGAAAGCTGGATTAAAAATGTTGGTGGAAGGCATTCCTGGTTTAGCAGGGGAGACAGGGCGAACAGGAAGGTGGTGATGGCAAAGAAGTCAGGAAGGAGAACCAAGGGCCTCGACTGCTGAGCTTAGAGGCCCAGTATTAAGGGGCATCATTGGAGACTTGTGAGCAGAGGAGTGCTGTGGCTCAGGCTGTAGCCCCTCAGGCACTCCCCTGAGGCAGAGGTCTGGGTGGGTTTTTTTGGCATGATTTTCCATATTATGCCTTTTTTCTTAAATCACCCTCCCACCGCACCTGGTTTCACCCCCTTACGCTCAACATCTCCTTTCCCTCAAAAGTGCACTCTGTTCCTCCACAGCCCAAGCTACCTTTCGATGACAGAAATGCTTTTTCTTACCCTGGTGTTACTGTTCTTCCTGGCATGCCCCCGCCTCCATTCCATTGAATCCAGGTTTTGACTGTGCACCTCTATCAGCCTGCACCCCTAATATTTTCTTTAACTTTATACACATATAACAAATAAAAATGGGACATAAAAGGGTAAGATTAAAACATTTGGAAAGTGGTGATACTCTTGTCCTGCACCCCAGTGGATTGTCATACCCATTACCCCACTTTGGAGACTACTGCTGTAATAATGATGATTGTGGCAATAGAAGTCACCGTTTATTAAACATTTAATCTGTACCTGGCCATGCTAAGTATTTTACCTGCCTTATTTCATTGAATCTTCACAAAAACCTTACAAGAGGGTCATTTCAGGATGAAGAAACTGAGGCAGAGAAATTCCATAACTTGCCCAAGTTACTGAGCTCGAAATTTGCCTGGTCAGGATTTGAACTTGGGCATCGACCACAAAGCCTGCATTGATTCTAATGCCACATTGCCTCCATTGTAAATGTTTGGGCTTATCATAATAAAAGCCACCATTTCTTGAGCCTTTACTGTGTGCCACGCACTGTGCTAAGTGTTTTCCCCCTGTTACTTCATTTATTTCTCAGTACCTATAGGTATTTCTATCTGCATTTCACAGATGTGGAAATTGAGATTCAGTTTAAGTAACTTACTTACATCACAAACTGCTGGGCAACATCTGTGCCTGAAGGCCCATGCCTTCACATGACTTGGACAAAACCCTTCCCCTATCCACATCTCTGTGGTTGGGCAGTGGTGAGCCATTCCTTCTAGAGTCAGCCTGGAGCTCTCGAAGGGGAAGGAAGAAAATGTGATTGATTGCAGGCAAAAGGATGAGGCAACAGGTGGCCACAGCAGCACAAAGCCACCCAGGCCATTCATTCTGCTCCTGTGTGGGTTTCAGGAATGATCAGTCATGATAAGTCGTCACAGTGTATCTCATCTAGATCTGAGAGAATCAGCGTTCCTGGGAGGAAAGAGGCACAGGTCTGGAATGACTCTGTTTACTAGTCTTGAACAGCTCTTTCAACCAAGATGAAGAACGTTGCATATTGGCGGGTGGAGATGGGGAGGAATCCTGTGGCCTGGGAGATAACCCTCCTTGGACTGATATTCTGCTGTGAAAATCCTGGGTTGAAGTCTCTAAAAGCCTCTAACTATAGATCCTACCAAAGAGGGAGTGATGTATTGTCCCTACTTTAGAGATGAAGAAACTAAGGCTCAGAGAGGGATCTGTCTTGCCTGAGGTTACATGGGGGCAGGCTGGGAACCAGAACCGGGGTCTTATTCTTTGGACTCTTCCTGGTGTCCCGTTGCAGCCAAGACCCACAGTTGTGTGGGGGCTTGTTATGATCGAGGGCTGCTAGGCTGAGATGTTGGCTGCTTCCTGGGCCCTGGCAAGTCACTTTCTCTTTCTGAGATGCCTTTACCCCGTCTAGAAAATGAGGGACTTGGAGTCATGGATTATTAAGGGCCCTTCTGGGATTCTGAAACGCTAGATGTAAAATATTCAGCCAATTTGAGCAGTATGGTCTAGGTTGCTCTGGGAGGGATCAGAAGCCATCTTAAAGCCAGGGTAAATGGTGTGTTTATGATTAGCTCAGGAGCTTTCCAGAGCCCTCAGAGGAGGGGCTGTGGAATCAGTAGGGGGACTGGCCCTCAGAACTGCAGTCTGAACATCTAGTTCTGGAAGGAGCTTGCTTTTTACATATGAACCGTACACTCACACAAGGCACACAGAAACTGCTCTCAGAGCTGAGAATATTTTCCCAAAGAGTAAGAGGCCCCTCCTTGGAGCCATCTCTCCTTGGAAAGGGGAGCTCCTCCAGATGGGCCTGGGCTGCAGCCAGCAGCTAAAATTGCCAGCAACAAGCCCAGAGGAAAGTGCTTCAAGGCTGGAGGTGCAGGTGACAGTCCTCAGCCCTCCCTCTGTCTGTGTCAACTAACTTCCTGGGTCTCATTCAGTCCCTGGTTCTCTGCTAGCCTTGGGCTTCCTTCACTGTCTCCCCCTACTATCCCCCAGGTCAGAGGAAACCGAGAGCTGGCCTCCAGCCTTATCCTGGGGTAGATGTGGGCCCCATCCTCCCCCCAACACACACTGGAAAGGGGGTACAGTTTCCATTTCCTGGTGAGAGCTGCACAGTTGTACCAAGGGGCCCCTGGTTGCCAGGGAAACAGCAAGGTTTCCTCAAGCTGAGCTGAGCTGAGCTGAGCTGCATTTGCAGGCAGATCTGTCCTCTGCCTTCCACTCCCAACCCCATCTGCTGATTTCTCTGCTGACTGCAGCTTGGGGAACTCATAATCAGCCAGTGGAGACACAGAGGCAAACACGACAGAGGCCCTGTCCTCAACTTCCCACCAGCACAGTGAATATCACCATTTACTAAGAACAGGTCTCGTGCCTGGCCTCTTATGTGCTGCCTTTGACATAACTTAGGTCTTATCCTCCAACAACCCTACAAAGCAGAAAAGGGAAAGCTTCAGTTTTGTGCTTGAGATCACCTTGAACTCAAAAATAAGCAATAAGCCCACAGTCACATGGCTAAGATTTTCCCTAAGTCTTGGGGGAACAGGGAATATGTGGAGAACTGGACGGCATTGAGCTGAAATGTCCCCATGATTTCTACTCTCCTAGTTCTTTTCCTTTTAGGTCTTACTGGGTAAATCTGATTGACTTTGTTATGTTTACTTTTTGTTTGTTTGTTTTTTGAGTCAGAGTCTCACTCTGTCGCCTAGCCTGGAGTGCAGTGGTGCCATCTCTGCTCACTGCAACCTCTGCCTCCCCAGCTCAAGCGATTCACCTGCCTCGGCCTCCTGACTAGCTGGGACTACAGGCACACACCATCACACCTGGCTAATTTTTGTATTTTTTTCTTAGAGACGGGGTTTCGCATGTTGGCCAGGCTGGTCTCAAAATTCTGGCCCCAGGTGGTCCTCACCGCTTGGCCTCCCAAAGTGCTGGGATTACAGGCATGAGCCACTGCTTCTGGCCTCTGTTATGTTTACTTTTAAAAAGCAATACATAGACACCGTTAAAAGAGATCAGGCCGGGCTTGGTGGCTCACGCCTATAATCCCAGCACTTTGAGAGACTGAGGCAGGCAGATCACAAGGGCAGGAATTCGAGACCAGCCTGGCCAACATGGTGAAATCTGTCTCTACTAAAAATATAAAAATTAGCCAGGTGTGGTGCCGTGCACCTGTAATCCCAGCTACTCAGGAGGCTGAGGCAGGAGAATCGCTTGAACCCGGGAGGTGGACGTTGCAGGGAGCTGAGATTGCGCCACTGCACTCCAGCCTGGGTGACAGAGCGAGACTCCATCTCAAAAAAAAGAGATCAAATTGCCCAGACCTGCTTAAAGTGGAAAGTAGTGGTCCTTTGTTTCTCTTCTCCTTCTCTTAAGAAGATTGTTAAACTTTCATCTGTTGCCCTCCTGAGTGTCATTAGCCAGCTCCCCACCCGCTTCTCTTATCCTTCCCAAATCAGTTACATCTCTTTTTGCATTTATTTTTACGTATCATATCTTTGTTCCTTCACTGTAGACCCTGTCTCCTGATATCCTCCGCCTGCATTCCTTATCCATTTTCAATGAGATATGTGTCCTGTTTTCCTGTGTGTTCCTGTCTTTTTTTTTTTTTTTTTTTTTTTTTGAGACAGGGTCTTGCCCTGTCACCCAGGCTGGAGTGCAGTGGTGCAACCTTGGCTCACTGCAGCCTCCACCTCCTGAGTTCAAGCAATCCTCTCGCCTCAGCCTCCCAAGTAGCTGAGACTATAGGCATGTGCCACCATGTCCAGCTATTTTTTATTTTTATTTTTTTTAATAGAGATCGGGTCTCACTATGTTACCTAGGCTGGTCTCGAACTCCTGGGCTCGAATTATCCTCCCACCTCAGCTTCCCAAAGTGCCAGAATTATAGGCATGAGCTACCACGACCAGCCTGAAAAATCCAGTCTTTACAGTGGTCTCAGGCACTGGTCCCAGATCCTACATCCTACCACACCACTCCCTGCTACCACATCAGCCACACTGAGCTCGTGGTGGTTCCTCACTTGCACTGCCCCACGGTGTACCCCAGGCGCATTCGTGAGATCCTCTGACCCCTCCACCTGGGACTACACCCCTTGTCACTCTCCTGACCAAGCCTTGTCTTTTCTCTGTAGTTCTTATCTCAGCCTGATGAGTGCATTTGTTATTCATTCCCATTACAGCATAAGCTCTAGAGAAACAGAATTTTAAAAATCTCTCATATTTCTGTAAGCGCAGTGCCCAGAGCAGTGCCTGACTCGGAGCAGGTGCTAAATGAGTACATATTGACTTGTTCAGGAATGACAGTCCTTCAGATATTGCAGCAGGTGGTTGGAAGCCCTTTGAGTCCTATCTGCAGGCTGTCAAGCTCTGGGTTCTGAAGCCATCCTTGTTGACTTGAAAAGAGGGCATGCATGGTGCAGATAGTATAGACTCTGGGATCTAGAAATTGTTGAATTCAGTTCTAAGCTGTGTGATCTTGGCTCATTTATTGTGATACTCCAGTCTCAATTTCCTCTCTATAAAAAGGAGAATCTGATGTGTGGAAGGATTTCTGTGAGTGTTAACTGAGACGGTGCTGAGACAGGTACCCTGCCTAGTCTGGAGGAGTCAAGGGCTCAGTGGTGGGTCAATGCCATGCCCACCCTCCCTCGGGGATCCGCGTCCCTTTCCCATACTGCTGTGAATGTCTGGACACCATCTAGTCTGTCCATTGTCTTCTGAAAAAAATGTGATTGGCCCTGAGCTGGGTCATTGGGTCTGATTTAACCTGAAGGGCTGGGGGCAGCTGGAAAACAGCAGAGGGAGGAAATGTAAGGGAAAGAAAGGGGATGGTTAGAGTTGAGGGGAATCTCACATGCTGTCTTTCTTCTCCACAGTGGATTCTGCTGCAGAACCGGAGACCATGGCCAAACCAGCACAGGTAAGGGGCCTCTCTTTCCTGAAGGTGGTACTCAGCCTTCTCTGGGCCTGGGATCCTCCTGAAGTCACTAGGCCTGCTGCAGAGACCCCTGGTACCTTCAGCTTGAAAGGAGGAGGAAAGGTTCTTAGGCTTTGCTTGCTCCTGTTACAAGTCACGGCTCTTCAGATGCAGGTCACCATAATGTAATATAACCCACAACATCCTAAGCAGGAAAGGGTGTGTATTGGCTTGTCTGACAGAGAGGCCCAGGGCTTCAGGTCTGGTTGAATCCAGGGGTTCAAATGATAGTGTCAAGATTCTGCCTGTGTGAGCTGGGCTTCTTCCGGTGGCTTCATTCTTGGGTAGGTTCTTCCTTGCATTGGCATGGTAGTCATCAGCAGCTCCAGGCTTCCATTCTGCTGTCTTGGCAGCCCAGGGAGAAAACAACATAACTCAATGCCCAGTGATTCCAGGGGAAGGCCCAGGTCTGGTTCTTATTGGCTGGGCCTGAGTAACCTGTTCTTTCTTGGAGCAAGGAGGTGGAGTTGGTCCCACCTGAACTGTTTGGCCTGACGAAGGGAAATGGATACTTGACAGGCAAAAAGGCAATCGAGGGGCTTCTCTGCTCTGGATATGGAAATGTTCTCTGTCACATCGATTTGGGATTGAATTTCCTTGGCTTGGGAGACTCTAACCTCAGTCTCTCATGTCTGACCACTCTGCCAGGCAATAGAATTGGAGGCACATGAGAACTTTTACTCCCATGTGGCTGAGACTAGGTGCTGGCCATGGTCAGAGGTAGGACTCTGACCTCGACTCGACTCTGTTGAGGCTGGGCACGGTGACTCACACCCATAATCCCAGCACTTTGGGAGGCTGAAGTGGGCAGATCACCTGAGCCCAGGATTTTGACACCAGCCTGGACAATATGGCGGAACCCCATCTCTAGAAAAAATACAAAGGTGGCATGTACTTGTAGTCCCAGCTGCTTAGGAGGCGAAGGTGGGAAAATCACCTGATCCCAGGAGATTGAGGTTATGATGAGCTGAGATCATGCCACTGCACTCCAGCCTGGGCTACAGAGCAAGTCTCAGAAACCAAAAAGCCCCACTCTACTCCATTGGGGTTTGCCTGAGGGTGCTGTCTGTTGGCTGGCATTGGAGAAAGCCATGCAGTCAGTATGACGATGGGATTGGCAGGGAGAAGAAACTTGGGGATCTTGAAGAAAATCATGGGACTTGGCCCCGTTGTCCCTTACTCCAACCCAGAACTACTGGCCACACAATGCACAGACAGAAGCTGTCTGTGAGGTCTTTGGGCCTCACATTCCTCTTACAGAATGGTTGAACTCAGTAATAACAAAACTCCATCCATCCTTGACATCATGACTGCCCCCAGTGAACCTGGGCTTATAGGATATTCACAGTTTCTGAAGAGCACAGGATGTTATAGGATCAGTACCCTCAGAGAAGTTCTAGCTGTGGCCTTCCTCACAGCCACTGAGGAGTATACTGTGTGTATAAGTGGCCTCTCTGACCAGGAGGAGAGAATGTTACAGATTATGGGCAAAAATCCAAGGTGGAACTTTCACTGTTCCCCATTTCCTATGTGTAGTCATACTAGAGCTACTTCCTGAAAGGCATTTGAACTGCAGGATTCTAGATGATCCAAGTGGACAGGCCATGCCCTGGGAGATCAGAGAGGCCAGGACTTAGGATGCAGATCTTTGGACCTTGGTCCAGTGCTCCTGGGCCATGCCTTCTGCCTGGCTGATCTGTGGTTTCTTGTTGCCATGGACTGGGGGTCAGTAGACTTCCTGCAAGTGAGTCCCAGGGTGGCAGGGCCTTAGGGAACCCTCCTCCTATGGGGTGAGTTGGCACCCTCCATGCACAGTGTTCTGGTGGGGCAGTAAAGGAGCTCTGGGGCATGCAGGAGGGCACCCCACCTAGGTTGAGGAGAGAGGGGAGGCTGCCTAGGGAGAGCTACTCAGGGGAGGAACAAGGGGGCTGAGAGTGGTCTCGGTAGGGACAACTGGGACAGAGGCTAGAGGGAGAGCAAATGCAGCGTGCTCAGGGGAGTAAAAGTAATTTGGTGTGCTTGGGGTGCAGTGGTTTGGGGGAGAGGTGAGGGTTGCAGAAGACAATAACAGAAATGTGAGAAAAGCTTCCCTGCTGCTGAGCTGAAGTTGTTGCTTCCAGTTATTAGCTTGGCTTTCAATTATTAGCTTGAATCTGGTGTCCTCCAAAACTCCAACACACGCACACATGCATGCATGCATACACACATATGCATGCACACAGCAAACTGCTCCCTCTTCTCTGGCCTAGACACCCCCTGTTCCTTCCACTGTGGTTATTGTGCTGTTCTCCCTATCTCTCCTTTTGGAAGAGAAGAACTTGAGGCCCAAAGACATGAAGAAATAGGATGGTGCCATGGAAGACCCAGGAGGCATAGCGCTGTGGCCTCCATTTCACAGGGACATTCTGGGTTTGAATGCAATAATGAACATAAAAACACCTTGAGGACAGGGCAGGATAGGCAGGTGCTTGTTCCTGGGACTTCTGGGAGCTGTGGAGGTGAGGCCTGGGTCAGGACCGGCCAAGGCAGCTCTCAGCTGGAGTTCTGGCCATGTACCTGTCTCTCTGGGGACATCACTTCTGCTCCCAAGAGGCCACCAGGACTCCTGCTCCAGCAGCAGCCTGGGTGGGGCCCAGCCCCGCAGAGCCCCAGGGCCCGGCTGCTCACCAGCTGGCACCAGGACCTGCTGAATATTTCAGGGTGGAAAGTCCCTTCTCTGCTGTCCCCTGCCTTGATCATGGGTTCCTGCAGCCAGGAACCTGTCTGCCGGAGGTGCGACAGGCAATCAGGGTGGGGTGGGTGAGGAGAAGCCTGTGCGGTTGCACAGGTGGCGCTTAGAGATGCGGAATTTATGAAGTTGGTGTGAGAATGACACGGTGGGAAGCCTGGGCCTGGATGATTTGAGGGGCTGTCTCTGTATCTCCAAATGTGACCAGTGCTAAGCCCCCCACCTTTGCTTCTAGTGGCTATGATCCTGTGGGGTCCCGGGACAACTAATCTAGTAGGTCGTCACTTGGAAGATTTTATTAGTCCTGTGCAAAGAACAGTGCAGGAGCCCGAGCTTGCTGCTCAAGAAGCTTGTCTCTAAGTGAGCGTTTTGATCAAGGCTTGTGTAGGTCATTAGGCACCCTTCCCCCAGCATAGCACTTCAGCCCCTTCTCCAGACACTGCTGTGACCACCCACACTGTATGAGGGGGAGAACAGTGGAGGGGGAGGAGCAGCAATAGGAAAGGCGGGTCTGCGTGCTGCCTCATCTCCCGCCCTTCATCCTGGGGACATGCTTCCCTCTTCTCTGCATCCCTTCCCGGCAGCTTACAATCCCATGACTTTAGCGACTTTGGGCATCTAACTGTGAGCTCTGAAGAATCAGACTATATCTTAAGTACTTGTCACCACCCACACACCCCTGTCCCAGCAGACAAGTTAAAATAGTTTCTAGATCCCACGTATCAACCAGACAGGTATTTGTATGAAATACCCATCATATGAACCATATGAAATCTGCTGCTATTTGACTGTTTTTTAATCTACGTACAAGGCAAGTTACATGGCTCAACCTGGTAAAGAATGCCAAATACTAGGGACAGGGTTGTGAGTGGTCAGCTGAGTTTAATGGATAAGGAAAACCATGCCAGGATGTTAGAGCCTTGCCCTTACCCAGGTCCTGACTTAGGTGTTGTGCCCAGGCCAGCCCAGCAGGGCTAGAGCTGCCCTTGCTAGCATTACAAGAAGTCTCAATTGTTTAACCCCATCATCTTCTCCAGCCTCATCTCTTTGCCTTCCCTGCTTCTAGTGGATGATCTTAGTGACAGCCAGCATCTGCTCTGAGCACTGGAGACTCTGGGCTGGCTTTCCCGAATGCCCCTTGCTTCCCTCCATGTCTTTGCCATGTGTCTCCTCTGTGTGATGCCTTCTTCCTCTTTGCCTTTCCGCTCCCTCCTCTACTCCTTGGGGCCAGCCTGTTGCTCATCCCTCAGGACTCAGCTTAGATGTCACCTCCAGAAAGCCTTCTCTGATCTGCTTGGAATATATTCACAGTCATTCATCCATCCATTTATGAAACATATTTAGTGAGTGCTTGATTGCTCCAGGCCCTGTACTTGGTGCTAGAAATGCATCAGTGAGCAAGAGAGACACAGTCCCTGCCCTCCCAGAGCTTGTAAAGGAAATATTTCCTGGGTCCCATGCTGCCCTTAGCATCGTATCCACCACACTGTCTTGTAGTTGAAGTTGTCATGTATCTCTCTATCAGATTCTGAGCTCTTAGTGATCCCTGGTCCTAAGCATCCATTTAGTAGACTCTCAGTAAATGTTGCTTCCTTGCTTGATTGAGTGAATGAATGGTAGGGTAGCCCTAGCTGCCCTGGAATTGTGAGTATCTGAATGTGAGAAGCACTTAGGATGCTGTGGATTGGACAGCATTGCTGCCTTTTTATAGCCTTGAATATAGGGTCGAAATGGCATAGAGGCAAACAGCACAGGCAATAACTCAAATGCTTCAGTATTCAAGGAGAGGGGCAGGCTGGCATGGTTGACCAGGAGGAAGCAGTGGGCTATGTGGTGGTTGTCCCTTCTTATCTCCAGCTCCCACCCAGATGGAATCTGAGGGGAAGGGAGAGATTGGTCTGTTAGAAAGAGCCTTGGATTCCCTTCCCAGCTGGGCCTCTGACTTGCTGTGTGGTCTTGACATGTCACCTGCCCTCTCTGTTCTGGGTCTTCTGGGACACAGGTGGTAATAGACGTACCTTCCTCATTTAGTTCTCAGCTTGTGGTTCTCAAAGTCCTTTCCCTCTCTTATTCCAAGTGAGCCGTGGGAGGGACATCCTATGACTGAAGTGGATTGGAGGCTGGTGCTACTGTGGATTAGGACAGGTTGGTCCAGACAGCTGGAAGGAAAAACAGCCATGAATCATGGCAACAGGCTAGCCTGCGGAGGGCCCGGACAGACCCTGGAGGACCTGCCCCTGGTGGCATCTTTCAAAGCTTAATATTTCCACACTGGTCCCAGGAGGCCCTGGCATTGGAGATAGCATGGCTAGGGATCCAGTGCCAGGGAGGTCTCCCTTCACCGTCTTCCCCTTCGGCATCCACCATCTCAGAGCTTGGGCCGTCATGGGTGTCTCCATCCATTCATTTAGCCCAGTCACAGTTACTTCCAGCCTCTATGCCAAGCCTGTGCTAGAGCTGGGTCTCCACGGTTCTTCTTAGGCAGAATGATTTGTCTTATTCACGACAGTCTCCATTCTCCATGGACTCAATAACTGAGTGGAAAGCTGAACCAAAAGGTCTTTAAGGATCCTTGCAAAGAAATAATTTTGAGCCTCTGAGCCTTCTTGTTTCCTTTTTTTTTTGAGACAGAGTCAGTCTCATTCTGTCGCCCAGGCTGGAGTGCAGTGATGCGATCTGAGCTCACTACAACCTCTGCCTCCCAGGTTCAAGTGATTCTCCTGACCCAGCCTCCCGAGTAGCTGGGATTACAGGTGCCTGCCACCACACCTGGCTAATTTTTGTATTTTTAGCTGAGACAGGGTTTCATTACATTGGCCAGGCTGGTCTCTAACTCCCGACCTCAAGTGGTCTCCCGCCTAGCCTCCCAAAGTGCTGGGATTACAGGCATGAGCCACTGTGCCCAGGCACCTCTTGTTTCTCCATCCATCCCAGTAGCTAATATTGTCTGCTGTACTTTTTTTGATATTGCTGGACTGAAAGTGTCCAGAAAGAAAGAGAAAAGGATTTAGAAGTGAAATTCCTGGAGGACCCCAGTTGTTCCGTGTTCTTGTTCATTTTATTCATGTGGCAATTACTTGAGTGCCCCCTTTGGTCAACCTCTGTGCAGTGGGCAGAATGGATCTGGTATCTGCTCTCAGAGGTTTCTGAATCAAACTGCCCGCCGGGGTGGAGAAGGCAGCAGGAATTTCTCAGGCTCTGGCCGTGAGGTCTGAAGTAAGGCCAAGGGGAGCGCTGACGGTAAAGCCCCCATCCTGCGCTCACTGAGCTCCTTGCAAGGCGCCCTGCTCTGGGTATTCGGCATGTGTTACTCTTTAAGTCTCTGCCCAGGGGCGTGATCAGGTTGCAGGGGATTCCCAGGTGGCAGAAAGAGAGCTGTGTTCCTTTCTGGTCAGAACTTTAAATAGTAACTCCACGCCGATGCATGCATACCTCAGAGGAGCCAGCCTCTGTAGACAGAGACCAGAGAGTATCCAGAGGCCTGGCCGGGGTCCTGCAGTGCAGACACTGGGAGGCACGGAGACAGGGAGGTGGGGAGGCGGTCCAGGGCTCACTCTGCTCCACCTCTGACTCCCTGAAGGCAAGGTCTATGTGGCCCACCCTCAGTTCCCTCTTTTTTGGATTCTTTCCTGATTCCCCGCAGCTGGATCAGCCTCTGCTGTTTTCCCACATTACCTTATTTTTGTCTTAATGTATTTATTATAAGCTTTATAGTAATTGATGTGCTTGTCTGTCTCCGCCACCGGGCCAGGAGCTCGTGAAAGACAGGAATTGGGTCCCCTTTCTCCCCAATTTCTCAGCCATTAGTGTAGGGCCTAGCACAGATGAAGTGCCTTGTCACTGTGCTGTGTGCTCAGTGACAGGCTCTGGCATCCTCCACTCTGCCAGCTCTCGGCTGCTCTCCCAGACCCCCCACTTCTCAGTGCCGTGTAACTGACCCACATCTGACTTCTCTGTGAACCAGTCCCATTGTGCATTCAGGTTCAGGTTCGATGTCTAAGATCCCCTGGCTCTCTGCCGCTTCTCTCCTTCCCCTCAAAGACCAAGCCAGCTTGTCCTCAGATGCCAGTTCACAGCGCAGTTTACTGGGCCCAGAGAGGCAGCACCTTGTCTTGGCATTGAACTGAGTGTGTCTCTGGGCCCCCTGTGCCCAAGACCCCACTCTCAGTAGCTGGCACCTGCAAGGTTCCTGGAGCTGGAGAGCAGAGCAGGGCTGGAGACCAGAGGGAAAAGGTCTGGGTTCTGTGTGACCTCCCACAAGTGGCTCTCCTTTGGGCTTGGCTTCCATGATAGAAATAATCTTAAGAGCATCTACAAATGGCTACACTAATGACACTCACAGAGGTGAAAGTGTAAACATAAAATGCCGTAAAAATATGAGGGGCTGGCTGGGTGCACTGGCTCATGCCTGTAATCCCAGCACTTTGGGAGGCCAAGGTGGGAGGACTGTTTGAGGCCAGGCATTCAAAACTAGCCAGGGCAATAGAGTGAGACCCCATCTCTTAAAATATATATAAATATATATATTTGACTCTTGCTATTCTTGCAGGATCATTTTCATCTCCTATACTCAGCCAGGCTTTTTTACCCTCTTCTGGATGCTTTGGAAGGTGGCGCAGGGCTGCAGGCCTTGGCCAAGCCCCCCTCCCTTGGGGAAATGGCACTGTCCTTTGGGCGGGTTGCAGCAGGTGGTATGGGAATGTCATCCACACTGTTCCCCAGGGTGTATGTGGCCAGCACTCAATTTTGCAGTGAAAGCAGCTCAGCCTGGACCAGGGTAGGCATCTGACCTGAGGTTGGGGCTGGGAGCTTGGTCTCAGTCCGGGGTTGGCAGCTCACCCTCTACTTTTTTCTCCACAGGGTGCCAAGTACCGGGGCTCCATCCATGACTTCCCAGGCTTTGACCCCAACCAGGATGCCGAGGCTCTGTACACTGCCATGAAGGGCTTTGGTGGGTGCCAGGCTTCATGGGAGCTTGGGGGGTATCCCCCAAATGTAGACACAGCCCAGAGCCCTTCTGGTGGTGGTGGTAGGGTCTGTGAAATGGCGAAGTACATTTTTTCATTTTTTTGGTCTCCTGTTTTTATTAATTTTCATGATGTTATAATAAAATGTTTCAGAAAAAAAGTATAAAGAATAATAGAAATTTCACCCTTAGATTTACCACCAAATTTAAAAACTAGTGCTTCATTAGCATAGTTGAAGTTTCCTTGGTAGATCCCCCTCCTGATAATGCCACCTGCTGCCTTTGCTCAGAGGCAGCCACAATCTGAAGGTGGTGCTTATATTCTTCTTTGTCTTGTGGTGGAAAGAACCCTGTACTGGGTGTTAGGATACCTGGGTTTTCTAAGCCAGGTTCATTGTGAGACCTTGGAGAAGTTCTTGCCCCTCTCTGGGCCTTAATTTCCTGATTTGTGCAGTGAGGAGCTGGATCAGGGGCCTTCTGAGCACAGATATTGTGTGTGCTGTGTCCACTTTCAGTTGTGACTTAATAAGTCCCCATGACCCTCTGCCCTGACACCAGCACCTGATGAGCGGAAGGCTCATGCTGAGGCCTGCAGGGAGCTACTGGGCCTGTGTCCAGGGAGGGAAGTGGCCCTGGTGGGCTTCCTGGAGGCAGGGTGGGTAGGATGATGATTGCTCTCCCCTATTCCAGGCAGTGACAAGGAGGCCATACTGGACATAATCACCTCACGGAGCAACAGGCAGAGGCAGGAGGTCTGTCAGAGCTACAAGTCCCTCTACGGCAAGGTAACCACAGCAACCGGAGGGCCCATGGGGTGCAGGTGGAAGAATGATTTCATTCACCTGTGTGCTCTTTCAGGTTATTTCCTGGATATGGCACTCCAGGTTAGCCTGTGGGCTGACACCTTACCCTGCTCTTTTTCTTCTCATCAGCTGGGTGTCTTTCAGCCTTTAATACACCCACAGCACCTGCTGTATGCTGGGCTCGTGCTAGGTGTTAGGGCTGCACTAGTGAATAAGATGGGTGAGGTGTCAACTCTGTGGACTGCCAGATAGTGAGAGAGATACACAGTAAACGAGGAAACAGACAGTGGTGGGGAAGTGGCACAGGGCTGTGGACTTGACCCTGCACAGCCGTTTGCTAGCAGCATGACTTGGAGTAAGACCCCTGTTGTCTCTGAGCCTGTCTCTTAGGGTTGGTAACAGTACATACCTCCAAGGGTGATGATTTAATGAGATTACTTAGCCCAGCACCTGCCAGGGTAAGTGCTCATTAAGTGTAATTCTTACTATTGTAACTACTCTTCCTCTTTCCTCTTCTATCTCCTCTTCTTCCCCACCCGCCAGGACCTCATTGCTGATTTAAAGTATGAATTGACGGGCAAGTTTGAACGGCTGATTGTGGGCCTGATGAGGCCACCTGCCTATTGTGATGCCAAAGAAATTAAAGATGCCATCTCGGTAAGAAGTCGGGGTGTATGTGTGTGTTGGGGTGGGGATGTGGTTAATGGGAAGATTCTGGGCTCTTCCAAAAGCAACTGGTGAGCCCCATACCCACCCAGTAGATGTGTCCTGCTTCAAAGACTCATCTAAATTTATCCCAGAGGAGCATCCCGATCCACACACAGAGAGATGCAGACAGATGTCAACGTGATGCAGACCCCATGAAAGGGGTCCTTGGCGCAGACCCCCTTACCAGGAGCTTGTAGTCCAAGGATACAGGTTATAGGGACATGGAGACAAATTGTGTCTAACACTTCTGAGGCCAACGGCACACTAAAGGTAATCAACATGACCCTGGGCCAAGGGTTGTTTGAGAGGGCATCTTAAAGGATAATAGGATCAAGTTAAGCCCCAAAGCCCAGAGAGGATTTGGTGGATAGGAGTGTCAAGGTCATTGCAGGGTGTAAAAATGGCAGGAGAAGTTGTGGACCTGTGTTTAGGGTATGAGGAGTAGCTCAGCCTGGTTGAGGTAGAGGTAGAGAATTGCCCCCTAGGAAGAAGAGAGGCAAAGCCCTTTAAGTGTATCTAGCACTTTACAGTCTATAAAGTGCTATGATCTTTGTCTTCTATGAGCTATTAAGCATTAATTCATTTTATAAACTGATGCATTTAGCAATGTGAGATTATTATCTTCTCAATCTCCCTGTGAGTTTGGCAGAGCAACTAATATCATCTATGTTTTACAGATGAGAAAACTGAGGCCCAAAAAGATAGTTTCTGAAGAGAATTCACAAAGCTGGAAGAGGCAGAACTAGAACCTTTGTGTTTTAGTCCATTCTCACATAGCTACAAAGAAACACCTGAGATTGGGCAATTTATAAAGAAAAGAGGTTGAATTGGCTCATGGTTCTGCAGGCTGAACAGGAAGCATTGTGGCTTCTGCTTTTGGGGAGGCCTCAAGAAGCTTCCAGTCTTGGCAGAAGGCAAAGAGGGAGCAGGCATCTCACATGGTGGGAGCAGGAGCAAGGCGGGAGGTGGGGAAGTGCTACATACTTTTAGACAACCAGATCCCACAAGAACTTATGATCGTGAGAACAGTACTAAGGGGATGGTGCTAACTATTCATGAGAAACCGCCCCCATGATTCAACCACCTCCCACCAGGCCCCACTTCCAACATTCAGGTCTACAATTCGACATGAGATTTGGTGGGGAAACATCCAAATCATATGAGCATGTTTCATGAGTCTCAAGGCAGCAGTTCCCAATCAGTGCCTAAGAGCTGGGTAGGAACCTCTGAGTCCTGGGGTGTCACAGCTCTGGCCACTCCCTGATCCCAACCTGTGTCCAGTGGCCTCCCATCCCTGCCCTTAATTCATGCGCTCTTTTTCTACTCCCAGGGCATTGGCACTGATGAGAAGTGCCTCATTGAGATCTTGGCTTCCCGGACCAATGAGCAGATGCACCAGCTGGTGGCAGCATACAAAGATGGTGAGATGAGCAGGAGGGGCCACTTACGATCTTCAGATACAAAATGAGGATGATTGCAACAGTGGGGACACTAAGATTCTAGCCATCTACCTTCTCTCCTCCTTTCCTCTGATCCATTTGTCCACCCATTCATCTACCCAATAAGTACTTGCTCTGTGCTGGGTGATGTGCTAGGTTCTCAGGATAAAACCAAAGGGGTCCCTCTCTCTTAGACCAATGAGATAATGAGATAATGAAGGAGACACACAATAAACAGGTAAACAGATAAACACGATGATGATGGATTTTAGCTAAGTGTTATGAAGGAAATAAGGTAACAAGAATCAAACTTTTACCAGTGAGGTCTTGGGAGGAAATGAGGAACCAATTGTATAAAGAATGGAGAGAAGATCCTTCCAACAGAGGTCACGGCAAGTGCAAAGGCCCCGAAACAGAAATGGGCCTGATAGCCGGTACAAGGCTAGACAGGTAGAGGACAGGGCAGGATCACACAGGGCCTGCAGGCCAAGAGAGATGGTGTTTTATTCTGAGTCTGATGAGAAGTTGGGGAGTATGATGATCAGATATGGGTTTTAAGACAGCCACCCTTGTCGCCGTGGGTTGGAAAGGAATTGAGAATAGAGGAGGAGCGAACCATCGGAAAGCTATAGCCACTGTCCAGGTGGGCCATCATGCTATAGGTGGGCTAGAGAGAGTGAACAGATTCCATTTCATCATATCATGGTCAGTACAAAGAGCTGTGAAAATATACCCTGGGTCTTGCCATGATGGATGTGTAGACTGGGTTTTGGAATTCTTAAAAATATCTGATCATTTTAGGGGCAGCAGGGGCCTTTATCCTGGATCCCTGAGGTCTCTGGGGATGAGACTAGAGCTTGTGTTTCTTTCTGCAGCCTACGAGCGGGACCTGGAGGCTGACATCATTGGCGACACCTCTGGCCACTTCCAGAAGATGCTTGTGGTCCTGCTCCAGGTTGGTTCACAGCCTATTTTTTTCCTCTGGAGCTTGGAATAGCTTTTATCTGGCTCACCTGGGTATAGATCTGAATGTCCAGCTTCCCCTGGTTTGCGTAGGCAGGTGTATTTGGCTAATCCTCCTTCCCTTTGGCACACAGTCCTCTCGTGCCCAGGAGTGTCTTCTGCTGTGATTTTCTTCCTCTCTCCGCACTCGCTCCTCCCGCTCCTCTCTGGGCCTCCTTCCTGCCATTGCTTCTGCAGCTGCACATGCAGCATTTCTGGACCCCAGCATTCCTGGGGCTGCTGTGTGGAGTCTCCCACATCTGAGCCTTATTGCCTCCTCACAGCCTGCCCAAAGTATATCACAAAGAGACTATTAGGAGGCTACAAATTGGTGTCTGTGGCTGAAATTCAACCTGCCAAGTTGGATTTTTTGTTTGTTTGTTTTCCCATAAAATGCGTTTTAAGAAAGAAAGCAAAACAAGTTTGAGTTAGTTGCTAACATGTAAAAATTGTGAGATTTTGCTCAAAAACCAGATTTCTGGATTATTTTAATGTATTGAAAGTTGTGGTAGCAGCAGACCTGCATTCTGCACGACTGCAGTGGGCTGGAGAGCATATGCCTCCTGCCCGCTTCACCGTGAATGGTATCTACCTGGCTCTGTAGGTATCTCTGTGACCACAGGCACTGGGGGAACAGGCATTGAGATGTCTCAAGCTCAGCTCCAAGGACCAAATGGTTATGAAACTTTATATATAAATTAAGCCACCACTATGTTGCCTCTTTCCCCCATTTCCCTTTTATACCAGCTCCTCCCAACTCTGTTCCTCTCATTGCCATAACAATCCCATATTAACCAGCTGGGGAATGATCAGGAGAAACCTCAGGAGTGGGACAGTGTGACCTGTGCCCCATTTTCAAAGCTGCTTGTTCTGGAGAGGAGAGTCCTATCCCTGTATCTTGGAGTCAAGCATTTTGTATCCTCAAGGTTTGACAGTAAGCAGCAGCACGGCACACGTTGTAAGCTTGCCAGCCCTGTCTTCTGCTTAGTCCCAAAGAGAACCCAGGGGGTTTGAGATCCTGGAATGCACAATCCGGGGGAAGAGGGGATGGCCGTAGACCTCTCCAGGCCACCTGCAGATCTCTGCAGGAGTTGAAGTAGTGCTCACCCCTGTTCCCTTTGTGCATCCTCCTATTTGTAAGCTTCCTGTATCAGATGGGGCAAAGGGCACGGGCAGAACAACAGAAGCACCATCAGGATTTGGTGACTTTGTAGCTTATGAGCTCAGATCTTGGGACCGGAGTCCCAAATTCTTATTGGTGAATTCTTTAAGTTAAGGTATAAGAGCTCCTAATAGAATGCAAATGTTCACATCCTTTGCCCCTGTGGAATCATTGCTGGAGGAGTGTCATGGGCCATGCCAGGATCTGTGGCAGGGACCCTCGAGAACCTGGGGCCCTGTCCTCAGAGAGGTCCTCAGGACAAAGCTCTGCCTACCTCTGGGCTGGGGATACCTGGAAGAACCTTGGTTGTTCTTCGGACTCTCCTGTATGGACCCAGCCCTGACGAGGAAGGGAAAGGCCAGAGGGAGGGTCCCTTTGATTGCCTCACAAAATAGATACTGTGGTCTTCATGCAATAGCAGTTACTGCTTCTGGACACATCTGGGCCACCAGGGTTTTCCTGCTTTCCCTATCTCCACCACTGGCATCCAGGCCTCCCTCCTGGCTTTGCAGTGTTTGAAACACATATTCTCTGTCTCTCTGCCCAGGGAACCAGGGAGGAGGATGACGTAGTGAGCGAGGACCTGGTACAACAGGATGTCCAGGTAAACAAGCACCACTGAAAGTCCCTGAGGCACAGCAGAAGAGCCTTGGGAGGGGAGAGGTTGGGGCCCTGGGAAGGGCTGGAGGTGAAGTCATTTGCATCAAATACCAGAAATAACCCAGCCACAGCTGTCATGTATACCAGTGCTTTGTTGAAGAAAAGATACAAGTTATCTTTCAAAAGTATATCCCATATGTAATATTGGTATATTGGTGAGATGTACTTTGGAGCTTTCTTTATTCATTCAGTTGTTAGATATTCTTGAAGTAAAATACCTAGCATGTGCTAGGCACTCTGCCAAGCATTTAGAAATCACTAATGAACAAAATCATGTGGTACCAGGAGAGACAGGCCTACATTAATCACACAAACACCTTCTCTGTCAATATACTGTACATTGCAGGTGTTTTGAGTACCCAGTACATGCCGGCAGCATTACAGGGGCAGATACAGAGAATGCTATGACATAGTCCCTGTTGTTGAGGAGCTCATGCAGTAGTGTGGAGATAGACATGTGAAGAAATCATTATCATATACAGTAGATCAAAGTGATAAAGAAGTAGAAAGCTATGGGAGCCTAGGAGAGGGAGGAAAGGAGGGAAATAGAACTGTGCCTGGGGGCATCAGGAAGTACTTTAAGAAAAAACGGAATACTTAATCTGGGCCTTGAAGGTTGAGTAGGAGTTTCTCCAGAAAGAAAGGAAGAAAGGCATATAGGTATAGTCATGTACCACATAATGATGTTTTGGTTAATGATGGACCACATAAATGATGCTAGTCCCATAAGATTATGGACCAGATATATGATGCTAGTCCTAGAAGATTATAACCCCATATTTTCACAGTGCCTTTTTTATGATTATTTATGTTTGGATACACAAATTCTTGCCATTGTGTTGCAGTTGCCTACAGTATTCGGTAAGGTAACATGCTGAACAGGTGTGCTGCCTAGGAGCAATAGGCTATACCATGGAGTCTGGGTGTGTAGTAGGCTATGCCATCTAGGTGTGTGCAAGTGCTCTATGATCTTCACACAATGGCAAGTCGCCTAACAATGGCAGTTCTCAGAATGTATCCCCATCATTAAATGATGCATGACTGTTTTATATGCAAAGGTCCTCAGGCTACCAATTACTGGTGTGTTCAGGGATCAGGCAGCAGTTCTGAGTGGCTTGGTCAGTGTGTCCTGTCTCCTGAGGTTTCCTCTTTCAGTCAAGTGCCACCTCTTCCCCTTCAGGACCTATACGAGGCAGGGGAACTGAAATGGGGAACAGATGAAGCCCAGTTCATTTACATCTTGGGAAATCGCAGCAAGCAGCATCTTCGATTGGGTAAGCTCCAGAGAAGACCTGAAGCTGCTCCCTTGGGTTGATGCCAATAATGCCTTTTTTAATCTTTTTTCTTTTCTTTACCACTAATGGAACATGATACCTACTTCATTCCCAACCCAAACTTTAGTCCTGAGTTTATTAGGTTGGTGCAAAAGTAATTGCGGTTTTTGCTGTTTTTTTTTTTTTTTTTTTTTTTTTTTTTTAAAAGGAATGGCAAAAACTGCAATTACTTTTGCACCAACCTAATATCAGACAGCAGTTTGTATAGTCCCTCAGCAAAGTCATTAACAGGATGCTTGGCCTTCCATCTCAGTGCCAGTCCTGTCTCCACGTTAGGGGATGAGGCACAGTCCCTCACCAGCTATGAAGCTCATCTGCACAGCGCTGGTGATGTGCGTGACCTCCCAGTCGCCTCCATCAGAGCACCAGCCCTAGCTTCATGGTGGACAGTCAGGTCCTGGCCACTGCACCCCCCTGCTCTTGAAGTCCTCATTTCTTCTTGGGGGTACAGAGGCACTCTCAAACCTCCCTGTCTCTCTGTCTGACGCAGTGTTCGATGAGTATCTGAAGACCACAGGGAAGCCGATCGAAGCCAGCATCCGAGGGGAGCTGTCTGGGGACTTTGAGAAGCTAATGCTGGCTGTAGGTATGTCCTGACATTGCATTCCTGGGGGCTTTAGGGGATTCTGGAACACTGGCCTAGGAACAAGGGGCTGAGAATGGAAAGGGGAATTACATGGTATAGAATTGGGAAGGAGAAAACCAGGTGGGCCGTGAATTCTAAAGGTTTCTCCAGGGCAGCATGGCTGAGGCTGGGGAAGGGAAGGGGGTTTGAGCCTCAGGTACTGACTTCCTCCAGCTCTCTTCTCCACCATTGGCAGGGGGACAAAGAGCTCTGAACTTGGGTTGAGGATAATGATGATCATAATAGTTGACTTTTGTGGAGCGTCTCCTGCGTGCCAGGCACTGTGCTGAGTGTGTAATCTTTAAAAAAGACCCAGGAGTGGCCACTGCAATGATCTCTATTTCACAGATGAGGAAACTGAGTCTCACCAGGCTGATCATTTGCTGAGGGGTAGTTTTGTAATGAGTTGGGGGTACTGAGAACGTGAGGATGTGAGGAGCTGGCCAGTCAGTGGTGGAGCCAAGATTCAAACCAGGGCTTCTCCCAAATGGGCTTGGAGCAAGTCACTTCTGCTTGCTGGACCTCAGTTTCCTCATGTTAAGTGGGGTGCGGGGTGGGGGACAGGAAGGATGGACTGCCTTAATTGCCTCCCCAGAAGCCCTTGCAATTCCGGCATTCCAGCAGTTAGCATGTCTGAGTCAGGGATATGTTGTGTGTTTGTATTTCTTGGGGGAAACCTGCAGCTCCTTTATCGTCCCTCCCAGAGCCATCCCCTGCCCTCCCTGTTTGAAGTAGTCAGCCAGTGGGACTCACAGTGATTCAGTGGGATTCACAATGATTCAGCTGCCAGTACCTTTCTGGTGTAGCAGGTCTAAACAAACACCTTTTCCTCCTTCGCCCCAGACCCTACCCCCACCCCAGCTCAATACCCTGTTAAAACCAAAAGGACTAGAAAGATAAAGGGGGTCTTTGTGATGGACTTCAAAAGGATTATTTCAACAAGATTATTTCCTGTTTATTCCCTGGGTGTGCGGTAAAAGTGGGTTGGTCTGGGATGCTCTGGGGCTGTGAGCTATCAGGAACCACGGTTCTTCCTATGTTGAGCTAGGTGGCCCTCAAGGAACAGAAACAAAGAGGGAGTCAGGCCATCCCATCCCCCTTCTGAGGCAGCCAGAATAACTCTACCTCTTTCTCCCTCTTCACAGTGAAGTGTATCCGGAGCACCCCGGAATATTTTGCTGAAAGGCTCTTCAAGGCTATGAAGGTGCGTGGTGGGGCTGATGTAAATGGGGTTTGGGGAGAGAACTATTGGGGCTCTTTGACAAGTCCTTGGGATCCAGTGGCCAAAGAGAGCCCTTCAGGGATGGCCACAGGACTGACCCTGGTGAAGGTGCTCTGTCCTAGGTGAGCTGTAGAGCCAGGAATGCTGCTGGTCACATGTCCTGCCACCTGCATACCTGCCTGACGTCATGAGTCAACAGCTGGACTTAGGGTGGCAGCCTGCACCTGATCCCTCCAGCCAAATGGGTTGGCGGCTCGGACTTTGAAGAAGTATTAACCAGAATGTTTATATACAGCGTATGTAGGCAAGACCACTTTGGCCTTGCCTGCTAAGACTCATGATGCTCACCCTGTGACAGTTCCACTCTCGGTGTGTTTCTGAGAAAGCTTCCCAGGCTTTTACACACATGACGCACAAAGAAACTGGTATTTTTGTGATGCACTGGAGGAAATGAATGCAGTTATTTGCTGCCAGAGGCCAGAGGCCAGAGGCCTGAGGCCTGAGACCCAGGAGCTTGGGCCTTCCTGGCCCTGGTTGGCCATTCCGAAAGGACAAAGTAGACTGTTGGCCATTCTCTGCCCACCAGTGTGCCATAATGAGGTTGGGCAGCTCAGCCCTAGAGAGATGTTTGCCTGTATGCATGAATTCATTAAGAATGCCCATCACAAGGCTGAGTGCACGCAGTGGTTCACACCTATAATCCCAGCACTCTGGGAGGCCAAAGTGGGAGGATCACTTGAGGCCCAAAGTTCAAGACCAGCCTGGGCAACATAGTAAGACCCTTGTCTCTACAAAAATAACAAATAGAACTAGCCAGGGGCTGTGGCACATACCTGTAGTCCTAACTACTCAGGAGGCTAAGGCAGGAGGATTTCCTGAGCACAGGGCCCATGGATTTGAGGCTTCAGTGAACACAGTGCTATGTGATCATGCCACTGTACTCTAGCCTGGACAACAGAGTGAGACCCTGTCTCTTCAAAAAAAAAAAAAGGAAACTTAAAACACTATTGCTTATATTAGGAAAAAGCTAGAAACAACCCAGTGACCATCAAGAATAGTATGGCGAAAAAATAAATGCACAGTGGTATATTTGCAAAGTTCCAAAATGTATAAATCTAAGTGTATTGCTTAGAGTTACAAACCTATGGTAAAATGATAAGGAAAATCAAGTGTGGAAATTATACATGAAGAGAGAAGAGGTCTATAACAGTGAGAGGGCCGGGCGCGGTGGCTCATGTGTGTAATCGTAGCATTTTGGGAGGCCAAGGCAGCCCTTGAGGCCAGGAGTTCAAGACCAGCCTGGCCAACATGGCAAAACCCCATCTCTACTAAAAATACAAAAATTAGCCAGGCGTAGTGGTGGGTACCTGTACTCCCAGCTGCTCAGGAAGCTAAGGCAGGAGAACTGCTTGAGTCTGGAAGGCAGAGGTTGTAGTGAGCTGAGATCGTACCACTGCACTCCAGCCTGGGCAAGAGTAAGAAACTGTCTCAGAAAAAACAAACAAACAACAGTAAGAGGAGCATAGAGAGAGCTTCAATGGGAATGGCAATGTCTGCTTCTTTTGCTCTAAATTTTAACTTTTTATTATGAAAATAGGATTTTCAGCTAAGCTGGGAGCTATCAGCACTCTAGCCTCCTCTCAAGTCCATGTTCCCCAAACCCACTTGTCTTGCAGGGCCTGGGGACTCGGGACAACACCCTGATCCGCATCATGGTCTCCCGTAGTGAGTTGGACATGCTCGACATTCGGGAGATCTTCCGGACCAAGTATGAGAAGTCCCTCTACAGCATGATCAAGGTCAGCAGAGCTCATGGGGGCAGGGAAGGGAGCAAAGAGCTTTTAGCCAAGACAGAGGGCTTGGGGACTATTCCCAGGAAAAGGAAATATCCTAGGAAGTGGGAGTCTCTTGGACATTCCAGGAGCTCCTGCCTTGTGGCTCATTCAAGGAATTTAAGGATATTCAACAGAAAAGCAAGTGTTAGGGGTGTTTGTGAGTGGTAAGGCTACAGAAGGAGGCAGGGGCTGGGTCATGAAGGACACGCAAGCTGAATTAAGTGCGAGGACTCTGCCCCAAGGGCAGTGAGAGTTCAGAGTCTCCTGGAAGAAGGCTGGGAAACACTGAAGAACACAAATGAGGGCTAAAGGGGAACCTTTGGCCTGGGCCGGGTGATTGGTGATGACTCTGGGACATCCGGCCCCTGAGGCTTTATCAGGAGACATATGTAAAGCTAGGGGTTTTCCCTTTTTTTTTTTTTTGGATGACTGAAATAAAGCTTTGTGGGGTGACAGAGAAAGAGATCCAAGTTGTGTTCTCCAAAATATGTTTCTAAAGGGTAATTTTTTTAGGTGTTATGTGCAAAATGTTCTATGGGAAAATAAGTTTGTAACAAACCAGAATAAGCAAAGATAAATAAGCCAGTTTCTTTACCTCAGAACTTCTCACAGCCTTTCACATTTTGAAGTCCATCATGAAGCCCCAAGAGGGATATGGAATATGCATCCATACGGATATGTGCATCTGTATTATATATATTTGTTTGATTTTTTGCATTTCCCAATATTTTTGCTCATGGAACCCCATTTCCATGCATATTTCACGTGGGCTGGGGACTGTCTGGTGGCAGTGCTGTGCTGGGGCACTGGCTTGAAAGGGCAGCGAGCGTCTCTTCTAAACTCTGCATATTGGTAGCAAAGTCATATTGGTAACTTGAAATTGTCCATTGCTAGAAGTATTTACACCACAGAGATTGGCAAATGCTATAAATTAGGGCTTCCCCCAACCTGCCCGCTGAGAACCAGTTATTCAACATTAAGCAGCACAGGAGGACCAGGGCTGCTATGAATAAGTGTTCATTCAGCCTTCCCCTCTTTTAGGCTGTGCAGAACCTTCACCTCCTTGTCTGAGAGGAGCCCAGGGCTGGGTGAGAGGTAACCTTTCTTTCTTTCTCTCCAGAATGATACCTCTGGCGAGTACAAGAAGACTCTGCTGAAGCTGTGTGGGGGAGATGATGAGTAAGTGGCTTCTTGGCCCGTGGCTGCAGGGCGTGTCCTTGGGGTGCCAGGTGGGGACTCCTGGTTCGCATCCTGATGGGTGGATTGGATGAGCCGGGGATTCCCCTGAGCCAGGAGCGTTGCGCAAGTGAAAGGTGGCTTTTGCTGGTAGCTGCTGTGCTTGTGGGTCTGTGTGTCTGAGCGTGTGGGGGTCTGAACATGAGCATGGTCTCCTGTATATGGAGATGTCTGCTCCTGTGAACCTGGAAAGTCAGTCTGGGGTTGTGGACCAGGAACCGGAATATGAGCATCCAAGCCCTGCTATTTCATAGCTGTTTCTCGGTTTCATCACCTGTTAAATGGGAAAAGGACACATTCCTGCTCTGCCTACTCATTTATGCAGCATATTTGGGTTAAGTGCCTTCTGGGTGCAGACCCTGTGAGGAAGCCCCTGATGAAGGCCACAGTCCAGAAGTGGGTATAGTCCAGTTTCCAGAAGGGAGCAGTCCTGTGCTGGGGAGAACTGCTGTGGCTGTGCCACGTAGAAAGCATATATAAAAGCACACAGAGATGCCCTAGCGCAGACCAAGGGGAGGCTCTTAGGAGATACACGGTGAGACCTAAGGGGAAGAGCCAGGTGAAGAGGGTCTGGGGACAGTGTTTGGGTGGAGGAAATCACCTATAGAAAAGCCGAGGAGTGAGAAGGAGCAGGCTGATTCATTCATATGTCCAAGGTCATGCATTTATGGAGTACTAGAGAGAGAAATAAGGCAGAGAAGTGGGAGGGCCTGGGGGCCTCTTCCCAGAATATTAAATTGGGACATTACTTGACCAGATTTGTGTCTAGAAAGGGAACAGGCTGTGCTCTGATTTCCTTTCTCTGGATCTTATAAAGATCCAATTACGGAAGGGATGCAGGAATTTCCTGCGAACCTTTGGTAAGGACCATAGGGGTTGATGCAGTTCAGCAGATACTACTGAGCTCCTGATGCATCCAGGCACTTTGCAGGAGGAGACGTAGGGCTGGCATGGCCATAGCCTGCTCATTGGCCTCTTTGAGAGGAGAGAGTTGGATAGAAGCCACTCAAATTCTAAGGAAGAAAGGGGAGGCTGAAGGATTGGAAAAATCCTATCCTACTTGGATTCTGCAGCCAGGAAGGCTGCCCTTAAAAGCCAGCATTGGCCAGACGCGGTGGCTCAACGCCTGTAATCCCAACACTTTGGGAGGAGGCTGAGGCGGGCGGATCACCTGAGGTCAGGAGTTCAAGACCAGCCTGGCCAACATGGCGAAACCCCATCTCTACTAAAAATACAAGAATTAGCCAGGTGTGGTGGCGGGTGCCTGTAATCCCAGCTACTCGGGAGGCTGAGGCAGGAAAATTGCTTGAATCTGGGAGGCAGAGGTTGCAGTAAGCTGAGATCGCGCCACTGCACCCCAGCCTGGGTGACAAGAGCGTAACTCCGTCTCAAAAAAAAAAAAAAAAAAAAAAAGCAGCATTGCAGGGGGTCTCAAGAGAGATGGAAGGCTCTCAGAAATGGAGGGAGGACTCTGGCGAACGGAGGAGGCATAGGCTGGAGAGAAAGAAAGCTTAATGTGTGTGTGGTGTGTGCACGTGTGTGTACGTGTTGGGGGGTGTGTGTACGTGTTGGGGTGTGTGTGTGTGTGTGTTGTTGTGTGGAGTGTTGCCCGTGATGACATTCCTTCCTGTCCTCTCCCTAAACCCCTCCATTCCAGTGCTGCTGGCCAGTTCTTCCCGGAGGCAGCGCAGGTGGCCTATCAGATGTGGGAACTTAGTGCAGTGGCCCGAGTAGAGGTCAGACCTTCCCCTCCTCCTGCTTGACCTCTTGACCACGGCTTCTCTGCTTGCACCTTCCTGCTGCTCTGGTTGGCACCCAGCTGCCCCCTGGCGGCCAACCCGACACGTTGATTCTCACATCTGAAGCTTCCTTTTCTCCCTTGGAGTGGTGAATCAGTGGAGGGGCGCACCTGGTTTCTGCATTAGCTTCTGACACTCTGGAAAGGGTTCTGGCCCACTTACTAACAGGGCTTGCTGAAATGGAGACCTGGCTGGTTCCATGGAGGGGCCTGTCCCACCCGGAGTCGAAACAGTTGGCCTCAGACGTGAAAGCTGAGAACAGATGGGTGTCCCTGGGTGCACTGGAGGATTTCAGGTTGTCCTCCTGAGCATCCTCAGACTGGGGGTCCACAAAGGACAGGAATGAAAGATTTCACTAAAGTACTTTAGGCAAACCATTCCAGAGACTGCAACACTTGGTCCACACAAAAAAGCGTGGGACCTTGGAGCTCTCTGTTATTTATTCGCTGTGCGACCTTTGGAAGGTTCCCCCTCCCTCTGGGCCTCTATGTCTCCATCTTTAAAGTGAGGGGTTAACATGGCAATCTCGGTGATCTCTTAGGGCTCTTGAGCTCTGATGTTCTAGGACAGTGTTCCCCAAATGATACGGCAAGAGATCTTTGCAGATGATTGTAGGTGATGTGAGAAGTGAATTTAGTTTGACAGGGTTGAATAACGCTGAACTCCACAGAGTGAATGAGAAAGGCACTCCTTTCCAATTTCATCAGCGTTTCTGATTATGTCAAAGAGGAAGTCTCAGTTTGGTGCCGCCATCTCTGCAACACTTGCTGATTTTCCTTTTTCACAAAGAGAAAGCTGAGAGATCTCGCTTTAAGTTTCAGAGCTTCTGGCAAGTAGAGGCATCATGTTAAATTTCATGGTATTTCACCTCTTTTGTTTTTATTACATTGATTTTTGTGGTAAATTTTCAGTTTATGATACATGGTATCAACTTCCTAATTCATGATAGTCATATAAAGTTAATTTCATCCATTCTTTTTTTTTTTTTTTGAGACAGGGTCTCACTCTGTTATCCAGGCTGGAGTACAGTGGCACGATCATGGCTCACTGCAGCCTCCCCAGGCTCAGGTGATCCTCCCACCTTAGCCTCCCAAGTAGCTGGGACTTCAGGTGGACACTGCCATACCTGGCTAATTTGTGTAGAGACAGGGTTTCACCATGATGCCCAGGTTCGTCTTGAACTAATGGGCTCAAGTGATCCTCCTGCCTTGGCCTCCCAAAATGCTGAGATTACAGGCATGAGCCATTGTGCCAAGCCTCATTAATCCACTTAACAATTATTTTTTGAGTGTGCCTATTATGTCAGACACTGTTGTAGGCACCTGGGATATGTAACAGGATAAAACGGATACAATTCCTTGCCTTTTGGGAGTAATTTTAAATGCACTTCAAAAATTGATGCATTTAAGTAGACAGAAAAGAAGTTGAATTACGCTGAATTACATAAAACCATTAAGAGATGGCATATGGTGTGTGTGCTAATTTGGAATAGTGAAAGTCCTTTAGGAGAGACTGAAATTTGGGAAACTCTGTTCTGGTATTTCAGAACATTTCTGCTGCCTTTTCAAGGGGAATGACTCTTTAAGAGGCAGAGGGGGCCTCGGGGGCAGGGTAGGATTCAGAAGAATTGGGGAGGCCCCGGTGGAATAAGCAGCCAAGGGGCACTAGAACCGAGGCAGATCCTGTGGCAGGCGGGAGCCTAGCCAGTTTCTCTTGACCAGGACTTGCCCTGCTCCCAGCCCTGAGTCCCTCTCTCCCTCTCTCTGTATCTTTCTGTCTCTTTCTTTCTCAGCTCTCGTGCAGGGTCTGTCTGCTGTGGCTTCACCTCTGCCTCTTTCCCCACCCACGCCGCTTGGTTTGGGCTCGTGGGGTGAGCTTCCCACCCTCGCATGCTGTCTTTCAGCCTGGTCCCCAGGGGGGCCTTCAGACACCTGCTGAGTCTCTTTCTGCTTCTCACAGCTGAAGGGAACTGTGCGCCCAGCCAATGACTTCAACCCTGACGCAGATGCCAAAGCGCTGCGGAAAGCCATGAAGGGACTCGGTATGGGGGATGGAAATGGAGCAGGGTTGGTCTCCGGGGCAGCAGGTGTGGTGGGTTTGGCCGTGGGCTGGCAGGCGATGGAGTGAGGTTTCAAATTAGAGTATGCAGGATGAGGAAGGCTTGATCTGAAGTTTCCACCCTCCTAGCTCCCGGAATATAGAGAGGAGGGGCGGGAGAGGGTTCATAAGGAACTTGGCAGAAGCCCTTTCCAGGGACCAAGGTGTCCCCCAGCCTCCTGGGAGCAGTATCCTGGCACTGAAGAAAGTACCAGGTCACAAAATCGGCATGGTGCCCTGGCTCTACCGCTGACTCACCGTGTGACTCTGGGTGAGCCTCTCCACCACTCTGGGTCTGAATTTCCCCATGTGTAAAATCAGGGCTGTGGACCCTGGAACCCAAGAACTCTGGTTCTGTGGTTAGAGTATGCCCTGCTGGGCAGGTCTTTCAGACCTACATTTGGCACCAATGGGAAGAGTACTGCACCCGCAGGTTCAGATCAGCTGGGCCTGTGCTCAGAAAGTCCAGCCTGGGACAGGCCATCTAGGGTTTGGCTTTCTTTGCCTTTTCTGCCCCATCTGTCTGACAGCAACTCCCAGGAGGCTTTAGGTTAAGTCCATCACCTCCTGAGCCTCCTTTCCATGTGTCTCATGGGAATGATGATACCTGCCAAGCTCGCCTGGGACTGTAGGATGCTAGAGGTAAAAATGCCATGAGAGACCCCTGTGCTGGGTCTGTGGTTGATGGCATTAATCTGAGAAGCAGGAAGTGGTATCCTAATGCCTTCCAGAGTCAACCTGCTGTGGTTAGGGGGACTCAGGGTCCAGCTTCCAGAGAGCTGAAGAGAAAGGACATAGAGTCGCTAACAGGACTTGGACTGTCAGGGTTGGAAGGATCCCTTTGTGACTACTCCAGCCTCTTCATGTTACAGATGTGGAAACCAAGTCCCATCAAGGGAAGGGGACTTGTCCAGGGTGGGCAGCCATTGCCAGAGCCAGAACTAGAACTCAGAGGCACTGACTCCCAACCCAGTACTCTCTACCTCCCAGCTGTCCTTTTTCCTCAGCGTGTCAAAAGGAAAGGGAGGGAGGAGTCCAGCAGAAATCAGTGGCCTGAGTCATAGGCAAGTGGACTGCAGGGACTCAGGAGCACATGGCCGCCTAGCCAGGCTTCTACCCTGACAAAGATCGACGAGGGGCCATCAGTGGGCAGTGCATGGGGAAAGCCGAGAGCCACAGGCCTTCTTCTGAGGCATGTGGCTTTGGTGACTCAGGGACTGACGAAGACACAATCATCGATATCATCACGCACCGCAGCAATGCCCAGCGGCAGCAGATCCGGCAGACCTTCAAGTCTCACTTTGGCCGGGTAAGGACCTCCTCCTGGGCTCTCTGTGAGACATGCATGCACCTTGCCTGATTGAGCTCACCTGTCCCCATCGGTTCTGCACAGTTGGGCACCAGGGTCTTCATGGCAGAGGGACCCTGTGTGGTCATATGATCTCAGAGTGTCTCCAGCACTGGGTTTGGGCAGACGTATCTTTCCATGCCCCCAGTTCCTTGTGATGGGCAACACTTGTGTGAGATGCTCAGTGGACTCAGAGGTGCAGCATGGGGCCAAGATCAGGGCTATGGGTTGTTTTCAGTGTGCTTTGGGCATCTTGCAGTTCCTCTACACAGATACAGCTGGCTTCAAGGCCCCAACTGAGTGTCAGGGATTATTGCACATTGGTGGCATCTGGCTTAGGTTGATGTGTTTCCCCCTGGGTGGAAACAGTGTCCTTCAGCGCTGCTCCCTTCCCGTTCCTGTCTCCTGTGTCAAGGAGAGTGGGTCTTCCTCCTGGTTGTTTTTTCCCTACCCTCTTTGGCTTCATCTAAATAATAAGTGCAACATCAGCAAAGACAGACACAAGCTTCCATGATCCCTCATGTGCAACCCGTTTTCTCTTTCCATCTCCCCCATCCTGGGTCATGTGTGGGCAAGTGCTGATGTTGGCATGACTGTGGCCCTGCCCTTTGCAGGACTTAATGACTGACCTGAAGTCTGAGATCTCTGGAGACCTGGCAAGGCTGATTCTGGGGCTCATGATGCCACCGGCCCATTATGATGCCAAGCAGTTGAAGAAGGCCATGGAGGTACAGTGTGGCACCAGAGGGTAGTGTTTGCGGGTGCCGGTAGGGATACAGGTGACCCTCATAAGCCCAGGTGGATTAGCTGTAACTTCTTGGTAGAACTCCTCCCATACTCAGTTCAAACTGGCATAAACACAAAAGGAGATGTTGGCTCCTATAACTGAAAACTACAGGACTAGATCCGAGTCCAGAGACTCAAATGATGTTCTGTGGACCCTTGGCTCACCCCGTCTTGGCTCTGCTGTCCTCTCTTATGGCTTCACTCTCAGGCAGCCTTTCTCCCCATGGTGGCATATGTCCATCCCGCCAGCTAGCAGCTCCAGCAGAAAGAGTTCCTTCTTCCTGGGAGCTCCAACAACAGTCTTGGCATTTACTCCAAGTTGATTCAGCTTGAGTCACATGCCCACTGGTGTCAGAAGGGTCTCATGGAGCCACTGGAGGAAGTGGGTTGGGTCTCGAACAAAAGCAGCAGCAGTTGGAGTCTGTACTCCAGCCCAGCCCTGCCACTCACTCACTGTGTGACTGGGCCATTCCTTACACTTCCCAATCCTCTGTGCCTTCATCTGGGAAATGGAAATGGTCACCTCTGCCCTTCAAACTAGGACAGGTCAATCAAGGTCACAGGTATGAAGGGCATTGTTAACTCCGAAGACCTGACCCTACATTAAACAAGAAAGCATTATGTCCTGGCCCAGAAGTTGCTAGAACTGCTTTGCTTCCCAAGGTACCAATTGTACTAGTGGCTACTGTTTATAAAGAGCATATGGTAACTATCCCAGGTTAGGTACATTAGTTCAATGAGTTGCTTCCTCAAGGCACAAGGCAAGGCTCTTATTTTGTCCCCATTTTACAGATGAGGAAACTGAGACTTGGAGGTTAAGTTGCTTGGTCAAGGTCATAGAGCTATGAAGTAGCAAAGCCGAGGTTCAGACCAGTCTTTCTGACTCTGGAGCCTGTCTTGACAACCGCATAAAACCAGTAGTGCTTTTGGCCCCTTGAGCATTAAGAGGAGGGCAGCAATGGGGAGCTAGAGGACTTTATAAAAACATTGCCTAGGCTAAGCAGATTGAGATGATTGTTTCTTAAAATACCTAAGCCAAAAAGCAAATGATCTAAAGACATTCAGAAATAGAAGAGATCAATGAGTTAACCCAAGTCAGTCCTTTCCATTTTCAAAGTTTCCAAGTGGGAAACAGGCTCAGAGAGTCAGTGAGTTAGGGGGAGACTAGGGCTAGACCCTAGTCTCAGGACTTTCTTGATTGCCTCATCACATACCTGCTTCTAACAAAGAAATTATTGAAGATCTCAATCAGGATGAATCTCCTAGGATCTGAGAAGGCAGGACGATTAGAGCACTAGTCAGTAACCTCTCTGAGGACAGAGAACATGTCTTGCCTCTTGCCTTTTTCTTTTTTTTTTTTTGAGACAGAGTCTCACTCTTTTGCCCAGGCTGGAGTGCAGTGGTGTGATCTTGGTTCACTGCAACCTCCACCTCCCAGGTTCAAGTGATTCTCCTGCCTCAGCCTCCTGAGTAGCTGGGATTACAGGCGCACGCCACCACACCCGGCTAATCTTTTTGTCTTTCTAGTGGAGAAGGGGTTTCACCATGTTTGCCAGGATCGTCTTGAACTCCTGACCTCAGGTGATCCGCCGCCTCGGCTTCCCAAAGTGCTGGGATTACAGGCGTGAGCCACCATGCCCGGACTTTTTGTTTTGTTTTGTTTTGTAGTTGTAGCCCCAGCACCTTGCACAGTGGCTAGCACATAACAGGTATCTTAACAAGTATCTGAATGAGTGAATTAGTAATTGACTCATTCAGTCAATCAATCAGTCAGTCAATCTTGCCTGCCTTCTCTCCTCCCTGATAGTTTCCCCCCTTCCCTGTGTGCAGATCTTTGCATAACAGGTCCCCAGCCTGCCTTAGTCCAGGGCATGTAATGCCTCAGTTCATAAATCACTCCCCAAATCCAAGAATAAACAAATGTAAGCCAGCCATGATGGCTCACGCCCGTATTCCTAAAACTTTGGGCTTCAGTCCAGGAGTTCCAGACTAGCCCGGACAATATGGTGAAGCCCTGTCTCTACAAAAAATACAAAAATTAGCCAAGCACGGTGGCATGCTTCTGTGGCCCCAGCTACTTGGGAGGCTGAAGTAGGAGGATCACCTGAGTCTGGGAGGCAGAGGTTGCAGTGAGCCGTAATCACGCCACTGCACTCCAGCCTGGGCGACAGAGCAAGACTCTGTCTCAAAAGAAAAAAAAATCTAGCATTTTATCTTAAGCTCAAAACTTTTTTTCTTCTAACAAAATAATACATGTTCACTGTGAAGACTTGAAGAAATATAGAGTAAAAAAGAAGAAAATAGCAATCATCTGTGATCCTTCACTCACACAGAGACCAAACTGCTAGTTAACACTGTGAGGCACGTGCGTGTCCTTCTGTTCTCTTCCAATACTTACAAGTAGAAATTTCTATTCAGTTGTTCATGTGTATATGTGGTGTTATACACACACGCCTATATACCTTTTCTTTTTGGGGGGCTGGAAGGCAAAGCAGTTCACATGGGAGGTTCTGGGGATCTTGAGAGGCTGGCATAGTCAGCCTTGGTTGTGCCAAGGTCTTGGGCCTGGGGGCCATGTCTGGAGGTGAGGAGAAAATCCAGGAATGCTTGGCCTGAGCTTTAGCCGTCCGGGCCCCATGGACCTCTGCACAGGAGGTCAGAACTATGGCTGAGATCATCTTTGCCTTGACATTCCAGGGAGCCGGCACAGATGAAAAGACTCTTATTGAAATCCTGGCCACTCGGACCAATGCTGAAATCCGGGCCATCAATGAGGCCTATAAGGAGGGTGAGTTTGGGAGGCCTGGGCCCAGATGCTGGGAGGAGAAGAGCCAGGCCCCCCAGCTTCCAACCCCAGCCCACAGCTCTGCCCAGGACTCTGGCCTGTCTCCTTTCCCTCAGTCCTTGAGGATTTAATAAGCCTCTTGGGTGTGCCCATCCCTGTGTCTGGGGAAAAGACAGGTGTCCTGGTAGGACAAAGGCCTGGAGGTAGAAAAGGGCTTGGCTGGAAGTGGGAACAGAGAACATTCTGGCCTGCTGGAGAGAGGGAGGGCAACTTTAGGGGTGTGTAGTCCATGCAGTTCTACAGGGCCCCACAGCCAGAAGGGCCCCACACTTGGTTGCAAGCTATGCTATCACTGTCCAGAAATTCTTAATTTTTAAGCAAGTGGCCCCATATTTTCATTCTGAAGAATCTTGAGTACCAGTCAGAAATGTTTAAATTGGCTAGGTGCGGTGGCTCACACCTGTAATCCCAGCACTTTGGGAGTCTGAGGCAGGCGGATTGCTTGAGCCCAGGAGTTTGAGACCAGCCTGGGCAACATGGCAAAACCCCATCTCTACAAAAAATATAAAAGTTGGCTGGGTGCGGTGGTTCACCCCTGTAATCCCAGCACTTTGGGAGGCCGAGGTGGTGGATCACTTTAGGTCAGAAGTTCAAGACCAACTTGGCTAACATGGTGAGACCCCATCTGTACTAAAAATGCAAAAATTAGCCAGGCGTGGTGGCATGCACCTGTAGCCCCAGCTACTCAGGAGGCTGAGGCAGGAGGATCACTTGAACCTGGGAAGCAGAGGTTGCAGTGAGCCGATATCATGCCACTGCACTCCAACCTGGGAGACAGAACGAGACTCCATCTCAAAAAAAACAAAAAACAAAAAAATTAGCTAAGTGTGGTGGCATGTGCCTATAGTCCCAGCTACTCAGGAGACTGAGGTGGGAGGATCACCTGAGCCCAAGGAGGTCGAGGCTGTAGTGAGCCTTGATCACGCCAACTGCACTCCAGCCTGGGTGACAGAGTGAGACCCTGTCTTGAAAAAAAAAAAAAAAAAAAAAAAGTTTAAATTTTTTATCTAATAAGCAGCTTTAAAATGGTTGAATTTTTGAGTACAGGAGTGACATAGTCAGAGCTCTGCTTTTGGGTTTAGCAACTGCCGTGCAGGAGGGAAGGTAGAAGAGAGAATGACAACAGGGAGGTGACTTAAGAGGCTGTTAAATATTAAAGGCGAGATGCAATGGGACCTCAACTGGGACAGCTGAGGGGATGGAGGGGAGGTGATGGGTTGATGGGAATGCCCATTGTCTTACAAAATCAGCAAGAGGATGGCTGGATGCCCCCATGAGCCAGTTACAAACCCTTTCATTCCCACCTCCCCCTGCCAATTCTGCCCTGGCTCAAGCCTGAGTTTCCTGGACCTCCCTCCCCCGAACCAAATCCTTCTTGGCCAGCAGCTACCCACACCCCCTTTCTCTGCCTCAGACTATCACAAGTCCCTGGAGGATGCTCTGAGCTCAGACACATCTGGCCACTTCAGGAGAATCCTCATTTCTCTGGCCACGGTGAGTGAATTCATCGGCCCCAGGTCGGCTTGCCCATCGGGAGGCCTGGGAGGAAGGGAAGGTTTACTGAGTGGAGAGCACAGGGGAGTTTCAAGTGCACTCCTGATGGAGAGGGGGTGTCTCCCCACTTGCCTCCTTAGAGTCCCACCGCCTACTCCTGTTGTTCACTTGTCAAAGTTGGCGTGGTACCACCTTCTCCAGACAGTCCTCTCTGGTGGCCCTTGTCCTGGCTTTTTGGGCCCCCAGCTCACAGGACAAAGCCATGTGGGTGACCCTCTCCTGTGTTGTTACCTGGGAGCTTCTGTCACCATCTCTTGAATTCCCATGACCAAAACGGCAGACCGTCATTGACAGTTACCGAGAGCTTGCTGTGTGTCAGGCATTGGTGCTAAGTGCCTTGCACACATTCTCAGTTAATGACCACAACAGCCTACCTTATAGAGGCAGGATTTTCGTCCCTGTGTAACTGATGAGGAAGAGCATTCAGAGAGGTGAAAATGAGCAGGGTGTGTGGTGGTACAGAGATGGAGATGGGTCGATGTTTGGGGACTGAACTTTCTTGCTGCTCCTGCTGCAGGGGAATCGTGAGGAGGGAGGAGAAAACCTGGACCAGGCACGGGAAGATGCCCAGGTAAGACCCCCAGCCCACCCCAGTCACCTCTGCCGGGTGTCCCTGAGATGTAGGTCCAGCTTATGCCTGTCTACGCCAGGCCCTGTCTGCGAGTGAAGGCTCCTGGCAGGGGCGTGGTTGGTTTGATTGGCTGATACTTAGACTGTAGAAATGAGGTTTAGAAGTGTGGTGCTGGTATTACTGGCATTTCCTAGGTGAATAGCAGGACCCTCAGAGCTGGCAGAGACCTGCAGATCACCCAGGTCAAAGCCCTCATGTTACAGTGGGAAAATGGAGGTCCAGAAACGGTAAATGACTTCTGAAAGTCACACAGCAAATCAGTGGCCCCAGTAGAATTGACCCCTAAAGAGCTGGTCTGGGAACTTGCTGAGAAGGGGGCCTGAGTGCTAAAGGCCTCGGTTTATTGTCTGTAAAATGGGACCAAGATTGGAGGGAGTGTCCTGGGACGAGCCTAGAAAGTAAGTTCCTCAAGGGCTGGAATCTTCATTTTGTTCACTGATATATCCAAAGTAACACATGATCAGTGCTCAATAAATATTTGTTGAATGAATAGCAGGGAAAAAGGTTCTCTAGGAGTCTCTTGGCTGCTCTGCCTCAGCCCTCCTCCTTAGCCCAGTGAGCTTGAGGTCTGGAAATGGCTTCTTATGGAGGTTGGACAACCCCAAATTCATTTTCCCTGAGGGTTCTGTGGCTGGGCAGTCCCTGAGGCCAGTGCATTGTCCCCAACTGACCTGCACCTTGATCCCAGCACCCAGTAGCCTGACCTAGGTCCACATCTCCATCTCTTCTGACTGCCTCATTCTCCTGTCCCCAAAAGCTGTGTCCAGGGATGTGGGGCACAGACACCACAGACTTTTATAGACATCCAGCCCCCTTATTTTATAGGTGGTGAGTTGAAAAGAGCACTGATGGATTGAGAGTCAGGGAACCAACTTTTCTGTTCCCAGGTCCCATAACAGAAGTGTGGTTTGCTACAACAGCATCTGAGCTAGAAAAATCCTTAGCTGGAACCTGACAGTTACAGAACTGTAATTATAATTATTAGAATGCATACTATATATTGAGAACGATGCCAAGATTATTCTATACGTTTTTATGTTCCCCCTTTTTACTAGAGCAAAATGAAGCTCCTTAACCTATTCAATGATACAGTTTCTAAGTGGTGCTGTTTTATTTGAACTCAGGCTTGCCTGATGCCAGAGTCTATGCTTAATTCCATTTACAGTAATATCTTCCAAGACCCAGTAGAGTTAAGGTCCCCTGCAGCTTCCACATCAAATAGCTGTTGTTGTCCAGTTGTCCAACCCTTGCTTTGGAATATGGTTGTCAAAAGCTGCAGGGTTACATTTAAATGTATGGCATTTCAGCTACATTGTGGGCACATGGATGGGGGTTAGGCTGAGAACCCAGCCAGACACTAGGGTGGCTTGCTGAGGCCACATTTCATTCACTCATTCAACAGACGTTTATTAAGTATTACTGTGAACAGTCTCGTGTGCTGCTGAGAGTTTTTTTAAAATCTCAGCTCTCACCCCAAATCCATCCTCCAACCCTGAATTGATCTTCCAGGGACTGCTTCTGCCTGGTGCCTCGTTTGCCAATGAGGCTGTGCTTCCAATTGCCGCTAGCAGGGGGCAGTGGTGGGCCTTGCTGACAGCTGCTTCGCAAAAGGAGAGAAGTGGAGAGAGAGAACCCGGGTGGAAATAGCTAAGGGACCCTTGAGCCAGATCCCCGCCCAACTCGGCTGCTTCTCCAGATTTAGGATGCTAGACCCAAGCTCATTTTCTTATAACTAGCAGTACATTCTTTTATAGAAACTAGAAAATAAAGAGAAACCAAAAAAGACTCCATAACCTAATAGTAATAAGCATTGTCAGTATTGTGGCATACATTCTTCTAGTTGTTTCTCTATGTATATATAAAAGTGGATTCTTTATTTCTGACAGTTAAAAATTAATACTATGTGAATATTGTTGCATTTTTAAATCAACGATATCATTTAATGGCTATATACTGTTCCATATCTGAATCTACCGTGTTATTTAACCAGCCTTCTTCCTAGTAGCAAACTCTTTTATCACATTCATGAATTATTCATTAGAATGAATTTCCAGAGATGAAATGGAAATGTGGGAGCAAAATGTATATAAAAATTAAGGGCATTTGATAGGGCCGAGTGAAGCTCCCCTTTAGATAATGCACATGAGTACTTGGCAGTTTGTATTTGCCTGTTTTACACTGCCTCCCTCCCTGGCGGTCTCTCACTCTGGATGTCTAGAACGCCCTCAAGCTCTTAGAAGTCTGGGACTATTAACCAGTTGAACATATGTCCAGTTTCCAACTGTGGCCCCACAGTAATTGTTAATAGCTTCCCCTTTCACTCTGTTGTCCAATTTGAGCAATAAATTATAAATAATTATTATAGACCCACCATGAAATGAAGGATTGTGGTCATTTTTAGATAATCAATACTCAGACTTTTTTTTTTTTTAGACGGAGTCTCGCTCTGTTGCCCAGGCTGGAGTGCGGTGGCACAATCTTGGCTCACTGCAACCTCTGCCTCCTGGGTTCAAGCAATTCTCCTGCCTCAGACTCTCAAGTAGCTGGGATTACAGGCTCCCACCACCATGCCCAGCTAATTTTTTTGTATTTTTAGTAGAGATGGGATATCACCATGTTGGCCAGGCTGGTTATGAACTCCTGACCTCAAGTGATCCGCTCGCCTCAGCCTCCCAAAGTGCTAGGATTACAAGCGTAAGCCACCGCGCCCGGCCCAGACTTTCAAAAATATAACAGCTTTCTTGAAATAGAATTCATCTACCATACTATTGACCCATTTAAAGTGTACAATTCAGTGGTTTTTAGTATCTTCACAGACTTAATGCAACCATCACCACAATCAATTTTAGAACATTTCATCACCCCCAAAAGAAACTCCATACTCATTAGCTGTCACTCGTCATATCCTACTAACCCCCCAGCCCTAAGCAACCACTAATCTACTTTCTGTCTCTCCAGATATGCCTCTTCCGAACACCTCATGTAAATACAGTGATATAATACGTGGCCTTTTGGACTGGCTTCTTCACTTAAGAAAACACTAACTTAAACACTATGTTAAACACTTAACAGTGTTTTCAAGGGTCATCCGTGTTGTAGCATGTTGGTACTCCCTTTTCATTGCCAAATAATATTCTATTATCCATTCATCAGCTGATGGACATTTGGGTTATTTCCACCTTTTGGCTATTATGACTAATGCTGCTCTAAACATTTGTGTACAAGTTTTTGTGTGCACATATGTTTTCATTTCTCTTAGATAGAATTGCTGGGTCATATGAGAACTCTAAGTTTAACCATTTGAGGAACTGTCCAGATTAATTTTTGCATGAAGTAGCTAGGCTAATAAGAACAAGCTTTTGTGGTGAATATTAATTTAGTGCCCCACCACTTTTTTTTTTACATTACAGATATTATTATCTTAAAGATGCTTTGAAAAACCGAATATGTCTAGGGTTCTCTGACCTGCGTAAGTGAGAACAATTGGGACTTTGGATTCTTTTCTGTTAAATTTTTTAAACATGTCCCTCTCTCTCTCTTTTTAAAAATGATACAGTTTTATTTAACATAAGTTTTTACAAATTTTTGATAAAATACGTATAAACTTTACCATATTAGTCATTATATTTATTTATTTATTTATTTTGAGGTGGAGTTTTCCTCCTGTTGCCCAGGCTGGAGTGCAATGTCGCAATTTGGCTCACTACAACCTCCACCTTCCAGATTCAAGCGATTCTCCTGCCTCACCCTCCTGAGTAGCTGGGATTACAGGCACCTGCCACCACACCCAGCTAATTTTTTGTATTTTTAGTAGAGACAGGGTTTCACCATGTTGGCCAGACTGGTCTCAAACTCCTGACCTCAGGTGATCCACCTGCCTTGGCCTCCCAAAGTGCTGAGATTACAGGCATGAGCCATGATGCCTGGCCAATCATTTTAAAGTATACAGTTCAGTGGCATTAAGTACATTCATATTGTTGGGCAGCTGTCACCATCAGCCACCTCCAAAACTGTTTTCATCGTGCAAAACCAAAACTCTGGACCCATTCAACAGTCACTCCCCATTCTCCCTTCCCCCAGCCCCTGGCAACCACCATTCTTTCTATGTCTGTGAATTTGACTAGGGACTTCATGTAAGTGAAATTATACTGTATTTATGCTTTTATGACTGGCTTTCTTTACCTAGTATGATGTCCTCAGGGTTCAACTAGGTTTTGGTTTTGTGATGTTTGAGACAGGGTTGAGACCCAGGTTGGAGTGCAGTGGCACAATCTTGGCTCACCACAACCTCTGCCTTCTAGGCCCAAGCAATCCTCCCACCTCAGCCCCCCAAGTAGCTGGGATTAACGGCGTGCGCCACCATGCTCAGCTAATTTTTCGGTAGAGCAGGGTTTCTCCATGTTGTCCCAGCTGGTCTCAAACTCATAGGCTCAAGTGATGCTCCCACCTTGGCTTCCCAATGTCCTGGGATTACAGGTGTGAGCTACTGTGCCTGGCATAGGTTGTTTTTAATACAGAAACATATTTTAAAAACCAGAAGCAGACCATAATCCTAGTAGCCTTCATAACTCTTATTTAACATTTAAATTTAAAATGAAATGATATATTTGCATATTTAAGAAATTTTCAGGAAGAATAAAAAAAAATGCAAAAGCTTTCCCACATAGTCCCTCTCCTCAAAGGTGTCTTGACAGTTTCTTAAGTACTTCCCAGGAAGTATGAGAAAGTGAGTGTCTATTTTTTTTTGAATCTAGATAAAAGAAACACTATATTACATAAAAATATGCTATACTTTACTTCTTTACTTAATTTAAATGGAAACTCTCCTTATCAGCGTTGTAGATAATCTTATCCTTTGTAAGAACTGCATGGATTGTTTCCATTGATTGGATAAGTCATAGCCTGTTTAACAAGTCAATCTCAGGGTGGTTTACAGTTTTTCTCTATTACGAAAAATGCTGACCAGGCGCAGTGCCTGTAATCCCAGCACTTTGGGAAGCCAAGGCGGGTGGATTACCTAAGGTCAGGAGTTGGAGACCAGCCTGGCCACCATGGCAGTACCCCATCTCTACTAAAAATACAAAAAAAAAAAAATTAACTGGGCTGGTGGCATGCACCTGTAATCCCAACTACTCAGGAGGCTGAGGCAGGAGAATCGCTTGAACCTGGGAGGCGGAGGTTGCAGTGAGCTGAGATCACACCACTGCACTCTTTGGGAGGCCAAGGCAGGAGGATTGCTTGAGGCTAGACTGGACAACAAAGTGAGACCCCTTCTCTACAAAAAATAAAAAAATTAGCTGGATGTGGTGGCACACACCCATAGTCCCAGCTACTCAGGAGGCTGAGGCAGGAGAATCGCTTGAGCCCAGGAGGTCAAGGTTGCAGTGAGCCGAGATTGTGCCAATGTACTCCAGCCTGGGCAACAGAGCAAGACCCTGTCTCCAAAAAGAAAAAAGAATGCTGCAGTGAACTGTCTTGTATTCTATCGTGGAAGACTTTTGCCAGTATATCTGTAGGGCAAATTCCTAGCAATATAATTGCTTGATCAAAGGGCATATGCCTTTTAACTTTTAACGGACATTGCCAATTATGCGATGAAAAGAAGACGAAGGTTTCCAGAGTATAGGCTATTGCGAAGTTTATAAAGAGTTCGGTCTATCCAATAGAATAAAGTCAGCAGAGTTTCTGGGGGAAAGGCGAAAGCAATACGCAGCCTAGGTACACAAGCCTGGGTATTTTGTTCCCAGGCTCTCCAAGTCACAGCTATTTGCCTAACAAAATAGTGTCCTAACCACAGAATTTTGCGCTCTGCACAGTGCAGTGATTAAAAGTAACCCTTGTAAAATGACTTTCCCATCACTGTTTGCTGTGTGCCCCCAGGCAGGTCAGCTCCCCTTAAGGCCTCAGCTGGCCAGTCTTTCCTGTCTGTAACATGAAGGCTAAAATTACATGTCTCTTGCCTTGGAACTCTGAATATGCTAAAGGGTGCAGAGAACTTTGCACTGCTCACAATTACATCTCAGTGGTTCTGTAAGGAAGTGGCAGGGATTATTTCCACTTTCAGACAAAGAAACAGAGGCCGCCTGGAATCTGCTCTGTGTTTTGGGGTGCGAAGGGCAGAGTTCCCCGTTTCTGTGTCTTTCTCTTATCCTTCAAGTGAATACATTTTTAGTTATTGCCAGGCCTATCCGCATTCTGAGCTCCAGCCCAAAAGGTCATAGGAAGGTATTTTTCTCTTGTCCCTACCCCCCTTCCCATCGCATCCCGGGTTCTCTCAGGTCTCTTGGGACCTCTCCCACTCCCAGCCAGGCCCCTCACCCTGCACCCCAGGGCCCCAGCACCAGCCTCCCCGACCTCCTCTGACTCTTGCCTCCCTTCTCTCCCTCCTCTCTCCCCTCCCTGCTCTCAGGTGGCTGCTGAGATCTTGGTGAGTGTCCTGTTCTTCATTTGGGTTTTAACGGCCTCTGAGTAAAGTCCGCCTTTACTGGGCCAAGTGGGGCAGTATCGAGCAGTGATTTGGGAGCTTGCTGTGCGGCTTCTCTCTCTCCCCTTCAGGGCCCCGCTTGGTAAAAGATAGGCCAGGCAAGTGTTTCCCAAACTTCAGCTAGTCATCTCTGGCATCATTTGTGCTGTGTAACCACCAGCTGTTAATACTGATCTTTAAATCGACTCACTTTTAAACCCAAAATGAGTTAAGGGGAATTTAGTATCAGTATAAATAGAACTAGTAGCTGGCTAGAAGACAACCGTGGAAACACTAATATGCAGTGTGATCGGGTATGTTTGCCCTTGACCCCGCTTGGGGAAACACTGGCCAGGCCATCTTCTCTGCATATGACCCCATACACACTTCCCAGAGGGGCTTGCAGAAAGGTTGAGGGATGGAAGGGGAACTCCCAGTCGCTACGCTCAGAGTCTATGTGGGTCCTCCCAGGAGCCCCGGCCCCATGGTCCTGAGGCTAGGATGGAAGTACCCAGTGCTAAGGCAGTTCACAGGGTCCTTGTGAACTGGAGAGGGGAGTATAGCAGCCATTGTGCTTGAAGAAGGAAGAGGGGACCAGTCTCGGCCCCCTTGGATGGCTGGGTGAGCCCAGCTTCTGACTGCCCTCAGCCCAGGCAAAGACATGAAAGTGAATAATAACCAAGGCTTTCTCATGTCTCCCCTCCCAAATCCTTGCTCCAACTGGGGCTCTGCAGGAAATAGCAGACACACCCAGCGGAGACAAAACTTCCTTGGAGACACGTTTCATGACGGTCCTGTGTACCCGGAGCTATCCGCACCTCCGGAGAGGTGAGGCCTGATCTCCTCCCTTCCCAGCTGAGCAGGAAGATCTCAGAATCTGATGAGAGCCTCTCAGCTCTCTGTGGCAGGAGGAGCCCGTTGCCCACCCACCTCCTCCTTAACCCAGCAGTAACGTATCATGGGTGACAGCGACTCTGGAGCCCTGGGTTCTAGTCCTGGCTCTACCACTTATACCTCACCTTCCTTTTCCTCCTTAGGGAAGCAGGTGGGATGCCCAGGATTAGGTATAGCAACTGGATTTCACCTCAAAGGCCAACTCTGATTGATTGGTAGTAGCTGCCTAGAGTGCTGGGTTGTGAAGGATTCTGGGGCCCCGTGTCATGATTCACTGGCGATGCCTGCCAGGAGCAAGGCAGCAAGAGGTGGTGGCGGCACAAGACTCACATAGACATCTTTAAACCACAGGCTGCCACATGCTCAGGGCACACCTGTATGCAGTGGCCCTGGCGCCTGGTAATCAAGTGTCCTGCGCTGAGACATTTACACTTTAACATGCATTTGTCTGGCACTTCTCAGTATTTAAGGTGCTTTAGCATAGTGGCTAAAAGAATGGACTTGGGCACTGGACCGCCTTGATTTGAATCCCTCACTTAACAGCCATGTGACCTCAGGCAAGTCACCAAATCTCTGTGCCTGAGCTCCCTTACGTAGGAATCAGGGTTTTAGCTCTACCTCATATGATTGTTGTGAAGATACAAAAAACATAACACACAAAAAGCACCGGCGCAAGCCTGACTCAGTGAGTGTTTCCTGAGTGTTATCATTGTGTCTTCATCCCAAGCGGACACAGGAGGAAGAGGAGGCCCAGAAAGGAGAGGGATCACCCAAGGTCCCTCAGTGAGCTGGGGCAGAACCATGACTAGGACCCGTGCTCCTTTTACTACCCCAGCCTGGGTTCCCAGAACTTGGCCGAGGTTCTAAGGCCATTGGCCAGGCACGGGGACTGACTTGGGACAGATTTGGCTCTGAGCCCACAGCAGCCTTGATGTCAGAGCTTCTCTATCAGGATGATCTTGCCCAATGCATTTAGTCCTGGGCTGTGGCCGTATCTGCTGCCCTTCCACTTTCTCAGGCATAGCCTGTGGGAGGCGCTGGGTGGGGCTGAGGAGGGGTCCTCCGCCTCTTGCACTGAAGCTCACCCCCACCTCTGGGGCTTCTCTTGTGGCCAGTCTTCCAGGAATTCATCAAGATGACCAACTATGACGTGGAGCACACCATCAAGAAGGAGATGTCTGGGGATGTCAGGGACGCATTTGTGGCCATTGGTAACTGGCAGGGACTAAGGGAAGGGCTGGGGGCACTGGGAACTTGACCAGATTCTCTGGAAGAATAGAACCTTGGCAGCCTCCGAAGCTAGTACTGGGAAGTAAACACTGCCACAGTTCGCCCCCAGGGGTGCTGCCAAATGTGTGATTGTGCAGGAATGTCATGAGGTCTGTTCCAGGCTGCAGGAGAGGGTGAGAAAATAACTGTCGCTGGGGAAGGACCAGGAAGACTGGGGCAGGCAGGGGAGGGGGCACGCTGTCCTGCACAACTAGGGTGTATATACACACACACCACACACACACTTGACACACACACCTAACATACAAGACACATACTATACACACATTCTCATATGTGACACACACTCATACATAAAACACGTTACATATGCATGTGACAGGTGCACACCACACATACACACATTACATACAGAACACATTATACATACACATACATGCTACACCCTCACAAGACACTACACCTACACACACACCACTCACACTATGCACACATGACCCACGCACACCACATATACACACCACACATGCACACACATACAAGACACATACACGCTAGATGCAGACAACACACACACACACTCTCGTCTCCCCTCAGTACCTGGCTTTTTGGTTACGCTTATATAATTTGAGCTCTTGACTTTGAAAAGGTTTTTCCCTTTTGGATCTTAATTCCACCATGTATAAATATGGATGAGTGGATATGGGTTAGGACTGAAGTTATTCTCATTAATATTCATCATTAGTGGTATCCTGTTTCATTTACTATAAAACGCATTGCATCAATGCACTTTAAAAAAATCTTACCAAGAGGTGTCTGTGGAAGATTTTCACATAATTGCCATCAATTATAAAACACATCTTGATTTCAGAGACATTAAAATGTGGGGGAAAGGTGTGTTAGATTTGGGTGAAGTGGAGGTGGTGGTAGGGGTGTTGTTTAGCGTGTGATGGGCCTTTACCACCCAGGAGCAATATCTAGGAGGTGGGATAGCCCAGTGAATAAAAGCATGGAATCCAGGTTGAATCCCTGCTCTGCCACTTACTCACTATATGTCCTTGGGCAGGTCACAAATCCTCTGTGTCTCAATTTCCTCCTTTGTAAAATGGAGATAACAACAGTGCCCAGCCCATAGGGTGGATTTTGTAAGACTGAAATTAGTTAATTATATGTAAAGCACTTGGAACGGTGCCTCTTGGCATGTAATACTCACTGGGCAAGGGTTAGTTTGTATTGTTGTTTCCCACCAAGCCCTGTGCAAAGTTAGTTGCACGCAGGTTTAGTTACATTCTCACCAGGTGCTCTTACCAGCTTATTTTACAAAAGAGGACACTGAGTTCAGAGAGGTTTATAGCAGTAGAACCAGGACTCAAACCACAGGCTGCCTACCTCCAAAGCTCATGTTCTTAACACCAGAATAATTAGCCTTTGGAGACACTTTCAGATTCCTACCCTCCTCATGTATTTCCCTCTTGCCTTTCTCCTCCCACCTTGAGCAGGTATACACGTGCAAACACACACCACAACACACCATTTCACACCCCTCCATCCAATGGCAGGCAGCGGGGTGCCCCGTGGCAGATGGACAGGCTCAGTTTTTAGGAAGGCTTGTGGGGTTGGTTACAGAAGAGAGAAGTTTCTGCCCAGCTTGCTTCTTAGCCAGACTGATAAAGCCCTAGGTCTGAAGTCAGCGAAGGCTTCCTGGAGGTGATGTCATGACTGGGGACATGGACAGCAAGTACAGCCTTGCAGGATGAGATTTGATTTAGAGAGATAACATAGTGAAGGGCAGATAGGAAATGCATCTATCCAGGAAGGACAGAGAGACACAGGAATTTGCAGTTTGTTCTGGGAATGGGGGAGCAAGGGCCATGAGGTTCCAAAGGAGGCCAGGAGCTTTGACATTCAAGCCAAGGAGCTTGGGATTTGTTTGGGAGGTAGTAGGGAGATACGTAAGGAGCTGGAGACGGGAGGTGTGTGATGTGATCTTTCCCACGGGGTTTCTGAGCCTGTTGCAGAGGAGTCTTGCTTGACTCTGCCACTGGGGTACGCAACTCCAGCCTCTTGCCATCTGTTCTCATTATATCCAGAGTCATTCCAGCTATAGTACTGGTGTCTGGTTCCTCCTTTTTAAGCTGTCTGAGACACCCGTGCGTGGGCTCTGGAGCCTTGCAGTCAAGCAGCTGCAAAGGCCTAGAGAACCCTAGGCCTTGAGAAAGGGCGGGGTTGGTGAAACGAGGCAGGCATTATCTGCGGCCAGGGTAGGGAGCAGTGGGGCAACACTCAGCCCCAGGGATTTGCATGGTCCCTTAAATTTTACCAACAGACAGTTATTCTTTGGAGCAATATTTCTCTAAATCAGTAACTCTCAAGCATTAGGCTGCACCAAAGTAGGGTGGCCAACCATCCTGATTTGCGCAAGGCTTTCAGTGCTGTTAGGTTGGTGCAAAAGTCATCGCAGTTTTGCCATTGAAACTGATGGCAAAACTGCAATTACTTTGGCACCAACCTAATAAAACCTGGAATGTCTCAGGCAAACTAGGACAAGCTGGTCACTCACCTCCAGAGTTTCAGATTCAGCATCTCTGGGGTGAGGCATGAGAATCTGCCTTTCTTCCAAGTTTTCAAGCGATGCTAATGTTGTTGGTCCAGAAACCACACTTTGAGAACCACTGCTCAAAATCTTTCCAAAATCTGAGTCTTTAGGGTGGAGCCTAAACCCTGAGTTTTAAACAAGCTTCTTGGGTGATTCCAATGCATTTAAAAGTTTGAGGCCCCGTGCCTTGGGTTCATGAGGTGTTAATTACCTTTGAATCCTCTCCTGACCTTGGTTAGCTGTAAGCACCTTAGAAGGAAGAGAGTTGCAACCAAGTAAGAGCCAGGCCTAAGCGTGGGCCAGAGGAGGAAGCATGGGGAAGGGGAGCGAAGGTGTCATCTGAGCATGACCCTGGGGTTGACAATGATCTGCAGACCCATGCAGGGATAGACGAGGTGGGGAGATGGGGGAGGCCAGTCCAGAATCTGGGTTCACAGCCTCTGACCACGTTCCCTGCATCTCTCTGCTCTTCCTACCAGTTCAAAGTGTCAAGAACAAGCCTCTCTTCTTTGCCGACAAACTTTACAAATCTATGAAGGTAAGAAAACGTGCTGGCATTCCTTTCCCTTCAAGCACTGACTTACATACACACACAGACAAACAGATGTGCACCATCCCCCAGATCAGGATTCCTGGCAGCTGTTTCTTCCCATTTGACATTTATTAGCATCTGCCCTTGTCTGGCTCTAGGATGGTATTTCCCAGTTGGGGGTGATATTTCCCCCACCTTCCCCCTCCCCCGGAGGATATTTGGCAATATCCAGACACATTTTTGGTCATCACAACTTGGAGAGTGTTGCCACCGGCATCTGGTGGGGAGAGAACAGGGATGCTGTTAAACAACCTTAGTGCAACGGATAAGCTTGTGCAACAAAGAATTATCCAGCCCCAAATGCCAAGGTTGAGAAATGTGCTCTGGAGGCACACAGGGCTGGGTAGGACACAGTCTCTGCCCTCTCAGAGCTCACAATCTATCAGGTGACACAGGGTCTCCTATGACAAATAGTCATCAAAGGATCAAAGGTCACAAGCGCTCCCCTCTGAGTCTAGGCCTGCCCTTCCGGGAGAGCCCAAGCCACACTGGCCACCCTCTCAGCCACTGGAGTCTCAACTGCTGACAGCCTGGGTAGGTGGGAGGGTAGGAAGGAACCTGAGACCCTCACCCTACAGTCTCCAAATGTGACAACCGTTCATTGAGCACTCACTATGTGTCAAGCCTGTGCCAAGGGCTTCATCTCTCTGACTACAGTTGACCCTCATGGCAGTCATGTGAAATTATGGTAGCATCCTCATTTGATAGAGGAGGAAACTCAGGCCTAGGTAGGGTAAAACATTGCCCACATTTATGTAGCTCCTAAGAGGCAGAGCTGGGACTCGAACCTAGCTCTGACTCCTAGGCTGGTGCTTGTAGCTTCCTGGGGGCAGAGGCAGCTCTGGCTGCCTACACATTCCATGCCCTGTGCCTGCTCCTTGGGCCCGCTGGTAGTTTCCTAGGGCTGGTGTAACACATTCCACAAATTGGGTGACAACAGAAATTTATTCTCTCATAGTTCTGGAGGCCAAAAGCCCAAAATCAAGGTGTCACCTGGGTTGGGTCCTACTGGAGGCTCTGGGGGAGAAACACTCCCCTGCCTCTCCTAGCTTCTGGTGGTTGCCAGAAGTCCTTGGTGTTTCCTGGCTGTGAATGCATCACTCCAGTCTCTGCCTCTGTCCTCACCTAGTCACTTTGCTGTGTGTATGTCTGTGCCCTCCCTCTTCTTCTAAAGATATTGGTTATTGGTTTAGGCTTCAATCTAATTCAGTATGCCTTCATCTTAACTAATTACATGTGCAAAGACCTTACTTCCAAATTACATCATGTTCTGAGGTTCCAGGTGGACATGGGGACACTATTCAACCCATACACATCTTTTTTGCATGTCAGTCTGGCCAGTCCTGGGCACAAGGGGATTTTGGTCAGGACTGTTTGCAGAAGATAGAGGTGGAATATCCGCCCTGTTTTTGGAAGGAACAAGGGAGAAAGGCAGATGGGATACCACTGTTTCTTGCCTGACTGGGCTCTGTCTCTCCTTCTGCCTGTGTCTCCCTCCTGCCTGGCTCCACCAGGGTGCTGGCACAGATGAGAAGACTCTCACCAGGATCATGGTCTCCCGCAGTGAGATTGACCTGCTCAACATCCGGAGGGAATTCATTGAGAAATATGACAAGTCTCTCCACCAAGCCATTGAGGTAAGGAGAGGGGCTAGAGGTTAGCAGGAAGGGGGTGAGTGTCAGATCCCTAATATAAGATTAGAAGTCTTTATTCCCGTGGACTTTTTCCCAGTGGGTTACTGCTTAGAACAGCCAGGATATTGAAATGAAAGGGGGTCTGTGTTGCATTGTTTATACCAAAATCAATTCCAAAAGAATCAAAGGTTTATAATTAAAGATTTCCAAATAAAACAAGAGCCCATTTTTTGCTTTTTTTAAAAGCAATGTTATGGAAGTATAACTTACATATCATGGGCAGGCGTGGTGGCTCACACCTGTAATCACAGCACGTTGGAAGGCCAAGGCAGGTGGATCACTTGAGGTCAGGAGTTTGAGACCAGCCTGGCCAACATAGTGAAACCCTGTCTCTACTAAAAATACAAAAATTAGCCGGGTGTGTTGGCTCATGCCTGTAATCCCAGCTACTCAGGAGGCTGAGGCAGGAGAATCGCTTGAACCCAGGAGGTAGAGGTTGCAGTGAGCTGAGATCACGCCACTGCACTCGTGCCATCTCATCTCACTGCAACCTCCACCTCCTGGCTTCAAGCGATTCTCCTGCCTCAGCCTCCCGAGTAGCTGGGACTGCAGGCATGCATCACTATGCCTGGCTAATTTTTGTATTTTTAGTAGAGACAGGGTTTCACTGTGTTGGCCAGGCTGGTTGCTAGCTCCTGACCTCAAGTGATCCACCTGCCTTGGCCTCCCAAAGTGCTGGGATTACAGGTGTGAGCCACCACACCTGGCTGTGTCTGACTTTTTTGACATATGGAGCTTATATTTTTGCTCTTTGAGATCAGCCAAGATCTTAAAGTTTGATGCTTGGTTCTACTTGGCTAACAAGACTATGGGCATCTCACAGGCAATCTCTTACAGACTTAGTAGGAATGTAAGTAAATTGTTGGCACATTTTGATACTATATTATGTTTTAAAATCATACATCAAAAAATACAAGAACAAACAAAATCCCAAAAACCATGTCTCATAACAATGATAGGAGTCCCTCAGAAAGGAGATCCATACCATAGGGGTCAGGAAGTTTGGCCTCCCCAGTCTGAACGTATGCCAGACCATTGTGATGTGTGGTGAGCGTGATGGTGTTTGTACCCATTCCCAGCAATGGCTGGCAGTTAGCGCTCAATATTGTTTGTTCAAATAAGAAATCACCTAACACGATATGCCAAGGGCCATGGGGGAGGGTATCAGCAGAGTGCCAGGGGAACCAAGAGAGGCCAGAGTTCACTCTGCCTCCTGACACAAGAGAGTGGCCAGGGTGCTTCTCAGAGGAGAGGGCCCTGCTGGCAGATGGGATTGGGAGTGCACAGGGGCATGCTGGACAGGGGAGTGGCAGGTGGAGAGAGGAATGAGATGCTCCTGGGGGAAAGGAACAGGTGAAGCTGCAGAGCTCTGCACAGGTCAGATCCCAAAGGGCCTTGAAGCCAAGCCGAGAGCTTGCATATCTTCCTGGGGATAAACAAAAGGGACGTGGTCACATTTATGTGTCTGGGAGATCCCACTAGCCTACATGTGGCATGGGATCCTATGTTGGTCATGGAGAGAAGCTGAGGGAGATGTCCAGACCGATGGGCAGCCAGGAGGAGGGGGCATTGAGGCTGGAAGGACTGTTTTCACTCACTCTGCTCTCTGCCTCTGCCAGGGCGACACCTCCGGAGACTTCCTGAAGGCCTTGCTGGCTCTCTGTGGTGGCGAGGACTAGGGCCACAGCTTTGGCAGGCACCTCTGCCAAGAAATGGTCATCAGCACCAGCCGCCATGGCCAAGCCTGATTATTCCAGCTCCAGAGACTAAGGAAGGGGCAGGGGTGGGGGGAGGGGTTGGGTTGGGCTCTTATCTTCAGTGGAGCTTAGGAAAGGCTCCCACTCCCACGGGCCATCGAGGGCCCAGCACGGCTGAGCGGCTGAAAAACCGTAGCCATAGATCCTGTCCACCTCCACTCCCCTCTGACCCTCAGGCTTTCCCAGCTTCCTCCCCTTGCTACAGCCTCTGTCCTGGTTTGGGCTATGTCAGATCCAAAAACATCCCGGACCTCTGTCTGTAAAATGAGTAGTGTCTGTACTTTGAATGAGGGGGTTGGTGGCAGGGTTGGTGGCAGGGGCCAGTTGAATGTGCTGGGCGGGGTGGTGGGAAGGATAGTAAATGTGCTGGGGCAAACTGACAAATCTTCCCATCCATTTCACCACCCATCTCCATCCAGGCCGCGCTAGAGTACTGGACCAGGAATTTGGATGCCTGGGTTCAAATCTGCATCTGCCATGCACTTGTTTCTGACCTCAGGCCAGCCCCTTTCCCTCCCTGAGTCTCTATTTTCTTATCTACAATGAGAGAGTTGGACAAAAAAATCTTGGCTTCCCTTCTAACATTAACATCCTAAAGTATGCCTCCGATTCATTCCCTTGACACTTTATTTCTAAGGAAGAAATAAAAAGAGATGCACAAACACATAAACACATTTCCAGTGAGGGCCTCTGTCTTCTACCTAGAACCTGCAGCCTGGATTTTCCTCATTAGAGCTTGAGGGTGTAAAGTCTGTCCAGGAGCGAGTTACATCTTTAAATTCTTGCAAGGTATTTCCCGGGAAGCACACAGGAGAATCTGAGTTTGCAGCAAGCTGGGGTAAGGCTGGCCCAACCGTGCTCTTGGCCTCAGGTCCCCGCTCATCCCCTCTCGCTGCCTGGACATTTCTGTACGCTCTTCATCCATTTCAACCAAGCCCAGACTTCCTCTTTTGAACTATGCAAGGGCGCCCGATGTGATCTTGATCTAGAGAGGTGCATGGAAAGTTTCCTTCATGCAGGTCACTGATCAGCAAGTAGGCGCACCTGCAGTTCCTCTGCCTTCCCTTCCCCCAGCCCTACTTCTGGTCTGTGGCTTTGGTCTAAGATTGTCCAGTGACCATGACATCGGGCTGGCTGCTGGCCAAAGGGCGCTGCTCCCTACCCTGGCTGACCAGACTAGTTTATTGCAGGTTAGCGCGTGTTTGTTTTCTTTCTTTTCTTTTTCTTTTCTTTTTTTCTTTTTTCTTTTTTTTTTTTTTGAGACGGACTTTCGCTCTTGTTGCCCAGGCTGGAGTGTAATGGCGCAAATTTGTCTCACTGCAACCTCCACCTCCCAGGTTCAAGCGATTCTCCTGCCTCAGCCTCCCGAGTAGCTAGGATTACAGACATGCGCTACCACACCTGGCTAATTTTGTATTTTTAATAGAGGTGGAGTTTCTCCATGTTGGTCAGGCTGGTCTCGAACTCCCGACCTCAGGTGATCCACCCGCCTCAGCCTCCCAAAGTGCTAGGATTACAGGCGTGAGCCACCATGCGTGGCGCATGTGTTTGTTTTCATAGCCGTGAAGACAGCACCAGGCAGGTGAGAGAGTCTGGTCTTGTCCCTCCCTCACTTGTGAACTCAGACCAGCCATTGCCCTCACTGGGTCTCAGTTACTCCATCTTTATAGTGGGGGGGTTGGATCCAACAATTTTGAAGAGCTCTCAATCTCTGACATAATGAGTCTGAAACAAAGAAAAGTTACCTTACCGTGTCTTTACTTCCTTTCTTCTGGGCTATGAACTCAAGTGCCTTGAGGGCCAGCTAAGAGCTTTTTGGGATATTTGTCTAACTTAATTGAACTGTTACTGAAAGATAAATTAACAAAATCGTTCAGAGTTTTGGATTAAGACCTTTGTAACTAACTGACCATCAGCACAGGAGCTTCGGTTTCCTTCTCTGTAAAACAGGGCTCCTCATTCCAATTCCACCTATCCTGTAGCCTTGTGGGAATAAAAGGAGGTACCATGTGGAGGTGCTCGGCAGGGTTCGTGCCTGGCTCAGAGTCAGTCTCTCTACCTGCCCCAAACCAGGCTCAGTTGTAGGGGCTGAAAGGTGGAGCCCATGATGCTTTATGGCTTTGATTTCATGAAATCAGTCAGCTGCAGATCACAAAGGCATTTGAACCCAAAAAGAAAAGTGCCTTAAAATATATACTGAGGGAAATGGGCTTGGGGCAGAAAGGAAAGGAGTGGAATCAGGGAATAGAAGTGAGGAGAGCCCATGGAGCTGAGGGGAACACAGAAGAGGAGGCCTAGAAACCAGGAATGAGGACAGCTAAAATCGGGCACTTGTTGTCTAATGCCTCCCTAATGCCTCAGCATGCATTTTCCACATAATTTTCAGTTAAGGTAGTTGCATTCTGGTACTGGTCGGTAGCAGAAAGGAAACCCTAAGAGTTTGTGAGGTGAGGTAGACAAGATGAGAAGTGACAGTTTGTCTCCAATTAAGGAGGACTTTAAATGTCAGGATTTTCTCTGATAACCTAGGGGAAGCCTTTGGAGTTCTTGAGTGGGGAAGGTGTGCGTCTAGCTATGCTCTGAGGACAAATGTAGGAAGGCAGGGTGCCAGTTGGGAGCCTTTTGCAACAGTCCTACTAAGAGCCAGGTGCCGGCTGAACAAACCACATTTTTTTCTTGGAGTTGTAGCAGAGGAGGAGAGTAGCCACTGTTCTGAACCAGAGCACCCCATTCATGCATGCATGCAGTTTACACTTAATGAGTGGCTCCTATGTTCCATGCCACGTGCTAGGTGCAAAACATACGAACCAATGTGGTTCTGGTGCTTAAAGAGCTTCCACTGAGTGTCCCTCCTGCTCAGCTCTCTCCAAAATGACACTGGAGATTGCTTCTGTGGCCAAAGTTTAATCAGGAGAAGTGATGGGGCCTAATTTAAAACTAAAAGGAAAGAGAAAGCAGAAGCCCAAACCGCTGCTGTCTCAAAGTGGGAGAAAGGGAGGATGGCTGTGATGTTCTAAGGGTGGAAGGGGCCCTCAGAAATTCTCACCTCCCTCTCTCACTTGCAGATGAAACAACTGTCACTTCCACAGAGAGGAAGCAACTGGCCCAGGGTACATAGCAAGATAGCAGCAGACAGAACTGGAATTGCCGTCCCAGCCAGGGCCGGTGCTTTTAGAAGCACCCTGTGTTTTCTCCTTCTTTTGTCATCACCTGTGGAGGTGGGCTTCAATACTCTCTAGCTCCTCACTGCTCCCTTTCCTGCCTTGAGCCTTGCATTTTCCCTGTAGGGCAAACTGTTCACAAGCTCTGGACTGAGATGGGCCAATCTTGGTCTTTGGGGCCACTAGGAAATACCCAAAGGAAGTTGCCCATTGGGAGGGGGGTGCCCTTTTAACCTGAGCAGAGAGCAGCTATTTGGGAATTGCCACTCAACCTCCTACCCGTGGCGGTGGTGTGGGAACAGCTGGCTGTTTAAAGTTTCCCTATGGCCAGGTGCAGTGGCCCGTGCCTGTAACCCCAGCACTTTGGGAGGCCAAAGTGGGCAGATCATTTGAGCCCAGTTCAAGACCAGCCTGTGTATAGCAAAACCCCGTCTCTACAAAAAAATATAGGAAAAAAAAAAAAATGCTGGAGGTAGTGGTGCATGCCTGCAGTCTCGAGAGGCTGAGGTGGGAGGATCACTTGAGCCCAGGATGCGGAGGTTGCAGTGAGCCATGATCGTGACATTGCACTCCAGCCTGGACTACCAAGGGACACTGTGTCTCAAAAAAAAAAAAAAAAAAAAATCCCCCTATATTCATGGTGCCCCAGCACAGCTGCAAGCAATAAGACGCCACCGGAATAATCCCACTTGAGAAGCTTTGCCTCCATGGCCATTACTTCCTTTGCGGTATTATAGGGGTGATCACCCTCGTTTTACCAATGAGGAAACTTGGGCTCCAAGTGGTGAAACAAATTGCCTGAAGACATAGGCAGTACATCATGGATTGACTCACTGGAAATGGTCTTAGAGATAGCCCCAACCAACCCCCTCGTTTCACAAGTTTGGTAACTGAGGCCCAGAGACAGGATTGTGACCACTGTATTAGTAAGGGCCAGATCTGAGGCTAGAACGCAGCTGTCCTGAATCCAGGCTCTGCTCTCTCCGCTGACACTTCCTCCTTTACCTACTGATGAGGAAGCCAGACTGAGCTGAGCACGGGAGGGAGAAGTGTCGGGTTGCCCAACCTGAATTTCGGAACCCAGAAGCGGTAAAACAGCGCTCTAACATGCCTCCTCATTCCCCACCAGAACTTGGGTTTCCTACAGATTTCCCCACTTTAGGGTTGGAGTGAGGCAAGTGGGAAATTGTAGTTACATAACTGAGCCCTCTGCTCAGTGGTTAAGTCTGTGGAGGCAGGCAGGCCTGGGTTCAAATCCCATGCACCACTATTAATAGAAGTAAATAAGTAACTTGACCTGTCTGTACTGGCAATGCACGTTTATTTCTGAGCACACTGTCTAGAACATACGAAGGACTCAGTAAGTATATCAGCTCTTTATTATCAATAATAGGCAGGATTTTATTTTAGAGAAGAGTAATCAGGGTCAGAGGGAGGAGTCTGATGCTCTACACTATGCCTGCTACACAGAGAGCTAAGTGGGGAAAGATTATTAGAAAAATCTCAACCAGACCAGGCTCAGTGGCTACACCTATAATCCCAGCACTTTGGGAGGCCAAGGCAGGTGGATCACCTGAGGTCAAGAGTTCAAGACCAGCCTGGCCAACATGGTAAAACCCCGTCTCTACTAAAAATACAAAAAAAAAAAAATTTAGCTGAGTTGTGGTGGCGGGCACCTGTAATCACAGCTACTTGGGATGCCGAGGCAGGAGAATCGCTTGAACCCAGGAGGCGGTGGTTACAGTGAGCCAAGATCACACCACTGCACTGCAGCCTGGATGACAAGAGCAAAACTGTCTTAAAACAAAAAAAGAAAGAAAAAGAAAAATCTCAACCAAGCAAGGGACACTGAGTGCAGAGGTGATGAATTAACCACAGGGAGGACTAACAAAGGCTCCTTGGAGAAGGGGACATTTGAGAGCACCTCAGCAGATGGTTAGAGAAGCTCTTACATTAGAAACTACTGAAGGAGGGAGGGGTGTCCAGGCAGAGGCAATGGCTGAAGCAAAGGTGCAGAGCTGGGAAAGGAGAGGTGCGTGGGAGTGCTGGGGCCCGTCACCCGCTGTGCGAGGACGCCCTCTGGGAAGGTCACTGAGTCTAGGCTGAAGAGTATGGCTTTATCCTCCAGGCACTGGTAGCCCCTGAATATGCTAGGGAGGGAGAGTATATGATTAGAGATGTCCTTTAGAAAAGATATCCCCAGGGACCAGCATGGAGGAGACAGGACCAGCAGCTGGGGTCCCTAGGTGTGGGGGGGATGAGGACACAAGCCAGCACAGAGGACGCAGAGATGGAGAAAAGAGAAGGACACTGGGGAGCGAGAAAACAGGGAAAAGGGCCCTAAAGTGCCATGGGGAGTGAGCGGGGAGGAAGCAGATGTGAAGCCAGGTTCCATTCCCTAAGAACCCAGAGAAGGACATGAGGACAGAGGTCCCTGATGTAGGCTGTCCCACTGCCCTCCTCTCAGCTAGGTAAGGACTGACAAAACCCTAAACAAGAGCCGTCTGGGAATGTCCCCCCACCACATAAACAGGCCCAGCTGTTAAAATTTCCAGAACATGCATTTCCTTCTGTGGGATGGCCCCACCCCTTCCTCCCAACTACCACCATCTGCCTGTTGTGCTGCCAGCTGCAGGCAGAACCCCTCCCTGGCAGTCTTGAAGGCCATGGACCTTGACCTGGGAGGGCCTGAAAGGAAAGCAAGGAGGGTAGGGAACTGACATTTCCTTCCCCCACTTTCCCGTGTGCCTGCTATCCACTCAAGGCCCGTAAATACCGCTTATCACACAGAATTACAGTCACTGCCAGCCATACCCACAGAGCACACAGTAGGATGAGAAACACATTGCTGGTAATACAAAGAAATGTACGGTATTTTGCTGGTAACACATACAGAGACACACATTGTTGACCATATAGAGAAAATAATTTTTTTTAATTTGCTGATAACAACCAAAAATAGACATTGTGTATGTGTGTGTGTGTGTGTGTGTGTGTGTGTGTGTGTGTGTGTGTGTGTGTGTGTGTGTGTGTATGGCTGTCCACATGGGAAAGATATATATCCTCGCATATATATCTTAACTTGTTCTTCACACACACTGGGGCATGTGCACACTCACACTTTTCTTAGCGCACAGCCTTAGTGTGCCCCACACACCTCCAGAAATCAGGAGTCTGCCTGTTGTTGTGTAAGCCCATCAGAGGAGGACAACCCACCAGGCCGTGTGGAGGGCAGACTTCGAGCCCAACAGCCCTGACTTGAACTCTGATCCTACTTGGCATCCTGTTCTGGGAGACAAGACCAGCTCCCTGGAGAACCAGGCAGTAAACGAGATCAAGCCTTGGAAAAGGAGTGAAGTCCCTGGGGAAGGCTTTCTGAATATGGTGAGGCGCACAGCGAGTGAAATTTAAAGAGGTAGCAGAGAAAAATTGATTCTCCTTCAAAAGCATGGATCCCATTCCGTTCACTTTTCCAGGAGCATTGTAGAAACTGGTGGTGAAGGGGTTAACTGTGCCAGCTACCACATCCCTTGCCCCCACAGGGCTTTGAAAAACCAGAGTGCTGGGATTTGCCCAAGGTGAGTCAGGGTCACTACCTTCCTGCTGCCTTTGGCCGTTCCCAGGATAAAACTCCCCTGGTGAGTGAGATGGAAACCTAAAATGAAACCTTGCTAGACTCCCGGACTCAAGCCTCATTACTGTCACCTTTGTCAGCAGCCGCAGCGCCAAATCTATCGTCACCATCATCACTTCTCCCTGAGGCCTGGTCTCCCATTGGGGTAGGAATGTGCTGATTTTGCTTGGGCAACGCACCCTTTCAATGGGCCTGAGACTCTCAATTTTCCTACATTGGAGGATACTTTAGAGGCAAAATGAGATTAATTTCATGAGGAGCCTAGCACAGTGCCTGGTACCCTGGGAATGTTCAGGTCCTATTACCTGCCCTTCTGTCTTTCCCAGTGTCCTCTCTCCTCTTTTCTCTCTCCCATCCCAGGGTCCAGGTTAATTGCAGTGCAATATTTGCATAGACGTGAGACCTCACCCGGGGAAATTCCCCCTGGTGACCAACCAGGCTTCCTTTCTGAGGTCAGGCCACATCATCAGACACTGCTCCTTCCTCTCCGGCTTGCCACTGCCACCGCTGGCTTTCGCCCCTGTCATCTGGTGGGTTTAGATCCTGGCACACAGATTTAGGCTCATCCTTTGACCTTGGGCGCTGTCCAGAGGGTGGGGATGTGGAGGCTGGGCTAGGGACCCAGAGCAAAACAGTGAGGAGATAGATACTCGGGGAGAAGAGGAAAGGGCAGCAGGTAGGTGGTAGATAGGAAGCCTGGATTGCAATTTGAACTCATCAGTAACTCCCTGGCTGCCCCTGGGCACAAGCCTTCCCTTCTCTGAACCTTAGTTTCCCCTTCTATCCAGTGAGAAGATTGGTCAAGATAATCTCTAAGCTTTTTTCCAGATCTGATAGACTAAGAAGCCACTTCCTTTGCTTCCACTTCCTTTGGCAGCACAGTGTTGCAACATCTATACTTGGATCCTCTTCCTTTGACAAGAATCTTGCAACATACCACCCTGTATCAGTTTCCTTGGAAAGCACAATTTTGCAAAATGCCTCCCTGAATCCCATTTTTCAAATGCTGATAGAATTACACATACCTCCTCCCCACTTAGTGGCTTAGCTTGAGTTTTAACTTTTCCTTTCACACCCATCATACGTAGTGTTCTGTGACTCCCCAGAAGAGGGATTCTCTCTACATTCTGAAATTTGTTGTCCCTATCTTGGTATTGAGAAGTCACCTTCCTGATACAAAAGGAAGGAACAAGTTGGGAGACCACAGTGACTCAACGACAGTAAGTTCCTGGGATCACCTGCATCAGAACCAGCTATTAAAAGGGCAGCTTTGTCTCCAAAAAAAAGGCAGCTTCTAGGTCAGTGGTCACAACTTTGCACCTCAAAATCACCTGGGGAGCTTTATCAATACCCATGCCCAGGCTACACACCCGGAGATTCTGATTTAATTAATCTGGTGTGGGGCCTGGAGGGTCTGTGTGTTTAGAAAGCTCCCCAGGTGATTTAAATGTGCAGTCAGGATTGAGAACCCCTGGGGTCAAAGGACACTAAAGTTAACAAACCCATGGCCTATAATATTCTCTATGAAATTATCCTAATGGATGCCCTTTTGTGCACACAGCTGTGCTCAGTGTTATAAATGGGCGAAGAGAATTTACTCCCTTTTACAGATGAGGAAGGTGAGGGATGGAGAGAGGAAGTACTGATGAGGCCACATGGTGAATCAGTAACAGTGGCTGGCCTGGCACCAAGCAGATGCCTGTGGCCTCAAAGTTTGAGGCCTGTCCCTTTACTCACAGTCTGAAAAAGGGTGCTGCCTGCTCTTCAGACAGCTGTTTGCAACCGGGGTTACCCCATGTGCATCAGTAAAATAAAGAGGGATACTTGTGGATTTAAGACCTGCCTCTGTCACTAACAAGTCAAATCCCCTTTCTCAAGACATACTTCTCACTATCCCCAGATCTCTTCCTGAGGTGCCAGTTTGATCAGATCATTTTTGGTCACAAAAATGTTTTGTTAATATTAGTGGGAAGAAAGACTCCTATGGCCCCCCCATTGCTTACAGAATGGAGGCGACATTCTTTTTTTTTTTTTTTGAGACAGAATCTTGCTCTGTCACCCAGGCTGGAGTACAGTGGCGTGATCTTGGCTCACTACAAGCTCTGCCTCCTGGGTTCACGCCGTTCTCCTGCCTCAGCCTCCCGAGTAGCTGGGACTACAGGTGCCCGCCACAAAGCCCAGCTAATTTTTTGTATTTTTTAGTAGAGATGGGGTTTCACCGTGTTAGCTAGGATGGTCTTGATCTCCTGACCTTGTGATCTGCCCACCTTGGCCTCCCAAAGTGCTGGGATTACAGGCGTGAGCCACTGCGCCCGGCCAGAGGCGACATTCTTTAGCCCAGTGTTCAAGGCTCCCGAGGTCTGTCCACCCAGTCTCAGCTCTCTTTACATGTATCTCCCCAGTCCTCTACTCTCCCCAACCTCAGGGACATTGTACATGTCAGCCCCACTCAATGGGGTTCTAGCATTTCATTCTATGACCCACTTCCTTCTCCTTCTCTCCTTCCCTCCACAGCATTCATGGATTGCCCACTGTTTGCTAGGCACTGGTGAAACTGTGACAATCAAAGAAGAAATAGTCCCTGACCACATGGGGCTGGTACTCCAGAACAAGTTTTCTGTATGGACATGTTGAGAACACTGTTGATGTGTTGGGTTGGGTCATTTTTTGTTACAGGGATCTGTCCTGTGCATGGTAGGCTGCTTGGCAGCGTCCCTGCCTTCTGTCCAATAAATGTCAGTAGTATACTCCCTCCTCAGTTGTGACAATGAAAAATGTCTCCAGATATTGCCAGTTGTCCTGTGGGGGCCAAAATCATCCCTGGCTGAAAACCATTTCTCTCATCAGATGCTAAATTAACTGCACCAATAATCATTTTATTACAACTAGTTGCAGAGAGAGAGAAAAGCAGGGCTTGAAAATGCAGAACAAGGGGCCTGCTGTGGTCTGGAGGGGAGTGCAGGAGTGGGGAAGCTCAGGGAAACTTCCCAGAAGAGGCACACTTAAGTCAAGACAGAGAAAATAAGCAGGCATTGGCCAGGCGACAGGCACAGTGGAGGGGAGGTGCTGCAGCCAGGGGCCAAGGAACATGCAAGGAAGCCAAAAGAAGCAAAAAGGAAGACCAGGCACGGTGGCTCACGCCTGTAACCCCAGCACTTTGGGAGGCCGAGGCAGGTGGATCACGAGGTCAGGAGTTCGAGACCAGCCCGGCCAGCATGGTGAAATACTGTCTCTACTAAAGATATAAAACATTAGCTGGGCGTTGTGGCACGCGCCTGTAATCCCAGCTGCTCAGGAGGTTGAGGTAGGAGAATTGCTTGAACCTGGGAGGCGGAGGTTGCAGTAAGCCGAGATTGTACCATTGCACTCCAGCCTGGGCGACAGGGCGAGACTCTGTCTCAAAAAAATAAAAATAAAAAGAAGAAGAAGCAGAAAGGAGCTGGCACATTTGAGGAATGCTTAGGGGTGGTTAGGGTGGGAAGGGATGGTAAGTAGAGACTAGATCATGAAGGGCCTTGGAAGAATTTGTCAGCCATTGATAGGCACCCATCCAAAGGAGAAGAAGGCAGATCTGAGCTTTAAATGAGAGCTGACTGACAATGCAATGGGCTACCTGTAAGGTAGTGAGCTCCCCATCATTGAAGTAGGGTGGCAAAACTTGGCTGACCACTTGCCAATGGTTGGGGGAGGATGTGCTGGTTCTGGGTAGGCTATTGAGCCAGTAGACATCTGAAAAACTATGATTCTATGACCTCTTCTAACTGCCTGTCCTCAAAGTTCAGATAAGAAGGTAACTTCATTGGCTTGAGTGGGACTTTGCAAAAATCATAGATTTGATGCTTGGGTGACTCAGAGAAGTAAACACATCCTCAGTATCTACCAGTGAGTTCCTGACAGTGAGTTCTACCTAGCTGCCTATATGTGAGCAGATAATTCTCACTTTGGATTTGGAAGATCCAGCTGAGAGTTTTGGCTTCTCAAACTCTATGGGGAGTATCGGGGAGTATCAGGGAGTTTAATTAAACTGCTGCCTTTAGGGATCCCCTCGTTAGAGAGTCTGATTTCTTAGCTCTATGATGGGGTCCAGAAATCTGCCAAATCCTGGGCTAGGTCCTAATGGCATGAAGAGTTTCTATTCTTGGGGAACTTTCAACAGAATTGGTGAACCAGGAAACTCACAGAGTCAAATTCATTCATTCTCTAAGTAAGTATCAAATAGCTTTTATGAGACTGGCCCAATCCTGTCCCTACAACATCAGCAGCAAGACCAGAGATGTCAAAATGGGTGAGGTAGGGCTAGATAATTCCGTATCAAAAGAGTGGTCCTGTGAGAGTTTCCTTGTGTATATCCAAATTTTGCCCTCTTTTAAGATCCAGTATAGGTCTCATCTCCTCCACATCCTCACTGGAGACATTACTTAGATTTGAACTCTACTTGTGCCATTTATTAGCAGTTGTCTTAACCCACTAGGAGCCTCATTTCTTCTTGTGCAGAATAGTGTATCAGTCTTATACAGTTCTTAAGAGAGATGCATGAAATAATTCACTTAAGAGCACTGAGTACTTTGCCTGGCATATGATAAGCTTAAATATTAGCTATTAGTGTTTTTATTTCCTAACCACCTATTGGCATTCCACCTTTATTCATCCTGATTTCTCCTTCCTCTGAACTTTTGGACTTCCTTAACATGTCAGAATGGGAGGTCCCTTAGTGGTCATCTAGCCTGATTTTTTACATTATAGAAGGAGAAGCTGAGGATGAAAACTTGCCTAGGGCCATATGGCAGAGCCAGGATTCAAAGTCAGCTCTACTGATTCCCAGTCCGAGGGCCTGTTCTTCCTTGGTATCTATCCCCTGGCCTGAACAGAGAAGGCAACTTCAGGGAATCCATGCATGGCTGGAACGGGGAAGACGTGAGAGAAACTGCTGTCAGCATTTCAGCAGGGGGAGCTCAGAGCCATTCTCCTCACGGGATGTGCCAGCCAGGTATTCTAACTGGAAATGCCAGCTCATGTCGCTCCAGCTCCTTGAACCTCCTTAGCCCTTCAAGGTCCCTTTGCCATCTAAGATTCCGTGGGCAGGAACTGGTCTAAGCCAGACTCTGTGAATTTACAGAGAATATGTGATTATAGTGGACTTCAAAGTGAAAATATTGTATATAGGGGGAAAATTGCAATCCAGGAATATTAGGGCTGAGCTACACATATTTTCATCCCCTGCAGAGAAAAGGGTCTATGTACAGGAAAACATCATCTTTTTGCCCCTGGTCTAGCTCAAGGGTCAGTATCATTCATATAACTGCACTTTCTGTGATGATGGAAATATCTGTGCAGTCTGGCATGGTAGCTGCTTGCCACATGTGGCAATCAAGCCCTTGAAAAGTGGCAGTGCCACTGAAGGGCTGAGTGTGGTGTGGGAAAGAGCACTGGACTAGGAGTCAGGAAGTCCCTCTATTTACTCACTTGGAAATTTATTTCCCCTGTCTGGCCTCCACTTCCTTGTCTGTAAAGTGAGGCCATTGGGCTAGGAGATTTAGCATCCCCGTGTAATCCTGATCTGAAGGGCACAGATGCAGTTGGATGGGATTCAATGGACCCTTCTCCGCCCCCACCTCTTATTGCCCCTCTCCTCCTGCAGAGGCTGCATGTGGCCCCTTGTGACCTGGACCTGTTTATTTCTCCAGGTCTACCTGCGTCACTTCCCCCAATCTGCCTCAAACCCCTTGGTCTACTCAAACTGAACAGTTCATGGAATATATTCTCTCTTCTCTTTCTGTTCTCGGAATATATTCTCTATTCTCTTTGAATATTCTATTCCCTTTGTGGAGAACACTCTTCCTTATCTTCTTTCTTGGCTACTTTCAGGTCTCAGTTTAGGTGTCACTTCCTCCAGGAAGACTTCCCAGATCCCCATATCCTGACCAGATACTCTTTTGTCCAGGCTCCCAAAGCCCCCTGCATTTCTCCTGCCAAAACACATCTTTCCTGTACTTTATTGTAATCACCTGTTCATTTACCTGTGGCCCCCAGAGCAGTGCTATCCAATAGAACTTTCTGTAATAATGGAAATGTCACATATGTGTGTAGTCTAATGTAGTAGGTACATGTGGCTGTTGAGCACTTGAAATGCAGCTTGTGCTACTGAGGAATTGAACTGTTAATTCTGTTTAATTTTAGTTTAATTCTACTTAATTTATATTTAAATAGCCCCATATGGCTCCTCAGAGTCTGTGAGCTCTCAGAAGGCAGGAAGCGGGTCTGATTGGTCCACTCTTGTATCCTCAGTGGTCCATAAATGTTACCATAAGAATGAGGAAACTCTGGAACCAGGAATGATGAAGAAAGGCTACACCTCATCCAAAAGGCCCTCTTCATCCCCTCCCCAGGCATATTTTCAGGGGATAAGGAACAAAGACTTTTTGTTTGTAAAGCAGTCAGTAGTTTACAAAGGATGTCTACAAACTGTTACTTTTATTTCTAAATTTATTATTATTTTTGAGACACGATCTCACTGTGTTGCCCAGGCTGGAGTGCAGTGGTGCCATCATGGTTCACTGCAGCCTCAACCTCCTGGGCTCAAGCAATTCTCCCACCTTAGCCTCCCAAGTAGCTGGGACTATAGGCAAGTGCCACTACGCCCAGCTAATTTTTGTGTTTTTTGTAGAGACAGTGTTTTTACCATGTTGCACAGGCTGGTCTCGAACTCCTGGGCTCAAGCCTGCCTCAGGCCTCACATAGTGCCGAGATTAATAGGCATGAGCCACTGTGCCAGCCCATCATTTTATTTTAATTACCATTAAATGGCAGGAGTCAGGCAAAGCAGGACTCATTAAGCAGGGGATCACTGGGGCTCAGGATGACAAGGTGACTTGTTCAGGATCTCCAGCTGGTCCGTGCAGAATTCCTTGGGCTGCAGTTTCTAAGGCCTTACTTGACATCCAAATGTGACTCGGCATGCACCAAGGAAGGAGTGGGCCCCTTCTTCACTATGGATGGAGAAGCCTCAGAGAGTAAGTGGAAACAGGTGGGATAGGAACGGGGTGGGAGGATGTGGGCTGGGCATCTGGCAACTTCCTCAGGGCCCTGAGCACTGGAATCCCCCACCTTAGGTGAAGGAGGAAATGGAGGTCTTCAGGAGAATCTAGGGAGGCCAGGCCAGGTTGCCCCAGCCCATTCTCGGGTGCCTTTTCCCAGCCCAGCTGAGGAAGTATCAGGCTTCCAACTGTTCTCCCCAGATCCGCCCCCCCCCCCACCCCAACTCCCTGGAATTCACAGCACGGGACAGACAGTCTGGGAAGTGACGGGTGGAGGCTGACAAATAAGGGCTCTCTGCTCTGCCAGCGGGCAGGATGGGGCCTCAGCTGGGCCTTGCGGGGCTGCCTGGTGGCGGCTCCTCCATCTCGGGGAATTCCCCTCCTGCCTAAAAGTCAGCTCAGCCCAGCCCAGCCCTCCTTCCTGCAGAAGCACAGTGAGCCGAGGAGCCTTCACAGGGACAGCCGCCCCTGGTGCACACACCCTCGTATTCTCCTGCCCTTCCCCAGGTGAGTGACTAGATGGGGGCCGGTGGGCCAGGACAGGGGAAAGGACCCACCGCAAAAGGGTGCTGGGGCAAGCAGACACCCCCAGCTCTGTGCCAAGAGCCACTTGGCCTCCCATGTCCTGCCAGCCAGGGTCTGCTGCTCCCAGCCCAGCTTGCTCTTCCCACCCAGGTCTTGGGTTCCCAGCCCCTGCTCCTCACCCAGCCTCCTTCTCCACTGTCTTCTCTCCCCCGTCTTGTTTCTTCTTCCTGCTCCTCTTCTTCTGGCCTTGCCTTCTTGGCCAGTCTTTTTCTCTCTAGTTGTTACTAGCTTTTCCAAAGGGAAAAGAAAAGCCTATTTTGTCTTCTTCCCTCAAGAAAAGGGAGGTATGCAAGTACGAATATGGATGTGGGTGTTCGTGTGTGTGAGAACGTGTGCCTGTGTTGTGTCAGATCCCTGAAGTGTGTATGTGTCTGTCTGTGAGGGTGTAAGCTGGTGACTGTATTTGTGTGTGTATCTGTGTGTACAGTGAATTTTCGATGGAGAGTGTACAGGTGTGTGTTGGGCACTTTAGAAGTCTACAGCTAGATAGGAAGAGACCAAGAATCGGCACTGCCTCCAGGGGAACATAGTGGAGGCTGGGACCCTCCTTAACACTGGAGCAAAAGGATCTCTTGCTTCTCTCCTGCCTGCTCTGCTTCTAGGGCCGCTGGACTCTTTTGTGGTAGAACCTGTAACAGAGAGCCCAGGGCACAGGGAGTGGGCCAAGGGTAGGCAGACACAGCTGACGCAGCTTCCTCTTTGATCACTTAGAAAATCTGGACTAAAATTCTATTTAATTTTAGTTTAATTCTACTTATTTAAATAGCCCCGTATGGCTCCTGAGAGTCTGTGAGCTCTGAGAGAGCAGGAAGCAGGTCTGATTGGTCCACTCCTGTATCCTCAGTGGTCCATAAATGTTACCGTAAGAATGAGGAAACTCTGGAACCAGGAATGATGAAGAAAGGCCAGCTCATCCAAATGGCCCTCTTCATCCCCTCCCCAGGCATCTTTTCATAGTCCAGGGAAGTCCCTGGCTAGAAGAGGCAAGGAACAGAGGCCAAGTCTGGTGGTGGCTTCTAGGCTACAGAGGAATGGAGGGAGAGCGGGAGGGACCATCGAAGAAGAGGGTGTGGGAGAGGACAGGGAGGAAGGTAGGTGGGACTGAAAGAGGATTGCTCTCAGGGCCCTGTTAGGGCTTCCCAGGATTAGGAAATGCTCCGGTTTTGTGGGTCTAACTTCCTGAAAGGCTGGGCCGGGCTGGGCCTGGCTGACCTGTTCCCACTTCCAGGAGGATGACAAGGGGCAACCCTGGATGCAAGCCCAGATCCAGCCTGACACCCTGACCTGGAGACAGAGAGGCCAGGGGGAGAGATGCTGGAGTGGGGAGACCCAGGGCTCCTAGGAACTGTGGGAGGGGCCTGGCTAGGCCACGTATGTGACGAGGCTGGGAATTTCCCCCAGTGTCACTTTGCCCGTTCCTCTCCTCCAGTGGTGCCCTAGAAACTGAAGTGTAACAGGCCAGCCCAGGGACACAGGGAAAATAGTTGGGATAGAGAAGGGGGAAAAGGGGAAAGAGCCTGGAGAAAAGTCAGCAGCAATGCCTTCTAGGCCCAGCTCCTCAGAAGACAGTCTGATGTCTAGGGCAAGCTGCTCCCCAGCTCCAGGCCTTGGGGTCCTCCTGGGAAAAGGAGAGAAGCAATCCCTGCTGCCTCATAGGATTGATGATCATAATGATCATCGCTACCTTTCATTGAGGCCAAGCCTTGTGGCATTTGATTGTCACCACCCTGTGAATTGGGCACAGTTATAGCCTTCATGTCATTGATAAAGAAACCAAGGCACAGAGTTGTAAGTGGCAGGGCTGTGATTTAAGCCCAGAGGCCAGAGCCCACACCTTATCCTCTGCATGACGGTCTCTTGGGAAATGGGCAAGTTGTGGGTATGAAATGGTTTCATTCACCTTAAGGTGCTGAATGAATGTGAAAACTTCTGAAAATACAACTACCTCCTCATGCAGATATTTGGGAGCTGGATAGAGAGAATTAAAAATGTCTTCTTAGGCTGAGGAGAGAAGCTGGGACCATGGACCCTGCTCATTTATTTACTTTTTACCAAAAACTGCCACAATTGCCTAGAACGGTTTCAGTCAATATCATGTGCTTGACGTGCATTATCTCATTTAACTATCACCAAAATGTCTCTCTAACATACACATACACCCAGCACCAAAAAGTACCTAGAATCCACTGGAGGGTTTTACACTCCTGAGATTGCCTCAGGCTATGGATCTAAGGAAGGGACCCAGGGCTGCTCTTTTCCTAGTTCATTAGCTGCTCCCAAGTTCCATTCTCCCCTAGCCAAGGCCCTGATTCACTCATTCTCCTAATGCAATGAGGCATGTGCTTGTTTGATTTAGACACTCCATTTCCTATCAGTGGGGTATGTGGAAATAGCACTGTGCTGGGAGAAGGATACTTGGGTTCTGTCCTATGTATGAATCACAAACTCAACGTAAGACCTCCTGCAAGTCCCTGCCCCTCTCTGGCCCTTGGTGTGGCTCCAGCCCTACAATGAAAAGACTGGGTTGATCATTTCTTTCTTTTTTTTTTTTTTTTTTTGAGACAAAGTCTTGCTCTTGTCCCCAGGCTGGAGTGCAATGGCGCGATCTTGGCTCATTGCAACCTCCGCCTCCTGGGTTCAAGTGATTCTCCTGCGTCAGCTTCCTGAGTAGCTGGGATTACAGGCACCCACCACCACACCTGGCTAATATTTATATTTTTAGTAGAGACAGGGTTTCACCATGTTGGCCAGGCTGGTCTTGAACTCCTGACCTCAGGTGATCAGCCCGCCTCAGCCTCCCAGAGTGTTGGGATTACAGGCATGAGCCACAGCACGCCCTGCCTGGGTTGATCATTTCTAAAGACGCTTCAAGCCTGGCACTCTGAGTTCTGTGTCTTGCTAGCTGGCAAGACTTTGGAGCATGATGCTTAAGAGTGTTAAGCGTTTAAGAGCCTGGATCTTCAAGCTCCGGTTATTTGCTGTGCTGTAAGACCTTGGGCAAGTCATCTAATACCTCAAAGCTTCAGTTTCGTCTGTGAAATGTGGATGATAATGGCACCGACCTCATAAGCTGGTTGGGAGACGAATTATGAATAAAAGCGTGGAGATAGCACACAGCAAATACTCCATACATGTTACCTTTTAATGCTTTTATTATGCAGCCTCCACCCCTCTTCTGGCACTTGGTCTAGAGTTAAGTTGGTTATAGATGGATTTTTCGTATGTTTTTTATTACCTTCAAATGTGTATTTGGGTCTGACTCTGTAGCTACCTCAGTAGAGGTGAAGGAGGAGGGAGTAGCAGAAAGGAGATCGAGAAGTTGTGTGCTTTAAAACAAAACCAAATAAAACAAAACAAAACAAAGGCAGTTTGATTCTCCTTCTGGGTGTGGCTTTGTGCGAGTGCTTGTCATTACTCTGGAAGAACAAGAGGTTGCACCTGCCTGAGTCACTCAGCTCCCAGTGTCAGGCCCAGCTTCTTGATTTGGAAATCCCCTTCCAGACCACAGGGTAGCAGGCAGTGCCAGGCTAGGGAGCCTGTCTCCCATTCCTGCCATGCTCCTAGAGGCTAGGGTCTCACAGAGGATGTGTATGATGGGATGGAGCCTGGTGAGGTTGCATTGCTGAGTTTAAGAGCAAAGTTCTACCCAATGCATGCAGCCCACATCTAGACACCACTATCATTTCTTGAATGCCTACTGTGTGCTGAGCCTTGGGCTTTATTTGCATTATCCAATTTATCCTCACGATCACATGAGGACTAGGTATATTATCCCCCATTTTCCAGACAGAAGCCTGAGGCTTAGAGGGGCCACCCAGGTAGTAAGTGGCTGAGCAGGGATTGGAATCCCATTAATTCAATTCATAGCCTGTGTTTATGACAGTGGTAAGTTTCTGCAAGACAGTGAGAAAAATCATGTCATTGTGAAGACAACTTGGTACAGTGGACCAAGCACACAGGACTGGGAGCCAAGGCCCTGGATTCCAATCCTGGTTGTGTCACTCAATGTGTGTGGCCTAGAGCAAGTCCTTTTCTAGACAGAGGACTCAATTTACCTATCTGCCAAATAGGGGTTTGTTATCTATGGGCTCCATGGCCTCTAACAGGGTGGAATGCCCTAAAGACAAACCAAGACTTCAAAGAATGGAAGAGGTGGGGGCAGTGACGACTTCATAAATAAATGAGTTTTCTCACAAATTGGAACTGTTAAGAAAAAGGATCCAGAACTAGGAAATCAGACAAAAAGATGACTGAGTGCCATTTTTTATGTCAAGCTTGAGAATTCCCAGCGGACACTTTGAGAAATGAAACTGTCTGCCCAGCTAATGCCAGACATGCTACAAAAACAGCTGAAATAGTGTGGAAACAAAATGCAAGTAATTAGAGACCAGCCATTTTTAAGTAAATTTTAGTTTTCAGTGGGTAGAGGGTGGGGGTGGAGAAGATGTGGGTTGGGAATAGGAAGAGAGCACTGCAGGAAGAGAATTGGGAAGTACAGGCAAAGAGCAGGAAGAAAACTGGCAGGTGCGGATCTGATGGGTGGAGATGATGCCTGGGAGCTGCTATGTAAACCAGGGCCAGGATTCCCAATTTCTCTGTAGGATCCCCCAGTGGTGAGACTCAGTGGTGCTTTGGAGTTTGCATTGCTTCCTCCCTCCCTCCCTTCTGAATCAAGGCATAAGTGTAATTCTTTTCATAATTAAACTAGAATGAGTATCGTTTTGAAGATCTGATAACACCGTTGAAGTAACTGAAGGAACCCTAGGAGGTTACAAAGCCTTAAAGATTAGGTATATAATTTGGGCAAGTGTCTGTGTGTGTATTATTGCGAAGTCACAGTTGATTGATGGGTCTCTCTTCTCTAAAATGAGGGTGTGTATTAAACAGTTCCCCAAATCCTTTCCCCTAATTCTTTTTGAGGATGAGGGCCTGTCAATGACTAAGTTTTCAACAGTACCAGTGAAATGGGTCTTTTGCAATAGGGTTTTCATAAAGCTATATTTAGTTTAAAGAGCTGTTCTTTATTCCAAGGTTAGACCTTCCACTTTTTGGAATTAAAATTTAGCTTTCTTTCTTTTTAAAAATAAAACGATAAGCTTTTAAAAAGCTTTCCTACCCTTAAAGCAAGTTTATGTTCCTTACCGGTCTAGGAAATCCCAGTCTGTTGGGATTATCTACCCCACATATAAGTAGGTAGGGTGGCACGCGGCCTCTGGATTTGCCCACCCGGGTTTGAATCTTGATTCAGCCCCTTACCGAGGTCATCTAACCTTTTTGTGACTCAAATATTATTTATTTTAAGAAAAGGTAGTAAAACCCACCTCCCTAGTGTGATTGTGCAAAGAAAATAACGCACGCAAAGCATCTACAATGTCTGGAGCAAAGCGTTTACGACGTTTGGGAATCCTTTACAATGTCTGGAGCAAAAAATGTTCGCGGTAAGAGTCTTTATGGGTCCTTTCAGCTCGGAATTTCTATAGCTTCGTTAAGAAGAGTCCTGGAGCGCCCTAGATGGAACTCTGGGGCCCTGAGCTCCAGCTTTGGCTTAGTGCCAAATGCTTACGTGCCTTTTGGCAGGTCCCCTCCCTGTTCTGGCCTGTGTTCCCCTCGGCACAAGGAAGGGGCTGGGTGGTCTCTGTGGCTCGCCTCCGCTCTGAAATTCCGGCTTTCAAGGTGGCCCCAGGCCTCCGCCAGGGGCTTCCGGCGCTGGGAGTGCGGCAAGGGGCCGCGCGGGCCCGGGACGGTGGCGCCAGGGAAGTCGTTCCTAGAGGGGAAGGCCACCGAGGGGACGAGAGACACCGCGGGCCCCCGGAACCGCGGGCAGCCGGTGTTTACCTCGCTCGGTCCCACCCCTGGCGGCCGCGGGCCCGCCCGGAGCGCGCGGCGCGATTGGGCGAGTGGTCTGCCAGTCTCCGGGGACTTTCCCAGGGGTGGGGCGGCCGGGCCAGGCCCCCAGCACTTCCTAGTCCTCGGCCCGGGTGCCCTGCCCCCGTCCAGGAGCCCCAGGAGTGCTACGGGGGGCCGGAGCCTGGCCCGGGCCGCTGCCCCGTCCCTGGATTCGGGGCTGGACGCAGCAAGCGGGGCGCTGTGTCCCCAAGCTCCCCGTCCTCGGGTAAGCCGGCCGGGCCGGAGCGGGGATGGAGGGGAGGAAGGGAGGCCGGGCCCAGATCGTCCGGAGCCTGGGTGGTGGCGGGGCGCGAGCTGGGGAAGGTGGCTTGTGCACCCAGGCCCGGCGCGCGGGGTCCCGGGGCGTCTCCGCCAGCGGCCAGGCCAGGCTGCGCCGGGACTCCCTGCTTGGCGCTGGGCCTGATGGGGGGGCGCGCGTGCGCACTGCGCGGGGCAGCACGCCTGGGAACGGCGTGGGGTCGTTGTACAGAGCGCAGACCCTCCGGGTGCGGGCGGCGCTGCGGCCCTTTGGGTGTCTATCCTGTGGAGACGAGTTGCCTGCGCGGCGTCAGGAGTTTCGTATAAAGTTGTGGAAGCAGTGTACATATGTCACGAGGAGGAAAATAATAATTCTTGTTGGGCGCTTTCCAAGTGCTGATCTTAACGCTCTACGTGTATTAGACTCATTTAATTGTCACTTCCATCCTAAACATTAATATTGTTATTATCTCCATTTTATACTTTAGGAAACCGAGGTACTTGGAGCTTGAGGTCACACAGCTGTGAGTTGCAAAGTCAGATTTGAACTCAGGCATTTGGCTCCAGAGTTCCTACTATACTATTTCTGTTGAACATATTTTGTATGCACATTGTTGGAGACATTTGTGTGCATGTGCAGGATAGATGAGTTTCCAGGAGTGCTTCTGGGGATGGAGTTTGAAGGCTGAGCTTTCTGCTGTAGGACATTTGTGTGCACGTGTGCATTGTACATTCATTGTGCGTACAGGAGCAGATGGGAATTTTGTGCGACTGGGTGAGAGATTGTGTTTTGGTAGGGGGAGGGAGGGACTTTTGTGGATGATGCAGAAGAATCAGCAACGTCCTTCCCCACCCCCTTGCAGAATGACAGTGCAGGGAAATGTGTAGATTCCTAATGCATCATTTTTTTCTCACAGTACCGTCAAAATGGGATTTAATCAGCACTTACTCATTTTCCAAACAATGGGGTGTGATAGAGGGGAATTCGGCATCTGATGAGAGGTCAGAAAAGGGGACTCAGAATGTTTTAAAAAAATCCTTGACAAAGGAGGGTGGAATTGTATTAGGAGGGTAGAATATTAGTTAGTACAAACTCAGCATCCCCGTGGTGGTCTCTGTTTTGCAACAGAAGAAACTGAGGCAGTGAAAAAACTGATAATGCTAATGCTGATACCTTACTATGTGCCAGGCACAGTGTTTACATTCCGTATCTCATTTAATTTTTTGTTTTGTTTTTTTTTTTTGAGACAGAGTCTCACTCTGTTACCCAGGCTGGAGTGCAGTGGCACGATCTCGGCTCACTGCAACTTGCCTCCCAGGTTCAAGCGATTCTCCTACCTCAGCCTCCCGAGTAGCTGGGATTACAGGCACTCGCCATCATGCCCGGCTAATTTTTTGTATTTTGAGTAGAGACAGGGTTTCACCATGTTGGCCAGGCTGGTCTCAAACTCCTGACCTCAAGTGATCCGCCCGTCTCAGCCTCCCAAAGTGCTGGGATCACAGGTATGAGCTGCCGTGCCCGGCCTCACTTAATCTTTCTAACAACTCTTAATTTTCAGATGAGGAAACTGAGGCCCAGAGAAGATTAAGGCTTTCCCAAGACTAGCAACCCTTGAATCCTGGACCCTGTTCCCTCTCCCCTGACCAAGACTGCTGTCCTGGCTGTGTCCCGGGAAAATAATGTGATCAGGGACTGGCACTTCATGGAAGCACGTGATCATGTCTCTCTGGAAGCTGCCGCTGGGAGTGTGTAATGTTCTATACGCTTATGTAACCATGTTTGTCTCCCAGCCTTGGGTGTTCATGGGTATGGCATGGCATTCATGCTGAAGGTTGATGCCTGCCCCTGGATACCCCCACCAGGTTTTTTGGGGCCCCAGGAAGCTGTGGGGTCTGAGTCATACCCTTACCCCCAGTGCTGCCTGTGACTTGGGGCCCGGATGTCCTGGTTGGGTCAGGCCGACCTGATTTGAGAGAGGCAGCGTTGTAGGAGGTTGTTTGTCTGCCTCTCTCTTCAACCCACTGGTTACTGTTTTACTCCTGCACCCACTGTGATTTGGCCACACCATGCTGGCCTGCTTTTCCCCCTCCAGCACGCCAAGCTTGTTCTCATCCTTAGGCTTTCACACATGCTGTTCCCTCTGCCCAGAACATCTTTCCCCAGCTTTTCCCATGGCTGGTTTTTCCTTATCGATCAAGTCTCAGCTCAAATGTCAGCTCCTCAGAGGGGCCTTCCCTGATCTTTTTATGCAAAGCAGCCCCTTTTTTCACTTTCTGTCACATTACTATTTTATTTTTCTCATACATGTATCATGCTATGAAAGAATCTCATTTATTTGCAAATGAGAAAGCATATGTGTAGAACTTAGTGTCTGGCAAATTGTTATTTTTAGTGTTTATTTGTTTACTGTCTTTCTCTTTTCCTAGAATAGAAGGGGGTGAGCAGGGACCTCCTTAGTCCTCTCGAGTGTATTTCTGTAGCGGGAGAAGAGTGCCTGGTGGATGGCTCTTCTGAGTTTGTTTAGTGAATGAGTAGAATAATGGCACATTTCACAAATGAGGAAATTAAGGCCTAGAGATGAGAAGGCAGGAGGAGAACCAGAGTGCTCTCCTAGCACTCTCCCAAGCATCATTTCCTGATAGCTCCCGTGCCCAGTGCCGTGCAGTGTTCTTGATGCACAGGTGCATAAGGAGCTGGCTTTGCCTTCCAGGAACTTTTGGTCAAATGGGGAGATGTGCTATGAGTGCGACCTGAAAGGCATTGTGTGCCAGTAAGTGCCAAATGAGTCGGATTGGCATAGGTATAACGGGAGTGCAGAGTAATTTGGGGGCACCAGATGGTTGGGGGGGTCTTCTGGAGGGAAGTGACTTCAAGGTCAGACCCTAAAAAAATGACGAAGTGCAGAGTGGAACCTGGGTCTCTTCTGGAACTTAGTAGACTAATCAGAATAACTGCAATCAGCCTCTCCTCGGTTGGGAGAATTGACCAGTTGGCCTGGGAAAGACCCTAAAAGATTTTGATACCAGACATAGAAATGTTGATTTTTCTCCTTAGCAGCATTGGGAAATGGTCAGAGCAGTTGGTTCACAAACATGAGCCTGCATCAGAATCCTGGGGATGGAGGAGAGGGTGGTTGTTAAACACAGATTGCTGGGCTGCAACTCCAGAGCATCTGATCCAGTGGATGGTGGTGGTGCCAGTGCCGCTGGTCCAGGCTGCTCCTTGAGTACCCCTGGTGAAGAGCACATGATTCAGTGCTTGGCAGACCTGGGTAGGTGCCGCGTCTGTCACTCTGGTCCTCTGCATCCTCACCTGTCAGCTCTGTATGACGTCAATGCTACCTCCTAGAATGGTGGGAATTAATGGGACAGTGTGTGGCAAGCACTCAGCACGGGCCACCAGTGTGGTAAGCACTCGGTACATGGTAGCTGCTATTATCGTTAATGATGCTAATCATGAGGCTATTGACAGGATTCCAGTAGGAGATGATGAGACTGGTTTGATTTTCTGTGCTCTAGATAACTTGCTGCTAAGGTTTGAATGTGTCCCCCAAAAGTTCATATGTTGGAAACGTAATCCCTCTGCTTCATGAATGGATTGTCAGCTCTGCCCTCATAAATAGACTAATGTCACTATCACGGTGTGGGGGGACAGGAGGTTAGTTATAAAAGGGGCCAGTTTGGCTAATACACTCTCTATTTCAACCCCTCATTTTCTCCTTCTGTCTTCCACCTTGGCATGACCCTTGCCAGATGGTGGTGTCATGCACTTGGATTTCTCATCATCCGGAACCATGAGCCAAATAAACTTGTTCTTTATAAATTACCCAGTCTGTGATATTCAACAGAATGGTAGCAGAAAGCAGACTAAGACATTTGCCCTCAACCCTCTGCCACTTGTGGACCATGCTATGTCCCCTCTGGATGAGTTGTCCTTTGCTTTGTCTCAAACATCTGTCCCTGTTTGGAGTGGCGGAAACTCAGATGTGGGTGGGGCTTTGAAGACACCTGGCTTGCATTCCCTCAACAGCCCCAGTGCCCCTCTGCGTGACCCTGACCCCTGGGATCAGGGCGCTTTCCACCTCGTAGGCAGCCCCTTCCAGTGTTATTCCAGACTTCTTTCTTTTGTGGGCCCACATCAGGCCGGGTTCTTCCTTTCTCACCTCCATCATTTTCCCTCATTGCTTGCCTGACCACTGTGAGGGAGGGAGAGGTTGAGCAGTAGCATGGTGTGGTAAGAGAGTGCACAGTGGCCATCAGAGGACGGGGTGTGCATTTCTTCTGTGCCACTGCTGTCCCATGTGGCTGTGGCACGTCTGTTCGCCTTTGCTGACTTTGGTTTCCCAGCTTTAGAACGAAAACGTTTCACTCTCTGGCATCTCAGGGTATTCTCTTCCAAGTCGTAAAAACTCTGTAACAACCAATGATTGGGTCACCCTCTCTTTGGCTCTGGCAGCTCCTGGTTTCCCACTGGGCCAGGCCTTGCTGTGCCTGCCCTCCTAGATTCTTGCTGCTATGCCCCCACATGCCTGCAGTGCCTGCCCCTCCTATCCCTGGCCGTCTGTAGGGAGGGTATCCGGGCATCCTCCAGAGAGTTGCCACAGGAAGGCACAGGGCAGCTAGGTCCCCTTGTTTTGTGGGGGAGCACAGCTCCCAACCCCCAGAGAAAGACCTTGGCAGCCACCATGACCATTGCGGGAAGTTCTTGATGATTTTCCCATGACTGGCCCAGGACAGTCACTCTTCAGATTGGAACGGATGACTGGCGAGCAGCAGCTGGCTCTTTGTCTGAGGGCTGCTCTGGGCAGAGCTGAACTCTTCTCTCCCAGGGACCTCACCCTGGGGCTGTTCCTTGAGAGGCAGGAGCTCTGTGTCCTTGAGCACCTACACAGTGGACAAACCGGGCAGCCCAGGCCAGGGGTGTGTGTTTGGGGTAAGTGGGTGTAGGTGTGTGGGTGCTGTGGGAGTTGTGTCACCAAGGAGTCACGCTGAGAGGCAAGGGCAGGTATGGGACTGCCCTATGAGTCAAGGGCCTTTGACTCGGTCTCCACCCACTCGGCAGAGCATTGGCCAGGCTCTCTGTTGGCCTTCAGGCCACGTGTCCTTTGCCTTCACTATAGTCAGCTTCAGCAGCAGACTTAGGAGCCCTGGTCCCTCTCCACCCCACTTCTGTCTCTGCAGGTGCAACTCCTGCGTGATCTGGTCCCCAGGAAACTGGCAACATAGACTTTTAGAAAATATTGTCCTAAGCACATTAACACAGGAACAGAAAACCAATTGCTGCATTTTCTCACTTATAAGTGGAGCTAAATATCAGGTACTCATGGACATAAAGATGGCAACAGTAAACACTGGGGACTGCTAGAGTGGGGAGGGAGGGAGGCAGAGTTGAAAAACTGTTGGGAACTACGCTCAGTACCCAGGTGATGGGATCACCCCTACCCAAATCACGCAGTATACCCAGGTAGCAAACCTGCACATGTACCCCCTGAATCTAAAATAAAAGTTGAAGCAGAAAAAAACAAAAAATACAGTAAAAAGAAAAAAAGAAAAATTGAAGGAGACTCTCAGATATAGAGGGTAACATGCAGGCACCTGCATGCTCACTCATCTGGTTTAAGAAATAACACATTTCCAATCACTTGAAATTTCTCCTTCATCAGCCACCAACAAGAAACGAGTGTTCTGCATTTAGTGGGGTTTTTTTCTTGCATTTCTTTAAAGTTTTTTTTTTTTTTAATGTGTGCATCCCTAAATAATATATAGTGTTTTTTTATGTTTAAAAATGTTATTTAGGCTGAGCGTGGTGACTCATGCCTTACTGGCACTTTGGGAGGCAGAGCAGGCAGGTGGATCTCTTGAGCCCAGGAGTTTGAGACCAGCTTGGGCAACATGGCAAAAACCCATCTCTGCAAACAATACAAAAATTAGCTGGGTGTGGTGGCGCATACCTGTAGTTCCAGCTACTTGAGAGGCTAAGGTGGGAGGATGACTTGGGCTGGGAGGTGGAAGTTGCAGTGAACTGAGATCATGCCACTGCACTCCAGCCTGGGCAACAGAGTGAGACCCAGATTCATTCATGTTTGTATCTCCAGCTGTGGCTCATTCTTTTTTCATTGCTGTATAGTATTTCCTGATAGGAAATTGCCACAATGTATTTATTCATTTTCCTTTTCATTTTAGGTAGCTTTCAGCTTATTGTTGTTAACACAAGGCATCTTTGGCTTTTATCTGAGTACCTCAGCCCCTGTCCAGCCTTTTCCTTCCTAGCTCCTTGACAGCCATTATTGCTCCTGTCTGGGTAGCATTTTAAGGTTTACAGAGAACTCTATGGTTCCTACTTGGTCCTCATAACATTTCCCTAGGGAGAAACAAGGAAAGTGAGGCCTGCCCAGGGTCATTCGAGAAGGGATCATAGCCAGGATTTGAATCTGTGAAACCCTCTTTCCACCATATTTTGTATAAGAGGAATTCCCCAAAATTGGCGTCTTACCTCTTGGAGGCAGGGGAGTTACAGGGTTAGATAAACTCTGGTTTCAAGCTATCCTCTTGCCTCTGTCTCTGGAGTAGCTGGGACTACAGGCATGCACCACTGCACTCAGCTCACTTAAATTTTTTAGAAAAATATTTTAAAATTTCCCTTTAAAAAAAATTACCAAATAACACATGATTATTGGGGAAAAACCCCCCAAAACTCAAGCAGTACGAAAGATATAAAGTAAAAAAATGACAGTTGTCTTCTCTCTCCTTCCTTTCCCCTTCCTCTGTCCCTACTGTATTTAAAAATTAATTTTATAATTGTATAAGAACAGGACTAGATTTCCCATGTAAAGAGTTAAAATAGCAAAGGTAAAATAAAAGTTTCTTTTGATTTTAGTTCCTTGCTCAGGTCCTTCTGTAGAGCAGTCTACTAATAGCAGTTTGGTATGTAGCCTTTGAGACTTTTTTCTTTTCTTCTTTTCTTTTTTTCTTTTTTTTAAGAGACGGAGTATTAGTGTGTCACTCGGGCTGGAGTTCAGTGGCATGATCATAGCTCACTGTAGCCTGAACTGCTGGGCTCAAGTGATCCTCCCATCTCAACTTTCTGAGTAGCTGGGACTCCAGGCCTGTGCCACCATGCTCTGCTAATGTAAAAAAGTTTTTTTTTTAATAGAGAATCTATTCTTGCTTTTTGCCCAGGCTGGTCTTGAACCCCTGGCCTCAAGCACTCCTCCCACCTTGGCCTCCCAAAGCACTGGGCTTCCAGGCCTTTTTCTATGCACATTTAAGATTCCATATGTATACACACACACACACACACACACACACACACACACAATGTGTTTTTGAAAAAAATGGCATCCTGTTACACATATAAATCTGCACTTTGCTTTGTATTTTATGGGCATCTTTCTGTATCATTGCCAAGCAATCTACCCCATTCTTTTTGATGACTGTATAGTAGTCCATCGAATGAATGGTAGTTTGCTTAACCAGTCCCTTCTTGATGGACATTCAAGAATGGCAAAAATGTCTATTACAAAGAATGTGGCAGTGCATATTTTTGTCCAGCTTTTGTGTACTGATGCAAAGATCTCTAGATTCCTAGGTAGGGGATTACTGAATCAATCAGTTACTTCTGCCCCCTTAGGTAACTTGCACCTCCTCAAACACTTTTTTTTTTTTTTTTTTTGAGATGGAGTCCCAGTCTGTCTCCCAGGCTGGAGTGCTGTGGCGTGATCTCGGCTTACTGCAATCTCCACCTCCCGAGTTCAAGCGATTCTCCTACCTCAGCCTCGCCAGTAGCTGGGACTACAGGCATCCACCGCCACACCTGGCTCATTTTTGTATTTTTAGTAGAGACTGGGTTTTGCCGTGTTGGCCAGGCTGATCTCGAACTCCTGACCTCAGGTGATCCGCCCGCCTCGGGATTACAGGCGTGAGCCACCGCACCCAGCCCTCAAGCATACTTTTCTACATGAGAACTTTGTTCTCACCAGTTAGGCATACATGCAGGTTGTTGTCATTGAGAAAGGACATTCTTCAGTGGGTGACTCAGCTGTAAGAAAAGCAAATGTATACCCAGGCTCCCTCAATAGGAATATACTGCCTAAAAGGGTGGAGGTGAAAGTCTGCATTTGGTTAGGCAAACCATGCCTGGAATGTTGGGTCCAGTGCTAGAACCAGCTGGAGATAGTGTGGGGTAGAGGGTTGGTGGGGGACTGGCGAGGGGGCAGTCCCTGTGTGGAACAGTATAGAGAAGGCTGCAGGTTCCAAATGTCCTCAGGGCTGGCTGTCATGCTGAAGATGGGCATCTTGTTCCTTATTCCAGGGGACCACAAAGGGGAGAGAAGGGCCAGTGGAAACAGAACTGGGAGCAGCCTAACTATAGCCAGTGCCGGCTGCCCCAGGAATTGTTTTGGGGAGGAAGTTGGTGAGATCTGGATTGCTTAAGTTAGCCAGCTGGAGTCCCTGGGCTCCTCAGAGGACTGGGTAAGCACAGGATGGAATGTCCTCTGAGCTCCCTTCCAGCCTGAGATTCTAAACCCTGTTGACTACAGGTGGTGAGGGGCAGATTGCCACCTGGTTGCATATAAAGCTAGAGACATGAAAATGGAGGGGCTAGGAACTTGGGGCACGTTCTGGAGGACTGGAAAGCAGGTCTGGTTTCCTACCTCTGAGCTTCAGCCTGCCGCCTCTCCAGGCAGTGCAGAGCAGTGGAAAGGGCACCGATGTTGGAATCTAACAGATTGAGGCTGCATTATTTGTTCTACCACTAACCAGCTGTGTATTCTCAGGCAAATGACTTAACTTCTCTGAGTCTGCTTCCTCATCCATGTAGCTGCGTCGACTGGTTTCCTTGCTGGAAAGTGTGGATGATAATTTCCATCTCTGTGTGGCAGGAAGAAAATGAGGTCACGTGCGTCACGACGCGGCCCAGCACCTGGCATACGGTAGCGCCTAACGAACTGTCACCCTCTCTCCGGCTTAGTTAGGTGCTCTCCAGTCCTCTTTTGCAGTGTGAATTCTGGCTCAGGTGTTCAGCAGGTGGTGTGTAACCTGGGCCTCGGAGGCTGAGTGGAGACGGTGGGGCCTCCTTTGTGGGTGACTCGGGGAGGGGAGGACATGAAGGACATGGGAAGATGTGTGCCATGTTGAGGAACACAGATCAGGCTTGGCCGGAGCCTGGTACAGGTTAGGCAGGAGGGGAGGACCTGGCACAGGGCTGCGGATGTCAGCTGAAGGTCTCTGACTGCACTGGGGGAGAGGATAGCACCTATGAAAGCTCTTATGGGAGGACTGATGGGTTAGGGAAATCCACCTGGGCCTTAGAAGGGATTGGAGCTGGGGATTGGAGCCTTCTTAAGGTTAGAAGGTTAAAGAAAGTAGTGCTAATAAATTTCAGATTCTGAAATGTTAGAACTAGAAGGGGCCTTAAAGATTATCCAGCGCAACCCCCCATGTTATTACTATTTTTGCAGCTCCCTCTTTTTAGGTAACTGAGGCCTATTGAGGGTTAAGATGTTCGCCCTAGTGTACCTGCCCCAGCTGTTATTATATGAGACTCTATGCCTGCAGCCTCATTGTTGCTCAGTTGATTGCAAGGATGGAGGAGTTAAGTCTGGGCTCCTTATTGGTGAGGATGCCAGGGTGGGGTCCTTGAATACACACTGTCTCAAGTACGTGCTGTGTCCTCACTCATGTGTGAACCTGACAGCCATCGGGAGAGCCCAGCCTGGTCCTTTTCTCTTTTAAATTAAAGACCTTATTTTTTATAGAGCAGTTTTAGGTTCACGGCAAAATTGAGAAGAAGGTACAGAGATTTTATATATACTGCGCCCCCCACCCCCAACAGGCATAGCTTCCCCCATTATCAACATCCTCCACCAGAGTGGTAGATTTTTTACAGTTAATGAATCTACATTGATACCACTGTCACCCGGGGTCCATGGTTTACATCAGGGTTCCCTCTTGGTGGTGTATGTTCTATGGGTTTGGACAGATGTGGAATGGCAGGTGTCCACCATTACGGTATTGAACAGAGTAGTTTCACTGCCTGAAAAATCCACCCCAGCCTTTGATGGATTGGATGGATTGGATGGACCTGAGGCTGCAGTTTCCCCAGCCTGGAAATTGGTTGGGGAGGACTGGAGGTCATCATAACACAAATATGTGGACAGTTTTTTGTTTATGTGTGCAATGTGATATCATGGCATCTCACTTCCTTTCATCCTTGGGTGGAATTGGAGGATATTGCCCTTTACAGCAGAGGAAATGACGCTCAGATTCCCAGTCGTTGGTGAGTGTGGCATCGTGGTTCAAGGGCTTCTTATAGCTACATCTTCACTAGTTATGGTGTGTCCGGGCACCCTGCTTAACCACAGTTAAATGGTGATTTGCAGGTCACTAGAGAATAAGTGGAGGCCAGAACCTAGCTTACTGAGCTGACGGAAGAGCCTAAAATCCCATTAAAGGAGGGAACATACGGGGAAAGCCTTGGCCCTTAGATTAGCTGGGCACAGTTGTGGGGTTGCCTCAGCCTTTTATTAAGCACCTGCTGTGTGCCAAATGCTGAGCTAATTACTGTATACTCTTATTATTTTGGAAATCTTATTATAAAACAAAGATGTGTTTCTTGTTAAATCAGATAATCAGGAAGTATTGCCTAAAGTAGAAAGTGAGAATTCCCTTCCAACTATACACATATTGTTCCATTTAATTTCTTTGATCTTCTATCAGGTAGGTTCTATTATTACTCCTGCTTTACAGATGAGGCATCTGAGGCTCAGGAAAGGTGAGTGGCTGGTCCAGGGTCTCACAGCCCACAGGGTGGACAGAGCTGAGGCTAGTGCAGGTGAGGCCCCCTCTCAGGCCTCGTGTTTGCAGGGTTGGCCTTGAGCACTTTCCCTGTGTGGACCTTTCTTCCTGCCTCCAAGGCAGCGATGTTTCCATGGTGCCGGCTCCCTCTCTTTCCTCAGCTTGCTGCTAGCTCCTGAAGCTTGGGTCTTCTTGATCCTGAGGCCAGCTTTAGCCATCACCCAGTTTCTGTGTGGCCCATGCTCCTCCCCTTGCATGTGAGGGAATGAGCCCATGGTTCCATACACAGCAGAGTAGACACTAGAGTAGACCTCTCTGATGTTCTGTTCTGTGCCGTCTTTCCTGGAGACCCCTTCCCTATAGCCCCTCTGCCAGCCCACCTGCCAGCATCCCTGGCAGCCCTCGCCTCTGCTGGGGAGGTAGATGTTGGGCTCCATGACCTTCCACCTCCCTGTACCAAAGATTTGCTTACACTTTTCCCTCTGGGCCAGGGAGGGCATCACCTGCTCCAGGGTTGCAGGGATAGCTGGCCCTAGGATGCAGCCAGTGACCAAAGGCATTAAATTGGGCTGATTAAGTCCCCAAGCTGGACTTCAGTTTCCTTATCCATCAGGCAGGTATCAGCCCTGCCTTCTTCCCAGGGCTGTTGTGATAATCAGATGGAAAAACAATGCTTGGGACACTATGAAGTATTTTGCAAATGTTAGTGGCTATGCAAGTGAATATCATTTGGGGGGTCTGGGACCACCCGCCTACCCAGCCACCAGAACACGGCTAATGGCAAGATAATCTGACAGACCAAAGCATTGCAGTGCAAAAGCTAGAATGTAAATTTAATTCTGAATGTAGTCTTTATCACACCCCTCTCTTTCTGGGGTAAGGCTGAGAGTTGAGCCCTGGGGACTGCTGCCTCCCTGCCACCCACAAGTGCTTGCCTGCTAGTGGGTGGCTCCTTCGGTTTCAGCAGCATCACTTCCATCTTCACGCTCTGTGGTCGTTGCCTGACCAGCCGTCTGTCTGGGCCCCTTTCTGCCCCCAAACTGGGCCTTTCTGGTTCCGGCGGGCAGCCCCAGGGCCCCTCTGGGGCAGGCTGTGGAGGCCCCGCTGGCTGAGGTCTTGTTTTGGAAGAAAGTCTGCGCTGGCTGCTTCTATACCACCAGCTGTTTCTGGTTTGGGCAAGGGGGGCTGGAGTCCCACTGCTGGTGGAGCACCTGCTGATTTGTAGTTTGTGGAACCAGGCCAGGTGGAAAGAGACTCCGAGAAGATGTGGTGGGGGCCTGTGGTGTGCCATGGGATTGCTGGGCAGGAAGGGAAATGGAGGATGGGCTGTGGGCAGCCTGGAGGGAGAGCAGGGATCTTCTGGTCCCAACTCCATCCTGACTCCTTTGTGACCTTGGCCTTCCCTGCTCAGGGCCTTGCCTTGCTGCACTGCCTGTGCCGTGAGAATCAGATGAGCTCATGCCCAAGGACTCCTGGGCTCTGAACTCCAGATACTGCCACATGGAGGGGAGTGGTCAGTGCTTGCTTTTCCCCTTTGAAAACATCCTCATGGTTTGTGGACAGCAGAGGGGAGTGCATGCCATCGTCATGTTCGAATGCAGCCCCTCATCCGTTGAGTGTTTCTGGGCGCATCTCTCTCCCACCTGATAATGCAGGATTCGCCTCATTGCCCTTGGAGAGTCCCCTCCAGCTCTGTCATCCTGAGAATGAGTCCTCTCTCTAGGAGAAGTTATAAAAACCTCACTGATCAGAGGGAGAGTTCCCGTCTGCCCAGTGGTCATCCAGGGACTGCCGCTGACCATCTGGGCATGAGGTCAGCAGGACTTGGAAATTCCCTGTTTCCCTCTTTGTCTTTCTTTCCTCCAAAAGTCCAGGCCCTCCAGGGGCGGCTCCCCTGATCTCCAGAGAGGGTTTTCCCACAATAGGATATTTCTCCTGCGTCTCCTCTGCCCACTGCCTTTCTTTCTCCCCAAGCTCTGCCCTCTGAGGCTAAAGTAGGGGAGCATAGCTCTGTCTGCCCCCTTTTTGTTTCCCATGAACCCCTTTCCCTGTTGACTCCCCAGCGCCAAGAGAAACTGAGTGTTGCGTGTTTTGGAGGACGTGGGGTGGGTTTCAGTTCCCACATCCTGCATCCTGCTTTGTCCCTTCGCCTTACATCTGGGCCTCTCTGAGGGAGCATGGCTGGCCCAGACCGGATTCTAGAAGTGTCTGGGTGTCCAAGTGCGTCTGGTCAGTGGGTCAGGGTTAGGCTCTCTCTGGGATGTTGGACATGGCCTTGCAGGAGGCGGGGTCAGGGTCAAGGGCTTGTTCCCTTCAGTCTGACTTCTCTGAATTCAAGGTTTATCGAGGCCCTACTCTGGGCCACTCTGAAGATACCCTAGCACACAGGATGGACTTGCTCTCTGTCCTCATGCAGCCTCTAATCTATGGGACAAAGCAGACATTGAGTAAGAAATTCCCCATGCCTTCGTGTGGTGTTGACTGTGAGTTCCATTTAGGGTGCATGCATAGTGGTGGACAGGAACCAGGACACTGCTGCCCTTGTCATGCAAGGTGGCTCCAGGCCCCTTCTAGCCCTCTGTTTCACTGTTCTTGAACTCCAAGCAACTCTTAAGGAAGGCCCACCCTCCTGTGCTCCCGACAGGAATACAAAGATGTGCAAAGTATGCTCCTACCTCAGGAAGTTCCCAGCCAGATGGGTAATGCCCGCACCAGTCAGACACATGCTGTACCAGGTGGCAAGGCTCGTGAGGACAGAGGCAAACAGAGGGGAAGGACCTCCAACGTCTGCCAACATTTTTGAGTACTTTACTATGTGCCAGTTCCAGTGCTAAGTGCTGCCCCCACACTGTTTCTTAGTTCAGTGGAAATATCTGCGCTTTGTGCTATGCTGTAGAACATTGACCTTTCAGGTTAAAAACAAGTCACCCCTAAGCCAGGTGATGACTTGTGATGGGCGTGTGGGTAGCTGTCCTTTGCCTCTTGGGCTCAGTAGGGCGTGGGTACCTCCCACATGGTGTATTCATCTTGTATCTGTCAGTCTTTGGGAGAGGGGGTCCTGCTCATCAGAACTTTGTTTTTCTTTCTGGCCCATTCCATCCTATGGATGCTCTTGGAAAAGTCCTTATTGATTCTCATGCTGCAGGGCAAGGGAAACTGCCCAGAGGTGACCTGATAGCGTGGTGCTGCCCTACAAACAGATTTGAACTCCCTGTCTGTCCCTCTGGCTCTGTGTCCTGGCTGTGTGAGTATGGTGGGGGTTAGAGTCACAGTAGGCAGGGCTGACTTTGCATCTTGGCTCTTATTGCTGGCCGGGTCATCATGGCTGAGTTACTTAACCTCCCTGAGCCTCAGTTTCTCCCTTGTAAAATGCAGATGAGATTAGTATGCATGTTAGAGTTACTGTGCAGCTCCACCAAGATTGTATATCTGAAGTGTTTAATGCAGTGCCTGGCAAGGAGGTGATTCAAGCATGGTGGTGTTGCTGTTAATCCTTTCTCACTCTCATCTTTCATTTACCTTCTGGGAGCAGGGTGGTATGGTCATAGTCACCTGGCAGCGCCAAGGACCCATGGAGCATGGTGTGTGGACTTGGGAGGGTCTTTGAGGATTCCTGATGAAACAGTTTTTGTCTTGGGGGTGGTGACCTTGGGAGGAAGGTGCCGAGCTCCCAAACCCTTCTGAGGTCCCCAGTGAAGGCCTTGGGGGCCCTTTCATGCTGGAGAGCTATTTGGAGGGCTGGAGGCTGGCTCGGTGTTTCAGCCTTAGGGCCTCTGCCCTTACTGTTCTCTCTGCCAAGAATGTTCTTCCTTCAGATGTCTTCATGGCTAGTTCCCTCACCTCTTTCAGGTCTTGGCTAAAATAGCTCCTTCTCCTTGGGGCCTTTTGTGCCAGCTCCATTTAAAATGAAATTCCTTGCCTCACCCTTCCCTGCTAAATTTTTATCCTAGACTTTTTGATCACTTGAAATACTGTGTTCCCCACCACCGTCCTCTGCTTTCATGGAGTTTAGACTATAAACTCCAAGAAGGATTTTTGTCTGTTTTGTTTGCTGATAATTCCTCAGCACCCAGACTGGTGCCTAGCACGGAGTCGATGCTCAATAAGTAATTGTTGAATGGATGAGTGGATGGACAGAGAGCTTCTCTATTAAGTCACAGAGCTAGGATTCTAAAATCACCTTTCCAACTGGTTTCAGTGACATAAAGCAGATGAAACTGAACAGATTACTATAAAAATCTTGGTGCTCAAATAGACAGTGGTTTGATGAAATAGACAGTGGTTTGATGAAAAATTCTTCTGTTCCTTAGAACTGCAAGGGACAGACCGTACATGATATGAGACTCACGGAGGAGGGTGTTAGTGTATTAAATATTAGTCAGGGTGTTTTTTTCTTTTCTTTTTTTAAAGAAGATGATACACACATAAATGGAACTTTGGACTGGGTTGACTTGCTTATCCCTTAGGGTAAAAGCATTTCACTTTAAAGATTACTGAATTAACTTAAGACTTTCATTTCCCTCCCTCAGAGAGGGGAAGGGACTGCCCACAATCCCATAGTAAATTAATGCCTAGGCCATTAATTGAGTGTTTATTGGGCAAAATTCATAGCTAATACTGTGGTAGGCTCTGAGGATGCAATGATGGGTAAAACATATGGGATTCCTGTTCTTCTGGACCTCACAGACAGGACATGAACTCAGATTTTTTTTTTTTTTTTTCCGAGTCCAGGTTCTTTCTTGTATCCCACATTGCACCCTACTGTTTATTTGGACTCCTGTTCCAAACAAGCCAACAGTGCATTGAGGCTGCTAAGAGAAACTGATGCCATTCTAAGGTTGTATTAATAGAGGCAGAGTGTCCAGATAAAAGGAGGTTACTGTCCTGCTTTACTATAATATGGTCAGACCAGCTTAAAGTGGGAGACTGCCTTCTGGGGCATTGACAGACTAGAGCTTCTCTGCAAAGGATGCCCCCATGGCCTGGCCAGCCTGTTGATATGCTGCTGTTGTCCTTACAGCCAGGCGGGCACCACGGCAGGGGCTGAGCTACCCTCATGGAAGGGAGAGGACCGTACCGGATCTACGACCCTGGGGGCAGCGTGCCCTCAGGAGAGGCATCCGCAGCTTTTGAGCGCCTAGTGAAGGAGAATTCCCGGCTGAAGGAAAAAATGCAAGGGATAAAGATGTTAGGTAAAGCAGACCCTGCCCCCTCCCTGCGAGCGCCCCTCCCTGCAGACTGTGATGCCAGTCCCTCTACTAGCAGTGGAGAATGAAGCTGGCAGATGCCTCTGCCCAAGTCATCCCCTGTCCCTCCTGGCCCAGCGCTGGCTCCTGCCTCACAGCTGTCTCTATGCACCATGTAGCATGGTGACAGTATTCCCAACCCTGATTCCTCAGCACCCTGAAACCAGGATGACAGGACTCAGGTCCAAGAGGGAGGTGTCGGCTAAGGGAGAGGGGGCTGGAAGTCCCAGTTAGTGGCCATGGAACTAGAATGGCCTCCTGTTTCTGGGGCACGAGAGATGGGGAGAGCCGGCATCACCAGGGCAACTGGGGCATGTGTTCCCAGGTGTTGGAGCAGGGAGCAGAGCTTGGCTTGAAGCAAGGAGGTGGTAGGTCCCTCAGTTCTCTTCTCCTGGCTCTTGCTCAAGCCGTCCCCACTTTAGAACAACCCCACCTCCCTCCACATGACCGATGGTCCCTGTGCATCAGCACCCAGTTGCTGTGCCCCCTTCTCCTTCAGGCAAGGCTTTCATTGATTTCCCCATCCAGAGGGGGCTCTCTTTCTTCCACACTCCTGAAACTCTTCCTTTGCCTTGCTGCGCCCTTCTCTAGTCTCAGGTTTTAGAGGGGAACATAGCTCCCTGATTTTTAAAATGCTTTCTCCTTGCTTGACAGATCCTTGCTTGGGATGGCCGACTGGGGAGGGAGGAGTGAAGTTTCCCCATCTCCGCTTGTAGGAGAAGGAAAATGGAGGCCTAGAGGGCTGGTTGGAATTATCCAAGGTCTCCGCCCTGCAGGCAGCTCTTTGCCCTGGTGGCTCAGGCTGTGGGTAGCCCATAGGGTGGGGAGCCTCTGGCTTTCTGTGGAGTCCCCTGGCTGGGTGTGAAGGGAGTGGGGCAGAAAGAGAATGCTGGGGGCGGGGGGAGCCGAGGAGTTTCTCATAGATGCCTTCCGCTCCTGTGTCCCCCGATTGCTGGGCCCTCTTCCTTGCTCTAGCCTGTTGCTTATGGTGGACCAGCATGGAGTTTGTCCCACTTGGCCCACAGAGCAATGGTGGGAGTGAAGTCCAGGGCCTGGAGCCTTGGAAGCCAGGCAGCAGCAGGGTTAGGGGCCTGGGACGGGGAGAAGCAGCACACTGAGCTGAGTAAATGCTTTTGCTTCCTCTTCCCCAATAACTCTAGGGGAGCTTTTGGAAGAGTCCCAGATGGAAGCAACCAGGCTCCGGCAGAAGGCAGAGGAGCTAGTGAAGGACAACGAGCTGCTCCCACCACCTTCTCCCTCCTTGGGCTCCTTCGACCCCCTGGCTGAGCTCACAGGTATAAGAGGAGTCTGGGTACCTCTGACTCTCCCTGTACCCCAAACTGCTCAAATCCTTCACAGTGAACTCCCTTCTTATGCCAAAACCCACATTCTCTCGTTTATCCTTAGGTCACAGGCTACCCTTCCATTCATGTTTTGGCTGCCACATCCCCCAGAAGGTCAGATTTGGAAGGGACTTCGAAACAATCTTGTTAAAAATAGCCAATGACTCAGCACTCCTGAGGCCCCAGCAGACATGAGTAATAGATACAACAGTTGACTGCCTTGCAGTCCTGTGGCCTTGGGGTCTTTATCAGCATATTTAGTGAACAAATATTTAATGAGCAGCTACTGTGTGCCAGGCATCGCGCTCCAAGCAGCTACTCCCTGTCACTTGGAGCTGGCATATGAGTTGGAAGCTCCCTGGTTGTGCCCTGTGCGTCCATTTTACAATTAGGGAAGCTGAGGCCCAGGGAAGAAGCTGGACTCGCCTGTCAGCCTGCTGCAGCGTATTTCAGATGTAAGGTTACGTGTGCTGCCCATTAAAGGAAAGGGTGACTGTAACTCAGAGTTGAAGTCCCATGTATGGTAGAGGCATTACCATGCGTACAGAGCGTGCATTACTCTCGCATGTCTCCAAGTCCAGGGTAAGGTCTGGGACCAGGATGGAAATGATCCCCACCCCAGCTGGACTCAGATGCCTCCTGCTGCAGCTCTACCATATGGTATCTGGCCCAGGCCAATGTGACAGCCTTCTATTGGCTGGTGGTTGCATTTGCTGAATGGACAAATGGAGGAAAGTGATGGTCTCAGAGTCCACTGTGCTGTAGTCAGTGGGCATTTCCAGCCTCTGCTTGTCTATTCAGCAATGTTCCTGAGTTCCTGATTGGTGCCAGGTCCACTCCCAGAGTGAGAAATGAGGCTACCTTCAAGGAGCTCCCTGCAGCAAGAACCGCAGGAAGTCAGGGAGGGAGGGCCAAGTCTCAGTCCTGAGTTTGCAGTTGCTGGCTATGTGGCTGTGGGCAAGTTGATGACCTTCCCAAGCCTCAGTGTCCTGACCTTTAAAATGGGGATATGGGGCTTTTATGAGAATGGCTGGGATAATAGATACATAAAGACTTTTCAAATTGTAAATCATTGTCTTTATTATTGAGGCATGTTCAGGGCAGCAAGGAGCAGCAGCCAACTTGGGATTTTCCCAGTAAGCCCAAGGAGCATGGTCTCTCTGCTCAGGCTCTGCCCCGTCACTCCAGGGCAGTCCATTTTCTCAGACTACCTGGCCCTGATGAGACCACCTCCCATTCTCCCATACTCGAGTGGGGAATCCTGTCTGAGAACCCCTTTGTCAAGGGCTGTCCTTGAGACGGTGGTACCTGGGCTTGTCCGCTTCCCAGTCAGTTCATCTGTGCTTTCTTGATTCTCCAGGAAAGGACTCGAATGTCACAGCACCTCCCACAGCCCCTGCATGCCCCAGTGACAAGCCAGCACCAGTCCAGAAGCCTCCATCCAGTGTAAGTTTTATTTGGAGTCATGGGTGGAGGTTGCCTGGATGGACCTCAAGGTCCTACTGACAGATACAAGAACATGAAGAAAGAGGGTTGAGGTCAAGAAACTGTTCCGACTTGCTGGGTGATATTGGGCAAGTCCATTGCAAGCTCTCTGGGGCCTCAGCCGCCCCATTTTGAAATGAAGGTCATAGTTAAAACTTACCAGGAAGACCCTGGTATGTACAAGGAATTCTTCTCACTTACTAAGTTGTATACTGTTAAGTATCACTGAGTGTGCACAGTGCTAGGAAAACAGACAGATGTGACATGGAGCTCACATTCTCAAAGAGGGCTCAGAAACTGTCTTCTACAGGCTGGGCACAGTGGCTCATGCCTGTAATCCCAGCACTTGGGGAGGCTGAGGCAGGAGGATTGCTTGAACCCAGGAGTTTGAGACCAGCCTGGGCAGGATAGTGAGACTCCATCTCTCTAAGAAAAAAAAAGTAGTCAGGTGTGATGGTGTATGCCTGTGGTTCCAGCTACTTGGGAGGCTGGCTGAGGCAGAAGGGTTGCTTGAGCCCAGGAGGTCAAGGCTGCAGTGAGCCATGTTGATGCCACCACACTCCAGCCTGGGTGACAGTCAGACCCTCTCATTAAAAAAAAAAAAAAAAAAAAAGAAATCTACAGATTTGGCTAGAGAAGTTTTGCTTGGTATCCTACAAGGGATTGTATAGTTCAGCATCCTTATCCTACAGATCAGGTGCAGGGAAAGAAGGACCTGATTTGAGGTTACATGGGTAATGGGGAAAATGTAGATGGAGGAGGGAGACTTTCTAGGGCAGGGCCAAGAGCCAGAGGTGAGTTCTTGGTGGCCATGAGGGTCCTCCAAGAACTGACTCCTCATCTATCCTGCCCCTTTCTGGGATGAAGGGAGGCTGCAGACCAAGTTCAACGGGACATGGAAATCCCAGATCCCAGAGCTAATGGCTGGTTCAGGTGGGCCATTGGTGTCTTGGTTGGTTGAATGACCAGTAATTCTACTTGGAATGATGGAAAGATGTGAAAAAATCTGGGATTCTTTGGCCACCCTGGATTTGGTTGAATCCTGAAAGAGTCTCCAAATTTGGTGAATCATCTCTGAGACTTTTCTCAGATAGTTCACTCCTCTGGGATCTCCAGGACTGGCTTGGGAAGGCCAGCACAGGACCGCGCTTGGTGGTGGCCATAACAGCTGCCATCTGTGTTCTGGGAAACTGATCAGAGACATCTGGGCCTAAGAGACAGCTCTGGGGCCATGGCAGGAATGCTGGATCTGCAGTCTTGGGTTCAGTCCCTGCTTTTGCATTAACCAACTGTATACTGTAGTTTCCTCATCTTTCCAAAGAGGATATAACCTTCTGACCCACTCCATGGGTCACTCTGAGAAATAATGGAGCTCATGAAAGCATTTAAAAAGTACACGGCCTTAAAAAATGCAATCCTACAGTGCTGCTGGTTCAAGGTCAGCTAGTCCCACATCTCCCTTCTACAAAAGAGGATTGGCCATCGAGGGGATATGACCTCACGTTATGCAGAGGGCTATGACAGGCTTGTCGAGAATCCTGCTTCGTGATCTCATGTGAGATGATATGTAACGGTCCCTGTGTACTCAAAGTGGGAAGAGATTTTCTCCCCCTTGCTGCTCTCAGCCGCAGGGCTGCAGAGGAGGGCTGAGCTGTTTTTCTCTCAGGCAGCACCTAACTTCCTTTCTGCACAGGGCACCTCCTCTGAATTTGAAGTGGTCACTCCTGAGGAGCAGAATTCACCAGAGAGCAGCAGCCATGCCAATGCAATGGTGAGTGGACGGGCAGGCCCCTGGGCTTGACCTGCTGCCCTCTTTGTGTCCTATCACTTGCTATCATGTGAGAGGCGCAGAACCTGTTCAGATCCCTTGGGTACCCTGGAGTCACTTGGGGATACACGAGGGGCAGGAGCAGGGGGTGCTTCTCGCTCACATATGCAAATTCCTGGGCTAGTGACTTCCCTGACTTGGGCCACATAGGCACCTGACCGTTGTGAAAGCCTGGGCTCTTTGCAAGCCCTGTTGCCTTCTGCCAGGGGCCAGGCACCTCCGCACACTATGACTCAGCCCTTTGGGTCTGGGGGCTTCCAACCCCGGGGGAGAAAGAAGGCTCAGGACGGCCCAGGGCCCTGTAAGACAGGTGATTTGCCCTTTGTGCGGACTCTTGGAGCACACAGGAAGGAGGTTCAACTTTCCACTTACACGCATGCACGCATGCACACACACACATACGCACATTCTCTCTCTCTCTCTCTCGTACAGCTCTGGAGCGTCTGCCCAGCATCCTCGTTCCACACCTTACAACACTGACTGCCTTTATCCTAACTACATTTCCTTCTGTTCTTTCTTAAAATGGCAGACTTATTGAAGAACCATTGTGAAAAGTCTGGAAGATTCTTTAAACGTCTTAAATTCCTACCTTCTCCATTCTCCCTTCCTTCCCACTTTTAAGTTTTTTTCTTTAATTGTTGTTATGCAAGCAATAGATGCTCTAGCCCTTCACTGATATATTGATCTCTGCTGCCTCCCTTCACAAAGGTTTGGCTGACAAATGTGCTTGTGTTCACTGGTTGCCCCATGTACCTGTCAGTGCCCAGTGCAAGGCCCCCTCAGGTGGTTGTCTAGCTAACTAGCATGCCTTCAGTGTTGAGAGGCTCACTACTGCCTCAGACGGCTCTGAGTATTGGAAAGGCTCTTTATGTTCTGTCTCCTGGAACCTTCTGTCCCCTTGTCCTGTTCTGTCCCTGAGGGCTCTGAGATGCTGGCCATGGAGGCAAGATCCCCTGCTCAGAAAGTATTTCACTCTGACTTTGGACCGATAACTTTAACTCACTTAATAAGTTCCTCGTTAGCTCTACAGTGTGCCTGTCTCTGCTGAGCCACTTCAGCCAAGACAACACAGCCTCCCTGTGCTCTGAAGCTGGTAGTCTGGAGAAGTCGCAGGCATGGGAAGCATTGCATGAGCCTTAAATAGAGCAGCATCTGCCACCTCAGCTCCTTTGTGGGAAGAGGCAGTGGAGGAATGGATGCAGAGTTGGAACAGCAGCATTTCGTCTTGTTAGAATGTGGCACTGACGCCATTACACAGGTGTTCGGGGAATGCCAGGTTGTGGTTATAGTCATTGCCATTCCTCCAGAGTTCAGAGAAGTGGGAGGTCAGTGCAGCAGAGCACTGGATGGCGAGTCAGGAAACCTCAGTTCTCGTTATACCTCTGCCACTGACTTACTGGGCGACTTTGGGCAAGTTCCTCCTCCCCATAGCTTGGTTTCCCAGCCTGATCTCTGAGGCTCCCTGTAGCTCTGATGTCCTGTGATTCCCATAACTGTTTCTGGGAGGCTGCTGGAGGAGCTGAGCCATGGACAGCGTGGAAAGGATGAGCAGAACTTGCAGAGGCAGAGAGAACACATGGGGTGAAGCCTGCAGAGGCAGAGAGGACACATGGGGTGAAGCCTGCAGAGGCACCAGACCTGGTGTGTGTGGGTTCAGGCAGGGTAAAGTGGGGAGCCCAACTGGATGCTGCTGTAGATGGGACCTGTGGCTGTAGGGCCTTAGATGCCCAGCAGGGGAGCTGGGCCCAGTGCCGTCTGCAGTAGGGTAACACTGTAGGTCCTTGGGCGTGGAATTGGCGTAACAAAGGCAATGTCTTTGGTAGGAGTATTCCAGATAGACTAGAGAGAAAGAGTCAACTATCTGGCCCACGGTGTGCTTTATTTCTTATATACTGTACTAGTTTGGGACTTTCTGAAGTATCTAAAGCAGTGGTTCCTTAAACTGTTTTGAGTCTTGGGTCCTCAGAAGCTGATGAATGCTTGGACCATTCCCCAGAAGACATACGTGCAGGCCAGGCATGGTGGCTCACGCCTGTAATCTCAGTACTTTGGGAGGCCAAGGTGTGTGGATCACCTGAGGTCAGGAGTTCAAGACCAGCCTGGCCATTGTGGGGAAACCCCGTCTCTACTAAAAATACAAAAATTAGCCCAGTGTAGTGGTGCACTGCTGTAATCCCAGGTCCTCAGGAGCCTGAGGCAGGAGAATCGCTTGAACCCAGGAGGCAGAGGTTGCAGGACGTATATGCAGATGTCCCTTGGTAAACATGGGAGAGTGGTTCCAGAACTCCCTGAGGATACCAAAATCCATGGATGCTCAAGTCCCTTATGTAAAATGGCGTACTAGTTCCCTATAACCTATGCACATCCTCCTATATACTTTAAATCATCTCTAGGTTACTTATGAAACCTAATACAATGTAAATGCTAAATTTTGTTATACTGTATTGTTTAGGGAATAATGACAAGAAAAAAATTCTGTACATGTTCAATACAGTTTTTTGCTTGTTTGTTTTGGGATGGAGTCTTGCTCTGTTGCCCAGGCTGAAGTGCTGTGGTGCGATCTCTGTTCACTGCAACCTCCGACTCCCTGGTTCAAACAGTTCTCCTGCCTCAGCCTCCCAAGTAGCTGGGATTACAGGCATGTGCCACCATGCCCAGCTAATTTTTGTATTTTTAGTAGAGACAGGGTTTCACCACTCAGGCCATCTTGATCTCCTGAGCTTGTGATCTGCCCGCTTAGCCTCCCAAAGTGGTGGGATTACAGGCATGAGCCATCGTGCCCGGCCAGTTTGTTTTTTTAGAAGATTTTTGATCTGCAGTTGGTTGAATCCATGGATGCGGAACCCATGGATATGGAGGGCTGACTGTACAGTGATGTCCCTTCTCTGGGCTTGTTGCTGTCAGGGGTCAATTCATCCTCCTAAGAACCCTGTGAGGTTGAAGGGAGGGAAGGATTGTGCAGACATTTGGTAGATGAGGATGCTGAGGTCCAGCAGACAAGTGACTTACTGTCAGGCACTCTGCAAGGCCCAGTGTGTGGGAGGATGGTGGCCCTGCTGCTGTGGAGCCGCCAGTGGCCTGTGAGTCCTGGGTCCTGCCCTGTGAGTCAGCCCCAGACAGGGAACCTGCATAACTGGAGAATTTCCCGGGGCTGAGCTGGGGTCACAGGGGGAAACTGAGTCATGAGAAATGAGGAAGCAGAGAGAGAATGGACTGGCTGCGCCTACTCAGGCCTTGGTGAAGAGTGGGCCGTGTGCCCTTTCCCTCTCCAGGCGCTGGGCCCCCTGCCCCATGAGGACGGCAACCTGATGCTGCACCTGCAGCGCCTGGAGACCACGCTGAGTGTGTGTGCCGAGGAGCCGGACCACAGCCAGCTTTTCACCCACCTGGGCCGCATGGCCCTGGAGTTCAACCGACTGGCATCCAAGGTGCACAAGAATGAGCAGCGCACCTCCATCCTGCAGGTGAGGCGTGTGGGGAGGGTGGCCCGAGACAGGCAGGTGTGCTTCCCCCCGAGCTCTTCCCGCCTTCCTGCTCCTGGGAATCCACTGGTACCATGGGGACTTCTGAAGGCTGTGTTGTGGGCAGACTTCGGGCTTTTTGTTCAGGGTGATGAACAGGATAAGGAAGTTGTGGGGAAGGATGAGGAAGAGGAAGGAAATGGGGAAATACGGGATGGGCAATGCGAGTGTCATGGTTGGGGATACCCCTAGCAGTCCTGCCTTTATTTCTCATGTGCAGGGTTGGGGGATGGGAAGGGAGGGAACAAAGGTCAGCTCCTTTCATAATGCCTCTTTCCCCCCAGGGTAGGCACCCTCATTATCACCACTTCACAGGTGGGGAAGCAGCCCTTTTTTTGCCCAAGGTCACCCAGCTGGTAAATGGTGAAGTTGGGATTGGAACCTCGATCTCTCTCTCGCATTCCAAAGCCCATACTCTTGACCACCATCCCAACCTGCCTCCCCTATTGAATTGCTTTTGAAAGCCTCCCTGTGCTGTGGGGAATGGCCAGATTTCCTTGCTAGGCCAGGCCAGACCTTGGAGTTATATGGTCCTTGGTTCCAGTAGTGACCCTTTATTGCTGTATGACCTTGGAAAAGTCACTTATCCTCTCTGTCCCCCAGTGTTCCTATCAGTAACATGAGCTAGGAGTGCCTCCATGGTTAGATTGCTGCATTAAATGAGGCCATGTACATGAAGCACCCAGTGCAGTCCAGAACCTAGTCCATGCTGGAAGAGAGGTCCCCATTCGGAGCTCATGACAGGCATCCGCACTGGGCAGGAGGTCTTAGCCTTGCGGGCTTTGGCAGCGGGGAAGTGTTCAGTTATAATTAGTGACCATTCTAAAGATGGCAAAACGGAGGCTTCTGAGGGACTGCTCGTGATCTAAGTACCCGCCACCTTAGTGACAGAGCCATGACTTGAAGCCTCTTTACTCCCTGCAGAGTCTCCTACCAGGCCAGTCTCTGGTCTGTGGTCTCATTCATGTCAGCAGGCACTCAAGTGCCCCGCTGATGGCAGAAGGGGGAGTCCCCCTTGCGTGACCTTGGTTGCTGAGAGCATGAAGGGCAATCAGGTTGGAGATGCAGTATGAGGAGAGGTGTGGGGGCAGAGGAGCACGCAGGATGCCCATCCCACCTGGAGGGGAGGGGTGTGTTGGGAGGTGAGGCTGAACGAGAGGCAGAGGCCTGGAGGGCCAGGCTGAGAGAAGGGAACCCTTTAAGATGTCAGTGAGGCTTCAAGGTATCCAGGCTGAACCCTGGCAAGGTGAGCTTGGCACAGTGCCTAGGCCGTGGGCAAGGTAGGAAGGTGCCTGGGGTGAGAGCACTTTGTGCATCCACTTTTCAGCTTTGAGATGGGGATAGATCCTAGGCCCCTTAAAAGGGGTCCTGCCAACCTCTGTTATTTTTTATTTCAGGCCCCTCCTTATTTATTTCCTCCTTAGCTCTTATCATAGTTTGTAATAATTTTATTTAATACATTTTTTCTTATACTCTTTTTTTTCTTATACTCTCTGCTAGAAGGTAAGCTTGAGGGGGGCAGGCACCATGTCTATTGTATTCACTGTTGCGTCTCAGTTCCTGGCACTTCATACACATTTGGTGAATGAATGAATGAACAAAATAATAAATGATCAAATGAACTCATAGCTTAGCTCTTGTAGCACCTTGGATGGAAGGTGATGATCTTTATGACCTCTGATGATTCTATCCATTTGCCGGTTTGCACCCAGGGCATTGGCCCAGAGACTCCAAGGAAACAGCTCTCTAGACTGCAAGGGTAGGACAGCAAGTGAGGCCTTGTCCTGGCCTTCCCTTAGGGACTAGGAGCAGGCCATTCTGTTCCCTGGAGGCCTCGCCCAGAGACATGGCATCTCAGGTATTTTTACTGCCTGGGTGGAGGTATATTAATCCAGTTCCTCCTCATTCATTCATTGATTTGTTTCTTGGTTCACTAAACAAACATATTCAAGGGCAGGTATAGCATAAGGCTCTCTGCTAGGCATTGAATGGACTCGTAAGAATAATTTTTCGATTTCTTTTTTTTGAGGAGTGGTGGGGGACAGGGTCTTGCTCCGCCACCCAGGCTGGAGTGCAGTGGTACGACCACAGCTCACTACAGCCTTGACCTCCTGGGCTCAGTCCTCCCACCTCAGTTCCCTGAATAGCTGAGACTATGTGCATGCGCCATTATGCCTGGCCAATTTTTTGGTATTTTTAGTAGAGACAGGGTTTTGCCATGTTGCCCAGACTGGTATTGAACTCCAGAGCTCAAGTGATCCTCCTGCCTCAGCCTCTCAAAGTGCTGGGATTACTGGTGTGAGCCACCATGCCCAGCTAGTTTTCTGTTTGCTAAGCCTCATCTCCCTCATTGTCCAACCACCTCCAGTTTAAGGCTGTGTCCTCCATTTAGCCTTCTCAAGGGTCTCCTGTGTGAGTCAGAAATGAAACAACTCTGAAATCTCCCTGGATTACACAACAAAAGTTTTCCCTCCTATTCTGTGTGGCAGGGGTTTGTTTCTGGTCTACACAGTTCCTTAGAGTCCCAGGGAGACAGGGGCCCAACCTTCCAGCGCCCTTTAGAATACGAGGCATCCACATCAGCCCCTGCTACCAGGAAAAAGAGACTGGAGAATTGTGCATAGGCCAGCCCAGGAGTGATGCTTGTCCCTTCCACACCTCTTTTGTTGGCCAGAACTAGTCACATGATTGCATCCACCTGCAACAGGCCTGGGAGATGGAAGGCAGCAGATGGCTGTTTAGTGAATGGCCAGGGTCCTGGCCCAGCTCAAAGGCTGTCCCCTCCTTTGGGCACCATCTGTGTCCCTTCTCTGATCTTTCATCACACGGGAAAGAGACACCAATGTGGGGTCTGCCAGTTGGAGTTTTACTCCCCACCAGTGATGAGTCTTAGCAGCTGTGCACCTGTTAGACTGTATCATTTTACCTGGTTTCCCCACCTTTAACATAGAGATGAGTTACTTAGCTTTGAGGAAGTTGTGAGGCACCAGTGAGGTAGTATATGGAGAAGCACCGAGCAATGTACCTGGCACAGGTGAGGTGCTCAGTGAGGATCTGTGGAAAGATTGAACAACTCTGTGCTGACACTGTATGTTAGCATTGCTAGTCAGCACCTTCCCTTCCCACCCAGCCTGTGAGGTCCTGAGTCTGGTGACCCCTCTTCCATGCCCCCAGTTCACAGAGCTTCCAATATGAGTCCCCACACATAAGCAAGTGACTGATGGTTCATGGACGCTTCCACTCTCACTGTCTCATCTGTCCCTCTCAGCAGCCCTATCGAGGAGGCAGAGAAGAAACAGTTGTCCCTGGGCTAGATGTGGTGGCTCATGCCTGTAATCCCAGCATTTTGGGAGACTGAGACAGGTGGATCACTTGAGGTCAGGAGTTCGATACCAGCCTGGCCAACATGGTGAAACCCTGTCTGTACTAAAAATACAAAAATTAGCCAGGCATGTTGGCACACACCCCAGCTACTCAGGAGGCCGAGGCAGGAGAATCTCTTGAACCTGGGAGATGGAGGTTGCAATGAGCTGAGATCATGCTACTGCAGTCCAGCCTGGGCAACAGAGTGAGACTGTCTAAAAAAAAAAAAAAAAAGAGAGAGAGAGAAACAGTTGTCTTTCTTTTGTAGAGGAGGAACCAAGTGTCACAGCCACATTGTGAGGGCGTGAGGGCATAGTGAGGTCCCGACTGACTGCCCTGTCTTCTGATTTTCCCCTTGGCAACACTGGGTACCTCTCACACCTGCAAATTGATGTGCCTTCCAGGCCCCCAGGACTCGCCTGCTCATTTGTCCATTTGCTCATTTGGCTGTTCAGTCATGTTGTTCCTTCCACAAACTTTGAGCTGGGGGCTGGGGATCTGGCAGTGAACAAGAGAATGGTTAGGGGTCCCAGCCCTCCGGGAGCTCAGGAATTAATTGGGGATAGGGGGGTAGATATTAAGAAAATAGCCGCACAAACAGTTCTTTAGCTTTATCTGCCACAGGTGCTGAGAAGCGTAAAAGCCGGGGGCTGTGAGCGAGGATAACGGAGTTAGCCTAATTTAGCTGGATCGGGGAGTCAGGGAGGACTTCTCTGAGGAGATGGGATTTAAACTAAGACTTCGAAGAAGAGTAGGAGTCAGCTGGGGGAGGCTGGTGGGGAATAGGGGTCCCGGCAGTGGGAGCAGGGATGAAGGAGAAGGGATGGAGCTGTCTGTCTTGGAGGAGCAGAAGGCCCCATGGCTGATGCTTGGTCAGGCTTCTCCATAGTTGGCTCCCAAGGGAGAGGACACGTGGGTGGCCAAGTGGCATAGCTCCTTAGAGAGGGATTGGGTGAGGCCAGGCAAAGGGGATAAGGAGTTGGGCCCTGGGGTGGCTATAGGCCCCCCGCCATCCTCTAGCTCAGCCTGTACCTGGGAGGCGCCCCTCCTTCCCCTCACCCTGTGTGTTCCCCTGCCCCACAGACCCTGTGTGAGCAGCTTCGGAAGGAGAATGAGGCTCTGAAGGCCAAGTTGGACAAGGGCCTGGAACAGCGGGATCAGGCTGCTGAGAGGCTGCGGTAAGTTCAGGCCCCTCAGAGAAGGGGTGAGGAGTGGGGGCTGCAGGAGGAGGGGCTGGTGCGCAGCACTGATTTCTGAGTTGAGGACCATGGCTCCGAGGCCCTGTGCCCAGAGCCCTATTTGGAGGTTACGTGTCTTGATCCTTCTCCTTGGCTCTTTTGGTATTTTCTCTCTGGCCCTTTTGCCACCTTGGGAGGTATATAGAGTGCCTTGAGAGCTTCAGAAGAAGGTCAGCATAGATTGTACTTCCTTCCTCCTCCAGCGCTCGCCTCTCTCCCTTGTTAATGGTGAACTGGCTGTCCAGAGGACTCAGGACTTTGCTGCCTCCTGCTGGTCACCATCCTGACCTGCTCTGTCTTCCTGAGAACATGAGAGCTCCCCCCACTGGACTAGGGGGCTTAGACTGAATTAAGGGTTGAGGGTCAGGGAAAGGCATTACAAGTTTATACTCCTTCCCTTCCTTCCTTTGCAAGATTCTAAATTGACAGGTCTTAGGCAAGACCTAGGAGCCTGCATTTCACCAGGAGTCTCTGTGATTATGACGGAGGTAGGCCCAGGATCACCTCTTGGGAAACACTGATATTGACTGTCAGAGCTTGACAAGCCCTTGGAGATCATGCAGGCCAGACCTCTCACTGTACAGAGGGGAAACTGAGGCCCAGGAAGAGGCAGGGACTTGATTGGAGTCTTACAACAAGAACTTGGGCCTCCTTGCTCTCCATCCTGTGAGTGGCCACAATTCCTGCCTGCACTGTGGTCCTGGACAATTTGGGTGATGAGTCATCTGTTGGGTACCAGCTGGGCTCAGGCACATAGGAAAGGCCCGTGTTATAGACAGGACTTGCTACTCTGTTTTTTCCTCCTCTCCTGTTTCTTATTAGAATCAACAGAAAGAGAAGGAATATACACTTCTTAAGTATGGCCACAGAAGTAATGTTTGACTACTGAGCCACTGGCTATTTTGAATCAGTGTGTAATTTATTTGCTTTTGGATGGCCAAGGATGCACTTTTGGGGTTTCTATAGCCCTAATGACCCCATCCATGGATTCAAAAACTGAAGCTGGGGAAAAAAAATCACGGATTAGAAGGCAAGAATACAAGTCTCTGCTGTATGACCTTGAAAAACTTCTTGGTTTTTCAAGCGGAAACTCAGCTGGCAAATAGAACATAAAGAAATGGTGGCTGGGCGTGGTGGCTCACACCTGTAATCCCAGCACTTTGGGAGGCTAAGGCGGGAGGACTGCTTTGAGTCCATGAGTTTGAGACCAGCCTGGTGAAATACATCACCACCCCTCCCCCAGCCCCAACAAAAAATACCAAAAAAATTAGCTGGGTGTGGTGGTGTGCCTGTAGTCCCAGCTACTCAAGAGGGTGGAGGTGTGTGGTGGGGGAGGTTGGGGGTGGCTGAGGTGGGAGGATTACTTGAGTAGGAGCAGTCCAGGCTGTGGTGAGCCGAGATTGGGCCACTGTACTCCAGCCTGGGTGACAGAACGAGACCCTGTCTCAAAAAAAAGAAAGAAGAAACATTTTAGTCAGACCTGAATCCACATCACTAATTTTATGATATCCTCTATCACCTGCCTTATTAGTTACTTAGAATTTTACTTTAATTTGATTCATCTTTTTACTTAAAATTATAAAGGAAACTTTAACTAGAGTAAATGGAAAACAGCATTACCTATGATAAATAGAAGATAACTCTAAATACGATGAAAATGAAAGGATGTTAATAAATCCAGGCTAAGGATCATTGCACATTGAAGGCTCTGGGCCTGCAGCCTGCACCTTCTGTGTTAACGAGGGAAACTCGAGTAACTAGAGAGGTGCCCAGGGCCTGTTAGCGCTAAGATCGTACTGTCTCCGTGGTCTACACAGGAAATGTGAAGATAATTGGAAAGGGTGTCACTTTCTCACTAGAATGTGATCCAGGGTTATTTAATGCAGTGTTTGGATATATCCTGAAGGTCTTGTGTGCATAGAAATTCCACAGCTGGGGAAACCCTGCCATTGACAATCAGAGACCTCCAGGGAAGCCCACAGATTGAGAGCAAGGTGGCTGAAGATGCCCTTTTTGGTTTTCCAGGAGGGCAGGTTTCAGGATCCCGCAGTACTCCCTGGGGCTCAGCTGCAACTCATGCGATAGTGAGCATTAAGCAGCCCTGTAGTTTTCTTAACTCAGGGTCAGCATTGTGACTTCTCTGTTTACCTCCATCCCAGGGAGGAAAATTTGGAGCTCAAGAAGTTGTTGATGAGCAATGGCAACAAAGAGGGTGCGTCTGGGCAGCCAGGCTCACCGAAGATGGAAGGGACAGGCAAGAAGGCAGTGGCTGGACAGCAGCAGGTATGTGGTCACAAATTCCTTCTGTAGCATCCTTGGTTTCTGGTACTCAGCCTCTGCTTACCACCTCCAGTGACAGTGAGCCTACTACTCCCTCCTGCAGCCAGTGCCAGTGGTAGAAGGTTCTAGCTGTTACATGTTTTTTTCTTTACTTGGCCTGACCTCCATGCTTAGAGGCTGCTGGTAGTCACTGTGGCTTCGTGGGCCTCATAAGCCTTCTCTTCTCCTGGCTAAATAGCTCCAGTTCCTTCAGCCATTGCTCATAGAAGGTGGTGTTGAGTTGTTTGCTCAGTCTGGGTGCATTCCCTAAACACATTCCAGTTTGTCAAGGTCTGTCTTAGAGAGTGGTTCCCAAAAGTCAGTTTAACATCTTTGATATTCCTGGCAGAATTAGGTTGTTTGGTTGAGCAAGCTCCCTTGGATTCTGCTAAGCTCCTGGGATTGTGTCTCTGGAGCCTCTAAAGTGGAGAGGGGAGGGTGTTGGCCAGTGTCAGTGTGGTCTGGTGATGCTGCAGAGCTGGCCCACTCCCCCATCCTCCTCTAGTCCCAGCACTGGCCACATCCAGGTCCCAAGCAGGAGCAGACTCTGCACCCCTTGCCCAGTCGTTACCATTCCCCTTGCTGCAGAGCTGAGTCCCAACTCTTTACCAACATGTTTTTACTTCACCCTTTAATGGGATTTAATAGCTGAGCAGTGGGGCTCCATGTCTTTAACCCACCCTACACCTATGCAATAGTAGTAATTACCGTAATGGCTTAATTCCTTATTACTATGTGGCAATGTAGAGTTTACCCAGGACATGCAAATCTGTTATCTTATTTGGGCCTCATCTCTACATACAGAGTAGGCAAGGCTGGGACTAATATTCCATTCTATAGCTATGGCCATAGGTTTGGAGAGGTCATGTAACATCATATAATCAGGATTTCTGTGTGACCTGCTATCAGGCAGATGTAGGGTACAGCCCTGGAAACATGCTGATAAATGGCGAAAGTCTGCTCTTCCCTGGTCTTCCGAATCCCAGCCCATGGAGATCCTCTTTTTTTCCCTTTATTCCCCAAATCAGATCCTTCCTTGTCTGCCCTCTTGTGGAAGGGACTTGTAGATGCGGCTGTTCTCCCTTGGGTTCTCTGAGCTGCCTCAGGTGTGGAATTCCCTGGGCAGGTCTCTACTTTTCCTGTGCCCTTTAATCTCCACTCATCTTCCTTGAAAGCCCCGAGCCAGATGTTCTTCCTGCCCTGAGAGTGGGAGCGACTTGCCCTTGTGCCCCAGGGTCACCTGTCCCATGTGTTACAGAGGGGCGGTGAGTGTGCCTTGGAATTACTTGCAGGTGGAATACTAGCTCCACCTTTTACCGGCACTGCAACCTTGGATAAGTCACTTAAGACTCCTAGGCCTCAGTTTCCTCTGTAAAATGAAGATAGTAACACCTGCCTCAAGGGGTGGTTGTGAGGATTCAGTGATGCAATGCTTGTAAAGTAGGTTTAGTGTCGTAAACAGTGAATGTTAGCTGTTGCTCTTTAGGGGAGATTTGGTGCCAGCAGCCAGTTCTGTTGACTCCACGTGGACTCCTCTCTCCCTCGTGGAGGTTCAGGGTGCACCACCCTAGAGCCTGGAATCCACCCTCTTCCTCCTTCCCCAGTAACTCGTTGACCTTTTTGCTAAGCACAGCTCCCATCCAAGATGCTGCAGATTTCAAGTGGGCAGGCCTGTCTGTCCCTTTTCTCAAAGGAGGTGACCTTCCTTGGAGGGTTCCCCTCACCTTGCTCCTTGGTGCTATGTTGTGCTTACAGGCCTGAGCCTGTAGGGGGCAAACTCTGCCCCAGCCCTACCCGAAGCCTCTGGGAGGTGCAGTGTGGAGGGAAAGAGAACGCTGAGAATAGAGAGAATCTGACTCCAGGATGATGGCAGACAATGTCAGAAGTCCGGATGGGGCCTGCAGACCTTATTCTGTTTGAGCTTCTCATTGTATTGAAGCCCAGAGAAGAGGAGGGTCTTGGTGTCCATCACAGAGGGGCTTGGAGATAGAGTCGACACACACCCTCCAGACTACCGGCCTTGTCGCTGTTTCACCCCAGCACTTGCTATTTTTTTTAACCGTTAAACCTTTTTATTTTGGTATAACTAGACTTACAGAAGAGTTGCAAAAATAGTCTAGAGAGTTCCCCTATCCCCTTCCTTTACTTCCCCTAACAGCAACATCTTATAGAACCCAGGTTGAATGATCAAAACTAGAAATTAATGGCATGTACTACTTAGTAAACTACACACTTTATTCGGATTTCACCAGATTTGCACTCACTTCCTGTCGTGTGCCAGCATGGAGTCTGGGATCCCACATTGCATTCAGTTGTCTCTTCTCCCTAATTTTCCTCTAGTCTGTGACAGTTCCTAGTTGTTCCTTGCTTTTCATGACCTTGACACTTTTGAGTTGTACTGGCCAGTTATTTGTAGAATGTTTTTCAGTATAGACTTATTTGCTGTCATGATTGATGCCTCACAAGTGATTGGATCTCATGAGGAGATTGAGGTTACGTGTTTTGGCAAGAATCTCACGGAGGTGACGTTCTGTGTACATCAGAGTGTGCAGAACATTTCTCAGTCCAGCAGACCAGGGGTACATGATGTCAGTGTTTTACTACTGTTAACCTTCATCACTTGGTCAAGTGCTGTCTTTCAAGTTTCTGCAATCAAGTGACCAATTTTCCCTTTGTAATTAATAAATGTTTATTTTTGAGAAGAAACTTAGAGACTATGCAAATACTCTATTTTTCCTTAAACTTTCACTCACCGATTTTACTGTCCATTGGTGGATCTCCACCTGCAGCAGTTATTACTATAGTAATGGAATGGTGATTTTGTATTTTCCTTATTCTTCCTACACTTATTAATCGGAATTCTTTTGTAAGGAAGAGCTGTCCCTTCTCCCCCATTTATTTATTTATTCAGCTATTTTGTTCTGTCAGTATGAACTCAAGAATATTTATTTCATACTGTGACTTACAATCCAATGCTATTGTGAATTATTTTGCTGTTCAAAGTGTTCCCGTTTTGGCCATAGAAGTTTTTTTCAGGTTGTCTCCCGTGCCCTTTTGACATGCCCTTTTATTATTATTGTTATTAGTATTATTCATTTGAGCACTTCCTTGCTTTCTGGCACTGTAAGATGCACCAAACTCACCTTATATTTTATCTGCTCCACCTTATATTTTGTCTGCTCCAGCCTCTCAAAGCAGCCCTGTTTCTTTTTAATAAAAAGAAAATGGTATTTAGAAACCAACTGAGCACTAGGTGTACTCCGTGCTGCTGGATGTCTCTGCTTTAGCCCCTTACAGAGGACAGAGCTGGGAAACATCCATGTGTATTACACAGATCTTTATTTCTGCATCTTTCTAAAAATGTTTTTTAATAAACATTTTATATAACTTTAACTTTTATAAAAGTTTTATAAAACATATATGTTTTATAGAATGAATATATCTATATCTATATCTGTCTGTATCTATATCTCAAATGTCTTACCTTCCAGGCCAGAGAGTGTTTTGGCTGATGTGTGTAGGGAGTGAGGAGAGTGGCTGTTGGTACCTTAGAGGTTGTACCTAAACAGGGAGAGTGGCCGCAGGGAGGGGAGAAGGGAAGGGGAGAGGGCCTGGCAGCCACCCTGAGTCAGGGAGGGGGAATCATCATCTTGTAGACTTCTAGAAGGGGACATAGTCATGACTGGGATGGTTAGTGGTGTCCTGCTGGGTGGGAGGAGTAGGGAGACAGAGGGCTGGGGCCACTTGGGTGAGGGGTCTTAGAGGAGCACTGAGTGGGTGAGATAATTTGTATTGAGATTTTGGTGAAGGCCCCTCTGTTCTTCTCCCCAGGCTAGTGTGACAGCAGGCAAGGTCCCAGAGGTGGCGGCCTTGGGCGCAGCCGAGAAGAAGGTGAAGATGCTGGAGCAGCAGCGCAGTGAGGTAGGTGGCTGGGGTGGCAGTAGTGGGAGGATCCCTCTTCCCTCCCAGGACCAGCAACACAAAGGCTTGCCCTGGCCTCCTGGCTCTGGCAGGTCCCAGGTCACCGTGAGGAGTTGGCATGGTGACCACTGACCCGCCTGCCCATGGATGAGGTCTGAGTCCCTGCCCTGGACTGTCCTCTCTTGATCAGTCCCTTTGCCTACAGTGGTCACTCTGAGGAGGTGGCATGTGGGGCATGGCCTAAAATTGTTGGGGGTAGAGTTTAGGCAGGCTCCTATGGTAGATCTTGGATGGTAGAAAGAGGTTGTGATAAGTTAGGCAAGTTTTAGCATCACTTATGAGGAGTGGAGGGACCCTTGAGAGATGGTTTAGGGAGGGCCCATCACGGAAGGAGGGGATTAAGGCCACTTCCTACTAGCCTGGAGGCTCCATAAATTTACTGTCAAAATTTTTAACGTTAAAAGCTACCTTGGCTGGGTGTGGTGGCTCATGCCTGTAATCCCAGCACTTTGGGAGGCTGAGGCGGGTGGATCACCTGAGGTCAGGGGTTCAGGACCAGCCTGGCCAACATGGCGAAATCCCGTCCCTACTAAAAATACAAAAAATTAGCGGGCATGGTGGCACATACCTGTAATCCCAGCCATTCAGGCTGAGGCAGAGAGAATTACTTGAACCCGGGAGGCTGAGGTTGCAGTGAGCCAAGACTGCGCCACTCCATGCCAGCCTGGGCAACAGAGCAAGACCCTGTCTCAAAAAAAAAAAAAAAAAAAAAAAAGCTACCTACCTCTATTGGTATAGCTACTTTGCAGATATTTTGAGACTCCCATTTCAAGAATTTTCATAGGCAAGAATGAAAAGGACCAGCCAGCAGCTGAAGCCTGACACAGAATACTGAGTGGATTCCTAAACTCCATTAAGGCTATGGCTAGGTCTTTAGGTAGTTTAAATGTCCCCCAGTCCCACTAAGGTGAAGGAGCCAGTTCGTAAGAGGCTCTTAGTTTCCCTCTGCTGCCAAGAGAGAAGCCACGCAGCAGAGTCCCTGTGCTGCAGTCCATTCCGCCTTTTCCCATGGATCTCACGTGTGTTCCTCCCCCTCCTCACACCCTGAGTCTAGTCCAGTCTTTCCAGACCCGAGGTCGAAGTGCAGCTCCTTTTTGGTAGACACTTGTTCTGTCTGTTCCGTCTAGCCCCTCTCCACACAGCCCAGGTGCTTCTCTAGAACCCCGAGCCTGCCTGCCCTTGTCCTCCCGCACATTTGAAAGCTTCTTGATGTGCATATTAGTTTTAGATTTCTTTTTGTATTGTTATAAGCGTTTTTTTTTTTTCTGATTTCAAAAGTGATATAATGCTCATTACAAAAAGATCAAGAATACCACCTCCTAGAGAAAACCACAACTGATTACAGGTTGTTGCATATCCCTCAGTTTTTTTCAAAGTAGAATAAAATTATACATATACGTGTGTGTGTATATATGTATATACACACACTGCCTTACAGATTATTTTTTCTTTTCTTTTTAAAAAAATTAACTGGGTCAGGCGTGGTGGCTCACACCTGTAATCCCAGTACTTTGGGAGGCTGATGCAGGAAGATTACTTGCAACCAGGAGTTTGAGACCAGCCTGGGCAACATAGCAAGACCCTGTCTCTACAAAAAATAAAGTAGCTGTGTGTTGTAGTACACACCTGTAGTCTCGGCTACTCGGGGGGCTGAGGTGGGAGGATCACTTGAGCTCAGGAGGCTGCAGTGAGCCATGATCACACCACTGCACTCCAGCCTGGGCCTGCCTCCAAAAAAAAAATTAACTGCCTTTGAGAGTATCTATTCATATCTATAACATATACCATATTCCTTTAATTCTTAGTAATTTTTTTATCATATACAATGTTTTTGAAATTGTTGTGGATCCTTATGACATATCTTAAGGGTCAGGGCCAATACTCCTTTTGTTTTATTTAGTTGTTGATGTAGGGTTGTTTTTCTTCCCTGAGGAATTGTTATATCAAGAGTATGGTGGATAGTGTCATCTTCGAACTGAGGAAGTGTGTTAGGTGCTTTATTTTCTGTTTTCTTTTTTTCTTTTCTTTTCTTTTTTTTTTTTTTTAAGACAGAGTCTCACTTTGGTTGCCCAGGCTGGAGTGCAGTGGCATGATCTTGGCTTACTGCAGCCTCCGCCTCTTAAGTTCAGGTGATCCTCCCATCTCAGCCTCCCGAGTAGTTGGGACTATAGATGTGTGCCACCATGCCTGGCTAAATTTTGTATTTTTTGTAGAGATGGGGTTTCGCCATATTCTCCAGGCTGGTCTCAAACTCCTGAACTCAAGCAATTGGCCCACCTTGGCCTCCCAGAGTGCTGGAATTATAGGCATGAGCCACTGTGCCTGGCCGCCTATTTTCTTATTTTCTTAACAGCTGCACATTGTCTGTTTATACTATCGTTTATTTAACCTATCTTCTGTGCTTAGATTGGCCTCTGGATTTTTTTGTAATACAGATATTGCTGAGATGATTAGCCTTGTGTATATATATTTGCACACTTGTGTAAGTGTTTCTGTTGGTTAAATTCTTCAGAATGGAATTATTGGGTTAAAGTTGATGAAAATGTGAAATTTCAATACATAATCCCAGACTGCCCTCCAAAGAGGTGTGTGTGTTCCATAATTATTCACCAAAATGATGTAGTTTCCATGTCTTAGTGTTAATCTTGCTTTCCTGGCAAGGTAAAATGCAGCAGTGGATGAAGGTGGATGGCTTTGAGCAACATTGAGTTTTTGAGAGGTGAGGGATGGAGACAGTGTCTGTAGCCACTATTCACACACACCAAGCGCACCTTGGGATGCTGGTGTACATGGGGCAGGAGTTGGCTCTCCTTGTTCCTTCTCTGCTCATCTCCCGCTAACTCCAGTCTCTCCCCACAGCTGCTGGAAGTGAACAAGCAGTGGGACCAGCATTTCCGGTCCATGAAGCAGCAGTATGAGCAGAAGGTAATGTGGGGTTCCTGGCCACGCCCACAGGGCATGCCTGGTCTTCATCTTGCTGCCTCTTTAGCAGCTTTGAACCTTGGGGAGTGGCCATGCTGAGCCCCAGTATGGCCCAGAGGAGAAGTTGGGGGCAGTGTTGGAGGGCCCAGGGGCAGCCGGGCCCTGCCCACATCCTGGAAGTGCTCTACATCCTTGCCTCACACACTCCTCTCTGCCTCTGAACCCAGATCACTGAGCTACGTCAGAAGCTGGCTGATTTACAGAAGCAGGTGACTGACCTGGAGGCTGAGCGGGAGCAGAAGCAGCGTGACTTTGACCGCAAGCTCCTCCTGGCCAAGTCCAAGATTGAAATGGAGGAGGCAAGTGTGACTGCTGGTCCCTGCAGAGTCAGTTCCCCTCCACATTAGCAGAGAGTTCAGTGGAGCAAACAAGCCAGGGGCAGGAGTCAGGAGACCTGGGGGTCTAGTGCCAAAGAGCTAGGTGACCAAAAACACAGGCACGTTCCTTCCCTGCACTGCAGTTTCCCATCTGAAAATTGAGAAAGTTGCATTAACTACAGCTTTTCACATTTTCTTGTTTTTATTCAGAACTTTTTGATCCATTAAAATTGTGGGGACTGGGGAACTGTACAGGGAAGCACACCATATAAAAGATCCAAGCAGGTGGCCGGGCACGATGACTCCCGCCTGTAATCCTAGCACTTGGGGAGGCCGAGACGGGTGGATTACGTGAGGTCAGGAGTTCAAGATCAGCGTGGCCAACATGATGAAATCCCGTCTCTACTAAAAATACAAAACTTAGCCAGATGTGGCAGCAGGCATCTGTAATTCCAGCTACTCAGGTAGCTGAGGCAGGAGAATTGCTTGAACCTGGGAGGCGGAGGTTGCAGTGAGTCAAGATTGCACCATCGCACTCCAGCCTGGGGAACAAGAGTGAAACTCTTGCTCAAAAAAAAAAAAAAAAAAAAGATCCAAGCAGGCCTGCTGTATGGCGCTTTGTGGGGTGGGATGCCGCTAAGTGTTCAGCATAGTGATGGTGATTTGTTGGGGAGGGGCTACAACATGAGACAGAGCTTCATTTATCCATTCATCCAGGCATTTGTCTTCAGAGCCTGTCTCCAGGCATTGTGCTTGGGCATAGAGTCCACAGGAACAGCTTAACCGTGCCCTTGCTGGGAGAGAGGTGCCAGACAACTAATTACAGAAGCAAATAAAGTAAAAGTGTGTTAAGTGTTGCAGAGAAGGCCAGGTTGGGTGGCTTGTGCCTGTGATCCTGGCACTTTGGGATGCCGAGGTGGGAGGATTGCTTGAGGCCAGGAGTTTGAGACCAACCTCAGTGACATAGCCACACCTTGTCTCTACAAAAATTAAAAAATTCGCTGGGTATGGTAGCATGCACCTGTAGACCTAGCTACTCAGGCTAAGGTGGGAGGATTGCTTGAGCCCAGGAGTTGGAAGCTTCAGTGAGCTGTGATCGTGCCACTGCACTCCAGACTGGACGACAGAGTGAAACCCTGTTTCTTTAAAAGAAAAATATATGGCCGGGCGTGGTGGCTCATGCCTGTAATCCCAGCATTTTGGGAGGCCAAGGTAGGCGGATCACTTGAGGTCAGGAGCTCGAGACCAGCCTGGCCAACATGGTGAAAACCCGTCTCTAATAAAAACACAAAAATTAACTGGGAGTGGTGGTGCATGTCTGTAGTCCCAGCTACTCGGGAGACTAAGGTACGAGAATCGCCTGAACCCGGGAGGCGGAGGTTGCAGTGAGCTGAGATTGCGTCACTGCACTCCAGCCTGGGCAATAGAATGAGACCCTGTCTCAAAAAAAAAGTACTATGAAGAAGTTACAGAGATCAGACAGTGGGCATAAGTGGGACCAGATTCTTTTTTGGGGGGAAACAACAGGTCCCCTGAAGTAGTAGTATCTGCCCAGTCATATGTATGACTGAGACCAGCCAAGGCCCATCAGGACCTTGGAGCAGCTTAAAGAGGAAAGGCCACTTGACTGCCAGAATCTTGGGAGATTTTGTTTATGTCACCATGTTTTCCCCTTCATGGGAACTGGGCATGGTCTTTTGCCTAGCTTAAAAATGGACATTTTCAACATGGATTGCCTCTCAGAGTTCCTCCCATCAGCATGGGACACCAGGGGCCTTATTTGAGCAGTCAACCTGCATCTGTGACACTCCCTTAGCTTGGAGGTGTGGTAGGGAGAACACTTCTGTCTTTCCTTATGAGTGCACAATCGTACCTGGTGACTCGCAGCCAGACGTCCTGGCTCTTTGGCCCCTCTCCCTCGCTCACAGCGATAGGTGAGACAAATCCCTGGAATCTGAGGGCTCTTCCCTGTCAGCTACAGGGAAGGTAGGACGTTTCATGACAATGCGTGGCCCTGTACATAAGTACGTATTTCGGTAAAGGCCATGCCCATCCAGGAGCCTCATGTTGGGGAGTCCAGAACGATTCTCAGGGAGGTCTGACCAAGCCTGCCCTCTGTAGTCCGTACTGACTAAAGGTCACACAGGGCTGGGTGAAAACTAACCCCTGAGACTGGTCTCCTAATCACATGCTGTGAATACACAGTTATGAAATGTCCACACACTACAAAGTGAAAGTTTCCCTGGACCACCTCCCACTGCCATGATCCCAGGCCCTCCCTAGAGGGAACCACTGTTACCATTTTGGTGCATCTGTTTCCAGACCTTTCTGGCATATGTGTACACATAGGAACATGTAGTTTATTTGGGGATGTGCCTGGTCTTTCCACTGCACTGTGCTGCGATCCCCTAGTTTCAACACCTCCTTTGACATGGAGAGAGCAAGGGAATAGGAAACCTGGGTTCTAGCCCCAGCTCACTGTGTGGCCTTGGGTATGTCACTTCCCCTCTCTGGACATTTGTTTCCCATCGTATTACAGGGCTGGGGCTTGATGCTGTCTAAAGGCCATCCCAGTCTTGGCTGGCTGTGGCGAAGCCCTGCTGCTTCCATAGAGGGTATGGAACCGCCTCCTGGAAGCCTTCCCTCAGCTGTGGTGATCTTTCTTTTAGCCCCACAGTATTTTGTTTCTTTCTGGAGGAGCACTCTCTGCCTTATGCCACAGTTCTCTCTGGGCGTGTCATCTCTCCTCTAGGCTCCAAGGCTGTACGAGCTGCAGTGTCTGTTAGGGATTATCAGTAGTTTATTGCTTTCTGTGGATCACGGAAGACCCCCTTGTGAATCTGGTCAGAACTGTGGCTTTTCTTTCTAGCAGATTACACACAGACAAAATTTTGCATTCAGTTTTGGGGCTCACAGCCCTCCTGAGGCCTCTGTCTGACTCACGTTAGGAACCCCGTACCTGTGACAGGTAGGTAAGCTTAGACAAGAGAGGGCTGTGGCAGTGCCGGGGGGTCTCAGCTGCTTAGTGGATGAACTGGTGTCGGAATCCAGGGTCTTTTACTCAACTGAGCTACTGCTTTTTCTTTTTTTAATTATTATTTTAAATCGGCACATCATAATTGAGGGCAGGACCGGATGGACATTATTGCACCGACCCCAGGTGCTTTGCATGTGAGCAATGTGGAGTGATGGCCGGGGAGAACGTAAGGGCTGGGCCAGGCAGGACAGAGAATCCAAGGCCTCCTGGAGAGGCCATCCTAGCCAGCTTACCAACCCTGTGTTCCCTGCAGACCGACAAGGAGCAGCTGACAGCGGAGGCCAAGGAGCTGCGCCAAAAGGTCAAGTACCTGCAGGATCAGCTGAGCCCGCTCACCCGACAGCGTGAGTACCAGGAAAAGGAGATCCAGCGGCTCAACAAGGTGGGTGCCTTGGCCTGGGTCCCTTGGCTGGGCTCCCTTGAGTCCAGCTGCAATGCCCACCCCATCACTGGCACCCCCAACCATTCAGCTTAGGAAGGGTAACCCCCAGTCAGTGAGCTGGCATCCTGTTTCCCGCCTGCTCTGCCATTGCCTCCCACACACGGAGTGACTGAGCCCTTGAATGAGCCTGTGTGACCCTTCCCTCTGGAGGTGCACTCTTCCCCTTATGCCTCACCTGCCCACCCTGCTTGTCGGGGTTCACTTTACCCTCACATGCTCAGCAAAGCCTTCCCTGAATCTCATTCAGGTTGCCCTGGTCTGTGCTGCTGAGGTACCAGCAACTTCTCTGACACTCCTTCTCATGGCTCGTCATCACTTATTTAATTCTGTCTTCCCATCTGGCAGTGGGAGGTGCATACCTTCACCAAGGTGTATACCCTGCGCGCCTTGTACAGCATCTGGCATCAAGCACGTGTTCAGCAAACACTGATGGGAGTGGAGGAGCACGGGCTGAGGGGCCCGCCCTTGTGCAGTGGGATCCAGGGAGATGGGGCCCCCAGGGTAGAGGCTGGGGAAACCGGAAACCCTCTGGTCTGAGCCAAGCGGGTTTCCTCTAGTCCCAGCTTAGCCTCTCCAGCCTCTCCAGTTCAGTTTCGCCATCCAAGCCCTGGTGGGAACGGCTCTAGTTCTGCCTGCTTTCCAGCAGGATTTCAAAGATGCAAGCTGACAGGAGGGAGCTTTGAAAGGAAGCATTCTCTGAGGGCCTGGAGGAGTTAAGTTCATGGCTCAGCTTTTCATTTCGTGCTAATTGTTTTTCCTTTCCCTCTGCCTCCTGACCCTGGTCACAGTGGACTCTGGCATGAGTTGAGCATTCCTAGGCCTGCTGGGGAAACCCTTTCTTTTTGGTTTTGGTGTTTTGTAAACACTGATTATGCCAAGTCTGGGGCCCTTGACCTGTTTCCAGAGAAAGAAAAGCGATCTGTCCTGAGCTGGGGGACTTGGGGCTCTAAATCCAGGCAGAGAATTGTCCATGTTGCTGATCATAAAGATGACCTTGGAGGTTTACTTGGCAGAGCCAGGGACAGACACCGTGTGGATGAGTAATGCAGGGCATGTGGCCTTCTTTGCTCATGACCTAGGCATCTCCCTGTCGCTGGACCTCAGTCTTTTCATCTAAAAAGTGGGGTGGAGTAGGAAGATAAAGTGGGGCCATAACTTCCCCTTGGAGCATCCTGAATTTACTCTCGGTCCTGCAGTTTCTTTGCGTGTCTAGGGGAGCTGAGGAGACCAGGTGGAAGCCCGAGTCCAAGTTGGGCCAGGTCTCTATCTCCCCACAGTCCAGGGAGGCCCATGGGCGATGCTGAGTCATGCGAGGGGAGGCCCTGCTGTCCTGGGGCCAAAGTCCGGGGTGACTAGTCTTGAGACATGTTCCAGAGTTCTGAGTAACATGTTAACAGAGTTAAAAGGGAAACACAGTTAACTGAAACCTTTAAGATGTGGGCACACTGTTTATATAATCTATTGTGAACATGATAGATTAAGAGTACATTTTTATTTTCAAAATATTATTTGGTGATATTTCAGCCCATTTTCAGTGTTAGAAAGGGAAAATATTAACTAAGCAGAAATTAAATCCAGTCTTCTCTACATACGTAAGTGTTGAGGATGGAAGGGGTGGTTTGGATGGGAAGGGGTTGCTGAAGCTGAAGAATCTCAGGGCAGGGCAGTTGTTGGGGAGACTGAAGCTTCCCCTGGAGGACTTAATCTTCCTTCTAGGTCTGGGTGCTAAGAATTGAGCCACACCTGTTCAGGGAAGGCAAGATTTCCCCTTCTGCATGACAACCCCAGTTTAGCCTGCTGGGTAAGAGCATATGCTGGGCTTGAATCTGTGCTCTGCCACTTACTAGCTGTGTGACCCTGACCTTGGACAAGTCCCTTCAGGTCTCTGAGCCTCAGTTTTCACATCTGTAAAATGAGGATGATGATCATAGTCTTTTCTTCGTGGCACTGTGCAGAAGATTCAATGAAATGATATGTGTAGAATGCAAATAAGTAGGGCAGCATTTATTAAATAGGACTGATGGTGGTGGCTATTATTAGTACGATTATTATTAGGAAGGAGGTCCCTGAGGATGACCCCTCCAAAGGGCCCTGATTTCCAGGGGTTCCTGCTGATGGTCCCGTCTTTTCTTTTCCTGATTCCAGGCCCTGGAGGAAGCACTGAGCATCCAAAGCCCACCATCATCTCCGCCAACAGCATTTGGGAGCCCAGAAGGAGCAGGGGCCCTCCTAAGGAAACAGGAGCTGGTCACGCAGAATGAGTTGCTGAAACAGCAGGTGAGGCTTCTGGGAGGAAATCAGGTGGGAGGTGCTCTGTGGGAGCTGGAGCTTTCCTGAGGGCCCAGACAGCTTGGAATCACATGGAACCTGTAATTAGTAATCCACTTTCTGGCCATTGGCCAGGGCCCCTGTCTGGCCCTAGGTTTATCCTTTCCAGCACCATAACCCTAGCTTAAGTCGTTCCTCCACCACCTTTATGATTTAGCCATCTCTATGCCCCACACGTGCTATTATTTACCTAGTATTTAAAAAATAAATTCCAAATAAATGAATTTAAAAGGGAGCTTTATATCACCGCTGTAAATGGAAAAACCCATTTATTATTTGTCACAAGTAGAAAGTAACTGTATGCAATAAACAATAAAAACAAAACAATGTTATTAAACTCTAGCCAGATACTCTTGCCAGATGAAGACTCTGAACTGGAGTTCTTTTCTCCTTTATTTAAAGGAGATTGGCAGGTACTAGAATGGTATTAAAGACCTACTGGCCCTGAGGGACACAGAAGGATTGGGGTGAAAGGAAATGAAAAGGTTAGGGCTCTCCCGTTGGCTCTGTGCTATTTAATCCTATGCTTTTGATCCTCCTAAACCGCCTTGAACCTAGCCAGTGTCTCAGCTGATCTGCACTAAGGATGTGAAACTACAGGCTAAGAGACAGAGGCAGGCCCCACCCAACCCACCTCTGCCAGGGCACCCCAGAGCCCTAGCAGAGTTTGTAGGGTCTCTGCCCTCAGAACCAGCAGACCCAAACTCTAGTCTACACCACACTCTGGTTCTGTGATCACTGCCCCTGTGGGTCTCAGCAGAGTGGAAGGACTGCACTGGTTGATGGCTTTCAACCTTTTTTTAAAACCATATATCCTTTGTTCAAATAAAGTCCTACCTTGAAGCCCAGAATGTAAGATAGAGGGACACAGAACTACTCTGTTTGAAGTTAAGGTGGGGGCTGGAGGTATACCTGTCCCATTCCCCATGGCAACCCCCAGCTCTGCCATCTGTGACCCCAGCAGGAGGCATGGGAGTCTGGGCCTGAGGAGAAATCCCCACTCAGAACCATCCCCCTCCCTCTCTTCACCCTCACTCCACACTAGGTGAAGATCTTCGAGGAGGACTTCCAGAGGGAGCGCAGTGATCGTGAGCGCATGAATGAGGAGAAGGAAGAGCTGAAGAAGCAAGTGGAGAAGCTGCAGGCCCAGGTCACCCTGTCGAATGCCCAGGTGAGAGTGACTGGACCCAGGAAGGGCGACTGGCCTGTCCTCGTGGGGAGAGGGGGCATGGATTGGAGGGCCCTGGTGAGGCTGGATGTCAGGACACTCATTGCTTCTCTCCAGCTCTGCGATCATATTTGACCTCGGCAAGGCCCTTCCCCTCTCTGACTCTTTCTTTGTACAATTATGAGGTTTACTCTAAGATACCTCTACCTCTGACTTTCCACAGTCAGTTCTGGGGCTTTACTCTCCCAGAGTGGAACTAAAAGATGTTAGCACAGAAGCAGCAAGGTTCACGTGAACCCTCTTGACCTGTACACAGACCACTGTGACAAGCAGGTGGCCTGCAGCAACAGCCTGGGCTGTGCTCTGCCCTCAGGGCCCTTTCCTGGGGCTGGCCCATGCATGGTGGCCCAGAGGGAAGCATCAGCCGGTCAGTCCTCATGGCTGGTTAGGCCCTGGATCCAGGCCTGGCCAGAAACCACCTGTGCCGACAGTCTTTTCTCCCTCCCTTCTTCTCTCAGCTGAAAGCATTCAAAGATGACGAGAAGGCAAGAGAAGCCCTCAGACAGCAGAAGAGGAAAGCAAAGGTGAGGAGGCTTGAGGGAGGTGGCAGCACTGACATCCTCTTACCTTCCTCATGGAGCTAGCCTGATGGATGCACAGTGTGTGCTTGGGCATGGGGACATCCTCTGCTAACTGATGAGTAATACAGGAAAAGCCTTAGAGCAGTATTGGTACAGAGGCAGTGCCCACAATGCATTAGCTGTCATCACTGTTGACATTCTGTGTCCAGGTAGCAACCTTCTGTGCCCATGTGACTAGCCTTCTTTGGCCGTGTATGAGCCTTCTGTGCCCATGTATCCAACTTTCTGTGCCCATGTACCAGCCATTTGTGCCCATGCCCGGCCTTCCATGCCCATGTACCAGCCTTCCGTGTCCATCAGCCTTCTGTGCCCATGTGCCCAGCCTTCTGTGTCCATTTACCCAGCCTTCCATGCCCATGTATGTGCCTTCCGTGCCCGTGTGCCCAGCCTTCCGTGCCCATGTGCCAGCCTTCCGTGCCCATGTGCCAGCCTTCCGTGCCCATGTGCCCAGCCTTCTGTGCCCATGTATGTGCCTTCCGTGCCCATGTGTCCAGCCTTCCATGCCCATGTGCCCAGCCTTCCGTGCCCGTGTACCAGCCTTCCGTGCCCATGTGCCCGCCTTCCGTGCCCATGTGCCCAGCCTTCCGTGCCCATGTGCCCAGCCTTCCGTGCCCATGTGCCCAGCCTTCCGTGCCCATGTACCAGCCTTCCGTGCCCATGTGCCCAGCCTTCCGTGCCCATGTACCAGCCTTCCGTGCCCATGTACCAGCCTTCCGTGCCCATGTGCCCAGCCTTCCGTGCCCATGTGCCCAGCCTTCCGTGCCCATGTACCAGCCTTCCGTGCCCATGTGCCCAGCCTTCCGTGCCCATGTGCCCAGCCTTCTGTGCCCATGTACCAGCCTTCCGTGCCCATGTGCCCAGCCTTCCGTGCCCATATATTAGCCTTCTGTGCCCATGTACCAGCCTTCCGTGCCCATGTACCAGCTTTCCGTGCCCATGTACCAGTCTTCTGTGCCCATGTCACAACCTTCCGTGCTCATGTGCCCAGCCTTCTGTGCCCATGTGCCCAGCCTTCCGTGCCCATGTGCCCAGCCTTCCGTGCCCATTAGCCTTCCGTGCCCATGTACCAGCCTTCCGTGCCCATGTACCAGCTTTCCATGCCCATGTACCAGTCTTCTGTGCCCATGTCACAACCTTCCATGCATGTGTACCCAGCCTTCTATGCCCATGCAGCCTTCCATGCTCACATATCCAGCCTTCTATGCCCAGGTATCCAGATTTCTGTACCCATGTAGCAGCCTTTCATAACCACATACCAGCCTTTGGTACCCAGCCTGCTAGCCTTCAGAGAGCTAACATTCTAATTAGAGGGTGATGAGATGGGTGTCCTGTGCAGCCTGTTGCAGGCCAAAGCCAGACGTGAGCCTTTCTTGCAGGCCTCAGGAGAGCGCTACCATGTGGAGCCCCACCCGGAACATCTCTGCGGGGCCTACCCCTATGCCTACCCACCCATGCCAGCCATGGTGCCACACCATGGCTTCGAGGACTGGTCCCAGATCCGCTACCCCCCTCCCCCCATGGCCATGGAGCACCCGCCCCCACTCCCCAACTCGCGCCTCTTCCATCTGGTGAGTCTGTGTCCCTCCCTTGCTCCAGGGCACACACAGAGGCTGCCCCAGACACCTTCCAGAGAGGAAGGTTAAGTGAGGGGTTCAGAAACTGCATCCTTCTGAACTAAACAGCACCATGGTGGCAGGTGGGTGTCCAGGGCCTGGCTCTGGGCTGCTACCCAGGGACAGGGATCTGGCCACAATCCCTCAGGGCTGCCCCACAGCTGTTCAGGGTCACTGGTCTGGGACGGAGAAGGCTGAGTAAGAGTGCAGGGTGGGAAGGAGGACTCCCTCCAGGCCCCAGGCCATGGCTATCAGAGTTTGGGTTTGCTTTTTCTTATAACTTCCGCATGTAACTAGGTTCCAGAGCCTCACCATGTTTCTCTCTCTTTCCTTTCCTTTCCTCTCCCCTCCCCTCCCCTCCCCTCTGCTCCTCTCCGCTCCTCTCCCCTCCCCTCCTCTTCTCTCTTTTTTTATTTTCTTTTCCCTTTTTTTTTTTTTTGAGATGGAGTTTCACTCTTTTTTGCCCATGCTGGAGTGCAGTGATATGATCTCGGCTCATTGCAACCTCTGCCTCCCAGGTTCAAGCTATTCTCCTGCCTCAGCCTCCCAAGTAGCTGGGATTACAGGCATGCACCACCATGCCCGGTAATTTTTTGTATTTTTGGTAAAGACGGGGTTTCTCCATGTTGGCTAGGCTGGTCTTGAACTCCTGACCTCAGGTGATCCACCCGCCTTGGCCTCCCAAAGTGCTAGGATTACAGGCGTGAGCCACTGCGCCTGGCCTCTTTTCCTTTCTTATCATTCTTCTTCCAAAGATCTGCTGTCACTTGTCCCATTTTCCCCAGTCCTCTGCCACAACCCCACCTTAGGCATCCCAGCTCTCCCCTGGACCATTATAGAAACCTCCTGGCTGGCCTCTTTTTCAGCTTCTCCCATATGACCCTTCTTGGTACACATCTTTAAACACCAGAGTATAGTATGGCACTTAAGAGATTGGCTCTGGATTTACAAAGACCTGGATTCAAATCCAAACTTAGCCATTCTCCTTGCTGGATGACCTTCAGCAAGTTATCCCCTCTGAGCCTCAGATTCCTTACCTGTGAAATGGGAGTGCCAGCCTGGGTTGTTATAAAGATTCAATTATACTTGACTAATACAGATTTAGTATTTTCCTGGCACAGTAGGTGCTATTGTAATTTTTGGGTGTGGTTATTGATTATTAAGCACCAGTTTTGTCGCAGCCGGAATACACCTGGCGTCTACCCTGTGGAGGGATTCGGAATCCAAATCAGAGCTCCCAAGTGATGGACCCTCCCACAGCCAGGCCTACAGAACCAGGTGAGCCCCTAATACTGAGTCTTGGTCCTCCCTGGGGGAGATAATGTCTCATCTGCCAGCATTGCCTGAGTTTGGGGGTGATGTTGTTACTTTCTGATCTTGGTGGAGGAGAGGCCCAGCTTTCCAAAACAGTGTTGAATGGAGAGTGATGGCAACCACAGAGTGAGGGGGGCTGAAACCATTCATTCTAGTGCATTATCTAATGCCAGGCATTGTGCTAGGTGCTATGGATGCCAAGAGAACAGAAGCAGATACAGTCCTTGCCCTTATGCAGCGTAATGTCTAATGAGGGAGGCAGAAATGAATAAACAAACACCACACAAACAGGCTGCACTCAAGTGCCCTAAAGGAAGAAGAGCCGGTTTCTGTGGGAGCAGATAGCAGAGGAAGCCGACCTAGACCGGAGGCAGCATTTCAGTTGAGACTCTCAGAATGAGTGACACTAGCTAGGTGGAGAGGTAGGGGTGGAGGATGCTTTTGCAGAGAACATGACAAATGCAGAGGCCTTGGTGGGAGGAGGGGAAGTAGGGGAGCCGATTTGAGGATCGGAGGGAAGACCAGTGTGGCTGGAGCCAAGAACAAGGTAGGGAGAGAGAGGGGCAATGCAGGGTTCGGGATGTAGCCAGGTCCTGACCGTGCAGGCCTGTGGAGCGTGGTGGGAGGCCTGGGTCTTATCCTCAGCATAATGTGTAGTCACTGGACATTTTTAAAGCAGAGTGGCATGACCATATTTCTGTTTGAAAAGCTCCGCTGACCATGGTGTCCACCATGAAAGGCTGAAGAGCCTGGAGCTGTGTCCACTCGTGAAAAGATTGGGACCTTAGCGACTGCCATTGCTCCCTGTAGAGCTCTCATGGGGCACAAGGCACCACCTCGCCTGTGGGACTTCTGGGAACAGAATTATAACTAGTGGGTGGGAATGACAGGGAGGCCAAGTCCATCGCAACATGAAGAGGAACTTTCTAAGGGACACAGTTGTACAGAAATGGAGCCAGCTCTGGGAGGTAGCGAGTGTCCCTTTGCAGAAGGGTGAGTAGAGGCCATGGGACGGACACCTTGGAGGGGTTGTGGTTTGGAGGATTTGGTGACTGGAAGAAGGGATTGGGCTGCTCAGTCATTTTCTGTTTTTCCCTGAAGAGCCCTACAAGTTCAGTGGAGCCCCTTGGAGGCTGCTTTGATGAGTGGTAGAGATAGGTTTAATGGGAGGGGCTCCCTCCCCAGAATTGCTCCAGGATTTGAGATTGGGTTCAAATCCTAGCCCCACTACTTCCTGGACCTGGAACTATGAGCAAGTCATTTAAAACCTCTTAGTGTCCCAGTTCCCTCTTCTACAACGGGATAATAACCTGCCTTCTTCATAGGGCTGGGTGAAGATTACATGACCAACATACCTAAGGTACTTACCCTGGCACTTGGTAGCACCCAGTAACTCTAGCTGTTATTTTCACTGTTCCTGTATTGCGTTCCATAAGAGACTTTGAAACTCACTCTACCACATAATCATGAAGTTCTCAAAATTTTTGTTTATTTAGAGTCTCCAAAAAATGACCGTGAGGGGCCTCAGTGAGACCAGATTGTGTCATTTGGCTCCACCTTCATCTTGCAGAGCCAGCTGATCTCAGATTGCCGAAAAACTAGAAGCCACTTGCACGGTGTGGCCAGAGCCTCAGCTGGATGAGAGGCTGAGATGGGTGGCCAGCTTGTACACCAGTCCCTGAACTGAGCTGTTTACAGGACTGGGGAGGCTCCACCCAGAAGGCTTTCATTTGTACTCTGCTGAGAGTGACTGGGAAAAACTCACTTCCCTGCTGCTGAGTGGAGAGAGGCCTCATCCGGCTTTGACCTGCCATCCGTTGCAGAAGCCTCCAGGAGCAGCAGTCCTAAGAGTGGGATGCAGCCAAGACCCCCTTCCTTCAAAACCTCCCGGAAGTGGTTTCAGGCCCTCTAGTTGCCATGACCAATTTGTGTGTGTGTTTAATTTTTGCTTCAAGCTCTGTAGCAGGACCTGCCCCACGCACACCGCTACCCCTCTGTGAGGAGCTGTGGGAAGTGTGGGTTTGTCTCCGGAACAGAAGAGAGTGACAGATATTCTGGCTCTGGGGCCCTCTCCACCACCACTCACAGTAGCCTTGCTAAAGCCACCACAGATGGGAGAAGGCCATGCCAGCCACGTCCGCCGAGGGGCCCCAGCCTGAAGCTGCCAGGCCCTGAGGTTCAGACCCTGGACCCCATAGCTGGAGGCCTGTGGTGCCAGAAGCCCAGATTAGGGTGGCTGTCCATCCCTGGATAGCTATTTGCACGAATCATGGACATAAATCCAAGTTGAAGAAGATCAACATTCTGACTCATGTTCATTTTTGCGCTAATGTTCCCCTATCAACCCCCTGCTTTCCTGGGTCCCTCCTTCTGTTCCCCTTTTCTTCTTTTCCCTGAGATGGTCGCCATTACTCTTGAGTAATGGTGACATATCAGGGCCTCCCTGAGGGTAGGGCAACCAGGGGCAGTGGAAGGAGCCTAGGCCAGGACTCAGGGGACTTGGGTTTAAATTCCAGTCCTGCCCCTCACTCATCAGGAGACCTGGGGCAAGGCGTGGCCCTTCTGTGAGCCTCGGTTTCCTCATCTGTCAAACAGAACACCTCATCTTAACCTTAGCTGACGTGGAGAACTGTGGGAGGGAATGAGAGTAGATCAGAACTGGTTTTATAAACTCCAAATGCTGAGTGAGAGAAGCAGAGTGGGCCAAGGTAGGAGCCAAAAAGCAGGGACTCAAAGCATTCTCTAATTTCTCTCTTTTTTTTTTTTTTAAGAGACAGTCTCACTGTGTCACCCAGGCTGGAGTGCAGTGGCTCTTCACAGACTCAGTCATGGCACACTATAGCCTCAAACTCCTGGGCTCAAGGGAGCCTCCCACATCAGTCTCCCAAGTAGCTGGGGCTACAGAAGTGCGCCACTGCACCTAGCTATTAGGTTGTTGCAAAAGTAATTGCAATTTTTGCCCGTTTTTTGTGGCGGGGGTGCCTCCCTCATGAAGATGCCACCCCTGACAGGGCTACATGGCCCTTGCAGTCTGCCTTGGCTGATCTCAGGGAGAATTGTGGGGTGGGGAGGTAGCCTTGGATTTTGCCATATGGCAAAAACCGCAATTGCCTTTGCACCCACTGTAAAAAGTTTTTGTTGTTGTATTTGTTCTTTTCTCATCCTCCCCGCTTTACCCTGCTCCACCTCCTCCTCACTCCCCACCCAGGCGGGGGCGGCCACCATTGAAGAAGCGCCACACACAGTAGGCTCAGCTGCTGCAGAAAGGCTTTTACTGGGCAAACGGGTGAGTCTCATGCCAGTGGACCAGTGAAGGGAGAGGGCACGTCCTCCGAAGGAGCAGGGGTGGCATCCCTGCCCAGGGGCCTTAGCCTGAATGCACTAAGGGCTGGCCCCTCAGACAGGCTCAGGGGAGGTCCGCCCACAAGGGCTTTGGGCCCCTCCCTCATGAAGACGCCACCCCTGACATGGGGTACGTGGCCCTTGCTGTCACATCTGCCTTGGCTGATCTCAGGGAGGTTGATCTCTCTCAGGGAGAACGGTGGGGTGGGGATGTAGCCTTGGGAGGGCCCTTCATGAAGTAGGAGTGGGGGGTTGGGCAGTGTGGTAGACCCAGAAACTTCTGGGGATGTCAGTCGTAGTTACTAATATTTGGAGGCAGTGGGAGATGCTGGCCCCAAGGTGGAGGTATCGGTTAGAGCAGAACAACTGGACCTAGAGCTGGTTTTTCCTTTGGGTTTAGGTGTAAGTGAACTATTATCATTGGAATGGAGAACTGGAGAGAAAGGGTTGTTACTCTCCAGCACTACACAGCTGCAGGCACACAGATGGTACACATTCCCAGAAAGACACATAGGTAGACATGTGGCTGTACACCCATGCACACACACACAGTCACACATACCTGTAGGCATGTGTGTAAACACCCACATGCACCCACACCCACATGCCTGGCAGTACACAGAACTGTATGCATCCATTTGTGCCAGGCTGGGGCCTTGAGTGATAGGAAAGGGGTCTGTGGTGGGTAGATAGTGTGGTTGGAGAAACGGATTCCTTCCTGAACAAAGTCTCTCCCCTACATGGTGGACATGGGATAAGACGGCCTTCAGTTACTTCCTCTTGACCCCCAGGGCTGCCTGCCGCCTCATGTAGGACAGGATGTCCATCTTGACGTTGCTGACCGTGGTCCGGTGGTGCCAGCGCATGATGGGTATACCATCTGGCCCCACCAGGAACTTCTCAAAGTTCCAGCGGATGTCGTGAACCTTCATGGGTTCCCAGAAGAGGCGGTCAGATGTACCCAGGAGCTCCGAGGTGGGAGGACAGGAGTTCTAGAGCAGGGATGAGAGGAATGTCAACCTTGCTTGAGGCCCCCTGACCCTCTTCCTTCCCAGGCCTTCCTGGGGTGGGAGAAAAGCCTGGCCCTGAGAAAAGAGCCCCAGTTTGGGAGTTAGAAGACTGCCAGTGCCAGCTGTGGCTCTAGAAGATTTTGAGACCCTTAGTATGTTCACTCTGGGTCCTCCTTCTGGGCCTTTCTGTAAAATGGGCCAATGAGAACCTAGTCAGGGTCTGCAAAGCCCTCTAGTTGGAACAATAGTCAGGTGCCAAGAAATTCCCCAAGAGCCCAGGAGCAGGGGAGGTGGCATGGGCCCTGACGCTGTGGGCTGGAGCCAGGAGGGGCTGCAGCCCCAGCCAACACAGGTGGCAGCTCACTCACCTTTAGAAAAGTGTAGAATTTCTGCTCTTTCTCTCCATTGACATCCCCTTTCTCAAAGAGCTGGAAATTAGGGACAAAGCCTCCACCTGGTCGGACATACCTGTTGAGAAATGTTCTTAGGTGGGTCCCAAGGAGGTGGGCACAGGGCTCAGAAATGAGAGGAAGGGACAGAACAGGGGAGAGGGTGTTGGGGGTCTGGATTTATTCTGCAGTGGGCAGCAGGAGCCAGTGAATGTGCACGGTCTTCCTTTCCAGCCTGGTCCCTTTTCAGTGTCCCCCAACCTTGGTGCTCCCCACGGATGCACATCACAACCAGTTGTCCCTGTCCTTCTCCCTCTCTTGTCCCTTCCCTTCCCTCAGTCCACTGGGGATCCTAGAAGAGGAGAGTGGTTCTTGGTGGCTGGTAAATGTCCACCATGAATTGGGGTTGATACAAGACACGTGGGCCATGTGAGAGGAGCTTTCTCAGGATGCTGAGTGAGCACTCACTTGAGGGTGGGAAGGATCTCTGAGTTCTCTCCTGGTTCCTGTTTTCCAAATTGGTTGCAGGGAAAGCCCAGAATGACCAGACCGAATGGTGCAAGCTCCTCCTGTAGTGCATTCAGTTCTGGGCCAAAGAGAAAGAGCAGACATGGGAGTATCCTGGTGAGGAGCCCTGTCTCATCCACACCACTCCCCCGGCTCACCCGCTGTGCCGCTGGAACTACTGAGGCCCGAGAAAGGGAGGGACTTGTGCAAGATCACCAGTGAGTTCACAGCAATGCTGGGACTCAGGTTCTATCCTCTTGACCGTAATCCGGATGGATTGGAGGTTTGGAGGACAAGAATAATATCCTTCCTCAAGTCAGCTGTCAGTCACCTGCCCATTGCCAAGGCCCTCCACCTGGGCCAGCTAGAGCAGTCATTCAGGACCCTCAGGATTGAGTTTCCTGGAGCAAGAACTATCCATCCCTGGATACAAGGCAGAGAACTTCTTTGGGGTGAGGTTACAACCCTCCCGTAATCTTTGGCAAATCAGGAACACAGATGAGGCCCTGGCCCAGCTCCCCAGTTTCCTCAGTGTCCCCTGGTCTCTTTTGCAGCAGCACCCAGCCCATCTCTTGCCCAAATGCACTCTGCTGTGTTCCAAGGCTAGAGAGAAGCATCCCAGACAAAGCACTCAGAGCCACTGGGCCACGTGACCACCGTCCTTCCACTTCCGGGAATTCGCCTGTGATTGCCAGGCAGAGCTTAGAGGGTCAGATTGCCCTTGCCTCCCTGACCCCCTGCCAGTAGACTGCTCAGCCCCAAAGCGTTTTCCCCTGGGTGCTGTCACTTGCCTTTGGTTGCCTGTTCCCCTAGCCTCTATTCTACCCCAGCGAGGGAGAAAGGAGTAAGCATATCAGGAGATCATGAAACCTGGGCCAAATGCCCCATTCCGCCGCTAATAGCTTTGTGACCCTGTTTAAGTTGTATCTTCACTCTGAGTCTTGGTTTCCTATCTGTAAACTGAGAAGAGGGGAAGGCTAAACTAGATCATCTTCAAAGTTTATTTTAGAATGGGCATTAGAAGTGTAGCCTGCCCCTTCATCCCGCTACACCACGCATACGCTCTGGGGCCTCGAGGCAATTGCCTGCTTTCCAGAGAGCTGCCAAGAGAAGCACCAAAGCAGATGGGGCTGAGGGAAAATGAGATATTCTCAGCAAGATGGAGCTCCAGTTACCATTTCATGCTCCAGCCAAAGGGAGCTCTAAGCACAAATCTAATCTCTATCCCTCTGCCTTTAGGGTTGTTGAGGTGCCCAGAGATGAAGAAGGATAACTAGGAATCTCCTAGAACAGGTCCAAAGGCAATCAGACCTCAGGCTTATATAATCATCTTCACAAAACCACAGAACACAGTGGAGCTGAGAAAAGGGGCTTGGACTCTCGTGATTGCCATCACCCTTCCCCCTATGCACCAGAAAAGCTCCTGTGATTGAAATATGCCATACAGCCCCAAATAAAGCAGGGAGGAAGGGTGGGCTCTTACCAATGTACTGGCCCGTCAGGCCTCAGTAGCTGGCCACGTTGACAAAGAGGACGTATTTGCCAGCGTACTGCTTGAAGGGGATGTACTCCTCCCCATCAATGGTGAGGGCTCCGTACTCGTAAATGGTGCCACTTATGCCACCATGGCAGTCCATCTGGAACACAGGCCGTAAAAGGAGCAGTTAGAGCTGGAAAGGAACTTGGACATCTCCATTTTCAAAAGAATGAAAGATCCCAACAGGGAGAGTGACTTTCTCAAAATCATCACCGAGAATTGGAACTGGACTAGCACTGATGTCTCCTAATTCCTTGTTTAAGATAATGATTATGAAAGCACTTAATAAGTGCTTTTTAGGTGCTTAATATTAAGTGCTTAATAAGCACTTATTAATATTAAGCACCTAATAAGCACGTATTAAGCACTTAATAAGTGAGTGCTATGGAACCCTGGAGAATGACTTATTTTGCTAATTACTTCCACATCACATGTCAATTTCAGAACATTTACTGGGCTCTCAGGGAGACTGCCCTAAAGCTGATGACTGGGTTCCTGGACAGGCTGTTGGAGACTGGTTGGGTGGCTGTTGGAATAATCCAGGCAATTGAGAATGAGAACCTGAACTAGGCCAGTGTGAAGGAAAAACTGAACAGAAAGGAGGAAGAGGCAGTATGGACATGGTGATTCAGAGGCTCCCAGTCTGCAGGACAGGAAAGATGAGGCTGTTGTTACCAAACAGGGAAGCAGGACTGAGAGCCAGGCATGGGGGAAAGGGCTGTGGTGAGGTAGGGAAAAGCAACAGTACCTGCATGTGTTAATGTTTCGGGTCTGAGTTCCAGGTCTGAGCAGGCTGGTGATGACCCTTATGCCTTCCTTCCTCCCCAGCTGCTGCTCACAGTCAGCCTCCAGGACAAGGAGGGACAGAGTGCAGTGGACTGTGGGCTGGGAGACCTGGACTCCATGTCCCTCTGCCATTAACTCCCTGTGTGGTCTTGAACTGGCCCTTTCTTTTCTTCGGACCTGAGTTTCCTCATTTATAAAATAAGAACCTTGAACCGAACCAACTCTTCAACCAGGTCAACCATGATGGCTTGATAGGATCATGATCAGTGGGAGAGGGGGGATTGGGGTCACTGCTAGCTAGTAGGATGTGGTCTATGAGCCTATTCTGCCCCTGACACAGACAACAAAACTCTGAGACTATTCTTGAAAGGATGTCATTGCATCATTGACACATTTGGCAGGTGGGCTGGTCGTGATGGGGAAGGAAAAACCTTGAAACCATTGTATAAGGTGGTCTTTAAGGTCCTTTGTGGCCGTGATATCCTTTGAGAGGTGGGCAGACAATAAACAAATGGAATGCAAAGTAGCATTATAGACCAGGCGAGGGCAGAGACAGGTGGCTGGAGTTAGAGAAGCAAATTCACTCCTTCTCTTCCCCTCAATTCTGGAGAACTTGCTGTTGAGGCAAGGTACCTGGGCCTGACCAGGTGAAGGGAGTGATCTATGCTGGCAGGGCGTGGCCCCAGTAGGGTGGGGAAGAACTGCCTCTGTCATGAAGCAGGTCTGCTGAGCCGGGTGAGGCTGTGCTTCCTCCGCCAGGCCATTTCCTGGCAGCTGCAAGCTCTCTTCTTGGCTCTGGTGCAAACTTTCTGCTTTACATGAGTCTAATATTCCACACCCTGTGACTTTTGGTGGGTGCTGGAGGCAGGCCCAAGACCTAAGATCAACATTCCTACTGCTCCTGGACCTCCTCGTTCCCAGCCGGGGCCAGTTCCACCTTAAAATGCAGACAAACTGGGGCACAACAAATACACCCTAGACCGCCACAAAGATCTAGTGGCCAGAAAGCCAGGCATGTCTATAGCCTCTCCACTTTTTTTACTCTGCCATGATCCAAAAATGAACTCTGAGACATAGAAGAAAAAAAGATTACAGGTTGTCCTAATAATGGGAGCTTGTAAACAGAAGGACCAGCTTCTGGGCACAGTTTCAGCTTGGGGATGTGGCAAGGAGAACCCTATTTCATTAGGTTCTATTTTTTGCTGGCTGTGTGGCCCTGAGCAAGTCACTTACACTGTCTGGGCATATACTGTCCAGGGAGATAAGCATGCTGCTGCCCAAAACGGTTGTGGGAATCTGTTGGCAGAGCAAAACAGACCTGGAGTCTCTTGGAACGAAATCTCATGTCAAGGGATAGTGGGGGTCAGAAGGTGGCCCGTGGGTGGAGAACCACGGCTGTACTCACCACTGATCACTGCAACTCAGTCCTCTATGAGCCCCCTTCCCTTCTCTGGGCACGTGGAATCCCAGAGCATTGCATCTGAAACAGTGGCCGGAGGAGATAAGGGGAGAGGCCATGAGGGTGCCTGAATCCTCCCATAGCCGGGCAAGAGAAGAGGGTTCCGATGGCTTGAGAGTTGGATGATGGGACTCAGCCAGGACTCTGGCTGGCTGGGGCTGCTGGTCTTGTGTCTTTCTCCTCTCCCATCTTATCACTCCTATCAATATGATGCTGTGAGAAGTGGTCTGGGAGCCAGGAGACCTGAGTGCTGGGCTTTGCTGTGTCTCTGATGCCATGTGACCCCCTTTCCTGGGGTTCCACCTCCTCCATTGTAAGATGGAGTTAGGTTCAGGGCTGTCTTAAGGGCCCTTTAACTCTGTCAGCCTGTAGTTCCATGATTCTCTCTGCCAGGTTTAGTCACCTAGAAACCAGCAGTTACTAGGATCCCATGCACGTCAGCAGTTGTCACTCTTTCCGGCTTCTGCAGTCCTTTTGTAGAGACAAGGAGCGTGGGCAGCCTGAAGTTGGACTGGGGAGGGGACACAGCAAGAAGAGGAGGACCCCGTCTCTTCTCTAGCCTCTCCCTTTGAATTGGTAGGAGGAAAACACCTCTCTGGGGCTGAGTCACCTTTCGTCCATTCCATTCTCCACATGCCCCATAACCCTATCTCTTTACCCTGGAGTTGGGGATAAGGTGAGTGGTTGGGTCCTAATCCAGAGCTTAGACATCTGAACTCTAAGAACTTGGGAGCAGAGATGGGCATGCCCAGGCTTTCGTTAGCCAGCAAGTCCTGACTGGTTGTATGTGATATGATCACACCTCACCCTAAAACTTTTCTAGACCATCCCCATCCTATTCTCTCTGAGTCCATTTATCCTTCCCCAGAGTTCTGCAGAGAAGACACAGCTATGATGAGTTGTTCATGGAGTCCACGTTCTCCCCACTAGCCTTCTTGAGGCAGGGCCCAATTGTATCTTCTTTGACCCTTCCAAAACTGAGAGGTTGGGACTGACTCCATGGTGCTGGCCTGTCTATGGCCCACCCCAAACCTCAATGTTGAAAATCAACCCCATTCCTGACCTGGAAAATGCCTTCTGAGTTGGGGATTATGAACAGGGATGGATAAAAAGGAGGGGACTTGGACGAAGTGGCTTCACATCCATTTAGACTGACTCCAAGGAGAGGCTGATTAATGGGATTTAGGCTGAGGACAGAAAGGGGGTGAGTAACATGGAAGGAACCCTGTGCTTGCAATGGGCTTCCTGAGAAGTGGACAGAATTTTGGAAATAGAATCCTAGACTCATAAGACCTTAATTAAAGTGAAGACCCAGAGGATTTTAGAAACACAAGCTCAGAGCTTGCAAAAATGTGAGTTATGCATGTTGGGATGCTGGAGACAGAAATTGCTCTCTTTGAGTCTATCTCTACACCTGGCTTCTGCCTCCTTCCCCACCCACTCCCACTCCCTGGGTAGAGGAGGGGTCTACAGAGCCCACCCCAGTATATACTGTCAAAGGAGATAAGCATGCTGGGTCATCCCACTCCTGGCCTCAGTATCCCCACTCCAGGTATGGGCCACACACCTGCTGGAAATAGACTGAGGCTCCAGAGAATTCTCTCTCTTCTGAATTAGTCCCCAGCTTTCTCCGGCTACCAGGTTTCCTCAGGCTAATGAGGACTGACTACACTCCTGGGTAGTGAGGCTGCCCCAGAGGAGGAAATTTCAGAGAACAGCTTGGGGATTTTTCAGCTTCTCCAAGCATCCCCTCTGAGGCCCTCAGCTTCATTGTGCCCCATGCACTCCCACCCCCAAACTCCCCCCTGCAGATGGAGAAACGGGGGTCCAGGCGCAGGTAAGGACTCAGGGTCCTCAGTGTTCTGCACTGTCACTCCAGAGCTCTTTCTAGCACAGATCTCTGCCTCTTCTACCAATGCCCTAAATCCAAGTGGCCATTTCGACCTGCCTGTATCATTCTTGGGGTAGAAGAGCCCCCCACAGCAGTTCTTCAGGACCAGGACCACCCAGCTGCCTCTCCCCTTTCTCCTTGTCTGTCTCCCTGGGAACTTGCACAGCCCACCCAGACGCCAGGCATTTTTTTCTGTGACGCCCTCCCTCTCAGGCCCTACTGAAGGGGAGCAGCTCAGGCACGGAGGTGACATAGATGTAGCAAGGCGACCCTCGAGGTGGCAGTGGGGAGAAAGTGCGAGCTCGGGGAGAGAGACCTTCCTCCCTTAGTCATTCTGCCCGCCTGAAGCACCAGGTCTCGGCTCTCCAACAGATGGAACTACGAGACGACGACAGTCGGGGGCGGGGTCCCGGCGGCGGAGGGGGCGGCAAAAGGGGTTCAGGAGGTCCCTCGCACCTGGGGATCGCCCATCTGGCGGGGAGCCTGGGAAAAGGGGTGCATTGCACTGAGCGCTGGACACCGAGGGGCTAGGTTTGTTCTCCCGGCCCCCGGCCCGGAGGCTCACTCACCTTCGACTTCTCTTGTCCCCGGCTCTGCGGGACGAAGCCGGCCAGAAGCAGGGAAAGCAGGCAGGACGCCTGCAGCAGCCGGGCCATGGCGGGGTGGGGGCACACTCAGGGTCGCCTGAGCCGCTGCCTGATCCCTGGCCACCGTCCGTCTGAGGTGTCCGGCGCTCCCAGCCACCTTTCAAGCCCTCGGGTGTGACCAATCCGCGGCCAAGCCGGGGCCCTTGCAGCCAATCGCTAGGCGGCTGGGATTTCAGGGGCGGGCGCGACTTGCCCTCAGCTCCCCACCTCCCCGGCCCGGGGCGACAGTGACATAAGCAAATCTGGGCAGAGAGGTGGAAGTCAGGTCCCTGTGGACGTGGGAGGCGGTCCCTTCCTCTTTTGGCTCCAAAGTGCGAAAGGAGGCAGGCACAGCGGTCTCCATTACAGCCAGGGCAAGGGGCCTAATAGCTCCCAAGAACTGATGGAAGTCTCCATTCTGGGAAGCATTTCTTATTCCTATCGAGGCTTTAAAAACACCTCGCGATGGTCCTCTGGAAATTGAGAGTTTGAAATTTCGGCAAGATCTGAAGTTAAACTTCCAGAAACATTTACTATATATAGATTTAGTGCTTAAGAAACAAAGAGTGGGTGTCCTGGGATTTTGAAAACCCCATTCTGGGTAGGACATTGGGACTGTAGGGACAGAGAAGGTGGGGTGCCTTTCCTCCCCATCATAAGGGTCACAGCTGACATGCCTGCAGAAAAAGACAGGTTAGCAAGAGAAAAGCATAAGAGATTTATTTAATTAAAGTTTTCTGTGACATGAGAGTCTTCAGAAATGAAGACCCAAAGACTCAAGGAAAACTGTCTATTTTTAGGCTTAGATTCTATGAAGACCATGGAAATGCGCAGAAATGTGAGTGGAGAAAAAGGGAATGGTCTAATAGTAATAAACTGAGTGGGAAACCCAGCAAGGCTTGTCTGTTCGTATTCTTCTTGGCCTATCTGTGGCCAAACCACCTGGTTTAGAAGCAGAAAATAAATTTGCTCCCTGTGTAGTCTTTAACATGTTGCATTTACTCTCTGGGCCTCAGTTTCCTCAGCTGTGTAATGATGGGATTGATTAGTGATCTCCAGTGCCCTTCTGGCTCTGGCTAGATGACTTGTTTCTAAAGTAAGTGACAGACCGAGACCAGGAGTCCTTTGAGAATAGGGCCCATAATCACCACTTGGCACAGGGCCTAGCACACAACAGATGTAAAGTATTTGCTGACTTAATCATTCATTACATTAAAAAACAAAATCTCCATGGAACACTTACGATCAGGCCAGGCAGTTCTAGGGCTGGGCTGTCTAGGTATGATCCTGTCCACAGATGGGGAATGTGACGGAATTAGTCTCAAATCTGTCTGACCACCAGAGTCAACTGGGAAGCCTTTAATACAGATTCCTGGACCCCACTTTGGAATCACTGCATTAGAATCTCTAGGGGCAGAAGCTGAGAATCTGTCTTCAGACATATTCTAAGGTTATTGTGAGGCAGTTGGCCTGGCTGTAGCCTTGGTAGTGTGAGTCCTAGGATTAAGTGCCTTCTAGAACTTTCTTCTGACCAAGAAATGCCTTGAGAAACCATACCTTTACTATGATTAAAGGTATTAACATCCCCATGGGAATTTGGAAGATGTCTCTCAAGTTTTGCATTCTCTATGAAGTCTTCCCACCTGAAACCACAGGCTGTTGAAGTGGAAGGAACCACAGAGGCCGGAAAGTCTTTAGCTGAGTTAAAGCCTGGGAGCATATGAACAATGGCTGACACCCAGTAAGTGCTCAATACGTTTTATTCAACCACCTCATTTCCCTGAAGCCTAGAGATGAGGAGCAGTTTATCCAAGTTCCCATAACCAACTGATGGCAGGGAGGGAACCAGAATCCAGGTCTCTAGACTCAGTCTCAGGCCCTCTCCATGTTGTTCTGTTGTCTTTTGAGGTTCGTATTTATCCTAAAATATAAACATCTGTGTGCACATCAGTTTGCCAAAAATCCATTGTTCATTAGTATCAGTAGGCATCTAGTGACCCTCAAAATAGGCACCTAGCAACATGTTAACACCATGAGAGATGCTGAAGAGTTGTCTAGAAGCCAAAGTCCCTGCCCTCAACGGTGTTTCCAGCAGAGACCAGCAGGGTGACGGAAGGGAAGGCACCTATGGTCACACAAGTGCAGGCTGGCACCTGGCAGCAGACATCTCTACATTTTGCACCTTCTGTGTCTCACTTTTCTCACCTTAATCCCAGTCCTGGTGGTCTATTTCTTTGGGGGAGACAAGAAGGAGCCAGAGACCTGAGATGCTACCCCTGGATTGCTACAGAAAGTAATAAAGTTGCTTTCCTTCTCTGATCTCAGTTGTCCACCTATTAAACAAGGATCTTTGACAGTCTCTCAGTGGTGGTATCTGTGGCTCTTCATTCCTAAGGGTGTAAGGAAAGCCTGAGCCATACGAAACAGGAGTACAAAACTGATGACATGGACAGTGGGGTGGGGAGGCTTGGGGAGCCTGCCCTGGCATTAAGAAGGGCCTTCATGCTGCAGTCAGCTTTCAAAGGAGGTCTAACCATTGACACAAAGAGCATGACAGTGAAAACAATGAGAATGAAAACAATACTTCCCAATATTTTCATCAGCAGCCTTTTAAATACATTTGGTTGACTTGTTCTCAAGGACCCTATGTTTTGAAATATATTGTTCTCCACCAGGCTGCTTTCGATTGCCCTCAGGTTAAAGTGTAAATTCCTTAGCACTTCAGAAAGTGCCCTCAAAATCCATCTGCTTCTTCATCTTTTGCCACACTCTCCATATTCTCTCTGCCTCCGCTATACTGGACATTTTTCTGTTCTTGCAGTCTGCCATTCTCCCTCACTTCCAGGTTTCATCTCTGCTGTTCCCTGTGCTTGGAACAGAGGTTGTCTCCCTTTAACTGGTTCTATCCTACTCATTTTTCATGTCTCCACTAATGTCACGTCTTAAGACAGGAATTTCATGATGGTCCCCTTGTTTTCCTATAGTTCCTAGAGTATTTGACACTTTCTTCATCGACCCTTTGTTGTACTTTATCATCATTTCTTGTTTGTCTGTTTTCTGCACTAAATTATAAGATCCAAAAAGGCACCAGCACCAGCACAGAGCTTAATACATAGCAGTTGCTTGATACATGTCTATCAAATAAATTAATGTCAAGTAAAACAATATTTGGCATATAGAATAAGGAGAGCTTCAAGTCAGCAAGTTGTAACCATGTAGAGCCCTCAAGACTGGTCTGATTTCATCTTCTAGGAAGATTCAAGACATGCGGGTTATGCTGAGTAGGCTTGTCAGAGGAGAGTAGATGATTTGCATTGGGCAAAATGGGAAGGGAGGGATGGAAAGAGAAGCTGTAGAAGAATCATAAGCTAGTTTTGCTTCCAGTCTGAGAACACGTCTTCCACATTCCAGACAAGTGAGCACTCGGAACCTCTTCATCCTATTTGTTAGAGACCTCTACAGGGAGCTCACTACTTACATACTTGGTAGGTGAACAGAGACCGAAGACGACTTAAAAGGAGGTTTTACAAAAAGTGCTAATGCACTGTGTCTTCAAGGAAGATAGAACACAAGTTAATAAACTCAAAGGATTGTAAAAAGTTAAAACAACGAAAGCCAGCCTTATTATTGGTTAGTAAATATTTCAGGTTCTGAACTCAAAGATGGGATCAGCCACTCTAACTGATGAGCCTAGGTGGAAGCAGAAGTGAGGCCCAGCCTGCGTCACTTCAGTGCCAACTTCAAACCATAGCCCTTGTTTTGCAATCAAGAGAAATTGCAGAACCGAGCTGGGGCCCTGGAGCTGCCAGTTTCCTAAATAATTGGCAAATTTGATCTCAGGGCCTGCCAGAAGACAGGGAGTTCATCAAGAGGAGAGGTGGGTGGCTGTAGTTTTTGCTTGTGAAACTAGTGCCTTCCAAACTCTGGGCTGCAGTTTTCTCATTTATGGAACGAGGTGTTAGACCAGTTGATCTCCATGGGCCAAGCTTTAGCATAAAGAGAGTAGCAGCCAGCATTCACTCAATATCCTATCTATACCAGGTGCTGCCTTAGATTAACTAATCTCTGCAACCTCATGAGGTAGCCAACATTATTATCCCCACTTTGTAAATGAAGAAACTAATACATAGAGAGGTTAAGCAACTTTGCTTAAGGTTATGCAGTTGGTAAGTCACAGAACCAGGATTCTGACCCACACGTACTATTCTGCTGTGAACAGGTCTCTGTAAACCTACCCCACCCCCGCGCCAGCCAAAGTCAGAGGAGGCTGAGAAGCTGAAGAAAGAAGCTGACATACCCAGTTTCTCAGAAAGAAACATTTATTAGGGGCTTACAAACAGAAGCCACAGAAGTCTTAGGTGGCTGTGAAGTGAGAAGTGAGATAGTGGATCCCCAAGTGAGATAGTGGACCCCTCCTCAGCCCAGGGCTTATATAGCATAGGGAAGGGGTGATTTCCCTATTGAAGGGATGTGTAGGCCAACTGAAGTGTGATAATATTAAGGTTGTTTTCACCTAAGGGGAATATTTATGTTAAGGACATGCTCTTACACAAGGAAGAGTAGATAAACTGAAAATCTTAGCGGCTTTCCTGGAACTGGAGTTAATCAGAAATCAACATGGTTGAATCAGCATCCTAGACAGAATGTCTTTAGCCTCCGCATATACTGTCTCCAGAGCCCTTGCCATTAACCTCTAAGCCAATATAGCAGGCAGGCCATAGGCGTGTGTGGCTATTGCATGCTTGGAGTGGGGCTAGTACAAACTGATCTGTGCTGTGAGTATAAAACACAGTGTTTTCTGAAGACTTAGTGTGATAAAAGAATATAAAATATCTCAATAATTTTAATAAAATTACATATGGAAATATTTTAAATATATTTTTAATGTAGTGGGTTAGCTGAGCATGGTGGCTCAGGCCTGTGATCCCAACGCTTTGGGAGGCTGAGGTAAGAGGATGGCTTGAGCCCGGGAGTTTGAGACCAGCCTGGGCAACATAGTGAGACCAGATCTCTACAAAAATTTTAAAAATTAGCCGGGCAAATCACTGGAGCCCAGGAGATTGAGGCTGCAGTGAGTGGTGATTGTACCACTGCACTCCAGCCTGGGTGACAGAGTGAGACTCTCTCTCAAAAATAAAAATAAAAGAATAATAATATATTGGGTTAAAGAAAACATATGCTTAAAATTAATTTTGCCTGTTTCTTTTTGCTTTTTAAAATATAGCCACTAGAAAATGTAAAATTACATGTGACTCACATTATATCTCTGTTGGATAGCACTGGTTTAAGCTGTACACTCTTAAAGGCTTGGCACAGGATTATGATTGACTCTGTGAAATCTAGGCTTATCTCCTGTTGGGGGTCCCCAGATCACCTCTAGGTTCAGTGATTTGCTAGGAGGACTCACAGAACTCAGCATATAAGTACACTGACACTATGATTTATTACAGCACAAGGTTACAAAATCAGCAAAGGGAAAAGGTGCATGGGACAAAGTCTGGAGGAAAACAGCCACGAGATTTCAAGAATCATCCCCCAGCTGAATTAAGCACACAGGATGTGCTTCATTCCTTTGTCAATGAACTGTAACAGCATGTGTAAAATGTTGTTTACCAGGGAAGTTCACTGGAGACTCAATGCCAGGGTTTTTGTTAGGAGCTGGTCACATAGGCATCCTTGGCTAAGCACATACCAGAGTTCTAAACTCCCAGAAGAAAAGTAGGCAGTCAACAGAAACTGCATTGTTTGTCCAGTTTAGGCATAATGAGCTACTCTTATTAGTTTGGGGAATGGTGGAAATCCTTCTGAAATAGAAGTTCCCAAGAGCTGACCACAGGCCAAGCGTAGCGATCTTTCTAAGGATCACAGTCTCGGGCCTGTACTACTAACAATTTGCTACAGATTTCCCAAATAAGCCTCAACAGGACCTGGCCTGGCAAATACTAGGTTTGTTGGGCTTACCTGAAATGGAGTTGTCCTAATCCGTTTGGGCTGCTATAATAAAATTCTATAAACTGGGTGGCATGTAAACAACAGATTTATTTCTTACAGTTCTCAGGCTGGGAAGTCCAAGATCAAGGATTTGGGATCAGGTGAGGACCTGCTTCCTCATACATGGCTGTCTTCTCACTGTATCCTCACATGGTAGATGGGGTAGGGGCCTTTCTTGGGCCTTTTTTATAAGGGCATTTATTCCATTCATGAGTACTCCACCTTTATGACCTAATCGCCTCCCAAGTTCCCACCTCCTAATAGCATCACTTGGGAGGTTAAGATGTCAATATAGCCAGGTGCAGTGTGGCTCACGCCTGTAATCCCAGCACTTTAGGAGGCCGAGGTGGGCGGATCACGAGGTCAGGAGTTCCAGACCAGCCTGACCAACATGGTGAAACCCCATCTCTACTAAAAATACAAAAATTAGCCAGGCATGGTGGCGTGAGCCTGTAATCCCAGCTACTCAGGAGGCTGAGGCAGGAGAATTGCTTGAACCCGGGAGTTGGAGGTTGCAGTGAGCTGAGATCGTGCCACTGCATTCCAGCCTGGACAACAGAGTGAGACTCTCAAAAAAAAAAAAAAAAGTCAATATCGGAATATGCGGGAGGGGAAACACTCAGACCATAGCAGGAGTTAATGACTCCCTCTGCCTGCAAATCCCACTTAGAGGGAGAGTTATAAAAAGAAGAATCCCTAGAGACTAGCTCATTCCACCCTCTCACGGGAGAGGCTAAGGCTTCAAGAGACTGAATGATTGGTCCAGGGTCCCATAGCAAATACAAGCACCTATGAGAATCACATTTATCTATGCTAGATATAGTTCCAAGCTTTCAGCCAAAATGTCGCTTCCCTCCTCTTGGATTTATATGCTTCTGGAACGTAAAGCACATACCCTTTGCTCTATTTCTTAGTGGTAAGGTGCCCTACCTATGTCTCTGCTAGCCCCTCTCCACCTACTCTCCATACTTTCTTTTTTTTTTTTTTTTTTGCGATGGAGTCTCGCACTGTCTCCCAGGCTGGAGTGCAATGGCGTGATCTCACCTCACTGCAACCTCCGCCTCCCAGGTTCAAGTGATTCTCCTGCCTCAGCCCTTTGAGTAGCTGGGATTACAGGCACCCATCACCATGCCCAGCTAATTTTTTGTATTTTTAGTAGAGACGGGGTTTCACCATGTTGGCTAGGCTGGTGTCGAACTCCTGACTTCGTGATTCGCCTGCCTCGGCCTCCCCAAGTGCTGGGATTACAGGCGTGAGCCACTGTGCCTGGCCACTCTCCATACTTTCTAGGTTATTGTTCAGCTGGGAGACTATACTGCTGTAGTAGCAATAACAATCTTCATAAACAGTCACTAAGTAGTAAGCAACCCACATCCTACTTCTCGTGGGCTACTTACCAATGCACAAACCATTGAGGACTAGGAGGGAACTAATGAGTTCTAGAGTAGAACTACCAGAGGGGCTGCCTCTCTTCGCCCAGCCTGACCACAGCTAACAAATGGCCAGGTCATGTTCACATCATTCTTAGCCCTTTCCCAACTCAGAAGGTTCATGTCAAGGGGACTTGTGAGCTATACTTCAGAAAGTTCTGACTCCGGAGTTCTGACCCTGTCTCAGTATGTGCTATAGACTAGTTCCTTCTCTAGAAGCTTTGGATTGCCCCCAACTGTGAAATAAGGAAATTAAAAGTCTAGGGTTTTGTCTGTCCCAGTCAATCTGCTGGTGGACAGTTTCTCATGAGTTGACACCAGGCAGGGAGTCCTTGAGGACGAATGGGGTGGTACTCTGCACTGTCTGCCCAGGAACAATTGAGTTAGAGGGGGAAGGTGGATGACGGGCAAATCATGTGTCTACTTTTTTTGTGGCTATGGCTACTGTTTACCTCAAATGGTTATTCTGAGTTTGAAATGAGCTAGAACACTTAGTTCAGAGTCTGCAGATTACCACCCCTACCCCATCCCCTGCAAGAGGGAGGGGTTGGATCTGACGTCTCTGGTCCCTAACTTTCTTTGGACATGCTTTGCCACCACCTGGCTGGGTAACTTCAGCTGAAGTAGGTTCACCTCTCTGAGGCATGACCTTCCCCAGCTGTTGAATGGGGGTCAATAATGTCTGCCCAGTCTGCCTGGTAAGCCTTGTAGGAGGCCTGATACAGTGTAGAGCTGAAAGCCACTAGAATGTGGACTCCAGAAAGGACTGAGGAATTGTTATATTCTTTTCCTTCCAATTTATCAATTTATTCTTTGTCTCCAAAGCCATGTCTTGTAGATGCCTTTGTCTCATGTTACTGAGCATTTTTTTTTTTTTTTTTGAGACGGAGTTTTGCTCTTATCGCCCAGGCTGGAGTGCAGTGGTGCTATCTCAGCTCACTGCAACCTCCACCTCCTGGGTTCAAGGGATTCTCCTGCCTCAGCCTCCTGAGTAGCTGGAATTACAGGCACCTGCCACCACACCCAGCTAATTTTTTGTATTTTTAATAGAGACGGGGTTTCACCATGTTAGCCAGGCTGGTCTTGAACTCCTGACCTCAGGTGATCTGCCCACCTTGGCCTCCCAAAGTGCTGGGATTACAGGCGTGAGCCACCGCACCCAGCCCATTACTGAGCTGTTAAATGTACTAAACTTAGTGTCAGTTAATTCAACAGGTGTTCCTTAAGCACCTACTCTGTGCTATGCATTGCAGCAACTGCTGAGGATTCAGGATTCAGAGTGAATAAGACAGGACTCCTGCCCTTGAGGTGCTTACAGTCTAGTGGGGGAAGGACAGCCAATTAACACAGCTGCACAGGTGATGGATGCTGTCATAAGGGAAGGTGGCACAGAGGGATTCCTAGCCCAGATCAGTGGCAGCAGGGCCAGCTTCCAGTGGGAGTGACGAGTAAGCTGGGAACGAGCAGGAGGGGTTAGTTGGGTGAGAAAGAGGGAAAAAGAGGAAGAGATAGGGACAAAGAGAAAGAGTGATTGGGGCTGAGAGAACCACTGGATCAAAGGCTGGTTGGCCTCTTCCAGCCTTGATACTCTATGTCCTGTGTGGCTGGAATGGAAAGTTCAAGGTAAAAACTGACAGGAGATAAGGCTGGAGAAGCAAACAAGGGCAGGTGGAGATGAGCTTTTCCAGCCTTGGACTTTGTCCTGAGGACAATAGACAGAAGAAGCCCCCTACCCCATCACTTTGTTTCATTATTCTTTTATTGCTTTTTGTGATTTTAGATGATCTCATTCATTTTTAAAATCTACTTATTTATGGCCTGTCCCATTTTCCTCCCAATTAGAATGTAAGCAACATGAGGTCAGAGACCACATCTGTCTTATTTTCTCTGCTGTAACCTCAGCCCCTAAGAGAATACCAGGCACATAGAGAGTACTCAATAAATAGTTGAATAATGAATAATGAATGAATGAATGAATGAGAAAAAGGAAGGACAGAAAAAGATTCTCAAGTGTCCCTTAAGCCTTGTCCTTTGTCTTCATTAGGAACAAGCCTCTCCCTCCCCAGCCCTGATAGGGGAGGGAAATGGCTTAGAAAACTTTGTCTCTTCCCTTTAGGAGGTGAAGTGCAGGTGAGGGTGGGAGATGGGCTGGGAAGAAGAGTCCGGAGAGCTGGCTCTGCAGCTGAATGCCTCAGTGAGTGCTGGACATCAAGCCCCTTTTTAAAGGGGTCTGTGGTCCATGGGAAATAGCCTGGCCCTCCCACTGGACCCCCAAATACTGTAAGGCACTTGGGGCAGAATTTGTTTTTGCTCTACTTCTCAGTCTTTGGTGTCTCGCTCTCATAGGCATTATCATAACAGAAATGTCCTTCGAGCTGATCTAGTTCCTTGCTCCTCAGAGAGTGATCCTTAGCTCTGCAGCACTGGCATGGCCTGGAAGCTTGTCAGACATTCAGAATCTCAGGCTTTTTCCCAGACCTACTGAGAATCAGAATCTACATTTGAACAAGATCATCAGGTGACTCAGAGCCTCATTCAAGTTTGAGAAGCATTAATGTAGTTAAACCTTCCATATACAGCTGGGGAAACTGAGTCCCAGAGAGGAGAAGCAATCAGCCTAGTGAATAAATAACGCAGATGATGCTGGAACACAGGGTCCCCTCTTCTCTTTCCAGAACTTATTTTTCTCAGCTCCTTAAATCAAAGATGAAACAAGGTTTGTTCTAACTGAGCTCCAGACTGACCAGAGTTTAAAGTTGGAAATGCCTCTGCAGCTACCAGAACTCTGGCTTTGTGGCTGCATTATTGTCTGGACTTCACAGACATTCCCACTGCTGCCTGCCCTACTCACTAATTCTGATCTTTGCCTGCCTGATCTGATATGGCATCTGGGTTCTAGTTGGCTTTGCTGTCTACTAATTAGCTACTGATATAGGTAAGCAATTCTCTTTAGGTCTTGGTTTCCCCATCAGCAATATGAGAATAATAATAATCCTACCTCATAGGGTTATTATGAAGATTACATGAGAAAATTCTTTAAACCCAACTAGTGGTCGTAACTAACAGGATGTTGCAGGCTTTGTATGTGTCAGGGACTGTGCCAAAGGCTGCAAATGCATTATAGTTGATTCCCACCACATCCATTTTAGAGATAAGGATACAAAGTCATAGAAAGGCTAAGTGGGGCCGGGCGCGGTGGCTCACGCCTGTAATCCCAGCACTTTGGAAGGTCGAGGCAGGCGGATCACCTGATGTCAGGAGTTCGAGACCAGCCTGGACAACATGGTGAAACCCCATCTCTACTAAAAATACAAAAATTAGCCGGGTGTGGTGGCGTGCGCCTGCAATCCCAGCTACTCAGGAGGCTGAGGCAGGAGAATCACTTGAACCTAGGAGGTGGAGGTTGCAGTGAGCCGAGATCGTGCCATTGCACTGCAACCTGGGCAACAAGAGCAAAACTCTGTCTTAAAAAAAAGAAAAGAAAAGAAAGTCTAAGTGATGGTCTACCTCACACGCTTGCTTGTGACCGCTTTGCCACATTGCCCATTTGCAGAGCATTTTAGAGAGGCTACAACCTCCCTCCACTTCCCTTTCCTAACCTGGTCCCCAGGATAGGTCTATAGGGTAGGCACTATTGCCTCATGCTTCACATGAAAATTTGAGGATCAGAGAGAGGATTTGCCTGAGGTCACAGAGCTTGTACATGGCAGAGCTGGGTAATGAAATGGGCTTTCCGATGCCCCGTCAATAACTCTCCACCATAGTACCTCACATGCAATAAGCTACTACACATGATATAGTTGGAAACATAATCCACATAGATGTAAGACATTATTTTTAACCATTTCCCCCTCTCGTTCCTCCTTCTTTAACAAGATATCTCCTATTCTGAAGCCCCTTTGAAGCTGTTGCTACATGGAGGCATTCATTCCTTGGTCCAATCTGTTTCTCTTCAAATTCCCCCTCTCACCACCGTCCCCCTCCTTTGATGGTGGTGTGGGAAGAGTAGTATTGAGCTGGGAATTAGAATATCTGGGTCTTTGTCTCTCAGCCTTTAACCCCTCACTGGGCTATTGTCCAGTGTGGACTAGATAATCTGTAACATCTTCTGATTTAAGCCCATCTGTGTTCCCACTGATACTAAATGACACCTTGCATGGACAGGGCTGTAGACTCTCCAGGGCAGAGAGTATCTGTCGTGCCTGCCACGTCCACTGTACCCTCCTAATGCTGCGGTTCTCCAAGCAGATTTATGGTCTCTCTCATGTTTAATCCTCATTCTTAGAACCACACCTCTGGCCTTCCTGGTTCAGCAAGACCCCTTCCATAGATTGCTAAAGCCGGCCTCACTCTGAAGAAATACAATTTTCAACTTGACATTAGGTGGTTATGGAACCATGACTCCTACGGAAGTCTGTGATTTCAAAGCCCTGTGCAGTAGGAACTGCCATGGTATCTATTTTACACATGTAGAAACTGAGTTTTACAGAGCCGAAGTGACTTGTCCAAGGGTTGCCATGAGCCATGAAGCTAAAATCTGTAATGCAGGTTTTCTGACCCACATTTCAGTGCTCTTCCTTATGTCCCTCCATTTTTTTTTCATTCATTTTCCATGTTTATTTATTGAGCACTGACTCTAGACAGGCCTTGGGTGGGGCACTAAGCATGTGGTAGTGAATACAACAGATGTGGTTCCTGCCGTCATGGGGAAGAAGACTGTATTAAACCTTATGCTTCTTACACTATATTAAGTTGACAAATTCACATCAACTATAAACTTCATATTTTTGGAGGGGAAAAGTTTTTTTCACCTTACCTGGTTTCTTGCTTCTCCTACCACTTTCTGTTTGTTCATGCTCCTCCCATTCAAGTCAGAGCCCTGGCTAAAGTCTGGGGAGGTCAGGCCCAGCAGCCAGAAGCGTCACCCCAGGCTCTAAGCCCTCCTCCCCTTCCAGTTCCGAAAGCAGCCACTGCTTCTCCCATTGACAGTGGGGACAGATAACACAGAGGCAGGGCCCCTGGAAGAAAGATTTCCTACACAGGGTCTGGTCTCTCATCATGGCTTGTGGGTCAGGGTGGAAGGGGCTGAAGCTGACTGGGACCCAGGCTGATTCATTAGTGTTATCGCTTGGCCAGCCCAGTCAGACAAATATAAGATCTGCTTGACCAGCCCAGTGAGACAAATATGAGATCCTTATTTATTGAGGCTCGAGCTTCAAACTAGGCTCTGGGAAACATGAAAAGAGCGTTGCATGAGAACCCTGGTTTTGGCATTAGAGAAACCGGGATTCAAAGCCCAGCTCTGCCCCTTTGTAATTGTTGCAGCTTGGGCAAGGCATGGATCCTCATTTGTCAAGGGGATTTTGTATGGAGTAAGTAATGCATGTGAAAGCGTCTGGTGCAGTGCCTGGGATATAGTCCCTCCTTATTACATGGTTATAATTATTAAAGATGCCAGTGGTGACATCGGTGCTTTAGTTATGGGGTAAGTGCCTGAACTAAGAATCCTGGAGGTCATGGAGCCTGGGAATCTGACCTCTAGCATCCCACCAGCCCTCTGGCAGCCCATCTCACTGTCCCCTTAAAGTGCCTCCCTTCCCTGCAATGCACCACCTGCAATTCTATAACTCGTCAAAAGCTCTATGGTCCCAGATAAGTCAGAATCTCTCTGGTCCACCCTGTTCTTACTGTAGCATGACAAGTTGGACCAGATGATCTCTAAGGGGTCCATCTGGCTTTGAAAGTCTTTGACAAGTTTCCTATGGTCTCCCTGGGAGAAGTACTTTGTGTTCAATGTTCTGTCCTCTTCTTATCCGAAAAGGAGGAATGTGGGTTTTCAGGACTTTAGAATACCCTCAGAGAAGGTCCAGCTCTCCTCTCATGCACACATACCCCTGTTCTACCTCTCCATTTGCATATAATAGCTGAGATTAATTTAGTACCAACTATGGGCTAGGCGCTATTCTAAGTACTTTTAAAAGCGCTTTTATAAATTAGGTATACTATTTATAAAAGTGCTTTTATAAATTAGGTATACTATTTATAAAAGTGCTTTTATAAATTAGGTATACTATTTATAAAAGTGCTTTTATAAATTAGGTATACTATAAATTGCATTTTATAGTTGAGGAAACTGAGGCACAGAGGAGTTATGTAATCCAAGCTAGTAAGTGGTGGAGATGGTCTGGTTCCAGGACCTGCACTTCTACCCAACTTCTGCTCTTCACTTCCTTCCCACACTTCACTGAAGCTCAGAGAGTGATGGGGACTTGCCCAAAGTCACACAGCAATTTACACAATGATCTCTGACCATTAAACCATTGGAAGAGCCAGATTAAGGGCAAATATGAGCCAAAGGTTAAAATATCTTGGCCTCTCCCATTCTACATCCTCCCTCCACCCCCAGTTCCCATGGGCTATTTACTAAAAGCAGAGAGGCTTAGGGTGTGGTCTTGTGGGGAAGTGCCAAGGCCAGGCGGGCCCCGCGGTGGTCAGCCCTCCTCTGAATGAAGCTTGGCTTCTTCGTCTACCCTCCCAGGCAGCAGCAGCACAGTCAGTGAGATGGAAGTGCCCAGAGTGGAGATGGGAGCAGGGCTGGAGCAGGAAAATAGAAAGAAAACAGGGCAGTGGCCGGGATTAGGGCAAAAGGATAGGGTGGAGGGGGAAGGAGATGACCAATATGTTTTAAATGCCCACTGTGTGTGCCTAACACAGTGCTAGGCACTTTCCCGTACATCCTGAGATGAAGGTCCCATTATTACCCATTTTACGCAGGAGGAAACTGAGGCTCAGAAGGATGAGTTATCCTGTGTGTCTACTGTGAATCGTATCCTCTTTCCACTGAAGAAAGGGAAGGAATGACAGCAGAGCAGGAGAGGAAGGAGGAAAGAGGAAGAGAGCCAGATTCGGGAGAAAGGAGAAGAAAGTGAGTATGGGGCCTTGGCGCTCTGCCCCAGCAAGGGCAATGGACCCAGAGTCATCCTCATCTCCCAGAAGGCTTACTGGGGAAATGTTTATGAGAAACCTCAACATTCAGAAGGGGCATGACCTTCCAGCTGGCTGTCCCATGACTGCTGCTGGCTATAAACAGCCTGCTTATTCACCCCAGGAACCTGGCTCCTCTGCCACTTAAGGGATCGCCTGGAATGGGTGGGTTTGGAGAGCAGGAGGGTGCCTCGCCAAGAATTTGCAGACCAGGAGGAGTGGCTGCCAGGAACTTGATGATTTGTAGAGAGCTGGGCCAAAGGGGGCCCCCTCTGCTCCCACCCCTTGCAGAGTTGCTCAAGACCACATAGTGAGTTAATGTGCCCTAAAAGCCCTTAACCCAGACTTGACCAATTTAAGGGAATTACAAAGCTTGACTCATCTCATTATTTTCCCTAATGACCCATGTCATTAAAGCACTGTGGTGACATCAAATGAATTAATGGTCATAAAGGCATTTGGTAAACTGGACACCCCTGCATACCTGAGACCTTGTTCCTAGTCCAGTCCCCACCCCTATTGATCACTTAGGACAAACTCACATAGTGAGACAAACACAGAGTCACCCACCACAAGCTTACTGCCACTTACCACCTTAGGTCGTTCAGCCACACTAAGTCCCAGCTGTGAAATGGAGGTTATAATAGTACTGACCTACTGGGGTTGCTGAAAGGATTAACCAAGATACTTCCTATGAAGTTAGCACAGTGATTGCACCTTTGTGTGCTCAGTCAGTGTTAGCTACATCCATGCTGTGGGTCCCATGAGAAATTCTATAAACTCCACCACCACCACCACCACAGTAATGCTCTCAAAAACGACCTTAAATTGGAAGTTTTTTGAATGGAGAACAAGAGAGGAGGCAGGTATTTGCCGGAGCTGGACTGGGAAGAAGTAGATTTCGTACACAGCTTGAAGGACTGGAAAGAGAACACTAAGAATATCACTGTGGAATTTCTGGGAAAGGAAGGGAATGTCTAAATACAAGAAATTGATGAAATGCTTTAGGATGTTTACAACTCAAAAAAGAACAGAAAATCTCCCTCTCATTCAAGGGCAGTGGTGGGACATGGCGACCTTTCAAGGACACAGGAGCTAGTGGCTGTAAGTGAAAGGTGTTGACAACCAGCCGAGTTCACAGGACTCATCCTGCTGGCTGCTGTCTCTGCAGCGTTGCTGAGTGCAGTGGATCCTTTTTCCACTTTGCATTCCAGAAACTTCTCCCAGTGCTCCCAGTAACTGTCCTACCTATAGTCTCGGAATATATTCCTGTCTATTCCATTGCTTCCTCTTCCCATTGAATCTTTCTTTTTAAAAATAGTTTGAGAATTTTTATTCACTTAAGTAACAGATGATTACATTTTTCTTATAAAATTAAAACCTGACAACTATGCTAAAACGCCATTTAACCCCTTCTGCTCTCCATGTTTGTCCCAACTCCTCCCCTTTATCACAATTAGCATGGGTTTAGCTTTCCAGAATTTTCTCTATGCCTACACATACATCATTTAAAATATATATGTGACAGGATTGTTTGGCTTTTCTTCTTTTTTCATAAGTAATGTTATACATTTTTTTTCCTTCCAAAGAATTCTGATTTAATTGTGCTGAGGTGTGTCTTTGACAATAGTAGTTTCTAAAAGCATTTCAAGTACTTCTAACGTGAGGACAACTTTAAGAATCGTATTCTTAAATCAGTAGTGGGGCTCATAACTGTATAGAGATCAAGCATTGAGCTCCATTTTAAATGAAAAAGTCTATTGGCCTCTGTGCAGGGGTAAGCAAATCTCCTACACTAAATTCAACCAGTCCATAAATCTTAACCACTTTTCGTTTCCCCCATGAGTCTATTAATAATAGTCATTATTCTAGTCAACATGCTACTATTACATAAATAAAATTCATTTGTGACATTTATACATTTGTTTTGGAATTAGACCATTTTACTTGTATTTATCAAGCAAAGGACATTCTATGCTGTATCCTCAAGGTCATTTAAAACTGAACACTACCTATTCCATGACTAATCTTTGTTTTTTGGGATGAAAGATGGAACCATTGCTAGAAGGTGGTGGAGTTTCCTTGGGTAAGCAACTGTCAACTCCTAATGATAGGATTTGAGAACCTGTCTTTCCAATGGAATAAGTGAAAATTTCACTCAAGATCCACTACAAGATGACAAAGGGTAGAGGTGTAATGTTATACATTATTATTGCACTACATGTTGTTTTTCTCATCCACTGTATGTTCTGCAGATCTATCCATGTCAATACCTTTGATCTACTTAATTGGTAACTATTGCACAATGTGGATGTTTAATGGTTTATTTGCCTGCTCCTCCCTGACCCAGGCTTTCACCAAGACAGACAATGCTGCTGTGAACTTTCATATGCTTTCTTGTGCACGTGTGATTTTGTTTCTCTGGGATAGAAACCTGGCTGCGGAATTGCAGGTTATCAGGGTCTAACATGCCTTGCTGAATCTTAAGTGTAGGTTTTTCCCTGGCAGCTCCCTTGGTCGTTTCTTCTTCTTTTTATTTATTTTTTATTTTTTTTGAGACAGAGTCTCGTTCTGTCACCCAGGTTGGAATGCAATGGCGCAATCTTGGCTCACTGTCTCCTGGGTTCAAGTGATTCTCCTGCCTCAGCCTCCTGAGTAGCTGGGATTACAGACACCTGCCACTATACCCAGCTAATTTTTGTATTTTTAGTAGAGACGGGGTTTCACCACGTTGATCAGGCTGGTCTTGAACTCCTGACCTCAGGTGATCCATCCGCCTCAACCTCCTAAAGTGCTGGGATTACAGGTGTGAGCCACTGCACCCAGCCTTCTTCTTTTTTTTAAATTTTATTTTATTCTATATAGAGAGGGTCTTACTATGTTGACCAGGCTGGTCTTGAACTCCTGGCCTCAAGCAGCCCTCTCATCTTGGCCTCCCAAAGTGCTAGGATTACAGGCGTGAGACAGCATACCCGGCCCTGGGTCATTTCTTCTGATTCTCAAGTACTGTGTCTAAATCACCAGCTTCCTGTTTCTAACTTTCCACTAAACATCTCCACTCAAAGGTCCCTGAGGTCCCTCCAGCTCATAAAAGAAAAGTGAACTCGCCTCTCCCTTCTGTCCAGCCCCTCTCCTGGTGTACACACTCACATTCTCCTGGTTGCCCAAACATGAAAATCTTAATCACGATTCTTTCCTTTCTTTCTCCAGCATCTAATAAGATCTTGTGGATTTTATCTCTGTAATGTCTTTTGGTTCTCATTCCTTCTCTAGTTATCTTTGGCCAGTACTATTTTAACTAGCCCCTAACTAGTCTCCTTGTTCTCTTATGCAATGCACCAAATTAATCCTCATAAAGCACACATGATGTCATTCTCTTTAGCTGGTTTCCCCTGAATACAAAATACAGTAGGATCTCCTTGGCTTGCTACTCGCGGTCTTCACCACTCTGACTTAGTTTTCTTTCTCTAGTTTTGATCTCTCCAGATTCCTCCTTTTTCACACCCCAGGCACGCTGATCCCCTTGCCATTCCCAGATGTGCCTGTATTTCTTGCCTCTAAGGCTTCGTTTCTGTGTTTCCTCTCTTAGAAATCTCTCTCCCAGCCCTGCCTGTTGAAAGTCTACCAACCCTTGTAGGGCCTCCTGAATTCACATTAAGGACGTGCGTTCCAGTGTTGTGCCACAGTAGCTGGTTTCTTAACCTCTCTGACCATCAGTTTTCTTCTCTGTAAAAAAGGGTAGGATACCTTCCAGGTCTGTGGGGATTTGTTTGTTGGTTTGTTTGTTCGTTTTTAAGAGACAGGGCCCTGCTATGTTGCCCAGGCTGGTCGCAAACTCCTGGGCTTAAGCAATCCTCTTGTTTTGGCCTCCCAAAGTGCTGGGATTACAGGCATAAACCACGGTGCCTGGCCTGTGGGGAAGTTTTAATGAGATTATGCAGGTAAAGCACTTAGCACAGTGCCATGCACAGAGTAAAGGCTAAATACACCTTACCTCTTATTGTCAGCATACCCCTTCCATAAAAAACTGTGCCCAGCCTCACTGTCGAAGTGAATTTCCTGCCTTCCTGGGCTCTCCTGTCTGTTATAGTAGGCACTTGGTTATTTAGGTGTGTCTGTCCTCACACCTGATAATGACCCCCTGAGGGGCAGGGATGGTCTTCTTTATTTCTGCATGCCTCATAGTGTCCCCAGCACAGCACCTGGACTTGAAATGAATGTAGGCAGAATGTTGTGCTGCTGTCAATTTATTTGGAAATACTGTGAAGAGAAGAGCACCTGATAATGAAATCATCAGCTTTGCATCCAAAAAATGGGGCTAATACTAATGCTACTACCTGCTCACAAGGTTGGGGTAAGCTTATGTATGTGAGATAACTTTCTAAATAGGTTTGTTTGATTTTTTTTTTTTTTTTGAGAGAGAGGGTTTTGCTCTGTCACCCAGGCTGGAGTGCAGTGGTGTGATTATAGCTCTGTGTAACCTCAAACTCCTAGGCTTGAGCTGTCCTCCTGCCTCAGCCTCCCAAAGTGCTGGGATTACAGGCATGAGCCACTGCACCCAGCCTCTTTTTCTTTATTCTAAATCTTAGCCTGTCTTCCCATGGTTGCCTGCTTCCCCCTTGTGGTTAAAATTCCAATCATGTATTAAAATCAGTCAATAGAAATAATCTAGCTGATAGCCAGAGGTTTATCTCAGCATTGTTTATATTACTGAAAAATCAAATACAAACCAGGCCCCCACGTAGGAGTTTGGCTAGATTATGGTAGAGCTACACAGGGGAATATTATTGAGCCATTTGAATATAATGAAATAGATGTCTATGATGTACTGCTAAGCAAAAATATATAAACGTGTATACTACACTCCATTTTTCTAAATATCTATACAAATGTGAAAGGATAATACACTAAATGTTAATAGTGTTCAAGGGAAATTCAGTTGATCTGAGTTTTTAACACTGAGCATGTATTGCTATTAAAGAAATTTAACTCCTTTAGTTTTGAGAGAACCTATCAATCAAACAAGAAACCCATTAGTTAACCGTTATGCCAGGCCCATCTGAATTGACAGGCAGCATCGACCACCATTTATCTGCTCCTTGTGCCTGCTCTCTGCAGAGGGTCTTGTATGGGGAGAAGGTGGAGCATACGGAGAATAAAGGATCCTGGGCTGGAGTTCTAGGAGCATCTGAGAAGTGGGATGATAGGGGCTATGTATCCACTGCTCTTGGCCAGGCTGATTTTCGTCCTGAATTTGACCCTTTGTCCTAGCCCCAATCAGACTCGCAGCCTAGACAAAACCCTAGAACCATCACAGGCCTAACTGGAGACCTGAAGGGTAAAAACCGGCCTCTGCCATCCATGGCTCACAGTTGAGACTGGGGGAAGGACAAGAGTGTGACGAGCACAGATGTGGTAGCTGTTGAAGACTAGGGGCACTGTTGGAGCTCATAGAAAGCACGTCTTGGGTCGGGGGTGGGGAATGTTCTTGGAGGAGTTGACAAGTAAGTTGGATATACATTCGTTCAGTGTCTACTCAGCCTTTCTCAAAGATTTAGCAACCAAGGGTCACCTTGTGGACATCCAGTGCATATAAAGACTATACATTTTAAGTTTTAAATTAATCACAACTTAAAATTTAAATTATAAAATGGTACTTACATATCAGCGAAAGAGGTAATATTGTTTTCAAGCTTGAATCAGGATGTGTGTATCTGGCGTAATGAAGGACAAATTACTTCCACTTCTAGTTGTTTTCTTTTCATTTTTTTCCTGCTATTTTAGAAAGGCTAAGCTCAAAACTGTAGGTCATCAGACACTGTGGAGAACAGTATGATGGTTCCTCAAAAAATCAGAATGACCATATGATCCAGCAATCCCACTTCTAGGTATATACCCAAAATAATGAAAAGCAACGATCCAGGCATGGTGGCTCACGCCTGTAATCCTAGCACCTTAGGAGGTTGAGGTGGGCAAATTGCCTGAGCTCAGGAGTTTGAGACCAGCCTAGACAACATGATGAATCCCATCTCTATTTAAAATACAAAAAATTAGCCAGGCGTGGTGGCACGCACCTGTAATCCCAGCTACTGGGGAGGCTGAGGCACGAGAATCACTTGAACCCAGGAGGCAGAGGTTGCCGTGAGCTGAGAATCGCACCACTTTACTCCAGCCTGGGCAACAGAGTGAGACTTTGTGTCCAAAAAAAAAAAAAAGCAAGGACTCAGATATTTGTACACCCATGTTCACAGCAACATTATTCTTAATAGCCAAGATGTGGGAACAACATGTTTATCAATGGATGAATGAATAAACAAAATATGGTATATACATACAATGGAATATCATTCAGCCTCAAAAAGGAATTAAATTTGGATAGATGCTACAATATGAATAAACCTTGAAAACATTATGCTAATGAAATAAGCCAGTCACAAAAGGACAAATATTGCATGATTCCACTTATATGAGGTACTGAGAATAGTCAAATTTATAGAGACAGAAAGTAGGATAGTTACCAGGGGTTGAGGGAGGGAGTAGCGGAGAGTTATTGGAGTGTAGGAAAATAAATCTGTATTAATCAGGGTTCTCCAGAGAAACAGAATTAATAGGATATATAAAAAAATTTCCTATAATGAATTGGTTCATGTGATTTGGAAGCTGAGAAGTCCCGGGAGAGCAATCTGAGTCTGAAGAACTAGGAGAGTCAATGATATCAATTCCAGTCATAGTCGAAGTCTGAAGGCAGGAGAAGACAAATGTTCCAGCTAGAAGAGTGTCAGGCAGAGAGAAGGATGAGGGCCACCCACACTGGGCAGGGCAGTCTGCCTTACTTAGTCCACTGTTTCAAATTCAAATATTAGTCTCGTCCAGAAACATCCTCACAGATGCACCTAGAAATCACGTTTAACCAAATATTTGGGCATGCTGTGACCCAGTCAAGTTGACACATAAAACACAAAAGGCTTCTCAGTTTCTGTCTTAAAGCTAGCCAAATGCTGATGCCAAGGTCTACAATGCATGCAAAAACACAAGGAAAAGCAAACGCTAGAGTTAGTGGCACAACACATTCATGTTTTCAGTCTTCATCCCTTGGAGCCTGACCTGTTGGAGTTGGCTCCTCGCCTGGATTGAGGCTGCAGCTTGTACTAGCTGTGCTTCTGGGCAGTGGTTATACCCTGGAGCATTGCATCCAGGCTTCGAAGCTGAGGCAGTGTCCTGGCCTTGGGGTTTAGACTGAATCCATTTCCTGTCCCTCTTCTGAGTCTTCAGAATCCCCCAGAGTGGAAGAAGGACTGCAATGGTCAAGCACATTTCTTGCTTGTGTCTTGCCTCCTGGCTGTGCCTTGTTCTGTAAGCAGACCCTGTGGGAGTAGGGAGCAAAGGGGAACAGGTGAGCAGATAGCCAGTTGACCATTTGGTGTCAAATTCTCCCTCTTCATACACCACAACCTGACACAGCTTTTCTGCCTAGGATATCTGTTAACAACCTCTTCCAGTCCAAGAGGCTTTGAACCTTAGGGGTGGCAAAGTGTCCTCACCATACCCTAGCCCTGAGACCCTATGACTTTAAAGCCTATTAACTGCCTCCATTCCTACATCATCAGTAGAGGCTCAGGGCCCAGCTATTTCTGTGGACAGGTATTCACAGTCCTAAAATTCTGACTGATATTGTTATCTTTAGCCTCGGACTTCATTCTTTTCTACCTATTTGAACCACATACAGACCCTATTGGGACATCAGTATAAGCGATAAAAATCTCTCATTTTTCAGACAGTTATCCTGAGCCTCCCTCAATGTGTCAATCTCTCCTACTAATCCCCCCAAAAGACACCCAAGCCCCTGGGTGTTGGATCTAAAAATCACCACCACAGGATGTCTCTCTTCCTTGTTCCCGAGACTTCCAAGTGCATCCCCATATCCGAGGACTTCATTACCAATTTTTTCACCCACTACACTATCCCACAGGAGTCCAGGGCCCTATCTGGATTCTAGAAGAGGCTATTTCCTTGTTGATCTAGGAAGGTGTTTTGCTTTCTCTTCAATCCAGTGCTCCACTTTGCTCTCCTCATTCAAGCCTAATATTCATCAACAGATACTGTTTGGTCTGGAAGATTATCTGGTCTTACATGTAAATCTGGAAGGAAGGAATACTGGCATTTGAGGCCTCAGCTCTCTCTTCATCCCTCCACAGCTAGCCTAATGGCAGAGTCCCTTGGATACCAGTGAGGCAGGAGAATAGGAAACCTAAGGCCATTTCACGCTGACTTCATAGAACTAAATTGAAAGGAAAACCCTAACTTTCCATGCCTAAGTAACAAAAGGACCAGAGGCTACTCCTTTTGCAAACTCCCACCTTTTCTGCATGGCATATGGTTAATTGAAAGTACCTCTGGGCCAGGCGCAGTGGCTTACGCCTGTAATCCCAGCACTTTGGGAGGCTGAGGTGGGTGGATCACGAGGTCAAGAGATCGAGACCATCCTGGCCAACATGGTGAAACCCTGTCTCTACTAAAAATACAAAAAAATAGCCGGGCGTGGTGGGGGGCACCTGTAGTCCCAGCTACTCGGGAGGCTGAGGCAGGAGAATGGCGTGAACCCAGGAGGCGGAGCTTGCAGTGAGCCAAGATCGGGCCACTGCACGCCAGCCTGGGCGACAGAGAGACTCCATCTCAAAAAAAAAAAAAAAAAATGAACAAGAAAAAGAAAGAAAGTACCTCTTATTGGTTGCTTTTGGCAACCAGACATTTGCCTAACAGTGTAACTTTGTAACTTCACTTCAGCCTCTGATTGGTTTCCGTCTGCAAACAATCAGGCTGATTGGGGGCCAATGGGAAACCTCCAGCGGGTATTTGGACCCAAGAAGATCCTGTATCCCGGCCCTTGAGTGGCTGCTTGGGCCTGCTCCCACTGTGGAGTGTACTCAGTAAATCTCTGCTTTTGTTATTTCATTCTTTCCTTGCTTTGTTTGTGCATTTTGTCCAATTCTTTGTTCAAAATGCCAAGAACCTGGACACTCTCCACTGGTAACATATTTTGGTGAGCCAGCCGGGAGAAGGTAGGCCCAAAGTTTGGGATTTATTTTTCTCCTTTCCCCTTTTACATACAGGGACATCTCTCTCTCTCTTTTCCTTTCCAACTCGGGACCCTTGGTGAGCAGCGTGTAAACATGGAGGTAACTGCAGGTTTCTGGCCGTGGCTGGTGAATATTAAGGGGTTTTCATGTGAAGAAGCCTAACCGCTACCACCTGGTTTGCCTAAGGGACCTGGGTCTTTTTCATTTTTTTTTTCCTTTTCTTCTTTATTAGTCTTTTAGCAGCTGTTTCCTAGTAGCTCCTTGGAAATTGAGGGAAATTGGCTGGCGTCAATCCCCAATATTGCCTGAAGACCATGGAGTGAATTGGGATAATTGCCCTGCCCGGAGGGGGAAGGACTCTTTTTTAAATCTTTTCTGGGTGTGGTCCCTGATCCCTATGTGTGGCACAGCTCAGAGCAAACTCGCCTGTTTCAGGAAACTTAAACCTTTTCTTTTGCGTAATTCTTCCGTTTCCCTACTGGACTGGCTAAGTGCAAAAGAAACACATCTAGCCTCCAGTTATTAAGTTCCTGGAATGGGAAACATGGGAAAGTGTGGCCTTATCAAATTATAAGGATGCTAAAAGTCAAGGCCTTCATCCAGGGACAAAATGAAAGGTCATAGTAGGCCATTCCCTTTAGAGAGAAAACATGCAAGCAGGACCGGTGCCCACCTAAGGTCAGAGACGTCTGACACTCTTAAGATTGGACCCCACTAGGGGAAGCCCCAGAGGGGAATCCTCCAGACCTCAACCTCTCCAAAGAGGATGCCCTTCGCAGAGGTTCTGAGGTCTAGTATTAAACCCTCCTTAAAATTTTATCTCACAGTTGCAATGCTATTTGGCCCCAATATTGTTTGGAATGTGGAGTTTACTGTTGAATGGAAAACTGGGATGGCATTGCCGTTGCATATATCCAGGCTTTGGTGCTGCTATTCTAAGCAGAGGGCCTCGTGAAAGAGTGATGTTCTCCTTTGGTACTGTTTGGTCTCGGTGTTCTTTGGAGTCTGGGGAGGTTTCACCTTTAAAAATCAAACTGCTAGGGCCAGGCACAGTGGCTTATGCCTGTAATCCCAGCACTTTGGGAGGCCGAGGCAGGTGGATCACTAGGTCAGGAAATCAAGACCATCCTGGCCAACGTGGTGAAACCCCATCTCTACTAAACCCCATCTCTACTAAAAATACAAAAAATTAGCCAGGCGTGGTGGCGCGTGCCTATAGTCCCAGCTACTCAGGAGGCTGAGTCAGGAGAATCGCTTAAACCCAGGAGGTGGACACTGCAGTGGGAGCTGAGATCACGCCACTGCACTCCAGCCTGGGCGACAGAGCGAGACTCTGTCTCAAAAACAAAAACAAAAAAAATCAAACTGCCATCTGGGCGCGGTGGCTCACGCCTGTAATCCCTGCACTTTGGGAGGCCGAGGCGGGTGGATCACGAGGTCAGGAGTTCAAGACATGAACGAGGCCAACGAGGTGAAACCCCATCTCTACTAAAAATACAAAAATTAGCTGGACATGGTGGCACATGCCTGTAACCCCAGCTACTTAGGAGGCTGAGGCAGGAGAATTGCTTGAACCAGGACCTGGGAAGCAGAGGTTTCAGTGAGCCGAGATTGCACCACTGCACTCCAGCCTGGGCTACAGAGCAAGACTCCATCTCAAAGAAAAAAAAAAAGAAAAAGAAAAAGAAAAAAAACCCAAACTGCCATGGAAATTGCTTTACCCAAAATTTTGGTTCACAGCCTTCATTGGATTACCTACTGGGGCAAACAAAGTAAAACCGGTAAGCTTGTGTTGCTATCTCATGGCTAGGGTTTCAAGCTATTAGATCTTCATTTGTGTGTGTGTATACATGTCTAGATGTATTTATTTGTATGTACACTTATATGTTATGTTTGCCAAATTGGCTTATAAGTAAAAGAGCGCTCATAAATTAATAAGTCTAAGTGATTTTTAAGTTCAAGTGACTTAAGTATAACTTTACTAAACAAGCTGGCTTTAAAATTATTGGTAGAATAAAAATAGAAATGCCTTCAGAATTGTCAGCATACATTTTGTCTGGATTTTATGTTTGTCTTTGCTAAATATTTTGAGATGTCAATGTTTGGCATAGAAGGTTATAAAACTACAAACCCAGCCAAAACAAAATGATCTCGGTTTGTGTGCCTTTTTTTGACAAATAAGAGCAATTTAATGTTAGCTACATCTTCTGAGTTATTGGCAAAATACTTATGTATTTAATTCTGAGACTCTTAGGTTTAGGTGAGCACTTGATATTCACTGGCTATTAGAAACATGGTTAGCAAGGAAATAACTAACTTTAAGTGATAGTGTCTAATATCTCAGTTTACAGAAGTAATCTAGATAAACTGTTAAAAATGAAAGAATTGAGTATAGTAAATGGGATAAATGTTTTAGGTAAACTTTTTGTGTAAATTAAAAGCTTAAAATTAATTTTGATGCTCATTGAATATTTGGGTCATTTCCAATTAAGGAAGGGTAGTGATATGGGGAAATATGTTTCTAAAAATTGTGGAATTGTTCTTATCTATAAATGCCCATATCTGATAGTTCAGGATTTCTTTTTAGGGTTTCACTAAAATTTTAGGTTACTAAGGATAATATTTCTAGTTAACACAGAGTTCTGTATACAAAATGTACCAAATAGGTTGTGTTATTACTCAGAAAAAGAATAATTTTGTCTAATCAAGAAGTTATCTAAAAGTTAGCTCAAATTACACATTTGAAAAAATTATTTGTGAAACAATGTAGTAAGGAACCAGTGATTAGGGGAGAAAGATGTGGAAAAAGTTTAGATAATAAAATATGCTTTAAAACATGATAAAGAATTAGAGACATTAGGCTAGTTAACATTTTCATAGTTAAAGCTTTTAGTCTTGATTAAAGTAAAATAATAAGTATTGTAAAGAAATGCATTGGCAGTTTGGCAGTTCTTTTTTTTGTATAGTTAAGCTTGAAGCTGGATTTAGTGTGGAGCCAAATTTCCCAGACATGCTTGCACTGCTTCACACTATGTTTACTGTTTTGCATGGATAGTGCTGGCACTGGAGTGCTTATTGGTCATGGGCCTAAAGTAAACTTCTTGATTGCACAGGATGTATGATGATATTGGTGAACTTAAGGATATTGAATTGTGTATCAGGAATAAAATATTTATTATGTGGCTCTTTTGGGGCCCTGGGCAACACTTTAGCCTCCAGGGTAAATTGAGTAAGAAAAAATTAGGGTTGCTTTCCTGTTTATTTGTTTTTGCTTCTAGAAGGCTTTTATTTGGTTTTGTGGATAGTTATTTTGTTTCCTGTGCATTTCTAGCAAGTCATCATTTGTTCAATTTATCTGGAATTCCTAGGCTACCTTCGTCAGACCCACAGGAATTAATGGAACACATCAGCTTTTTAACCTTAAACTAACTTTTCGGAGTTTAGGCTTCTTGATATTTTAAGTATGTTGAGTATACTTTTGTAAACAGAATTTAAGTCATATTTCTCTCTCTGCCTAATTTCTCCAAAATTTGTAAACTATTTGTAAATGTTCTTAATTCATGGTAGTGTGTTTGTTTGCATACAGTTGAGCAGGGTCACTAGGGCTGCTCAGGGAGAGAAAACCCAGAAACGTGGCCTACTGGCAAAAGGATAAGAATTTCCTACCAGTCAGACTCTGGCCTTTTTCTCTCTGTGCAAACTGGTTAAATGAGACGTGAAAGTCACTGTTTATCTCCTCTGTAAAGTTTTCACAAATGTCTTCAAAATATAAACATGTGGTCTAAATTATGTTCAAATATTAGGTTTGCTAAATGCCTTAAGGTCATAAACTGCTTCTTTGGCTTTTGAAAATTGTTTGACTTGCCTGCCTTATAGCTAGCTAAGGCCTGGGGACATGTGGAGTTGGCCATGCCCCTAGCTATGCTGGAATAGTAAAACCTGATCAGCACCTAGTACATAGTTAACATAACTTACCAGGTTTTACATTAAAAGTAAGATTGCTAAGAGTCATCATTATAACATGTAATTGATACTACTAAAAATATTTTTACATGCGAGGTGTGTTAGGAAAAATGTCTGTGTGTGTGTGTTTTACTAAAAGGTTATAAGAAGCCATGGAAATGTAAATTTTTCTAGAGTTAAAAGGTTGTTTTGAATTTAATAGGATAAAGCTAAAGGTTCAAACCAGTGGTAGAAGGAGTGCGGAAATTAATCTCGCAGAAGTGGTTCTCTGTGTGAGAAACATCGGCCTGACCACCTGACTTTCTGATCACATTCTGCTGGGAAAAAGTCCAAGGAACATCCCTATCGCATTCTGCTGGAACAAGGACCAAGTCACCTCATCATGGGAACATCTTATCAATAGCCTGTTGGGCAGCAAGCCATACTGCCCAGACCCCTCCCTCCCATACCTGTAAGTACCCCAGCCTGTAAGTGGCAGTGGGCTCAGGCATTAACCTGGTCCCCCACCTCTGCAGGTCTTGGGCTAGACATAAAACCTGCATTTGCTGCAGAGCATCCAGCTCTCTTTCTTTAACCCTCACCTTCCCTTCAAAACCTAACAACTTCCATTGTACCCTCTCAAACTCCTGATTATGAAAAAAACTCCACTACATTTTGGCGCAGAAACACAGGACATAGATTGGGTTCTAAACGGGTAAGTCTTCTCTTGAAACCTGGAAAGCAGCAAGCAGCAAAAATTAGACTGAGGCCTGCTTCCAGATCCTGAGTAGACTCCCTGTTTGCAGCCCTTTTTCTGTTACTCTCTCTTCTTTGGCCCTGGGCTGACCTCCAGATCCTGATCAAACTCTCTATCCTCTTTTGTCTTTCTCCCCCTTTCTAGACGGCTCCAGCAAGGATCACCCCCATTGCAGAACATCACGTCCAACACCAGTCTCCATTTAGTGGGTGAGTCTCCCTTTTCCTCCTCTCCAGATTCCTCGCATGCTTCTGCTAGTTCACCAGAAAATCCCAGTGCTGGGTGAGAGGTCTCCCTGGTCACCAGGTGACCACGGTCTGCCTTCTCAGGGGATGCCCTCAGAACACTCACCACTCCAGTCACTCTGATCTCCAGGGGACCGTGAAGAGCTGCAGGGATGCCCTGGCTTTCTTATGTCCCTCCTCCCAAGAGGAATCAGGGTATTTACTCCCCTCCGGGGTACTCACACCCCTCCTCTATATTTCTCACACTTCCAGCCACCAGTATGGGGCAAGGCTCCTCAAAACTTCCTCCAGATACCACTCTCAGACGTCTAATCTGGAACCTCCAAGCCTCAAAATGCCCCTTCCTTCAGACAAGCCTTCCTCCTCTAATTTCAACCTGGACAACAAAACCCCTCCTTCAGTCCTTCTCCCACCACCATCCCCTCCTCCTCTTTCAGCTCCGGCTCCTTCACTCCTTTATTGTTGCCCTCTGTTCCCCCTTTCTTCTCCACTGCCTACCCAGTCACACTTAACCCCCTTCCGCCGAAAACCAGGCATACGCCCAAAGGCCTTCCAAAGTCCTCCCCTTGCGGGAAGTCGCGGGGGCTGAAGGTATAATCTGAGTTTACGTTTCCTTCTCTCTAGCTGACCTCTTCCAGCTTGAAAAAAGACTTGGCTTCTTTTCCGTGGATCCCACCTCCTTCCACAAGGAATTTCTGTATGTCACTCAATCTTATAAATTACCTGGCATGACACTTATGTCATCCTCTCCTCCTCCCTCACCCTGGAGGACAGGGAGCACATCTCAGACTGTGCTCAGCAAACCCCTTTATCCCACTTCACCACCTCTACCTGAAGACTGATAGGGCTCAGAATCCACCACTCCCACCACCATCACCACCTTGGAACCAAGAGTAACGCTGTCAGTCTCTGCTAAGCCCAGGTCTTTCCCATTAGATATGAGGCTAGTTATTTATTTTTACCAGAATATTCTGAGCCCCTCCTCAGTTCTTCTATCTCTATTGTGGGAGTCGACAGAATCCCCTCTAGACACAAACAGACTGGTCCTCTATTATGCAACCTATTCATCACCCCCTTCACCCACTCTTTCCTGGTTATCCCTCAGTGCCCTACCCCTATCTTGGGGTGGGACATACCAAGTAAATTTTAGGATCTTACCCACAAAGGCTCAGGTTAGCCCAAATGCAGGTCACTTACCTTGGGCTTGTCCTAACCCCTAATTCTCAGGCCATTCCAACCAAATGAAAGGAGCTAATTTGGGACATGCCTCTTCCCCACACAAAAAATAACCTCCTCTCCTTCTCAGGCTGCATGGGATACTTCCATCTATGGATTCCCCATTTTGGCTTGCTGGCCAAGCTGTTCTATATGGCCTCACATGGGCTCATCCTAAAACCCCTCAACCCAGCTTGCCCCATCAACTCCCACTTTAAAAAACTGAAAAATGACCTTTTTAATGGCCCCAGCACTGGGACTGCCCAACTCCACCAAGCCTTTTACTCTGTATTGTAGGGAAAAGAAAGAGAGATCAGACTGCTACTGTGTCTATGTAGAAAGGGAAGACATAAGAAACTCCATTTTGACCTGTACCCTGAACAATTGCTTTGCCCTGAGATGCTGTTAATCTGTAACTTTGCCCCAGCCTTGAGCTCACAAAAACATGTGTTGTATGGAATCAAGGTTTAAGGGATCTAGGGCTGTGCAAGATGTGCCTTGTTAACAAAATGTTTACAGGCAGTATGCTTGGTAAAAGTCATTGCCATTCTCCAGTCTCGATAAACCAGGGGCACAATGCACTGCGGAAAGCTGCAGGGACCTCTGCCCTGGAAAGCCGGGTATTGTCCAAGGTTTCTCCCCATGTGATAGTCTGAAATACGGCCCATGGGATGGGAAAGACCTGACAGTCCCCCAGCCCGACACCCACGAAGGGTCTGTGCTGAGGAGGATTAGTAAAAGAGGAAGGCCTCTTGCAGTTGAGATAGGGGAAGGCCACTGTCTCTTGCCTGCCCCTGGGAACTGAATATCTCGGTATAAAACCTGATTGTACATTTGTTCAATTCTGAGATAGGAGAAAAGCCGCCCTGTGGTGGGAGGCGGGACATGTTGGCAGCAATGCTGCTCTGTTACTCTTTACTCCACTGAGATGTTTGGGTGGAGAAAAGCATAAATCTGGCCCACGTGCACATCCAGGCATAGTACCTTCCCTTGAACTTATTTGCGACACAGATTCCTTTGCTCACATGTTTTCTTGCTGACCTTCTCCCCACTATCACCCTGCTCTCCTGCCGCATTCCTCTTGCTGAGACAGTGAAAATAGTAATTAATAAATACTGAGGGAACTCAGAGACTGGGCTGGTGCAGGTCCTCTGTATGCTGAGCGCCAGTCCCCTGGGCCCACTTTTCTTTATATTTTGTCTCTGTGTCTTATTTCTTTTCTCAGTCTCCTGTCCCGCCTGACGAGAAATACCCACAGGTGTGGAGGGGCTGGCCCCCTTCACTGTATGTACATTCTGACCAAGGCCTTGCTCTTGGACTACTCTGCCAAACATATGGCAATGCCCCACAAGCCACTGCATACCTCTCGAAACAAGTGGACTGTCATCCAAGGCTGGCCATCCTGCCCAAAAATCTTGGGTGCAGCCACATTACTGGCCTCAGAGGCACAGAAAATTACTCTCTAGCAACACATTACTACTGTATCTTCCCATAACCTACAGGATCTCATGAGCCATTGATCTCTTCTATCCCTCCCACCATCCTACTTACAGGATGCCTTATTCATAGATAATGCCTTATTCGTAGGTAACCCTCTAATCATCTTCTCTGAGAAATGTAAAACTCTCAACCCAGCCACCCTCTGCCCTGTAAACACCTCTGACTCTAAGCTCTCTCACTCCTGCCTGGACCTCTTAAACTCCCTCTTCTCCCCCTGCCAACACATTTCAAAAGCCCCTTTGCAGGGAACACCCACATGATTCATTAATGGAAGATCTTTTTAGCTCTTTTAGGGAGCCATGTCCAGCAGCTGGCTATGCCATCATTGCTGAAAATAAACTCCTAGAATCCAGCACTCTCCCACTCCATACTACCTCTCAACAGGTGGAGCTAGTTGTCTTAACCAGAGCCCTCACCCTAATAAAGGGAAAGAGGGTTAACATTTACACCGATTCCAAATATGCATACCACATCCTACACTCTCATGCCTTAATCTGGCATGAAAGGGGTTTTCTAACTACGAGAGGAACCCCCATAGTAAATGGCAAACTCATACACAAACTGCTGGAGGCAGCTAAACTACCACTAAAGGCCACCTTTATCCATTGTAAGGGACATCAAAAGGCTACAGATGCCATAACCAAGGAAAACTTCTCAGCAAACTCAGCAGCCCAGCAGGCAGCCCTTAAAACCTCATCATTATTGCCCATCTTTCCCAGCATACACCCTGTATATACACAGGAGGAACAAACCTCACTCACCCAGGCTGGTGCTATTTGGGGAGGAGGATGGTTCTACCCCATTAATAAAATTGTCTTGCCCAAGTCCCAGGAACTTTCTGTACTTTCATACGTGCACAACGATTTCCATGCCGGTTACTGCCCCCTACTCTAGCTCTTAAAAGCTTATATATATTTTCCCACCATGGCTGCCAATCTCATAGGTATTACTAAGGCATATTCCATTTGCACTCAAACAACTTCCTCTCAGGGAGCTATCAAACCACCTCCTTTCCCCACACACCAGGCCCAAGGACACCTGCCAGGGCAGGACTGGCAGATCAACTTCACCCTCATGCTCCCCGTAAAATGGGCCTGGTACCTTCTGACAATTGTAGATACATTCTCTGGATGGATAGAAGATTTTCCTACCACCACCGAAAAGGCACACACCAACACTTCTATTCTCCTCATCCATATGATCCCCTGGTTTGGACTCCCCTCCTCCATCCAGTTAGACAGTGGGCCAACATTTGTTTCACAGGTTAACCAACAGTTGGTGGAGGCTCTAAACATTAAATGGGCCTTTCATGTTCCTTACTGCCCCCAATCTTCAGATAAAAGTAAATGGGTCAATGCCTTTTTAAAACAACAACTAACCAAACTTCCTAGAGGTTAAAATGGCCTGAACTTCACTTCTTCCAATGGCACTCATGAATTTACAAGCCATTGCTCACAAGCCCCTCAGCCTAAGCCCATTTGAATTCATGTACCAATGCCCCTTTATCCTCCACAATCTCCCTGTATCTGCCCCCAGCCCACCCCTCCGCCACTTCGATACTGGATACTTGGCTGGCATTATACCTCACTCAACATCTAATAAGACAGTACGCAAATGTTACTTGCCCCAACCTAAAAGTCCATCCTCCAAACATTTCTTCCTGCCCCTACAACCAGGGAACTGGGTCTAAATCACCAATTCCTTCTCCCCTCTCCAACCTAAGTGGACGGGTCCTCACCAGGTAATCCTAACTACTCCTGTGGCAACAAAACTAACATTCTTTCCACACTAAATCCACCATTCCAAACTAAAAACAGCACCAGACTTACATCCAGAAGTTTTCTCAACCCCAAAATATTCTTCCTCCCTCATAGGACCAACCTCACTATGCTTAACAAGAATTCCAGAAGTTGCCAGTCCAGAAGGCCCTGGTCCATTACACTCTCTGCCTCCAATTTCAAATCTGTTATCTCACACCTTGTTTCAGATCTTTCCTGATATTCCCTCCCCACATCCCTGGATAGTCCACTCTAATTCCTCACATTAACCCAGGAGCTATGGCTGCAGGGCACCTTCCAAAATTTCCCTGGTACTCAAGTCTTCTTTTTCCCCTTTTGTCTTTGCTGTGGGATACTCTAAATTCCACACCCTCTGGCAGCTGAGCTTCCTTTGTCAACCTCACACATTACCTCTTAAATCAGTCACACTCTCCTCTTTCTTCCAATTGTTTAATTTGTTTGTCCACACAAATCCAGCAGTTCACAGCCCTTCCTGTTAACCTAACCACAGAAACTTTATCCAAAGTAAACCTGCATCTCACTTACTCAACCAGTCCCTTCCCAAAACCTGTTTATAATCTTGCTTGGCTAAACACCTTTCCCTGCAATCCATCAAATCTACCTGCATCATCGCACGCAGGGCTGGCACCCTCCTTCGTCTCATGGCCTGTAAACTAAACATGTCACAAATTGAATTCCGTAAAACATCCCTTCCAAACCCCTCCCTTCTCTGCCAGCACTGCTCTCCATGTATCCAACTTGAGGGAACTCCCTAAAAAAAATGCACAGACAATGCCCTCAACTGCAACCTTTATTCTTCTTCCCTATCAGGACCCCAGTGGCTGTTAACAAAAACCCATTTCTCTCTCTCTCTCTCAAACCAAACAGCGTTCACCACCAATATCCCTCCCTATCAGGCCCTAACAGGGACTATCCTTGTTAACAGTTATTCAACCTGGAAAAACAAAAAAGTTGGGACAAAAGTTTGTTCAGGATTTAACCCCCACCTTCTCATGGTTCACTGCCTTCACTTACAACTTTGCCCGTCAACCCCCGGTCTTTTCTTTCTGTGTGGAAAAAACTCTCCTCTTTGCCTACTGGCAAGTTAGTCAGGAACATGTACCCTGGTGTTTCAATCTCCAAACATTAACATTTTGCCTAACAATCAAACCATTCAGGTTCCTTTAGTAATCTCTATTTCCTCCTCCTCCACACACACCAAGTGGGCTATACACTTCATTCCCCTGTTAGCAGGACTAAGCATCTCAGCTACACTTGGCATGGGGATATCCGGTTACCCCTTTCTTAGGGCCCCTAATCTTCCTCCTAATGCTCACAATTGGCCCACGTATGCTTACCTTCATATCCCACTTTATCTCCCAAAGGTGGAACTACCTTGCCTAGGCAGCCACCCAGAAACACATTGATACCATCCTTCTCCTCCACCAAGTCCGGTATCAGCATCTCCGGGAAAACAACTCTGAAGTTGGACACCCACTGCTTCAAAACCCAAGCCCTGATTACAGTGCCCCTATTCAGCAGGAAGCAGCTAGATAATGAACAATGCCCCTCTTCCTTTTAGACTAAAGTAGAAGGCAAGAATGTTAATCCAAACCGTACCACTTTGTAAGCCCCCCATCATTTCGCAGACATTGGTCAAAGTGAAACATTCCATGGGGGTTCAGGCCATGAGAAACATTTTGCTCAGCCACCTGAATTTCTTACCATATTCTGCTGGGAAAAAGTCCAAGGAACATCACTATCACATTTTGCCAGGACAAAGACCAAACCATCTCATCAGGGAACATCTTATCAACATCCTGCCAGGCAGCAAGCCATACTGCCCAGACCCCTCCCACCCACACCTATAAGTACCCCAGCCTGTAAGCGGCAGTGGGCTCTGGCATTAAGCTGGTCCCCAACCTCCGCAGGTCTTGTGCTATACATAAAACTTGTGTTTGCTGTGGAGCTGCCAACTCTCTCTCCCTGTCTTTCTTTAACCCTCGCCTTCCCGTCAAAACCTAACAACTTGCATTATACCCTCTCAAACTCCTGATTATGAAAAAAAAAAAAAAAAAAAGCAACTCCACTACATATTTTTACCTCTTCTTTGAAAAATTTTTCCATGTCATTGCCTTAACCAAAATCTGGCCCAGCACTTCTCTGAATCTAGAATTTCCTCAGAAATCCGTATTAGTCAAAGGATCACAAAATTAATTTTATGCCTTGCAAGGAATTCCTAAATTCATCTAAAGCAGGTGAAATAAATTCTGCTTCAGCATTTCTCTTTCTTATCCAGAATGAAAAATGCTTAAAATATTCAGAAGCTAAAATGAGTTATTTAGTTTCAGCAGAGTTAGTGTTTACTTATGAACTTAAGTTACTTGGTTGCCCAGGCAAGCTGTCACTAGCCTGGGATTATAAGAACTTGATTTCAAAAATACCAGCATTCACACTTCTATGTTAAAATTCATATTTTATATTTTAACTCCAAAGGCAGAAGAATGAAAGTCTTAGTAATGAAGACATTTCAAGAGAAGGGATAAATAAAGGAAGCAGCTTTCTTGACCTACCATTCCCCATGCCATTCACCTTTGTGTTAGCGCAAACTGCACCATTTTATAAGTCCCCTGCTATTTTGCAGACCTTGGTCAAAGTGAAACATTCCATGGGGGTTTGGGCCATGAGAAACGTCCTACCTGGCCACCTGACTACAAGGAAGACAAAGGCCCAATAAAAAAAGTTCTTATTATACCCTACCAGGCAAAGGCCCAACTAAAGAAACCTCCCTATCCTATCTTACTGGGCAAAGGCCCAAGGAACACCATGAAGACATCCCACCAGAAAAAGGGCCAAACCACCTTATCATGGGCATATCTTATTGATATCCTGCCAGGCAGCAAGCCATACTATCCAGACTTCTCCCAGCCATACCTTTAAGTACCGCTGCTTGTAAGTGGTGGTGGGCTCTGGCATTAAGTGGGTCACCCGCTTCCACAGGTGTCTGCAGTATACCTGTGTTTGCTGTTAAGTCGCTCTCTTTCTCTCTCTGTCTTCCTTTAACCCTTGCCTTCCCTCCAAAACCTAACACTGATTCTCTACTTTCAGCATCTCTAAACCCTGATCCAGTAAATGCTTCTGAATCCCATGATCAAATAATTTTCCTTTTGTCCCATAGATTCTGGTATGTTAGGGTTTCAGATTCCTTGTATGTTTTCATTAAGTAACTGAAGAAGATACTCCCATTCTCTTTGAGAATAGCGTATACATGGTTACACTACAGGGCTAAAAACTTCTAATTAGTAAATGAGAATTTTCTATTAAGGCGTTTAATTATGTGAGCTCTCTAGTGTTACCCAAATCCAAAATTCTGTGATTTTGTGTTGCAATGGTGCTGTAATTTTAAGAGTCGAATCCACTGGTGGCTTAGTTGCTAAGGCAGTTACAGACAACCTCGCCTTTTTCTTAGGGGTCTGCTGTGTCTGGGATTTCATATATGGCTGGCTGGTATTCCCAAGGTAAGTGACACTTTCTTTTTAAGAAAAGTATACACAGCCGACTTATGGGTCTATGTGACCTATCTTGTAAAGAGAAGATGACCAAAAACACATCCTTGTGTTCCATAATGCTGGTAAGTTCCAGTGAGAAGAAAGAACATGAAAAAGTGCCCCGGGTAAATTTTAAAAAATAAAGTGAGATAGTCCATTGGCTCCTAGACTCAGTTGCCTTTGTGGAGAAAGCAGTAAGTATGGATGGAGTGGTTTGTATGGCCTTACAAGGGATCCATGTTAGAACACAAGATGGTGACTCTTTCTGGGAGCAAAGGCTGTGTGGTGGTATAGCTCCTCAGAAGAGGAGAGCACCCAGCAGAATTCTGCCTTCCTGAAGACAACTTCATCATTTGCCAGCACCAGAAGGAAAATTGGCCATCTGGGAGAGAGATGGCAGTCTGGGTTTTTCATCAGAGTTTGCCTGATCCAAGGGATTTTACTGTTCTATGAGGTGAACACAGGGTAAGACCCTGGGTTTCAAATTGTTTCTAAAGTCTCCCTAAACCCAGACTTATGCACCCACTCTGCCACATGCTTCCTGTACCCTTCACAGGTGCATTCTACCTGCTAAACTAACAGAAGCACCGTAGAAAATCTTTCTCCCTCATGTGTCTCATCCAGGCACATCATCCCACCTTTTGAACTTCCCTCCTTCTTCAGAATGTTACTCAGACGCCATTATCATTCCTTACACCATCACCTTCTCCATGTGTGTCATGCTTAAGTCTTCATACACTTAAGTCTTTTCAACCTGCCAATTATTTTTCCACTATACCCTGTGTATAAGGAGGTGTCATGATCCTTCTCAAGTAATTTCAGTGGAAGAACAAAGGAAGAGGACCAGTCACCTCCAACCTTGTCTCCTTGGCTCTACGTCCTTTCCCACTCAACAGGGATTTCTCAGTAACTTCTAGGGGTTGACTGAATTTGTGGAGAATACCATTTGTTGATTCTCCTACATGTAAATGGATAGTCAAGATTTCATATACAATTGATTTTATTATTCACAGTACTTACGTTAAATAAATCTACCACAAACACTGTATTAGTAAATACTGAATAATTGCTCCAAGAGGAATACAGGATTAGGTTCATGTAAGCCTCTGGTCACAACATTTTCATCAACTAGAATGCTGGCACTTTTATTGCTAGTCTCTAGCGATTCATCAATTATAGTTTAAGTGTTCCTAAAATATATTGACTTCAGTGGTGGACTTCTGCTGTCAGTGAACCTGTGATTCTCAGCATCTACCTGCCTCTCTAGTTTCTGGGGCAGTGGTTTGTCCTGTGACCTTGATTCTTTGAAGGATCTAAGAATTGTTAATTTCTAGTTTTTCAGACTTTTTTCTTGTTGTGATGATAGGATTGACAACTTCCAAGCTCTTTACATGTCAGACTAGAAACCAGAAGTCTGCTCAGTTTTTCTTCATTATTTTTTCTTTCTGTTCTAAGACTGTATAATATCTAGTGATCGAGCCCCAAGCTTACTGATTCTTCTGCCAGCTCAAATCTACTTTTGAGTACCTAAAGTGAATCTTAATTTCAGGTATTCTACTTTTCAACTCCAGGAATTTTTATTTGAGTCTTTAAACACTTTTTATTCTACTAACGTTCTCCATTTGATGAGTCATTGTCACCATACATTCCTTTCATTCTTTGAACATGGTTTTCTTTAGTTTTTTGAACATATTTGTAATAGCTTCTTTGGCATCTTTGCCTTACAGGTCCAACATCTAGACCTCCTCAAAAGCGGCTTTTATTGCTGCTGTTTTTCCTATACAACGGTTATACTATTTTGTTCTTTTGCATCTCTAATAGTTTTTGAAATAATATATTATAGCAACTCTGAATTCTGACACATCCCCTTTAGGGATTATTGATGTGGCTCTGTTTTGTTAGTTTGTTTAGTGGCTTGCTTGCACCAACTTTGTAAACTTTATTTCCGCCCCCCGCCCCCCACCCCACAGTGTGTAGCCTTTACCCCAAGCCTGGCTTCCTAGAAGTCAGGGTCAAAACTTCTTTTGACCCTAGATGTTGGGTCAAAATATCTTAACATTTAGCCAGTGTTTGGTCAGGGGTTGTGCTGACACTCCTTGAGCTAGTAAGACTTCCACTCTTTGCTAATGTATTAGCATGTGGCTTGGGAAATTCTTTCAATTCCACTCAAGTTCAGCTAGTACCTGTTATGGTTGATCCTGATTGTGTGAACCATAGACATATGCACAGCCTTCCAGATAGAGATGATTATAGTCTTAGCATGTTTTAGCTCTTTCTCTTGTTCACTCTGTTAAACTGGGTGACTTGCTGTTTCATTTGTTGCTACTTGTTTTATGAAACTATTAGAATTCTTTTAAGTGCTTGCCACTAAGATCTCTATTTTCAACAATGCCTTAATTCATGCATCCCCTCATGTTATGATTAAATACAGTCAGCACCCCAGCTGAGCTGAGGAGCTTCTGGCCCTCCCATCTTACTTCTTTCCCTGGATATAACATCTACACTCTTTCACAGAAGCAGAGGACAAAGGGGAAAGCCTGATTTTCCTGAAGTGACACCTCCGCCCTACCAGTGGAATCCGGGGAAGCTTCTTAGCAGGGATACTCCTTCCTACAAGTGAGATCTTGGTAGGAAGATGAAGGCCTGAGGTCTTTTTAATGTACTCCTGCCAGTCTGGAGCCTCTATCCTATTAGTGGGAGCTGGGAGAATGATCTTTTTTTTTGGCTTGCCTTTCCTGGCATGAAACATCTACTCTATAGAGAAAAGCTGAGGAGGAGGGCAATTGAGGTTCCAATATTCTTAACCTCTCTTACCTTGGCAAGAGCCTCTGCTCTACAAGTGGGAGCTAGGTTGGGTATGGGAGCCCCAGTCTTCTTGGCTGTAGCTGCCTAAAATTGAGCTTCTCCATCATGGAGCTAGGGTAGGTGAATAACAGACTACTGTAAGGTCATCAAGCTTGAATGAGAAGGTTTCAGTTTCTTAATATAATCTTTCTTCTGGGTTACTTTATTTCACTAGCAAATGTTTATTAGGTCTTTGATACACTCAAAACCATTTAAATTATTCTTCTAACATTTGAAGTCTAGAATCAAATTTTTTAAACTCCATGAGGTCTCAAATTTCAGGACTCTATTTTCTTTCATTTTTGCTTATAATCCACTAATTTTCTCTGAGTTTATCTTTTTCTTACAATAGCTTCCAAATACAGCCAATAAAACAGCAAATATTACTAATATTCTGTTTTCTAATTATCTTCTGGAGCTGTCAACAAAGTAAGCATGTGTAGAGGAGACAATCACACCAAATGTTTTGTTTTGTTTTGTTTGAGACAGGGTCTTGCTCTGTCACCCAGGCTAGAGTACCGTGACAAAATCGCAGCTCACTGTAGCCTCGACCTCCTGGGCTCAAGAAATCCTCCTGCCTCAGACTCTTGAGTAACTGGGACTATAGGTATACATGACCATATCTGGCTAATTTTTGTATTTTTTATAGAGACAGGGTTTCATCACATTGCCTAGGCTGGTCTTGAACTCCTGGGCTCAAGCAATTCGCCTACCTTGACCTCCCAAAGTGCTGAAATCACAGGTGTGAGCCACCACGCCTGGCCCAAACCAAATGTTTGGCTAGTACAAAACATAGATAAACATCTTTCCACTTCTGACATCAGTTTTCTCACTGCTCAACTACTAGGCCTATGCCATATTTTAGGTTTTTATTACATTAGCAGGACACTTCCAGGACCAATTTCTTTGTACTAGAAAATGATTGCTATTTGCTATTAATAATCAATCCCTAAATCTCAGTGGCTTCATACAATGAAGATACACTTTTTTTCACCCACAAAGTTAATAAGGTGTTTTGTGAATGGCTTTCCATGTAACTACCCTCCAAGCAATGGGTCTCATCAGTAGATGAGATAAAGATAAGGAGTTTGGAGTGTCCGCAAATGGTATTGCTTCTCAACAAGCAATTGTAGAATAGATATAGAGGGGCAATGCAGGGCAGTGGTTCCAGGCCCACACCTGAGTCTGAAAGATTCACATGGTTGTGAGAATGAAACAGAATGATACACATGACTCCCTACAGTTCTCTCTAATATAATCCTAATTAGAGTTGTTTCCTTGTCTGTCTTCATAACTAGAATGGGAATTATATATCTTTAAATAATATAAAATAGCTAACATCTTATGAGCACCATACATACATGATATTGTATAATCCTTGCAATGATCCAACAAACTAGGTGCTATTGAGGCTCAGAGCAGATTCAGAATCTATATCTGTCTAAATCCAGAATGAGAGCTCTTAACACCTCTTGTAGGTTTCTTCCTTGTAATCTTAACTCCCTGGCAAAATTTGCTTTAGAAGAATGAGGCCCCGCTTTTAATTTATAAATAAGGAACAAGTTGATTTTTAATGGCATGGATACTCACATGGAAATTTACAGAATACCTACCCCTACTGTTAGATGGAATTTTAAAAATGAACAATTCTCTCTGCAAAAGGTCTTTATAATATTTATGAATTGTAAAATCCTTATGAAAATATCTCTCTTACTAATCTGTCACAAGGTGAATTAGAAAATTCCAAATAGAGATGCTATGCAGTATAGCAAGCACTCTATTATATTATTGGCTTATGTAGTACTTATACTTTGTATACTCAAGCTTACAAAGTACTCCAGGGAAAAAGAGCAGTAGTGTTTGTATTTGTTTCCTAGGGCTGCCTTACAAAATATTAGACTGGGTGGCTTAAATGACAGAAGTTTATTTTCTCACAATTCTGGAGGCTGGAAGTCCGAGATTAACGTGCAGAAGGGTTGGTTTCCTTGGAGGCCTCTCTTCTTGGCTAGCAGATGGCAGCCCTCTTGCTGCCTCTTCACATGGTCATTTCTCTGTGTACACCTGCCCCTGATGTCTCTTTGTGTGTCCTACTCTCTAGGTCTTATAAGAACACCAGTCAGATTAGATTAGGACACATCCTAACGGTTTTATTTTAATTACTCTTTAGAGGTAGTATGTCCAAATACAGTCATATTCTGATGTATTGGTGATTAGGGCTTCAACATATGAATTTGGTGGGAAGGTACAATTCAGTCCATAACAGTATGTAAAAAGGGTAATTGTACCCACCAAGAATTCCTTTTTAAATTGCAGTGAGTCTTGTAAGAGGCCATGACTATTTTCTTTTGCTACTGAGACTTATATGATATCTAGTTTATATTTATATATTTTATGTAATTAACACCTTTATATACTTCTCATTAAGAAGCAGCAGAAGACACATATACCAGAAAGCAACAGAAAAAAGTTTATTTTACACTTTAGAACTCTTACTGAACACTGTATTTTTGGTTATAATTTGTATTTTCTTTAGGGGAAAAATGGTAATATTTAATGTAGAAAATCTTAGTAAATGGCATTCTATATATAGTAATTATTTTATATTTACAAATTTTTAGACTCACATATGCAATTCCAACACATATAACTTATTTTATGTGATGCATAACAAAATGTAGTGCAGCCAGGACTTACAGCAATAAGTAGTGGCACATATAGTAACATTCATATCTTGTGGGTTGTCCACATATAATTTTCTAAGTTTGTTCTGACTAGTTCACTTATTAATATTTTAAAAGCCTTTGTGGTCCACAGTGAACATTTATTCTCTAATAAAATTGTATTTTCTGTAATATCCTCTAGAAATATTTAGGAATCACATCTGGAATATGATTTCCACAGAAACATAGCTGCACGCTTTTATAAATATATTAAACAGGCTTATCCTCAGTAAGATTTCTTGATACATAATAAGGTTTGCTTTTGACTGAAGGCTTTCTGTCACTACAAGTTCTAGTTGAAGATATTCTCATATTAATTTCTTGTTCAGCGATTTTTTCTTTATGAGTCCTCTTATGTTGACAGAGGGCTGAGCTATGTCTGAAGGCTTTTACACATTGACTGCATTTACATGAGTTTTTTTCCCTGTGTGAGTTCTGTAATGTATGAGGTCAGGCTTTTGAGAAAATACTTTTTAACACTCATTACATGTATAAGGTTTCTCTCTAGTGTAAATTTTCTGATGTCTAATAAGGCATGACACTTCACTGAAAGCTCTCTCACACTTAGTTCACACAGAAGATTTCTCTCCTGTGTGTATTCTCTGATGTAAAAAGAGGTGTGAGTTCAGGCTGAAGGTTCTCCCATATTCATCACACACATAGGGCTTTTTTCCAGTATGAGTTCTCCTATAAATGCTGAGGTGTAAGTTTTGGAAAAAGGCTTTCCCACACTCACCACACTCATAGGGTTTCTCCCTGGCGTGAATTCTCTAACATTCAATGGACACGACTTAGGGGAGAAAGCTTTTCTACATTCAACACACTCATATGTTTTCTCTTGAGTATGGATTCTCAGGTGTATAATGAGATTTGATTCCCTGCTGAAGGTTTTCCCACACTTAGTACATATTAAGGGCTTTTCTCTCTTATGATTCTCTTTTGCATAATGAGGTCTGACTTCTGGAAGGAGGCTTTTTCACATTCACTATGCTCTTTTTATTTTTTGCATATCTTCTATTGCCACTAAATAAATCCAAATTGTTCAAATTCCTACCACAACAGCCACATTTTTGGAATTTTTGAAATAAAGTCTGGGCTCAGATGAAATATATTTTCAAGAGCATTACAATTGTCACCCCTTTCCTCTGTCTCAGTTCCCTGGTCTATTGATGAAACATGCCTCAAAAGTGTTTATTGGTTCTCCTGGTGCCTCTGCATGTGGTTGGAAGTCTTGCCAGACTTCTAGAAAGAAGCACAATTAACTATATACTGGTAAATATATCTGCTAATGTATTATGACTCTTGACTTTTTGTCATATTATGAGATTGAATCTTTACTTTCATGCATAATATACATATGGCCTACAAGAAATATCAAGGCTAAATGGAGTCTATCCCCCTGAGCATTTCAAGAAAGAAAACCACATTTTTAAAAAATTGCAGTAGTAGAAACAGAAACAGAATATGACAATGAACAAAGTATATATGGCTATATACAAATAGGATTTTGCAAACTGGGCAGAAACACCAAATAATCTTGAGGAACAGTAAAAAGGAACAAAGAAGGACAGTCGCAACAGGGTCAGTGGGGAGAGCTTATTTAGCAGAATTAAAACTGACCAGGGTGACAACGGTGATTGGAGAAATAAAGTAAGGACTGGATGAGGAACAGGAATATCTGAGCTGCAGCCTTATTAACTAACTGCTGGATTGCTATAGTTTAATCTTCATTTTTCTCTTTGCTTCTAGTGTCTTTTGGCTCTTGTCTATTCCACCATCAACATTAAACTAATCTTACAAAACCATTAATTCTCTTTGCAAACAGAAACACCTAACCAGTACTTCAGAAAGCACTAATTTAAATCATACTTTAAAAATTATAATACTAATTTATTCTTTTATGGCTGTGAAGGCCCATGAATTTATATGTTTAATATGAGGAAAACTGGCCACAGGATAAGCCAAATCCTACTTATCTCAGGATTTGATTCACTACTGAATTCTAATTGCTGAGTTTTTCATCTATCTCATTCTATAATAGTTCAGGAATACTGCATCAATCTTGACTGTTAAATTCTGCCATCACCTTGTTCCCTACCTAGCACATATGGAAGAGGCATTGCAATTAAGTACAAAGGCTCTGAATCCAGATTGCCATGGTCTGAGTCCTAGCTCCATTACTAATTAGGGACAGGGTAAATTACTTGATCTCTTTAGGCCTCAATTTTCTCTACTATAAAAAAGAATAGTAACAGTGACTACCTTGTAGTTGTGAGGATAGAATGAATCAATAGATTTAAGCCCTCAAAATACTACCTGGCACATAATATGTTTTCAATGGAAGTCAGATGTTGTTATTATATGTATTATTACTGATCCTCAGACAAGTATGTGCTCCTTCCTCCCTCCCTTCCTTCCTTTCTTCCTTTCTTCCTCTTTTTTTGAGACAGGGCCTCACTCTATCACCCAGGCTGGAGTGCAGTGGGGTAATCTTGGCTCGCTGAAACCTCTGCCTCCTGGGTTCAAGCGATTCTTCCACCTAAGCCTCTTGTGTGCCACCACGCCTGGCTAATTTTGTATTTTTTTTGTAGAGACAGGGTTTCACCATGTTGGCTAGGCTGGTCTCAAACTCCTGACCTCAAGTGATCTGCCTGCTCCGGCCTCCCAAAGTGCTGGGATTATAGACATGAGCCATTGTGGCCAGCCCTTCTCACTTTCTTAATCTGCTTTATACCATGATTTCCCAACTTCTGGATATCATCAATGTGGACCCTTAAGTAGCAGATTTCTCAGTGTGGATCTAAATTCTTATCAACCTTCATTTTCACCTATTTTATAAACTTCTGACTGTACCTGACTACTATTACACTTGTGCTATCTACATCCACAGCATTAAAGTCACTCCTTGGCTCAGAATTCTACAGTTCTACTGAGCTTCCTGGTCCAGTTCCCAACATTAAGTCATTAGCTTATATGAATGGATTTACACTCTGTATCCAGTGTTGGTTCCCCAGAGGCCTCAACACAACTGTTGTCCCTTTTAGGCCATTAATTGTATCTTCAAAAGGAGTAAGGCTAAGTTTGGGGGAGATGGAGAAGTAACATTAAAGAGGCTAGTTAGTTGAAGGACTTAAGAAGAATTTTAAAACCCTATGTTAGATAGGCCGGACGCAGTGGCTCACCCCTGTAATCCCAGCACTTTGGGAGGCTGAGGCAGGCAGATCACCTGAGGTCGGGAGTTCAAGACCAGCCTGACCAATATGGAGAAACCCTGTCTCTAATAAAAATACAAAATTAGCCGGGCGTGGTGGCGCATGCCTGTAATCCCAGCTACTCAGGAGGCTGAGGCAGGAGAATCACTTGAACTTGGGAGGCGGAGGTTGTGGTGAGCCGAGATCGCGCCATTGCACTCCAGCCTAGGCAGAAAGAGCAAAACTCCATCTCAAAAAAAAAAAGAAACAAAAAACCATATGTTAGACAATGGAGAACAATTGCAGATTTATTTTATCAAGCTCTTGATAGGATAAATAGAATGCTTTAGGTTAAAATATCTGGCAGAAACATTTAAAAAGATCTAAAGAATCAAATCAATAAATCCAACTGGAACAATAGAAGAAGAGAGAACGTTGGCCTCATTTTGGCTAACGTCAGTGGGAATGGAGAAAAAGAAGAAATATAAGAACATTTTTCAAATGTTAAGGAAAAACAAACTATGGAGAAATAAGCTACTGGAATATTTTGTTAGGGAAATGACATAAGCTAACTTGAAAATCAATAGGATTCCTCTAGATGTTATGTGGGAAATGGGCTTTTGGAGAACATGTTTGAAAAGCAGGAAGACTAGTTAGGAATCTGTTGCACTCATTCATTCAAGAGCTGATGATGGCTTAGAATAGGTGGAATCTGCAGAGGAAGTGAATGGTGATCATATCTGGAGTGTATTATTGAGACCTCCATGGTAAGAAGCTTGATGAACCTACTGAGTTACCCAATACAGAGAAAATTAGAAAGCAGAATACACTCAAAGGAAAATGAGACAATCCAGTGAAATTAAAAAGTGATGAGGAAACAAATGAGACCACGTGAGTGTGGGGTTGCCCAAGTTCAAGTAGGGGCAAATTTTAGGACAGATGACAATAATATAATAATTATTGCTAATCTTTTTATGGTGTTATGTGCTAGGCACATAAATGTTTTACATATAAATTATTTTAAATCTCATTGCAACCTTAGGAGTTAGATACTACTTTTATTCTTGTTTTATAGATGAGGAACTGAGGTATAAAGGTTAGTAACCTACCAAAATTCACACATCTATTGTGTGAATAGTGCTGGAGCTGATATTTAAACGAGGCAGTCTGATTTGAGTCTGTGCTCTTAACCACTATGTAACACACTAGTATAGTTACCAAAAAGTACATTAGGATCTCGGTAATTACTTAGAAGTATGAGTGGAGGCTTGGTTCTGGTCAATATCGGTAGGAACAGAGGGCAAAGTAGAATACTGTCTTCAGGAATTAAGGAGAGAATGGGAAGTGTGATTGTGAGTAGAAATTAATGATCTGAAGCACTTTATAAGAAATAAAATAGAAGATAAGAAATTAGAATAAAATGATGGCTCCAATAAATATAGGGTCTAAGAGCTGGAGATAAATTTACCAAATACTTGAGGATATTAAATAATGATGTTAAATTGTTTTTGGGGTGATAAGGACTCTTTTTTAAAGATACCATTACCTATTAGAGATTTAGACTAATATTTATTGATGGAATAAGATCTCAGGAATTTGCTTCAAAATGATGTGAGAAGAATGGACAGTATGTGAATGGAGAACAGATGAAACATTGGCCTTAGGTTGATAGTTGTTGAAGCAGAGTGATGGGCACACAGAGGTTTATCATACTCCTTTGTAGGCTTAGGTATGTGCTTGAAATTGGCTATGTTTGTAGTGGATTGAATAGCCTCCCCCAAATATTCATGTTTATTCAAAACCTCAGAATGTGACCTTGTTTGAAAATAGCGTCTTTGCAGATGTTATCAGTTAAGGATCTTGAGATGAAATCATCCTGGGTTTAGGGTGGGACCTAAAAACAATTACTTGTGTCCTTATAAAAAGGGGGAGAGGGTGCAGAGGCACAGAGAAAATGGCCATATATAGACTGAAGCAGAGATTGAAATTATGCAGCTACAAGCTAAGAAATGCCTGGCGCCACCAGAAGCTGGAAGAGGAAGAGGATTCTTTCTTAGAGCTTTCAGGGGGAGCATGGCCTTGATGACTTCTCTCAATGTCCTAAATGAAATTGATAGGAATCATGGACAGAATACACCTGAAGAGGCCAGTTTCACTCTCTAAAAGCCATGCAAGGAAGAGCATTCATGTGGGAAGCTGATTCAGGGCAATGGTGCTCAAGTAGATAAGGAGTTTTGTCAAACATTGACAATTATTCCCAAAGGTCCAAGGCCTTTAAAAGAGTCCTGTATAATATTTCTCAAAGATGCTGATATGGTTTGGATCTATGTCTCCAGCCAAATGTCATGTTCAATTGTAATCCTCAATGTTGAAGGTGGGGCCTGGTGGGAAGTGATTGGATCATCGGGGAAGTTTCTCATAGTTTAACACCACCACACTTGGTCCTGTCATCACGATAGTGAGTTCTCATGAAACCTGTAGATGTCTATTAGGTCTGCTTGGTCCGGAGCAGAGTTCAAGTCCTGCATATCCTTGTTAATTTTCTGTCTTGTTGATCTGTCTAATATTGACAGTGGGGTGTTAAAGTCTCCCACTATTATTGTGTGGGAGTCTAAGTCTCTTTGTAGGTCTTTAAGAACTTGCTTTATGAATCTGGGTGCTCCTGTATTGGGTGCATATATATTTAGGATAGTTACTTCTTCTTGTTGCATTGATCCCTTTACCATTATGTAATGGCCTTCTTTGTGTCTTTTGATCTTTGTTGGTTTAAAGTCTGTTTTATCAGAGACTAGGATTGCAACCCCTGCTTTTTTTTGCTCTCCATTTGCTTGATAAGTATTCCTCCATCCCTTTATTTTGAGCCTATGTTTTCAGTAGAGACGGGGTTTCACCGTGTTAGCCAGGATGGTCTCGATCTCCTGACCTCGTGATCCACCTACCTCAGCCTCCCAAAGTACTGGGATTACAGGGGTGAGTCACTGTGCCCAGCCCATTTTTAAAAATAATTTATATTTCTTTGTTGATATTCTCTATTTAATGTTACATGTCATCAGACTTTACTTTTTTTTGTTGGTTCCTTCACTGGTTTAATCATGATTTTATTGAATTATCTGAATATATTTATATTAGCTGCATTATTATTATTATTGTTGTTATTAATCAGTAGAGATGAGGTCTTACTATGTTGTCCAGGCTGGACTCAAACTCCTGGGCTCAAGCAGTCATCCCACCTTACCCTTCCAAGTAGCTGGAACTAAAGGTAAATGCTACTGCTCCTGCATATAATAGCTGCTTTGAAGTGTTTGTCTGCTATGTCCAAAATATAGACTCTTTCAAAGGCATTTTCTGTTGTCTCCTTTTTCTCCTGCATAGGAGTCACATTTTTCTGTCTCTTCACATATTTCATATTTTTTTTTGTTGAAAACCAGACATTTTAGATAATGTGTTGTAGTAGTCCAGATACTGATTCTTTCCCCCAGGAGCTTGTAGTTTTTATTTCTTACTTGTATATGTGTTTAGTGGCTTGGCTGGACTATTTTAATAATGTGTATTTCCCTGTAGTATACAGCATCTTTTATACTTCTGTTACTTTTCCGATAGTGCAGCCTTGGGCATGGACAGAGTTATCCTGGGATGACAGTAACTTTTAATAGGGCTCTCTATGACTGTCTCTTTCCCTGATCTCCCTGTTAAGCTATCTGCATCTCTTGGTATCACACCTAGCCTTTGGCTTCCACTAATTGTTTGATCATTGCCTCATTGTTTTTGGCAGTGCCCTAAGGCATAAAGTGTTCCACAGTCTGATATAATTAAATTCAGGTTCTTACAAGAGTGGTCTTTTGAGGCCAGCCCTTGAGGTTTGTTCTGACTCCGGGAGGGCTTAGATGTTTCCCTCACCCCCTCAATCTGTCTGGTAAACTTCTATCTGGGCTTTAGCTTGCTCTCATAACACTACCAGCTTCCTCTTAATTGCTTACTATTAAAATACCAATTATATTTGAAAGTACCCTTATGTTTGAACTTCCCCACTCAACTGTTCCAAATACAATCAGTTACTTGGGGAAAGCTTCAAAGTTCCCCTTTGTTCTTACAATCTTCCTTTCTCTTTCTGGGCAAACCTACATGCCACTTATCTGGAGATAGAGTCAGGGACAGTGGCCCCCTTCTCTTGGCATGACACCTCTGCTTTACTAGCAGAGCACTGGGTGGGGGCAGTAGCCTCTGGTCTTCTTGACTTGCTTCTCCTGGCATGAAAACTGTGCCCTAACAGTGAGCTAAGGCAACTAGGTCCCCAGTATTCTTGGCTTGTAACACATGGGGTAGAGCCTCTGCTCTAGGAGTGGAGGCTGGGAGGAGAAACTGCCCCATTCTTTTTTGATTTTTGAGACAGGGTCTCACTATGTTGCCCAAGCTGGAGTGTAGTGGCATCATCTCAACTCACTGCAGCCTTGACCTCCTGGGCTCAAGCAGTCCTCCCTCCTCAGCCTCACAAGTAGCTGGGACTATAGGTGTACACCCCCATACCTGGATAATTTTTTTTTATTTTTGTCGAGACAAAGTCTGGCTATGTTGCCAGGGCTGGTCTTGAATTCCTGTGCTCAAGCAATCCTTCACCTTGGCCTTCCAAAGAGCTGGGATTATAGGTGTAAGACATGCTTTGTGAGAACTCTATTGTTGTCTACAATAAAGCTTCTGTAACACAGAGCTAAGAGAATGAGAAAAGTTGGAGGCCTCCCCCTCATGGGGAGATGCCACAGTTCTAGACTGGAAAATGAGAAAGAAGAAGCTCTGTTTCTTGGCCACATCTCCTTGGAATGAAGCTTTCATCATGCTGAGCTATGGGTAGGGGAAGAGGAGATTGTGGCTTAAATGCCACAGAATCTCAAAGTCTTACCAAGATTTATTGGATTTTCTTAAATAAATGTTTTTTCATTTTCAGTGATCCTTAGGACAATTTCCAGATCTTTGAAATGTTTTTTTAGTTGTTGTTTGTTTTTTATATTTTTTTCAACTTATCATTTATGGTAGTTTTTTGGAGAGAGAAGGTCTGTGGAGCTCCTTAAACCACCATGTCCCCTGTGTTTCACAGATGAAACAAACAAAAGAAGACTCCAAAAGATGAAGAGAAGGCACACTAGTTAGGGACTTTGGGATTCAATGCGCTGATTTTCCTGGGTTTTCTTTCTGGCTTATATATCCCAGGCCTGGAATTGAAGAATATGGTAACCCAGAAACATCAATTGACACAGACTAAAGAGTCCTACCCCCAACTCACCCCTCAAAAGCCTAGTTGCTTTAGCTAGAGAAAACTTATAAAAATTCATAAAAAGTAACTGCTGTACTGCAGTGAAACACCATGGAAAAATCTGTGGCTTCATCCTGACTTCTATGGATTAAATTGTACCCTCCCCCACAAAATTCATATATTAAAGTCTTAAACCTGTGAACCACAAATATCTGAGACAGATCTCAGTCAATTTAGAAAGTTCATTTTGCCAAAGTTAAAGACACGTGCCCATAACACAGCCTCAGGAGGTCCTGATGACATGTGCCTAAGGTTGTCCAAGCACAGCTTGAAGTTATACATTTTAGGGAGACATGAAACATCAATCAATATATGTAAGATGAACATTGTCTTGGTCTGAAGAGGCAGGACAATTTGAAGCAAACACAGGACAACTCAAAGTGGGGAGGGGGTTTCCAGGTCATAGGAAGGTAAGAGACAAATGGTTGCATTCCTCTGAATTTCTGATTAGCCTCTCGAAAGGAGGCAATCAGATATGCATTTATCTCAGTGAGCAAAGGGATGACTTTGAATAGAATGGGAGGCAGGTTTGCCCTAAGCAGTTCCCAGCTTGACTTTTCCCTTTAGCATAGAGATTTGGGGGCCCCAAAATTTATTTTCCTTTTTTTCCCCACTCTCAGTTCATCTATTTATTATTATTATTTATTATTATTTTTATTATTATCATACTTTAAGTTCTAGGGTACATGTGCACAACGTGCAGGTTTGTTACACATGTATACATGTGCCATGTTGGTGTGCTGCACCCATTAAATCTTCACTTACATTAGGTATATCTCCTAATGCTATCCCTCCCCCGTACCCCCATCCCACAACAGGCCCCAGTGTGTGATGTCCTCTTTCCTGTGTCCAAGTGTTCTCATTGTTCAATTCCCACCTATGAGTGAGAATATGCGATGTTTGGTTTTTTGTCCTTGCGATAGTTTGCTGAGAATGATGGTTTCCAGCTTCATCCATGTCCCTACAAAGGACATGAACTTATCCTTTTTTGTGGCTGCATAGTATTCCATGGTGTATATGTGCCACATTTTCTTAATCCAGTCTATCACTGTTGGACATTTGGGTTGGTTCCAGGTCTTTGCTATTGTGAATAGTGTCGCAATAAACATACGTGTGCCTGTGTCTTTATGGCAGCATGATTTATAATCCTTTGGGTATATACCCAGTAATGGGATGGCTGGGTCAAATGGTATTTCTAGTTCTAGATCCCTGAGGAATTGCCACACTGACTTCCACAATGGTTGAACTACTTTACAGTCCCACCAACAGTGTAAAAGTGTTCCTATTTCTCCACATCCTCTCCAGCACCTGTTGTTTCCTGACTTTTTAATGATTGCCATTCTAACTGGTGTGAGATGGTATCTCATTGTGGTTTTGATTTGCATTTCTCTGACAGCCAGTGATGATGAGCATTTTTTCATGTGTCTGTTGGCTGCATAAATGTCTTCTTTTGAGAAGTATCTGTTCATAACCTTCGCCCACTTGTTGATCGGGTTGTTTGTTTTTTTCTTGTACATTTGTCTCAGTTCTTTGTACATTCTGGATATTAGGTCTTTGTCAGATGAGTAGATTGAAAAAAATCTTCTCCCATTCTGCAGGTTGCCTGTTCACTCTGATGGTAGTTTCTTTTGCTGTGCAGAAGCTCTTTAGTTTAATGAGATCCCATTTGTCAATTTTGGCTTTTGTTGCCATTGCTTTTGGTGTTTTAGACATGAAGTCCTTGCCCATGCCTATGGCCTGAATGGTATTTCCTAGGTTTTCTTCTAGGGTTTTTATGGTTTTAGGTCTAACGTTTAAGTCTTTAATCCATCTTGAATTAATTTTTGTATAAGGTGTAAGGAAGGGATCCAGTTTCAGCTTTCTACATATGGCTAGGCAATTTTCCCAGCACCATTTATTAAATAGGGAATCCTTTCCCCATTTCTTGTTTTTGTCAGGTTTGTCAAAGATCAGATAATCGTAGATGTGTGGTGTTATTTCTGAAGGCTCTGTTCTGTTCCCTTGGTCTATATCTCTGTTTTGGTACCAGTACCATGCTGTTCTGGTTACTGTAGCCTTGTAGTATAGCTTGAAGTCAGGTAGTGTGATGCCTCCAGCTTTGTTCTTCTGGCTTAGGATTGACTTGGCAATGTGGGCTCTTTTTTGGATCCATATGAACTCTTTGGATCCAAAGAGTCCTGGACTCTTTTTGGTTGGTAAGCTATTAATTATTGCCTCAATTTCAGAGCCTGTTATTGGTCTATTCAGGGATTCAACTTCTTCCTGGTTTAGTCTTGGGAAAGTGTATGTGTTGAGGAATTTATCCATTTCTTCTAGATTTTCTAGTTTATTTGTGTAGAGGTGTTTATAGTATTCTCTGATGGTAGTTTGTATTTCTGTGGGATCGGTGGTGATATCCCCTTTATCATTTTTTATTGCATCTATTTGATTCTTCTCTCTTTTCTTCTTTATTAGTCTTGCTAGCAGTCTATCAATTTTGTAGTTTTTTTCCAATTCTGTGAAGAAAGTCATTGGTAGCTTGATGGGGATGGCATTGAATCTATAAATTACCTTGGGCAGTATGGCCATTTTTACGATATTGATTCTTCCTATCCATGAGCATGGAATGTTCTTCCATTTGTTTGTATCCTCTTTTATTTCCTTGAGCAGTGGTTTGTAGTTATCCTTGAAGAGGTCCTTCATGTCCCTTGTAAGTTGGATTCCTAGGTATTTTATTCTCTTTGAAGCAATTGTGAATGGGAGTTCACTCATGATTCGGCTCTCTGTTTGTCTGTTATTGGTGTATAAGAATGCTTGTGATTTTTGCACATTGATTTTGTATCCTGAGACTTTGCTGAAGTTGCTTATCAGCTTAAGGAGATTTTGGGCTGAGATGATGGGGTTTTCTAGATATACAATCATGTCATCTGCAAACAGGGACAATTTGACTTCCTCTTTTCCTAATTGAATACCCATTATTTCCTTCTCCTGCCTAATTGCCCTGGCCAGAATTTCCAACACTATGTTGAATAGGAGTGGTGAGAGAGGGCATCCCTGTCTTGTGCCAGTTTTCAAAGGGAATGCTTCCAGTTTTTGCCCATGCAGTATGATATTGGCTGTGGGTTTGTCATAAATAGCTCTTATTATATTGAGATATGTCCCATCAATACCTAATTTATTGAGAGTTTTTAGCATGAAGGACTCTGTTGAATTTTGTCAAAGGCCTTTTCTGCATCTATTGAGACAATCATGTGGTTTTTGTCTTTGGTTCTGTTTATATGCTGGATTACATTTATTGATTTGAATATGCTGAACCAGCCTTGCATCCCAGGGATGAAGCCCACTTGATCATGGTGGATAAGCTTTTTGATGTGCTGCTGGATTTGGTTTGCCAGTATTTTATTGAGGATTTTTGCATCAATGTTCATCGGGGTATTGGTCTGAAAATCTCTTTTTTGGTTGTGTCTCTGCCCGGCTTTGGTATCAGGATGATGCTGGCCTCATAAAATGAGTTAGGGAGGATTCCCTCTTTTTCTATTGATTGGAATAGTTTCAGAAGGAATGGTACCAGCTCCTCCTTGTACCTCTGGTAGAATTCAGCTATGATTCCGTCTGGTCCTGGACTCTTTTTGGTTGGTAAGCTATTAATTATTGCCTCAATTTCAGAGCCTGTTATTGGTCTATTCAGGGATTCAACTTCTTCCTGGTTTAGTCTTGGGAGAGTGTGTGTGTTGAGGAATTTATCCATTTCTTCTAGATTTTCTAGTTTATTTGTGTAGAGGTGTTTATAGTATTATCTGATGGTAGTTTGTATTTCTGTGGGATTGGTGGTGATATCCCCTTTATCATTTTTTATTGCATCTATTTGATTCTTCTCTCTTTACTTCTTTATTAGTCTTGCTAGCAGTCTATCAATTTTGTTGATCTTTTCAAAAAACCAGCTCCTGGATTCATTGATTTTTTGAAGGGTTTTTTGCATCTCTATCTCCTTCAGTTCTGCTCTGATCTTAGTTATTTCTTGCCTTCTGCTAGCTTTTGAATGTGTTTGCTCTTTCTTCTCTAGTTCTTTTAATTGTGATGTTAAGGTGTCAATTTTAGATCTTTCCTGCTTTCTCCTGTGGGTATTTAGTGCTATAAATTTCCTTCTACACACTGCTTTGAATGTGTCCCAGAGATTCTGGTACGTTGTGTCTTTGTTCTTGTTGGTTTCAAAGAACATGTTTATTTCTGCCTTCATTTCGTTATGTACCCAGTAGTCATTCAGGAGCAGGTTGTTCAGTTTCCATGTAGTTGAGCGATTTTGAGTGAGTTTCTTAATCCTAAGTTCTAGTTTGATTGCACCATGGTCTGAGAGACAGTTTGTTATAATTTCTGTTCTTTTACATTTGCTGAGGAGTGCTTTACTTCCAACTATGTGGTCAATTTTGGAGTAAGTACGCTATGGTGCTGAGAAGAATGTATATTCTGTTGATTTGGGGTGGAGAGTTCTGTAGAAGTCTATTAGGTCCGCTTGGTGCAGAGCTGAGTTCAATTCCTGGATATCCTTGTTAACTTTCTGTCTCGTTGATCTGTCTAATGTTGACAGTGGGTGTTAAAGTCTCCCATTATTATTGCGTGGGAGTCTAAGTCTCTTTGTAGGTCACTCAGGACTTGCTTTATGAATCTGGGTGCTCCTGTATTGGGTGCATATATATTTAAGATAGCGCTTCTTGTTGAATTGATCCCTTTACCATTATGTAATGGCCTTCTTTGTCTCTTTTGATCTTTGTTGGTTTAAAGTCTGTTTTATCAGAGACTAGGATTGCAACCCCTGCCTTTTTTTGTTTTCCATTTGCTTGGTAGATCTTCCTCCCTCCCTTTATTTTGAGCCTATGTGTGTCTCTGCACGTGAGATGGGTTTCCTGAATACAGCACACTGATGGGTCTTGACTCTTTATCCAATTTGCCAGTCTGTGTCTTTTAATTGGAGCATTTAGCCCACTTACATTTAATGTTAATACTGTTATGTGTGAATTTGTTCCTGTCATTATGATGTTAGCTGGTTATTTTGCTCATTAGTTGATGCAGTTTCTTCCTAGCCTCAATGGTCTTTACAATTTGGCATGTTTTTGCAGTGGCTGGTACCGGTTGTTCCTTTCCAAGTTTAGTGCTTCCTTCAGGAGCTCTTTTAGGGCAGGCCTGGTGGTGACAAAATCTCTCAGCATTTGCTTGTCTGTAAAGGATTTTATTTCTCCTTCACTTATGAAGCTTAGTTTGGCTGGATATGAAATTCTGGGTTGAAAATTCTTTTCTTTAAGAATGTTGAATATTGACCCCCACTCTCTTCTAGCTTGTAGAGTTTCTGCCGAGAGATCCGCTGTTAGTCTGATGGGCTTCCCTTGTGGGTAACCTGACCTTTCTCTCTGGCTGCCCTTAACATTTTTTGTTTCATTTCAACTCTGATGAATCTGACAATTATGTGTCTTGGAGTTGCTCTTCTCGAGGAGTATCTTTGTGGCATTCTCTGTATTTCCTGAATGTGAATGTTGGCCTGCCTTGCTAGGTTGGGGATGTTCTCCTGGATAGTATCCTGCAGAGTGTTTTCCAACTTGGTTCCATTCTCCCCATCACTTTCAGGTACACCAATCAGACATAGATTTGGTCTTTTCACATAGTCCTATATTTCTTGGAGGCTTTGTTCATTTCTTTGTATTCTTTTTTCTCTAAACTTCTCTTCTCACTTCATTTCATTCATTTGATCATCCATCACTGATACCCTTTCTTCCAGTTGATCAAATCGGCTACTGAAGCTTGTGCATTCATCACGTAGTTCTCATGCCATGGTTTTCAGCTCCATCAGGTCCTTTAAGGACTTCTCTGCATTGGTTATTCTAGTTAGCCATTCATCTAATCTTTTTTCAAGGGTTTTAACTTCTTTGCATTGGGTTTGAACTTCCTCCTTTAGCTCGGAGAAGTTTGATCATCTGTAGACTTCTTCTCTCAACTCATCAAAGTCATTCTCCATCCAGCTTTGTTCCATTGCTGGTGAGGAGCTGCGTTCCTTTGGAGGAGGAGAGGCACTCTGATTTTTAGAATTTTCAGTTTTTCTGCTCTGTTTTTTCCCCATCTTTGTGGTTTTACCTACCTTTGGTCTTTGATGATGGTGACGTACAGATGGGTTTGGTGTGGATGTCCTTTCTGTTTGTTAGTTTTCCTTCTAACAGTCAGGACCCTCAGCTGCAGATCTGTTGGTGTTTGCTGGAGGTCCACTCCAAACCCCGTTTGCCTGGGTAGCAGCAGTGGAGGCTGCAGAACAGCAGATATTGGTGAACAGCAAATGCTGCTGCCTGATTGTTCCTCTGGAAGTTTTGTCTCAGAGGGGTACCCGGCCATGTGAGGTGTCAGTCTGCCCCTACTGGGGGGTGCCTCCCAGTTAGGCTGCTTGGGGGTCAGGGACCCACTTGAGGCAGTCTATCTGTTCTCAGATCTCAAGCTCCATGCTGGGAGAGCCACTACTCTCTTCCAAGCTGTCAGCCAGGGACACTTAAGTCTGCAGAGGTTTCTGCTGCCTTTTGTTCAACTATGCCCTGACCCCAGAGGTGGTGTCTACAGAGGCAGGCAGGCCTCTTTGAGCTGCGGTGGGCTCCACCCAGTTCAAGCTTCCTGGCCGCTTTGTTTACCTACTCAAGCCTCAGTAATGGTGGGCACCCCTCCCCCAGCCTCACTGCCACATTGCAGTTTGATCTCAGACTGCTGTGCTAGCAATGAGTGAGGCTCTGTGGGCATAGGACCCTCCGAGCCAGGTGTGGGATATAATCTCCTGGTGTGCTGTTTGCTAAGACTGTCAGAAAAGCACAGTATTAGGGTGGGAGTGACCCGATTTTCCAGTTGCCATTTGTTCTCCCTTCCCTTGGCTAGGAAAGGGAATTCTCTGACCCCCTTGTACTTCCCAGGTGAGGCGATGCCTTGCCCTGCTTCGGCTCATGCTCAGTGCGCTGCACCCACTGTCCTGCACCCACTGTCCAACAATCCCCAGTGAGATGAACCTGATACCTCAGTTGGAAATGCAGAAATCACCCATCTTCTGCGTTGCTCACGCTGGGAGCTGTAGACTGGCACTGTTCCTATTTGGCCATTTTGGAACTGCCAATTTATTTTCCTTTCACCTTCCCCACTTTTCTTTTGAAAATCTTTTGGAGAAAGCATTTTAGAAGAAAATGAGTCTCTGGTTTCAGGTTTTGTCTCATCTCTTATGGCTAGGATTGTTGATTCCTAGATGAGTAGGTCCCACATTATTAGGAAAGCTCAATTTTAGCAGGTTGTGAAGTCTCATGCCCTGTGAAGATAAAATAGGTGGAGGAAGGGAGAAAAATAATGACAAAAAAAGAACATTTCTGGAAAATCAATATAGGCAATATTACTCAAGTAATATTGTAGGCAGGTATAAAAGTGTCTTATGTATGTAAATAGATTGCTGTTATTTTCTTCTGATGTATAAGTTGTCTAGTTTCAGTTCACAGGGCTTTAAGAAAATGCGGCTTAGTTTTCAGTGATTTTAAATTAGAAAAAATGTAAGAAGAAAAGAAAGAAGGAGAAATAATTGAAAACATTATTTTGGAGACTTATTGCCAGGAAAAATTAGAATTCAGTCTAAATTGTAGAAAATAATAAAAATAGAAAAACATTAAGCAAGACCAGAATCTAAAAACAGTTGTACTGTAGCTTTTGAAACATAATTTTTCTATCTCTAGTTTCCCATTTTTTCTAAAGACAAATCATGGTAGGACAAATTTGCCTTATTATACTTGGCCAGAATATTTGTATAAAGTGTAGCAAGAATAATTATTTTTCACATAGGCTTTTAAAATTACCTTTGATGGAACTTTGTTCCATAGAAGGAATCTCAGATAAGACTTTCTTAAAGCTGAGCCCAGCCATGGATTTTTACCATCAAATACCTTTGAGTTGGGTAAATTCCTCTCCTTTTTAGGTCTCATGATAACTTGGGGCTCCTGAGCCTGTCAGAAAGTGAAATTCTTTACTTACCACAGATCAGGAACCCTGTAGAGGGACTGTGTAGACAAGTATGAGGCTAGTTTTCCCAAGGGTCTTTTATTGGCTCTATAAATCAAGTTTGAGTCCTTAAATGAAAGCACACCATTCCAGTCAAAGCCTTGGTAAAGTAAATAGTTTCTCCAATGGTGTCCTGTTGCAAAAGAAAGCATTCTTATTGTGCTTATGCAAATAACTAAATTGCTATAAGTTAACAATACTCACAAATAGTTTCCAAATTCTGGAGAAATCACGTAAAGAGAAATATGCTCCACATTTTGTTCTTAGGAGTATACTAAGTTGTTAAAAGCTGTCAGTAGCTTAAAAAAGGTTTCCCTGACTGAAAAAACAAAACAAAGGATCAGCAACATTTTATACAAAAAGTAAAAAAGATTACTTCAGTCTTCTATTACTTCAGTCTATGGAGTTAATTCCTGTTCTGCTTGATATTCATGAACATTTCAGCTCTCCATGAGTCTTGAAAGGTTTTCCTCTATTCTCATGTCACAATCTCCAAAGTTATCAGAACCCTGCATTCAAGAACACCTGTTAGAGTTTTATAGCTGATTATAAAACCATCTTCTAAAGAGGACCAAAACAAGACAACAATTGTTCATGAATGACAAAAAGTTTTAGGCAGCCATAGTCAAAGAAACGATTGACAAGGAAATCTGTTACCTCTGTGGCAAAAAATAATTTAACATGACAATTATAATTATATCTGATAACATACACTAAAAGTCACATCAGAATTATAGGAGTTTCCTATAATTGTATAGAAATTTTATAAATATATAATGTATGTATACAAGTACAACTGAAAGAAAGCCAAATACCATTTCATATGTGACAATGCTTCCTGTATGATTTTGATACTAAATAAGCCAAATGTGTAATTTTTGGACTTTATAGAACCTAATACCTTAAAGGATTAATTACATCAGAAAAACACATGATTTATAATTTGATTTGGGAAGTTTGTCAAATATCAAATGTTTAAAACACTTGATATCACAAAATAGGATCACAGGTCATTCTAAAATAAGTCATTTATTTAACCAAAGTGATAACTCAAGGATTTCAAAAAAGGCAAAAAGCCTTCATTGTTTGAGAGAGGAGACTGAATTTTCCAAAAAAATAAGCCCTAATTAAGACAGCATGAAGCCAATTAAATTTGTTTTTCAAAATTTTATAAATGATCTATAGAATTATAATCATCTTGGCCATAAGATATAATTTCCATAAGCCTTTTAAACCTTTATAACCTTTATTAAGGAATTGGTTAATGCTTCAAGAAAACCTTGTTAATCTGACACAGGGGCCAATATTCCAGTCTTGCATCGGTGTGCCATTGATATTAATGGTTAATTTATATAGAAACTGAAGTTATTTTATCACTCAAAATCAGCCCTTACAATCTCACCTGCCCACCCCTTCCTTGACAGTCTCTGGGCCTTGAGGAGTTGAATAGCTTGAATTTCTGGCTGTGTGTCTCATGAACACAGTGTACTTTGTTTTTTCTGTTGTTGTTGTTGTTTCATATTTTATTTTATTTTTATCATTATTACACTTTAAGTTTTAGGGTACATGTGCACAATGTGCAGGTTAGTTACATATGTATACATGTGCCATGCTGGTGTGCTGCACCCATTAACTCACCATTTAGCATTACGTATATCTCCTAATCTATCCTTCCCCCCTCCCCGCACCCCACAACAGTCCCCAGAGTGTGATGTTCCCCTTCCTGTGTCCATGTGTTCTCATTGTTCAATTCCCATCTATGAGTGAGAACATGCGGTGTTTGGTTTTCTGTCCTTGCAATAGTTTACTGAGAATGATGATTTCCAGTTTCATCCATGTCCCTCAAAGGACATGAACTCATCATTTTTTATGGCTGCATAGTATTCCATGGTGTATATGTGCCACATTTACTTAATCCAGTCTATCATTGTTGGACATTTGGGTTGGTTCCAAGTCTTTGCTATTGTGAATAATGCCGCAATAAACATAAGTGTGCATGTGTCTTTATAGCAGCATGATTTATAATCCTTTGGGTATATACCCAGTAATGGGATGGCTGAGTCAAATGGTATTTCTAGTTCTAGATCCCTGCGGAATCGCCACACTGACTTCCACAATGGTTGAACTAGTTTACAGTCCCACCAACAGTGTAAAAGTGTTCCTATTTCTCCACATCCTCTCCAGCACCTGTTGTTTCCTGACTTTTTAATGATAGCCATTCTAACTGGTGTGAGATGGTATCTCATTGTGGTTTTGATTTGCATTTCTCTGATGGCCAGTGATGATGAGCATTTTTTCATCTGTCTTTTGGCTGCATAAATGTCTTCTTTTGAGAAGTGTCTGTTCACTTTGCCCACTTTTTGATGGGGTTGTTTGTTTTTTTCTTGTAAATTTGTTTGAGTTCTTTGTAGATTCTGGATATTAGCCCTTTGTCAGATGAGTAGGTTGCAAAAATTTTCTCCCATTCTGTAGGTTGCCTGTTCACTCTGATGGTAGTTTCTTTTGCTGTGCAGAAGCTTTTTATTTTTTTATTTTATTTTTATTTTTTATTTATTTATTTATTTTTTTCTTTTATTATTATTATTATTATTATTATTATACTTTAGGTTTTATGGTACATGTGTGCAATGTGCAGGTAAGTTACATATGTATACATGTGCCATGCTGGTGCGTTGCACCCACCAACTCGTCATCTAGCATTAGGTATATCTCCCAATGCTATCCCTCCCCCCTCCCCCCACCCCACAACAGTCCCCAGAGTGTGATGTTCCCCTTCCTGTGTCCATGTGTTCTCATTGTTCAATTCCCACCTATGAGTGAGAATATGCGGTGATTGGTTTTTTGTTCTTGCGATAGTTTACTGAGAATGATGATTTCCAATTTCATCCATGTCCCTACAAAGGACGTGAACTCATCATTTTTTATGGCTGCATAGTATTCCATGGTGTATATGTGCCACATTTTCTTAATCCAGTCTATCATTGTTGGACATTTGGGTTGGTTCCAAGTCTTTGCTATTGTGAATAATGCCGCAATAAACATACGTGTGCATGTGTCTTTATAGCAGCATGATTTATAGTCCTTTGGGTATATACCCAGTAATGGGATGGCTGGGTCGAATGGAATTTCTAGTTCTAGATCCCTGAGGAATCGCCCCACTGACTTCCACAAGGGTTGAACTAGTTTACAGTCCCACCAACAGTGTAAAAGTGTTCCTATTTCTCCACATCCTCTCCAGCACCTGTTGTTTCCTGACTTTTTAATGATTGCCATTCTAACTGGTGTGAGATGGTATCTCATTGTGGTTTTGATTTGCATTTCTCTGATGGCCAGTGATGGTGAGCATTTTTTCATGTGTTTTTTGGCTGCATAAATGTCTTCTTTTGAGAAGTGTCTGTTCATGTCCTTCGCCCACTTTTTGATGGGGTTGTTTGTTTTTTTCTTGTAAATTTGTTGGAGTTCATTGTAGATTCTGGATATTAGCCCTTTGTCAGATGAGTAGGTTGCGAAAATTTTCTCCCATTTTGTAGGTTGCCTGTTCACTCTGATGGTAGTTTCTTTTGCTGTGCAGAAGCTCTTGAGTTTAATTAGATCCCATTTGTCAATTTTGGCTTTTGTTGCCATTGCTTTTGGTGTTTTAGACATGAAGTCCTTGCCCATGCCTATGTCCTGAATGGTAATGCCTAGGTTTTCTTCTAGGGTTTTTATGGTTTTAGGTCTAACGTTTAAGTCTTTAATCCATCTTGAATTAATGTTTGTATAAGGTGTAAGGAAGGGATCCAGTTTCAGCTTTCTACGTATGGCCAGCCAGTTTTCCCAGCACCATTTATTAAATAGGGAATCCTTTCCCCATTGCTTGTTTTTCTCAGGTTTGTCAAAGATCAGATAGTTGTAGATATGCGGCATTATTTCTGCGGGCTCTGTTCTGTTCCATTGGTCTATATCTCTGTTTTGGTACCAGTACCATGCTGTTTCGGTTACTGTAGCCTTGTAGTATAGTTTGAAGTCAGGTAGCGTGATGCCTCCAGCTTTGTTCTTCTGGCTTAGGATTGACTTGGCAATGTGGGCACTTTTTTGGTTCCATATGAACTTTAAAGTAGTTTTTTCCAATTCTGTGAAGAAAGTTATTGGTAGCTTGATGGGGATGGCATTGAATCTATAAATTACCTTGGGCAGTATGGCCATTTTCACGATATTGATTCTTCCCACCCATGAGCATGGAATGTTCTTCCATTTGTTTGTATCCTCTTTTATTTCATTGAGCAGTGGTTTATAGTTCTCCTTGAAGAGGTCCTTCACGTCCCTTGTAAGTTGGATTCCTAAGTATTTTATTCTCTTTGAAGCAATTGTGAATGGGAGTTCACTCATGATTAGGCTCTCTGTTTGTCTGTTATTGGTGTATAAGAATGCTTGTGATTTTTGTACATTGGTTTTGTATCCTGAGACTTTGCTGAAGTTGCTTATGAGCTTAAGGAGATTTGGGCTGAGACGATGGGGTTTTCTAGATATACAGTCATGTCGTCTGCAAACAGGGACAATTTGGTTTCCTCCTTTCCTAATTGAATACCCTTTATTACTTTGTCCTGCCTAATTGCCCTGGCCAGAACTTCCAACACTATGTTGAATAAGAGTGGTGAGAGAGGGCATCCCTGTCTTGTGCCAGTTTTCAAAGGGAATGCTTCCAGTTTTTGCCCATTCAGTATGATATTGGCTGTGGGTTTGTCATAGATAGCTCTTATTATTTTGAGATATGTCCCATCAATACCTAATTTATTGAGAGTTTTTAGCATGAAGCATTGTTGAATTTTGTCAAAGGTCTTTTCTGCATCTATTGAGATAATCATGTGGTTTTTATCTTTGGTTCTGTTTATATGCTGGATAACATTTATTGATTTGCATATGTTGAACCAGCCTTGCATCCCAGGGATGAAGCCTACTTGATCATGGTGGATAAGCTTTTTGATGTGCTGCTGGATTTGGTTTGCCAGTATTTTATTGAGGATTTTTGCATCAATGTTCATCGGGGTATTGGTCTGAAAATCTCTTTTTTTGTGTGTGTCTCTGCCAGGCTTTGGTATCAGGATGATGCTGGCCTCATAAAATGAGTTAGGGAGGATTCCCTCTTTTTCTATTGATTGGAATAGTTTCAGAAGGAATGGTACCAGCTCCTCCTTGTACCTCTGGTAGAATTCAGCTGTGAATCCATCTGGTCCTGGGATCTTTTTGGTTGGTAAGCTATTGATTATTGCCTCAATTTCAGAGCCTGTTATTGGTCTATTCAGGGATTCAACTTCTTCCTGGTTTAGTCTTGGGAGAGTGTGTGTGTCGAGGAATTTATCCATTTCTTCTAGATTTTCTAGTTTATTTGTGTAGAGGTGTTTGTACTATTCTCTGATGGTAGTTTGTATTTCTGTGGGATCGGTGGTGATATCCCCTTTATCATTTTTTATTGCATCTAATTGATTCTTCTTTCTTTTTTTCTTTATTAGTCTTGCTAGTGGTCTATCAATTTTGTTGATCCTTTCAAAAAACCAGCTCCTGGATTCATTCATTTTTTGAAAGGTTTTTTTTGTCTGTATCTCCTTCAGTTCTGCTCTGATTTTAGTTATTTCTTGCCTTCTGCTAGCTTTTGAATGTGTTTGCTCTTGCTTTTCTAGTTCTTTTAATTGTGATGTTAGGGTGTCAATTTTGGATCTTTCCTGCTTTCTCTTGTGGGCATTTAGTCCTATAAATTTCCCTCTACACACTGCTTTGAATGTGTCCCAGAAATTGTGGTATGTTGTGTCTTTGTTCTCATTGGTTTCAAAGAACATTTTTATTTCTGCCTTCATTTCATTATGTACCCTGTAGTCATTCAGGAGCAGGTTGTTTAGTTTCCATGTAGTTGAGTGGTTTTGAGTGAGTTTCTTAATCCTGAGTTCTAATTTGATTGCACTGTGGTCTGAGAGACAGTTTGTTATAATTTCTGTTCTTTTACAATTGCTGAGGAGAGCTTTACTTCCAAGTATGTGGTCAATTTTGGAATAGGTGTGGTGTGGTGCTGAAAAAAATGTATATTCTGTTGATTTGGGGTGGAGAGTTCTGTAGATGTCTATTAGGTCCACTTGGTGCAGAGCTGAGTTCAATTCCTGGATATCCTTGTTAACTTTCTGTCTCGTTGATCTGTGTAATGTTGACAGTGGGTATTAAAGTCTCCCATTATTATTATGTGGGAGTCTAAGTCTCTTTGTAGGTCACTCAGGACTTGCTTTATGAATCTGGGTGCTCCTGTATTCGGTGCATATATATTTAAGATACTTAGCGCTTCTTGTTGAATTGATCCCTTTACCATTATGTAATGGCCTTCTTTGTCTCTTTTGATCTTTGTTGGTTTAAAGTCTGTTTTATCAGAGACTAGGATTGCAACCCCTGCCTTTTTTTGTTTTCCATTTGCTTGGTAGATCTTCCTCCATCCTTTTATTTTGAGCCTATGTGTGTCTCTCCACGTGAGATGGGCTTTCTGAATACAGCACACTGATGGGTCTTGACTCTTTATCCAATTTGCCAGTCTGTGTCTTTTAATTGGAGCATTTATTCCATTTAAATTTAATGTTAATATTGTTATATGTGAATTTGATCCTGTCATTAAAATGTTAGCTGGTTGTTTTGCTCGTTAGTTGATGCAGTTTCTTCCTAGCCTCAATGGTCTTTACAATTTGGCATGTTTTTGCAGTGGCTGGTACCGGTTGTGCCTTTCCATGTTTATTGCTTCCTTCAGGAGCTCTTTTAGGGCAGGCCTGATGGTGACAAAATCTCTCAGCATTTGCTTGTCTGTGAAGTACTTTATTTCTCCTTCACTTATGAAGCTTAGTTTGGCTGGATATGAAATTCTGGGTTGAAAATTCTTTTCTTTAAGAATGTTGAATATTGGCCCCCACTCTCTTCTGGCTTGTAGTGTTTCTGCCGAGAGATCCGCTGTTAGTCTGATGGGCTTCCCTTTGTGGGTAACCCAACCTTTCTCTCTGGCTGCCCTTAACATTTTTTCCTTCATTTCAACTTTGGTGAATCTGACAATTATGTGTCTTGGAGTTGCTCTTCTCAAGGAGTATCTTTGTGGCATTCTCTGTATTTCCTGAATCTGAATGTTGGCCTGCCTTGCTAGATTGGGGAAGTTCTCCTGGATAATATCCTGCAGAGTGTTTTCCAACTTGGTTCCATTCTCCCCATCACTTTCAGGTACACCAATCAGATGTAGATTTGGTCTTTTCACATAGTCCTATATTTCTTGGAGGCTTTGTTCATTTCTTTTTATTCTTTTTTCTGTAAACTTCCCTTCTTGCGTCATTTCATTCATTTCATCTTCCATCACTGATACCCTTTTTTCCAGTTGGTCGCATCAGCTCCTGAGGCTTCTGCATTCTTCACATAGTTCTCGAGCCTTGGCTTTTAGCTCCATCAGCTCCTTTATGCACTTCTCTATTGGTTATTCTAGTTATACATTCATCTAAAGTTTTTTCAAAGTTTTCAACTTCTTTGCCTTTGGTTTGAATTTCCTCCTGTAGCTCGGAGTAGTTTGATTGTCTGAAGCCTCCTTCACTCAACTCGTCAAAGTCATTCTCCATCCAGCTTTGTTCCATTGCTGGCGAGGAACTGCATTCCTTTGGAGGAGGAGAGGTGCTCTGCTTTTTAGAGTTTCCAGTTTTTCTGCTCTGTTTTTTCCCCATCTTTGTGGTTTTAACTACTTTTGGTCTTTGATGATGTGTTGTACAGATGGGTTTTTGGTGTGGATGTCCTTTCTGTTTTTAGTTTTCCTTCTAACAGACAGGACCCTCAGCTGCAGGTCTGTTGGAGTTTGCTAGAGGTCCACTCCAGACCCTGTTTGCCTGGGTATCAGCAGCGATGTCTGCAGAACCACGGATTTTTGTGATCTGCGAATGCTGCTGTCTGATTGTTCCTCTGGAAGTTTTGTCTCAGAGGAGTACCCGGCCGTGTGAGGTGTCAGTCTGCCCCTACTGGGGGGTGCCTCCCAGTTAGGCTGCTTGGGGGCCCGAGGTCAGGGACCCATTTGAGGAGGCAGTCTGCCCGTTCTCAGATCTCCAGCTGTGTGCTGGGAGAACCACTGCTCTCCTCAAAGCTGTCAGACAGGGACATTTAAGTCTGCAGAGGTTACTGCTGTCTTTTTGTTTGTCTGTGCCCTGCCCCCAGAGGTGGAGCCTACAGAGGCAGGCAAGCCTCTTTGAGCTGTGTTGGGCTCCACCCAGTTCGAGCTTCCTGGCTGCTTTGTTTACCTAAGCGAGCCTGGGCAATGGTGGGCGCCCCTCCCCCAGCCTCGCTGCCGCCTTGCAGTTTGATCTCAGACTGCTGTGCTAGCAATCAGCGAGACTCCGTGGGCATAGGACCCTCCGAGCCAGGTGCGGGATATAATCTCCTGGTGCGCCGTTTCCTAAGCCCATCAGAAAAGCGCAGTATTCGGGTGGGAGTGACCCGATTTTCCAAGTGCCATCTGTCACCCCTTTCCTTGACAAGGAAAGGGAACTCTCTGACCCCTTGTGCTTCCCGAGTGAGGTAATGCCTCGCCCTGCTTCAGCTGGTGCACGGTGCACTGCACCCACTGTCTTGCGCCCACTGTCTGGCACTCCCTAGTGAGATGAACCCAGTACCTCAGATGGAAATGCAGAAATCACCTGTCTTCTGCATCACTCATGCTGGGAGCTGTAGACCGAAGCTGTTCCTATTCGGCCATCTTGGCTCCTCCTCCTAGTGTACTTTGATTGGCATCTTCTATGGGGTCTGAAGATGAGGCTTTAACTGCTGTCAGTATTAAGATTTAGCTGGACTTGGTGTCCTTTTAGACCCAGGTGTCAAAGCCCTTTAACTTAATGGCATAGGACTTTAACGGACATATAAAAAGTTACAGGAATATAATAACTTTAATTTAAATTTTTTAATCTCAGTTTTTTTCTAAGCAAACCCGACTTAGTAGTAATGATATAGAAATTATTTAGATAAAGACTAAGATCTGTTTATTAGGCCAGTCACTCAAGGCAAGAGAAAAGACCTACTGCAGGGTGACTGCTGTTTCCTGTGGGGAATATTATGTTAGAAGGAAACATTTCCTTTAGACCTTTAATATAAAACTTTTTTTTTAAGTGTCATGCCCAAGTTAGAACCTGAAGAAAAAAACTTACAGGATCTGAAAATGAGTTGAAGGATAGAGTTTTTATTTCAGGCCTTTTAAGAGGGGAGAGAAAGCTGAAAACAGTGAGATGCAGTAAAAGTTGAACTTTGCATAAAATTATTTATAATGTCTTGTAACTTATTAAGAGTAAAGGAATATCTTAAGAAAATTTTATAGTTTGAACCAATTCTTTAGTGTATGTGTTTTTCTAATCAAAACCCAATTTCTAGAAAGACCATTATAATGTCCGTTTAATTATAGACAACTTGATCATATAAAAGTTTTAAAAAATAAATCCTCTTATTATGACTTACACAAACCATTTATAACATGCTTGGACTTTCTGGTTTGCCCTGAACATCCCTCTTTCTTAAACAACCAGTCATTTTATTCTAGGACAGAATTTCCTATACAAGATTCTTTCTCATATAAAATTATTTTTCTTTAAACTTTCTTACCAAAAAATACTTTTTTATTTCTACAACTTTCTTCATATCTCTCTTATTTCCTGGTTCTTTTTGCCTTGTTTTACATATAACCTTTAAATAAACTTTGAATTAGACAAAAATTATTCATCTTCTTAAAAATGACACATTTAAAAAAAATAATGTTTCCCTACAATATATTTTTATTGAAAATACTCAAATAATGAAATATCTATTACTTAATTTAACACAACTTTAGATTCTAAATTATGACAAGTTTTCTACAAGTATTTATCCCATTACATTTACCTAATTATTTTAATTGTTTACCTAGATTATTTATGGAAACTGCTACAGTCATCATTTAAGTCATCAACATTTTGAAACAACCATTGCAAAATCATAACTGAGACAGTGAAAAAGATCTGACCTAACTGACTCCGTCTTGCTTCTAACCTCCAAGCTGTCCTTGTTCATTCCTGGGTGTATGCCAAACCAACTTTGAGAGGAACTTAGTTTACAGTTTAGCTTTGAAACAAAGATGATAACAGTCCTTTCCCAAAATAAACCCCCTTCCTGCCTGGGGACTAGACTGCCTACAGCCTCAAGATTAGAAGTTATGGTTATTTTACTAAATAATTTAAGATTTAGCTATATTCATTAAACCAATATCAATGTCTTATTTATTAAAAATTACACAAGCAAATATCATTCTGTTTTGAGCTAGGTGTATAGTTTTGTAGCCCCTATGCCAAATTTTGACACTTTGTAGTATTTGGCAGGGATAAGTATGAAATTGCTTGATCAATGAATGCAAACAAAAAAATCTATACAGGCAGTTCTTAAGACATTTCTCATATTACTTTACCAATAATTTTAAAACTAGCTTATTTAATTAAATATTTTCCTTAAGTTACATAAACTTGAAAAAGCATTTGACTAGTCTTTCCTTCTTCTGATGAAGTATTTAAGCATTTTTATTTTTCTTTAAGCTAATTGGAGCTCTTTTATGTATTTTTAATAGTAAAACTATGTACACAACACATAAATACATAGACGTATTAGGCATACTGATGGAAGCACAACTTATAGATTCATAAGACCTCCTTGTTTTTACCCATAGACTTGCAAACTCTTGATAACCTGTTTCATTACCCTGGAAGTTGTCAGATAAATAGCCCTAAATCTTCACATTGAAGGAAACTACCTTTAGGTGAAAACTCAGATAGCAAAATCTACATCTCAAGGTACAGAGAGAAAAAGTCTGGTGGTGCTAGAGGGAGATTAAAGATGTATGCCAAATCAAACATAAAGTTATAGAAATCAATCATAGGATTCTTTAAGGAGACCAATTTTATTTAGATGGGGACTACCTATCTTTTAACTGGGATCTCTAATCTCTGGGCAGAGCCCACACTGAATCCTGGGTTTTCAAAAAGGGAGAATTATTATGAAGCTAGACCATGTGATGCTTTTACAGTGCACTTAAATTTTTTTTTAAACAAAAACATATCTAAGTGTCTAAACTACACTCTTCCTTAAAAACCCAAGAGCAGCCTCTGTTGCAATAACTATTTTAGTCAAAAAATTAGATAACACAATACAAAAGCAACCAGTTTAAGAGCTGAGACAGGCTGGATGCGGTGGCTCATGCCTGTAATCCCAGCACTTTGGGAGGCCGAGGGAGGTGGAGACCAGCCTGGCCAACATGGTAAAACCTTGTCTCTACTAAAAATACAAAAATTAGCCAGGCTTGGTGGCAGGTGCCTGTAATCCCAGCTACTCCGGAGGCTGAAGCAGGAGAATCACTTGAATCTGGGAGGCAGAGTTTGCAGTGAGCCAAGATCATGCCATTGCACTCCAGCCTGGGTGACAAGAGTGAGACTTCCTCTAAACAAAAACAAAAACAAACAAACAAAAAGGCTGAGACGAACTTGTCTGTTTACACTCTTGGGGTTCCATAAGGAAAAACAAAGATTTCTCCCCAAAAGGAAGTCCGGTACCTTATCCATTTTCTTTAAGGAATCCCAAGCTATTATAAACTATTTTAGGTTCCTCATGCAGCAGAGGGTGCAAGAGAAAGGAGAGACAGCAGAAGTAAATAAAGAAAACATAATTCAGTCAAATGAGAAGAATAAACTTTTGCTCAACAAAGACAAGGTCCTAGGAGAGGAAAAACAAAAACAAAAATATGAAGGCCTTTTAAATACAAACACGCACACACACACTCTTACACATACACACACATCTTGGATGTTAGCTTTTAATTAAGCTGACTTTTAACCACTGAGCTCCTTTAAAAAATATTTTTAAATCTCATTACCATATTTCAGCTAGGACAAATTGATGCTACTTCAGAAGTACCAGGTATCAAACCAGAGCTTGACTTAGGAACCAAACCCAGGCTGGTGAAAGAAAACAAGGCATAATCTTAGCTATGGAACTGTAGCCTGGGAGACAGCCATTGCTTTTTTGGTTTCTCCCGGCTAGCAAAAAAGTGGCCTTGTTATGTAAAGAAAGCCCTTTTTTGTGGGAATTTAGTCGCTTTAGAGGCTTTGTACCCCATAATTTTGAACTTTCCTTTGGATTTGATCAAGTCAGATACAGTTGGTCAAACTCAATGAGAAAAAGACTGAAATAACAACAAAAACAGAAATAAACAACAAAAAAAAGCTAAGCAAAACAATCACACAACTTCATATGATTATTGAGTGCTCTAACGGTAAGAAGAAATTAAGACCAGCTGATTGTTAATCTTAACTTCAGCCAAGACAAACCCGAATTCATTTACTTACCTAGGGATGGATCTCAGACGGAAAACTGCTCTCTACCATCCTAGGAGCAGGAAAAAAATACCAAACTTGTCTTCCCTGTTACAAGTCAGCTTAAACTCCATAAGGAGTTACCTGCCTTCCAAAATTATGGAAGTGGGAAAACTTGCCTTCCTTGTGTTGGGAGCAAGTAAAACTTCAAAAAAAGAAGTTGTACAGCAAAATAAACTTTAGATCTTGATGAAATTTTGGGAGATCAGGGATTATGCATTATCAGAGATAAAGGCAGTCAGATAGCCATTTATCTCAGGGATCAGAGGGATGACTTTGAATAGAATGGGAGGCAGGTTTGCCCTAAGCAGTGTCTAGCATGACTTTTCCCTTTAGCTTGGTGATTTGGGGGCCCCAAGATTTATTTCCCTTTCACACCCCCAATGTGACTGTATTTGGAGACAGGGCCTTTAGGAGGTAATTGACAATAAATGAGGTAATAAGAAGAGAAAGCAGTGAGCTCACTCTCTCTGTCATGTGAGGACACAAACCAACACTGCTGGCACATCATTGATCTTGAACTTCCTGTCTGCAGTACTGAGAGAAAATTAATTTCTCTTGTTTAAGCTGCCCAGTCTGTCGTATTTTGTTATGGTAGCCTGAGCAGAAAAAACATTCACCCATGTCTAAAAGACTGAGTGGGGGCTGGGTGCAGTGGCTCACACCTGTAATCCTAACACTTTGGGAGGCCGAGGCAGACGCACTGCCTGAGCTCAGGAGGTCGAGACCAGCCTGGGCAACACGGTGAAACCCTGTCTCTATTAAAATACAAAAGAAATCAGTCAGTCGTGGTAGCGTGCGCCTGTAGTCCCAGCTACTCAGGAGGCTGAGGCAGGAGAATTGCTTGTGGCAGGAGAATTGCTTGAACCCTTGAACCCGGGAGGCGGAGGTTGCAGTGAGCCAAGATTGTGCCACTGCACTCCAGCCTGGGCGACAGACCAAGACTCCATCTCTACAAAAAAAGACTGAGTGGGGAGCCTAGCCTCCCACCCTTGCCAAGTTGTAATGGAGAAGGCTGAGTATGGAGCCAGGAGTTTCATCCCTATTGGGTGGTAAAGAGCCCTTCTTCATCCATGATGTCACTGAAGAGCAAGTGAAGACCTTAGACTTTCTCAACCATCCTGTAGTAATGCCCCACTCCTTTCCCACTGGGGTAGTGTCAGAGAATACTGGGGTAATGGAGAGTTAGGACTTTCACCACTTCCTAACAGTAATGAGGCTCCTCCCCTGACAACACCAGCACAGGCCACATGGAGTGGAGGCAGTTGACACAGTACTCCTCCCCCTCCCAGCCAGTGGAGAACTAGTGGGGAGCTGAAACTCCCATTCCCCAAGAATTGAGGAGACTTCCTCACCTTGGGCATCAACGGAGGCTGAGTGGTAAACTGGACTCCTACCTATACCTGAAAGTAACAATGTGGTGTTACCCCCACTTCCTCTGCTGGAGTGCTGTCACAGGAAGCCAGCTACCACAGAAGGATTAATTAAGATCTAGGTCTCATAATATAATACACAAAATGTCCAGGTTTCAATTTAAAAAACATTCATAAAAAGCCAGGAAAATATTACACTGAAGGAAAAAAGACAATCATTAGATGCCAATCAAGATGACAGAGATATTAAAATTAACTGACAAAGATTGTTAAGCAGCCATTGTAAAAATGCCTCAATGAACAATTACAAACATGCTTGGAACAAATGAAAAACAGAACATCTCAGCAAATAAACAGAAGATACAAAGAAAAACAAAATGGAAATTTTAGAATGGGAACATACAATAACTAAAATTTTAAAACTCTGTGAATGGACTCAATAGCAGAATGGCAGGAGAGGGGACAGAGAATAGTATTAGTAAGTGAAAGAACAGTAGAAATTATGCAATCTGAACAATAGAAAATAGAAGAAATGAAAATAGAACAGTGCCTCATAGAAATGTGGAACTATATCGAAAGATCTTACATTCATGTCTTTGGCATTCATGAAGGAGAGAAGAATGAGGATGAGGCTAAAGAAGTATTCAAAATAATAATGACTGAAAATTTCCCAAATTTGGCCAATCCCTGACCCAAATTTAAAATTCAAGAAGCTGAGTGAATCGCAAACAAGACAAAATGAAAAGAAATCCACGCCAAGAAACATTGTAGTCACATTTCTAAAAACCAAAGACAAAGTAAAAATAATGAAAGCTGCCAGAGAGAAACAATGCATTCCGTATAGGAGAAATAGAATTCGAATGAGAGTTGATATCTCCTCAGAAACCATGGAGGCCAACAGGAAGTAGCACAACATTTTTCGAGTGCTGAAAGAACAGAACTGTTATGCCAGGTGTGATGTTAGCAAGATGGTGGTGTAGGATTTTCCAGTGCTTGTCCCCTTGCAGAAACATCAGTTTGAAAAACTTTTTATTCATGAAGATGCCTTCACAAGAGCTAAGGATGACAGCACCTGGGTGTAGCACAGAATAAGAAAAGATGCCTTGAAGAGTGTAGGAAGGAGAGTTTTACATTACTCAAGTCACCCCTCCCACAAGGCAAGGCAGTGAGGAGAGAGATACCCTTTGTCGGGGAAGGAGAGTGAAGTGAGCACCCAACTTTGCCATGGACCCCAGCACCAGGCCTGTCCCAGTGAATCCTGCTGCCAGGCCAGCTCTAGGCTCCAGGCCGGCCCTTTGGCCCCAGACGCTAAGCAGGCTCCCCTGGCCCCAGGCATGAAGCTCACCCCAGAACCAAGACAGGCCCTGCAGCCCCAGGCTCTAGGCTGCCCCCTGCAGACTCAGGTTCCAGGTCTGCCCCAGCACCAGGTTGGCTAGAAATCTACAGTAAATGTTAGACTAAACGAAGAATTATTAGAACCATGTTCATTGGTCCTTTAAAGCCAAGAACAAGACAAGTATTGTCGTTGTCACTGCTACAATTCAGCATGTGCTGAAATTATAACCAAAGGAAAAAAAAAAAGAAGAAGATGAAATAATAGGTAAAATTATTGGAAAGAATGAGAAAAAAAGCCATTTGTTCATTCTCACATTTACACCAAAAATGTGAGAAAAATTCATTTAAATAGAAAGGACCAAAACTTAATATAGGTTTTAGTACAGTGGGAGTTCAGTAGTTTTAGCACAGTAGTAGGTAAATTATTTTCATTTTTTTCCTGTTACAGAAAAAAGTAGAAACTCTTTGATTAAATAATTTCACCATTAGAAATTTTTTCTATGAATATACTTTCTAAAATACCCCAAAATAATATGTTTTTTCACAGCAGTTTATTAAAAAAAAGAAATAATCTCAAAGTTAATTGTTAGGAGACTTGTTAGATACAGGTATATAATAGGATGCTACGAGGCATTAAAAATGACGTGAATCCATAAATGGTGCCATGCAATGCTCTTTGAGATACATGAAATAGTAAGCTACAGAACAGAATTACAGACTAGTCCATTCTATAAAGGATATGTTTTCTGGAAAATTATATAGAAAAATGTGGAAACAATGTTAATTTGAGGGGAATCTTGGGATTGAGGGTGAAGATAGAGAAATGCTTTTTAATTTTTACTTTCTTAAAAAATGTCACCACTGATCAGAATGTGTTTATTTTTATTTATTTAGTTTTTTGAAAGAGGATCACACTCTGTCGCCCAGGCTGGATTGCAGTGGCGCCATCAAGGCTCACTGTGGCCTCAAATTCCTAGGCCCAAGTGACCCTCCTGCCTCAGTCCCCCGAGTATCTGGGACTACAGACATGTGCCAACATGCCTGGCTAATTTTAAAAAGAATTTTTAGAGATGGGATCTCTTTATGCTGCCCAGGCTGGTCTCAAACTCCTGGGCTCAAGCAATCCTCTAGCTTCAGCCTCCCAAGGCACTGGGCTTATAGGCATAAGCCACCATGCCTGGACTATTTTTATTTCTGATCATATACCTTTTAGTACAGGTCAGAAGTTTTAAAACGTATTTAAAAATCAATACCTTTGCTTCATGCCACCAGTAACTTATTAGAAAATATTAATAATTAAAAGTACTTATTTCACAGCAGTTAACATAAACCACCAAAGGTGTAAGAATAAACCTTACCAGAAATGTCCAAAACTGGGATGAAGAAAAGGTCAAAATTCTACCAAAGGACATAAAATAAGACATGAATAAAAGGAAAGATGCTTCATATTACTGGAAGGAAAGTTTCTGGGCTATAGATTCAGGAATAAATTGATAGAGGGTGTTTTTTTTCTACAGCTGAAAGAAAATCTCCAGCAAATGTCCCAAGCTCTGAGCTTCATCCTATAATATGCACAGGAGAGTTAGTCTGGGGGAAGGAGATAGGTTTGTTGGTTTGAGGTGAGGGAGAGTGATGCTACCTGCATAGAAATGTCAGATTTTTCCTGTTTTTTTTTAGACTTGTCCCTCCTGATGGCGTTTCAGTTCCCTGAGCTCCTGCAGCCCAACCACCAGATTCAGAGTATTAAAATTCACCTTGCTTTTATTTACTCATTGATACACCCCTCTTCCCCCACCTGTGCTCCCTCCCCACTACATGTCACCCACTCTGTTCCAGTTAGGCTTCTAGAACTTGGAAACATTTTCCAAGGACCCTACTAAGAGCCTTCTCCCCCAGGAAGCTCTCCAGGAGTTAGCTTTCATTGCCCTCCCTGCTTCTGACCAGATAGTTTGGCTCTTCAGGTCAACTGGGGCACTGTTGCCCCATTGCACAGCATTGGCATATTCCAATGCACACTGGCCTCCAGCCAGGCACCATGGGGTGGCCATCTTTAAAGCACATGGCCACCCTACACACTGCAATGAATCAAGATGTTAAAATAGAGATCATGAGACTAACAGAATAGACTCTTTGTGTCAATAAGATACGAAATTATAAAAAAGACCTAAGGCCATGCCAGATGAGGATTAAATCATGTATCCCTACAGTTAAAGAATAAACTATGTTCTAACTGCCACAAGGTTTTTTTCTTTTTCTCTAGCAGCTAAACAAACACTGGCATCAAGCTAAGCAAAACAGTTGCAGCTCGACAACGGCCAGACACTGACCAGCTGACCCTCCTGTTCCACAAACCATAACTACAGTTTTAATTCACCAACATATTTGATAAATTATACTGGTAGATTTCCTAATACTGAGTTATCATGCTGTTCCTGAAAAGAACATTTCAGTTTACTTTGGACTAGTATATGCTTACTTTATGTATAGCAGGTTCTTCTTATGAATATTTTACATAGGAATTTTTGTAGAATATTCATGACTTACCTCTGGTTTGTATTGTTCATGTAGGTGTTATATGTGGTTTTTGTAAAAAAAAATCATACTGGCTGAATGAAAAAAAGAAAAACAAACTTGGGAGCTTTTCTCTGTGTGATCTAGAAAACTTAAAGCAGCTTTGCAATTATCTATTGCTTGGCAATTTGATAAAATTCACCCATGAAATTAAACAGAATATTTTCCCATCTTGTCCACATCAAACAATTCTGATTATTTCAGATGAAGTGGGATTTACCTATGTTATAGCATCTATTGTCATTTGAGGATGTGGCTGTGGACTTCAAAGAGGAGTGGCAGCAACTGGACCTTGTTCAAAGAGTCCTATATATGATGTGATGTTAGAGAATTATAGTCATTACCCTAATTTTAGTGCATAAGGATAGAGTCCCTGAATTAGAATGTTTCCAATACTGAGCATTTTCACTTTGGTTTTGTGGCCTCAGAAATATTTATTGCTTTTGCCCTTGAAGGATTATGCATCTCTCTTGCCTAAATAATAGCATAATTGACTCATTTACCTATAAATGATATTGACTTTGTCAAGGTAAAAATGGGTAGCTTAATTTTCCCCATTATTCTGGAGTCTAAAGCCAAGGTTTGAGGCTGAGTTTTGGGATAATTCTTCTATTCTAGTACTGATACCCAAGTTTTGTGTTATTTTCTACAAACAGTATCTACCAATCAAAGCAAACACGACTGTCATACTGAAGCATGGAGAAGAACCATGGACACTGGAAGGAGAACCTCAAGGTTTGGACTATTAATGAGTAAGTTAGAATAAGGCATTTGGGAGTTGATGGCAAAAATGAACCTGTCCCATTCATACCTGTTTTAGCCATACTTACTTTACCTTTTCTACCTCAGTCTCACTTTTTCCTTATTTTTAGTCTTTTTTATCATCTCTTTTTTTCAGATTGAAATAATATGCCCGAAGAATCACAAGCCATCATAGTTGAAGATGTTTCATTGTCTAATGAGATAATGAAAAAATTGAGATAAAGAAAATAGTGAGATAATAAAATAATTAAAATAATGAGATAATGAAAATAAGTGGCTCATTATACTCCTTTAATGAAGAAGTTTGTCAAGTTGATGATCAAATAGATAGGTTCCAGGAAAACCCAGGCAGGCTGATAAGGCAGTTTGTATTAATCAAAAATACAACAGTGTTAGAAAACAGAGGTTTTGCATAAAATGCATTTGGAAAATTTTTCCCTCTGAGTACCAACCAGCTTTCTTCTGAAAAGACAAAGACCTCATAAATATGGAGTATCGGGGGAATAATTGGATACATAATTTAGGTTTACTTAGTCATAACAGAAGTTTAAAAGAAGCATGAACAGCATAATGAATATCATAAATTATTTAGTGACATCCATACTCTTGTGAAGAAAAAAAAGAAAAAAAATTATTTAGCTATAGTTTATACCATACCAAGAATGAGAATACTTAGAATCTTATTGACTATAATAAATGTGGTCAAATGCTGACTCATGGATCATCCGTTTATAAATATGTGATTAATCATGAAGACAAGATGCGCTATGAATGCAATGAGTGTGGAAAAGTCTTTGTCTAAAAGTCACTTTTTATTGTACATCAGAGACTTCATATAGGAGAGAAAGCATACGTATGTACTATGCATGTCTAAGCATTTAGTAGGAACTCATACCTCATCATGCACCAAAAAACTCATACAGGAGAAAAATCCTATGAATGTTCTGATTGCAGGAAAATGTTCAGGAAGAAGATCTGCCTCATTATATATTAGAGAATTCATACTAGGAAAAACCCCTATAATTGTAACCTATGTAAAAAGTTTTCAGGCATAGTTACATCTTAACATGATATAAGAAATTCACACAGGCAAAATACTCTATGAATGTAATGAATGTAGAAAAGTTTGAACCCAGATGTCAGCACTCATTGTACATATGAGAATTCATACTGGAAAGAGACATTTGAATGCATGGAATGTGGGAAAATTTTCAGGCACAACTCAGAACTTTAGAAACATGTGAGGATGGCTGGACATGGGGTTCACGCCTGTAATCCCAGCACTTTAGGAGGCTGAGGCGGGTGGATTGCTTGAGGCCAGACATTTGAGACCAGCCTGAGCAACATGGTGAAAACCCATCTCTACTAAAAATACAAAAATTAGCCAGGCGTGGTGGTGCATGCCTGTAGTCCCAGCTACTCAGGAGGCTGAGGCAAGAGAATTGCTTGAACCTGGGAGGCAGAGGTTGCAGTGAGCTGAGATCACACAACAGCACTCCAGCCTGGGCAACAGAGTGAGACTTTGTTTCAAAAAAAAAAAAAAAAAATGAAAGAAAGAAAAAGAAATGTGAGGACCTGTACAGGAGAGAAGCCTTACTGAATGTGGGAAAACCTGTACCTGGAAATCATAACTTATTGTTTATCAGAGGTTTTATACTGGGCATAAGCCCTATAAATGTACTAAATGTGGCAAATCCTTTACCAAGAAGTCATATCTCATTGTACATTAGATAATTTATACTGTTGAGAAGCCCTTGCATTGAATAAATGTGCAAAAACTTTCGGCTATACTTCAGCCCTTATTAGAAATAAGAAAACACACACAGGCAAAATAGCTTATGACTGTGACTTGATCTACAATTTGCAATTCTCTCTACATCAGAAATTTTATACTGAAGAAAATCTATAAAAGTTCTGAATGTGAGAAACCTTCAACATGATCTCCAGGCTTATTAACCATATGATTTGTACTGAGGATAAATCAGGCTAATTTAATGAATTTGGAAAATTATGTTGCCACAGATATAGTGTCACAAGAGAAGTCATTTTCCAGACCCTATATAAAACATTTCATTAAAAATACTTCATAAAATTATAAATTATAATTCATACATATTTTTAAATGACAATAATTTAAGTAGGTGAGATTCCAGAATTACAAATCAAATATAAAGACTGTCCCAAACTTATATAAGGATTTCATTTCTGAGTACACTATATAAGGGAACTACATGGCTGGGGTGGTCTATACGAATGTAACATCAATGTATATGGAAATAGAATATAGAATAATACTTACCAATAAATTTTACACCAAACCCCGCTATTTTATCTTTCCCAAGGCTAATGTCCAGAATGGTGTTTCCTAGGTTTTCGTCTAAGATTCTTACAGTTTGAGGTGTTATCTTTAAATCTTTAGTCCACCTTGAGTTAATTTTTGTATGTCATGAATGGTTGGGGTCCAGTTTTATTCTTCTATATATGGCTAGCCAGCTAAAAATAATGGCATTCTAATTTAATCATTCACCCTTCCTATAAAGAGGTGTTTCTCCTTATCTACTCTTTAGTTTTCCAAGGTATTGTTAAAATAGAAAAGGCAAGGAAATCCTTCTTTTCTTTAAAAAAAAAAAAACACAACAGTTTTTAGCGTAAAGAATAGGTTTCCTAGGGTCTTCCAATGATAACTAATTCTTTTTCTGGTGAATTTATAAATTCATGTAAAAATTCAGTTAGCTTCAATCTATTCAGTTACTAATTTTGATGCTTAAATGGTCTCATCTTTGGTCAGTGATAGCCTTTTCAGATTGGCTTTTGAAGAATCTTAATAGGTTTTTATAGTTTTTGCTTTCTCCTATAAGATGTAATAGGCTTATTTTATACATTTTCTGCTTCAGATCTTTTACCATGTAACTGCAGTACCCTTCAACTCCGACTCTGGCATCAGCCTTATTACTTACATTGTCCAAGGGACTGAAGTAGAAGTGTTGCAAATTTCAGAGGCTAAGCCGCCATAAGATTTGTGTGCTTATATTTTTGTATTTTTAGCATCACCATGAAAATATGTTCACACTAGCCCACTGGTTCCATGTGGAGAATGAGCGACACATCCTATAGCTGGCCCTGCTAACCTTCTCCATCAAGGCCAGACTTGAGTGGAACTGTCAACCAACCTGCTGACATGAGTCAGCTGAAGTCAGCTGACTCATAGCCAACCCATAGCCACATAAATTATGATGATGATGCTGATCACAAGCATTACTATTTTAGGTCACTGAATTTTCTTGACACAGTAGCTAACTGATACACTTTCATTTAAAGTGTGTCTCATAAAAAATAATATAGATTTTGTATTAATCATCAAGTATGACAGTCTTTGTCTTAATAGGATTTTAATCACTTTATGTATAATGTAGACACTAATATAATTGCATTTAAGTCCATAATCTTGCCATTTTTTTGTTTGTTCCAACATTTATTTTCTATTCTTCCTTTTTTGCCTCTTTTGAAGCGATGAAATACAGGCATAACTCCTTTTACTGTGCCTCACTTTATTTTGCTTGGCAGAGGTTGCAATTTTTGCAAATTGAAGGTCTGAGGCAACCCTGCATTGAAGTTTATTGGCACCATTTTTCCAATAGCATGTGCTCACTTAAGTCTCTGTGCTATGTTTTGGTAATTCTCACAATATTGTACACTTTGTTATTATTATTGTATCTGTTATGATAATCTGTGATCAGTGATCTTTGATGTTACTATTGCGATTGCATTGCGGTGCTACAAACCACACTTCATTGGTGAATTCTGCGAAACATTTAAAGAACACCAAGCCTTCTCAAACTTTTCCAAAAAGTTTAAGAGGAGGAAACACTTCCTAACTCATTCTATGAGGTATAGCATTACTCTGTTACCAAAGCCAAAGACACTATAAGAAAACTTGACATACTGCTGAAAGCTGGATTGGCTATATACTCTAAGGGAAAGGAAAAATTTTTTGTTTACTGGAAGTACTTGTTTGTCTCATCCTGCACTTGTACAATTCAGTCTCCGTAAGTGCTTTCACATCCCCTTCTCTATTATGCCCAATCCTAAATTCTTTTTTGCATACTGTGTAGTATGCTGTTTTAATTATTTACCTCCCTAATCAGTTGTATGTATGTTTATAGCCGTCATTAAAATGTCTTTTCCTGGATGTCTGGATCATGCTGGCGTTGGTACTATAATCACACTTATTTTTATTGTCTGAACTCTTAGAAAACATTGTCATAATATTTACAATGTTAAAAATTAAACTAGCACAATAATTGGTACAAAGCAGCATAGTTAATCCAACTTAAACACTCCTGAATGCTTATGATGGCAATGCACTTAAGTCATACACTTAAATCCCAACATTCCAAAGTGACCCAACAATGGGTAGTCCATTATTGTAAATTGCAAATTATGGTCGCCAACCTCAGGGATGGGGGTAAAATAGCAATAGCGCCTAGGAAAAGGCACAGAATCTATGCCATATTGACTTGACAATAATAACCGTCCCTTTCAGCCCTACTTTTTGGGCCATCTAGTGGGTTTTGTACCTTTCGTCATATTTTTCCCACTCATCCAGGGAAACTGGGACTTCTGAAGCCTCAGGGAGGGACTTCCCGGGACACAGCGGACTTTTGCTGCTAATCCTATAATAGTTTCAGGCAAAGAGGGACCGTTGGTCACCTTACGCAGTCTCCCCCTACATTCCATCAGCGTCCTCCTTTTCCCAGGCTCCCCACTTCCTTCCTTCTCCCCTCTCCGTTGTCCCCTTGCCTCTGTCCCCAGTCTCTCACTCCTGGTCCCTTAGTTTCCCATTCTCTGTTCTTATGTCTTGCGTCTTTTTGTCCCTTAGTCTTTCTCATTTCCGCACTTTCTCCTTTATTTTGTACATCCATCTCCTCTTCCCTGTCTCAATTTTCCTCCTTTTTTTAAAGTTGGCCCCTGCAACTTATTACTGCGCAGTATTGTAATATCTCCCTCGGAGGGTTTCTTATCATTACTCTCAATAAAAGTTCAGTATTACTGTTATCCCCTGCCGAAGTGATCGTTCCCACCATGGTGGCCCCAGCCTCCCACAGAGGAATCGCCCGGGAGAAGACCGTACCATTTACAAACACGTTTAATTGGAATCGCCAATGAAAATATTGTACCATTCTAAATTCTTCGCCTTTCAACATAAGCATCCTTAAATGGAGGACAGTAGCACTCCAACTTCTTCTCCAATCCTATGAAATCTGTCTGCAAAAGTGTGGACTTTACTACTCGTGTCGTAGGCCTCCTTTCCGTCGTCTTCCCCTCCCTTCGCAGTCACTGTGGTACAGTCCACATTCGGGCTCAACACCTGGCGAATCCTCCGCTTGTACTGAGATGCCCGGGATCTCAAAATGGCGGCCCCATGCGGAAACAGCGCCTCGGAGCAGTCATGTTGCCTCCTGAACAAAGCCGCTGAAGATGAAGAATGGGCAAAATCGCCCCGTACGGAACAGCGCAGCCTCAGGAACCCGTTACCTGGCTCGCGAACAGGAAGCGGGAGAGTTCGCCAATATGGATGTGACAGCGGTTCCCATTAAGCGGTGATAGGATTTTTGGGACCTGATAATCAAGCTAGGGGTCAGCAGGGGGGTTTATGGGTTGAGTCTGGGATTGGTATTGGGGCAGGGTTCCTTGGGGTTCAGTGACGAGGTCTATGAGTTCAGTGTTGGGAACATGTGGGGGTCATTAGCAGGGAGGGCTGTGTGATCTGTGGGTCAGAGATGGAGTGTCTGCGCTGAGTGATGGGAGTGTACGTGTGGCCAGTGACTTATGGACCTGTATGACCAGTGCTATATGGTGGTGGGGATGGATGTGTTCTGTGGGGTTTGTGATTTCTGGACCTGGCAATTCAGTGATTTTAAGGGCCAAGGGCTGTTCAAGTTAGTTCCAGCTTACTAGAACAGGCCTCACTTTGCAATCTCTGCAGGTCACAGACTACTCGCAAGTTGAAAACCTTCAGAAGTTTTCTCAAAACCACTCGTCCCCTCCATAACTCGTGCCTTCACAGAAGAAAACATCCTTCGAGTAAATATCAAAACAAATATTAAAGGAATGGGATCATTATTGTCAATTCTTTCTAGCCCAAATAAACCAGGAATACGCTGTGGTTGAATAAGTTAGGAGGCTGAGTTAGGATGAATCAGTTCAGCGCTGTCACCACAGGGAACTGTTGGGGTATGTATCATCAGTAAGAATGTGTTAGAAAGTATTTGCAGGATTTGGCTTTGTGTTAGGTGATTTTAGGGAGTGGTTAAGGAAGTGGGCCTTACTCTGGATTGAATGCTGTTAGGAAACAGAGTAATTCAGTGATTTTTATTTTTTAAAAAATCTGGGAATTTCAATAAATTTTATTTAGAAGGAGGAAAGGCTAGACTGAAGCTAATAAGTAAAAGTAATAGCTAAAGAAGTAGCAGACGGGAGGGGAGAGAGGGATGATTGGTATTTTGTGGAATGAACAATATTGGTGTTTTGTCATTACATGATGTCAGAGTAATCTTGTTTTTGTTTTGATCTGTCCTGGTCACATAGTGGCCTTATGTGATGTTTATGTTCAGTGTAATTGTTTATATTAAGTAAGAGAGTTGTGAGTGCCAGACAGGTTCTTAGATATCAAGGCATTCTAAGGCATATTCTCTTTCTTATTATGAAAGGTGTAGTTTCAGTCTTGCTTATTCGTAAGTTTACTGAAATAGTTTATGTTCTATTTAACAAATATTTATTGGACATCTGCTGTTTACTCTATGGAGGGCTGGGTGTTCAGACATTAACATGACTATTTGATTGTTTCCTTCCTGATTTATTTTGACAAACCCTGGGATAGCACATATGAAACAATCTCTTTATCATGATATTCCCCCCTTGCTCTGAATGAGCTCAGCTCTGTCTGCATGATGTATCCCAGACTGAAAAGAGTTTACCAGCTAAGTACCTTCCTGCATTGTAGTATATTCCCGTTTATTGTTCCAACCTGTCAGTAATTTTTTATACAGACAACTGCCTTGTTGAAAATCAGCAATAAAAATTTAAATCAAAGAAATCTTAAAATCAGCAATTTTAATCCACAAATGTTGATTTATCAAGAGAATTTGCTGGTTTGGAGTAAAATATAAAAGAGCTTGTCTTACTCAGTTTGGGCTGCTGTAACAGAATACCACAGATGGAGGACCTTAAACAGCAAACATTTATTTCTCGCATTTCTGGAGGCAGAGAAGTTCAAGATCAAGGTGCTAGCAGGTCTAGTGTTTGCTGATAGTACTCTTCCTGTTTTGTAAACTTCTCATTGTATCGTCACAAGGCCAAGAGAAAAATCATCTCTCTGATGTTTCCTGTTATAAGGGCATTAATCCCATTTATGAGGGCTCTCATTTCATGACCTAATTACCTCCCAAAGACCCCACTTCCCAATACCATCACATTAGAATTGCAACATTTGAATTTTGGAGGGACAAACATTCAGTCCATAACAGAGCTCTTAGAATTTTGTATGCTGCTTTGGTTTAGGAAATAAGGGAATACACTCCTTAATTTTCCTCTTGGTTACTCCCATTCTTGTCTCAGGGAACATCTGCAGTTAATATATATTTCTTCATGATATCCATGATTATTGTCTTAAGATAGTTCTACAAATAGAAATTCAAATAGAATTGCTGGTTCAAAGGGGAACAGTTAGGTGTTTGTAAATCCACAGGAAACATATCTGCATTTATCTAATTAAAAATACACCTTGCCCTATGTGATCAAATTATACACCTAGTTCTGTATGATCATATAGTCACAAAAGGACTAAAGGTGGATACCTCCTTCACATGGTGTTTGCTATAAGGGTCAAACAACCTTCTCCCACAGGATGGCCTATTATCTACCTGACTTCTGATGGTGGTTGTTTAGAGACTGGTGAATGTTAGTTCTGGCCCGTAAAAACTCCATTCTTTCTTCCAGACCTGATTCCTCAGACCTCTGCCCTATTGGAAGGGAAGCAGAAAATGATCAGGTCTCAGGTGAGCTGCTTATTTTGTATTTGGTTACTTGGTTTCCATACAATCAAATGGAAAAATATAGAAAGCTAAAAATTAGGATTAAGAAGATGTAGAGAGAACAAACGATAAATATTTGGAAACAGCTTCTATGTAATATGCCAATTATGTGGTTTAAACCTTATAAAACCATTATTAGAGTACAAATATATATATATATAGTATGTTCATATCACTATATTTTACCAAAGTATATAAGGTATAAATGTGTCTGATCTTTATAGCAGTCCCAGTGGAAAGGTGGAGGACATGATAAACATGATTTTCATTCTCCACAAAGGGAAATCAGCTGAATTTTCAATGAGAAGAAAATATTTCCTGCCTTTAGGAGTAAAATAAATTTATTTTTTGGGGGGAGTCCTCCTATAAGTGCTATCCTTACCTAAACTCCCGTATAAATGTATCAATAGATGTTTTTGTAGTTGTGTCTTAATATATTTATTTTAGATTTAGTTATGATTCACTGGCAAAGGCTTGGAATGCAGAAGTCTCAGATTCTCCATAGCTTTTGCTATAGTTTCAGGGTTTGTGGGGCTGTTCCCCACAAACCCTTAAAGTTGTGGGGAACCCTTATTTAAGTTCCCCAACTTAAAGTCATTTCTTTCTCTGCTCTTAAATGTATAAAGTCATTTTACTATTTTTTTCCTGGCTCAAGTTACGTATAATTGGTGTAAACATTTAAAACAATATAATAAAGGTAAAAAATTTAAAAATGAAATGGCTTTCACTTCTTCCTTCCTCTTGGGATATCCATATTAATAATTTGTGCTGGGTGTGCAGTGGAAATGACAGATTCTATTGTTTTAAAAATGAAAATTCTCAACTTTTTCTGATAACTATCTAGTTTTCCCAATACCATTTGTTGAATAACTTACTTATTAGAAATGCTTCCTTTATTATTTATTAAATTCCCATTTGTGATTAGGTTTCTTCTTGCTTTTCTATTCTCCTGATGTGTCTGTTTTTTGCTAAAGACAAAATTTTACATCATTTTTCTCAAAAGGCATGATATAGAATTAGGCACATGGTTTTGCAAACTATAGTGGAAATAATGAGAATGATCGCTTCTGATTGAGCAAGAATGTGCTGTTATAGGGTCCAGTGTCATTGGAGGATGTGGCTGTGGATTTCACCCAGGAGGAGTGGCAGCAACTGGACTATGCTCAGAGGACCCTGTACAGGGATGTGATGCTGGAGATCTATAGCCACCTGGTCTCAATGGGTAAGGATAGCTCCCCTGAATAACTCAGAGTTGTCCAATCAAGTGCCTCTCCCTTAACTGATTGAGTTAGGTGGGTTCCTGACCTATAATGACTTTGTGCTCTTTCCTTTCTCTAGTGAACGTTCTTTACTTTGCAGAGGGTCACTGGACAGCTTATTGTGGGCTCCTGCAACTGCAGTTTCTCTTCTTTCTACAGTGTAGTCAACCCAATTCCTTTATGATTTCTCTATAATAGGATATCCAGTTTCCAAACCAGATGTCATCTCCAAGTTGGAACAAGAAGAGCCATGGATCATAAAGAGATACATACCAAATTGGATCTATCCAGGTGAAAATGTGGCAGATGGGAGACAAGAGAAATAAATGCTCAGTTGCTTTATTTTATTTTTATCTGGCTTATGGCTGAGGCTTAGATCTCTACCCAGATTGCTATCTCCTATTTCTTCTTGCTCCTGTGGAGAGCATGTAGTAGGCATTCAACAACTAACTCATTAATAGTGAGCCATGTACAAAAAGAGGTATTTCTTTTTGGTTCACTCAACATTCATATCTGCAGTGTCTTCCTAAAAGAAATTCAAAGGCAATAGAAGCAAATGCCTTTCAGGAACATAGGTTGTATAAGAAAAGGTAAGTCATCATGATTCATGGCTGTATAAAATTACATGTCAAATATAGTTATGTTTTAGGAGTTTGTGAAAATTATAGTTTGAAGAGATGTGGTAAAATTTAAGAAGGTATTTTTCAGAGCATGTAGCAGCTGCTCTGAATCATATCCTCAGTGTGGCTTAGGCAGAAGGAGGGCAAGGGCCTGTAGGAAGGACTTCTACAAATCTTTAGTTAGGAATTAACATAATTTTTCTGATGGAAATTCGCTAGGCTTACTTGACTTCAGTCAGAGATATTTATTAGGGGGTAGTGGAATATAAGCTTGGAAACACAGTGTGGATGATACACACAGTTAATGTTTTATTAGCCATACTATCTTAAGCCATTTATATTGCTATAAAGGAGTGCCTGAGGCTGGGGAATGTATAAAGAAAAGAGGTTTATTTGTCTCATGGTTCCACAAGCCATACAAAACTTCCACTCATGGCAGAAGGTGAAGGGGAGCAGGCATTATATGGTGGGTGGGGGCGGGGGTGGTGAGGGAGGTCCCAGGCTCTTGTTAACAATCAGTTCTTGAGGGAACTAATAAAGCAAGAACTCGTTACTGCAAGGACAGCATCAGGCCATTCATGAGGGATCCCCAAATGACCCAAATACCTCCCACTAAGTCCCACCTCTAATATTGATGATCAAATTTCAACATCAGGTTTGGAGGAGACAGAGATTCAAGCTATATTACCCTGACATTTTTTGTTGTTATATACAGCTGAGACATAACTCACATGACATACAATTCACCCATTAAAAGTAAACAACTGAGTGATTTTTAGTATATTCATAGATATGTGCAACCATCACCATAGTCAATTTTAGAACACTTTCATCACCTCAAAAAGAAACCCTGTACTCTTTAGCTATCACTCCTCTATTCACTTTCTCCATAGCCCCAAGCAACCACTAATCTCTCTGTTTCAATAGATTTGCCTATTCTGGACATTTTATATAAAATGAGCCATATAATATGTGGTCTTTTTTGATTGGGTTCCTTTTCTAAACATGATATTTGCAAAGTTCATCCACATGTATCAGTAGCATGTATCAGTACTTCATTCCTTTTTTTGGCTGAATAATATCTCATTGTATGGATATATGACATTTTGTGTATCCGTTCATCAGTTGATGGACATTTGGGTTATTACCACCATTTAGCTGTTATGAATGATGCTGCTGTAAACGTTCAACTAACTACAAGTTTTGATGTGGACATATGTTTTATTTTTTCTTTGGTATGTACCTAGGAGTGGAATTCCTAAGTTATACAGTAATTTTATAGTTAACCATTTGAGGAATTGCCAGATGTTTTTCAAAAAGTGGCTGCTCTATTTTATATTTTCCTCCAGCAGGGTCTGAGGATACCAGTTTCTCCTTTTGGACTCTAACTACAGTAATGGGTGTGAAGTGCTGTCTCATTTTTGTCTTGATTTGCAGTCCTCTGATGATGAGCCTTTTTTCATGTGCTTATTAGTCATTTGTATACCTTCTTTGGAGAAATGTCTATTCACATCCTTTGCCCATTTTTGACTCTAACTACAGTGATGGGTGTGAAGTGCGATCTTATCACTATCCCTCTGATTTTGACACCAAAAGTATGAGCAACAAAAGAAAGCAATAGTCTTCAATAAATGGTGCTGAAATAACTGGATAGCTACATACAAAAGAAGTTAGTTGGAACTTAAAGCATAGGTAAAAATTAACTTAAAATGGATCAAAGACTAAATGTAAGAGCTAAAGTTATAAAACTCTTAAGAAAAAAAAAAACCCACAGGGGTAAATCTTCATGACCTTGGATTTGGAAATGGATTCCTGGATTTGACACCAAAAGCATGAACAAGAAAAGAAAAAATTTAAAAACGACTTCATCAAAATTATAAACTCTTGTGCTTCAAAGGACATTATTAAGAAAGTGAAAAGAAAAGCCACAGAATGGGAGAAACTAGTTGCAAATCACACATCTGATAAGAGACCTATACCTATTGCAAAAACCACAATTACTTTTGCACCAACCTAAAAGAATATAATGAACTTTCATTACTCAATAATAAAAGGCAAAGAATCCAATTCAGAAATGAGTAAAGGATCTGAATAGACATTTCTCCAAAGGTGTACAAATGACTAATAAGCACATGAAAAGATGCTCATCATCAGAGAACTGCAAATCCAGACAACAATGAGATGGCACTTCACACCCATTAGTGTACTTATAGTCCATTTTGAGTTATTTTTTGCATATAAAGTTCCAACTTCCTTTTTTTGCATGTAGCTATCCAATTATTTCAGCACCACTGATTGAAGACTGTTCTTTTCTTTTGTTGTTCATGCTTTTGGTGTCAAATCTAAGAATCCATTTCCAAATCCAAGGTCATGAAGATTTACCCCTGTGGGTTTGTTTTCCCTAAGAGTTTTATAATTTCAGCTCTTATATTTAGTCTTTGATCCATTTTAATTTTTGCATATGGTATAAAGTTCCAGCGTCCTTCTTTTGCATGAAGCTATCCAGTTACTTCAGCACCATTTATTGAAGACTATTCCTTTCTCATTTAGGAGTCTTGGTACCCTTGTCAAAAGTCAACTGACTATAAATTTAAGGTTTTATTTTTGGATTCCTAATAATATTCTATTCATCTATTTATGTATCCTTATGCCAGTACCATACTCTCTTGATTATTGTGTTCATAGTAAGTTTTCAAACTGAGAAGTGTCATTTCTCCAACTGTGTTCTTTTTCAAGATTATTTTGACTAGGGCTCCTTGCAATTCCATATGAATTTTAGAATCAGTGTATCAATTCTACAAATAAACTCCTTTGGGTTCTCATAGGGATTGCATTGCACTTACAGATCTGTTTGAGGAGTTTTACCATCTCAATATTAAGTCTTTTGACCCATGAATGCAAGATGTCTTGCCATTTATTTAGAACTTTAGTTCCTCCAATAATGTTTTATAGTTTTCAGAGAATAAGTTGTGTTATTCTATTTGATGTTATTGTAAATGGAATTGTTTCCTTAATTTCATTTTCAGATTGCTCATGGCAAGAATATGGAAATACAGTTGATTTTTGTATATTGGTCTGGTATCTTGAACCTTACTAAACTCACTTATTAGTTCTAATTGTTTCTTAGTTGATTCCTTAGGATTTTCTGTATAAAGATTTTGTCATCTACAGATAAAGACAGTTTTAAATATTTCTGTCCATATTGGATGCTTTTTAATTTTTTTTCTTGGTTAGAACCTCCAGTACAATGTTAAATAGAATAGCGAAAATGGACATCCTTGCCTTGTTCTTAATCATATGGGGAAACAACTAGTGTTTCACCATTAAGTATGATACTAGCTGTAGGTTCTTCCTAGATGCCCTTTATCAGTTTGAGGAAGTTTTCTTCTACTCCTGGTTTGTTGAGTGCTTTTATCATGAAAATGTGTTGGATTCTGACAAATGCATTTTCTGCTTTTATTAAGATGCTCTATTTATATAGTGTTTTATTGATTTGTAATTAATTGGGGGATAGTAAACTAACTTTATATTCCTAGACAAATCTCACTTGGTCATGGTATATAATTATTTTTGTATGTTGCTGGATTTCTTTGCTAGTTATGTAGGGGGTCTGCAAGACCACCATTGGTTTGATGATTTGCTAGAAGGACTCATAGAACCCAGAAAAGCTGTTATACTCATGTTATACCTTATTACAGTGATAGAGTTTACTAGTCTAAGTCTGGACTTTTGTTCTTGGGAAGATTTTTATTTACTAAGTTTCTTTCCTTGATATAAATCTATTCAGATTATCTACTTTTTCTTGAGTCAGCTTTGGTAATTTGTGTCTTTCAAGGAATTTTAAAATTTCATCTAAATTGTCAAAGTCATTGACATAAACTTTTTCATAATATTCTTTTATTGGTCATTTGTGTTTGTAGCATCATTAGATGTCTTTAATCCTTGATATTGCTACTTTATGTCTTCTCTCTTTTTCTTCACCAGTAGCTAAAATATATCAATTTCATTAATTTTTAAAAATAATTAGGTTTTGATTTCACTAATTTTTATCTATTGTTTGTCTGTTTTTTATTTCATTGATTTCCATTCTGATCTTGATGTTTTTTCCTTTCTACTTATTTTTGGTTTAATTTGCTCTTTTTTTTCCCCTAGCTTTTTAAGTTCAAAGCTTAATCAATGATTAGAAACCTTTTTGTTGGCTAATATAAGCATTTAAATAGAGGTAGTCCTCGTTTTGTGTGGTAATGGGGAACCATAAAAATGACTACTGAAGCTGAAACTTTGCAAAGTCATCTTCATAATCAGTGGGAAAAATTACAATGGTTTTGTGACCATTAAGAATTTTTTCCAAAACTTTAAAAGCTGTTTTATTGTTTGTTATAAACATATAGGAAATGAAAACACAGTAAAACTAATATTTATTTATTACCCTGAAATTTAAAACATTGGCAGCATTTTGAATGTGTTTTTTTTTCCCCAAAAAACTTGTGAAGAGTAGTTTTAACAGTGTTTGCCATCTTCTTGTATAACTTATGATATGGAATGAGCATGTTTTCTATACCTAGGTGAATTGTCATAATCCTTTCTAAGTTTGGATCCATTCCAATATTTTATCCTTTGTGCTTACAATATTGTGAAATATGTCCAGGAGTTTATGTGAAGATTTTTTTTTGCGACATCACTTTCTTTGGACTACCTTTGTCCTTGTCATCCAACCACTTTTTATATTTATAGTAAGTCAATAAGTTTGCTTTTACTCAATTCCTCTAGCTTTGTATCTAAAGTCTCTTGAAGGGCAGCAGTGTCGACATTTCCACAGTCAGCCATCTTCTACTCAAAAACAGTATTGTTAATGTTGTTTTCTTGCTGAATTTTTGTCTTTGTTGTCCAGTTCACTGTTCTAATTATCAGTTTTTGTAAAATTTCATGTGGGCTTATCACTGGGAGACAAGCAGGGAACATAAACTACACACTTTGCTCTCTGTGAGCATACTGGATGACAGATGTGCAACTAATAATCATCGACAGACTTTGAAATAAGTGAAATGACTGGTCACTGATCATGATGTGTATCTGTACATATATAATGATTTGTAGACTGAAGAGCTAGCAGTATAGTTTGTACTCCATGCCATTATTCACAGATACTATATTGAAGTTTGAACTGTATTGCTGGCAGACTGGCATTATTTAGCTAACCTGTGGTAACTGAAATTCCTGCATGTCAGAATTCTGCAAAGTAAGTACTACCTGTATCTATATATTTTTTCTCTAAGCACTGCTTTAGTTTTATCTCACAAATTTTGACATTTTGTGTTCTCATATTAATTAAATTCAAGTTACTTTCTAATTCCTCTTTTGACTTTCTCATTGACACATAGGTTATTTTATAAGTGTGTTTAATTTCCTAATATTTGGGGGGACTTCTGAGATGTCTTTTTATTATTTATTTCTAATTAATTCCATTATGGTTGGTTAATATACTCTGAATGATTTCCAGTCTTATAAAATTATTGCAATTTGTTTTCAGGTCAAGAATACAGTCTATTCTGATGAATATCCATGTGTCCTTGAAGTGAAAGTGTATTTTGTTATTAGATGGGTGTTTATAGATGTTGATTAGATCAGATTGGTTGGTACTTATTGGTGTTTTATTTGTCTACTTTTAAAATAAATAATTGTTAAGAGGAGTATTAAAATTACTAGCTGTAATTGTTAATTTGTCTTATTTTTTCTTTTATTTTTGTCAGTTTTATGTATTGTGGGGCTCTTTCTATAGGCGATATACATTTATCATTGTTACATCTTTTTGCCGTAGTAATCCTTTGGCAGCATCATTTGAAATGTACCTTTCATTCTAATAATATTTGTTGTCTTAAAGTGTATATTTTGTGATACTAACACAGCTACTCCAACTCAAACACAATTTGTGTGATAACTTTTCCTATCCTTTCATTTTCAAGCTTTTAAAGTGAATGTCTTTTAGACAACATATAGTTGGTTCTTACCGTTTTATCCAGTCTACAATTTCTGTCTTTTGATTGGAGTATTATTGCATTCCCAGTTAATTTCATTATTGATTTGATTTGATTTGTCCTTTCCATTTTACTACTGGTTTAATTTGATTTTTGGCCTCTTTTTCTTTTATTGTTTTCTTTTATATTACAGAACTACTTTTTAGTATATTAATTCCTCTGTTAAATTTTTAGCTGTAGTTCTGTGTTTATCTGGAAATGTCTTTCGTTTTTGTGTGTGTGAGGAGAATGTTTTTCTGGGGATTACAATATGATATTTAGCCTCTTACAACCTACTTCAAGTTAATGCTGCTTTTTTTTTCTTGGAAAAAATATAGAAATTTTGCACTAGCATAGCTCCATTCCCTACCCCTCTTGACCATCCTGTACTCCTTTGTCCTTTGTGTTCATATGTATGTCATAAATTCAACAATACAGTGTTATATTTGCTTTTGAAAGTCTTTTAACAAAATTAGAAGAAAAGAGAAAAAAGTGTTTACATTCAGTTTACCTACTGTGTTAGTCCATTTTCTGCTGTTATAACAGACTGGGAAATTTACAATGAACAGAAATGTATTTGGCTCATGATTCTGGAGCCTGGGAATTCCAGGAACATGGCTCTGACATCTGGGTGAGAGCCTTCATGCTGCATGGCAGAAGGCAGAACAGCAACAGAATGTATCAGAGTAAAAGGAAGGGAGCCAAACTCATACTGTTATCATGAACCGCCTCTCACGAAAACTAACCCACTCCTGTGACAACAACATTAAAGCATTCATGAGGGCAGAGCTCTCATGACATAATCACCTCTTGAAGGTCCCAACTCTCAACACTGTTGCATTGGGAATTAAGTTTCCAACACATGAACTGTGAGGGGCATTCAAACTGTAGACCTGAATATTTAAAAAAATGTAACATCCTGTGTATTTGAGATACCATTGATATTCGGCTAGATGGTAGATCTGTTCTGCTAGCAACATGTTTTTGTTTATCTGAAATGACTTCATTTTGCCATCATTTTTAAGGGAGATTTTCATTGAATATAGAATTCTTGGTTGACAAGTTGTTTTCCTTCGACACTTTTAATATGTTATTCTAATGTTTTCTGGCCTCCATTTTTTGTTCTTGAAAAATCAACTGACAGGCCGGGCACGGTGGCTCATGCCTGTAATCTCAGCACTTTGGGAGGCCAAGGCGAGTGGATCACGAGGTCAGGAGTTTGAGACCAGCCTGGCTAAGATGGTGAAACCCCATCTCTGCTAAAAATACAAAAATTAGCCAGGCACAGTGGCAGGCATGTGTAATCCCAGCTACTCAGGAGGCTGAGGCAGGAGAATCACTTGAAACCAGGAGGCACAGGTTCCAGTGAGGCAAGATCATGCCACTGCATTCTAGCCTGGGCAACAGAGCAAGACTCCATCTCAAAAAAAAAATAATAATAATAAAAAGAAAAAAGTCAACTGACAATTCTATTATTCTCCTATGTATGAGGTGTTATTTTCCTCTTGCTGCTTTCAAGATTTTCTTTGTCTTTATTTTTCAGTAGCTTAATTGTTATGTGTCTAGGTATCCTACCTGTGGTTTATTCAGTTTCTTGGATCTGTAAGTTAGTGTTTTCTAGCCAATTTGGTAATATCTCAGACATTTTTTCAAATACGTTTTCCACCTCTTTCCTACCTTACTGTCACTCAAATTACACATGTGCTGAAATGCTTAATATTGTTTCACAGATCTCTGATGTTCTGCTTATTTTTCTTAATTTTTTTTTCATTTTGCCCTTTGGATTGGATAATTTCTAGTGGTCTTCAAGCTTACTGATTCTGATTTTCTCATCTACTTTTTCAAATCTACCGAGGAGCTCATCTGGTGGAATTTTCATTTTAACCTTAGAATTTCCATTTGGTTCTTTTATCTTTAAATTTGTTTTTAAGTTTACATAAAATGAAGTGTACTCTTTCTTTAAATTTTGACAGTGGCATAGATTCATTTAGCTACCATCACAATCATAATATAGACCAGTTCCATTGCTCTTAAAATTTTGTTTACTACCACTTTTTATTGTTATATACTTTTTTCTTCTTTGAAAGTAGTTCTTTACTAATCCTTTAGTATGGTTTTCTTTAGTTATTTTAATATATTTACAGCAGCTTCTTTGAAGTCTTTGCTAAATCCAACATCTGTGCACACTTGGAGCATTTCTATTGATTTTCTTCCTGAGTATGGGTTACAGTTTTCTGCTTCTTTACATGTCTAGTAACTTTAGGTTGAAAACTGTACATTGGAGATAATTTGTTGTAGTATTCTGGACTCCTCTTGTTCTTCTGACAGTGGAGGTTTTATTTTACAGATAATTTATTGAGACTCAAACTGTGACATCTCTTTTCCCCATGGTGTGCTATTGCTCATGTCTCTGCTTATTTTTTTATATATTTATTTTATTTTTAAAGTCCTAGCCCCCAGTGGACTCCCCTGCCCTTGCATAAAATAGAGATGAACTAGTGATTTGGGCAGAGGCTATATTAGACATCAAAAGCCAGTAAAGCTTCCACACATTGACACCTAAATTGTGCATGGGTTAGAACACTTCAAAGGTATAGCAAGCTTGCAAGTCTTTCTAGATTTTCAATCACTGCTTGGCTCTCTAGGGTCTCCTTGCACAAACGCTTTGGCAACCTGGTGAGGATATATGAAGAGTTTGTTATTTCAGATTTGTTTTTTGTTTGTTGTTTTTTTGTTTACAAAGAAACAGGTCTCACTATGTTGCCCAGGCTGGTCCCAAACTTGTAGCTCAAATGATCCTCCTGCCTCTGCCTCCCAACGTGCTGGAATTTCAGTTGACATGTCCAACCTATTATTTCAGTTTTTTAATGACTCTGTTGCTTCCAGTTTCTCCTTGTTAAATATTTAGCCACTCTACTATAGTGTCAAACTGGGTTTCTCACCTCTGTTTTTAATGCCACATGAACTACGGGTGAGAGTTGCAGACAACCTAGGAAAGAATGCCATAACTTTACTTTCTTACCCAATGAAATAACAGTTTTTGATTAATAAACATTTTATAATTTGTGGCCTTTCTAATTTTTCATTGCTCTGATTTGGTTGTTTTAAAAATCATTTTATTTCATATTATATTTGTTTTCTGAGTAGAGGACTAAATCTTTATTATATCTGTTTTTTTTTTTTTATTTTTTCAGACAGAGAGAGTAGACTTGACACCCCTCAACTGGATATATTTAGAGATGTTTTCTTCCATAAGGTGACACTGGAAAGTATTACAGGGGATCGTTCATTGTACTCCATTTTAAAAGTCTGGCAAGGTGATGACCAGCTGGAGAGAGATCAGGAAAACTGAGACAAATTTGTCAGGCAAGTTGTAGTCATCAACAACAAAAGAATATCTGAAGAGTCAGGTCATCCATATAATATATTTGAAAAAATATTTCATGACTGCACAGACCTAGATGCTTCAAAACAAAGACTGTGTAAGTGTGATTCATTTGAAAAGACCTTGAAACCAAATATTAACCTAGTGAGTTATAATAGGAATTTTGCAAGAAAAAACATTGATGAAAATTTTAGATGTGGGAAAACACCTAGCTACAGTTCTTGCTATTCTAAGCATGAAAAAATTCATAATGGAATGATACACTGTGAAGCTACTCAGTGTGGAAAGATTCTTAGCAATAAACAATCTCTTATTCATTATGTGAATGTTGAAACTGGGGAGAAGACCTGTGTATGTGTTGAATGTGGAAAATCCTTTCTCAAGAAGCCACAGATTATTATACATCAAAGAATTCATACTGGAGAGAAACCTTATGATTGTGGTGCATGTGGAAAAGCCTTCAGTGAGAAGTCACACCTTATTGCATATCAGAGAACTCATACTGGGGAGGAACCTTATGATTGTTCTGAATGTGGAAAAGGCTTTTCTCAAAAATCATCCCTCATTGTACATCAGAGAGTTCACTCTGGGGAAAAACCATATGAATGTAGTGAATGTGGGAAAGCCTTCTACCAAAAATCACCCCTCATTATACATCAGAGAATACATACTGGGGAAAAGCCCTATGAATGTAGAGAGTGTGGGAAAGCCTTTTCCCAGAGTCACAGCTGATTATACATCACAGAGCTCATACTGGAGAGAAGCCATATAAGTGTACTGAATGTGGGAAAGCATTCTGTTTTATACATAAAAGAATTCACACTGGTGAGAAAACCTACAAATGTGCTCAGTGTGAGGAAGCCTTCAGCAGGAAGTCAGAACTCATTATACATCAGATAATTCATACTGGGGAGAAACCGTATGAATGTACAGAATGTGGGAAAACATCTGCAAGTCACAACTCATCATACATCAGAGAACCCACACTGGAGAGAAACCCTATAAATGTACCAAATGTAGAAAATCCTTCTGTCAGCAGTCACATCTCATTGGACTTCAGAGAATTCACATGGGAGAAAAACCTTATGTATGTTCTGAATGTGGGAAAGCCTTTTCTCAGAAGTCTCACCTCCCGGGGCATTGGTGAATTCCTACAGGAGAGAAACCTTACATATGTGGTGAATGTGGAAAGACCTTTTCTCAGAAGTCAGACCTTGTTGTACATCAGATAATTCATACTGGAGAGAAACCCTATCGATGTACTGTATGTGGGAAGGCCTTCATCCAGAAGTCCCAACTCACTGTACATCAGAGAATTGTTACACTAATGAAATCATAAGAATGTCTCATAAGAATGGTCTGAACACAGAAAAGCCTTCAGGGTCAGTTCAAGCCTTAATAGTGCAACAACCAATGGATTTGATGATTTTGGGGACTACATCTTTGATAAAATTTTACAAGTGTACTCATGTTCCTAATGTATTTAATTCTTTATCAAAGATAACAGAGAAGTCAGTACGTAAATGATGGGCATTTTCACTATGGCATATAGAAGTTTTTCAATTGAGAAATGAATGATTAGCATAACAGACAAATTGCATGTACATCTCTTTTGAAGTTATGTGCTCCTGATTATACTATATAACAAGAATCATATATATGTGTAAGATTGTTAATGTTAGCCTAGTATAATTTTGGTTATGCAGTTCTTCACTATAGAGGACATCAAGAAAGTCTGCATTTGAAAATGCCAATATCTAGAAATTGTATTTGAGGGAAGGGACTTGCCATGCACTCCTAAATGTATATGTAAAATTTTTCTTGTAGAAAGAGACACTCATTTATAAATATCCCATGCCAGGTAAGGATGACACATAAGTAATTTCCAGTTGGTGAAACTATTCAACAGACATGAGGGGGAAAACCTATCACTAAGGTTCGTATCTATGTAGAATTTAGACAAACAAGGGGGAGGGAGGATGGGCTAAGTATTCTAGTTATCTTTCAAGAGAAAGTCTTTCAGGAGTGAATGTCTCACTGTTCTGGTCTACCCCTGAAAAGAACCTGTTCTGAGAAATACAAATGACATCAATCAGGCCCTATCTGAGGTGAAAGGCAGTGATGGAGAGACTGATAATGTAACCAGAAATTCTAAAGAACCTACAAGAAAGTTCTAGAACTAGTAAGATAGTTTCATAATATAGGATTCAAAGTTTGTTATAAAAAACAATTATATGGTTATATATTAGCAACAAGCAAATGGAAAACTCAAACATCCAATACCAAAATGAATTGGGATGTCATTAGCTCTCCCACCATACACAATTTCCCACCATGGTAGCAGTTTGCAAAAACAAAAGTAGGATCCTGATATTGCTAGCCAAGTTACAGATCGGTTCCATCACCACAAGGATCCCTCATATAGCCCTTTCATAGCCACACTCACTCTTATCTGTCCCTCAGCACCTGATCCCTAGTGACCACTAATCATTTCTGCAATTTTGTCATTTAAAGAATGTACTATAAATGGAATCATATGGTATGTGACCTTTGAGTACAGCTTTTCTTACTCAGCATTATTCCCTGGAGATTCATCCAATTTGTTGTATGTAGTGGTAATTTTCTCCTGGAGTGAGGTCAGCAAGATGACAGAATAGAAATTCTCTGGCTCTGATCTCCCTCACAGAAATCAAGTAGCAACTATCCATAGACAAGCATATTTTTGTGAATATCCCAGAGCAAAGGAGTAAGTTTGAGGTACCCCTTGGATTGCAGAACTGAAAAAATCTGAAGGTTAAAAAGAATGGTTTCAGCCGGGCATGGTGGCTCACACCTGTAATCTCAACACTGGGAGGCCGAGGTGGGCGGATCACCTGAGGTCGGGAGTTCGAGACCAGCCTGGCCAACATGGAGAAACCCCGTCTCTGCTAAAAATACAAAATTAGCCAGGTCTGATGGCAGGTGCCTGTAATCCCAGCTACTTGGGAGGCTGAGGCAGGAGAACCGCTTGAACCCGGAAGGCAGAGGTTGCAGTGAACCGAGATTGTGCCATTGCACTCCAGCCTGGGCAACAAGAGTGAAACTTTGTCTCAGAAAAAAAAAAGAAGAATGGTTTCACTTTAGTGGTGTCACCCCTCCCTCACTTTGGCACAGCACCACACAAAGAAGATTCCCCAGGACCTATGGTTTCTACAGTGGGAAAAAAAAGTTGAAGATGAATATTTTGCTTCCCCACCATTCTGGGACCCATTACAGGATGCCAGACCTTATCTTGCCCCAAACAGAACATTGAGGATATCAGCAGGGATAGACCACCTGGGGTCAGTTAGAAACAAAGGGTGGGGATGGGGTTCACAGTGACCAGTGTCTTGACAATGGCTCTGCATTCTGGACAATGGAGATGCTTCATCACAGAAAATTGCCAACAGCATTACTCTACAAGGATGCACAGTCCTACAGCTTTTCCAGGCATCAGTCCTTAGCCAGCTTCTCTACCAGGACCTGGGGCTCTGCTTGAGCATTTCTGATGCTGGGAGGCAAGTGCAGGTTCACAAATGTCTGTGGAAGGGAGTAGCTGACCCCATCCAAACCCAGCATCCTAATGGCGGCTCCACTAAACCCCAGAGCTCGCTTAAGCACTCCCAAGGCCAGGAGGCAAGTGCAGAACTGCAAATATCTGTGGATGGAGTGTATGGCTCCACCAATCCCCAGCAGTCACGTGGTGATTCCAGAGACCTCACCCAACCTTATAGCCCAGCTCGTAGACCTGCCCACTTCCAGATTCTAAACAGCACTACAACCCAGTCAGGAAAGACAGCCTGAAACTCTATTCAATCAACCTGCAAAGCCCATACAGCAGCTCTGCCTGACTGGAGTCTGGCCAGTGGTCCCACCAGACAATGGAGCACATCGAGCAGTTCCACTTCACCTCACAGCACACACAGCAGCCCGGCACACTTAGAGAACTTTGTGGCAAGGTCTGCCTGTCCAGGTTTGCTGTTAGCTGGGCCATCCAGAATCCCAGGCTGACTTAAATTCTAAAAGTTTATCACTGCCAAAGAACAACTGCAAAGGTTGTAAGAGGTGGTTATTTCCTCAAAAATGCAGGCACTCTTACAAGTACACAAGGATTATGTTAAAATTAGGGAAATATTACACTACTAAAACTAATACATCTTCAATAATAGACCCTGAAAAATGGAGGTCTATGAAATGACTGATAAAAAATTTAGAATAACCCTCTTAAAGAAGCTCAGAGAACTACAAGAAAATGCAGATAGCAAACTAAATATTAATGGAATTTGGAAAACAATTCATGAACAAAATAAATTTAACGAAATAAAAACAGTTGAAAGATATAAATCCTGGCGATAATGACTACAATAACTGAACTGAGAAATTCAATAGAAAGCTTCAACAGAAGACATGATCAAGCAGAAGAAAGAATCAGTGAGCTTAAAGACAAGACATTTGAAATTATTTAGTCAGAGGAACAAAAAGAAAAGAATTTCAAACAATGATGAAGACTTATGGGAATTATGAGACACCATCAAGAGAATGAATATTCACACAATATAATTTTCAGAAGGAGAATGTAGAAAAAAGGAAATAATGGCTGAAATTTTTCAAAATTTGGAGAATAATAACAGCATCCAGGTATAAGACACCAACAGTGGCCTCCAATTAAATTCAACCAAAAGAATAGTTCACCAGGACACATCATATTCAAATTTTCGAAAATCAAAGACAAAGTATTCTGAAGGTAACAAGAGGTAAGAATTACATCATATTCAAGTGAGTCTCCCGAGATGAGATGAGATTGGGCACGTTCAGGGTGGCATGGCCGTAGACTCAAGTGAGTCCAAATATGGCTATCAGCAGATCTTTGAGCAGAAAGCCTGGAGGTCAGGGAAGAGAGTCAGACTATATATAATGTGCTGAAGGGTGAAAAAAACTACTAATCAAGAATACTTTACCTAACAAAGCTGTTGTTCAGAAATGAGGGAGAAATAAAAACTTTCTCAAACAAACAGAAGCTAAAGTATTTCATCACCACTCGGCTTGCCTTAAAGGAACTGCTAAAGGGATTTTGTTTCATTAAGCTGAAATAAAAGACTGTAAATGAATAACACAAAACATAGAAAAGTAAAAAGACCTCAATGGTATAAGTAATATAATCAACATTCAGAATACTCTGATACTGTAAGGGTGGTGAGTAAAGCAATATTATCTCTGCTATGAGGGTTAAAGGATAAAACTATTTTAAAAACCATAGCTACAATACGTTGTGAAGAAATACGAATTACAAAAAGATGTAAAATTTGACATCAATATCATAAAAGATGTTTTGGAAATTAATCTAGAGATTTTTGTACACAGTTAAAGTTAAGTTGTTATCAGCTTAAAATAACTATTATAAGAATAAGATTTTTAAAAGCCTCACAGTAGCCCCAAAGCCAAAAACCTATAGTAGTTGCACAAAACATAGTAAGTACGAAAAGCATACCACCAAAGGTAACCATCAAACCACAATGGAAAACAGCAAGAAGAAGAAAGAAACAATCTACTAAGCAACCAGAAAATAAATTATAAAATGGCAAGAGAAGGTCCTTACCTATCAATAATTACCTTTTTTGCAAATGAATTAAATTATCCAATCAAAAGACATAGACTGAATAGATGTAACAAACATAACCAAACTATATGCTGCCTACAAGATACTCATTTTACTAGTAAGGGCACACATTGAAAGTGAAGGAATAGAAAAAGATATTCCACACAAATCAGAATCAAAAGAGAGAAGAAGTAGCCATTCTCTTGTCAGAAAATAATAGACTTTAAGTTAAAATTTTAAAGAAGAGACAAAGTCTTTATATGATAATGATTGGGTCAATTCATCAAGAGGCTACAACAATTGTGAATTTATAGGCACCAAACATCAGAGCACTTAAATACAAAAAGGAACTATTAATTGATTTGAAGAGAGAGACAGACTGCAATATAATAATAATAGAAGACCTCAATACTACACTTTTAACAATAGACAGGTCATCTAGACAGAAAATCAATAAGGAAACATCGGACTTAAACTGTACTTTAGACCAAATGAACCTAACAGACACAGAACAATCCATCCAACAATAAAATACACATATTTCTTAAGTGCACACAACATTTTCTAGGATAGATCATACATTAGGCACAAAACAGGTCTTAACAAATTTAAGAAGATTGAAATCATAATAAGTATCTTCTTCAATCACAATGGCATACTACTAGAAATCAATAACAGTACTTCAAACTTATTCTATGAGGCTAGCATTACCCTAATACTAAACAGAAGAAATCTGGGAAAATTCTCAAATATGTAGAAATTAAGCAACATGCTTCTAACAACCAATGGGTCACAGAAGAAATGAAAATGGATGTGAAAAAAAATCTTCAGATAACCTAAAACTTATTGGATATGGCAGAAGCAGTCCTAAGAGGGAAACTTATACCAATAAGTGCTTATATCAAAAAAGATGATAGATCTCAAATAAATAACTTGATGATACACCTCCAGGAACTAAAAAAAGAAGAACAAATTAAAGTGATCAGAAGGAAGGAAACACTAAAGATCAGCACAGAAATAAAGAGATTAGGAAAACAGAAAAAATTAATAAAACTAAGAAATTTTTTAAAAAAATAAAATAGACAGACCCTTACCTAGACTCACTGAGAAAAAAGAAGGTTCAAATAGAAGCAAAAGAGGAGACATTACAACAGAGAGGACGGAAATACAAAAGATCATACGAAATTACTATGGACAACTATGTTTCAACAAATTGAATAATCTGGATGAAATGGATAACTTCCTAGACACATACAACTATGAAGACAGACTCATTAAGAAATAGAAAGCCTGAACAGACCAATAACAAATAAGGAGACTGAATCAGTAAAAGTCTTCCATCAATGAAAAGTCTATGTATTAGTCTGTTCTAATGCTGCTATGAAGAAATATCTGACACTGGGTAATTTATAAAAGAAAGAGGTTTAATTGATTGACAGTTCTGTATGGCTGGGGAGGTCTCAGGAAACTTACAATCATGGTGGAAGGGGAAGCAAACATGTCCTTCTTCACATGGTGGCATGATAGAGAAGGGCCAAGCAAAAGTAGGAAAGCCCCTTATAAAACCATCAGATCTTGTGAGAACTCACTATCATAAGAACAGCATAGGAGTTACTGCCCCCTTGATTCAGTTACCTCTAATTTGGTCCCTCCCATGACACGTGGGGATTATGGGAACTATAATTCAAGATGAGATTTGGATAGGGACACAGCCAAACCATATCAGTCTAGGACATGATGGCATCTCTGATGAATTCTACAAGACTTTTTTTTTAAAAGAAACAATATCAATCCTTCTCAAACTCTTCCAAAAATTAAAGTAGAATGTATACTTCTAAATTTATTCTATGAGGTTAGCATTACCTTGATACCAAAGCCAGACAAGGACAGTATAAGAAAACTACAGGGCAATATCCCCAAATGAATATAGATGCAAAAATCCTCAATAAAATACTAGCAAATCAAATTCAACAACACGCCAAAAAAGTTATTCACCATGAAGAAGTAAAATTTATTCTTGGAATGCAAGTATGATTCAATATACACCTATCTATAAAGGTGATATACTGTATCAGAAAAGTGAAAGATAAAAAACCCTAGGATCACCTCAATAGATTCAGAGAACACATTTGACAAGTTCAACACCCTTTAATCATTTAAAAAACTCTCAACAGATTAGGTATAGAGGGAATATACTTCAAAACAAAAAAGGCAATATACAGAAACCCATAGCTAGCATTACATTCAATGGTGAAGAGTTGAAAGCTTTTCCTCTAAGACCAGAGACAAGACAAGGATACCTACTTTTACCACTATTGAACATATTACTGCAAGTCCTAGCCACAGCAGTTAGGCAAGATAAATAAATAAAAGGCATTCAAATGGAAAAGAAAGAAGTTAAACTATCCCTGTGTATTGACATAATCTTATACACAGAATATCCAAAAGATGCCTCCAAAAAGCTGTTAGAACTGATAAATTCAGTAAAGTTTCAGTATATAAAATCAATACACAAAAATCAGTAGCCTTTCTGTACACTTATAATGAACTATCCAAAAAGGTAATTAATTAACTATTCCATTTATTAATAGCAACAAAACAAATAAATAACAATGGTAAATTTAACCAAGAAGCTGGAAGACCTGTATACTGAAAACTATAAAACAATGATGAAAGAAATAGAAGAAAAGTCATATAAAAGATTTCCCGTGTTCACATACTAGAAGAGATAATATTAACAATTTTGCAGAATTTGCTCATTTTTTCTAAGTTATCAAATTTATGATCATGAAGTTTTTTGTTGTATACTTTTATCACTCTTTTAATGACTGGGATTTATGGTGATATTCCCACTTTTAGTACTGATAATGGTTATTAGCATCTTCTCCCTTTTTATCTTTGTCTAATTATATGTTTATCAGGTTTGTTGACATTTTTAGAGAACTCATCTTTTGTTTTATTAATTTTCTTTAGTTTTTTCCTCTTCACCTCTCTGTGTGCGTGTGAGATTCAGTCTCACCCTGTCACCCAGGCTGGAGTGCAGTGGCATGATCTTGGCTCATTTGCAACCTCCACCTCCTCCTGGGTTCAAGTGGTTCTCCTGCCTCAGCCTCCTGAGTAGCTGGGATTACAGGCCCATGCCATCACACCTGGCTAATTTTTGTATTTTTAGTAGAGACGGTGTTTTGCCATGTTGGTCAGGCTGGTCTCAAACTCCTAACCTCAGATGATTCACCCACCTTGGCCTCCCAACATGCTGGGATTACAGGTGTGAACCACCATGCCTGGCCCTCTTCACCTCATTTACTTTCTTTTTCATACTTTGAGTTATTTTTATATTTTTTTCTAGTTTCTTGAGGTAAGTGTTTAGAATATTCTGCTGAGACTTTTCCTTTTTTCTAAAGCAAATTTTTAGTGTATAAAACCTCCATCTCTGCACTACTTTAGCTGCATGCCACAGATTTTGATATGGAGTGTTTTCATTTTTATGTATTTTATTAATTGTCTTTGAGATTTATTTTTGACAATGAATTATTTAGAAACGTGTTGTTTAGTATCAAAATATTTTGAGATCTTTATTTTGTCTGTTATTAATTTCTACTTTGGTCCTATTATGGTTAGAAAACAAACTCTGCAGGATTTCAATTGTTTAAATTTGCTGTGGTTTGTTTTAGTGTCCAGGATATGGGCTTTCTTGGTGGGTGTTTCATGGATGTTTGAGTGAATGTCCTATGAATTCTTGAAAAAAAGTGTATTCTACTATTATGTGTAGTGCTCTAAATTTGTCAGTTGTATCCTGTTTATATTTCTTCTTTCACCTCTATCAGCTTTTACCTCATGTGTTTTAAGAATGTTGTTTGGTGCATACACATTTAATATTGTTATATATTCCCAATGAATTTATTCCTTTATGTTATGTAATTCATTTCTTTGTCTCTAGATTTTTTTTCCTTTCTTAAAGTCTACTTCATTAATATAGCCACCTCTTTCTGCCCTTTGACTAATGTTTTCATGGAATTTTTTTCCTTTTACTTTTAACCTACCTACGATATTTTATTTGTATTGAGTTTCCTGTAGACAGTATATTTTGGGGTCATATTTTTTCCCACTCTGTCAATCTCTCTCATTTAATTGGTGTATTTAGATCATTTTCATTTAAGGTAATTATTGATTTGGTAAGCCTAATTTTGCATTTTATTATTTTTTGTTTGTTTCTTGTTCCTGTTTCTGCTTTCCTTCATTCTTCTTTATATATTAAATTTTTAGGATTCTAATTTGATTTGTTTATAGTGTTTTTAAGTATGTAGCTTTGTATCATTTTCTCAGTGGTTGTTCTAGGTATCATAATATACATACATAACTTCTCACAAACTGCTATTGACATTTTACTAGAGTGAATTATATAATCTTATTTCTTTTTAGTTGTTTACCCTCCCCCTTAAAAATGTAATTATTTATTTTGTCTACATGTATTCTGCACCATGTAAGATTATGTCTTAGCCTCAACCTTCAAATATGATTTAAGAAACTCATAAGCTGTATTATAGCCTATTATATTTAACCTTATTTTATCCATCCTAGTGTTCTTTTCTTTCTAAAGTTCCAAATTTTAAAAAAAATTTCCTTTCTATTTAGGTAATTTTCTTTAGCCATTCTTGAAGGGTAGGTTTGCTAACAACAAATTCTCTTAGTTTTCCATTATCAGAGAGTATCTTTATTTTTCTTCATTCCTAAATGATATTTTTGCTGGATAATAAATTTAAGGCAGAAAGTTTTCTTTCACACCTGAAAATGGGCCTCTTCCTCTGACCATCATGATTTCATATGAGGAATCTACTGTCATTAGAATTGGTGCTCTCCTATAAGTAATGTGTCATTTGTCTCTGGCTACTTTCAAGATATTTTTCTTGCAGTTTTCAGAAGTTTAGTTATGATGTTTCTTGGCATGGATTTCTTTAGGTTTATCCTACTTGGGGTTCACTCAACATTTTGAATATTTAGGTTTATGTCTTTCACCAAATTTGGGAAATTTCTAGCCATATTTCTTTGAATGGTTGTTTAATCCAGTATCTTTCTCCTTTCCTGGTACTTTAATGATACTAATTACTTTACTATTTTCCCAGATGCCTGTCTTTTTTAGTTCCTTTAAATCTACTTTTTATCTGTTTTGTTCATATTGGGTAAATTCTATTGATCTGTCCCCAAGTTCACTGTTTCTGTCCTCTGTCATCTCCAGTCTAGTACTGAATCCATGTAGTTAATTTTTCATTTTGGTCGTAATTATTTTTCAGTTCTATAATGTCCATTTGGTTCTTTAGAAAAGAATTTTACTTCCTTGCTGTTTCTACTTTTGCACTTGTTTTAAGAGAATTCATAATTGCTTCTTGAAACACTTTTATGATGGCTACTTAAAAATCCTTAGATTTAAAAACAGTTATGTTAAAAATAAATATTCCAACATTATGTTTATCTCAGTATTGGTCTCTGTTTCTTGTCTCTTCTCATTCATGTTATTTTTCCGGTTCTTGGTATGAGTGACTTACTGTAATATTCAGGACATTTTGGAGATATTTATGAAAGTCTGGGTCCTAGTTAGTTTTTCTTTTGCAAGTATTCCCTCTGATGAGATGCAATGTGAGGACTGAGTGTGTATGTATCTTCAGTTTTCTTATGAGCCCTTATGACACCATTTTTGCAAAGTGGGCACTGACTGACACTGCTTCTTTGAAGATGAATGAGGTGGAAGTTCATATTGTGCCTTGGTCTCACTGACATCTTCCTGGAGAATGTAAGAAACTGGTTTGCATTTGTCTTGTTGCCACTGAGTTGAGGTAGAATGTTTTTCTCCCTCTATTTTGCTGGACCCCACTGCCAGTAGGGAGTGGGGAGGAGGGAGCTTAGAGAGCTCACTCACACTTCTTTGTTGTTATAGGGTAGAGGGAACTCTCATACATTGTGGTTGGAAAGGAGAAGTATGATCACTTTTTAAACAGTTTGGCATTTTAGAGGAAGCTAAGCATCTTTCTACTATATCACCTAACCATTTCACTCCTAGGTGTTTACCTGAGAGGAAAAAACGCATATGCTTACAAAAAGACTCATATATCAGTTTTCACAGCAGCTTTATTTGTAATAGCTCCAAATTGGAAACAATCCAAATATTTATCAACAGGTAAATAAACAAAATAGATACACAACAAAGAAGCTAAAAATGATTATGCTAAGTGAAAGAAACAAGCCAAAAATACGTACTGTACACTTCCATTTATGGAAATTCCAGAAAATGCAAACATTGATAGTGACAGAAAGTACATCAGTGACTCTCTGGGAATACATTTGGGATAGAGTGAAAAGAAGGATTATAAAGGGAGGTTATGGATATGTTTATTATCTTGATTGTGGTGATTATGTCACAAGTATATACATGTTTCAAAACTCATTAAAGTGTACAATTTAATTATATGTTTTTTATTCTAAGTCAGTTAATATTTAAAAAATAACTCTTGAAGCAGAAGGAAAATGACCTGAGAAAGAAACTTTGAGATATAGGAAAAAATAAAAATCAAAGAGTAAAGATGTAGATGAAACTAAATGAGTATTTTTTGTATAAAATAACAATAATAAAAGTACTAAATTTTATTAGAGTTTTGTAGATCAAGTATGGATATTACAGTTTCTAGAGAAATAACTAAAAATCAGTAGGATGTAAAATTAAAAAGCCAATAGAGAACAATGGAATTAATTTTTTAAAATCCAGTCAATTCAAATAAGGTAGAAAAGGAACACACAACAGGCCCAAGAAATAAAGAACAAACATTAAAAATGTAGATTTCAAACCAAATATATTAGAATTTCACTAAGTGAATAATGTTGAAAAAGGCAAAGATTTTTAGAATGAATTTTTAAAATAATGTTTACACCAAATACATGCCAAATAAAACAACACAGAAAGTTTGAAAGTATGAGAAAACATAATATATTATTCTGACACTAATCAAAAGAAAACTAGTTTTACTATAATTATACATATGAAATAGACTTTATGGCAAAAAATTACTAGTGATAAAAGGAAAAATTAATCAGCAACATATAATAATTATTTCACTTTAAATACCAGTGGTCAACAAATTTCAGCATGCTTATCCTTTGTGTGACAATAAATTCCTCTGTATTTCTAATCAAGAGATAAAATGAGTTAACAGTCTCCATTTTCAGGCAAGGATCCTTTACAACTTCAAGTTACGAAGAGAAATTGTACTCTGTGGGTGCTCTTAGCAGCAAAGATTCTATGGTTCTGTGATTCTGAGTTTCCATGGTGAAGTGAGTCTCTGATTCCAATGTAAGATAATTAAGTTGCTGAGGAAGTTGATGTTATATTCACCGTCCTGTCAAACCCTGAGTAAAAACATTGGCTATTTCTAGTATGAGTCACAGCAAAGGCAAGAGCAACAGCACACGTAAAGGGTACCAGTGTGACCAAAAAGAGATTTCCTAAAGGAAGGAGAGGAAAGATCAAACAAGCATATTGGTGTACTCAAAGCACTGCCATAACTGATTTAAAATGAAATTAAAACAGACTTTGGAAGCTGTTTGGAGAAGGCTGGAAGGGTTACCTGCTGCTTGACCTGATTTCCTTTGCAGTGACATTGTAAATCCATCATTGGATGGATTAGATATCTGAAAATTAAAAAGACAGTAAAAGCCATTGTCTCTTTTTGTAATGTATATGATTCAAGACACCCGGACAAGAAACGAAACCTCTGGTACAAACCAATGGAATGTAGACTATAAATCTGAAGATAGAATCCACAGAGAAAGATAAAAATATCCAACAAATATAGATATAAAGCAAGTTTTACAAATAATCCAATTGCTTTAAAACTCTAAAACTCTAATTGATAATACAAGGGATTATGTTACTTAATCCTTTTCTCAAAGACCAGAATATAGAAGGAACACATTGAGTATAATTAAAGGATGTTATGTAAGTTACATCATTTACACTTAATTTTCTTACAAGACTTTAAATCTCTGTTGTTTCACATAATCATTTTGATTTGTCACCTCATTTTTTTGTCTTTGTTGTGGCAAACAACACAAAATGAATTACTACGTCTTAAGTTTACAGTTTGATAAGTTTTAAAACATGCATACACTAGTGTAACCCACATTCTTATCAAAATATAGACTACTTCCATTACACCAGAAATTTCCTAATCTAGTTTGTCCTTACTCTTGAAGCAATCACTGTTCTTTGTTCTGATTTCTTTCATCATAAGTTAATTATGCATGTTCTAGAACTTCATATGAATGGAAAAATATATTTGCCTATACTAGGCTGATAAATGTAGCTTTACGGTAAGTCTTGAAATCAGGTAGGGTACATCTCACAACTTTGTTCTTCCTGATTGCTTCTGCTAAGGCTTGTTGCATTTTCATATACATTTTAGAATGAACTTGCCAGTTTCTAAAAAAAAAAAAAAAAGTCCTGTTGGAATGTTAATGGGTTTTTGTTGAATCTATAGAACAATTGAGGATAATCAATAACTTAACAATAAGTTTTCTAATCAATGAAACTGAAAGCCAGGCATGGTGGTTTACACCTGTATTCCAAGCACTGTGGGAGGCTGAGGTGAGAGGATTGCTTGAGCCCAGGAGTTTGTGAGCAGCTTGGGCAACAAAGCAAGACCTCATCTTTACAAAAAAATACAAAAATTAGCTGGACCATGTAGCTGGTAGTTGTTCTTCTGCTGACAGATGTTCTATTTCCTGGCCTTGTGGATTTTCACAGTAAACCTGCACAGCTTAGGATTTGGTCATGTGCAGATTTCTGGAGCTACTTCTCTATAAAAAATACAAAAATTAGCCAGCCAGACATGAGGGCATGTGCCTATAGTCCCAGCTATTCGGGAGACTGAGGTGGGAGCATTGTTTGAGCCCAGGAGTTAAAGGCTACAGTGAGCTTTGATCTTGCCACTGCACTCCAACCTAGGCAACAGATCAAGACCTTATCTCAAAAAAGAAAGAAATTGATATATCTTTCCATTTAATTTTTTAATTTTAATGCTTAATAAATTTCAGTAGTGAATACAATAGCTTTTATTGTAGATTTTTGTACATGTTAATTTTATTCCTCTTTCACTGATCATATGGTAGTTTTTAAGATAATTTTAGTTTTCAGTTATTCATTGCAATACATAGAAACATAGTTCATATTTTTACTGGCCTGTATTCTAGTCTTATACCTTAATAAATACACTTACTAGGCCAGGTACAGTGGCTCAAACCTGTAGTCCCAGCACTTTGCAAGGCTGAGGCAGGCAGATCACTTGAGACCAGGAGTTCGAGACCAGCCTGGCCAACATGGTGAAACTTTGTCTGTACTAAAAATAAAAAAATTACATGGACGTGGTGGCACATGTTTGTAGTCCCAGCTACTTGGGAGTCTGAGGTGGGAGAATCACTTGAACCCAGGAGGTGGAGGTTGCAGTGAGCCAAGATTGTGCCACTGCACTCCAGCCTGGGTGACACAGTGAGATTCCATCTCAAAACAACAACAATAATAATAATATAATAAAAATGGATGTTTCATAAGCAGAAGTTTGGCTCACTGAGATTTATCAAATAGTAAGTGTATATGCAATCTTAAAATTTATTTCATCGTGCTTTGGACTTTTATCTAATGATATGTTTTAGTAGGCACTTAAGAAATTAATTGTGGTAAAATACACATAACATAAAATTTACAATCTTAGTCATGCTTTTGTTGAAAATTTGTTGTCATTTTATCAGTTGGATCTATTTCCGAACTATCTTGTAGGGAATTGGTCAAAGTGGTTAGAAAAATCATAAAGATAGTTACAGGAAACAGACACAAACCTTCTTGGAAGGCTGGAGGCATTGCATAGCTTCAGAAAGATTTGGCTGAAGGCATCCTAATCCTCTTTACCATGAGTTGATAGCAAAAGAGCAAATAACAAGGGAATGTGGGGGAGTTTATCTATATAGCTTGTTTACTTATGTGGTCCTAAGACCAACCTTTGATCATCCGTGGGTGCATGATTGCTCTCTATTCGGGGGTCGACAATGTTAATTACCTTCTAGTGGTGTTTACTTGAGACTTGTCATTTAATCTGTACTAAATAAATGCAAACTTTGCTGGCTTATCGTGGCTGAGACTGCAGATTCAGGCAGCAGAGCCCCTTAGCCGCGCTGACACGCAAAATATCTGTGTCAGTGTACATCTTTGATCGGTCGGGTCAGGGTCTGTGGGTCAGACCCTGGCAGGTGTTGCCCTCTGAGAGGAACACTGCAAAAGGATCACAATGGATCCCTTGAAAATGAAGGTGAAAAGGACTGTGCAGTCAGTGAGTCAGTAAGTCATTGGTGCCCACTCAGGATTTCCAAGTTCGGGGGGACTGTTCAGGCTAGGGTTTCATCATGGGACTACAGTTATCAGCTCAACAGATGCAGTATATAAAAGTATTGAAACAGCTACTTAAAGATAGTGGAGCCTTGGTTTCACAGGCTCAATTAAGGGACCTAATGCAAACTGTCGTATTCCATAACCCATGGTTCCCAGAAGAAGGCATGATAGACATAGAGCTCTGGGAACAAGTGGGGAGAAATCTTAACCAATATCATGAGCAAGGACAATGGGTCACAGTATCATCCATAAGGTTATGGGCTCTAGTAAGGGTGACTTTCATCCCATTATACACAGAAGAGCCTAAAAAATGGAAGAAGGAAGAACTGTCACCTACTTTACCGCCTCCTTGTCCTTCAGTCCCACTATCACCAGGCCAAAATAACAAAGAGAAAATGGAGGTTTTGTGTGAGACCCCTCCTCCATTAGATAGGAGAAAAGACAAGGGATATGCTACAGCTATGGGACCATGTCTTAGGCAAGCGGCATTAGAAGGGGAGCTCTTAGTCTGCCTGGTAATGCAAGATTGACAAGGCAATCAGATATATAAACCCATTTCTTTTAACGCTTATAAAAAGATAAGAAAAAACATTAGAAGCCAGAGCCATGCAGCCAAGCGGGCGGTAGGCAGAAGGGAAAGCTCAGCAGCAAGGAAACTCATGGACCTGGAGCCGGTGAGTGCTCCTGGGAACTTGACCTTTCATGACAATTTAACAGCAGATGTAAGGCAACTTAAAACTAAAATTTTAGAATCCCTTCACACCTTAGATCTACACACCCAACAAACAGCCATATGGAAGGGTGTGTGAGAGTATCTCTCCTGGATAGAACCCCACTCCTGGGGGGTCACTCCTTGATTGAAAAAGAATGTTGCTGATTATACTTTTGTTTGTCTTGTTATTTACTAATTCTAGGATGCAAAGCCAGAATAAGAGCAGTGACTGGCACACCTCACAGACCTGTTGCTGCACACATCTGCCCTCTTCAATCAATAAAGCCTGATACAGAAAACAGAAAAGGGGGAGATGTAGGAGATCAGTCAAAGTGGCTAGAAAAATTGTAAAGATAGTTATAGGAAACAGACACAAACCTTCTTGGAAGGCTGGAAGGGTTGCATAGCTTCAGTAAGATTTGGCTAAAGGCAGCCTAATCCTCTTTACCATGAGTTGATAGCAAAAGAGCAAATAACAACAGAATGCGGGGAAGTTTATCTAAATAGTTTGTTTACTCATGTGGTCCTAAGACCAACCTTTGGTCATCTGCGGGTGCTCTCTGCTCAGGGGGTCGGCAATGTTAATTACCCTCTAGTGGTGTTTACTCGAGACCTTTGTCAGTTAATCTGTACTAAATAAATGCGAACTTCGCCACCTTATTAGGGCGAGGCTGCAGATTCAGGTAGCAGAGACCCTTAGCTGCACTGATAGGCAAAATATCTTTGTCAGTGTACATCTTTGATCTGTCACTGGGTCAGGGTCTGTGGGTTGGACCCTGCACTATCTATTCTGCTTTATTGATTCGCATGTCCATCCTTACAATAATAGCACACTGTCTTGATTACCACAGCTGTGTGTATGTCTTGTGATCAGGTAGTGTTAGGCCTCACATATTTTCTTTTGGTCATGTTATTTTGGCTGTTCTAGATCATTTTCATTTCTATATAAATTTGAAAAATCAGCTTGTCAATTTCTACTCAAAAGCTTGTGCAATTTTGAATAGATGCACTGAACCTATAAATCAATCTGAGGAGACTGACATTGTAACAATAATGAGTCTTGTTATACATCAGTATATCACAATTCTCCTTCCATTTCTATCAGCAATGTTTTGTAGTTTTCAGTGTACAGGTGTTTTACATCTTCTGATATATTTGCCCCCAAGCATTTCATATGTTTAAAAATTCTATTATGCACATTTTAAAGACTCTAATTTCTTTTTGTTTATTGATAGTATATGGAAATAAATCTGATATTTTTATTGATTTAGTGTACTTCAACCTTGCTAAACTCACTAAGTCTAGTATCTCTTTTTGTAGAATACATCAGATTTTCTACATAGATCATATTATCTGTAAATAAAGATGGTTTTACTATTTCCTTTCCAAACTGTATATACTTTTTTTATTTTTTGGCCTATTGCACTGACTAGAACTTCCAGTACAATGTAGAAGAAGTCATGGAGTGGACTTCCTCACCTTGCTCCAATTTTAGGTGAAAAGCTCTCAGTCTTTTAATATTACATATGATGTTTCTTATAGGTTTTTAAAAATTACCTTTATTAAGTTTAGGAAGCTTCCTTTTAGTTTCAATTTATAAAATTTCCTTTTATTCTCAAATCAGGAAGAGTTGGTGGATATTGCCAAATGCTCTTCCTTTATCTAGTGAGATAATCACAAAGATTTTATTTTATAGTTTAATACAGTGAAATATACTGAAGGATTTTCTAGTGTTAAAGGATTGTTGCATTTCTGCTATAAACTGCACTTGGTTATGATGTCTTTTAATTTTTATATATTGCTACATTTGATTTGTTGAAATTTAGTTTAAAATTTTTGTGTCTTTGTTCATGAAGGATAATGGTCTGTAGTTCTCTCTTCAAATGTCTTTATCAGCTTTTAGTATAGGTAATGCTGGCCTCATAGAATGACTTGAGAAATATCTCCTCTTTAATGTTCTGAAAGAATTCATGAAGAATTTGTATTATTTCTTCCTTATGTGTTTGGTATCATTCACCAGTGAATCTGTGTTGGCCTGAGTTTTCTTTGTGGGAACATGTTTAACTACAAAACTACAAATCAGTTTTTAAAAAACTGATACATAGGTCTTCAGTTTATCTACTTCTTATTAAGTGAATTTTGGTAGTCTGTGTCTTTCCATATATTTGTTCATCTAAGTTATCTAATGTATTAGCACTTAGTTGATTAATATATTTTTGTATTTTCCCTTAAATATCTGTAAAACCTCAGCTTTGTCAGAGAAAGTTTTTATCTCCCTTTCATTTTTGAATTATAGGATTGCTGGCTATAGTATTTTGTGAGGTTCTTTTTAGCATTTTGAATATATCATCCTGCTTTTTTCTCATCTGGAAAGTTTCTGCTGAAAAATATTCTAGTAGTCTTATTGTGGTTCCCTGTATGTAACAAGTCACTTTTTCCTTGCTGCTATCAAATTTCTTTGTTTTTAGCTTTTGAGAATTTGACATAATGTGTCTTGGCATGGAACTTTTTGGATTCACCTTATCTGGTATTCTACCCATCTGATCTTCTTAGTTATGAATTTCTCTTTCCCTTTCCAGGCTTTGAAATTTTTCTTCCTTTATTTCTTTTAATGTTTTCTGTCTTTTTCTGTCTCTCCTACTTCAGGTACTTGGATTGTGTATATTTTTCTGCTTGCTGGTTTTCCAAAAGTTTGTTAAACTGTCTTGACTTTTTTCATTCATTTATTCTTTCTTTTTAGATGAGATGATTTCCAATGACCTGTCTTCCAGTTCATAAGTAATTTCTTTCACTTGATATAGTCCTGTTATTGAACCCTTCTATGGAATTTTTTAGTCCAGTTACTGTGTTCTTCAGCTCTATAATTTCTGTTTTGTAACTTTAAAATTATTTCTCTGTTAAAATTCTAAGTTTGTTCATGCATTGCTGTTTTGATCTCAATGAGCATATTTATGACTGTTTATTGATTCCCTGTCAGATAAATCACATATGTCCATTTCATTAGGGTTGGCTTCTGGGGATTTATATTGTTCTTTTATTTGGAAAAAATGTTCTTGTTTTTTCATTTTCTTTGACTCTCCATGATGGTTTCTGTATGTTAGATATAACAACCACCTCTCCCAATCTTGTTATACTAGACTCATGCAGGAGATGGTCCTCACCAATCAGCCCAGCCAGAGATTCTAAGTGCCTCCTCTCAACTCTTTCAGCTTATCCAACTCACTGATTTTGTTCTCAGTAGCTTCCAGGAAATTAGAGTGGTCCAAGTCATGCTAGTGCCCTGAGAAAGGTGAAATAGAAGGCAATTTCTCAAAATGCAGCTTGGAGAACTGGGGTGTCAGATATGTGTTACAGTTACTTCTTTCCTCAGGGAGAAACTGAGAGCCACAATTTCACTCTCATTCATTCTGATTTAAACCAAGAGGTTCTGTGACAGATGCTTGCACTCTCAGTCAGACTGCACTTTGGGGCACTTGATGCATGCAGAAATTCTTTCTAGGGAAAGTCTTCAGACCTGGATTTTTTGCTGTAGCATGCCAGTAGAGAAAATGTGGGGGATTACTCACTCTCTTGTTCAAGCTTGCAAAAGTCTCACAACCTCCCTTCAGGGAGAGTCTGCAGACCTGGATTTATTGCTGTTGTAAGCTGAGGTGGAAGGCACAGGAGTGCTGTCCTTCCCATTGAGGCTGGAGGAGGTCCTCTTATTCTTTATTTGCCACATAAGCTCCCATATGCAGGCTAGTCAGAAAGCAGACCTCACGGTGGTGCTTGGAAAGTGTGCAAACTCCTTACAGAGAGAAACCAGAAGCTGGACTGAACCCAGGAGCTACAGCTGCTGTGAGTGTTTGCATGATTCAAAACCACTTCTGTGATCTTTGTGCTTCAAAGAAATTATCCAGTGCCAAATCCCTGCTGCTCTCCATGCAAGGTGATTTAAGAGCCAAACCTGCTGGCAGGGATCATAAAAGCTGGGGTACTATATGTGTTGTAGGAACCCTTCACTCCTCAGGAAAAACCTAGGAGGTGGGAATCCTAAGGTGGTGTGCTCAGGGTGGAGTTTGTGCATTAGTCTTTCTCTGCTTTTCCTACTCACTTCAATGTGGATATTTTCTTAATTCTTCAGTGCACAGGGGTCTTTCAACTAGTTCTGGCTTTCTTTTGAAGGTAACTGATCCATGTGTAGGTGTCTATTTGGGCATCTGGGGAGGAGGGATAGTCAGGAGTGTCCTATTCTGCCATATTTTTTGACATCACTCCAGTTCTAGGCATTTCTTATAAAATCCTTTGGATTTCTACATAGCAAATCATTCATATCATGCACATATATAGACACTTTTATTTCTTCCCCTTCTGATCTGTATGTTTATGCTTGTAATTTTGTTTTCTTGTGTTATTTTATTGGGTAGAATTCCCAGTACTATGTTGAATGTGTGATGAGTGAATACTCTTGCCTTGCTCCTGATCTAAGGGAGAAAACATTAAGTTTACACATGCCTGATAATTCTTGATTTGATGCCAGATATAGTAAATTTTACTTTGTTGAATGCTAGATACTTTTGTGTTCTAATATATATTTTTGAACCATTGTTCTGCAGTTTTGTTAAGTTACTTGGAAATGCTTTGATCCTTTCAGGTCTGATTTATTAGGTGGCACGAGAGCAAGATTTTAATCTAGAGCTAATAATTCCCCACTACTGAGGCAACATCATTCTGCACACTCTTCCCAGTACTTCAAGAATTGTAAAGTTTTCCACTTTGTCTGGCAGGAACAGGCATGAATCTTGGCTTTAAAAATAAACTCCAATTGTTTTCTCTAATTCTTTCAGGTATTTCTTTTCCCAGGTTCTGGTAGTTTCTTTACATACATGCACTAATCAATACTCTGCTGAATACTCTGCGAATATCTGGAGGTCTCTCTCTGAGCATCTTTCAACTTTTTGTCCTTTGCCGTGGTCTCCACAGATTCTTAGTTATTTCTGCTTAACTCTGAGAGTCTGCTGTTGTCTGCCTGCGCTCCTCTTCTTGTGTTTGTCCTGGAAATTTTCTCAAGGAAGTAAACTGGGTCACTTCATTTGTTTGTCATCTCTCAAGGATTACCATCCTTTACTGCCTGATGTCTAATATCTTAAAACTATTGTTTCATATAGTTGTCTGTTTTTAAAATCATTTCAGTTATAAGTGTTGATATGGTTTGGCTGTGTCTCCACCCAAATCTCATCTTGAACTGTAGCTCCCATAATTCCCATGTGTTGTGGGAAGGACCCAGTGGGAGAAAATTGAATCATGGGGGCAGTTTCCCCCATACTGTTCTTGTGGTAGTGAATAAGTCTCATGAGATCTGATGGTTTTATAAGGGGAAACCCCTTTCACTTGGCTCTCACTTCTCTCTTGTCTGCCACCATGTAAGATGTGCCTTTCACCTACCACCATGATTGTGAGGCCTCCTCAGCCACGTGGAACTGTGAGTCAATTAAACCTATTTTTCTTTATTGAACCTCTGGTAATTTCTTTATAAATTACCAAGTCTCGGGTATGTCTTTATCAGCAGTGTGAAAATGGACCAATACACATCTGCATTCATTCCCTGTTATTTCATCTTTGCTGGAAGCAGAAGTTTGGAATTATTTTCTAAAACTTAATTTTGTTTTACAATTATGTAAATTTTTTGTGGTTCTCAAGTAAAATAAACAGAACATGGTACATTCAAAGGACAGTGGGTACTATTTCTGTCCCCTCTGTCTTATTTCCCTCTTAGGAAGTGTCTAAGATGACCACCAATGATCCCCACCTCCTGGTATTCATGACCTTGTGTAATCACTTCCATATAAGTAAGTAGCTTCTAACCAATAGAATATGGCAACATATTCTCATGATTAGATTATAAAAGACTGTGACTACCATCTCCCTTATAGACTCTTTCTCTTGCCTCCTTAAATCAGCAAGTTTCCATGTTAGAGAGATCTGCATGGCAAGGCACTGTCAGTGGCTTCTAGCCAGCAGCTATCAAAGAAGTGAATACCCTCAGTTCAATAATTCTTGAGGCACTGAATCCTCCCAAAATCATAAACTGAGCTTGGAAGTGGATCTTTCTCCAACTGAGCCTTCAGATGAAACCCTATCCTTGGATGATAACTTGATTATAGATTTGTGAGAGACCTTAAACAGAGAACCTAGATAATTTATGTCATCTTCCTGACCCACAGAAACTGTGAGACAACAAATATGCATTTTTATGCCACTAGATTTTGGGGTTATTTGCTACATTTTCATAGATAATAACACCCTTTATAGATAATGTTTTATTTGATGATTTATTTTTCCATTATTCATTTTTAATTTTTAAGGTAAGTATATATTTAGTTGATCTTCATTATTCACAAATTCTGCATCTGCAAATTCACCTACTTGCTAAAATCCATTTATAACCCCAAAATCAATACAGCACTTTTGCAATTATTTGCAGACACACACAGAGTAGCAAAAATGTGTCACCTCATGTGCACATTCTCAGTTGAGTTAGAACAAGGCAATACTCTGGCTTCTTGTTTCAGCTCTCATATAGAGAAGACCAGAGGATGGAGACAGAAGGGGCAGCACAGTAATGTACAAGAAGCTGCAGCTGTTAATGGAGTGACATTGGGCAAGTTAATTAACACTTCTGAACCTCATTTTCTCTTTTGTAAAATAAAATAAAATCTACCCAGGATAAGTTGTTTTTAGGATTATTTTATATATATATATGTGTGTGTGTGTGTGTATATATGTGTGTATATATGTGTGTATATATATATGTATATAATCTCAGCTGGGATTTCATTTTACAAAATAATATTTTATATATATATAAAATTATATATAATATTATATATATATAATTTTATTTTTCCCCTAGAAGCAATGGTTCAGTACTTGCTAATCCAGGGTTTATGATGACTTTATAGAACATAACTTTTGTAAATAAAAAGGACTGGGGAAAGGGATTACTTCATTTGTTTCTCACTGCAACTTTTTATGTATATGTTATGCACATATATAATAAATACATATTCATTCACTTTTACATTAAAAATGGTAATAGCAAATATTTTCATTTTTCCACTTTATGTTTTTAACATCTTATATCCTTAATATAATTTCAGGATACATATACATTATATCCTGAAATTCACTTCATGTTAGTACAGAAAGATATTTCTCCCTCCCTCTCTCTCTCCTCCAACCCTTCTCACGGCTAAATAGTACTGTTTTAAATGTTTGTGTTATCTGCTGTCTTTTGGTATTAAAAACAGTTTTGCAATAATCTTTTGGCTATTTTTTATTCTGAAGAATGTATCTTTGGGATATATTCTTCAAGTGGGGTTTCTGAATCATAGGGTAAAAATTATGTAGTGCCGTGGTTTTAGAGATATGTCCATACATTCTTTGATAATCCTCCCCTTAAGAGGTGGAGCTCAATTCCCATTCATTTGATTATCGGCTGGCCTGAGTGCCTCACTTCTAGCCAATAGAATACAGAAAAAGTAATCAGATGCCACTTCCAATTTAGGTTATAAAAAGCCTGTGGCTTCTGTTTTGTGTGTGTTCTCTCCCCCTTGACTCACTTGGTCTGTACAGAAGTCAGCTATCATATCATGAGGCAGCCTTAGAGAGAGGGAAGACACCTGCCATATCATGAAAACAATAAGGTAGCCTAAGGAAGGGCCCACATAGTGAGGAACTGAGGCCCATAAGCAGCCATGTGAGCAAGCTTGGAAACTGATATTCTGAGGCTTGCCCACAGCTATTTGAGTTTGGAAGCATATCCTTGAGCCTTGAAATAACTGCAGCCCTGGCCTATGGCTTGATTGCAACATCATGAGAGACTAAACCTGAACCACCCAGCCCAGCTGTTCCCATTCTTGACTCACAGAAACTATGAGACAATAAATATTTATAATTTCAAGTTGCTAAGTTTTGGGTAATTTGTTACACAGCAATAGATAACTAATACATGTAGTTTTGCTAGATATTGCCAACCCCTCTAAAGAGGGGCTGTAAGTTTGCTGTCCCACCAGTAATACATGATATTTCCCATGGCCTAACAGTGTTGCCAAACTTAGAATAATATTTTACAAGCAAATAGATGAGAAATGGTATCATGCTATGGCTTTAATTTTCTTCCTTTCATTATGAGGGAGGCTTCCTGTTCCTTCAACATCTTCTTTTTAAATTAGATACTACATAAGGACAGCTTTCCATAATTCTTAAGATGAAGAACTAAAGTTTTTACAATTCCTACAAGGCTCTCCGCATAGGAATAGTAGTAGAGTCTGGCCTTTTCCTGACTCCACAACTTCCACTGGCATCACTCCTTGAGGGTGAGGATTCTGAATTAATCATTACTATATACCTTTACCACTAAATTCAGTGTCTACCCTGTCTTAAGCTCAAGTCAAGAAATAAATATTGATATAACTGTGGAAGTCTAAATAGAGATGAAGAGGTTAAGTGCTCACAACCAACCATTTCTTATCCTCTTTGTCTTGACCAACCTTTAGTCAGACTTCTCTCCTTCCCACAAGCCCCTACATTTTGGCTTGCCCTGAGTTGAAACACTGCACTAATGCACTATGATTCAGAAGATCTCCCCTTAACCGCTTATTCTCAGAATTCCATGACAACAGAAACAATTTCTGTAGAAATGCCCTGGTTTTGCCACCTGCACACCCCCATATCATATCCTTCTCCCTACAAAGTTCCTGCTAACCCTTGTTACTCTTCCCTATTAAAAAAATAAGAGTCATTTTGTTTGATATTGTGATTCTTGCAGATTTGAGATTGGAGCATTCTTCCTAATGCAACAGTGTTCTTTCTGAATACATTGTCTTCTTATCTGAGTCTGCATTTGACATGAGAAATAAATTGCTAAATGTAAAATTGCTGCCTATTTCATAACATATCGAAAAGCATGAATCGTGTGAAAATTATGATTCAAAATTGTATTCATTTATACAAATGAAACATTGGTCTGTGAACATGCATTTTGCTGTTGTAAAGCTCGATGTAAGGTCTAAGGGTTAAGATGACAATTTTAGTATTCTCTTTGGCTGGTTCATTTTTTAAAAATCATGTTGTTGTTGTTTCTGAAATCTAACCTTCTCAGTCCCTCCCTTATGTCCCTTCCAGTTTTCAAGTCTCTTTTCTGTCTCAGTCTCTCTGTCTACCACGCTCTACCCCTTAGATTCCCACTTCTATTCCTATGTCTATTTTTTTCTCTTCAGTCTCCCGTCTCTCCTCCTTTCTAGGCTGGCTCCTTTGTCCCCATTTCCCCCATTTTCTCTCTGATTCTCTGCTTCTCACTGTCCCTCTCTTTGTGCCTCAGTCTCCTCTTCCTTGCCTCTTAATTTCCGTTTTTCCTTCAGTCGACCTCTTATTACTTATTACTGCAATATCAATTTCCCTTATAAGGATTCCTTACCGTTGTTATTGGCATAATTACAGTACACAATGATTGTTCAGCCCTCCTCGCCCCCAGATTTTGTCCCTGTCTCCCACAGTGGAATCTCCCCGGAAGGGACCGCACCATTCCAAGCTTCCCCTCTCAGCAATCGAATCTCCCGGCATGGGGCTGTACCATTCACAAACACGTCCATGGTACCATCTAAAATTCCTCCCCTTTCGTCAGAAGCATGCTTCCAATAGAGGAAGCTTCACTCCAACTTCCTCTTCAATCCCCCTTGTAAAATCTTTCTGCAAAAGTATGCACCTTACTGCACCTTTCTTAGGCCTCCTTTCCGTCGCCTTCCCCTCCCTTCGCTGCCGCGGTGGTACAGCCCACTCTCGGGCTCAGCACTGGGCGAATCCTCCGCTAGTACGAAGACGACCGGGCTCTCAAGATGGCGGCCCCAGGTGGAAACAGCCCCAGGGAGCAGCCATGTTGCTTTCTGAACAAAGCCTCTGAAGATGCGGAACGGGCAAAACCGCCCCGTACGGAACGGTGCAGCCTCGGGAGCCCGGTGTAGTGCTCGCGGACAGGAAGCAGGAGAGTTTGCCAATATGGATGTGACAGCCGTTCCCATTAAGCAGTGATGGTGGTTTTGGGACCTGATAATCGAGCTGGGAGTCAGAGGCGGGATGTGTGCGGTGAAGGGTGAGTCTGTGGGATTGGTAATGGGAGGAGAGGAGCCCGTGAGGGTCAGTGGTAGGAGATTTATGAAATCACTGGTGGGGGAAGTAGGTGGGATTAGTGTTGGATTTATGTGGGAGTCCAAGATGTGATTAGTAACTGGGAAGTGAGAGGTGAGGGGGTGTCTATGAGGTCAGGAATGGCGTGCAGGTGGACTAACTGGTGGGTTTAACTGGGTTCAGTGATTTAGGGGACTTTGAGGAATCAGTGATGGGAGGCTATGGACTAAATGATGGGGGCGTCCATGTGTTCACTGATGTGATGGACATGGGGGGGTTCAGTAGGGTATATAATTGCTAGGCCTGAGAATTCCCAGATTTAGATGGGGACAGTAATGGGGCCACGGTGTCATGGTGGTCAGCCACATTTTACTGGGGAAGGCCTTTACTTAACGTTAAATTTCCACAGGTCATAGGCAACTGTTTGAGTTCTTAAAAGTCAACCCCTTTTCACATCTTTTCTTAGTCTACCATTGCCCACTAAGCATTTCTGATGGTACCCCCATCAGAAATGGTCATTTTAAAACAAGACCAAACAAATCAAAACTGATAGAATCATAATAAAAAGTTTGATTTCAGCCCTCCACTTTCTTTTTTATTATTATTATTATTATTATACTGTAGGTTTTATGGTACATGTGCGCAATGTGCAGGTTAGTTACATATGTATACATGTGCCATGCTGGTGTGCGGCACCCACTAACTCATCATCTAGCATTAGGTATATCTCCCAATGCTATCACTCCCCCCTCCCCCGACCCCACAACAGTTCCCGAAGTGTAATGTTCCTCTTCCTGTGTCCATGTGTTCTCATTGTTCAATTCCCACCTATGAGTGAGAATATGCGGTGTTTGGTTTTTTGTTCTTGCGATAGTTTACTGAGAATGATGATTTCCAATTTCATCCATGTCCCTACAAAGGACATGAACACATCATTTTTTATGGCTGCATAGTATTCCATGGTATATCTATGCCACATTTTCTTAATCCACTCTATCATTGTTGGACATTTGGGTTGGTTCCAAGTCTTTGCTATTGTGAATAATGCCACAATAAACATACGTGTGCATGTGTCTTTATAGCAGCATGATTTATAGTCCTTTGGGTATATACCCAGTAATGGGATGGCTGGGTCAAATGGAATTTCTAGTTCTAGATCCCTGAGGAATCGCCACACTGACTTCCACAATGGTTGAACTAGTTTACAGTCCCACCAACAGTGTAAAAGTGTTCCTATTTCTCCACATCCTTTCCAGCACCTGTTTTTCCCGACTTTTTAATGATAGCCATTCTAACTGCTGTGAGATGGTATCTCATTGTGGTTTTGATTTGCATTTCTCTGATGGCCAGTGATGACGAGCATTTTTTCATGTGTCTTTTGGCTGCATAAATGTCTTCTTTTGAGAAGTGTCTGTTCATATCCTTCGCCCACTTTTTGATGGGGTTGTTTGTTTTTTTCTTGTAAATTTGTTTGAGTTCATTGTATATTCTGGATATTAGCCCTTTGTCAGATGAGTAGGTTGCAAAAATTTTCTCCCATTTTGTAGGTTGCCTGTTCACTCTGATGGTAGTTTCTTTTGCTGTGCAGAAGCTCTTTAGTTTAATTAGATCCCATTTGTCAATTTTGGCTTTTGTGGCCATTGCTTTTGGTGTTTTAGACATGAAGTCCTTGCCGTGTCCTTGCCTGAATGATAATGCCTAGGTTTTCTTCTAGGGTTTTTATGGTTTTAGGTCTAACGTTTAAGTCTTTAATCCATCTTGAATTGATTTTTGTATAAGGTGTAAGGAAGGGATCCAGTTTCAGCTTTCTACATATGGCTAGCCAGTTTTCCCAGCACCATTTATTAAATAGGGAATCCTTTCCCCATTGCTTGTTTTTCTCAGGTTTGTCAAAGATCAGATAGTTGTAGGTATGCGGCATTATTTCTGAGGGCTCTGTTCTGTTCCATTGATCTATATCTCTGTTTTGGTACCAGTACCATGCTGTTTTGGTTACTGTAGCCTTGTAGTAGAGTTTGAAGTCAAGTAGCGTGATGCCTCCAGCTTTTTCTTTTGGCTTAGGATTGACTTGGCAACGTGGGCTCTTTTTTGGTTCCATATGAACTTTAAAGTAGTTTTTTCCAATTCTGTGAAGAAAGTCATTGGTAGCTTGATGGGGATGGCATTGAATCTGTAAATTACCTTGGGCAGTATGGCCATTTTCACGATATTGATTCTTCCTACCCATGAGCATGAAATGTTCTTCCATTTGTTTGTATCCTCTTTTATTTCCTTGAGCAGTGGTTTGTAGTTCTCCTTGAAGAGGTCCTTCACATCCCTTGTAAGTTGGATTCCTAGGTATTTTATTCTCTTTGAAGCAATTGTGAATGGGAGTTCACTCATGATTTGGCTCTCTGTTTGTCTGTTGTTGGTGTATAAGAATGCTTGTGATTTTTGTACATTGATTTTGTATCCTGAGACTTTGCTGATCAGCTTATCAGCTTAAGGAGATTTTGGGCTGAGACAATGGGGTTTTCTAGATATACAATCATGTCATCTGCAAACAGGGACAATTTGACTTCCTCTTTTCCTAATTGAATACCCATTATTTCCTTCTCCTGCCTAATTGCCCTGGCCAGAACTTCCAACACTATGTTGAATAGGAGTGGTGAGAGAGGGCATCCCTGTCTTGTGCCAGTTTTCAAAGGGAATGCTTCCAGTTTTTGCCCATTCAGTATGATATTGGCTGTGGGTTTTTCATAGATAGCTCTTATTATTTTGAGATACGTCCCATCAATACCTAATTTATTGAGAATTCTTAGCATGAAGGGTTGTTGAATTTTGTCAAAGGCCTTTTCTGCATCTATTGAGATAATCATGTGGTTTTTGTCTTTGGTTCTGTTTATATGCTGGATTACATTTATTGATTTGCGTATATTGAACCAGCCTTGCATCCCAGGGATGAAGCCCACTCAATCATGGTGGATAAGCTTTTTGATGTGCTGCTGGATTCTGTTTGCCAGTATTTTATTGAGGATTTTTGCATCAATGTTCATCAAGGATATTGGTCTAAAATTCTCTTTTTTGGTTGTGTCTCTGCCCGGCTTTGGTATCAGGATGATGCTGGCCTCATAAAATGAGTTAGGGAGGATTCCCTCTTTTTCTATTGATTGGTGTAGTTTCAGGAGGAATGGTACCAGTTCCTCCTTGTACCTCTGGTAGAATTCGGCTGTGAACCCATCTGGTCCTGGACTTTTTTTGGTTGGTAAGCTATTGATTATTGCCACAATTTCAGCTCCTGTTATTGGTCTATTCAGAGATTCAACTTCTTCCTGGTTTAGTCTTGGAAGGTGTATGTGTTGAGGAATTTATCCATTTCTTCTAGATTTTCTAGTTTATTTGTGTAGAGGTATTTGTAGTATTCTCTGATGGTAGTTTGTATTTCTGTGGGATCGGTGGTGATATCCCCTTTATCATTTTTTATTGCATCTGTTTGATTCTTCTCTCTTTTTTTTTCTTTATTAATCTTGCTAGCGGTCTATCAATTTTGTTGATCCTTTCAAAAAACCAGCTCCTGGATTCATTAATTTTTTGAAGGGTTTTTTCTGTCTCTATTTCCTTCAGTTCTGCTCTGATTTTAGTTATTTCTTGCCTTCTGCTAGCCTTTGAATGTGTTTGCTCTTGCTTTTCTAGTTCTTTTAATTGTGATGTTAGGGTATCAATTTTGGATCTTTCCTGCTTTCTCTTATGGGCATTTAGTGCTATAAATTTCCCTCTACACACTGCTTTGAATGCGCCCCAGAGATTCTGGTATGTTGTATCTTGGTTCTCGTTGGTTTCAAAGAACATCTTTATTTCTGCCTTCATTTCGTTATGTACCCAGTAGTCATTCAGGAGCAGGTTGTTCAGTTTCCATATAGTTGAGCGGTTTTGAGTGAGATTCTGAATCCTGAGTTCTAGCTTGATTGCACTGTGATCTGAGAGATAGTTTGTTATAATTTCTGTTCTTTTACATTTACTGAGGAGAGCTTTACTTCCAACTATATGGTCAATTTTGGAATAGGTGTGGTGTGGTGCTAAAAAAATGTATATTCTGTTGATTTGGGGAGGAGAGTTCTGTAGATGTCTATTAGGTCTGCTTGGTGCAGAGCTGAGTTCAATTCCTGGGTATCCTTGTTGACTTTCTGTCTCATTGATCTGTCTAATGTTGACAGTGGGGTGTTAAATTCTCCCATTATTAATGTGTGGGAGTCTAAGTCTCTTTGTAGATCACTCAGGACTTGCTTTATGAATCTGGGTGCTCCTGTATTGGGTGCATATATATTTAGGATAGTTAGCTCTTCTTGTTGAATTAATCCCTTTACCATTATGTAATGGCCTTCTTTGTCTCTTTTGATCTTTGTTGGTTGAAAGTCTGTTTTATCAGAGACTAGGATTGCAACCCCTGCCTTTTTTTGTTTTCCATTTGCTTGGTAGATCTTCCTCCATCCTTTTATTTTGAGCGATTGTGTGTTTCTGCATGTGAGATGGGTTTCCTGAATACAGCACACTGATGGGTCTTGAGTCTTTATCCAATTTGCCAGTCTGTGTCTTTTAATTGGAGCATTTAGTCCATTTACATTTAAAGTTAATATTGTTATGTGTGAATTTGATCCTGTCATTATGATGTTAGCTGGTTATTTTGCTCGTTAGTTGATGCAGTCTCTTCCTAGTCTCGATGGTCTTTACATTTTGGCATGATTTTGCAGCAGCTGCTACCGGTTGTTCCTTTCCATATTTAGTGCTTCCTTCAGGAGCTCTTTTAGGGCAGGCCTGGTGGTGACAAAATCTCTCAGCATTTGCTTGTCTGTAAAGTATTTTATTTCTCCTTCACTTATGAAGCTTAGTTTTGCTGGATATGAAATTCTGGGTTGAAAATTCTTTTCTTTAAGAATGTTGAATATTGGCCCCCACTCTCTTCTGGCTTGTAGGGTTTCTGCCGAGAGATCCGCTGTTAGTCTAATGGGCTTCCCTTTGAGGGTAACCCGACCTTTCTCTCTGGCTGCCCTTAACATTTTTTCCTTCATTTCAACTTTGGTGAATCTGACAATTATGTGTCTTGGAGTTGCTCTTCTCGAGGAGTATCTTTGTGGCGTTCTCTGTATTTCCTGAATGTGAATGTTGGCCTGCCTTGCTAGATTGGGGAAGTTCTCCTGGATAATATCCTGCAGAGTGTTTTCCAACTTAGTTCCATTCTCCCCATCACTTTCAGGTACACCAATCAGACATAGATTTGGTCTTTTCACATAGTCCCACATTTCTTGGAGGCTTTGCTCGTTTCTTTTTATTCTTTTTTCTCTAAACTTCCCTTCTCGCTTCATTTCATTCATTTCATCTTCCATGGCTGATACCCTTTCTTCCATTTGATCGCATCGGCTCCTGAGGCTTCTGCATTCTTCACGTAGTTCTCGAGCCTTGGTTTTCAGCTCCATCAGCTCCTTTAAGCACTTCTCTGTATTGGTTATTCTAGTTATACATTCTTCTAAATTTTTTTCAAAGTTTTCAACTTCTTTGCCTTTGGTTTGAATATCCTCCCGGAGCTCGGAGTAATTTGATCATCTGAAGCCTTCTTCTCTCAGCTCGTGAAAGTCATTCTCCATCCAGCTTTGTTCCGTTGCTGGTGAGGAACTGTGTTCCTTTGGAGGAGGAGAGGCACTCTGCTTTTTAGAGTTTCCAGTTTTTCTGCTCTGTTTTTTCCCCATCTTTGTGGTTTTATCTACTTTTGGTCTTTGATGATGGCGATGTACAGATGGGTTTTTGGTGTGGATGTCCTTTCTGTTAGTTTTCCTTCTAACAGACAGGGCCCTCAGCTGCAGGTCTGTTGGAGTACCTGGCCGGCCGTGTGAGGTGTCAGTCTGCCCCTGCTGGGGGGTGCCTCCCAGTTAGGCTGCTCAGGGGTCAGGGGTCAGGGACCCACTTGCGGAGGCAGTCTGCCCATTCTTAGATCTCCAGCTGCATGCTGGGAGAACCACTGCTCTCCTCAAAGCTGTCAGACAGGGACATTTAAGTCTGCAGAGGTTACTGCTGTCTTTTTGTTTGTCTGTGCCCTTCCCCCAGAGGTGGAGCCTACAGAGGCAGGCAGGCCTCCTTGAGCTGTGGTGGGCTCCACCCAGTTCAAGCTTCCTGGCTGCTTTGTTTACCTAAGCGAGCCTGGGCAATGGCGGGCACCCCTCCCCCAGCCTCGCTGCCGCCTTGCAGTTTGATCTCAGACTGCTGTGCTAGCAATCAGCGAGACTCCGTGGGCGTAGGACCCTCTGAGCCAGGTGTGGGCTATAATCTCCTGGTGCACCGTTTCCTAAGCCCATCGGAAGAGCACAGTATTCGGGTGGGAGTGGCCCGATTTTCCAGGTGCTGTCTGTCACCCCTGGAAAGGGAACTCCCTGACCCCTTGCGCTTCCCGAGTGAGGCAATGCCTCGTCCCTGCTTCGGCTGGCGCACGGTGCGCTCACCCACTGACCTGCGCCCACTGTCTGGCACTCCCTAGTGAGATGAACACGGTACCTCAGATGGAAATGCAGAAATCACCCGTCTTCTGCGTCGCTCATGCTGGGAGCTGTAGACTGGAGCTGTTTCTATTCGGCCATCTTGGCTCCTCTCCCAGTCCTCTACTTTCTAAGTTCATTTAAATCATTTTATATTTTATTCAAGAGACATTTATTGAGCATCTGTTGGATATCCAGAGATGAGTATGACTGTTTCTTTTGTTTCCTTCCAGATCTGTTTTGATACCCCCATATAAAATAATCTGTCTGTCATGGGAGCCCCCACGTCCTCTGAAATAGTTCAGCTCTGTCTGCATGACTTGTCCTGGGACTGAGGAAAGTTTACCAGGTATTTACCTTCCTGCATTGTGGTATACTCTTTTTCTTCAGTGTTTCCAACCTATCACCATTTTTGTATACAGACAATAGCGCTGTTGAAAAAGAGCAATAAAAATTTAAACAGAAAACATCTTAAGATTAACCTTTGAGTTCATGCACATTGATTTAGCAAGAATTTTCTAAGTTGGGGGAAAATATAAGAGAGTTCTTGGAAAATTGTTGGAATTCAGCTGCTGGTTCTTTTCAGGAATAGGGAATACATGCCTCAGTTTTCCATTTGGTCATTCCCATTCTTATTGCCAAGGAGCTCCATCTTCACTTATATCCTTATATAGCTATCCATGATTATTGCCGCATGAAAATCTTCTATAAATAGAATTGCTGATTCCCAGGGGGAACAGTAAGTTGTTAGTAAATCAACTGGAAACATATCTTCATATCTATCCAATTATAAAACCTTGGTCAACTTCTATGTGATCATATTATAGGTACAAGAGGAGTAAAGAATGATCCCTCCTCCACATGGTGCCTGCTGATCCTTCTGTAAGGCTCAAACAACCTTATCCCACAGGGTAGCCCGTTAGTTACCTGACTTCTGATGTTAGTTGTTGCTAGACTGGTGAATGTGAAAGCTGCAGTCTGGGTTTTGGCTATGAAAAACATTCTGATCACCAGTTTTGCTTTTTCAGTCATCTGGCCTTTTGGAAGACAGCAAAAAATGATGAAGTCCCAGGTGAGTTGCTTTTTAAAAAAAAAAAAATTCTTCTTTGGTTTTTCATACAATCAAATGGAAAGTAAAGATAGCTAAAATCTGGATGAAGGAAAAGGTGGTAACAACAAAGATCAAGACCTCGAAAGAGTTGCTAGGTAATATGTAAAAGACCTGGCTGGCAACCATTTTTATAAATTTTTGTACTAATTGTTCTTATCTTACTTGCAGACATCATGAGTTACATGATTTGCATTTCCCTAAAGAGAAAGATAAATTTCCCATGGCAAGAAAATGTTTTTTGCCATATAAGACTAAAAAAAATTCCTTTTTGGCTTTTACTCTAGGAGGTGGAGTGCACAGTGTTCTCACCAACACTTCTTTGCTAAATGCCACAGTAGGTTTCTTGTAGTGGTGTCTTAAAACGATCTTTTTTAGAGGGGATGTGTCATAATGTCTAGCCAAACTCCTTGAACCTTATTCTTGAGTGGGGGTTGGCAAATTATTGCCATGGGCCAAATCCCATTCTCCAGCTGTTTTTATAAACAAAGTTTTATTGGAGCACAGCCATGCTGTTTGTTTACATGTTGTCTATAGCTTTTTTCTAGCTACAGTGGCAGAGTTGAGTAGTTACACCAGAAACCGTATGGCCTGCAATGCCAAAAATGTAAACTTTACTGAAAAAGTCTGTTGACCCCTGCTTTCGAGGAACAAATTGATTACAGATGCTTCCTATTGTCCAGCTTTATCCACAGGTAAATTCATTAACATTAAGATAGGCACATTTTGAATGTTTATATTTATTTGGCAAATCTTTGCAGGGCAAAGGTCCCTGATGCTCCATATCTTTTGCTGTGCTTTCAGAATTTGTAGGATTACTGTCAAGTTCAAGGCTGTTCCTTCTTTGCTCTCCCATTTTTAAAAGTTTGTATTATTTTTTCTTTCTGCCAGCATTGGCATATAAACATTTAAAATTATATAAAAGATAAAAATTTAAAACAAAGAGACCTTTTCACTTAAACTCACCTTCTCCCAGGATAATCAGTGTTAACCATTGCTTCTAACCTTCCAAACCTTTTTTGATATGAATATAACTGTGATTAACAGTTTATATGTAAAAGTACAAATGTGTGAGAATGTCTCTTATTTTCTTGCGCTTTTCTTTTTGAAAAAGAATGTTATAGTAAACATTTTGTTCTGCAACCTGATTTTTAACTTACTGTCCAATATAAAGGTCTTTTGTATACATTTAGAATATCTTTTTCCATATCAGTACATAGAATTCTCCTTTATTGTTTTATCAGATGCATATTTCCTTGTGGCCTGGTTGCCTGGGATTGTTTCTTCATCTTACAGATAGAGATGATAATCCTCATAGGGTTGTTGTGAGAATTGAGTACAAACCATGCTTAAAACCATAACTGGGGCATGGTTTGTACTGAAATATTTAAGTGTCAGCTGTTATTACATCATCATTATGATTATCATTGTCAAATCTTGAAATCAGCTTTTACATTAGGAGTCCTTGTGTATATTTTACAGTAGAGTTCTATTGCAAAAAGATTTTTTCATTGTTGTTTTCGTTTTTGGATTTCAGTAGCTTTGTTTTAGAGCCATGCTGTCTAATATAGTAGCCATCAGCCAAATGTGGTTACTGAACACTTGAAATTGGCTAGTCTGAATTGAGATATGTTGTGTTAAGTACATACCAGATTTCAAAGTTATATTTCAAAAAAACTCACTAGTAGTTTTTAAGGATTCCATGTTGAAATGATATCTTGAGTAATATATTGAAATAAATGTATATTATTGAAAATAATTTTTTGAATGTGGTTCCTAGAAAATGTAAACTTACCTATCTGGTTAGCTTTATATTTCTGTTACACAGCACTGCTTTGAAGGAGAATGGATTTTTTACTTAGCCCAGTAAATCCAACTGCTGTGGCTAATTAATTGATTAAATGCTTCTTTCTTCAGGAAGAGGGCTGTATATTATTTCCCTACCATCCAGAAGTGAAGTCGTTTTTACACATATCCTCCTTTTCAGCCTGTAACACCTACTTCCCTTTCATTTCTTGCATCACTTAATAGCACTTCCATTTCCCCAGGGACCCGAGCTGTAAAAATTGTTTGTAGTTGACAAAAGTGTAATTTTCTACTGATTATGTACTATATTTTTCTTAAAATTAAGAAATTTATACATACTTATTATATTGAAGCATTTGGGTATCATTATTAAAGCAAAATCAGAATGTTACAATGAATTTACCTCTCAGAATGGATTTCTTCTGTATTCCACATTTATTATCTTTCTTATGTTACTTTTCTTCAGATAAAACAAATGTAGACTAATACACAAAACAGTTTTTAACTAAACATGAGTTTTAATTTATTTTTTCTTTATAATCATTATTCATTTCTTTTTAACAAACGTTTCTTAAGTACCCAGTATATGTCATATGCACTGGCTAGCTGTTGAATATCCTGAGCAGATTTACGTATAGTTTTCTTCTGGAAGGACTGCAGAGAAAAAAGAGATGTAGAAACCAACATTAACACATCGGCAGAGATGTAAAGAGATGTAGAAAATAACATTAACACATAAAATTTCTGTAGCAGACATGGGAGCAGGTACTGTTATAGCAGAGAGGGGGGAACAACCAGATTTCTAAGGAAGTGGGTAATAGGCTTAAATGATTATTGAACTTTGGCTCATGAGGGAAGTAGGCTGAGGACAGGAAGCAGCATTTGTAAAAGTAGAAAGGGCAGAGTGATTTTAGGAAGGCTGAGAATTTTGAAACTAAAATGGAGAGTGCTTCATGGAAAGGTCGACTAAGGTTGGTATTGAAGTGATAAAATATAAAAGATCATGATGTTTACAGTATCAGGGAGGCAGTTTGGACTACAGTAGTCAAGAACCTAGACTATTGAGTGAGAATAAATCTTGCAGATATGAGAGTTCATCAATCATATATTTAGTATGTAATCTTTGGCAAGTACTTACTTAACCACTGTAATCCTCAGTTTTCTTATATGTACAATAGGAAAATTAACAGGATTGTTACGGACAACCAAGTGTTTGGCAGCTTGACAGAGTGAATATGGAATTGGTGTGGGATGAGCGAAAGCTTGAGATTTGAGATGACTGAGATGAGACTGTGTTAGCAAAGAAGAAAACAAAGGAGGCTTTTAAGCAGGCAATGTTGACATTTGAAATAATCATTTTCATTCTGAAAGTGGTGTTTGGTAATTATGGAATATTTAGGGAAAAAGTCTGAACAATTTATTTAAAATAATACAGATCGCTATTAGATTAGTTTCTGCTATTAGTTAACAACTATTGTGAGGATAATGGTGACATAATTAAAATAGTCAATTTTCCCTCCAGAAACATTTTATAACTCTACTCTTACCGAAATTCTTTTTTGATGTTATGTCACTAATTTGTTGTGGTTTCTTCATTAATGTTTTCTGCACATTTTTGTTGAGTTTATCATTCGGGATTCCTTATTTTTTGTTGCTACTGTAATTGGTGTATTCATTCTATTACTATTGTATGTATATAAGAAAGCTATTGAATTTGGGGGAAGCTAAGATCATTTTCCTATGAAATAAAGAGATTAGATTAATGATCTTCTAGAGCTCTGGCATTCTATGATTCTCTAAATGTAGCTTTTCTTTTTTTAAAAAAAAATGTACTTACAAAGGGCATTTCTGCTCTATAATCATTAAATTCTCTGTGTCTTATTTTGTTACTTTTATGGCCTTTAGTACTTTTTAGAGTTTAAATTTTTATTCCATCAGAATTTATTCTTTTTCCCAGGTATTATATAGTGTATTGGTTTGCTAGGATTGCTATGACAAAGTACCACAAACTGGGTGGCTTAAACAATAGAAATTTAGTCTCATAGTTCTGGAGGCTAGAAGTCCAAAATCAAGGTTGTTCTTCAGGACTGTGAGGGATGTATTTGTTTCATGCCTCTCTCCTTGGCTTCTTTATAACTATCTTCTTTTTTCTCTTTGCATTATCTTCCCTCTGTGCATGTCTTTGTGTTCAAATTTCCCCCTTTGGATAAGGACACAGATCATATTGGATTCAGTTTCACCCTAAATACCTCATATTGCTAGGTATATCTGTAATGACCCTGTTTCCAAGTCATATCACATTTTGAGGTACTGGGGGTTAGGACTTCAACATATAAATATTCAGGAGATACAACTCAACCCATAGTATTTCTTCAACATTATTATTTTCCTCTTTACTATTCATTGTTTCAAAACTATTCATCCAATAATCTGTCTTCCTCCCAGTTATTTGGGTGCTGCCTTTAAAATGTATGAAATTACTATATGTATTAGGTAGACATTTTATGGTTTACCTCTTTTTTTCTCCTCATATGCCTGGCTCTGCTTGCTAAAACAGGATTTTATTTTGTTTTTCCCAAAAACTATTATACAAAACTAGGTGTGGGTGTAGTTGTGCACATTATAGTAGAAATTATGAGAATGATCATTTCAGATTGAACAGGAATTTACTATTACAGGGGTTAGTATCATTCAAGGATGTGGCTGTGGATTTCACCCAGGAGGAGTGGCAGCAACTTGACCCTTCTCAGAGGACCCTGTACAGGGATGTGATGCTGGAGAACTACAGCCACCTGGTTTCAATGGGTAAGGATGGCTTCCCTGAATAACTCAGAGTTGTCCAATCAAGTGCCTTTCCTTACCAGTTGCTGTGATTAGATTGTTCCTGACATATGTCATGACTTTTATGACCTTTATACCTTTGCAAATGGAGGTTATGCCTTTGTTGAAGGCTAACTGGACAGCTTTATTGTAGACCACCTGAAACTGCACCTTCTCTTTTTCCTTCAGTGCAGTCAATCTCAGTTCTCTGTGATTTCTGTTTAATAGGGTATCCAGTTTCCAAACCAGATGTCATCTCCAGGTTGGAACAAGGAGAAGAGCCATGGATCATAAAGGGAGACATATCAACTTGGATCTATCCAGATGAATATCAGGCAGATGGGAGACAAGGGAAGTGAAATATCAACTTATGTGTGTTTTTTTAATTGATTGCTGCCTGAGGTTTATGTTTCTATCCTTATTGAAATCTCCTATTCTTTGCTTCTATGCTGAGAATTTAGTAGTCACTCAACAAGTAATTGTGAAGCCTTTCAGAGGAGTTCTATTTTTTGTTGATCCTGTCTCATGTGTGTATATATATATGTTTATATTTGTTGTCTTTCCTGAAAGGGTTTTAAAGGCAATAGAAGGCAAATTCCTTTCAAGAACACAAGCTGTGCTTTAAAAGGCAATATTCCCAGATAAATGACTATATTAAATTAAATGTCAAATACAGTTACTGTTTTAAAAGTTCAGAGAAAATTAGAGTCTAAAGAGATGTGAGAGTATTTCAGAAACATTTTTCAGAACATGCAACTGTAACTGCTCTGAATGACATAAATGCTGATGAGGCTGAAGGAGGAGGGTGAAGGCAAGCAGTGTTGGAGAGAGAGTATATGAACAAAACCTTAGGGTCAGGAAGATACAGCTTTTCTGGGAGAACTTTACTAGTTTTACTTGACATGTATAGAAAGTAGTTTATTGGGAGTAGTGGAATTTACGTCTGTATTCTCAGTTTGACTCTGATACTGAATCTGTAGCAGGATATTGGATTTTTCTATTATTTGTGTTAGTTGTTAGGGAAATAAATGGAGGAGAGTTAAAGTATTTTGCATACAGAAGATACCTTGTTTCTTTAGAGTGATGTTAGGATAATAAGAATGTGTAGCACATGATTTATAATATAAATGAAATTAAAAGGTGAAAAGGGGTTTCTATTCAGAAAGCAGAAGTGAAATATTCTAGAAAAATAATCAAAAATTTAGTGATGAGACCCCAGACACTTTTTCATCTCTTTTAAGTTTAGTTTTTACATGAATATTTCTGTTTAACATTCTTGTCTGTCTATTCACCTGATAACACTATATGCTATACTGTCTTCTGAGATGACCTGCTTCCATCCTTTTTTTGTGAGTTCATCTACTATGTTGGATCATCCATTTGTTCTACTTCTTTACCCTCTGTTAGTTGACTCTTGTGATGACTCTTAAATTGTATCTTTTCTTCTTTTAGACAGGAAGAGTAACCTTCACAACTCCCAGTCATGTATTTTGGGGACAGTTTCCTTCCATCATAAGATACTGAAAGGAGTCACAAGGGATGGTTCATTGTGCTCCATTTTAAAAGTCTGTCAAGATGATGGTCAGCTGCAGAGATTTCTAGAGAATCAAGACAAACTCTTCAGGCAGGTCACATTTGTTAACAGCAAAACAGTGACTGAGGCATCAGGGCATAAATATAATCCATTGGGGAAAATATTTCAAGAGTGCATAGAAACAGATACATCAATACAGAGATTCCATAAATATGATGCTTTTAAAAAGAACTTAAAACCAAATATTGACCTACCGAGTTGTTATAAGAGCAATTCAAGAAAAAAACCTGATCAGAGTTTTGGAGGTGGAAAATCATCTAGCCAGAGTGAGCCCAATTCTAATTTTGAGAAGATTCACAATGGAGTAATACCTTTTGATGATAATCAGTGTGGAAACGTTTTTAGAAATACACAATCCCTTATTCAATATCAGAATGTGGAAACTAAAGAGAAAAGCTGTGTATGCGTTACGTGTGGAAAAGCCTTTGCTAAGAAGTCACAACTCATTGTACATCAAAGAATTCATACTGGAAAGAAACCATATGATTGTGGTGCATGCGGAAAAGCCTTCAGTGAGAAGTTTCATCTTGTTGTACATCAGAGAACTCATACTGGGGAGAAACCTTATGATTGTTCTGAATGTGGAAAAGCCTTCTCTCAGAAATCATCCCTTATTATACATCAGAGAGTACACACTGGGGAGAAACCCTATGAATGTAATGAATGCGGGAAAGCCTTCTCCCAGAAATCACCCCTCATTATACATCAGAGAATACATACTGGGGAAAAACCCTATGAATGTAGAGAGTGTGGGAAGGCCTTTTCCCAGAAGTCACAGCTGATTATACACCACAGAGCTCATACTGGAGAGAAGCCATATGAGTGTACTGAATGTGGGAAAGCCTTCTGTGAGAAGTCCCACCTCATTATACATAAAAGAATTCACACTGGTGAGAAACCCTACAAATGTGCTCAATGTGAGGAAGCCTTCAGCAGGAAGACAGAACTCATTACACATCAGTTAGGTCATACTGGGGAAAAACCTTATGAATGTACTGAATGTGGAAAGACATTCTCCCGCAAGTCACAGCTCATCATACATCAGAGAACACATACTGGAGAAAAACCCTATAAATGTAGTGAATGTGGCAAAGCCTTCTGCCAGAAGTCACATCTCATTGGACATCAGAGAATTCACACAGGAGAAAAACCTTATATATGTACTGAATGTGGGAAAGCCTTCTCTCAGAAGTCCCACCTTCCGGGACACCAGCGAATTCATACAGGAGAGAAACCTTACATATGTGCTGATTGTGGAAAGGCCTTTTCTCAGAAGTCAGACCTTGTTTTACATCAGAGGATTCATACTGGGGAAAGACCCTATCAATGTGCTATATGTGGGAAGGCCTTCATCCAGAAGTCACAACTAACTGTACACCAGAGAATTCACACAGTGGTAAAATCATAATGAACTGGCCACAGAAAAGCCTTAGTATTAGCTCAAGCCTTAATAATTACTAGAAACCCAATTAATTTGATAAGCTTGGGGACAACATCCCAATAGATAAAAATTTTTAAGGGAATTTGTTTCTAGTTTGGTGATGCCTAACTTTTCCAGCAAAGATGATGGAAAATAGTTATATAAATGAAGAACATTTTTAATATGGCATGTAAAGCTTTTAAAGGAATGAACTCAGTGATCAGCACAGCAAGTTAAGCATACAGAGTATTGTCAAGTTGCATATTCCTTATACTACATAATGATAATCAGCCATTGTGAAACTGCTAATATTAGCTTGTCACAATTATGGCCATAAAGTAATTTTTCTATAAAAGACATGGAAGAAAGCTTGAGTAAACAACAAAATAAAACCTATACACTATTTTAAGAAGGGGCTTGAGCATGACCCCTAAAGCTAAAATTCTTGTACAAAAAAATGGAAAGATAGGTTGACAGATTCAGTGAAGTTGATCTGTATGCATTTTCCCATCTCAAGCATGTAAGTTGACCTGCATCTCTGGAAGGACCTTGAGATTGATGCATTTTTGAGCAGGTCTCCCTTTTACTCTTCCCAACTGGGAACTTGGAGCTGAAAAACATTGGCACTGAGGCCAGATGGTCTTGGGTTTAATCCTGGCTCAGTGCCTCACAGATTGTGTGACTTTAGGCAAACGTACTTCCCCTATCTGAGTATTTTTTATCAGTAAGTACAAATACAATGCAGAGCTCATTTTCAGTTAATATTAGTACTTTTTAAATCTTTACTCTCTATCTTGAAGCATTAGATGTTAAGACTAATGTGTAAAAACCACATCTGAACTTTCTTTTCCCTCTGGACACTCTGCTTTTGATTGCCTATCCCTGTAAGTGGCTCATTTTACTGTCTTCTGATCCTGGTGGCCTTATTTTTGCTATGTTAAGGTTATGTTTTTTAATACTTGCATTTATTTTCATATACTTATATAAACCATGGTGATTGCACATAAAGACCCTGCCTAATGTCTCTTCACTTCTTTGTGATCCTTTCCCTGAAGCCCCAACTGTTTTCCCTGAAAACTTACAGGGGAAAACTCTTGGGGTGAGAAGTAATGCCTGCATAGCCTTGAGAACTGGAGGCTTCTAAGATATCACCTACTATACTTTCTGTCATTCCATCCATTCCCCCATAAGCATTTTTAGATGAGCACCCTTGCTGGAAGTGACCTGCAGGAGAGCATACTTGGCAATGATGAGAATACCTGTGCGATAAACACAGCATCTACACATATTTCCTGCTTGATTTCCTATCCACTTGATCCCCTTCCTGCTTGGCTAAACTGTCTGTTGTGAAAACATGGGGCTCCTCTAGTTGAGAACAACTGTAGAGTAGAGGGCACACTGGACGGGGATGTGGGAACTGAGTATTAAAGATGTCATTCACTGGACAGGGATGTGGGAACTCAATGTTAAAGATATCATTCCCCCACATCCCAGGTGATTTATATATTGTTGGGGTGGGAAAAGAGAAATCCAAAAGAGCAAGCCCATTCATAAAATGGATCTGCTAATTTTATTGTTGAATAACAAAGAAAAATACTATGTAGCATGTGGGTAGATAGCACATGGCTATAAAACTAGTGGATTTTTGGCTCTGTTTATATGGAACTAAAGCTACAGTTGTGTGGAACTAAGCTTCCCCTCTGTTGGTAAATGGCAGATACCTAGTTTTCATCACTAGTTACATTGAGCTTACTCTGATGTCTTGTTTTGCATAATTCTTTTATCAGGCTTACTCTGATGGTCTGTTCTTTATAAATTTTTTAATCTGTGCATCCTATGGTTGCCCCAACAGTGTATCTAATACGTGTGATTAGTCATATTTTTCACTCCTCAACAAAATTACATCAGTTTTTCACAATAGTCAATGAACCTTATATCAACACCTCAACAACCTTTTTTATAAAAATCTTATAATTTGGTTCTAAAATTACATACAGAAATGCTCCAAGGCAAGAGTAGCTAAGACACTTTTGAAGAACAAATTTGGATAACTTATTAGACTTCTTATAAAACAGTGGCAATTAAGGCAATGTGGTATTACACGAGTAATCATGTAGATCAATGGTAAAAGAGAATCTGAAAACTGATAATTACCTGTAGACACTTGAATTATGACAAAGTTGGCATTGTAGAACAATGGGAGGAAACTCACCTTTTCAATTATGCCTCTGGCTCAGTTATCCAAATGGGTAAAACAAAGAAAAAACAAATTTACTGTATACCATTCACAAAATTTATTCTGCCTAAACCTGTAATAGAGGACAATGTATAGCAGTAAGTATAGATCAGGCAAAAAGAAAGCCTGAAAATACCTAAGCAACAGTCTCAATAGGTTAGAATAAAAAGAAACGCTGTGATCTAACTCCAAAAAAGTAAAAAGGACATGATAAAAGTAAAAGATGAAGAAATAGGAAAACACACAAAATAGGAACAACAAAACAAGAAAATTGTGGCTCACATCTGTATTCCCCATACTTTAGGAGGACAAGGTGGGAGGACACCTTGACCCCAGGAGCTCAAGGCTGCAGTGATTGCACCACTGCACTCCAGCCTGGGTGACAGAATGAGACCCTGCCTCAAAAAAAATGTAGATTGAAAAAAATAATAAACCTTTAAGTAAACTTGGAATAAAGGGCGGCTCCTCAAATAGTTAAAGGGCATAGATTAAAAACCTACAGTAAACATCATATTTAATGGCTGGAAAAAGGCAAGAATATTTACTTGACTCTTTCTGGTTAACATTATACTGGCGAATTTAGCCAGTGCCATAAGCAAAGCAAAGTAGGGAGTGGGCCTGCAACCTGGAAAGGAAGAAATAAAAGTGTTGTTATTTGTAGACAACATATCCTTCTATGTAGAAGATCTCAAAAACTGCACAAAATATTTACTAGACCTAATAAGCAGGTTTTGCAAAATATCTAAATAATTTGGAGAGATTAATTAAAACTCAAGTATTCTGATTCTAGAGTCTACACACTTAACAATTACGTTATGCTGCCTCTCCTGCCTCCCTTTCCCTTCTGTAATTAACACAGTTATCTTCCACACCGTTTTCTGAATTGGTTCATGATACATGATGCTTGCATGCAGATGCTCCTATTATTTAGCCAAGTTTTAATATTGAAAGAAAAAAACTCCATGAAAACACTTAAAGTCACCATTTAATCAAAAATTTAATCTTAATCCTTACGTTTTAGTGTTCAAAAATGACTTCTCATACATCCTGACAGTGAGATAGTTTATTGGGAATACAGACCTATGATAATCATGTTGGATCTTTAAATGAGTTAAGAGGATTCTTACCTGCAGAACATTGGGGATGTGATTGATGCTAAATATTCAGTGAATGCCCTGAGCTTTGACCCTCTAGGATTGGAAAGTATAGAAATTTAGTCCCTTGGGAGTTGTGTTCTGCTTGATGATACTCTTTTTTGCTAGTTTGCCAAAAAATTAAAGGATCCTGACCCTGGATTTTGTTGTTGAGAAGACCAAGAGGAAGCTTGATTTAATGTCTAACACTGCTTTGAAATTCCACATCTATGGAAAATCTCAGCGTGTTCATGGATATGGCTGCCTGAAAAGTGCCGTACCATACACAATTACAGCTGCCAGAGACAGGCCAAAATCAGTGCCTGTCATTGGAATGGCTATGTGGTCACCTGCTGGCAAAACATGGTCATGTTCATATTGTCTCTTTTACTATACATGAAGTGGCACAATATAACTTGGCAGTAGATTGGGATAAGCTAAAAATGTGTAGTACAAATGCTAAACAAACCACTAAAATAACAAAACAGAGTTATAACTTAAATCCAAAAAGAAGAGAAGTAATCATAAATAATCCAAAACAAGGTAGAAAAAGAGAACAAAAAACAGAACAAATAGAAAACAAAATGATAGTCTTAATCTAATGATATAAATACTCAGATTAAACATAAATGATCTAAAGACACCAATTAGGGGAAGAGATTGTCATATTAGGTAAAAACACAGAGACTATATGCTGCCTACAAGAAACACACTTTAAATGTAAAGACACAAATGGGTTCAAAGTAAAAGAATGGAAAAAAGATATATGATGATAACACAAAAGAAATCTGAAAGGCCTATATTAATATCAGATAAAATATATTTCAGGATAAATAATAACAGAGATCTTTAAAAGACCAGTTCATAGTGATAAAGGAATCAGTTTATCATGAGAACATAATCCTAAACACTTATGCACTTAATAGCAGAGCTTCACCATACATGAAGCAATAACTGATAAAACTTCAAAGGAAAAATAGACAAATCCACAATTACAGTTAGAAATTTCAATACATTCTCACTAATTGAGAGAATGAGAAGATAATTAGTAAGGTTATAGTAGGTAGACTTGAACAGCAAAATCAACCAATTTGACCTAGTTGACATTTGTAGAACATCGTACCCCAAAATGGTACAATACACACTTTTAAGTCCATGTGAAACATTTACCAAGACAGAGCAATAAATTTAAAAGGTAAGGTGACTCATTCTCATGTGATTCTAATTTAATTCATTAGAGATCAATTACATTAGAAATAAATAACATGAAAATATCTGGCAAATACCAAATATATGGAAACTAAATAACACACTTCTAAATAACCCATTAGTTAAAGAATGAATCAAAAAGGAAATGAAGCATTTTGAACTTAATGAAAATAAAAACACAACATGTCAACATTTGTGAAATGTCTGTAAAGTAGTTCTTAAAGATAAATTTAAAGTGCTAAAGGAATGCATTAGAAAAGAAAAGTCTCAAACAATGTATCAGTTTCTACCTTAAGAAGATAGGAGCAGGAAAAAATCAAATGCATTATAAACAGCAGAATGATCTGTTCAAATCATAAATTAAATAGAAAAAAAGAAGATACATCAAAAGCTGACTTTTTGAGAAGATAGATATGTCAGACCCAGGAAAAAGAGAGAGAGGACACAATTATTCAAATCAGAAATGAGAGAAGTGACATTACTACAGACTTTACAGACATCCAAAAAAATAATAAGGGAAGATTATGAACATCTTAATACCAATAAACTTGATAACAGATGAAGTGGACAAATCCTTTGAAAGATACAACCTACCACAGCTCACTCAAGAAGAAATAGATATTAACATAAATAGTCCTATATCAATTTTTAAAATTCAACTTGTAATGTAAAACCTTATCAAATTCAGGATCATAGACCTTCACTGGTGAACTGTCTCAAACCAAACAATATTTAAAGAGGCAACAATTCAAATTCTATACAAGCTTTTCCACAAAACTGAAGAGGAAGGGATAGTTCCCAATTCATTATATTTGGTCAGCATCACCATGATACAAAACCAGAAGATATTATAAGAAAATAAAACTACAGACCAATATCCCTCATAACTATTGATGCAAAAGTCTAAACAATAATGTCACATTATATAAAAAGGATAATACATCAAGACCCAAGTAGGTTTTCTCTCAGAAATGCAAGGTTAGATTAACATTTGAAAAGCAATCAATGTAAGTCACCACATTAGCAAACAAAAAGGGAAACCATATTATCTCAAAAGATGAAAAAAGTATTTGACAAAAATCATCTAAACAGGAACTAACTTCTTCAATAGATAAAAAGGAAGTGAAAACTCTACAGTTAATATCATATAGTGAAAGACTGAGTTTTTTTAAAAATAAAGAACAAAGCAAAGATGTCTTCTCTGTCATTTCTAGTGATCAATATACTAGAGGTCCAAGACAGTACAATAGCCAAAAAATGGCATTCAGTTTGGAAAAAAAGAAGTAAAACTCTATTTGCAGATGATATGCTCATTGATATGGTTTGGCTGTGTCCCCACCCAAATCTCATCATGAATTGTAGCTCCCACAATTCCCACATGTTGTGGGAGGGACCTGGTGAGAGGTAATTGAATCATGGGAGCAGGTCATTCCTGTGCTATTCTTGTGATAGTAAATAAGTCTCATGAGCTTTGATGGTTTTATAAAGGGGGAGTTTCCCTGCAGAAGTTCTCTTGTCTGGCACCATGTGAGATGTGCTTTTCACCTTCTGCCATGATTGTGAGGCCTCCCCAGTCATGTGGAACTGTGAGTCCATTAAATCTCTTCCTTTTGTAAATAGCAGAGTCTTGGGTATGTCTTTGTCAGCAGCATGAAAACGAACTAATACGGTCATGTATGTAAAAAGTTTTAAATCTTGAAAAAAAATACTAACAACTAATATTTGAGATTAGTAAGATCTTAGGATACAAGGTCAATAGACAAAACTCCACAATAAACAATCAGAAATTGAAATTTGAAAACAATACTACTTGCAATAGCATTTAAATATGAAACATGAATAGACATAATAAAATACGTGACAATTATAGAACATTGCTGAAAGAAATTTAGAAGGACCAAAATGGAGAAATAGATCTAGTTTATTGGTTGGAAGGCTCGATGTTGTTAAGATATTAATTCTCCCCAAATTGGTCCATAGATTTAACACAATCTCTATCAAAATATCAGCCAATATTTTTTGTGCAAAATTCAATGAACTGCCTTAGCTGTGTCTCAGAGATTCTGGTATGTTTTATCTTTGTTTTCATTAGTTTCAAAGAACTTCTTGGTTTCTGCCATAATTTCATTATTTACCCCATAGTCATTCAGAACCATGTTAATTTTCATGGTTTTGAGTGATTTTCTTAGTCTTGACTCCTATTTTTATTATGCTGTGATCTGAGAGTGTGTTTGGCATAATTTTAGTTCTTTTGCATTTGCCAAGGATTGTTTTATGTCAAATTATGTGGTCAGTTTTAGAGTGTGTGCCATGTGGCAATGAGAAGAATGTATATTCTGTTATTTTTGGGTGGAGAGTTCTGTAGAGGTCTCTATCAGATCCATTTGGTCCAATGTTGAGTTTGGGTCCTAAATATCTTTGTTAATTTTCTGCCTCAATGATCTATCTAACAACATCAGTGGAGTGTTAAAGTCTCCCACTTTTATTATGTGGGAGTCTATGTCTCTTTGTAGGTGTCTAAGAACTTGGTTTTTTTGTGTTGGCTGCATTTATATTTAGGATAGTTAGACCTTCTTGTTGAATTGAACCCTTTACCATTATGTAAGGCCCTTCTTTGTCTTTCTAAATCTTTGCTGGTTTGAAGTCTGTTTTGTTGTTGTTGTTGTTGTTGTTTTTGTCTGAAATCAGAATTGCAATCCCTGCTTTTTTCTCGTTTTCATTTGCTTGGTAAATTTCCCTCTATCCCTTTTTTTTGAGACTATGGGTGTCATTATGTGTGATATGCTCTTGAAGACAGCATACCATTGGGTCTTGCTTTTTTATCCAGCTGGCCACTCAGTGCCTTTTAAGTGGAGGCACTTAGCCCATTTACATTCAAGGTTATTGTTGATGTGTGTCATTGTGCTTTTAGCTGGTTATTATGCTGGCTTGTTTGTGTGGTTGGTTTATAGTGTTACTGGTCTGTGTATTTAAGTGTGCTTTGGTATTAGCTTGTAGAAGTCTTTCCTTTCTATAGTTAGCACTCCTTTCAAGATCTCTTGTGAGGCAGGTTTAAATCTTTCCTGGCTTGTAAGGTTTCAGCTGAGAGGTCCACTGTTAGCCTGATGAAGTTTTCTTTGTAGGCGACCTGTCATTTCTCTCTAGCTGCCTTTAACATTCTTTTTTTCTTTTTTTTATTTTGACCTTGAAAAACCTGACAATTATGGGTCTTGGTGATGATCTTCTTCTGTAGAATCTTGCAGGAGTTCTCTGTAGTTCCTGAATTTAATTGTTGGCCTCACTAGCAAGGTTGGGGAAGTTTTCATGGATGATAGCCTGAAATACATTTTCCAAGTTGTTTGCTTCCTCCCTTTGAGGAATGCCAATGATTCATAGATTTAGACTCTTCACATAACTCCATACTTCTTGGAGGTTTTGTTCATTCATTTTAATTCTTTCCTACTTATTGTTGTCTGATTGTCTCGTTTCAGAGAGCCAGTCTTCCAGTTCTGAGATTCTTTCCTCTGCTTGGTCTATTCTGTTGTTGTTACTTGTGATTGCATTATGAATCTTGTATTGTGTTATTCAGCTCTGTCAGATCCATTAAGTTCTGTTTTATACCAGCTATTTCATCCTTCCACTCCTGTATTATTTTGATTCTTAGTTTTCCTAGATTGGGTTTTGTTGTTCTCCTGAATCTTTATGATCTTTGTTCCTGTCCATATTCTGAATTGCATTTCTGTCATTTCAGCTAGCTCAATCTAATTCAGAACTCTTGTGCAGTGTTAAGAGGGGAATTCATAGCACTAAATGCCCACATCAAAACATTAGAAAGATCTCAAATTAACAACCTAACATCACAATGGAAAAAATCAGAGAAGCAAGAACAAATCCACTCCAAAGCTATCCAAAGACAAGAAATAACCAAAATCAGAGCTGAACTGAAGGAAATCAAGACACAAAAAAAATCATTCAAAAGGTCAATAAATCCAGTAGTTGGTTTTTTTTGAAAAAATTGATAAGAAAGATAGGTCACTAGCTAGACTAATAAAGAAAAAAAGAGGAAACATCAAAATAAACACAATTAGAAATGATGAGGAGAATGTTACCCCTAACCCCATAGGAATAAGAATAACCATCAGAAACTACTTTGAACATCTCTATGCACACAAACTAAAATATCCTAGAAGAGATGGGTAAATTCCTAGACGTATACATGCTCCCAAGATTGAACCAGGAAAAAAATTGATTTCCTGAACAGACCAATAATGAGCTCTGAAATTGAATCAGTAATAAGTAGCCTACCAATCAAAAAATCCTAGGACCTCATGGATTCACAGGTGAATTCTACCATATGTACAATGAAGAGCTGGTACCATTCCTACTGAAACTCTTCCAAAAAATTGAGGATGAGGGACTCCTCCCCAATTCATTCTATAAAAACAGCATAATTCTGATACCAAAACTTGGCAGGGACACAACAAAAAAAGAAAACTTTAGGCCAATATTGATACACATTGATGCAAAAATCCTCAACAAAATATTTGCAAACCAAATCCAGCAGTACATCAAAAAGCTAATACACTATGATCAAGTAGGCTTCATTCCTGGGATGTGAGTTTGCTTCAACATAAGCAAATAAATAAATGTGATTCATCACATAAATGGAACTATAGACAAAAGCCACATGACTATCTCAATAGATGAAGAAAATGCTTTCAATAAAATTCAACATGCTTTCATGTTAAAAGCTCTCCATAAAATAGATATTGAGGAAACATACCTCAAAATACTAAGAGCCATCTATGACAAACACACAGCCAACATCATACTGCATGGGCAAAAGCTGGAGGCATTTTCCTTGAAAACTGGCACAAGACAGGATACCCTCTCTCACCACTCTTCAACATAATATTGGAAGCCCTAGCCAGAGCAATCAGGTAAAAGAAATAAAGAGCATCCAAAGAGGAAGGGAAGAAGTAAAACTATCTCTGTTTGCAGATAGCATGGTTCTATATCTAAAAAACCCCATAGTCTCAGCTCAAAAGCTTCTTTAGCTAATGAACAACTTTAGCAAGTTTCAGGATGCAAAATCAATTTACAAAAATCACCAGCATTCCTATACACCAAAAACAGCCAAGCCAAGGGCCAAATCAGGAAAGCAATCCCTTTCACAATTGCCATAAAAATAATAAAATACCTAAGGATACAGCTAACCAGAGAGGTGAATGATCTCTACAATGAGAATTACAAAACAGTGCTCAAAGAAATCAGAGAAGATGCAAGCAAATGGAAAAACATCCCATGCTTATGGATAAAAATAATATCATTAAAATGGGCATACTTCCCAAACCAAATAACAGATTCAATGCTATTCCTACCTAATTACCAAGGATATTCTTCACAGAACTATTTTTAAAAATCAATTTTAAAATTCATATGGAAGACAAAAAGATCTCAAGTAGCCAAGGCAATCCTACACAAAAAGAACAAAGCTGGAGGCATTATGTTACCTGACTTCAAACTATACTACAGTGCTGCAGTAGCCAAAACGGCTTGGTACTAGTACAAAAACAGGCACATAGACCAATGGAACAGGATAGAGAGCCCCAAAATAAGGCTGCACACCTGGGACCATCTGATCTTCAACAAAGCTGACAAAAGCAATGGGAAAAAGACTCCCTATTCAATAAATGGTGCTGGGTTAATAAACTGGCTATCCATATAAAGATTGAAGCTGGACCCCTTTCTTACACCATATACAAAAATTAACCAAGATGGATTAAAGACTTAAACGTTAAACCCAAAACTATAAAAATTCTGGAAGACAACCTAGGCAATACCATCCTGGATATAGGAACGGGCAAAGATTTAATGACAAAGACACCAAAAGCAATCATGATGAACGTGACAGTTGACAAATGGGATCTAATTAAACTAAAGAGTTTCTGCACAGCAAAAGAAACCATCAACAGAGTAAATAGATAACCTACAGGGTGGAGAAAATATTTGCAAACTATGAGACTGACAAAGGTCTATCCAACATCTATAAGGAACTTAAACAAATTTAGAAGAGAAAAACAACCCCATTTAAAAAGTGGACAAAGGACATGAATGGACACTTCAAAATAAGACATACGTGTGGCCAACAATCATATTTTAAAGAGCTAAATATCACTGATCATTAGAGAAGTGCAAATCAAAACCACAATGAGATAACATCTCATACCAGTTAAAATGACTATTACTAAAAAGCCAAAAAATTACAAATGCTGGCAAGGTTGTGGAGAAAAAAGAACATTTATACATGGTTGGTGAAAGTGTAAATTAGTTCAACTATTGTGGAAAGCAGTATGGTGATTCTTCAAAGAGCTAAAAGTAAAACTACCATTCAAACCAGCAATCCCATTACTGGGTATATACCCAGAGGAATATAAATCATTCTATTGTGAAGACATATGCATTCAAATATTCACTGCAACTCTATTCACAATAGCAAAGACATGGAATCAACCTAAATGCCCAGCAATGACAGATTGGATAAAGAAAATGTGGTACATATTCCATGGGCCATGGAATACTATGCCACCATAAAAAAAGAATGAGATCACGTCTTTTGCAGGGGCATGGATGGAGCTGGAGGTCATTGTCCTTAGCAAACTAACTGCAGGAACAGAAATCCAAATACCACTTGTTCTCACTTATAAGTGGGAGCTAACTGATGATAACTCATGAACACAAAGAATAGAACAACAGACACCGGAGTCTACTTGGGGGTGGAGGTTGAGAGAAGGGAGAGAAGCAGAAAAAATGACTAGTGGTACTAGGCTTAATACTTGGGCGATCAAATAATTTGTACAACAAACCCCCATGATATCAGTTTACCTATATAACAAACCTTTACATGTACTACCAAACCTAAAATAAAAGTAAAAAAAAAATGAATTTGACAAACTGATTTTAAAATTCATATGGATATACAAAAGACTTAAAGTAGTGAAAACAACCTTAAGAAGGAAGAATAAATTGGAGAACTTACTACCTAATTTTAATACATTCCATAAAGCTATCATTTCAAGATTGTGCGGAACTGGCCTAAAATTGATAAACTATGCATGTGACCTCATTTATGCTAAGTTCTGAAATAGGCAAAATTAGTCTATGTTGCAAAAAATTGGAATAGTTTCTGCCTCAGTGGGTGGGTTATCTACAAAGGGACATGAAAGAAATTTCTCATGTGCTAGAAATGTATATTTTGATATGGTCACACATTTCTTAAAACTCATGAAGCAATACACTTAAAATGTTTGCACTTCACTATATGTTCATTATACCACAATGAAAGAAATGAGAATATAAGATTTACTTTGCAAATAGAGCAAAAATTAACAATGTACCATCAGAAATGAAAATTACTTTAGTGAAAGAATTGAATATGAGAAATGCAACCTACATTATATTTTTAAATAACAGTTCAAATTATTCCCACGAGAACTTTGTCTCTTGGAAAAGGATCTTCATATTATTAAAAGTTATAAAGCAATAGCATTATTTGGAAAACCTCTTTCAATATCTATACTTGTTTAATATTTTCACTTCTCCTTTGTAGCATTTCCACTTATATATTTAGAGTTACAGTCTCCCTTCTATTGGTTTCTATCAGATATTTCTTGTCCAGGGTTATTGGATTATATATACTTATTTACAAAAAGACAATGATTATGTCCTGTCTGCAGAATTTCAGACTGTGGTACTCATCTATATAACACGTCATTGCAAAGGGTACCCATATCAAGCAGCAGGTGAATTTTCCAACCTCTTTGAAAGACTTCCCAAGGGCTGTTTTATTCTTTTTTTTTTTTTTTTTTCGAGACAGAGTCTCGCTCTGTCACCCAGGCTGGGGTGCTATGGCACAATCTCGGCTCACTGCAAGCTCCGCCTCCCAGGTTCACGCCATTCTCCTGCCTCAGCCTCCCAAGTAGCTGGGACTACAGGTGCCCGCCACCATGCCCGGCTAAATTTTTTGTATTTTTTTAGTAGAAACGGGATTTCATCATGTTAACCAGGATGGTCTCAATCTCCTGACCTCATGATCCACCCACCTCGGCCTCCCAAAGTGCTGGGATTACAGGCGTGAGCCACCACACCCGGCCCTGTTTTATTCTTATTTTTATTTTTTGAGACAGACTCTTGCTATATTGCCCAAGCTGGTCTACAACTACTGGGATAAGGTGATCCTCCTGCCTCAGCCTCCTAAGATGGTAGGACTAAGGTATGCATCACTAAGCCCCCTAATTGTTTTTTAGAGAAGTGGTCTCACTATGTTGCTCAGGCTGTTCTTGAACTCCTGCCTCAGCTTCTCAAAATGCTGGGATTATAGGCACAGGCCAGTGTTCCCAGCAAGAGCTGTTTAAATCCTGTCTAAAATCAGAGCATTCCAGTGCTATGGAATAACCAAATATGCTGTTTTGACCTCCTCTTCTCCCTAAATGTAGTTACTGTCACACCCTGCAGGTGTGCTATCTGCTACTTTTAAGATATTCCTTGTGTTTGCCATGGCCCTCAACTGTATGGTCAAAATACCTGCTACAGGAATTCCCAGACAGGACAGTGAAAATGACATGATCTTTCTCAGAAACTGAACTGCTTTGGACTGGAATCAGAGACTCAAAACACCATGGAGACTCAGAATCACAGAATCATGGAATCTTGGTGATTAATGAGCAAGGGAGTCACAATATGATTTCTTTCTTTTACCTGAAGTTAAAAAGACATCCTTCTCTGGTGATGGAGAAAATTTTACCTCATATATACCCTTAGTTTAGAAATGTAGTACATTTCAAATGGAGGACAAACATGTCAATATATGTTGGTTGCTGATATTTAAATAAAAATAATTATTATATATTCCTGGTGAATTTTCCTTCTTTATTACCAGTAAGCGTTTCCTTGTCATGAAGTCTACTTTGTCCAATATAAATATAACCGTACCAACCCTCTTCTAATTAGTATATGAGTGATGTATTTTTTCATCCTTTTATGTACAAAATTTCTAAATTCTTATAAATAAAACGTATGTCTAATATAAGCATATAGTTTCCTTAATGTCACTAATAATCTTTGGCATTTGTGTAGTAGTTTGTCTATTAACATTTAATGACAGTATGATGAATTTGGTTTTTTATTATTATTATTATATTTTAAGTTATAGGGTACATGTGTACAATGTGCAGGTTAGTTACATATGTATACATGTGCCATGCTGGTACACTGCACCCACTAACTCGTCATCTACCAACAGGTATATCTCCCAGTGCTATCCCTCCCCCCTCACCCCACCCCACAACAGTCCCCAGAGTGTGATGTTCCCCTTCCTGTGTCCATGTGTTCTCATTGTTCAATTCCCACCTATGAGTGAGAATCTGCGCTGTTTGGTTTTTTGTTCTTGCGATAGTTTACTGAGAATGATGATTTCCAATTTCATCCATGTCCCTACAAAGGATATGAACTCATCATTTTTTATGGCTGCATAGTATTCCATGGTGTATATGTGCCACATTTTCTTAATCCACTCTATCATTGTTGGACATTTGGGTTGGTTCCAAGTCTTTGCTATTGTGAATAATGCCGCAATAAACATACATGTGCATGTGTCTTTATAGCAGCATGATTTATAGTCCTTTGGGTATATACCCAGTAATGGGATGGCTGGGTCAAATGGTATTTCTAGTTCTAGATCCCTGAGGAATCACCACACTGACTTCCACAATGGTTGAACTAGTTTACAGTCCCACCAACATGTAAAAGTGTTCCTATTTCTCCACATCCTCTCCAGCACCTGTTGTTTCCTGACTTCTTAATGATTGCCATTCTAACTGGTATGAGATGGTATCTCATTGTGGTTTTGATTTGCATTTCTCTGATGGCCAGTGATGGTGAGCATTTTTTCATGTGTTTTTTGGCTGCATAAATGTCTTCTTTTGATAAGTGTCTGTTCATGTCCTTTGCCCACTTTTTGATACGGTTGTTTGTTTTTTCTTGTAAATTTGTTTGAGTTCATTGTAGATTCTGGATATTAGCCCTTTGTCAGATGAGTAGGTTGTGAAAATTTTCTCCCGTTCTGTAGGTTGCCTGTTCACTCTGATAGTAGTTTCTTTTTCTGTGCAGAAGCTCTTGAGTTTAATTAGATCCCATTTGTCAATTTTGGCTTTTGTTGCCATTGCTTTTGGTGTTTTAGACATGAAGTCCTTGCCCATGCCTATGTCCTGAATGGTAATGCCTAGGTTTTCTTCTAGGGTTTTTATGGTTTTAGGTCTAACATTTAAGTCTTTAATCCATCTTGAATTGATTTTTGTATAAGGTGTAAGGAAGGGATCCAGTTTCAGCTTTCTACATATGGCTAGCTAGTTTTCCCAGCACCATTTATTAAATAGGGAATCCTTTCCCCATTGCTTGTTTTTTTCAGGTTTGTCAAAGATCAGATAGTTGTAGGTATGTGGCATTATTTCTGAGGGCTCTGTTCTGTTCCATTGATCTATATCTCTGTTTTGATACCAGTACCATGCTGTTTTGGTTACTGTAGCCTTGTAGTATAGTTTGAAGTCAGGTAGTGTGATGCCTCCAGCTTTGTTCTTTTGTCTTAGGATTGACTTGGTGATGCGGGCTCTTTTTTGGTTCCATATGAACTTTAAAGTAGTTTTTTCCAATTCTGTGAAGAAAGTCATTGGTAGCTTGATGGGGATGGCATTTAATCTGTAAATTACCTTGGGCAGTATGGCCATTTTCACGATATTGATTCTTCCTACCCATGAGCATGGAATGTTATTCCATTTGTTTGTATCCTCTTTTATTTCCTTAAGCAGTGGTTTGTAGTTATCCTTGAAGAGGTCCTTCACGTCCCTTGTAAGTTGGATTCCTAGGTATTTTATTCTCTTTGAAGCAATTGTGAATGGGAGTTCACTCATGATTTGGCTCTCTGTTTGTCTGTTGTTTGTGTATAAGAATGCTTCTGATTTTTGTACGTTGATTTTGTATCCTGAGACTTTGCTGAAGTTGCTTATCAGCTTAAGGAGATTTTGGGCTGAGACAATGGGGTTTTCTAGATATACAATCATGTCATCTGCAAACAGGGACAATTTGACTTCCTCTTTTCCTAATTGAATACCCATTATTTCCTTCTCCTGCCTAATTGCCCTGGCCAGAACTTCCAACACTATGTTGAATAGGAGTGGTGAGAGAGGGCATCCCTGTCTTGTGCCAGTTTTCAAAGGGAATGCTTCCAGGTTTTGCCCATTCAGTATGATATTGGCTGTGGGTTTGTCGTAGATAGCTCTTATTATTTTGAGATATGTCCCATCAATACCTAATTTATTGAGAGTTTTTAGCATGAAGGGTTGTTGAATTTTGTCAAAGGCCTTTTCTGCATCTATTGAGATAATCATGTGGTTTTTGTCTTTGGTTCTGTTTATATGCTGGATTACATTTATTGATTTGCGTATATTGAACCAGCCTTGCATCCCAGGGATGAAGCCCACTTGATCATGGTGGATAAGCTTTTTGATGTGCTGCTGGATTCTGTTTGCCAGTATTTTATTGAGGATTTTTGCATCAATGTTCATCAAGGATATTGGTCTAAAATTCTCTTTTTTTGTTGTGTCTCTGCCCGGCTTTGGTATCAGGATGATGCTGGCCTCATAAAATGAGTTAGGGAGGATTCCCTCTTTTTCTATTGATTGGAATAGTTTCAGAAGGAATGGTACCAGCTCCTCCTTGTACCTCTGGTAGAATTCGGCTGTGAATCCATCTGGTCCTGGACTCTTTTTGGTTGGTAAGCTATTGATTATTGCCACAATTTCAGCTCCTGTTATTGGTCTATTCAGAGATTCAACTTCTTCCTGGTTTAGTCTTGGGAGAGTGTATGTGTTGAGGAATTTATCCATTTCTTCTAGATTTTCTAGTTTATTTGTGTAGAGCTGTTTGTAGTATTCTCTGATAGTAGTTTGTATTTCTGTGGGATCGGTGGTGATATCCCCTATATCATTTTTTATTGCATCTATTTGATTCTTCTCTCTTTTTTTATTAGTCCTGCTAGTGGTCTATCAATTTTATTGATCCTTTCAAAAAACCAGCTCCTGGATTCATTAGTTTTTTGAAGGGTTTTTTGTGTCTCTATTTCCTTCAGTTCTGCTCTGATTTTAGTTATTTCTTGCCTTCTGCTAGCTTTTGAATTTGTTTGCTCTTACTTTTCTAGTTCTTTTAATTGTGATGTTAGAGTGTCAATTTTGGATCTTTCCTGCTTTCTCTTCTGGGCATTTAGTGCTATAAATTTCCCTCTACACACTGCTTTGAATACTCCCCAGAGATTCTGGTATGTTGTGTCTTTGTTCTCGCTGGTTTCAAAGAACATGTTTATTTCTGCCTTCATTTCCTTATGTACCTAGTAGTCATTCAGGAGCAGGTTGTTCAGTTTCCATGTAGTTGAGTGGTTTTGAGTGAGATTCTTAATCCTGAGTTCTAGTTTGATTGCACTGTGGTCTGAGAGACAGTTTGTTATAATTTCTGATCTTTTACATTTGCTGAGGAGAGCTTTACTTCCAACTATGTGGTCAATTTTGGAATAGGTGTGGTGTGGTGCTAAAAAAAATGTATATTCTGTTGATTTGGGGTGGAGAGTTCTGTAGATGTCTATTAGGTCCACTTGGTGCAGAGCTGAGTTCAATTCCTGGGTATCCTTGTTGACTTTCTGTCTCATTGATCTGTCTAATGTTGACAGTGGGGTGTTAAATTCTCCCATTATTAATGTGTGGGAATCTAAATCTCTTTGTAGGTCACTCAGGACTTGCTTTATGAATCTGGGTGCTCCTGTATTGGGTGCATATATATTTAGGATAGTTAGCTCTTCTTGTTGAATTAATCCCTTTACCATTATGTAATGGCCTTCTTTGTCTCTTTTGATCTTTGTTGGTTTAAAGTCTGTTTTATCAGAGACTAGGATTGCAACCCCTGCCTTTTTTTGTTTTCCGTTTGCTTGGTAGATCTTCCTCCATCCTTTTATTTTGAGCCTATGTGTGTTTCTGCACATGAGATGGGTTTCCTGAATACAGCACACTGATGGGTCTTGAGTCTTTATCCAATTTGCCAGTCTGTGTCTTTTAATTGGAGCATTTAGTCCATTTACATTTAAAGTTAATATTTTTATGTGTGAATTTGATCCTGTCATTATGATGTTAGCTGGTTATTTTGCACATTAGTTGATGCAGTCTCTTCCTAGTCTCGACGGTCTTTACATTTTGGCATGATTTTGCAGCAGCTGGTACCGGTTTTTCCTTTCCATGTTTAGTGCTTCCTTCAGCAGCTCTTTTAGGGCAGGCCTGGTGGTGACAAAATCTCTCAGCATTTGCTTGTCTGTAAAGTACTTTATTTCTCCTTCACTTATGAAGCTTAGTTTGGCTGGATATGAAATTCTGGGTTGAAAATTCTTTTCTTTAAGAATGTTGAATATTGGCCCCCACTCTCTTCTGGCTTGTAGAGTTTCTGCCAAGAGATCCACTGTTAGTCTGATGGGCTTCCCTTTGAGGGTAACCTGACCTTTCTCTCTGGCTGCCCTTAACATTTTTTCCTTCATTTCAACTTTGGTGAATCTGACAATTATGTGTCTTGGAGTTGCTCTTCTCGAGGAGTATCTTTGTGGCGTTCTCTGTATTTGCTGAATCTGAATGTTGGCCTGCCTTGCTAGATTGGGGAAGTTCTCCTGGATAATATCCTGCAGAGTGTTTTCCAACTTGGTTCCATTCTCCCCGTCACTTTCAGGTACACCAATCAGACGTAGATTTGGTCTTTTCACATAGTCCCATATTTCTTGGAGGCTTTGCTTGTTTCTTTTTATTCTTTTTTCTCTAAACTTCCCTTGTCACTTCATTTCATTCATTTCATCTTCCATGGCTGATACCCTTTCTTCCAGTTGATCGCATCGGCTCCTGAGGCTTCTGCATTCTTCACGTAGTTCTCGAGCCTTGGTTTTCAGCTCCATCAGCTCCTTTAAGCACTTCTCTGTATTGGTTATTCTAGTTATACATTCTTCTAAATTTTTTTCAAAGTTTTCAACTTCTTTGCCTTTGGTTTGAATATCCTCCCATAGCTCGGAGTAATTTGATCGTCTGAAGCCTTCTTCTCTCAGCTCGTGAAAGTCATTCTCCATCCAGCTTTGTTCCATTGCTGGTGAGGAACTGCATTCCTTTGGAGGAGGAGAGGCACTCTGCTTTTTAGAGTTTCCAGTTTTTCTGCTCTGTTTTTTCCCCATCTTTGTGGTTTTATCTACTTTTGGTCTTTGATGATGGTGATGTACAGATGGGTTTTTGGTGTAGATGTCCTTTCTGTTTGTTAGTTTTCCTTCTAACAGACAGGACCCTCAGCTGCAGGTCTGTTGGAGTACCCGGCCAGCCATGTGAGGTGTCAGTCTGCCCCTGCTGGGGGTGCCTCCCAGTTAGGCTGCTCGGGGGTCAGGGGTCAGGGACCCACTTGAGGAGGCAGTCTGCCCGTTCTCAGATCTCCAGCTGCATGCTGGGAGAACCACTGCTCTCCTCAAAGCTGTCAGACAGGGACATTTAAGTCTGCAGAGGTTACTGCTGTCTTTTTGTTTGTCTGTGCCCTGCCCCAAGAGGTGGAGCCTACAGAGGCAGGCAGGCCTCCTTGAGCTGTGGTGGGCTCCACCCAGTTCGAGCTTCCTTCCCGGCTGCTTTGTTTACCTAAGGAAGCCTGGGCAATGGTGGGCGCCCCTCCTCCAGCCTTGCTGCTGCCTTGCAGTTTGATCTCAGACTGCTGTGCTAGCAATCAGTGAGACTCCGTGGGTGTAGGACCCTCTGAGCCAGGTGCGGGATATAATCTGGTGCGCCATTTTTTAAGCCCGTCAGAAAAGTGCAGTATTCGGGTGGGAGTGACCCGATTTTCCAGGTGCCGTCTGTCACCCCTTTCTTTGACTAGGAAAGGGAACTCCCTGACCCCTTGCGCTTTCCAAGTGAGGCAATGCCTCGCCCTTCTTTGGCTCGCACATGGTGCATGCACCCACTGACTTGTGCCCACTGTCTGGCACTCCCTAGTGAGATGAAGCCAGTACCTCAGATGCAAATGCAGAAATCACCCGTCTTCTGCGTCGCTCACGCTGGGAGCTGTAGACCGGAGCTGTTCCTATTCGGCCATCTTGGCTCAAAATCCTCGATGAATTTGGTTTCAAGTCTACTATCTTAATATGTTTTATTGACGTTTTCTGCCTGTTTTATGTTCCTTCTAGTCTTGCTTTGAAGTGTACTGAATATTTTTTAGTATTCCATTTTTCTCTTACCTTGTTAGTTATGCATTCTATTTATTCTCTTATGCTTACCCTAGAAATACAATGTGTAATTTATACTTTTTCAGCTGTAATAAAAATCAATACTTTTACCTCTTCCTGGTCAGATATAGAATCTTATCTCCATTTCCATTCTCCAAGTTTATGTTTTCTTGTTGTGTATTTTAGTTATTTTGATTTGCATACACATATATGCATATAAACATATATAATGCATTTATATATATGTAAACATTAAGTCCAATAAGATATTATTATTATTTCATTAAAAACATATTACTTTAGCTTTACTAATATATTTGGCTTTTCTGTTGCCTTTATTTTCCCTGAATCTGAGAGTGTCCTTGTGAGATCACTTTGCTCTTGCCTTAAGAACACCCTGTAGTATTTGCTTTAGTGTAGGTCTGCTGGTGATAAGTTCTTTAGTTTCTGGCTGTCTCTAAGTGTCTTCACATCACTTCCACCTTTGAATAATTTTGTTTTTATGAATTTAGGATTTTAGGTTTGAAGTTATTCTGTCTCCACAGTTTGAATGTATCATTCTATTGTCTCCTGGATTTCTTTTAAGTTCAATGAGTTTTTAAGTTCTTATTGCTTTTCTCTTGGAGTGAATGTGGCTTTTCTTTTCCTCTGGTTCCTGTTAAGATTTGAGGCTGATCTGTTTCTTGTCCTCTCTACTTCTAGGGCATCCCTTCATCCAAAGCCTGGGGTCTTTACCACAGTCTCTCTTCCTCAGCAGGCTCTTAACTCCAGGTTTTGTCCCCTCTGTTCTGTGAGTCTGTTGCTAGCTCTGCTCAGATTTTCAGGCTCTCAACCATTGCTTGCAAAATTGAAAATCCTCACAGGTAAAAAGTAGCTTCAAATATGAGACTCAGATATTTTGGCTTATAACTCCTCTCCACCTGTAAACATTTCTTTTTTCTTTAATCGGCTTTTCTTAGTGGGAGGGTTAATGTCAAATAACAGCCTATCAGGCTGGACATGGTGGCTCACGCCTGTAATCCCAGAAATTTGGGAGGCCGAGCCAGGCAGATCAGCTGAGGCAGGAGTTCGAGACCAGCATGGCCAACATGGTGAAACCCCATCTCTACTAAAAATACAAAAATTAGTTGGGCATGGTGGTGGGTGCCTTTAATCCCAGCTACTTGGGAGGCTGAGGCAGGAGAATCGCTTGAACCTGGGAGGGTGAGGTTGCAGGTAGCTGTGATTGCCTCATTGCACTCCAGTCTGGGTGACAAGAGTGGGACTCCACCTCAAAAAAATAAATAAATAAAAATAACAGCCCATCACTGAAGCAGATTAAAGTCCCAGTGTCCTTAAGGCTGAAATACAGCCTGAATTGGAGGCAACTGTGGCGCCAAAATGTGAATTATTTATTTAGGAAGGAGAGCTGGAGTTAGGTCTAGTAATGAAAGAGTTTGAAGTATTGAATATTGTGGGCAGAAGGAATGAAGAGAAAACCACACAGCAAGATCAAATCTTCTCTTGACTTTTAAAATCTTGTTCCTTATTCATGTATTTCTTCCTTTTATTTTTTCTAAATCAAGACAATCGTTCATCCAGATTTATGGCTGCAATATAGTATCATAATTTTACTCTTTATGATTAAGAAGCAGATTCTAATAGGAAAATAAACATTCATCCCTTGAATCAAGACTTGTACAACTCTTGGTTTCACAATATAGATCTCTATGGTAGTGAGTGACATAACAAATATACTTTCCTTGATCACATTGCTCATTATAAGTTAATGAGAACTCTTTTCCTGTCATAAATATCTTGTATCAACAAAGACTTTGTTCCATTTAGTATGTGATGAAGTAGTTGACATCTCAATAATACCCTCACTAAGAATAACTTGAAAACCATGTATTTTACAAAGTCATATTACCCATTAAAAGATTAAGACCCTTAGAAGTAATGAGGACTAAAAGGAGCACAATTTCAAGGAGACAGAAATTTTCATAAATAAGCTCAAGATCTACAGCTTTCCCTGAATGTATTTAGTGATTTGGGGATAGGACAAGAAGCTGAAACTCAAGCTGGGCTCAGGAAGAGGGCACTGTGGGGGACAGAGAAACCAGAATTATCAGCAGTTGCTTGGGTCTCAGGTGATAAAACAATGACCTGAGGCATCTGAGAAAGAGAGCCAGCCTTCCATTCAAGATATTTACCAAATTCTGGGGCTGGGTAGAGGCAAGTTTAAAAGTTAAGTTGAAAACTTATAGTAAGTAAAGTAGAAATTATGAATTCTCCTGGAGCTAAGGAGACATACCACCAAGCTATGGAGGGAAAGCGCTGGAGGACCACATTCTAGGAATATGTGTGATGAGAAGTAAAGTGATGATGCCTGATGAATAAGTAAATTAAGTTTAAGAGGGTGGATGAGTTAGGGACAGCTAGTAGCGTGTGAAAAATCTGGAAAGCAGGTTTTATTACGTTGGTGCCAAAGTAATCACAGTTTTTGCCATTTAAAAGTAATTAAGCCAGGCAGAGAAAGACAAATACTGTATGATTTCACATATATGTGGAATCTAAAAACATTGAACTCATAGAAGCAGAGAGTAGAATGGTAGTTTCCAGGGTCTGTGAGGGGAAAGATGGGGAGATGTTGATCTAAGGATACAAAATCTAAGGATGTCAAAGGATACATCATCACTTTACCTCTCATCACATGTATTCCTAGAATGTGGTCCTCCAGAGCTTTCCCTCCATAGCTTGGTGGTATGTCTCCTTAGCTCCAGAAGAATTCATAATTTCTGCTTTACTTGCTACAAGTTTTCAACTTAACTCTTTGTCATTTAAAAGTAATGGCAAAAACCGCGATTACTTTGGCACCGACCTACAGAACTGCAAGCATCTTAGAATCATTTTTTGTATTTTGCTAGACAGAGAGTGATGAGATTTGAAGAGGTTATTAGAGAGCTGACCACAAGGGATGTTGAATGGCATAATAATGTAGTGATTTTCAAGAATAAAATACGCTAAGTATAGATTGCTTGAACTTTTTCCCATGACATTTTGTATCCTTAGACCAACATCTCCCCATCTTTCCCCTCACAGTCCCTGGAAACTACCATTCTACTCTCTGCTTCTATGAGTTCAATGTTTTTAGATTCCACATATATGTGAAATCGTACAGTATTTGTCTTTCTCTGCCTGGCTTAATTCATTTAACATTATATCCCCAGATTGCTCTATGTTGTTGTAAATGACAGGATTTCCTTCTCTTTAAAGGCTGAATAATATTCCATTAAGTAAATATATACCACATTTCCTTTATCCATTTAACTGCTGACTGACACTTAGCTTGATTCCATGTCTTGGTTATTGTGAATAATGCTGCAATGAACATGGGGTGCAGATAGCTCTTTGATATACCAATTTTATTTTCTTTGGACATATGCCCAATAGTTGGATTGCTGGATCATTTGGTACTTCTATTTTTAATTTTTTTTTTTAGGAACCCCATATGTTTTCCATAATGGCTGGACTAGTTTACATCACCACCAACAGTTCTCTTTTCTTAACATCCTTGCCAACACTTGTTATCTTTTGTCTTTTTCATAATGGCCATTATAACAGGTGTGAAGTGATATCTCATTGTGGTTTTAATGTGAATTTCTCTCATTAGTGATGGTTGGCATTTTTTCATATGCCTGCTTGCCATTTGTATACCTTCTTTTTAGAAATGTTATTCAGGTCGTTTGTCCTTTGTTCTCTAGCACCCTATGTTCCTGGGCAGCTACATCACTCTTGACAGGTCAGGTGTCCACAGCACCCCAGAATGTTGTTCTGGCAGAAGGAAAAAGCACCCATCCTGGGTTGCAGTCAGGTTCAGAGTGAGTCTGCAATTTGTCTATTTTTAATTTGGGTTATTTGTTTTCTTACTATCGAGCCATTTTACTTCCCTATATATTTTATCTATTAAGCCCTTATCAGATGTATGGCTTGAAAATATTTTCCTCATTCTGTAGGTTGTTTTCTTTGTTGTGCAGAAGCTTTTTACTTTGATGTAATCACACGAGCCTATTACTGCTCTTGTTGCCTGTGATTTTTGGGGTCATATTCCAAAAATCTTTGCCCAGACCAATGTCATGGAGCTTTTCTCTTATTTTTTTTCAATAGTTTTACAGTTTCAGATCTTACATTTAAGTCTTTAATCCATTTTGAGTTAATCTTTTAATATAATATGAGATAAAGATCTAATTTTATTCTTCTGCATGTGGAGAGCCAGTTTTCCCAACTCCATTTATTGAAGAGACTGTCCTTTTCCCATGTGTGTTCTTGGAAACTCTGCCAAAAATCAATTGACTGTAAATGTGTAGATTTATATGAGGGCTCTTTATTTCATTTCATCGGTCTTTGTGTTTGTTTTATGCCAGTTCCATGCTGTTTTGATTACTATAGCTTTGGAGCAGATTTTGAAATCAGGTAGTTTGATACCTCTAGGTTTTTTTGTATGTTTTGGCTTTTGGTCAGGATTTCCTTGGGTATTTGGGGTCTTTTGATGCTCCATAGAATTTTAGGATTGTTTTGTCTATTTCTGTGAAAAGTGTCATGGAATTTTGATGGGGATTGTATTGAATCTATAGATCACTTTTGGTAGTATGAACATTTTAACATTAATTCTTCCAATTCATGAACATGGCATATTCTCTACTTATTTGTGTCATCCTCAATTTCATTCATCAATGTTTTGTAATTTTCAGTGTTCAGGTCTTTTGTCTCCTTTGCAGCTATTGTAAATATAATTTTTTTAATTTCTTTTTTTAGCTAGCCACTATTAGTGTGCATAAATGCTACTGATTTTTATATGATTTTTGATTGTGTATCCTGCAATTTTACTGAATTTATTTTTCTAACAGTTTTTTGTTGGAGTCTTTTAATATTTTCTACATATAATATCATGTGTCTGCAAACAGGCACGCTTTAACTTATTTCTTTTCAATTTGCATGTCTTTTTTTTTCTTTTCCCTAATTACTGTCTAGGATTTCCAGTACATGAATAGAGGTGGAAAATTTGGGCATCCTTGTCTTGTTCCTGATCTTAAAGGGAAAGATTTCCAGTTTTTGCCATTGAGTGTGAAGTTAGCTATGGATTTGTTATCTATGGCATTTATTTTGCTGAGGTGTTCCATCCATACCTAATTTTTTTAGTTTTCCTTATGAAAAATATTTAATTTTATCAAATGCTTTTCCTGAATCTATTGATATGATAATATGGCTTTTGTCCTTCATTCTGTTAATGTGATATATCACATTATAGATTTATAGATTTGTGAATATTGAACCATCTTTGTATTCCTGGGATAAACTCCACTTGATAGTGGTGAGTGATCCGTTTAATATGCTGTTACATTTGATTTCATGGTATTTTGTTGAGGATTTTTGCATCTATGTTCATCAGGGATATTAGCTTACAGTTTTCTTTTCTTGTAGTGTCTTTATCTGGATTTGGTTTCAGAGTAATGCTGACCCTATAAAATCAGTTTGGAAGTATTCCTTCTTCTTTAATTTTTTTTGAAGAGTTTGAGAAGAATTGGTACTATTTCTTTACATACTTTGTAGAATTTAGTAATGAAGCCATCAGGTCCTGGGCTTTTCTCTGGTGGGAGACTTTTTCTTACTACTTTCATCTACTTACTTATTATTGGTCTTTTCAGATTTTATATATCTGCATGATTCAGTCTTGGTAGGTTGTATGTGTCTAGGAATTTATTCACTTCTGGTGGGTTATTAAATTTGATGGCCTATAATTGTCCATAGTAGTCTCTTATAATCCTTTGTATTTCAATTGTAATGTAATGTATTTCAGGTATTATAACTCATTTCTGATTTTGTCTTCTTGCTTTTTTTCTTAGTCTAGCTAAGGGTTTGTCAATTTGTTTATCTTTTTAAGAAACAAATGTAGTTTATTTGATCTTTCTATTGTTTGTCTTGTTTCTATTTTATTTACTTCAGCTCTGATCTTTATTATTTCCTTCTTTCTACTAACTCTGGGCTTAGTTTTTCTTATCTTTTTAGTTCCTTGAGGTATAACATTACATTTTTTTTTTTGAGATCTTTATCTGTGGTGTAGGCATTTATTGCTATAAACTTTTCTTTTAGAACTGCTTTTTCATAAGTGCACAATAAAGTATTATTTAGAAAAAGAACTGCTTTTCCTGCATTTCTTATATTTTGATATATTTTGTTTCCACTTTAATTTGTCTGAAGATATTTTTTAGTTTTCCTTTAAATTTATTCATTGATCCATTTGTTGTTAGCATGCTGCTTAATTTCCATGAAATATGTAGAAATTCCAAAAATTCCTTCTGTTATTGATTTCTAGTTTCATACCATTGTGGTTGGAAAAGATACTTGAAATAATTTTAATCCTTTTGTATTTGTTATTTCTTGTTTTGTGAACTAACACACGATCTATATTGGAAAATATTCTATGTGCACTTGAAAAGAATTATATTATGCTGCTTTTGGATGAAATTTTCTGTATATGTCTGTTAGGTCCATTTGGTCTAAAGTGTAGTTTAAGTCTGATGTTTCCTTATTGATTTTCTGTCTGGATAATTTGTCCATTGTTGAAGCTGCAGTAGAGAAGTCCCTTACTATTTTTGTATTGCAATCTATATCTTCCTTCAGATCTATTCATATTTGCTCCATTCATCTTAAGTGCTCAGATATTGGTTGTGTATGTATTCACAATTGTTATATCTTCTTGATGAATTGATTCCCTGATGGTTACATAGCAATTTTGTCTCTTTTTGAAGTTTTGACTTAAAGTTTATTTTATCTGATGTAAGTATAGGCACTCCTGCTCTCTTGGTTTTTATTTACATGGTTTATCTTTTTTCATCCTTTCACTTTCTTTCCATATGACTTTCAGTTATAAAGTTGAAGTGAGTCTCTTTTAGCAGCATATAGTTGGGTCACTTAAAAAAATCATTTATTCACTCTTTCTTTTGATTGAAGAATTTAATCTATTTACATTCAAGATAATTATTGATAAGTAAGAAGTTAGTACTATCATTTTGTTATTATTTTCTGGTTGTTCTGTAGATTCTTTGTTCCTTTTTTCCTCTCTTGCTATCTTTTTTAGTTGGTAGGTGATTTTCTCTACAGCATACATTGATACTTTTTCTTTTCTTTTTTTTTTTTCTTTTTTTTGAGACAGGGCCTCATTCTGTCACCCAAGCTGGAGTTCAGTGTCATGATCATGGCTCACCGCAGCCTCGACTTCCCAGACTGGGATCATGGCTCACTGCAGCCTCGACTTCCGAGACTCAGGTGAGTCTCCCACCTAAGCCTCCTGAGTAGCTGGGACTACAGGTGGGTGCCACCACACCTGCATAATTTTTGTATTTTTTGAAGAGACAGTCCTTCGTTATGTTTCTCAGGCAGTCAATAACTCCTGGGCTCAAGTGATCCAGGCCACCTCGGCTTCCCAAAGTGTTGGGATTACAGGGTGAGCCACTGTGCCTTGCTGATTCCTTACTTTTTATCTTTTGTGTAAGTAATATACGTTTTTGCTTTGAGGTTTTCCTAAGGCTTATATAAAATATCTTACACTGATTATGCTATTTTAACTGGATAGCAACTTATCTTTGATCACATTTAAAAACTCTAATCTTTTACTGCCCCTCTCCCACATGTTATTCTTGATATTACTATTTACATCTTTTTGTATTGTGTAGTCCTTAAATTATTGCAGTGATGATATTGCTATTATTATTTTTAATAATTTTATCTTTTAACTTTTATACTAAAGATATAGGTGATTCACACACCACCATGACAGTATTAGGGCATTTTGAATTCTATTGTGTTCCCACTTTCACTAGTTTTTTTATACTTTCATATGTTTTTATGTTACTAGTGTCCTTTTCCTTTAGCTTGAATAACTCCCTTTAGCATTTTTTTGTAACATGGGTCTGGTGATGATAAACTCCCTCAGCTTTTGTTTGTCTGGGAAAGCCATTGTCTCTTCTTTGTTTCTGAAGGACAGTTTGCCAGGTACAGTATTCTTGTTTGGCAAATTTTCACATTCAGCACTTTAAATATATCATCCCACTCTTTCCTGGCCTGTAATTGGAACTCCTTATCTGTTATATGCTTCTTTTCTCTTGCTTTCAAAATTCTCTTTAACTTTTGACAGTTTGATTATAATATATCTTGGTGTCATCTTGTTCGAATTGAATCTGGGGAGACCTTTGGCCCTCCCATACATGGATATTTAAAAATCAAAGCCATTTTTTTTTTTTTTTGATAGTGAGTTTCGCTTTTTTCACCCAGGCTGGAGTGCAATGGCATGATCTTGGCTCACTGCAACCTCCACCTTCCAGGTTCAAGCAATTCTCCTGTCATCAGCCTCCTGAGTAGCTGGGATTACAGGCATGTGCCACCATGCCCAGCTAATTTTTGTATTTTTAGTAGAGATGGGGTTTTACCACATTGGACAGGCTGGTCTCAAACTCCTGACCTCAGGTGTTCTGCCCACCTCAGTCTCCCAAAGTGCTGGGATTACAGGCATGAGCCACTGCGCCCAGCCCAACCATTTTTTAATAACTGAAGAAGTTTGAAATCAAGGACAAGACAAAGCAAAGGCACAGTTGTTTTGTTTCAGTGATGATTAACTTCCATAAGGTACTCTTTATGAAAATATGAAACATTTTCCCACATGAAAAGTGAAAGTTATTTAACATGTTGAATGATACAGTTGAATATGATAGCAAGAAGGCATACTCTGGACAACTAAAAAGTGGGTTCCCATTGGGAGGGCTTTCCTGGCCTGGGTGAGTGATCTGACCTAGATACATGACCTAGGAGGACAGGAGGCTGCAAGTTGGACTTACAGATGGACCTCTGCATAGGGCAAACTATCACAGGCAACACTCAGTGGGAGTGTGTGGTTCCTGAGAAGGTTAGTGTCTGTATAAAGGATGTATATCTTTAGGATGTTTCTAGAAAACTGGAGAGAAAGATTTACTAAAATAAACCCAGGTTCTTAATTTCGGTTTAAGCATAAATTTCTACAATTTTTCAGGTGCCTTATGAGTTTTTGCAGATATACCCACAGACACTTAAAGGAACTAAACAAGGAATGATAAACAGGACACTTGCTACACATGCTGGGGACCTTCACTTTAGGAATATGTAGAAAACAATTTGGCATTTTCAAGTGGATAAAAAGCTGTTCATGTCTCCCACAATTGACTGAATGTTCTAAGCTTAAATAAACAATTATACAAATAATGACAGTGGAGTCATACAAAACTATTTAATTAATGTATATTCAATTATAAATCCAAAGAGGGGAATTTTAATGGTTCACATGACTCCAGTTTGCCCATCCACTAGCAAGCACATATCTTATATAGGGAAAAAAGTGGGAGACTACAGCCTGCTGATCCTTCAACTAGTCTTAGGTCTTGCCTGCTGCTCATGTTATGAGCAGCTCTTCATTCTGAGGGTAATTGCTGAGTTTAAGACACACCTTAGTCTTACAATATACTGCTTCAACACAAGCTATCTTTTTATCTGGTACTCAGCTGAAGAAGCCACCCTAAGAAGTAAGTGTACCCTTGAATTTTACCTTGGGCTCTTTCTCTGGAATCTCATGCCTCGGCCTACCCCATCACAATGAGCTGTGACCCACACTGTACATTTTATAAAAAGTGACCTTAGCTGTTGCTTCTATCCTTAGTGTTCATTGTGTATTTTCACTGTAAAAAGTTTCTAAATACTTACACATTTCTGGGCCTTGTGGAATTCTCTGGAGTAATCTTGAGGTATGTCTCACGGCAGGCCAGCTGCAAGATAGTGGGTAGGGAATGTGAGCCTTGTGGAAGTCATGCCCCCAGTGCCTAGCCAGCACAGTGCATGGCCAGACCAAGTACTTGGCAAGCATTACTTTTTAAATGGATGAGTGAATACATTGCTTTCATTCAAAGAGGTTAATGATGACATATTCTTAACACATGAATAATTCTTTAGTGCTTAAATTACTGATAAATGCAAAGAGAATCTGAAAACAAAGATTTTTTCTAATTTTTCTGATTGACACTGGTGTTCCAATGCACATTTATGTAACACAGACCTCATCTACATTTCTTACTTCTGATGGAAGCAAGTAAGCCAGTTTAACAAAAATAAACACTGGCATGCAATTAAATTTTTGGATAATCTGCACATCCTTGGAAGCTTCATTTACCTTTCCCTTTTTACTCATTACCTTTTCTTATGGATCTAACACTGACATCCATCTCAGCTACCATCAGCATTTTGGATTTTTCTTACTGATATGAACATTTTTATGCAGTTGTTTTTAGAATTTCAAGAGTCAAGAGTGACCTAAGTAATTACTAGGTGTTTTGACCCCAGTTTGTGTTTTTGCATAATTTAAAGATTCCAAGTCATTGAATTTTGCTAGAATTTTTTCATTTGCTTCATTAAATCAATTATGCCACTTGTAAAAAGTAAACTTTGTTTTCCTTAGAGCCCTGGAAACCAACAGCTATACCCACATCGCAGCCACTTATTTCTTTCTTACTGAAAGAATCCTAAGAGAAAATAATAATTATTCTCATAACAAATTTTCAATAATAATAATATAACAAGAATTATACATTTATCTTTTTCAATAATAATATTTACACAATAATAATAATTATATAGACCTTATAACAGTAATAAATATACATATTTGGATGCACAAATAAGATGTATTCAGAATTGGGAATACCCTTCAGTTTTACTACAATTATACAAATTACCTATATCTAAATGGATAAAGATAAATTCTAAATAAATTTCATAGTGATGAGCTCAAAAAGTAAACCCTTTCTATGTTTTGATTTTAAGTGGAAAGTAATATGTCAAAAAAAGGTGGGAAGATGAGGAGAGAGGAGGAGGAGCTGGAAGAGAGGAAGGAAGAGGTAGAGGAAGGAAGAGAGAAGAAGGGGAGTCATTTATTCCTGAAGACAATAATGGTGGTGAAAATTCATAGCAATGGCAACAAACACGTGGAGCCCTGTCCTAAGTATGTCACATCTATTGATTTGCATATCATCTTTCACCACAATCCCATGAGGTAGAGAGGATTATTATTCCCATTTTACAGATCAAGAAGCTGAGTCAGGAAGTTGGGATCACTATTTGTACTCTCTAGCCTCACAAAGTTAGGAAGCATTAACAAAAATGAAAAAAAAAAAAGTTTACTATTTCCAAACTTTAAACTTACTAAAATCCGTGAAGATTTTTTTTTCTCACCTGAGCTGGGCCTTGCTATTTCTAGGGTTTGCAGAGCTCATCTGTATTTCTTTGTCTTGCTTTTCTCTCAGGATCCTTTCAGCAAGCAAGAGGTACATGGCTGTGGTTTGGGTACACTTGGTTTCTAGAGCTCTGAGGAAAACAAGGCTTGCTTTGTACAAGAAGCAAAATTGATTTAAACATGCAAACAAAAAAGTATAAGCAAATGAAATTCAATGACCTGGAATCTTTAAGTTATGCAAAAATGCAGACTAGGAAACTAAAACACCTAGTGGTTATTTAGGTCACCCGTGAAATTCTGAAAAATAAAAAATAAAAATGAGGTAATTATTCAGAGGGCTTCATAAGGTTGCAGAGTGAAGTCACTGCCCTATAGGGTTAGCAAGCATGGTACTCAACCTATTCTCAGGTGTCACTGTCTTAAAACCTGTGTGATCCTGGGCAGGCTACTTACCCTCTCTGTGTTTTGATTTCTTCATCTTTTTTTTTTTTTTTTTTTTTTTTTTTTATACTTTAGGTTTTATGGTACATGTGCGCAATGTGCAGGTAAGTTACATATGTATACATGTGCCATGCTGGTGCGCTGCACCCACCAACTTGTCGTCTAGCATTAGGTATATCTACCAACGCTATCCCTCCCCCCCTCCCCCCACCCCACAACAGTCCCCGAAGTGTGATGTTCCCCTTCCTGTGTCCATGTGTTCTCATTGTTCAATTCCCATCTATGAGTGAGAATATGCGGTGTTTGGTTTTTTGTTCTTGCGATAGTTTACTGAGAATGATGATTTCCAGTTTCATCCATGTCCCTACAAAGGACGTGAACTCATCCTTTTTTATGGCTGCATAGTATTCCATGGTGTATATGTGTCACATTTTCTTAATCCAGTCTATCATTGTTGGACATTTGGGTTGGTTCCAAGTCTTTGCTATTGTGAATAATGCGGCAATAAACATACGTGTGCATGTGTCTTTATAGCAGCATGATTTATAGTCCTTTGGGTATATACCCAGTAATGGGATGGCTGGGTCGAATGGAATTTCTAGTTCTAGATCCCTGAGGAATCGCCACACTGACTTCCACAAGGGTTGAACTAGTTTACAGTCCCACCAACAGTGTAAAAGTGTTCCTATTTCTCCACATCCTCTCCAGCACCTGTTGTTTCCTGACTTTTTAATGATTGCCATTCTAACTGGTGTGAGATGGTATCTCATTGTGGTTTTGATTTGCATTTCTCTGATGGCCAGTGATGGTGAGCATTTTTTCATGTGTTTTTTGGCTGCATAAATGTCTTCTTTTGAGAAGTGTCTGTTCATGTCCTTCGCCCACTTTTTGATGGGGTTGTTTGTTTTTTTCTTGTAAATTTGTTGGAGTTCATTGTAGATTCTGGATATTAGCCCTTTGTCAGATGAGTTGGTTGCGAAAATGTTCTCCCATTTTGTAGGTTGCCTGTTCACTCTGATGGTAGTTTCCTTTGCTGTGCAGAAGCTCTTTAGTTTAATTAGATCCCATTTGTCAATTTTGGCTTTTGTTGCCATTGCTTTTGGTGTTTTAGACATGAAGTCCTTGCCCATGCCTATGTCCTGAATGGTAATGCCTAGGTTTTCTTCTAGGGTTTTTATGGTTTTAGGTCTAACATTTAAGTCTTTAATCCATCTTGAATTGATTTTTGTATAAGGTGTAAGGAAGGGATCCAGTTTCAGCTTTCTACATATGGCTAGCCAGTTTTCCCAGCACCATTTATTAAATAGGGAATCCTTTCCCCATTTCTTGTTTTTGTCAGGTTTGTCAAAGATCAGATACTTGTAGATATGTGGCATTATTTCTGACGGCTCTGTTCTGTTCCATTGATCTATATCTCTGTTTTGGTACCAGTACCATGCTGTTTTGGTTACTGTAGCCTTGTAGTATAGTTTGAAGTCAGGTAGTGTGATGCCTCCAGCTTTGTTCTTTTGGCTTAGGATTGACTTGGCGATGCGGGCTCTTTTTTGGTTCCATATGAACTTTAAAGTAGTTTTTTCCAATTCTGTGAAGAAAGTCATTGGTAGCTTGATGGGGATGGCATTGAATCTGTAAATTACCTTGGGAAGGATGGCCATTTTCATGATATTGATTCTTCCTACCCATGAGCATGGAATGTTCTTCCATTTGTTTGTATCCTCTTTTATTTCCTTGAGCAGTGGTTTGTAGTTCTCCTTGAAGAGGTCTTTCACATCCCTTGTAAGTTGGATTCCTAGGTATTTTATTCTCTTTGAAGCAATTATGAATGGGAGTTCACTCATGATTTGGCTCTCTGTTTCTCTGTTATTGATGTATAAGAATGCTTGTGATTTTTGCACATTGATTTTGTATCCTGAGACTTTGCTGAAGTTGCTTATCAGCTTAAGGAGATTTTGGGCTGAGACAATGGGGTTTTCTAGATGTACTATCATGTCATCTGCAAACAAGGACAATTTGACTTCCTCTTTTCCTAATTGAATACCCTTTATTTCCTTCTCCTGCCTAATTGCCCTGGCCAGAACTTCCAACACTATGTTGAATAGAAGTGGTGAGAGAGGGCATCCCTGTCTTGTGCCAGTTTTCAAAGGGAATGCTTCCAGTTTTTGCCCATTCAGTATGATATTGGCTGTGGGTTTGTCATAAATAGCTCTTATTATTTTGAGATACGTCCCATCAATTCCTAATTTATTGAGAGTTTTTAGCATGAAGGGTTGTTGAATTTTGTCAAAGGCCTTTTCTGCATCTATTGAGATAATCATGTGGTTTTTGTCTTTGGTTCTGTTTATATGCTGGATTACATTTATTGATTTGCGTATATTGAACCAGCCTTGCATCCCAGGGATGAAGCCCACTTGATCATGGTGGATAAGCTTTTTGATGTGCTGCTGGATTCTGTTTGCCAGTATCTTATTGAGGATTTTTGCATCAATGTTCATCAAGGATATTGGTCTAAAATTCTCTTTTTTTGTTGTGTCTCTGCCAGGCTTTGGTATCAGGATGATGCTGGCCTCATAAAAGGAGTTAGGGAGGATTCCCTCTTTTTCTATTGATTGGAATAGTTTCAGAAGGAATGGTACCAGCTCCTCCTTGTACCTCTGGTAGAATTCGGCTGTGAACCCATCTGGTCCTGGACTTTTTTTGGTTGGTAAGCTATTGATTATTGCCACAATTTCAGCTCCTGTTATTGGTCTATTCAGAGATTCAACTTCTTCCTGGTTTAGTCTTGGGAGGGTGTATGTGTTGAGGAATTTATCCATTTCTTCTAGATTTTCTAGTTTATTTGCATAGAGGTGTTTGTAATATTCTCTGATGGTAGTTTGTATTTCTGTGGGATCGGTGGTGATATCCCCTTTATCATTTTTTATTGCATCTATTTGATTCTTCTCTCTTTTTTTCTTTATTAATCTTGCTAGCGGTCTATCAATTTTGTTGATCCTTTCAAAAAACCAGCTCCTGGATTCATTGATTTTTTGAAGGGTTTTTTGTGTCTCTATTTCCTTCAGTTCTGCTCTGATTTTAGTTATTTCTTGCCTTCTGCTAGCTTTTGAATGTGTTTGCTCTTGCTTTTCTAGTTCTTTTAATTGTGATGTTAGGGTGTCAATTTTGGATCTTTCCTGCTTTCTCTTGTGGGCATTTAGTGCTATAAATTTCCCTCTACACACTGCTTTGAATGCATCCCAGAGATTCTGGTATGTTGTGTCTTGGTTCTCGTTGGTTTCAAAGAACATCTTTATTTCTGCCTTCATTTCGTTATGTACCCAGTAGTCATTCAGGAGCAGGTTGTTCAGTTTCCACGTAGTTGAGCGGTTTTGAGTGAGATTCTTAATCCTGAGTTCTAGCTTGATTGCACTGTGATCTGAGAGACAGTTTGTTACAATTTCTGTTCTTTTACATTTATTGAGGAGAGCTTTACTTCCAAGTATATGGTCAATTTTGGAATAGGTGTGGTGTGGTGCTGAAAAAAATGTATATTCTGTTGATTTGGGGTGGAGAGTTCTGTAGATGTCTATTAGGTCTGCTTGGTGCAGAGCTGAGTTCAATTCCTGGGTATCCTTGTTGACTTTCTGTCTCGTTGATCTGTCTAATGTTGACAGTGGGGTGTTAAAGTCTCCCATTATTAATGTGTGGGAGTCTAAGTCTCTTTGTAGGTCACTCAGGACTTGCTTTATGAATCTGGGTGCTCCTGTATTGGGTGCATATATATTTAGGATAGTTAGCTCTTCTTGTTGAATTAATCCCTTTACCATTATGTAATGGCCTTCTTTGTCTCTTTTGATCTTTGTTGGTTTAAAGTCTGTTTTATCAGAGACTAGGATTGCAACCCCTGCCTTTTTTTGTTTTCCATTTGCTTGGTAGATCTTCCTCCATCCTTTTATTTTGAGCCTATGTGTGTCTCTGCACGTGAGATGGGTTTCCTGAATACAGCACACTGATGGGTCTTGAGTCTTTATCCAATTTGCCAGTCTGTGTCTTTTAATTGGAGCATTTAGTCCATTTACATTTAAAGTTAATATTGTTATGTGTGAATCTGATCCTGTCATTATGATGTTAGCTGGATATTTTTCTCGTTAGTTGATGCAGTCTCTTCCTAGTCTCGATGGTCTTTACATTTCGGTATGATTTTGCAGTGGCTGGTACCGGTTGTGCCTTTCCATGTTTAGCGCTTCCTTCAGGAGCTCTTTTAGGGCAGGCCTGGTGGTGACAAAATCTCTCAGCATTTGCTTGTCTGTAAAGTATTTTATTTCTCCTTCACTTATGAAGCTTAGTTTGGCAGGATATGAAATTCTGGGTTGAAAATTCTTTTCTTTAAGAATGTTGAATATTGGCCCCCACTCTCTTCTGGCTTGTAGGGTTTCTGCCGAGAGATCCGCTGTTAGTCTGATGGGCTTCCCTTTGATGGTAACCCGACCTTTCTCTCTGGCTGCCCTTAACATTTTTTCCTTCATTTCAACTTTGGTGAATCTGACAATTATGTGTCTTGGAGTTGCTCTTCTCGAGGAGTATCTTTGTGGCGTTCTCTGTATTTCCTGAATCTGAATGTTGGCCTGCCTTGCTAGATTGGGGAAGTTCTCCTGGATAATATCCTGTAGAGTGTTTTCCAACTTGTTTCCATTCTCCCCGTCACTTTCAGGTACACCAATCAGACGTAGATTTGGTCTTTTCACATAGTCCCACATTTCCTGGAGGCTTTGCTCGTTTCTTTTTATTCTTTTTTCTCTAAACTTCCCTTCTCGCTTCATTTCATTCATTTCATCTTCCAGGGCTGATACCCTTTCTTCCATTTGATCGCATCGGCTCCTGAGGCTTCTGCATTCTTCACGTAGTTCTCGAGCCTTGGTTTTCAGCTCCATCAGCTCCTTTAAGCACTTCTCTGTATTGGTTATTCTAGTTATACATTCTTCTAAATTTTTTTCAAAGTTTTCAACTTCTTTGCCTTTGGTTTGAATATCCTCCCGTAGCTCGGAGTAATTTGATCGTCTGAAGCCTTCTTCTCTCAGCTCGTCAAAGTCATTCTCTGTCCAGCTTTGTTCCGTTGCTGGTGAGGAACTGCGTTCCTTTGGAGGAGGAGAGGTACTCTGGTTTTTATAGTTTCCAGTTTTTCTGCTCTGTTTTTTCCCCATCTTTGTGGTTTTATCTACTTTTGGTCTTTGATGATGGTGATGTACAGATGGGTTTTTGGTGTGGATGTCCTTTCTGTTAGTTTTCCTTCTAACAGACAGAACCCTCAGCTGCAAGTCTGTTGGAGTACCTGGCCGGCCGTGTGAGGTGTCAGTCTGCCCCTGCTGGGGGATGCCTCCCAGTTAGGCTACTCGGGGGTCAGGGGTCAGGAACCCACTTGAGGAGGCAGTCAGCCGGTTCTCAGATCTCCAGCTGCATGCTGGGAGAACCACTGCTCTCCTCACAGCTGTCAGACAGGGACATTTAAGTCTGCAGAGGTTACTGCTGTCTTTTTGTTTGTCTGTGCCCTGCCCCCAGAGGTGGAGCCTACAGAGGCAGGCAGGCCTCCTTGAGCTGTGGTGGGCTCCACCCAGTTCAAGCTTCCAGGCTGCTTTGTTTACCTAAGCGAGCCTGGGCAATGGCGGGTGCCCCTCCCCCAGCCTCGCTGCCGACTTGCTGTTTGATCTCAGACTGCTGTGCTAGCAATCAGCGAGACTCCGTGGGCGTAGGACCCTCTGAGCCAGGTGCGGGCTATACTCTCCTGGGGCACCGGTTCCTAAGCCCGTCGGAAAAGCACAGTATTCGGGTGGGAGTGGCCCGATTTTCCAGGTGCCGTCTGTCACCCCTGGGAGGGGAACTCCCTGACCCCTTGTGCTTCCCGAGTGAGGCAATGCCTCGCCCCTGCTTCGGCTGGCGCACAGTGCGCTCACCCACTGACCTGCGCCCACTGTCTGGCACTCCCTAGTGAGATGAACACGGTACCTCAGATGGAAATGCAGAAATCACCCGTCTTCTGCGTCGCTCGCACTGGGAGCTGTAGACCAGAGCTGTTCCTATTCGGCCATCTTGGCTCCTCCCCCCTGATTTCTTCATCTTTAAAAGGAGAATAATAATAACACCTACTACATTAGGGTTCTCTAGAGGGACAGAACTAATAGATGTATATATAAAGCTTATATATATATAAGCAGAGTTTATTAAGGAGTATTGACTTACATAATCACAAGGTGAGGTGCCACAGTAGGCCATCTGCAAGCTAAGGAGCAAGGAAGCCAGTCTGAATACCAAAGCTGAAGAACTTGAAGTCTGATATTCAATGGCAGGAAGCATTCAGCATGGGGGAAAGATGTAGGCTGAAGACTAAACCAGTCTAGTCTTCCCACGTTCTTCTGCCTGCTTTAATACTGGCCTCACTGGCAGCTGATTAGAATGTGCTCACCCAGATTGAGGGTGGGTCTGCCTTTCCCAATCCACTGACTCAAATGTTAATCTCTTTTGACAACACCCTCATAGACACACCCAGGAACAATACTCTGCATCCTTCACTCCAATCAAGTTGTCAATATTAACCATCACAAGTCCTCCCTTTATCAACTTGAACCCATATACATCTCCTGAAATCCTACATAATCTTCAAACAAAGACAATAATAAGGTCATAATTACACCTAACATAATGCAACTATTCTTCGTACAACTGGAAATGCACCAATCCCCAACCCAAATGCTATTACGTAAAATTAACAATGCTTAAATGCTAATATAAAGTCAATAAATCTTATATGATGAAGAAAAAAGGGAATAAAATAAGATATTTTCTTAGTACAAGTGTATAAATGCATAAACATGTTCTTAACAAACTAAGGAGGAAATACTCATGACAATTATCGTCCTCATTTCTGCAACTGGTCACATGGTCGTAGCTGGCATTGATGACTGCCTTCTTCTACTACCCATTCTGTATTCCCTTTGACTTCAGCAAGCACCTCAGCAGGTCATGGTTTTTTACCTGATGGAGTGACCCAAACCTTCATTCCTGAGGGGTCTGGAACCCATTTGCAGTCCTGCCTGAATAGGGCTGTTGCAGTTTCCCATTGACCCTCATCACAGGGCATGGTAAAACTAAGAGATGCCCTAACTCCTGTATTCCACACATACTCTTCCTTAGCTTCACTGTGGTGTAGTAGACTGATTTCATCTTGATAGTCTGGGAAAATCACCCCAACCAACACTGTAACTCCCTTCTTAGCCTGTTGACTTAGGTAGGAAAAGTGTCCAGGTGGCAATCTTAACTTCCAGTTAAATTGAATCGTTACTGTGTCCCCTGTTGGTGGCATTCCTCCCTCTGGAACTGAGACCTCTAGGCCAGCAGAACATAATGTCATGGGAACAGGAAACAAAAATTTTGCTAGTGTGTCATTAGAGGTGATGGTGAGTGGTGCCACTTCCACTTCCACCCCTTGATTTCTGGACCTGTGAATCCTGGCTATGGGAGAAACAGTACCATATATTGGATGCTGATTCAGAGCATACACAGCCCTCTGGATAACTTTGCCCCAGCCCTGCAAAGTATTGTCACATAGTTGGTGTTGTAAGTGTGACTTCAAAAGGGCATTCCACCTGTTTCAGGATGATGGGGAACATGGTAAGACCAGTGAATTCCATGAGTATGAGCACACTGCCACACTTCTTTAGCTGTAAAGTGAGTGCCGTGGTCAGAGGCAATGCTGTGTGGAATACCATGACGGTGGATGGTGGATAAGGCATTCTGTGAGTCCATGAATGGAAGTCTTGGCAGAAGCATTGTGCGCAGGATAGGCAAACCCATATCCAGAGTAAGTGTCTATTCCAGTGAGGACAAATTGCTGTCCTTTCCATGATGGAAGAGGTCCAATATAATGAACCTGCCACCAACTAGCTGGCTGATCACCCCAAGGAATGGTGCCATATCAAGGGCTCTGTGTTGGTCTCTGCTGCTGGCAAATTGGGCACTCAGCAGTGGCCATAGCCAGGTCAGCCGTGGTGAGTGGAAGTCTATGTTGCTGAGCTCATGTGTAACTTCCATCCCTGCCACCATGGCCACTTTGTTCATGGGCCCATTGGGCAATTACAGGGGTGGCTGGGGATAGAGGCTGAGTGGTGTCCACAGAATGAGTCATCCTATCCACTTGATTATTAAAATCCTCTTCTGCTGAGGTCACCTGTTGGTGAACATTCACATGGGATACAAACGTCACAGTTTTTGACCACTCAGAGGGGTCCATCCACATACCTATTTCCCAAATTTCTTTGCCAATAATTTTCCAGTCATGTTTCTTGCAAGTCACTAACCATCCAGCCAAACCATTGGCTACAGTATATAATTTCATATCTGGCCATTTTTCCTTCCATGCAAAGTGCACAGCCAGGTGCACTGCTCAAAGTTCTGCCCACTGGGAAGATTTTCTTTCACCACTGTCATTCAGGGATGTCCTAGAAAAAGGTTGTATTGCTGCAGCTGTCCACTTTTGGGTGGTGCCTGCATGTCATGCAGAACCATCTGTGAACCAGGCACTAGTCTTCTCTTTCTCTGTCAACTGATCATAAAGAACTCCCCGTGAGTCCATCAGTGCAGGCTGAGGGAGAGAAGGCAGGGTTGCACCAGTGGAATACATAGGCATTTGAGCCACTTCCTCATGTAACTTACTTGTGCTTTTCAGGACATGCTCAAGCCCAATTACGTATACACCACTTCCATTTGATGATGGAATGCTGCTGTGCGTGCCCTACTTTATGGCTAGATGGGTCAGAAAGCACCCAGTTAATGATAGACAGTTCAGGTTGCATGGTAACTTGATGACCCATAGTCAAATATTCAGTTTCCCCCAAAACCCAGTAACAGGCCAAGAGCTGTCTCTCAAAAGCAAAGTAGTTATCTGCAAAAGATAGCAGGGCCTTGGTCCACAATCTTAGAGGCCTCCATTGTGATTCACCTATGAGGGCCTGCCAAAGGCTCCCAACAACATTCCTCTCTGCCACTGATGCCTCAAGCACCATTGGATCTGCTGGGTCATATGGCCCAAATGGCAGAAAAGCTTGCACAGCAGCCCGGACCTGTTGCAGAGCCTTCTCCTGTTCTAGACCTCACTCAAAAGTGGCAGCCTTTTGGGTCACTCAATAAATGAGCCAGAATAACACACCCAAATGAGGAATATGTTGTCTCCAAAATCTAAATAGGCCCATTAGGTGTTATGCCTCTTTCCTTGTTGTAGAAGGGGCCAAATGCAGAACTTATCCTTCACCTTAGAAGGAATATCTCGACAGGCCCCAACCACTGGACCCGTAGAAATTTTACTGAGGTAGAAGGTCCCTGAATTATAGTCAGATTTATTTCCCATCCTCTGGCATACAAATGTCTCACCAACAAATCCAGTGTGTTTGTATTTCTTGCTCACTGGGTCCAATCAGCATAATGTCATCAATGTAACGGACCAGTTTGATATCTTGTGGAAGGGAAAAGTGATCAAGATCTCTCCAAACAAGATTATGACACAAAGCTGGAGAGTTGATATATCCTTGAGATAGGATATTGCTGGCCTTGCTAGCTGAAGGCAAATTGCTTCTGGTGGGCCTTATGGACAGGAATGGAGAAAAAGGCATTTGCCAAATCAATGGCTGCATATCAGGTACCAAGAGATGTTTTAATTTGCTCAAGCAATTAACAAATTAACTGTGCTTCTGGTACAGTAGCTGCAATCAGAGTCACCACTTGGTTGAGCTTATGATAATCCACTGTCATTCCCCAAGATCCATCTGTCTTCTTCACAGGCCAAATAAGAGAGTTGAACTGGGATGTAGTGGGAATCACCAACCCTGCATCTTTCAAGTTTTTGATGGTGGCACTAATCTCTACAATCCCTCCAGGGATGTGATATTGTTTTTGACTTACTATTTTTCTGGGTAGAGGCAGCTCTAATGGCTTCCATTTGGCCTTTCCCACCATAATAGCCCTCACCCTACCAGTCAGTGAGCCACTGTGGTGGTTCTGCCAAATGCAAAGTATGTCTATGCCAATTATGCATTCCAGCACTGGGGAAATGACCACAGGATGAGTCCAGGGACCCACTGGACCCACTGTAAGTCAGACAAAAGCTAAAACTCCATTAATTACCTGACCTCCATAAGCCTCTACTTTTACTGGGAGGCCACAATGATGTTTTAGGTCCCTGAAATCAATGTCAGCTCAGAGCCAGTGTCCAGTAGTCCTCAAAATATCTGATCATTTCCCTTTCCCCAATGCACAGTTATCCTGGTAAAAGGCCAGAGGTCTCCTTGGGGAAGGATGGGAGAAAGATTAACAGCATAAATTGTTGGTAGTGTAGTGGGGTCATTCCTCAAGGAGACTTGGCCTCCTCTTCATTGAAGGGGTTCTACATCTGTAAACTGGTTCAAGTCTGGAAATTGATTGAGGGGCCGTGATTCTCTGTTTATATAATTCAAATTAGTCTTTTGTCCACTTGGCCTGGAAGTTTTCTGCTTATATAAATTAAGTAAGAATGCAGTGGGCTTCCTATCAATTTCACTTTTAGGAACACTGTGATTAACTAGCCAATGCCAGAGCTCTACATGAGTCAGACTATTCTGATTGCTGCTTTGCCTCTGCTGTCCATTACAGTAGCTATGCCCACCTTGCCTTTGATGGTTGAGTGCCGCCACTTGGCTTGTGCCACCTCGGGATCCAATTATTCCCATTGCATTTAAATTTTGTAGTTGAGTGACTGTGTTTCCCACTGTTAGATCTGGCATACAGAGAAGAGCAATCACAGAGCTTTTCAAGGATGCAGATGCTGCCCTCACAAATCTGTTTTGCAAATTATTGGTGAAGGGTATCTCTTCTGGACCCTCCCAGCTTGAATGAGTAGGTCCAAAGTGACTAATACACTCCAGCATCCCAATCTTCCAAAGCCTTTTGATCCCTCCCTGTACATTACACCAAAGGAGATTAGGCATTTCCAGCTCACCCACAATGGGTGATCTTTTAACCCATATTTCAGCTAACCAAGCAAACAAACAATTAGAACCTTTTTAACTCCCTGAGCTGCAACATTAAATGCATAATCCCTGTGTAGTGGGCCCTAATCAATAAATTCAGCCTAATCAACCTCTATGTTTCTTCCACCATTATCCCACACCCTTAATAGCCATTCCCCTGCCTGTTCTCCAGATTTCTGCTTATATAAATCAGAAAACTCAAGTAGTTCTTTTGGAATGTAGCACACCTCCTTGTGGGTCACACTATGAACCTCACCTCTAGGGGCCTGCTTCTAGTTATAGGTTGGGACTGGTTCCTGAGGAGAATAAACATTGTCTTACCTCACAACTGCCTCAGGGGAGGCCATCACTGTTGCCTCAGGCAGCACAGGGTTTATCTTCTCAGACAAAGGTGGAAAAGCTGATGGCAGCGTGGGTCAGGGAGGGGATGTTGCCCCTCCTGGGGATGGGGAAGTTGTTTTTTCTGGCCAAAAAAGGCTCATCAGAATTTACAAATTCAGTGTCCCCAGCTTCATCAGGAATGCTGATAGAAATAACTATATTATAGATTCACAAAAACCTTTTTATTCCTGTCAGACTTTCAAATTCTTGATAACCTGTTTCACAACCCTAGGTAGTTGTAAGCTAAATAGCATTAAATAGCATATTAAAGGAAACAACTCAGGTGAAAATCAAATAGCAAATTTTACATCATAAGGTACAGAGAAAAGAAGACTGGTGTGCTAGAGGGAGATTAAAAATGAATGTCAAATCAAACATAAAATTACAAAAATCTATCATGGGATTGTATAAGAAAACCAATCATATTTATGTAGGGACTACCTATCTTTTAACTGGATCAATGAGCTCCGGGCACAGCCCACACTTACTCCTGGGTTTCCAAAAAGGGAGAATTATTATGAGGTTAGACAATGTGATGTTTTTACAGTACACTTTAAAAAATTTGTTTAAAACAGACATTTCTCACTCATAGATGGGAATTGAACAATGAGGACACATGGACACAGGAAGGGGAACATCACACTGTGGGGACTGTTGTGGGGTGTGGGGAGTGGGGAAGGATAGCATTAGGAGATATACCTAATGCTAAATGATGAGTTAATGGGTGCAGCACACCAGCATGGCACATGTATACATATGTAACTAACCCGCACATTGTGCACATGTACCCTAAAACTTAAAGTATAATAATAAAACCAGACATTTCTAAGTGTCTACACTACACTCTTCTTTAAAAACCCAAGAGTAACCTGTTTCAATAACTATTTTAGTCAATAAATCAGGTAACATAATACCTAGCAGTTTAAAGCTGAGATGAACTTATCTGTTCACACTCCTGGGCTTCCATAAGGAAAAACAGGTTTTTCCCCCAAAGGGAGTCTGGGGCCTTCTCTGTTTTCTTTAAGGAACCCCACTCAGGCTATTATAAACTATTTTAGGTCCCTCATGCAGCAGAGGGTGCAAGAGAAAGGAGAGACAGCAGAAGTAAATGAACAAAACAGAGTTTGATCAACTGAGAAGAAAAAAACTTTTGCTCAATAAAAAGGACAATGTCCTAGGAAAGGAAACAAAAAACAAATATAAAGGCCTTTTACATCATGCTACCTGACTTCAAACTATACTACAAGGCTACAGTAACCAAAACAGCACGGTTCTGGTACCGAAACAGAGATATAGATCAATGGAACAGAACAGAGCCCTCAGAAATAATGCCACATATCTACAACTATCTGATCTTTGACAAACCTGAGAAAAACAAGCAATGGGGAAAGGAGTCCCTATTTAATAAATGGTGCTGGGAAAACTGGCTAGCCATATGTAGAAAGCTGAAACTGGATCCCTTCCTTACACCTTCTACAAAAATCAATTCAAGATGGATTAAAGACTTAAATGTTAGACCTAAAACCATAAAAACCCTAGAAGAAACCCTAGGCATTACCATTCAGGACATAGGCATGGGCAAGGACTTCATGTCTAAAACACCAAAAGCAATGGCAACAAAAGCCAAAATTGACAAATGGGATCTCATTAAACTAAAGAGCTTCTGCACAGCAAAAGAAACTACCATCAGAGTGAACAGGCAACCTACAGAATGGGAGAAAATTTTCACAAGCTACTCATCTGACAAAGGGCTAATATCCAGAATCTACAATGAACTCCAACAAATTTACAAGAAAAAACAAACAACCCCATCAGAAAGTGGGCAAAGGACATGAACAGACACTTCTCAAAAGAAGACATTTATGCAGCCAAAAAACACATGAAAAAATGCTCACCATCACTGGCCATCAGAGAAATGCAAATCAAAACCACAATGAGATACCATCTCATACCAGTTAGAATGGCAATCATTAAAAAGTCGGGAAACAACAGGTGCTGGAGAGGATGTGGAGAAATAGGAACACTTTTACACTGTTGGTGGGACTGTAAACTAGTTCAACCATTGTGGAAGACAGTGTGGCAATTCCTCAGGGATCTAGAACTAGAAATACCATTTGACCTAGCCATCCCATTACTGAGTATATACCCAAAGGCCTATAAATCATGCTGCTATAAAGACACTTGCACACTTATGTTTATTGCAGCACTATTCACAATAGCAAAGACTAGGAACCAACCCAAATGTCCAACAATGATAGACTGGATTAAGAAAATGTGGCACATATACACCATGGAATACTATGCAGCCATAAAAAATGATGAGTTCATGTCCTTTGTAGGGACATGGATGAAATTGGAAATCATCATACTCAGTAAACTATCGCAAGGACAAAAAACCAAACACTGCATGTTCTCAGTCATAGGTGGGAATTGAACAATGAGAACACATGGACACAGGAAGGGGAACATCACACTCTGGGGACTGTTGTGGGGTGGGGGGAGGGGGGAGGGATAGCATTAGGAGATATACCTAATGCTAAATGATGAGTTAATGGGTGCAGCACACCAGCATGGCACATGTATACATATGTAACTAACCTGCACATTGTACACATGTACCCTAAAACTTAAAGTATAATAATAATAAAATAAAAAATAGAAAAATAAAAAAAAAAAGAAACAGGCAAGGAGACCAGGGATGTTTCTGAAGGAGAGGTCAGACTAATATTTTTTAAGGTTCAAACAAGATAAAAAAATATATCATTGCAATCCTAAAAAAAAAAAAAAAAAAAAAAAGGCCGTTTAAATACAAACACACACAGACACAGACACATCTTGGACATTAGCTTTTAATTAAGCTGACTTTAACCATTGAGCTCCTTTAAAGGAAATCTTTTTAAATCTCATTACCATATTTCAGCTAGGGCAGATTGCCACTATTTCAGAAGTACCAAGCATCAAACCAGAAAGAACTTGATTTAGGAACCAAAATCCAGGCTGTCATGGTGGAAAAAAGGCAGAACCTTAGCTATCAAACTGTAGCATGGGGTGACAGCCATTGCTTTCAGTTTCACCTGGCTAGCAAAAGGGTTGCCTTGTATGTAAATAAAACCCCTTAAATAGTCAAAATCAGAAATCTTTCCTTTTTTGTTTTCCTTTTTCTGGCTGTTTTTCTCCTCCCACCATACCACTTTTTTTTTGGTGGGAATTTAGCCATTTCAGAGACCTCATTCCTCATAATTTGGAGCTTTCCTTCAGATTCAATCAAGACAGATAGAGTTGGTCAAACCCAATGGGAAACAAATCAAAACAGCAACAAAAACAGAAACAAACAACAATAACAAAAAAAACAACAGTTAAGCAAAACAAATGATTGCATAACTTATATGATTACTGAGTGCTCTAATGGTAAGGAGAAATTAAGACCAGATGGCTGTTAATTTTAACTTTAGCCAAGACAAACCCCAATTTAGTTACCTACCTAGGAATGGGTCTCAGGCTGAAGACTGCTCTCTACCATCCTAGGACCAGGAAAAAAAACTCATCTTCCCTATTGGAAGCAAGCTGAAATTCCATAAAGGAGTTACCTGCTGTCCATCATCTTGAAAGCAGGAAGAGCTTGCCTTCCTTGTGCTGAAAGGAAGTAAAACTCCAAAAAAAAAAAAAAAAAAGGAGTTGTATAGCAAAATAAAATTTAGATCTTGATTGATTAAATTTGGGGAGATTAAAGATTCTCTGGAGGGTGTGCTTCCAGGGCTCAGCAAATTTTCTTATTGGTTTGACCCATAAAGATAGCTCAAGCTGGTACCAAGCACTGACAGGAGCTTTGTCAAAAATCAAGGGCACCTCCACCCAGAATCCCTTTGTAGTTATCAAAATGTAAGCCCCCAAATCTGAGACAGGTCTCAGTTAATTTAGAAAGTTTATTTTGCCGAGGTTAGGGACGTGCACCTATGTGTTGCCCGTAATGGTTCCTATTTTGATTAATAAAGATGTGTTTCAGCCTAGCTATAATAATTTAAAATTCACAGTCTGAAACTGCAATTACTTTTGCACCAACGTAAGTATACATCTTACTGCAAATTTCTCTTTATTCTCATCTGGACCCCAGATATTAGCATTATTTTTCTTTCCTCCTTGGAGATATAGGCTTGGATCCTCCATGTCCACAGGCTTTGGAGGTCTTTTGGAATCTTTAGTAATTCCTGCTATTTTTTAAATCCCTCTAAAAGAAGTATAATACACAGGTGGAAACTGCAAATATCTTCAGCATATTGAGAGAAACATGAGACAAATTGAGAGCAATAATCAAAGCTGATCCTCTTACAACTACATGAAAAGTTGCTGAATAACGCAATGTTGACCATTCTATGGTCGTTTGGCATTTGAAGCAAATTGGAAAGGTGAAAAAGCTTGATAAGTGGGTGCCTCATGAGCTGAGCAAAAAATAAAAAGAAAAATTATTAACATACAACTCTCACAGATTAAACCAGGAAGAAATAGAAACTCTGAACAAACCCATAACAAGCAGCAAGATTGAAATGGTAATTTTAAAATTACCAACAAAAAAGTCCAGGACCAGATGGATTCACAGTTAAATTCTTTCAGACATTCAAAGAAGAATTGGTACCAGTCCTATTGAAACTATTCCAAAAGATAGGGAAAGAGAGAATCCTCTCTAAATCATTCTATGAAGTTAGTATCTCCCTAATACCAGAGCCAGGAAAGGACAATATCAAAAAGGAAAACTACAGATCAATATCCCTGATGAACATAGATACAAAAATCCTCAACAAAATACTAGCTAACTGAATCCAACAGCATATCAAAAAGATAATCCACCATGATCAAATGGGTTTCATACCAGGGACACAGGGATAGTTTAATATATGCAAGTCAGTAAATGTGATACACCACATAAACAGAATTAAAAACAAATTCACACAATCATCTCAACAGAGAAAAAACATTTGACAAAATCCAGCATCCCTTTATGAATAAAACCCTTAACAAAATCAGCATAGAAAGGACATACCTTAAGGTAATAAAAGCCATCTGTGAGAAACCCACAGCCAACATTATACTGAATGGGGAAAAGTTGAAAGCATTCCCCCTGAGAACTGGAACAAGACAAGAATGCCCACTATCACCACTTCTATTAAACATATTACTGGAAGTCCTGGCCAGAGCAATCAGAAAAGAGAAAGGAACAAAGGGCATCCAAATTGGTAAAGAGGAAGTCAAACTGTCACTGTTTACTGGTGAATTGTATACCTAAAGAACCATAAAGACTTATCCAAGAAGCTCCTAGATCTGACAAATGAATTCAGTAAAGTTTCAGAATTTAATGTAAAATTAATGTACACAAATCAGTAGCACTGCTACACAACAACAGTGACCCAGCTGATAATCAAATCAAGAATGTAACTGCTTTTGTAATGCTGAAAAACAAAAACAACAACAAAACCCACTTAGGAATATACCTAACTAAGGAGGTGAAATACCTCTACAAGAAAAACTTCAAAACACTGGTGAAAGAAATCATAGGTGACACAAATAAATGGAAACACTTTCCATACTCATGAATGGCTGGAATCAATATTGTGAAAATAACCTTACTGCCAGAAGCAATCTGCAAATTAAATGCAATTCTCATCAAAATACCATCATCATTTTTCACAGAACTAGAAAAAACAATCCTAAAATTTACATGAAATAAAACAAGAGCCTGCACAGCCAAAACAATACTAAGCAAAAAACAAATTTGGAGGCATCACATTACCTGACTTCTAATTATACTATAAGGCGATAGTTATTAAAACAGCATGGCACTGGTATAAAAATAGGCACATAGACCAATGAAGTAAAATAGAGAACCCAGAAATAAACCCAAATACTTACAGCAAACTGATCTTCAACAAAGCAAACAAAAACATAAAATAGGGAAATGACACTGTATTCAACAAATGGTGCTGGGATAATTGGCAAGTCACATGTAGAAGAATGAAACTGGATACTTATCTCTCACCTTATATAAAAATCAACTCAAGATGGATCAAAGACTTAAGTCTAAGACCTGAAAACATAAAAATTCTAGAAGATATTAGAAAAACCTTTCTTTTGCCTAAGCAAAGACCTCATGACCAAGAACCCAAAAGCAAATGCAACAAAAGCCAAGATAAATAATTAATTAAACTAAAAAGTTTCTGCACAGCAAAAGAAATAATCAGCAGAGTATACAGACAACCGACAGAGTGGAAGAAAATCTTTGCAAACTATGCATTCAACAGAGGACTAATGTCCAGAATCTACAAGGAACTAAAAGAAATCAGCAAGAAAAAAACAAATAATCCCATCAATACGTGGGCTAAGGATGTAAATAGACAATTCTCAAAAGAAGATATACAAATGGCCAAGAAACATTTAAAAATGCTCAACATCACTAATTATCAGGGAAATGCAAATCAAAACCACAATGCAATACTGTCTTACTCCTGCAAGGATGACTATAATTTAAAAATTAAAAAAAAATAGATGTTGGCATGGATGTTGTGAAAACAGAACACTTTTACACTGCTGGTAAGAATGTAAACAAGTACAACCACTATGGAAAACAGTATGGATATTTCTTAAAGAACTAAAAGTAGATCTACCATTTGATCCAATAAACCTACTAATGAATATGTCCCCAGTGGAAAAGGAGTCATTATACAAAAAAGACACTTGCAGATGCATGTTTATAGCAGCAAAATTCGCAATCTCAAAAATATAGAACCAGCCCAAACGCCCATCAATCAATGGGTGGTGTATATATATACCATGGAATACTACTCAGCCATAAAAAGGAATGAAATAACAGTATTCACCACAACCTGGATGGAGCTGGAGACCATTATTCTAAGTGAAGTAACTCAGGAATGGAAAACCAAATATTGTATGTTCTCACTTATAAGTGGGAGTGAAGCTATGAGGACACAAAGGCATAAAGATGATAAAATGGACTTGGTGACTCAGGGGGAAGATGACTACACATTGGGTACAGTGTACACTGTGCAGGTGATGAGTGCACAAAATTTCAGAAATCACCACTAAGGAATTTATCCATGTAACCAAACACCACCTGCTCCCCAAAAACCTACTGAAATTTAAAAAAGAGAGAGAAAAAGATGTGTTATTTCAAAGTGAAATATTAGTGACTCAAATGAGTACAATGAAGAGTTTCTGCACTTCACTATGTGTTATGTCAATAAAACAAACAAGCAAAAAAATCACTTGCAAATAGATCAAAAACTAAAAATGTTATCATCAGAAATGAAAATTATTTTAGTGGGTAATCAGAATATGAAAGGTTCAATCTACTTCACATTTTTGAAGACTATTTCAGTGTTCCCCCTAAGATACTCATCTCTTGGAAAACAGTAAATGAATGTGCTAAAGGTTATTCATATTATCAGTAACAGTTATAAAGTAATGGAATTATTTGGGAATAACAGCTGGTGGGGGTACAATATCTTGTTTTAATATCTATACATGGGATATTTTCACTTTTTTTCCTCCTGCAGAATTTTCACTTCTTCAAACTTATACTCTCCTTTTTATTGATTTTTGTCAGAAGTTTCTTTATGTATCATTACCAAAAAGACAATGGGTTGTACCATCTTCAAAATTTCAGATCATCTCATCTGTCCATAATGGCATCTGTCACTGCAGTGGTTTCCAAGTCAAGCAGTGGGTGAACTTTCCAGCCTTCTCAAAAAAATGTCCCAAAGGCTGTTTTAATTCCATCTGGAATTAGAGTATGCCAGTGCCATGGAGGAAGCAGTTTTTCTTCTTTCTCTTCTCCCTAAATGTGGTCACTCCCACACCCTCAGGTGAGTACTTGCCGTTGGCAGGCATCATTCTTTCCTTTGCCATGGCTCATGTCAGTACAGCCAAAATACGTGCCACAGGAATTCCTAGCCAGGATACTGGAAATGACTTTATCAGAATCTGGGCTGCTTTAGATTGGAATCAATGGCTCACAAAACCATGGAAACTCAGAATCACAGAACAATAGAACCTGGGAGCAGAGTGTACAGGGAGTTAACAATGTAATTTCTTGAAGTTAAAAAGACATCCTTGGCCGAGCACAGTGGCAAACGCCTGTAACCTAGCACTTTGGGAGGCCAAGGCAGGTGGATCACTTGAGGTCAGGAGTTCAAGACCAGCCTGGCCAACATGGTGAAACCCCGTCTCTACCAAAAATACAAAAATTAGCCAGACATGGTGGTGCGTGCCTGTGGTCCCAGCTACCCGAGAGGCTGAGGCAAGAGAATCACTGGTACCCAGGAGGCAGAGTCTGCAGTGAGCCGAGATTGTGCCACTGCACTCCAGCCTGGGCAACAGAGTGAGACTCCGTCTCAAAAAAAAAAAAAAAAAAAGTCATCTTTTCTGATAATGGAGAATATTTTCCTTCTTATACACCCTTAGTTTAGAAATGTGGAGGGGTGTGTTTTCACATAAAGAACAAGCCTGTTAATATTTGTTGGTTGCTGATGTTATATAATCCTGGTGAATTTTCCTTCTTCATTGCTAGTAAGTTTTCCCCAATGAAGTCTATTTTAGCCAATGTAAGTAGAGCAATAAGATCTTTCTTTTGACTAGTGTTTGAATAATGTATATGTATTTTCATCCTTTTTGTTTCAAGGTTTCTGTATCCTAATATTTAAAATCTGTATCTGCTATAAGCATATAGTTTTTAAAAACTCACTCTACTAATCTTTGCCTTTTACATATTTAGTCTATTAACATTTAATGAAATTTTGATATATTTGAGTTTATATGTAACATCTTCCAAATTATTGTCCATTTCTCCTGCCTGTTTTAGTTCTTTAATATACTTTTGAATTGGCTGAATATTCTTTAATATTCTATTTCTCCTTTTCCTTTCTCTTAGCTTGTGAGTTATGCATTCCTCCTCCACTAATCCTTTTGTGCTTGTATATGTGTTTGTATTCTGATCTAATATATGTCAATAATGTTACCGCTTACTGGTCAGAAGTAAATATTTAGAAAAATTTAACTCCATTTATTCCCTTTCTAATTTATGTTCTAATGTTATTCTACATGGGTATATGGTAGGTGGTATGCATCACACATCCTCTCACCAGCAAGGAGAGACAGAGAGAGAAACAGAGAGATGGGAGAGATGGGAAATGGTCTGTGAAGTTTTATTTCACCTTCTCCTTATAACTCTGGTCCTGGGGTTTTCATGAAGCATCAGGACACTCCCATAGTCAAGAGCAATAATCAGTCATCCAGCTACATTTTTATCTCCCTGACTCTGTTTCCCTGCCCCATGATCTTTATGGCCATTGCACAGCACTAACGTGCTGCCTCCAACAAACACACATTGAAATTGCATTTACAATAGCGGCTTACATTCTTGCCAGGATTGGTCAAAGCCAATGTACAGAAAAGGAGTTTGGACAGACTGGGGAAAATCTGTGGGCAGACCCAACCTTGTGATAGGAGAAAAATAGGACATCATGGCTCATTGTCTGCCATTTGCCATTCTGTAAAGCAGAGCCCACAGCTTACCATTCCAGGGTGTGCCTCAGACATGATAGTGAAGGAAGAAAGCACAGGACCTGCAGGTGAGAGGATTGAAGTGTAAAGAGATTTGAAAGGGTTGACTAGTAATGACGAAGAGATACAGATGTTAGGAAGTAATGTTTAATGTGGAAGAGAGGAGCAATGTGAAATCCACTTTCACACTGGGCTTTGGGAACAAGAGGGACAAGAGCTGGGGAGAAGGAAATCTACACAGAAGAAAAACTTGGGAAGTAAAGGATTCCTTTTTCTACAATGGGAAAAATTAATTTTAATAAGGAAATGAATCATGAGAAATATAGTAATAGCAAAGCAAATAGTAAAAAAATACATAAACAAAGGTAAAAGATGGAAAAGAAGGTCAAGCATCTGGCTGGCCAGAGCAGAAGGGACTGGTTTGGCAGGGCTAGAGTGATCCACAACTAGTTCCTCCTGGGTAAGATTTTGTCCTGTAGCCCTTTTGTTTTCTTGGGACCCTGGATAGATTCCAGCTCTGCGCCTGAAATTTAGGGCTCCAAGAGGAATTGCATGGTAGTATTTGTGCAGGAAGTACATCCAGGGGCTAAGAAAAACCAGGTCCTGGCTGTTACCTATGGCTTTACCTATGGCTCAAGATAATGGTGAAGTTACAACCTGAGGATCATGAGGCCTTTGACAGGCTGCTTGGTAAGTGCCTCCAGATCTCTCCCTCAAATCCTATTTCTCTTAAACAGGAAGACCCTTTCAAAACTAGCTACCCCAAAGCAGTGCCTGCTGACTGATTACATGTCAAGAACATTTAGAAAATGATAAAAGGTTAGGCTATATAGCACTATACTTGGGAATGAAATTATCGGTTCAGGTGTAGCTTCTGCAGTTATGAGGTTTCTGGATCTTATTTCTTGCATTGCAAAATGGGAACCAGAACACTAACCCCATACCCTGTTGTGAATATTAAATATGAAAGAGAATGTCTTTGTAAATTCCAAACTGATGCATTTACGTATTATGAAGAATTATAATTGTTCATTTAAAATTCTTAGTTACATAGATGTTAAAAAATTATAACCTCATATATTTACATCTATCAGGAGCCTTGAAATTGGGATTTACTGTCCCAAAATTATCCAGAGGTAATCATTATATTTTATCCCATATTGTTATGGACCTTATTTTATATACAAATTCTATTTTGTCTCCTATATCATCAGCCTCAAATAGAACATTTCCATTGAACTTGCAAAAATTTCAACGCTGTTATTTGTTAAAACAAGCACCTTTTTGAGCTCCCTTCTTTTAGATATTTCCTTTTTACTCTTCTTCAGAAGCAAGCTTCTTTAAACAGTGGTCTAAAACTTCTTTCTGCAGCTTTACTTCATATTCACTAGTCATCCCATTTTATTACATTCCTGTGCTCTGTTCTGCACCAGTTTCACAGATGTCTCTTTTTCTAAAACACATATGAAATTCTGTTTTCTAAATTTGATAGACACAAACCCTAAATTAGTGCAGCCCTAAGAAGAATCTCTCAATGTGGCCACTTCTTCATTTTATTATCATTCCATTCCATGTCTCTACTGTTTTGTTTTTATCTTCCTATTTCTTCTCAACTCCCCCATAAATTCTTCTTTCTTTCTTCATCTGCCTCTGAAAGGTTAGCATTTTCTAAGGTCTTGTTTTTAGCCTTCTTCTCCTCCCTGCCAATGGGCAGCAGTAGTGCCAGATGGAAAGTGAGGCTGGTGTGTTCATTCCTTACATCCCTCTTTGCAAGATCTAATTTCCCAGGTCCCTCCTGGTCTAGGGCTGTCATTGCTCTCCAATGTTGCTAGCCCCAGGATGCTTCTTGTATCTCTTAGTTTAGCAGGGCCAGTCAACTTTAGATAAATTATACTGCAGTTAAAAACCTTCCTATAATCTCAGTGACAGTCAATAGACTTAATTTATTACTTCTTTTACATACCTAAAGTAGGTCAGCTCAAAAATTTAGGCTGATGAATATCTAAGAACTTGCTTGGGGAGAGAATAAAAGAGAAGGTGGCAGATCAGAAGGCAATTCTTAAATCTTCTTAAAAGCAGCACATATCACTTCCCCCACAATCCATTGGCTGAAATAAGTCATATGGTCAGGTCTGAAATGTATGATGTAAACAGTCTAATTGTCTCTCAATGAGGAGGCTGGTGCAGCAGACAGACTCTAAAATAGTTCCCAATTATTCCCTCCTTTGATATTCACCCCTTATACAATCTCCTTGAATGTGGACAGGAACTGTGGCCTGATTCTAACCAACAGACAATAGCAAAGGTGATGGGGTGTCACTCTGTGACTACATTACATAAGATTATATCCTGTGTCTTACTAGGACTTCCTCTTCCTTGCTAATTTTGATGACATATTCTGTTATGCTGACAGCTACACTATGGAAAATAAGTGCCACATGGCAAGGAACTGAGGGTGGCTCCAACTCACAACCAACAAGGAAAAAACTCTTGAAAAAATGAATTCTGCCAATAACATGAGTGAGCTTGGAAGCAGATCCTTTTCCACTTGAACATTCAGATGAGACCACACCCCTGGCTGGGAACTTCATCATAGCCCATGAGAGACATTGAATCAAAAGACTCAGCCCAATTGTACCTGGGCTTCTCATCCACATAATCTGTAAGATAATAAACATGTATTTTATTAAGTCTCTAGTTTGTGGTAGTTTTATGAAGCAATAGTTAATAACCCATATTTGAAGGTTCTGGTAGGAAATAATATGAAATATTTTTTTCAAAAAATTCAATCAGCACAGTCCACTTTTCTGGATATTTGCAAATATTCATTTCTTTCCTTTAGCATGAAAAACATCCTCACCCCCTCAAGGGATGCATCCGAAATTTCCATCATCTTGGCCTAAGACTCAAAGTCCTGAATGTCATCATTATTTGTACATAAGTTTCAGATGGACCATTACTTAATCTAGAGACCTGCGACTAAAAATCACAAGTTATCTACCTCCACTCCCAACATCCAATGAACAGAGACAGGATAATAAGAACAAACATGCCCATTTGGAAAGAGAAAAAAAATGAAAGCTGGTGGTAATCTCTTACATTGATGATACTAATGAACAACTCCTTCTGGTGTTCCCCTCACTTAGTCCCTTCCTCTTGAATCTGACCCTGCCCTGTGACTTGTTTGAATGTAGAATGCTGTGAAGTAATTTTGTGCTACTTCCTGTCCTAAGCCTTAAAAAGACCAGATAGCTTGTAATTTTGCACTCCTAGGATCCAGCCACCAAAGAAGAGGTATGATTGTCCTGAAACTACGATACTTTGAAGGAACTCTGAGAGAGCCACTTGGAAAGGCTACATGAGGGAGAACACAAGGGCTCTAAATGACAGCCCCATGTAAAATCCCAGCCTATAGCAAGGACCAACTGCCACCATCGTACACATTCCAAATCAATTGAACCTCCAGTGAGCCATCTTGGACATTTCAAACCACTTGAACCTTCAGGTGACTGAGGTTGTAGCTCCCACCACATAGAGAACTACCTAGGTGAGGCCAACTAAATCACAGACTCATGAACAGCAATAAATACTTGTTACTGATTGAAGCCATTCAGTTATGGGTGTCTGATACTATCCACTGAGCAATCTTAAAATCTTGACAGACATTAGATTGCACATGATAAGACAAAATTTAAACTATACAATACCATCATGTAATATACTCTGAAAAAAAAAACCAGTTTCCTAAATCTCACAATTAGTTCACAGGAGATACAGAGAGGGAGAACTAAGTTAACATAAAAAGTCCAGTGAGCAAGGCAGGTAGCACAGACCCCGAGCAATCAGCCTAGTAGCTGTGTCTGTATGATGCAGAGGCACTAAGGTGGGAGGTCCCAAGGCAGCAGCAGAAGCAATAGTGGTGGCAACAGTGGCCACAGCCTGGGGAGCAGCACAGGGATCTGGGTGGAAGGCTGGCCAGTCTGTCCATCTTGGACCTTGTTCCTGCGGTGCCTGCATAATTATTAACTCTTTGGCATGAGCTCCAGGACAGGGACTGTGGTTGCTCAGGAAGTAAAGTTTCTTAGTAAACTATTACAAAATAACAGCATACGCATGGGCATTGCAATCAAGTATATTGGAGTTATTAGGATTTAGGATTCCCCAAAAAGTTCAGAATGTCCAGTTTTGAACACTGTTGCATCAGTGCCAAGAAAATACCCACAGGTTTAGAAAGAGAACTTAAACTCAAAGATTATCCAATTTAACAGACTATTTTTATATGAGGCTTTTGATAAACCACTTATTCATAAAACAATTTGAGCATTAATTTTCCTTGTAATGGAGGATCCAGTAATGAAATGCATAAACAGGTATTTTACATTGTATCATAAAGGCACTTTGTGTTTCTTGTATGAATTTTATAAAGTACAAAAATGTTATAGGAGATATTAAATTGCCATTGTATAAATTTATGTTTAAATTGTGACATTGCATCACAATTTTCTCCTGTTAGTATTCCAAAATATTTGATAGTCATGCATTATTTAGCTATATTGAGCAATGAAATCTATTTTAGGGAGTAGTGCATTATTTAGCTATATTGGGCAATGAAATCTATAAAGCTTCTCCCAGTGAGAGGTGCCAGGGTCAAGCTAATCCTCCCCTAGGTGACTGTCAAGATGACCTCACCCATTTCTTAGTTGTCACCCTGGACAATCAAGTCAGTAGTTGAAAATGGATGGATCCACAGCAGGTGTATGTATATGGAGGAGGAAGAGGGATTAAGAAACTGCAGCAGACCCCGTGCAGTGGCTCACACCTGTAATCCTAGCACTTTGGGAGGCCAACGCAGGTGGATTGCTTGAGCCCAAGAGTTTGAGACCAGTCTGGGAAACATAGCAATACCCTGTCTTTGAAGAATAAAATAAAAAAAACCGCAGCAGTATTTTAAAGGTTGCTGCATGGAAGTCATAGAAGGAACACTACCCCAATTGGTAGATGTTGAAAAACAATATTACCAACATCACAGTTAACATAGAGAATACACAAATATAAATAGAATGTTTAAAAATCACCCTTAGAGTAGAATTTTGATACATTTTATTTTATTTTATAATTTTTATTTATTTATTTATTTTTGAGACAAAGTCTCGCTCTGTCGCCCAGGCTGGAGTGCAGTGGTGCGATCTCAGCTCACTGCAGCCTCTGCCTCCCAGGTTCAAGTGATTCTCCTGCCTCAGCCTCCTGAATAGCTGGGACCACAGGTGCACACCACCATGCCTGGCTAATTTTTGTACTTTTAGTAGAGACAGAGTTTCACCATGTTGGCTAGGATTGTCTCGATCTTCGGAACTTGTGATCCACCTGCCTTGGCCTCCCAAAGTGCTGGGATTACAGGCATGAGCCACCACGCCCAGCCTTGATACATTTTATTTTTTAAATCATATATTTAACTTATAAAATTTGGACATATATATATATACATACTTTTAAAATACTATTTTCTGAAATATTCCCCCATGATAGTCAATGCTGTTAGAGATTTATAATTTATTGTTATAATTTTAAAATCTCTTGAGTGTTGAAGTTAAAACATGTTTTAACTTTTAAAAATTGAGTGTCTCCTAATTAACATCTGGAGAAACTGTTCTTTAAGACAATGCTTCAGAAAGTCTAAATTAATTGATATCAAATTTTCCCCTTTTACAAAACATATTGTTTCTGTGTTTTTGCCTTCTCCCTAATAGTCTTATTTCACATTTGGCTAGTTTATTTTTCTTTTGCTGCAGTGAACATACTAGTGTTTTATATTTCACTGTTGCTCATTTTATCTGCTCCACTCTGGTAACCAGGTTACTCAGGTCAATAGAACCTGAAGAAAGAACCCCTATGTCATTCCTAAGTGAACTCAAACTACAGGTGGTGAAAAGATGAAGGTGCCTTAAAGAATCTACCATGTTGGAAAATCAGACCTAGTACCCTGAACTCAAGGCTACCTTACCATTCCTCCTTGTCACTTTTTTGATAAGTTTACATTCTTCCTAATCTGATCACTTCCCATATGCCTACTAAATATCTAAGTCAGCAAGAGAAACCGTTTCAGTCACTTCTCTGGTTGCCAACAGAAAAATTAATCATTTCAATGATTTAAATAAAATTCAACTACTTACTAAGTCATCACATAATTATAATGAATAAAACAAACTCTTCCTTAAGGATAAAGAAAAAAATGAGAAAATTTCACTGTGCTTCTATTCATTTTTAAGCTGCCAATTATTACATTTATTTTTAATTAGAAAATAAATCTAAGTTTGAGAAAAATTACTGTGCATGTTGAATTTCATTTACCTCATCAACAAAGATATACTAGGAGCTACACCAAGTAGAAGAATTTTGAAAAGTATAACTCAAAGCAATGCTGGCTAGCAGCCAGGCGATGAGTCTTGGTCCTACTTGTGTTCATAGTACTGAGGGATATCAGCAAAATGGTAAGCTAAGAACCTCCAAACCTTTGTTCATTCATAGAAAAAAATACTATGGATGGTTTAAATAACTTTATAGAAACTCTGAAAAACAGTCAGAAAAAAGAGCAACCAAGTAAATTCCCATTAAGAAAAAGTCATATTCAAAATTATTGTGTTTTTACTCATTTAAAACATTATGGGACTTTGAGAAAGAGAAGAAAGGGGCAGATAATTTATTTGAAAAAGTAATAGCCAAAAGCTTCCCAAGTTTGAGGAAAGACATACAAAGAAGCTGTATGAACCACAAGATAAAGCCAATAAGACCCATAGTGAGACAAACTGTAATCAAACTGTTAAAAGACTAATAGAATCTTAAAAACAGCAAGAGAAAACGGACTCATCATATACTAGCTATCCTCAATAAGATTTTCAGTAGGTTTCTCAGCAGAAAGGTCTCAGGCCAGAAGGCACAGAGATGATATATTTAAGGTGCTAAAAGAAAAAAAAAATACTTGTCAACTGAGAATTCTGTATTTGGCAAAACTGTCCTGTTAAAATTAGGCAAAAATAAATGCACCCCCAGGTAAACAAGCTAAAAGGCTACATTACTACTAGTCCTCCACTATAATCAGTGTTAAGACAGCCCTTCAAAGTTGAAATAAAATGACAATAGACAGTAACTTGAACACATAGGAAAATATAAAGATCTCCGGTAAAGGCAAATACATGGACATTATAAAAACTAATAGTTTTATATAATTTTGGCTTGTAACTACACTTTATTTTTTAAAGATTTTAAAAGGCAAATTCATAAAAATAATTATAAATCCATGTTAATAGGTACACAACATATATATAGATTGATTTTTGACAGAAATAACAAAGCAGGAAGGGAAAGTTGTAAAAGAGCAAAGTGTTGTGTGCAATTGAAGTTAAGTAGGTATTAATTCAAAATAGATTGTTATAACTTCGTACTGTTACATGTAACCTCCATGGTAACCACAAAGAAAATATCCACAAAATTTACACAAAAGGAAATGAAAAGGAAATCAAAATGTGCCACTATAAAAAATGAACTAAAAACAAAGGAAAGTAGTAATTGAGGAAATGAGAGACAAAAAAGGTGTAAGACAAAGAGAAAACATCAAAATGGCAGAAGTTCCACTTTATCAGTAATTGCTTTAAATGTAAATGGATGTTTCTGTCCAATCAAAAAGCAGATATTGGTAGAATGGGGTTGGGGAGATGTGATACAATTATATGTTATCTTTATAGATACTTTACAGATCAACTATAGATCTCAGGATACCATAGTTTGAAAGTGAAAGTGGAAGGGTGGAAAAAGATATTCCACGCAAATAGTAACTGAAAGAGAGCAGGGGTGGCTATACTAATATCAGACAAAATAGACTCTAGGTTAAATTTAAATTAAAAACTGTTACAAGAGACAAAGCAAGATACTACATGTAAGTAAAGGAATCAGTTCTACTAAGATATAATAATTATAAACATATGTACCAAACATCGTATCTCCAAAATATATTAAGCAAGCATTGATAAAATTGGAGAGAACAAATAGACAGCTCTACAGTAATAGTAGGAAATATCAATACCCCTCTCTCAATGCTGGATAGAACCACCAGTCTTGAACAATTCTGCAGACCAACTGGACACATACAGAACACTTCACCCAACAAGATCCCATCAGAATATATGGTTTTTTCTTAAGTGAATATGTAACATTCTTCAGGAGAGACCATACATTAGGCCACAAAACGAGTGTTAATAAATTTTAAAAGATTGAAATTATGCAGTGTCTTTCCCAATTATGATGGAATAAAACTGAAAATATCAGAAGAATAACGGGAAAATTCACAAATATGTGGACATTAAACAACACACTTTTAAACAACCAATGGGTTAAATAAGAAAAATTAGAAAAAACCTTAGGACAAATGAAAACACAATTTGCAAAAACTAATGGGATGCTGTAAAAGCAGTACAAAGAGGGAAAATTATAGCTTTAAATACTTACATTTTAAAAGGATAAAAGATTTCAGTTCAACAATACACCTTTATGTTTTAAGGCACTAGAAGAAGAATAATGATCTAAACCCAAAGCTAGCAGAAAAAATAAAATAACAAAAGATATGAGCAAAGATTACCATAATTCATTTGAGAATGTTGCCTAAAAATAAACTCAATATTATTTTCTCTTCTATTAGAAATTCAACAATATGCACTCTTAAAACACTTCTCCAGGAAATGAGATATTATTATAGACAAACTAACCCGAAATAGAAATAGTTGTTTGATTCTTCTGCTTGTTCCTAGAGTTGAGAATGAAAAAGGGTACATTCTTGTTGAGATTAGTTTCCAGAACTGAAGCCTCAATGGAGACTTGGCCTTTTCCGTTCTCTGCAGAATATGGCTTTATATTATGTCCTTAGAATTCTCTCTAGCTTATCCCATGCTCTGGGTACCAGCTTTCATCCTTATACCACACTGCATCACTGGCATCACTGCTCTTAATGAGAATGTGTGAACAATTTCCTAATTTCATGAAATAAGAAGTAGACAAACAGCTCAATTAAGAGATGAATATCTACAATGGGCTTTGATTATAGTTTTAGTATTTTGAATAAGGTGAGCCAGATGGAAAGAATATCCATCCCTTGTGCAACTTAGGTAGAAAAAATAATTCCATTAATAGTTTAATCAGAACAAATGATTGCTCTAAGGAATCAAATGTAGCAGGAAAACATGAGAATAAGAAATCTTTAAGAACTAAGGTTTTTATTTTTTTTATTTTTTTTTAGGAATTAGTTTTTTTTTTTTTAATTATACGTTAAGTTTTAGGGTACATGTGCACAATGTGCAGGTTAGTTACATATGTATACATGTGCCATGCTGGTGTGCTGCACCCATTAACTCACCATTTAGCATTAGGTATATCTCGTAATGCTATCCCTCCCCCTCCCCCCACCCCACAACAGTCCCCAGAGTGTGATGTTCCCCTTCCTGTGTCCATGTGTTCTCATTGTTCAATTCCCATCTATGAGTGAGAACATGCAGTGTTTGGTTTTTTGTCCTTGCGATAGTTTACTGAGTATGATGATTTCCAATTTCATCCATGTCCCTACAAAGGACATGAACTCATCATTTTTTGTGGCTGCATAGTATTCCATGGTGTATATGTGCCACATATTCTTAATCCAGTCTATCATTGTTGGACATTTGGGTTGGTTCCTAGTCTTTGCTATTGTGAATAGTGCTGCAATAAACATACACGTGCGTGTGTCTTTATAGCAGCATGATTTATAGTCCTTTGGGTATATACCCAGTAATGGGATGGCTGGGTCAAATGGTATTTCCAGTTCTAGATCCCTGAGGAATCGCCACACTGACTTCCACAATGGTTGAACTGGTTTACAGTCTCACCAACAGTGTAAAAGTGTTCCTATTTCTCCACATCCTCTCCAGCACCTGTTTTTCCTGACTTTTTAATGATAGCCATTCTAACTGCTGTGAGATGGTATCTCATTGTGGTTTTGATTTGCATTTCTCTGATGGCCAGTGATGATGAGCATTTTTTCATCTGTCTTTTGGCTGCATAAATGTCTTCTTTTGAGAAGTGTCTGTTCATATCCTTCGCCCACTTTTTGATGGGGTTGTTTGTTTTTTTCTTGTAAATTTGTTGGAGTTCATTGTAGATTCTGGATATTAGCCCTTTGTCAGATGAGTAGGTTGCAAAAATTTTCTCCCATTTTGTAGGTTGCCTGTTCACTCTGATGGTAGTTTCTTTTGCTGTGCAGAAGCTCTTTAGTTTAATGAGATCCCATTTATCAATTTTGGCTTTTGTTGCCATTGCTTTTGATGTTTTAGACATGAAGTCCTTGCCCATGCCTATGTCCTGAATGATAATGCCTAGGTTTTCTTCTAGGGTTTTTATGGTTTTAGGTCTAACGTTTAAGTCTTTAATCCATCTTGAATTGATTTTTGTATAAGGTGTAAGGAAGGGATCCAGTTTCAGCTTTCTACATATGGCTAGCTAGTTTTCCCAGCACCATTTATTAAATAGGGAATCCTTTCCCCATTGCTTGTTTTTCTCAGGTTTGTCAAAGATCAGATAGTTGTAGATATGTGGCATTATTTCTGAGGGCTCTGTTCTGTTCCATTGGTCTAGATCTCTGTTTTGGTACCAGTACCATGCTGTTTTGGTTACTGTAGCCTTGTAGTATAGTTTGAAGTCAGGTAGCATGATGCCTCCAGCTTTGTTCTTTTGGCTTAGGATTGACTTGGCAACGTGGGCTCTTTTTTGGTTCCATATGAATTTTAAAGTAGTTTTTTCCAATTCTGTGAAGAAAGTCATTGGTAGCTTGATGGGGATGGTATTTAATCTATAAATTACTTTGGGCAGTATGGCCATTTTCACGATATTGATTCTTCCTACCCATGAGCATGGAATGTTCTTCCATTTGTTTGTATCCTCTTTTATTTCATTGAACAGTGGTTTATAGTTCTCCTTGAAGAGGTCCTTCACATCCCTTGTAAGTTGGATTCCTAAGTATTTTATTCTCTTTGAAGCAATTGTGAATGGGAGTTCACTCATGATTTGGCTCTCTGTTTGTCTGTTGTTGGTGTATAAGAATGCTTGTGATTTTTGTACATTGATTTTCCTTAAGCTGATAAGCAACTTCAGCAAAGTCTCAGGATAGAACTAAGGTTTTTAAAACACAAGAATATGAGATAATAATGAGAAGCTGAGTCTAAGAATTTATAGTAATATCAGAAGTACACCAAAAGCTGATTGAATGGCACAGTTCTGATTTAAAGTCATTACACTACCACGGAGGTCAAACTGTCAAAGCAGATTCTTGAAAATTATACAGCTTACTTAATACCGAATTTTACTAATTGATGAAGAATATGAGCAAAAAGCAAGCAGAGAAACAGCAACATCCATCTTTGAAAAGGCCCAAAAGATCAGACATACTTCCAAAAAAACACATTTTTGCACTGGAATGTACTTTGTGTCTGAGTAGGAGATTAATGTTACTGTATGTACCATGTACATGCCGTACTTGTTAGCCCTAGGAGGCCATTTAAGTTTAGAGCTTTTTACATTCCATTAGTTGCACAGGTAGGAAACCTACATGACTAATTTTAGCTCTCCAAGTTGTGCCCTGTACTTCACAAATTCCAGATTCATCTACAATAAGCAATGCAAAAAGCCTACTAAAAACATTCTTAGATGAGAACTTCCTGGGTTATCTTCCTGCTTGTAAATACCATCAGTGGTTACAAGGAGGGAAGAGTAATGAAGCTGTTGCTAGTTCTTTCCCTTTTGTGAAGACACAGATGAAGCGCAGTGCTGGGAGTGGCAAGTGATTGAATAAAGCAAGATTCAGAAATATACAAATGATTCAATGGCCCTTTATATTCAAATCTCCAAATTTGAGTTTTATATATCATCTTCTCAAAGGAACAAAACAAAAAATTCAATCATATACAAAAATTTTGTCTATTATAAAGTTGAATGTTTGCCCCACACATGGCCTGCCATCGTGCATTAGGGGACGATGGATGATCAAAAGAATCCCTGTCCTGATGAGGTCCCTGCTGATGCTCTTATTTATGCTAAATTGTGAATATTTGATGCACATGGGTCCATGATTCTTTACCAGCCATACCAATCATGTCTAGGACAGATAAGGGGGAGGAAGATGGAGTGTATGCAACACCCTACTGCATTCTCTGCCATCATCTGACTCTGCACCTGCTCCATCTTCCCTTCAAGACCAATGGTAGGAGGGTGCTGCTTATGATAATCAGATCACCAGGTTTCTGTTCCAGGGCCATATGCAGGGAGTACAACCAAAAGCACAGGCTTCCCTTTATCTCTTTGTTCCTGCCCAACTATCATGTCAATTCTTGCCCTGAAATTTGACCTATCCCTCTTTTCCAGTCCAAGTAAGATGGTTTTTCTTACCTGCATGGCTTCATTGAAACCAAAACTAATATTTCCAAACACCTTTCAGTTAAAAGTAGAGATGAATTTTGTTTTTCAAATTTGAAAATGCTCATTAAAATAGAAAGCTAATGCGTACCAGCTGAGTAATACTCAGACATCTCTGTACAAGAATCCTTCATCCATCTTTGCCTCGTAGTCTTCCTGGGTCTGGGAGCTGACCTCAGGCACAGCCAGGCAGGGAACTCATGGCTCACTCTCACTACAGGGGGTGGAAACCAGAATAATCAAGACCAGTCTGGCAACATAGCGAGACCTTGTCTCTACAAAAAAATTTAAAAATCAGCCAGGCATAATAAGTGTGTGCTTGTGGTCCTAGCTACTCAGGAGGCTGAGGCAGGAAGATACCATGAGTTCGAGGCTCAAGTAAGGTATTAAATAATGGCACCACTGCATTCCTGCCAAGGCAAAATAGCAAGACCTTATCTCAAAAAGGGGGTTACATAATAATATGTCTTCCCACTCCATATTTATTCACCCCTTACCCCTCAGAAATGACCATAATATCCTTGCAGAACTATTGTATGTATACATAAGCAAGTATGCACAAGCTATTTCTCTATTTTACAGACATGGAAGCATTTCTTAAATAACGTCTAACAATCTATTTTTTCTTTAACTATTGGTATTTGTTCTATATCAGTATATGAAGACCTCCTTTGAAGATCTCCATATTCAGTATATGAAGACCTCCTTTGAAGACATTTTTAACAACTTCTTATTATTAGGAAATAGAACTTACATACTAGTGCATAATTATGTACTGTTTAAATTATAAGCACACATCTTTTACTGCCATACAGATTTTTTTAGATTACGTATGTGACTAGCATCTCAATAAAGCAGACATTTTTTAAAAAATGAATGAAAGAAAGGAAAAGAAATAGGACCCTTCAGCAGCACAGAAAACTCGTTCCCCTCCAAAAGCTAGAGTTTAAAACCAGTCTGACTATTGGGTATATTTTTGGTTTTTTAATGAATGCTTATACCATCTATACAGGCATCTCTCTGAAACATTATTTACTATATATTTGGCTTACAATTGCTTTATTTGACTTGGGACTTGAGGGGTAGGTTTTCTTACATATTTTCTGTATCCTTATCTAGCATGTCACTTATAAAATATATGTGGTGGCCAGGTGCAGTGGCTCATGCCTGTAATCCCAGCACTTTGGGAGGCCAAGGCAGGCGGATCACAAGGTCAAGAAATAGAGACCATCTTGGCAAACATGGTGAAACCCTGTCTCTACTAAAAATACAAAAATTAGCTGGGCGTGGTGGTGTGCACCTGTTGTCCCAACTACTTGGGAGGCTGAGGCAAGAGAATCGCTTGAACCCGGGAGGCAGAAGTTGCAGTGAGCTGAGGTTGCACCACTGCACTCCAGCCTGGCGACAGAGCAAGACTACATCTCAAAAAAAAAAAAAAAAAAAAGAGAAAAAGAAAAAAATTACATGCACATATATGGTTAGAATTTTAAAATCCAGCCTGATGATCATTTTACTTTTAACTAAAACATTTAGTCCAGTGACACGGAATATAATTATTGATATTTTCAGTTTATATGTAACATTTTATTTTGTGCTATATTTTTTCTGATGCCTTCCTTTGTATTGAGTGAATTTTTGCTATACTATTGTTTTTCTTGTCACTTGAAAGTTATTTGCACAGTTTATATTCCTTTGTTAGTTATTTAAGATATTAGGCATTCCTTATAAACCATAAGATATTAGGCATTGCTTATAAACCATAGTTTAAACTTAATCAACATCTTTACTCATGCTCTGGATAAAACAAGAACTTAGAACCCTTTAACATGGTTACTATTTTTTCTGTTTTAGAGGTTTTGCTGTAGATTTCAATTGTGTGTTTGTAAGCCCAGAAGCCTATTACTGATAAACTCCATCTTGAGATTCAAGCAACCTGCCTCTCTACTTGCCTGTTCAAACCTGGAGAGGACTCCTCCCGACCGCTACTTGCCTTGAGGTTACACTGTGGGGTTAACATTTTGTCTTGGTAGTCTCCCTGCACCCTGTCCACACCTTTGAAAATACCCTCATTATTAAAGTCTTCTCAAATGACTCAGTTTGAGAGTGCTAGGACCCTGATGATATAATCTTGTATCCATTTTAAGACACTGATCATTTTTAGCACCTGGTGGAGAGTTCTGTGAAGGGAAAGGACCTTTGAAGCAAGCAGCCTTGCCTGGGAATCTTGGCCCCAGCACCCAAAAGATCTCAAAGAACAACACAACCACACTTTCTACATGCCCCCTAAAATTGTAAGATACCCTTCTGCACCAGGTGTGTTTCAATGAGTCCAGTGAAATAAAGGAGAAAAGGAATCAATAGGAGGAGATGGAAAATGTTTAATGAAGACAGGAATTAGTGTTCACATACCCGCTCCTTCTGGAGATTTTCCAGGACGTTTTCTCTGATCTGCAGTAGCTGCACTTCTGGGAGGGCACCTGTGCTGAGGTCCATGTCCAGCTTGGTCCAGACAATGTAGAACTTCTTTCCCATGTCCTCAGCGGTTTTGGCAAGCATCACCTGATTCATGCTGAATTGTGCAGATGCAACCATGATGAAGTCACACTGGTTGAACTGCATTTCCATCAGGTAGTTCTCCAGGGTTTTCGTGGCAGACCCTGTGCCAGGGAGGTCCCACAACACCACATTTGAAAAGTGGGAAGAGAAATAGGAGGCACATCTTTGGGTAGTTTTTACCAGCCCAGTACGAGGTGAGGACTTCCCCTCATGTCCTGTGTTTCGAAGGGCACTGATGAAGGTGGACATCCCATTGCCAGAGTCCCCTGCCATAGTGATGTTGACTGGTGTCCTGGACACTATCTTCAGAGTCTCCTTGATGTCAGAGATCACCTCTGGCAAGTTCCCATCTGCTGAGGCTTTCTCAAAACTCATGGCCTCCATCTTCAATAAAATACCCCAATGCTGGCCGGGCACCATGGCTCATGCCTGTAATCCCAGCACTTTGGAAGGCCAAGGCAAGCGGATCACGAGGTCAGGAGATCGAGACCATCCTGACCAACATGGTGAAACCCTGTCTCTACTAAAATACAAAAAATTAGCTGGGCGTGGTGGTGTGCGCCTGTAGTCCCAGCTAATCAGGAGGCTGAGGTAGGGGAATCGCTTGAACCCAGGAGGCAGATATTGCAGTGAGCCGAGATCACACCATTGCACTCCTGCCTGGCAACAGAGCGAGACTCCATCTCAAAACAAACAAACAAACAAACCCCAATGCTTATGGTGTGGCAAAAAGACGTTAGGGATGCAGCTAATGGACTGTGAGGGGCACTTGGGAACTCTGTCGTATCTGTGGGCACTGAAGTAAGCTGCGGAAGTAGAAGAGCAGGTGAGTTAGGATGGACAGGGTACACATGAATCATCTGACTTTTAGCATCCCCAGCCCTCAACGAAGACTGCAGCAAAGACGATCTTGATTGAGTGTTCTTTGATTGTTTTTATTCAAGCAATGTGCACATTCCTTCAGGGAGCAAGAAAGGTAGGGTCCCTGAGGAATGCCGTGAGGCCGGTTGTGCCTCCAACAGTCAGCCTCCAAAGCAGGAATGTGGTATGAGATGGCTTGAAAAGCAGAGAATGAACCAAGTCTCCTGAAAAGCCCAAGAGTTTTTTGTCTTTCCCTCTTTTACTCTATCCCAATATAGGTCTGCTCCTTCACAAGTTTCAGTACGTATTTCACGACCAAGACCAGACAAGTAAAAGTGACCTATATATTTCTCTGCTGAAGATGGCGCCAGAGGACATAAATTGCTTACTTGAAGCTGTGATCATCCCTGTTTAACACTTACCTCATCAGGCAGAGGCGCACACGTGCAGAGCAGTACTGAAATGCTGCAATATATACAAAGTAAGCCACCAGCCTTTGACCCCTGAGCTTCCATTAGGATTGTCATGTTGGGCCCAACTGAAGTAAGGGAAAGAAGGAGAGAGCATACTCAAATGCTCTGCTCTTTTTCAAGGCAGTGATTAGACAATTGATTATCATTGCATTCGCCAAACCTGGCTCTTGCAGGTTCCCCAAGGGGCCAGGTATTTGAGACTGATTAAAAGAAGGTGATGTGATTCTCTACTCCTAGTGGAACTGGTGGGATCTTGGTCTCACTAACTTCAAGAATGAAGCCGGTGAGTGTTACAGTTCTTAAAGGCCATGTGTCCGGAGTTTGTTCCTTCTGAAGTTTGGATGTGTTCTGAGTTTCTTCCTTCTCGTGGGTTCGTGGTGTCGCTGGCTCAGGAGCGAAGCTGCAGACCTTTGTAGTGACGGTTATAGCTCTTAAGGTGGTGGGTCTGGAGTTGTTGGTTTCTCCCGGCGGGTTCATGGTCTCACTGGCTTCAGGAGTGAAGCTGCAGACGTTTGCAGTGAGTGTTAGAGCTCATTAAAGCAGTGTGGACCCACAGACTGAGCAGCAGCAAGATTTATTGCAAAGTGGGAAAGAACAAAGCTCCCACAGCATGGAAAAGGACCCAACCAGGTTACCACTGCCGGCTTGGGCAGCCTGCTTTTATTCTCTTATCTGGCCCCACCTATATCCTGCTGATTGGTCCATTTTGCAGAGAGCCGATTGGTCTGTTTTACAGAAAGCTGATTGGTCCGTTTTGACAGGTTGCTGATTGGTGCGTTTACAATCCCTGAGCTAGACACAAAAGTTCTCCACCTCCCCACTAGATTAGCTAGATACAGAGTGTAGATTGGTGCATTCACAAACCTTGAGCTAGACACAGGGTGCTGATTGGTGTGTTTACAAACCTTGAGCTAGATACAGAGTGCCAATTGGTGCATTCACAGTCCCTTAGCTAGACATAAAGATTCTCCAAGTCCCCACCAGATTAGCTAGACACAGAGTGCTGGTTGGTGCATCCACAAACCCTGAGCTAGACACACGGTGCTGATTGGTCTGTTTACAAACCTTGAGCTAGATACAGAGTGTTGATTGGTGTATTTACAATCCCTTAGCTAGACATAAATGTTCTCCAAGTCCCCACCAGACTCAGGAGCCCAGCTGGCTTCACCCAGTGGATCCCTCACTGGGCCGCAGGTGGAGCTGCCTGCCAGTCCCCCGCCATGCACCTGCACTCTTCAGCCCTTGGGCAGTCCATGGGACTGGGCGCCATGGGTGGAGCAGGGAGCGGCACTCATCCGAGAGGCTGGGGCTGCGCAGGAGCCCACGGAGAGGGGCGGGGGAGAGAGGCTCAGGCATGGCAGGCTGCAGGTCCCAAGCCCTGCCCTGCGGGGAGGCAGCTAAGGCCTGGGGAGAAATCGAGCACAGCAGCTGCTGGCCCAGGTGCTAAGCCCCTCACTGCCGGGGATGGCTGCTCTGAGTGCAGGGCCCACTGAGCCCACCCCCACCCAGAACTCATGCTGGCCCACAAGCGCCGCCTGCAGCACCAGTTCCTGCCCGCGCCTCTCCCTCCACACCTCACCACAAGTTAAGGGAGCCAGCTCCGGCCTTGGCAAGCCCAGAAAGGGGTTCTCACAGTGCAGCAGCAGGCTGAAGGGCCCCTCAAGTGCGGCCAGAGTGGGCGCCAAGGCCGAGGAGGCTCCTAGAGCCAGCAAGGGCTGTGAGGGCTGCCAGCACACTGTCACCTCTCACTAGCATGGCCTGGCAGGTCTGTTTCACACACTCATTGTGAACACACACAACACTGTGCACACAGCCACTCACACCTGGTGTGCACACTCACCCATGCCCAGCCATGTTTACTTACCACCCCAACCCATACACACACTCTCACTCACCCTTGGCATGCACACATACACTCACTTGCACTCTGTGCACAGGCCCACACATACTTACACTGACACAGGTTCACACACCCTAACATACTTAAGCTGACATGTGTAAACATGAATACATACACAGATTCATCCCTGTTGCACCCACTACACTTGCTCACTCAGGCTGCAACATGTTCACTTACCCCACACACAAATGCACAAATTCACTTGTGGTGCCACGTTCACACAAACTTATGTTTGGTGCACACATGCTCACACACTCTGTGCATATATATATGCACTCATGTAGGCTGACACATGTTCACTCACCTACCCTCACTCACTCATGCTTCGTGTGCCCAGTGCCCACACACTCTCTCACATGACACATGTTTGTACACTCATGCACACACAGAATCTTGCCTCCTGAGTGCCCAGGACGATGGATTTGTCCAAGTCTTTGGCCCTTTTAGAGGGCCCAGGAAGCAGAGAACTGGCTCCAGCTGTCTATCTATGAAACATGAAGAAAGGCCCTAATGGAGGAGATGGATGAGGGAGGCCCTGTTCTCTGGAATGTATATGAGTCTTCAGTTTCTCGGTGCCTCACTTGTCTTGGGGAGATTTTATAACCCACCATATGGCGAGAGCAGCAACTGATCATTGACTTCCTCATGCCAGGCTTCATTTGTGGCTGCTATATAAAGTTTCTCCATTGTAACATTATTTTTGTTTATGTAAATAACTAGTTTCTTCTCATCAAATGCTACTTAGATACGGTTGCTTTTAGTTAGTCCACAAAGAGGAAGAGGTAACCTATGGAATCTGGAGGGAATGGGGCAGGGTAGTTACCAGGTTCAAATGGAGTCCCTCAGCAGCCTAGCAGGAGAATGGAGTGGGGAGGTCTCGTCTTCGGAGTTTTGCCCAAATGTCTCTGCATGGATAGCTGGCAGGCTGGTTAAGGTGAGGAATCGAGCACTCCCCTTCCCCACAACATTATACCAGAGAGATGCACAAGGGAGTGGAGCAGGAGCACATGCGGGGTGGGGGATGGGCTTGGGCCTGTGGCAGGGCCATTTTCTAACCCAAGTAGTCCCAGAAACTATTGCTTCATGAGGTATTAAATGATTGGCATCATATTAATGCATACACACGTCTTGGCATTAACCATTAAACATTTCCACTAGACTCTTTACCATTGTACTCCTTGTGCCCAGCAGGTGTTTAATATATTTTTGTTTGATTAGTAAAACACAGTACACTTTGTGTGTTGTTAACTTACTAATTGACAGATAAATTAACTTCCTTTCTAAACTGTCCCCGCTGAGCACGGGGTCTACTAATATACATCCGATTTTCAAGCACACTCTGCTTGGGTACGACACAGGCCAGTGCAGGGTACTGACCGTCCATAGTGAGTGTGGGAGGTCAGCAGAAAACCTATAGTTTTCCAGGCTTTTTCTGTGACCATGTCTGTGAACCAAGCCAGCATCTTCAAACCTGTCTGCTTACCTGTCCACCAGTGCTGAGACCCATGGAAAAGAGCCTTAGCCCCTGCAGCCCCAGCTCAACTGTCCCACCCCCAGGCCTTGATCATATGATCCACTTCTCCTGGGTCCATGGTGAAGGCTCACCAGCTGCACGCTAGACACAACCAAGCCGAAAATAATTATTTGTACAATTGAGATACTTTATCTCAGTTCCAGCAGGACTCTTCTGTGCTATGCCTGCCCAGGCCCCTGTGTCACTGCCAGTGAGGGTGTGGTTTCCTCTGCATGAGGTTGGAGTGTCTTCCAGGTGTTGTTAGTGTGCCTGTGTGTTTGTTTGCATGAGCCTCCAGGAGCACTGACCTGGAAGGTTAGAATTCAGCCTGGGTTACAATTGCTCCAAGCTCGGCTCTTTGAATATCTTGCTCAGATATATTGCCAGATACCTTCCTCCAGACAGGGGCAGAGGAGTCCTTTTGGAAGAGGAGGAGGAGGCCCTTCTAAAGGGAGTCATGGGACCAGGTTCAATTACAGAGTGGCAGCCATACAAAAAAAAAAAAAAAAGAACCAGATCCTAGAAGGAGCATATTCCTAAATTTACTAAGTGAGCATATAGGAACCAAGTACACATGCACACAAATACCTGCACACAGGTGAATGTGAGGTATTACAGACCAATTTGCCTTAAATACACCCTATAACTCCTATTCCATTCTATGAATGTTTTTCATCTGTTTGTTTTCATAATCCAATGAATTAATTTCATGAGTAAAACATGCAGAATGATGAACACAGATTAATAGATTTCCCATGTAAGGTTATATATAGTTAATTCCGTGCCAATTATCTTGATCCCCAAACAAAGGTACTTATAGCAAACTAAGACCTGGCCTTAGCACAGATGTGGAAGCTGGTGCATCAGAGAACTCCATGAGCCCAGAAAATAATGTGGATCAAATCCCAGGCTTTTTCTCTGTTTGATCATTATCAGAAAAGGCTGAGGGAAAAATCAATGTGATGATTCATGTAGAATAATGAAACTGGATCCTCAGCTCTCACCTTATACAAAAATAAACTCAGCCGGGTGCAGTGGCTCATGCCTGTAATCGCAGCACTTTGGGAGGCTGAGGTGGATGGGTCACGAGGCCAAGAGTTAGAGACCATCCTGACCAACATGGTGAAACCCTGTCTCTACTAAAAATACAAAAATTAGCTGGGCATGGTGGTGCATGCCTGTAGTCCCCACTAGTCAGGAGGCTGAGGCAGAAGAACTGCTTGAATACAGGAGGCAAAGCTTGCAGTGAGCCGAGATCGCGCCACTGCACTCCCGCCTGGTGATAGAGTGAGACTCCATCTCAAAAAGAATAATAATAATAATAAAATAAACTCAAGATGGATCAAAGACTGAAATCTAACTTGAAACCATAAAAATTCTAGAAGATAACACTGGAAAAATTCTTCTAGATGTTGACATAGGCAAAGAATTCATGACTAAGATCCCAAAGCAAATGCAACAAAAACAAAAATAAATAAATGGGACCTAATTAAACTAAAAAGCTTCTGCACAGCAAAAGAAATAATCAGCAGAGTAAACAGACTATCCACAGAGTGGGGGAAAATCTTTGCAAACTATGCATCTGACAAAGGACCAATATCCAGAATCTAAAAGGAATTCATACAAATCAGCAAGAATAAAAACAAATAATCCCATCAAAAAGTGGGGCAGAGGACATGAATAGACAGTTCTCAAAAGAAGATAGACAAATGGTCAACAAACATATGAAAAAACATGCTCAACATCCCTAATAATCAGGGAAATGCAAATTAAAAACACAATGAGATACCACCTTACTCCTGTAAGAATGGCCATAATTTAAAAATTTAAAAATGACAGATGTTGGCATGCAGGTGGCAAAAAGGAACACTTTTATACTGCTGGTGGGAAGGTAAACTAGTACAACCATTATGCAAAACAGTATGGAGATTCCTCAAAGAACTAAAAGTAGATCTACCATTTGACTCAGCAATCCCACTACTGGGTGTCTATCCAGAGGAAAAGAAGTGATTATATGAAAAAGACACTTGCACATGCATGTTTATACCAGCAGTGACCTTGGTTATCCACTTCACCTCTCAGAGAATTTCATTTCCTTGTTTTAAATGGGGACCATAAGAAAAGCCCCCAGGGTGTTTAAAGTAAGTGAAGAGATGCCCCAGCACAAGATGGCTATGAGGCTAGTAAGATGATAGTGTGTCTGCTTTCTGGAGATTTACAGAACTAAGAAGTTGCAAAACCACTTATGCAGCTATGAGATCGTGAGATTGGCTTTGCCCCCTTAACTCCTTGCCCGGGTCAGAACAGGACAACTGTCAGATTGAGGAAGCAGAAAGGGCATGTGGATGTGCCTTCATCAAAGGCCAACAGTAAGGACTAGAGGGAAGAGCCCAGTGTGCAGAACACAGTCAACAGGACCTCAGTTGAAAGATACTGGGCCCACCTGTTGCAGAGACTGAGGAGGTGAGAGTAAATCTGCGGATTAGGGCTTTGCCTATCTCAAAGGTCCCAAAAGGAATATCAGAGAGGGTCCCTCATGGTCCCTCATACTAGAGGATAGGCAGTAACATTCACCACCCCCCAGAGGCCATTAAGGCCAGATTGCAACCATATGACAAGTGAGACTTGTCCTGACTTTGACCACTGCCTCTCCTCTCCCCACCTCTCTACCCTTCACCACCCTCGCCACTCCCACACAGACACCTTGTAAGGGTCCCAAACATCAGACGCTCATAGAAGAGGAGGTAGGGGAAAGAAAAGACCAGAAGCTGACTCTTTTCTTGTCCCTACTGCTGATTTCTCACTCCAAGGTGGGACTGAGCTGGGGAGAGGGAGATTTAAGTTCAACAAGGGTCTAGGGCTTATTTATTAGAATGTCTGGACTTCTGATTACCTGAGTGTGACCGGGAGAGAGGATATTCCCTAAGCGTGGCCAGAGAATTAACAAACCTGTGTAGTATTCCAGCCAATTCTTGGGGACTATAATGTGTCCCTTTTGGAGCTGTGATGCAGGGGGCAGTGATGTGAAAACATCATGTTGCTTTCAGTGATTCCAGAGCAGATTCCTTAATTCTATCTCACTCTGCTCCCAGGACACAAAGGCCTGGTCTCCCTCAGTGGAGCATAGGCAGAGAAGAGATTTCAGACTCACCAGTACTCATTGTGGAGGAAGAAGACCCCAGGGGCTGAGCAGAGAAGGGAAGGAGGAGGCTCTCACTGGCCTTTGCACTGACCCCAGAAATCCTGGTCTGTCATCCCAAATCCAACTCTGCTGACTGAAGACTTGTCCACTCCTCTCAGTCACTGAGAGCCCTAGTTTTGGCCCCAATGGCTTCTCACTCTCCCCTCTCTCACTGAGCCATCCACACCGGGCAGCCTGAGTACTGGACAGAGAGCCTTTCACTCTTGGAAATACTGGCTTTGTTGGGAAGAGGAAAAAGCATAATCTGATTTCACTTTTCTTTTTCATATATGGAGCTTTCAAGAAAAAGCCAGAGTCTTAAATTCCAGCCAGAGCTTAAATATCAGCACTCTCTTACTTTTTAACAGGCAAGTTAGGCATTTCTGTTCCAAATACTCTGGCTGGTTTGAAAAAAAATCAGATGGGAATCTCAGTCTTCCATCTAATAAGAGATTTGGAGCTACTATCTCTGCTTTGGACCTCAGGTTCTTTGGATGTTAATTATCAGTGATACCCCTCCGGGCTTTGGGTGCCACACTAAGAAAACTTCTGGTGCCCTAGTATGCAAAGAGCCCCATGCAGCTTTCACCCATAATGAGGACCCCTCTATCTCTTGCCATCACAGCCCAGCCCCACTCAGCCACAGCAAGGCAGGTGCCAAAGGATTTTGCCAGCATGTCTTACCTCCTTGTTGTGACAACAGTCAACAGTTTCCAAAACCCAAAAAATGTACATCCATCAGTTATGACTTTCTTGGAAAGACAGTAAGAGCAGAGGGGGCTGAGCAAAGTGCAGCCAGTTAAGTAAAAGGCAGCAAGAAGAGATGCATTTAGTGAGGAATTTGCAAGTGAGGGAAGAAATACTAGGCGTTTTTCTGATGGTTAGTCCCTGGGTGTGGGAGGCTGCAGATGGAGGGGAGCATGGGTGTCTGATAGAAGAGGAAAGTGTCCTGCAAATGGGCTGAGGTCTTAGGTCCTCCTCAGCCAGTGTCTGGAGCTTTTCCTCCATTGTGTCTGAGATTCATTATCTTAAAGTTATTTTCATTTCATTCAGGCTTTATGAAGTTGAAGTAGATAATGTGTATGTAGGCACTCAAGAAATCCTGAAGAATTTAGTTATTTAAAGTCTCATTATTATTCCATTGTTCTAGCTGATGTTCATCCAAGACTATAGAATAAAGTACTCCTTATCCAACTCACGTAGAGACTGGGTAGTAGGCAGGGGTACAGGGGCATGCCTGCTGTGTATCTAGGTCCCTGACAGAAGGGACACAGAGGACGGAATGACCAGGAACAAGGGTTACTTCCCATCTGTTGTAGGCTGGTTCTCTTTCATCCTAGCTCTTCTCAGTCGTTGCCTCTTTTGAACTCTTCATCTCTGCACACTGCTGACTTTAGCTGGGTATCCATGGATAATAGTCAATATATTTATCCATCAGAGATGTGCACCTGAGCACATAATGACCTCCCCACCATTGACACCAGGAGCTTGCTGGCACCGAGTGGAGGATGCTCAGTGAGGATGTACTCTGTTATCAATAGAGCCTGGCAATAGACCCTAGTTACCCAAATTTGCCTTTGCAAGAATTTTGAATCAATTGCCCAAATTTGTAAGTTGACAAGGGAGGGAAAGAGAGAGAGTCTGTAAACTGGCCAGCCAACTCTATTAACTTGAATTAGGTGTCCTCCCAACATGTCTCTCTGCTTTTCTGCTTTAGAGCAGTCTTCAGATCCAAGAGAGCCCATTTGCCTAGCATGCATGTTCGGCCTAGAAGTAGTGAGGAGGAAATATTTGGGGGGTACCTTTACCAATGTGGGTTGGGAGCCAGGTCCAAGCTGCCCACATTGTCCCACTTGGACAATTTGGGGGCATATGCATGTTGGATTGAGCCCCAGTTAAATAAGGCAGGATCACCCACAGGATAATCTATCTGTAGCCAAGTCTTTGTTTTGGGGGCATTGCTTTTGTGGAACCTAAACTAAAATAGCTTGGCCAAATGCCTCTAATTTTAAATGAGATGAAAGTAATAATTATATTGTCTTTATGTCTTAAACCATCAACACCCTATTGCTGGATCTTGGAAGAACCAAGAATTGTAGGAAACAAAGATTGCTGTCATCTCTAGGAAGGACTCTAATGATTCTGTTAGGTCCAGGCCCAAGTCATCCATTAGAAATGTTCATGAAATTTATCTTCAGTCTCTGGAATGGTAATCTACTATTTCTATCAATCACTTCATGATAACGAAGCAGTTTCTTCTACAGCCCATCTCCTCCCCTTTACTGTTGTTTTAAACCATTTAAATTCACCAGCTAGGTGGACTTAAAGTAAATTTGGCTCCATAGCACAGTGTAGAGTGGAATTCATGCATTTATCTCCCTTGTTTTCCTGAATCCCTCTGAAATAATAGTAAGTAAAGAACAAAAAGATGGGGTGGGGTGATCAAATTGGAAGAAGAGTTCTACAATTATGCAAATTTCTGAAAGTATGCATGTGTGGCAGTAAATTTCAGGATTTTTTCACTTTCTCCATAAGGATTGTCACTTTCTCTGAAGAACATTTCTCTTTTCTATAACCAGTTCATACAGTTGTGAAAAGTAAAGTACAGGTTCCTCTTCAAAGACTTTCTGCCCCATCTAATTGGGAATAAATAGTAACTTCTCTTAGAAGCAAAATTTATTCAAAGACCTGTGCTAACATTCTTAAATATCTGCTAGACATAATAAGGAAATCAATGTACTTTATGTTCTTAGCTCCTACAATTTAGCCTAAATATTTGCCCTGGCATGCTTATACTGGTCCAAGCAAGCCTTAGGTCACAGCCTGTTCTTCCTTATTTGAAGGTATTTTTATCTTTCTCAGCATTCCACAAGTTACTTTCTCCTTCTTTTGTTCTTCTCTGCCTTTTCCTCTTTTAAAAATGTTCTAGATTGCCAGCCAATCAAAACAAATACAGAATGTGAAGCCCTGTTCCAACCAATAGAAACCAGACACAGTAGTAAGGTGGACACGTCAAGTTATAAATGAACTTGTCTTCTTTGTTCAGTGTACTCTTGTGGCAAAACTGCTAGTGAGTGTAACATTCCTGCAGAAAGTATAAAAATGGCCTTGCTGAGAAAATTAAATTTATGTTCAAGTGCTATTTCTTTATGGCACCGAAGAACAAGCATTTCAAACAATTTGGTGGCTGGTACGGGGATACATTCTTCTCTGGAGGTGGTCTCCAGTCCTCTCTCATGAAGGAGCACACTCCTCTGCCTCATTGCAGTGGCCTCAGGGATAAGGACTCGAGACCCACCTGCTGTGACAAATAAACCCAGACTCTCAGCAACGCAAAAAAAAAAAAAAAAAAAAAAAACACTGGCCGGTGACCTGGAGTAAAAGATCCTCATATATCACCTGAACCAGGAAACTGTGTGCACAGACCAAGGAAAAAAAACACCAGGAGAGCCAGTAAACTATTTCCTTGGTAGTCAAGACTAAAAAATAAGCCACAGGGTGGTAAAGCATTCCTTGGTTAGGACATACCAAGGAGAGAGAAACTGCAGGAGAGATAAAGCATTCCTTAGGCAGGACTAAGGAAAGAAAGTGACAGGGGCCAGTGAAGTATTCCTTAGTCAGGATGTCTTGGAGTTCAAAAAAGAGGTGAGAAATCCCCATTGAAGAAGTTGAACCTCAAAAAGAGGTGAGAAATCCCCATTGAGGGGGGCTTGAGCCTCAAAAAGAGGTGAGAAATCCCCATTGAGAGGGGGTTGAACCTCACACAAACCTCTGGTAGTAAAAATATATTTTTTTTTTTTCAAAACTCCCCTTCCCCCTCTTCTTGAGGAAAGAAAAAGCCTAAGCTCCTCTCCCCGGTGGCTCCCCTAGAGGAAGAGGAAGGAGAGGGAGGAAAACAGCAGCGTAGGTGGCTGGCAGAGGCAAAGGAAAGACCAGCAGAGAGGAAAAAGAAACTAGGAGAGGAAGTCAGAGAGAAAGAGAGCAAAAACAGCAAGCATGGTGCCAAACAGCCAGGTGTGCCAAAAGTTAAGTCCCTCTCCCCAGCCCAGCTCTGTGTGAAAAAGAGGGTGAGGACCAGTGCCAGGAGGAGAGCAGAAGAGGTGAAAAGGTACAGTTCTTGCAAGTTGCGGCAGGCATCTGCCAAGCCTCAAGGCCAGTGAAGGCCCAGGGCCTGGACTGCAGCCATGCAAATCCCACCCAGCCTGAGAAACTAAGTGTAGGAAGAAAGGGGAAAAAAAGTAAAAAATGAAATCAGAAAAAAATAAAAACAGGAGAAATAGACGGCAGCGCATACTTGGGGGCGAGGCCCATGCCTTTGCCCAGCCCTGCTAGCCGCAAGACCAGGAGAACTCAGAAAGGAAAAAAGAAACAGAGGATGACAGAGAGAGAAAGAAAAATAGAGTGCAAATGAGAGAGAGGAAAATAAGAGTGCAAATGAGAGAGAGAGAAATAGAAAAAAAAGAGTAAGAGAGAAACTGGAAGAGACAGAAATCAAAGAAAGACCCAGAAGTTGAAACTAAGAAAAGAAATAGTGTAAAAGGAAGGCAGAAAGTTAAGACATGTTGAAGATTGTCTGTGAAAGTCATAAGGAAAGTTACAAAAATGAATTTATGCAATAAATATTGTATAATTTAAAAGTAATTAGGCCTCCTGAATGTAAAACTATTTAAAAAACAGTTTATGTACAAAGTATGTAAGAAAAATAAAATATACTTTTAATAACAGGATTATAAGAAGGCATAAGAATATGGATTTTTACCTATATTAAAAGGTTAGAAAATTTGTTTTAAAGGTTTAAGCAAGTTTTAAAATGTTAATTGTGAAGGAAATTCTGTGTGTAAACATATTGGCTAAAGTTGAAGAGGTATCATCCAGTTTTTCTGTGAACTGGACATTAAAATAAAAGCACAATAGATTTTTCTTAAAGCACTAACCTGCTCTTTAACAAAAATTATAAAAGGTTAAAAAGTGTCTATAAAAATCTTACCTTATAGTCAGACATTAAAATTGGATAAATAATATCTGCAAGATTTTATTAAAATTAAGTTTAGCATTAATAGCACATTAATATAAAGGTAAAATTTAACTTATCTCATATAAAATCATACAAAAAGCATTTTCAAATATAAAATGGTGTTTAGCTTTCTTGAGGCCTGAAGGTGGCCAGGTAAGTCCCACAAGGCCCCTCATCCCCAAGGCCACAACGTGCAGGGGTGGCGAAGGCCACAAGACAGCCAAGACCTTAAGAGGGGTCAAGGCCGCCGTGTCCCCTGGGCAGTGCTGAGCAGGAATGGAGTGGGAGACATCACCATGAGGCCTCAAGCCCCAAGATATGCAGCAGAAATGATATACTTAATTTATCTTCCACTTTCCCTTCCCTCAGAACTAAAAGTCTTTTAGCACAGGTACCACCCCTAGAATTTCCAGTACACCAGCACCAGCCTAAAAATCACATTCTCATCAAAAGATAGAAAAAAAATTCACGCCAGCCTAGGAAGGACCCTATTTTATGCTGTTAACCACTGAGACTGCCATCCGCACAGCCGAGAAAGAATGGACCCACCATACTCGAGTCAAGAAAACATCTTAGGTTACTGTACTAAGATCAAACCCTACTAAGTTAAAGTTAAAGAAAGCTTAATTTTCACATACCTTCTATATTGCTTCCTTTTCTTTCCTTATTCTGTTACTAGTTCCTTTGTTATTAATGTAACTAAGTCTGCCTCAGACCATTGCCTTTAATGCTTGCTCTATCATACCTTGTGGAAGTGTAAAAGATCAATAACAGTTAGGTTTTTCACACAAATATTTATATCCTGGCCCTCTAATTGACACAGTTACCCCTAGCACTCATCGTTGTGATCACCTGCAGCCAAGACGCTGATTTTCTGCTCCTATAGCCTGGTAACCTTGTAGTAAATAGGACTACGTCCTTTAAACTACTCAGGAGCAAAGTTAGACTTCCACAAAAAAGGTTTGTGCAGATCTAAAACCCTTCATCTATTTCACTAAAAAGACTACCCCTTCTAACTGTTAGCCTTATCAATATAACCCTGTCCTCTCTGTCACTACCTCCACCTTAACTAACTCTAGAAAACACGCATTATTATCCCATCTTCCTCTTCTTCAGTAGCCTCAGTTCTAGATCCCACACTGGTTGCTCCTACATCTAATAAAACTAGAGTGTCTATTGTAAAAATAAGAGATCTAAGACAGACAGACCTTAGCCATCAAGACAAAATATCAAGATGCAAATGTGTAGCTGGAATGGATTAAATATTCCGCTCACACTTTAAATAAAAGCGATTATTACCCTTGTATGCACGGTAGGCCAGAGGCCCAGATTATCTTCTTTCCACTCAGATGGTCTCCTCATCGACCAGATATGGACTGTATGGTGGCTCTTTTTCAGAATCCCACTACTTAGGATCATCCATCATGCCAAGCTCTCTCTGCTATTTCCTGAAATTCAACACTCTTCTAATCAGCCCCTGAAGGCAATCCAGCTTCCACCTCTAAATGCCAAGTTTACTTTATGCCTCTCACAGCAAGAGGAAAATTTGGTGTTCTTTGGAAGCACAAAAAGATGCAAGGAGCTCGAGCCTTTCCAAGAGCTTGCCTATCAGTCCATGCTTAGCCATCCTCAAGCAAATGTATGGTGGTGCTGTGAACGTCCTTTACTGGACACTCTGCCAAATAATTGGAGCAGTACTTGTGCTCTAATCCAATTGGCTATCCCCTTCACCCTGGCATTTCATCAGTCTAAAAAAGTAAAAACAAAGCACCACAGGCCAAGAGAAACTCCTTATGAGTCCTTTAATCCTCAGTTTTATGTAAATGCTATTAAGGTCCTATGAGAAGTGCCAAATAAGTTTAAAGCACAAAATCAAACAGCTGCAAAATTTGAATCCATGTTGTTCTGATAAGTAACTATAAATAAAAAAAAGTAGACTAAATGAACTATATCTACTACAATCAGCAACAATTCATACATTACACTCAGGACATCATCAAACAGATTGCTAAGCATCAAAGAGATAGCTAAGCTAAGCCAGATGGCCTAGAAAAATAAAATAGCTTTAAATATAATATTAGCAGAAAAAGGAGATGTTTGTGTCATAATTAAAACTCAATATTGTACCTTTGTTCCTAATAATACTGCCCTGATGGAACTATAACAAAAGTGCTACAAGGATTAACAGCCCTATCCAATAAGCTTGCCAAAAATTCAAAAATAAATAATCCTTTTTCTAACATATTAAAACAGCTGGGAGTGGTGGCTTACACCTGTAATCCCAGCACTTTGGGAGGCTGAGGCAAGTGGATCATGAGGTCAGGAGATCAAGACTATCCTGGCTAACACAGTGAAACCCCGTCTCCACTAAAAATGCAAAAAAATTAGCCAGCGTGGTGGTAGGCGCCTGTAGTCCCAGCTACTCAGGAGGCTGAGGCAGGAAAATGGCGTGAACCTGGGAGGCAGAGCTTGCAGTGAGCCGAGATTGCGCCACTGCACTCCAGCCTGTGTGACAGAGCCAGACTCCATCTCAAAAAAATAAAGAAAGAAAGAACAAAATAAAATAATAATAATAATAAAATAATAAAGCATTAGTTAAGTGGGTAAAAATAAATTTGAACTTTAATTCTCACCTCATTCACTCTTGTTATTAGTGTACTTATTCTTGTAGGCTATTATTCCCTGCTTTCAAAGTTTTATACAAAAACTTGTCTGTGCCACTCTGACAGAGTTAACTCCTAACTCTCCTCCACCCTATTCAGAAAAATTACTTCTCTTAGAAAGACAAACAAAGCAATTAAGTCAAAACATATTAAACAAGTTTGAAGAGGAATTATGAAATAAGAAGAGAAGGAATTGTGAAAAGTAAAGTAGAGGTTCCTCTTCAAAGACGTTCCTCCTCATCTAATTAGGAATAAATAGTAACTTCTCTTAGAAGGAAAATTTATTCAAAGACCTGTGCTAACATCCTTAAATATCTGTTAGCTGTAATAAAGAAATCAATGTACTTTATGTTCTGAGCTCCCACAATTTAGCCTAAATATTTGCCCTGGCATGCTTATACTGGTCCAAGCAAGCATTAGGTCATTGCCTGTTCCTCTTCCTTATTTGAAGGTGTTTTTACCTTTCTCAGCATTCCACAAGTTACTGCCTCCTTCCTTTGTTCTCCTCTGCCTTTGCCCCTTTTAAAGAGTTCTAAGTTCCTAGCCAATCAAGACAAATACAGAATGTGAAGTCCTGTTCCGGCCAATAGAAACCAGACACAGCAGTAAGGTGGATGCATCAAGTTGTAAATGACCCTGTCTCCTTTGTTCAGTGTACTCTTGTGGCAAAACTGCTGGTGAGTGTACGCTTTCTGCAGAAAGTATAAAAATGGCCTTGCTGAGAAAATTAAATTTATGTTCAAGTGCTATTTCTTTACAGCACCAAAGAACAAGCATTTCAAACACAGTGTTGATCATCCCACACAGGGGAAGATCAACTTTGGTTACAACTTTGGACCATTCTGCTTCCAAAGTGTGGGTGTTTTGGGAGTCCCTGGAGTATCCACTCCCTGGTGTAATGTGCTGGTTCAGGGCAGACACTGTGTGCTGAATTTAATAATTGTTCAAACACATGCACAACATACACACATACACACACAATTTGTTCATTTAAATGTTCATGATAAGAGGCCCATGCAGCCCTTTGCCTTATGAGTGGGTCTCTTCAGCAAGAGAAAAACCATGGTTTCCCAGCCAAGGAGATAAAGGGAGGTGCCCTGAAAGGGCATAGAGAATAAAAAATGCAAATTCCTACTCCTGTTTTTTGGATCCCTCCAGAAACTAGAACTCCCTGATGTCAGACCCTCAAGCAGCAGCTGGAAAAGTCTTGCTGATGTCACCCTGTACAGAGTTTCATGATTATTTATTGAATTCATTTAGCATTTATAGGTTTGTTCAAATTTTCTACTTGAGTCAGTTTTGGTCATTTGTGTATGTAGTAATTTGTCCATTGCCTTTGGTTATCTAATTTTCTGGTGAATAATTTTTCATTATTCTCTCTGATAATCTTTTTTATTTCTGTAAGGTTGGTAAGTAATGTCCTCACTTTCATTTCTGGATTTAGTTGTCTGTGTTTTCTCTGGTTTTTGTTGCTGGTCTAACTAAAAGTTTGTCGATTTTGTTAATCTTTTCAAAGAATCAACTGATGTTTTTATTGATTATTGTTTATCTATCTCAATTTCATTGAACTCTACTCTCATCTTTATTGTTTCCTTCCACTAGCTTTGAGTTTCATTTGCCCTTTTCCCATAGTTCTTCAAGGTGTAAATTTATGTTAATTTGAGATTTTTCCTCTTTTTAATGTAGGTGTTCACACCTGTAAACTTCCCTCTGAGCACTCCTTTCCCTACATCACATTAGTTTTGGTATGCTGTACTTTTATTCTCACTCATCTTTAAGTATTTTGTAATTTCCATTGTGATTTCTCCTTTGACCTACTGGATGTGTAATAGTGTGCTGTTGAATTCCACAGATTTGTAAATCTTCCAGTTCCTCTTCTCTTATTGATTTGTAGGGTGTTTTTTTTTTGTAGTCAGAAAAGATGCTTTGCGTGATTTCAACATTTTTAAATTAACTGAGACCTATTTTGTGGCCTAAAGTCCTGGAGAATATGCCATGTGCTCTTGAGAAAATATATATATAATCTGCTCTGGTTGAGTGTATTGTTCTAAATTGTTAGGTCTATTTAGTTTTTAGTGTTGCTCAATGTCTCTGGGTCCTTATTGATCTCCTGTATGGATGCTTTATCCATTATTGAAAGTGGAATATTGAATTATCCAACTATTATTGGGGAAATTTCTGCCTTGATCTCTTTTCATTATTATTTGTATGAAATATATTTTTCCATTCTTTCACTCTCAGCCTATGTGTATCTTTAGATCTGAAATGACTCTATAGGAGTCTCTGCTTTTTGACCAGGGAGTTAAATTCACTTACATTTAGTAATCGTTGGTAAGGAAGAACTTATTTTTGCCATTTTACTTTTTCTTTCTATATTATACTTTACCCCTCTCATTTCCTCCATTACTACCTTCTTTTTATGTTTAGTCCATTTTTAATTTTTTAAATCATTTCATCTTTTATTTTAGATTCAGGGGGTACATGTGCATGTTTCTTACCTGGGTATATTGTGTGATGTTGAAGTTTGGGGTACAATTGATCCCATCACCCAGGTTGTGAGCATAGTACCCAATCATTTGTTAGTACTTGGACCCCTCCCTTCCTCCCCCCTTTCTTCAGTGTCTACTGTTGCCATCTTTATGTTCACAAATACTGATTTTTTTTAACTCCCACTTATAAGTGAGAACATGCAGTATTTGGTTTCCTGTTCCTGTATTAATTTGCATAGGATAATGGCCTCCAGTAACATCCACGTGGCTGCAAAGGATGTGATTCATTTTTTATGGCTGCATAGTATTCCATGATATATATGTACCACATTTTCTTTATCCAGTCCATTGTTGATGGACATCTAGGTTGATTCCATGTCTTTGCTATTGTGAATAGTACTGTGATGAACATACGAGTGCGTATGTCTTTTCAATAGAATAATTTATTTTCTTTTAGCTATACCCAGTAATGGGATTACTGGATTGAAAGGTAATTCTATTTTGAGTTCTTTGAGAAATCTCCAACGTGCTTTCCACAGTGGCTGGGATAATTTACATTCCCACTAATAGTGTGTGAACATTCTCTTTTCTCTGCAGCCTCACCAGCATCTGTTATTTTTTGACTTTTTAATAATAGCCATTCTGACTGATGTGGGAAGGTATCTCATTGTGGTTTTGATGTGCATTTCTCTAATGGTTAGTAATGTTGAGCATTTTTCCATATGTTTGTTGGACACCTAGATGTCTTCTTTTGAGAAGTGTCTGTTCATGACTTTGCCCACTTTTTAATAGGGTTGTTTGGGTTTTGCTTGTTGGTTCGTTTACATTTCCTACAGGTTCTGGGTATTAGACCTTTGTCAGATGGATTGTTTGTGAACATTTTCTCTCACTCTGTATGTTTTCTCATTACGCTATTGATAGTTTCCTTTGCTGTGCAGAAACTCTTTAGTTTAAATAGGTCTCACTTGTCAATTTTTTTTTTTTGCTGCAGTTGTTTTTGACGACTTAGTCATAAATTCTTTCCCAAAGCCAATTGTCCAGAATGGTGTTTCCTAGGCTTTCTTTTAGGATTCTTACAGTTTGAAGTCTTATATTTGTATCTTTAATCCTTCTTGAGCTAATTTTTGTATATGGTGAAATGTAGGGGTCTAGTTTTTTTTGTTTTGTATTTTTTTGTTTGTTTGTTTTTGAGGCAGAGTCTTGCCTTGTCGCCCAGGCTGGAGTCCAGTGGTGTGATCTTGGCTCACTGCAAGCTCCACCTCCCGGGTCCATGCCATTCTCTTGCCTCAGCCTCCCGAGTAGCTGGGACTATAGGTCCCCACCACCACATCTGGCTAATTTTTGTATTTTTAGTAGAGATGTGGTTTCACTGTGTTAGCCAGGATGGTCTCAATCTCCTGACATTGTGATCCACCCGTCTCAGCCTCCCAAAGTGCTGGGATTACAGGTGTGAGCCACCGTGCCTGGCTAAGGGTCTAGTTTTATTCCTTTGTGTGTGGCTAGCCAGCTATCCCAACACCATTTATTGAACAGGGAGTCCTTTTCTCATTGCTTGTTTTTGTCAACTTTGTCGAAGATCAGATAGCAATAGGTATATGGCTTTATTTCTGGGTCCTCTATTCTGTTGCATTGGTCTGTGTGTCTGTTTTTGCATCAGTACTGTGCTGTTTTTGTTATTATCGCCTTATAGTGTGGTTTGAAGACAGGTAATGTGATGCCTCTGGCTGTGTTCTTTTTGCTAGGGATTGCTTTGGCTGACTGGGCTCCTTTTTGGTTCCGCATGAATTTTAGGATAGTTTTTTCTAATTGTGTAAAAGTGACATTGGTAGTTTGATAGGAATAGCACTGAATCTGTAGATTGCCTTGGGGAGTCTGGCCATTATAACAATACTGATTCTGCTAATCTGTGAGCATGGAATATTTCTCCATATGTTTGTATAATCTATCATTTCTTCTAGCAGTGTTTTGTAGTTCTCCTTGTAAAGATCTTTCACCTCTTGTTTAGATGTATTGCTAGGTATTTTAATTTTTGTGGCTATTGTAAAAGGGATTGCATTCTTGATTTGGCTCTCAGCTTGAATATTACTAGTGTATCAAAATGCTACTAATTTTTGTACATCGATTTTGTATCTTGAAATTTTACTAAAGTCTATAAGGAAAAAGCTTTTGATAAAATCTAACATTCCTTTATGCTAAAAACCCACAACAAACTGCATTGAAGGAACATACCTCAAAATAATAAGCCCACCTATGACGAATCCACAGCCAATGTCGTACTGAATGAGCAGCAACTGGAAGCATTCCCATTGAGAGCTGGAACAAGACAAAGATGCTCATTCTCACCATTCCTATTCAGCATAGTACTGGAAGTCTAATCACAGCGATCAGGCAAGAGAAAACAAAATAAAAGGCATAGAAAAGGGAGAAATCAAATTATCTCTCTTCTCTGACAATATGATTCTATACTAGAAAACCCTGAAGACTCTGCCCAAATGCTCCTAGAACTGATAAACGACTTTAGTTTTTTTTTTTAGTGTACCATTTCAAGTCCCTTCCCAAAAATAAATGAAGAAATAAAAGACAGCAAAAAAAAAAAAAATCTCTCTCAATCATTGCAGATTAGCATAGTTCTGGAACACTCCTTCAATGCTTAACAGGCTGTTTATAATTCTGCCTTAGCCTTCTCTTAGAGCTTGCACTGATCCAGCTGTTAGCCAGAGGTGAAAGCTGAGGGTCTTCTCAGGTTTATTCTTTCTTCTTATTATCTTTTATTATACGCATTTTGTTTTCTTTCTTTAATTTATTTACATAGACAAGTAAAATTGTATATATTTATTTTGTACAACATGTTTTTAGATATGTATACACTCTGGAATGGTAATGTAATCAACATATATATAACCTCACATATTTATCATTTTTGTATGTGGTAAGACCACAAAATCTACTGTTGGGAATTTTCAAGGAAAAAAATACATTGGTATTAACTATAGTCATGATGTTGTACAACAGGTATGTTGAACCTATTCTTCCAACCCAGATGAAATTTTATAGCCTTTGATCAACATCTCCCCAACTCTCACCCCACTACTGAGTCCCAGGAAACCACCATTCTACTCTCTTCTTCCACGAGATCAACTTTTTTAGATTCTACATATAAATAAGATCATGCAGTATGTGTCTTTTTGTGCCTGGCTTATTTCACTTAACATAATGCCCTCCAGGCTTATCCATGGTGTCACAAATGACAGAATTTCCTTCTTTGTTAAGGCTGGATAGTATTTCATTGTATATACAGGACACATTTTTAAAAATATCCATTCACCCCTTTATGGACACTTAGGTTGCTTCCATGTCTTAACTATTGTAAATAAGAGTAAACATCAGAGTACATGTATTTCTTTGACATACTGATTTCATTTCCTTTGGATGTATACCAAATAGTGGGATTGCTGGATTACATAATAGTTTTATTTTTAAATTTTTTGCGAAACTTCCGTACTGTTTTTCCTCAGTTTTTTTCTAAATGTATGTCCTGCCCTGGGCAGGAACTTGACTTTCTAAATTTCTAGTACACATAGGTTCTTTTGAGTGCCCCAATTTTCTAAAGAAACTCTGTTCCCCGCTTTTCCTTTTATGCTTTTGAGTATCTATTACTTTATTCAGTTCTAATATTTTGAACCAAGTGAATGTGGATTGTTTGGTTGTATTACAATGTTTTTGAGGAATGCTTACTAATTTCTACCTTTTATGCTGTCTTTTGCTCCATTTAGCATTTGCTTGGTTGTTATTCAACTTTCACTGTTTTCCAGAGTTCTGATAAATTTGGTTCTGACTTTTTTTATGTAATTTTTTTTCCTTTCAAATGTATTTAGAGCTTCACATTTCTACTGAGCACACATTTAGCTGCATTCCACAAATTTAACATATTATATTTTAATCATCACTATATATGAACTATTTTTAAATATTCATTGTAATTTCCTCTGGCATTATTTTGCAGTATATTGTGTAATTTCCAAACTTAGAAGCTTTTTTCCCAAAATCATTATAATGGCTCAGTTTATGGTCTTTTCAGATATCTGTTGCATGTAAACTTGAAAGAAATATGTGTTTTTTGGGCTGAGAGTGTAGTGTTATATATGTTAATTAAAATAAGTTCAATTATCATTACATATGAGTTTATTAAGTCCATTATTCATGTTGTCCATGAATAAATATATAAATGTTTTTAACTTTTCTATCTTCTATTTATTGTTGAGAGAATTGTGTTAAGATTTCCAACTATGTACCTGGATTTCTTTTGTTTTTTTAATTATACTTCTGTAATCTTATCCCATTATATATACATTTGAAGCCATTAAATTAATTTTACATAAAATTAGAATTTCTGGCCATTACTTTTAATTGATAATTTTATTAAAGTAATTTATTCATTGCTAGTAGTGCTTCCTGAAAGACTAATTTAGTATTATTGTAGCTATAAAAGTTTTCACTTGATTAATTTTAATTGTTAATGTTTCCATCCCTTTACTTTCAATTCTTTTGTCTTTTTAATGTAACGTTTCTCTTGTATATCATTAAATATTCTTCTAAAACCTAATTTTTAGTAGCTACAATTAAACATTTAGCTTATATTCAACTTTTCATTGTGTATAAAAATATTAAGATGAACATTATTACCTGTGAATCTTTACATACATCTATGATTATTTTTCTTTTTTTAAATTTATTTTTATTATTATTATTATACTTTAGGTTTTATGGTACATGTGCACAATGTGCAGGTAAGTCACATATGTATACATGTGCCATGCTGGTGCGCTACACCCACTAACTCATCATCTAGCATTAGGTATATCTCCCAATGCTATCCCTCCCCCCTCCCCCCACCCCACAACAGTCCCCGAAGTGTGATGTTCCCCTTCCTGTGTCCATGTGTTCTCATTGTTCAATTCCCACCTATGAGTGAGAATATGCGGTGTTTGGTTTTTTGTTCTTGCGATAGTTTACTGAGAATGATGATTTCCAATTTCATCCATGTCCCTACAAAGGACATGAACTCATCATTTTTTATGGCTGCATAGTATTCCATGGTGTATATGTGCCACATTTTCTTAATCCAGTCTATCATTGTTGGACATTTGGGTTGGTTCCAAGTCTTTGCTATTGTGAATAATGCCGCAATAAACATACGTGTGCATGTGTCTTTATAGCAGCATGATTTATAATCCTTTGGGTATACACCCAGTAATGGGATGGCTGGGTCGAATGGAATTTCTAGTTCTAGATCCCTGAGGAATCGCCACACTGACTTCCACAAGGGTTGAACTAGTTTACAGTCCCACCAACAGTGTAAAAGTGTTCCTATTTCTCCACATCCTCTCCAGCACCTGTGGTTTCCTGACTTTTTAATGATTGCCATTCTAACTGGTGTGAGATGGTATCTCATTGTGGTTTTGATTTGCATTTCTCTGATGGCCAGTGATGGTGAGCATTTTTTCATGTGTTTTTTGGCTGCATAAATGTCTTCTTTTGAGAAGTGTCTGTTCATGTCCTTCGCCCACTTTTTGATGGGGTTGTTTGTTTTTTTCTTGTAAATTTGTTGGAGTTCATTGTAGATTCTGGATATTAGCCCTTTGTCAGATGAGTAGGTTGCAAAAATCTTCTCCCATTTTGTAGGTTGCCTGTTCACTCTGATGGTAGTTTCCTTTGCTGTGCAGAAGCTCTTTAGTTTAATTAGATTCCATTTGTCAATTTTGGCTTTTGTTGCCGTTGCTTTTGGTGTTTTAGACATGAAGTCCTTGCCCATGCCTATGTCCTGAATGATAATGCCTAGGTTTTCTTCTAGGGTTTTTATGGTTTTAGGTCTAACGTTTAAGTCTTTAATCCATCTTGAATTGATTTTTGTATAAGGTGTAAGGAAGGGATCCAGTTTCAGCTTTCTACATATGGCTAGCCAGTTTTCCCAGCACCATTTATTAAATAGGGAATCCTTTCCCCACTTCTTGTTTTTGCCAGGTTTGTCAAAGATCAGATAGTTGTAGATATGTGGCACTATTTCTGAGGGCTCTGTTCTGTTCCATTGATCTATATCTCTGTTTTGGTACCAGTACCATGCTGTTTTGGTTACTGTAGCCTTGTAGTATAGTTTGAAGTCAGGTAGTGTGATGCCTCCAGCTTTGTTCTTTTGGCTTAGGATTGACTTGGCAACGTGGGCTCTTTTTTGGTTCCATATGAACTTTAAAGTAGTTTTTTCCAATTCTGTGAAGAAAGTCATTGGTAGCTTGATGGGGATGGCATTTAATCTGTAAATTACCTTGGGCAGTATGGCCATTTTCATGATATTGATTCTTCCTACCCATGAGCATGGAATGTTCTTCCATTTGTTTGTATCCTCTTTTATTTCCTTGAGCAGTGGTTTGTAGTTCTCTTTGAAGAGGTCCTTCACATCCCTTGTAAGTTGGATTCCTAGGTATTTTATTCTCTTTGAAGCAATTGTGAATGGGAGTTCACTCATGATTTGGCTCTCTGTTTGTCTGTTATTGATGTATAAGAATGCTTGTGATTTTTGTACATTGATTTTGTATCCTGAGACTTTGCTGAAGTTGCTTATCAGCTTAAGGAGATTTTGGGCTGAGACAATGGGGTTTTCTAGATATACTATCATGTCATCTGCAAACAGGGACAATTTGACTTCCTCTTTTCCTAATTGAATACCCTTGATTTCCTTCTCCTGCCTAATTGCCCTGGCCAGAACTTCCAACACTATGTTGAATAGGAGTGGTGAGAGAGGGCATCCCTGTCTTGTGCCAGTTTTCAAAGGGAATGCTTCCAGGTTTTGCCCATTCAGTATGATATTGGCTGTGGGTTTGTCATAGATAGATAGCTCTTATTATTTTGAGATACATCCCATCAATACCTAATTTATTGAGAGTTTTTAGCATGAAGGGTTGTTGAATTTTGTCAAAGGCCTTTTCTGTATCTATTGAGATGATCATGTGGTTTTTGTCTTTGGTTCTGTTTATATGCCGGATTACATTTATTGATTTACATATATTGAACCAGCCTTGCATCCCAGGGATGAAGCCCACTTGATCATGGTGGATCAGCTTTTTGATGTGCTGCTGGATTTGGTTTGCCAGTATTTTATTGAGGATTTTTGCATCCATGTTCATCAAGGATATTGGTCTAAAATTCTCTTTTTTGGTTGTGTCTCTGCCAGGTTTTGGTATCAGGATGATGCTGGCCTCATAAAATGAGTTAGGGAGGATTCCCTCTTTTTCTATTGATTGGAATAGTTTCAGAACGAATGGTATCAGCTCCTCCTTGCACCTCTGGTAGAATTCGGCTGTGAACCCATCTAGTCCTGGACTTTTTTTGGTTGGTAAGCTATTGATTATTGCCACAATTTCAACTCCTGTTATTGGTCTATTCAGAGATTCAACTTCTTCCTAGTTTAGTCTTGGGAGGGTGCATTTGTTGAGGAATTTATCCATTTCTTCTAGATTTTCTAGTTTATTTGCATAGAGGTGTTTGTAATATTCTCTGACGGTAGTTTGTATTTCTGTGGGATCGGTGGTGATATCCCCTTTATCATTTTTTATTGCATCTATTTGATTCTTCTCTATTTTTTCTTTATTAATCTTGCTAGTGGTCTATCAATTTTGTTGATCCTTTCAAAAAACCAGCTCCTGGATTCATTGATTTTTTGAAGCGTTTTTTGTGTCTCTATTTCCTTCAGTTCTGCTCTGATTTTAGTTATTTCTTGCCTTCTGCTAGCCTTTGAATGTGTTTGCTCTTGCTTTTCTAGTTCTTTTAATTGTGATGTTAGGGTGTCAATTTTGGATCTTTCCTGCTTTCTCTTGTGGGCATTTAGTGCTATAAATTTCCCTCTACACACTGCTTTGAATGCATCCCAGAGATTCTGGTGTGTTGTGTCTTGGTTCTCGTTGGTTTCAAAGAACATCTTTATTTCTGTCTTCATTTCATTATGTACCTAGTAGTCATTCAGGAGCAGGTTGTTCAGTTTCCATGTAGTTGAGCGGTTTTGAGTGAGATTCTTAATCCTGAGTTCTAGCTTGATTGCACTGTGATCTGAGAGATAGTTTGTTATAATTTCTGTTCTTTTACATTTATTAAGGAGAGCTTTACTTCCAAGTATGTGGTCAATTTTGGAATAGGTGTGGTGTGGTGCTGAAAAAAATGTATATTCTGTTGATTTGGGGTGGAGAGTTCTGTAGATGTCTATTAGGTCCGCTTGGTGCAGAGCTGAGTTCAATTCCTGGGTATCCTTGTTCACTTTCTGTCTCGTTGATCTGTCTAATGTTGACAGTGGGGTGTTAAAGTTTCCCATTATTAATGTGTGGGAGTCTAAGTCTCTTTGTAGGTCACTCAGGACTTGCTTTATGAATCTGGGTGCTCCTGTATTGGGTGCATATATATTTAGGATAGTTAGCTCTTCTTGTTGAATTAATCCCTTTACCATTATGTAATGGCCTTCTTTGTCTCTTTTGAGCTTTGTTGGTTTAACGTCTGTTTTATCAGAGACTAGGATTGCAACCCCTGCCTCTTTTTGTTTTCCATTTGCTTGGTAGATCTTCCTCCATCCTTTTATTTTGAGCCTATGTGTGTCTCTGCACGTGAGATGGGTTTTCTGAATACAGCACACTGATGGGTCTTGAGTCTTTATCCAATTTGCCAGTCTGTGTCTTTTAATTGGAGCATTTAGTCCGTTTACATTTAAAGTTAATATTTTTATGTGTGAATTTGATCCTGTCATTATGATGTTAGCTGGCTATTTTGCTCATTAGTTGATGCAGTCTCTTCCTAGTCTCGATGGTCTTTACATTTTGGTATGATTTTGCAGCGGCTGGTACCGGTTGTGCCTTTCCATGTTTAGCGCTTCCTTCAGGAGCTCTTTTAGGGCAGGACTGGTGGTGACAAAATCTCTCAGCATTTACTTGTCTGTAAAGTATTTTATTTCTCCTTCACTTATGAAGAAGCTTAGTTTGGCTGGATATGAAATTCTGGGTTGAAAATTCTTTTCTTTAAGAATGTTGAATATTGGCCCCCACTCCCTTCTGGCTTGTAGGGTTTCTGCCGAGAGATCCGCTGTTAGTCTGATGGGCTTCCTTTTGATGGTAACCCGACCTTTCTCTCTGGCTGCCCTTAATATTTTTTCCTTCATTTCAACTTTGGTGAATCTGATGATTATGTGTCTTGGAGTTGCTCTTCTCGAGGAGTATCTTTGTGGCATTCTCTGTATTTCCTGAATCTGAATGTTGGCCTGCCTTGCTAGATTGGGGAAGTTCTCCTGGATAATATCCTGCAGAGTGTTTTCCAACTTGGTTCCATTCTCCCCGTCACTTTCAGGTACACCAATCAGACGTAGATTTGGTCTTTTCACATAGTCCCACATTTCTTGGAGGCTTTGCTTGTTTCTTTTTATTCTTTTTTCTCTAAACTTCCCTTCTCACTTCATTTCATTCATTTCATCTTCCAGGGCTGATACCCTTTCTTCCATTTGATCGCATCAGCTCCTGAGGCTTCTGCATTCTTCACGTAGTTCTCAAGCCTTGGTTTTCAGCTCCATCAGCTCCTTTAAGCACTTCTCTGTATTGGTTATTCTAGTTATACATTCTTCTAAATTTTTTTCAAAGTTTTCAACTTCTTTGCCTTTGGTTTGAATATCCTCCCATAGCTTGGAGTAATTTGATTGTCTGAAGCCTTCTTCTCTCAGCTTGTCAAAGTCATTCTCTGTCCACCTTTGTTCCGTTGCTGGTGAGGAACTGCGTTCCTTTGGAGGAGGAGAGGTACTCTGCTTTTTAGAGTTTCCAGTTTTTCTGCTCTGTTTTTTCCCCATCTTTGTGGTTTTATCTACTTTTGGTCTTTGATGATGGTGATGTACAGATGGGTGTGGATGTCCTTTCTGTTAGTTTTCCTTCTAACAGACAGGACCCTCAGCTGCAGGTCTGTTGGAGTACCTGGCCGGCCTTGTGAGGTGTCAGTCTGCCCCTGCTGGGGGGTGCCTCCCAGTTAGGCTGCTCAGGGGTCAGGGGTCAGGGACCCACTTGAGGAGGCAGTCTACCCATTCTCAGATCTCCAGCTGCGTGCTGGGAGAACCACTGCTCTCCTCAAAGCTGTCAGACAGGGACATTTAAGTCTGCAGAGGTTACTGCTGTCTTTTTGTTTGTCTGTACCCTGCCCCCAGAGGTGGAGCCTACAGAGGCAGGCAGGCCTCCTTGAGCTGTGGTGGGCTCCACCCAGTTCAAGCTTCCTGGCTGCTTTGTTTACCTAAGCGAGCCTGAGCAATGGTGGGCGCCCCTCCCCCAGCCTCGCTGCCGCCTTGCAGTTTGATCTCAGACTGCTGTGCTAGCAATCAGTGAGACTCCATGGGTGTAGGACCCTCTGAGCCAGGTGTGGGCTATACTCTCCTAGGGCACCGTTTCCTAAGCCCATCGGAAAAGCACAGTATTCGGGTGGGAGTGGCCCAATTTTCCAGGTGCCGTCTGTCACCCCTGGAAAGGGAACTCCCTGACCCCTTGTGCTTCCCGAGTGAGGCAATGCCTCGCCCCTGCTTTGGCTGGCACACGGTGCACTCACCCACTGACCTGCGCCCACTGTCTGGCACTCCCTATTGAGATGAACATGGTACCTCAGATGGAAATGCAGAAATCACCCGTCTTCTGCATCGCTCACGCTGGGAGCTGTAGACCGGAGCTGTTCCTATTCGGCCATCTTGGCTCCTCCCCTCTATGATTATTATTCTAAGCCAGAAACAATAAGTAGAATTTTTCTAGGCTGAAGGTATGCATGTGCCTTTTTTAACATGACAAGTTTTTTTATAAATACTTGACAAAAAATAATGGTATATATTTATGACATACAAAGTGATGTTTTGAGATGTGTATACATTATGGAATAATTAAATCAAGCTAAAATTAACATATTCATCACATATTTAACATATTTCTGGTACGAGCACATAAAATCTTCTCTCTTAGCAATTTTGAAATATACATTACTTTATTAACTATAGTCATTGTGCTGTGCAATAGGTCTCCAAAACTTGTTCTTCCTAACAGAAATTTTGTACCCTTTGATGAACATCTCCATATTTCCCCTCATCCTCTGGTGACTTCTATTCTACTCTTTACTTTCATGAGTTTTATTTTTTTATATTCCATATACAGGTGAGATCATGCAGTAGTTGTCTTTCTGAGTCTGGCTTATTTCACTTAACATGATAACCTTCAGTTCCATCCATGTTGCTGCAAATGACTTGATTTCAGTCTTTCTTCTGGCTAAATAGTACTCTATTGGGTATGCATGCCATGGTTTCTTTATACATTCATCTGTTGATGGACACTTGGGTTGCTTCCATAGCTTGGCTATTGTGAATAATGCTGAAATGAACATGGGAGTGCAGATGTTTCTTTGATACTGATTTCAGTTCCTTTGGATATGCCCAGAAGTGGGATTGCTGGATCATATAGTTTTTTGAGGAACCTCCATGGTGTCTTCCATAATGGCTGTACTAATTTACATTCCCACAAGCAGCATACAAGGGGTCTTTTTGTTCACATCCTCACCAACACTTGTTACCTCTTGTCTTTTTTATAATAACCATCCTAACAGATTTGAGATGGTGTCTCATTTTGGTTTTATTTTGCATTTTGCTGATAATTATTGATGTTGAACATTTTTTCATACACTTGTTGCCCAGTTGTATGTCTTCTTTTGAGAAACATCTATTCAGGCCCTTTTAAAATTGGATTAATTATTTTCTTATTATTGAACTTTGAGTACTTTATATATTTTGGATATTAACCCCTTTTCAGATGTGTGTTGAAAATATTTTCTTCCATTCTGTAGGTTATCTCTTCACTCTATTACTTGCTTCCTATGCTGTGCAGAAGCTTTTTAGTTTGATACAGTCCCATTTGTGTATTTTTGTTTCTGTTGCCTGTGCTTTAGGGGTTATATCTTAAAAATCATTGCCCAGAACAATGTCATGGAGCATTTCCCCTATGTTTTCTTCTGGCACCATTACAATTTCGGGTCTTACATTTAAGTATTTAATCTAATTTCAGTTGATTTGTGTACAGGGTGTGAGATAAAGGTCCAATTTCATTATTCTGCATGTGGATATCCAGTTTTTCCAACACCATTTATTGAAAAGTGTCTTATCCCCATTGTATTTTCTTGATATCTTTGTCAAAAATCAAGTGACCATAAATGCATGGGTTTAATTCTATTATTTATTCTGTTCCAATGGTTTTGTGTGTCTGTCTGTGTGACAATACTATGCTGTTTTAATTACTATAGCTTTGTAATATATTTTGAAGTCAGGTAGCATAATGCCTCAAATGTTGTTCTTTCTGTTCAAGATTGCTTTGGCTATTCAGGCAGTGTCTTTGGTAGTTTCATATAAATTTTTGGATTGTTTCTACCTCTAATGTGAAAAATAACATTGAAATTTTGTAGAGATTGCATTGAATCTGTAGATCACTTTGGGTAGTATGGACATTTTAACAATATTAATTCTTCCAACCCATGAACTGGTATATGTTTCCATTTATTTGTGTCTTTTCAATTTCTTTCATCAATGTTTCATAATTTCCAGTGTACAGATATTTCACCCTATTAGTTAATTTCTAAGTTTTATCTTCTATTTTATTATCAAATTATTAAATTTATTCCTAAATTTTAAAAAATTTACTTCTAAATTTTAAATAAAATTGTTTTTATTCCTTTGATACTACTGTAAATGTAATTTTTTTAAATTTCCTTTTCAGATAGGTCACTGTTAGTATATAGAAATGCTCCTAATTTTTCTGTGTTGATTTTGTGTCCTGCAACTTTACTGAATTTGTTTACTAATTCTACCAGTTTTTTGGTGGAGTCTTTAGGGTTTTGTATATAGAAGATCATGCCATCAGCAAACAGAGACAATTACACTTCTTACTTTTCTTTTTATATACATATATATATACATTAGTATACTTTAAGTTCTAGGGTACATGTGCACAATGTGCAGGTTTGTTACATATGTACATATGTGCCATGTTGGTGTGCTGCACCCATTAACTCATCATTTACATTGGGTATATCTCCTAATGCTATCCCTCCCAACTCCCCCCACCCCACAACAGGCCCCAGTGTGTGATGTTCCCCTTCCTGTGTCCAAGTGTTCTCATTGTTCAGTTCCCACCTATGAGTGAGAACATGCAGTGTTTGGTTTTTTGTCTTTGCAATAGTTTGCTGAGAATGATGGTTTCCAGCTTCATCCATGTCCCTACAAAGGACATGAACTCAACATTTTTTATGGCTGCATAGTATTCCATGGTGTATAAAGACATGAACTCATCATTTTTTATGGCTGCATAGTATTCCATGGTGTATATGTGCCACATTTTCTTAATCCAGTCTATCATTGTTGGACATTTGGGTTGGTTCCAAGTCTTTGCTATTGTGAGTAGTGCTGCAATAAACATATGTGTGCATGTATCTTTATAGCAGTGTGGTTTATATTCCTTTGGGTGTATACCCAGTAAGGGGATGGCTGGGTCAAATGGTATTTACATGACTTTTTTTTCCTAATTGGTCTGGCTAGGAACTTGCAGGAATATGTTGAATAGAAGAGATGAGAGTGGGCATCTTTGTCTTCATTTCTGATACTGAGAAAAAACTTTCAGCTTTTCAACATTGAATATGATGTTAGCTGTAGGTTTGTCATATATGGACTTTGTTTCCTTGAGTTACATTCTTTGTATACTTAATTTGTTGGTTTTTTTAATCATAAAGGGAGGTTGAATTTTATCAAATGTTTTTTCTGCATGTATCAAGATGATTATATGGTTTTTGTTTTTCATTCTGTTAATGTGATGCACTGTTGTCCCTCCCTTATCCACAGCTTCACTTTCTGCAGTTTCGGTTATCCACAGCCAACTGCAATCTGAAAATATTAAATGGAAAATTCCAGAAATAAACAATTCATAAATTATAAGTTGCACATCATTCTGAATTGAGTGATGAAATCTTGCACCACTTCATCCCACTCAGGACATAAATCATTCCTTTGTTCAGGATATCCACACTATAGACAGTACCTGCCTGTTAGTCACTTACTAGCTGTCTTCATTATCAGATGTATCATAATATCACATGCTTATATTCAAGTAACTCTTACTTTACTTAATAATGGCCCCAAAGTGCAAGAATAGTGATGCTGGCAATTCAGATACACCAAAGAGAAGTTGTAAAGTGCTTCCTTTAAGTGAAAAGGTGAAAATTCTTGACCTAATAAGGGGAAAAGTCATATACTAGGTTGCTAATATCTACAGTAAGAATGAATCTTCTATCCATGAAACGCTGAAGGAAAACAATTATGCTAGTTTTGCTCACACCTCAAACGGTAAAAGTTACATCCACAGTGTGTGATAAGTGCTTAGTTAAGATGGAAAAGGCATTAAATTTGTGGGTGGAAGACATGGACAGAAAATGTTCCAATTGACAATGATTGAGTTCAGTACTATCCAAAGTTTGAAGCATCCACTGGAGGTCTTGCAACATATTCCCTGTGGATAAGAAAGGACTACTGGATATCCTTCTTCATGCTAAATATATGTCCAGCATAGACAACAAATAGTGGTTATGAAAAAGAAGCAAAAGAGAAGTTGAGCTCTCCCCATATCATTGCTTACTCATAAGATCAAATGACTTCGTTTATTAGTTGGGTACACCTATTATAATTTTAAGTGAGTATCCCAGACAGTAAGAAATTTGCCCATGCTGGGATTACAGGCAGAGGTTGGAACAGTTTAGAGGGCTCAGAAGAAGATAGGAAAATGTGGGAAAGTTTGAAACTTCCTAGAGACTTGTTGAGTGGCTTTGCCTAAAATGCTGATAGTGATACGGACTATGAGGTCCAGGCTGAGGTGGTCTCATATGGAGCTGAGGAACTTTTTGAGAACTGGAGCAAAGGTGACTCTTGTTATGTTTTAGCAAAGAGACTGGCAGCATTTTGCCTCTGCCCTAGAGATTTGTGGAACTTTGAGTTGAGAAAGACGATTTAGGGTAACTGGCAGAAGAAATTTCTAAGCAGCAAAGCCTTCAAGAGGTAACTTGGGTACCATTAAAGGCATTCAGTTTTATAAAGAAAGAAGAGCATCAATGTTTGGAAAATTTGCAGCCTGACAATGTGATAGAAAAGAAAAACCCATTTTTCTGGGGAGAAATTCAAGCTGGCTGCAGAAATTTGCATAAATATCAAGGAGTCTAATGTTAATTCCCAAAACCATGGGGAAAATGTCTCCAGGCCATGTCAGAGACCTTCACAGCACCCCTCCCATCATGGGCCCAGAGGCCCAGGAAGAAATAATGGGTTCATGGGCCAGGCCCAGGGTCTCCAGGTTGTGTGCAGCCTAGGGACTTGGTCCACTTGTCCCAGCTGCTCTAGCTGTGGCTTAAAGGGGGCAATATACAGCTTGGGCTGTGGCTTCAGAGGGTGGAAGCCCCAAGCCTTGGCAGCTTCCACATGGTGTTGAGCCTGTGGGTGCACAGAAGTCAAGAATTGAGGTTTGGGAACCTCCACCTAGATTTCAGAAGATGAATGGAAACACCTGGATGCACAGGCAAAAGTGTGCTGCAGGGGTAGGGCCCTCATGGAGAACCTCTGCTAGGGCAGTGCAGAAGGGAAATGTGGGGTCAGAGCCACCACACAGAGTCCCTACTGGGGCACTGCCTAGTGGATGTGTAAGAAGAGGGCCACTGTTCTCCAGAACCCAGAATTGTAGATCAACCAACAGCTTGCACCGTGCACCTGGAAAAGCCTCAGACACTCAATGCCAGCCCATGAAAGCAGCCTGGAGGAAGGCTCTACCCTGCAAAGCCACAGAGGCAGAGCTGTCCAAGACCATGGGAACCCATCTCTTGCATCAGCATAACCTGGATGTGAGACCTGGGATCAAAGGAGATCATTTTGGAGCTTTACAATTTGACTGCCTCTCTGGATTTCAGACTTGCATGGGCCCTGTAACCCCTTTGTTTTGGCCAACTTCTCCCATTTGGAATGGCTGTATTTACCCAATACCCAAATTGTATCCAGGAAGTAAAGCTTGCTTGTGATTTTACAGGCTCATTGGTGGAAGGGACTTGCCATGTCTCAGATGAGTCTTTGGACTGTGGACTTTTGGGTTAATGCTGAAATGAGTTAAGACTTTAGGGGACTGTTGGGAAGGTATGATTGGTTTTGAAATGTTAGGATGTGAGATTTGGAGGGGCCAGGGGTGGAATTATATGGTTCGGCTGTGTCCCCACCCAAATCTCAATTTGAATTGTATCTCCCAGAATTCCCACGTGTTGTGGGATAGACCCAGGGGGAAGTAATTGAATCATGGGGTCCAGTCTTTCCCATTCTATTCTCATGATAACAGATAAGTCTCATGAGATCTGATGGGTTTATCGGGGTTTCTGCTTTTGCTTCTTCCTCATCTTTCTCTTGCTGCCACCATGTAAGAAGTGTCTTTCACCTCCCATCATGATTCTGTGGCCTCCTTAGCCATGTGGAACTGTAAATCCAATTAAACCTCTTTTTCTTCCCACTCTCTGGTATGTCTTTATCAGCAACATGAAAACGGACTAATACACCCCTTTATCGTTACATAGTAACCTTCTTTGTCTCTTCTTATAGTTTTTGATTAAAATCTGTTTCCACTGATACAAATATAGTGACTCCTGCTCTATTTTGGTTTCCATTGGCATGGAATATCTTTTTCTGTCCCTTTATTTTCAGCCTATGTGTGTCTTTATAGGTGAAGTGTGTTTCTTATAGGCAGCAGATCAATAGATCTTTTTTTTAATTCATTCAGCCAGTCTATGTCTTTCGATTGGAGAGTTTAGTCCATTTACATTCAATGTTGTCATTAAGAAGTAAATACTTACCCTGCTATTTTGTTATTTGTTTTCTAGTTGTTTTGTGGTCATTTCTTCCTTCTTTCTTTCCTTCCTATCTTCCTCTAGTGAAGGTGATTTTCTCTGGTGATAGGACTTAGTTTCTTGCTTTTTATCTTTTGTGCATCCATTGCATGTTTTTTTGGTTTGAGATTACCACGAAGGTCACAAATACTATTTTTTTTTTTTGAGATGGAGTTTCACTCTGTCATCCAGGCTGGAGTGCAGTGGCTCAATCTCGGCTCACTGCAACCTCTGCCTCCCAGGTTCAAGCGATTCTCCTGCCTCAGCCTCCTGAGTATCTGGAACTACAGGCATATGCCACCACACCTGGCTAACTTTTTGTATTTTTAGTAGAGACGAGGTTTCACCGTGTTAGCCAGGATGGTCTTAATCTCCTGACCTTGTGATTTGCCTGCCTCGGCCTCCCAAAGTGCTGGGATTACAGGCATGAGCCACCATGCCCAGCCAACAAATACTATCTTATACCCCATTATTTTAACGTGATAACAACTTAACACTATTTGTATACACAAATAAGCAAAAAGAAAACTAACACAAACTCTATGCCTTGACTTCATCCACCTGCTTTTTAACATTTTTTGTCTCTATTTATACTTTGTATTGGCTATGTCTTGAAGAGTTATTGTAGTTGTTATTTTTTATTGATTTCTTTAGTCTTTAGTTCATCATTTAGTCTTTCTACTTAGGATAAGGGTTGTTTACACACCACAGTTACAGTGTTATAATATTCTGTGTTTCTGTGTACTTACTATTATCCATGAGTTTTGTACCTTCAGGTGATTACTTACTGCTTTTTAACGTTCTTTTCTTTCAGAGTGAAGTACTCCCTTTAGCATTTCTTGTAGGAAAAGTCTGGTATTGATGAAATTCCTCAGCTTTTGTTTGTCTGGGAAAGCCTTTATTCTTCATGTTTGAAGGACATTTTCACTGGATAATACTATTCTAGGGTGAAAGTTTTCTTCCTTCATCACGTTAAATATGTCATGCTTCTTTCTCCTGGCCTCTAATGTTTCCACTTAAAAGCCTGCTGCCATATGTATTGGAGCTCCATTGTATGTTATTTGTTTCTTTTATCCTGCTGCTTTTAGAATCTTCTTTTGTCTCCTCTATGCATTTTCAATTAGCCTGTCTTCAAGCTCACTAATTCTTTCTTCTGCTTGTTCAATTCTGCTATTAAAGGACTTTAATGTATTCTTTAGTAGTTTGCATTTTTCAACTCCAGAATTTCTGCTTGGTTCTTTTTAATTATTTCAATCTCTTTGTTAAATTTATCTGATAGAATTCTGAATTCCTTCTTGGTGTTATCTTGAATTTCTTAGAGTTTCTTCAACACAGCTATTTTGAATTCTCTGTCTGAAAGGTCACATATATGTTTCTCCAGGATTGGTCCTGGTGCCTTATTTGGTTAGGTCACATTTTCCTGGATGGCATTGATGCTAGTAGATGTTCTTCAAAGTCTGGCATTGAATGATTAGGTATTTATTGTAGTCTTCACTGTCTGAGCTTATTTGTAGCCATCCTTCTTGTGAAGGCTATTCAGATATTTGAAAGGACTTGGGTTTTGTGATCTAAGCTGTATCTGCTTTAGCGGGCAACCCAAGACCAGTAATGCTGTGGTTCTTGCAGTATTGTAGAGGTACCACCTTGCTAATCTTGAACAAGATCTAGGAGAATTTTCTGGATTACCAGGCAGAGACCCTTGTTCCCTTCCCTTACTTTATCTCAAACATACAGAGTCTCTCTCTGTTCTGAGCCACCTAAAGCTTTGGATGGAGTGACACAAGCACCCCTGTGGCCACCACCACTATGACTGCACTGGGTCAAACCCGAAGCCAGAACAGAGCTGGGTCTTGCCCAAGGCCCACTGTAACTTCTCCCTGACTACTTCTTATGTTTACTCAAGGCCCTGGGGCTCTACAATCAGCAGGTGGTAAAGCCAGTCAGGCCTGTGTCCTTCTCTTCAGAGCAGCAAGGTCCCCCAAGCCCCAGGTGGGTTCAGAAGTGCCACCTGGGAGTCAGGGACTAGAGTCAAAAACCTTAGAAGTCTACATGGTGTTCTGTTGTATTCTGCTGAGCTGGCACTCAAACCACACAGTGCATTTCTTCCCACTCTTCCCTCCCCTTTCCAAAGGAAGAGGAGCCTCAGCATAGCTACTGCCACCCCAGGCCATGAAGAATACTGCCAGATTACCATGGTGTTCTGTTAAGGCCCAAGGTCTTTTAAGCAAGCTTGTGGCGAATGCTGCCTGGCCAGGGACTCATCTTTCAGGGCAGTGGGTACCGCTCTGGCCCAGGGCAGGTCCAGAAATGTCATCCAAGAGTCAAGTCCTGGGACTGAGGACCCCAAGAGCCTGCTTGGTGCTCTACACAACTGTGACCATACTAGTATCTAAGATGTAAGACAAAGTCTTCTTTACTTTTCCCTCTGCTTTTCTCAAGCGGAAGGAGTTTGGTCACATAGCCACCATAGCTGGTTATGTCCTGAGTCTCACCTGAAGTCATCAAATCTCAGAAGTTCACCCAAGGCCCTCGATGTAGTACCTGGATATTGCTGCTGGTTTTTTAGGGCCCAAGGGCTCTTTGATTAGCAAGATGAATGAATGGTAGCAGTACTGGGTCCTTTCCTTCAAGGCAGCCAGTTCTCTTCTGGCCCAGAGTGTATCTAGAAAAGTTGTCTGGGAGCCAGGGCCTGGAATAGGGGCCTCACAATTCTAACCAGTGCCCTATCCTGCTGTGGCTGGGCTGGGATCCTAGATGCAAGACAAAGTTCTCCCTACTCTTCCCTCTGCTCTCCTCAAACAGAAGACAGGAGTTCTCTTTGAAGCCACAAGCTGTGCAGCCTGGGATTAGGGGAGGGGTGGTGCCAGCACTCCCTTAGCTGACCTGGCTGGTGTCTCAGTATGTCACTTGTCCCCCTAGTCCACTGTCTCTGGGTCTAATTCAGCACCAGGACTCACCTACAAGTTGCAATCCTTATGGCCTAGACTGCCTTTCAAGTTTACTTGGAGACACACAGTGCTGTAGCACGTGGTGGTGAGGCTTGCAGGAACTCAAGTTTAGATCACTGTCTCCCTCCCTTTGCGGGCAGGTCAGCTGAGTTTGGTCTGGGTTTCCTTTCTGCTGTAATAGAACAGCACTTTCAATGCTTCACAGTTGGTGTGTTCTCCCTCCCCCAGTGCCCAGAGATGCCCACTGCTGCTGCCGGGGGTAAGGGAGGGGTGGTGTCTGCGATTCAGGACTTTTTTTTTTTTAATCTCTTCAGTGCTTCTTTCAGCGATATGAATTTAAAACCAGGTACTATGAGTGGTCACTTGATTTTTCATTCTTATGAAGGTGTTTTGTCTGTGTAGACAGCTTGGTGTCCTAGCATTGAGGGACAATCAGTGGAGTTTTCTATTGTGCCATCTTGCTCCACCCTTCTGAAATTATTTGCTTAATTTAGTTTTGGATCATTCATTGCTATGAGTAGAACCAAAACTAATCTTTTTTTTTAACATAGCGAACAGCATGTTGACAAAACTAAGTTTTAAGTGCTAGTTATATACTTAATACTTTCCTGAATTTATTAGCTCTAATAGTTTGTGTGTGTATATCTTTTAAGATTTCCTATCTATAAGATCATATAATCTGCAAATAGTTTTACTCCTTCCTTTATAATTTGGATCCCTTTTATTTGTTTGTTTTTTTCTTGCATAATTGTTCTAGCCAGAACTTTCAGTACTGAATAGAAGGGACAAAAGCAGGCATCATGTATTTTTCCTATACTTAGGGAAAGCTTTTATCCATTCTTCATGGAGTATGATGTAGCTATGTGTTTTCCCTAAATGCTGTTTATCATGTGTTGTAGGTGAGTGATGACTATCTGGGTTGGTGGTGTAGAGATAAAAGAATTTACCAAGACAATTGTAGGTAAAGAAAGGCAGATTTCTTAAAGAAAGTATGAAAACATGTTGTGAGGAGGCAGTGTGCAGGCCAGCAGAAGAGGAGCTGACTGCAAAGAAACAAAGGCTTGCTGGAGATTTTATAGGATGGAACCTGGAAACTTGCATTCTTCTGTCAGCCAGGATGTTTGATAAATTGAGGCATTTTATGGCAAGCAGGAAGTTTGTAAGTCATGTATGTTATTTGTTCAGGAGGGCTATATGTCTTGAGCCATAAAGAAAAACAGACCTATAATTCATTTAATTCCTCTTTTGTTTATATAACTATGAAGAAAGTCATATTTGTAGTTTATTTGTTCTATCTTTTTGCTTTCTCTTGGTCCCGCCAACCTGACTCCTTTTCTCTAATTAGGTCTCTACATCATGTTAAGTAAGTTCCATTCTATTTCTAATTTTTTGAGTATTCTTGTGATTGTCAAATACTTTGCATAAATCAAGATGGTCATTCATTTTCCCCTTCATCTTGTTACTGTGGTGTATTACATTGAAAAATGTTCATAGGTGAGCCACCCTTGTATTCCTGTGATATATTCAACTTAATCATAGTGTATAGCCTTTTTGGTATATTACTTGATTTGGTTTACTAGTATACATTGACCATTTTTGCATATGTTTTCATAGGGAATGTTGGTTTGTGGTTTTCTTGTCTTGAGGTGTCTTTGTCTGGCTTTCATATCAGGGTAATGTTGGCCTCAAAAAATCAGTTAGAAAGTATTTTCTCCCCTTCTATTTCTTGAAGAGTTTGAAAGGGATTGGTGTTCATTCTTCTGCAAATGTTAGGCAGAATTCACCAATGAGACCATCTGGTCTTGGGCTTTTCTCTGTTGGGAGGCTTCTGATTACTGATTCTGTCTTTTTAGGAGAAGTAAAGTGTTTGGAAGGTGTAAACATGTCTACTCTTATAGATATGTTCAGATTTTCTATTTCTTCTTGAGTCAGATTTCAGGGTTTGTGCATTTCTTGCCCATTTCATCCAGGTTTTCTAATGTGTTGGTATACAATTGTCCATAGTATTTTCTTTTAATCCATTTCCTTTTTGTGTGTCCAGGAAAATGCCTTCATTTAACTTCTTATTTTAGTAACTTGAGTCTTCTCTCTTTTTAAAATTGGTCCAGCTTTAAAAGTTTGTCGATTTTGTTGATCTTTTCAAAGAACCAACTTTTGTTTCCATTAACTCACTCAATTGCTTTTCTATTCTCTATTTTATTTATCACTAATCTAATCTTAATTATTTCCTTCCTTCTGTTAGGTTTGCTTTAGTTTGTTCTTTTTTTAGTTCTTTAAGTTACATTATAAGTTATATTATTAACTTGAGATCCATCTTCATTTTTTAAGGTATGGGTTTACAGCTATAATTTCTCTCTGAGTACTGCATTAACTGCACCTTATAAGTTTTATTGTTTGTATTTTTATTTTCATTCATCTCTAAGTATTTTCTAATTTATCTTGTGATTTCTTGTTTAACATATTGGTTGTTGTAAAATGTGCTGTTTAATTTTTACGTATTTGCAAATTTTCCAATTTCTTTCTATTTTTTACTTCTAATTTCATTCCTTGTGGTCAGAGAAAATACTTTGCATGATTTTAATCCTTTAAAAATTCATTAAAATTATTTTGTGACTTAACATATGGTCTGTCCTGGGGAATATTCCATGTGCTTTGATGAAAATGTATATTATGTTGTTTTGGGGTAGAGCGTTCTGTATACATCTTTTATGTTCAATTGATTTATAGTGTTTTCATGTCCACTGTTTACATATAAGATCTTACTGATCTTTTTTTTAATTTTATTATTATTATACTTTAAGTTCTTAGGGTACATGTGCACAACATGCAGGTTTGTTACATATGTATACATGTGCCATGTTGGTGTGCTCCACCCATTAACTCATCATTTAGCATTAGGTATATCTCCTAATGCTATCCCTCCCCCCTCTTCTCACCCCACAACAATCCCTGGTGTGTGATGTTCCCCTTCCTGTGTCCATGTGTTCTCATTGTTTAATTCCCACCTATGTGTGAGAACATGCGGTGTTTGGTTTTTTGTCCTTGCGATAGTTTGCTGAGAATGATGGTTTCCAATTTCATCCATGTCCCTACAAAGGACATGAACTCATCATTTTTTATGGCTGCATAGTATTCCACGATGTATATATGCCACATTTTCTTAATCCAGTCTATCGTTGTTGGACATTTAGGTTGGTTCCAAGTCTTTGCTATTGTGAATAGTGCCGCTATAAACATACATGTTCATGTGTCTTTATAGCAGCATGATTTATAATCCTCTGGGTATATACCCAGTAATGGGATGGCTGGGTCAAATGGTATTTCCAGTTCTAGATCCCTGAGGAATCGCCACACTGTCTTCCACAATGGTTGAACTAGTTTACAGTCCCACCAACAGTGTAAAAGTGTTCCTATTTCTCCACATCCTCTCCAGCACCTGTTGTTTCCTGACTTTTTAATGATAGCCATTCTAACTGGTGTGAGATGGTATCTCATTGTGGTTTTGATTTGCATTTCTCTGATGCGCAGTGATGATGAGCATTTTTTCATGTGCTTTTTGGCTGCATAAATGTCTTCTTTTGAGAAGTGTCTGTTCATATCCTTTGCCCACTTTTTGATGGGGTTGTTTGTTTTTTTCTTGTAAATTTGTTTGAGTTCATTGTAGATTCTGGATATCAGCCCTTTGTCAGATGAGTAGGTTGCAAAAATTTTCTCCCATTCTGTAGGTTGCCTGTTCACTCTGATGGTAGTTTCTTTTGCTGTGCAGAAGCTCTTTAGTTTAATTAGATCCCATTTGTCAATTTTGGCTTTTGTGGCCATTGCTTTTGGTGTTTTAGACATGAAGTCCTTGCCCATGCCTGTGTCCTGAATGGTATTGCCTAGGTGTTCTTCTAGGGTTTTTATGGTTTTAGGTCTAACATTTAAGTCTTTAATCCATCTTGAATTAATGTTTGTATAAGGTGTAAGGAAGGGATCCAGTTTCAGCTTTCTACATATGGCTAGCCAGTTTTCCCAGCACCATTTATTAAATAGGGAATCCTTTCCCCATTGTTTGTTTTTCTCAGGTTTGTCAAAGATCAGATAGTTGTAGATATGCGGCATTATTTCTGAAGGCTCTGTTCTGTACCATTGGTCTATATCTCTGTTTTGGTACCAGTACCATGCTGTTTTGGTTACTGTAGCCTTGTAGTATAGTTTGAAGTCAGGTAGCGTGATGCCTCCAGCTTTGTTCTTTTGGCTTAGGATTGACTTGGCAATGTGGGCTTGTTTTTGGTTCCATATGAACTTTAAAGTAGTTTTTTCCAATTCTGTGAAGAAAGTCATTGGTAGCTTGATGGAGATGGCACTGAATCTATAAATTACCTTGGGCAGTATGGCCATTTTCACAATATTGATTCTTCCTATCCATGAGCATGGAATGTTCTTCCATTTGTTTGTATCCTCTTTTATTTCATTGAGCAGTGGTTTGTAGTATATATATATATATATATATATATATATATATATATATATATACAGTTTCTTTTTCCACTCATTGATGGGCATTTGGTTTAGTTCCATGATTTCACAATTGCAAATTGTGCTGTTACAAACATGCATGTGCAAGTATCTTTTTCATATAATGACTTCAATTCCTCTGGGTAGATACCCAGTAATGTGATTGCTGGATCAAATGGTAGTTCTACTTTTAGTTCTTTAAGGAATCTCCACAGTGTTTTCCATAGTAGCTGTGCTAGTTTACATTCCCACCAGCAGTGTGGAAGTGTTCCCTGATCGCCACATCCATGCCAACATCTACTGTTTTTTAATTTTTTTTTTTTTTTTTGAGAGGAAGTCTCGCTCTTGACCCCCAGGCTGGAGCGCAATAGCACGATCTCGGCTCACAGCAACCTTGGCCTCCCAGGTTCAAGTGATTCTCCTCCCTCAGCCTCCTGAGTAGCTGGGATTACAGGCACCTGCCACCACACCAGGCTAATTTTTGTATTTTTAGTAGAGACGGGGTTTCACCTTGTTGGCCAGGCTGGTCTCAAACTCCCAACCTCAGGTGATCTGTCTCAGCCTCCCAAAGTGCTGGGATTACAGGCATAAGCCACCGTGCCCGGCCATTTTTTAATATTTTGATTATGGCCATTCTTGCAGGAGTAAGGTGGTATCACATTGTGGTTTTGATTTGCATTTCCCTGATTATTAGTGATGCTGAGCATTTTTTCATATATGTTCATTGACCATTTGTATATCTTCTTTTGAGAATTGTCTATTCATGTCCTTTGCCCACTTTTTGATGGGATTTTTTTTTTTCTTACTGGTTTGTTTGAGTTTGTCGTAGATTCTGGATATTAGTCCTTTGTCAGATGTATAGATTGTGAAGATTTTCTCCCACTCTGTGGGTTGTCTGTTTACCCTGCTGACTGTTCCTTTTGCCATGCAAAAGCTCTTTAGTTTAATTAAGTCCCAACTATTTATCTTATTTTAAAAAGTTAACTGTAAAACAGCCTCAGGTAGGTCCTTCAGAAGGTATTGCAGAAGAAGCCATTGTTATCCTAGAAATGTGACTTCGGTCAAGTTACTTTACCCCACTGAGTTTCAGTTTTTTCACCTATAAAATTGGAATAACAATGGAACTACAAAATAAGAATGTAGTTCTGAAATTTAAATGAGACACCTTGTAGAAAGCAAATGGTGGTTGCCGGGCATGGGCATTACATAAGCTGGCCAATAGTGTAGGAAGGTAAGGCCTCAGTGCAAGTTTGTAAAGACATGAAAAATACAATGCAGGGAACAGGGTAGGTTTTTTAGTACAATTTAGAGTAGTTAGATTAAGCAGGAAACTTACCGAGTTACTGTAAAACTGACAATTAAATAATAATAGCTGTTAACTAAGTTTAGAAAGCCAGCCTCTTCTAAGTAATTACTCAGGTTTTCCTTTTAGAAACTGGGTCACCATTATTTAACAAAAGGCAAACAGCATAAGAAATCTTCCTTCTTATATGTCTTTTTCTAAATTATGGAAAGGCTTATTGAAAGTGATTCACAGGCCGGGCATGGTGGCTCATGGCTGTAATCCCAGCACTTTGGGAGGCCAAGGCAGGTGGATCACCAGGTCAAGAAATCAAGACCATCCTGGCCAAGATTGTGAAACCCTGTTGCTGAGACAGGAGAATCGCTTGAACCTGGGAGGCAGAGGTCGCAGTGAGCCGAGATTGAGCCATTGCACTCCAGCCTGGGAGACAGAGTGAGTCTCCATCTCAAAAAAAATAAAAAAATAAAAAAATAAAATAAAAGAAGGTGATTCACTGTGTAGTTTAAAGTTTAAAAGTTTAACCCTTAGAATATGCTTTAAAACAGAGAGAAAATAAATAAAATTATGAAACGAAATGGTATAAATTATAAAGTACCTTTTGAAATCCTTAATGCTGTAATTAAAGAGAAAATATTTTCTTTATGTACAATCTTTTCAAAATACATAATTAGCAAATTAATACTGCATCATCTATCTTGGGCTTGTAATTGAGACATCTGACAATTATATCCGCAAAAAATTTATACACTACCAATTCTATGATTATTGCCTTTGAAAATTAACCACTTTTTCTATGAATCGCACATACACAGCTTCCAAGTGGAACATTGGTTTATAGTCAGCAAGACAAGGTCCAGTCCTGGATCTGCCACTTACTGGCTGTGGAGTCTGGCAAGTGACAACTTCTTTCATCTTGACTGCTTCAATTAGTAAAATGTAATCAAGTTCATTATGTCACTAAAATGAGATAATATAGAGCTTGATAAATAGTACTCAGCAAATATTAACTTGAAAATAAAATGATAACTTCCCTTTTATCCTTTCCTTGTTCAGATCAATCCAAAGGCCACTAAGTGGCAAGAGAAATGAATATGGCAAGGATAGGGGGAATCCTGTGGTTACCCAAATCAGAGTGCTAAAGCCCAAGCAAGGTGAGGATGCTGGACTAGTTAGGGGTAATGGAGCTCAAGTAGAGCAAGAAGAACATCAATGAGAGGAGAAGCCTGGTGTGGGATATTGAAGCCCAAGCAGGTGGGGAAAGCATTGCACAGGGAGTGTGGGATGCAGCAGCAATGACAGACTGGTGACATACAGAAGGCTTGATCAAAAATATATCAAGCCTTCTCACTATTGGAGAAGGAAGTTTCAAATATGGAAGGAGAGAAAACATGAATGATCCCTGTGCTGTTAGATTGGAATTGGAGATATCAAAGTGAACCCATGGTTTTCAATAGGGATATAGAAGTATAGATATAAAAATGTGTTTATGTATGTATATAAGTATATATATATATATATATATATATATATAAACTAGCTCTGTCCATTGAAAACAGGAAGTAACAAGCCCTCAGTAACAATGAGCACACCTGGCTCTGACATCTTTTCTGAAGACCATACTCCGAAACAGGATCCAAGGCTCCTTAGAGAAATGGCTGATCCCAAGTCTAGGGCAGGGAAACTATAAGATGAGCCTGGAACATCTTTGCCAGGAAGTAAAGAAGCACTGAAAGACATGAGAACATAACAAAAAGACTCTTGAAAGAGTTCTCACTTGCAGGGGTCTGACCCGCAGACCCTGAGCCAGCCATGGATGAATGAAGTACACTGACACACAGATATTCTGCTTTGCCAGTCCAGCTGAGTGTCCGAGCCACTTACAGACTCCCTGGAGAGTACTGTAAACAGTTGTGACTGTGGGCCTGACCAGCTAGTGAGACTCGCATTTATTTGGTGAAGATTAATTGACGAAGGCTTGAGTCAACACCACTAGAGGGTAATTGACACTGTGGACTTCCCAAGTAGAAAGCAATTAAGCACCTGCCGTACATCAAAGTTTAGTCTTAAGACCACATGAGTAAACAAGCTAGCTAGATAACTTCCCCACATTCCTTAGTTACTACTTTAACTTATTTAACTAAAGGTAAAGGGACCAGGCCACCTTCAGCCAGATCTATTACTGATGTTATACAAACTCTCAGGCCTTCCAAGAGAGTTTGTGGCTATTACTATAACTATCTTTAATATTTTTCCCACCAGCCTGATTGAACCCCCACACTGAGCATCAAACTCAATAATGAAAGCAACTGATTTTAACCTACTGAATAAAATAGGAACCCGTGAGTCCACACTGAAATAAATAAATGAATGGACAAATTGAAAGTCTGATGAGGAACAGGATATTTGCATAGTCTCAAAGTACCTCCTTACAAAATATTTATTAATTACAAAGGGAAGAAAGAGTAACTTTACAGGGGAGAAGTCAGCAGACACCAATCAGTGACCAAAGTTAACATCACCAGTAATGAGGTGAATCAAAATTGTCACCATTGCTATGATATTCCTATCAAAGATGCAAACCTAAATCTATTCATAAGAAAACATTAGTTGAACTCAAATTGAGAGCTATTCTACAAAATAATTGGCCTGTAATCTTCAAAAGTGTTAAGGTCATAAAGCCCAGGAAAGACTAGGGAACTGTTCCACATTGAAGAAAACCAAACAGATATGACAACAAAATGAAACACATGATGCTGAACTGGATCCCTTCGCTATGAAGGACATCATTGAGAAAATTGAGGAAACTTGAAAGAATTTGAGGATTATATGTTAGTAACCTATCACTGTTAATTTGCTGACTTTGATGGTAATATGGTTATGTAGAAGAATGTTTGCAGGAAACATTCTTGTTTGTAGTGGAATACATAGAAGTAGTCAGGTAAGTTGAATGATCATGTTAGCAACTACACTCAAAAAATTTCAAAAAAAAGTTCTTTTACTATACTTGTAACTTTTTACAACTTTGAGATTGTCTTTAAATACAAAGTAAATGGAAAGCATACAAATGAAAGAGAAAAAATACCAAATCCACTCTGAAAAGAAGGAAAAGCCATGTGAGATTGTTCACATAGGAAAAGGATGATACAATGAAATGAAAGAAAGAATAAATTTTGTAAATCTCGATATTCTCTTAGAAGATAATCATAACAAACATTGTTTTAGAAATGTATGCCTTCTGAGATTCAAATAATCAGTTTCACTGTTAGTATGAATCATAACTTCATTTAATGCAGGAGTGCTTTAAATTTCTTTCCACCATCAGTCAAAATTTCTCGTAAATAAAGGACATGCTGGGGTTATTGTAGAAAAATAGTCTAGCATATCTATGGCTACCCTGCTTCAGCTCATGATGACTAAATAATTGAAAACTGTTCTGTATCACAGAAGGAAAAAAAAGTCTTTTCTACCATGAAAATTAAAAGGCCATTGGTTAAAAGAAAGGCTCTAAACATTAGAGCAGGAGCATCCCGATGATTTGTTTCTAATGAATGAGTAAGGAGTTATGAGCTCCTGGGCAATTGAACCTCTTACATATGCCTGACATTTTCAAATTAAACAAGTGCTGATCATTATCATAGAGGCATGGGCCTTTGAGAAAATTAAGAAGTTTATAAGAATTACATTAAAAATATCTAACAGGGTAAGGAATGAACATTATCACTTGAAGTGAAGAGACATTATCACCATCAAGCATTAAAAAAAAGAATAAGAATAGAGAAGAATAAAGAAAAAAAGAACTCAGAGTCAAGTAGATTCAATGGAGTAAATGGAGAAACATCTCAGGATAATCAGAAAATTAAGACAAAACTTACCTGGTCTGAGGCAACATAAAATATGAAAGCCCTCATAAGTTTATTTTATACTAATCCCACCAATATGCTTGGGAAATGTATGTGTTCCTGCCAATACCTGGAAGACATGCAATGATTCCTGGCTATAAACCAAGGAGAAGAAAAATTACATCAAAATTACAGTCTCCATCAATAAGCTTGAATTGTTTACTAATAATCAGAGGCACTAAAGAGTTCGGAAAGGTCTGGGACGTGTCATAGAGGGAAAAAAGTTGTACTGCTCTACATTTTCTCCCTAAAATGGAAAGAGTAGAACACTGTGGGAGCTCCTGTGGGTGGGAACAAAAATCAGAAAATGAGGCAATACTTTCATTTCTACAACCCTCTTGACAATGCCAGTCCCAGTTCACTGGTCCAATTGTACAGAAACATACTTGAGGGAGATTCTTAATTAGAACATTTTTCTTGAAAAATTTTTGATAGAGAACATTTTGAAATGTATTTTTATTGCTTTCCCCCACTTGATCTTGACTGATTAGATCAAACATACATTAGCTCTGCCAGTGTCCAGGTTTTAGCCCTAACTGGAGAGAGAGAAGGCAGGGAACTTTCTTTGTTTAACAAAGTAAATACTGCCACAAGAAAAAGTGTTTCCTGAAGAAAGAGATGAACAAAATTGCTTTTACAAGGTAGACTTGTTAAGGGCTGCATGGCTGTGTGTTTATTTGGTGTTTTTCCTGGCCTTTTCAACAAACTTTGGGAATCTGGCTCTGAAGTTTGTGCTTCCCACCATCCATGGTCCACCCCCTCTTCTGGAATGTTTCCAATTGGACACCTAAGAATTCATGTAGGGAGAATTGTTTCTCCTGCTCTTTCTCCTGACAGAAATTACTGACCTTGCTGGTTTTCTATCAAAAGAAAAAAAATTCTTTCACATGAATCTAGTAGTTGGGTAACATTTCTTTAAGATTATATAAACAAAATAATGGTTTTGCAGGTGCTAAGAATTCTGAGAAGCAATGAGAAGATTTCTCATCTACCTCAACATATTCCAAGAATGAGATGTTCTTCCATGATTTGATGACCAAGAGATTGTGTTTTCTAAAGCTTGAAGTAGAAGTTTTAAAATATATTTTGAGGCATTTTCACTTTTCGCTTCTAATGTTAATCTATTTTAACCTTGTGTATTAAGATTCACCAGAGAAACAGAACCAGTGGTATATCCTCTTGGTTCTTCAATAAATCTCCATATTTATTAAGCGAGAGAAAAAGAGAGAGACAGAGACAGAGATTAATTATGGGAATTAGCTCATGTGATTACAGAGGCTGAGAAGCTCTGCAACCTGCCATCTGCAAGTTGGAGAATTTGGAAAGCCAGTGGGTAATTTAGCCCAAGTGTGAAGATCAGAGAACCAGAAATTCTGTCCTCCAAGAGTGGGAGAAGATGGATGTGCCAGCTCAAGAAAAGAGAACAAATTTGCCTTTCCTCCACCTTTTTGTTCTATTCGGGTCCTCATTGGCTTGGTTGATGGACTCTCTAACTACCACATTGGTGAGAGTAATCTACTTTACTCAGCCTACCAATTCAAATACTAACCTCTTCTGGAAACATCTTCACAGATACACCCAGAAATAATGTTTTACCAGCTATCTGGGCATCCTTCAGCCCAGTCAAGTTAACACGTAAAATTAATCAGCACATTCCACCTCTTCTGTTCAAATTTTCATTACCCAGTTTTAGGGAGAAAATTGCTCTGGTACCTAGCTAAACTCTGAGTTAATAGAAATATTTCGGCCAGGTGCAGTGATTAAGTCTGCCATTTTATTTGCTATTGTGTTAATTCTTGTCTGTTTTTTCAGGTGTCCTAAGCTTCTATTTTATATGTAGCTTTGGATGCCTGAGCTCTGTCTGATCATTAAAGCTGCTTTTGTCACATTCGGCCTTTCAGAATAAAATAGAGCCTCTCAGAGGGCAGAGCTACTTCCTACCCTCTCCCTAAGTTTAGAGATCCCTTTAGATTGGCAGGAATCCATAGCCCTTGCCAAAAAGAAATATTTTTTTCAGAATGCATAGCCTATTTTCTCCAAACAATTGCTTTCCTTGTGCTGCAGCACTGTAAGTGAAAGAGTCCCATTTTCAGAATTTAAAAAGCTTGACTAAAGTTAAAAGGATGCATTCCCCCATTATTCCATACAGCTAAGCTTTGGTAAGCATCAGTGAAAACCTCTGACTCTTAGAAGTTTTCTAGAGCTCTTTTCTGGGTGACTTTTTCTTCTTTTCCACTACCTCATTTTCTTCTTAATGTGATGACTGAGTTCTGTGTGCCTCCATACTTAAGCTACTGGTTTTTATTGAGGTTTTCCCATGACCCTAACATCCTAACTTGATGTTTCTGAAGAGAATATTACCAAAACATTGCATTTTATCCAAAAACATTCTCTGAGAGGCTATTTCTGAGGTAAAACATTTAATTAAAATATGTATTTCATCACACACACACACACAAAGTGATCTGAGTAAAATATGAGAAGACAAAGTAACTCCCTGAAATTAAAACATATTTAGGGATATCATTTATGTTTCTCCCCAGTCCATATGCTGCTTGGGTACAGTGTCCTCCCTATTCCATCTCCTTAGCTCACATTCTGGTTATTCACCTTCCTGGTCTCTGTTTTTCGCCTTTTTTCCTCACTCCCCCCACCCCTCTTTCTAATGGCTACCATGTCATCTCCCCTTACCCAATAATGTTTATTCTTTCGAATAACTTTTTTTTTTTTTTGAGACAGAGTTGCCCTCTGTCACCCACACTAGAGTGCAGTGGCACCATCTTTGCTCACTGCAACCTCCGCCTCTTAGGTTCAAGTGATTCTCCTGCCTCCCAGCCTCTCGAGTAGCTGGGATTACAGGCACCCACCAGCACACCTGGCTACTCATTCTTTAGAATTCTTAACCCATTCATGCAATTGTGAAAAAACTCTCTCATTCCCCTATCAGCTTACCCTGTGTATTAGCTTCCTGTGGCTGCTGTAACAAATGACCACAAACTTGGTGGCTTAAAACAACAGAAATTTATACTCACGCAGTTGGATGCCAGGAGTCCAAAATCAGAGTGTCAGCAGGGCCACACTCCTCTGGAGGCCAGGGGATGATGTACTTCTTACCTCTTCCATCTTCTGGTGGCTACAAACTTGCCTTGATTTGTGGCACATCACTCCAGTCTCTGTCTCCATGGTTACATTGCCTCTTTCTCATCTCTGTGTGTCAGTCCTTTGTGTGTCTTTTATAGGGACTCTTGTCACTGGGTTAGAACCCACTCAGATAATCCAGGATCACCTCCCCATCTGGAGATCCTTAACTTAATGACATCTACAAAGACCCCCCCCCTTTTTTTTTCAAAGTAACATTCACAGGTTCTGGGATTTAGGAAGTAGACATAATTTTGGGGGGGCCACTATTCAATCCATTACTCTGAGACAGTATAGTTATCCCTTTGGAAAGTGATAAGCTCCTTGCAACAAAATGGAAAGATGTGGTTCACTTAGCTTAACTTCCCATAAATTCAAAATAATTTAGTACCAAGTATGGAAAAGAAAAACTAAAGAGCAATCAACTCCCCTTATGCCCAGAGATTCTATAGATCATTCTTTGACCAAGTGCCACTCAATTCCTAGAACACAAAATATCTTCATTTTTAGAGTACGCATCAGTTCTTTATTATACATGACCCAAACAATTGCTACGTAGAATGAGACAACAGCATTCATACTGAACTTTTCCTAACAACAACAACAACAACAAAAAGTAACTATGTTTTCTGAGGTGCAAATCTTGATTAAAGGTAAATAGAAGCATAAAGGGCTCCAACAGTAGAAATTCTAAAGGCACTCATAACTATTTTAAAATTCAGAGGCCGGGCATGGTTGTTTGCATCTGTAATCCCAGCACTTTGGGAGGCCAAGATGGGAGGATTGCTTGAGACCAGGAGTTCAAGACCAGCCTGGTCAACATAGTGAGACCCCATCTCTATAAAAAGAATATATATATATAAAATAAAGAATGTACTTATACCATTATTATGAAATTTGTTGTCGAAATGAAAAATTACTAAAACTGTTTTAATGACGTATCTATGATTTTTCTCTCCATTGGCCTGTGTCTTCATTGACACTGAATTTCAATCACAGCTAAACTCTTATTGTGCAGTAATATTATAATCTGTTTCTTTCATTAATATGCTAAGACACAACCTGAGAAGAAAGACTGCTCACTAAAGTAAAATAACTTTAAGAAAAAATATAAATACAAGGGTAATTAAGTTATTTGAATTAGAATTCTATGCTATTTCCTAATTTTTCCTCAGACTGTTATAACCATCTCTTACCCTCCCCAACTGCAATCCTCTTTGTCCTTTCCACTTTCCTTTTATTGCCTTCTGAATTTTTCCCCAAGATGTTTGGTTGAAACCCATATAGCGAAACCAATCAAGCCAATGTGCCCCACCCATATATAATTTTTTACGGTAGTGCTAATGATCTTCCTTTGTTTTTAGGTAACATTTAAGCACTGAGTACTTATTACAGGCTCTCTGAAAGTGTTCTAGATTCTGTTTAAACCCCTCAGCAGCACTATGGAGGCAAATATGATCCCCCCTTTTACAAACGAGGACAATGAAACTCTTAAACATTACTTTCTAAAGGGAACACGCTGGTGGCGCCAGATGGGAATTTGGTCTGCTTGGCTTCAAAATTAAATGATTCTCTCTATAACTATAGCTGTCCAGCTTTAAACGTAGATACAATAATTTTTGTAATTTTTAAAAATAAAGTTATAGACCTGCTAAACAGAAACATGTAAATCTTTATGGGAACTGAAGAGCCTTTCATTTGCTTTAATTAAATACCTTGTGTGATTTGAACAATTTCAAAGTTGCATTAGTGCAACTTGGCCTTAAAAATTTCAAAGGAAATATTATCATTGTCATTTCATTTCACAGTCTCAGTTCCATTCTCTCTCTTTAGCAAGAATTATATAAGGGCCTAATTAAAGTTTTAGCTTACTGAAAGATTTTTAATGTTTTTTGCGCACTTAAAAGTTTAGAAAGCAATTTCTGTGAGGAATTAAAACTTAAAAATTGAATATTTTGTGTTTTATTAAATAATTGTGGATTCATTATGAAACATTTTCTAAAAGGAACTTAATATAGAAGAGACACAAGTTTTATACTTGTTCTAAGGCTGATCCTACAGGATAACAGTAAGGAAATTACTAATCTCATTACTTCAGTGATTTTTAAAATCCCACATCATTAGGGGCATAGACCATTGGTGTTTTTACATTATTGGCCATCTTATAATTACTACTATTGAGAGCCTCTTCTAAGTCAGACATTAACCAACGACCTTACTTATATTACCTCATTTAATTCTCCCCATGCTCTAGTAGTTATTATCACCATTTTACAGGTATAGAAACTGAAGCTCATTATTGTTAATAATAGATCACATTTTACTATATTTTATCTTTTCACTTTGCATTCATGACCCCATTTAATAATCATAACAATCCTTTGAAGTAGGTATAATTATTTTCACTCGTATTTTACAGATGAAGAAATTGAGGCTCAAAGAGTTTATGTTATTTGCTCACGATCACAAAGCCAAGAAATAGTGAAGGTGCTTGCTCTTAGTGTCTGGTTATAGTGTTTCCTGGAAAGGGAAGGAGGATGACAGCCACAGCCAACCTGTAATGCAAAGTATGACTTCTTCCCCACCCCCAGAGAAGATAGGGGCGGAGGTGAGGTAAGTCATGATTAGCGACCTTCAAAATGTTCAGACATTTCCCAAGAAAAAGGAAGTTGATCTCTTCAGTGTGGCCTCAAGAGGGCAGAACCAGCATCCCTGAATCCTTAATCCCACTCTCACCGAAGGAAGAATTCTAACAAAACAGCTAATAAGGGGTGGCTTCAGCGAGAAGTGAACCTCCTTTTCACTGGCACGTGGCTCTCAGACTTTAACCTGTTTGTTGAGCACTTACGGATTGTTTTTGCGAAGCAGATACTGAAGACCCACTTCCAGAGATTCTCGGTCAGTACGTCTGATGCAGGGCCCTGGAAGCTGCATTTGTGAGCAAATGCTCCTGTGCAAATCTGACACAAGCAGTCCAGGATCCCACAGGAGAAATACTGAAAAGGCAACAACTGGCAACCTGCATTATACGGGATGTTGGACTGCATGAGCCCTATCTTATCTCTACAGTCTCTGAAACCAGAACTGGGAACATAAAATCTTGATCTGCTAGGAATTTTGTAGGACTGACTCTCACAACTTCGGCAGGCTAACCCCTCCATTTGAAAAAAAAGTTATATCGCCATCTGGTGGACTGCCTAAAAGTTATTCAAACTCACCCTAAAAGCATGGAATGATTTTCTCATTTAATTCGGATACACTGCACACTTCACAGACCAGGAATCAAGACTCAGAATTCTGAGTTCAGAAAAGTCTAGGCCACGTAGAGCCTGGGTCTCACACCCACCGGTTCCCAGTCTACTACTTCTCATGGGCTTGAATTGCTTGCTCAATCACAACGTTTTCCAGGTTTTCCTTTGGCAGACAGTTAAAAGAAGATTTAAGTCCCAGACAGCTATCACAGTGAAACAAAGTTCCCAAATACTTCAGTGCAATATTTCTCAAAGGACAGCAAGTTGCCTTAAAAATGCAGAATTCTTGGCTCCGTCATAGACCCACTGAAATAGAATTTTTGCAGATAAGGACCAGAATTTTGAGTGGTGGTGGGTGCCTGTAGTCCCACCTACTTGGGAGGGTGAGGCAGGAGAATGGCCTGAACCCAGGAGGCGGAGCTTGCAGTGAGCAGAGATCGCGCCACTGCACTCCAGCCTGGGCGACAGAGCGAGACTCCGTCTCAAAAAAAAAAAAAAAAGCTCCTCAGGTTATTCTGGTGCATACTAAAGTTTGAGAACCATTGCCTTTGAGAAAAAACCCTGGATTTGTGGATGGAAAGGAAGAAGCTTTCCATCTGCAAATTAAAAATAATCCTTATTAGTGACAACTAATACTAAATGCTATTACTGAAACTAAAAGGAAATAAGACTTGCTGTTGGGAGGTAGTACTACAAATTTATTTCCAAACATGTTTATCATGAAATGGATGGCTACATAATATAAACAGCTGCATGTACATTTCAGGTGGATCCCGTTACACTTTAACACGTACGCACAGGAGTGTGCACACACGTACACACAATCTCCCAAACTGCATTCCCTTGGACTAGGTAGATATGTATAGAGGCATGCCATTAGAATGTTTCCAAAGACACATATTTGGTTGAAAACAGAAATCAGATTAAGCCAGTTACATTTGAGGTATAACAGCAAAAATTACCCCTGTAAGAAGAAATGGAACGAAATACCAGCAAAATAATTTTATTAGTGACAAATTGACAATATATGTATTCATGATTTTGTTATAGATAATTGTTTTGGGTTGGTGCAAAAGTAATGCAGTTTTTACCATTCTAAAAGTAATGGCAAAATCTGCAATTTTTTTGGTGTTGAGAAGGTGCAATTTTGTATTTTGCTTTTTGTTGACTACCAATATAATAGATAGTGCTCGGTTGCCGTGTTTTATTTCATTGTTTGTACCATATTTACCAGATCATTCCTTTATGTCTGTATAAATATTACAATTGTTTCTCTTTTTTTCTTCTAGTAATTATCAAACTAGTTGGTTATTTCTGGAGTTGGAGTTGGGGAGCGGGAAGTTTGGAAGAAATGTTATTAATGATCTTTAGTTGTTACAAAAAATAGTGTTCTGATTTACCAAACATCCTTTTCTTCCAAAACGTTACTTCTGCTACCTTCAGTAAATGTTAAATATAGAAAGATGAAATGACATGTATTGGGAGCAGATGGAAAATATGTTCATGTATTGTTCTTACCTATAAGCACACATATATTCTTTACATTTTTAATGTAAATCATCTCACACAACTAATATAAGCACTAATTTCAATAGATACAATTTTTAAACTCTGTTATATATTATCAGACCCCTTATTTTTCAAAGAAGCCAACAAAACACTATACATTTTCTAACTCAACTATCTCACTTTTTTGTTTGTTTGTTTTTTTAGTAGAGACAGGGTTTCACCATATTGGCCAGGCTGATCTCGAACTCCTGACCTCAAGTGATCCGCCTGTGTTGGCATCCCAGAGTGTTCATTATTCTTATAGTATTGTTTCAGCAATACTATAAGCAAAGTTCTCATTCTGTCGCCACCAGTAGACCTCTCTGAGCTCTCCTTGAGGCCACCAGTTCCTTGCCATCTCTATTGCTAGAAGACCATCGGCCTCCCATTAACAGACTTCTTCTGTAATACTGGATCACATGATGGACTTAGAAGTAGAATTGCTAGGATAATAATTGATAGGAATTAATAGATTTTTCTTCCATCTGGATCAATTAAGGTATACTCTGGCAAATGGAAATTAAACATGCTTGCTTTATTTATTTATTTATTTATTTATTTATTTAGAGCCAGAGTCTCGCTCTGTTGCCCAGGCTGGAGTGCGGTGGCGCAACCTCGGCTCAGTGCAACCTCCGCCTCCCAGGTTCAAGTGATTCTCCTGCCTCAGCCTCTCGAGTAGCTGGGACTACAGGCGCCTACCACCATGCCCAGCTAATTTTTGTACTTTTAGTAGAGAGGGGGTTTCACCACGTTGGCCAGGCTGGTCTCGAACTCCTGACCTCTTGACCTCCCAAAGTGCTGGGATTACAGGCATGAGCCACCACGTCCAGCCTAAACATGCTTTAATATGGGGAATTGTGTGCTTAAAATCATTAAAAGGATTGGGAGAGCACAGAAGGCAGGGGTTACCAGAATTCCTTCCACATCAACACTGCAGAACAGGCCATCCTGGGGAGCTACTACTTCCGTAACAAGTGGGAAGCTAGGGAACAAGAAAGCCACAGCCTTGGCTGTGGGCTGCAGGACTGTCCCACCTCAACTGAGATCCAGGCATGAGAAAGCTGCGGGCTTGGCTCCAGATTGTGTTGCAGCTTTGGAATTCACACCAGTGTTGTGATTGTCTCACACCCTGTCCTAGCTCTCCCAGCTGAACTGGGTTCCAAACTAAAACATGGTATGCGTGCATCTGAACAACAAAGCCTAAATCACGTTTGAATCTCTATCAAGTGTAGTTACAGAAACACAGGTTTTTACTTTCACTGTAGTTTGTTGTTGTTGTTTTACTTTCCAGCCTCTGCCATCCAGGAAGGCACGCCAGAAAAACAGTTGGAAGAGATGCTGAGCAAACCTATCAGAATCTTATGACATTTAACAATCCCCTTGCTATGGTCCGAATGTTTGTGTCCCTGCAAAATTCATATGTTGAAACCCAACCCCCATGGTGATGGCACTAAGAGGTGAAGCCTTTGGGAGGTGATGAGGTCATGAGGACTCTGCTCTCACGAATGGGATTAGTTTCCATGTAAAAGAGGCCTGAGGGAGCTTGTTTGTCTCTTCCACCATGAGGATACATAGAAAGTACCATCTATAGGTCGGGCACCGTGGCTCATGCCTGTAATCCCAACACTTTGGGAGGCCGAGGCAGGCCGATCACCTGATGTCGGGAGATCGAGACCAGCCTGACCAACATGGAGAAACCGCATCTCTACTAAAAATACAAAATTAGCCAGGCATGGTGGCGCATGCCAGTAATCCCAGCTACTCGGGAGGCTGAGGCAAGAGAATCGCTTGACCCCGGGAGGCGGAGGTTGTGGTGAGCCGAGATCGCACCATTGCACTCCAGCCTGGGCAACAAGAGCAAAACTCTGTCTCAAAAAAAAAAAAAAGTACCATCTATGAGGGACAGGCTCTCACCAGACACAAAACCTGCATGTGCGTTGAACCTCCCTGTCTCCAGAACTGTGAGCAGTAAATTTCTGTTGTTTCTGAATTACCAGTCTCAGGTATTTTGTTTGTTAGAGCCACCCAAATGTACTAAGACAGAAACCCCCTTCACCATTTCCCCCTGATGCCCTCCTCTAACTCTTACCTCTGTATTACAGTGCTACTCCTGGAAAGGTTTCTGTTCTCACTGTCTCAACTTCCTAACCTCCCACTCATTTCTTAACCTACAAAATACTATTAGGGCTGGGCATGGTGGCTCATACCTGTAATCCCAGCACTTTGGGAGGTGGAGGTAGGTGGATCACTTGAGGTCAGGAGTTCAAGACCAGCCTGGCCAATATGGTGAAACCCCATCTCTACTGAAAAAAAAAAAAAAAAAAAAAATATATATATATATATATATATATATATATATATAATTGCACCTCTGTTGAAACACCTCATATCATAGGACCTATCCAATCTCTCTTTTTTCCCCTTCTATTCTCCTTCCCCTCCTATTTAGTGTCTTCCAAGTTCTGCATTTAGCATCTCACTCTTCTAAGTCTGTATATTCTGATCCTATCTACTTGTACACCATTATCTACCATAGGGGTTAATCCCCCATACCCTAATATCAGACATAACATCTTTCCCAGGAATAGACTCAGATCTCCAACTGCATCCTGAATGTGTCCACCTGAATATCACAAGCACCTCAAATGCAACATGTCCAATACGAAATTCATGGTCTTATTTGTTATTCTTTGAATCTGATATTCAAAATCTGTTCTTCTCCTCTGCACTATCTGTGTGTAACCTACACAACTTCACCCATGTGCTGAAGCTAGAGCACTGGAAGTAAATTTGATTCTTCTCTTCCCTTTTCTGTTACTATATTCAAACTGTCTCGAAGGCCCATACATTCAGTGTAAGGCTTTTACCTGAGTTCTGAGTTTAACAGTTGCTCTTTAAAGAAAGACCTCAGACATGCACATTCTAGCACTTTATTGGAACTTGGTTGTGTACATCAATGAGATCACATCAAAGTAAAAGCAGCACTTTCACACAATAATATCCCGATATCTGTGCTATCTTCTTACATAATTTAATAAATCCCAAGATGCTCCTGATTTTGGTACTGAAGAGCTTGAGTGGTCCAGAAATATCTCTACATAAATATAAATCATCACATCTAAAATAACCATCATTGTTTTAGTAGGTCCCAAAAGTCCTGGGAACACCTCTTAAAATATAATTGCCGTAGGCTGGCTGCAGAGCTGGTGGGAGGGAGTGAAGGGGGTACACGTGGAGCTAATTACAGCAGGAGCTGGGCAGAGGGACACACACAAGGGGATGGGGGCCAGAGATCCTGAAAGCTGGGCAGGGAACTCAGTCACCCTGCATTTTCCAACATTGCTTGAGTGTCAAAGCTAACAGATGTGAGAGTCCAGTGCAGAAAGAAGCCCATCACCCCAACTCCCTTGGCAGTGCCCAAAGATGGCACAGCCTTCCTTCAGATTACACAGGGGCAGAGATTCTGGAATAGAGAAGGTTCTGGAAAGCTCTACCCATCATCCTCCAAACTGAGAAAACATGAAGGAAGATGAAGGAATGGCACCTTAAAGAAAATAACTTTGGGCCAAAGTGCTGCTGGCCCCTTGGAATGGGGACAGGGTGCTCTTGGCTTGGTTTGACCTGAGGGGCACTGGCAAAGTCTGCTCTGCCCCCAGTATCTCCCTCACCACCTTTAAGGCCATCATCAGCAATTAGGTTCTTTGGTTCTAGAAAGCTTCTCAGCACTCAGCATAACACCCTTATATCTGTGGTAGCTTTACTGCTCACAAACAGCTTTCACATCCACTAAGTCAGGTGGTTCTCACATCCCTATGAGGTAGAAAGGGCAGGGATCACCATCCCCATTTGAAAGATAAGGAACCTGGAACTCAGAGAGTTAGGTCCCTTGACCAAATTCACACAGCTGGCTCGTGGCAGAATCAAAACCAGAACTCAGGTCCATGCCCCAAAGTCCCTCCTGCTTCTTCTTTGAAGACAGGAAGAGGCTGGGGACGGGATGCCTGTCCTCATCCCTCACCCGGCCCTCTTGGGAGGCTCTCAAACAGCCCCACTGAGGATCGGATGAGTCCGCATGCGATAGATGATTACTGCAGTGGCTGGGCACAGCAACAACGAGGTCATGATGACAATGGTGGCCAGGATGATGAGGACAATAACCCAGATATCCAGGATGTGCTTGGGAAGCACGACTTCCATGGGGACTTGGCTGACTGCATCCATGTTGCTTCACTCTGCAATAGACAAGAAAGGAAGATCACTGTTGTGTACTCTGTCCCTGCCTCCCTGGTTAGAAGGAAACCCTCAGGAGTCAGAAGCCTGGGTCACTTACCAGATATGTAAACTTTAAGGTTCCCTGATTAGTAATTACAATGGCTTCATTTACTGAGGGCTTCCTATTGCCAGACCTGTGCTAGACACTTTATGTCTATTAACACATTCAGTCCTTACTTGAACCACTGGCCCTATAAGGCAGGGACTTTAATTATTGTTTTCTATTTCTTGGCCTTTACCTTCTGTTACACCCATTTTACAGATGACGACTCTAAAGTCTTAAAACACAAGATGTCATTAATTTGACCAAGAACGTGAACCCAGATGGGTGGGACTCCAAAGCCTTCCTGCTTAACTATTAAGCTACCATGCTACCAGTCTGTTCTCTCATCTGTAAAATGAGAGATGCATTGTTTTGTTCCTATACCCCTTCTCCCATTCTCCCCTTTCTGGGGAGAACCTACCTATTCTGTATGGTTTCGTTGGGACACTGACCTCAGCACAGGGATGGATATGTGCCCCAGAGTTGACCATTATAAATCTCCATAACCACAAATCAGAGTTAGGAAAGTGGCCCAGGCTAGGTCAACCAAAGTCTTCCCCACAGAGCTTTTATGCACAAGCTCTTGGGAAAGATGATCCTTTCTCCTGGGATTGCTAAATTGAAAGGATGTGAGTCTGGAGAAAATTGGCCTGAGGCTATCTCTCCCAAAAGTGGTGAGCCTGTCCTAGAGCTGGAAAGACAGATGGAGCCTCAGTGACCTCATGTGAGCACCTGAATCCAGCCAAGACTGATGCCATCTGCAACTCTAGACATCCCAGACATATGAGCCAATAATTCCCTGTTTTTGCTTAAGCAGTGTCCACTTGGTGTCTTTCACTGGCAGCTAAGAGTTCAGATGCATAAGGATGTCAATCAGCTGTTTCCAATCGTGTTCAATTCACTGAATCCTTAGTGTCTTAGTCATTTTTTAACAGCACCCTAGGTCAAAATAAATACTGAGCAGTTCCATTTATTAAGTAGTTAGGCTCAAACAATTTATTTATTTATTCCTTTTTAATTTTTCCATAAGTTACTGGGGTACAGGTGGTATGTGGTTACATGAGTAAGTTCTTTAGTGGTGATTTGTGAGATGTTGGTGCACCCATCACCCATGTATACACTGCACCATATTTGTAGTCTGCCCCTCTCCCACCCTTCCCCCCAAGTCACCAAAGTCCATATTATCATTCTTATGCCTTTGTGTCCTCATAGCTTAGCTCCCACATATCAGTGAGAACATACGATGTTTGGTGTTCCATTCCTGAGTTACATCACTTAGAATAATAGACTCCAATCTCATCCAGGTCACTGCAAATGCTGTTAATTCATTCCTTTTTATGGCTGTGTAGTATTCCATCGTGTGTCTATCTCACAGTTTCTTTATCCACTTGTTGATTGATGGGCATTTGGGTTTGTTCCATGATTTTGCAATTGTGAATTGTGCTGCTATAAACATGTGTGTGCAAGTATCTTTTTCGAATAATGACTTCCTTTGGGTAGGTACCCAGTAGTGGGACTGCTGGATCAAAAGGTAGTCCTACTTTTAGTTATTTAAGGAATCTCCACACTGTTTTCTATAGTGGCTGTACTAGTTTACACTCCCACCAGCAGTGTAGAAGTGTTCTTTGTTCACCACATCCACACCAGCATTTACTGTTTTCTGATTTTTTTTTTTTTATGGCCATTCTTGCAGGATTAAGGTGGTATCGCATTGCGGTTTCGATTTGCATTTCCCTGATCATCAGTGATGTTGATCATTTTTTCATATGTTTTTGACCATTTGTACATCTTCTTTTGAGAATTGTCTGTTCATGTCCTTAGCCCACTTTTTGATGGGATTGTTTGGTTTTTTCTTACTGATTTGTTTGAGTTCGTTGTAGATTCTGGATATTAGTCCTTTGTCAGATGTATAGATTGTGAAGATTTTCTCCACTCTGTGGGTTGTCTGTTTACTCTGCTGACTGTTCCTTTTGCCATGAAAAAGCTCTTTAGTTTAACTAGGTTCCAGCTATTTATCTTTGTCTTATTGCATTTGCTTATGGGTTCTTGGTCATGAAATCCTTGCCTAAGCCAATGTCTAGAAGAGTTTTTCCAAAGTTATCTTCTAGAATTTTTATAGTTTCAGGTCATAGAGTTAAGTCCTTAATCCACCTTGAGTTGATTTTTGTATGAGATGAGAGATGAGGATCCAGTTTCGTTCTGCTACATGTGGCTAGCCAATTATCCCAGCACCATTTGTTGAAAAGGGTGTCACTTCCCCATTGCATGTTTTTGTTTGCTTTGTTGAAGGTCAGTTTGCTGTGAGTATTCGGGTTTATTTCTGGGTTCTCTATTCTGTTCCATTAGTCTATGTGCCTATTTTTATACCAGTACCATGCTATTTTGGTGACTATGGCCTCATAGTGTAGTTTGAAATCAGGTAGTGTGATGCCTCCAGATTTGTTCTTTTTGCTTAGTCTTGCTTTGACTATGTAGGCTCTTTTTTGGTTCCATATGAATTTTGGAATTGTTTTTTCTAATTCTGTGAGGAATGATGGTGGTATTCTGATGGGGATTGCGTTGAATTTGTAGATCGCTTTTGGCAGTATGGTTATTTTCACAATACTTATTCCACCCATCCATGAGCATGGAATGTGTTTCCATTTGTTTGTATCATCTAGCAGTGTTTTGTACAAGGAAAACTACAAAATGCTGCTGAAAGAAATCATAGACGACACAATCAAACAACTTAATATGTATTTATGGCCTAACAACTTAGTAGCTGTTTGAAAAAAAAAATACATGCAAACTGAAAAAAAAAAGTTTTTATTTCATTCTTAACTAGTTACTAATGGAATATATGCACCTGCTGGACACTGTGTAACTTTTCAAACTTTGGAATAATATTGGACAATGCCATCCTCACTTATTATTCCACATTAATTTTTGCCCAGTACTTGCCATACCACGCAGCCACCAAAAAATCAACTTCAGGCTGGGTACAGTGGCTCACGCCTATAACCCCAACACTTTGGGAATCCAAGGTGGAAGGACTGCTTGAGCCTAGGAGTTCAAGACCAGCTTGAGCAATATAGTGAGATTTTAATTCTAATTTAATCTAATTTAATTCTAATTAGATTGGCATGGTGGCTTGTACCTGTAGTCCCAGCTACTTGGGAGGCTGAGGTGGAAGGATTGCTTGAGCCCAGGAGGTCCAGGCTACAGTGAGCCATGATGACACCACTGCACTCCAGCCTCGGTGACAGAGCAAGACCCTATCTCAAAAAAATTTTTTTAATCAACTTCATAAATTATAACATTAACAAAAGGCGTGTAGTAAGATTAGTGTTAAACTGTGAACTATCTTAAGCTAGTCATTTGTAAAGTGTCTGAGAGATGTTGTCAAATATCACTATTTCTGTCAAAAATCTTAAAAATCCTGCAGCACTCCCCTCCTTCTAGTGAGTTCACTGGGGTTCCCAGGACACTTCAGTGCACAGCTTGGGAACCATCAATGTAATACATTCCCTGCCCAGAGGGCGCAAGGCTGGAACTATCTCCTGCAGTTCCTTTCAAATGTAAGATCGATAATTCTGTGATTCTAGGTTCCAAGCAAAATTCCTAATTGCAATCCTATTTCCTATTCTTATCTAATCACTAACTTTTCCTTTCTAATGCCCTTGGCTCCATGTCCACTGTTGCCACCCTAAGTAAGGTATTGATCACCATACCCAAAGGAGAGTACCCAAGAAATACATACAAGGATGTTACTTTCTGCATTATTTGTTAAGGCAACAGACACAACAAGTGTCCACTAATAGTAAAATAAAGAAGGGTATATCTATATAATGGGATGCCATGCAACAATTTTCATGTGTTCATTCACTCACCCATTCATTCATTTAACAAGTATATAGTATTTACTCCACATCAATCATTGTTCCAAATGCATTACAAATATTAATTTACTTAATTAATACAGCTACTATGAAAAAACAGAATGGAGGTTCCTCAAATAACTGAAAATAGAGTCACTATATGATCTCAGTAATCTCACTTCTGGGCATATAACCAAAGGATTTGAAATCAGTATATCAAAGAGATTTCTGCACTCCCATGTTTATTTCAGCATTATACACAAGAGCCAAGTTATAGAATAAACCTAAGTGTCTATTAACCATGAATGGATAGAGATAATGTGGCATATACTCAATGGAATATTATTTAGCCTTAGAAAAGAAGGAAATTAGTGCCATTTGTGACAACATAGATGAACATGAGGACTTTATGCTAAAGGATATAAGCCAGGCACAGAAAGACAAATATCTCAAGTTCTCATTTATATATGGAAGATAAAAATATCAGACCCATAGAAGCAGAAAGCAAAGCCTCTGGTAGTTACCAGAGGCTGGAAGGTGGGGGGAATGGGGAGATATTGGTCAAAGGGTATTATGTTTCAGTTAGGCAGGAGGAATAAATAAGCACTGAGATAAAAAAATTAATTTATTTAATAGTCATTTAAGAGGAATCTGATCTGTAGTGAGCTCCAAAAGCTTTAAGTGGAAAAAATAAAAATAAAGTGCAGAACAGTGTGTATAGGATGATTCCTTTGGTTCAGATTTTGTAGAATTAAGTAGGTAAATAGGTGAGGATATATACAGGAAAATTACTTTCTGAGTGTACTCTCGAGAAAGTGTTAATAGCGGTTACCTTTTCGGGAGCTGGACTAGGAATAAGAGGTTTTGCTTTTCATTCTTCATTCATAAAACATGATTTTATGCCATTTGAATTTTCTCAACATGAGCATTTATTACTTCTAATTTTTTATTCCAACTGGGTTAAGGGGACAAAGAGGCTTTTTTTGTTTTTGTCTTAATAATTCTCCATCTTAAAAAGTAAAAACACACACATACAATTTTAAAATCAAATAAAATTAAGAGATGAGACTAGATCAGTAGTCACCAAATGCCATATACCATGGTAAGTGACCTTAAGACAGTATAAAAGAACACCAATTTCTGGGTCTCAATCCATACATACTGAATTAGATTCAAAGGGGATGAGGAGGAGCCCTTTTTTCCCATTGTCCAGGTGATTCCAACGTGCAGCCAGATTTGGGAACCTCTGGACTCAACAAATCTTTAAGACTCCTAAGGCATTTTCTGGCATTAAGATTTGGGAATTGATTCCCAGGTGCTCTGCAGCCAGGCTGGGCAGATCTGGGCAAGTTCCCAGATGAAGGAGAAGCCTCTGACAAAGCTCCCCAGGGCCATAGGATTATCTGCCGAGCTTGCAGAGGAGACAGAAGCACAGGCTGGCCCTGTCTCGGCCTAGGAAATGGAGTAACTTTCTCCAAGGTCTAAGACACAGAAGCATGAGTCACAGGAGACTGAAACGGTTAGAGGACTGGGGGCGGGATAAATCATTCTTTGCGGTCTCCTGACTACATCAACAGCTAGCTGCCTTAGACTAAGGGAACCCCACAAGAGCCCTTTCCTGTAAACCCATTAACATCAAACAGTCTTCTTGACTTCAAATGCCAGGAATACATAATCACCCTGGCTGATTTTCATAAGCAAAGCCTGTCAGATACAGGAACTCAGGCTTCAGGACTCATCCACAATCAAGAATCCTGGAACATTAAAGCTAGAATGAGTGCCATTTCACAGATGGTGAAACTGAGGTCCAGGGGGTCTTCTCCCTCCTGCAATCTTACTCCTTAAGGGAATAATCATTCAAATATATAGATCTGATCATGTCACTGCCCCTAACTAAAACAAAACAGAACGAGTAGATGAATAAATGAAATTCTTCTGTAACCTGTATCCTAGACTGTACCAATATTACTCTTTTGCAAATGAAATTGTTTTTCTAACCCCAATACCCAACAGCTAAAGTAAGGCTGCTCTAGTAGAGCCTGGAAAGTGGGGGCCTGGCAGGGGAAGCGTGCAGTCCTACCTACCCAGCAGAGCTGAATACATATCCTCAGAGACCCTAAGCACTAGAGATGAGGGTGCCCACCCCCTTCACATATGCAATTCAAACTAAAAATAATACTACACCATAACACACAAACTTTACATGTTATGAAATTAAAGTCGTTTCTTTCTTCTAACTGAAAAAATCGGAAAAAACTTTTCCTAGCTGTCTTTTGGCATGCCTGCTCAGTGCAGTGGGCTTACTTGGCAGGGCAGTGCTACTATTCAGTTCCCCTCGACCCCCTGGGCTCCTCAGAACATAGTGTGAAAGCCACAGGTTGCAATGTTCTCCAAGGGCCCTTCCAGAGCTACTATTCCAAGATTCTAAGGCTGGCCATAGATGTAGTTGGGTGTCAGAGGGCACAGGGAGCTCCATCTCCCTGTTTCACTCTTCTCAAAACTCAAACGTGTCCTTTACTGCACTGTTCTTTCCCACGTAACATGGGTTCCAGTCGCTTCCACCTCTCCCTACTATCAAAGAAAAATTTTGTCTCCCAAGTAAGAGCTAAGCAAACCATACCTTCAGCATCTTTAATTGCACACTAGAAATATTTGCTTGAGAAAAAACAGGACTCTAAGCTTCTCCTAGCTGACTTCTATTTGACCTCTCTGGCATGAGTGCATAAAACCTTGTTTCTTGGTATGTCTAATATAATAGTCACAGATTAATTTATCATTTGCCTCACAGATATATTGCTTGATATTTCTGATTAATGGTTCATGTTGGATATGGCCCAAACCATTTATGTCACAAATTTATGCCTATCACTGATAAGAATATGATGTTTTTATAACCACAGGAAGTAAAACATCAGTCAGATCTAAACTCTCATTATTTTGAACCAGCATACTTTATCTGCTATTTGCCTCCTTAGCAAATAATAAACTTTGACATATGTTCAATATAAGTTTGTCTAAGAAACTGCACGGAAACCACCGTGAGCTCACCAGCAGAAAAGCCACTAGTACCAAACATGCCATCCCATCAGATCACAGGCCCTATACCACCAGCCCTGTGAACTGGACACATCATTGCTCCTCCTCAGTCCATGGGGGTTAAGTAACTTAGCCAACTGAATGGAAAAGTCAATGATCCCAAAATGACTATTTTGTGTCCACTAACAAGACCAAATGTAAGGTGGGGGGAAAAACAATGTAGTTTCTACAAAAGAGGAAAAAAACTTTTTTCTTTTTTTTTCCTTTTTTTTTCTTTTTGAGACAGAGTCTCGCTCAGTTGCCCAGGCTGGAGTGCAGTGGCGTGATCTCAGCTCACTGCATCCTGTGCCTCCCAGGTTCAAGCAAACCTGTGCCTCAGCCTCTTGAGTAGCTGGGACTACAGGTGTACACCACCACACCTGGCTAATTTTTGTATTTTTTGTAGAGATAAGGTTTTGCCATGTTGCCCAGTCTGGTCTCGAACTCCTAGCCTCAAGTGATCCGCCCACCTCAGTCTCCCAAAGGAGAGTGACCACACCTGGTCAAATTTTACTTTTCCAAAGGTAGAAAATTCATCCCCTCTATTATGTACTCCACTTGATCCAGTTTAGGCAGGCAAAGGGAAGCCCTAATGCCTGATTAGGAAACACCAAGTTTTACTTCTGGGACCATTTTTCTTAAGCAATTAAAAGTTCTTTTGCAAAGAAAGAATCATTGTTTCAGCCAATCCCACCATTTGGCAAGTTTTCTAGTTATATAAAAATTATATAAATTTCATAAATTAAAATTTCCTACAAGTTGATAGTTTTAGGGTAACTGGATTCAAGGCAACAAGCCTGTGTTATCTACTCGCCAGACTCTCTAGCAGCAACTTTTTCCTCTCTGACAGGACAATACTGTTTTTATTTTTGGTTCAGTATTATCATGATAAGTAGCTCTGTCCAGGATATTCATTCATTTATTCATATGTCAAGTACTTGGTATTTGCAAGACACTCTCTCAGGACTTAACTATTACTTACTCCTTATGACTCTGTGCTTCAAGAAGCACAGGAAAGTGAAATACCACTTCCCTTATTTCCTCCAACACAGGATCACATGAGCCAGCATTTGCTTAACAAATTGTATTTGTTTAAATTTGTAAAAACAAAAATAAATTGTTTTATTTCACAAATTTGTATTATTTGTATTTGCTTAACAAATCCCATTCATTAACTTATTAAAACTTCACAAAAATCCTATGTGGGGATTTTACAGCTATGAAAACTAAAACTGAGAGAGGTTAGCCAGCCATTGATCATAAAGCTAAGTGAACAGGATTCAAACTCAGGAATCCTGATTCTGCACTTACAGCTACACTACAGCTACCTCCAAAGAGTCCACACAGACCCAGTGTATAAGCATGGAGTATACCAGACCCACAGCTTTCTTCTAAGTCCAGGTCAAACATTGTTTTTAGCTGAAGGCCATTCCATATTTAGAGAATTAAGAAGAGATATGCAATCTATAAAGATCAGGACTTCCGATTCTGGTAATGGTGAACTAGACAATTTGGACTAGTCCTTTTACTGAAGACAGCTAGAAAAGTGGGACCAAAAAAACCTGATGGAAGGCACTAAGAGCTAACGAAATAATGAAGAATTACCAGTCTTTATTGCTTGAGAAAAAGCAGGACTCTAAGCTTCATGCAGGTTTTTTTGGTCCCACTTTTCTGGGAGAAGGCAAAAATCCAGGGAGGAGAGCCTGTCATTTTCCCCTATCAGAGAATGGAGACTAAGCAGTACTGACTCAGGAGACTAAGGGGACAAAAGTTGGAGTCCAAGACTGCCAAGAGAGGGAGAGTAAAACTTCTGCACTTTGAGCTTGGCCTTAAAAAGCACCCTTAGTGCTAAAGATGAACTGGAAGTATACCAGTCCTCCCAGAGACTATAACTCAGCTTTGCATTATCATAGCTCCTGAAATTAAATTAAGGAATCTCCAGGTGCTTGGCAGAAGCAAATATACATCCTCTCTGGAGGCAATATCATCATGATAGGTCTCAAATTATGTTTTGTTTACAAATATAATGTCCAACACATAACCAAAATTAATCAAGAATGCAAAAAGACAGGATGATAAAAACAAAATAATCAGAAACAACAGACAATAGAAAAAAAAGTCTACCGGGGCTCCAGATATTGGAGTCATCAGACAGACACATAGTTCAAATAACTTTGCTTACTATGTTCAAGGAGGGAAAAACTCCAAGTTTGAGAATTTTGACAAAGAATTTGAAATTATAAGAAAGAATAAACAGATTTTTTTTAAAGAATCAAATAGAGGTTACAAGTGGTGGCTCACACCTGTGATCCCAGCACTTTTGGAGGGAAAGGCAGGTGGATCACTTGAGCTCAGGAATTCAAGATCAGCCTAAGCAACATGGCAAAATCCCATTTCCACAAAAAAAATTTTAAAATTAGCCGGGCATGGTGTGCACCTGTAGTCCCAGCTACTCAAGAGGCTGAGGTGGGAGGATCACTTGAGCCCAGGAGGCTAGGGGTGCAGGGAGCCATGACTGGGCCACTGCACTCCAGTCTGGGTGAAAGAGTGAGACCCTGTCTCAAAAAACAACAACAACAAAGAGAACCAAATAAAAATTCTAGAACTGAAAAATATAATAGAAATTTAAAATTCAGTAGATAGGCTTAAAAAATCAGTAGATTAGCCATAGTTACAGAGAGAATTAGTAAACTGGAAAAAAGATCAGGGGAAAATACTTAGAATGAAGTAAGGATAAACAAAAGGATGGAAAATACAGAAAAAGAAATAGGTAAGAGAGATAGAGGAAACAGTGACAAGGTACAACATAAATATATTGGAGTATCAGAAGGAGAAAAGAAAGAATGAAGCAGAACAATATTGGAATAAATAATAACAGAATTTTCCAAAACTGATGAAAGACACCAATTTGCATACTAAAGAAGTCCCATGAACTCCTAGCAGAATACATAAATTGGAATCCATAATTAGAAATATAGTAAATCTGGCCAGGTACGGTGACTCATGCCTGTAATCCCAGCACTTTGGGAGGCTGAGGTGGGCAGATCATTTGAGGTCAGGAGTTTGAAACCAGCCTGGCCAACATAGTGAAACCCTGTCTCTACTAAAAATACAAAAATTAGCCAGGCGTTGTGGCACACATCTGTAGTCCCAGCTACTTGGGAAGCTAAGGCAGGAGAATCATTTGAACCCAGGAGGTGGGGGTTGCAGTGTCCCAAGATGGCGCCACTGCACTCCAGCCTGAGCAACAGAGTGAGACTCCATTTCAAAAAAAAAAGAAAAGAAATATAGTAAATCCACTGAGATCCAAAGATAAAGAGAAATAAGACAGAATATCTTTAAATGAGAAACAATTAGATTGACAACCAACTTCTCAACAGAAACAATGGAACTTAAAAACAGCAGAATGATCTCGTCAAAGAGGTGAACAGAAATAACTGCCAAGAATAATGGTGCAATAAGACATTTTCAGGCTAGGTGCAGTGGCTCACAGCTGTAATCCCAGCACTTTGAGAGGCCAAGCCAGGCGGATCATTTGAGGTCAAAAGTTCAAGACCAGTCTAGCCAACATGGTGAAACCTGTCTCTACTAAAAATACAAAAATTAGCCGGATGTGGTGGCACACATCTGTAATCCCAGCTACTCGGGAGACGGAGGCAAGAGAATCGCTTGAACCCAGGAGACAGAGGTTGCAGTGAGCCAAGACTGCACCACTGCACTCCAGCCTGGGCAACGACGCGAGACTCCATCTCAAAAAAAAAAAAAAAAAAAGACATTTTCAGAAAAAAAAATACAGAATTAAAGTATTTAAGAGCAATAACAAATAAATTCTTGAAGAAACAGAATTAAAGTATTTTGATTTTCTTGTATTGCCTAAGAAAGGGCAGAAGAACCAAGTCATATTAGACCTTGTTAAATCAAGGATGCATATTGTAATCTCTATGGCAGCCACTAAAAATATCAGTCAAAGAGTGCATAATTTCCAGGGGAAAACAGGAGAGGAGAAAAACAACAACAAATACTTAAAATAGAGGGGACAAATAGAAAGCATAGAGAAACATGGTAGATTTAAACCCAAACTAACAAGGACCGTTAGGGTATATACAAATAAAGATAAAATATACACATACATATATATTTTTTATAAGAGACACATGAGGATTAGAAGGGTTGAAAGTCAAAGGATACAAATGAAACACTGTGTAACCATGAATCACATATGCTGGTAGCCCCTTACTAGTATAAGGCCAAGTACACTTTTAGGCAGAAAGTATTACTAGAGATACCAGAAAGGTAAAGTGATTTTCTATTTTTAGGTACCTAATCTCAGAATTATAAGGAGAAATAGACAAATCTACAATTATAGTGGGAGATTTCAAGATGTATCTCTCAGATCTTGTGAGGAAAGGCAGGATGAGCAGAATAGATGTTATCAACAAAGCCCAGAGTTGATGAGATACATGATGTGTTGGAAGCATATGGAGCCCTGGTGGCTTTGGCAAGAGGTTTAACCTCTTTGAGCTTTAGTTTCCTCATTTGTAAAATGGAAATAATAACTAATAATTGTAACCACTTCATAGGGATGCTCTGGAGGTTAAATGAGCTAATGCACATAAAGCACTTAGGACAATGCCTGGTATACAGTAAGGGCTTCACAAAGTTAAGCTGAGCTAGTGAACCCAGCATCGTTCCTAAATCACAAGGTCAAGAGATCGAGACCATCCTGGCCAACATGGCGAAACCCTGTCTCTACTAAAAGTACAAAAATTAGCTGGGTGTGGTGGTGCATGCCTGTAGTCCCAGCTATTCGGGAGGCTGAGACAGGAAAATCGCTTGAACCCAGGAGGTGGAGGTTGCAGTTAGCCAAGATCACGCCACTGCACTCCAGCCTGGTGACAGAGTGAGACTCCATATCAAAAAAAAAAAAAGGAATTCAAAGCCTCCGCCATTAGTTAGGGTGCCGTGACTGCTTCGTGACTGATCTGGGCCAATGTAGGAAACCACAGTGAAAAGTTTTTTTAAGTAAAAAAATTTTAAGCTGTCCCCAGCTTGAACCTCCCACCGGAAACTTACACCCTCCACATCCGAGCTGCAGCTAACAGTCAACTTTTGAGAGCTTGCCAATGGTTATCCAACCGGTTTTACTGCCAGAGTTCACTGAGGAAGAAGGCAATAAAAGAAGTGACTGCCTGCTGGCAGGCAAGCTTAATTATCTCAAAGTGGGAGACAAGGCAGATAGAGGCAGGTGGCTTCCTGCAGGTGTGGTCTTAGCCCAGCACTGCCAGAGCTCTGGGCAGACCATGCTGCTGCTGTTTTGTTTCCACCAGCCACGGTGGCCAGAGAGCAGACAACTATAACCAGCTCCAAGTCACTGATGCTGAGGCATCCAAAGATACATGACTCTTCAAGTATTTTGCAGAATGTGAACAAGGCTGATGGTTCCCAGGGCACAGGACTAGAGGGTTTGCCAGCGTTGTCCACCTTATAGGACCCCTTCCAAAAAGTCTCCACCCTCAGAAGATGCTGCTGAGGTTGTCAAAGAAGAAGGGAACATTTAAGCCAGAGAGGGCAATTCAAGTTCCTAGATGGGGCCGCACTGGCCACTTTGTAGCCTGGGGAACCTAACAACTGTGTCACAGGGGCTGATCCCACTTGAAGACCTTTGTGTTTGCTGTTCCTTCTCAGAATGCTCTTTTCTTCCCCAGTCCATTGTCTCAATGTCCATGACCTCAATCTAAATGTTACGTTTTAGTAAAGTTTTTCCGGACCCACTCTGTTAAACTATCACTCTTATCTTGTTTTATTTTCTGCATATGCTTTTCACAATCTAAAATTAGTTTGTTTGTTGCTTGTTTTTATTGGCTTTTTTCCTATCAGGCTAAAGATCCATTTGCTCCCTCAAATGCAAGCACAGAGAGAGCAGAAGCCTCATCTCTTGTGTATTGCTGCGTCCTCAGCACCTATCACAGGGCCTGGCATATCATAAGTGCCAACAAATATGAAATCAATGAAGAAATGAATATGGGAAGATTATTTCAGATGTGAGCTCACTCGTGGAACCTAATTGACTGAAGAGGTCCAGAAAGAATCCTCATCCCTGCAAAAGTCCCAGTGATTCTAAAAGTCAGAACCCTATCTCCAAAATAACATGACATCCTCTGATTTTATCATTTTCTGGGCTCTTTGTACATTCAGGAAGGATTATGGAGGCCTCTTTCTTCCCCAGCCCACCCTGTACATACCAGGCAGAAGAGAACTGGCCTTTCAGAATGAAGTCCTCTAGGATTCCCACTTGTTGATTTCCTTGGGCTGATAAGCTCAAATTCGAGTTCTGACACCATGTGCTCAGGAGCTGGGGACTGAGGTGGGGAGGAGGGACCAGGGGTGAGGGGAGCAGTGTTGTTGCCCAAGATGTGAATCTTTCTGTTCTTAGACGAGGACAGGGAGGCTGATAAAAGTGGGAGCAGGTTTCCCATGCCAAGTCCAATATGAGAAGTACATACCAGCTTCACATTTACTCTTGGAAGTATTTCTCTTCCCATTGTGTAATAGCCTCAAACATTTACCAACCCAGCACAGTCATTTCACCAGGGACCTTTGGTCCAAATAAAGGGGCCAGAGGAAGGAATGGACGGGACATACAACTACCAAAAATGTGAAATGAATCAAATCACAGCCTTTTCTCCAATGACCCAAAGTCCCTAAGGAGCACTCTGTTCTCATTTCACCCCAACTGGCCCTTGTCTCTCCAACTTCCTAACAGGCTACAGGCCTGCCTGAGTTTCCATCTGCTCCTCTGTGGCTGGAAAAATGGAAAAACACCAGGATATTTCAAAGAGATCGGAACACAGCCAGAGCTGTGTAAGACCGCACGTACCATCTGACCCAGCCGGTAACAGAGTCTTAGAAACCAACAGAGAGCTAGCAGAGGAGAAACCCAGGCCAAATCTCCAGCATCCTGTTTAAGGCACTACTATCCATCATTGCTATTTGCCAGTGACTAAGTGCCTGCTGTGTGTCGGGGTAACAAAGGAGACTGTCCATGAAAGGGGCTGGCAGGGTGCTCCGTGACAGAGCTGCAAGAGCACCAGGCGGTGGTAGTGCCTTGCCTCAATGTGTGAGCCTCAACAGGTCACTCTCCCAAAGTGGGCCTCGTGTGTGTAAGGCAGAATAATGCCCACCACCACCACCACCAAAGACATCTATGTCCTGGTCCCCAGAATCTTGAATATGATCCTATATAGTGGGTCACTAGCAAGAAACATATCCAATCAGCCAGTCAGAGTGCAAATCAATAAAATAAGGAAGCTCTATCTATACACAACTAAGCAATTTAAAGTATACGGTTTAGACGTGGAATCTAGCTTGCTGTTGTTTAATGTGCCAGGCAATTATACTTCTGAGCAGTTACTCTTCCTAACTACCTAATTCTTAGCCTTTACTGCTAGACGTCTCCATTATCTCTTGAGGTTCACCTTCTGTCTCCCTAGTGAGTTGGAAGGGTACTAGGTCTCTAGGATCCACTAGAATAGTGACTATCAAATTCTCACTTAACTTCTCTCAGGTCACCCTGAAAGTAAGTGACAGAGGCAAGATCTGAACCTAGTTCCCCCCAATTCCAATGAAGTTCAGAGAATAGGCCCTGGAGCCAGGGTGCCTGTGTTCAAATTACAGCTCTGCCACTTACTTTCCGTGTGATCATGGGTGAGTCACTCTCTCTGGACCTCAGTTTCCTCATCCATAAAATGGAGGTGATGACAGTCCCTCCCTAATAGGATTGTGGTAAAGCCTTAATGAGTTAATACAAGTAAAATGCTTAGAGTCATGCCTAGCTTATAGTAAGTACTCAGTAAATGGCAAGTATGATCATTATAACACCATTCCGCTTACTGGGCCAGTCAGGGTTGGGGAGGACAAGGCAGGGTGTGGCAATGCCAACACTTACTCCTATACTTCAATAAACTGTGTTTGTGAGTACACGTGCCCATTTTTTATACCACCGTCACACCCAACCAAGATATCCTCTTTCCTTGGAGGTATTTCCTTTGCATGTTTTAATCCATAGAGAAGAAATGGAGGCACAACGTTTAAAGGATTGGCATATGGCTGGGAAAGCATCTGAGGCTGTGACTGGCCCTTATCCCCTTGGTCTGTCACCCCCAAAGGCCCAGGATCTGACCTGACCACAGGCCCCCAGAGTGTCTCATTTGTTTTGCATCTCTAACACCTCACCGCAGCTCAGTGGTTCTCTGGCTGTTCTCTGGGACTCCCCAGATCTTTAGTGTCAGGGAGCCACAGTTCTGAGGTTCGGAGAGGTCAGTTGTGGGAGAGTTCATGAAGCATGACTTGTAACCCCCACAGCATGATTCACAGTCCCAGGACAGCTGGGAACAGGAGGTCCCGGCTGGAGCAGGAAAACACTTTTTGGTTTTTTTCGGTTGTCACTGCAGAAGCACATGATGTCCTAAAGCTCAGCTGTGCTGCCTTGCGTGTGTCTAGATGGCTGCTGTGCGGCCTGCATAAACCAAAGAGCATGTCATGCTCAACCACAGACAAACAAACATCTGTTCCACTCCCGTGTCTTCATTTTACAGATGGGGAAGACAAGCGCCAGAGAGGGGAAATGCCTCCATTAAGGTAACTCAGAGGGTCTCCTAACCCCCAGAGAACCCGTTCCCACTCCCACCTCCACCTCATTCAGGCATCCCCAATCCTTCCAAACTATGTGGCCACTGCAGTAGCAGCACACATCATAGCAGATGTTCAAGGAATCTCTGATACTTGTGTGATTGCGCAGCCTTCACCACCATACCCTGGAGCTTTGAGGACCTTAGTATTCACCACAGATGAACCAGAGACTCCTCAGCCCCCAGGTGCAGCAGGATTCCAGCTGGTCCAGAAGAAACAAGTGCAGCTGCATGAGTAAGAGCCCAGCCTGGCCCTCAATCAGAAAAACAGCCCCTGAGGTTTGTTTCAATTTGTGGGGGGGCGGGGGGGTTACACCTTTCATCCTTTCACTCAGTACGTATGTATGGAGCACCTACTGTTAGCCAGGCCCTGTGCCAAGAGCTGAGGATGCCTCAGAGATGACGATAGACAGGCAGTCCCTACCCTCAAGAAACTGGCATGGGGGAGAGTAGGGAGCAAAACAACCGGCAACTGGAACAACTACGTCCTCAGGAAAGGGACAGCTAACCAGCAGGAGGGTGCTTGAAGGAAGGCTTCTTTCCAAGATACTTTGCTCATGTCCTTTCTCGTTTGCTTTCTGCACGCAGAAAATGTTTTCCCAATTTCACTGATGGAAAAACAAGGATGGTGAAGCAGCTAGTGACAGAACCAGGGCTGGAACCCGCCACTCCTGACTCCAAACTCCTGGCGCCTTCTACACGGGGCCTCGAGAAAAGCGGGACAGGTAAGTGCAAAGACCCAAACCCAGCGCAGCGCCCAAGCAGGTGCTCAGGCCCGGGCGCTGAACCCTGACGCTGGGCCTGGAGAGCCAGGAGGTGGCAGTCTGCCCGAGGAGGAGGCTTCCCGAGAAGGCAAGGGCAGGGGACCCGGAGAGAAGCCAGTCTCCGAGTGGGGCTGGGGCTCGCCCACCCAAGCTCCGCCTCCCCCAGGCCCAAAATTCTGTGCACTAGGAGGCTGGAACTTAAGAGCTGACAGCGGGAGAAAAAGGAGGAGGGGTGAGGGCAAGAAATACAAAAGTGATGAAAAGGGAGAAATGGGGAGGAGAGAATGGACATAAAGAAGAACGTTGGGAGCCCTGGGAAAGGGGCCGTACTACAGGTAGGTCGCGAATCCGAAGAGCTCCGCTCTGCCAGAGCCCCACAGACAATCCCCCGGTGGCCCCACTCACCCCAGATGGCGGCGAGTCTGCGGAAAGTTCCTGAGGCAGGGATGGCTCGGTGCTTCTCAGGGCCCCCAGGACTGCACGGGATCTGGCGGCTGGAAGCGACCCCCAGTCCTGGAACCTCAGCCCCAGGTAGCTCCTGGAACGTGCCCCCGCTCCTCCGAGCCCCGGGAGGCGGGAGCGCGCAGGAGCGGCCGGGACGCGCTGCTGGCTCTGGAATGCGCGGCTGCTGGGGACCGCCCCCGGAACGCCCCGGCCCGAGGCCCCGGCAACTCCAGCTCAGCTCCTCCTCCAGCGTCCCCTGCGGGCTGCGTGCGGGGAGAAAGGAACCTGCGAGAGAAAGGAGAGACCAGGGCGTCTCGGGCTCCCCTCCCACCTTGCCACACACTCGCCGCGTAGCCGCGGACAAGTCACTTGGCTTCTCGAGGGTCTCCCCTCTCTGGATTGTAAACCGAGAGGGTTGGCCTAAAATGGGATATAGCCATATCCCATGGCTATAGAGTAGACATGGGAAAGAAAGCCTAGCAACTACGTTTGGACAGAGGAGCCGGGACTCAGATCCTGCTTTGCGATGTCCGAAGTGTAGGGTCCTTCGGAGGCTTTGCCTCTCTGTTTCATTCTCTGTAAAGTGGGAAAGGTAACACCTGTCTCCCAGTCCTGTTGTGAGGATTGGTTTAGAGGACCAGTGTGAAGCTGGTTGGTTCTCTGCCATAACATGACTTGGAGCATCCTGTTTATTTTGTGGTAACAATGAAATAGCCCAATCCAAGGTGATCAAGAGCCCATTAGAATCCAGCATCTGAGAGGCTTCCCACGCCACTGAGGGTGGCCCAGCTTCCTCTGGGAATGGCAGGACAATGGCAATTCTGTAATCTTCTGCCCCCTCTATGTCATCCATGGAGTGAGGGGGGACTCCCGTCCCATCTTGGCACCCACACTTTTTAACTCACAGTAGTTTTCTTTAATCTTACTCTTCTGAAAAAAAGGAGCACAAGCCTTGACTATCAGTGAGACCTTGAGCAGTCTTGGAGCTCAGTAGTGTTTTGGAGGGTTTGGAAAGAGCCATACTGCCTTCCCCAGGCCTAAATTTGATGTGGTGTAGGCCCCGAACTTAGAACTTACTCCCTGCTGTTTCCTCTGATTCAGGGATGAGGTCAGCAGAAATGACCTCTATATCATCATTATCACATGCCAGTTTCTTAAGTGAAGGACAGGGAGGATGAAGGGGATTCACATAAGAAATGATCTGACAAAAACCCTAAGGGCTGTCACTCAACAACATGTTTTATTCAAAAGAGATAGTGTGGGAACCTAAAAACAAGGACAACCCAATTCTGAATAGTTTAATACAAAACTCTCATTTAATAGTAAAAAAAGAGTTGAAGGAGGACAATTTTTTTTTTTTGAGACGGAGTCTCGCTCTGTCACCCAGGCTGAAGTGCAGTGGCACGATCTTGGCTCACTGCAACAGGAGGACAATCTTAATACGACGTTTTCCCTGGTTAGTGAAGGGGATGAGAGTTCTTTTGGGTGGACAACTGGTAACTCCATATGCCCTGCTGTGAACATTGGCTTCCCTCTGGGACAAGGCAGAAGCTCAGGCCTGGAGCCAGCTGAGGCCTGGTCTCCCTTTCCATTTAGCAGTTTATTAGTAGCTCTTTAATATCGACTTGCCCTGGGACCCTAAAAGCAAGCCAGAAATAAAGTATGAATCCCCACAGGAACATACCATGTTAAGTCTGCTGCCTCGGCTGGACTGATTTTGCTAAGACAGCACTGAAGGGAAGAATAATGGATGCTGTGTTGGGATGTAGGAGCGGGGGAAATAGTCAATTTCAGCAACAAGCTTTTGTTACAGCAAAAGCCAGGAAACAGCTCACAACTTCCTTGGTCCTCTATTACAACCACTCCAAAGAGAAAACCATCAGGACCTGAAAGAAATAAGTAATACTCTCTTAGAGAGCCCCTGATACTGGAGGGAACTTGTACAGAAGAAGTTGTAGTCTAATGACATTGGCTGCCATCAAAACACGGCCTTGGCCAGGGGCGGTGGCTCATGCCTGTAATCCCAGTATTTTGGGAGGCCGAGGCGGGCCGATCACCTGAGGTCAGGAGTTCGAGACCAGCCTGGCCAACATGGTGAAACCCTGTATCTACTAAAAATACAAAAATTAGCCAGGCGTGGTGGCGGGTGCCTGTAATCCCAGCCACTGGAGAGGCTGAGGCAGGAGAATCGCTTGAATCCCGGAAGCGGAGGCTGCAGTGAGCCGAATTGCCCCACTGCACTCCAGCCTGGTCAATAGAGTGGGACTCTGTCTCCAAAAAACAAACAAACAAACAAACCACTGCCTAAAGAGGCCCCCATTGGATGCAATCCATAGCAAATACCCTCTCTAGGAATCATATCTACACAAGACATTTTCTTTTCATTTTTCACTTGTACAAATACATTTATTTACTTGTGGTGAATAATATGATATATTGTATTAGAAATCAGAAAAACAGTATTTCGAGTCTGTCACCCAGTAGCCCACCCAAGCTCCATAAAATAGTAAAATAAGACCTATTCCTCACATCTGGTACAATTATGATGAGTAAATATTTTATTCATATACAGCAGACCCCGAAATAACATCCTTCTGTTATAACGTTGATGAGGAAAAAAAATTGTTTCCCTGCTGGGACCACTGTCTGTGTGGCGTTTGCATGTCCTCCCCATGTCTTCCTGGGTTTTCTCCATGTACCCCGGTCGGTTTCCTCCCACATCCCGAAGATGTGCATGTTAGGCAAACTGCTGTGTCTATGTAGTCCCGGTGTGAATGACTGTGGGTGTGGGTGAGTGTGCTCTGCAATGGGATGGCGTCCTGTCCAGGGCTGGTTACTGCCTTGAGCCCTGAACTGCCAGGACAGGCTCTGGCCACTGAACTCTAAACTGGAATAAGCGGGTAAATAATTCTCTTCCTTGTTTTTACTAATCTTTCTTAATTGTATGTATGGTTCACAATTATTTCAGTGTTCAATATTGGAAGTGTTTTAGTCTTTATTTAGAAGTTTGGTGGTACTTTTGTTATCAGAAATATGCTGTAGGAACTTAACTCTTCTTTCTATCCATTTGTCTATGGTAAAATTGGTTTCCTTATATATAGTTTCACTTAAAATCAAAGTGTCCAAAACCTATTGAGGAGGCTGAGTGAGGACTTACTGTATTCCTTCGTTCAAAGCTGTTTATTGAATATCTCCTACATGTTCTAGGCACTAAGGAAGACAAATTATCTTTATTTATTGTGCTTACATCTACTGGGAAAATATTCACAAAAAATAAGTAAGCAAATAATAAGCAAGATGATACCGGTTTGTGAAACCATGAAGAACATAAAGCAAGATGATGAGAGAGTGATGGACAGTGTTTTATCATGGAGATTGTAGTTAAACTGAATTTCCTAAATAGTTTATATCATCGATGATTATGTTACCTGTAATATATCAACTTAAACATAATTTCCAAGGTCTTTAATTAACTGAGAATTTAGATTGATACTAAATCAAGTGAACTGGTGAATAATCTTAGCTGCTTGGATAATTTCTAAGAAAGATAGAATACAAAAACATTGGTTATCAAGCATGGTATTGAACACCATTTGCACACCTTTGCCTCTTATTTTTATATGTTTGAGAATTGATAAACCTTTGGATTATATTAATGTATATGTTTTATTTTACCACTTAAAGAAATGCAAAAGAAGTCAGCACAGTGACTCACGCCTGTAATCCCAGCACTTTGGGAGGCTGAGGCTGGCGGATCACTTGAGGCCAGGAGTTCGAGAACAGCCAGGCCAACATAGTGAAACCCTGTCTCTGTTTAAAAATACAAAAAATTAGCCGGGAGTGGTGGTGCACATCTGTAACCCCAGCTACTCGGGAGGCTGAGGCAGGAGACTTGCTTGAACCTGGGAGGCAGAGGCTGCAGTGAGCTGAGATCGTACCACTGCACTCTAGCCTGGATGACACAGCAAGACTCTGTCTCAAAAAACAAAACAAAACAAACAAATATATATATATATATAATTTTTATATTTTTAGTAGAGACAGGGTTTCATCTTGTTGGCCAGGCTGGTCTCAAACTCCTCACCTCAAGTGATCTGCCTTCCTCGGCCTCCCAAAGTGCTGGCATTACAGGCATGAGCCACTGTGCCCAGCCTGCTCCATATTTCTTAATTGGCTCAATAATGTTGTTAGAATTTCATTATATATTAAGCCCACATGATGTTTAATAAATAAGTTCTGTCTTCCTTATGTTACTTTTTAAAGTAGATTTGTCCTTGTCCCCATTACCCTTGAGAAAACACTGACAAAATCCATAACACAGTAGAAGATTTTATTCTCTCCCATTCTGATATAGTTGTTTACTGTAATAAATTAACAGAACCTTAAATTTAATCAACAAAAGGTGGTTTTTATTTTTCTTCCATGCTTGCCTAAAGACCTCTGCTGTAAGCTAAAGAGGTCAACAAAGGACAGCCCCAGAGCCTTGGTGGAAAAGATTTTATCAGATGCTCTTAGCTAGAATAGACTTACAGGCCCAGCCTTATCAGTATTCGCTGACTTCCGACCACAGGTAGACATCTATAGACTGAACCATAGCACTGAATCAGGATTGCTAGGACTCTTTCAACCTGAAGCAAAAAAACATGGAAGTATACTGCTGATCCAAGATTTGTGAGTCAAGAATGAATCACATGAGCCTAATAAGCCAACAAAGGAAATATAATCATGATTATTTGTTTTGGAATATTGTTAGATTGTTTTTAATGTCCCATTTTCTGATGAGTGTAAGAGGAAGTCCTTTCTTCTTCATCTATTGCTAACCCTCATTTTAGCAAACTATGCTTATTGCAAACTGAAATGAAATATTTTTAATGATACCTTGTTCCCACTGGCCCATCTGAATTCGAGAGTAAATATTTTTACTGAATCCTTGGCTATGTAATTATTTGAACAGATTCAACGAATCTGCCATCCTTTTTACCAAGGTGTATTGAAAAAATCAATCATATAATTAAAGCCATCCAGAGAGTTATATTTGAGAATAAATTTCATTTAATCAGCTATAATCACATAACCATTAAAGAAAAAGTGTTGTACTTCCTTTGTGGAAGCAAGGCTATGAAGCCTTCCCAGAAAACTGATCTGGTACCTATTATTTGGCTTACAGGGTTCCAGCATTGTGCTAGTAATGTGTATTAGGCTTCTCTTGCATTGTCATAAAGAAATATCTGAGCCTGGGTAATTTATAAAAGAGGCTTAGCTGGCTCACGGTTCTGCAGGCTGTACAAGAAGCATCACTAACAGTCATGGCAGAAGGTGAAGCAGGAGTAGGCACATAACATGACGAAAGCAAGAGCAAGAAAAAGAGGGGGAAGGTGTCACACACTTTTAAATGACCAGATCTCAAGATAACTCACTATCATGAGCACAGTACCAAGGGGATGGCACTAAACCATTCATGAGAAATCTGCCACTATGATCCAGTCACCTCCCACCAGGTCCCATCTCCAACAGTGGAATTACATTTCAGTGTGAAATTTGGGCAGGGACAACATCCAAACTATATCATAATGCTTACTTACCATCAGGCCAGCAAATTTAGCAAATGCTAAGGACCTTGGGAAAAGAGAAAGTCACTCACTTTTAAAGACTGCATATAAAATCAGATGGAAATTAATGTCTTGGCTCTGGTTTTCTGATATTGGAATAAATGAGCAAAGAAGAAAAATTTTAAAATATAAATTATTACCCTAGAAAAATATTCATTTGATGCAAAGGAAAGCAATAAAGGAAGAATAAAAGAGTGAACATACTTGAAAGATATAAAAACAAAAAGTGAAATAGCAGATGTAAATCCAGCTATATCAATAATAACATTAAATGCAAGTGGATTAAACAGTCCTATCAAAAGGCAGTGACTGTCAGATTGGATTTTAAAAATGCAAAGAACAAGATCCAACCTATATTCTGTCTTCAGGAGGCACACTTTAGATTCAAAGATATAAATAGATTGAAAGCAAAAGAAAAGAAAAAATATATATATATACATATATATAATGCAAACAGCAACCATAGGAAAGCTGAAGTAAAAATAAAGATTATAATGAAGCTGAAAAATCTCTATCACTTAGTGACATTGTAGCCATTGTAACATGATAGCACAACACATTACTTACGTGTTTGTAGTGATGCTGGTTTAAACAAACCCACTGCATTGCCAGACATATAAAAGTATAGCACACACAATTATGTACAGTACATAATACTTGATAATAATAATAATAAATGACCATGTTACTGGTTTTTAAAAAACAAAGCCAAAGTGGCTATATCAGTAATAGAAAAAGTAAAACAAAAAGGCCTGGTGCAGTGGTTCATGCCTGTAATCCCAGCACTTTGTGAGGCTGAGGTGGGCAGATTACTTGAGGCCAAGAGTTCGAGGCCAGCCTGGCCAACATGGCAAAACTCTGTCTCTACTAAAAATACAAAAATTAGCCAGGCATTGTGGTACACGCCTGTAATCCCAGCTACTCAAGTGACTGAGGCACAAGAATTGCTTGAACCCAGGAGGTGGAGATTGCAGCAAACCGAGATCATGCCACTGCACTCCAGCCTGGGTTACGGAGTGAGATTCTGCCTCCAAAAACAACAACAACAAACGTTACTAGAGATAAAGAGGCACATTTGATAATGTTAAAGAGTTAATTCATCAGGAAATTATAACAATTATAAATATACGCACTAACAAAAGAGAAAAAATAACATAAAGATTGATAGAATTAAGGGAAGAAGTAGACAATTTAACAATTGTCAAAGATCCCAATACCTAACTTTCAATATTGTATAGAACAAACAGGCAGAAGATCAACAAGAAAACAGAAGAATTGAACAATAGCATACACACACACTAGACCTAAAACACATCTATAGAGCACTCTACCAAACAGCAGAATAATACATACTTTTCTCACATGTACATAGAATACTATGGTGAATTGGAAATATGCCAGGCCATGAAACAAATTGCAATAAATTTAAATAGACTGAAATCTTACAAAGTATATTCTCCAATCATGATAGAGTGAAATCAGAAATCAAGAACAGAAAGAAATTTGGGGAATTAACAAATACATGAAAATAAAACAACACACTGTCAGTGTATCAAAGAAGAAATCACACAAAAAATTATAAAGTACTTTAAGATGAATGAAAATCAAGGCACAGCTATGGGATGCAGCTAGGGGATGTAGTTAAAACAGCATGTAGAGGAAAATTTACAGCTATAAATGCCTGCATTAAAAACGAACTCAGATCTCACATCAACAACCTGCCTACCACCTAAGACACTGGAAAAAGAAGAGAAAACTAAACCAAAAGTAATTAGAAGGAAGAAAATAATAAGGATTAGAATGCATATCCACAAAATAGAGAATAGAAAAACACAAAAAACAAGAAAACTAAAAGTTGATTTTTTTAAAAGATCAACAAAATTGACCAACCTTTAACTAGACCGAACAAGAAAGACTGAGATCCAAATTACTAAAAGTAATTTATGAAATTGATGTCAGAAATGGAAATGGGGCCTTTACTACTGACCTTTTGGAAATAAAGTGAATTACAAGGAAATATTATTAATAACTCTTTGACAATCAGTTAACTAAGAGGAAGTAGACAAATTCCTTGAAAAGACAAAAACTGCAAAAACTCACTCAAGAAGAAACAGAAAACCTGAAAAGACTCATAACAAATGAAAAGATTAAACTGGTAATTGTTTTTAAAAGTCCAGGACCAGATGGCTTCACCAGTGAGTTTACTAAACATTTAAAGAAGAATTCACACCAATTCTTCACAAACTCTTCCAAATAACAGAAAAGGAGTGCACACTTCCCAATGCATTTGTGAACCTAGAAAATCTGAGACAGGTCTCAGTTAATTTAGAAAGTTTATTTTGCCAAAGTTGAGGACACACACATGACATAGCCTCAGGAAGTCCTGACGACATGTACCCAAGGTGGTCAGGCGTGGCTTGGTTTTATACATTTTAGGGAGACATGAGACATCAATCAATATAGGTAAGAAGAATATTCAGTCTGGAAAGGTGGGACAACTTGAAGCAAAGGCAGGAAGACTCAAAGCGGGTTGGAGCTTCCAGGTCACAGATAGGTGAGACACAAATGGTTGCTTTATTTTGCGTTTCTTATTAGCTTTTACAAAGGAGGCAATCAGATATGCATCTATGTCAATGAGAAGAGGGATAACTTTGTGGGGTTTTTTGTTTTCATTTTTGTTTTGAGACAGAGTCTCGCTCTGTCACCCAGGCTGGAGTGCAGTGGTGCGATCTTGGCTCACTGCAACCTCTGCCTCCCTGCTTCAAGTGATTCTTCTGTCTCAGCCTCCCAAGTAGCTGGGACTACAGGTGCACGCCACCACGCTCAGCTAATTTTTTGTATTTTTGGTAAAGTAGAGACAGGGTTTCACTATATTGGCCAAGCCAGTCTTGAACTCCTGAATTCAGGTGATCTGCTCGCCTTGGCCTCCCAAAGTGCTGGGATTACAGGCGTAAGCCACCATGCCTAGCAAGGGATAACTTTGAATAGAATGGGAGGCAGGTTTGCGTTAAGCAGTTTCCAGCTTGAGTTTTCCTTAGTGATTTTGGGGGTCCAAGATATTTTCCTTTCACAGTATTATGCTGATACCAAAATAAGACAAAGATATCACAAGAAAAGAAAACTACAGACCGATGTGTCTTACGAATATTGTCAGAAAAATCTTCAACAAAATACTAACAAATCAAATCCAGAATTACATAAGGATTATAAAACATGACCAAGTAGGACTTATCCCAGGAATGCAAGGTTGGTGTAACATCCAAAAATCAATGTAATATATCACATCAATAGAATAAAGGGAAAAAAGTTCAAAAGAATAAAGTTGGACTCTTAGAGTAAGTCTGCATGACCATACAATGGAATATTACTTAGCAATAAAAAAAGTACTTATGCAGGCTTCAAGATAGATGGACCCTAAAAACAGTATGCTAAAGAGAAAGAAGCCAGTCACAAAGGGCTGTACATTCTATTATTCCATCTATATGAAATATCCAAAACAGGCAAATCGATAGAGATAGAAAGATTAGTGGTTTCCTACTGGTAGGGGTAGTAAAGGGAATGTGGGGTGATGTCTAAAGGCTGAGGTATTTCTTTCTGGGGTAATGAAAATCTTCTAAAATTGATTGTAGTGATGGTTGTGTAAATCTGTAAATGCTAAAAGCCATTGAATTGTACACTTTAAATGAATTAATTGTATAACATGTGAACTATATCTCAATCTAGTTGAGAATATCTTTGGAATGATACTGGGTATTGAAAATTTAACCCTAGCTCCTTGTGAAATCTCCAGTGGAAGCTAATTATCTGGCTGTAATAGTTGCTCAGAAGCATATAGGTCTAGATTTGCTGGCCATACAACAATGAGGCTTCTGTGCAAATGAATTAGGCCAAATATCCTCTAATGAAATCAGTCATCTTTGTGATCACAATTTTTGAAGTTTGTGATTATAGAGGTGAATTGATAAGAAAAATCATCCAGAAATTTGGAAATACACCAAAAGGATGACTACATGTCCTGCCGACATCACACTAGAGCATGACCTAGTGTGCTCTAAAGCACCATCTTACTCTCTAAGGATATGGACCTTGGTTTGATTGACTATTTACTATTAGTTGGGGTCCAGACATTTTACAACCCCATAAAGTTAGATGTTAACTTTAGAAAGTTTGATATGGCACAAATGTGGTTTCTTCATTGTTTTGGCTTGTACCATCCAGTAGAGATACAAATGATTTCTGTCTCATAGAAAAGATAACCCCAAAGGTTATGATTTTATTGCCCTGTAGGTAATTAACCAATTTTGCATCTAACCTATTAATTTTTTATTAATTAATTATTTTAGCATTCCTTGTCATCCTACTGGTTCCTTCATTAAACATCTATATAAAACTTTGATCCATGCTTTCTATGTATATGTATACAAATTATATTTTTAACATTTTGAAACTATACTTTTTTATTTTTTACTTTTTGTAGTGACGGAGTTTTGTCATGTTGCCCAGGCTGTTCTTGAACTCCTGGGCTCAAGCGAACCGCCCACTCTGGCCTCCCAAAGTGCTGGGATTACAGGCATGAGCCACCACACCAGCTTGAAGACTATACTTTGACAAACTATTTGAAGAGAACACAATGCTAAAACAGATTTCAGAGTTCTTGAACTCATGCCATTCTTCCCAACTGCCAAGAATTCCCAGGCAAAAGGAGGTAATGCAAGATCATGTAGTTCAGAATTTTTGAAAACTGAGTTTGAATCCTGGTTCTGGCACTTACGGTGACCTTGGATGAAGTATTTAATGTCTATGGGCCTCTGTTTTCCCTTCCACAAAATGTGAATGCTACTGCCTAACTTAAGCAGCTTCAATGAGGATGAAATAGAAACAAGTGAAATCATGAATGTGAAAGAACATGTGTCTAGTAAATATTACTTATTTGAATAGATAATACATATGAATGACATGATCATATATAGGATTTTTCCCTAGGCCCTAGAGTAGAGCCTTCATACTACGTACAATTCTTTCCTTCCTGCATTTTCACTAAATTGAAACACTGCTGTCCAAAACTAAAGAGAAAATTAAAAACAATCTAATCCAAATTCTCCCTTTTACAGATGCGGAAACTGAGGCTCAGGGAGGCTGAGTGACTTGCCAAGGCCACCAGCTGACAATTGTTAGAGCCAGACTATGAACCCAGGACAGCTTGACTACTGAGCCTAAACCCTTTGCCACTCTGCACTAACAATTTTGAGTTGGGTCTGGTTTCATCAAAGTCCTCCCTAAGTTCAAATTTCTGGTTACGATATTTTCCTTTCTATCACCTGCACCTAGGTACAGAATAAATGCTCTACTAGTTGAATGAATGAATAAATGAATGATAGGATGACCAGAGGTCAACCAAGACTTCTCTTTCCAGTTCTGAAGTTGTGCCGAAGGCAAAGTTGTATGCTTGAAAAACTATTGTATTAACTCAGAGAGTTCTCCAGAGAAACAGAACCAACTGTGTGTGTGTGTGTGTGTGTGTGTGTGTGTGTGTGTGTGTGTGTGTGGACAGAGAGAGAGAACAAGAAAGAGAGATTGATTCTTAAGGAAGTGGCTTACATGATTGTAAAGGCTAGCAAGTCCAAAATCTGCAGGGTAGCCCAGCAGGCTAGAAACCTAGGGAAGACTCGATGTTGCATCTTGAGTCTGAAAGCAGTTTGCTGGCAGAATTCCCCCTTCCTAGGGAAGGTCTATCTTTTTCTTAAGGCTTTCAATTGATTGGACGAGGCCCACCGACATTATGGAGGACAATCTGCTTTGCTCAAAGTTCACTGATTTTTTTTTAAGAGGCAAGGTCTTGCTCTGTTACCCAGGCTCGAGTGCAGTGGCACAATCATAGATCACTGCAGCCAAAAACAGAATAGAATTGTAAGACAATAGGATGTTTAGTCTAGAGATGGGAGGACTCATGTAGGCAATGGGGAATCTGAGCAAACCTCTGAAGTATGCCTGGGGCAGAGGGAGCCGACCTAGAATCAGAGAGTGTCAGCTGAGGAGAAGCAAATCTCAGTTCACCCAAAGAAAGAATATTTTTAAAGAGCTGTCTGAAATTGGACAGAACAGGCTTTCTTGGGATGTCATGGGTTCCCTAACACTGGAGGTATGGGAGCAGAGAGATACCGCAGAAGGTTTTCATTGAGACGGTGGAAGACTGGGGTATGGGGGCAAGGAGTGTGTCACTGGCACAAGGTAAAGGTACTAAACTGGCACTAAACAGTACTAAACCATGACTTCTAGTCCTGGCTCTGTCACTAGTTTGCTATGTGACCTTGAGGAAGTCCCTTCTTCTTTCTATATCTTCAGCCTCCAGAAGTGAAAAGAAGATAGTTCAGTTAAATGTTCTCTGTAGTCACTTGCACCTCCAAAACTTTTTTGAAGCTAAGGCTCAAGGATCTTAAGGTTACTACAGTTTTTAATTAAAAGCATACCTGTGTTGGGATGATCTATTTTGTTTCACTGATGAATCTGTCCTGGCTCAGACATTAGTTTCTCACTTACAGGCCCCTAAACAGCTCAGGTCTTCCCAAAAGTCAGGCAATAAGCACCAGGACTCCTGAAATTACTAGTCTCCCTCTCTTCCCCTTTCTTCCTGAAAAAATTCCCAAAGTTCTGTTTGTTCTATAAATCCTTGGGCAAAATGCCTTCTTACTCTTTGGGGGAAGCTCCACTCACTTGCTAACTCAAAAGAAATAAGCTTCTAGCCTGAACATAAGATGCAGGAATTTTTATTTTAATTAAAACTTTTGTATTATGGCTGAAAGACTTCCTTGAATTAATGATAAGGAAGGATGGCGAAATGATGAAATTTCTCGAACATGTGGAATTTGAGATAAAACAAAGTGCTAAGCAGACAGAGAGAAAGAAGAGGAAATGGAAGCATTCCGTTTTATAGCTTTGAAGTGGAGTGATAGTCACATGGTCTCATTAGTGTGGTTATAATTATTTGAATCAGTTCTCATGGCTTAATTCCAAAGTGTTCAATTATTACACAGTCATGTAGCTAGAGATAATAGAGTGTCTATTACCAGAAGGTATCTCTGTTCAGTCGGTCTAATTTTTGAAGTAAACTTTGGTCTCAAATATTTATATTCATTTGCCTATTTTTTCAAAAAGAATATTTACTTGAATGAAACACTTATTTAGCATTTATTGTATAGCAAAGATTTTATATGCATTATATTACTTAGTCCTTAAAACAATTCTAGGGTGAAAATGTTATTAACCCCTATTTTACACATCAGAAAACAGAAGCCCAAAGAGGATATGTTAACTTTTCTAAGATTACCCCAACAGGAAGTAAAAGAACTGATTCTAAATGTCTTGCATCTGAATGACTCTTATTGAGTTAGGTCCTCTCTGTGCCTCTTTTTCTGCTAATTGAAATGGAGTAATTAGTGACCTGGGTAAGGCACAGTGAGATTGTGCACAGTGAGATTGTGCACAGGCACAATCAGAATTGGAATGCACACTGCATAATGCACAAGCAGGATCAGACAATTAGCTACATGGTTACAAGAGAGGGTAGAGTAACTGTGAGAATAAAAGGGAAAAAATATTGTTTTGAAACCTATACAGTGCATCTATACTTAAGAGAGTATTAATAAGTTTTACTTATTAACTTTAAGCATGCAGTATAGTTTCTATTTTTGCTTCCAGATTCACCCTCTGCACAGTTCTCCATCCTGCCTTGTGAATGGGAGGTTCATCTGAATGTATCCCATCAGTGGGCCTGGTAGCAGACACTGCCAATCCCTGCGCAAATCTCTTAGGCCTTCTCCACCTCAATGTTTCACAGACTTCCAATTGCCAGTATACGTATCTTTGTGTCTGAGGGCTTTTCCCAGAAACACAGAAGGTTGGTCTGTCAGTCCAAAAGTATCCAGGAATTAACCCTTTTCTCCAGAAGCAGCCCTCAACCAAAGACTTTAGGAGTATAAATACCCCAACTCCCTCACCCTTCGGTGAAATAATTCTGAGAGGTATGTTTACATTGTTTCCAGAGTTTCTCTGTGGGACTAGGCTCCAGTCACCCACTATGATAGCTGGCTTAATAACAATCATACCAGCTGTCTTCTCTTCTTTATTTCACTTCCTCAGTTCCCTACTGGTATACCCTGAACCTTTGAGCCTCTCAAATAAATGACTTGCACTTAAACCCTTATCCCACAATCTGCTTCTGAGGGAAACTAAGATAGATTTCCTTGATGTCTAACTTTCTGGTGGGCTCATCTAAGAGGGAAGCACCAGCAGGAGCTGAGGTGTTTTGCATTCTACCCCCACCCCCACCCCAGGGGCTGCATGGCTGGCTCTGTGGCCCAATTCCTGTCAGGGGACCCTCTTCACACAGCTCTGTCTGTCTCCAGAGTCCAGTAACTGCTCCCATCCTTGCCTCTTCAGGCCTCAGGCCATAAACAGCACCCACCTTTACTAACCCTGTGAACTGCAGTGTTCCTTCCTTTTCATTGCTCTCCACCCCACCCACAATTCCGCAAATAGTTCCTATATTAAACTTTCTTCAAATTATCAATTTTAGCCCGCCATCTGTTTCCTGTTGGTACTGTGACTGATTCAGCTGGTTTGATAACTTCTGGGTTTGACCTCAGAGAAGACAGTTGGTTATGGGGACACGTGGGAAGGGCATGAGGCCATGACTAGGACAGTGGAGGGGGCAGAGATGGAAAGAGAAGTATACAGTGTGGCAGAGGTTAACTGTTATGGTGGTGGTAAGGAAAGAACAAAGTATCCCCAAACATAGCAGCTTAAAATAAACATTTATTATCTTAAGGTTTCTGAGGGCCAGAGTCCAGGAGTTGCTAACCTGGGTGGTTCTAGCTCAGGGTCTCTCACAAGTTTGCAGTCAGGCTGTCATCCGGGTCTGTAATGATCTCTATACTCAAGTGAAGCTGGAGAATCCACCTCTGAGTTCACTCGCTGGTTGCTGGCAGGCCTTAGTCCTCAACAGCTGTGGGCCAGAGGCTTCAGTTTCCTGCCACACAGGCCTTGCTATGGGGTTGCTCACAAAATGGCAGCCTGCTTCTCCCAAACAAATGATACAAGAGAAGAACGGGTGTGTGTGTGTGTGTGTGTGTGTGTGTGTGTGTGTGTGTGTGTGTGTGTGTGTTTCAGAGAGAGAGAGAGAGCTCCAGCAAGAGAGGGCCCAATACAGAAGACACAGTCTTTTATAATCTAGTCTCGGAAGTGTCATCCCATCACTTCTGTCATATGCTGTTGGTCACACAGACCAACCCTGGTACACAAGGGTAGAAACACCAGAAGGCAGTGGCCACTCCAAGTGAGCTTGGAGGCTCACTTCCACCAGTGCTCAAGAGTAACAAAATATCCCGTTAAACTTCCCTGTGAGGACAGGAAGACTCTCAGATGAGACAGCTGAAAGTCTAAAAGAACTTCCCAGGAATAAATTGTAAGAGGGGCAACACTGGAAATCCCAATTGTCCAAAACAATTTTTTTAAGAAGCCAACTTAGTGCTGCTCAGAAGTAAAGCTGGAGAGCCAGTGTAACTTTAGACAAATGAATTCCTCTCTCTGAACCTGTTTTCTCACTTGTTAATGAGGGGATTGGGCCATACTCCATGGCCTAATAACCAATACTTACATAGCACTGATATTACTGACAGCGTGCTGCCCTCTACCCACTTTACTTGTATTAACACATTTTACCTTCACAGCAAGGGGAGAAGCTACTATGGAGAGCCCTTGGCCCCATTCCAAACAGGCTGGGCTCTCCCACACCAGAGTCACCTCAGCCTGAGCTGGAGCACTGAAGATCTGATTAATGTGTTTAGCAACTGACTGACTGGCTCTTTTTCCGGCCTCTTGTGAAATATGCCTTCCTGTGTTGTCATCACCATGCTTTGTGAGTTGGAACAAAATAAGAGACTGAACAAGTTAGCTTCATTTCTTTTTCTTAAATATAAAAGTGTCTAGTCCTTTCCTGGATGTTTTTATTTTGACTTCAGAGAGAAGAAACAGTCTTGGTAATTTCTGAGGAAATAAACCCCCAGTGGCTGAATTTGGTCAAAGTGAGAAACAAACTGTCCCCTGGCCCAACCAGGGCCTCCCTGTTGCCTAACTTCAAGCCGTCCCCTCCCACATGGCAGTCTATGGGCATGAGGAAATCCCATAGGCTCTATCTTCAAAATACAGCCAGAATCCGTGCTCTATGGCACTATCTTCTTTTGCTTGGATCACCATTGCAATTTGCTAACTGAGCCCTGATTCTATCCTTGTCTATCTACAGTCCATTTCCAAAACGATGTCAGGAATGACCCTTGTAAAATGTAGGTTAGATCACATCACTGCTCTGCTTGAAATCCTGCAATGGTTCCACATTCCCTTCAGAGAAAAATTCAACATCCTTTAAATGCCCTTTAAGATCCTACATGAGTGCACCCCCAGCCCCCATTAACTCTGGGACATCATCCCCTAAGCCCCTCCCCCGTGCTCACTCCCTAACAATGACACAGGTCTTGCTGCTCCTCACATACGCCTTAGAGACCTTGTTTAGCTCCTTCCGGAAGGCTCTTTCCCCAGATATCCACTGGGCTCTTGCTCTACCTCCTTCAAATCTTTGCTCAAACCTTACCTTTTCAGGAGGGTTACCCTAACCACACAATTCAAAATTGCAATCCTCCCCTCTCCCCCTATTTCTTGTTCTGCCTTCTAAAAGAAGCAACTGCTTAAAGGTGAAAAATAAAAAAAAAATTTTTTTAGTTGCCAGCTTCCATATGGCAGCAAGTTCCAGACGGTTTAAAATAGTATTCATCCACTCTACAAATACTAACCGAGGACTTGCTCTGTGCCAGGCACTGAGTTAGGCATGAATTCAGTCTTCAATTCCACTTTGCTCAATTCAGTGAGCAATACACTGGTGCTCTCCTAGAAGCAAGCCTCGGGGTTGGGTGGTGAATTGTGCAAGAGGGAGGGTGAGAAACAGTCTTTGCTTGGCCAAATTTTAGTCAGGCTTCTGAATCTTCTGTAGGCCCATCTGTGCACGTCCTCATAAAAAGTTGTTTTAGTGGGCCAAGCATGGTGGCTCACACCTATAATCCCAGCACTTTGGGGGGCCGAGGAGGGCGGATCATGAGGTCAGGAGATCCAGACCATCTTGGCTAACATGGTGAAAACCCATCTCTACTAAAAATACAAAAAAATTAGCCAGCCGTGGTGGCGAGCGCCTGTAGTCCCAGTTACTTGGCAGGCTGAGGCAGGAGAATGGCATGAACCCGGGAGGCGGAGCTTGCAGTGAGCCGAGATCGTGCCACTGCACTCCAGACTGGCGACAGAGCGAGACTCCATCTCAAAAAAAAAAAAAGAAAATTCAAAGTTCAGTTCAATTCAAAAGCAAAAACAATTCAAAAGATTTCCCAGAATAAAGGCAGGCCAGCAGTCTTTTGCCATGTTTACACTTGGGAAATTAGCTTTAGCCCTGCCACCACCACATTTCCTGGGCAGGGAGGGCCCCCACAGGGGCTAGCATGGATATTGATGAAACAGGGACTTCTTTTTTCTTCCCCCTCTGTTCACTTACTATGACTTTTAGATTAGCCTGCAGATAGATTCAACACAGGAAACCCTGTAATTAATATAGTTTTCAAGTAGGAAAGCAAAAGTGGGGAAGGCAGTCAGGGCAGGTGGCCAGCATTGGTGAGAGCAGTTCCCCAGGATTCCTAAGCTATAGAAAACCCTAAGTCTTTGAGGTCAGAGCCCAGATTCGGTCCCCTTCACAAGACCTCATTTGACCAAAGTCTGACTAACTTCCAGTTTTTTCCATTATTATTGTGGATTTACTCTGAAGGACTTTTTATAAAAATGAAAACCACTTTGGGTTTTTCATACTTGGGATACTTAGGGAGCATTTCTTCCATGTGCTTAGTACTTCATAGCTTACAAAATGCTTTCACAGCCTGGATGATTTTTTATTGTCACCAAGGCAGGGATTATTCTTCTCATTCTATGTATCTTGAAACAAGACTCTGAGGTGTACATGTCTTTTTCAAGATCACATAGCTAGAAAGTGCCAAAACTATCCACTCAAATTTGATAATATACCAGGTGGGCAAAACAGTGGGAAATGGATAGCTCATACACTTACAGTGAGAGTGTAAATTGGCCTAGAATTTCACAAGGGCTCATTGCCAGTATTTATTAAATGTGGATATCCTTTGATCTGCCAGTTCAACTTTAGGGTCTCTGTATTAGCCTGAGCTCCCCCTAGAAAGCAGAGCTCAAAATGAGATTATGCAGGAAGGAAGCCAGCATTGAGAAGTCAATGAGGGTAAGTCCAGGGCTGGAAAGAGTGAAAAAGCAACACAAGGCTACATTATCAAGCTAGGCACCATTGTGCATAACTAGGACTCGATCCTGCTAGAACCCTGAGCCTTTGAGGATGGAAAGTATCTCATTTATCACTAGTTCCCTCCCCAGTACCTGGCATGTAGCAGGCACAAGATAATTGGCCACTTAATTATTCAAAATCAGTGCTCTAAAAAGTGTCTGTTTTATGTGGATTCAGCTCAAGTCTGCAGCCTTTCTGTACCTGCAGGCTCTGGCACTTCATTTTAACAGCATAGTCCAGAAAAGGAAATTTAAACTCAGTAGAGACTAGTTTATAAACCAGAAAGCCAACGAATTCATTAACCTAAAGAAATAACTGCAAATGAGTTGGCTAGTAATATATTTTCTCCCAGGAGCAGATGCCACCTATGAAACCAAATTAGTGCCAGGCTATTGCTTGGTGAACAAGTAATGACTTTTAGGCTCAACTGGTAAAGTGTGACATAAATTGTGACATTAGCACTGTATAAGCTGAAAAGGTCTATATAAATGTAAGGTATTATTAACATCACCATATTAGAAAATATGCTGGAGGGAGTATACATAGGGGTTATACCTGCAAGTACTAGAGTCAGACAGAAAAGGGTTCTACCTCTATCTATGAAACCTTATAGAGGAGTCACTGCACTTCCCTGTGCCTCAGTTTCCTGCTCTGTAAAATAGAAATAATGATAGCCACATGCTTTTTGGAGCTGTTGTAAGAATTAAATTCGACAATGTATGTAAAGTTTTGACACAGTGTGCTGTACTTAATAAGTGCTCAATAAATGTTTGCTAATAGTATTCAGTTCCCTTTCTTCTCAATCACCAACTCTAACGTCAGACAGCTAATAATACAACACTACTACAATTATAAAAAGGTAGACCTGGTGGCAGGCAGCAGAGGCTCCAGTTTCTGCTAGGCAGTTCTAGGTGGTCATTTTACATACTGGGGAGTCCCAATTAGAGAAAGGGAGTCAGGCTAGTGGGACCAAGGGATAGCAAAAAGAACAGATGCGCTCTAAGTCTGCCTTTCTTCACGGTGCAGGACACATAGCCCTCCTGTGCAAATAACTCACAATCTTCCTGCACTCAGCTATCACGAGACACATGCAAGTTAGCTCCCTGTAACCTTGGAGTTCTCGGTACTGCACAGCACTCTGCAGCCCAAGAACCATCGGATAAAATCTCCAGCAAGCCTTTGTTTCCTTGAAGTCAGCTCCTCTCTGGCTGGTCTGCCCATTGCAACCTTTCAACGTATTTTCATACCTTCTCTAATAAATCTGCATTTCTTTACCTAAAACTGTTGATAAATTACTTTCCCACCCATGTAATACCAGTCTCACGCAGTCGCTGCTCACCCAAGAGGCAGACCTGAGCCTTAGCTTACACGTTAGAAAAACGTAGACTCCTACCAACATTGTTCATTCATTGATTTCATTCCTTCCTTTCATACTTATTGAAGGTCCACAATACAGACTTAGACCTAATGCTAACTATGTACTCAAAACCTGCGTGGAGGAACTCACAGCCTAAGTTTCAAATGTGATAATGTATGTGAAAGTTCCCAAAGGCCATTGGCAAGACTCAGAAGACAGTGCCGGTGTGGTGTGACTCCTGTCTTTCAGTCCCCACGGAGCCCTGTCCCTTTGAGACCTTCCATTTGTCTCCTGGATGCTCGCCTGTTAAGTGGGGCAGAGGAGGCCGTCGTAAATAAGACAAAAGATCAGGCTTCCATTCTGGAAGAAAAGAATAAAAGGAGCTCACTGAGTCCAGACCTAATGGCAGTAAGGGCACTGGACGCTCACAAAAGCGCTGGGGGACGGGCCCAGGGTTGGGGGGAAAACAGGGATCCCAGCTGCGCACGCGCGCTCTGGTTTTCGACGGGCGCAGAGCCGGACGAGGTGGGAAACCTAACGTCAAAGTCTACGTAGGAAGACGTAGGGAAGGCAGCGAGGAAGACGCTGGCTCTCGGGTCACGTGATGCGCCGGGAGAGTCATCGCCTCCTCCCTCCCCAAGATGGCGTCCTTGCTGCAGTCGGACCGGGTTGTCTATCTAGTCCAGGGAGAAAAGAAGGTTCGGGCCCCGCTCTCGCAACTCTACTTCTGCCGCTATTGTAGCGAACTGCGGTCGCTGGAATGTGTGTCTCACGAGGTAACGGAGTCGCCCTATAGCGAATATGTGTGGTGGGGTGGGGGGTGGGGGCGCGGCGTTCATCCTAGTCACTGCTACCGGCAGGCTGGAGTTATTTTCCTTCCTTACTGATTGGTTTTGTCTTCCGTCACTCGGGTTTGCCTGCGATTTAATTTGCTTCTAATCTGTCACTTGGAAAGGAGGAGCAGCCTCGGGTGGGACTGAGCGGATCTTCTGGTTCCAGAGCGGCCTCTGATTGGACAAACTTGACTTAGGGACGGTGTCTGTCTCCGATGGGGCTTGGTAATTGGGTGGACTACGGAGAAAGGTCTGGGGGGTGCTTAGTTCAGCCCACTTAAGGGGCGAAAAACTGCATTTCCAGGATTTATTGCGAGGATGGAGGGAGGCGGAGGCATTCTCATTCATAGTTCTCCCATCCTGAAAGTTCTGCTCCTCTTTTGTCCAGAAACTGGGCCCTCGTCAGACTGCCTTGCCCTGTTCCTGACTCAGGCCAAGGCCTGCAGCCGGGAAGAGGTTGGGGCGGCGTGAGTTATGTGAAAAGCGCTCAGAATAGAGTATGTCATGTAAGAAGCTGAAAGTGTATTTATGGAGCTAGAGGACAATGCTGTCCTTCCCTGGCACAAGTGGGTGTCCGAAGTTGGATTTTTCAAAAAGAAGACCCCGGCCAGTAAAAAGTCACCAAATAACAAAACCCCAAAACTTCTGCAGCGCTTGGCACATCTTGTTTATTCAGTAAGCTTTAGGGATTAAAAGGCGAGTAAGACATAAAATGCGCTGTTTAATAAGCCATAGTCTACTGAAGAAAAAGCTGATAGTAATAATAGTTGCTGCTTATTCGATACTTGCTATATGTCATGTGCTTTATGTAATCTTCAAGCCAATTTAAGTGGATACCTTTTTAAAAAAATTTTTTTACAGGTAAAGAAACAGATACAGAGTGTTTGCTGTAAGTCACACAGCCAGTAATTTGGGGGTGGGAGGGAGGACGTGGATTTGAATCTAAACAGCCTAACTCAAGAGTGTTTTTTACTGAAGATCCCGGGACTGTTGAATGCATATGAAAACACATACTATAAGCCATTTTATGTGTTATTAATAACTATTATTTTATTGAAGATACTTTTCATAATAGGAATAGTCAAGAAAAGCAATTAAATAATGCAAGAAAAATCGTATATATTAAAAATATGGCATCGATTTTTCTTCTCATCTCCATTAGCACTTTCCTTATGTGTATCTCCTTGATGATTCCCTATTCCAGCTCCACCTCCAGAATTTATTGGATCATATTCTCCTGTGGTGAATAGAGTGCTCAGTCTCCATGATCTGTCTCTAAGACTCTCTTCAATTAGGACAACCAGTCTGTGACAGCATCTTTTACAGCCTGATGTGTACCTGTGATATGGAGGCCATTAGAGTTTAGGGAAAGATGAAGCTCTGAGGGCTGGAGCAGGCAGTGAAGTTCTAATGGAGAATCTGGGTCTGGAGCTGCACATGAACGGACAAGCAGAATTTGGAAAGGGGGCAAAAAGGAATGACTTATATTTTGCCTTTTTTGATGAGTCAGTGCAGATGTTAGTTAGCAATACTGTATTTTATGTTCCTGGAGATTATTTGAGCAACAACTTTATTAATCTTTTCAAATTGACCTGTTTATAGCAGATGATGAAAAAAGCCAGTTTGTGTCGTAGTATTTATGTTCCAGTGATTGTCTTTTCATTTGCAGGTGACTAGAGTTCTATAATTGTCAAATAGGACCTACATTAAAGAAAATAATTATTCAGACTTTTAAAACATAAAATGAACTTAAATTTTAGACTCCAGTTTTTTAAGTACAATAAGACTGTCCCATTAATTTGTTTAAAAATCTCTAATTGGTTGGCTATAGCTGACTATGTAAATATTTATGCTTTCCTTCAGTCAACCTGTATTACTTCAATAATGAGAAATCTTTAAAAAAATTTCCTTCAACAGTTAAAGTATGGTCAAGTTTTATAGTCATATAAAGCTAGCCTGGACAGGAGGATATTTTATCACAACGTTACAAATTGGATTATTTTATTAATCTCTTTATTAATCATAGAATTCTATGGAGTTCAATTGGAAGTTGTAGATTGTTAAATAAACAACTTTTAACACATAAAACCCTGATGACAGAATAGGAAAGATCAGAAAAATAGAAGGATTTTTTAAATCCAGAAGGAGAAAAAAAAAAAAACACACACACAAAAAAAACAGGTGATTGAAGAAGAATAAACCCTAAGCTGAAAACAGTCTACCTTCTGCTACAGTATAACATATTTTAAAATTCACTATTTGACAAGACATATACACAAGTTAAACTGAGTTCTCCTCTGATTTTTTTTTTCTTTCTTGTTTCCTCCTAGGTGGACTCCCATTATTGTCCCAGTTGTTTAGAAAATATGCCGTCGGCTGAAGCCAAACTAAAAAAGAATAGGTAAGACCTGGATTGATATTTTTTTTTCCTGTTTTCCTTGACTGTTCTCTAAAATAGCTGGTTAAAAAGACACATGGGCCAGGCATGGTGGCTCACACCTGTAATCCCAGCACTTTGGGAGGCTGAGGCAGGGATCACGAGGTCAAGAGGTCGATACCATCCTGGCTAACACGGTGAAACCCCATCTCTACTAAAAATACAAAAAATTAGCTAGGCGTGGTGGCACGCGCCTGTAGTCCCAGCTACTTGGGAGGCTGAGGCAGGAGAATTGCTTGAACCTGGGAGGCAGACGTTGCAGTGAGCCAAGATCGTGCCACTGCACTCCAGCCTGGGCAACAGAGCAAGTCTTTGTCTCAAAAAAAAAAAAAAAAAAGACACATGAAATTAACTTTTTTAACCAGCTCTTTTTCATTTTAAAGCATCACCATTGCCAAAGATGAAATTCCCTTTGATTTTTGAAATAGATTTTCTACTTTAGAACAGTTTTATACTTCAGAATTATGGTGAAGACAGTATGGAGAGTTCTCATTTACCTCACATCCAGTATCCCCTATTGTTAACATTTTACATTAGTGTGGTATATTTGTTACAATTAATGAACCAATACACTACATTTTATTCAGATTTCCTTAGTTTTTCCCTAGTCTCCTTTTTTTCCAGGATTCTTTTCAGGATATCACATTATATTTATAGTTATGTCTCTCTAGGCTCCTCTTGGGTGTGATAGTTTCTTAAAATTTCCTTGGTTTTGATGACCTCAAAAGTATTGAGGAGTACTGGTGAGGTATTTTATAGAATGTCATTCCATTAGGATTTGCATGATGTTTTTTTCTTATCAGACTAGGGGAATGTATTTTGGGGAGGAGAACCACAGAGGTAAAGTGCCATCTTTGATTACATCATATCAAGGGTAAATACTTATGACTTGTCACTGTTGGTGTTAACCTTGATTATCTGGCTTGAGCTAGTGTTTGTCAGGTTTCTCCACTGTAAAGTTACTGCTTTTCCTTCTTTTTTTGTACTCTACTCTTTGGAAGGAAAATCACTGTCACAGCCCATACTTAAAGACTAGAGAATTATGCTCCCCTGTCCTTGAGGACTATCTGCATAAATTATTTGGATTTGGAATTCTTTTGCATGGAAGATCTGTCTCTTCTCTGCTTGTTTATTTATTTTTTAAATCACTTACTTATAGGACAGTGGGATCATGAATATTTATTTTATACTTTGGGTTGTAATCCAATACGACTTTATTTATTTTGCTCAGATTATTTCAGCTTTGGCCATTGGGAACTCTTTCAGTTGACTCCTAGATCCCTTTGACATACCCCCATCATTAGGGGCAGGAGAGAGTTCTCTGTTCATTACTGTGATCATTTTCTTACCGGTACTACAAGATACTCCAGACTCATCTTGTGTGTGTGTTTTGTGTGTGTGTGTATTTTTTTTTTGAGACAGGGTCTCACTTTGGCGCCTAGGTTGAAGTGCAGTGGTGCAATCTTGGCTCACTGCAACCTCAACCTCCCAGGCTCAAGCAGTCCTTCCACCTCAGCCTCCTGAGTAGCTGAGACTACAGGCACATACTACCACACCTGGATAATTTTTGTATTTTTTTGGAGAGACAGGCTTTTGCCACGTTGCCCAGGCTGGTCTTGAACTCCTGGCTCAAGCACTTCACCTGCCTTGGCCCAAAGTGCTGGGATTATAAGCGTGAGCTGCTGTGCCCAGCCTCATCTTGTATATTTTCTGTGTCAGTCTTACAGTTGTTTCTCCAAGGAGCCTTGGTTCACTTTATTGGAGAATAGTCTCAGAAACTAAGGTATGGCTGCTAGGCTTGCTCATTGCTACTGGATGGTGTTTAGTTTTTAGCTTGAAGTGAAAATCCTTTTGCTGTTAGCCATACCCCCATCCCTTGATGGATGTGAACCACTATTTATCTTTCCTGCCCTAAGAAGTAACCCCTGATAACCAGATATTGTTTTGTATGCTTTCCACAAATTAATTTTTATCATTTAATCCTCAAAGCTTCCTTGTAAGGTGAATACTATTATTATCTTCTTTTGATAGTATCCAGATGGCAGACTATAACAGAGAATGCAAGTTATATTATAGAACAGAGCTTCAAGGCAGGTACAGGACTGCAGGTGAAATCTTAATAATCTGTGCTGGTGGGAGAGTTAAAAGCAAGAAGACATAGGGACCTCCTAAAGGAGAAATGTTGGCTGAGCACTAGGAAAAGTAGCATTTAAGGAGAGAACAGAAAGCCCTGAAAATATGCTGCTTCTGAACCATTCCAGTTTGATAGCATTGTTTGCTTTCTGTTTCAGCTCTCTAGCACAGCAGTTGGTTATTTTCCAAATCGAGTTTCACAGCTTCTTGTATTGTTGACTCTTAAGTTTTCTATGGCACAATTGGTCTGTCCTCTCTAAAGGCATAAGCTGTGACATTTCTCTTTTCCTCAGAAATCTTTGTGATCAATATGAGCATAAAAAGAGTCTGGAATCGTAAACTCCATCTGTTAACAATGATTCTCTCTGTGGAGTAGGATTGGGTTGGGCTCCAATTCTTACTTTGGTGATAACTGCATATTTTTTAAAACTAATGAACCTATAGTACTTTTGAACTGTTAAAACAAAGTTGGTAAGAGGCCTGCAGAATGTTATTGTTTTTTCTTGAGAGACACTTGTCCTTATATTTGTTCTCTCTTGAATTCCTAACTCCTGGAACCATGTCTGGCACGTAGTAGGTGCTTGATAAATATTTGTTGAATGAATGGTTGTGTTTGTCATGTCACAGATGTGCCAATTGCTTTGACTGTCCTGGCTGCATGCACACCCTCTCTACCCGGGCCACGAGCATCTCCACCCAGCTTCCAGATGACCCAGCCAAGACCACCATGAAGAAAGCCTATTACCTGGCATGTGGATTTTGTCGCTGGACATCTAGAGATGTGGGCATGGCAGACAAATCTGTAGGTGAGTGAGATGGACTTCAACATGAAATTTTGTGCAATTGACAGTGCTATAATTGCCCATAGATTATTATTTCTGTAACCCGTTGGGGCGATAGGAGCTAAATTCAGAATATTTTGTCATTAACTCTTCTGTGTTCACATATTTTCACATTTGTAGGCCTTAGTGTTTTATCTGAGATTGGATAATATTTAGTTTTCTTAGACTTGATAAAATAGCTTTTATAAATCTGGTACTTTCTTGGAATCAAAATATTAATGCTCTTCATGAAAAATAAACATTCATGTTAAGACATCATGGATAAAACTAAAGGATAAGGCCGGGCACGGTGGCTCACACCTGTAATTCCAGCACTTTGGGAGGCTGAGGCGGGCAGATCACAAGGTCAGGAGATCGAGACCATCCTGGCTAACAAGGTGAAACCCCGTCTCTACTAAAAAAATGCAAAAATTAGCCGGGCATGGTGGGGGGCACCTGTAGTCCCAGCTACTCGGGAGGCTGAGGCAGGAGAATGGCGTGAACCTGGGAGGCGGAGCTTGCGGTGAGCCGAGATCGGGCCTCTGCACTCCAGCCTGGTGACAGAGCAAGACTCTGTCTCAAAAAAAAGAAAAAAAAAACTAAGAGATAAAAATGACAAACTAAGAAAAATAGTTGGGTCTTATATAACAGGCTAAAGATGAATACTCAGAAATGAGGAACCCTTGTAAGTCAATAAAAAAAAGACTTAGTAGAAAAACAGGCAAAGGATATGAGCAGCAATTCTCATAGTAGAAATAAAAATGGTCAATGAATATGCAAAAAGATGTATTCAACTTCCCTAGTAATCATGTAAATGCAAATTAAAACTTCCTTCTATTTGGTACAACATGTTTAATCTGGTTGTATCAAGTGTTGGCTAGAACATAGGAGAATAGTTGTCTCATACACTATGGTAGTCTATCTTGGAGACCAATTTTAAAACATTTATTAAAATTTTAAATTGCTTATATCCTTCTGCCCAGTAATTCAATGTCCAAATGTCTGTCCTGGAGCATTCAAACATGTGCTCAAAAACTTTTACGTATATATATAAAATGTTTATCAGTGAAAGAGAAAAATTGTGTATGTTTGGATTTAAGACCACCTAAGGCATTATATACCTCCATCATTTGAGTGTTTGAGTGTTTTAGAACAGATTGCACTTAATTTTATCACGAAACTTTATTTTTACAAATTCTGTATTTCATGGTTAACATCAGAGAGTGGAAACATTCTCTGTACAGTCAGTTCGAAATCTTGAGTTGCTTTTGATTTAAGTGATCCAAAGTTTAAAAAAATTAATAAAATCTTGAGTTGCTATTTATGCTTTATATAAGTAGTAGCATCACTAACTCCCTTTTTTTCCTGAGGTTTCATTGTTTAATTTTCTAAAAACATTTTAAACTTGTAAAAATTCTCATTTTGGGATTTTCATAAAAAGTACAGCTTATTGACTAATAAATGAGGAAGCTCATAACAAACTCATTATATGTCATTTGACATAACTAAAATGAAGCAGACTGGCTAAAACCTTTCTATAGATTCTTACACAGTTTGGAAGTAAATATGGGTGAAGTTCTTTAGATTCAACTATGTTCTTAAAAAGTTAATCCTTGATTCTATTGAATTTGCTCTTTGGTTTAGAATGCTTTGAGCTGTTGATGGTTTTTCTGACTTTGTACATTGAGTTAATAAAATACATACTCTTTTCAAAAACAGAAAGTTAAATAAGTATATCTTAGTTCCTTAAAAATGCTCATTGGTGGGTAGCTGTTTGCCTGAAGTGTGACTGAAAATAGAAAGATTCTGTAACATCTTTGAAAATTGCCAGTAAGTATTTATGTGTATATGTTTTAGTGTCAGTATAGGAAATAAATAAAGAAAGTAAGTTAAATGTTAAAAAGCAACCTCAAAGTGGCATAATGTAGGCCTCAGTGAACTAAAGTATTGTTTTTTCATGTTTGTATTTTGTGTCTTTTTATCAAGTAAAAGAAACAGCCCAGAAATCCAAGTAGATTTCTCGGTTTGTTACTCTGTTAGTGAGTGTTTTATGCTTTTTGGATTATGAGTCATGAAGATTGGAGAATTTATATTTCAGAACTATAAACTTACGCTGGCTTCTAGAACTGTATCTCCTCTAGGGTATCTCAACAAGGATAATTGAATACCAGGAGCTCTTAAAGAGTACAGATAATTTCATTTCCTCCATGATGTCATTGGTATCTCAGAAGCCCTGAAACCACTTAAGTTAGAACTATTTGTTTATTTATAAGTACTTGTCTGTAATGTACAGAGAAAAACTTACAATGAGATTATTATGTCTCCCAAATTGCTATTTAGAATAAATTACCAGTTCAAAAGAAGCAATTAGATAAAATATTCAGACGTTTAAAAATATTACAGCTGAAACATAATTATTTTTCATGATTGCCTTAAGTGAGGCAACTTCTAAAATATTAATATTATACTAAAATGTTATTTCTGCCATTTCTTGCAAGAGGATACAGTGTCACCTTCAGCAAGGTAATTGAGTCCTTTTTGTTTTGAAAAAAGTGATTTTATATGAAATATGTATATTCATGTACTTATCACTCAATTTAAGAAATGAAACAGCCAAAACAGTTTAAGCCCTCCCCCTACTTTATCTATCTTCCTCTCTGCCGGCTAGAGATAATAATCACAATCCTGAATTCAGTGTTTATTAGCATCCATGCATGTCTTTATACTTCTCCACATATGTAGCAGCCACAAACAAATAACATTTTTCAGTTTTAAGCAAATGGAAACATACTGTGTATATCCTGCTACAACTTTACTCTATCAACATTGTGTTTCTGATACACAGTTGATTCCTGTATGACTTACCACAGTTTACTTATTCCATCTTCTCTTAATGAACATTTAGGTTGTTTTCATTTTCTTCGCTTTTGAAAAAACATAGCTGCTGGAAGCAATCTTGTATGTGTTTCCTAAGGCACAAGTGTAAGGACTTTTCTATATACCTAGAAGTAAAATTGCCAGTCATAAGTTATGTACATCCTTAGCACTCCAAAATGATTTAGCAGTCTTTGCTTCTAGTAGTAAAATGTAAGAGTAAACTACCTGGACAAGCTCTTAGTACTTTTGGACTCTAAAATTTTTCCAGACTGATGGTTGTGAAATGGTATCTCATTATACTTTTATTTTTCCCTTTATTTGGTTAGCTTTACCAAGATATAATTTATATATAATAAAGCTTACCAATTTTAAATGTAGAATTCTGTGATGTTTGACAAGTGTGTAATCACATAGCCACCACCATAATCATGATATACAACATTTCTGTCCCCCTAGAGAATCCTCATGCCCCATTGCAGTCAGTTTCTTCCCCCAATCTCCTGGCCCCTGACTAGACTGATATGCTTTCTATCACTAGAATTTTGCCTTTTCTAGAAGTGTATATAATTGGAGTCTTACATTACAGTCTTTCCTGTCTGTCTTCTTTTATTTAGCATAATGCTATTGAGGTTCATCTGTGTTTCTTTATATTATTCTTGTTGTTGAGTAGTATTCTGTTGTATGAACATGTTTGTTTATTCATTCTCCACTTGATGAACATTTGGATTGTTTTTGGGTTTTGGCTTATATGAATAAAGGTGCTATGAACATTTGCCTATAAGTCTTTGTGTGAATATATGTTTTCATTTTTCTTAAGTGCCAAAGAGTGAAATTATTAGGTCATAGGATAAGTGTATGTTTAATTTGTCTAGAAGCTGCCAAACTATTTATTTTTTTATTTTTTAGAGATGGGGTTTCTCCATGTTACCCAGGCTGGTCTCCAACTCCTGGACTCTAGCAATTCTCCTGCCTCAGCCTCCCAAAGTGCTGGGATTAAAAGCATGAGCCACTGCACCTGGCCAATGCCAAACTGTTTTCCAAAATGACTGAACAATTTTGGATCCTCACCAGCAAATTAGGAGAGTTCCAATCCCTTGACAACCCTTGCCATATTGTCAGTCTTCCCCACTTTAGCCATTCTAGCACATGTACAGCAGTACTTCACTGTGGTTTTAATTTACATTTTCTCATTGGTTTGTTTACCAGCCATATATCTTTGGTGAACTGTCTGTACAAATCTTTTCCCTACTTTTTAACTGGGTTTTGTTGTTGTTGGTTTGTTTTGATTTGGTTTTTTAAACTGAGTTATAAGAGTTCTATATTCTGGATACAAGTCCATTGTTGAATATATGTTTTGCAAATATTTACTCCCAGTCTGTGCCTTGCCTTTTCCTTTTCTCAGCAGTGTGTGTTGAAGAACTCAAGTTTCTAATTTCAGTGAAGTCTAATTTACCAATTTTTTTATTTTATAGTTTGTGCTTTTTGTGTCCTATTAAAAAAACTTTAGCCTAACCCAGTGTCACTAAGATCTACCCATGTTTTCCTCTAGAAGTGCTGTAGTTTTAACACTTACATTTAAGTCTTGCTCTTTTCAAGGTAAATGTTGTGAAGTAAGGGTCCTTTTGGTTTTTGGTTTTTGAGGTTTTTGTTTTGTTTTTGATAGTGGATATTCCATTGTTGCAGCACCGTTTGTTGAAAGTATTCATTATAGTTTTACTTTCAGTACTTTCAGTTTTCTTGAGTAATCTTTTCCTTTGTGATTTATGCTGTGTGCTTCTTAGGTAAGAAATTCTTCTCTAAGCCAAGGTCATAGAACTTAGAAAATGCACAGATAAGGGCAAAGTCTCCGGAGTCAGACTGAGTTTGAATCCTGGCTTTACCACTTACTCTCCGTGTGACTTTGAGCAAGTTATTTAACATCTCTGAGCCTCAGTTTCCTCATATATGAAATGAGACTAATAAGAGTCCTTACCTCAGAGGGTTGTTATGAGAATAAAAGGAAATGTAATACATTTCAAGTACCTGGCACAGTGGCTGTGCATTGGTGATTGTTATCACCATCATTAGATGTTCTCTTAAAATTTTGTTCTGACCATTATAGTCTATAGTTATATAGACCAGAATGGTCTATATAACTTACGTTTTAAGTTTCTTTTTATGGCCTACAGAAGACTTGTTTTACGAAAATAAAATTATCACATTATGAAAGTCTTGTTTAATATTCTTTTATTTTGTAGCTAGTGGCGGTTGGCAGGAACCTGAAAATCCTCACACACAACGGGTAAGTAAAGGGTCATCGGAGAGAGCGGATGAAATCGGACAAAATTGAGTGAAAGACTGAAGACCTTGCATTTTATCAGTAGATATGACCTGTGTTTATAAGTCCATAATATGTCTTTTTGTATCTGTTGCACATAGACAGTGCTCCTCATTGTAAGACATTGAAATACACTGTCACTTTTTTCCAGATGACTTAAGATAATGGAGAATCCTAGGTGTAGCTTTAGTTCTGTATTTGAATTGTGCATCAGGAAAAGGAGCCAAGTTTTTGTTTTTTCTTCACACACCCACCAGTGAGTTAAGGTTCCATTTGTTCTCAGATACTCTTAGAAATATCATAAACAGCCAGGTGTGGTGGCTCATGCCTGTAATCCCAATACTTTGGGAGGCTGAGGCAGGAGGATTGCTTGAGCCCAGGAGTTCAAGACCAGCCTAGGCAATATATGAAACCCCATCTCTACAAAAAAATTAAAAATTTAGCTGAGTGTGGTGGTGCATGCCTATAGTCCCAGCAACTCAGGAGGCTGAGGTGGGGGGATTGCTTGAGCCTAGGTTTTCAAGTCTGCATTGAGCTATGATCGTACCACCACGCTCCATCCTAGGCAATAGAGCAAGGCTGTGTCTCAAAAAAAGAAAAAGAATGCGGTAGAGACAAACAGAGTGGCTCATGGCTGTAATCCCCGTTACTCAGGAAGCTAAGGCAGGAGGATTGCTTGAGACCAGGAATAAGTATTTATTTTTATACACATCAAAGTTATACATCTACACACAAGTATTTTAAAATATATGCAAAATATAATATATTTGTTTCTCTGAGTAAGAAAGATATCTAAACCAGTAATAGTTGATACCTCTAATGAGTAGAAAAATCAACTTGGGCATAAGGGATAAAAGAGAAGTTTTGCTTTTTATTCTTTTCATTTGTATAGTGTTTGAACTATTTTTTTTTTGAGACAGGATCTCACTCTGTCACCCAGGCTGGCATGCAGTTGCATGATCACAGCTCACTGCAGCTTCAACCTCCCAGGCTGAAGCAATCCTCCCACCTCAGCCATTTTTTTAAAAAAAAAAAGGTTTTTGGGGAACACGTGGTGTTTGCTTACATGGATGAATTATTCAGTGGTGATTTCTGAGATTTTGGTGTACCTATCACCTGAGCAGTGTACACTGTACCTAATGTGTAGTATTTTATCCTCACCCCCTTCCCAACTTTCCCCCTGAGTCCCCAAAGTCCACTGTATCATTCTTATGCCTTTGCATCCTCATAGCTTAGCTCCCTCTTATGAGTGAGAATGTATGATGTTTGGTTTTCCATTCCTGAGTTACTTCACTTAGAATAATGGTCTCCAACACTATACAGGTTGCTGCAAATGCCATTATTTCACTACTTTTTATGGCTGAGTAGTATTCCATGGTGTATACCTACCACATATTCTTTATCCACTGGTTGATTGATGGACATTTGGACCGGTTTCCTATTTTTGCAGTGGTGAATTGTGCTGCTATAAACGTGCGGCCAAGTGTCTTTTTCATGTAATGACTTCTTTTCCTCTGAGTAGATACCCAGTAGTAGGATTATTGGATCAAATGGTTCTTTAAGGAATCTCCATACTGTTTCCATAGTGGTGTACTAGTTTACATTCTCACCTACAGTGTAAAATTGTCCCCTTTTCACCAGATCCATGCCAGCATCTATTACTTTTTTTATTTTTTAATTAAGGCCATTCTTGCAGGAGTGGTTTAGATCTTCATTTCCTTGATCATTAGTGATGTTGACCATTTTTTTTTTATATATTTGTTGGCCATTTGTATATTTATCTTTGAGAAATGTCTATTCATGTCTTCTGCCTACTTTTTGATGGGACTATTTGTTTTTTTCTTGCTGATTTGTTTGAGTGTCTTGTAGACTTGAGATATTAGTCCTTTGTTGGATGCATAGTTTGCAAAGATTTTCTCCCACTCTATGGGTTGTCTTTTTACTCTGCTGATTATTTCATTTGCTGTGCAGAAGCTTTTTAGTTTAAGTTCCATTTATTTTTGTTTTTGTTGCATTTGCTTTTGCGTTCTTGGTAATGAAGTCTTTGCCTAAGCTAATGTCCAGAAGGATTTTGCTCATGTTATCTTCTAGAATTTTTATGGTTTCAGGTCTTAGATTTAAGTCTTTGATACATCTTGAGTTGATTTTTGTATAAGGTGAGAGACGAGGATCCAGTTTCATTCTTCTACATTTAGCTTGCCAATTATCCCAGCACCATTTGTTGAATAGGATGTCCTTTCCCCAGTTTATGTTTTTGTTTGCTTTGTCAAAGATCAGTTGGCTATAAGTATTTGGTTTATTTTTGGGTTCTCTATTCTGTTTCATTGATCTGTGTGCCTATTTTTATACCAGTACCATGCTGCATTGGTGACTATAGTCTTATATATAGTTTGAAGTCGAGTAATGTGATGCCTCCAGAGTTGTTCTTTTTGCTTAGTCTTGCTTTGGCTATGTAGGCTCTTTTTTGGTTCCATGTGAATTTTAGGATTGTTTTTACCAGTTCTGTGAAGAATGATGATGGTATTTTGGTGGGAATTGCATTGAATTTGCAGATTGCTTTGGCAGTATGGTCATTTTCACAGTATTTATTCTACCCATCCATGAGCATGGGATATGTTTCCATTTGTTTGTGTTATCTGTGATTTCTTTCAACAGTGTTTTGTAGTTTTTCTTGTAGAGGTCTTTCACCTCCTTGGCTACGTATATTCCTAAGCGTTTTTGTTTTTGTTTTTGTTTTTTGGGTGGGGTTTTGCGGCTATTGTAAACAGGATTGAGTTCTTGATTTGATTCTCAGCTTGGTCACTGTTGGTGTATAGCAGTGCTACTGATTTCTGTACATTGATTTCATATCCTGAAACTTTACTCAATTCAAAACTTTTTTTTTTTTTGAGATGAAGTCTTGCTCTGTCAGCCAGACTGGAGTGCAGTGGTGCAAACTCGGCTCACTGCAACTTCTGCCTCTCAAGTTCCAGCGATTCTCCTACCTCAGCCTCCTGAGTAGCTGGAATTACAGGCGCCCGCTACCACGCATATTTTTAGTGCAGACGGGGTTTTACCATGTTGGCCAGGCTGGTCTTGAACTCCTGACCTCAAGTGATCTGCCCATCTTGGCCTCCCAAAGTGTTGGGGTTACAGGCATGAGCCACTGCGCCCAACCTTTTATTGAATTCATTGATCAGATCTAGGAGCTTTTTGGATAAGTCTCTAGGGTTTTCTAGGCATATGATCATATCATCGGCAAACAGCAACAGTTTGATTTCCTCTTTGCTGATTTGGATGCCCTTTATTTCTTTCCTTGTCTGATTGCTCTGGCTAGGACTTCCAGTACTGTGTTGTCTTGTTCCAGTTCTCAGCGGGAATGTTTTCAACTTTTCCCTGTTCAGTATAATGTTGGCTCTGTGTTTGTCATAGATGGCTTTTATTTAAGGTATGTTCCTTCTATGCTGATTTTGCTAAGGGTTTTGCTCATAAAGGGTCCTGGATTTTGTCAAATGCTTTTTCTCTGTCTATTGAGATGATCCTGCGATTTTTGTTTTTAATTCTGTTTACGTGGTGTATTAGGTTTATTGACTTGAGTATGTTAAACCATCCCTGCATCCCTGGTATTAAACCACTTGATCATGGTGTATTATCTTTATGATATGCTGTTGGATCCAGTTAACTAGTATTTTGTTAAGGATTTTTGCATCCATGTTCATCAGGGATATCTGTCTGTAGTTTTCTTGTTTTGTTGTGTCCCTTCCTGGTTTTGGTATAAGGGCAATGCTAGATTCATAGAATGATTTAGGGAGGTTTCCCTCTTTATCTTTGGGAATAGTTTCAGTAGGATTGGTACAGATTATTCTTTGAATGTCTGATAGAATTCAGCTGTGAATCCATCTGGTCCTAGACTTTTTTTTGTTGACAATTTTTTTAAATTACCATTTCAGTCTCACTGCTTGTTACTGGTCTGTTCAGAGTTCCTATTTCTTCCTGGTTTAATCTAGGAGGGTTGTATATTTCCAGGAATTTATCCATCTCCTCTAGGTTTTCAAGTTTGTGTGCATAAAAGTGTTCATAGTAGCCCTGAATGATCTTTTCTGTTTCTGTGGTATCAGTTGTAATATCTCCTATTTCATTTCTAATTGAGCTTATTTGGATCTTCTCTCATCTTTTCTTGGTTAATCTCACTAACATTCTGTCAATTTGGTTTATCTTTTCAAAGAGCCAGCTTTTCGTTTCATTCATCTTTTGTATTGTTTCTTTTGTTTCAGTTTCATTTAGTTCTGCTCTCATCTTTGTTATTTCTTTTCTTCTGCTGGGTTTGGGTTTGGTTTGTTCTTGTTTCTCTGGTTCCTTAAGGTATGACCCTAGATTGTCTGCTCTGCTCTTTTAGACTTTTTGATGTAGGTGTTTAATGCTGTGAACTTTCTTCTTAGCACTGCTTTTGCTGTATCCCAGAGCTTTTGATAGGTTGTTTCTCACTATTATCATGCAGATCAGAGAGTTTTTAAATTTCCATCCTGATTTCATTGTTGACCCAGTGATCATTCAGAAGGAGATTATTTAATTTCCATGCAGTTTGCATCGTTTCGAGAGTTACTTTTGTAGGTGATTTTCCATTTTATTCCACTGCTGTCTGAGAGAGTACTTCATATAATTTCAGTTTTCTTAAATGTATTGAGACATGTTTTGTGGCCTATCATATGTTCTATCTTAGAGAATATTCTATGTGCTAATGAATAGAATGTGTCTTCTGCAGTTGTTGGGTAGAATGATCTGTAAATATCTGTTAAGTCCGTTTGTTCTAGAGTATAATATAAGTCCATTGTTTCTTTGTTGACCGTCTATCTTGATGACCTGTCTGGTGCTGTCAGTGGAGTGTTGAAGTCCCCCACTACTATTGTGTTGCTTTCTACCTCATTTCTTAGGTAGTAGTAATTGTTTTATAAATTTTGGAGCTCCAGTGTTAGGTGCATATATATTTAGGATTGTGATATTTCCTGTTGGACTAGTCCTTTTATCATTATATAATGTCCCACTTAGTCTTTTTTAACTGTTGTTGCTTTAAAGTCTGTTTTGTCTGATACAAGAATAGCTACTCCTGCTCACTTTTGGTGCCCATTTGCATGGAATATCTTTTTTTACCCCTTTACCTTAAGTTTATGTGAGTCCTTAGGTGTTAGGTGAGTCTCTTGAAGACAGCAGATACTTGGTTGATAAATTGTTATCCATTCTGTAATTCTATATTTTTTAAGTGAAACATTTAGGCCATTTACAATTTAACATTAGTATTGAGATGTGAGGTACTATTCTATTCATTGTGCTAGTTGTTGCCTGAATACTTAGATTTTTTTTTCTTTGTGTTATTGTTTTATAGGCCCTGTGAGACTTATGCTTTAAGGAGGTTATATTTTGGTGTGTTTCAAGGTTTTGTTTCAAGATTTAGAACTCCTTTTAGCACCTCTTGTAGTGCTGGCTTGGTACTGGCAAATTCTCTCAGCATTTGTATGTCTGAAAAAGACTTTATCTTTCATTCATTTATGAAGCTTAGTTTTGCTGGATACAGAATTCTTGGTTGATAATTGTTTTGTTTAAGGAGGCTAAAGATAGGACCCCACTCCCTTCTAGCTTGTAGGGTTTCGCTGAGAAATCTGCTGTTAACCTGATAGGTTTTCCTTTATAGGTTATCTGATGTTTTTGCCTCATAACTCTTAAGATTCTTTCCTTTGTCTTGACTTTAGATAACCTGATGATTGTGTGCCTAGGTGATGATCTTTTTTCGATGAATTTCTCAGGTGTTCTCTGAGCTTCTTGTATTTGGATGTCTAGATCTCTAGCAAGGCCAGGGAAGTTTTCTTCTGTTCTTTCCTCAAGTAAGTTTTCCAAACCTTTAGATTTCTCTTCTTCCTTGGGAACACCAGTTCTTAGTTTTGGTAGCTTAATATAATCCCAGACTTCTTAGAGGCTTTATTTTTTATTATTATTGTTATTATTCTTTTTTCTTTGTATTTGTCAGATTGGGTTAATTCAAAAGCCTTGTCTAAGTGTGTCTGTCATTTCTAAAATTGTGATTGTTTATTATTTATGCTGTCTTTCTCTGAAGATTTTTTTCACCCATAACCTGTATTTTTTTTTTTTTTTAATTCCCTTAAGTTGGTTTTCACCTTTCTGGTGCCCCTTTGAGTAGCTTTTTGAGTAGCTTAATAGTTGGCCTTCTAAATTATTTTTCTGACAATTCAGAGATTTCTTCTTGGTTTGGATCCATTGTTGGTGAACTAGTGTAATCTTTTTGGGGTGTTAAAGAACCTTGTTTTGTCATATTACCAGAATTGTTTTTCTGGTTCCTTCTCATTTGGGTAGACTATGTCAGAGGAAAGATCTGGGGCTTGAGGGCTACTGTTCAGATTATTTTGTCCCATGACATGGTTCCTTGATGTGGTGCTCTCCCCCTGTGATTCCTGAGAGCTGAACTGCAATTATTGTTATTGCTGCTCTGGGTCTAGCCACCCAGCAGAGCTACCAGTCTCCGAGCTGGTACTGGGGAGTGTCTGAAAAGAGTCCAGTGATGCAATCCGTCTTCAGGTCTCTCAGTTGTGGATACTAGCACCTGCTCTGGTGGAGATAGCAGGGGAGTGAAGTGGACTCTGTGAGGGTCCTTGGTTGTAGTTTGGTTTCGTACGCTAGTTTTCTTTAATGCTGGTTTTGCTAGCAGTGAATTGTCACGTGAACAGACTCAGGACCTCAGGTTAGCCAGGATGTTACAGGTGGTGGAATTAGCTGTTGTTTTCTCCTTTTGAGGGCAGGGTTGTTCTTTTATGAGTTGCTGTAATGACTTGAATTGGTTGGCCTCCAGCCAGGAGGTGGTGCTTTCAAGAAAGCTGCAGTAGTGTGGTGGGGATACAAGCTTGCCCTAAGGTTGCCTGGATAAGTATTTGGGTTTCTCAGGTGATCGGTGGGGCCATAAAGCTCCCAAGAGTTTACAATCTTTTGTCTTGGGCTACCAGGGCAGGTAGAGAAAGACCATCAGGTGGGGGCATATCTGAGCTCAGACTCTCCTTGAGCAGGGTTTGCTGCAGCTGCTGTGGAGAATAGTTGTGTGGTTCTCAGGCCAATGGAGTTATGTTCCCAGGGGGGTTATGGCTGCCTCTGCTGTGTCATACAGGTGGCCAGGGAAGTAGGGGAAAGCCAGCAGTGACAGGCCTCACCCAGCTCCCATGCAGCCAGCAAGGCCAGTCTCACTCCCACCATGCCCCACCAACAGCATGGGGTTTGCAGGGCCAAGATCTTGCCCCAGGCTACAAGCCTACCTGCTGAGAAAGCAAGCCAGCCTTTTGGACCCCACCCCTTCCCGACTGCTGTGGCTTATGTGCTCATATCTGTACTTCCCCTTTGTGCCTTCCCCATCTTGATTCTGCCCAGGAAAATTTGCTCTCTGTCAAAATTATTACAAAGTTCACCTGGAAGTTTCTGTCTCCAAGTCGTCCTTCCTCATTTCCACTGGCAGCACTCCCCAAGGACCCCTGTGAGATTAAAGTCAGAAATGACTTCCCTGGGCTTCCCTGGGAACTGGGAGTGCCTACAGGGCTCTTCCCGCTGTTGCTTCTTCTATTTTTATATTTCACTTGGCTCTAAATTTTGTTTCAGCACTAGGTAAGGTTAAATTTTTCTCCCATGATCTGGATTTTTAGGTTCTCCAGTGAGGATGTGTGTTTGAAGGTGGATTTTCCCCCTCTCGCACTTTGGGCACTCACAGTTTTTCTGCTGTCTCATGGATTTTGCAGCAGCAAGCCACTTCTTTTAAAGGGTCTGTGAATTCTTTCAGTTTTCCTAGTATGTTCCTGCAGTAGTTCTTGGAGTAAAAATTCACAATGTGAGTCTCTTCATGTTGTTCTGTCTGTCTGAGGGGAAGCTGCAAGTTAGTCCTGCCTCCTATCCACCATTTTTTTTTGCCACCTCATCCTCTTGAGTAGCTGGGACTATAGGCATACACCACCATGCCCAGCTAATTTTTGCATTTTTTTTATAGAGGCAAGGTCTCACTCTGTTGTCCAGGCTGGTTTTGAACTGCTGGCCCCAAGTGATCTACCCACCTCAGCCTCCCAAAGCGCTGGAATTGTAGGCGTAAGCCACCGTGCCCAGCCTGGTGTGAACTTTTTATGATTAATATATATTGCTTTTATAATTAAAATGTATTTTAAAAATTAAAAAGTGTGATGGAGTTGGGGAATAAAATACAGTATAAAATGCCATGTTCTTAGAAATAAATGGTCCTGTGGCCATGCAGAAAAAAAATAAGAGCAGTTGTGAGGGGAAATAAGTAATGAAGTTAGAGAGCAAGAAATTTCCAAGCCTTTTCGTTGCCCATTTCTTCCCATCCTTGAACTTCAGTTTTCCATTTCACTTCGGAAAACAGATCACATAACAAAGAAAAATTCTCTTTGAAGAAAAAGGACAAACTTGCCCATCTTAATAATTTGTCTTCTCTATTATGTGTCTAGTCGGTGTAGTTGATTAATTTGGTATGTTTTCTGTTAGCTTTTTTGTGTACTGAGTCTGTGATTTTCTTACAGATGAACAAATTGATTGAATATTACCAGCAGCTTGCTCAGAAAGAGAAGGTTGAGCGAGATCGCAAGAAATTGGCACGACGTAGAAACTATATGCCTCTGGCTTTTTCGGTGAGAATTTGGTACTAGAATGATTTGCAAGACGTGTAGGGCCTAAGAACAGTGATCATTTCAGAAAATGGCCATTGTCCTAGATTCCTGAATGGTGGATAGCAGAGAGAGGGATTCTTCAAATTATAGACGTTTAAGTCCAATAGTTAGGCTTTTGCTATATCATTAGTTCTGTTTGAGTTATTTGTGTTTTAAGGACATTTGTGTTTCTTTCTCCATCACTGCCCTTTATCTTCTGATTATTTCCCCAGAAAAGCTGTTAATTTTGTAAGTGCTGCAGAGCTCTACGTACAGCTTTTGTGTATTACAGAAAGTCTGAGAAGAAGGAGGTGGGCAAATGGTAGATTTCAGTCATGTTACCCCTGTAGCCCACCTTTGATATCCTGGCAGTAGTGGTTTCTCAGCTTTAGTTATAATAATTTTTTTAACATCCTCCCCTGTTTCTCCAAGATGAAAAACACTGACTTTTTACATAGTGCACTTGTGTGGTTAAATAGTAATATATGCAAGTAGAATTTTTGATAAGAATTATTTGTGAGAGTTATTCTCTACCAGTTTATGTACTGCTAGTAAGAAGAAAGAAATTAGGATTTGGAATTTTTGTTATTTTGCCCCGAGTTTTATTTGCTCTCATAGTACAGTTTGTTTTCTGTGTGCTTGCTTGGGGCCCAGCAGATTGACATTCAATAAATAACATTTATTGAATGGCAATGATGTGTCAAGCTCTGTGCTAAATAAACACTTTACATGTATTACTTTATTTAATCCTCACAAAAATCCTGTGGAGTATCATATCCCCATTTTACACTTGAGGAAATGAGACCTAGTTAAGCAACTTGTCATACTGCATCCACATGAAAATTAGTTAAGTCATTGAAACCCTAAGGGTTGGTAAAGTCCATATAAAAATATCTAGATTAAGCTGGGTGTGGTGGCTCATGCCTGTAATCCCAGCACTTTGGGAGGCTGAGGCGGGAGGATCACTTGAGGTCAGGATTTCAAGACCAGTCTGGCCAACATGGTGAAACCCTGTCTCTACTAAAAATACAAAAAATTAGCTGGACATGGTGGTGCACGCCTGTGATCTCAGCTACTTGGGAGGCTGAGGCATGAGAATCGCTTGAACCCAGGAGGCGGAGGTTGCAGTGAGCCGAGATAGTGCCACTGCACTCCAGCCTGGGTGACGGAGTGAGACTCTGTCTCAAAAAAAAATCTAGATTAGAATTTAAAAACGTTAACACTTGAAAAGCGCCTACATTTGCAAAAAGAAGTGAATTTTTCTGAATAGTCCAGTGGTATAGTCAGCATATGCACCAATGTATGTTATATTTAGAGGTGGAATTTGAATTAGATGAATTATTCTTCCAATTTTCCCATATAACCTGCCTGCTATATGCGTTTGCTTCTATCTTATGCTGCATTTTTTGTCTCTGTTGCAACCTGCTGCTATTTTGGGGCTCTACAGCAACATACTATTCATGTAGTGGTAAGTTCTCCTTTATGATTCTTGCTGACCCTGAAGAAGTTAGCAGATGACCACTGGTGTTCCAGGAAGACGTCTGTTGTGTATCTTAGACACTCCACATAGTTTTTGCCTGAGCCGTAGCTTAGATATTTTTAGATTACTAGCAGAAGCTCAAATTTGGTTCATTTTTACTGTATTAATGTAGTTTCAATCTCCATGTTTAGTGCTGTTATTATTTTAAGAATAGAATAATGATGAGGGGCTACAAATTGCTTTCTTTAAAAGAAGCCTTTAGATTAGCTTTTTTTTTTTTTTTTTTTGCTTATTTCCCTGAGCTTCTCATGCTATCCTACCCAAAATTCTTTCTTTTGATAAATAAGGTGTGTAAATATGGACTTTCTAATAGGAATTTCTGAACTTTGTTTAGGACAAATATGGTCTTGGAACCAGGCTTCAGCGACCACGAGCTGGCGCATCCATCAGTACCCTTGCCGGACTTTCGTAAGTTTAGACATGAAATGACTTTGAGGAGAACAGCAGGTATCAAAATGAATATCAAATAAATGAGATTAAAAAAAACACACACACACAGTTGCCAATGGAAAAGAAGATTCTTGTACTTAGAAAAGACCTACGCTATACAGATATTCTATGACAGAGGAATACTTCAATTATTGATATAGACTGAGGATAATCAGGTGGATCCTTGAGAAATTACTGTTTTGTTTTTGTTTTTGTTTTTGTTTTTCAATCTTTCAGCCTTAAAGAAGGAGAGGACCAGAAAGAGATAAAGATTGAGCCAGCTCAGGCTGTGGATGAAGTGGAACCTCTACCTGAAGACTATTATACAAGACCAGTAAATTTAACAGAGGGTAATTTTCTGTGTTCTTCTACTTTGTTTCTAGTCTACATCTAATTCTGTTTTTGTTATTTATATACCTAGTGATTTGAGATTTTTAATGGAATAGTTGTTAGTAGTAAAATGATATGTAGAAAATAAAACAGCTGTAATAGAGGTAATTATTTGAAATCTAAAATGTCAAATATCTATATTTTCATTTTTATGAACAACACTGTTCATAAAGGCAGTAATGCTTCATGTAATTACTGGTACGTAAAAGTTTGATTTTGAAAGTCACTGTAAACTAAGCCTGTTTTCTGCCTTTCTTTCTAGTAACTACCCTTCAGCAGCGTCTGTTACAGCCTGACTTCCAGCCAGTCTGTGCTTCACAGCTGTATCCTCGCCACAAACATCTTCTGATCAAACGGTCCCTGCGCTGCCGTGTAAGTATTCCATTCTGTAGAATGACCATTGTACAAGAGGAAAGCAAAAATAAATGTGGCTGGTGTCTGACCAGTGTCAAAAGCTTTGGAATGTAGTAAATACTGAAAATACTTGTAGAGAACATACTAATTGCAAGGCACTATTTTAAATGCTTTCAATATAAACAACGCTTAAAACTCTGTGAGGTAGGTACTACTGTTAAACCTGTTTTACAAATGTAGAAAATGAAGTATCTGAAGGTTAGGTACATAGGGTTAACCCCTAAAAGAATAGTGAAAGAGTGTGTAACTTTTAGGCTAGTGTTCAGGCTCAGGGAGGACCAATAAAAAAAAATCAATTTAAAAGAAAGCAAGAAAAAAGAAAAATCAGCAAAATCCAGGCTCTGGTAATTTACAGAACAAATGACAAAGTTTCTTCAATAAATAAATTGTAAAAACAAAATGGGAAAGAAACCTTTTAGATGAGTACTGTCCGACAGAACTTTCTATGGCGATGGAAGTATTCTGTGTCTGTACAGTCCCCCATGATAGCCACTAGGCACATGTGGCTCTTGAGCACATGAAATGTGATAGTGCCCCTGAGGTACTGAGTCAGTCTTTAATTTCATTTAAATAACCACATGTCACTAGTGGCTAATGTTACTTAATCATTCTCTAGGTTAGAAGAGACTTAAAAGTTTACCAAACACAATGTATAGATTTTATGTAGATTCGGATTCAAACAAAACAGAAAGAAAGGGCCCAGGGGAGGAGGGAAGAAGGGAAAGAGGAAAGAAGGAAAGAAAAATTTGTGAAATCTTTGAGAAAATTTAAACACTGGTAGCATTTTTGATGCTATTAAAGAACTATTGGGCAGGCCACAGTGACATGCACTTGTAGTCCCAGCTACTCTGGAAGCTGAGGCAGGAGAATCCCTTGAGCCTGAGGAGTTTGAGACTGTAGTGTGTAATGATTGTGCCTGTCAATAGCCACTGCACTCCAGCCTAGGCAACACAGTAAGACCCTGTCTCTTAAAAAAAAAAAAAAATGTATTTTTTCTTTTTTAGGAATAATGATAGTACTTTGTTTTTTAATGTCTTTATCTTTTGGAGATACATACAGAAATATTTATGGAGGAAGTGACTTGGTCTCTGGTATTTGTTGCAAAATAATGAGGGATGAGGAATGGGTAAGAGTATAAATGAAACAAGATTGGCCATTGTTGCTAATTTTTGATAACAAGTTGCTGATTCTTTTTGTTTGTTTAACCTGAGAGCATAGATTCAAGTCCTGCATATATATTCCGAAGTTGATAATTGTTGAAGTTGGATGATGGGTACCTAGAGATTTGTGATACCATTCTATATTTTTGTACGTGTTAGAAAATTTCTATAATGTAAAACCTTTATAAAAAGAAAGAAAAAGAAGGGGCAAAGGAACATTGAATTGGTAGTTCAAATAGAAGGCCTGGGCTCATGCCTGTAATCGCAACACTTTGAGAGGCCAAGGCAGGAAGATCACTTGAGCCCAGGAGTTTGAGATCAGCCTAGGCAACATAGTGAGACCCTGTCTCTACCAAAAAAAAAAAAAAAAAAGGGGGGGGCCAGTGTGGTGGTTCACACCTGTAGTCCCAGCAAGTCGGGAGGCTGAGGCAGGAGAATTGCTTGAGCCCAGGAGGTTGAGGCTGCTGTGAGCAGTAATCACACCACTGCACTCCAGCCTGGGTGACAAAGCAAGACCCTGTCTGTTAAAAAAAAAAAAAAAAAAAAAAAAAAAAAGAATGCGTGTAGTAAGATAGTAGATTAAAATCCAGATGTATCAGTATTTACATTAAATACCAATGAACTAAATGCTTCCATTAAAAGACAAACATTGTCAGTCTAAATAATAAAGCAAATTGCGGTGATCCATCTATATGCTTATTGCAAGAGGACAAACATGAGAACTCAGAAAAGTTGAAAGTAGAGAGAAGTGGGAAAAATATTGGACAAACTAATTTTTTTAAAAGAGGGATAATTTGTTTAAAAAAAAAATTCAATTTACAAAGAAGATATAACCATCTAAGTCGTGCACTGAATAATAGACTCAAAATATATAAAGCGACATTTGAGAAAATTACATAAATGGACAAATCATTTTGGGAAATTTTGAAATACTTCTCTCTGTAACCGAGAGAACAAATAGATGAAAATCAGTAAGAATATAGAACATTTGGACAATTTAACTAGCAAACTTGACCAAATGGGCATATATAGACCACTGTACCCAATATCTGTAGAACATATGCATTCTTTTCAAGTACACACAGAACACTTATAAAGGTTGATTATATACTGGGTTATTATATGGTAAGTCTGAACATTTTTCCAAAGATGAAATTCTTTAAGTTAAAACAAAGTTTTTATTAACAAGAAAAGTTTTAAGTCACATTTATACTTTATAATAATAAATAGGCTAAGATGCTCAATAACACAAGGCTTTCTCTTTTGAACACTTTATTTCCATTTAGTACTCTTAAATATGTTTGCTTGTTGTGTGTTTATATTTTAATAGGTAAAAGTTATGAATCACCAGCTATTTTGCTACCTAACTGCACTGGAAAATGAAAATGTATAGAATTTTATCATTAGATCAGAGTTTTAAAAATCAAAGGATAAGGATTTGTTTAAAATATTTTAACATTAGGGCATTATACCTTTTTCAGAACAAATATAATTTATAGACATTATACAAGGCAATTTTTTATCAAATATCAATATTTTAAAATGCTTTATTTAGCTGAAATGTTGTTTCAGTTGAAAAAACTATCTCCGGTTACAAAAAAATCATCAGGAAGCTTATTGGATTTAATCTGCTTTAGAAGTGTCCTAAGAAGCCTTAAATTAAATATTTTAAGTAGAAAAAATAATTTTAAAATCGTATGTTGTACTATTACTGTGGTTTATATACATATATTAAATGGTCTCTTTTATAGGAAACATGACTGGAAGTTATCACATTAAGCACTGTAAAATTAAAGGCAAGAGCTAATCACCTTTTAGCAAAAGTACTCTGTATGCAACAGTTGCAAGTATGAAAGCTATTATTTAGCAGTTGATAATTGCCTGGTACAAAATATAAACAAAGTACATTTACTGGATTGTTTTTAGTTTGCAGCTGCCCTCAACTATCCCAGATAAGGATTTCTCATAAATAAAAGCTGCAGTACAATTCACTTAGTGGTTAGTTAGGCCAATCCTCCCCGCCATTATCCTTGTTCTTCCCCACCGCCCCTAACCCCTGCAGTGGCACTGTGTTATTAAAAACATTAAGTACCTGGGGTTTGTGCTTCAGATCAAGACATCATTTGCGTAATTTCAAATGATAAGACAACTTTTCCTGTAGAAATGATGCTTTGTGGTCACAATTCAAAAAGTAATTGTTTTCAAATAACCTGACATACCTTAGCAATTACAAAACCGTGATTTTGCCACAAACGTGCAATGCTAAAAGATGTGGACGGCTGTTCTTCTGCTTAAGTTTAGAGTGCTGCAAAACTTGGGTAATGACTATTTTTTCAGTTAACATAACCAGCCCACGGTACAGCATACTATATCACAAAGTACAAATCCAAGGAAGGTAATACCTTTGCTAAGTTGCGGAATTTTGGCAAATCAGTACAGGTCTTTTTAATATGATAAAACTATTTTTGTGGGAGTCATGTATAACTTTAGGAATAATTTTCACTCCAAAAATATTTAAGTGCCAGCTGATATTATTAAAAACATTATAATGGTTTTTAATGGTGATTTATAGCAGAGCAAGGATAATGGCGGGGAGGATTGGCCTAACTAACCACTCAGTGAATTGTACTGCAGCTTTAATTTATGAGAAATTTATGAGAAGTTATTTTATACAAACTAATGTGTTTTAAACTACACAATATCTCTTGTTAAGTGAGCTCCCTTGTTCAAGCTGTTAGACTATCCAGCAGCAGAGCAATGCATGTCTCGAGGAGGTGGCTTAGCTCAGTTGTGGGGTTGGTCCAAAGCCGGGGAGAGTTCCAGTGTGTTGAAAAAGCTTTAAAATTCTATTTTAAGGAGATTTATTGTCAATACCAATTTCCAAGGACTTCTTTAAAAATTGTTAAATTTTCACATAAATACTGGAACCCTCAAAATTAGACAGTTATTTCAAACAACATTCATTTCAGATGATCCCTTATATTTAGAAGCCCTGCATCTTGTTGGTTTGACCAAAAGTCATATAGCCTTACACCAGCTTATTTTTTTTTTAATTCTGCTTAAAATAGAGGTTTGTTGGGAGGCTGAGGCAGGAGAACTGGTTGAACCCAGGAGGCAGAGGTTGCAGTGAGCCGAGATTGCGCCATTGTACTCCAGCCTGGGCAACAAAAGCAAAACTTGTCTCAAAAAATAAATAAACATAGGTTTGTTTTAAATAACAAAATATATAAAAAGCAAGCTTGGGAGAGACCTGGAGCACCCATCCAATATTGTCTACCAACTTTCATGATTGTTTCTTTGCACGTGCTGCTGCTGCCATTGGAGTCCCTATGCTTTCTCTTGCTGAGGCTGTCATCTGGAAGATGAAATTATTAAAGTATATTATTTGATCACAATGCAGTTAAGTTAGAAATCAGTAATTTCTTTATAGCAAAACTTGCAGGATACAACTAAGGCTGTGCTTAGCTATACAGTATATATTAGAAAAGAAGAAATATTAAAAGATTAGCGATGTCAGCATCCATTTCAAGAAGTTAGAAAAAAAACAGCAAAGTCCAAAGATAACAGGTGTTAATAAATTAAGAAACCAATATAAAATACAATAAATTAATATAAAATATAATAAATTAAGAAACCAAAATACAAAAGAGCAACAGAATCAGAAGTTGATTTCTTAAAAAAGATTAGTAATAGAAATAGTTGTATATAAATTAAGTTGATATAAATTTATATAAATATGGTTATATAATGCACCGTTAATATAGTAATATCTACCAAAAGTAAAGTTACCTTTTGTCTCATCAACTTCACTTTTAGGAATCTACCTTGCACCTCCACAAATACAAACCAAAATATGCAGAGATTATAGTATAGCTACACAATGAGTACTATAAATTTATTTAAAAGAATGTGTTAATATGGGATACTTTTTTTTTTTTTTTTTTTTTTTTTTGAGATGGAGTCTCACTCTGTTGCCCAGGCTGGAGTGCAGTGTTGCAATCTCAGCTCACTGCAAGCTCTGCCTCCTGGGTTCACACCATTCTCCTGCCTCAGCCTCCCAAGTAGCTGGGACTACAGGTGCCCGCCACTACGCCCAGCTAATTTTTTTGTATTTTTAGTAGAGATGGGGTTTCACCATGTTAGCCAGGATTGTCTCGATCTCCTGACCTTGTGATCCGCCCTCCTCGGCCTCCCAAAGTGCTGGGATTACAGGCGTGAGCCACCGCGCCCGGCCTGGGATACATTTTTAAATGCAAAAAGCAAAGTGCATGGTAGGTATGCAACTTCTGTATAAAAAAGGAGGGAAAGTACAAACGTACATATAAACAAAAAAAGTGTGTCTATATATATGCAGACGTAGACCCATGCATATGAGAAAATTTGTTATATACTAAATATGGCATTTTAGATCATTAGGGAAAGAATAGGCAATTACATTTTGCTAGGTCAAGTGATTATATGGAAGAAAATAAAATTGGGTTGCTACCTCACCCTACATAGAAGTTAATTTCAGGAACATTGGAAATTTGAAGAGCCAAACTTCTAGAAGGAAATAGAGGCGAATACCTCATGACTTCTGGGTAGGGGAATGTTTCATAAGTAGTACAAATAAGCACAAACTATAATGTAAAGTTACATATTTTACTTCATTAAAAGTAAAACTTGTACCCTCATGCCAAAGAAAACCCGTAAAGAAATGGAAAGATAAGCCACAGACTGAGAAAAGTAGTTTGCAAGGTATATTATTAACAATAGATTAATATCTATTGTTAATATCAGCAAATAGCAAGGAAATAAAAATAACCAGTAGATCCTAACATTCAAGTTACGGCAGAGGAAATCCCAATAGCCAGTAAATATGAAAGATATTCAGATTTATACACTAATCAGGGAAATGTACATTAAAACTGCAATCAGAAAATAAAAAATTTTAAAAAATTAACTGCAATGGAATATCATTTCATAATCATCAGATTAGTCAGTTATATTTCAATATCCATTAAAATAGCAAATGCATATACCCTTTGATCTACTCTTAGGAAATTGTCTTACAGATACTTAGACACTTAGGAAATGATTCATGTACAAGAATACTCATTGCTGCATTACTTATAGTAGCAAAATAATGGAAACGTCCTGAATGTCCATCAATTTCTATCTTATGTAAGTTATAGAAATTGTTACAGTGGGACACAGAGGCCTCTCTATATGTACTGAAATGGAATTAATTCCAAGATAGAATAAATGAAAAAAGCAAGAGAATTAAATATAAAATGTTCCCTTTTGTGTTACTGTGAAAAAAGCAAGGTGATGTATGCTTATACTTTTATGTGCATAGGCTGTCTGGGGAGAGGAACAAGGGGACAGACAGATAATGGGTAATCTTTACACTGGACACCTTTTTTGTTCTGTTAAAAACATTTTTAACCAGGTATATGTAGTGCATATTTAAGAAAGTAGTAAATAATTATTACTGTCCTAGTGCAGTGGCTCATGCCTGTAATCCCAGCACTTTGGGAGGCCGAGGCAGGAAGATTACTGGAGCCCAGGAGTTGGAGGCTGTAGTGAGCTTTGATTGTGCCACTGCACTCCAGCTTGGGTGACAGAGTGATACCCTATCTCAAAAATAATCATTGTTACTGTACTTTAAAGCATAGGATCTGGAATTTTACTACCTGGATTTAAATCCCAGTGTCCATTTTTATTGGCTCTATAAAGTTGCACAGGTTACTTACCCTTCCTGTGTACCATTTTAATCATCTATAATATGGCAACCTTAATGTAATACCTATACCTAGCTCATAAAGTTGATGTGATATTTAAATCCAGTTAAACCAGTGAGCACGTTGTTTAGCAAATACAGTAAGTACTCAGTATGTGTTACTTTAGTAGTTTTTAAGTACCACAGAGGTGTAATAATATTGGATAGTGTGGTTGCACATATCAGGAAGTGCAAACATCTTTTATAAACTTTGGCTGCTATACACTATTCAAAAACATATGGTCTTATAGCAGAATAAAACAAAACAAAATTCTCGTAAATGCTGTCCTTCTGAATTTAGCAGCTCTATGGATCAACAAAGTGTGTTGTTGTCTTCTGATATACGTTATATTTGTTTTCTTTTTAGAAATGTGAACATAATTTGAGCAAGCCAGAATTTAACCCAACATCAATCAAATTCAAAATCCAACTGGTCGCTGTGTGAGTATTTTGGGATTGGTGTTTTCAGTTACTGTTTTGAGTTATTTTGGTTTATTCTTCTTCCCCAGTGTGAGTTGTGTTTACTCTTGGCCTTAAAAAAAAAAAAAAAAAAAAAAAAAAAAAAAATTACATCAAAATAATGTTGACATTCTGTTCCTGTTTAGGTTTTGAATTTAGTTACATGCCATGAAGTTTAAGATAAATAGATTCAGGGGTATTGGGATCAGGGACACAGTGGCCCAGTATGATCTGGAGCAACAAGGTATGTCGATTATTTGGTGGAAAGTCACTAGTCATCATTACAAATTATAAAGTATCTGAGTTTGGGAATAATCCTTCAAAAAAATTAAAAAATAATAAAGTATAGCTGATTGAAGAGTATCCCTGTAATAGTGTTCATTTTACTTTACCTGTGTTATAACACTTCATTGACTGGAATGAAAGTGATTAAGTTAGTGTTAACTCTCTGGGACTTGCGAGTAGAAGAGAATTTTGTTTATAAAAACTACCTATCAGGCTATCTGAATGGTCCTAATTAGAGACAAATACTGCCACTTAAAACTTACCCAGTGTTCATCTAATTAAATGTAAACTTTTCATATCTCATCATACTTTTCTAATACATAAATTTTTTAAATTACCTGGCAAACAAGAAAAATGTTTTCACAAATTAGGAAAGTATTGTCTAGCTTTGGAGTAAGAGAGCCCTTCTTTAGCAAGACAGGAAACCCAGAAGCCATTAAAGAAAAGAAACACCTTTGACCTTCGCAAAAAGAAATAGTGGTTATAAAAGATGAAATTAAAGCCAGGTGCAGTGGCTCGCACTTGTGATCCCAGCACTTTGGAAGCCTGAGTCAGGAGGATCACTTGAGCCCAAGAGTTGAAGACGAGCCTGGACAACATAGTAAGACCCCATCTCTACAAAAAAATTTTAAAATTAGCCAGGTGCAGTGGCATGCACCTGTAGTCCTAGCTACTTGGGAGGCTGAGGTGAGAGGACCGCTTGAGCCCAGGAAGTCAAGGCTGCAGTAAGCTATGATTGTGCCACAGCACTCCAGCCTAGACAGTGGAGCAGGACTCTCTCTCTAAGGAAAAAAAAAATTTTTAAGACAAAATTAGCAACAAAGTCCTGAGACAAATAGTAAAGCAAGAAAGAATATTTGGCAGTCGTGACAAACTAAAGTTTAATATCCCAGGCATAGAGAATTCCCAGAAATTGAAAAGATAAAAATAGAGGGAGGCAGTAAAGTGGAATGTGGAACAAGGGATTTGAACAGGTAGCTTATGGAAAAGGAATTTCAAATGGCCAGAAGATACACTGTATATGGAAAGAAACTAAGACTTGATAGGAAAAGTTTTAAAAAGTAATTAGCATCTAGTGCTCATGAGAATGTGGGTAAACACATACTTGCACACATTGTTGGTAGGATCTTGAATTGCTAGTCTTTTTGGAGAGTGGTCTGGAAATATCAAAAATTACATAGACCTTTTAACCCAACAGTACTGTTTCAGGGATGTATTCTGTAGAAACAAAATCACCAATATATAAAGATGCATTTCCAAAGGTGTGTATTAGAATATATTAATGGCAAAAAGCTGCAAACAGTTTAACCAAAAGTTAATCAGTGTCAAACTGATTAACCATTAACAAGGAAATAGTTGGTTAAATTGAGATAACTTGTACGTAGAATATTATGCAGCAATTAAAAATAAGTATTAGGAAACAAAAAGGTTGGGAAGTGCATGTCTGGTGAGTTAGGAGGAGCTAGGAGGGCCAGGAAGAGGGTCTGTCACTTACTGTTTTTGTCTAAACTTACTTCCCTCCTCTCTGAAATGGGAATAATGTCTTCCTCTTGGGATTCTTGAAAATAATCAAATGAGTAATTATGTTTGCAAATGCCTTGTAACTCACCATAAAATATGTTCATTTTCCTAACTACTCTTAATACATGATTGGTTAGGAATAAAGAGACTTACAGAAATGGCACTTGTGAAGTCTGGGATGAACTCCTTTCTTAAGAATTATACTCATTACAGAAACCCTGAATGGCAGCCTGTGCTTAGCATCAGTTTCTTAAGCTTGCTTTGAGAAAAAGTGATTTTTTTCTGACATCATTTTAGAATTGCCTGGCTATCTTAATACAGATACTCTGAGGCCAGGTGTTTGGCTCATGCCTGTAATCTCAACATTTGGGGAGGCCAAGGCAGGAGGATCGCTTGAGCCTTAGGAGTTCAAGCCCAGCCTGGGCAACATAGTGAGTCCTCACCTGTACAAAAAATCAAAAATTAGCTGAGCATGGTGGCACACTCCTGTACTCCCAGCTACTTGGGAGGCTGAGGTGGGAATATCACTTGAGCCTGGGGGGTCGAGGCTTCAGTGAGTCATGATTGTGCCATTACACTCCAGCCTGGGTGACAGCAAGACCCTGTCTCAAAAAAAAAAAAAAAAAATACAGAGCTGTGGTATCAAACCTCAGACCTACTGAATTCAAATTCTTAGAAGTGGGATCCTTAAATTTCTTTTTATTGTTGTTGCTTTTGTGTGTGTATGTGTTTGTTTTTTTGAGATTCAGGAAGATGAAAGTTTCTTAAATTCCTGTTAAGTTACTCAGGTAATCCTGCTGGTCACCATGAGAAATAGCTCGTTTAAAGTTTAAATATCTGATTCTAAGATGTACTTTTTTCCCCCACTTTTAGTGTTTCTGCAATAGATTTTGTATTATGTTAATGTATGCACAATAATGAACATTTATGTGAGCTTTGTTCCAAGCACTTTTCAAAGCATTCTTGCATGTATTCTTCACAATAACCTCAAGTGATAGATACCATTATTTTCCTCATTTTAGAATTGGGAAAACCGAGACACAAGGAGATAAATATCTTGCCTTAGTCATTACAAAGCAATATCTTGATATGTAAATGCTAATCTGGGGCCTGGGCAGTTTAAACTAGAAATATACATAAGATTTCAGAAAGAACTCATACCAGTTTGGTCTTATGTCTTTTCCTAAGTTCTTACTGTGATGATATGGGTCATTAAAATTATTTTTCTCTGATATGTTCTAATTAACATGAAATCTTTTATGTACTGCACTAGCTTTAAAAAATAATAATAATTTTAAGAGACTCCAATGAATATTAATGCATTTTTTATTTATGCATAGCAATTATATTCCAGAAGTGAGAATCATGTCAATTCCCAACCTTCGCTACATGAAGGTTAGTACCTTGCTCATTAACAGGAAGAAAAAGGACTGATCAATGATGTGTGTATATGTATATGTGGGTGGCTGTGTGTGTATTTGGCACAGGATCCAGTGAGCAAGGGATAGAAAAGAAGACAGTTTGGGGTAATAAAGACTTTAAATTTGTTGACACTGAGATTCTTGACAACAGCATCTTTGATGAAAAGTAGGGAGAAGGAGCAGGGTGCACATTATGTTACGGTGAAATTATAGGTGGGGAAAAGAAAGGAGAGAATGTTGGATCCCACAGGCATCTTTTGTTCTTCTCCAGCCTAGAGATTCTCTTCGATCTCCTGTTTGTTATGTTTTGGGTACTAGGAATCAGTTAGATTTCCATACCACAGCCCTTCTCTTCCTTGGAGTCCTCATCTACTCCCCTTCCTTCCACACACACACCCAGTGAATTGTAGAATATTCTGCAGCAAACTCGTTAACTCTTTTCTTTTCATGCTGCTCCTGAAAACACAAATATTTATTATGTGGTCCTTCATTTGAAAGATTTGTTTTGCTTATCTAGAGAGAGTACCAAACAAGGACAAATTATCACAGTTCAAGAAGTCTTAAGTTTTTATAAGGTCAGGCACGGTGGCTGATACCTGTAATCCCAGCACTTTGGGAGGCCAAGATAAGTAGATTGCTTGGGCCCAGGAGGTCAAGACCAGCCTGGGCAACATGGGGAAACCCCATCTCTACAAAAAATTTGCCAGGTGTGGTGGCGCACAGCTGTGGTCCCAGCTACTCAGGAGGTTGAGATGGGAGGATCACCTGAGCCCAGGAGGTCGAGGCTGCAGTGAGCCATGATCATGCCACTGCACTCCAGCCTGGGCAACAGAGTGAGACCTTGTCTCAAAAATAAATAAATAAATAATAAAAATTTTTAAAAGTTTTTGTAGTCTTGGTGTGCCATTTTTGCTCTGTTAATGCATCTGACTGGCCTGTGGCTCCCATATTTTATTTATGAGGGCCTTCTTTTCAGTCCTTAAATGGCAGCCTGGGTGAGACAGGAGTTTTAACTTCACTTAGATAATGAACATTCCTCAGAATTTCTGGATCTAGTAACTGGCCCTTTCAGTGGAATCTGTCTCATTTCCTCAGTGAAATAGCAACTCCAGAGAGTATTTGGTCTAACATATAGATAATAGAACAGGGATCAGTAAGCACGTAGAGAATACAATGATGTAGAGGTATAAGTAGGGCATCATTACTCAGGAGTAATGGGGGGGATGGCAATTTCGTGAAATATTTGGTATAGCAGCTAAGAAAGTGGCGAATGTCTGAGAGATATGTTTCCTATTCCCCAGGAGAGCCAGGTCCTCCTGACTCTTACGAATCCAGTTGAGAACCTCACCCATGTGACTCTCTTGGAGTGTGAGGAGGGGGACCCTGATAATATCAACAGCACTGCTAAGGTAGGAGCATTTTGCCTCAGCCTGACTGACCCTCACTTTCCCTGGAGTGTCCTCATTTGACCTGGCTTAAAAGACTCCACACACTCTCCTTTCCACATCTAGTCAGCAAGTTCTTTTGATTCCACCTCCTAAATTTTTTTACTTTATCCTGAAACACACTGCCCTATTTGAAGGTCTCATCGTTTCTTACATGGACTGTGACAATAACTTCCTAAATGACCTTGCTATTTTTATACCACCACCTCCATTTCAACCCATTTCTTCTCTATTGCCACTAGGGCGATACTTCTAAAATCTAACTCTGTGCATGCTGGTGATTTAGCATTGCTCTTGACTGAGATGAAGTCCAGATTTTTAGCATAGCCTAAGACCTCCTTAATGACATTACTTCTCTCTGTTCTTCCAGTGTGGTCTTCCTTCAGATCCTCAAATTTAGCATTCCCTGAATCGTACATATTAGTGGTTGTGATCCAGACAGATCCAATAGGTTATAAACTTTGACGCTGGAGAATTGTGTATGCTATTTGTTTTACCTAGCATGCCTCCTTCCTATCCTGACTCCCCTAACATACATGCCGCTTCAGTCTCTGAGTCTCGTACATTCATTCTTCAACACTTGTGAAATATCATTTCCTTTTAGAAATGATACGTTTAAAATCATTTAGAAGCTGGTATGCCTCCTCTAGATTCCTCTACCTTACAAAGAGTATACATAACATAGCACTAACTAGGCCAGGCTTGGTGGCTCACGCCTGTAATCCTAGCACTTTGGGAGGCTGAGGTGAGTGAATCATCTGAGGTCAGGAGTTCAAGACTAGCCTGGCCAACATGGTGAAACCCGTCTCTACTAAATACAAAAATTAGCTGGGCATGATGGCAGGTGCCTGTAATCCCAGCTACTGGGGAGGCTGAGATGGGAGAATCGCTTGAACCCGGGAGATGGTGGTTGCAGTGAGCTGAGATTGCGCCACTGCACTCCAGCCTGGACGGCTGAGGCGAGACTCTGTCTTAAAAAAATATATATAACTAAATGTTAAAGTGGGTGATTTTGACTCAGTGTGAGTTGAATGGATGTAATATGGCCTCTCTTTATATTTTGCTTCTTCTAGTACTTGAAATTTTAGAACAAGAGCCTTTCTCTATAGATCATCTATTACTAATTCATAATTCAGCATGATATTTATAATAAAAATGGTTTAAAAAGATGCCTATATCTTTAGTTGTTATTCAAATAATATTAGAGAATTTCTGTCCTCTTTTTTTTTTTTTTTTCTGCTTTTTAGTGATTTCACTTACTAGCATCACCTCCAAAGAGAGAGAACACTTATTTCACTTATTTGGTCCTTGTTGCTTTTTTTTTTTTTTTTTTTTTTTGAGACAGAATCTCTCTCTGTCGCCAGGCTGGAGTGCAGTGGCGCAGTCTTAGCTCACTGCAATCTCCGCCTCCCTGGTTCAAGCGATTCCCCTACCTCAGCCTCCCAAGTAGCTGGGATTACAGGCGCCTGCCACCATGCCCGGCTAATTTTTGTATTTTAGTAGAGACGGGGTTTCACCATGTTGGCCAGGATGGTCTCAATCGCTTGACCTCGTGATCCACCTTCCCCAGCCTCCCAAAGTGCTGGGATTACAGGTCTGAGCCACCGTGCCCTGCCGCTCCTTTTTAATTAATTTTACTAATAAGCAGCTCCAGTTAAGACAGACAGAAGTAAGTACCTGATGCATAAGCACAGCATATCTTTATAAAGCTCTCTTTATACCTCCCCTCCCACATTTGTATCTATGATTAGAAATTTGATTGACACTGTTAACTGTTAACCTCTGACAGAGCAAAGTTGAGGCCTAATTACAACATAAGTCTGAAGAATGCTAATTGTTTTCCATGACCATAATCACCCAGTATCTCATGTGAGTTTATGTATCAGGTACCAGGAATCAGCTGGTACCATGTCAAAAAACATTGTGTTGGAACCAGTGTTTCTCCTTTGTGTTGTTCTTAATGATGGACTGTTTCAGATGTATCCAAAAAAAAATGAAGAATAATATGGCAAGTACCCATTTCTCCTCATCCCCTTAAGAAATTAAACATTAGGGCTGGGCGCAGTGGCTCACGCCTGTAATCCCAGCAGTTTGGGAGGCCGAGGCAAGTGGATCATGAGGGCAGGAGTACGAAACCAGCCTGGCCAATATGGTGAAACCCCGTCTCTACTAAAAATGCAAAAAATTAGCCAGGCATGGTGGTGGGCGCCTGTAGTCCTAGCTACTCGGGAGGCTGAGGCAGGAGAATCGCTTCAACCCAGGAGGCAGAGGTTGCAGTGAGCCGAGATCATGCCATTTGCACTCTAGCCTGGGCAACAGAGTGAGACTTCATCTCAAAAAAATAAATAAATAAATAAAATAAAACATTAAAGACACAATTGAAGCCCCCATGTTCTCCCCAGCTATTCATTGCAGACCCCATGAAGTAAGTACTCACTTAGCTTTCTCTTAAAACCTTTGTTCTTATAAACTCCATAGAAGTAGTATATATGTTTCCTGAAACTTGCTGTATGCTTCCATTTGTCTAAATCAATGTCATACTTTGCTATATTCTGTCACACTGGTCCCTTCTCAGGCAGGCCTCTCTGTGTTGCTCTCCAGGTGGTGGTGCCTCCCAAAGAGCTCATTTTAGCTGGCAAGGATGCAGCAGCAGAGTACGATGAGTTGGCAGAACCTCAAGACTTTCAGGACGATCCCGAGTGAGTGATCTTTTTGTGATCCCCATACCACAATTGGCTGATAACAAAATGCCCACTTATATCCAATTTTCTTGTCTGGATTTTTTAAAATAACTTTTTTCTTCCTGTTTCTAAAAATAATTATTGTAGAAAATTGGGGAAATATATATAAGACCATGAAGAAGAAAATAAAATTATCCCACCACCAGAGATAAACACCATTAGCATTTTGGCATTTGTCCTTCCAAATATTTCTCACCTCATTGGGATCATTCTATAAATACAGTTTTTTAGCCTTTTTCACTTGAATATATTTTCCCATGTTAATAAAAAAATTTTTAATTATATGATTTTAATGGTTGCGGACAGGATACAATATTCTGTCCCTATAGATTTATCATCAGGTTTGTTCCCCACCCCCACCCCCTTGGAGTAATTAATAGATTTTACTCTTTCATACCTAATAACTGAAAAGAACCAAACCTTCCAGTAACTGGGGACTGTGACCATCAGAGAATTCAGTCTGTAGACTGAATGATTTCAGTGATTTGAACAGAGAATTTAATATAAATAATTGTTCACTTGTGTAACTTAAAAAGTGAAAAAGAACACTAAAGTAGCAATTTTATGCTACTTCATGGGCATAAAATTTCAAAGATAGCTATTTGATGAGCCAGCTACCACCCCTCAGGTGGAGGGAACAAAGGGAAATAGTTAGAATTATTAAAATTTAGAACTTAAAGAAAGAGCTCCATGTAGCTGAAACTCAGGCCTCCAATGAGCTGAAGGGGAACACTGCTTGCGTGGTCCTGGCATCTCGTGATGACAAAGGAGGGGTGGCATGATTATACAAGAATTGGAAAACTTCAACTGCTTATTGCCACTTCCTCCTGGGTAAAGAAGCATTGCTGGGCTGGGCATGGTGGCTCACCCCTGTATTCTCAACACTTTGGGAGGCTGAGGCAGGAGGATTGCTTCACAGGAGTTTGAAACCAGCCTAGGAATAGAGTAAGACCCCGTCTCTACAAAAAAATTTTAAAAATAGCCAGGTGTAGCAGCACATGCTTGTAGTCCCAGCTACTCAGGATACCAGGGTGAGAGAATCAGTTGAGCCCGGGAGGCTGAGGCTGCAGTGAGCCGTGATTGTGCCACTGCACTCCAGCCTGGGCAACAGAGTGATACCTTGTCTCAACAAAAAAAAAAAATTTTTTGGAGTAATGGCCACAGGGAACAGGGACCACAAGCAAACAGGAATCTCTAAAGGAAGAGCAAGACCCTTCCTTCTCCAGACTTCTAGTCTCCCTTTAGAGCCCGCTACTGACAACCTGACAAAGAGCCAACCGATCCAGCAGATACGGTCCAAGCAGAATCCTGTGTCACAAAGCAAAACTGAGAGAGGTGCGCTTGGAGCTGAAAAATAATAGCTTAATAAACTGGCACAGGGAACATTCACAGTCTTTGTTTTGTTTTTTTGAGAAGGAGTCTCTGTTGCCCAGGCTGGAGTACAATGGCGTGATCTCCTGCTCACTGCAACCTCCACCTCCCGAGTTCAAGCAATTGTCCTGCCTCAGCCTCCTGAGGAACTTGTATTACAGGCAAGCGCCACCACGCCTGGCCAATTTTTGTATTTTTAGTAGAGATGGGGTTTTGCCATGTTGCCCAGGCTGGTCTTGAACTCCTGACCTAAAGTGATCCACCCGCCTTGGTCTCCCAAAGTGCTGGGATTACAGGCGTGAGCCACCATGCCCGGCCCATTTACGGTTTTTTGACAGAATGATCAAAAGCTTTCTCAACAAGATGTAAGAGAGAAGAGATAACACAAGGTGGGTTAGAAAAATAAAGTGAAGCCAGGTGCGGTGGCTCATGCCTGTAATCCCAGCACTTTGGGAGGCTGAGGCAGGCAGATCACTTAAGGTCAGGAGTTCAAGACCAGCCTGGCCAACATGGCGAAATCCTGTCTCTACTAAAAATACAAAAATTAGCCAGGCGTGGTGGCAAGTGCCTGTAATCCCAGCTTCTCGGGAGGCTGAGATGGGAGAATCACTTGAATCCTAGGGGCGGGGGTTGCAGTGAGCTCAGATCATGCCACTACACTCCAGCCTGGGCAACAGAGCCAGACTCCGTCTCAAGAAAGAAAAGAAAAATAAAGTGAAGGCAAAGGTGAGATTAGTTTAGTGATTACCAAACGTGGGTTAACTTCAGAAAGCACCAGGTCAAGTGTTGTTTTGTTTTGTTGTTCGATAGCATTCCAGACCCCAACCCCAGAGGATTTTTTTTAGCAGGTCTAGCTAGGGACCAGAAATCCAAATTTGTTTTGGAAAAGCTTCCCAGGTATCAGTGGTTGCTTGGGAAATTAAGGATAAAAAGAAAGACTGATGTTTTCCTTTTTACCATTTTAAACTGTGAATTATTTTTTACATGACTCATACAAATCAAAGGTTTGGTTAGTTACTGTAATACAAAATGTACTGAGTTATACAGTACAAAATGTGTTCTCTCAAATCCTTGCTTTATGTGGGTCCTCAAATTAATTAGGTACAGAAATTTGTTAAGCCAAGATATACTTCTGGAATGATTGTCTGAGATATCAAATTTCAGCCTGATTACATGATAGAGTAATTTAAAACTGAATTAATTATATTTTACATTATTAGATTTAATAGAACTTTCAGATTTCTGGAAACTAACACTGTATAAATATGTGAATACGTAATCCCAGTAACCTTTCTTAGAGTAACTGAATGTCATTTGGGTAGTAGACAAATTCTGTTTATTTCATTGCCTTTTTACTTTCAGAAACTAAGTTATTAAAGCACAAACTGAATGCACAAATGAGGGGAAATTGAAATGGAAACCTCAATGAAGAGACATTTTTGTGTTAAAATTCCTAATTACATAAGTTATTTACAAAAACACTCTTGATTTATGGTGTTCCAAAATTTCCCTTAAAGCACTGAGTTATTAAAACTTCCCACAGTATGGCCAGGCGTGGTGGCTCATGCCTGTAATCCCAGCACTTTGGGAGGCCGAGGCAGAAGCATCGTTTGAGCTTAGGAGGTCAAGGCTACCATGAACTATGATCATGCCACTGCTCTCCAGCCTGGGTAACAGAACAAAACCTTGTCTCTAAAAAATAAAAATAAGGCCGGGTGCAGTGGCTTAGGCTTATGATCCCAGCACTTTGGGAGGCCGAGGCGGGTGGATCACCTGAGATCAGGAGTTCGAGACCAGCCTGACCAATATGGTGAAACCCCATGTCTACTAAAATTACAAAAATTACCCGGGTGTGATGGTGTGCGCCTGTAATCCCAGCTACTCAGGAGGCCGAGGCAGGAGAATCGCTGGAACCCAGGAGGCGGAGGTTGCGGTGAGCCGAGATTGCACCACTGCACTCCAGCCTGGGTGACAGAGCGAGACTCCGTCTCAAAAAAATAAATAAATAAATAAATAAATAACTTTCCACGGTATGAGTCTATGTTCTATAGAAATATTACCACATTTGCACAGAGGTAAATGTAAAGGGATGTTTGCAGCACCATTGTTTATAATAGAGAAAAATTGTCAGCAACCTCAGTATATGCCGATTATGGTAAACACATAATTGAATACTATGCAACCATTACATAGAATGTAGATGATCTGTATATACCAGCGTCAAAAGGTGTTTGTGATAAACAGAGTTAAAAAAAAAGCAAGTTATGGAATAGTGTGTACCATCTGTGTTGGTTAGAAAAGCAGAAAAGTATAAGCTCATAGAAAAATATATGGCCGACATCTTGGCTTATGCCCTTAATTCCAGCACTTTGAGAGGCCAAGGCAAGCAGATCACCTGAGCCCTGGTGTTCGAGACCAGCCTGGGCAACATGGTGAAACCCCATCCCCACCAAAAAATATACATATTAATATATGAAGCTAGTCAGGTGTGGTGGTGCATGCCTGTAGTCCCAGCTACTCGGGAGGCTGAGATGGGAGAGTTACTTGAGCCCATGAAACAGAGGTTGCAGTGACCCAAGGTGGAGCCATTGCACTCCAGCCTGGGCGACAGAGCGAGACTGTGTCTCAAAACAAAACAAAAAAATACTTGGTAGGTTAAGAACAAAGTGTTTATAGGTTTTCCGTGTGTGCTGAAGGAAAGAATAAGGTGAAAGACTTTTACTGTAAGTCTTAGTGGTTTGGCTGATTTTTTTATCTACCTAATACTTGCTTTTTTTTCTTTCCATAGCATTATAGCCTTCAGAAAGGCCAACAAAGTGGGTATTTTCATCAAAGTTACACCACAGCGTGAGGAGGGTGAAGTGACCGTGTGCTTCAAGATGAAGCATGATTTTAAAAACCTGGCAGCCCCCATTCGCCCCATTGAAGAAAGTGACCAGGGAACAGAAGTCATCTGGCTCACCCAGCATGTGGAACTTAGCTTGGGCCCGCTTCTTCCTTAAAAGGTTCCACTGGAGGGCAGATCCCAAAGGACAGTATCACCATAAACCTGCGTTAAAATGTGGAAGCTGCTGCTTCATTAGGCCTTGATAATAACGATGTACCCATGCACTACGGAATTCTATTGCTAAGAAAGTGGGAGCATAGGCAAGGCATTGGGAACACAGGGTAACTGCTGTTGCTCTTGCTCTCACCCCTGTTGACGCCAGTAAGTCTGTGTCTCCCTCACTGAGCCCTGCACGTTGAGTAACAGCAGCATAATTCCATCCTAGGAAAGGGGATGGGTGTTCCTTGGAATGGCATTGTATTTACCACCTGAGAAACTCTGTACTATCTCTTGATCTGATCTCACTAAGGATCACAATGTCACAGATGAAACTTAAATGATAACCCAAAGGTAGACCTGCTGTTAATGATCCAGCATTGGTCACAATGTACCAACTGCTTTCTGCGTTCCATTAAATATCATCTAACAGTCTAAAACATATCTCTTCATTGCCATAATGGCTGCCATTTTGCCATAGATTTCCATATAACTGAAAAATTGAATTGTCACATTATCTTTAGTATTGTGATGATTGGAAAAACCTGTGAAGTTGTTAAGGCACTCTTATTTGCCCTCTTTTTCTAAGTGAATACAGGACATGTATTAGTGGTTCTGAATTTTTTTCCCAGTAAAATATGGATCTTTTAAGAAGAATTTGAGAAGCAAGCAATTACATGTCATGTCAAGGGGGTAGCAACTTCCATTCGTTTTCAATATTGCCACAATACCCAGGGATTAATGCTGCCACAGGGGGGCAATCTTTATTTGTCTTACTTCCTACCCCTTCCCTGTTCTGCCTCTTTAACTCAGTTAAGTTGTTCTGTTTGGGACCTGGAAAAGAACCCAAAGAAAACCTGAGTGGACAGGTTCATTTCCGGAATGCAGAAAACATTTTAAAGGTTAGATTTTTAGCGTATTCTCAACTAGCATTCTTTCCATTGATTTGAAGGGGAAATTAACTATTATAATCTCTTGAATCCAAAACTGGATATTAAGAACTTTCCCCCTTACTAAGTTTAAGACTTGTCATGTGGTGAGTCAAATAAGACCATTTTGATTGTAAACCATAAAATAGTTCAGCAAGTAGCCCACAGTTCTGGCCTAACAGCAGACTTGCTGTTTTCACTTGGTATCCTGGAGTTGGGTTGCTAACCTTAATTTCTATGATGTTTTCTAAAATGAAACTTGTCAAAGTAGACCACCAGCTGCACCGTGTTTTCTGTAAAAGTATTGTTAGTACTAAGTGGCCAAGAGACTTGAGGAAAACACAGATTTTTTGTTTACCTTGGTCTTGTTTTAAGTCTTAAAAAATTAAAGATACATTATAATGTAGAATACAGATGGGACATAGTCCTTGTAAGCTTCCCTTGAAAATGTTTTAAATATTTAGGAAGCTTTTAAAAGACACTAAATTGTACTCTAAAAGACACTAAATTGTACTAATTATACAAAGGTCAAGCCAATTTTGTGAAACAGTCCCACAGAGTAATATATGTGATGCAGTGTAAGAAGGTAAATACTCATCTCTAACATTATGGTAATAATAAGGTTTAGCCTCTTAGGAGTTGGAGCAGGGGGATGGGTAATTACAAATTTGCAGACTGTAGAAAGTTTCATTTTTTTGTGACCCCACAGAGTCTCAAATTTTTATTTCACTACCTGCTAGAGCCTACTGTGAAATCACTGCTCCATATTTGCCAGTGGAGGAAATGGGCATAGAGTAGAGAATAGCTTCATATGTTTACACATTTGCATAGACTACACACATGTCATGCGTTTATGGCAGGTAGCTGCTATTTATTCCCCAGAGTAATAATGTTGAAGTATGGGTCTCATCATTCCGATATACAGAAACACAAAACACTTAGATCGTAAACTTTTTTCTTCAGAAGCCAAATTAACTTGCAGAATCATAGAGCCATTGGTTTAATGTTTCCTCAAGATAGGTTTTAGTGCAAGCTAGTATTCTGTGTGTTCGTAGAAATGATTCAACACCTGCAGCTGGTGAATTAGGAATTGTATTTGTTGCCTTTTTTATATTAGGTGAGGTGCAAAAATTTTAATGCTAGTCAGTATGCACCACCACAGGAAAGTTAGATCCCATTAGCACTTGAAACTACAGTTTTGGAAACTTAGGCTAAGTTAATTTGGATTTGTTACTTGATTCACGTACTGACCTTTTCTTTTGTTTGAAGTGCTTATCAGCATAATGAGCTAAGTGTAATGCATATTTGTGAAGAAACATCCTTTTTGGTCCCTTTTGGGACAGAGAGGTACTCCTTGATCTTTATGAATGACAGGTTACTGTTTTGCCTTATTGCTTAACTTAATGTAGTGAAATAAAGCAGACAAAGCTTGAGCGTGTTGTTTGTTTGCTCTCATGTAGATACTAAGTAGCATGGCTCAGAGCCAAAAGACAGGCGTGGAGTTAAGAGAGTTGGCTAAGAGAGTTGGTGGGGCATGCTCCCTTCCATTCCTTAAATGAAATAATCTAAAATCTCTTAGCAGGTTAGTTCACCATAATATATAAGTAGATGTTGCTTTGAGCTTCTTATATACATATTCGCAGAACCATTATATAAATGTCGTTAGACCTCTACCAGTTTTTATCCTGGGTCATTGCTTCTAAAGATATCCTTTACGATATATACAGTGGTCTGACTCCATCAGTGACCACTCATCCACCTTCATCTGTACCTTCATAACTCTCCCTTCCCTCCTCTTACTTAGATGAATTATTCACACTCTTTCTGTCTGAACCCAGCCCCACCTCTTAACACTCAAGCTCATCCTCTTACCTATTCACAGATAGCATCGGCAGCTCCCCCCTTCCCTTTTCCATCAGCATGTGATTTATCTCATCTTAAAAAAGAAATTGGCCTCACTCTCCTCTTCAGCTGCCACTCCATTTCTCCACTCCCTTTACAGTAAAACTCCTCTAACTCTGGGCATGATCGCTCACACCTGTAATCCCAGCGCTTTAGGAGGCCGAGGTGAGAGGATCATTTGAGGCCAGGAGTTTGAGACAAGACTGGACAACGTAACAAGACCTTGTCTCTGTTTAAGTAAAAGTTTTTTAAAAAAACAAAAATGGCCGGGTGCAGTGGCTCACGCCTGTAATCCCAGCACTTTGGGAGGCCGAGGCGGGCAGATCACGAGGTCAAGAGATCAAGACCATCCTGGCTAACACAGTGAAACCCCGTCTCTACTAAAAATAATAAAAAAAATTAGCCGGGCGTGGTGGCAGGTGCCTGTAGTCCCAGCTACTCTCGAGGCTGAGGCAGGAGAATGGCATGAACCCGGGAGGTGGAGCTTGCAGTGAGCCGAGATCATGCCACGGCACTCCAGCCTGGGCAACAAGAGCGAGACTCCATCTCAAGGGAAGAAAAAAAAAAAAAACACCCTAATTCAACCTTCCAGTTCTTCCATTCTTACCTGAACTGAACCCATTCCAGTTAGACTCTCAGTGCCACCACTTGGTCAAAACTGCTCTTGTCAAGGTCACCGGCAATCACCACACTTAAATACAGGGTCAGTTCTCAGTCCTTAACTATGCAATTTTTCAGTAGATCTGACAGTTTATCTCTTCCTTCTTGAAAGGCTTTGCTTGGTTTCCAGAACACAACACTCCTGGTTTTGAGGCAGAGCAGGGACCCCCTTTTAGGAGGCTTGTGGGCCCCTCCACGCATGGAAATAAAGGGAAATCTTGAGTTTCTTCAAGGGAATTCTAGGCACCTAGCTAGCCCAGAGAAGTTAATGAGCAACTTGATAAGCAAGAAGTAGCTGAACACAATAGCCAAGGAAGTCAGAGTGAGATGTTTTGTTCCCTATAGAAGCTAAGGGTAACATGTGTTCCCAGCTTTTCAGAAACCTGGACTCTCACCAAACAGATTTAAACCTCGGATAAGGGGAAACTGAGAACTGAACTCTGACCACTGTTCATTGTTCTAAGTTGCTTCCTGAGGGGCCTGGAGGAAGTCATGTCCACCGGCCAGAGCTAACATTCTTTTCTGTGGATCCCAAGTTTAGACAGACAGCTTCACCGCCTTAATCATAAATCAAAAAATCTTTGAAACCACCTATGACCTATGAGTCCACCCCATCCCAGCTTTGAGATGTCCCACCTTTTCAGGTCAAACCAATGTATAGCCTCTATGTATTGATTTATGACTTTGCCTGTAACCTCTTTCCCTGCCTTTAAAAACCCGTACCTTTAAGCCATCTGGGAGTTCGGGTCTTCAGCATGATCTGTGCAGTTCTCCTTGTATGGTGCCCTGCAATAAAATGCCTCACTTTCTCTTGCTACTAGCCTGATGTCAATGGCTTTGCGGCACTGGGTGAGCAGACCCCAGTTTAGTTCAGTAACCATTTTCTGTCTACCCTGCTAGAAAGTTTTCTTCCATATTCTTTGCTAGTTCTTTCCCATCTTCCCAGCCTTGCAGTATACCAAATCTCATTTCTCACACTTCTTTCCTCTTTACACTCATTTAATGATCTTACCCAGTTTTGGGCTGAGAAAAGATCTATTCCTAAGGCCCACACATAGGGCCTGCTGAAGACTGAGGCTGAATTGAATTAGAACAACAGAGAACCCCTTTACTTCTACCCCGCTACCAGCCTACCAAGCAGCTAGTGACAAGCATCCATTTCTAGGGGATGGGCAAAGGCCTAGAAAGCTAGTCCCACTGTGCAGGTAGGCAGGACAGCTGTAAGCTGAGGATGAAGCATGAACACTTGAGTTCTTCAGTCCCAACGTACAGTATAGAATAATGCTAGAGGAGGTGAAAACTGTGGTACATTGAAAGCAACCATAGCAATAAAACCCAAGCCCAGGTCAGGTGCGGTGGCTCACGCCTATAATCTCAGCACTTTGGGAGGCCAAGGCAGGCGGATCACCTGAGGTCAGGAGTTTGAGACCAGCCTGACCAACATGGAGAAACCCCATGTCTACTAAAAATACAAAATTAGTCGGGTGTGGTGTCGCATGTCTGTAATCCCAGCTACTCAGGAGGCTGAGGCAGGAGAATCGCTTGCACCGGGAGGTGGAGGTTGTGGTGAGCCAAGATCGCACCATTGCACTCCAGTGTAGGCAACAAAAGCGAAACTCCATCTCAAAAACAAAAACAAAACAAAACAAAAACCCCAAGCCCAGCTTGATTCCTGACCAGATTGACCAAACCCCACGCAGACGGTCTAACAGAACACACTTGCCCATTTCCGAGCATTAATATGATTTACCTCATTCTCTTCTGTTATATAAGCAATGACTTGGCCAGGCACGGTGGCTGACGCCTGTAATCCCAGCACGTTGGGAGGCCAAAGCAGGCAGATCACTTGAAGCCAAGAGTTCAAGACCAGCCTGGCCAACATGGTGAAACCCCATCTCTACTTAAAGTACAAAAATTAGCCAGGTGTAGTGGTGCAGGCCTGTCGTCCCAGCTGCTCAGGAGGCTGAGGCACGAGAATCGCTTGAACCCAGGAGGCAGAGGTTGCAGTGAGCTGAGACTGCACCACTGCACTCCAGCCTGGGTGAGAAAGTGAGACCCTGTCTCAAAAAAATGAAATGAAAATATGTAAGCAATGACTGGCATTCAATAAAGAATTGAGACACACAAAAAAGCAAAAATAACACATTCCTCACAGACAAAGCAATCTATAGGACTATATATGGAAATGACCCAGATGTTTGAACTAATGGACAGAAACTTTAACATGTTGTTGGGGCTCAGAAAATGATACCCCAAATTAAGGCTCTGAAGCAGCCTCAGAAGCGAAAGTTTCTCTCTGACCTTCTGCCTTCCTGTCTCTGGCCCTTCATTCTTCCCCAAGCCTAGCCACAGACACTGAATTCCTTTTCCTCAAGGTGGGTCATAGAGAGAACCCCTTTTCCCCAAAGCCAGCCATAAAATGTAAAATACTACTACTCTAGGCCGTATGCGGTGGCTCACGCCTGTAATCCCAGCACTTTGGGAGGCAGAGGCAGGTGGATCACAAAGTCAGGAGTTCGAGACCAGCCTGACCAACATGATGAAACCCTGTCTCTACTAAAAATACAAAAATTAGCCAGGCATGGTGATGCGCGCCTGTAATCCCCGCTACTCAGGAGGCTGAGGCAGGAGAATTGCTTGAACTTGGGAGGCGGAGGTTGCAGTGACCTGAGATCGCACCATTGCACTCCAGCCTGGATGACAGAGCAAGACTCTGTCTCAAAAAAAAAAAAAAAAACACTACTCTAACTTCCCCCTTGCTTTTCTGTGTAAAAACTGGCTCTGAAGAAATTATCTGAGCTACTTTGTTTTAGATTGTAGGTCATAAGACCCCCATTCCAAAGAGGGTCCTGTCCATACCCAGAAGGAAGGAATGCTGCCTAGAGAGGCCAAGAATCTAGACAGACAGGCCTCACTGGGTTTCCCCACTCAGTCTATTAGCACTAAATCAGTACCCTTTTTGTCCAATCCTATTTCTACATAGCTGTCCATACTTTGTTGAACCTAGGCATATAAATGGACAATTTCCCATTTGGGTCTTCATTCTGAAGGCTCCTGTGTCACGTAAAACTATGATCAAATAAATTTGTATGTCTTTTCTCCTATTAATCTGCCTTTTGCTAGTTAATTTTCAGTGAATCTTAAGAGGGCAAAGGGGAACTTTTCTGTTGGCCCCTACAATGTTAAAAAATCTGGTGGAAAATATGGAGCCAGGTGCCATGGCTCACACTTGTAATCCCAGCACTTTGGGAGGCCAAGGCTGGAGAATCACTTGAGCCCAGGAGTTCCGAGACCAGCTTGGGCAACGTGGTGAGACCCTGTCTCTACAAAAAAGTTAAAAATTAGCCGGGCACCGTGGCCTGCTTCTATAGTCCCAGCTACTTGCGAGGCTGAGACTGGAGGATCCCTTGAATCCAAGAATTCCAGGTAACAGTGAGCTATGATCATGCCTGGGTGACAAAGTGAGACCCCCATCTCGAAAAAAAGAGAAGGAAAATATGGATAATATATATTGTGAAAGGAAATTAAGTCTTGGGACCCCAAACTCATTAAGCCAAAGGGAAAAGTCGAGCTGGGAACTGGGTCACACAAACCTGCCTCCTGCTTTTGGCTCCTAAATAAAAGATGGCTACAAGATGAAAAGCTACATGCCTCCCCCATATGTTGCCCAGTAATTCAGACCCTTCCAAAACCAGCAAATGTTTTTCATTTACAATCTCATTGGACATGTTTGGTATTCCAGTGGTATGATCACTTAGCTTCAATCTTTGTACCACAGATAGGCATCGAAGATGTTATATGGCATATAGAGGCCTTAACGAATTACACCCAAAGGCCCTAAATGGTAGCTGCATGAGTACCTCTTTGCTAAGCAATGAGGTCATGCTTATGAGGAAAGCTGTGTTGCAAAACTATGTGGCTTTAGATATACTCACGGCAGCACAAGGGGAACCTGTGCCACCATAAAAACTGAAATGTTGTGTGTATATTCCAGATGAATCAAAGAACATAACCTGACTTATGACCGATATGAAAACCCAGATAATCAACTGTCAGATCCAAAATCCTCACTAATCCATTGCTTGAGTGGTTGGTTTGGATCCTGGGGAATTTAGTGGCAGAAGCTATTGCTTATAATAGGAGGAATAATTTATGTTCTGTCCTGTTTCTGCTTACAATGTTGTTATAGTATGTGTTTGCAAATAAGTCAATGTGCAACCGAAAGGGCTAAGGTAATGATTGCCCAGAGAATTGCTTTAATTGGGGCAGTAATGAAGCCTGACTCAGCTTCCAGGTTTGCTTTCCTTTTGTTGCTATAAATCTGGCCTAGTCCCTATATATATTTTTTCTTCTCTTTTCTTTTTTCCTTCCTAGGAAAGTAAAATTCCTCACTAGGAATTTCCTTGTGGGCAAAATATGGGGGAGGCATGTAGTTTTCCATCTTGTAGCCATCTTATTTAGGAACCAAAAGCGGGAGGCAGGTTTGTGTGACCCACTTCGCAACTTGACTTTTCTCTTTGGCTTAATGAGTTTGGGGTCCAAGATTTAATTTCCTTTCACATTTCCCCCTTTTTTTCTTTAACATCTTTTGGAGAAAGCATTTTAAAAGGAATATGTGTTCCTGGTCTCAGGCTGCTTTTTCCTCCTTTTTTGAGCTGGTTTCTTGTTGCTAGGATGATTTATTCCAGGAAATTCAGGTCCCACGTTGCTAGGAAGGCTCATTCCTAGGAAGTCATGTCCCATGTTGCTAGGAAGGCTCATTCCTAGAAGTCATGTCCCACAAAGATTAAAAAAAAAATTGGGGGGAGGAAAGAGGGAAAAAGGAAGGAAAGGAGATAATTCTGAGGGCTCCAAACTTAAAGGAGAAAGGGGTCCTATCTCTTTTCTCTTAATGTTAAATGTTATTTTGTTTGTGGAATGTTCACTCTATAATATATATGTTGATTAAGTATACCATTATGCATGATTTGCAATATTGATTGACCTGTGGAGTGCCTTGAGCCTGTGTGTCCAAGACTCTTGAGTGCTGAGTGAGTGGGAAGTACTAAGGAGAATTGCTTTCTTGGAAACTCCATGTAGTTCGTGGCTTTTGTGATTGAAATAGCATCAGTAAAAGTCTGGCATTGTGGAAAAACAAATGTATGTGGACTCTGTTATTTCTGACCTTGCACTCCTCACAAGACACGTGAAATTGGAGTCACAGATGTAGAAACCAGGCAGAAGACTGTCTGAAGAGATGATACTTGAGAATTTTCCAAATATAATAAAAGACAACAAATCACAGATCCAAGAAGCTCAGATAAACCCAAGGACTTTCTTATAAAGGAAAAGATATACTTACCATATGATCAAATAATCTCACTCTAAGGTATTTACACAAGCAAAATGAAAACCAATGTCCATACAACGATCTGTATGTGAATGTTTATAATGGTTTTATTTATAGTCACTAAAATCTGGGAACAACCCAAATGTCCAGCAACTGGCAAGTGAATTGTATGATATATCCATGCAATGGCATTCTACTCAGTAATACAAAGGAAGAAATTATTGATACATGTAATAATATGGATGAATCTCAACTACAAAATACTAAGTGAAAAAAAATCAGATCCAAAAGGATATACAGGATTCCATTTATATGACATTCTGGAAAAGGCAAAACTAGGGACGGAACACAGATTAGTGATTGCCATGGTTTGAGTATGGGATAAGTGGACTAACTACAGAAACAAGGGAACTTTGGGGATGACAGACAATTCCATATTTGTAAGTGAATGTATGTACAAAATTCAAAACTAAAAAGGATAAAACTTTATGTAAATTATACTTTAAATCAACCTTTTTTTTAATGAGGTGATTTAAATAAATGTGTTAGATAGCTTGATGACACGATAAGTATGAAAGTGGTACCAGAATGGCTTGAAACTCATAAAATATTAGCGGAGTGGTTATAAGTTATTCCAAAAATCAAATAATGCATATGTTGATTCATAAGACCCTTGTCATTTCAGAAGCTGGAAATGAAACAGTACTAATGAATTTGTGGCTTCACCACTTTTTAGCTCCACAACCAGGAGCTAAATCAGGAGAGATTAGGTTAATCTCTCGAAACCTGTTTTCCTTTCTATAAAAGAGGGATCATCATACTTGCCTACAGGGTAGAGTTACCAGATAAAATACAGGACGATTGGTTAAGTGATGTGAATTTCAGATCAACCACGAATCCTACTTTAGGACAAGTAGGTACCAAATATATTTATAATTAAAAAGCGATTCGCGGTTAATCTGAAATTCAACTTTAGACGTTCTGTAATTCGTGCGTGTGAGAGACAGAGAGAGAGAGAGAGAGAGAGACAGAATCAGAATCTGGCAGCCCTACAGAGAGGTTATGAGAATAAATAAGACACTGGAACCGCAAGGCTTTCGCCCAGAGTTTGGCATAATAAGCGCCTCAGTGGTAGCGAACGCTATTTTAACCCCAGCCTCTGATGCACTACGTCTTCCTTTATTCTTTCGCCCAATTTTTAAATAAATCAACTGTACGTGTGGCCCTTCATTCCAAGCAGGCAAAAACTCGAAGGAAGCATCCAGGTGCATTATACCAGGACCCCAACTGTTAAGCTTATTAATTCCAAGAGCGGGCGACGTCATGACGCAAAGGCCCCGCCCCGGAAGAAGCACTAGACGCGTAAATAAGACGCCGACCGCCGCGGCGCTAGCCTCGGGGCTTGACGGGATTGTGGCGGTCCGCTGTCCCAATTCGGAAGCTACAGCTACCTCCGGACGCTCTCAAGATGGCGACCTCTCTGGGTTCCAACACCTACAACAGGCAGAACTGGGAGGATGCGGTGAGTGTGCCTGCCGGAGGAGGATGGAAGGAGGAGGCGAAGCCGCGCACCTTGCAAGCTGGCAGGACAGGGCCTGCGGCGCGGCCGAAGGAATTCCGGGGAGGAGCCAGCGCGGCGGCCTAGCTTGGCCGGAGCAGGAGGGCGGAGGGCGATCCTCCTGCAGGCTTGAAGGGAGGGGGCTTAGCCAGGGTCCCGGGACCGGCACCCTTTCCATCCCTGCCCCCTCCAGCCTATTAGAGCTGGTTTTCTTTTCTCCCGCCGCCTGCCGGAAGTGCAGACAGCGCTCCCTCCCGCCATCGGGTCGTGATGGACTTCGGGTTCCTGCCGTGCCTAGTTCCCCACCCTCGCTTCCCGCCCCCTCGCCACCCCAAGTGTCACTGAGGTGTCAGGGTCTTCGGAGGGTGGTCCTCAACCAGATTTCCCATTTTCACCAGGACTTCCCCATTCTGTGCCAGACATGTCTTGGAGAAAACCCATATATCCGAATGGTGAGTGATCGCGTGTGAAACGAGTTATTCATGTCCTGTCGATGTTGTGGTACTTGCACACTGTGAAGTGTTTCTCTTAGACAAGCAGAAAAAATGATGCTCTTTTACTAACGCGAAGTGCTGGACGACTTGCAAAGAACTGTCATGTGTATTCTCTTACGAATCCGGTAACACTCCTGTAATGTAGGGGTAATAACGATAGCTAGTATTTGTTGAGCATTTACCTAGGAAATAGGTCTGTTGACCAGAAGGTGAGAGCGTTTGTGTCTTTTCATACAATAGTAAGGAATGGAGCTGGGATTTAAGTTCAGATATTCTGGCTCTAGGAATGTCAGCATGATAGGAGGAGAACCAGAAGTAGAAACTAGGTTTCCTGACTCCTGGTCAAATGCCTTTTGGCCAGTGTACTTTATCTCTTTAAAGTAAGCATTCCCCCTTTCTTACAAACAAGGGTGAAATTAGAACCAGTTAACAATAATTAGGTTAGGGCTGTATTATTGTGTAGTCGTAGAGGTGTTGATATGTTAGTATGTTCACGATGTTTGAATGGTTCAAGATGTTTGAATAGTTCTGTTTAAACAGAACATTTACTATATCCCGGGCATTGGCACAGGGCAAGTCTACAGTAGCTACCTTTTGACTAAACTTTGTAAAGTGGGTGGGCCATAGCTGTATCCTCTCTGATGTAGGGATTGTGGAAAGCATTAGGAATGTTAGTTCTTGGGAGTGAACTTGGGAGCCAAAATGAACCTAAGAGTTGTGGCTGTGGAAAGACATTCACTTACCTAGTATTAGATGCATATACTCTATTTTTTTTTTTTTTTTTTCTGTAGAGACAGCGTCTCGCTATGTTGCCCAGGCTAGTCTGGAACTCCTGGGCTCAAGCGATCCTTCCACCTTGGCCTCTCAAAGTGTTGGGATTACAGGCGTGAGCCACTGCCACCCAGCCCAGATCCGTATACTCTTGAGATGTTATAACTTATAATATGTTGTTATAGTATGTTCCCTACCCTCTTCCCAAAAAAGGTTGGGTTTTGGTTTTTGTTGTTGTTGTTGTTTTTCTCTCTCTAGGATGCCAGGGATTTCCAGACATATTTCTTGGGTTATGTTTAAGGAAAGAGTAGACATCTGGCTTTTTTCTTTCTGTAACTCCAGTTCTTTTCTATTTTTTTTTCTATTATAGACCAAAGAAAAGTATGGGAAGGAATGCAAAGTAAGTATGTCTGTTAAAGAGTAATGATTTCTGTTTTATTTTTCTTTTCTCTACCAAATTAGCCTTCAGCTTACTAAGTTTTGAAGTCTTCCAGTAAAAATCAGTGCTATACAGCTTTTTATGTATTACTGATATATTCATTGGCTGGCAACTGTTTATGTGGGAAGTAAGAAAATGAACCCTCTAATGTAGAGATTCTTACGGTATCAGTGGATGGGCATTGAAGGAGTTTGTATACCAGGTGGTGTATGACTGTCCACACGAGCATTTTAGCTGAGGAGGAAGGTCATTCTTGTCAGAAGATTCTCAAAAAATTACATGACACTCCCCACTCCCCCTAAAAAAGATTAAGGTTCAGATTATTATTGGTGCTTAGCTCTAGGATGGGAAGAACTTTGACCTTTAGTCTATTTCATTTCTGTACTCTGAATTTTTGCTGGAGAAGGATGCTGAAAATTGTATTGAAACATCAAATCAACTAGGTGATTGCTAAGGTCTCTTCTGAACCCTACATTCAGGGATCCTTTTTTGAATGCCCCGTTGTTATCAGATCTCCAGATTGCCCAGATCAGGACCATTGACATTCTATGGCTCTTGCTTTGTGTTGCAGATCTGTGCCAGGCCATTCACAGTGTTTCGCTGGTGCCCTGGAGTCCGCATGCGTTTCAAGAAGACTGAAGTGTGCCAAACCTGCAGTAAATTGAAGAATGTCTGTCAGACCTGCCTCTTAGACCTAGAGTATGGTATGTTTGACCTGTCCAATAAATCTGAAAGTGTGCAGGTACCTAAAACTACAAGCCAGTCTTTTGTCTCCCACTTCTCACCCTAGCTCTGGTTCTGATTTCACTTTGGAATGTCTGCCGTGGTCTGCTTTTCCCAGGAAAAGAACCATAATTAGGCCACTCTAGAGCCCTGAACAATAGTAGGAACTTAAGGAAAAGTTGGAAATTAATCAAAAGTGGCCTGAACAATAGTAGGAACTTAAGGAAAAGTTGGAAATTAATCCAAAGTGGCCTAAACCTTCATCTCTGTAGCCCAAGTGAGGTAAAAGGCATTGATTCTATGATAGATAATTTATTTGCCTTAGGCTTCTTTCTTGATCCAGAGCTTTTTTCTACCATCCCAATCAGAAGCTCACAGGGTAATTGTGCTTTATTTTATTTTATTTTTTGAGTTAGGGTCTCACTCTGACACCCAGGCTAGAGTACAGTGTTGTGATCACAGCCCACTGCAACTTTGAACTCCTGGGCTCAAGGGATCCTCTTGCCTCTGCCTCCTGGTATACCACCATACCCAGTGCACGTGTGTGTGTGTGTCACTATTTTGCCCAGGCTGGTTTTGAACTCCTGGCCTCAAGCAGTCCTCCCACCTTGGCCTCCCAGAGCCACTATAGCCAGCCTAATTGTGCTTTAGACTTTTGTCTCAATTGTGTTGTTAGAACTGATATATTGCTACTGTTTCAGAGTAACTGCTTTTGGGAGTAATTTTTTTTTTAACCGCAGGTGACTGTTTTTCAGAAAGATCATTTTTCAACAGGAGTTTTTACTAGTAAAGGAAAGGGAAAAATATATGAGTTTATGTATGTTAAGTTCATTGGAGTTACTCTTCTAGTCAGAGTCCTGGCCACATTTTATGTAATGTTATTTATGTGTTTGTTAAGGAGGCGTCTGGTCCTGGAGTACAGTGACCCTTACATGACTGTGACTATCCAGAGGATCTATAGGACTAACCTAGAAAGAAACCACTTTTACATTTACTTTAAATAAATCATGTTGTAATAAAAACTAGGAGCTAATTTACAGGTTGAATATGACCATGGGCACAGTTTGTTCATCTAAAAATTTTCTTTTATAATTTTTTTGTTTTTTGTTTTTGAGACAGGGTGTCACTCTGTTGCCCAGGCTGGAGTGCAGTGGCATGGTCATGGCTCACTGCAGCCTTAACCTTTCCAAGCTCAGGTGATCCACCTCAGCCTCCTGAGTAGCTAGGACTACAGGTGCATACCACCACACCCAGCTAATTTTTGTATTTTTTGTAGAAATGGGGTTTCACCATGTTGACCAGGCTGGTCTCGAACTCCTGGACTCAAGCTGTCTGTCAGCTCCAGCCTTCCAAAGTGCTAGGATTACAGGCATGAGCCACCACACCCAGCCTAAAAGATTTTCTAAAACATTGATTTCATCAAATTTCCTGACAGTTCAGGAATTTGGACAATTTCTTAGCATGCTGTGTAGCAGAAGTAACCTGATGGTGCTAAAGAGTTTGAATAAAAACATAGTAAAGTCTCTGGTACTAAATAGGAAAGAGGAGAAGGGAAAGATGATGTATTCTGTGTGCATGGTTAGTATGGATATGTTTTAAAATACATCTGAGGTCTTCTTCCTCTTTTTTTGTACCAGGCCTGCCCATCCAGGTTCGTGACGCAGGATTGTCTTTTAAAGATGACATGCCAAAGTCAGATGTCAACAAAGAGTACTATACACAGAATATGGAGAGAGAGGTATGCTGCCACTTTTTGGATAGAAATCCTAATGAATTGACACAGTCTGTATAATTTATCTTTTGAATTTGTCATCCCCACTTAGATTTCTAACTCTGATGGAACACGGCCAGTTGGCATGCTGGGGAAAGCCACATCTACCAGTGACATGCTGCTCAAACTGGCCCGGACCACACCCTACTACAAAAGGAATCGACCCCACATTTGCTCCTTCTGGGTGAAAGGAGAGTGTAAGAGAGGAGAGGAATGTCCATACAGGCAAGAGCCGAGCCTCATTTTCAGTATTTGCTTTCAGATGATTTCTCATCTAAGAAATGGGAGGTCCTAGCTTAAACTGTTTCTGCTTTAAAATCTAAAAGTCATACAACTAATGTGGTATATCTCATGTCTTAGAACTATGAAATTTAGAAGAGCATGAATAAATTGTAGTTTTTACTTACAATTGAGCCTTGGAAACTAAATTGCTATGCCATACAGTATAGATGCTGACCCTAAACATTTCTACCTGAGAAGTAAATCTTCACTGCCATGGTTTAAATGAGTTGACTCTCAATGTATGGTTGAAGTCAAAGTAAGGTCAGACTTCTAAAGGGTGTGTATGTTTTGGTTAAGACTGCCAAGCATCTGGATTAGGAGTTCTTAATTTGGGATTGGTTAACCCCACCCCCTAAAAAATAATGTATGTGCTTTCTCTGGGGCTAGGTCCATAGCTTTAATCAGATTCTCAGTGGAATACAACACCCCAAATGTGTTAAGAATCATTGACCTAGAGAGGGGTAATCATGTGTCCCTTTCTGGGGGGACAGGAGGGGGCGGATCATGTCAAGAGTATTTATTTATAAGGAAAGTTTGGCATCCTAGATGGCCTAAGGGTGGCTTTTAGGAGGCTAGGAATTCCTTCTGTGATACAGTAAATCTCTTGGTATTAGGTCTATTTTGGTAATTATATTTTGGTAGAAACCATAGTTTCTAGTTCAAAAGGCATTTCAGAATATGTATCTAGGACTTTAATATGTAGCTACTCTTGGAAGATACCATTTTTTCACCTTTGTTTCACCTTTATGCCTTCTTTTTTTCTTGAATCATAGACATGAGAAGCCTACAGATCCAGATGACCCCCTTGCTGATCAGAATATTAAAGATCGATATTATGGAATCAATGATCCTGTAGCTGACAAGCTTCTAAAGCGGGCTTCAACAATGCCTCGGCTGGACCCACCAGAGGATAAAACTATCACCACGCTATATGTCGGTGGTCTAGGTGATACCATTACTGAGACAGATTTAAGGTTTGTGGGTATAAGTTAGAGAGTTATTTTTGCCTTTAACTGCCCTGGAATAATTTATTTGCAAAGACTGCAAGAATGATCATTCTGTACAAAATACATTTTTCTTTAGTCTGTCTATTGTTAGTATCATGCTGACTGGAATTTTTGTAAAATTGTCGTTTATGGTGCCACAGTAATAATGTGCTTATGTGGCTGGGCACAGTGCCTCATGCCTGTAATCTCAACACTTTGGGAGGATCTCTTGAGCCGAGGAGTTTGAGACCAGCCTGAGCCACATAGTGAGACCACATCTCTACTAAGAAAAAAAATTAGCCGGGTGTGGTGGCATGTGCCTGTAGTCCCAGCTGTTTGGGAGGCTGAGGCAGGAGGATCGCTTGAGCTTGGGAGATCAAGGCTGCAGTGAGCTGTGATTGCACCACTGCACTCCAGCCTAAGCAACAGAGTGAGACCCTGTCTCAGAACCAAAGCACAAAGAGTGCTTATCCATCCTGGTATATGGTAATAATGACATAGGATTCTATTTGACCTAACAGCCAAGTTTTAAAGGATGGCACGCATCCAAGTATGATGAATTATGTAGAGGAGGGAGAGCTTTGCGATGATAAAACTCTTATGGTTTAAATTGTTGGCTTTTTAAAGAGACTGGCATTTGATAAATTTGTGTTATTTTTGGCTTGTATTATGCTTGGCTAGATGAGACATCTGGGCAGATAGTAATGGAAATTACCTCTTCCAAAGAGATAAAGTGGAGAAGAAACTCCTGTAAGTTTATAACCTGCCCTTGGTAGCCTGTCTCCATTAAACCCTATCCAAGTGAGCTAGACAACCCCCAGGGGTTGGCAGACTTTCGCTATAAGAGGCTGGATGGTGAATATTTTAGGCATTGTGGGCCACATGCAGTCTCTGTCATGTATTCTTGTTTTAAACTTTCTTGGCTCATGGGCCTTGAGAGCTGTAGTTTGCCAACCCCTTATCTAGGGTTTAGGGTCTTTAAGGAACCTATTAGAACCCCCTTTCCTCCATGGGAAAAAACCCTGAGATGTTTGAGAACCTTTATTTACTCATTATTTTTCTTTCCTTCTCTCAATCAGCAGCACCCACAGTAGGACAAGATATGGGGGGGACACCTGCGGGTAGTTAGGCAGATAATCTTGGGGCCCACCTGCCTAGTGGTGTGTCAGTGAAAGTTAATCCATTTTCAGTCTCCTGGGAACATCTTTGTTAACTCTCACTTTCATTTTTCTCTGCCTGTTTCCCTTCAGAAATCATTTCTACCAGTTTGGAGAGATCCGGACGATCACTGTTGTGCAGAGACAGCAGTGTGCTTTCATCCAGTTTGCCACACGGCAGGCTGCAGAAGTGGCTGCTGAGAAGTCCTTTAATAAGTTGATTGTAAATGGCCGCAGACTGAATGTGAAATGGGGAAGGTGAGAATTAAACTATTTTTAAGTGACATTTTGCTTAGATTTTTAAGAAACTACTTCATTTTCTGGAGACTAGTAGGCTTTTGGTTAACAGGCTTAAATGAACAGGATCTTTAAAGAGATCTTTCAAAGATCACTCTCTATGTGATAGTTGATTCCTGTGGATGTTGGGAGAACCCTGCTTTGGAAATGTATTCACGGGGTTGGTGTATAATCTACTCCTTTGAAGGTTCCTGTTTTTGTGACTAGCTATTATAGGCCAAGTATAATGCCAGGGCATGAAAGGTGAATTTTAGGGTTTATAAATGAATTAGACCTAGATTCTGCCGTTAGAGGCTGATTGTCCAGTGGAGAAGATAAAACAGGAAAGAATCACTATTTTAAGTTTAAAAGTGATGATTGCATAAGAGAGACACAGGTGAAAGACCCAGTTCAAAGGGGGAACATGTCTCCAACTTGGAACCAGGGAAGAGATGGCTAATAGCAGCATCTGCCTTTGTGGAGCGCTCCCTATGTGGTAAGCACTGTGCTAAACACGTATGTGTTGCCTCTTCTGGTCCTTATGATCTAGCAGGTTTTGAACCAGGTCTTTTCCTGTGTCAAAACCTTTGCTTTTGTTCACTGTGCACAGTGGCATTTATGGGAAAAGAGTGTGTGCTGAGGAGGAGGTAGAGCGAAGGAACTCCATTGGACTGGGGAATGTAAGAAGCAGAGGTGTGAGATAAGGTGGGCCAAAGTGCCGACTGTATGCATGTGTGTTTCCCAGATCCCAAGCAGCCAGAGGAAAAGAAAAAGAGAAAGATGGAACTACAGACTCTGGGATCAAACTAGAACCTGTTCCAGGATTGCCAGGAGGTGAGTGCAGACTCCCTGCTGACTTCAGAAGCTCTGTCTGCCCTGATGTTCCTATTTTGGAAGATGGGACCCAGGTCTGGTTCATGTCGCCGCTCTACTCTCCCAGTAGGATCTCTGAGAATGTAAAGGTGGTAGAAACAGTGTTGCACAATTGTTCTCCCCTCTATGTGTTGACTATTTTCTCTCCTCCAGCTCTTCCTCCTCCTCCTGCGGCAGAAGAAGAAGCCTCTGCCAACTACTTCAACTTGCCCCCAAGTGGTCCTCCAGCTGTAGTGAACATTGCTCTGCCACCGCCCCCTGGCATTGCTCCACCCCCACCCCCAGGTAACTTCCATCTTCCTTCTTAGCCCAGAGAAATCCTTGTGAAAGTTCTGTCTCATAAACCTCACCATCACGTTCAACACTTCCAAATCCTGTGAGTTTGCTCTGTAGAAGTCTGCAAGTAAAGTTGATCTGTTGGGATTTCTGATATTTTTTTTCCTCCTGCTCTGCCGAGGAGAAGAAAGGGGCCAGTTTTCTAAAGGTCCAGGTATGTGTGTCAGCAGAGTAAGATTATTAGATTACAAAGATCTGATCCGCGTATATGTGTCAGCAGAGTAAGATTATTAGATTACAAAGATCTGTCACCAATTTGTTCCCTTTTCTAAACTAAATGCTAATGGATGCCCTAGAGCACTGTTGCTCAGTGCGGACTGTGAGTGGGTGTCATTTTACAGTGTTTATCACCTGTCTGCCACAAGATCAGGAGCTTGTGCCAGAATGTAAATCAGTGAACCCCTTCCTTCATTGAGAAAGTCTTCTTACCAAAAAAACTGTCAGATGAACTAAACTGTGCCTGGTCATATAATTTACATTTTGACTCAAGCTCTTTGTCTTGAGTGGCCATAAATAGGTGGAGGACTGGCACTTTGTATAGCACTGCTGTAGACAGTGTTAACAGTGGAAGGAAATCACAGGTAGCCAGTTCTCCTGTGGCAGAGAGCCCATACTCTGAAGAGAATCTGGTTTCTGAGCACCCTCCATTCTGGTGTCAAGCATTGAAGTTAATGATGACACAGTCTTTGCCATCAGCCTGATTTCTTTCTTGTCTCCCAAATCCTGACTAAATCCTGTCTGGTAGGATTTGGCATGTTGGATACATAGCAGAAACTCAGATGACATACTAGGTGATACCTTGAGTGCGGTGGAGTTTTTTGGACTGTGGGGGAAAGGTTTCTGAAACCAAGGAAATAACAAGTGGAAGCAAGTTTTGTGAACTGACATTTGCTTAAGCCCCGTGTCAACCTTGATTTATGTGTAGGTGGTTTTAACCTTAGCAAGATTGAGAGGTTTGAAAGGTTATCAAGGAAACTACAAGCCTAACACATTTGTTCTCTCGTATCTGCAGGTTTTGGGCCACACATGTTCCACCCAATGGGACCACCCCCTCCTTTCATGAGGGCTCCAGGACCAATCCACTATCCTTCTCAGGACCCTCAGAGGATGGGAGCTCATGCTGGAAAACACAGCAGCCCCTAGCACCTTGTCACCACTCTGGGGCTCTGTGGAAGAAAGGGCACTTAAAACTCCCAGTAAATCTTGGAATAAATATATTTTTCCTTCCCTTGTAGTTTCCATGGTAGCTGAATGTGCTCAGATGTGGGCAGAGACTGACAGCCATGCTTTCCTATACTTGTTCAAAGGATTGATGGACCGTAAATAAGCTGCCATTAACACATCTGGTTACTGCTATAACACGACTAATAAAACCTAAAGCCTGTTCCCCTTACCCGTGTGGGGCACAAGCAGATGAGTGAATTGGAATGTCCAGCAGAGTTACCATCCCAATTATATGTTCATTTTGTATATTTTTTGGGCGGGGGAAAAATTGACCTGCAGTAAAAAAAACCTTTGACCATTTTTATGTCCATTGGATATTTTCCTTTTTATCATCTTAAAAAAAAGATAACTAGTACTAATCATTGTAGTGGCCTAAGTGTGATTTAACTCTTTTGAAGTCACACCCTCAGAAAGATGAGTAGAAACCAGCACCAGCACAGCCCAGATCTTTTCTTTCCTCTCCTTTTCCTCATTTATTCCTAAAGGAATCTGACCATTTTACGTCTCTACGGCCCAAAAAAAGACAAAAATAAAAATTCCTTTTTATTCCTGTCAACTGGATGGAAACACAAATTTCATGGAGCTGTGTACCATTGAAGAAACCTGGTGTCTGGCATGAAATTACTGTAAAGAACTTCCTGTAAAACACGTTCTTTAACAAACTGAAATGAAAAGCATTGGAGCGTTTGAATGAAAGACGTGACCTCCTGCTGGGACTCTGATGGTCTTCAGCATTCACCTTCGTGTGTCTTCAGTGTCTCATTGTCATCCCTGCTTCTGTTTGGTCTTAGAGTGTTCGGATATAACTGAATTGTAGATGGTAAAGGAAATTTGATGTGTTTTTTGGTTTTAAATAATTAAAACGGGTCAATTTTTCAAATGTTGTCATGGGTTTATTTCTAGATTCCTCTTTATCCTTTGGTAGCTGAACTTGAGGTCAGTGGAAGTTATTTAATAGAAATGAGTTATATATTGTAAATTTTTTAAATGTTGCTTTAGACTTTTGATTATATCCATTCCATGATGATTTACTTATTATTATTTTTTACCTCAGCCTATTCTTAGGTTAGATTCCATGATGATTTAAAAGGTTCAGACCTCTTTAGTACTTATTTCAGAGGGTGATTGTGAGGTTGAAATAAGATAGTGCACAAAAACACTTAGCACAGATCCTGGTGTAGGGTAGTTGATAAAGGGTAACTTTAAGAAGTCACCCAGCTGGGTGCATGCCGACAGTGCCAGCTACTTAAGAGGCTGAGGTGGGAGGATTGCTTGAGGCCAGCAGCTCAAGGCCAGCCTGGGCAACATGGTGAGATCCTGTCTCTAAAAAATAAAATTTAATAGGTCATCCTTAGGAAAGTCATTTTAAAAGGAAACATTTATTATAAATCTATTTTTCCTGAAGCCACTTTTTTTTTTTTTTTTTTGAGATGGAGTCTCGCTCTCGCTAGGCTGGAGTGCAGTGGCGCGATCTCGGCTCACTGCAACCTCTGCCTCCTGGCTTCAAGCAATTCTCGTGCCTCAGCCTCCTGCGTAGCTGGGATTACAGGCATGCACCACCACACCTAGCTAATTTTTATATTTTTAGTAGAGATGGGGTTTCACCATGTTGGCCAGGCTGGTCTTGATCTCCTGACCTCGTGATCCGCCCACCTCGGCCTTCCAAAGTGCTGGGATTACAGGAGTGAGCCACCTCGCCCAGCCATTTCCTGAAGCAAATTTCATGCCACTTTTATCTAAAATGTTTACTTCCAAGAAGGACATGCCCCATATGGCACCCTGTTTTAGATTTGCAGATTTTTTTTTTCTAGAGAACTTAAATTGCCTTTTTTAAAGATTTAAAAATCTATACTAAGAAATTTTCATTTTATTGCTAGTAATGTCAAATGTGAAGCAATGTACAATACTTCCAAGTATTTTTGTATCCTTTTGGGTCTTTTTTTGTTGCCTGCTTTTGAGCATGTAAAGGATTTTTAGCCAATTTGTAAATGAGATGTGAATCTTATGGATAGCATTTTAATAACTGCTAGATTCAATGATTTTCATCTCCACATACACATACATACATACATATATGCTTATCCAATTGTGTATTGTAACCTTGCTTTCTTGGGGAAGAGGAGATTCTAATTTTTGTGTAGTCTGGTTATGGATCTTTTTTAAAAACCCAGTATAAAGGGAAGTATAGAATAGATATTCATAAATCAGAATTATCAGCAATTATATCTTGGCAAAAACTCTTGCTTGCCAAATTCCATTGCCTAGGGCAGACAGCTGGGTACACTTGGTGAAAAGCAACTTTTGCCATTCCCAGGCTTGGCCTGTAAAACCCTCACCCAGTCCTGTGTGCTTTCTCCATCTGGCTGAATGCACAGAATGGTCTCTAGAAGACAGCAGAGTCACACAGTGGAGCCTGGGTTCCTCCATCACCACTTAGAAGACAATATTGCTATATGAGAAATTTTTGTTGTATTAAGGCATTGAGACTTGGGGATTTTTCTGTTATAGCAGCTAGTGTTACTCTAATAAAAATATAGATGTCCTCGCATCTAATAATAATAAGGCACTTGTTTATATAGTAGGTTTACACTGAGTGATGGTGTTTTCCTCTTTTTTTGAAAAATAGGGGTCTCACTACATTGCCCACGCTGGTCTCAAACTTCTGGGCTCAAGCAATCCTCCCGCCTTGGCCTTCCCTTTGTTGGGATTGCAGCCATGAGCCACCGCGTCCAGGCAAGTAATGGTGTTTTAAACAGACTCTGGAGCCAGACTACCTGAGTTCAAATCTCAACTTCAGCTCCTCCCAGCTGTATAACCTGGTATGTACTTAATCTCTCTCTAGTTGTCATAAGGCCTCATCTCTTAACCCTTTTTGCTGCCTGTAATATTTTGAGCTCCTTCTCCAACGGAAAAGGCTCAGAAGGTAAAGCATTATGACAACTGGACTAAGGCAGTGACAGCCCATGGGGAAAAGAGTGAGATATAACAGATGTTCTGGAAGCCAAATCAGTGAGCCACTGTGACCTGAAATAAATGGAGGTGAAAAGAGAGGAGTCTAGGGTAACCCCTAACCTCCCACCTCAGGTCTCTGGGTTGGTCAGCTGGGTGGAAAGATGTCTTTTCCTGAAATAGAGAATGCTGGAAGAAGAAAGTGAGATTGGAAAGTAGGGGTAGGAAAATATGAATTCCCTATGGGATCTGGTGAGTTTAAGATATCTGTAAGGCCAATGGAAATTCCCAACCCAAGGGGAATGGAGCTTAAGGGAGATTAAGATTTGGATGGTCAGTGAAGTGGTGGCAGCTGAAGCCCTGGCTGTGGAGTAGAATTCTCCAGGGTCGGCAGGTAGAGCAATTTTTAAACTTCAGTGAGTCTAAGTTCTTGGATTTTTATGAGGTAAAGACCACCCTTTGAGAAATACTAGTATAGGATGAGATCACTTCTTTTTTTTTTTTTTTTTTTTTTTGAGACAGAGTCTTGCTCTGTCGCCTAGGCTGGAGTGCTGTGGTGCGATCTCAGCTCACCACAACCTCCACCTCCCAGGTTCAAGCAATTCTCCTTCCTCAGCCTCCCGAGCAGCTAGGATTACAGGCACACACCACCATGCCCGGCTAATTTTTGTCTTTTTTTTAGTAGAGACGGGGTTTCACCATGTTGGCCAGGCTGGTCTTGAATGCCTGACCTTGTGGTCCGCCCATCTCGGCCTCCCAAAGTGCTGGGAGCCACCGCACCCGGCCAAGATCACTTCTAAGATTAGAAAATGTTACTCTTCTCGGAGATTCTGTAGTCTTTTTTTTTTTTTGCCCCTAACATTTTACTGTAAAAATTTTCTAATGTACAGAAAAGTTAGAATAATTTTACTATGAACCACCGTATACCCACCAACTGATTCTACAATTAACATTTTGCCATATTGGCTTTATCACATATCTATCCATTTCTTTATGCATCCATCAGTCTTTTTTTTTTTTTTTTTGGAGATAGAGTCTCACTCTGTCACCCAGGCTGGAGTGCAGTGGTGCTATCTTGACTCACTTCAACCTCCGCCTCCCAGGTTCAAGCAATTCTCCTGCCTCTGCCTCCTGAGGAGCTGGAATTACAGGCGTGTGCTACCACACCCGGCTAATTTTTGTATTTTTTTAGTAGAGATGGGGTTTCACCATATTGGCCAGGCTGGTCTCAAACCCCTGACCTCAAGAGATCTGCTCACCTCAGCTTCTGAAAGTGCTGAGATTATAGGCATGAGCCACCGTGCCCAGCCCCATCAGTCTATTTTTATGCATTTCAGAGTAAATTGAAGACATCAGCAGACTTCACCTTTAAACATTTCAGCATTTATATACAGATGCTCCTCAATTTATGGTAGAGTTATATCCTGATAAGTTGAAAATATCATTAAGTGAAAAATGTATTTAATACACCTACTGAACATCACAGCTTAGCTTAGCCTATTGAGCAAAATCACCTAACGCAAAGCCTATTTTATAATAAAGTGTTGAATATCTCATGTGATTTATTGACTACTCTCCTGAAAGTGAAAAACAGAATGGTTGTATTGCTTTCACAACATCCTAAAGTTGAAAAATCATAAATTGAACCATCCTAAGTTGAGGTCCTTGTTTAATTAACTAGAGTTCAATTCTTTTTTCCATCTGTCCAGATGAAAGAGTTCAATATTTTTTGTGGATTTTTAAGGTCAAAGTTACATAGACTAAAATGCATGAGTATGTCATTCAAGAGTTTTGACAAATGTGTACATCCATGTGACTCAAACCCCTGTCAAGATATAGGACATTACCATCACTCCAGAAAATTTCCTCCTGCTCTTCCTGGCCAATACCCACTCCTACCAATCTCCAGAGGCATCTACTGTTCTGATTTTTATTACCACAGATTAGTTTTGCTTCCTTTAGAACTTCATATAAATAGAATCACACAGTGTGAACTCTTTTATATTTGGCTTCTTTCTAGTAGCATGTGTTTGAGAATCATCCATAATGTTGTATACAGTTCCTTTTTATGGCAGGATAGAATTCTACTGTATGACTATGCCATCACTTATCCAACCTCCCATTGATGGACACCAAGGCTGTTTCCAGTTTGTTTGGGGTTTTTTTGCTACTGAAAATAAAAGCTACTATGAATATTCTTGTACAAATTGTTTGTGAATATATGTTTTCATTTCTCTTTAATAAATACTTAAGGCCGGGTGCAGTGGCTCACTCCTGTAATCCCAGCACTTTGGGAGGCCGAGGTGGGGGGTGGATCACCTGATGTCAGGAGTTCGAGACCAGCCTGGGCAACATGGTGAAACCCCATCTCTACTAAAAATACAAAAATTAGCCGAGCGTGGTGGCAGGTGCCTGTAATTCCAGCTACTCGGGAGGCTGAGGGAGGAGAATCACTTGAACCTGGGAGGTGGAGGTCGCAGTGAGCCGAGATGGCGTTACTGCACTCCAGCCTTGGTGACAGATCAAAGCTCTGTCTCAAAAAAATAAAAAATACATAAATACTTAGGAGCAGAATTACTAAACATGTCTGGTTTTAAAAAGAACTGTCAGACTTTTTCCCTTTACATTCCTACCACAATGTAGGAGAGTTCCAGTTGCTCCACAGTGTTGCCACCATTTGATGTAAATGGTTTTCTGAATTTTAGCCATTCTGGTGGGTGTGTAATGGTATTTAATTGTGGTTTTATTTTGCATTCCCATTGTGACAAGTTGGATACCTTTTCAACTACTTATGGCCATTTACATATCTTCTTTTTTTTTTTTAACATTGAGAAACTTAAGGATGAAAAATCTGTTTTTATTTTTATTTTTAGAAATGGGGTCTTACTTTGTCACCCAGGCCGGAGTGCAGTGGTGTGATCATAGCTCACTGCAGCCTTGAACTCCTGGCCTCAAGTGATCCTCCACCTCAGCCTTCCAAAGTGCTGGGATTACAGGTGTGAGCCACTGTGCCCAGCCTGTATTTCTTCTTTTGTGACATGTCTGTCCAAATATTTTGGTCATTTTTATTGGGTGTCTTTTTTTGTATTAACTAGTTATAGAAGGTATACATCTTAGGTATTAGTCCTTTGTCAGAGACATGTTTGCAAATACTCTCTCCCAGTCTGTGGCCTGCCTATTGACTTTCTTTCTTTCTTTTTTTGAGACAGAGTCTCGCTCTGTCACCCAGGTTGGAGTGCAGTGGGGTGATCTTGGTTCACTGCAACCTCCACCTCCCAGGTTAAGCAATTCTCCTGCCTCAGTCTGCTGAGTAGCTGGGACTACAGGCACGTGCCACCACACCCGTCTAATTTTTGTGTTTTTAGTAGAGACGGGGTTTCACCATGTTAGCCAGGCTGGTCTCGAACTCCTAACCTCAGGTGATCCGCCCACCTCAGCCTCCCAAAGTGTTGGGATTACAGATGTGAGCCACCGCGCCCAGCTTTATTCGCTTTCCTAGTGATTTTTTTTTTGATAAGCAGAAGCTTTTTGTTTTAATCAAATCTAACTTAGTATCTCATATACCAAATCTGTATTAGTTTGCTAGGGCTACCATAACAAAGTACTAAAAACTGGCTTAAACAACAGGAATTTATTGTCTTACAGTTCTGGAGACTAGGCCTCCAGGATTAAGGTGTTAGCAGGTTGATTCCTTCTGAGGCTGTGAGAGAATCTGGTCCATGCCTGTCTCCTAGGTTCTAGTGGTTTGCTGGCAATCTTTAGCATTCCTTGACTTGCAGGCACATCACTCTGCCTTCATCTTTCCTTGGCGTTCTCCCAGTGTGCATGCCTCTGTGTCCAAATTTCCTCTAGTTATAAGGGCACCAGTCATACTGGATAGGGCCCACCCTAATGATGTAATTTATTGTTTGTTGAAAACATTTTCCTTTTCTAGGGCTCTTGCATTTCCATATAAATTTTTAAAATCAGCCTGCCAATTTCTACAAAAACATAAGCCTATGATTGGGATTGTGTTGAAAATAGGTCAATTTGAGAAGAACTGACATCTTACAAATACTGAGTTTTCCAATCTATGAGCACAATATATGTCTCCATTTAACTATCTTCCTTAATTTCAGCAATGTTTTAAGGTTTTGGTGTACAAGTCTTACACAACCTTTGTTACATTTATTACTAAGAATTGTGTGATTTGTTGCTATTTTTTAAAAAATGTCTTTTCCAATTGTTGCAGTTAATATAGAAATAGTTGGGTTTTGTGTCTCAACCTTGTATCCTGTGACCTTGCTAAATTCACTCAGTATTTCTAGTAATTATTTTGTAGATGTCTGCAATGATCTATGTAAACAATAATTTCACCTGTGAACAGAGACCATTTCATTTATTTATTTCCAATCTTTATGCCTATTTCTTTTTCTTGCCTAACTGAACTGGCTAGGACCATGAGTACTACATTAAATAGAAGTGATAAGAGAAGACAGCTTTGTCTTATTCCCAAGCTTGTGGGAAATGCATGCAGTATTTCCCCATTAGGTATGTAATTAGCTGGAGATTTTTTGGAGCTAACTTTGATCAAACTGAAGGAGTTGCCTTCTAAATTTTTAAAGAATTTTCACCATAAATTGGTGTTGAATTTCATTAATGCTTTTCATGCACCAAAAATGTTAAACCAAGATTGCATTCCTGGGGTAAACCTAACTTAGTCATGATGTATTACATACATTTATTTATAAATTATATATACAGATATATTTATAAATATGTGTGTATATACATACACGAACACACACATATGTATCTTGGGTTTTATGTCTATATTCATGAGGAATAGTGGCCTTTTCTGTAATATTTTTGTCAGGTTTCTTCCAGCATTATAAAATTTGTTTGGAAATGTTTCTTCCTCTATATTTTGAAAGCATTTGTGTAACAATGCTTTTTTTGTTTTTTTCTTCTTAAATGTTTGACACAATTCTCTGGTGAAGCCATCAGGTTCTGGTGTTTTCTCTGTGGGATTTGTCTGTCTTGAGTTTCAAAGCTTGTTATTTTGGAATAATTTCAGATTGACAGAAAAGTTCCAAAGACTGTTCTTGTATACTTTTTACCCAGCTTCCCCTCTTGTTAACAGCTTACATAGTCATAGTATGTTTTTCTTTTCTTTTCTTTTCTCTTTTTTTGAGACGGAGTCTCGCTCTGTCGCCCAGGCTGGAGTGCAATGGCGCAATCTCGGCTCACTGCAAGCTCCGCCTACCGGGTTCACGCCATTCTCCTGCCTCAGCCTCCCGAGTAGCTGGGACTACAGGCGCCCGCCACCATGCCCGGCTAATTTTTTGTATTTTTAGTAGAGACAGGGTTTCACCGTGTTAGCCAGGATGATCTCGATCTCCTGACCTCGTGATCCGCCTGCCTCTGCCTCCCAAAGGGCTGGGATTACAGGTGTGAGCCACCGTGCCCGGCCTCTTGTTTTCTTTTTTTTTTTTTTTTTGAGACAAGGTCTTGCTCTGTCGCCCAGGCTGGAATGCAGTGGCGCAAACTCAGCTCAATGCAACCTCTGTCTCCCGGGTTCAAGCAATACTCCTGCCTCAGCTTCTTGAGTAGCTGGGATTACAGGTACATACCACCATGCCCAGCTAACTTTTGTATATTTTTAGTAGAGACGGGGTTTCACCATGTTGGCCAGGCTGGTCTCAAACTCCAGACCTTGTGATCCACCCACCTTGGCCTCCCAAAGTGCTGGGATTATAGGCGTGAGCCACCACGCCCAGCCTAGTATGTTTTTCAAAACTAAGAAATTGGCCAGGCGTGGTGGCTCACGCCTATAATCCCAGCACTTTGGGAAGCCGAGGTGGATGGATTGCTTGAGCTCAGGAGTTCAAGACCAGCCTGGGTAACATGGTGAAACCCCAGCTGTACAAAAAATACAAAAATTAGCCAGGTGTGGTGGCATACATCTGTAATTCCAGCAACTCAGAAGGCTGAGGTGGGAGAATCGCTTGAGCCTCGGAGCTGGAGGTTGCAGTGAGCTGAGATTGAGCCATTGCACTCCAGCCTGGGTGACAGAGTAGTGAGACCCTGTCTCAGAACAAAAAATTAAAAAAAACAAAAACAAACAAGAAAAAACTAAGAAATTAACATAGGTACCATACTATTAACTCAACTAAGTCTTTATTTGGATTTCGCCATTTTTTTTCTGTCCTTTTTTTCTGTTTCAGAATTCAGTCTAGGCTTCCACATGACATTTAGTTGTAATGTCTCCCAGTCTCCTCCAATCTGTGACAGTTGATTGGTCTTTCCTTGTTTTTCATGCTGTGGTAGGTTTTAAAAGTACCAGTCAGGTGTTTTCATAGAATGTTGCTCAACTGGGTTTTTCTGATGTTATCACATGTTTAGACTGGGGTTAAGGATTTGAGGAACAATATCACAAGAGCAAGTGCCCTTCTCATCACTTCATATCAGAAATCTGAGTATCACTGATGATGTTAACCTTGATTACTTCATTAAGGGAGTGTCTTCCAGGCTTCTCCTTTGTGAAGTCACAATTTTTCTCTTCCTATGCTCTATTCTTTGGAAGCAAGTTGGTTAAGTTCAGTCTATAATCAATAGAATGGGAATTAACCTCCACCTCTTAAGGGGGCAAGTGTCTACATACATTATTTGAAAGTCTTCTACAAGGAAAAAGGAAGTTTTGCCCCTTCTTCTTAACCTATTTGTTTTTTATTTATCAAATTATTAATTTGTATCCCTAGTTTCATTGATATTTATTCTTTGAGTTATAATCTCCTATTCTGTGGGTTCTCTTTTCACCCTCTTGATACTATTCTTCGATGCACAAAAGTTTTGAATTTTGTATATTCAGTTTTTTAAAGTATATGTAGTTAGAATGAGTATTCTCTAATCTGGTGGTGCAGGATGCTACTTTTTCATTTTATTGTTCGTATCTTCTATATCCTTACTGATTATTTGTCTGCTAACCCATCGATAATTGAAAAAAATGTGTTAAATCTTACATTGTGACTATGGGTTTATTCTTACGTGAAGATCTGCTTTATCACAATAATACTTTTTGCCATCAAGTCTACTTTGTCTGATGTTAATATGGCTAAAACACATTTCTTTTGCAAAGTATTTCTTTCTTTCTCTCTCTCTTTCTCTTTTTCTTTCTTTTTTTTTGAGACAGGGTCTCGATTGCCCATTCTGGAGTGCAATGGCATGATCATAGCTCGCTGCAACCTCAAACTCCTGACCTCAAGTGATCCTCCCGCCTCTGGGATTACAGGCGTGAGCCACTGCATCAGACAATTTCTTTATTTCATTTCTGTGCCACATATTTTAGGGGCATTGCTTATGAACAGCACAGAACTGAAATTATTTTCGTCCAATCCACAAGTCTTTTTTTTTTTTTTTAAGATGGAGTCTTGCTTTTTCACCCAGGCTGGAGTGCTGTGGCATGATCTTGGCTCACTGCAAGCTCCGCCTCCCAGGTTCACGCCGTTCTCCTGCCTCAGCCTCCTGAGTAGCTGGGACTACAGGCGCCCGCTGCCACGCCTGGCTAATTTTTTGTATTTTTAGTAGAGACAGGGTTTCACCATGTTTGCCAGGATGGTCTCTATCTCCTGACCTCGTGATCAGCTGCCTTGGCCTCCCAAAGTGCTGGGATTACAGGCGTGAACCACTGCACCCGGCCCAATCCATAAGTCTTTATCTATAAACTGGTGAGTCCTGTCTAAATGTAAATATTACAGTTACTATGATAACTGATATGTTTGAAAGTAATTATACTGCTTTATTTTATGTGCTTGTGTTTCTTCTTCATCCTTCCTGTCATCTATTGGATTGATCATGTTTTAGGACTTAGTCACATGCTTACCATTTCTCTGCTCACTAGTGCTGCTTAGATTCTATACTTTTTATAGAATCTAAAAATTCTAAAATGTTTAGATTCTGGGTCCTTCCTGAAGTATGTTCTTTGTCGTTTTTTCAGGAGTCAGTAGAAAACTCTCTTAATACTTATTTGTCTGAAAATCAATGTATTGTGCTCTCACTCCTTGAAGACATTTTTCCATTATTGCCGGAAAGTATCGACATTAGTAGTGTTGGGCATTGTCATTTTATTCTCCATATCTTTTAACTTCTCTCTCATATTTTCCGTCTAACTCTCTGAGATGCATTATGGGCACTTTTAGCTCACTAATTCTCTCTTCAGGTATGTCTCATGTCCTATTAACCTGTTCACTCCCATTTTAAAAGGAGGGATTATTTTGATAAAATATGTACATGTGCAGAAAAGTGCAAAACACACAGGTGTACAACTAACTTAAATATTGTAAAGTGAACATCTGTGTAACAATCACCCAGGTCTAGAAACAGAATTTTTCCAGCTACCCTAGAAGCATTTGATGGGGCCCTTCACATTCACAAACCCCTCCCCACTCCCAAAGTTACCACTATTCTGACTTTTATATTAAATATTTTCTTCCATCAGGAAACATTTGCCTTCCTTTGCTTACCATTATGTTCCTGAGATGCATCCACATTGTTGCATGAAACTATAGTTCGCTGTTGCTAAGTCTAATGCCACATTTCTCTGCGTTTTGGCTATTCTTAGTCCTTTTCATTTCCATATCACTGTATGATTTAATTTATGGGAAGAACAAAAACAGGCAAAAATATAGAATTTTATATGAAGGATTTCTTTTGTTTTCTTATTTATTTATTTATTTATTTATTTATTTATTTATTTAGAGATGGAGTCCTGCTCTGTCGCTCAGGCTGAGTGCAGCAGTGCAATCTCAGCTTACTGCAACCTTCGCCTCCTGGGTTCAAGCGATTCTCATGCCTCAGCCTCCCGAGTAGCTGGGATTACAGGCACACACCACCATGCCTGGCTAATTTTTGTATTTTTAGTAGAGATGGGGTTTCACCATGTTGGCCAGGCTGGTCTCGAACTCCTGACCTCAAGTGATCTGCCCACCTCGGCCTCTCAAAGTGCTGGGATTACAGGTGTGAGCCACCATGCCCAGCCTATATGAAGGATTTCTTATAATTTATTCCATGTAATCTCAAATTACATGAAAGGTGAGTGATTTGCTTTTTCAGGATCCAAATTTTACTTCTTAAATAAAGCAGCATGATACAGAACAATCCATATAGTATGATTCCATTAAAACAAAGACATGCCTATGTGAGTATGCATCTGTATACACATGCACATATTTATCCATTCAAATAATTCTACAATTCTAGAAGGACCAAATTGTCATCAGTGGTTACCTCTGGTGTGTAGGAATGGCAGAGGCAGGAAGGTAGGAAGGTGTACATTATGTACGTGGGAGGACTATGTGGGCAGACACTTCACGTTTTACTCCTTGCTTATTATTTTTTTATTTTTACAATGAGCATTCTTTTTTTTTTTTTCTTTTTTACAACACCAGAAAAAGTCACATTCTCAGAAGAAGAAAGGATTTGTTTTGGGTGCAGTGGTCTCCCCACCAGGCTCCTTTTCATACCCGGTGGCTGCAATTACCTTCCAGAGCACAGCAGAACCAACCCAAGGCAATCGGAGTCCTCTTGTCTACTTTTCAGACTCTTGAATGGCTGGTCTTCAGCTCATGGAAACCTGGCTTTAAATGGCAGCCCCCAAATTCAAGAGAAAACACCAACTGCAAGCAATTCTAAAAGTCAGGCCATTGGGCCCTTGGGACCCAGAAGGGGAGTGAAACTCCAGAGCAAAAGGAAAATGTAATCACTATCCCACGCACCCTGGGAATGGGCTGGACTCCTGACCTTCCCCATTGCCCCCAGAGAGAGAGGCAGGCAGAGCTCTACAGCAATGAGAGGCTTTCCTTCAGGCTTCAGCTTTACTGACCCCCAGTGACATCTTAGCAGCCAGCTTCTCATGCTGCATCCAGTGCAAGAACAACTTTTCCAGCCTAGAGCAGAAGTTACATGAAACCTACCATTGACTGAGCTCTTATTATAAATGTGCCCTGCACTGTGTTCACAACCAACTCATAAGGGAGCTTTTATATTTGTCCTCATCTTACACTTGGAGAAATAGAGGCTCGGAGATGTGAAATGACTTGCTCAAGTTCACCCGGCTAGCAGTGGCAGAGTTAGAACCTACCCCATCCAGTCTGACTCCCAAGCCTGCACTCAACTTCTAAACTCCAAGGCAGGGCACCACAATCAGATGATTTCAGAGCGAGTGGCCATTGACCACCCAGTGCAGTGAAAAGAGACATCCACTGAAATCAGATTCCCATTTGGTCTCTGCCCCTGGACAAGTCACTTCCTCCTTTTGAGCCTAAATATCCACATCTGTAAAGTGGGGACAACAATATCTTTCTCTCAGGGTTGTTCTGAGAATTAGAAATAAGATATGTAGAGAACCTACTACCAGCCCAAGCACCGAGGCACTCAATCTAAAGCTGCCATCATCATCATCATCACCACCACTTTAAGCAGCCTGCTCAAAATGGACAGTGGAAAGAAGGAATCTTAATAAGCACCCCACTTTGCACCTGTCCTGTTAGGTGCCCAGCGGGTGGCCCCTTCTTTCCATTCCCATGGCCTCATCCCTTGCAGGCTTCCTGGCTTCTGGCATCACCCTTCTCCAATATGCGTCCCACACAGCACCCAGCAAGACCTATCACTAAAACCTTCCCCATTTCCTTAGTGAAGCCCACCCCATGCTGGTCCTCACCAGCTCCTCTAGCACAGCCTTCTCCCTTCTGCAGAACACCCTGCACCCGTGCTCAGTTCCATATTTTTGCACATGCTGGTCCACTTTCCAGGAATACCCTCCCCCTCACACCCCCTTCTCTTCATGGACTCTCACGCCTCCCCCAAGGTCCCACTCAAATCCTCCAGGAAGCTTCCGGAATCCCATCTCACACCTAGGGTGAGGGACTCCTTCCTCTGCTCCACAACACTTTGTTCCTCAATTGTCAATAAGCATGCTTTAGGGAAAATTACGGTGATTTCGTGCTCTATAAATCCGTCTTCCCTACTGTCTCTTCCTCCTTGAGGCCCGGGCCTGGCAGTGTCTAGCGCGTAGTCAGTGCTTAGGAAGTGTTTAGAGCATAAATAGATGAAGACCAACTGCATCTCAGTAAAAGGAACATTTTCTAATTATTTGAGTTATTCACAGGAAGATGGGGTGCCAGTGAGCACCCTGAAACCAGGTGAGTGTACACTGCGAGAACGGGAAAGAGCAGAGGTGTGGATGTGGACTCCTAATGACACGAACCATGGATAAGTTATGCTGGAATCACCTGGAGTACTGGTTGCTATTTATTTATTTATTTTTGAGAAGGAGTCTTACTCTGTTGTCCAGGCTGGAGTGCAGTGGCACAATCTCGGCTCACTGCAACCTCTGCCTCCTAGTTCAAGTGATTTTCCTGTCTCAGCCTCCCAAGTAGCTGGGATTACAGGCATGCACCACCATGTCCGACTAATTTTTGTATTTTTAGTAGAGACAGGGTTCCACTATTTTGGCCAGGCTGGTCTCAAACTCCTGACCTCAGGTGATCCTCCTGCCTCGGCCTCCCAAAGTGCTGGGATTACAGGTGTGAGCCACTACACCCGGCCCTGGTTGCTAATAATACAGATTCCTCGACTCAGGAGACTCTGATGCTGCAAGTCTGGGACAGTCCAGTCATCTGTATTCGGAACAACATCCCCAGGTAATTTTGAAGCACACTCATGTTTTGGGACTACTGAACTTTGTGACCTCTGAAGCCATCTGCAATCAGGTTTTGTGTGTGAAGGCCCTTCTTAAACTGTGAAGCGCTGTCTACAAGTCTTGGCTCCAGATGTTACCAGGCCCCCAAGACTGGGGAACTGAAGATTCAGGCTAGGACTACAGCTCCTCGGACTCTGGGAGGTTACGGACCCAGCCCTGGGCCACTCTGTTGAAGCTGGGTCTGAGACGGAGGAGTTCCAAGCCACTGAGGGGCTCCGGGATGAAGGAGGTGCCTAGCCTGGGAAAAGTGCCCCCCACGAGGGATCCTCCAAATGGCACCGGGGTCCTGGAGAAAGAGAGCAGCAGGAGAGGTGGGCTGTGTGGAACAGGGACAGCAGTACATTGACATGTGGATCACCATGTATGGGCCCCTCCCTGCCGCTCTCTGAGCCTCAGTTTTCCCTTCTATACGGCAAGATTCTGTACATCTTTTTTTTTTTTTGAGACAATCTCGCTCTGTCACCCAGGTTGGAGTGCAGTGGGGTGATCTCAGCTCACTGCAACCTCCGCCTCCCAGATTCAATCAATTCTCCTGCCTCAGCCTCCGTAGTAGCTGGGATTACAGGCACGTGCCACCACGCCCGGCTGATTTTTGTATTTTTAGTAGAGACGGGGTTTCACCATGTTGGCCAGGCTAGTCTCGAACTCCTGACCTCGTGATCCGCCCACCTCAGCCTCCTATAGTGCTGGGATTACAGGCATGAGCCACCACACCCAGCGATTCTGTACATCTTAAGAGGTTTTTTTCAACTTTGCCCATTTCCAAGTCTGCGCCTACTTGGGTGGCTCGTTGCTTAGCAATAGAAATGAAGCTGATGGAGTCAGAATTGACTTGTCCTAGGCAAGACTCTAGACTCCCCTTCAGTAAGCTCCCCTTAGGACAAACGGCCCAAAACTAGAGAGAGAAAAGAGCATTAGAAAGAGCACTGAAAATCAGGGGGAAAATGCAGATTACAACAGACATGCCATTTCTCCTCCAGGACACTGGCACGATGAAATAATTTGATAACTGGGCAAAGTTGGTGAGGTGGCGGGGGAAAAGTTTCACACATGCTGCTGGTTAGAGGGTAAGCCAGTGCTGCTACCGCAGAAGACAATTTGGCAGGATCTTTCTAACCTGAAATGTGTGAACTATGTCACCCCCCATCTCCACCTCCGAGCATATGGCTTAGGAAAGCACAGGCGCGTAGGCACTGGGATGCAGACCTGAGCAGCACATTAGTGACAAACCAGAAACAACCCATATGTCCACTAGCAGAGAAATAGGCAAGACAAATAGAGCATGCTGACACACGATAGAAAACTATACAGCAGGCTAGGCGCAGTGGCTCACGCCTTTAATCCCAACACTTTGGGAGGCCGAGGCGGGCCGATCACCTGAGGTCAGGAGTTGAAGACCAGCCTGGCCCACATGGTGAAACCCCGTTTCTAGTAAAAACACAAAAATTAGCTGGGCATAGTGGTGGGTGACAGTAATCCCAGTTACTTGGGAGGCTGAGGCAGAAGAATTGCTTGAACCTGAGAGGCAGAGGTTGCAGTGAGCTGAGATTGTGTCATTGCACTCCAGCCTGGGCCACAAAAGCGAAACTCTGCCCCACCCCGCCAAAAAAAGAAAACGAAAACTATACAGCAGCTTAAAAGGAACTAGAGCTCTACGTATTAGTATGGTAGATTTCAAAAGCAATGTTGAGTAAAAAAAGCAAGTTAACAGAATGAAGTGCAAAGTATTAACACACACACACACGCACACACACACACAAACGCCATTCCCCCTACAGGCATGCAGCTGCCCACACAAAATGTTCTGAACCCATACAGGCCAGCCTGACAACCATGTTACCTTTGGGAAGGCAACTGGGATTGGAGGATGGGATAGAGCAAAGGGGCTCTACATTTATTTGCCTAACATTTTTTAAAAGAGAACCTATGTACGTGATTTTAACAATACTGTTTTTTTGTTGTTTTGTTTTGAGACAGGGTCTTGCTCTGTCACTCAGGCTAGAGTGTAGTAGAGTGATCTCGGCACACTGCAACCTCCGCCTCCCAGGTTCAAGTGATTCTCCCACCTCAGCCTCCTGAGTAGCTGAGATTACAAGTGTGTGCCAACAAGCCCAGCTAATTTTTGTATTTTTAGTAGAAATGAGATTTCACCATGTTGGCCAGGCTGGTCTTGAACTTCTGACCTCAAGTGATCCGCCTGCCTCGGCCTCCCAAAGTGGGATTACAGGCGTGAGCCACCGCGCCCGGCCTTAATACTGTTTGTTAATTTTAAGAAAAATAAAAATCATTGCTTGTGTTGTTTTTCCAGCAGCCTGGGACCAGTGGGAAGAGGAGAGTGCTTGCCTCTGGGGTGGAAAGACAAACCTCGGGCCAGGGCCTGGGTCCCAGCCAAGAAAGCATTTCTGCCTGGACCACCCCAGTTTTGGTGGCAACAGCCAGGCCTCACAGGAACAGGCTGGGTGGTGTCCAAGCCATGCAAGGCCCACAGTCAGGCCCTTGACTGGGAGCCCAGGGCCCTGGAAGCTGAGCACATCTTGGCCACCCAAACTGCTATTTCTCTTCTCTATGCCTCAGTTGCTCTTTCTCCCTCAGAAGAGGTCTGGGTGCAGGGCTCCCTAAGAGCCTCTTTCTGCTGTTGGGAATGTGACTTGCTGTCATACTTTAGGCATGAGATCAGTGGGAGATGCAACCTGAGTGGCCCAGCCTGGAAGCTGCCTGCCAGGACTGAATGTCTGCTGCAGGTTTCAAATGGCTGGGCAGGCAGGGTCTGAGGGCCCAGGAGGAGACAGGGCAGTCCTGCCTGGCGGGGAACTCCAGAATGTCTGTTAATGGCTCGTGACTCACACAGCGCATGCTAGGCCCAATTCTTCCCATCAGGACCCTCTCTGCCTATTCAGATATTTGAGGGCAGTCACATGCCTCTGGAGCTGTCTCTTCTCAAGGCAGATCACCCCCAGTTCCTTCAGCCCTTCCTCATATGTTCTGATTTTCCAGGCCTAGCTAGGCTCCGGCGCCCACCCATCTGTCTTAGACAGACACAGTCTCCACGTGTGGTCTGAGCAAATGCCAGAAGAGCAGGACCATGGCGTCTTCTCTGTGGACTCCCCTTTTCCTCACTAAATGCAGCCCAAACCAGAGGAGCATATTCAGAAATAGCACCAGACCGAGGAAGCCAATGCAGTTAACATGCACTCCTCAGCCCAAGGCCTTCCCCCAGTGCCAAGCTTCTGTCTTGATTCCTATGGTTTGTTTTCAGGCCCCCAGTGCAGAATGGTAAATGTATCCCTTTCAAGCTCTCCCCTGTCCAAACCTCATCTCAGCTGTAAATAATAATGATAATAGGCCGGGGGCAGTGGCTCATGCCTGTAATCCCAGCACTTTGGGAGGCAGAGGTGGGTGGATCACGAGTTCAGGAGTTCGAGACCAGCCTGGCCAACATAGTGAAACCCTGTCTCTACTAAAAATACAAAAAATTAGCCGGGCGTGGTGGTGGGCGCCTGTAATCCCAGCTACTCAGGAGGCTGAGGCAGGAGAATCGCTTGAACCCAGGAGGAGGAGGTTGCAGTGAGCTGAGATTGCGCCATTGCACTCCAGCCCGGGTGACAGTGTGAGACTCTGTCTCAAATAATAATAATAATAACAACAACAACAACAATAATAGCTATTGTTTGTTGAAAGTGTCTTACTTGCCAGAAACTTTACCTATGGTTTCTCATGTCATCTCCATAGCAACCTTATGAAGTAGGTACTATAAACCCCTCATTTTACAGGCAATGGAGGCTCAGAGAGGTTAAGTCACTTGCCCAAGGTCAACATGGGCAGGCCTGGGGTCTGCATTTAAGTCCACGTGGAGGCCTCATGCTCTAAACCAATACAGACCACTGTTCTGTGGCCCTCACTCTGGCGTCCAATGTTTCACTGCCACTCTCCACTTTGGGGCAGCCTCAAAGCTACCTTGTTGGCCTCTTCTAGGCCATTGGTGAAAGGAAAAGCTGAGCTGGCCTCGAACTGCTGAAATCTGGGGACCCCTCAGAGAAGGACACAAATCTAGATGTTCATCAAAGAGGTAGCACACAGCAGCCATGGAGAACAAGGCACTGGGCTCTGGAGTCAGACAAACCCAGACCCGAACCCCAGCCCTGCCGGTGCTTCCTTGCTTTGTGGCTTTGGCCGGGTTGTTCATATTCCTGAGCCGCAGCCTCTTCATCTGCAGAACAGGAAAACTCATAGCACCCGCCCACCATGTCCTGGAGAGGATCCAAGATGTGTGGCACCTTCACCCTTCATTTCTCCCACGTTTACTGAGCACCTACTAGGTGCGGAGGCGCTGTTCCAGCCAGAGCGCAATGAATAGAAAGCGCTGGGGACAGAGCCTGGCCTGCAGAAAGTGCTCAGGAAAAGCAGGCTCCCGCTGTGGCTGTGACTGGCTTCCCGCCCCTCCCGGTCTGTCCCCGGGCTGCCCGCCCCACCTTACTTGTTGAAATTTCGGTAGTCGTTGGGGCTGGGGGTGTGACTTCGGCCATCGCTCTGGTAGTCCCGATAGCTGACGAACTCCTGCCAGGGGCAGCGGTAGCCCTTGGGGATGGCGGTGTGGTTGAACTTCTCTGGCGGGACGCCCTTCAGCGGCTCCGCATAGCCTAGGGGCGGGGGTGGGAAGGGGGCGCCTCGGTTCTTCCACCCTCAGCCCCCACCCCCACCTCGCCCCATCCCCATTCCGCGGACGCGGTTGGACGAGGGAAGATCGGAGTTAGGGGAGAGGAGTGGGGGAATGGGATGCCACAGTTGCTCCAGCACAGGAGACCCCTCTCCATCCCAGGAAACACGGAGGACTGCAGTGAGGAAGCTACAAGTTCGCGGCGCGGGTTGCAGTCTTGGCCTTGGCTGACTCGCTGTGTGACCTGGGGCGCGGCGCCCCTCTGGCTCGTGGTTTGGCGAGGGGAGTGCGCGCGTGCGCGTGTGTGTTGGGGAAGGGGGCGGACTAGCCTTCTGGGTGCTCTTCTTGCCCCATGGGGAGCACACCCATGCTTCAGGTCCCCCAGCCCTGGTCCCGGGACCCGAGGACGACACTCACCTGGCGCCAGGGCGCTGGGACTGGGGACGCACCCAGCAGGGGCGGCTGCAGGGTGGGCGCCCTCGGGACCCCCGAGTGAGGCCCCGGGTGAGGCCGGGAAGATGTGGAGCTCCAACCGGTAGTTCTGCCCCTCAGGGCCATTGGCATTGGCAACCTGGGCACAGGGGCGGGCTCTCAGAGGCCACCGACGACCTCCCGCCCCCCGCCGCCCTCCCCTTCCCCCAGCTTCCCTTCCAGGGAGCTCCCCTCCACGCTCACCGTCCCCGACTCCGCTGTTCCAGTCACCTTCCTCCTGGCGCTTCCGGCCAGCATCTGGGAGCGAGTGGGTAGAATAAACCGCAGAGAGGCTCAGCGGGGCAGGGGACCAGGGTTCTCCCTCCACCAAAAAAATAAAAAGGGTGGGGGGGGGAAGGCAAGAATCCTAACGCCCATCATCGGGGAACAAGGATGAGTTACTAGTTTACAGCGCTAAACCCAGTGCCTGGGACCGAGAAATACTCGATATATGTTCATTGCTATTGTAATGCTGAGTCTGGGCAAGATACTTAACTTCCCTGAGCCTCAATGTCCTTCTCGATAGAATGAGGATGATGGTGATGAAGATCTCTTCCTCAGAGGGGTCTATGAGCATTAAATGAGATACCTGCAAAGTTCTTAGCTAGCACTGTCTTAGGCACATAGCAAAGCCGAGTGTTTTGCCATCTTTATTTTTCTGCCACATCACTCCCTCTCAGTTGCCTCCTGTCTAGCCCAGAAATTAAGTGGAGGGTGGATGGAATAGCCCTGGCTTCCTTAGAAGTATCGGGAACTGCCTGCTGCCTTTCTGAAGCCAAGGGAAGAACCCTTCTTGCCTTTCTTCTCCACCAGCAGATTATTCCATGGCCTTTCCTTCCTCCGGTGGGAAAAAGAAAAAAGGGCATTCTACCTTTTCCATCTTAGTTCAGGCCCAAGTCTAAACTAGATCCAGCCTGCTGCAAATTTAGCCTAGAGTGCATGTCTGTCTTAGCTTTTTTTTTTTTTTTTTTTTTTTTTGTAGGAGCCACAGTCCCTTCACTCCGTGGCTTATCCTCAACCCCCAATCTACTTTGTTCAATTTGTTCTGTATCCAGGGAGAGATGCCTAAAAAGATAACAGTTTTCAAGGATCACACCGAAAGGTAGGAGCTTAATCTGATGGGAACATCACAGTCCTCAGCCTGGCTTACCATTTGGCTTTAGGCTAACCAGTGGCTCTCTGTGGTCCTCAGTTTCCCCATGAGCACAATGGTGGCTTACTCACCGCCCGCTGGCTGGCTGCTAACTCGAAAGTGAACTTCTGCACACGGCGCTGCCTCTTCTGGAAGAGGAGGGACCCTCTGTTGTTGCGTAGTGACAGCTCCTCCATCATCAGGTCCTGGGGCACGCTCAGCTTCTTGCCCAGGTCCAGCATAGGGACTGCCAGGAAAGGCCAGAGCAGGCTCTCACCACCCCATCCCCCATACACTCCAGGCCCCACCTCTCGAAGCACCTCCTCAGCATGGCATGCTGTGAGTAAGAATGCCTGTTTCTCCCCAAGCTTGCTGACACCGACACCGTCACCGGGTGTCATGATTGTTTGAAATCTTTGCCCACCTGATGGGCAAAAATGACACCTCAGAGTTTAATTTGCATGTGTTTGTTGCTCAGTGAAGTTTAGCAGTGTTTCAGAAGTTCTTTGGCCATTTGTGTTTGTTGCATGAATTCCCCATGCAGGTCTTTGCCCATAATGGTGGAGGTAGTGAGAAATGGTCAGATTCTCGATATTTTTTAAAGGTAAGCCATGGGTATGGGCAATGAGCGAGAGAGGCTGACTGCAAGCCACTAGAAGGATAGAGCAGCCATTCACTGAGATGGGGAAGGCAAAGGGAGGAGAAGGTTCTGGGAAAGATCAGGAGTTCAGTTCTAGACCTGTGTTCTTTTAACTTTAAAATAGCCTTTTATTATTATAAAAAAGCATATATGGGCCGGGCGCGGTGGCTCACGCCTGTAATCCCAGCACTTTGGGAAGCCAAGGCCGGCGCATCACCTGAGGTCAAGGGTTCGAGACCAGCCTGACCAACATGGCAAAACCCCATCTCTACTAAAAGTAGAAAAATTAGCTGGGCGTAAGTGTCGCGTGCCTGTAATCCCAGCCACTCTGGAGGCTGAGGCAGGAGAATCACTTGAACCCAGGAGGTGGAGGTTGCAGTAAGCCGAGATTGCATTGCTGTACTCTAGCCTGGGTGACAGAGTGATTTTCCATTTAAAAAAAAAGCATATATGGGCCCTGAGGAAAGTTGGAAAATACAGATATCAGACAAAAAAGAGAAAGATACCATTATCTATCACCCAGAGACTGCCACTATTAACACCTTAGTGTATGTCCTTTCATATCTTTTTCAATGACTATATTCCTATGAGGTTTTAACCAAAATAAAATTATAGCATACATGTTTTGTAACTTTTTTGTTTTTTTTGAGATGTCGCCCAGGCTGGAGTGCAATGGCATAATCTCGCCTTGCTGCAAACTCCGCCTCCTGGGTTCAAGCAATTCTCCTGCCTTAGGCTCCTGAGTAGCTGGATTACAGGCACGCGCCGCCACGCCCAGCTAATTTTTGTATTTTTAGTAGAGATGGGGTTTCACCATGTTGGCCAGGCTGGTCTCGAACTCCTGACCTCGTGATCCGCCCGCCTCGGCCTCCCAGAGTGCTGGGATTACAGGCATGAGCCACCGCTCCCGGCCTGTAACTTGTTATATCAAGATCTTTACAAGTTAGAGATCTCCACCTTTCCAAGTGAACAACTTTTTGTTTTACCTAATATCTAGTCCATATCCAGACTCTGCTAATTATCTCCAAAACTGGGCACATTAAGTTTGAGGAGACTTGTAGGCATCTAAGTGGTGGTGCTGAGGAGGGAGATAGATGTGTGAATCTGGAGAAAACTGACCTGGAGGTCAAATTTTGGGCATCATGAGCTTTTACTGGTATTTACTGGCATTTGTTGTTGTTTTTCAATGAAGAACATTACATTTACTTCTTTTCTCATAGTTGGAACTAGTCTTTACAGCTATTTAGAGGATTTTCCGGGTGATGACTGTTCTTAGTAGTTTGAGACCCATCCCTATCCTTTGTGCTTTTCCTACCAGCCAAATGCAAACTTTCACGTTTGGCCAACAAAGGAAGCGTTTTGCAGGACAGAGGGGACAGAATGGTGAGGACCTTGGCAGGTGAGAGCCCTGTGTGGGCAGCATGGCCTGCCTGGTCCATCTCTAAAATCAGATACACATACATTCATATTCCAGCTCCATAAATGGTATTTTAAGCTGGGAGGCTGGATGAGATCATAAAGAAATGAGAATAGGTAAAGAGGACCAGAGACGGAGGCTGGGCCTCCAACATTTACAGTGAGGCGGTGAGGAGGAACCAAGCCAGGAGCCTGGGCAGGAGCAGCCCACAACACAGGAAGAAACTAAAGAGGATGGCATCCTGAAAATAAATGATGAAAGCATTTCAGGTATGATAGAGAGACTAACAGAGCCAAATGCTGCTGATGTGTCAAGGAAGATGAGGGCTGAAAATGGACTATTATATTTAGTAACACAAGGTCATCGGTAATTTTCACTAAAGCAGTTTCTATGGAGTGTTTGGCTGTGAAAGCCTAACTGGAGAGGGTTCAAGAGAAAATGGACAGAAGAACAAGTTTAACCACACCATGAGGAAGCGATAAGCCAAATCCAGGACGCAGGACATTCTACAGGACAACTGGCCTGGTTTTTCAAACAAGTGAGTGACATGGAAAAAAGGGGCAGAGGGGTTGCTTTAGATTAAAGGAGACTTAGGAGCCATGGCAACCAAATAAAAACTGTGGCCTTTGTTTGGATGCTGATGAAAACAAACTAGAAAACTGAAGAAGGTTGAATACAGACCACTTATTAAATGGTATTAAATCATTAGTGCTAATTTTGTTCAGTGTGCTAATATCTTTGTGGCGTGTAAGGAAATGCCCTTTTATTATTTTGATGCATTCTGAAGAATTTGCGGGGTGCAATGACATGCTTTTTGGTATTAGCTTTGAAATTTAGGAATGAAGGAGGGACCATGTACTCCCTACTTGTATGTGTCTTTGGAAATTGACTAATAAAATGTCAAAAAGAGAGAAAGAGAGGATTGGTAAGAACAATACAGACAACTGCTCGGAAGAGTTGGGCTTTAAAGGATCCTGGCTACAGACAGCTATGGGATCAAGAGGGGTTTGTTTGTTTGTTTGTAAAGATGGAGAAATAACAGCATGTGCGTTAACTGATGGGAACATCTGACAATGCAATAGAGAGAGGGGAGAATTGCTGAAGGAATGTCCTTGAGCAGGAGTGACAGGAGAGCCCAGCCAGAGGAATTAGCACCAGGCAGGTGTGAGGAGAGTCCATCCACCATATCAGAAAGGAAAACCACAAACACGGGTGCAGATGCAAGCAAGTAGACAGATGTGGCGGAGGATGTTTGCAGATGTTCTCTTCTGGTTACTCTATTTTTCTCAGTGGAATAAGAAGCAAGGTCTTTAGCTGAGAATGAAGTTGTGCAAGGAGGTATTGGAGGTTTGAGGAGAGGGGTTGCAAAAGTCATTAAGAGAATAGCATGAGATAGTGAATGAACTAGGGAGATGGACATGGCTACCAGGCAGCACTGGGGGTCACTTGGGTACTGTGATTCATGCCAGTCAATGGAATCCTAAATAGCTGTCTAAAAAGGACACTGATTTTTTTTTATTCTTTCAACAGACACATAAAGGACACTTTTTATGTGCCAAGAACAGAAAGAAATCCACTTATAGGCCGGGCGCAGTGGCTCACACCCGTAATCCCAGCACTTTGGGAGGCAGAGAAAGGTGGATCACTTGAGGTCAGGAGTTCGAGACCAACCTGGCCAACATGGCAAAACCCCGTCTCTACTAAGAATACAAAAATTAGCCAGGCATGGTGGCGTGTGCCTATAATTCAGCTACTTGGGAGGCTGAGGCACAAGAATCGCTTGAAGCTGGAGGTGAAGTTTGCAATGAGCTGAGATCGTGTCACTGTGCTCCAGTCTGGGCAACAGAGTGAGATGCTGTCTCAAAAAACAAAGAAAAAAAGAAATCCAGTATAAATTAATTGGAGGGGAAAGTAAGATTCAGAAGAATAGGTATTCTAAGATCCCATTTATCTTATATATTATATAAATATACTTTTTATATATATGTATATATATATTTTTTATATATATGTATTATATATATATATTTTTTTTTTTTGAGACAGAGTCTTGCTCTGTTGCTCAGGCTGGAGTGCAGTGGTGCAATCTCGGCTCACTGCAACCTCTGCCTCCTGGGTTCTAGTGATTCTCCTGCCTCAGTCTCCCAAGTAACTGGGACTATGGGCATGAGCCACAACACCTGGCTAATTTTTGTATTTTTAGCAGAGATGGGGTTTTACCATGTTGGCCAGGCTGGTCCCAAACTCCTGACCGCAAGTCATCTGCCCGCCTCAGCCTCCCAACATGTTGGGATTACAGGTGTGAGCCACCGCGCCCGGCCCCCATTTCTATATTAAAAAATAAGTATGTGTTTTTGCATGCATTGAGAAATCTGCAAGGAGACATGCCAAGGAGACATGTCACCATAGCAGTGACCATGGGACATATAAAGGAGGAGGGTTGGAAATTGTTTACACTGTTTTGTCGTAACTGTTTTTAGCAAGAAAGTGTACTGCCTACTTAAAAATATAAAAGAATAGTTATACCTAAATACATAATAAAGCACCCTCAGTATCATATTCTGAAATACTATACAGATGAGCTGAGCTCAATATTGTTCTTTTTTTTTTTTTTTTTTTTTAGACGAGTTTCGCTCTTGTTGCCCAGGCTGGAGTGCAATGGCACCATCTTGGCTCACTGCAACCTCTGCCTCCAGGGTTCAAGCAATTCTCCTGCCTCAGCCTCCCGAGCAGCTGGGATTGCAGGCATGCGCCACCACGCCTGGGTAATTTTGTATTTTTAGTAGAGATGGGGTTTCTCCATGTTGGTCAGGCTGGTCTCGAGCTCCCAACCTCGGGTCATCCGCTTGCCTCGGTCTCCCAAAGTGCTGGGCTTACAGGCATGAGCCACCTCCCCCAGCTGAGCTCAATATTTAAAAAAAAAAAAAAAAAAAAAAATGGCAGGCACAGTGGCTCACAACTATAATTCCAGCACTTGCAGAGGCCAAAGTGGGTGGATTGCTTGGGCCCAGGAGTTCAAGAACAGCCTGGGCAATATAGCAAGACCCTGTCTCTATTAAAAAATAAAAAAAGATAAAACCTATTTGACTGAGTAATTCTATTTCTAGGAATTTATTCTCAGGGAAAAGTTCAATAAATATGTCCAAAGATACATGTATAAGAATGTTTATTGCTGTGGGGTTTAAAATTGTGAAAACTGGGACTCAGTCTTGTGGTGGATGCTGCCAGATGCCCCTTATTAGTGGCTAAGAGTTCACACCACCACCTTCTACAGAGAACTGCCAGTGGAATGGATGCTGCCACAGCGCCTTTGCCTCATGTGGGATGAATTCTGTGAAGCAATTCATGCTCGAGAGCTCCCCGCGGGGTCACACTGAACTGGACAGCCGCTGAGCCCACATCCTCGCTCAGCAATACCCCACCCTAGGCTGCATTCCTCCTTCCCTTCCGAGAGCATGTTCTCAATAAGTCACTTGCACAAGGCTCCTCTGGTTCTGCCCCGAAGGATCTCACCCCAGACAACCCTCATGACCACCGTCAGGGGATGGTTGAATACACATGACGTGTCCAAACAGCGGAATGCTGGTAAGCACCGGGAAGGAAGGCATGAGATAAATCATACTAGGATGGAATGCTACTAAATGAAAAAAAAAAAAAAGCCGAAGAACATAGCATATAGTATTTAGCCCATGTGTATGTATGTTTATATAAAGACATTCATATATGAACAGAAAAAGAATTTACATAAATATGTTAACAGTGGTTATCTCCAGATGGTTCCATTATGATGAACTTTCACTTTCAAAGCATGTCTGTTTTGTCTGAATTAAACTAATTTTTTTAATGTATGCCAAGTCAATGGCAAGTGAATTTTTTTTTTAAAATGATGTATTATCATTGTAACCATGTAATAAACAGCTCTGAAGACCAAGAGACCTGGAGTCAAATTGCAGCTCTACCACCTACCAGATGTGACCACCTGCTCCTCTGAGCCTCAATATTCTCATTTCCAAAATGAGGATAATATCCAACTTAGAGAGTTGTGGTGGGGATGAAATGACACAAAGCATAAAGGATACTTTTCTCTTAGCAAAGTATCTGCCACATAGTAAGCATGCAATGATGGTAAACATTTTTATAACTTTTACTTTACAGTGGCCGTCTTTAGGTGGTGAGATTATGAGATTTATTTTTTCTTCCTACTTTTGTTTCAAAATTGTCTTTAGTCAGTACCTTAGCAATAATCAACAAGTTATATATTTCAAGTCTTGCATCAATGATGTGTCTCCATATTTGGGGGTCTGTAATTAACTCCCCAAGAGAAAACAGAATGCATTGCCTGACCCTTCTAGTTAGAGCGTCAATACCCATAGAATGTGCATATTTTAGCTACAAAATCAGGGTGGGGGAAGAAACTGGACATCAACAAAAGGAGGCAAGAACACACAAAATAGGTTAAAAGGATGCCACATATGAAGTCATGAAATATGATTGACTCCTTAGCACGCTGAAGGCAAATGCACAAGTCCTACCTCAGGTCCCCTGAGTCAGAATCCTCAGGAGTAGATGCTGGGACTCTGTATGCTTAACCAACATCAAATCATTATGATTCATAATAAAGCTTGAGAGCTCTGACTTAGTTGAATTAATTTTTTTCTTTTCTTTTCTTCTTTTTTTAGAGACAGAGTCTCACTCTGTCACCCAGGCTGGAGTGCAGTGGCACAACCATAGCTCACTATAGCCTCCAACTCCTAGGCTCAAACGATCCTCTTGCCTCAGCCTCCTGAGTAGCTGGGACCACAGGCATGTGCCACCACGTCTGGCTAATTTTTTTTTTTTTTTTTTTTGTAGAGATGGAGTCTCACCATGTTGCCCCGGCTGGTCTCAAACTCCTGGGCTCAAGCAATCCTTCCACCTCAGCCTCCCAAAGTGCTGGGATTACAGGCATCAGCCTCTGTGTCCAGCCCCTAAATTAATTTTTAAAATACCTGAAATCCTCTAAAGTAGACCAAATAAACAGATTCCAAAATTGTATCAAGAGTTCCTGAAGAGGTCTTCTAAAATTGGTAAAAATGAATTTAAACTTTTTTAATGAAATGATAAAAATGATTTACTCATTTGATGACTCAGCTTTTAAGTAAAAAGTTTTGTATTCAAATGGGCAGCCTGCTCTTCCCACCCTGCTCCACTCTCTCCACTCCCCTGTCTTCCCACCCTACTCCACTCTCTCCACTCCCCTATCTTAGCCATGGGGCCCAGCCATCCTGGGCCACCCAGAGGGCTCGGTGAGACCCACAGGAGTAATAGGCAAAGGCAAGTGTGTGAAGAGCTTGCAGCCACAGGTAGGGCTGGAACTGCGACCGGAGTCTTCAGAGCTTAATTTGGGGCTGAGGTGAGGCCTTAGATGAAGCCAGGGCCAGGGTCATTTTAGAGCCAAGGCCCAGCCTGAGACACTCAGCCTCAGCTCCTGGGTCTGTGGACAGATGGGCAAGACCCCTCCCAGTGCCTCAGGAAGCTTCCCAGCCTAGGCAGCAGATTCTACAGGCACTCCCTCAGAGCTGGCCTGGAGCTCACACCTGTCTGCCCAGGCCTGGGGCCAGCAGGCCAGAGTGAGTGCACCCTGGGAGCAAGGAAAAGATGGAGTCTGAGGAAGGCATGAGGCTAGAACCACCTTACCTGGTTCAGTGAGGTCCCCCATGGCAGCCATCACTGGCCCCTTCTGCTCCTTGGGGATCATCCTGTGGAGGAGAGACCCCCATGAATGGACTAAGCTGCCTCCATTTCTCCCCAGATCTCCTTCCAGTCCCTGGTTCACCCTGCCCCAGTCCTGAACAGCTTTAGGCTAGCCCAAAATCACAAGCAAGGGATGTCTGAGCTGGAAGGGCCTTCAGGGTCTCTGTGCAGAGGAGACTGAGGCCCAGGGAACGAGAGGGAGGTGCTCAAGTTTGCACAAATCTATTTTCATGTTGATAGGGAAGCACTGTCTCTTCAGGGGTGGTTTCTAGGGCCTTTTCCCAGCTCTGGCATCCTGATCAGAGGGAGAGTAGGTGCCAGGGGCATCCGAGTGGGGCAGGCAAAGGTCTCAGGCTCTACTGTCATCTGTTGACCCAGGAGAGTCCTATTCCAAGGCTGAAAGAAGTTGGAGGTTTAAGTTAGGGGAGGGGGAGAATGGACTAGACTGGGGTTACACTGGGATCTGCGAGGCTGGTGTGCCCCTTTCATCCTTGGCACTTGGCCCTGAGGCTTGAGGGCATAGGCTGGTCCAACCAAGCAGAGAGAACCATCCCCCATCCTCCCCATCTCCCCGCTACTGGGCTAACTTCCGTGGTGTTCTCTTCTCCCTCATCCCTTCTCTTCCTCTTGTTCCATTCCCCTATTTGTATCTCATGGCACTTTCAAAGAATCTTGGAAGAGGTTTGCAAATAAAATGAGGTCCAGAGCCCTTAACTTGCCCAGGTTCCTTAACTTGCCCTCTGGAGAAGAGGCAGAGCCCTTGAGCTCCTTGACTGACCATCCACCCTGGTACCCTTCTCCTTTGCCTCCAGGTTTTCCTATACTCCTTCTTTTAGAAAACAATCTGCCTTCATCTGTATCCCCAACACCGACAAGGGGCCCTGGGTCAGTGGGCACTGTGCTGTGCAACTGGAGTCTAGTGGGTGTCCCTGACTTTCTCTGTAACTGCGAATAAGTAGCTTTCCAGCTCTGCACCTCAGTTCCCCCAACTGTAACAATAGGGGGTTAGGCTAAATCACAGCGATCCATGGATGGGCTTTAGGGTGTTCACAAACCCCCTAAAACTGTATGTAAACATGAGTGTGTCTACATGCGTTTGGGGTGAGGGTCATAGGATGATTGAGAATGCCTCAACCACGACCGTTTAGGATTCCACAGTCCACAGATCTGTTTCTTGATAAACACCCTCTTTACAGAAATTCACAGATGCTGGGAAGGGTCTCTCATTTTACAGAGAAGCTGCTTCCCTCTACTGCCTAAAAATCCCACAGTCGTGAGCAGAGCCATTACCTATTCCCCACCTTTAATCCTAGCCACACCCTCCCCATTTAATGCAGGGTAACCTAGAGCTTACAGTTCCTCTCCTCCCAAACCAGGACCGAGGCTTGCATGGGGCCCCAGACTCCCGAGATCCACTGCAGGGCCCTTCCTGTCCGGGGGAAGGAGCTCTGGGGATTGGCTCATCTCCTCTGCCCACTCCCCTGAGTTCCCCAAGCTCCCCTAGGATGCTGGTACCTGAGAGGATGGGACCACAATAGGCAGGAAGGAATCTTAGACCCTCAAGATTAACACCTCTGTCGGGAAGCTGAGAGTTGCGTGGTGTCCCTGTAGGCAGTCAGCGGTCAGCAGTCAGTAGGCAGCGAGCAGGGTGTCCCCTGAAGCCAGCTCTGGCTTCAGCTGATGAGAATCATTCCTGCCTTGCCATGGGTCACAGCCTTATTTCGGGCTGCAATAGGAGCTGGAGCCAGAGGCTAAAAGCACCAGAACCTAGGGAAGACAGGTGCCCTGGCAACAGGCCTTTGCAGACAGAGGGCTTGCACCCACGTGTACACACACGCTCACATATGCACACACCAAAGTCACCTGGAAATGTTGAGGGTCAGCTGCCAGTAGCTTCCGCTTGTTAGCTGTTAATATCCTTAGTGCCAAGAATGGTGCCTGATAGGAACTCAGTAGATGTTTGTCAAAGGAAGGAATGGATGGATAGATAGATGGATGAATTAATGAATTGCTCCTCAATATCTTTGCTTGACTTATCCTTTTCTTCCTTCCTTTCTTCTCTCCTGCCTTTCTTCTTCTGCCTCCTTCCTGCCTGCCTTCTTTTCTCCCCTCCTCCCTCCCTCCCTCTACCTTCTCACATTCCCTGAGCCTCTCTCTAAGGACTGAAAATAAATAAGGCAGGGCTCTGTCTTCAAGGAGCTCAGCCAGGTCAGATTCAGACAGGTAAACAAGCTTTGGGAAAGGCTCTGGGAGAGCCCAGGGGAGGGAGTTACCAGCTCAGCCTGGGGTGGGGGGAGAGAAGGCTTCCCAGAGGAGGACACACTGGAGTTGGGCCTTGAAGGATGAGTGGGAGTTCACTGGGCAGAGAAGGGGCATGGCAGGCAGTGGACATGTCACCTATAAAGATGGTAGGGGGTTGGCAAGTAGAGCCTGAGCTGGAGCTGGGGGCAGTGCTGAGAGATTAGCCCAGACAGTGGGGGCAGGGGCCAGATCCCAGCAGGCTTTCAAAAGGAAACTGTGTTTATAAAGGATTGCTGACAAGATTAAAGTGGTGAAATGGAGTGATCGGATTGGCATTTTCCAAAGATATCTTTGCTGCCATGTGGGAAATAGGTTGGAAGGGGCCAGACTGGAGGCAGGAGGACCTGCCTGTCACCAGGGGTGGCTGGATCAGGGCAGTGACAAGGAGATGGAGAGGAGAGGGAGTTGAGGGTTATTTGAAGAACCCTTGGGTCTTGGTGAGGAACTGGATGCAGGAGGTGAGGAAAGGGAGTCCCACTCCCCTGTTTCATGCTTGGGTGACTGGAAGGGGAGGAGCAGGAGGGGTGGGTGCAGACACTGAGGTCAGTTTTGGATGAACTTTGAGGTGTCGGGGGACTGGGATGAGATCACCAGTAGGCAGTGAGACAATGTGCCGTGGTGAGGCCCCAGCCAAAGACAAAGATTGGGTCCAAGGCACACACACCACTCCTGGGGAAGGGTGGGCCTAGCAAAGATGGGCTGGGTGCAGGGTGGGGAGCACCTGTGTCTGTGTGCTGGCAGACTATCCTGGGGTGTATTTCTGACACCTCTCAAATCAGAAGCCTGGATTCTGCTGTCCACCACCCTGACCTTAGCTTCCTGGCCCTCGTTGGGCCTGAGCTTCTAGAGAGGAAGAGTGAGGTATGTTCCCAGGGCAAGCTTAGCCTCACCTGGGAGCAGGATCACAATCCCCTTCTCTGGCCAAAGGACGCTCCTGTCAGGAGAGGATGCCTCATGGCCCGAGTCCTTGCCTCACTGGGGCTGCCTGGCTCAGATGGGACCTCTTACAGTGGCTCGTTTCCTGCCCTGGCACCCCCACCTGCCACGAGGAAACAGCCTCCGCGCACGGAGCCCTGACCCAGCTTGGCCCTGCCCACTCTGGTGATAGTGCTCTGTGGTCAGGGCCTGGACAATACCACCCTGAGACATTACCTAGACCAACTCCCCCCGTTATAAGGATGGGGAAGCTGAGGCCTGGAGAAGGAGTGGGCTCACCCAGGGTCACCTCGCTTGTCCATGACAGGACCAGGACTGCAGCCCAGGTACTTCTGTGGCCTCAAGTTGTCCGTTGTTCCCATCTCTCCCCATGGCTGCTTCTTCCCAGGCTCCCATCCCATGTGTCTCAAATATTCCCAGCCACCCAGAGTCCCATGGACTGCTCCATGCTTGGGGAGAAGGCAAGGACATCAGACACAGCTGAAAATGACACAGGAGGCAGAAGAATGCAGGAAGCATTTATTGAGGGCCAGAGCTGAATTCTACAAGAGGCAAGAGGCAGGACACAGGCAAGCTCTAGTGGGTTAGAGGAGAGGTTGGGGAGAGGGCAGTGACAATGAGAGAACAGCCAGGGGCTGGCTTGGGAACTGCCGGTTTCTCAAGGCTGCCTCCTGCTAGTCCTCTGGGAAATGCAGGTAGAAATGGATCCTCTATGCTACTGCCTCAGCCAGAGGCCTGATGGTGTCCCTTCTCTGGGAGGGGCCCTTAGCCCCAGTCTCCTGTGCTACAAGGGACCCAGCAGCAGGTGGGGGCTTTGGTAAATATAGTCACTCATCATTAACTGAGTAAGAGCACCTTCTCATCTTCACACCAGCAGGAGCATTCCTGAGACTCAAGGAGCCCTCTAAGGTCACTCTTTCATTCCAAAGCACCCCGTCCCAACCCTATCTTCCATGCTGACCTTAACTCCCTCCAGCCTTACTTGGGGGTTCCAGATCTAACGTCACCCTGGTAAGTCCTAAACCCACACTGTCCTTCACCTTTAGCAACATCCTGGTAACCTTTCACCTACATACGTTTGATCCTCAGCCAATTCCATCCCCCTAGCTGATCCTGAAGCTAATATTCTGAACCTCTAGAAGGCTCTACCAGCCAACCCTGGAAACTACAGAACTCAGCCATATTCCTCCCTGAGTCCCTCCTGGGGACTGGAATCACAGCCACCAAGGTTTAGGGAACCAGTGAGGGCCTGCAGCCAGGCTCCCCCAGGTCACTGGGCACCAGGCACTAGCTAGGTCAGAGTGCACTGGGGAAGGGATGGGGCAGGATAATGTCTACTTTTCTGGGCATGATATGGACACTGGGACTGAGGTCTGACACTGAAGAAGGGGACATTTCCAAGGGGGTCAGAAATACAGGCAGACCCTAACCTAACACCCTGCTCACGTACCCAAGCTCATCGGCCCCTAAATTCAAACCCAACTAGCCCACCACCACCACCCACCCCCGACTTCCTAATACCATGGAATGCATTTCAAGACTGGAAGAGCCCTCAGGGGTCATCTGAGCCAATCCTGTCCCCTGCTAGAATCTCCTCTATGCACCCTGGCCGTGCTTTTCATACTTCCCGTAACAAGTAACTCTTTGTCTCTCTCTTTCCCAATAAGCAACCCCAAACTGAGGGCAATCAGGTAAAGTCACATGGTAGCTCTGTATCTCTTCTCTCCCCAGCTCAGCTTTGAGCCTAGAACCTGCCATGAATGGGCCCAGAAGGAACAGATGAGCTGGAGGCCCAAGCCCTAGGCCCAAGGGAAATCACTGCCTTATAATTCTCTTATGGCTGCAGATAAGATGTCCTGGACAGTCTGAACTGGGATGGAGAAAGTAGCATGACAGGGACCCGGGGAGAATTTTCCTGCCTCTTCTCTCCAGAGGGGATAATGGGACACCTTGAGCTGGCCTGGGAGACCTCTCTAAAGGTCATTGTGATAAAAATAGAGCTGTCTGGGAAGGGATGGAAAACAGCTGCTCCTGCCTGGTACTTGGTGCCAGGGAGCCGGATGGTCAGGCCAGTGCCTGGACATGGGACACAGGCCTAGGATCTTCTGAACACACCCCGCTTGCCAGACTCCAGACAGCAGGGCCAGGAGGGGAGGGAGGAGTGTGGAACCCTGAAGGTAGCAAGTCCAGGGGTCCATATACACACCGCCCTGCCTCATCCAAGGCACTAACTAGTGTGTGTGTGTGTGTGTGTGTGAGAGAGAGAGAAAGAGACAGTGTGTGTGTGTGTCTGTGTGTGTACTGATGGGAAGGGGAATTTTGACGTTTGTGGATTGCCTTGGCCAAAGCCACCATTAAACAGATGGGAAAGCTGAGGGTCAAACAAGGAAGGGTCTTACCCAGCGTCACACAACAGCTGAATGAGAGCAAGGGCTAGAACTCAAGCTTGCGTCCCTAACCCATCCCCAACCCCAGAGCTCTCCTCTGCTGAACCCTCATCTCTGGGGCTGCCCAAAGAGGCCAGACCCTTTGGGTCCCCCAGGTCTAATGAGCCTTCTTCTGGCTCTGCCCTCCCGGGGTGGGGTCGGGGGTGGGGCTCTAGGTGGTGCAGGAGGCCTCGGCGGGGAGGCTGCCACGCTTGAGCCGAAGGCTGCCATTCCACCCGCGGGGACAGATATTGTAGCCGAGGATGCCTGGAGACTTAGCCCCGGAGTCCTCAGAGTCGAGGGACACGTCGGAGTCCGTGGGCGAGCGGCGGCAGAGGAAGGGCCTGGGAGGCGCGGGCAGCGGGCTCCGGGGACTGGTGCAGGACGAAGGCCCGGCGGGCAACGGGCTCCGCGGGATGGGCGCGAAGGCTGCCCCCGGCACAGCAGCCGAGCCGGGGCGGGCGGGCTGTGGCGAGCGCATGCGTGGGGGCGGCGGCGGCGGCGGCGCCCTGGGCGGGGAGAAGGGCCGCAGGTTCTCGGCGCCCGCCGACCGCGGGGAGGCGCTCTTGCGCCGGGCCGCATTGATGATGTTTCGCGCCAGAAGCGCCTGCAGCTGGCGGCTGGGGGGCCGCGCCTCGGTCTCGGGTCGCAGCGGGGACACTGAGCGCTCGCTCCACGAGGGAGACATGGGCGGCGGCGGCGGCGGCGGCGGGGGGCTGCTCATGCTGCTCCCGCGGCGTGGCTCCCACGGCCCCGGGCTCATCCAGCCGTCTAGGCTGCTGGGGGGCCGGGATGCGCCCGGCGTCCAGGGTGGGGAGGTGGGCAGGCTCTCCCGGCGGTCCTGGGGAGAGAGCAGAGAGGGTGGGGCGTGCATTAGTGCTGAGGTCCTCCACACCGGGCTTTAGGAAGGGGCGGAGTCCAATTTGTCCATTACACCGAGAAGGGAAGCCACCGATCCAAGTCAGGTAGTGCCTGCAGTAAAACGCAGGCGCCCAAACACTCAGCCCGGAACGCCTGAAAAGTCCCCGCTGTCTTGTGTCTGCCTCCGTGTTAAGAAGACTCGCTTTGGAGAGAGCCGCCTTAACTTACTAACTGAGTTTGGGCAAGTTACTTCACGCCTCTGGGCTTCAGTTTCTGCTTCTGTAAAATGGGGTGCGATAACAGTACTTAACCTTATAGGGTTGTTGTGAGGGTTAAATGAGATAACTGATGGAAAAGAACATTACATATATCGGCACATTCCTTGGAAGAAAGTGCTCAATAGATGTTGATTACCATAAAGAAATACCAGAAGGGCCTGGCGTGGTGGCCCGCACCTGTAATCCCAGCACTTTGGGAGGCCGAGGCGGGTGGATCACCTGAGGTAGGAGTTCGAGACCAGCCTGGCCAACATGCAGAAACCCTCTCTACTAAAAATACGAAAATTAGCGGGCATGGTGGCGCGTGCCTGTAGTCCCAGCTACTGCGGGGGCTGAGGCAGGAGGATCGCTTGAACCTCAGGCAGAGGTTGCAGTGAGCCGAGATCGTACCACTGCACTCCAGCCTGGGCAACAGAGCGAGACTCTGTCTCAGTTTAAAAAAAAAAAAAAAAAACACTAGAAGGATATACATGAAACTAACCAAAGTGGTCACCTGTTAGGAAATGGGGTGAGAACAGGAACAGGGCACACAGCCTGAGGCACTGGGAGCTGCTCTGTCTGTGGCACATCCCGGGAAGCCTTCAGTCAGGCTAGCTGAGGGAGGCTTCGGTTTCCCCATGACTTAGGGAGAGGAGCTGGGAGGGAAGTCCTGGGCCCAGGGCCACATGGGAAGAACTAGATAGAGGCTGAGACTAGTGTCTCAGGGCCAAATGCCAAGTCAGGGTGGGCTCTGTATGTCCTCTCATCTGACCATAGTGTCACCCTGAGCAGGGAGGTGGGGCCTAGAGCTCATGACCCAAGCCAGTCAACAACTGTTGAGGCAGGGGAACCCAGCTCTTCAGCCAAGAGAGTAGGCTGGGGCAGGGAGATGGGAATAAGGCTTTTTAACATATTGCTTTTTATATAAGTTTAGATTTCTGAACCATATGAATGTATTATCTATTATCAAAATTAAAATGTAAAAATATTGACCATTATTATTTTTTAAGATGGAGTTTCGCTCTTGTTGCTCAGGCTGGAGTGCAATGGCACAATCTCAACTCACCGCAACCTCCACCTCCCGGGTTCAAGTGATTCTCCCGCCTCAGCCTCCCGAGTAGCTGGGATTACAGGTGCCTGCCACTACACCTGGCTAATTTTGTATTTTTAGTAGAGACGGGGTTTCTCCATGTTGGTCAGGCTGGTCTCGAACTCCTGACCTCAGGTGATCCGCCTGCCTCAGCCTCCCAAAGTGCTGGGATTACAGGCGTGAGCCACCGTACCTGGCCGACTATTATTAAAGTTGGACTTAGGGAAAGACCCTCTCAACCCCAAACCATTTGCCATGTTGCCATGGTCACCTCATCATCTTTCCTTGGATGCCTGAACAGGGAGGAAGATCCTCCTGACAGATGGAGATACAAAAGGAAGTCGGGTCATTCCTCCCCAGGCAGCACATGCCCCTCCCTGAGCTTTTTCACAGCATGGGGAGGGGAGTGTGGTTTTGGAGAGGCCAAGATGGTGAACAGCTTGGAGGCTATAAAGCACTGGTCGGCGATGCAGGGCCATACCTGTTTCCTATATACTTAAGGACTTTCAGTCTACAAACTTCATTCTCATCCTTTATCTCATTAGGTTTTCACAACAGACTAGTGAGGTAATTAGCATTACCACACCCATTTTACAAATGATGAAAATGAAGCTCAGAGGTGTAAATAACAATCTAGTGTGTTCTGCCCCACCAGGAAGTGTGTGTGTGTGTGTGTGTGTGTGTGTGTGTGTGTGTGTGCTGCTCTAAGGCTACATGTTTAAGTGGTTTGAACTGGTTTGAAAGTGGAGGGCTTGGGAAGCCCTGCCTAACATGTTATCTCCTGAACTTTCCAACTGTTCACCCAATCAGATTCCAGCAATAACCAGTCCACCTTGCCGTTCAATCCAATCCAAATTCACTAGCAGTCATCCACCAGAGTTCAGTGCTAGCCAGTCCATTCCATGCTTCCCACCCGATCAAAATCTAGAACCATCCAAAGATTTATTCTTTCATCCAATCAGTGATCAGCCATAACCAAGCCAGTCATCCTCTCATCCAACTGAGAGTCTTCTAATTCCTCCCAATCCAAAGGAAATAGACACCAATTGTATGTTTTATCCAAACAGAATGTAGCAGCTGCTACATGAGCCCAGACTCCAAATTGGAGCCCTTTAACCTAAAGAGGAATGTTATACAACAGCCTGAGCAGGACATTTTTCATGGGATGCTAATGCTGGAGTGACCCTTAGAGACTCCCTAGGGACATCCAAGCTCCCAGTCATCAAGCTGAAAGTCAAGGCTCAGCCTGGGATCCCACTCTTTTCTTCCCAGGGTCAGAATTGTGTATACATGAGCCAGAGACACTGGGAGCTTCTCTGTGTCAGTGGAACATCCCAGTCAGGCTGGCTCCGGAAGGCAGACCCCACAGTTTAGGGAGAGGAGCTGGGAGGAAGGTCCCAGTTCCAGGGCTAGGGCCAAATGCCAAATCAGGGTGGGCTCTGGCATGACCCAACATCTGACCACAGTGCCACCCTGAGCAGGGAGGTGGGGCCTAGAGTTCATGACCCAAGCCAGTCAATAACCACCCAAGGCAGAGGAACCTGGGGTCTTCAGCCAGGAGAGTAGGCTGCACAGGAGAGCTATGATAACTACCTAAAAATCTCTAAAGCATTGTTTCTGCCTTTAGTGGCCACAAGGGGGATGCTGGGGCCAACAAGTGGAAGGAGTAACAATTCAGCCAAGCCTATAAAACAGAAGGGCTCAAACGGGATTGAATGTTGAGGGCAGTGGTAAGCAGATCCCCATCATCTGGAGATGGGCCAGAGCCTGACCTCACCCTAACAGCCATGCCTGGGCACTGACTCTGTGTGTATGTTTGGAGTGGAGGGTGTGCACAATACGAAAAGGCTGCAGGAAATCAGAACTGTTCACTTTCTGACAGAGAGCTCAATGCACCGTGCACACCAGAGCTCCTTGGGAATGCGGTGGGTGAAAATTCAAAAAGTAGCATCCACTCAACCCAACCCCAGACCCAAAGCAGGGCACGTGTGTGGGGTGAATGCATAAGTAGAACACAGTCAAACCTGGACTGTCAGAGACCAAATGGTCTCTGACCTCCTTCTGTAATCCTTTCACTGCACAGAAGGGGAAACTGAGGCCCAGAGATTGGAAGAGGTTGTCTGAGGTCACACGCGAATCAGATGCGGACCTGGGGCTAGAACCCAGTTCTCCTGACACTTGATGGCAGTTCTTCCCTCCCCACCAGGGGCAGAAACTCCATGCTTTTGGGATCCAGACAGTGAAAACAATGGCAAATGTGGGAAATGGCCAAATTTAGATAATGGGGAGCAGGGAGGGGACCTGAGGGAACTGGAGAGCGAATGCTGGCTAGAGGAATTTCTATTCTACTTGTAAAGAACCCAAACAAACCTCAACCAGAAGAGGTAGTGCATTTTCCCCAAAAATCCTCTACGGTATTTTTGGCCAAACTCTGAGGGAAGGAAAGAACAAAAGGTTGCGATTTGCACAGGGTTCTGGCTCCCTGAGTGCTGTAGAGAGGAAGCCCTCATTTCCAACCCAGCACACGTCTGTACCAGTGCAGAACCAGACACACGGCAGATGCAGGCAGCACGCAGGACACAGCCACACTTTCACACACAGTAATTGAGCAGGCCCACTCCACTTCCCAGGCTAGAATCAGGAAGGAGGAAGGGAACCCTGACCCCTAGCAGCATGGAAGAAAGAAAGAAGCAAGACGGATTTGAGGCAGAGTGTATTGAGAACATGAGAGAAAACAAAGTTGGGGGCAGAGCTCAGCCTGGCCGCAGGAGCTGTAGAATGAAGGGTGGGCTCTTCCATTGGTGGCCCTCAAGGGTCGAAGGGAGCAGGGGTCCAGGGCAGGGGCTTCACTCTGTTCTGGGAGAGGCCAGGCCTGAAGGAGCTGAGCTCACTCACAACTCCCCCACGCATACCCCCTCGATCTGTGTGAAATGAGCTCACTAAGAAGGCACCCCTGTTCCCATGGAGACAAGCCCAGAGCTCACAAAAACTGCAGGCTCAGCCCAGCATGGGCACTGCCTCCACCACCCCTTGCCCCACTGGGGAACCCAGAACTAGGGCTGGAAAGAGAAGTGGGTGGTCCTTGGCCCCCAGCCTTGAGAAGCTTCCATCTGAATCCTGCCACTTGTGTCTGTATTCTCTCACCCCCCACAAAGCCTGGTTTGGTCGGGGGCTGTATCATGTCACCTCTAAAAGTGTCAGAGGTGACGGGGAGTCTCCAGCTACCTGACTTAACACCCTCACTATATGAATGTGGAAACTGAGACCTACAGACACACATGCAGTTGGTCTGTTAGAATCCAGGTCTCAAGTCCCAGATTTTCCTCAAAACTCTAAGATCTCCTCTGTCCCTTCCCACTGCACTGCTATGCACCTGCCCCAGCTCCTGCCGTGCTCCTACTGTCCCCAGGCAATCCTAAGCCTGAGCCAGCCCAGCCCAGCCCAGCCCAGGCATCCCTTGGCCTCCTGCAGCAGCTCATTCCAACCCTTCCCTCACCAGGTCACCCTCACAGCCATCTAATGCCACCTGTCCTTTGGCAATAGCCCATTTCCTTTCTCTTTCTTCCCAGGGGACTGTCTTGTTACTTACAAGGCCTTTCTTCAAAGCACCAGCCTATCCTCTCAATCCTCACAGACTGTTACAGCTAGAAAAGCCCTCCTTGTATAAATGATAAAACTGAGGCCCAAAGAGAGAATGTGAGTGGGCCAAAGTCACAGCAAATGAGAAGGTGACAGGGGACCGGAACCCTCCTCTCCTGCCTCTCCATGGGCCCCGTTCCACTGCACTGAGGTGGCTTCTTTTAGTCAGGCAGATCTTGGTTGAATCTGAAGCCAAAACAGCCAATGGATACATGGCTAGGGGCCACCCTCCCTGTGGCACGCCTACATCTGCACAGCCTCCTACAGGGCTCTCCTTCTCTTGGGGATCCCCTGGGACATCCCCCTCCCCTAGAGCAGTGACAGCAAGCCAGGTAGAACTGGGGCTGAGGCCTGGCCCCAGTGGTCTCCCTAAAACAGAGCCAGGCCTCAGAGGGGGCAGGGAGAAAAGCGTCAGACAGCAGTGGTGGGCTGAGTCCGCAGCCAGCAGAAGGACCCTGGAGGGGAGCACAGGCGGAGGCGAGGCAAAGCTCTCTGAAGCAGCGGAGAGGAAATGGTGTCCAGAAGGCAGAGGCAGAAGAGACAGGCCCATGGAGGTGAGAATCCAGCGACAGGAAGGAAGATGCCAGGAGCTTGAGCCTCAGGAGGGAGGCACCCCTGGGGCAGCTGAGGAGGCAGACCCTTGGCTGGCTGACTCCACAGGCACTGGCAGGCTCTGTCTGCTCCAGAAGTCCCTGTTAGGATCCCCTTCTAGGCCACTCCCCCAGCAAGACGCTGGCATTAGACTCTGCATCCCTACAGCTCACAAAGGCCAGAGGATGCCCCTCTACCGCATCAGGGCTGCCAGACAGTTCTCTCTCCGTGACCTTCCTCCCCGCTTAGACATGGAGTCTGACCCCTGTTGTAGTAGGGGAGGGGCAGCTTCAGCTCAGAGAGGGGAGGCGACTCGCCCAAGGTCACAAAGCCAGCTGGTGGCCGCATCTGACCTTGAACCATGGACTCCCCATTCTCCTCACTCAGCTCTGTGCCATTTCCTGCCACGTCTGCTCTCCATCTGGCCCTCAAGGAGGGGACCTTGACCGGCAGTGGGACCCCCATGGGGTTCGTTACTTGAAGCAGAAGGAAGGCTTCCACACCTGAGCCTCGATCCCGGCGTTCCGGGTAGAGAAGGAGGGCCTGGGGGCCTGCTTGGCTCGGGGAGACCACGCCCTGGAGGGAGACACGGGGGAGATGTCACCGCCGTAAGGAGGACTCACGGCAGTGGGCTGCAGGCTGTCCTGGCCGGGGGAGGTGTAGAGGCCCGGCGAGGAGCGGGAGGGCCGAGGCAGGGCAGGAGACGGAGGGAGAGCCCCCTTGGGCAGGTTGGGCACCAGGTCCAAGGAGCTGGGCTTGGCGGGCGAGGCAGCTCTTGGTGAGACCTTGGCAGGCTCCTTGATAGGTGAGAGGACAAAGAGCGAGGGCCGCAGCTGGTACGGCGGCTGCTTGGTGGGCTCTGGGCGCAGGACCCCGTTCTCAGGCAGGTAGCCATGGTAGAGGGAGGCAGGCGGGGTCCGGGCTGGGCTTCGGGATGCCACTCGGAAGGCCCCGGGGGCGTTAGTGGGGTATTTCCAGGAGGAAGGCAGCGACATGGTAGGTGATGGGCAGCGGGCCAGCTCTGGCGTGTGGCTTGAAGACTCGATGACATATTTCTCCATCCGTGACTGGCGGCGGGCGTAGAGCTCAGCCCCCTTCCCAGAGGCCTCGGAGAGGTTCTGGTTGGGTTTGGGCTTCGGCTTGGCCTGGATGCGGGGTGACTTGAGGCAGGAGGCCCACTCTGGGACCGCCTCCTCCACCGCCGCGGGGCTGGCCCTGTCGCGAGGTGCTGGCTCCTGCTGGAAGTTGGAGGCCTCGGCCCCCAGTGCGAAGGGCTCCTCCTCCACGCCTACCTCCCCCTGGTCCCTCTGCCGCCGCTTCTCATCCGCTGTCTGTACCAGATCCAGCAGGTCTGGATTCGGGGTCACCTTGGGCTTCTCCACGAAGGTAAACATGGATTTGCGGGTGCCCCGGCGGGCCATCGACTCCTCCAGAATGCCCGTCTTGCTGGCAGGAACCGCCTGGCCCTTCAGATGAGAAGACTTGGGGTCAGAGCTGGGATACAGGACAGAATATGAGGGAGGAGACCTCACCCAGGAAGCCAGAGGGGCTGTGGACAAGGTCTCAGTGTAGGTGGGGGGTGCGGTGAAGTTCCCCAAGGGGCGTCTCTCTGAGGCCGGGCTTCGCTGCCCCATCATCCTCCTTTCCACCATGGGGCTGCGAGACATTATGTGTCTCTGTGGCCGGGGGCTCCTGTCTGGCAAACTGGGGGGCTGGGGAGCTGGGGCCTTCTCCCCAAAATGTCGTCTCTCTAGCATGGGGCTCCTCTCCATTTGGCTGGTGCCCCCTGGCGCCTGGATCCCAAAAGGCCTGGCCGTCCTGTTGACCACTGATGGGGGCTTGGCCAGTGTGAAGTGGACCTCACTGTAGACCTTGGTGGGCGTGGTGGCAGCTGCCCGCCCAGACATCTCTTGATCTGCTGACACCACTAGGGTGTTGGGCTGGATGTCAATGAGCAGGGAGCTGGACATGAAATCTGAGGCTGGGGGCCTGGAGCTGGGGATGAGCGTAGCTTCTCTGGAGAAGGTGCTGGTGGTGGTAGCTGGAGTTGATACCTTGTCAATTAGGAGTGTGCTGCATCTCACCTCCTCAGCCGGTGCCTGGGGTTGCCCATCAGCACACAGGGTGCTGGGTTTGGAAGCAGGCCCTGTGCCATTGGATGGGAGTTGGGCCTCTGAGGAATTCTGTTGGATGCTAGAAAGTGGCAGGCTCTGTGGGACGACAGTTGCCGGTGGGTTCTGATTGACATCGGTGGCTGGCGGATTGTGGCTGCTGTTAGAAGTTGGTGTGGTGAGCGTGGCACTGGGCGAGGCAAGGTTTTGGTTGACATCTGCAGCTGGGCTGTGGACCTCAGCTGGAGGTGGGGCCGGTGAGGACTGCTGGGCCTCTCGGTTTTGGGACAGGTGCAGCCCATTGGCCGTCAGCAGTGCTGCATTCTCCTTTAGATATACCACCAGTGGTACCTCTTCCTCCTCACTGGCCACCTTCTCCAGGTGCCGCAGCAAGCTAGCCTCCTCTGAGTACCCCTCCATGCTGTGGCCAGGGACCCCTCTGTCGGGGCTCTGGGGACTAGGGTGCCGTGGAGGGCCTGGCTCTGGCAGCGAGGTGAAACTCAGCCTGAGCCCCGGTGCATGGCCTGGGGGGCTTGCAGGGAGCACTCTGAGGGACTCCCGGCTGGGCTTCTGTCCCCTCTGGCCGTGGCTCTCCAAGGTGAACTCGTTCACCCTCTGCCGGCGTCTGTTGAAGAGCTGGACGCCACGAGAATTGGAGCTGGGAGGGGTGGTCAGCTGGGCTGCAATCTGCTGGCTCCGTGCCTTGGCCTCTTTCAGATCCTTCTCCGTGAGGCTAGTGCTCCGGCCCAACGCTACAGGGAGGGAAAGAAGCCCAGTTAGCAAACAGGAATGCAGTGACACAGGAGTGCACAGACAGACAGGCAGACAGAGATGGTCGCCTCGGCCCTTCCTACACAGGATCTCTTCTGGAATTTAATCGTCACTCACTGTTTCTTAGAATTAGCTCACTTCGTAATCAGCCCTGACCTACCTTTCATGGCCCAACTCAAATGCCACCACGTCTACGCCACCCTGATTATCCTCTCAGGATTAACTGGATCCTGATTTGGATTCCCCCTGACAGTTGCTGATATGGCACTTTACCAAACTGAGTACCAACACCTCACCCTAGAAGTCCCACTGTGTCCCCGGTTCCTCCCCACTGCCTTCTCCTCTCTCACTAGGCTCTGCCACACTGGCTTGCTTTCTCTTCCTTGAAAATGCCAAGTATGTTCCTGCCCCAGGGCCTTTGGACTTGCTGCTCCCTCTGCTTGGAATAATCTTTTCCCAGGTAGCAGTCCATGCTGGTTCCTATCTTGCCACTCAAGTCTCAGCTGGAATGTCCCCTCTCTGGAGGTGCCTTTCCTTCTCCTATCCCATCTGTTTTGTTTTCTCCATAGCATTCACCAAGTTGAAATGATCTTTATGTTTCCCTGTCTATTATCTGTCTCCTCACCTACAGCATAGCTCCAAGGGGCAATGACCTTGCCTGACTTGTTTTTTTTTTTTTGTTTGTTTGTTTTTTGAGAAGGAGTTTCGCTCTTGTTGCCCAGGCTGGAGTGCAGTGGTGCTATCTCGGCTCACTGCAACCTCCGCCTCCCAGGTTCAAGTGATTCTCCTGCCTCAGCCTCCCGAGTAGCTGGGACTACAGGCATGTGCCACCATGCCCGGCTAATTTTTGTATTTTTAGTAGAGACGGGGTTTCACCATGTAGGCCAGGCTGGTCTCGAACTCCTGACCTCAGGTGATCCACCCGCCTTGGCCTCCCAAAGTGCTGGGATTCCAGGCGTGAGCCACAGCGCCCGGCCACCTGACTTGTTTATCACTCTAACAGCAGCCCCTAGAACAGCACCTGTCATACAGTGGCGCTCAGTAGATATTGCTGAATGCACAAATGAACCCCCAGAATATTTTTTGTGTGCCTTCCTTAGGGCCCTTTATACTTTCAGAATTATAGTATAGGAATGTGCTCTAATTTTTTTAAACAAAAATATTTTAATAAACCACTGTCTGCTTTGATTTTTTAAATTTGTATTTATTTTTTTGAGACAGTATCTCACTCTGTCACCCAGGCTGGAGTGCAGTGATGAGATCTCAGCTCATTGCAGCCTCGACGTCCTGGGATCAAGTGATTCTCCTGCCTCAGCTCCCTAAGTAGCTGGGACTACAGATGTGTGCCACCATACTCGGCTAATTTTTGTATTTTTTTTGTAGAGACAGGGTTTCACCATGTTGCTTAGGCTGGTCTCAAACTCAGGTGGGCTCAAGTGATCCGCCCACCTCAGTCTCTCAAAGTGCTGGGATTACAGGCATCTGCTTTGATTTTATAAAGAGATGCCACTAATATTTCCCCTTTTTAGGGTAGGTAATACATTCACATAGTCTAAAAATTTATTTATTCATTCATTTTTATTTTATTTTTACTTTTCTGAGACAGGGTCTTGCTCTGTTGCCCAGGCTGGCATGCAGTGGCACCATCATAGCTCACTGCAGCCTCAACCTCCTGGGCTCAAGTCATCCTCCCACCTCGGCCTCCCAAATATCTGGACTATTGGTGTGCGCCACCACACTCAGCCAATTTTTTTTTTTTTTTTTTTTTTGTATTTTTTGTAGAGAAGGGGTCTCCCTGTGTTGCCCAGGCTGGTCTCAAACTCCTGGGCCCAAGTGATACTCTGGCCTTGGCTTCCTAAAATGCTGAGACTATAGGCATGAGCCACCATACTTGGCCCTAAAAATTAAAACATAAAAAGGTATACAGTAAAAAGTGTCACCCCATCCCTGATTACTCCATATCACAATCAGTTTCTTCTATCTCCTCCCAGGATTTCTTCCCATTTTTACTTAAATAATCATTTTAAAATTCACATCTTTTAACACTAGAAAAGTAACAAATTGAGCTAGTTTCACCAATGACTACTCTAGAACATTGCATTCTTTTATTTTATCTGCACAAGACCACAATGAGACAAGCATTGCTTGCCTGTGTTTTACAGAAGAAGAAACGGAGGTTCAGAGATATATAAGGAACTGCCCCAAGGTTGCAAAGCCAAGGGTGACAAAGCTGGAGTCAGAACTGTTCTTTCTGGGGTCTCCAGTCCATGCTCAAGCTGTCTACTCATCCCAAAAGGTCTCTTTGGGACATAAGGGGCAGGAACAAGGTCATCATGGGTCGGGGTTCAGTCTGGGACTTGAGGTCCTGAGATCAGGCTGAGTTCAGTCCCCTATTAATCTATAAGATCACTATAGGCAACCATTTCTCTTTCTGTCCCCAGTGTCCAGCTGGCACACAGTTGATGCTCAATTTATAATTGTTGAATAATAAATGAACAAATGCTGCATGAACAAACGCATTGATAGACAGGTGGATGGATCAGCCTGTGACCAGGGTCAGAAGCAACATCAGTGGCTAAGAAAATTCCTCCCTCCATCTTCCCTCTCCTCCCTACTGTGGGAAGCTAATTAGTTCTTGAGGAATCTGACCCTGCTGTCCCCTCCCTTGCCCTCATTAGCACTGGCCATGGCATGCTGAGTCCGTCTCCAGGGACAGTCTTTCCAGGCATCTTGCCAGCGAGGCTCTGAATTCATGGACTCTCAGAGCTGGAAGAATTCTTACAGAGGAGGTATTTCATCACCACCCTGTTTTATAGGTGGGAAACAGAGATCCGGAGAGTAGCCCAGGGTAGAGCCGGCTGACCCCACATGGGACCCGCAGGGAGGCCCACACAGAGCAGAGAAGCTGTGACCAGCAGCATCACAGCAGCTCCACTGGGGCCAGGCCAAGCAGCCACAGGCTTTCTGGCCCCAACCTCCTTCTTCCCTCCTCCATCGAACCTGGTTTTCCCCTAACCTATTAGAAACAGTGAAAGCACACAGCCTATCCCACCCACCCATGATACTGCTCCCCCCCAGTAGGACTCCTCTCCTGCCTGGATCACCCTGTCTATTAAAGATGTCTATTAGCCATCTATTAGCCAGGCTGCTCCCCTGGGAGGAGCCTAAGGGACTGGGTGCCAGCCACACAGGAGGGCTCTGAGAGGTTGCTCAGCTCATGCAGTGTCTGTCTCCCCTGCTCTGCTTAGAAACCAGTCCTCCTGGCCTGAATCCAAGCTCTGCCATTTGCTAGCTGTGTGACCTTGACAAGCTACCGTACCTCTCAGAGCCACAGTCTCCTTAACTTGACATGAGTGTTGGGAGGCCACGATGAGGTCAAGAAAATGCCAAGGCCTGACTGCCATGAAGCCCAGGTGGACAGACAGAGGGCTCATGCTATCCTGGCATAAGCTGGCAATTGTTCACCCCATTCCACTCCCTGGAAAAGGTCAGATACTCTTCTAGCACAGGAGATTGACTGAAGGTCAAATAGCAGGAGATTCCAGAGCTACAGGGAGGCAGAGCTTACTGTCCCAAAACACGGAACCTCGGAATCTCAGAGGTGGCTGTCACCAAGTCCAATCCCCACAACAATTCTTGCATCTTCAAAACCACACGCTGAGTGTGCAAGTCTCTGCTTACATACTCAGGTGATGAGCTCACTCCCCCAGGAGGTGTCTTCCACTAATTAACATTCCTCAGCTAGAAAGTTCCTCCTTACATTCACTTCCATCCACTTTTTTTTTTTTTTTTCTGAGACAGGGTCTTGCTCTGTCGCTGGAGGGCAGTGGTGCCATCATGATTCACTGTAGCCTCAACCTTCCAGGATCAAGCAATCCTCCCACCTCAGCCTCCTGAGTAACTGGGACTACAGGCATATGCCACTATGCCTGGCTAATTTTTGTATTTTTTGTAGAGACAGGATTTCACTATGTTGCCCAGGCTGATCTTGAACTCCTGAGCTCAAGTGATCCACCCACTTCAGCCTCCCAAAGTGCTGGGATTACAGGCGTGAGACACCACGTCCAGCCTTCATCCACTTTCTTGATGTGGTTCTGCCTCCCCAGGCTACACAGAAAAAAAGTCTTCTCAGCCGGGCGCGGTGGCTCGCGCCTGTAATCCTAGCATTTTGGGGGGCCAAGGCAGGCGGATCATGAGGTCAGGAGTTTGAGACCAGCCTGGCCAATATGGCTAAACCCCATCTCTACTAAAAATACAAAAATTAGCCGAGCATGGTGGCGGGCACCTGTAATCCCAGCTACTTGGGAGGCTGAGGCAGAAGAATTGCTTGAACTAGGGAGGCAGAGGTTGCGGTGAGCTGAGATCACACCACTGCACTGCAGCCTGGGCAACAGAGCGACATTCTGTCTCAAAAAAAAAAAAAAAGTTTTCTCATTCATTCCAGCCTGACAGCCCTGCAGAGATTTGCAGATACATCAGATCCCCCTGGGACAGCGTCAGGATAAACATCTCTAGTTCTGCCAGTGTTTCTTATGACACAGTTGCAGCAATAGTAGCTAATATTGATTGGTCACTTACTGTATACCTATACACATACTTTACTCATATTATTTAATTTCCAAAACAACCCTACAAGGCACAAACTATTATTATGCACACTTTATTGATGAGAAATCTACAGCTCAGAGAGGTAAAGTGAGCTGCCCAAGATCACAGAGCCAGAAGGAGTACAGCTGTGTTCACACCTGGCTATACGTTACTGCAGAGAGCACCAGGTTCCTGGCTGGCCGGTTCCCACCATGCGAGGCTCATAGAAAGCACTTCAGTGTTTGATTACTCCAGACCTCTCAATGCCCCTGCATTTTTCTGCTTTTCTCCTTACTGGCTCTAGAAGGCCATGGGTTTAGAAAATCCTCAAATGTCAGAGTGTGAAGCGCCTTTAGAAATAAGCTGGCCTGGGAGGCCCAGCCAGGGAAGGGGTCAGAGAGGAGGATGTAAGCCCAAGACCAGGTCAGCTGACTCTCAGTGAGGCTCCATTCACAGCCTGGGCTGCTGCTAAGATCCCATCACCACCACCTCTCTGAGCTTAGAACTGCTCCCAAGCTACTGTTCTGGAACAAGAGGAATGGCAGAAAAGGCCAGGAGGTAAGAGAGCCCTGCCCTCCAAGGCAAGCTCCTGCAGCCCGCACTCCAGCCCACAGTGACTCCATGTAAAAGGAATTCAGCAGGAGGTTTGGACCAGATCCAGCCAGCCATCCAGATGATTTTCGCCACCCTTCACAAACAAAGCTGGAGAGGCGGGGGGACACCCCAGAGTCCCTTGTAGCAGGGCACCAGGGGGCAACTCCATCTAAAATTCCTCAGACTAGGGAGCTACCCTCTCTGGCAATATCCCAGGCAGCAGCTGCTCAAGATCATGCTCTTGGTGTCGAAGGTGGGGGTGGGGAGGTAGCCAAAGGCTACAGGGGACAGGTACCTCATTGAACCCTCAATCGGCCTGGCAGTGGCCTGCACTTGTGCAAGTCACGACGTCCCCACCGCCTCCCCACCTAAACTTCTGCAGGGCCAGGTTGGGGTGCTAGCCCTTTAAAGACCCACCCTGGACATTGGATCAGGAGCCCTGAAGACAGGCCTTCAAGAGAGGAAGGGGTGGAAGGCAGGCACAATGAAAAGCTGCCTGGGGTCAGGAGACTTGAGTCCAACAGGGTAAATGCTGAAGTGGGAGAGTAGGCGAGAAGCCCCAGCACAGCCATTAGAAGGGGGTTTGCAACGACTGCTGTCACCACTGAGCCCTGGCTGCAGCCCAGGCGCAGTGCTGTGCACTTTATGCTCGCCACCTTGTTCAGTTCTTACAACAGCCCCAAGACATAAGTCCTGTGATTCTTCTCATTCTGCAGATGAAACTGGGGCTCAGAGAGACCTGCCCAGGGTCACACAACTTATGAGTGGCAGAGCTGGAATTCAAACTCAGAAAAGTCTGGCTCTGAGTCTAATCTCTTAACTATTCTCCTTCCAGACTAGGACTCTGGAAAGGGGAAAAACAAGAGAGGCTCCAGTGCTCTCGGATGATGGTCTGCAAAGCCCTCTGCTTCCTCATCTTGTGATCAATGCCCCTCAGCAATGTCTTCTCCCCTGAAAACCCAGCTGCCTAGAACAACTCCTTTCTCCCACTTCTTCCTTTCAGGAGAAGAGTTGATAAACTCATTCTTACTAAGGTAGAAAGGACTGATAAGGCATGAAAGATGAGTAGAGTGGGAAGATCACAATGTTGGGAGTCAGAAGACCCCAGTTCTTGTTTGGCGTAGAAAGGGACAAACCCTTTCCCCCACCCCTACCACCCACTGTGGACAGCTGCCTGTTCTGCCCACCACTGGGGCCCGTGTGGACGGAGGATCCACAGGAGGGAGGTGGGGCCGGGGAAGGGAGCAGAAGGTCAGGACAGGGAGAATTCAAGGAAATGCTTCTTCACACGATGCCGTCAATGGGAGTGTCCAGCCACGGTCGGGTGCGGCGGGGTGGGACAGGGAGCCAGGGGTAGGAATAGAGATTGGCTCAAGGCAGCCCATTGTGGTAGTCCAGGGGTCTTGGCAACAGGAAGGGTAAACAGGCTGGGTAAACTGCCCCCCTGGTGAGGTCAGGAAGGAACCAATAACTGGCCACTGCACAACCTCTGGCTCAGCTGGGGGCAGGAAAATGGAGAGGCCCGAGTAATGGCCTGGCTACCTTGCCAGCCCCTTCCCCATTCCTCCCACTGAAAGGAGGAAATGACACAGGCTCCATGCCCTGGGGAATTCTCCATCCCCAGAGTCATGGCAAGCGCAATCTGACTGGGGTCGGCAGACTGCCAGACCTCCTCTTGGGAGGAGAATAATCTAGACTTTGGTGGGAAGGAATGCCAGGCATGGGAGAAGACACAGAAATGGGGTGGGGAGCCCCAGGCCCAGCCCCCGCCTCACCACTCACAGGCTGGCAGAAATCACCACATACCTCTGCCTTGATGCCCAAAGGAGAGACTAAGATCAGAGGGGGGATGCCACATGCCCTAAGTCATATACCCCAAGCCACAAAGGCACCTCCGGGTGCTCATCTTACTCACTCTGCTGGGTCCTCCCTGAAGCCAAGCTTCCCCCTGGATGCTCCTGCTGGCCTTCAGGCCTTGGTTCTCAAAGCCTCCGGCAAAGGCAGCCAATTGCCTGGCTGACAAAGCCAGGAAAATCCCACATCGGCAGGAACATGAAGGAGCTGGATATGACTTTTCTCCTCCACAGATGACTCAGCCCAGCTCTTTATCAGGAAAACCGATTTTGCAACAGCCTTTTAAATGGCCTCTCCACCCCCAGTCTCTCCCCCGCCAATCTACCCGCCCCACGCTGCCAGATTCATCTTCCTCCCTCCGGGCTCCACTCATGCCTCTCTCCTGCTCAGAACCCTCTGCTGCCTCCCCAGGACATGGAGGATCAAGAGGAGAGTCCTCATCCTGGCATTCAAACCCCTGCCATCGGGGCCTGCCCAAGAGCTCACTCACCTTCTCTCTGTGCCCTCAGCAACAGTGGAGGGAGTTCAGTGGCTTGCAGTTCCCACAGCTGCCCAATGAATTCCTGCCTGCAAAGCAGCGTTTGCACAGACCCCCTCTACCGGGAACCCTCCTCTGTCTCACATCCTTTCTACATGCCCTAATCCTTCAGATTTCCGGCCTACCTAGAATGCCACCACCCCCTCCAAAAAGCCTTCCCTGATTCACCAATGTTCTATCTGCATCACTTAATAACCATCATCTTGTGTATTATTTATTCTAGTAAAAGTAATCTTTCAGGGTGTGCTCACCACATGCCAGGTAGTAGGACAGGGCCTTACTTCACTTACTTCCACAGCAACCCATGAAGCCAGCACTATCCTCATCTCCATACTAGAGAAGACGCTGGCTCAGAGGGGTGCAGCGACTTGCTCAAGGTCGCACAGCCAGCCAGAGGAAGAGCTGAAATTCAAGCCCAGGTTGGCCTAATGCCCAGTGCAGGGCCAGTCACGTGGGCCATGCTGCCCCCTCCCAGTGTTTTGCTTTGTAGCAATCAGGGTCTGGGCCCTATTTTCCCCCAGAGACTGCAATGGCCTTGAGGGCAGGGGCCTCTACTGCTTCACTTCTGTATTCCTCCCTTTTCCCCACCACATCGTCCACTGGCACTTGCAGAATAAACATGAAATCTATGAGTATGACAAGAGCCAACATTTTGGGAGCACCAGATGCTGCCAAGCCAAGGGTTTAACATGCCTTTTCTCATCTAATCCTCACAGCAACTCATAAGGAGGTTCCCTTATCCCCATTTCGTAGATGAGGAAGATGAGGCACACAGAAGCAGCTAACTCACCCCAGCTCTCACAGCTTAGCAAGGGGCCCCCGCGGTCTGACTGATCTCAAGCCTGGACGCCTTCCTTCTGAAGAGCTCCCCACAAAGCAAATTCACCTTCCTTACTCACCCACCCAGGCCCAGCCCAATGGCCACTTCTTGTAGGAAGCCCTCATCAATCCATTCAGACTCCTAGATCAGTGCTCCTCCCCTGTTCAACCTGGTCCAGAGGCCCCAGAGGCCCCAGAGCAGGAACAGGGCTCGGAGGAAACGGCAGGTTGAGAAAACTCAGAAACCCAGGGGAAGGACGCTGGGCCTGGCCAAACTTCTGGTTTCTCTCTGCTGGCAGTGGGTCGGGATCAGGGAGGGCAGACATAGAGGGGTAAGGGGAAGCTAAGATGAGGGCTCCACAGTCAGCGCAGGCCTGACCCATCTTCTATCCTTGCAGACCACAAGCCCTGCTCCCTGCTGGCTGACCAGGGCCCTGCCAAAGGCTAGGAGCCACAGTCTCTCTCTTGCCCATTCTACTGGGGTAATTATTAATCTATAATCAGTCAATTTTTAGAAACTTTGAGATGGTAACCCAGAGAGAGGCAGGCTGAGCCCCAGGTATACAGCAAACTGAAAAGGGAGGGCTCACAGAGAGGATCACAGGATCACAGCCCAGGCTTCCACCTCTCCAGTCCAACCCTGGTGAGCTAGGCCTGTGCTCACGAAGCCCCCTCCTGCTGTTTCACTCTCCCCACCCCCAGCTCCCTGGAAGCCTTGAGAGTACAGAAAGAACCATCACACCCTGCCTTTCCAGAGAAAACACATAATCTAAAAGACAAAAAGGTGGCAAGCCAGGGCAGGGAAAGAGGTGGTTTCCCCTAAACTGTCCCTCTGCCAGGGTCAGGGCGGGGCCTAGGTCATCTGTGGGTCCCCTCCACCCTTCCCAGGGCCTGACACACTCTGGGCCCACCACAAAGATGTGGTCCTTCCCCTTAGCCCTGTGCCAGCCTAGAGCCAGGACTGGTCTCCATCCTCTGTAAATGTCCCCAGACTCAGCAGAAGCCATCACCCAGGAGGGGCTGAAACCGTCACTGTGTTGACTAAATAAACTACTAAAGGACAAGCACGTCCACAATCCAAAGCCTCCCCCTTCACATTTTGCTTCACCATTCATCCCTGGAGACAAATTTTAGATTTGTCTAAATCCAAGATTCATCTAGATTCTAGATCAAAGATCTAGAGGGTGGTTCCTGGGAGTGGGAGGAGAAGGAAGGAGAGAGCAACACGTTTGTGAGGGAAGGAGACGAAATCTCAAATCACTGTGTTAGACCTAAGAGGAAGAATGTTTCATGAAGTGAGGGGAGAACATAGAACCTAAGAGAAAGATGAATTAGGAGGAAGCAATCCAGAAAGTCTTCCTGGAGGAGGTGACATATGTCCTAGCTCTTGAAAGATTGAGATAAGGAAGCATTCTAAGCAATGATGATAGCTCAGCAGAGACTAGGAGGTTCAAGATAACCTCTACCCCACTCCCCTACCTACCCCCATACCCCAAATCAAGACCAGCTGAATAGAAAGGAAACTTTGATAGAGGAACACACCCACTGGGCTTGCCCAGAGGCCAGGGGTGAATGGGGAGGGCCAGGCACAGTTCCACAGGAGCTATGTACATTACCAGGCTCATGCCCAGAGACCAGAACCTGGGCCTCTGGGTGGGTTACATAATTGCCCCCGACTCCTTGGGCCACAGAGCCAGCTGGGACCCTCCGCCTCCACCTCTCCTGCCATCTGTCTCAGCAGCTTCCTTCTTATAGGAAAGGACGCCGTGCAGCCCAGCTGAAAGTGAAGGCCAGCGCTCTGTGGTAAATTCCCCACATTCCTTCCTCACAGAAAAATAAATAACTCAAAGAAAAAACGCAGGAGGAATGATAATGACAAAGTCACCGCACATGGGGTAAACAACAGAGAGATGAGGTTTATCCCCACGAGGCGTCATCACCAGCCTGGGCCTCTGGGACAGATAAACCTGCCCCCAACCCCCGCAGATCCCCCAGACGGGGTCTCAGGCTCGCTCACAGCTGCCAAAGAAGGCGCTGGGAATCCCTCAGTCGTGGCAGGTGGTCACCGTGTGCAAACTCCTCAGGGGCCAGGTGCACTCATGTTCATTACTCAAGTTGCTGCTTACTGAGCACTTCTAACGTGCGAGATGTTCGGTTTCAGTGTCATCATTTTTCATCATGTCGTTTTATTTTATCCTCACGAGCTGTGAGTTAGGGAGTACCATTATTCCCATTTTACAGATGAGGACACTGAGCCTCAAAAAGAAAGGTTTTGTGATTTGTCAAGGTTATTTGGCCAGTGAGTGGATTGTGGGTTTCCAGCCAGCCCCTCACTCCCAAATCCATTCAGCCTGCCCGCCCCTCCCACAGACAGCCCTCCTTTACCAAATCCAATCAGAGGTGCAGCCGGTTCATCCCCCATCCATGGCTCAGCAAGGCATCCTATTCAAATGGCTGGGCTACCTTCAGTAAATCACTTCACCTCTCTGAGTCTCAACTTCATCATCAGTAAAAGAGGGATAATAATATCTGCTTTGCAGAGTAGCTGCTGAGTAAATGAGATGCAGCAATGATTTCTAAAGTATAAAGCACTGTGCACACATTGGGGGGTGGTTAACTGTAGGCTTTTGCACACACCCACCTCTGCATAACTCGACCAGGCTGGGGCTGTATCTGTCTTTCTCCCTGTCTTCACCACCCCTCTCTGGGTCTGGTCTCACTCTTCTGCTCATTATCAGACACAGTCCAACCCCATCCCCCTTCCCAACACCCCCCACCCAGCATCCTCTCTGCACAGGGGATCCCCATGTCACTTCTAGCCAGAACCAGTTTTGAACCCCAGGCCCCCTCAGAGGAGGACACCATGGCTCTGGGGTGCTGGAGGCTGCTGACCCTGCCATGGCCCTCTCCTCTGCTGCCATTCACCAATTACCAGGCAGGTCTGGCCCCACTCCAACAGAAGGGTCTCCTGCCAGGGAGAGGCTGAATCATGCAGTCCTGCCCTCCATGTTTCCCTCAAACTACAAAAGAAAAGAAGACTAGAAGTCAGGAGATTTGGTTCCAGGGTCTGTCCTGTCACAATTTGGGTGAGACTCTGGGCTGATCCCTGACCCTCTTGGGGCCTCAGTGCATCCAATTTGTCCAAAGGAGGGATTGGACTGGACTGGTGGTTCCTAGAGTGTGGTACCCCCACCACTAATGGAAGCAAAAAGGATTTTAGGTGGTACCTTGATATTTAAAATCTTAATAGTTATATACATTTCAAATGTGAATTGGAAAAGAGGTATAATGAACACACTTGTGATCTCAGGTATATTACTGCTTAAGGAGAGGCTAAAGTGGACATTTCACTAACAAAATTTAAAGAAAATATGTATAGGTGGTGCATGGATTCATTCATTCAACAAGTATTTATTATACACCAGCTAAGGGCCAGGCACCATTCACAGGCATGAAGGGAAACAGATTAAAATCTTTGCTTGCATTTGAGTAAGGGAACAAGATAATAAATACAAAAGTAAGTCAGATGGTAAATGCTATAAAAAAATAAAGCAGGGACTGGAGGTATATGGACTGTAAGGAGTGAGGAGTGATTTGCAAAGGTAGATATGATAACCAAAGCCATCCTCACTGAGAAGGCACATCTGAGCAAAGAATGGAAAAAGGTGAGAGAGTGAGGCATATGCTTGTCTAGGGCAACAGTGCAGGCAGAGGGAACAGCAAGTGCTAAGGTCCTGAGGCAGGCTTATACCTAGCAGGTTTAAGAATGATAGACATAATGTGGAGGTAGGACATGAATAAGAAAAGTGTGGGCTAGGTGTAGTGGCTCACACCTATAATCCCAGCACTTTGGGAGGCCGAGGCAGACAGATCACTTGAGGTCAGGAGTTCAAGACCAGCCTGGCCAACATGGTGAAACCCCGTCTCTACAAAAAATATTTGCCAAGCATGGTAGCGCATGCATGTAATCCCAGCTATTTGAGGGGCTGAGGCAAGAGAATCACTTCAACCCAGGAGGTGGAGGTCGCAATGAGCCAAGATTGCGTCACTGCACTCCAGCCTGGGCATCAGAGCAAGACTCTGTCTAAAACAAACAAACAAACAAAAAAATGTTTTCTCTAATGGCCCTTCTCCTTCTGAGCTCTGCATTGCAACCATTTCCATACACACACACATACACCTGCAACATACACGCATTCTCAGTAGCCTCTTGATGCTGGAGAGGCTCCAGCCGGCAGCAGCACATCCTCCTCTGCACGTATGCCCACACAGAGAGGTGCTGCTTGCTTCAAGCCTGTGCTACACACAGCAGAGCGTGCCCAGGCACGCATGCACACCCACAGAGGGGGCAGGACGTACACATAAATATGTGCACACTGAGCACCCGCAGGTACACGGGACTCATGTGGAAGGCTGGCATGGATGGATGGGCATCAGGTACACACCTTGTGGGACATATGTGTTTCCTTCCTGCCAGCCTGCCCCGTCTTCAGGTAACCGGGTTAGCAGACAACTTTTGCCTTGAGGGCACATGCTCCTGGAGAATGGACAATGCACCAATGGTATGGTTTCAAATTCACTTCTCCAGTATCTCTACATCTCAGTCATAGTCTCCCTTTTCCAAGGGTACATTAAAATCTGCCACTTGATGCTCAAATGACCCAGGGGATCATGTGGCTGTGAAGAGTGTCCCCTTTGTGTGTGTGTGTGTGTGTGTGTTTTTAAGACAGGGTCTCACTCTGTCACCCAGGCTGGCAGGCTGGAGTGCAGTGGTGCAATTACAGCTCATGGCAGTGACCTTCCAGGGAGAAGTGATCCTCCTGCCTCAGCCTCCCAAGTAGCTGGGACTACAGGAATGCACCACCACACCCGGCTAATTTTTAAAAAATTTTTGTACAGACGAGGTCTCACTTTGTTGCCCAGGCTGGTCTCAAACTCCTGGGCTCAAGCAATCCTCCTGCCTTAGTCTCTCCAAGTGTTGGGATTACAAGCATAAGCCACTGTGCCCAGTCAAATGTCCCCTTTTCTATCCTTATTGCCATTAAACAGGATAAGCCATATGAAATGCCTACCACAGCACCATACACCTTAGCACCACCACCAGCATCCTCACGTGTCACCAAAGTCATCTCCACCTTCATTCCTCTAGGGCACTTGGAGGCAACTGAAGAGTAGAGGGAAAGGACCAGGCCAGGAGCTGGAGATCTGGGTTTTAGCCTCAACCTGGTCTCCAATTCAATGTGAGGCCTCTGGCAAGTTCCTTCCCCTCTCTGGTCCAGATCAGAAACTTGCAGGTGCTTCAGAATCCCTCAGGGAATGTGGGCAAGATGCAGATTCCTGGGCTTTATCCTAGACCTGAGGAACCACAGAATATACACCTTAACAGGCTCCCGAAGGAGTTCTGTGTATAGCCAGGTTGGGGACCCACTGGGCTTTAGAGTCCATGATCTTATAACTAAGTGTGTAAGTTAGTTAACACAAGAAAATGTCTGGAATACAGACTTGCACACAGTAAGACTCCATAATGTTAATAAAAATACATTTAATAAAATATATTTATATAATTGTCTTTTTTTAATTTTTATTTTAATAGAGGTGCGTTTTCACTATGTTTCCCAGGCTGGTCTTGAACTCCTGAGCTCAAGCAATGCTCCTACGTTGGCCTCCTAAAATGCTGAGATTATAGGAATGAGCCACTGCACACAGCCGATGATAATTATATATGGTAATTTTATAGCATTCCTTGAATATGCACAACACTTTTATAGTTTTCCTAGCACTTTTCATCCATCAGAGATAGAGACAGAGAAAGGATTGTTACACCATTTTACAGACTAGAAAACTGAGGCAGAGAAAGGGCAAGGGACCTGCCCAGCATCTCACTGCACATGGTTCATTGGCTCCTAGCCAGAGCCATTGGCACAGACTCATGAGGTGCCCCACCTCGGGGCCTTATCCTCTCATCCCATGTGATTTTTGACTCCCAGCCCCCAATGTAATTGTCCTACCACTCCAGGTTTATGAAAACTCTGAGCACACATGACTTCTCCATGACTCCGGAGAATAGGACAACCTCAACCAGTTAATTTCCTTCCAGCCACAAGACCCCTCTCACTGGCAGTGCAGGGAGTTCCCAGAGCCCTAACGCTACACACTACCATCTGATCTAAAATAGTTGTTTTATTCTAACTAATCTGAGTTCAACCTGATCACTAGCTATGGTGACCTTTAGCAAGCCTTATATGTGCGGAGCCTCAGTTTCCTCTATAAGATTCTTAATTCCCACTCTGCTATGTTATTGCTCAGATCAGCTCTCACACAGGCAAAGGCCTGAAACCTATACTAGTGCACATTAACTCTCTGGCTAGAGTGTGAGCTCCTGGAAGGCAGGAACCCTGTTTCCTCCACCCATGCACCCACACCTACAGCATGTAATATGTGCTCAATAAATATATGCTGAATGCATGATGAAAGGAAATGATATGGCCAAAGCAGCTCTTTCCTAGTCCTAACTGACCGTGGTATTTCATGAGTCATTTCCCAGGTCGAGGGGTAGGGACTCTGAGCAGGGATGATCAGGGCCAGAGGAATGGTTTCTGGGTCCTGGGAAATTGCCCTCCCATCTGCACATAGTGGACCACCTGCCATGGCTGTGATGAAGGCCACACTGGGAGGGTGGTGTTCTGGGAGTCCTGAATGTAATCCTGTTGACTCATAAACATAAATAATGCACTAGTATGTTCTCTCCTCACCACCCTGTCACACTAAGAATAGCACCGGCTACTCTTTCAGGGATTCCAAGGGGAGGAGGGCAGGACAGCAAGATAGGGACAAGCAGGGAAAGACGTCACTGGGCTATGGACCATCAAGCAGTCCTTCTCCAAACCCATAAAGCAGAGGAGCCTGGAGGGCAGAGCTGAAAGGGCCCTTGGAGGCCAACTGTCAGAAGCTCTCAAGGGGTGAGCAGACGGCACCCGCCCCTCCACCAGCCTGTTTTATCTTTTCCTCCTCCTTTCTGACGCCCATCCTAATAAAGCCTGTGCCTCTAATTTACCCCTCCACACTCCTCCTCCTCCTTGTTCATGGGATGAATAAATATACAGTGGGTGGGTGCCCTCTTATGTGTTTATATGTAAAGCTTTAGAGAAGGAAAAATATGCTATAGATTTTCATTTATCTTAAGTTTAAAAATAGCTGACCTAGAACAGTGTTTCTCATAATTTAAAGTACACAGAAATTACTCAGGAATGTTGTCAAAATGCAGATTGCAATTCGGGAAGTCTGGAATGCGGCCTGGGATTCTGCATTTCTAACAAGTTTCTGGGTGATGCTGATACTGCATCCATGGGCCATACACCAAGTGCAGAAAAATTAGAGTATTTACCTGTAATAGAGATGGGGAAACTGATGCCCAGGGAGAAAAAGGGGTGTGCCCTAGAGCACACAGCAGAGCTGGGCTCAGGATGCAAGCCTCCTGCCTGCCATCCCAGGGCTTTGGCTCCAGGGTTGGCAGGGGGTTGGTGCCTGGAATGGAACAGGGGACAGGCAGCCATTACAGGCAGTGGAAGTAGGTCTGGGGCGGCCTTCATTCAGACACAAGCTGACCCTCCTTTGTCCACAGACTCCCACAGGGAATAAAAGGAAATAAGAACTCACCTGAACAGGGGCACTCAGCTTGAGTGACCGCAGCCTCCTGCCCAGGAACACACTCTCACCAGCTTGCATCTGAGGCCTGCTGGGCCTCCATAACCCTCCTTGAAAAGAGGAGGGAGAGATGGCCCCAGACTCTGCATTTAGCCACCTTAAGAACTGGCTGGTGGGGGCATGAATGGGGTCTGTCGATAGCATTATCAGGGTGGACATCCAAGGGAAAGAGGAAAGGAAAGGAGGAAAGACCCGCCTCCCAGATCAGCACCAGCATGCTCCTCTTTCCTATGATCCGCCTCAAGCCCCTTCGCAGGCTCCAGGCCCTGTACCACCAGACCCACTGCCACGATCCCCACGCTGCAGCTCCCGCCGTGGTGCTTCACCTCCCAGCCCACCAGGCTCCAGCCATGCTGACCCTCTTCCTAGTGCTCGGCCAGCCCAGCACTTTCTCCCCTCAGGGCCTCTGCACTGGCTGCTCCTTTTCCTAGGGCTCTTTCTTCCCTTGCGCCCTTGGCTGCACCTTTCTGACCACACTTCTCATCCTTCAGGTCTGTTCACAGGTCCCAAGGCCCTCAGAGGTCACATTCTCCTGCCACAACACTCTCTGCCTCTCCCCTAAACACTCATCAGCTTTGTAATTCCATAAGGATTTGTTTTCACGTCAGTCTGCCTGTCCCCGCAGGGCAGGGACCTTGGCTATGTCCATGCCCCTGTGCCTCGGCCATAGCTGGGCCTGAATAAACATTTGTTGACTAAGTAAAAGAGCAAATGCATGAAACACTGCTCACATCACGACTGCAAAGCCTCCTGCCTCCATGCTCCCATGTGACCTCACTCACCCGGAGTTGTACAGGATTGGGATTTGCACAATTATCTGGGTACCGGCCTCTGCTCTTCTGCACCCTAGCTGAGTGGCCACTGCAGGTCACATCACCTCTCTGAGTGGGGTCTCCTGCAGTGTCTGTCAGGTCTAAATGAGAAAAGAAATCTGGGAAAGAACTTTGATTGACAGCATTACTCTGTCAATGTTTGAGGCCCAGAGAGGGAAAGGGCTCATTCAAGGCCACACAGCCAGTGTATGGGGATGCCAGACGCCCCTGGCACAGCTTAAAGTCCACAGCTGAGCTTCAGGCCCACCCAAGCTCAGTAAGAGCACCATCTGCCTGGAGGCTGGGCAGGGATGGAGGAGGGAGAGGAGAGGGTGGATGGGAGCATCCAGCCTCAGGCCCAGAGCCAGGGTGTGGTGGGCGGGGCCCCCAGCAGGAGACCTGAGTGGGGCCTGGCAGCCGGGCACAGGGGAGCCAACTGGCTCGGGTTGGGTGGTGGCATGCTTGTTCTCCGTGCGCGTGACAGTCTATTTTTTAATCAGTACTCTCCCCATCCCCCAACTCCATGTGCCCTCCCAAAGGGCCCCATATTGGGAATAATGTCCTGGCTGAGGAGGCCAGGGCCACCTTAGGGATCCATGGGAGGGTCCCCAACATCTCATCTTCCTATGGAGCCCACAAGAACTAAGTGGCCCAGAAGGCAGAACAGGAGGGATGAAGAGTGTCCTCTGCCTGTGTGACCCTGGGCTGGTCCCTAAACACTCTGACCTCAGTTTCCCCTACCTGTACAATGGTGGCAGTGTGCCAGACTGCATGGGAGTTTATTACAACTCAAGCACTTAGGAGCCACTCAAGTTCCAAGGCACTAACAACGCCCACTCATCAGGCCATGGCAGAGCCTTCCACGCCCACAGTGACTGCAGGGCACCCTTGATCCTCTCTGACCTACTGCCAGGGGACTAGAAAGGTTGAGCTGGTTCAAGGGCCAATCTCAGAGCCCTGGACCCTAGACCCAGTGAGGCTCTTCCTTCCAGGACCTAAGCTTCAGGGATGATGAGGATCAAAGATGAATGCTGTCTGTTCTGGGATAGGTGGCTTGCTTTTTCTGAGCCCCTGGCACTCCATCTAGTGTGGGAGAGACCATGTTGTGAAGAAGTTAAGCACACAGTTTTTGGGGCCAGACTGCATGTGTTTGAATCTAGCCACTTACCAGGTGTGTGACCTTGGAAGCTCACTTAACCAACTTCTCTGTGCCTCAGTTTCCCATCTGCAAAATGCTAATAACAGTACTCACCTCATGGAGTTGTTGATGTGTAAAGAACTTAAAGCACCCATGGTACATAGTAAATAACAGTAAACAATCATTTTTCAAGAACTGTGGCTTTTATCTTTCAAGCACTCTTAGACTCTAAGAGATTTTATTCTGGAGGATTACATGCAAGGGTCTCAGGTTAGCCCACTCTCCTGTCCCAGGGGCTCATCCAGCCTGCCCCTTCCTTGACCCTTGACACCATGGTGTCAGCCCCTCCTGCTAGCCCCACGTTTTTGGTGACAAGCCAGTAAGGAGCTTTGTCACACCCATGATCCCCTCAGATCCTTACTAGCCCATATCTCAGCAGTCAGAAGTGAAGCCTGAGGCCCAGAAGAAGCAAATGATTTGCCCAAGACCACCAGCCAGTCAGCTAAGCATCCATTCCTGAAGCTCAGTCCAGGCATTTTCCGCTGTGCTTGTGCCTATTCTCCCACCATCAGAACCTGTTCCTAGGCTGGGCATGGTGACTCACGCCTGTAAGGCTGAGGCAGATGGATCACTTGAGCCCAGGAGTTCAAGACCAGCCTGGGCAACATAGCAAGACACTGTCTCTACTAAAAATACAAAAATTAGCTGGGCACGGTGGCACATCTCTGTAGTTCCAGCTACTTAGGAGGTGGGAGGATCACTTGAGCCCAGGAGGTTGAGGCGGCAGTGAGCCATAATCATGCCACTGCACCCTAGCCTGGGCGGCCGAGTCAGACTCTGTCTCAAACAAACAACCCAACCAACCAAACAAAAAAACCTGTTCCTGGCCAAACATCAAAAAGTAACTTATACTGAGATACAATTAGTCTTGAGCGAGAGCCCATCTCCTTAAGAACTTGCTATTTCTATTTTTTTGGTGGAGTCTCACTCTGTCTCCCAGGCTGGAGTGCAATGGCGCGATCTCGGCTCACTGCAACCTCTGCCTCCTGGGTTCAGGCGAGTCTCCTGCCTCAGCCTCCTGAGGAGCTGAGATTACAGGCATGCGCCACCACACCCAGCTAATTTTGTATTTTTAGTAGAGGCAGGTTTCACCATATTGGCCAGGCTGGTCTCAAACTCCTGACCTCAGGTGATCCACCTGCCTTGGCCTCCCAAAGTGCTGGGATTACAGGCGTGAGCCACCGCACCTGACCGCTATTTTAACAGAGATCAAAATATGACAATACCTAAGTGATAGCTCCTTTTTTTATTTTATTTTTTTTAGCATTTATCATCATCTCATTTAATTTTCAGAACAACAGTATACAACAGGGTCTATTATTGTTTCTATTTTATAGATGAGGAAACAAAAACCCAGAGAGGTTACATAACATAGTTAAGATCTCCCAGCTAGCCAGAAAGGGAACCCAGAGGTCCAACCACAGAATCTGTGTATTAGCCACACATGAGGCATGCCTCCAAGAATTCAGGAGTAGACTGAATTTTGTTCCACCCGCAGCAACCCTGGAAGGCTGGACAGGGTAGGGTAGGGCAGGGTCTGCACAGTACTATACGACCCTGCCTCACCGAGTGGAAAAGCTGAAGCTAGGCTGGTGGAATTTCAGGCAGCAGCAGCCAGTTGGTAGATTTCATTCCAAACAGACAGCTTGTGTAAGCCTTTGGAATTACAGGGCCTGGAGGCTGCTTCCATGTTGACTCCTCCTCTGGCCACACTGTGTAGCAATTGAGCCCCAATATCCAGGGACAGTTCACAAAAGACTCTGACCCCCCCACACACACACACACGCGTGCACGCGTGTGCATGCGCACAGACACAGAAACACACACACACACGCCTAACTTAGCAGAGCCACTTTGCAGGCAGGCCCAGCCGCCCCTCTGACCAGATCTCAGGTGGAGCTCCTTTGGATCTGCAGTCTGAAGCCCCTGGGGATGCAACCAACGCCCACCCTCCAGTCCCTGCCCCTGGTCCCAGCCCCTAGCCCCAGACCATGACCATCTTCTGGGAAACCTTTCCTCCCAACCAAATCCTCCCCCACCTCCGCTTCCCCATTCTTCCAGACTCCAGTTGCAGATACACCTCCCCCAGAAAGCCTTGAGCATTGCTTCAAATAAGATTCAGGTCTCTGTTCCGAAGTCACCTCTGAGAGAGGACTTTCCTAATCACCAACCCCCGGTAGCCCCCTAACTGCTCTCCATCTTAACAGCATGACTTATTTTTTTATGGCACTTTTACCTATCTGAAATTATCTTGATGATTTATTTGTTTCCTTTTTTCTTTTCTATCTCCCCAATTAAAATGCAAGTGCCTTGAGGGCAGGGGCCTGTCTGTCTTCTTCACTACTGCAACCCCAGTGTCTAAGCACCCATCCCATCCCGTTGCTAGCCAGGGACAGTGAGGCCCATAGAGAGAAAGGGATTTACCCAAGGTCACACAGTAAGTGAGTAGGTAGCAGAGGTTGGCCTAGCACCACAGCCTAGGGCACTTGGCCTGTCTCCACCCTTCCCCAGTTGACCCTCAGCGGATCTATCCTGCTGCTGTCTCTTCACTACAATGGGGACCAGAGCCCGCAGGGCCTCACCAGTAGCACCCCCTGTACTTCCCCGGGCCCACGGTGCCCTGATCTGGGCAGCCCTGCCTGCTTCCCCTCAGTCCCTCCCTTCCTGGCACCAGCAGCTCTGATGAGCTCATGTCTAGAAGGCTGGGAGCTGCCTTGAAGGAAAAGGTGCCTCCCAGGCCAGGCAGGGGGCCTGGAGGTGTGCTCAGCCTTGTGGGAGGGCAGCCCTGGCAGGTGGAAGGAGTGTGCTGACCCCTGCCCTGCCCACCTCCCAGAGCTGTGATGTAGGCTGAGGAAGACACATGTCAACCCTGGAAATGGGCTGTGACTAGGGGTGGAGAGAAGATGGAAGAAGGTTCCTCCCATGCTTCTCCTCTCCCTCCAGGTGCTCCATGGACACTCATGTCCCCATCCACCTATTAAGGATGTGCTCTTTCCCACGGAGAGGGAGCTCTGTTGCCTTCTTCCCACAGAATCACTCTGTGCAAACCTCTTCCCCTCCTTGGCCCCAGTCTCCCCAATTCTAAAATTGGAGATTGGATAAAATGCCATGGAAGAACCTAGGGATGCACCAGGAACCAGGCGCCTGAATGCCACAGGTTTGATTTGGTTGGTTTTTTTCCTACCTTAAGGGATGGGGAGTAGATAAGGGCAACAGCTGACTAGGGAGGGAAGGAGTTAAAGGCCTTATTTAGCCATGTAAATGCTGGTTCCAACCACAGCTTAATTTAGGTGTCAGTTGTGGGGTTGAGGGGAGCTGGCCCATGGCTTGCAAAGAGGGGGCAGGCCTGGAAAGTGGGGGCTGCAAGCCAGAGTGGTAAACAACATTCCTGGGGGAAGTTTGAATATCAAGCTAGAGTGATCCTAGTCCATCCCCTTCGTACTGATGGAAAAACTGAGGACCAGAGGTGGGGAGGAACCAGACCAAGATCTCCTAAGGAGACAGAGGAAGGGGATGCCCCACCCAGGAAACAGGGTTTTTCAACTCCCCGGAGGGGTTTTCAACTCCCCTGAGGGATCTCATCTACCTGCCTGAGACAATATGGCAAGTAGTGGGGGAGTACATCAGTTCCAGCTTGTGGCTGTGCCCCCCAACATGGAATGGGCCAGGCCTGGGCTTGGTGACAAGGCAGGCTGGCACCAGTAAGGCTTCCAACCCCTTGCCCCAGTGTACCCTAGAACCTCATCAGCATCCAGTTTCACTTCCACTTTCTAATGGACAGGGGGTAGGCCACCCTCTGACTAGCCCTACAGCTACCACCAGCACTGCTGTCCACAATGCAATTTCCCCCTCAGGGGCCACCGCGCCAACCCTCTCACTGGAGGCCAAGAGAGCAAGGGTCTTGCTCCAAGATCACATAACAAGTTGGTTTATTCCAGTGCCACCTGCCATTCAGGACAGGGTGGGGGATGGGGGATGGGGCACATGCTGCTTCCCACTCAGCTCTTGTCCCTTCCAGACAACCTGGACCCCATGGACGGAGTTCCCTGGCACCTTCCGGAATACGCCCATAACTTGGGGTAATGGGGGCAGGAAAGGAGACCTTTTCCTGAGTCCTCAAAGAGGTCTTGCCAGGGCTCTGGACAGTGCCCCTGATTCCACAGCGCAGTGGTTAGAAAGGAGCCGGGCCCTCCACTCACTTCACCTCTGGGGCCTCTCTCTCACCTTGGCAAGGAGGGCAATTGCAAAGCTGTTGCGAGGCGGGCAGCGCAGGACAGTTTCCCCTCTCCCTGAAGGCGCTGGGGAAAGGCCTCGATTTCTCCAGGTAGGGCTTGGGCTGGGTGGTCCCCAGGGTGTGACTGCTCTGGCATCCTGTGTGCCCCACCGGCACAGCCAGACCCCAGAGCCCGGTCGCCCCGCCCGCAGGGAGGAGTGAGGAGGCCCAGCACTGGCCGTTCCCGCTGCCCCCACGGCGCCCATGTTGGTCAACCCTGGGCAGAGCCCAACCCGCCGTTATCCTGGGTCAAGTCGGTCCGACTTTTCCCAGAACGGGCTTGGGGACACAGACTCTGGGCTGTTGCCCACCTGTAAGCCTGGGGCTGCCTCGCCCTGATCCACTTGCGGGGAGGGGCGCAAGGGCTGGAGCCCCCACGCAGCCCGGGAGGGTAGCTTCCCGGCGTCAGGGCGTCCTCCCGCTCCTCAGCTGCTCGAAAGCCTCGATACCCCTCCAGCCCCCCACCTACAGATGGGGAAACTGAGGCCCAAAGTGTAGAAGCGACTTGGCCAAGGTCACCCCGCGTGCGAGGACTGGAGCCCAGATGTGCCACCTCCTCCTGGGCGGCGCCGGGAATAGCGCAGGTGGGAAGGGGCGAGGCTCGCGCGGTGCCCGCACCCCTGCCAGGCCAGCGCCCCTCACTCACCTCCAGCCGCTGCGCACGGTCCCCGAGCTCCCGGGCGCCGCCGCCTCGGCACACCTGGCCGCGTCCGTCAGCGCGCCCCGCCCTGAGGTCCCCGCCACCCCCGCCCCGCGCCAGGCCCAGGCTCCGCGCCCGACGCCCCCTCCTCGCCGCCGCCGCCGCCACCGCCTAGCGGGCTGCTCCGGGACCCCGGGCTGGGAGCCGGGAGCGCTGGGCGGGCGGGCGGGCGGGTGAGCCGTGCTCCTGCTGCCTGCTCCCCGGGGCCCTAGCGCCGCCCCTGCCGCCCCGCCCCGCCCCGCCCCGCCCAGCCCTGGGGGTGCGACTCCCTCCTCCACCCGCTCAGCCTCCCATCTCCAGGCGGGGCCACCTCTCTTTCCTCTCGCTGTGCCTCACTCTCTGCTGCCTGGTTGTCTGTCTCTCCGTTTCCTTATCATTTTCTGAATCTCTAGGTCGGTCGGTCTGTCCTAAAATCCTCCTGTCTCCTTCGGCTAGGAGGGAGACAGTTTCTTTGTGTCCCCTTTTCTTTTCTCTAACCCACCCACTACCCACTTTGAAATCTGCCTTTGTGATTCTGTCCCCATAACTGGTACCACCTCCCAGTTCCTCTTCCTGGGTCTCCTTTCAGACCTGGGTGCTCAGGCCCATCTTCCCTGCTATGTCTCAGCCCCAGGAACTAGAATAACTGTCTCTCTTGGTAGGACTTAGGCAAACGGGCACTGAGAAAGGTGACCGTGTCCCCACCCACCTGCTGCCATCCCCTGACTTCACCAGTGGGTCAGCAACAAGGCAGGGGTGCCGTATGGCAGCTCTGGGGCTCAGCTCCCCACCTTTCACTGAGCAAAATGCCATTCAGATTGAGCATGCGAAGCCCCATGGCAGTGGCCAGGTACATCAGAGTCACGTGGGATGCTGTTAAAAGTCCAGATACCCACATTCCAGCACCACTCCCATTGAGGGCACGAGCCGGTGGGCTTGGCACAGGACTGATGGCAAGTACCCTCCACAGCCCCAGCAATTTTGAAGCAGAACCACAATTGGAGAAATGCTGGTCTAGGTTTTCACCGAAGTTTCCCTGGGTTCCCCACTCCCTTGACCGGGGTGGTTCCACTTTCATCTGTCTTTTGCATCAAGAGTTCTGTGTTTAGATTTCTGCTAAAGGAAGTTAGGAATGTGCTAGCGTAAGCCCACCCCACACAAGGGCCTGTGAAACACAGACCTGCAGGTGGCCTGGGTTTGGGATGGTCCCTGTTCACACTGGGGAGACTCAGAATGCAGGAACCCTCCCTGGCAGTTCCCATTTCTCCTCCTGGCCTAATGGGCTTCAGAGAATTCCTGTGATCTTGTGGCTGCTCTGCTCTTATCATCTTGTACCCAGGGTAGAGGGCAGGTTGGGAGAGTGAGGGGTGGGGGTGGGATCCTGGGACCCCCACCAGGTTGGGGTATCGCTAACCCTGAGAGTGCCTGTTCTAGGGAAGTGGCTGCAGCCCAGCCTGTGGGAAACCAGGAAGCTGTGTGTGGGTGAGAGGAAAAGAGACAGAGAGGCTAGGACTGCTGTGTGGGTGGTATGAAAGAGAAAGAGATGTGGAAAAGAAAGGAGAGAAAGTGATTTGGTCTGTACGTAGGTGTGTGACAGTGGGTGTGCAAGAGTGGCTAGGTCTGTAGGAGAGAATGTGTGAAAGATTTCAAAGTGTAGGTGTGTAGCAAAAGGAAATGGAGAAAAGAACATGCTTTTCACCTGTATCTATGAGAGGGAATATGTGTGTTTGTGTGAGAAAGTGTGCCTAAGTCTGCTCATATGTTTTCAGATGCAACTGCAGCTCTGTAAGCAAATCTGAGACACGTGTTCGCATGTGGCAGCTGCGCATAGGTGAGGGGGCCTTCAGGAAGGTTTGTGCCAGTGTGTACCCCATGCATGGATGTGTGTCTGAGGGCCTCCATGTGTGTGCAGTTGTGTGAGTGCATATGTGTGATGGTTTGCATAAGAACATGGCATCTATAATACATCATGTGTAGATACATGTGTGTTTATGGATGGATGTAAAAGCATGTATGTGTGAGTGCATGGTGAGGTATATGTGAACCTGTGAGCAGTGCTCCTCACCATCACCCTCCTGTTACAATCACTGTGGAGCAGGGGAGTGGAGGGGGAGTAGGCAGCTTCCTGCCCAGGCTCCTGCTCCATCTGCCCTCTCTGTCACAGCCTGAGGAGCAGGAGCCTTGTTCTGGGCCCAGTGACCACTGTCAGCTGTTAACACGCACACAGGTTCCTCTGCCTGAACAAAACAGACACGTCCAGTGGCAGGACTCATCTGACAACACAGACCGACACCCCTCCCCACCCCAGAGGCTCAGAACAGTGTCCACCAGAGTTGGAAATGGCTCTAAATCTGCTACACACCTCCAGCCTCCAATAACAAGTGGCCACCAGCAAAGGCGGGGAGGGATCAGCGGTGAGTACCCAGGTTTCCCCCAGAGCATCCGAGTGGGAGGGAATATGGCTTGGCAAAATCTTCCAACAACTCCCAGAGCCTGAATAACCTTTTCCCAGCCCCAGGTGGGTGGAAGAACACAGCCTGCTGCCTCATCACCATGGAGACAGGCAGCAGAGAGGGTGGTTAAAAGCATGGGCCCAGACCTCCTGGGGTTCAAATCTCAGCTCCTCCACCCACAGGCTGTGAGACTTTGACAATTCACTTAAACTCCTTATGCCTTAGTTTCCTCATCTGTAAAACCGAGATAAGAAAAGTATGAACTTCACAGGATTGTTTATAGGATTAAATACTCCATATGGCGCATTTAGCACAGTGTCGGACAGCTGAACTGGGAGGCATAAGCCCTGGGTTCCAGCCCTAGCTTTGCCACCAACTTACTGTGTGAGTTTGGACAAGTCACTTGCCATCTCTGGCCCTCAGAGTCTCCATCTGCACAACAATCTCAAGAAACCCTACCAGTTATGACCAGCTGAGACTTTGGGGAGGGCAGCTATAGCATGGGGCTGTCTTGGTGAGCTGGGGGCCCTAGTGTTGGCTGAGGCCTGATCATGAGCTCTACACTACCCTTTCCTCCACAGATCTGTTTTCCCAAATTGGCAGCAGCTGATGGCATCTCTCTGTACCCTCTATCCCTCTAGCCTGCCCACAGGGCCCTGTGTTGCCCTGCTCAGCTGGTACTCAGACCTTGGAGAAATGGCACTGGTACCCACTGACCCCAAACAAAGGTATCTGCAGTGCCCAAAGCAGAAGATATAGTGGCTCATACTTAAACCTGCCTGTGAGCCCTCTAGAGAGGCAGGTACAATTGCGGAAGGATGGAAGTAATTGTCTGAAGATGCTTATAATCCTTCGGCGGTAATGGGAGGAAGCTTTAAAAGGAAGCCCTAATCCGCTAATAACCTGGCAGCCCCACAGCCTTCTTCCCTCCTGATCTCCAGGAAGAGAGAAGGAACTCTAGCCACTCCCTTTCCCAAGGGAGCAGAAAGGCAAGTGTGGGCTCTGACCCAAAACCACCGGATTTTGACTCTCCTGCAAGACCCAGCTTCCTTCCTGCCTCCATCTCCGAGAAGTCTTCCCTGCCCATTTCATCCTTCTGAAGTCTTTTCTGCCCCCTCTGTCCCTAGAAATATTCTAGAACAGAACTGAATGACAGACTGGCTGGACAGTAAAGAAAGGAATGAGGCCTGGTGCGGTGGCTCACGCCTATAATCCCAACACTTTGAGAGGCCGAGGCAGGCAGACCACCTGAGGTTAGGAGTTCGAGAACAGCCTGGCCAACATGGTGAAACCCCATCTCTACTAAAAATACAAAAATTAGCTGGGCATTGTGGCGGGCACCTATAATCCCAGCTACTTGGGAGGCTGAGGCAGGAGAATTGCTTGAACCCGGTAGGCGGAGGTCACAATGAGCCGTGATCATGCCACTGCACTCCAGCCTGGGCGACAGAGCAAGACACCATCTCAAAAGAAAAAAAAAAAAAAAAAAAGAAAGAAAGAAAGAAAGAAAAAGAAAGGAATGAACCATACTGTTCCAGGCAAGAACACAATCATAGTCTCAGCTCTGGCACTAGCTGTGTGACCTTGGGTAGGGGACTTAAATCTCTGAGCCTCAGTTGCCTCACCTGTAAAATGGGGAGAATAATACCTGCCTGCCTTGAGAGTACAATAACAAGAGTGAGATGCTATCAAATGAACTGGCTTGGTGTGACTTGCCAACAGAGTTCATTAAAGGTAGTGCCTTCTTCTGTCCTCTCCATCCATGGTCTCTTCCATTCCAGGATGTCCGCAGACAACACTTTACTCTTATAATTCCAGAAGAGAGTGGTGGCCAAGAGCACAAGCCCCGTATTCAAAAAACCATGACTGGATCATGGCTTAGCAGCTTTCTAGTCATGCATCTTGGATAAGTCACATATATTTCCTGAGCCTCTATCTTCTCATCTGTATAATGAAGATAATAAAAGTATGTCCCTCATGGGGATTGCTACGAGGTTAAATGAAATGAAAAGGGTAAAAAGCTCTTGGCACAGTGGGCTTAGCACATAAAGGCTTCTAACAAATAATAGCAGTCCTATTGTTGAGCTGATGATGGTCATTTCAATTAAGAATAAACATTTCTTACATACCTATCTAGATTACTCTAAAATTTCCAAAACACTGCCACAACTAAGATCATTGCAACCTCCTAACAGCTCTTTGAGGTAGATAAGACTCATATTTTTATTTTATTTTCACAGAGGAGGAAAGTAGAGCTCACCAAGGGGAAGGGATTTGCTAGGGCTTGGCTAGTCGGCAACATCTGGTCTAGAAAGTATCTATGTCTCCTGACCCCAGCCTGGGCCCGTGAGAGGGATGGGAGCAGGTCCTGGGAACTTCAGGCTGTAGGAGACTAAATTTGGGCTGACTCTGGTGTGAGAGCCCACCTCCAAGTTCAAGACTACAGTGCCTCCCTGGAGTCCTCCTTCCTCCTGCCCTAGAGGGATTAAAGGTCCTTTCTTGCTCCTGCCCAGCCCTCTGTGTGACCCCAGCCTGGTAGACAATGGTGGCCATGGGGGGTGATCAGAGCCTGGAGAGAATTATTTCAGCGAGCAGAGTGGGCGGGAAGGCTGGTGAGATGCCAGCCGGGCGTCAACGACGCCTGCAGAGAAATGAAGTGTTCCTTCAGTTTCCTGACGCACAAGCCCTCCCAGGACTGTGTCCCCCGCACGCCCTGCACCCCCGGGATCTACTGGCTGTGGCTCCTGCTTGAGCTGAGCATGGCCGTGCTCACGTCCTCCCCATCTGGACCCACTTCAGCGTTTCCATGGGCCGCCTGTGGAGGTGATTCAGCGTGGGCTTCCCCGTCCCCCCCTGCTCTGCAGACAGCAGCCGCTGCAGGAAAATTGTCATCATTCCTGCCCTTGCTTCCTTCCGTGCCGCGCACACTGTGCTCTCCCCACACGCTGTCATGGGATCTCACTGCAGCCTAGGTGGTGTTCCATCTGCCCTTGTCATCTCTAACAAATGAAAAACTGAAGCCTAGGCGAGGAATGTGGGCCTAGCTCAGCCGCTACTAACATGCTGAGTGACCTCTAGCTGTCTTTTCCCCACTCTGAGTCTCAATTTCCCCACCTATAAAATTGGGAGGTCGAATTCTATCAAAGGCTTCAGTCTCTACCTCCCAAGCTCCATGAGGTCAGCAACCACATCCGTTTTGTCCAGTGCTGCGTCCCCAGCACCCCCACGTAGCCAGCACTCAATACATTTAATGAGAGGGTTCTGCCCCATCGGTTGCTTGGGACACCACAGTGATTTGTTGCCGCTAATGATTAAAAGGCAGACGACAGTGGGAAATGGGCTTTTTTTTTTCAACCAAGCAAGATAATGTGGCTTTCTCTCACTGCCTTCTCACATGCCCTCTTTGGCAGAGAAAGGAGTGGGGTTAGATGTGGCACAGCTGGAACTGCACGTAGCTCACAGTCGCTCCTCTCTCTCCACAGCTGTTAATCTGGGCATGCCCATGGGACTGTGATGAATTACTGTGAATCGTGGAAAAATATGGTCAGGAGCCCTTGTACTAAGGACCTGGGGGGTCTCCAGTGACTCTGGTAGTCCAAGGGAAAAGGAACACAAGCTTACCTGGTTTCTGGGCCACTCTGGGCCCAGAGTCAGGACTGGGGCTGGCTGTCATCATCTGCTGGGCCTTCACTACATCCCAGTCCTGGCTGGCCCTGTCGTCGTGCTGGGACGACCCTTGTTCCTCTCTGGAGCAGCTGGATGGTTGGATGCCCAGGGCTTTGGGCAGATGCGGTGTCCCCTGGGTGACTCTGCAGGCAGAGTTGTCCCCACTCCTGCTGACCCCCTCATCCTCTTCCAGGTCGGTAGGCCCCGCCTCTCCCTGCAGGCCCTCCTCACCGCTGCTCTCCTCGGCTTCCAGAGCCAGACACCTGTAGCTTCCATCAGGGATCTGGAAGGAGCAGGGGGTAGGCCTCCCTTCGCTGGGCGCAAGGGGCGGAGGTGGAAGGTGAGGACCCAGCATGGTGCTGTTCCTCCTCAGCGATGCAGGGAAGCAGGCTCCTGGGCCTGGGCCAGGGCCTGGGCTGGGGCCACCTGTGTGAGCCCTGGTCTCTGCTCCTTGCACAGCCTCCTCTGACTCTCTGAAGTTTTGCCTTCCTTCGCTGATTCACAGAATTGGGGTGAGGTCTGGCTGAGGCGAAAGATAATCCTTCCTGGGCTAGTGGAGTGGTGGACCTCCAATCCCTCTTCTTAACCTGTCTCTGGTGTGAGGCCACTTCGGGGCAATCTATCTGCATAGAGAAGAAAGAAACAGCACATGAGAAAGCTCACTGGGGGTTCCAGGCTGAATTTCTGAGGCCTGTTCCTCTTCAGGTGACCCTGAGAACTGGCCGGCATTTGGGGTGCAGGTTCCACACTTCCATAGGGAAGTGTTTCGAAAGCTCCAGTCATTTAACATCCTGGATTTTCACCACATCCTCATGCTACCTGAAACTTTATTTAATATTTTTCCATTAATCAACTTGAAATCACTTACTTCTATTACTTTAGAATTATCTTAAGCAATATTTGCAGAGAAACCGCAAGTATATTGTGCTCAGTCCTTTTCCCCCTAATTCACATTAAATAAATATCTAGTTATTTAACAACACGTATCTAGACACCACCTAGAAAGAATTCGCTCATATCCCAGCAAATGTACCTACACCACAGGAATCACAGGAGTGGTGTGACCTAAGATGCAAACTGGGGATAGGAGCCCTTGGAGGAGGTTGTGCAACAAGAAACACTGTGCAGGCCGGGGGTGGTGGCTCATGCCTGTAATCCTAGCACTTTGGGAGGCCGAGGCGGGTGGATCACCTGAGGTCAAGAGTTCAAGACCAGCCTGGCCAACATGGTGAAACCCTGTCTCTACTAAAAATACAAAAATTAGCTGAGCATAGTGGTAGGCACCTGTAATCCCAGCTACTTGGGAGGCTGAGGCAGGAGAATCTCTTGAACCCAGGAGGTGGAGGTTGCAGTGAACTGAGATCGCCCCATTGCACTCTAGCCTGGGCAACAGAGCAGAAACTCTGCAAAAAAAAAAAAAAAAAAAAGATGGTGCAGTGGTGTGCTTTCAGTTTCTGTGCCCAGGCTTTCAGTTAGAATCCTAGCTCTGCCATTTGTGTGACAATCAGCAAGCCAACCACAGGACCTCTCTAAACCTCTACTTCCCCATCTGTAAAATGGGTATTGTAATATTTCTAACTTCGCGTTGCATCGAGAATTACATGAGAAAATGCATGCAGAGGACTTAGCACAGTTTCTAAGCCATAACTTAATACATGTTGGCTGTTCTTTCATTCCACAAAAATTTCTTACGATTCTATTATTTTTCAGACATCATAGAAAGTACTGGGGATATAGCAGAGGGATGAAGAAGCCTTAAAATGTGGTGAGGAGAGCTGTGAATGATAGCAGGAACAACAATAATCATTGTATGATTATTTATATAAATGTTAAGAATGATGATAATCCAGGCAAGAGGGAATGGAGGCTTTCTGTAAGGGGTGGTGAGGAGGGGGTAGATGGGAGAGATACTTGGGTGGAAGAACTGGCTGGGCTTGGAGGCAGATGGAGAGTGGGTGTGGAGAAGAGGGAGGAGCCTAGGATGCAGCCCAGGTTCCTAGCTCTGGTGACAGCGATTTTGTTAATAGAGATCGGGAATAAATGAGAAGGAGCAGCTGTTTAGTGGAGCAGGGAGATGAGTTAGGTTTTGGATTTCCAGGGGAGATGAGCAGTGGGCAGTTCCACATAGGGGTCTAGAGAACAGGGGAGAATTCCAGGCTGGGGACAAATATGTAGAAATCATTTGTGGAGGCAAAGGGTGGAGGTGGGTGAGATGCCCAGGATGGGCAGGTAGTGCGTAAGACAGAGCAGATGGCCAATTACACTTAGGAGGAAACCCTAGAATCAAGGGATCTTGCTTAAAGACTGGATTCCGCTGCTACTTAGCTGTGTGAACTCAGGCAAGTGTGAACTCTCTTACTCTCACTTATCCTACTGCAAAATGGGGAGCAGTGAGAATCCTGAAAATTGTGAGAGTCTGTGGACATGAGTGACCTGAGGACCTGGACTGACCTCAGCTGCTGTGGTCATGCCTCCGCCCCCAAGCAGGGGTCAGGCACCTCCCACCACAGCAGGCTGGGTCAAGGTGTTGGTTTCTGGCTGGGACTGTGCCAGGAGAGTCTGGCAGGCAGGCAGAGAGATAAGCGCATTACCAAGCCCCAGGGCAAATCAGAGCCAACCAGGGGAAAGGCAAACAACCATCTGGATCAGAAAGATAATCAGGCACCTGTTATAGCAGCCTCAGTGGCAGGGAAATGAGGAGAAAGAAGTCCACCTTCTGCCCCCGGGGGAAGAACAGAAGCACCTCTTCTATCTTGGGTCATTCACTTAGGTTATTGCCGTAATTTCTCACATCAACCCTATGAGAGAATTACCTTATTATTATCCCATTTCAGAGGTGAGGAAATTGAGGCTCAGATAGGTGAAGTGACTTCTTCCCTAAGGCACACGGCTAATAAGTGGCCAGGCTGGGATTCTAACCTAGCTCTGACACCTTGACTATGATGGTGGATTCAGAGACATGGAGGAGAGGCTCCAGGCCCTCATTCATCTCCAGGTGCTTTCTCACTCACCAGCTGCTGCCAGATTTCTGCCATTTGAGTTTCAAAGAATCTTAGAATCTCACAAAGGCCAGCAGCACTCAGAAGAGACAGGACTGTGAACTGGGGCAGGTGCTTTTCGCACTCTGTAGTCAGATTCCCGGAGGACACCACGGTGAGACTGAACCAGATGATGCTGGAGGATCCATCCAACTCTGGCATTGCAGGATCCCCTGATTCTAAGCACTTGGATACCCACCTCCGTCATCCCCCCACCGTAGAGCCAGATGGCCGGAGGCAGAAGGAGTGGGCGTGGGGGGGGGGCAGGGCTCCTCTGACTCCCCGCAGGGGCCTCGCCTCACTCTATCCCTGCTTCTGTTTTGATGTATTTGACGGTGGCCACGGTTTCCAGGAAAGAAGAGAGAGGCGGAAAAGTTAACTTTCCGCCACCCACACAAATATTTTTGGCCGGCGTTGTCTTCACACTGCCAAGCCAGGAGGGAGGAGTTGGCAGGAGCACTCCAATTCAAGGTTCCCTCCCAAGGAGGAAGGAGGACTCCCAACCCAGTCGGGGAGCTTGGGCAGGCCCTATGCAAGCCTGAGCCCCGCAGCACCCACCTCTGTGCAGGAGCTGTGGAGGTCGTGACCCGAAACAATAATCGCGGCTGCCACTAACTGAGCACCTGCTAGGTGCTGAACCCAGCCCTTTACCTGACACTCCTGCTGTGTGAATGCAGTCTATAGAGGAGGATACTGAGGCACGGAGAGGTAAGTACTGTGTTCAGAGTCACACGGGTGGGGAATGGCAAAGCAGGATGTGAAAGGAGGCAGCCGAGGTCTGTGCTTGTACTCGCTGCTCTCAGCAGCTGCAGACTCCAGGGACCCCCACAGCTCCTGGGGTTGCTGGACTCAGCCATAGCTCAGATGGCCAACCCATCCATGAGGGTGGATCTCCTCTGTGGGTAGGAGAGCACCTGCTGCAGACTCCACAGACATGGGAGGGAGTCCTACCAACTTCTAATTCCATTTCCCACAGATTCATGACCCTCATCTGGACACAAGCTCTAAAATACTTGAGCCATGGCAGAAAGCGCTGATAGTGCCCACAGAACACGCTGTCCTCATGTCAGAGAGGAGAACTTTGAACCCAGAGGGGAAGGATTTACCTGCAGTTGTATGGCAAGCCAGAGGTAGGCGCTGCACTGGAACCCAGGTACCCAGACCCTTCAACTCGAGCTCCTCACATAAGCCCTGCTCCCTCTGAGGGGTCAGCCTCCCCTTCTCCCTCCCCTTCACCTCTGCATGAGTCCAAGCAGGGGCCCCCAGGACCAGAGGACCGGCTGAGCATCAGGTGCTCCACAGTCTGAGGGCCGGCCAAGACACCCCAGGGCTCCAACTGTTGGCTTCTGCAATGGCCTTGGGACCCTGGCATCCCTTCTGCTGCTGTGTGTGTGGTGGGGGAAGGGCACTGGCTTTGGCATCAGGTCTGGGTTGGAATTCTCACCCAGTGGCTGCCTGACCCTGGACATGTCTCTTATCTTTCTGAGCTTCACTTTTACTGCCAGCAAAACAAGGCTTAAAACATGATCTACTTCCCAGGGTGGTTGTAGGGATTAATAGAGAAAATATAGGCTTATTCCTTCACCCAGTGGGGAATGAGGAAGCACTGCTGTGTGCTGCTCACCTGCTGGGCTCTACAGATGCTTGGTGAGCCGGGCATTCGGGGCCCCAAGTGCTTGGTGTGCACAGACTGCAATGATTATAAGGCACAGTCCAGCCTCCTTCTGATTCCCCATCATCTGCAGGGTCCCCATGGGTCAAAAGAGCCTCACTTGTAAGCTGTAGAAGAGGGGAAAGGGAGTGAGGGGTGCTGAGCATCAGGGCTTAAGTAGGTGCATTGTAGAAGTCAGGGCATGGGGTCCTTGTTTCGACTCTTCCATTGCGTCACTGAGTCATGCTGGGGAAATCACAAGATCTAATTTTATAGGTGGAAGGCTATAGGGCGGAGAAGGGAGAAGCAGCCCAGGAAGACTAGACCCTCATTCCTCCAAAGGCCCTACTGCCCATGGCTCCCTACCTGACCTCCCCACCTGCTGTCTCTTCCTGTTTCCATCCTATACAAAGTCTGATCCATTGTCCTAGAGTGTGGCTCTGAATGTGTTGCTCACCTGCTCAAGAGCATTCCATGGCTCCCCATTGCTCACAGATAAAGCAACTCTGCAAATGCAGACTCAAAGCCAAATCTTATGATTCTTGGCTGAGGGGAATGAGGAAAGGCTTCCTGGGGTAAAGATCATCCATCAAGGCCCAGTGAAGGCAAGAAGGCAGGACCATTGGGGATGACTCTGAAGAACCAGGCGGGCTTGGATAGGCTGAGGTTACAGCATGTATGGAAGGGCTGAGAAGATGGCCAGTTTGTGACAGCCTTTGGTTGCCTAGGCTCTCTCCTGCTGGCTGGAGAGACAAAGTAGTGGGGTGGGCAGCCCTACAGGGTTGGGGGAAACGACTGCAAGGCCCAGCTCTGTGGGTTTGGGTTGGAGGCAACATGGCCAGACCAGAAGGCATGGGACTGAAAAAAGGGCTGGCAGGCAGAGGTCCCAGCAAGAGGAGAATTTTGGAGCAATTTCCTCAGCAGCTGGCACAGGGCCAGGCACATAAAGCAACAGGCCAGGACCAGTGGCTCATGCCTGTAATCTCAGCGCTTTGGGAGGCCAAAGTGAGATGATCACCTGAGCCCAGGAGTTTGAGACCAGCCTGAGCAATATAGTGAGATCCCTGTCTCTACAAAAAATTAAATATTAGCCAGGCATTGTGGCACACACCTGTACTCCCAGCTACTTGAAACGCTGAGCTGGAGGAGTGCTTGAGCCCAGGAGGTCAAGGCTGCAGTGATCCATGATTGTGCCACTGCACTCCAGCCTGGGTGACAGAGTGAGACCCTGTCTCAGAAAAAAAAAAAAAAAAGAAAAGAAAAGAAGAACAAAACACAAAACCAGTAACAATGATAATAGCTGATGTATATGGAGTGTTTACTCTGTCAGGTGCTATTCAGACACTTCATTTACAGCAACTCATTTGATCCTCATCACACCCTATAAGGAAGGTGCTATTATTATCCCCATTGTGCAGATAAGGAAATGGAGCTTCGATGACTTGCCAAGCTCACACAGCTAGTGAGTGATTGAGTCAAGGTTCACGTCCTGATGGTGTAGCTCTAAATGTCACTCTTATCCATAAGGCTGTACTATCTCAATGGTATAAGTAGTTGCTGGGTGAAAGAATGAAAGGATGAATGAATGAAAGAGAGGAATGGGAAATGGAAGGATGGGAGGGAGAAAGGAGCTTCTCTCTGATGTCTGGTACATTGCCTGGCATATTGTAGATGCGTAATATATATCAAATGAAACAATATATGTGGGGTGGCCAGGTGATTAACTGTAGGTGTAATCTAGGAGCAAAACAGAGGCATCCTGAGGAAAAAGGTGACTCTGAACGGGTTCAGATGGCTCAGGTGCACCTGCCCACCAGACTCCTGTCTGGAAGCACCCTCAGCACCAGTCTAGGGTAGGGGAACTGTCTGGCCTGTCCAGAGCTAAGTTCTCCCTGACAACAGGAAGAAAACTTTTGTTGTCCTTGCGAACCTGACCTATGTTCCTGCCTTAGTGTTTCTCTCCCAAAGAGGGGACGAGATCCAAGGTTGGAGGTTTGTTCCTCATGACTCCAAAGGCGGGGAATCCCAAGCCCTTCCAACCTCCAGAGCTAGTAAGCATGAGAAACCCCAGCATTTTCCATTACCTTGCTCTGCATTGTTGGAAGAATCACTTTCTTTTACCAGGCCTCAGTTTCTCCAGCTGAGAAAGGCCTTGGGCAAAGTGGTTAGTGGGAGCGGTAGCAGCAAGGTTGCTGCTACACCTGAATTCTCCTTGGCCTTGCCCATTTCCAGTGTTTTCCAGTTGGGGCAGTCAGTCCCAGAGGGATGTCCACCATGATCCCATGGTCCCGATCTCTTCTTCTAGTCCTTCAGGACAGACTGACCAATTTCGGCATCCTTCCTCCCTTCCTCAGCGGCCATCAGTATCAACCATCCCAGCCGCCCAGCCTACTCTGACCTCTTCTCCTTCCTCCCTAGTCCTCTCCTGCCCTCCATTTCTGCCCACCTCCTGGGGCAGAAGGGACCAGTGTTGGATGGGCATGAGGTGGAGCTGGGGGGAGCCCCAGGAGCCATAGGAAACCAGCCCTTGGCACGAGGTAGTGGTGAGAGGTTGGGAAGAACTTCCAGCTGGGCACACTGGGTGGTCTCAGGAGAGATAAGGCTTCAGTTCAGCCTCAGAATAGTGGGTAACTTCAGATGAGTCCCTGCATCTTACTGAATTTCAGGTGCCCTCCTGGTAGAATGGAGACTCAGTCATTCATTTACTCATTTGTTCACTCAACGCATATTCACAGAACGCCTGCTAAGTGCCATCACTATTTTAAGTGCTGGCAGTACACAGTGAACAAAAGAGAAAGAAACTCTGCCCACGTGAAGCTCACATGTTAGCTGGGGTGGACAGATAAATAAATAAGAAAGTATGTCAGATGGTGTTAAATACGATGGAAAAATAAGCCAGAAAGGCGGCCTGGGAGTGCTACGTGTCATTAAGATAAAGAAACTGCTATGAACATAACAAACCTTAACAGATGCCATTCCATGTTTTGTATAGCATATGCATTTCAAGTTCACTATTATGTTAAATTCTCAAATGCAATTATAAAAAAAACATAAACCAACATTAGGTGACAAACTTAGAAACATAAGCCCTACAAACCCTTGGGAGACATATTTCTTATGCTAATATTCTGATTATTCAATTGTCACCATTTTAGAACCTTCCTATTCCATTCTGAATATGTCTACTATTTAGAAATGAGTATTTTTTGTAATCTTGCATATAAAAAATAAGATTTCATATGTTAGCATTCTTTTTTTGGAACATTCTTTTCCAAGTTCGTTATTGGTAGAGCATCTCCTCACTGTAAAACACATGATATGCAATGAGTTTGAGGACAATAATAATGATATCATATTGCTGTGAGGATTAAATAAGGTAACCTGTGTACATGCTCAATAGAAACAGCTGTTGTTATTATAATTATTGTTTTTGCGAAGTGGTGACTGAGGGCATTACAAGAGCTACCATGTATTGAATATTGAGCACGTGCTGGGCACTGTATCAATCTTGTTTCTTGTTTCTTCCTCACAATAACATAATGAGGCAGGCACCTACTGTTATCCCCCAGTTAACAGATTGAGGAAGCAGAGGCTCACAGAGGGTAAGTCTGCGCCCATGATCCCAGAGCAGGAAAATGACCACGCTGGAACCTGACAGGTGTCTGTGGCCTGGCGTGGTCACTGGAGGTTTTCTGAGGGTCTGGGGAGAGGCCATTTCACACAGCACAGAGTCCTTTGTTCTGGCTCTGGCTCTGCCATGCCTGTGACCGTGGCCACATGCCTCCATTCTTGGGCTTTGGTGACCGCCCCCCCCGCACAATGACAAGGCTGGGCCTGGGGTCTCAAAATGCTCTTCCAGCTTTAGACTGCCTGTGGAACCCAGCACCCAGGATGCTGGGGGACTCAAGCCTGTTCCAAGTGGACTCACTGAAGCCAGCCTGCTCACAGAATCAGCCAAGTCCCCAGTACGTCACATCTATTTCTGCCCTGCTGGGTTTATAAATACACGGGCCAGGGAACCAGCTTCAGAGGAACTGGGGAGACTGAAGTCATGGCTATAAATACGGGGCTGAGACTGGCTGGGGTCAGGCAGGGGTGTGGCAGGGCAGAGGCCACTCTGCACACAGCCCAGTCTCCCTTGGCCACACCAGAAAATGGGGGCTCAGATGGGGAGGGACTTGCCCATGGCCATGCAGTCAGCAGAGGGGGAGAGGGCTGGTACACAGGGCCCTGGCTATGAGACTGCTCCCCACTGCCGCCCCCTGCCACATTCACAGTGCCCCCTCACCCTGTCCCCCAGTTTAAACAAGAGACTGAGACTGATACTATGATTTCGGTTTCTATAATAAACTTATGCTGATAACATACTGCTTTTTATCTGTTGCATACATTGGGGCTCCCAAATATTGCATTGCAGAAAGGGTTCAAGGACTAAAAATTCAGAAAATGCCTAACCATCCAGGCACGATGGCTCACGCCGATAATCCCAGCATTTTGGGAGGGCGAGGCGGGTGGATCACCTGAGGTCAGGAGTTCGAGACCAGCCTGGCCAACATGGTGAAACCCCATTTCTACTAAAAATACAAAAATTAGCTGGGCGTGGCGGTGCATGCCTGTAATCCCAGCTACTCGGGAGGCTGAGGCAGGAGAATTGCTTGAACCCGGCAGGTGGAGGTTGCAGTGAGCTGAGATAGAGCCATTGCACTCCAGCCTGGGCGACAAGAGTGAAACTCCATCTCAAAAAATTAAAAAAAATTAAAAATAAAAGTAGAAAATGCTTAACCATGCCTACCAAATGGGATCCCTTCTTCTCCGTGCCAAGTGGCCCAGCTGTGTGCTGAAGCCAGCCACACTGTCTCCTCAGCCAGTGCACCCTTTCCCAGCTCTGCATTCAGGGACATTGTCAATGGCTTAAAATGGCCCACAGTGGGAGTAGCTACACCACGGAAACTGGCAGGTGCTACAAATCAAAGCTTTTTTTCTCCAGAGAGCAAGTTGTTAGACATTTATCCACACACCGCTGGTTAAAACCATGGCTAGTGAATCCCTATCATATCCATTTCCTGACTGTCTGAACTTGCCCCAGTTACTTTACTTCTGTGAGCCTCCCATCTTTCATCTGTGGAGTGGGAACCCTAACCACGCCTGCATCATAGCGACTGTGAGGGCTACCGGAGCTGGTGCCCCTAAGGGTTAGCATGGCAATTCCCAAACTTGTCCAACTCATCAGAATTACCTGAGGATCTTTTATACATTCCAAAGCTCTGGCCACACCCCAGACAAATTAAATCACAACCTCTAGGGGTAGGACCTGGGATCAGCGTATTTTGAAGCTTGGCAGGTGGTTCCTATGCGCAGGTAGGTTTGGGAACCCTCACTCTTTGCAAGCACTATGTAGCTGCCCAGAGATCATACAGGGATGGGGAATGTGCAGACCCCACATCACTGCTCCATTGTTTAACTCCTGGGGTTTCAGGGAAAAAAAAAAACTGTATTAAGAATAGTGGGTTTTATTCATTTGTTTTTTCTGTTTAAAAGCCTAAGCAGCCTAAAGGAACCATGGGAGGAGAGGCTCTTACCCTCTCCCTTGCAGATGTGGACCTGGCTGCCTCACACTCCAGAGCAGTTGGGCCACAGGCTTATAGGCCCCAAGGAAGCTCCACTTCATGTGGTACCCAGCTGGCCAGCCAGGAAGATGGAGGGGCTTCTGGCTGGCCTCTCTTCCTCTCCTAGAGAATCATGCTGGCCCTTTTGGGTCCACGGGCCAAAGGTTCATTAAGTTGGCTCTGCCTGCGAGACATCAAGCTGCTCCTGGCTTGAAGGACTTGGATTAAGAAGAGTGACATCAGTGCACAGTTTATGCCAAGGGCTTGGGGCCTCAGTCCAGCTTCTTCCTGGACCACCAACAACAACAACCAGTGATAAAAATAATCATACTAGTGGCTGACATTTGTGGATTTTTCCTATACACTAGGCTATACCACAGCGAGTGCCTCGAAAGGCAATATAGTATATAGCACTGTGCCGTCCAACATGGTGGCCACTAGCCACATGCACTACTGAGCACTTGAAATGTGGCTAGCCCACATCGAGATGTGCTGAAATAAAGAATAGACACCAGATTTCCAAGACTTAGTACCAAAAAAAGAATGTAAAATGTCTCATTAACAAGTTTTTTTCTTACACTTATTACATGTTAACATGACGCTATTTGGAGTTTAAATAAATGCATTATTAAAATTGATTTCATGGGCTTCTTTTTCCCACCTTTTTTTTTTTTTTTAAACTTTTTAGTGTACCTGCTAGATAATGTAATATTACATATGTGCTCGCATTAAGTTTCAGGGGACAGCGCTGGCATTGCAGTCAGGAGAGCTGGTCTCCACTGCCATACTCCAGCACTGCATTCTGCCACGTACCAGCTGTGAGACCTGGGTCAAGTTATATCACCCTCTGTTCCTGTTTCTTCATCTGTAAAACTAGGTAATAGTACCTACCTCTCATTTAAATGTGCCTGGCAAAGAAAGTCTTCAATAAAGATCAGCTATCCTGGCACCCCTTGGCATTGGGCTAAGTGATTCCTCAGGTTAATACGTGCCTCAATAGGTACTGAGCTCCCTGTCACTTGTGGTAAACAAGCAGAGAATGAGAAATTCCTCAGTAGAAATGAACTGACCCCAATATTACAGGAAACCCAGACCAGCACAGAGCATTGTAAAACCGTAACCTCCTTCACTCTGGACATTCTACCTTTATTAATGCAGCCTAACATCAGATTCGCTTTTTTTTTCCTTTCAACAGCTATGTCCGTATTATGCTTATGGTCCACAAAGACGTCACTAAATAACTGCTACTTTTAGGCCATATCTCCCACATCCTGTACCTAGGCAGTTGGCATTTTGAGCCCAATGGAGGACCTGACATGTATTTAAGTTAGTTTGGCATCATGCTGACAAGGACTCTCAGTAAGGACTGGAGCCCAGACTCAAGTCTATCAAAAGATAAGAACGCCCTCCCCCTCCCCACAACATAGGATGAAATAAAATAACGGAAGGGAAATATGTTTTGTCAACAGTTATCCAAGGCTACTATTAAATCCATTCAGGACATACTTGTTGAGGCTGGATGAAGAACAAGTGTGAGGGCGTCAAATACTGGACAGGGAAGGGCTGGAGGATAGAAGTACAGGCTCAGGAGTTGGGGGCAGGTCAAGGAAAGGAAGACACTGAAAGAGGAGGCTGAAGGGCGCTGAGCCTAACTGTAGATTTGCTCGGTTGGCCAGCCCCTGTCACCTGCCTCTCCTCCTCACTGAAGCCTTGGCTCAGCACACACTCAGACGTTCAGCCCTGCTCTTTCCAACACCTGTGACCGTGGGCAGGTCACTTTCCCTCCCTGGACCTGAGAAAAGGCAAAATCATGTTGCTGCTCCACAGGGCATGGCAATATTGGAGGTGAAAGAGCTGGTCCCCATGCCCGGCGCAGAGCAAGAGCCCAGTGCTCTGGGACAGTGTGGGAGCATGGTTCGCCAGCTGGCTCTGCACACTGGCAGCCTGCCTTGCAGAAGCCGTAAACGAACTGTGTGGCCTTGGGCAAGTGACTTCCCCTCTTCTCCATGTACAAATCAAGACTAATCACAGCGCCCACCTCATTGGGTGGTTGTGAGGACAAAACAAGTTAATATAAGAGCTTAGAACAGAGCCTGACACGTGGCAGTGCCCAGTATACAGTAGGTGTTATTACTGCAGTGAGGGGGTTGAGCCTGTGTAAGTTGTTGGGGCAGAGGGGAGCAGGTTGAACTAGAAGTAGCTACAGAAATGCACCATCCCAGCATCTGTCCTCCAGCTTGGAGCCTCTCTGCTCTGTGTCTGTGTGCGTGTGTGTGTCTATGTCTGTCTGTGTGTATATGTATTCATTGTGTATGTTTGTATGTGAATCTTGTGTTTATGTGGATATCTGCATGATATCCATGTGTGTGTATGTGTGCATGTGTACGTGTCTGGGCATTCATCTGTGTCTGTGTGTCTGTATGTGTTTCTATGTGGCATTTTGTATATATGTGTCTGCGTGTAATCTGTGTAATTGTGTTTCTTTGTGTGTATCTACGTAACTGTGTGTAAGTGTGATGTATATGTGTCTCTGGGTACGTATGTATGCATCTGTGTGTGTCTGTGTGTGTGTGTCTATGTATATCTGTCTGTGTGTATTTGTCTGTGTGACTGTATAGTCGCGTGTTTGTGCCTACATTTATGTGTGTGTCTGTACGTGTCTCTGTGTATCAGTGTGTGCATATCTGTGTGTGTGTGTGTGTGTGTGTGTGTGTGTGTGTGTGTGTGTATGTGGTGGGGGTGGTTGGAGTCTGTCTGCAGAGCTGCTGGGAGTGGCCCAGGAGGTGGTCCAGCCAGACCAAACAACCCCAGCGAGCTTGCAGCTCCAGGCTTTTCGCCTGACTCTGTTTGCTTTCTTCCTCTCCTTTCCGGTCCCCTTTAACCCATTCCTGCTCCAGTGAAGCTGGGAAGGAGGCCCTGTACGGGTAAGTACCAAGGGCCTCCCCTTCCCTTCTCCCCATAAGGTTTCCTACCTTCTTGCCTCCACCCCTCCATCCCTGCCTTGTTGCCACATTGATCCCACAGAGGCCCGTGCCCTATCTGAGCCTCAGTTTTCTGAGTTTCCTCATCTCTTTAAATATCCTTCAGGCATGAACCATCACACCATCCCTGCTGTCAGTGACAAGGAAGAGCGCTAGTCCTGACCACCTGCCAACCTGGGAGACTCAGGGAGAACATTCCAAGAAGTGCTTTTGGTAGTGTTTATGGCAAGATTTGAGACCAGCCTCAGGGAGAGCCCCGCCTGGGGCTCAGGGCCTCTGACCGTCCAACCTCACTACTCACAAAGGCTGTGGCCCCAACTTGGGACTACAGGGACTATCAGAGGGGAGCAGTTTAAGGAGCAAAGGCCTCTGGGTTTCCATTCAGCCAGAGGAGTGTTCATTGAGCACCTACTATGTGCCAGGAGCTTAGGGTTGGCTCATTTAATCGGCATAACTGCCTTGTGAGGTAGGTGCTATTCCCGCCCACTTTACTGATGAGGAAACACAGACTTGGTGGGGTGAAGTAATCTGCTTGAAGTTATGGAGCCAGTGGGAGCGGGGATGGGACTGGAACCCAGGCCTGCGAAAGAGTTGGTGCTCTTCTCTCATCTTAGGGCATATCATTTGCTTCCGCATTGTCCCCTCTGTAAAATGACAATCACACCCCCTCCTTAAGCCAACAGAGCTATCGGCAGGCCTGATACCTTTGAGCTACAATTTGTTCAGTGCCAGCCGCAGTGTGTGCCAAGGCTTCTGTGCCGCCACCTCGTGAATTTTCATGACAACCCATTTTACAGGTCAAGAAGGTGGCGTTGAGATGCAGTCACCTGGCGAGCTCCCATGTCTGCTACAGGAGCAGAGCAAGGGGTCACCTAGCTTCTCTTCTTTTTCTTTTTGCCTCACCCAGCAGCTACCTTCAGTTTTTCCTTGCCTAAAGTTAACATTGCCACCAGTAGATCTGGATGTGACTCTATAGATAAACTGCATTGTTGCCACTTCCACACACTGCCCCCTACCAAACCCAGGAAAAAGAAATCAAAGTAAAATCTAAGGAAGTCAAGAAGCCAGGGCATCACTGTCGGTGAATAAGTTCTAGAATCTTCAGCCTCCATCTGCACCCCATTCCTTAGCCCACCAGGGTGGCTTACTTAAGCAGACCACAGTTGTGGGAACAGTTTTGCTTTTAAATGAGAATGTTTCTTTGGGACGGAGTTGCTCTTTAAGCGCTCATCCTCCCCACATAGCAGTGCCACCTCCCGTCGCTGGTCAGGCAGATCTCTCTATAACGGTGCCCATGCCAGGACAGCATGAAGCAGATCTCTGTTTTCCCTTGGCCTTGGTTATAGCTGCTAGTGGTTCAGCAGGACCCACAAGGCCACTGAAGGTCGGTTAGAATGTGGCATGTTCTGCAAGCAGAAGCTATGCCCCTGACCATGGCCAGCAGCTTCCCCAGGGTTTGAAACAAGATTCAAGGGAATCCAGGCCCAAGGACTGTGGATGACTCCATATGCCCATCTCCAGAAAGCCCAACTCCAAAACTCACAAGGTTCCTCCCCCTAGGAAAGGCACCCTTCCATAAGAACAAGAGTCCCCTGGAAATAGGATTTTGTTTCATCCTAGGGCAGCACTAGAGAATCACTTCAGCCTCATCAAGGACAATGCCTCCTGGGGCCAGAGGAGAGGTGTGCCAGAGAGGGCAAGGAGCTTGCCTAGGGTCACACTGCATGTTAGTGTCAGGGATCAGGTGGACCCAGCCCTGTGCTCCTTCCTCTGCATCTCTGCCTCACCAAGAAGGGACTGTGAATTCATCCCCACCCAAGGATGCTGTCCACATCCTGGAGCCAAAGCTTGGTACCCTTTGCCTGTTGCAGGACAAGACAAGAAAGAATGGTCGTGAGAGTTGCATTTCCTGCAGCAGAGCAGGGTCAGGCTACCCTAAAGAGCTGGTGATGAGACAAATCACCAATGAATATCCACATATAAGCAACTGTGGTCACAAGTAACACTAACAGCAACAGCAAATCTAGCAGAAAGGGAGGAGGGTGAAAGAGTATGTCCTGAAAGATGCCAGCTCTGACCAGCTTTGCCTGGAGAAGTGACTGGGGAGCTTTGCCAAGGGGTCTTCCCAAAACCGTTGCACCCTCCCAGTGCACCTCTCCCTGGCTAGTTCTGGGCTGGCAGATAAAATGCAGCCAAGCGGCCTGGGATCCAGAGCTGAATGGCAGGAAAGGCCAAGGCCAGGGCGGCCTCTCGCCTACCCACCCATCCTGGTGATTCAAAGCAAGGCTGAGGCCGGACAAAGCACTTGAAAACGTCAGTCAGGGGACAATCTCTTTCCCAAACTCCTCGCCTGTGACCTTGGGCATCCAGCTTTTACTCAGGATGGCTGATCTTTTCCCCAGCTCTGCGCATTCCATCCCCTGCCCCTTCCCACATAGCACTCACAGCATACACCACACACACACACACACACACACACACACACACCCTAAGGTGGCAACTGGGCTTTCCACTCTGTAATCACAGAATTACAGGGCGGTTGCTAGTTTGTGGGGGCCAAAAGATGGCCTACATAGCAGATCACACCTTCAGGCCCTAGGCAGTCAAAACCAACGCTCTTAGGAACATTTAAAATGATGAAAGCGGCTACGTGTGGTGGCTCATGTCTGTAATCCCAATGCTTTGGGAAGCCATGAGGGAAGGATCGCTTCTGGCCAGTTGTTTGAGACCAGCCTGAGCAACATAGTGAGACCCTGCCTCTACAAAAAATAAAAGAAAAAATGGCTGGAAGAGTTATGATCATGCTACTAGACTCCAGCCTGGGTGACAGAGCGAGACTCTGCCTCTAAAAAAATAAAATAAACAAATAAAAATAAATAAACAAATAAAATGCCGGAAGCATAATGAGAGCCCATTGCCAAAAGGGACAGAACACAAGGATCTTCTCCTGATCCCTGGCTTTTATTCATTTGGGTCCATTATTCCTTTATTTCCACCTACCCGCTGGCTTGATATGCTATTTAGACACCTTTCCCTAATGTAGGTAAAAACAACACACACTCCTTGTTACAACGAAAATTGGCAGTCTACACGGCACCGTCTCATGGGCTGCCAGAGGTGCACACACCAGACTTTGGAAAACACTATCCTGGCCCAACTCTGCCATTGTGGGGATAGGGAAACAGGCCCGGAGACAGGAGGAGACCTGTCCGACATCCGTAGCAAGGCAGTGGCAGGGCCACCACCAGAACCCAGAGCCTGGCACCCAGTAAGGCTCATTCCTTAAAGAGAGATGATCCAGGACTCAGGTCACCTAGGCCCTCTGGGAGCCCCATTTGCCACAGAACCTGAAAGTGTGGACTCCAGCCTTGCACCAAGGCTGAGCCCACATCCCAGTGTCCTCTGTGCCCCCGGTGAGTCTGGGTGTCCCACCACTCTCTCCCCGATGGCCATGAGCAAGCTGTCCCTCACTCAGGCTAGGTTTTCTCACCTGCCAGGGCTACAGTGGCGATGCCGAGCTCCTGGAGGTGACTGCTCTGAAAAAGATGAAAACAGATGTGGGAGCAAAGATTATTATCACCTCCTTGCTCTACTTCTCAGCTTTTCCCCCAGGGAAATGGGCAGAGGTTGTGCAGGTGCCAGAAGACTGAGCTGGGCTGAAAGAAAAGGAACGAAGGAAGATGGTGGTCACAAGGGAGTCTCTGCACAGTGAGGACCACCCCCCACTCAGGTGAGTGTCCTCTCACCCCAGAGGGCCCTCCCAGGGGGCAGCCAGCAGGCTCCCAAGCTCTGGGTGACAGGTAGGAGTGTGCCCAGGACTCAGGCCACAGGAGGCCACTTCAGCCCTGCAAGCAGGAACACCCCACCGACCTGCAGACAGGCTCTCGTGTGTGCACGCACGCTCATTCATACAACAAGCACATGCACAGAACTCATTCACTCACACTCTGACACACTCTCACTTGTACGGATGCAAATGACCCCGAGCCCTCCTGCACAGCCCCTCACCCACCCTGGGGCACATGGTGGGGCCAGCTGCATCTTTTCTCCCCCAGCCCCAAGCCCCAGGCTTGGCGGCGTCTCTGCCCCGCTGCCTGGGAGACACATGTGGTTTCAGTTAACAGGAGAGCGGGCATTTCCGTCCCAGACAGCCAGGCCCTGCCAGGGCCCTGGCCCTATAGGCGCCCGCAAGAAGGGCCACCTCCACCCCCACTCCTCCACTGGCCATCCCAGGGACCCCGAGGTCCCCTCTCCCCTGGAAGGCCCTATTCTCCTTCCCTGTGGTCGCCCCCTCACCTGTAGCCGGACACCACACCCTCTGGCACAGCAACTGGCTGTGCCCGGGCCTCTGTCCACGGCTGCCCGGCTGCCCGCCGCCTGCCTGCCTGCTCCTCACTCGCGCTCTGTCTTGAGCAGGCTGAGCGGGATGGGAGGAGGACAGGGTGTCAGGGGGGCGGGCGGGAGGGAGGGGAGGGGGCGTGTGGAAATGAAACTTTAATAACAGAGCCCCTTTTGTTTCCGAGCATATGGGATATTTCATACATGCTGAAGACATTAGCCGTCTATATTTTTAAGGGTTTGGGCTAAAGGATGAATAAATACAGCCCATATTCTGCTTGACAAACACACACATCAGAGTACTGACTTCTGTAGCATTTCAAAACCTGAAGAAAAAGCCCCCAGCGACACAGGACACTTAAAAATAAATATGTTTCCAAAACCTTAGTCTGGCTTTGCCCCTTCCTGGAGCCACTTGGAGGACTCGGGGCTCCCTTTATCCCACAGCACTTCCCACCACCCCCTATACCTTCTGTGCTATTGTGGGAAGCAAGCCCCTGGAATCCAGCCCCCTGCCCCATTTCCCTTTCCCAGATCCCCTAACCCCCAGCCAGATCCCTGAGTGTTAAGAGTTTCAGAAGAGCTTGGGATCTCTGCATCTCATTGCAGAGATGGGGAGCCAAGGCCCAGAAAGGGGCAGGGACTTGCCTGAGGTCACACAGCAAATCCGGATTTGGGCCAAGGGGCTGTGCCTTCTTTTTTCAACAGGAGGGATCCCCACTTCCCTGCCTGGGGGATGGGCTGGGGAGACCCCAGAGCCCCAGAGGGAGGGCCGTTGTGTGGGCTGGGAGAGTGCCCGCCTGCCTTTCCCACTGGAGTGCTGCTCTGGGCATCCCCTCCAACTCTGGGCACCCATCCAGGAGTGACGTCAGCAGGGCTGGGAATGGGGCTGGCCCCAGGAAATCCCCTTCAGGCCGGCAGATCCCAACAGGCCTGGAGGCTTCAGGTGCAGGAGCCTCCCTCCTTTACAGTTCAGCTCCCAAGTCCCCTCTCGCCCTCCATCTGTTCTCCAGGAACAAAAGCAGAGGCCCAGAGAGGTCTGAGGTTTGGCCAAAGCCATGCAGCACAATGATAGCAGGACAGAAAATCGACCCCGGCTCTTCTGAGCTTGTGTTTGCTGGCAAGGCTTTGCCAGCAAGCTGTTCCCAGCTCCCTCCAGGCAGGGTCCCTTGCTTGGGGTCTCTGCAGTTTCCCCACTCGTGTCTATTCATTCTCCGGAGGTGGCCTCAGGTCCCCTCTCCTGTTAGAATTCAATCCCTTCTCATCAACTGCCTAACCATCCATTTAGTTAAGCAGTTAACACAGTGCTTGACACTTAGTAAGTGCCCATGATAAATGCAAACACTTTATTATGATGATATTGATTGAGTCCCTGCTACAACCAAGCCTGTGCCCAGCACTGGCACTGCAGTAGTTACTGTAAGACAAGCCCACCCCCCGACCCCCAGACTCACAGTACAGAAAGAGCCTCCATCTTTGGAGATGTCTTCTCAGGGACTCTTCTCCGATACACTTTGCAGTAGGTACCACAGTCATCCTCACTTTAGGGCAACTGAGGCTCAGAGAGGTTTAGATGTCTCCCCAGGCCACACTGGTGGTAAGGGGGCTGGGCCTCCAACCAGGATTCCCTGACTCCAGAGCCGGTGCGGGTCACCCTCCTGGGGCTCACTCAGTACTTGGCCCCAGCATTGGTCCCAAGACTACTCAGCACCGCATACCACTGGGTGTCTCTACAGCCAATAACAGTCACTTTCCTGGCCCCTGACAGGAAGAGCACCCCCAAACCATCCATGAAAAAGGGGGCACTGATGCAGAAGCTTGCGTCCTGGGTTCTTGGCCTCACCATGCCACTAGCAAGTGTGTGGGGTCCCTTCTCTAAGGACCTGGTTCTTCACCTGTGAAGTAGAGATTGCCGTTTCACTCAACTGTGAGGATCACATGATATTAAAGGATGTGAGAGGGGCTTCGCCAGGTACATGGTGATTTCCCTGTCTGGAATTTTGTGTTGAGAATGGATCCTGGCATTAAATCCTGTCTGGGTTCCAACAGGCCCTGACAGGCCTCCTTGCCAATGGGTGGCCCTTGGTGTAACCTGCATCCGGCCCCAGAATCAGCTTCCTGAACAAGCCCTTCCGTGTCGGTGTCGTCGCCCCTGCAATAAACCGACAGCAGGTCCCCCGGCCATATGAGGGGCTAGAGGGGATTGATTCAAGGCCCCCATGAACCTGGCCCCACCTCAACCTCCCCCTCCTTCCCAACCCAGAGCCCCCACCATGTCAGCCTGTACCTTCAGGCCTCTGGAGACCCCTCCCTCCCCACCACCATCAGCGGCCCCTGCCTTCCACTGCCGCCATCAGCTTGCTGATGTGGGAAGTCCATGAGCTGTGTTGTCTCTGCACACGGAACTCTCTGTTGGTAACAGTTCAGAGGCCTCTTTAGAAAGGGGGTTTCATAGGAGTTCTGGGCTGGGCTCTGCATTAGGAAGTTTCCCAGGTAGGTGGGAGGTTATTATCTGGATACTAATTATCTCATAAAATAATAAGAAAACCGCCATTAAGGGATCACTTCCTCTGTGCCGGGCACTGGGCTAAGCGTTTCACATGCACCGTACACGCATTCCTGACAACCCCAGAAAGCTGGTAGGGAGGCCGAACTGTTTGCTGAAAGCCCCCCCAGCCTGTCCGTGGCAGTGCGGGTATTTAAGTGTGTCCTACAAGTATAACCTGCTACCTCCAGCGTATGCCCTTCACGGCAGCACAGACTGGCTCCAGGGGCAGCATTTTCTGTCCCTGGTGACAGAATGAGCCCCTGGAGGAGTGAGGCTCAGCCTCAGTCTTTTCTTTCCCCCTGCAGCAGGGCTGAGCGCCGTGCTTGTTCTGAATTGGCATCCGTGAACATTTGCTGCGTTGAATGCCAGAGAGGTCCTGGTTAAACTCTCAGATGGAAGGAGGTAGTGTATGTTTCTCTGTGGGCGGGGGACACTGCTTCCTCAGTCTGGCGAGCCCTGCCCAACCTACGTGGAGCCTGTGACCACGATGTGTTGTGAGGGCAGTGGGTATTCACAGGCAAGATCCCACTATTGAGGAGCGTGAGGGTTTTGACCCACTCTGTTTCTGATACAGGGAAGTTTGTCCCTCCTTAGGTAACCAGGTGGTCTCCCACCCCCAGGAAGTCATTATATTCATGCCAAATTTAATGTGGTCTGGGTGCGGTGGCTCACGCCTGTAATCCCAGCATTTTGGGAGGCCGAGGTGGGCAGATCACTTGAGGTCAGGAGTTCAAGACCAACCTGGGCAAGATGGTGAAACCCTGTCTCTACTAAAAATACAAAAATTAGCCAGGCGTGGTGGCATGTGCCTGTAGTGCCAGCTACTCAGGAGGCTGAGGCAGGAGAATCACTTGAACCCAGGAAGTGCAGGTTGCAGTAAACAAAGATCATGCCACTGCATTCCAGCCTGGGTGACACAGTGACACTCTGTCTCAAAAACAAAAACCAAAAAAACCTGGCTGGGCACAGTAGCTCACACCTGTAATCCCAGCATTTTGGGAGGCCGAGGTGGTTGGATCACCTGAGGTCAGGAGTTCGAGACCAGCCTGACCAACATGGAGAAACCTTGTCTCTACTAAAAATATAAAAAATTAGCCTGGCGTAGTGGCACATGCCTGTAATCCCAGCTACTCCAGAGGCTGAGGCAGGAGAATCGCTTGAACCTGGGAGGCGGAGGTTGCAGTGAGCCGAGATTGCACCATTGCACTCCAGCATGGGCAACAAGAGCAAAACTCCGTCTCAAAAACAAAACAAAACAAAACAACAAAACCAAATTTAGCGTGGACACTCAATCAGCACAGCACACTATGTCCCAGAACTCCTGTGCTCACTGAGCCTCCTGTGTATGTTGATGGTGAGGGGTGGGAGACAGCCAAGAGGCACAATGTCTAAGAAAACAGTCCTTGAGCAATGGGCCCAGAGTAAGAGGCGTTAAATGGAGACTTGAAGAAACAGGAAGCTCCAAAGCCCACTGTCCCCCACTAGCCAACTTAGCAGAAGCCACAGGAAGACAGCAGGATTGTCTTGATTTCCCGAGGAAGGCGTATTGAGACCCAGCACTAGGTCCCCAACCCTCACTATCATAGCCCTGCAAGCAGGTGCCAGCCCTACCATCCAGGTTCCCCTTCTAGAGTCCAGAATGTGGACAGAAGTCATGAGGATTTCCAGCCCTTGCAAACTCTAATGGCTGGGTACATGATGGGGCCCGTGGGTGTGAAATGCGTACACTATCTTCCGTTACCTTCCAGCCTCCTTGCCCTGACTTGGGTCTTTGCATGGGGGATCTGAGCCCATGCAGGAGATGGCAGCCTCTTCTGGGTCCCCTACCCTTGCTTAGCAGGAGACACTGCTCACCAGACCCATTCTGGGACCCAGGGACCTCAAGAAGTTACCCTGGGCTGTGGGAGGGGTGGATCACTGGCCCAGGAACCTTCAACTCTGGCAGAGTAACCTTCACCAGGGCCCCCTTTGACACATGAGCCGTCCTGATCAGATCACTGGTAATTGAGTTGCCTTGGGGGGTAAATTCCATCCAGATGTGGAGGGCGGGGTGGACTTCCTGAGCAGAGCAGGGGCGGGGCACTGATATATGGGGGCCGTCCGTCAACTCGCCAAGTACCTAGGAGGCCTGGGATCGAACATCGTCTTCTGAAAAAGCCAGATGTAGAATTTCAAGGCCAGGATATCTGAGTCCAGCCTTCTTAGTGAGCAGATAGGAAAACCGAGGGCTAGAGAGCCTGGAGAGCAAAAGGGACTAGTCCCACAGTGACTGCTGGATTTGCGGGATCAGAATTCCAGATCTCCCATCTGGCCAGATCTCTTCTCTGGGGGTGTTTAGGGGAAAGTAGGCAGGGTGACCCCCTCCCCCAGGAATCTCTATCAAGCCCTGGATTTGGAGGTCAGGAGTAGGGGTCAGGAAGCAGAGAATCTGTGGTTGGGGGAGGCTCTAATCACCTCCAGCTTAAACCCCCAAACCATAGAGAGCTGTATTTTATTTGCAGAGGTTGTGGGGACAGAGGAGAGAAGATTCTAGGGGCAAGCCTGTAAACAAGACTTCCCCTCAACCCACCTGCCCTTGCACGGTCATGGGAGAGCCTGTAGCCTGGGCTTCTTTTCCCAGGGGAGGCCCCTCCATGTTTCTCTCCTTTGAGAAGAGCCGCTGGGCCACATACCTTCCTGGCTCCGTTGGGCTGACTTACGGGAAGGCAGGAAGGGGCCAGCCAGCTAGGGGGGTGGGGGGCATAAGAACTTGGAGAGAATGAGAGGAAATGAGGGGGGAGTGGGCTGGGGTGGGGGGAGATTAAGAAGGGAATTTTTTTCCTCCTGCCTCATGTTTTGGCTGCCTTAGTGTGAACATGTCTAGGCGCCTTATCGCGAAGGCCAGCACAGTCTGCACGAGAAAGAAAATAGTGTCTGCAGTGGAGAAAATTACATCTTGATAAAATAGCCCTTTGGAATGACATTGTGGGTCTCTTATCAGCGAGTGGCTGGGCCTTACATACCTCTTGTCTGCCTGTCCCCAGGCCCCCAGATCCCTCCTTTTCTTCTCTCTCCCCTGTCCCCTGACTCCTAATGCCTATCCAGAAAGTGGCCTATGCCGAAACTGTCAGCAAAGTGTGGAGACCCAACTTTCTAGTCCTGTTGCTCCTGATGCTGTGAGACCTGAACCAGGTTCTCCTCGCTGGGCCTCTGTTTCCCTTCAGTGAAGAACAGGGAAGGGTGGAGGAACAAGATGGTTTCTGAAGATCCTTCCAGCATTAGCATCCCACAGTGCTGACGTTTTCATACTTGGTGATTCTATGTGTTTTGAACTTTTCCAACCTCTTCCCAAATGCCATCTCATGCTAAATGTCTACGATCTAAAATGTGCAAGTCCCCTTCATTTCCATTAGACACATGAAGTTCTTGCTTAATCCCCAGGTAAAGCTACCCAACCCAGAGTCTGAGCAGCTCAGAAGAGGGTCCGCCTCAGCTTCCACCTGAGAAGTCTTGCAACAGCAAGGGGTCTTCCAATTTTTTAGGCATAAATATTTTTTTCCTCAAAATATTTCCTACGTGGAAATCCATATAAAATAACAGACAAGTGAAGCAATCATGCCTGCTTCATCCCATCCCCCTCATCATCCACATCTGCTCCTCTCAGGCCTCTGACCTCCTTCCACAGCATCCAGGCCCCACTGAAGCCCCTTGCAAACTTCTGGGGCAGTTGATGGAGGTCTGGACGTAACGGCAAGAGTCCTCCTCAACCATTACCTTGCTGTGCAAACTTGGAAGGACTTTCCCCGTCTCTGAGCCTCAGTTTTATCATCTGAAAAAAACTGGGGATAATGTTCACCACACCCACCTCCCCAGGTTGTTGAAGGATAAACTGAGTGGTAAATAGGAAAGTGCTCTGTGAACTGAAAGACTTGATGATGATGAGAGAACTTGTAGTCTGCAAATGTGAGGCCCAGGAGAGCTTTTAGTGACTCTCTGTGCAATTCCTTCTTCTTACAGTTGGGGAAACTGAGGCCCAGGAAGAGGGGAAGGGATCTGACAAAGGCCACACGGTGAGATGGCAGCAGATCCGGGGCAGGTGGAGGGACCCATTTCTGTAGCCATCTGTCAGGAAGGCCTGTTGGTAGGTTGTGGGGAAGACTGGTTGCTTTTTAGGGATCCTGCCCAGCTTGAGGATTTGTTCTGACCCCTCTGAGCTACTCAGAGTCTGGGTTTTCCCCTCTTCCAGCCTCCTGGCTCTGCAAGGCAGGGATGGGGAGAAAGCCCCTTTGTGTAGCAGCCAAGCCCCAGCTCTGACCCAAGTTTTTGTTCCGTAAAGATCTTCCTCCTGGCAGAGAAGCCCTATCTCCACTGCCCCAGCCCCACTTGGCCAGACTCCCCTGCCGCCTTCCACGCCACCCTCAAGCCACAAGTCCTGGCCCACACACAGGATTCCACAGAGCGCCTCTGTCCTCTGGCCATCTGGATGGCAGGGCAGGAGCTAACACACGTCTGCAGGCTGGAGAAGGACAGCGCCAGGGTCAGCACGGCCATGCAGGGTAAGCCTCTCCGCCCAGCAGGGACACCCCCTGCCCCATGCCTGACTTCATTATCACCTCACTTTGTGGGGCTTTATCATTCCAGAACCAAGCACTGCCAGAGCTGGCAGCCCCCTAAGTCTTCCATGACTGGTACCTACATAGCTCTCAAACTGCCATTCTACTGACCACACACTGCCCATTTACCCACCAAACCCAGACACCGCCTCTGAATTCTTCTTATCATAGTTCCAGCCAGCACTGGCCAACCAGAACAGACACAGATGTTTTTATTGTTAGAAATAGGGCACACCCCGGGCGTGGTGGTTCATGCCTGTAATCCCAGAACTTTGGGAGGCCCAAGTAGGGGGACTACTTGAGCCCAGGAGTTCGAGAGCAGCCTGGGCAGTGAAGCAAAACCCCATCTCTACAAAAACACAAAAATTAGCCAGTGTGGTGGTGAACGCCTGTAGTCTGTCTCAGGTACTTGGGAGGCGGAGGTGGGAGGATGGTTTGAGCGTGGGAGGCAGAGCTTGCAGTGAACCGAGATCATATCACTGCACTCCAGCCTGGAAGACAGAGCAAGATCCTGTCTCAAAAAAATAAGAAGAAATAGGCCAAGCCACTTCCGGAATATATAAAATAGAGCCAAGGCTCAGAAGGGAAAGGAGTGTTGCCTGAAGCTGCACAACAAATAAGGGACTGCGTAGGGAACAGAACCCAGGTCTCCAGGGCTCTGTCTGCAACTCCTGCAGACTCAGCATCCAAAAGCTCAGAAAGGAGCTTTCCTCCTTGTCCTGGCTCTGCCCTGGCCCCGGCTCCCAGGACAAACCTCATTCTTACTCCCTGCCTGAAGATAGCACACAAGTCAGGGCTGCCAGGCATGCCCTGGTCTGGGGGCCTAAGGCCATTTCTCTGCAAATGAGAAAGCCAGAGACCAGGCCATAACAGGTAGAATTCAAAGAAGTGGGTCTATTCAGACTCCAGTGGGCTACCAATACAGCTCTGAAGGACTGTCCTGGGACACAGGGGAGCACTTTGTTCAGAAGGCAGCAGTAAATCTACAGAGACATAACAGGAAGGCAGGTTTCTGTTCAGCCTAAGGAAGAGCTTCCTAAGCTGCCCAGTGATGGAAAGACATACCTTGGTAGGTGGTGAGCACCCTATCACTGGACACAAGGTTCAGATGCTCACATGGGGTGGGCAGGACTGGTAGGTGGTATTAGAGGAGATGCCCTTAAAAGCCCTTTTCCATCTTGAGAGGGTGTGATTTGGGCAAACACACTCAGTCACTCAAGTTCACAAACCACAGTCACTCGAACACAAGATCCCCTGTCTTCTGAAAGAAGGGTGAAGCCTTAATCACTGAGGAGTGGCCTCTGTCCTTCAGGCCATGGCTCAACAGGAGGAAGGGTGCTCGGTCTCCAAGATTGCTGTCTTACACTAGCTGGCCTATGAGTCCAGCCCCAATGCCTCCTTCTCCTGCATGGAGCCTTCAGAATTTCCCCCATTTGGAATGTTCTGAACCTACTTGCAGATTCCCACACTAGCGTGTTTTGTTGGTCTAATTCCACCTTGAATCAGAACAGTGTTTCTCAAGATTTTTTTTTCTTGGTGGCATAGGGACACGGAAATATCCAATATCACTTAGCAGTGAGAAAGCTGTTCCTTTAAAAACTCTCTCATTCGTTGAGGGTGGGGTTGCCAGATTCAGCAAGTACAAATACAGGAGACCCAGTTAATTTGAATTTCAGATAAACAAGAAATAACTTTTTTCAGGGTAAGTAGGGCCTCCGCAATATTTAGGACATATACTAAAAGATTATTCAATGTTTATCTGAAATTCAAACCTAATGGGCATCTTGTATCTTTTTTTATTCTTTTTTTTTTTTTTTTTTTTTTTCAGACGGAGTTTCACTCTCATTGCCCAGGTTGGAGTGCAATGGCGCAATCTCGGCTCACTGCAACATCCGTCTCCTGGGTTCAAGCAATTGTCCCACCTCAGCCTCCCGAGTAGCTGGGATTATAGGAATGCACCACCACGCCCAGCTAATTTTGTATTTTTAGTAGAGACGAGGTTTCTCCGTGTTGGTCAGGCTGATCTCGAACTCCTGACCTCAGGTGATTCACCCACTTCGGCCTCCCAAAGTGCTGGGATTGCAGGAGTAAGCCAGGGCATCTTGTATTTTATCTGGCAGATATAATCAAGAAGAAAGTCTTAGTTGGGTGCTAGCCTGTCTTTAACACAGCTCTGACACTTGTTAATCTTCCTTTTTATCAGAGAGAGAGAGAGAGAGAGAGAGAGAGAGAACAAGTCTCAGGCTCTAGGTAAAATTTAACAACATTGTTTTGTTTTTATTGTATTTTATTTACATGGTTACTATGTACGGTGAGTGTTACCGTCTTCCCTTTAGAGTAGCAACATCAAATTCCCTTTGAAATAAATGTATTCAGGTTTTAAAAAGTGAATCAATTTAAAGAAAACTGTTACGTAAGTAACATCACAGGTTCAATGCAGTTGTGACAACAAACAGGAAGGCGAAGGCCGAGAGACCAAGGCTTGGGGCTATCTGAGAAGGTGCTTCTGCCCTTTCCCGTCTGTGAACTCTAGGGTCCCTTCCTCCCCTGCCCGGTCCCTTGTCGCACACAGGCTTGATGGCTGGAATTCTGCAGCCCCTGGGGCAGGCCTGCAGGAAGTGCTGGGGGCTCAGCTGTGCATGCTGCAGTTCTGGGGGAGAGGTTTCAGTCCATTCTCCATTACCGAGGTCCCCAGAGCCCCTTTATACAAAACAGCCTCCCCGTCCCGGGCTCGACTTCAGAGGGGCTGTTACTGAGGAGGCAGCCGCCAGGGACTTCTCAATGTGTTTCCAAGTCAAATCCCAGCCTTTTCAGCTTTGCCAAGACCCACCCCCCCCTTCCACTCTGGCTGCCTCCAGGAGTCAGGGCTGCAGGCCATGTCCTCCAGACACCCCTCCCCCACCTACCAGACCTTCCGGCCCAGACACCATTAGTGCCCCCATCCCAGGCCTGGCACCTTTGCCTCATCTGTTCCCCACCCCCTCTAACCCTGAGGCTCAGAAGACAGTCTTGGAATTAGAGGTAGGGGCTGGGAGTGGGGCAGAAAAGGAGCTAATTCCCTGGATTGCAAAGAAGGCCCCAGTCCCTTCTTAGACCAGGACTGGGCTGGGGACGGAGAGGTATAGCAGCAAGTCTATGCTGCACGAGCCTCTTCTTAGAAGCCCCCTTCCCACTTCTTTATTGTCATCACCAGCAACAACGATACCAGCCCTTCCTTTTCGAGACTCTTCACGTGTCAGGCACTGTGCTAAGTATTTTCTGTGAATCTTCTTATTGCACCCACACAGGGACCCTCTAAGCTGAGAATTGCCATTATCTTATTTTAGAGATGAAAAAGCTGAGGCTTGGTTGTGTTAAGTAACTTGCTCAAGATCACATAGCTAGAAGGGACAGAGCCCACACAAACGCCACCCTCAGATGCACAGTATCAGCCCCAAAAGACTTCTAGGACGTGAGGTGGAGAAACTGAGAAACCAAGAGACAAAGGCTGCCTACCAGGCTTGGTTTGACCCTGGTAGAAATCCCCTCTGCTGTCTCACCCAGTGTCTGATCACCACCAGAGCTGAAGTGCTCTACCAACTTGCTGTGTGGCCTGGAGCAGCCCCTTGGCCCTCTCTGGGCCTCTGCATCCCCTTCTGAGCTCTGTCTTAGAGGCTTTTCAGCTTGGCTGGCTGTGGTGGTCCCTCTCTCCCCTTCCAGGGGCCTGTGGTCCCAGCCAGGAGATGAGCCAGGGGAGCACGTAGGGGAGAGGCATGGGGACCATCTCAGGCCTCATTCACCTCTTGATCCTCAGCAAAGATGCTTCTCCCCAAGGCAGAGGCAAGCTCCAGCTCAGACATCAAAGAGCCTGTGCGGCTGGCGCTTTGATGGGAGCCTTGTAAAATAATAGGAAACATGAGGATGACACTGTGCCCCAGCCCAAAGCGCAAGGCTTGGAAAAATGAAAAGAAAAAACTCTTGGCAGCCGTCTGTGCGGGCTTTGGCTGAACTTCGTTCCTTGCAGCTGTCGGCAGCCTATCCTCTCCTCACTAGGTTGTTTTCAGCCACCCCCGGTGGGGGATGTGGGTCCTTGCATGACTGGTGAACTGGGGACCTCTCCCCACAGCAAAGGAACTTGTCTACTGGAATCCCTTTCTCCCAGGCTCCAGAGAGCACTACAGAGAGCACAGAGCTGGGGGCTTTGAAAGGGCTCACAGGGACTCTGAATAAACCCTCATTTGAAGATACTTTAGTCCATCTCAGACCTGGAGACTGTGTGGTTCATAATCCAATAATTTGCTCTTTCTACCCCCTGCCAGATGCATTAGCAGCAACTGACCAGACCACGGAGGCCTGTCATTCCCCTGCTCAAAACCTTCTAGGCAACAATGTGGTGACACATACTGAATTAAATGCATGTATCCTTTGACCAGCAATACCACTTCTAGGAAGTTATCCAGCTGGCACACCAGCCCACATGCTCAAAGGTGAATGCGTGAGGATATGTTCATTGCAGGGTTGTTTGTGGAAGCAAATGGCTAGAAATGATGTCAAGGTCCATTCGTAGGGATGGGTAATGAAGTACAGAGCGTCCATATGGCAGGACAGTAAGTGGGGGTAAAACCAGTGAGATACACCTACATGTGCTGCTCAGAAATTATCTATAAGGCTGGGTGTGGTGGTTCACGCCTGTAATCCTAGCACTTTGGGAGGCCGATGTGGGTGGATCACTTGAGGTCAAGAGTTCAAGACGAGCCTGGCCAACATGGCCAAACCCTGTCTCTACTAAAAATACAAAAAAATTAGCTGGGTGTGGTGGCGCACACCTGTAGTCCCAGCTACTCGGGAGGCTGAGGCAGGAGAATTGCTTGAACCCAGGAGGTGGAGGTTGCAGTGAGGCAAGATCACACCACTGCACTCCAGCCTAGGCAACACAGCGAGACTCTGTCTCCAGAAAAAAAAAAAAAAAAAAAATCTATAAAGCATACACTGGAACAGAGAATGGTGTGTATAGTACATTACCACTTACAAAAAGGAAGCAATGGAATACATTGAATCAATATAGCCTCGAATATCGCTCCAAAGACATACAAGACCTGTCAAAAGGGTTTGCTTCTCCAGAAGGAATTGGGAGAGGGGAAGGAAAATTTATTTTTTACTAAAAATTGAGTTGTATTGTTTGCTGCCTTTTTTTTTTGTAAATAAGTGATTGTGCAATACAAATTTTTTAATGTCAAAAAGTGTGAACACCTTTAAAAAAAATGGTTCCATATTCCACAGAGGATAAAGTCCAAAACCCTCATTAGACTTACTTTATGGCCCCTGGGAGCTCCTGGGAGCACCACCCCAGCCTCCTCTTCTCTCCCCTGCCCCATTCCCGCACCCCACCCCTAACCTCTGCCATATAGGATGGTTTTTCTCCCCCACTCTCCTAGACAGACTGAGATCCCCTTCTCTCTGACTCCCGCAATCCTGTGTCTGGGGCTCTGAGATGCTCAAGACCTACTTTCTTCCATGGCTGCTGCAGAGATCCTTCCCTTCCCAACACGTGGAGCCCCTTTTCCTCTGGGTGGGGACAGGCAGCCTGAGGCTCGCTCTGGGGGAGGGGAAGTTCCCCCTGGCAGACACACCCCCAGCTTCAGAGGCTGAGGTTGCAGAAGTCCAGGGTAGTGAGAAAGTTCCAGGGAGGTTATGTGGTGCCAGAAACCCACTAAGGACCCTTTTATAACACGCAGCTTCCCCCGACTCCCGGGGCACACCAGAGAGCAGAAAGTCATGCATGGAGATATGGCCGGTGGCCAGGCTGGCTCAAGAGGGAGTTGGAGGTTGGTCCTTAGACAAGAATGGGAGGTCCCAGAAGCTCCCAGGATCCATAAAGTCAGGCTGAGGCCTTTGGACTATCCTCTATGGAATATGGAACCATGTTTTCACACTTTGTTGAAACTAAAAAAATTCATACTGTACACTGACTCATTGTAAAATCACTTCACTTTACCCCCAGGGGCCTGGCGTCCACCCTGACAACTCCATTGGGCTTTGAGAAAGGTATGGGGAGGGATATCCGACACAGCTCAGCAAGGCTGACCTTCCCAAAAATGCAAGGGAATAGCTAGATTTTGCCCCTGGGAGAGACCCAATCTTTTCTTCTAAAGAGAAAATGAAGTCCCAATAACTTGTCCCAAGTCACACAGAAACCTCAGAAGAGACAGGACTGGAACAAAGCCTTCTGACCCCTTTTCCAGAGGCTGTTTCACACAGTGGTGAGAAAACAGATTTGTGGACACCTAATTTGCTGTGTGGCCTTGGACACATCGATTTCACTTCTCAGAGCCTATCTGCTCATCTCCTATAAGAGGAAATTGAGCTCTTAATTGTCCCTTCTAATTATAACGCTATGTTTTATTTTAACAATGTAATAAATAAAAGGTACCTGTCTTTAGCATTCTAGAGTTTCATGATTATGAACATTCTAACAGTCTAACATTCTGAATTTCTGCCCAGACATCCATCCATCCATCCTTCCATCCACCCCTCCATGTATCCATCCGCCTATTTATCCACCTACCCACCCAGCATCCATTCTTCTATACATTCTTCCACTCATTCATCCTGCCACTCACCCATCCATCCATGCATCCACATATCCATCCATGAATCCACATATCTATCCATGAATCCACATCTTCATCCCTGCATCCACATATACCTACATGCAGCATTCACATACACATACATGCATCATCCACATGTTCATCTATGAATCTACATATCCATCCACACATCCATATATCCATCCATCCACCCACATATCCATCCGTGCATCCCTATATCCATCCATCCATGCATCCGTTAACATATCCATCCATACATCCACCCACGTACCCATCCATCCATCCATACATCCAAATATTCATCCATGCATCCATATATACATCCATGTATCCATATATTCATCCATGTATCCATATATACATCCATGAATCCACATATACATATATGCATCCACATATCCATCCATGAATTCATATATCCATCCATGCACCCATATATTCATCCATGTACCCATATATCCATCCATGTATCTACATACTCATCTATGTATCCATATATCCATCCATGAATCCATATATCCAATCATGCTTCCATATATCCATCCATGAATCCACATATACATACATGCATCTACATACACATCCATGCATCCACATATCCATCCATGCATCCATGTATACATCTACCCGTCCACATCCACTCAAGCATCCATTCAACTTGTTCAACTAATATTTCTCAGGTTTTTACTATATTCCAGGGCCTGAGGATAGTCTGGTGAACATGATAGACACAACTGCTACCCTTTCAGGGCTTGCAGTTAGAAGGGGCACAATATCAATCAAATAATTCCACAAATGAATATATAATAACAAACCAAAGTTCTGCCCAGACATCATCCATCCGTCCATCCATCCATCCTTCCATCCACCCGTCCATGTATCCATCTGTCTCTTTATCCACCTACCTACCCAGCATAGGAAAAGCCTCAGTTTTAGAAGTGCTATTCTGGAGTTTGACCATATCTCCGGTTTACAGTGGGGGTTGTGGGTTAGGTATCAGGGCGGGCTTCCCTGAGGAAGAGTAGCTAGAGCTAAGACCTGAAAGATGAGGAGGCATTTGACAAGGAGAGGGAGACTGAAGTGGCAGATGAGCCCACAGGCTGTGTTTTAGGAAGCTCCACACTGCAGCGTAAGATTGATTCTAACCTCTGTGATTTGTGGTTTAACGATCTTATCACAGCAGTGGCCTCAGCTGCCTTGCCCTAGAGAGACAGCTGTCAAGCATGAGCTTTCCCTTTTCCCTTCCCGATTTTCCAGCCCCACCAGGTCTGCCAAGGCCGAGGGGAGCCTCTGTCTGGCACTCACCTCTGCCAGTCCTGCATGCTGGCCTGCAGCTGTGCCATACAGCAGGGAACCTGATGCCAATGCATCCTGAGGACCTTCAGAGCCTGGTACATGTGCCGGCCCCTGGCAGCGTCCCTCGCTTGGGGGTGGCACAGCCACTAGGAACCTCTTGGCTCCTCCTTCCATGGGGCCTGGTTTATGACGCCAAGGAGAACTTTGCCCAGCTCAGGGCCTCCCAAGTTCCTCTGGAGCCAACCCTGGCAGAGCCTCCAAGAGCTCCCCAGACTTGGGTTCCTGGGCCAGGCTCACCTGTCAGCCCTTCCTCCAAGGAAGAAGCTGCAGGATGCCAAGAGCTCAAATGGCTCCGTTAGCCAAAAGCCTCCCTCTGATCAGGCTGTCACCTCGCTGGTCCCAGGGCTCAATGGGTATGTTTTGGCTTCCATACCTTGACTCAAACAGTGCCCACTTTCCAGGATGTCCCCCTCTTTCCTCCCATCCTTTTCAAGGTCTGCTGAAACCCCAGCTCCTCGTCAAAGCCTTTATCCATTGGGTACCCCAGTCCCTTCCTCATCCAAGGCAGGTCAGCCTGCTGGGAGAGCTGAGGTTTTAGAGAAAACAGACCTAGGTTTGAGTCTTGACAGCGGTGAGCCTTGGTTTCCTTGTCTGTAGAATGGGGGAAGGATGATAATCATAGTATCTACTTGTTGGGTTATCAGGAAGACTAAATAAGAGAATGTATATAAAGGGCCTGGTGCACGCGAGCACCCAGCACATGGAAGATACAGCTCATGTCAGGGCCACTCTGAACTCCCTTAGGATTCCATGCCTGAGCCATGTATTTGGAGTGCAACACATGCCACCTTAGACCATTAGTGCTCCCGGTGGCCTGTGCTGTCTCCCCAAATAAAAGCCCTGGCCTGGGCACAGGGAGCCTCAACTGTGAGGCATGGCTCTACGCTCCCTCCTCATGTGACCTGAGCAAGCCCCCTGCTTCTAGGCCTCACATGATGGGAAGAACTCTCAGTTTCCCAAAGGACCGGAACCTGAGCTACCCACCCCACCACAGCCCCAGTGGCGACCTCGGTGCCAGGCACACAGTAGGTAGGTCCTCCAGTGGCTTGAGAGAGCAAAGGAGGAGAGAGCAGGGAGAGGCAGACAGGGAAAAAGAGGGAAAGAAAAAGGATTCAGGGACAGGGCCAAGGGGCTGCCCCCCACCCAGTTCAGAAGCGCAGGTCTGGGGAAAACTCCGCATCTATACAAACCAAGAAGGTGGTTTACAGCCTGTGTTTATTATACTTACTGTGTCTCTAGCTGCCTGAATCTGGACAAGCCAGGTCTGTTCCACTGTGTACCAAGGGCTGGGTGAGGCATTGGGGGTTCATGTGGTGAACACTCGGCTACCGCAGCCCGGGCAGGAAGGCAGCGTGCAGGTAGTTGGGGGGCCAGGTTGTGTCTGAGTGGTGGGAGGGGAGTGTGTGCTGAGGGTGGGGATCCTCTGCTCAGCACCTCTGTGACCTTAGGCAAGTGACTTTCTCTCATCCTTGCAATGAAGCTAACGAAAGGAGGCTTAGACAATGCCTGGGAAGGGCCTGGCATGTAAGTAAACGCTCAATAGGTGTTATTAAAATTATTACTACATTATTATTATTGTGCGTCTGAATGTGATCTGTGTGTGTGAGGCAATGAAGGTGCAGTCTTTAGTTAGAGAGAGAGAGAGAAAGTGTGTGTGTAGGGTAGAGAATGCTGCTGGTAGTAGTTGACTTTATGTGCAAAGTTAAATGAGCGTCTGCATGCGAATGTCAAGAAAGGTGCTAGTTCCATGCAGTTGGGATTCTTGGGTTCCAGGAAGCCTTGAGAGGTCACCCCCAAGTCCATTCTACTCCTCCAGCCTTCTCTGAGCAGTCACAGCTCATGCCGCTTTGTCATATGTCACACATCCCTGTCCTCAAAGAGAAGCAGCTAAATCTTCTTTAGTCGCTCACTGCAGGGCCGAGCTGCTCTTGCCCTGGCCAGGGTTTCCAGTCTGTTGGTAGGAAGCTGGGATGTCACTGCACAGGCCCCTGCCTGGAGCAGTGCCCATGACATGAACACCCTGCCCTTGTGCCTCTCACAGTCCCCACGTGAGTCGCGGAAGTCCGTCCCTGCAGTGGGCATATTGTAGAGGACCTGCTGTCATTCACACACTGTATAAACTGAAGGAGGCTGTGGTACTGGCCTCCCATCACTCCCAATGGGTAAAGTGTGGACTAGACAGGACCTAGGCAAGATCCTCTCTGTTCCACTCCAGGACTTCCCCACCGTGAGATGCCCTCTAGAGAGAGATCAATGGGGCGAGATATTTCTGGGCTCCCGGGCCAACCTTGTCTGGCCAGAGTGCCCCCCCAGCCACAGGTGAAGGGCCTTGCAGTACCACTAACCACCTTCCAAGGTGGGGTGGGGGCACGGTGGACATCATGGGCAGCTCTGAGGGAAGGACATAAGCAGAGGGAAGAATAAGGGCCTGCGTGTGTGAGTTCAGTTGGTTCATAGGTTTACCCTTTGAGCAGTTTTACTTCTTGCCATTTATCCCAAGGAAATAATTCACATGTGTACAAAGGTGCAGGTACCAAGAGATTCAATGCTGCATTGTCCATTCAAGGGACATTTTGAAAATCCCCTAAAAGCTCGACAATATCAGGCAGCTATACGATGGAACGGCCCTATAAAGGTCGAAGTGGATCTGCATTTCCTAATGTGGCCAGGTGTGCACCACTGGTGTTGAGTAGAAGAAGGAACGCGACAAAGTTAGATGAGTATGATGAGCCTACTTTCCTGAAAAGTAAACATACATAAATTCTACATACACCCAGGACAGAAATAATAGGAGAAATGACACCAGTATATTGGCAGTTAGTCATTTTACATGGTAATTTTGGGGTGATATTTAGTTCTCTTTTTTGTTATATTCTCTTCCAGTTGTTATGTGTTTAACAATAAAATCATTGGCTGTGTGCAGTGGTTCATGCCTGTAATCCCAGCACTTTGGGAGGTTGAGGTGGGAGGATTTCTTGAGACCAGGAGTTTGAGACCCTGTCTCTTAAAAAAAATATGACAACACTAATAATAAAACCATTGAAAGGGCTAGAGATGGTGGCCTGCAGCTCTCTGCTATAATCACCGTACTTGAGAGGAGCTCATGACGAAATGTGCCTTGGGTTCATCTTAGCACCTGCTGGAGGGACTTTCTCTGAGAAGTCCAGAATCTGCTTTCAGACCCTCTCCCAAACCACTCACCCAGGGGCCTCAACCTGGATTTTCCTCCTCCATGGATGGTTCAGGTGCCAGTCACACCTCACCCTGTGGCTCTGGCCAGGGTAACACCAGAACCTTGGGCAGGTGGGACATTTTCCTTTTTGGGGCTGAAAGCCCTTTCCTAGGCAGCTGTGTGCCTCTCCCGGCAGGACAGGGTGGGTGAGAACCCCACCCCCAATTCTGAACAGAGCCAAAGTCCAGGAGACACAGTCATTGGCCAAAGGTCAGCAGTACAGCCAACGCCACCTGGGCCCGGCTGCTCAGGAGAAAGAGGTAGAGAGGTTCGTCGTCTGGGCAGCTGCCCTCTGGCCCGCTGCCGGCCTCCCCTGCCCCCACCCCAGCTCCCCAAAGGCCGGGAACATCTGGCTGCTGGCCTAGCTCCAGGAAGGGTGAGTGAAGGGGCCTCTTTCCACCAGGCCCGCCGCTGCCACGGTGCAAGGCACATCAATCAAGACCGCAGAGCTGGCTGGTGATGGGAGAAGAGCCGGCTCCTTCCCCACCCCCTCCCCAGACATTCCTGCGTAATGGAATCTCCTTTCCTGTTCATTTATTACCAACCCGCAGAACCCCGCCAACCCCCGTCTGCACACTCAAGCCCCACCGACCCTGCCTGTTCCTGGGGAAAGGGGTTCCTGGGGGTCCTGGAAGGAGCGACCCTAATGGCCACTAGCAGATTCCCACAGTACTCCTCTGCCTTCGTGCACTTGCCCAAGGGGCCTGCTCTGCTAAGCACTCACATAGGAAATCTCAAGTGTCTATGCCTGTGATATGAGCACTCTCATCCTCACGTTAACAGATGAGAAAACTTCAGGTCAGAGATGTTAAGCCACTTGCTCAGAGTCACACAGCAAGACAATGGCAGAATCTGCCAGATTCCCAAGCCCAAGCTCTTTCTTTTCTTCTGTTGAAAAGACTATTCTTTCCCTCACTGAATGGTCTTTCTTCGAACCCTTGTCAGTTGACCATAGATGTATGGATTTATTTCTAGACTCTAGACTTGATACATATCCTTGTGCCACACTGTCATGATTACTGTTGCTTTGCAGTTGCTTTAAAATCTCAATGTGTGAGTCCTCCTGCTGTATTCTTTTTCAGTATTGTTTTGACTATTCTGGATCCCTTGAAATTCCATATGAATTGTAGAATTAGAATGTCAATTTATACAATTTATATCAGCTATTTGATAAGGGTTGTGTTGAATCTGTAGATCAATTTTGGGAGTACTGCCATCTTAACAATGTTAATTGAGTCATCTAGTCCAGGAATATATAGTATTTTCCATTTGTTTAAATCTTTACTTTCTTTCAACAGTTTTGTAGTTTTCAGAGTATAAAATTTGCATTTATTTTGTTAAGTTTATTTATACGTATTTTATTCTTTTTGATGCTACTGTGAGTGGAACAGTTAATTTAATTTCTGGATTGATCATTGTGAATGTGTAGAGATACAACTGATGTTTGTATATCAATCTTGTATCCTGCAACCTTGCTGAACTCATTTATGAGCTCCAATAGTTTTTTAGTGAATTTCTTAGGATTTTCTATGTGTAAGATCGTATCATCTGTGACTAGAGATAGCTTTACTGCTTCCTTTCTTTTTTTCTTTTACTTTTGCTTATGTATATTTTTATAGAGACAGGGTCTTGCTCTGTCACCCAGGCTGGAGTGCAGTGGTGTGATCACAGCTCACCACAGCCTTGAACTCCTGGGCTTACACAATCCTTCAGCCTCAGTCTTCTGAGTAGCTTGGGATGACAGGTACACACCATCACATCTGGCTTATTTTTTTTTATTTTGTTGAAGTGAGGTCTTGCTTTGTTGCCCAGGCTGGTCTCAAACTCCAGGCCTCAAGCAATCCTCTCACCTCGGCAACCTCCCAAAGCACTGGGATTATAGGCACGAGCCACCATGTCCAGCCTATGTCTTCCTTTCCAATCTGGATGGCTTTTTCTTTTCCTTGCCTAATTACCCTGACTAGAACTCCCAGAACATGTGGAGTAGAAGAGGCAGGCATCCTCATCTTAGCCCCTTTCTTCTCTATGTCCCTTCCTTTCTTATGGTTCCTTTTCCTCTCCTCCACCCAACAAGGGGTGGCAATGGTGTTAGCAGAAAAGAGAGTCTATACAAGGGAAGTGGCAAGAATAAAATAAGAAAGAAAAAAACAAATTTGTCAGATACCTGAAAGTCCAAGACTGTATCAGGATCCCCACTGTATAACCGAGAAAACAGAGGCCCAGATAAAAAGATGTGACAATTAAATTTATTGGACGCCTACTCCATGCCAAGTACCCAAGATACAAAGATGAATCAGAAACTCAAGGTTGAAAGCTGGAATTCGAACTGGGATCAAAGTAGACCCACACTACCATCTTGGAAAGGAGGGAAACATAAAAGAAACCCGTCGTTATTGCTCTTAAACCTCTTTAGAAGCGGAGGCTCGGAGCTGTCAGGAAGGTGGCCACCGCACACAGCCAGGTGCGCCAGCTGTGGCGGGGTGGGCAGCTCTAGGCACCGGCACAGGGGCTGGCTCTGTGTGAAGCTGCAGTTGAACCAGATGTACCGCAAGCAGCTTCCACTGTGGGCACCGGGGAACATGGTGGCTCCTGGAAGTTTAGAGACACCAGAAACCCGAGTCCCAAAGAGGGTGTCACAGCCCTGGCTCAGGGAGCCCCTAGGTCTGGGCTCCCTGAAGGGCCGCAGCTCCTCTCTCCTCACCACCCGCAACATGGCAAGTGGGGGGCATGTTTCAGCCTGTTTGTGTTACAGCTCTTTCAGTCCCACCATTCGGTAGGTCCTAAGTTCTTGTCCTGTGTCCAGGAAGTATGAGGTACGTGGACAACTGGAGGGTGAGCAAGACAGAGAGGAGCTTCACTGGGTGACAGAACAGCCCTCAAGAGACCCAGAGTGGGTAGCTCCTTTCTGCAGGCAGGCTGTCCCAATGTGTCCATCTTTCAGCGGAGAGGAGACCCACAGTGGGCAGCTCCTTCCCGCAGGCAGGTCATCCTGACAAGTGTCCATCTCGCAGTGGAGAGAAGACCCGCAGTGGGCAGCTCCTTCCCGCAGCTGGTAGTCCAGACATCTGTGTGAGTCTGGCTGAATCTGGGTTTCTATGGGCTTAGAAGGGAGAAAGTGCTTGCTGATTCATCCATGGGCAGCCATAGGTGGCCTGGAAAAAGCACCATTAGTTATCATTCTGGGCTGGGCTGTGGACTTCACCCAGAACAGGCAGCCCAGCATCCAGGCTTCAGGCCATCCCTAGCTTGAAGGTGGGGTTTCACCAGGGACCTGCCCCTTTCTGCCCAAGGACCTGTCTGCCTCTGCCATCAACATGCTGTCCATGGCATCCAGGCTGTTCATGGCAAGGAGTGCCAGCAGGCCAGTGCTGAGCTGCCCTCAGCCGTCCCTTGCCTTCCTCCCATGCTTATCGGTGCCCAAAGTCCAGAGGAGGTCATGGTGGTGTGGATGCCGGTGTGTCAGTGCCACTTCGAATGCGTGCACACCTAGCTGGGTTGTGACAGCACCTGGGCTCAGCCACAACATTGCTCCAAAATCAGAGCAGGTGCCAGGAGCAGGGAGAGGCCAGAGAGCAGGAGCAGGTACATCGGAGCCTGCGCGGGAAGGGGGACTTCCCAGGCCCCTGAGCACACAGGGATGCCCTGGTCCAGAGCTGCGGCTGTGCCTGGCAACATGGGCTCCCACCCTGCCAACTTGGTAGGGGCGGGGCTCCTGCCTGTTCTTGGCCCCCTCTGGCTCTGCAGAACGCGCAGCCCTGGCAGTGCCTTCCCCACTGCAGCTGATGTCCCTGCAGCGGTTGCTCCAGACGGGCCGCTGCCGCCATCAGTAGCCACCTCGGTGCTCTATTGTGAGGATTAGATGACTGGTTAATAAGTGAAGTTTGTGGCAAAGGGCCTGGCATGCAATGGAGCTATGCGAGCCATCCCTCTTCTGCACACTTGGCATCCAGAGAAGCCAGCCCTGTCGTGCTATGGAGTGTAGGTGGGGCCGTGAGTCTGTCTGTGCTGGGGCTTCGGACGGGAATTGTCCTTGCTGCCTAGAGCCCTTTGGAGTCATGGAAGAAACTGCTGTGACTTCTTTTTTTTTTTAAGACGGAGTCTCGCTCTGTCACCCAGGCTGGAGTGCGGTGGCACGATCTCGACTCACTGCCACCTCTGCTTCCCGGTTCAAGTGATTCTCCTGCCTCAGCTTCCCAAGTAGCTGGGACTACGGGCGCCTGCCACCGCACCTGGCTAATTTTTTGTATTTTTAGTAGAGACTGGGTTTCACCGTGTTAGCCAGAATGGTCTCGATCTCCTGACCTCGTGATCCGCCTGCCTTGGCCTCCCTAAGTGCCGGGATTACAGGTGTGAGCCGCCGCGCCTGGCCAAAACTGCTGTGACTTCTGTTCCGCTTATAGAATGGGACTCCTTGGCACTTGCCAAGGGCCTGCGACATGCAGACCTACTGCTGGGGACTTCCCAGAAAAGGCGATAATTGCGATTGTTATTCTTATCGCAGCTCACTATGTGTGTCAGTCAGGGTTCAGCCAGAGAAACACAACTAGTAAGAGATGTATAGTAAGAGATTTACTGCAAAGACTTGGCTTACGCGATCGTAGGAGCTGGCTAGGTGAGTCTGAAATGCATAAGTGTGGTGGTGAATTTTATGTGTCAACTTGACTAGGCCATGTGGTGCCCAGAAATTTGGTCAAACATTATTCTGGGTTCTCCTATGAGGATGTTTCTGGGTGAGATTGACATGGGAATCACTAAAGGCAGATGGCCCTCGCTAATGTGGGTGGGCCTCATCCTGTCAGTTGAAGAGAACAAAAAGGCTGACCTTCCCTCCGGTAAGAGAGAATTATTTTTGCCTGCTGACCTTGGAACTCAGACATTAGCTTTTTCTACCTTTGGATTTGAACTGAAACAGCTCTCTTGCTTCTCAGGCCTTCAGACGCAAGACAAGAATTACATTCTCAGTTCTCCTGGGGCTCTAGCTTGCCAACTGCTGTTCTTGGGATGGGTCAGCCTCCATAATCTGGGGAGCCAATTCCTTATAATAAGTCTGTCTATATAAATACATGTGTGCGCACACACAGGTACACATACACATGCATACACACGCACATGCACACACACGCATGCACACCCACACATGCACACATGAATGCACACACAAGCCCACATGCATACACCCACACAGTGCACATGCACACAGGTGTGCACTCACACACACACACACGTGCACACATGCATGCACACACCTTCTATTGGTTCTGTTTCTCAGGAGAACCCTGACTAACACAGCAGGGCAGTTTGTCCAGAAGAGCAGGCTGGAACCCTCAGGCACAGCACGCACTGAAGCTGGTGTCCACAACTTCTCCTCTTTAGGGAGACTTCAGCTCTGCTTTTAAGGCCTAAACCACTTAAATCAGGTTCATCCAGACCATCTCAGATGGTCTCCCTTACTTAGTCAACTGATTACGGACTTTAATCACATCTACAAGATACCTTCACAGAACACCTAGATCAGCGTCCGACTGAATATCTGGTGACCATAGCCTGGCCACTGACCATCACAACACCTGCTGAGTGTGATGGTGAGCCCATGACTACATAACAGCTGATTTGTTCCCCCAAAAATCCCATGGGAAGATGTTTTTAGAACATGTCTTGCTCAAAGTGACACAGCTGGCCAGGGGGAGCGCTGGTGTTAGAAGCCAGGTTGCCTCCAGAGCTCAGCCTGAGCCAATCTGAGGCTCTGAACCCCTAACCCACCTTCTCAGCCCTCATAGAGGCCCCTGTGGTGGGACTCTCTTCTCTGCTTTTGGAGGACACAAAGGCTCAGAGAGGGCAGGTGGCTGCCCCAGTCACACAGCTGGGAGGTGGAGGCTGTTCCACTTCAGCTCTAGGCCCCTCCTCACAACAGCCTATGCTCGCTCCCCTCCCTAAGCAGTCCACCCCAAAGGACAACGCTGAGTTTCTGCCCAGGAGCTCTCTGAGTGATACAGGCACCCCTCCCTCCAGGCCTGAGCATCGCCCAGTATAAAGAGGGACAGGGCTCTTCCAGGTTTGAGGTCGGGGGCCCTGGCCTTGGAGCACAGGGTAGAATCTCAGGACCCCTGGCTCCAGGGAGCTCCTATTTTGGGACTACTCCCACCCTTGGGAGAAGGTGCTGAGGGTATCTCATGGGGGCTACTCAGTTAGGACCAAATGCCGTCAAATGGCCTCCCTCCCAGAGGGCCTGCATCGCCCAGTAGAACATGTGTTCCTGGGGAAACCAGGGTGCCTCCTGACAGACAGGACCCCGAAGGGTCCCAACACAGCCGAGCCTGTGGTCAGTCCCAGCCATGGCGCGGCCCACCTGCCCGCCCTTTCCTGTGAGGGCCCCGGTGCCAGGGGAGGCAGCCCCTGAACAATGCCTCACTCTGTTCTTGGCCTGGGCAGGGGCGGCTAATTCAGCCACACCTCACACCGGCTGTAGATCCCACACTCCCCTGCTCTCCCCTGCTTTTCCCTGGCTCTCCCCTGCTCTCCCCTGCTCACCCCTGCTCTCCCCTGCTCACCCCTGCTCACCCCTGCTCTCCCCTGCCCTCCCCTCCTCTCCCCTGCCCTCCCCTCCTCTCCCCTGCCCTCCCCTCCTCGCCCCTGCTCGCCCCTGCTCTCCCCTCCTCGCCCCTTCCCTCCCCCCCTCTCCCCTGCCCTCCCCTCCTCTCCCCTGCCCTACCCTCCTCTCCCCTGCTCTCCCCTGCTCACCCCTGCTCTCCCCTGCTCTCCCCTGCTCACCCCTGCTCTCCCCTGCTCACCCCTGCTCTCCCCTGCTCTCCCCTGCTCACCCCTGCTCTCCCCTGCTCTCCCCTGCTCACCCCTGCTCTCCCCTGCCCTCCCCTGCCCTCCCCTGCTCACCACTCCTCTCCCCTGCTCTCCCCTGCCCACCCCTGCCCTCCCCTGCCCTCCCCTGCTCACCCCTCCTCTTCCCTGCCCTCCCCTCCTCACCCCTGCCCTCCCCTGCCCTCCCCTGCTCTCCCCTGCTCTCCCCTGCTCTCCCCTGCTCACCCCTCCTCTCCCCTGCCCTCCCCTCCTCACCCCTGCCCTCCCCTGCCCTCCCCTGCCCTCCCCTGCTCTCCCCTGCTCACCCCTGCTCACCCCTGCTCTCCCCTGCTTTTCCCTGGCTCTCCCCTGCTCTCCCCTGCTCTCCCCTGCTCACCCCTGCTCTCCCCTGCTCTCCCCTGCTCTCCCCTGCCCTCCCCTGCCCTCCCCTGCTCACCCCTGCTCTCCCCTGCCCTCCCCTGGCTCTCCCCTGCTCTCCCCTGCTCACCTCTCCTCTCCCCTGCTCACCTCTCCTCTCCCCTCCTCTCCCCTGCTCTCCCCTGCTCACCCCTGCTCTCCCCTGCTTTTCCCTGGCTCTCCCCTGCTTTTCCCTGGCTCTCCCCTGCTCTCCCCTGGCTCTCCCCTGCTCTCCCCTGGCTCTCCCCTGCTCTCCCCTGCCCTCCCCTGCTCTCCCCTGCTCTCCCCTGCTCTCCCCTGCTCACCCCTGCTCTCCCCTGCTTTTCCCTGGCTCTCCCCTGCTCTCCCCTGCTCATCCCTGCTCTCCCCTGCTCACCCCGCACTCCCCTGCCCTCCCCTGCCCTCCCCTGCTCACCCCTGCCCTCCCCTGCCCTCCCCTGCTCGCCCCTGCTCACCCCTGCTCTCCCCTGCTCACCCCTGCCCTCCCCTGCCCTCCCCTGCCCTCCCCTGCTCTCCCCTGCCCTCGCCTCCTCTCCCCTGCCCTCCCCTGCCCTCCCCTGCTCTCCTCTCCTCTCCCCTGCCCTCCCCTGCTCTCCCCTGCTCACCCCTGCTCTCCCCTGCTCACCCCTGCCCTCCCCTGCTCACCCCTGCTCTCCCCTGCTCACCCCTGCCCTCCCCTGCCCTCCCCTGCTCTCCCCTGCTCACCCCTGCTCACCCCTGCTTTACCCTGCTCTCCCCTGCTTTTCCCTGGCTCTCCTCTGCTCTCCCCTGCTCTCCCCTGCTCACCCCTGCTCACCCCTGCTTTTCCCTGCTCTCCCCTGCTTTTCCCTGCTCTCCCCTGCTCTTCCCTGCTCTCCCCTGCTCTCCCCTGCTCACCCCTGCTCTGCCCTCCTCACCTCTCCTCTCCCCTGCTCTCCCCTGCTCACCTCTCCTCTCCCCTGCCCTCCCCTGCTCTCCCCTGCCCTCCCCTGCTCTCCCCTACTCTCCCCTGCTCACCCCTGCTCTCCCCTGCTCACCCCTGCTCTCCCCTGCTCACCCCTGCTCTCCCCTGCCCTCCCCTGCCCTCCCCTGCCCTCCCCTGCTCACCCCTGCTCTCCCCTGCTCACCCCTGCTCTCCCCTGCCCTCCCCTGCTCACCCCTGCCCTCCCCTGCTCTCCCCTGCTCTCCCCTGCTCACCCCTGCTCTCCCCTGCTTTTCCCTGGCTCTCCCCTGCTCACCCCTGCTCTCCCCTGCTTTTCCCTGGCTCTCCCCTGCTCACCCCTGCTCTCCCCTGCTCTCCCCTCCTCACCTCTCCTCTCCCCTGCTCTCCCCTGCTCACCCCTGCTCTCCCCTGCTCTCCCCTGCTCTCCCCTCCTCACCTCTCCTCTCCCCTGCTCTCCCCTGCTCACCCCTGCTCTCCCCTGCTCTCCCCTCCTCACCTCTCCTCTCCCCTGCTCTCCCCTGCCCTCCCCTGCTCTCCCTTGCTCACCCCTGCTCTCCCCTGCTCACCCCTGCTCACCCCTGCTCTCCCCTGCTCACCCCTGCCCTCCCCTGCCCTCCCCTGCCCTCCCCTGCTCACCTCTCCTCTCCCTTGCTCTCCCCTGCTCTCCCCTGCCCTCCCCTGCCCTCCCCTGCTCTCCCCTGCTCACCTCTCCTCTCCCCTGCTCTCCCCTGCCCTCCCCTGCTCTCCCCTGCCCTCCCCTGCCCTCCCCTGCTCTCCCCTGCTCACCTCTCCTCTCCCCTGCTCTCCCCTGCTCTCCCCTGCTCTCCCCTGCCCTCCCCTGCTCACCCCTGCTCTCCCCTGCCCACCCCTACTCACCCCTGCCCTCCCCTGCTCTCCCCTGCCCTCCCCTGCCCTCCCCTGCTCTCCCCTGCTCACCTCTCCTCTCCCCTGCTCTCCCCTGCTCTCCCCTGCTCACCTCTCCTCTCCCCTGCTCACCTCTCCTCTCCCCTGCTCACCTCTCCTCTCCCCTGCTCACCTCCGCTAACTGGCCTCAGGAAACCTAGACACTCCACACTTAGCACCCTCCCAGCTCCCTGACAAGCCACAACTCAAAGGTCAGGAGTGACAGCCAAACAACTTAGGGGCCCTGGGGCTCGGGGTTGAGGATGGCCCATCCTCAAGGCCAGCCATGATCAAAAAGCCTACCCAGCCAATGTAGCCCCACCTTTGCTCAACCACATTGACCAGGCCTCCATCATCATTTGGTGAATGAGGAGAGGGGCTCAGAGAGGCTGGGCAGCTTGCCTCTGGTCACACAGCCTAGGAGCAGCAGAAGCGGAACTCAAACCCAGGTCTTGTGCCTCCAGAGCCCATGGTCTTAACCACTGCACAAAACTGCCTTTAGGAAACCCCGAAGTGATCATGAGTCCAAGGACTCAGAGGCACCTTGCATGGATTTCAGCACATATGCATGGATGTGCGCGCGCGCGCGCGCGCACACACGCACACACACACACACACACACACACACACACACACACACACACACACACACACACACACACACACACACACACACACACGCCTTCCTCGGTAACCAAACCCCATAGATGGGGCCTGCCCTTCCCAGGCAGCCTTGAAAAGGGCCTTTCAAGGGTCTGAGACATTCCAAGCCTGGTCCCTACCTTCACCTGGAGGGGGCCTCTCTGCCTCCCACAACCCCAGCCTGGGCCTAGGAGTCAGTATCACAGCTCAGAGTCTCCTTGGCGTGTGTACATGACTTGGGGAGGTCAGTCCCGCCCCAGAGCACCCCCCAGCCTGCCAGGCCTGTGGGTCAGCCAGATCCCTCCCCCAACCCTCTCAAGGCCCACAAGCCCCGGGCCAGGCCTGGCTTCCGGAGCTGCCGCCACCTTGGCTGGCCACACCACACATGGTTTTAATCAGCAGCCTGCCTGGATGAATGGCGCCTTGTGAGAGCGCCGCAGGGCTCACCTCCATGGCAGGGCCAGGATGGGCCAGGTGGGGCAGCCTCAGGGAGGGAGGAATGTGAGGGGACCCCATGTGGGGGTCAGGGGGACAGGCGGGGACAGCCCAGCACAGCAGTCATGAGCCAGGGTCTGTGGCCGGACAGAGAGCGGGGGGTCTGGCTCTGCCACCCACAGTCTGCGTCCAGGCAACTCACGGAACCTCTCTAAGCCTGGGCCCCACCCTGCGTATAAACGGAGCCCCTTACGGGGGGCTGTGAGGATTTCATCTGAGGGTGCTTGGTACATAGTGTGGGCCTGACACATAGTATGCACTTTGTACCTAGAGGCCAGCCCAGGGCCAGGGGCAGGGGACTCACAATTTGATTTAATGGAAGAGTGGCGAGAACTCACCTTGGAGCAAGGTGGCTGACCTCCAAAGAGGCTAGGGGTGGCATCTACAGTTGACTCTGGTTTCCTCAGTTCCAGGGCCTGGGCCTCCGCTGCTCCCTCCACCTTTCAAAGGGCCTCACAAAGAGAGCTGGAGGGGCAGACCTCAGCTCCTCGAAGGGCCCACCTCGCCTCCTTCCATGGCAGGCAAAGCTTCAGACAGTACTAATTAATGTTTATTGAGCACTTACTAGGTGCTGCACCTGGGCGTTTCATGCATAATCTCATCTAATCCTCCTTTTATGATCGTTTTCATTTATGTAGAACAAAACTATGACTCAGAAAGGGTAGGCAACTAGGCCATGGCCACACAGCCAGGGAGAGGCAGAGCTGGGATGCGACGCTGCAGAGCCCTGCTCCTGCTGTTGCCTCAACTCCACCCACCCTGTGTCCTGTCCAGGGAGCACCATTTCCCACAGGGGTGGCCGGCACTGGGCAGCCTGCCGGGGGGAGCAGAGAGTGCCTTCTCCTCGGGCCTCCAGTGGACGGACCTGTCTCCCTCACTGACAACCCTGCTCAGCCTCCCTTCCCTCCCACAGTGCCTCCGAAGGCCCCATCCCAAGGGCCCAGGAGCCGTGTCCTCCTCTCTGCCACTCTCCCAGCACCCACCAAGCCTGGCTCCTGGGTGTCTGAGAAATTATGGGAGGGAGGGAGAAAACATCAAGGGAGGGCCCAAACCTTGTCACGCCTCTCCTCACTGAGCCATCGTGGCGGTCCTGTCATGTGGGGTAAAGTGCAGACTCCTGTAACCCCTGCTGCACCCCTGCCCCTAACCTCCACCCTGCGGACTAAGGCTTTCAGCTCCTCCGCAGCGCTGGCTCTGTCTCTCATCTCCAGGCCGTGCTCATCTTTCCCCCTGCCTGGGACCCTCTCGTTTTCCACCCTGGCTAACTTGTGGTCCGAGCCCCATGCACTAGGATGACTGTGTGAAGCCCCTCCGTTCCCCACCCACCCCCTAGAACAGCCCCTGGAGCACTTCTGGGAGCAGAGCTCTGGGACCTCTGGGAGTTGCTCCAATTTCAGAATCCATTTCTGCAGAGGAAGGACTGCATCCTCTTTCCTCTGTTGGAGATGGGGACATCACCTTTGCAGACTGGTTTTCTCTCGTTCCTCTTCAAATTCAACTATCTGCAGAGCCGCAGGGGCCGCACTCACATGCCCACATGGGTGTCAGTTGCCAAGCTAAGCTCCCAGCCTTTCAGTGGTTTTCTGAACTCAGCTGAGACCATTTCTAGAGGACTGTTTAAAAAATAAGGCATTCTGCTGTCTTCTACATAGATTAGGATGTCTCCCTCAAGCTGACTTGGCCGAGCTAAGAGCCGGGTGAGCACACCTTATTGGGTGCTCCCCCCACCCAGGGTCTCCCTGACCCCCTGCCCTTTGGTATGATGGGTCAGCGAGGGCCATTAGGGAACCAGCCCTGTGGAAATAACTATAAGCACACTCAAGGGTTAAGCCACAAAAATGTTCTGCATAGCTTTGTTTATGATACTAAAAATATCTAGAATAACCCACATATTCAACAATTAAATAAAGTGTGATACATCCATAAAATGGAATTCCATAAAGAGGGTTATTTATCAACACCGAGAGATGGTCACAATTTATCTCTAAGTGAAAAAAGCAGATTATAACATCTTACGTTGGAAGAGGAAAACCTGCAGGCAGTTCAGTGAACGAAACTGAGGGATGTAGAATGAGGGGTGCTTCAGGGTGCAGACTTGGAAGCTGGAGGCCCAGGTCATCCGGCAGCCTCTGCCCCCTTGCAGCAAAAAGACTTTGGGCCATTCACCAAACCTAAAGAGCTAGAGGTGGCCATCTGTACAACTGGGGTAATATTGTACCTACAGACATACTAGCCACTTAGCACACTGTGTGTGGCCTGCGACAGACATACAGACTAAGCAGGCAACAGACATTATAAACATCACGTATGGGCTTATTTCCATATTATGGGTGATTTTCATTTTCTTACATTTGCCTATTTGGTTTTTTGTTTTTTTTTTTTTTTTTTGAGACAGAGTCTCGCTCTGTTGACCAGGCTGGAGTGCAGTGGCGCGATCTTGGCTCACTGCAAGCTCCGCCTCCCGGGTTCACACCATTCTCCTGCTTCAGCCTCCTGAGTAGCTGGGACTACAGGCACCCGCCACCTCGCCCAGCTAATTTTTTGTATTTTTAGTAGAGACGGGGTTTCACCGTGTTAGCCAGGATGTTCTCATCTCCTGACCTCGTGATCCACCCGCCTCGGCCTCCCAAAGTGCTGGGATTATAGGCGTGAGCCACTGCGCCCAGCGCCTATTTGTATTTTTAAATTTTTCTGCAATGAATGTTATTACTTGTATTAAAAAGTAAAAGCAAACATGACCTTACAAGGAAACAGCCCAATGGAACTCATTCCTGTGTTAATGGCCAGCATGTTGTTAAGGACATTGCTTATTATGCTGCCCTAGTGAGATTTCCTGGGAGAAACTATGATCTGCTCTTGGAACCAGGAGGCTTCGCTGGTCACACTGGCTGCCTGTGGGCTTCAAACAGCTGTGTACCTAACCTCAATGCCCACTGTGACAGAATCATTTAAATAAACTATGACACAACTCTACCATGTACACCAGTTTGTGATGTACATAGGAGAATGTCTGAGAGATTTCCACCAAAGGGTTAGAAGTATTACTGGGGCACAGGAAAGAGAGGGACATTTGAGCCTTAAATTTTGTGCATTTCAAAAATGATTGCAATTCTTTCACAATAATCTTGTATTATAATCAAAATAGAAATAACATAATTTGATGTAGTAGAAAAATATTTAATAACATATAAAGATGTTGACAATTTATTATGATTTAGAAGAGTTCGTAGGCTGGGCATGGTGGCTCATGCCTGTAATCCCAGCATTTTGGGAGGCCAAGGCGGGTGGATCACTTGAGGCCAGGAGTTCAAGATGAGCCTGGTCAACATGGTGAAACGCCCCTCTTTTTTTCTTTCTTTTTTTTTTTTTTTTGAGATGGAGTCTCACACTGTTGCCCGGGTTGGAGTGTAATGGTGCAATCCTGGCTCACTGCAACCTCCACCTTTCAGGTTTGAGCGATTCTCCTGCCTCAGCCTCCTGAGTAGCTGGGATTGCAGGCACCCACCACCACGCCTGGCTAATTTTTTATATTTTTAGTAGAGAAGGGGTTTCACTATGTTGGCCAGGCTGGTCTCAAACTCCTGACCTTGTGACCCGCCCACCTCAGCCTCCCAAAGTCCTGGGATTACAGGCATGAGCCATCACGCCCGGCTGTGAAACCCCCTCTTTACTAAAAATAGAAAAATTAGCCAGGCATGGTGCCACACACCTATAGTCCCAGCTACGTGGGAGGCTGAGGCATGAAAATCTAACCACTTGAACTCAGGAGGTGGAGGTTGCAATAAGCCAAGATCGCAACGCTGCACTCCAGCCTGGGTGACAGACCAAGACTCTGTCTCAAAAAATAAAAATAAAAATAAAGGGGGTTTGTAAAATACAGTGTATACATATTCTCCTTTCTGCAAAAACAACTTTATATATCAGACAGAAAGGAAACGTCCTAAAATATGAACCATGGTTATCCAGGGTGGTGGGATACAGACATTTAGATTTTCTTCTTATGTGTCTGTATGTTCTAAAGTTTCCACGATGAAGATTTATAACTCTTGTGATGAAAGAAAAAAATGCATTTTCTTAAAAGGAAAGATTTGGCCCCAGCTCTCCCCTGCCCCGAGTGCCTAAGTCACGGCAAACTCATTCTTAGCCTTCTCGTCTCCTCGCTCCTCACCTAGGCGTGTCTGTTTCCCACTGGCTTTCATATGGGCCACCTTGCTGTCCTTCCTGTGTCCTTGTAAAGGGCCTGAAATCCTCGTTAGAACCAGGCAAGGCAGAAGCCAGGACACAGGCCCAGCCCACCGCTCAGCGTCCAATGGTCCCCCAACCACCCGCCGCCGCCTCCTGCAGCATTGTTCTCATTAGTGGGGATGCAAAGCAGACCCAAAGGCGGAACTATAAACACCAGAGGCAGAGACCCATAAACAGCTGGGTAACCAACTCCAGCTGTGCAGATGGGCCCCGGCCACACTGGGGGGCAGATGGGGGCTGGGCTGGCCACTGAGGAATTGCCCTTTGCCTGTCCTCCTTAGGCCATGAGCTGCCAGGAGCCAGGTAGGCACCACTAGTTAGCGAACTGGAGGGTGGAGGGTCTGTACAAACCTAAGTGAGATTACATGCAAGTGAGCAAGGGGTCTGGGGGCCAAGGATTCTCAGGCACCTGAGCCCCATTACCTATGCACCTGGGCCTCAATTTACCTATCTGAAAATGGGGAAGAAAAGAAGTAACAGACTAGATGGGCTTTCTCAGCTCTACTACATCATGACCCACCCATAAATCTATGCACTAGGCCTAAATGCCTATAATATATCTGTCTGTAATATAATAAAAATATATACTATGCAATAACATAAACAAATGTTGTAACTAAATTACCTGTACCATAACCCATACATATTATATGTTTTATATCAGCCTCTTTAATGTTATGTTTCTAAATGTTTAATGACCATCTCTGGATATCTGTGATCAGAGAGTAAGTGGAGGCAAACCAGGAAGACCTCCTGGGAGAAGGGAGACTTAAAGCCTATGAATTCGACAGGCAAAAGGAATGAGCCACCAAAAAGGTTCTAATGGAGGAGAAGGGAGGGATTTGAGTGTGAGGGGATTTATAGGGCTGTTGAGGGTCATCCAGGGAAGGAATCCATGTCCATCTTCCACCCTAGAAACAAACTTTCTGGCACAGGAGAGGGGCAGGGAGAAAGCACACTGGACTGAAGTGACTAAGATTTGCCAGCCCCAGAAGCTCCCAAACCTGGTTACGTAACAGGACTACTGGGGAACTTGGTAAAATACAGACTCTTGGGCCCTTCCCAGTGCTCCTGAATCAGAATTTAGGATAGCAGTGTCTGAATATTTGAATTTTTAATAATTGCCTGGTGGATTCTGAGGCTAGAAGTCTGTTACAGGTGGGTGTTTGGGAACCTCTGGCCTAGAGCTCCCAGTGTCTGTGGATTGGATGTAGGGCAGAAGGAACACCCATAATTTTCACATCCTGTCCTGTGTCTGATCAACCAACACAGGATATAGTCATTGCCAGGCAGCTGGTGCCACCCTATGCTTGGGGCCTGATGGGACTGGGAACCCTTGAGAAGCTCATCACCTAGTGAGGGGTCCAGACCCCCATATCAGCCATCTGAGCTCAGTGCTGGATGTTGGAATCTTCTCAGGCAGCACAGCCCAAAGGGTGGATGCTGGAGGAGCCCAGAGGAGCAAAAGCAAACCTCTGAAAGCAGGACTAGGAAGGGGACCACAGAAGGCTCTAGAGAAGATGCTCTGAAGGATGGGGAGGATTCAGGTGATGGAACAGGAAAGGAACAAACAGGCTAGGTGGAGGGAATGATGGGATCAAAAGCGAGAAGTACAGAGGCAGTAGAGGTAAAAATCAAATGGGAACCATTTTCTGGCCATATGGTTTGTCAGGGGCTCTTTCTGTTGGGCACTGTGAAAAGGCAGTGTGCTGAACAGCCTGGGCCAGAGGACCAGAGAGCACATCTTCCATGTCGTAGGCAGCTGGCCCAAGGTCCCAGAGGAAAAGCCCAAGCCTGGGACTCCCCCGACCTCTCCCCGTCCACCAGGCCCAGCCATGTGACTTTCCCAGTTCCCCCATCTGGGATCACATGAGGCAGGCATAGGCAGGGGAGAGTCGCAAGTTCCAACTCTGACCCCAAGATCAGAATCTCCTTTTCCAGAGGGGCCCCTGAGGCCAAGTCAACCCTGATCCAGGTCACTTCTCCCCAAGCCAATTCAAAAATGGGCAAAAGACTTGAACAAATATTTCTCCAAAGAGACATACAAATGTCCACCAAATACATAAAAAGATAATCAACATCATTAGTCATTAGGGAAATGCAAATCATAACCACAACGTGGTACCACTTCACATCCATTAGGATGGCTATAATTTAAAAAAAAAAAAGGAAAATAAGGCCAGGCTCACACCTGTAATCTCAGCACTTTGAGAGGCCGAGAAGGGAGGATCACTTAAGCCCAGGAGTTAGAGGCTGCAGTGAACAATGATCACACCACTGCACTCCAGCCTGGGCAACAGAGTAAAATGCTATCTCTTAAATAATAATAACAATAATAATAATAATAAGGCCAGGCACATTGGCTCACGCCTGTAATCCCAGCACTTTGGGAGGCTGAGGTGGGCAGATCTCTTGAGCCCAGGAGTTTGAGATCAGCCTGGGCAACATGGCAAAACTCTGTCTCTATAAAAAATACAAAAATTTTCCAGGTGTGGTGGTGCACAACTGTAGTCCCAGCTACTCAGGAGGCCAAGGTGGGAGGATCCCTTCAGCCTGGGGGGAGGAGGTTGCAGTGAGCCATAATCCCATCACTGCACTCTCCCCTAGGCAACAGAAAGAGACTCTGTCTCAAAAATAAATAAAATAAAGTGGAAAATAAATAAAATAAAGTGGTGAGGATGTGGAGAAATTGGAACCCTCATATATTGCTGGTGGAAATGCAAAATGATTCAACTGCTGTGGCAAAAAGTTTGGTGGTGCCTGAAAAAGTTAAACATAGAATTACCTTATGATCCAGCATTTCCCTCCTACGTCTATACCTAAAGGAATTTCAAATAGATAATTGTACATGAGTATTCACTGCAGCACTATTCACAATAGCCAAAAAGTGGAAACAACCCAAATGTACATCAACTAATGAATGGATAAACAAACATACCAATAATGGAATCGTAGTCAGCCATTAAAAATGAAGTATTAACACAAGCTACAACATGGATGAACCTTGAAAGCACATTGAGTGAAAGAAACCAGGCACAAAAGGCCACATATGGAAGGATTCCATTTATGGGAAATGTTCCGAATATGCAATTCATTGAAACAGAAAGTGGTTCTGTGTCTGCCAGGGCCTAAGAGAAGGGAAGAATGAGGAAAGACCACTTACTGCTATGAGGTTTCTTCTTGAGGTGATGAAATGTTCTGGAATTAGATAGTGGTGATGGTTGCACAATTTGCTAAAAACCACTGAATTATACACTTTAAAGTATTATTTTGTGTATGTAAATTATGTTTCAATTTAAGAAAACAGAGCTGCCTTGAATGCCATATATGTATTTTTATTGTGGTGAAATACATATAACATAAAATTTGCCATTTTAACCATTTTAAAGTGCGCAATTCAGTGGCATTAGTACATTCACAATGTTATACAACCATCGCTACTATCTATTGTCAACATTCCCCATCACCCAAGGAGAAACTCTGTGCTCCTTAAGCAATAACTCCCATCCTCCCTCTCCCCTCAGCCATGGTAACCTCTAACCTACTTCTTATCTCTATGAATTTGCCTATTCTAGATATTTAGTATAAAGGAAATCAGACAATATTCGTCTTTTTGTGTGTCTGGCTTATTTTATTTCACATAACGTTTTCAAGGCTAATTTATGTTGTACCATGTATCAGAATTTCTTCCTTCCTTTTTTGTGGTGGAATAATATTCCATTGTATTATATGCCACATTTTATTTGCTCATTCATCTATTGATGGACACCTGTGTTCTCTCCAGCTTTTGGTTATTGTGAATACTCCTTAACCTTTTGATGAAACACTAAACTCTTTTCCACAGTAGCTGTACCATTTCACATTCCCACTAGCAATGTATAAGGGTTCCAATTTCTCCATATCCTCATCAAAACTTATTTTCCTTAAAAAAAAAAAAAAAATTATAGCCGGCCACATGTGGCGGCTCATGCCTGTAATCCTAGAACTTTGGGAAGCCCAGGTGGGCAGATCAGCTGAAGTCAGGGGTTCCAGATCAGCCTGGCCAACATGGTGAAAACCCATCTCTACTAAAAATACAAAAATTAGCCGGGCCTGGTGGTGGATGCCTGGAGACTGAGGCAGGAGAATTGCTTGAACTCGGGAGGTGGAGGTTGCAGTGAGCCGAGATCACACCACTGTACTCCAGCCTGGGTGACAGAGCAAGACTCCATCTCAAAAAAAAAAAAAAAAAAAGAAAAGAAAATTATAGCCATCCTAGTAGGTGAGAAGTGGTTTTGATTTGCACTTCACTAATGACTGATGTGTTGAGCACCTTTTCATGAGTGTGTTGGCCATTGTATGTCTTCTTTGGAGAAACATCCATTCAAGTCATTTTCCCATTTTTTAATTGGATTGTTTGTCTTTTTGTTGTTGAGTTGTTCTTTATATTTTTTGGATATTAGGCCCTTATGAGACATATGATTTGCAAATATTTTCTCCCGTTATGTGGATTGTCTCTTAACTCTCTTTACAGTGTCTTTTTTTCTTTCTTTCTTTCTTTTTTAGGGTCTTGCTCTGTCACCCAGGCTGAAGTGCAATGATGCAATCTTGGTTCACTGCAACCTCCACTTCCCAGGCTGAAGGGGTCATCCCACCTCAGCCTCCTGAGTAGCTGGGACTGCAGGCACACCACCATGCCCAGATAATTGTTGTATTTTTTGCAGAGATGGGGTTTCACCATGATGTCCAGGCTGGTCTTGAACTTCTGGTCTCAAGTGATCCACCCACCTAGGTCTCCCAAAGTGCCAGGATTACAGGTGTGAGCCACAGCGCCTGGCCTTAATGATGTCCTTTGACACACAAAAGTCTTTTAAATTTTAATGAAGACAAATTTATTTTTTTCTTTGTTGCCTGTGCTTTTCATGTCATATTTAAGAAATCATTACCAAATTCAAGGTCATAGATATTTGCACTTATGTTTCTAACAGTTCTAAGTTTAGCTCTTAAATTTAAGTCTTTGATCAGTTTTCACTTAGTCTTGGCATATGGTATGTGGTAAGGGTTCAACTTCATTCTTTTGCATGTGATATCCAGGTTTTGGAGCACAATTCTTTCTCCAGTGAAAGGTCTTAGCACCCTTGTCAAAAATCAATTGGCAATAGATGTAAGGGCTTGTTTCTGGGCTCTCAATTCTACCCCAGGGTCTAACTGTCTATCCTATGCCAGTAGCACACTGTTATAATTACTGTAGATTTGCAGAAGTTTTGTTTTTTTGTTTTGTTTTGTTTTGTTTTTGAGACAGAGTCTCCCTCTGTTGCCCAGGCTGGAGTGCAGTGGTGCAATCTCAGCTCACTGCAACCTCTGCTCCCGGGTTCAAGTGATTCTCCAGCCGCAGCCTCCCAAGTAGCTGGGACTACAGGCACGCGCCACCACGTCCAGCTGATTTTTGTATTTTTAGTAGAGACAGGGTTTTGCCATGTTGGCCAGGCTGGTCTCGAACTCCCAATCTCAGATGATCCACCCACCTCGGCCTCCCAAAGTCCTGGGATTACAGGTGTAACCACCGTGCCCAGCCTGCAGTAAGTCCTGAAATCAGAAAGCATGAATCCTGCAACTGTGTCATTTTTTTTCCAAGACTGTTTTGGCTATGCTGGGTCTCTTGAAATTCCACATGAATATTAGGAATTTTCATATTAGGAATTTTTTTTTAATTTCTGGAAAAAAAACCTATTGGATTTCGATAGGAATTGCAAAAAATCTGTATATTCCTTAACAATATTAAGTCTTCTAATCAAACATGGGATGTCTTTCCATTCATTTAGATCTTTAATTTCTTCAAGAAATGTTTCATAGTTTTCTGAATTCAAGCCTCTCACCTCCTTGATTAAATTATTCCTATATATTTTATTTTTATTTATTTATTATTATTATTATTATTATTTTGAGAAGGAGTTTACCTCTTGTTGCCTAGGCTGGAGTGCAGTGGCATGATCTCAGCTCACCACAACCTCCACCTACAGGGTTCAAGTGATTCTCCTGCCTCAGCCTCCCAAGTAGCTGGGATTACAGGCATGTGCCACCACATCCGGCTCATTCTGTACTGTTAGTAGGGATGGGGTTTCACCATGTTGGCCAGGCTGATCTCAAATTCCTGACCTTGGGTGATCCACCCGCCTCGGCCTCCCAAAGTTCCGGGATTACAGGTGTCAGCCACCATGCCCAGCCTATATTTTATTCTTTTTGATGCTATCGTAAGTGGAATTGTTTTCTTAACTTCCTTTTTGGATTGTTCATTATAGTGTATAGAAATTCAATGGATTTTGTGTATTGATTTTGTATCCTGAAATTTTGAAAAATTCACTTATTAACTCTAATAGTTTGTGTATGTGTATGAATTCTTTTGGGTTTTCTAGGCATTAAGATCATGTCTTCTATAAGTAGAGATAGTATTACTTCTTCCTTTCCAATTTGGATGCCTTTTGTTTTTTTCTTGCCTAATTGCTCTGGCTAGAACTTCCAGTATTGTGTTGAGTATAAGTTTCTAATCTTAACGAGAAGTTATGAAAACAGACATCCTTGTCTTGTTCCTCATCCTAGGGGAAATGCTTTGTTTTTCACCATTAAGAATGATGTCACTTGAGCCCAGGAGTTCTAGACCAGCCTGGGCAACATGGGGAGACCCTGTCTCTACAACAAAAATAAAAAATTAGCCAGGTGCGGCACGTGCCTGTAGTCCCAGCAATTTGGGAGGCTGAGGTGGGAGGATCACTTGAGCCTGGGAGGTCAAGGTTGCAGTAAGCCACGACTGTGCCACTGCAGTCCAGCCTGGGCAACAGAGCGAGATCCTGTCTCAAAAAAAAAGTTATGTTAGCTGTGAGTTTTTCACATACGGCATTTATCATGTTGAAAGAGTTCTTTTCTAGTACTAGTTTGTTAAGCGTTTATATCATGAAAGGGTGTTGGATTTTGTCAGATGCTTTTTCTGCATCAATTGAGATGATCATATGGGTTTTTTTCCCCTTCATTCTAATAATGTGGTACATTACTTTGATTTTCATATGTTGAACCACCCTTGCATTCCTGGGATAAAACCCACTTGATCATGGCATATAATTTTTTTGTTTTGTTTTGCTTTTTGAGATAGAGTCTCGCTTTATCACCCAGGCTGGACTGCACTGTCGCAATCTTGGCTCACTGCAACCTCCACCTCCTGGGTTCAAGCAATTCTCCTGGCTCAGCCTCCCGAGTAGCTGGGATTACAGGTGCATGCTGCCATGCCTGGCTAATTTCTGTATTTTTAGTAGAGATGGGGTTTTGCCATGTTGGCCAGGCTGGTCTTGAACTCCTGACCTTAGGTAATCCACCTGCCTCAGCCTCCCAAAGTGCTGGGATTACAGGCGTGAGCCACCGCGCCTGGCCTGCAATTTTCTTTTCTTGTAGAGTCTTAGTTTCAGTATCAAGGTAATGCTTGGCCTCATAGAATGAGTTGGGAAATGTTCTCTCCTCTTTAGATTTTTGGTAAGAGTTTAAGAGAAGGATTGATGTTAATTCTCCTTTAAATGTTTTGTAGAATTCACCAATGATGCCACCTGGTGGTAGGCATTTCTTTGCTGGGAGTTTTTTGATTACTGATTCAATCTCCTGACTTGTTATGGCCTATTCAGATTTTCTATTTCCTCTTGAGTCAGTTTTGGCAGTTTGTGTGCCTCTAGGAATTTGTCCATTGCATCTAGAGCATCTGATTTTTTAACGTGCAGCTGCTTATAGCAGTCTCTCGTGTTCCTTGTTTTCCTGTGAAGTTGGTGTTGTGTGTGTGTGTTTTGAAGGGTCATTCTCAGTGCCTCAGATCACCCACCACTTTCATTTCAAGGTCCCAGGAGGAACAATCAAATGTAATGAGTTTCCATATTGAGTGGTCCGCTTGACTCCTCAGCCCATCCTTATCCGCCTCAGGACAAAGGTGGCAGTGCCACCCCCAGGCTCAGGCTCAGAAATGGGGTCTGTATGTGTGTGATACCAGGAACTGGCAAAGACTTTACTGAGCACTCACTGTGTAGCAGGCTCCTACTGAGGGCTTTCCAGACACTGTCTCTTCACTCCCCACATCTCTGTCACCTCAGCCCTGTGATTATCCCCACTTCACAAAAGCAGAGACTGAGGCTCAGAGACATGAAGTACTTGACCAAGGTCACACAGTCAATACTGAGCCTGTATTTGAAACCAGATCTACCCGGCTGTGCATATTTTGACTACTGTGCTGCATAGCCTATTCCTTCCCAAGGGAGAACACCCCAGAATGGGGCAAAGGCCAAGGAATTCAAGCTCCAGTTTTTACCCCCACTCCCTGAAAGGTGTAATAGAGCAGAGCTTCTCCAAGTACCCATGCAGAGAAGCCCTCCATCTGCTGCCATGCAGAGCAACAGATACCCTCCATCAAGTACCCATGCAGAGGAGCCCTGTGCTACCATGCAGAGCAGTAAATACCCTCCACCCACTGACCAGAGGTACCCATGGAAAAGCACAGTGCAGAATAGCCTGAGGGTACACACCAGCAGGGTGTGCATGTGCACACAACTGTTTGTATATGTAAAACAATTTCTGGAAAGATCCACAGAAACTGCTAATGGTGGTTTCCTCTGAAGAAGTGAGTTGGAGGACAAAGTTCAGGGAGTGGAAGGAGACATACATCTCACACCATTCCCTGTTTGTACTTCTGTTTTAGATTTGTAGGTACACATACTGTTAGGCACCTTTAACAGCTTCCCAGGACCACCCAGTCCCCAGCCCTGAAAAGGGCAGGGCCAGGCTCGGTGAATTGTTCCCACTCTGCCTCATGGTCATGGCACTTCCCTGTGCCAGGACACATTCCCAGCCTCAGGCCCGGGGGTAGGACAGCCTAGTGGACTCCAGGCTGTGGAGTCTCATGGATCAATGACTACCAGCTCTGTAATCCTGGCAGAGTTACTTAACCTCTCTGAACTCAAATTCCTCAAATATACAATGGGAATGATAATACCTACCTCAGAGGATTGTTATGAAGATTAAAAGAGGCCGGGCAAGGTGGCTGATGCCTGTAATCCCTGCACTTTGGGAGGGTGAGGCAGGAGGATCATTTGAGGCCAGGAGTTCAAGACCAGCCTGGGCCACATGGCAAAACCCCATCTTTACAAAAAATACAAAATAATTAGCCAGGCGTAGTGGTGCATGCCCGTAATCCCAGCTACTCAGAAGGCTGAGGTGGGAGAATGGCTTGAGCCCAGGACCTTGAGGCTGCAGTGAGCCGAGATCACTGCATTCCAACCTGGGTGACAGAGTGAGACACTGTCACAAAAAGAAATAAAAAATTTTAAAGATAGCACTTGATAAGCGGAGGGTCTGCCTGACAGGATAAGAAATACTTTTTATTTATATTATTTAATTTATTGATGTTAATATTGATAATATTATTGCCCCACCACCATTAACCACCAGCCCAGTCTTCCCGGGAGGCATTCGCGCTGTCTACACTGTGAGAGGCTAGGATAATAGTGCCCCCTGGTGGACACCTTTTGGACTGCATCTGATGAGTACCTACCATCTAGTACCACTAGAGAAAGAACAGGAGTCAAAATTCAGTTCCATTTCTTCCTTTTTACCCCTAAATATTAGGTTGGTGCAAAAGTAATTTCAAAAAACTAATATCTCACATGTACTTCATTAGATACTCTTTCATAACAGTAAAATAATCAAAACCAGAAAATTGAACATCGGTTGAATAGTATTATCTAATCCACACGGTCCATCTTGCTATTCTGCTAGGTGTCCCTATGGTATCCTTTATAGCTAATTGTTTCATGGTCCAGGACCCCTCCAGGGTCACACATGGCATTTGATTACATCTCTTTAGTGTCCTTCAATCCTGAACCATTTCTCAGCTTTTCTGTATCTTTCATCACCTTGACATTGTTGGAGTTCAGGCCAGTTATTTTGCAAAATGTCCCTCAATACGGATGTGTCTGTTCCCCTTGGCTGGATTCATGTCCCGTGTTTTTGTTAGGAATTTCCCAGGTGTTGCACTGGGTTCTTCCCATTGCATCATATCGGGAGACACATGGTGTCGATTTGTTCCAGCAATGGTGATATTAACCCTAGCTCCCTGTCTGTCAGCTCGGGGAAGCTAAGCTCCCAGGGCCAGAGAGGAGCTGAGACTGGCCTACAGTCACAGGAAGGTCAGGCTCCTCAGCTCAGGGTCTTCACGAATGCTTAGGATAAATGCAGCAAGGCAAGAAATTGATCACTGGCACCTAGGCCTCCTCCAGATCCTAACTCCATAGGAGCTTAAGGGCTGGGTAAAGCAGTGTTGGCCTTCATCGCATCGTCGTGTAAGTCTAGCTGCTTGGAGTCCCCCTTTCTGCTTTGTCCATTTCTATTTTTCATTAAGACTTTTTCATTCCACAAATGATATGCAAATACATTATCCTTGTCTTATATATATTTCAGCCAAGGCTGAAGTCTTCTTTGAAAGTTCCCCTTCTCAGTCTTTCCTCCCCTAGTATCAGTTTGATGTGAGATACGTCTATCTGTAACCCCAGGAAAAATACAAACTGTAGTGTTCTCTTTCCATGATGGTCACATTGTATAGGTCTGTCACAGAAATTTCCCTGGCAGGGCTTGGAGACTGAGCTCATTACTTTCAACTGAATCATCATTACAGTGAATGGATACACTGGAGGTTACCTAGCTGAGGCCCTGTGGATGGACATCTAGGTTGTTCCCAGCGTTTTGCTATTGTGAAACACACTGCCCTACACGCATGATCCAGGCTTCTCCAAGGGAACTCCCCACCTCTAGAAGCCCGAACCACTCCTGGGGCACGAGGTTTCCTGGGTGGACATCTCCGTTGGGGGTGAGGAGGGGCTGATGGGCTGCTATTCATTCAGCCTATTAGAACTGCAGGACTTTTAGGACCTCTGGAAGCAACTGGGCTGGGTTTTCACAATGTGTTTTGAGAAATCTTAGGGTTCCAAGATAGGCTGAGAGACAGGGAGGAGATGAGCTGGGAAGAGTCCAGAGCTTCACTCCCACTCCAACCACAGAGCACCCCCACCTTTACCTGGTTTTCAATTAAGTGATTCTTTCAAAACAGAATCTCAGCTGTATTTAAATTCAAAAATCCCTGCTGCAGGCTGACCCCTCAGCTGGCACAGTCACCTTTCTGCACCGTGCCTCTGGATCTGCTCTTGTCCATGCAGCCTCCAGCTGTGTTCTTGCTGGTGAGGGCCACCTGACCCAAACCAAGCTCCCAGCTGACGAACTCCAAAGAGGGCTCTGCAGGTGCTGCCCTTGTGCCATCAGAGGTGGCACTGTGGTACGTTCACTTTGAACATACTGGGTCCTGGGAAGCAGGACTGCCCAGCTGCGTCCCCAGCATGCCCCTCCTCTGCCCCTCAGAAGCTGTGCACATTTCTGGGTACCGTCTCTGACATACATGAACACCAAGGAGTCTGTTAAAGTACACAGTGCTGGGTCCCACCCCAGAGGTTCTGAGTGAGCAGATTTTGGGGGAGCCCAGGAAAGTATATTGTTTAAAGCTTCCCAAGGGGATTCTGAAGGAGCACGTCTGATCACCTGCATTGCAGACACTGGCCTGGGCCCCTACCTGTGAACTCTCCTTCTCCAGGCAAATCTCGAGTCTGGCCCTCAATTAGGCTGTGAGGGCTTCAGTCATTTGTTTTACCCTAAGTTTTCCTGGACAGTGGGGCTCTCCGTATTAATTAGAACCCATAGGAACCATGGATCTGAGCCAGAGTTTCCCACTCTGAGCCAGAGTTACACTGGGCTGCCTCAGTGTGCTGGAGGGCTTGTTAAAAATTCCTCAGTGTACTGGAGGGCTCCTTAAAGATGTTGGGCCCCACCCCACATCTGCTGGAGTTGAACCTCTGGAAGTAGACCTGGGTATCTGCATGTTTTAGGCAAGTTCTTCCAGTAAGGCCACAGAGTCCAACTCCCTCCATGCGTCTAAAAGGTGAGGGAAATGGGACAAAACAGTAAAAGTGGATTGCCCCCAGCTACAATATACATTAGTAGCAGAAATGGTTCCAGCCCCCAAGTCTCCTCTCGGTCCAGTGCCCGACCCCCAGGGCTTCTGAGCAATCCAGCTTGTCTGAGGGCTCCTGTCATCTGAGATGCCCCCTGTGGCTGCCCCGGGATAGGCCTCTGCTGTATCTGGGAATCTTCCATTTATAACCCAGTGAAAATGATCTGTGTTGACCAAGTCACCTTGTGTATAGGTGTGTGCATACATGTGGGCACGTGTGCATGCCTGAGGTGGCAAGGACAAGCAGGCTTTGGCCGTGCATGCAAACACCCCTACTCCACCCTTCCCTGCGGGCCTTGCAAAAAGGTCAGACAGGACCAAGGTGTACAAACAGAACCCCACTTTATTAGCAGTTAGTTCGAGATTGTACATTAATGGAGGAAGGTCTCACCTTTAACACAACCCAAAACGGCTGGTTCGAGAGCCCTCATCAGGCGAACTGGGTAGCACCCCCTCTCCCCACTCTCCCCACCCCAAGGGAAGGAAACCTCTGCCTGCTCCCCCAGTGTGCCCCCCACCCTCTCCTATCGGCCCTCTCCTCTCCCAGGAAATGACATGAATTTCATGCACAAATTACAAAAGGAGCCCTCTTGCTAATAACAAAAGCTAACACAGTCATAGAAAACCCTCTCTTCCCTCATTCTCCTCCAGGGCCGGAAAAAGGAAGAGCAGGAGGGATGAACTTCTTAGGATAAAACGCAGCCAGTTTCCCCCAGGTTCCTGGCATTGACCCCACAAAACCCTATGCCCGTCCCTTGGGGAAGCTGAAAACTCTCCAGCCGTCTGAGCTGGCAAGGGCAGCCAGCCCAGAGCTGTCAAGCCAGGAACGCAGTGTTGCCTCAAGGGCCTGGGCAGCAGGGGGTCTAGGCCCCCCCTCACCCTCATATCAACTAGAGCAGAGCTGCCTCCTTTGATGTGTGAAAATCCCTACTGTGGCCCCTATCTGCTCATTCTACAGATGAAGAAATTGAGGGCCTGGCAGGAAGATGGTCAGGCAGCTACTAAATGCACCCGGCTGGGATGAAATTTCACAGCTCCTGCCGCCAGCCAGGGCTCTTCTCACACCACAGCTTGAGGGAGGCAGTTCCCCATGTAGGCTTTTCCCTGCTGCAACTGAGAGCCTGGCTCTGCTCCAGTGCACACAGACCACGGGCCTCCAGGAAATGAAAACCCTGGGACCCCAAAATAGAAAAAGAGAGACATATGATGTGTTTGGTGCCCTGTGGCCCATCCCCAGGGTCGAAGGCCCAGCTTCAGGCATGCAGCCTCCTCCTTCCAGAGCCCTGTGTCCTTCCTTCCGAGGCCCAGATATTGCGGCCTTCTCCAGGGAGCCTTTCTAGCCCCCCGCAGAGCTCTTGCTCTAACTGGCCCCTCTGCTGTTTTGGCACTTGGTACAGGTGACAGTGGAGGCGCATCTTAGGCAGAAGTGAAGCTGTCAAAAGTCAGCACAAAAGGCAAAATCTCATGTAGCCTAAATTATCCTTGAAAGTACAGGGGATAGAAGAAGTGGTTATGCGACACCATGAGCAAACAATCTGACAAATTCAGAATGTGGGGCTTCAACAAGACAGCAGGCCTAGGGCCTCAAAAACAACGTCATTTAAAAACTCAAAGTGAGCTGAGAGAAGACCTTTCAGCATTCAAAGAGGTTTTAAAAACATAGTTAGAAAATGCAATGTGTGCACTGTGACTGGATGCTGATTCCAAAACCAGACATAAGTTACCTGGGAGACAATTGGGGGGATTTGAATACAGACTAGATAGCAGACATCGTTGGGAAATGACTTCTCGTCTTGGCTGTGATACGGGGCCAATGTGTAGGACAACGCCCTAACTCTTAGGAGGTGCAGGCTGAAGCTTTCAGGGATCAAGTTTCATGATGTTTGCAATGTACTTTTAAATTAGGACAGAGAAAACATACATGTACACAGAGAAAAATGAATGTGGCAAAATGTTAATAACTTTAGATCCAGATGCTGGGGAGTGGGCATTCATAATTAAATGCTTGGTAAAACATTGTTGTACTTGCTTTTCCCACTAACAAGCCCATGAGCACAGCTCTGTGCTGGGACCACCAACCTCTGCAGGTCAGCGCAGCAGCTCCCCTCTGCTGGGAACAGATGGCTTCCTTAGCTGGGCCCAGAAGCACTGACTGCTCATCAGGGGGGTTCAGAAAAGGCCCATTTTTAAACTTCAGACTCATCCTTCAAGCAGCAGGATGCTCCACCACAGAAGGCTCTGGAACCCTGAATGACGGAGGCAGCTGCAGGTGACACTTGCACCTGCACCCACCCTGCGGCAAAGGCTCATGGAGGGGACCACAGAATAGATAGTGGAGCCACCTGGACAATTTCAGCTATTTCTCTCTCCTTTTTTTGGCCAAATGCTTAGAGTGAATTGGTGGACACTGAAGACTGGCCTCGCTGGCCCACTCATCTGTGGCTTTCTCTTCTCGGGAGGGGGTGTCCATGTACCCATTAGCTGACAGCCCCTCAGGCAGCTTATCTGCCTCTCCTTCTACCCCCCACACCTGCAAGTCCCGGCAGTATCTGGGCCTAGTGGGTCTTCAAGAAAGGTCTGTTAGTGGGAGGAGAAGTGGCAGCAGCGACCTAGGCAGACGGACTTGGAACATGTGGCAGGTCCAGTCTCCAGGCTTGCAGAAGGGTCCAGGCAAAAATCCAGAAGATCTCTGCTGTCACAGGATTTCCAACTGCCTGCTCCTTCCCATAGCCAGAGGCAGAGAGAAGTGGAGCTCCTGCCCTAGGCCAGCCCGCCTCTCCTGCCTTCCAGGCTCTGCGAGAGAGGCCTCCTGGCCCAGAGGGTAGATTTCAGAACCTGGGAGCTGTAAGATCCTCACCCATCCTGCAGCCCAATCCCCTCACTGACGGATGGGACTCTGGAAGTCACTGCCCCTCTCTAGGAGCCCCTGGTTCCATGGCGTGGGCACGTCTTCATGAGCACACAAGCAGACATGCCACCCTGTCCTCAGACCCTTTGCTGCTCATCCTGCTGGCCCAACGATGCCCAAGCTTCCCAGGCTTGCAGGCCCCATTGAGAGGCATGATGGGAACACTGCTGTGTACACAGTGAAACCACCTGCAGCTGGTCCCACTGCGTGTCCAACTTTTTCATCCCAGCAGAGAACTGAAGAAAAGGGAATCAGCTCAGAACAGACCCAGGCTCCCACAGGCTGGGGAAGGACCCCTTGAGGGAGAACACGACAGGGATGCAAACACAGACCTCGGAATGAGAAGGCTCAAAGGCACCCTGGCTGGGAAGGAGTGGTTTGTCCCCATATCCTGGAATGACCATGGTGTGACGGAGGAAGGGACAGGAACCTGGCACAGAGTAGGGTCCCAAGGATGGGCTCAGAGGCAGTGTGGCATTGGAAGAGGAGCACGACGGGACTTGTAACCGGGAGCCTCGGGTTCAACACTCAGCCCTGCTCCCAGCTGGCTCCATGACGTCGGCCAAGCAGGCCACCTCCCCTTTTTGGACCTGTTTCATACCCGTCAAAGGACCTTCCAGCCCCAAGATGCCAGAGTCTTCTGAACAAGACAAGGCTCTCCAGAAAGTATTTCCTGGGGTTCAGAGGGAAGCAGAATTTGGCAGTTGGAGGGGGCCGGGGAGAGGCACCCCAGCCTCAGTCACTTCACATTGTTAAATGGGGTGGGGTAGGAGCAGACCCCAACCAGAAATCAGCCCAGAGATCCCACTGTCTACAAGGGCCTGGAGACAGTTCTGTGGGCCCTGGTGGGCATCCCAGCTCTCAGGGCAGCTCCCAGCCTAGCACCATGTGAGGGAGAGTGGGTGGGGCAGCTTTTGACCCCAGCTCTCCTAGCCCAGCCCTGGCTGTTTCCTTTGGCCAAAATCCCCTCAGGGTCACTGGACTTCACGCAGCCCGATGTCCTGGAGAGAGCTGGTCTTCCCTGCGCATCTCACCACCTCTGTTCACCTGGGGTAGCCCCAGAGCAGCCACGGCACTGGGGAGGGCCCCTTCCTACTGTCTGCTCAGCCCCAAGCCACTGAAGACACTGCCTCCCTCCCTGCCACCTCATCTCTAGCTCTAATACAGGGCGCCCCCTGAAAGACTGGGGCTTAACACCATTTTGTAGGACTGAATTAAAAACGAACCCAACCAAAAAAAATAGAATATATATATATACACATTATATATATATATAACACAGTGCGACCCCAGCACCCAGGGTATAAACTCTGGCACCAAGAAAAAAACAAAAAACAAAAACAAAATATTAAAATATTTTAGCTTCTTAGTATTTGGGAAGTTAAGGGGGTCTCTGAGAGCCCTAGCCACAGGTGGCCGAGCAAAGCCGTGGCCAGCAGTCTTGCCAGCTGGCACACGTCTGCCTGGGCCTGAGGCTGGGAGGGTGTGGGGACCGCATCTGTACATGGGAACATGTTACTGGCATACCCCTGGCTTGCCTCAGTCTTTTACCACAGGAAACACCACACGTCATATCCCAGGGGGAAGAAAGGGGTGCAGGTGGGGCCCGGAGAACTGGGCCCGATGGCAAGGCAGTGCCCCAAGGCCCTGTGGGAAGCCTTGAGGATGGAGTAGATACTGTAGGAACCAGAGATTCTTCCCCAGAATGGGATGGTGAGATGTGAAGGTAGGAACCAGATGTGGAGGCTGGGAGTCCTCTCGAGGTGGCCACCCTCCCATCCAGCCTAGGACTGACTCCGGGGACCCAGCTGGCCCCTTGGAAGAGCCTGGCTCGAAACAGGGAAATGTCCAGTCTGTCTCCCCCTGCCAGGCTCTCCTCTCCTACAGCCTGGAGGACAGGGACATATGACAGCGAATACTGAGGGGCGCCCTGCGGAAGCAGGGAGTGATGGGTGACGAGAGGGGACAGTTGGCAGAACACAGTGAGGGACAGAAAAGAGTCTCGTGGACTCCCTCCTACCAGGAAGTGGCCTCCCCAGGAGCGGTTGGGAACGGAATGGACCTCTGCTGGTGAGGGAGGTCCCGTAGGCCGCAGACCCAGCGGTGGGTGCTCCAAGGTGCTTGCAGACCCGCCTGGGTGCTCCCCCGGCCCCACCAGGCCTCCACAGAGTATTGCTCATAAGCGCGCGGCTGCCCTGGCCCAGCTTCCCACTCTGCAGGTCAGTCTGGCTCAGCGCGTGGTGGGACGTCCCAGCTGCCACAAACATTCAGTCTGGCTATAGTGGCCGCGGCTACCTGGTGTTCTGGAGGTCCTCTCGCAGCCAAGTGGGAAGTGTCTGGCCCATCTTGTACAGCAGCTTGGAGAGCTCGATGTTGTGGTCCCGGTAATAGTCCTTCAGGAAGGCTCGGGACTGTAACGGAAAGGAAAGCTCAGACCTTGCATACTGACTTAAGAGTGACCTCCTCTTTAAAAATTGCCATGCTCGGCCAGGCACGGTGGCTCATGCCTGTAATCCCAGCACTTCGGGAGGCCGAGGCAGGTGGATCACCTGAGGTCAGGAGTTCAAGACCAGCCTGGCCAACATGGTAAAACCCTATTTCTACTAAAAATACAAAAATTAGTGGGGTGAGGTGGTGGGTGCCAGTAATCCCAGCTACTCGGGAGGCTGCGGCAAGAGAATCTTTTGAACCCGGGAAGCGGAGGTTGCAGTGAGCCAAGATCACGTGATTGCACTCCAGCCTGGGTGACAAAAGCGAAACTCTGTCTCAAAAGAAAACAAAAAAACAAAAAGCCACCATGCTGCTGGCACCACCCCCCATACACCTCTTATTTATCCACAATCTCCTTCTAAATGGTAGCCTCCAATAGCGAACTCCCAGTTGGCAGGAGCATCAAAATATAGCTCACTAAGTCAAAATTCTTCTGATAGGGAGAGGAGAGAGAATTAATCATCAAAACCCAAGGCGGGGCAGGGCCAGGGCCAGGCATGGTGGTTCACGCCTATAATACCAGCACTATGGCAGGCTGAGGCGGGAAGATCGATTGAGCCCAGAGGGTCGAGGCTACTGTGAGCCATGATCATGCCACTGCACTCCAGCCTAGGCAACAGAACGAGACCCTATCTCAAAAACAAAACAAAACAAAGCAAAAACAGAAGCAAGTAGGAAAAGGAGGAAGTAACAAGACCCCCAGTCTGTGACCCTTTTTCTATATATTTTTAAAATTTCTTTTTTCCCCCTATGTTTTTACACATGCTGTTCTTACCTATCCTCCCATTCCATAAGTCCAAATCCTATAAAATGGATCTCATCCTTCTAGGCGCAACTCCAGAGACCCCCATCCCTCCTTTAAGGAGCCTTTTTTACCCCTCTCAGGTTCAAGTGACATCCCCTTGTTCTGAATTCCCATAGCACTCGTGTGCCCTCTCTGACTGCACGCAGCACTCTTTGCCTGTATTCTGCTTAGTGGTGTTGAGACTCATACCCCTCCAAGACCAGGAGTTCCTTGAAGGCAGAGAACATGTCTGGCTCATCCTCAAAACCCCACAGCACTCAGCCCTTAGTAGAAGGTAACCAACACTTGTTTGACGAAATCAGTTCTGACCCACCATGTCCCAGCCCCCGTTTCCTCCTCTTACAAATACTGTCCAAGAAATGCTAAGGCCATGAACGTGCTGAGTGCATGGTAAAGGAAAGAGAATCCCCCTCAACCCCATACAGGGACCCCTTACCCTTATGCAGGTGCTACAGGTAGTGTGTCCACCACTTACATCCAAGTCCATCTCGGGATATTTCCGGCCCTTGCTTTTGCCCAGACACTTGGTTTTTCCTCCTTCGAGCAGTTGGCACCAAAATCCTTTCTTTGGATCAAACCTGTGGAGGTGGGAAAGTCTCTGGATGGGAGCTGGCTCAGCCACCCACTTCCGACCTTAAAGCCATGTTCATGGACCCCAGGAATGGCAGAACCCAGGGAATCTACTGCTCTTGAACCCACGTGGACTGTCAGAAGCTATGTGCCATCTGTGGGATCAAATGTGTCCTAGGCTGCATTAAACATGCCTGTCCTACTTCCAGCAAAGGGCAGCTCGCACATTCTGAGTCTTCTCTCCTCCAGCCCGAGCAGCCACAGCCGCTTCAGCAATCTACAACATGAACAGTTTCCCATCCTTCAATGTTCTGGGAAATCTTTTCTGAGCATTCTCAATGCTGAGTAACTCTTTTTTTTTTTAAACCCAAGAAGGCTTCTTTACCCCTCCCAGCATCAATGGGGGAGAGGGGTGTTTAGTGAGGGTTCTTTTGCTTTTTAATAAATTTCATCTTTATCAAAACATGCAGTATCCACAGCTGCACTTAAGCATGCCTATCACTGGAGAGTTTCATTTTTTGGAGTAAACTTCAGAAATGACACAGCAAGACTGCCAACATCAATCTGTCTTCAAAGGCATTTTTGGGATATGAGATCCGAAGCTGTTATGGGAAGGGAGGAATACTGACATAGAATTTAGCCCTGGATCAGGAACTATGACGAGATTCTTGAGCATGAGGGCATCAAGAAAACTGAATTCCCGTGAATAGCGGAGGAGAACAGAGATTTCTGAATGGGTCACAGGATAGGTATAGATGATGACGATGATGATGGTGATAATGATGACAAGGACGATAGCAGCTACTGTTTATTTAGCACTTAGTGCATGCCAAGCTCTCAGCTAAGAGCCCCACATGAAGCTTTCATTCAATTCAGTGACCTTCAGGACGCAGGGATTATTATCTTTATCCCCAACTTACAGATGAGGAAATTGAGGCTTGAAAGGCTGAGGAAATGGATGTGGGGCCCTAACCCAGGCATCTCTGACACCATGGCCCACAGCCTCAGCAGGTGGCCCTTTCTCCCTCAAGGTGAAGGACTGACTTCCCTTCTCCACCTTCAACTCCCATGACAGTGAAGACGGAATATTCTTGTTGCAAAACTTTCCCAAGAATGGAGCCAGGGAGGGTGACTTGATTCCTCCTTCTCTTGGGGTCCCCTCATCCAGCTAAGTGTGTCACTTATCTGTGACATAGCACAGGAAAGCAGCCTTTCCTAGCCCTGAGCCCATGCAATGCAGGCAGGCCCTTACTCATAGTGGGAGGGCATTCTCAACGCACTTGCACCAGGTTCTGAGTGAGTAAGGTTATTAACTGTCAACAACATTTGTGTTTCCTTTTCCTAAAATCGTAAGTCAACATCTAATGCTGGCCGGGGGGGGTGCCTCATGCCTGTAATCCCAGCACTTTGGGAGGCTGAAGCAGGCAGATCATTCGAGACCAGGCTGAGCAACATGGTGAAACCCCTTCTCTAAAAAACATACTAAAATTAGCCAGGCATGGTGGCGCATGTCTGCGGTCCCAAGCTACTCGGGAAGCTGAGGTGGGAGGATCACTTGAGCCTGGGAGGTTGAGGTTGCAGTGAGCCAAAATCACGCCACTGCACTCCAGCCTGGGCAACAGAGTGACCCTGTCTTAAAAAAAAAAAAAAAAAAAAACCTAACGCTAAGAAAATCTTGTGGGAATTAGGGCTGCTCATTACTGATCTAATTTACTTACATAAAACACTCTGAAAATGTTCAGCCCAGACCAAAGAGAACACCCCAGGATGGTCTGACCAGAGTAGAACAGATTCATCATCTCCCTTTTTTTTAAGGTGATACCTTTATTAATATAACTTAAGTCATATTTTCTGACTCTAACTAACTTCTCTCTCTCATAATTATTCAAGCCTTTGGCTTTTTTGGCCCAGGTGCCTTATCAGGGAAATAACCTGTAGAAAGGCAAAGGCAAAGGCAACACTCACGCCAAGGTTTTGTGGTAGTCAATGGTGTTGGTCACCCCAAGGAACTTCTGCACCATGTCCATCACTTTGGCAGGTTCTGTGCGTAGCAGTTTGCCATCCAAGACCAGAATCTGGAAAGGGAGAAATGGGATCGGGACCTGCTTTGACTTCGGTGGCAAACAAAGGCAACAGCCACAGCAGCAGGAATGGGCCTGCTTATAAATACGGGACCCTGCACCCTCTAGAATCTGACTCCTGCCCGCCTGTTGAAGGGCAGGTATCCCCAAGCTCAGGCACGCCTGCTTTCCACCAGCTTCTGCTGCCCAATGCCATTTCTCCTAGAATTTAAGCTCTCACCAAAACCCTGCCTGCCCCTCAGGTCCCTACGAATATCCCTCTCTAGCCTCTCTGTGAGCTTCCAGTCCATGTTACTCTCCTGCTCAAACACTCCACAAGTTTGCCTAAAAGGCCTGGTATGGCTGGGCATGGCCGGGCTCAGTGGCTCACACCTGTAATCTCAGCACTTTGGGATGCTGGGGTGGGCAGATCACTTAAGGTCAGGAGTTCAAGACCAGCCTGGCCAACATGGTGAAATCCCGTCTCTACTAAAAATACAAAAATTATCTGGGCATGGTGGCACATGCCTGTAATCCCAGCTACTTGGGAGGCTGAGGTGGAAGAAACGCTTGAACCTGGGAGGCAGAGGTTTCAGTGAGCCAAGATCGTGCCACTGTACTCCAGGCTGGGAGACAGAGCGAGACTCCATCTCTAAATAAATAAATACATAAACAGCCTGGTACGATCAGGCTCTCCCTCCATCACCACGCCCAGTCTCCTCGCTCCCACCTGCCTGCCTCAGGGCTTTCTGGGTCCCTTTAGGGCTACAGGGTCTGTGGTGATGGGACACAGGCTTGGGGAGTTCTCATGTATCAACCTTGGGATAAACAGGTCTACAGTCTTTTTAGGCCAGGTGCAGTGGCTCATGCCTGTAATCCCAGCACTTTGGAAGACTGAGGGAGGACTGCTTGAGCCCAGGAGTTTGAGACCAGCCTGGGCAACATAGTAAGACCTTGTTTCTTAAAAAAAAAAAAAAAATTAGCTGGGTACAGTGGCTCACATCTGTAGTCCCAGCTACTCAGGAGGCTGAGGTGGAAGGATTGCGTGAGCTCGGGACATCGAGGCTATAGTGAGCTGAGATCACACCACTGCACTCCAGCCTGGGCAACAGAGTGAGACCCTGTCTCAAAATAATAATAATAATAGTAATAATAATAATAAAATCTTTTTATAGACCCAAGGGTCTAGCTCTCCAAGGAGGGCATATCTGTCCCCGTGGCTGGTGAGAAAGAGTTGGAGGCTCTCCGCTAACCACAGCAAGCCAGTACTGCGACTGCCCTCACAAGGGTCAAGGACAGCAGCTACCTGGTTGGCGTGATAGGCACTGAGCCAGCGCTCGATGTGGGTGGCGTACCAGCCGGGGACCAGGCAGCGGTTCTGGAGGGCACGCAGCTTCGAGGATGCGTCGGAGCCGGCCGTAATCACCTCATGGAAGGTGTACTTTAGGGCCACTGGGTCGTCGTGGGCTCGCTGGTGCTGCAGGCAAGGAAAGAGGGTCAGCATGCCACATGGAGGACACAAAGGAGTGGCCTTAGAGGGACAGCAGCCCATAAGGTGGCCAGAAGGTCCTCAGCTGGACCCAGGAGCTCTGGATCTGAGTCCTGGCTCTGCCTCTCACTGTGTCCAGTGTCAGGGGAAGCCACTGCTCCCAGAGCCCCAACTTCTCCATCTTTGAAATACAGGAGCTGGACTAAATCAGGGTTTCCTGAGGCCAGGCATGGTGGCTCACACCTGTAATCCCAGAATTTTGGGAGGCTGAGGTGAGTGGATCACTTGAGGTCAGGAGTTCGAGACCAGCTGGCCAATATGGCAAAACCCCGTCTCTACTAAAAATACAAAAATTAGCCGGCATGGTGGTGCATGCCTGTGGTCCCAGCTACTTGGAAGGCTGAGGCATGAGAATCACTTGAACCCGGGAGGCAGAGGTTGCAGTGAGCCGAGATCACGCCGCACACTGTTGTCGTATATAGAAGGCAACCACTCATAAATGCAATAAAAACAAAGCAATGTTCTCAAACTCCAGCCAGACACAAATGTCTGCAACAGGCCCTGAACATGCTCTCTTTGTTGAAAGTGGAGGTTGGCAGTGTTAGAAAGGACATAAGACCACTTGCACTAAAGTGAGCATTTCTCCTTTATGGAAATCAGAAGGACTGGGAAAGAACTATAAAAGGGAGACTGGCTGGTCTGAATCACTTAAAATAATGCCATGGGAAGTCCGAATCTGCAGAATTCACTAAGTCCAGAAAGCCAGAGCTCGGGCACCTGTGCAACAGGCAGTGTCCCCCAGTCGCCAACCCCCTCCCCTGAGGATCACACACAGCCCAGGGCCAGGGCAATATGGTGCACAGCAGCCTCTTCCTCATCCCGACCTCCTTCTGAGACAGGCCCCCACCCTTTCTCTCCTCCAACATCTTCCCGGGTCCTCCTGGGGAGAATGAGTCTCCCTTCTCCTTCTCTCCCTTATCCCTCTTGATCATGGACAGAAAAAGGAATAGGGTCTTAGATTTAGAAGACTTGGATTCAAATGCCACCACATGAAACTTGCTGAAACTTGGTTTTCTCATCTTTGAGAAGGGGACACAAACGTGAAACCCCTCCTCTGCCTTCTAGAAACCCGCTGTGACTCTCCAGTGAGGTGGCAGATGTACAGAATTGTCAGTGCAGAACAGAGACTGACCCAACCTGTGGCGGCTCCCTCTCTACCCTACGTTAACCTATGAAAGCAGACTGCCCATTCCCTGCACAGCGCCAGGAGGTGGGGGCACACGGCATGGCAGAAAATGGAAACATTTGACAAATGTTTCTCGGTTTTCTTCTCCTAAAGAAAAAGCCACAGTAAAGCAGACATCAGGGCATAAACAGAAGCCCTAGAGAACAAGAGTAAGACGGGGCTTCCCCACCAGCCTCAGGGAGTGGCAGGAGGAGAGACTTCCATGGAAGCAAAGAGGAGGCGTGCCAGCCCTGCAGGAGACCGCAAGGTCCCAGGCGGGAGGCAGCCACTGTCACATCTGAGAAAAGAGCCTCAAAGCAGGGTGGGAACGATGACAGTGGCCAGGCCTGAAGAGGCTGTCCCAGCCAGGACAGGGGATACTTCTCTGGCAACCATGGGCTAAGACCCAGGGCCCCACCCCCTCCCCAACACCAAGCACAGGCCTGGTCTGCTGGGTTAATGAGGCTGCTCAGGACCTCGGCCTGGACAACAGGGTGGCTTTCTACTGGGGCGCCTCTTCTGAATCACAGTGCTTGGCTGTGTGGCATAATCACAGGAATGCTGGCAGCCAGGGGAGGGACTCCCCCTACCCACCAGGGAAGGCCTGAAAGCATTCCTGCAGGCTCAGTGGGCTGGCAGGCAGGAAATTAAGTCAGGCCATAGGCATTAAAGAGAGCTCTGGTTCAGCCGGGCACAGTGGCTCATGCCTGTAATCCTAGCACTTTGAGAGGCCAAGGCGGGCAGATCATGAGGTCAGGAGTTCGAGACCAGCCTGGCCAACATGGTGAAACCCTGTCTCTACTAAAAATACAAAAATTAGCCTGGCGTGCTGGTGCACACCTGTAATCCCAGCTACTTGGGAGGCTGAGGCAGGAGAATCACTTCAAACTGGAAGGCGGATGTTGCAGTGAGTTGAGATCAGGCCACTGCACTCCAGCCTGGGCTACAGGGCAAGATTCTGCCTCAAAAAAAAAAACCAAAAAGACAGCTCTGGTTCGTACATGTCCCATATAGGGGCTTGGATCCACACCCTCTCCATGTATCACAGTCCAGGTAACTGCCTCACCTGGTCAGGTGCCCGCCTTCTCCACTGTGAATGGCAGTCTTGTGTCTTGTCCTTCCATGAGCTCCCACTCCCACCCGTGTCCAGCTATAGTCAGTATGATCCTGCATCGCTGTTCACCAAATCTAAGCTTCCTCTAGGTGTAACCAGCCTCCACCTCTTGTCAGTGTCAGAAGTAGAGGCAGGACCCCGCATGACACTAGGCGGGTGGCCAGTTAACTGGTGGCTGGCTTTCCATTTCCGCCTGTCTCCTCCACCAGGGACTCCATTCTCAGCCACCACCACGCTCCAGGCGCCTGACTCAGGGCTGGCACACAGTAGGTGCTTACTAATAATATCTGTTGAGTGAGTAACTGAGTGTCACATGGAGCCCTGTGTTCCCCACACAGGGACTCCACCCCAGCCCCACTCACCTGGTACCAGGAATAGGCCCGGTCCGCGGGGTTGATGAGGATGGTCAGGACCTTGGCTTTGGGCAAGAGGGCTGCTGCCCGCCGGGGCGCCACTTCTGAATCAAAGTAGTTGGCGCTTTTCTCAAAGTAGAAGTCGGAGGTGGTGTTGGAAGGGATGGGGAAGAACTCCATGTACCTGCAGGAAGCCCAGAGAGGGGGCTCACAGACAAAACTCATGAGGAGGGGGCTAAGGGAACGCAGCACAAAGGTGAGGCACTCGGGTAGAATGTCCTCAGAGAGCAAACGGGATGCTTTGCTCCCAACCAAACAAGGACTTGCCTCCAGTGGGGATTCTGGAGGGGAATGGCCTCTCGGCAGCCTCCTTGTTTCAAATTCATCCCTTTTCCAGAAGACTCTGGAGTCAGGAGGATCTGAAGACTTGTGGGTGCGCCGTCAGTTGCAGGTCATGGGGAGGGGGTAATGCCCCTCAATCCTAAACTCTAGGACCCTGCCCCCTCAGCAGCTCCAGGCTTAACTGCCAGAGCTGTCACTCTCTCTTCCTCTAGGGGGCAAGCTGGGGCTCAGAGCGGCTCCAGGACTGCCCCAGGGAGGCTGGCACAGAGCAGAGGGGACCTCCAGAGGGCAGGCTTTCTTTCCTGACCTGGGGGAACACTTTCTAGGCTGTCACTGTGGACCAGGACCTCCTGCTACCCACAACCCCTCCCCAGCCTGCTGTGGATGAGCACGGCTTTCCAGACTAATGCCCATATCCCACCAGAGCAATGGCCACCTCTGGATGAAGGAACCTCTGGAAACCAAAGGAACACTCCAGACCCTCCCAGGGGAACCTACCTATGCAAAATCAGGGTCCAACTTCTGGGGCTTGTGGGAAGCAAAGTCCACTCTCATGAAGGGTACAGGGTCCCTATCCTATCCTGTGAGATGGGGCTGCTCTAGGCTGGTCCCAAGGATGCGCTTCATCAGAGCGTTCTGGGGGCCTGCTAGATTCCTGCACCCCACTTTAGACCTACCTACAAAATCAAGCTCTTGGGAATTGGGCCAAGGAATCACGCTTTCTCTCATCTTTCTGAATTTTCTTTGCATGTCCACAATCCTTTGTTTACAATATCTCAATTGAGAAAGCTCTGAAAACACAGGCTTTGTTTCCTAGGTTTGTAGCAAAGCCATTTGGCAACAAAACCTGACTTATTCCTCTTACTTAGTGTAAATATTCACATACTTTGCTACAGACATATTAATGAATTTGCTAACAGGGTGCTGCCCCAGGCGTCGCTAAAGATGTTACTAAATATATGGTTTCGCACCACATTACCTTTCTAAAATCTGAAAAATGTTGACTTCCAATAATCCATCTGACCACAATAGATTTTAGATAAGAGACTGTGGAGATGTTAGAAATGTAGGTTGATGGGCCGGGCGCGGTGGCACATGCCGTAATCCCAGCACTTTGGGAGGCCGAGGCAGGCAGATCACGAGGTCAGGAGTTCAAGACCAGCCTGACCAACATGGCAAAACCTCGTCTCTACTAAAAATACAAAAATTAGCCAGGCATGGTGGCAGGTGCCTGTAGTCCTAGCTACTTGGGAGGCTGAAGCAGGAGAATCACTTGAACCCGGGAAGCGGAGGTTGCAGTAAGCCAAGATCGCGCCACTGCACTCCAGCCTGGGTGACAGAGCGCGATTCCATCTCAAAAAAAAAAAAAAAAAAAAAAGAAATGTAGGTGGGTGGATGGATGGATGGATGGATGAATAGATACAAAGGCAGACAGACAGAGTGATGATACACAGATAAAAAAGAGAAATATGCACAGAAAAATACCAAAAAACAGAAGGCCCATAACCTCTCCACCCAGGGAACCCACTGACATAAAAATAATAAATAATGGTAATACATGGACAAGGTTTAAAAAGGCAAACTTTGCATTCCACGCACGTCATGATTGGGTGTTCACACATGTGTGAGGTGTACCCACCTCGAACCTTGTTATGATGTCAGCACATTACCTACCTGACATGAAAAATTTTTTAAAAAGAAAGAAAAAAGGCAAATAGAGAAAGATGCCAACTGAAAAGGTGGAGAGTAAAACCATCTCTGCTCTGGCCCCCATACCCTTAAGGAAACCTCTACTAGGACCCTCTGCTGGGAACCTCTACAAAGGTAACCTCTGCAGGCTCTGGTGGGAAGTGGCAATCTTAATGACTTCCCCAGGTGACGCCCAAAGACCAGCGACCTGTCCCTGAAGGGCCCACAAGAACACCTCTGCTTCACAGTCAGCCACACGCAGTGAGAAGGGCCAGAACATTTGGATTTCCGACCTTAGGACCCTGGCAAACCCTTCTCCTCCCCAAGACTCAGGATGTTTCTCTGCAAACAAGGGAGGGGTGGACTTCGACTTCAGCGTCTAACTACAGGCAGTAGAGCAAAGGGGCAAAGGGCCTCCTCATCGAGTTTCCTGTCTATGACAACGCTGTCACACCATGATTCAAGGGTCACCGCACTTTGTCCCTGTTTACAGGAACTACAGCTGTGTGTGAGCAAGCTCCAGCTGCTTCCTGCTGTGGCCACAGCAGACTCCCAGGAGGCCCCAGGACGGCCTTCCCGTCCTGCTGTGGACAGAAAGGCCAACTCACCAGTCGATGCCTTTGTGATAGTTGTGGCCATTAAAAAACTGGATCTCCTCAAAGGTCTCAGAGCTGGGGTAGTTGCTGCTTAGGTCAGGGTGCATGCCCAGGAACAGGTAGAGGGCAGTGGTGCCTGTGGGGAGGGTAGACACCTGAGACCCAGGGCCCAGCCCCCAGCCAAAAGATAGAGTCTGGGTTCTGGGCCTAGCTCCCCACGACCCACTGGGGGCTCCTGGGAAGGTCTTTGCCTTTCTCTGGTCTTGGCTTCTTCATCTGTGCAATGAAGGAATTTACTAAATCCAGGGTGGCAAATATATGGCATGCATGTGAACACCGCAACTCCTGTACTACTGCAGACATCACTAATCAATCACAGCATTCTTCACTAAACAAGGACTTGGCCTCAGAATGTGCCTCACCACTGCACTCTGGTAGCCACGTTTAACTGACTGCTGTCCCCTCAGCATCCCAGTAGAGTTGGTCCTTTCCAGCTCTGGGCCTCTGTCCTCTGGCACTTGGTAGGAGCTCAGGGAAAAGGGAGTTTGTCACCCTCCAGTTCTGTTAATGCGAAATTCTTAAAGAACTAAGAAATTTTGTTCCTATGTCTCTTCTTCCCAATACCCTCTGCTCACTCACGCACCCTGCCCTACCTCGTCCTCAGTGAGTTCATTCACTTTCTGTGGTATAAGTCTATGGTTTACATGCTATAATGAGAGAGCCCAGAAGAGAAGGAGGATACAGTGTTTGGCGATTAAGAGTATATGTTTCAGGGTCACAGAGACCAGAGTTCACGACCTGGAATTGCCATTACCTAACTGAATGTGTTAAGCGAAGTCACTTGACTTCTCTGAACCTTGAGTTTCTGTCTATAAAATGGGAGTGCCCATTTGTGCCTTGCAGGGTTGTATGGATGACAAATGCTTAGCAATCATGTCGCTGCTTCTCCCTACTGCACCTCTGGCAGACATGGCTAATTGATCACAGTCCTCTTTGTACCAGTTTTGCTTGGCATTACTCAAACTAGCAGAGCAACTGATCTGGGCTTCTCTGACTGGACTTGGAGACTCCCAGGATAATGCAGGGAGAGCTCCCTGAGGCTATGGTTCAGGATAAATAGGAGAACTCCAGGCCCCTCCTTCACCTCTTTCCCCTCCATACTGACAGGCAATTTGTGTTCACCCCAACTTCACTCCTACTTCCTGGGAAAGAGGGAGCAAATTATCGGGGAGTGGGGCCAGGGCAAGGCAGTCCTCAGAATTCTGTGGCTGAGACAGCAGGCAGTTGGGGAAGCTGGGTCAAGAGCAGAGAGACCTGCCTGTTTTCTGGGGGCCGATGATGAGGAGCTTTGGGAAGCGGTCACACGTCTTCTCCTTGGACCAGATGTCTTTGTGACGTTTGTCCTCGCAGGGGTCCTAAAACAACAGTGGAAGGGACGTGTGGGGCGCCCCAGAACCCAGTCAGTGAACTCCCACTGCACATGGATATGTGGCCCTTACAGCCCAACGGGCATAATATCTACATGCTACACGTGTCCTTGTCACATCCCCACCCCCAGACACTGAGCCACTGACAGGCAGGCTCCACTTCTGGTCAGTTTCATGTCCCCCAAAGAGCTCGCAAAATGCCCCTTAGCACATAACAGGAACTCATAAGCACTTGTTGAATTTAACTGGACAAGCTGCGTCTGAACCAGGGGGTCAAGAAACATTTCCTATTAAGTTTAATTAATCTTTTGGTAAGTATTTAGTAAATATTTTAGGTTTGGGGCGTGGAAGTTTCCATTGCAACTACTCGACTCTGCCGTCATAGCATGAAAGCAGCTATAGACAGTACATACAAGAATGAGCGTGGCTGTCTGCCAATAAAACTTTCTTTACAAAAACAGGTCTCAGGCTGGATTTGGCCCATGAGTCATGGTTTGTGGACTCCTGGTCTGAACTATGAGACTGTCACCAATTCCAGCTTCTGCTTCCACTTTTTAAAAGCCCGTAGGAGCAGACTTTCCCAAAAACTGGCCCCTAAACCCTCCCATCAATCCCTTTTCCCACTCAGAGCCTGCTGCAGTTAGAAGAGATACAAGAGATTATCTAAGAGTCTGACCAAGACAAGGCAGTCACTTTCTGTACTTTGTCTGCACTGTGTTCCCTTGGAGTTGTTTCTTGTTTTTGAAACGGGGTCTCACTCTGTTGCCCAGGCTGGAGTGCAGTGGTGTGATCACAGCTCACTGCAGCCTCAACCTCTAGGCTCAATTGATCCTCCCACCTCTGCCTCCCGAGTAGCTGGGAGTATAGACGCGCACTATCATGACCGGCTAATTTTTGTATTTTTTGTAGAGACAGGGTTTCGCCATATTGCCCAGGCTGATCTTGAACTCCTGGGTTCAAGCAATCCAGCCACCTTGGCCTCCTAAAGTATTGGGATTATAGAGGTGAGTCACTGCGCCCAGTCCACTCATTTTTTTAACACTGTTTTTTCCAAGGCTATGTATGACTGCATGCATGTAGGTCTGTGTGGGGAGGTATGTACATGTATGAGCATGCATGTGTGCAAAGGAGTGAATGCACCCATGCCGGTAAGTAGATGGGGACCTCAGTTTACATTCAAGCAAGAGTGTGAAGGCATGATGGCTGAGCCTTGAGTCCATATCTGGAGTGTGTGCCTGTGAGTGGTGGCGTTCCATCCCTGCAGCAAGGTGCCCAGGCTGCCCAGCCCCCCACCTGCCAAAGCGGGTCCTTCTCCTCGGAGAAGATCTGGAAGTACTTCTGCGCCAACTGCACAGGGGGCAGTGTCTGCAGCCGGAGGTTGGTCCAGGAGTGCAGGAAGCGCACCAGGTGCTTGAAGGTGTACAGGCCCAGGCGGTCATTCCCATAGTTGGACAGGTGCGTCATGAAGATGCTGATCTGCTCCAGGGGAGGGGAGGAGAGAGGCAGGGCCCATCAGTGTCTGAGCCACCCTCACCGCCAACTCTGACCCTTCTGACCCTGCCTCAGCTTGCAAGGCTCCTGATGACCAGTGGAAGTTACGCTGGGGCTGTCAACAAACTCGCTGCTAGTACTTGGATGAGGCAACAGACGAACCAGGCCTGACTGACCCCAAATATTACAATCCTGAAATGGAAAGCAGACCCAATGTGGGAGCTATTTGGGTTTTGTTTTGTAAATGTTAGGGGTGGGGTGCATGGAAGATGAAGAGTACTCAGCCCACAGAGCTGAATACCAACCAACACTTGAAGTTTATTTAATATTATTAAAGCAGAGGTAATTGTTTGCATTTTACAAATAAGGAAAGCGAGACCTAGAAAACTCCAATGCTGTTCATATGTGTGTATCTGTGTATGTGTGTATACACACATGAGCAAAGACTGAAAGGGAACATGCATAAAAATGCCAACACTTTTGTACTGAAGTACATGATCAGGAAAGGAAAAAAAAAGCATGCTCGGATTCTTTAGCCAAGGTCACACAGCCGAGGCAGGACAGGGCCAGCGCTGGAGAGTGGGTCTCCCAACTGCCAGGCACTCACTCATGCCTCTCCGCCCTTTCCTGGCTCCAGGAAGTCTGTGTCAGCTGCAGATGGGCTGTGCAGCAGCCCCTTCTCACCAGCAGCCATGGGCTGTGGAGCACTCACAGGATTGAGGAGCACGGTGAGGAAGAGCTCGCCCCCGTTGATGATCTTGTCCAGCTCGCTGGAGCCGCCAGGGTACTCGTTGTAGAAGATGGTGTGTGTGAAGAGGCCGCAGGTCTGCCGTGGGAGAACCTGAGGAGGGGGTGGGGGAGAGGAGCCATGGTGCCCTCTGGCATGAGGGTGGTGGGAGGACTCTTCCTCAGAGGAAGAAGGCCCAGCCGCTCCTCAGAAAGGCAGTCTCCATGTGGTCGCACAGCCCCTACCCTTGGGTGCAGCCTAGAGCACAGCATTCCCCCGGTGAACTACAGGCCCTTGCCATTTTACAAACTTCACTGCTATTCTCTGCACAAAATGAGCAGGCCTTAAAGTAAGAGTGGAAATGTTTCTGGAAACTTGGGACTGCTGCAGCCACGGCCCCTGCCTGGCCCTCTCTGAAGTAGCAATCCCAGACATGTTCTGTAAGACCCCTTGCAACATTAGAACCTCACCTGGTGACACTTGTTGTCACACACTGGCTTAGCCATTTGTCTTTTGTCTCCCTTCATGAAACTGTGAGCTCCAAGGGAGCAGGGACTGGGCCTGCCTTGTCACCACCTCATCCCTGGAGTTCACGGTTGAGGACCTAAAGGAGTGCCTGGAGTTCAGCACAAGGGCCTGGTGCTGAGGTCAGTGGGTGGATGGATGGATGGACTGATGGACAAATGTACAAACCTTGCCTACCCACTGCTGCCCCAGCTCAACTGATGACAACTCATCCTTCCAGCACCTCAGGCTAAAAACCCTGCAGTCATCTTGGACTCCTCTCTTCCTCCCACACCCTACATCTACCTCATCTAACCACAGGCCTAACTATTCTAAGCCCAGAGTATGGCCACGTCCCAACATCAGGCCCTGGTCCAAACTGCTGCCACCTCTGGTCTGGAAGACTGCAGTGCCTCCTAACTGGTCTCCCTGCTGCCACTTTTGTCCCCTACAGTCTCTGCTCCACACAACAGCCAGAATGATAGAAATCCCTTTCAAAGATGAGTCAAATCATGCTCCATTCAAAACCTTCCCATCTCAGCCTAAAAGCCCATGGCCATCCAATGGCTGGCCTTACATGGCCCTATCGATCTGGTCCATCACCCACCCCGACCTCGTCTACCACTGTCCCTCACTCCCCTCCAGCCATTCTGGCCTCCTATTTGGCCCTCAAACACAGCCAGCACAGCCTGCTTCAGGGCCTTTGCACTTGCTGTTCTCTGCCTTGAGTGCTCTTCCTCATGTGGCAGCGTGGCTTATTCCAGGAAGGCCCACCTAGCCACCTTATTTAAACCAGCTTCTCCTCTTGCCAGCATTCCTCCCTTCCATTCCCTGCTTAACTTCGTCCGTGGCACTCATCACCATCTGACCACTGTATACTTTACACACGTATCGGGGGAAACCAATCCCCGATATTCAACGTGGGTCCTTTTCTATTTTCCCTAAGTGTCTGCCGGTCTGAGAAATAAAGGGAAAGAGTACAGAAGAGAGAAATTTTAAAGCTGGGTGTCCGGGGGAGACATCACATGTTGGCAGGTCCTGTGATGCCCCCCAAGCCACAAAACCAGCAAGTTTTTATTAGTGATTTTCAAAAGGGGAGGGAGCATACGAATAGAGTGTGGGTCACAGAGATCTCATGCTTCCCAATGTACTAAAATACCACAAGGCAAATGGAGGCAGGGTGAGATCACAGGACCGGGGCAAAATTAAAATTGCTAATGAAGTTTCGGGCACATATTGTCATTGATAACATCTTATCAGCAGACAGGGTTTGAGAGCAGACAACCAGTCTGACCAAAATTTATTAGGTGGGAATTTCCTCATCCTAATAAGCCTGGGAGTGCTATGGGAGACAGGGGCTTATTTCATCCCTTATCTACAACTGTAAAAGACAGATGTTCCCAAAGCGGCCATTTCAGAGACCTCCCCTTGGGAATGCATTCTCTTCTTAGGGATGTTCCTTGCTGAGAAAAAGAATTCAGCAATATTTCTCCTATTTGCTTTTGAAAGAAGAGAAATATGGCTCTGTTCCACCTGGCCCACAGGCAGCCAGACTTTAAGGTTATCTCCCTTGTTCCCTGAACATTGCTGTTATCCTGTTCTTTTTTCAAGGTTCCCAGATTTCATACTGTTTAAACAATCTGTGCAGTTAACACAATCATCACAGGGTCCTGAGATGACATTCATCCTCAGCTTACAAAGATGACGGGATTAAGAGATTAAAGACAGGCATAGGAAATCACAAGAGTATTGATTGGGGAAGTGATAAATGTCCATGAAATCTTCACAATTTATGTTCTTCTGCCATGGCTTCAGCTAGTCCCTCCGTTCGGGGTCCCTGACTTCCCACAACACACATGCATGAGCATATGGTCTGTCTCCTGCCACTAGAATGTCAGGTCTACAAGGGCAGGAACTTTCCTCCGTTTTGTGCATTTCTGTGTCCCCAGTGCCAAGGAAAGGGATAGATGCAAGGCTGGGCACAGTGGATCACGCCTGTAATTCCTGGCACTTTGGGAGGCCAAGGTGGGCAGATCCCCTGAGGTTGGGAGTTCGAGACCAGCCTGACCAACATGGAGAAACCCTGTCTCAACTAAAAATACAAAATTAGCCAGGCATGGTGGTGCATGCCTGTCTTCCCAGCTACTAGGGAGGCTGAAGCAGGAGAATTGCTTGAACCCAGGAGGCGGAGGTTGCAGTGAGCTGAGATTGTGCCATTGCACTCCAGCCTAGACAAGAGTGAAACTCTGTCTCAAAAAAAAAAAAAAAAAGAAAAAGAAAAAAGAAAGAAAAAAAAAGGGATAGATGCATGGTAGAAGCCCCAGGGAAAAAAAAAATTTTTTTTTTTTTTTGAGACAGAGTCTCACTTTGTCACCTAGGCTGGAGTGCAATGGCGCAATCTTGGCTCACTGCAGCCTCGATCTCCCAGGTTCAAGTGATCCTCCTGCCTCAGCCCTGCAAGTACCTGGGACTACAGGCACGCACCACCACACCTGGCTAATCACCAGGCATATTTTTTTTTTAGTAATTTTTTTGTAGAGATGGGGTTTCACTACATTGCCCAGGCTGGTGTGAAACTCCTAGGCTCAAGCAATCTGCCTGCCTTGGCCTCCCAAAGTGCTAGGATTACAGGTGTGAGCCATCAGGCCCAGCCAAGAAAAAATTTTTAATCAGCAAAAAGACTGTAACAGAGCCCTGTCCCACGTCCTCATCAGAAACGTCTTTCAAGAATGCTCACTATTCCTTGATCCTCTGTCACAAAAGCTAAGAAAGAGCTCATGAAAGGGGTCAGAGTGGCAGCCCACCTTCCCTGGGACAGAGAGCCTCGAGTGCCAGAGGAGGCAGCAGAAGCTGATCTGCAACCCCTAAGCCAGCAAACCAGAGCCGTGCTTCCCAGAACAGCGTGTGCACACACACGACAAACTGTGCTCTCCATTCCCCCACCTCCAGGGCTTCCAGGGGCCCACTCACCATGATGCCATTGTGGATGAAGCCACGGCGGTAGCGGGCTGGCTTCAGGTGGGGGTACTCCTCCGTGCTGGTCACGCGGATGCTCCACACCTGCTTCCAAGCCTCATACAGCTGCACATGCACGGGGTACACGCCCGAGTGGTGGGGCGCCACTGCATACCCCATGTCTGTGGGAATGCCATGCTCCTGGGGAGAGGATGACCAGGCCAGGGTGAGCATAGGAGTCCTTCCCCTTTGGGCCTTATTCCCCCTTTGTAGAATGGGAGAGAGAAATCAGAGGCTAGGTCAGCATGGCTGCTGGTCTGAGCCTTCATGGTAAGATGGGAAGCTGAGGCCTGGGAGGGCAAGGAATGTACCCAGAATCTCAGTGTGGGCAACTGGCAGAGCTGGGATTAGAACCCAGGTCTCCTGACTCTTGGTCCAGTGCACATGACTCTAGCACAAAGGACTCAAGTACTCTGTAGTGAGGGACAAGGATGAGGGCCTTTCCTGCCTTCTCTTCATTCTACCTAGCACCTAGGGCTCGTTCCCTCCTCATTGACCACCTCTTCCAGCTTTCCAGAGCCTCCCCTTCTAGTAAGAGCTTGGGCGCAGGAAACAAATGGCCTGAGTTTAAGTCCCAGCTGGACCTCTTAGTAGCTGGTGTGATCTCCCTGAGCCTTGGTTTCTTGTCTGTAAAGGGGTTATTCTCTTGAGGCTTCAAGGAGACAGTGGCTATAAAGGCAGCTCTCCCTGGGCCCTGGCCCAGAGGTGTTAGTAAAAATCCGTCAGAGCAGACTGCAAAAGCGGCAAGAGGCCAGCAGTCTGGACCTCCAGCCCAGCCCTTAGCCCGCCCCGCTCTGCCCTGCAAGGAATCTTACTCACGACAGCGAACTTCTTGTTCAAGGCCATCTGCTCGGCCAACACGGACTGGTTGTGGAAAAGGTGGGGCTGCATGTGGCTCCACATGTGGGGGAACCACCAGAACTCCTTCACATACGACAGCAGCAGATCATCGCCAGCATCCTCAGCATCGGTACCTGCAGCAGCACAGGCAGCTCAGACCTGCCCACTGGGCCATGAGGCCCTCTAACCTGGGCCTGTGCCTGGGGATGGGAGAGCATGGCCACAGCCCACCCAGGAGCTGCCTGGAAGAGTTATCTGGGCTACAGCACAGGAGCAGACAGAGCCCCAGCCCAGAGCCCTGAATTCTAGTCTAGAGTGTGCCCTTGACTCAGTGGGGGACCTTGGCCAAGACTACCTGCTCTCTAGATTCTTGGGCCCATCTGCACAATTCAGGGTCTGGAGTCAATGATCTCAAGGGTTTCTTCTACCTCTGACATACCTGCTCTGATTCCATTCCAATGATCCAAATCAGGTCACTTGTCTTTTATCTAATTATCTATGGAAGCTCTTTGTATATATACAGGATGTTTGACCCTCTATCTCAGACGTATTACTATAACCACCTCTGATATGCTAAGTGTTATGAATATAAAAAACAACCAGGTGCAGTGGCTCACACTTGAAACCCCAGCACTTTGGAAGGCCAAGGTGGGAGGATCGTTTGAGCCTAGAGGTTTGAGACCAGCCTAGGCAACATAGTGCGAGGCCCCATCTCTACAAAAATTTTTAAAATATTAATAGCCAGGCATAGTGGCATGCACCTGTAGTACCGGCTACTTGGGAGGCTAAAGCAGGAGGACTGCTTGATCCCAGGAGTTCAAGGCTGCAGTGAGCTGTGATTGCACCACCGTACTCCTGCCTGGGTGACAGAGAGAGGTCCTGTCTCTAAAAATAAATAATTTTTTTTATTTTTGTTTTGAGATGGAGTCTTACTCTGTCACCCAGGCAGGAGTACAGTGGTGCAATCATAGCTCACTGCAGCCTTGAACTCCTGGGATCAAGCAATCCTCCTGCCTTAGCCTCCCAAGTAGCTGATACTACAGGAGCACACCACCACGCTGGGCTAATTTTTGTATTTTTTGTAGAGATGGGGTTTTGCCATGTTGACCAAGGTAGTCCTGAACTCTTGACCTCAAATAATATGCCCACCTCAGCCTCCCAAAGTGCTGGGATTACAGGCATGAGCCACAGCGCCTGGCCAAAAATAAATACAAAAGTTAAAAAGAATATAAAAAATACAGACAGACAACCCAGGATCACTCCTATTTGGCTTCGGGGCTATGTTGCATATACCCCTCCATCTGCTGAATTATTGACTAAATGGTTTTCTTAGAATTCAAGAGAGGCTGTCTCACTGAGGCCCGGGCAGAAGGCAGCTAGGGGGAATGGTCATTGCAGATGACCAGCTCAGGGGTTATTCCTTCCTGCCCAGTCCCTGAAGGGCAGCAGATGGGGAGAGGACAGCAAGTGAGAGACAGCCCCAAAGAGGAAGGAAAGTGTGCACCAAGCAACCTATAGCCCTCACCCTCAACCCTTAGGACTCTAAAATAAACCCAGGACACTGGTCATCCGAGGTGGATACAATTACAGGGCATCTTCACTTTCTATGCTACATGTTTCTGTAAAGTTCTTAAAATTCAACCAGCTTCTTTTATAAGCAGAAATAATACACACAATTGTAAAAGATAGGAGGGAGAGGCAAGAGGGAGAAGATGCCCCACCCAGGCCAGCACAGCCCGAAAGGCCAGGGAGGGACAAGCGGCTGCCGTTGCTGTTGTCCCCAGATTGCCTCTGCCTGGGCTGTGACTGCTCTTGTAGGCTGTTGGCTCCACGGGGGCAGAGAGGTCACCTCTGCCCCTAATGTGGGCCAGTAAGCCCACCTGCTGCCCTCGTGGATGGGTGCTTTGAGGGTTTGGGTACTGAGGAGTCCTGGAAGTTGCTAGTGAGGGCAGGGGCAGGCCCACTTACCTGTGTGGAAGAATTTCCCTGAGTAGCCCAGGTTGAAGGTGAAGTTCGGGATGTGTGCGCGTAGTTCCTTCTGTGTGTCAAACAGGGCCTAGGACAGGCAGGGGAGAAAGGAAGGAGTGAGGGAAAGCCAGGAGCTCCCTGCTCTTCCCACTGAGGGCTGTGAAAAAACGTAGAAAACCCTTGTTCAAAAATTATAAAGAATGTCAAGGACGGCGTGGTGGCTCATGCCTGTAATCCCAGCAGTTTGGGAAGCTGAGGAGGGTGGATCACTTGAGGTCAGGAGTTCAAGACCAGCCTGGCCAACATGGCAAAACCCAGTCTCTACTGGAAATACAAAAATTAGCTGGGCATGGTGGCATGAGCCTGTAATCCCAGCTACTTGGGAAAATGAGGCAGGAGAATCGCTTGAACCCGGGAGGCGGAGGTTGCAGTGAGCCGAGATCGCACCACTGCACTCCAGCCTGGGTGACAGAGCGAGATTCCGTCTCAAAAAAAAAGAATGTCGAGAAGGCAACACCAGGCATTAAACCACGTAATGGGCTCCCTCTGAGCATGGGGCTCTGTGTGGCTGCACAGATCACATACTCTTGAAGCCAGCCCTATGCTGCCGTCCCCCAGGCCTCTGGCAAGGGAAAATCTAGAATCCCACCCAGCTCTGCTATGTGTCCTTGAAAAGGCTTCACATTCCTCTAGGCCTTGGTTTCATCAAATGTAAAACAGGGATGATAATATCTCCCTCATAAGGCTCTTGGGAGAATCAAGTAAGATAACCGCATGTATGCCAGCTATTTGGGAGGCTAAGGCAGGAGGATTGCTTGAGCCCAGGAGTTAGAATCCAACACGGGTCCAACTGTAAGACCTTGCTCTAAAAAGATTAAACAATTATAAAAAAGATATTGTACGTAAAACTGCCTGACATCTGGTAAGTGATGAAAAATGGTGGCCAATGCCACGTCTGTGGTCACTGCTGCTGTGAGCCTGTGCCTTCATCTATCAAATGTGGAGGATTTCTCTTTGCTGATGGAATGCAATGCTGATATTAAAGGGCCATAACCTTTCCAAGGATGGGACACTGTGGGCCCAGCAATGCGGTCTTCCCATGCACTGCGTACCCAGTACTTTGCAAGTCAATGAAGGGACACTGACACTTATGAAACAAACATACAGGTGTACTCTGGAGTTAGGACACATGAGCCACAAAGCGGCTCAGGAACCTGTAAGAGCCGCCGGGCGCGGTGGCTCATGCCTGTAATCCCAGCACTCTGGGAGGCTGAGGTGGGCAGATCACCTGAGGTCAGGAGTTCAAAACCAGCCTGACCAACATGGTGAAACCCCGTCTCTACTAAAAATACAACATTAGCCAGGCGTGGTGGCAGAGGCCTGTAATCCCAGCTATTCGGGAGGCTGAGGCAAAAGAATTGCTTGAACCCAGGAGGCGGAGGTTGCAGTGAGCAAAGATCGTGCCATTGCACTCTAGCCTGGGCAACAAGAACGAAACTCCATCTCAAAAAAAAAAAAAAAAGAAAGAAGAAGAAAAAGAAAAAAGAAAACCTGTAAGAGCCAGCTATCAGAGCACTTTACAAACTAAAAGTCCTGGCCCTCCCCAGGCAATGTAGTCACCACCAGCATCTTACCAGGGCCGTGCACTGCCTGGTGGACATGCATGCTCCAGCTGTGTGACCTTGGGCAAGTTACCTCAACTCCCTGAGCCTCAGTGCCCACCTCTGCAAAATGGGACTCAGAACAATACCCACCTCACAGGGCTGCTGTAAGGACTCAATGAAGCAATGGCCAGAAAGGGCTAAGCACAAGGACTCACCAAGCCCTGAATAGGCAGCTGCTATTGGTATTATTTAAATTGTGCTGTACAGCCAGTACTGTACAAGCTAATGAGGCGACATTCATGTCTCTGAAAGAAGGGCTCTGTTGTAGGGTGTGCTTGGGATTAAAGAAAAAAAAAAAAAAACTCTGCCCTTTCTGACTCACAAAAATGTTTAAGGCAAGTAGGATTGTGGCTGGAGAAGCACTTTGCAATCTGAACTGAGCTAAGTGTGTGAAAGAGGGTGCCTCTATTTGTATTTTTGGTTTGCATCCTATTTTTCTATTTCTACTGTTCTATAGAAATGGCTTCAAACTGCTATCATTCCTCTCACTTTAAAAATAGAAAAAATAGGGCCAGGTGCGGTGGCTCATGCTTATAAACCCAGCACTTTGGGAGGCCGAGGTGGGTGTAGCACTTGACTCCAGGAGTTCCAGATCGGCCTGGGCAACATGGCGAAACCTGGGCTCTACAAAAAACTAGCTGGGTAAGCTGGGTATGGTGGCATGTGCCTGTGATCCCAGCTACTCACGAGGCTGAGGTGGGAGGATTGCTTGTGCTTAGGATCACTTAAGTGAGCTGTGATCCCGCCACTGCACTCCAGCCTGGGTGGCAGAGTAAGACTCTATCTCAAAAAAAAAAAAATTAAAATATGGAAAATTAATAAGAGAGAGAAATTCAGGGCTTGTAGGAACACAGTGAGCCCAGGAACCTGATCTCCTTAGGCTCAACCTGACCCTGGACCACAGTCTCTCCAGAACTCACTGGACAGACAGCAAGAACCTAGGTTCCTGTAGGAGAAAATGAGCTTGGGCCACTGGAAGAACACCTCAAGTAGAACACAGAGCAATCTACCTTGCCAGAGGCAGGTGGTGGCACTGCATGAAGACTTAGACTGGAAGGCTAAAACGTTCTTTAAACAGGAGAGCCTTTAAGAGAATGGAATTTCAGGAGGAAACACAATGCGTAAAAGCAGCACAAAGCAGCACCGCTGGAGCAACTAAGGTGGAGCCTGGAGGGTTGAGCCTGGCACCAAAACATCCCCCTCACCCCCACCCCAGCTATCCAGGTACCTATGGGAGACCCCTGTGGCACCAGGAAATAGCCTGAAAGCTTCCCATCCACCCCATCTCATCATTTTATAGCTAAGGCTCAGGCATGGGAGGGGACCTGTCTAATTCACCTAGTTCATTAGGGTCAAATTAGGACTCGACTCAAATTAGGTCTTAACTCCCCAGACAGTGCCTGCTCCCGAATGTCATCCATTCTGCTCTTCTCTAGAGGTGTAAGGAAGAGCAAAGTTCACTCCTGACCAAGGCAGGGCGATGAACGCCACCAGGACCCTCCTTCCAGGCCCCAGGGCCAACCCCTACCAGAGATTTCAGAATTCCTCTTACAAGTCTCTTTTTAAAGCCTCCTGCTAACATCAAAGACAAGCCTGGGTTTGGTGCTAATATGTTTCTAACACTTGCTAATCTCCTATAAGAGAGGACAGGCTGTCAGCAGACAGCAGAATGTCTCTAGAATTTAATCCTCCTCTTTTGTTTTCATTGGATTTATTGTTATGGTTGCCTCTATTTATGGCAACTGATCCGGATTTCCTATTTACACTAGGATGCCATCTCCTTTGTGACTAAGTTTAAATAAAATAGTGAGTAGATGAAAACTGTATTTTAAAGATTGTTTAATGGTCTTAATTTGTAGGCTGCTTCTCACAAGGACCGTTCACATGTGTGTAAAATCTTGTGGTCTGCAAAGTACTTTTACACAGTTTTGTTTAGTAAACACTTTTTTTTTTTTTTTTTTTTTGAGACAGGGTCTTGCTCTGTGGCCCAGGCTGGAATGCCATGCACAATCATGGCTCACTGCAGCCTCAACCTCCCAAGCTCAAGCAATCCTCCTGCCTCAGCCTCCCAGATAGCTAGGACTACAGGACTACTACCACCACACCCAGCTAATGTTTCACTTTCTGTAGAGACAAGGTCTCCCTATGTTGCTCAAGCTGGTCTCAAACTCCTGGGCTCAAGCAATCCTCCTCCCTTGGCTTCTCAAAGTGCTGGGATTACAAGCACAAGGCACCACACCCGGCCAGCAAACCTTTTTTGAATTAAACACATGCATTCCACTGTCGACTTACACCTCAGTTAAAATCTGCCTCATGCATGATTCAAGCTCTCATCCTTATTTTAAGAGTTTTGTAGGCGCTCTGACATTAACATAAACATTTTTAAGAGTTAAAAATCATATTTAATTAAAGGCGGACAAACAGCATTGTACAGCTCCCATCTTTGTCTGCATGTCTTCTTCCATACATATTATAGAAACTTAAACTCCACGTTCCAGATGCAAAATTCCTCTATATTCAATACTTCAATACAATAAAGTTTTATTTATTTTTATTTTTTTGAGACAGAGTCTTGCTCTGTCACCCAGGCTGGAGTGCAGTGGCACAATCTCGGCTCACTGCAACCTCCACCTCCCGGGTTCAAGCGATTCTCCTGCCTCAGCCTCCTGTGTAGCCAGGATGACAGGCATACGCCACAACACCTGGCTAATTTTTTTTGTATTTTTAGTAGAGATGGGGTTTCGCCATGTTGGCCAGGCTGGTCTCAAATTCCTGACCTCAAGTGATCCGCCCACCTCAGCCTCCCAAAATGCTGGGATTACAGGTGTGAGCCACCACGCCTGGCCAATGCTTCAATCAAGTTTTAAATGATACTTGCTTCTAATAAGACAATTAATAAGAACCAACTGGCAGGATAGGAAGCAGAGTGGCACTGTCTTTTAAGTAACTCCCAGCATAGGGGAGATGCAGACAAGGCACACCCACGATGGGGCACCTGAAGGCTGAAGCTTGCCAGGCCCCACCTGCCTTGCCCGGTCTGGCACCCCTGGCCATACCTTCACGTCCTCCACCTTCATGCGTGTGCCCTCCTTGCCCACGAAGATGTCATCAATGTCCACCAGGATGTAGCGGTCCAATGGCAGAGAGAGGCGCTTCCCCGTGAGGAATGCCACGGCATCCACGAAGACGAGCTTGTGCAGCCAGAAATTCAGGTTGTTGCCAAACAGCACGCGCTGGATGCCGTCATGCAAGCCCAGGTCCTGGACCACAGTGGCGTGCAGTGCGGCGTGCAGGCCGGCGTCTGCGCCCAGGTGTGGGATGGACTCAGACGAGCGCGTCTTGGCCAGCAGCACTGGCTCATAGGTGGAGTGATTTGACTGGAACACCGTCCAGTCCTCGCCGGGGAGCACACCCTTCTCCACCTCGCTAGGTCGCGTCACGTAGAGCAGCGGGGACTTGGGGTTGATGCTGCAGTCCTTCAGGCCCAGATTTGAGTGCAGGAACAGGGGGAAGCCCTTGAGCTGCGCGCTCAGCAGGCTGTTCTCATTGGCCTGCAGTCAATGGGGGGCAGGAAGGGGAATAGAACTGTCACATCCAGAACCCCAAAGGACACAGTCTCTCACACGTGGACCGTAACAGTGGTATCAATATTCACCAACATTCATGGAGAGCTCACCACCCTGGCCCTGTGCTCCACCCTGCACAATAATATACTCACAAACACACATGACTCACTTACCAAAGCCAGGCACTAGATGCTGTGCACTTTGCAGACAGGAATGCTGTTAATCCTCCAATGACCCCATGATGGAGACACTGCTCTCATACCCATTTTACACATAGCAGACGGAGGCCTAGAGAGGCTAAACCACACAGAAGAAGATCTAGCAGTTGAGAACATGAATCCTGCCAGACTGCCTGACTTTGGGAAAGTTATGTCACCTCTCTGTGCCTCAGTTTCTGCTGTAAAATGTGGCTAAGAACAGAAAATAACTCTAGGAGTGGTAGAGGATGATCAGTATCAATACCGGCAACGTGCTCAGAATAGGGCCTGTGGCATGATCAGAAAGTGCTCATTCAGTACTCACATCAGCCTGCGTATCCCACTTCACAGGTGTGGAAACCGAGGCTTGGAGGGGCATGCTGCCCTCAGTAGCACAGTGGTTGGAAGGAGCTATGAATCACTGCCAAGAGGTCGAGCCCTAGCACCCACACACCTAACCATTAGGCGTGGTTGCCTGGGGTTTCCAAACTGGCTCTGGCCACGCAACCTTTTCTTCAGGAGACATCTTACGTGGATGCCAATGCAGACGTTCAAAGAGGAGGTTTCTGCTGGGGGTACCCCATACGCCCCTAGCACTCCAGAGGCCACTCCCTCACTATGGTGCCTGCCCGGTCGTTGCCATCAGTGGTGAAGTCTCTGCCTCCTTTCTCTCAAGGCATGTGGCTGCCCAGCTCCCTGGAAGTCTGAAGACAGTGTGCCCCAGTCCCCTCTTCCCTAGGCTCACAGCCCCTGTTCCTTCATGACTTTCCTCACCCTCTCAGCCACCTGCCCCTGAATATGGTACAATGTGTCCTTGTTCCTGTGTCAATTCCATTCTGTCTTCTTGGCCTGACAAACTCCTGCTCATAATTCACACCCAATGCATATACCCTCTTCTCTGCACTGGCCTCCCTGAGACCATGTGAAAGCCTCAGCTGCAGCATTTCTCACCTCAGCTGCAATCTTATATTTTCAGCGTTCTATCTCTCACCAGCCTGCAACCCCTTAAGGTTAGGGGCTATGATGTTTCACCTTTGGACCCCTGGTGCCCAGCTTGATACCCAGCAGGAACACACACAATTTAATGCAGAACTGGATTTTTAAAAGGAATAAAAGAGGAACAGCCAGCTCTCCAGTACCTGGCATATGATAGATGCTCAATACAGGTTTCATCTGTTCATTCCACAACTATTTGCTGTGTCAGGCACTGTTTTAAGTGCCAGCGATACAGTGAGAAAAACAAAGACATGGCCCCTGCTCTCATGAACCTTAAAATCAAGGAGGGAAGAGAGACATTCACTGAAATCACAGGAATAAATATAAAACTTCAGTGTGGCACATGCTACACAGAGGAGGTTCATATTTGTGGAACAGTAGATTACTGGGCACAGTTAGTGGGCTCAGGAGGTCTCCTGGAGAAAGGGACTTTTGAGCTAACATTTAAAGAACAAATAAGCACAAACAAAAGGAAAGGTAGAGGCCAAGAATAGCAAGTGCAAAGGCCCTGAGGTAGGACAGGCCTCAGCATGACCAAGGAATAGCAAGAAGGCAGCAGAGTGACCAAGAGGGAAAGGAGGCGATGAGGCAGATAGGTCAGCTGGAGCCAGGCCTGCAGAGTGCTGGAGGATTGAAGCAGCAGCAGGAAGCCCTCAAAGACTCCATCAAAGGATGACAGGTTCCAATTTGCATTTTAAAAAGATCCATGTGGCTGCTGCCTGGAGAGTGAGTGGGGCAGGGCAAAGCAAAATGAGTTTGGAGGGGGAGATGGGGTCATGTGTGGGGCCCCCAGGAGAGCTGCTCAGGGGGCACTCACAGGGGTGCACAGGTCAGTGGCGGGGGCGGGGTAAAGTCTCAGCTGAGCCTGTGCCCGTTGCAGAGCTGTACCTGTCCAGAAGAGTGCCTTTCACTCATCTCCTTTAATTCCCAAAAAGGCTCTGCAGGGCCCTGGCCTCGTTTACCATATTAAGTAGCCTGCATGTGATTCTCCAAACATCAAGAGTACCTCCCCACCCTGTCCTGAGCCAGCCTCGGGTGCTGAGGCCCAGCGCACAGCCCAGTCCTCAGCTACCTCCCCAGCTCCAGGCAGCTCACGACTTCTAAGACAGCCCTGACCAAGGATGGGAACTACTTGGGCTGTGTAGGGACAAAAGCAGTAGGGGCCAGAGACATTTCAGGCCTTGTCCATAGCCTGCTGAGGCCTGGGATGCTATACTGGACCGCGGGTACTGAGGGATCCCATTTCAAAGTCCCGACCCTGAGCTGACTGCCAGGTGCTGGAAGCTCAGTCAGCTGCCCAGCCATCCAGGAAGGGAGGAAGCCAAGTCACTGATGGCCCATCTGTTGGCAATGAAATGAACCAGCCAAGAAGGGAATGGAGGGCCTCAGTACCAAGAGGCTGGCCTTACTGCAGGCCTCACCCCACAGCAGTGGAAATCGCTCTTGCTCCTCACCACTGAGTACCCACTCCGGAGACACCAAATCTTCCAATGGGGTCCCCCAGGTAGAGGGAGAAGGAGCCCTGATTCGGGAACGCAGAGGTGGAGGCCAAGCACAGACCTCACCATTACCTGGGGGACCTTGGGAATCCCACATCTCCTCTCTGAGCCTCAGGCTCCCTGTCAGTCCATTTGCTCCTATGGCTGAGTTAGAAACAACAAGCTTGACTGTCAGATCTTGGCTCTATGACTTACCACAGGTTGAGCATCTCTAATCTGAAAATCCAAAATGCTTCAAAATCCAAAACTTTTTGAGCACCAATGTGACCTCCAAAGGTCATGCTCAAAGGAAATGCTTATTGCAGCATTCTGGATTTCAGATTTTCAGATTAGGGATGCTCAACTGGTAAGTAGAATGCAAGCATTCCAAAATCTGAGACACTTCTGGTCCCCAGCATTTCAGACAAGGGACACTCAACCTGTAGCTACGTCATTCTGGACAAGCCATTTAACTTTTTGAACCTCAGGTCCTTATCTGAAAATAAATCGCCTACTTCACAGGATAGCTGTGAGAATTAGCCATGAAATGCCTGCAAAGCACCGAGCTCAGTGACTGGGACACAGTAAGTACTCAATGAAAGAGGTCAGGTACTCCTTGCCAGACCCCTGCCAGGGTGTGTTTAGCCCCAGGTCACCTGGAATTTCAAGGTTGAGGCATGACAGTGCCAGGAAGTAGTGATCCAGATGAGGATGACCCTATTCCCACCCTCCAGGATCTCACAGGGGCACACATTGGTCAGGGCCACAAGACAGACACAGTGCTACCACTGCTGTTTGCTGAACCTGGAGATGACAAAGCACGATAGCTACCATCTATTGAGTGGCTCCGGTACCAGGCAATGGGCTTAGTGCTCCCCACCCACTGTCTTGTTTTCAACACAGACCAGTGAGGCAGGAGCTGTAATTAGCCCCACTTTGCAGATGAGTTGAGCATTTTACCCCAAGTCGCTCTGTTTCTAAGTGACAGAGATATCTGAACCTGTTTGGACTTTTAAGTCCCTGCTCTCACACTGCCCTGGGAATCCAGCATCAGTGGGAACTGGAGAATGAGTCTTCAGATCCCTGGAGCCCACAAACAATCCCCACTTGGCAAGCCCAGCACACAGCGGAGAAGCTGGTCTTGCAGAAAGAGTGGAAAGATGTGCCTTGACCACCAGGGGGCATGCATTTGAGCAGAAAATCACAGGCCTCTGCTCAAAACCAAGGATAGTCTTGTCCTAGGCAACAGGTAGGAAGAGCACCAAGTCCTGGAATTACCACTGGCCCCACAATGAGACTCTGAACATGTCCCCACCCCTTCCTGGGCCTCCTGTTTACCTTCTGCAGAGCAAGGAATTGGGGCCAGACAGCGCCCAAGCTCTATTGTACCAATTATGCCCAATGACCACAGCCCACTGCCTGGTCCCCAGAGACTGTGGGAGCTCTGTGCACTGGATGTGGCCTCTGATGCCACTTCTCCTGAATAAATGGTATGTGAGGCTCCTGGACTCATCACATCGTGGTTAAGACTAAGGCCTCTGGGGCCAGACTGCTTGAGTTCAAATCCCAGACCTATACTCATCAGAGGCGCAGGCTTGGACCACATTGCTTATCCTCCTTTGCCTCAGTTTCCTCCTATCTTAAATCAGGCTGCTAGCCACCTGCCTTGGTGTGAAGTGCGTGAATCTGCACAACGCATGTAGATGGTGCATGACACTGAGTGAGCACTCAATAAACGTCAGACTCCTGAAGCTTTTCAGGCCTGGGGCTCTGAATAGAACTTAAATGAAGTTCATGGCAGGAAAGGGTAAAGAGCCCAAGAGAAAAGAGAAAAAAGACAATGGAGATGGTCTGACTTGATGTCATTGTAAAGCCATAAACCAGGCCAGCATTCCCCTGAGGGTGCTCTGTAAAAGAAAGGGTTTTGTGATCAAGCCAGTTGAGAACAAATCTCACTGGTTGCTCTACTGCAGGACTTCTAAGGGCCTTCAAATTCTTGGCTTACAATACCTTTCAGTGGCAGAGCTTCCTGCTGTATTAGGGTGTGAAAGAACACGCCATGAGAAGCCCTCCAGGAGACAGGGCCCAGTGCACAAGTGCACCAGGAAAGGCCTGGCACAAATGGGCACCCAGCAGCGGACACAGGCCACTTCTGACCCATCTCCCGCTCCTCCTCGCCTGGCTCACACCAAGCAAGAGGCTGCATTAGGACTTGTGCACTTACTGTCCCTTCTTCCTGGAAGACTCTTTGCACAGAAAGCCACACACCTCCTCCCCTCATTTATTTCAGGTCACTTTATCAAAGACGACTTTCCTAAAATAATGTCAAGCTCCCACCCCCACTACCCTCTGTGTCCTTTCCCTGCTTTGTTTCTTTTTGTACTGATCACACCTGCCCCATCCTATGTTTATTTGCCCACTGCCTGTCACCCACCCACTCCCACAGCACTGAAATGCCAGCTCCATGACAGCAGGGACTTTGTCCACTTCGATCACCGCTAGCACAGGACCACAAACACCGTGAGTGCTCAGTAAATATTTGTTGAATGAAGGAACAAATTCCCTGCCACCTCCAAAGCATCCAACTAGAGTCCCAGCTAGTGTCTGCTTTCATCTTGCAGGTCAGACTTCTCTGACCACAGCCTCTGGATCCCCCGCCCACCATTCCCAACCTCCCCCCACCAAGGACAGATTCTCTGTGACACTCTTTCTGCAAGGACCCCAATCCCGGCAGTCATTCTAGAAGCCCCATAAAGCCCAGAGCAGCTCCCCATCTGCCAGTGGGATTCCATTCTCCTCTTTCGCCTCATGCAAAATGGCTCTGGGTCAGGAGGTATATTAACGCCATACTCCACCACCACCAAGAGGAAAGAGCATGGGATAGAGAGCCCAAACTGTCTATGTCTAGGTTCAAATCTCGGCTTCTCCACTTACAGGCTGCAAAACCTTACATAAGTAACTTAACCCCCGGAGCCTTGGTTTGCTCATCTGAAAAAATGGGTACACACGCCCTCCATAGGGGAGATTGCCTTGACAGGTTTTGGGGCACCTAGCAGAGCATGCTCCTCCGACTTCACACTTATCTCTGTGGCCTCCTTTAGGCAAGCACCTGCAGTGTGATGGACCCCATGCACAGCAGGCGATCCCCCTGGCACGCTCCCCTAATACTTACAAAGCACTTGGCAGGCAGTGGGCACCGCATGCTCCCAGTGCTTTACATATACTCACTCATTTAACCCTCCCAACAACCCCAGGAGGCGGGTGCTACCATTACACCCATTTCACAGGTAAGAATTCAGGCACTGAGCTGGAGAGGGGGCTCTGAACTGCTCAGGGACCCTGCTTCTTGTGTACCTTGAAGAAGCCAATGATGCCCACGCCGTAGGCCACACAGTACTTGTCCAGCAGCTCCCGGTTCCAGGCGTCCAGGTTGACATACTTGAGGATGTTCTCATAGATGATGAGGGCGAAGCGGCCACGGCCCTTGTCAGTGAGCGTGGGCATGTCACCCTTGCCCGGCGCAATCTCTGTGCGGTATTTGAAGCGGCTGGACTCCAGGATGGCCACCACCTCCTGGCCCAGTTGCGAGTAGAGGCTCTCCACAAAGACCAGCACCAACGGGTCTGTGCGGGAAGGGGTGGCTGCCTGCACAGGCTTGAGTGGCAGCAGGCGACTGGGGGCCACCGGCGGCAGGTCCCCGCAGTCAGGCTCGGGGGCATCCGCCGAGGGCTCCAGGCCTCGCTTCCAGCCATATAGGTAGTAGGCCGAGACGAAAACGCTGAACAGGCAGAAGATGAACAGCAGGAAAAGGACAGCCTGCGGGGACACGTGCCGACACAGCCTCCGGAGGCATGCCAGGGCAGGCATCCTGGCCTCCGAGACCTTGGCCACCGGAGGCCCAGCCTGCCCTGGCTACCCCAAGGCCCCACACAGGAGGAGACACGAGAATCGTCCACTGACCAACAAATTCACAGAGACTTAGGAAGCGAGGCCCTTGTGGGGCACTGGGAGTGGAGGATCTGGGCCCCCAGTCCTTCCTCCCAGCCAGGGGCGCAGTCCACAGGCTGGTCACACTCCTTCCTTCCTCCGCGCCCCTTTATGTCACCATGGCAAACCCCCGCGTGGTCCTGTGCAGAGCAGAAGTGCCCCAGGGCGTCAGGGCCTTCTGGGGGTGCAGGGCAGCAGGCCAGAGGACACTGGGCAGGCGCAGGGGTGCCGCATGCCGCTCACTCCGTGGGGCCCACGGGGCTAAGGCTGTGGAGAGTGGAGAGAACAGGAGCGTCAGAGTGTGGGCTTCAGGGTTCAGCTAACTGTGGACACACAGGAACTGACCTAGGAGTGCCCAAATGCAAGTACAGCTGCCGAACCAAGGCTGCATGATTTGGAGCAAGCTCTTTAATATCTCTGAGCCCCGTTTCCCTACTTGTAAAATGGGGCAGACAATAAATAATATGAACCCATCTCATGAGGGGTTGGAGGATTAAGTCCAACAACGTTTGTAAACGACTTAAAGCAGTACCTAGCATATGGTATCTACAAATGGGAGTTGCTATTTTTGATCATTATCAGAGTCCAAGACTAGGCCAAGAAAAATCCAGAAGCAAGACGGATGGGGAGAGATGATAAACATTTGCAGAGCCTGGGAACTACAGGTAGAATTCTAAATCACGACTGAATACCACATCCTCACCATATTCCATTCCCTTCCTAACCCGTTGCTCTCTTTGGATGAGCCCAGCAGCCCCATCTGATAGATGAAAAGACTGAGTCTCCATCCAAGGAATGAAGACTCAGAATGAAGCCAAGCCAGGATTCATTAGCAGGCTGTGGGGCATGTGTGCCTTAGCTGTGTGAGAAGGCCTCAGGTGACCATTATACCTTTCAAGCATCAGTGAGCTAATCTGTAACACCAGCACCCCTGCAGCTCATGGCTGTAGCTGAGCGTTAAGTAAATGTGTCTGAGGAGCTTGGCACAAGAAACATGGCAGCTGTCATATTTGCCCGTAATGCAACCAGGTATCTCTCATCCTCGGGGTACGTACCCACAGGTGCACACAGCAGCCCAGGACAACAGATGACCAAACGGCCTTCCTGAGGATCGCCATACTGCCACCACAGGATGCAGAGGGCCGGCCTCCCCTGCCCTGGACCTTCTGTCCACCCAGGCAGCCATAACTCTGGGTTCCAGCCTCCCCCTCAGCCTGAACCCCCCGCACCCAGGCCACGCCTCCTGTACTCATCTCACTGGAGTTAATGAAGACGCACATACACGCCACAAAGGCCCCAATTCTCTCATCCCAAACAGCAACCCCAAACACAGTCTTCCAGTCTCCCTTAAATAGTAATGAAGTCACAAGAAGTGAGATTTCCCAGCAACCCAAGGAGTAACTTTCTTTTTTTCTTTCTTTTTTTTTTTTTTGAGGCAGAGTTTCACTCTTGTTGCCCAGGCTAGACAATGGTGCAATCTCAGCTCGCTGCCACCTCCACCTCCCCAGTTTAAGTGATTCTCCTGCTCAGCCTCCTGGGTAGCTGGGATTACAGGCATGAGCCACCACGCCCGTAGAGACGGGGTTTCTCCATGTTAATCAGGCTGGCCTTGAACTCCTGACCTCAGGTGATTCGTCCGCCTTGGCCTCCCAAAGTGCTGGGATTATAGGCATGAACCACCATGCCTGGCCCCCAAGGAGCAACTATCAGTCACAGCAGCTCAAAGCTAGAAGGAGAGTTGCCCAGGTCTAGATGGAAGGTGTAAGAGCCAGGGCTAAAGAGGCCAGGGGGGAATTCAAGGCTTGGGCCCAGCCTAGAGGGTAAAGATCTTTGAAATCCCTTCCAGCCCCAAGACTATATGATGTGCTCAGCATGGGTACAGCATGCTCCAGACCCGACAGCTGCACTTCCAGGAATTTATCCTAGAGGTATTACTGCAGAAGTGTGTAAAGATTTTTCCACAAGAACACAAATCCTAGTGCTGCTTATAACAGCAAATCCCAAACAATGGGAGATTGTATTTAGGAATTATAACACAAGGGTCGGGCGTGGTAGCTCATGCCTGTAATCCCAGAACTTTGGGAGGCCGAGGTGGGCGGATCACTTGAGGTCAGGAGTTCAAGACCAGCCTGGGCAACATGGTGAAATCTCATCTCTACTAAAAATACAAAAATTAGTCGGGCGTGGTGACACACACCTGTAGTCCCAGCTACCCAGGAGGCTGAGGCAGGGGAATCACTTGAACCTGGGAGGCGGAGGGTGCAGTGAGCCGAGATCACGTCACTGCACTCTAGCCTGGGCGACAGAGCGAGACTCCATCTAAAAAAAAAAAGAAATTATAGTACAAAACATATGAAATCCTAGGCAACCATTTACAATATGTTGAAGAAGGACATGTACTGACATAGAAATATAATTACCATACGTATTGTCAAAGTCAAAAACATTTATAAAACAGTTTGTACGTGTGGTCATAATTTTGTTAAATATTTTTGTGCATAGGCTAGAAACTGGTGCTAAATGCAAAAAAAAGAAACATTAACAGTGATTATCTCTGGGTGATTTTTATTTCCGCTTTTTGTCTGTGAAATGAGGAGGTGACTGGGACAACAGGTGTGGTCTCAGCTCTGCCATGATGCACTGTGTGGCTCCCTCTGGGCTTCCTGCATGTTAGAAGAGGGTTGGGGCAGGTGATCTCTGGGGGCTCCTTCACCTCTGATATTCTACATTTCAGTGCCAGTACCCTGAGGAACCAGAGGCAGCCAAGAAAATAGGCATTTGCAATGCAGGGGGATAAGTGTGACAGACGGGGATGGGAGGGGTGTTTGGGAGAACTCAGGGGTCCTTAACTCTTCTGGCAGGGGGAAGGAGGGTACAAGGAAGGCTTCCTGGAGGAAGGGTACCTAAGCTGACCAGAACAAAAAGTAAGGGTTGGGCAGGGGTAGACAGAGGAAATGGCACATACCACAGCTTGGAGATAAGAGCATGTGTGGCACTTTCCAGGGACTCCCTGCAATTCTAGCTGAGAGCAGGGCAAGAAGGAGCAGGTGTCCTGAGCAGAGCCAGGAAAGCTGGGGTGACTGGTCCTGTTTACACTCAGGGTACCCAGGTGTCCAATTTACCACTGATAAGGGCAACCTGTGGCCGCAGCCCAGCCCCACCCCTTGGCCTAGGGCCAGGACAGAAGCACAGCGGATAGGAGGTGGGGATGCCCTGATGGCGCCCTGCCCACGTTGGCCACCCAATCCCACGGAAGCGGAGGAGAGCAGCCACCAGCCACTCCTCGAAGGCTTGAGTGCTGTGGTCAGTGACCCTCTATCAGATTAACAACCTTTCAGAGTGTGAATGATGCAGCTCAGAGTCTCAGGAATGTGGGAGCCACGAACCCCTGTGGGAATCTGACATTTTTTAGACATAAAAAATATGCACATTAAAAAAATGCACACGGTTGCCAGAGGTTGGGGGTTGAGAGTATGAATCAGCGGAGCAAAGAGAATTTTTTTGGCAGTGAAACTACTGTGTATGAGACGACGATGGTGGATACATGTCATTATACATTTGTCCAAACCCACAGAACGCATACTACCAGAGGTGAACCCGAAAGTAAACTGTGGACTCTGGGTGATAATGATGTGTCAATGCAGGGTCATCTGTTGTAACAAATTTACCACTCTGGGTTGGGCACAGTGGCTCACACCTGTAGTCCCCTGACCCTGGGAGGTCGAGGCAGGAGGATCACTTAAGGCCAGGAGTTCAAGACCAGCCTGGGCAATATAGCAAGACCCCCATCTCTACAAAAAAAAAAAAAATGAGCCAGTTGTCAGGGCATGTGCCTGTAGACCCAGCTACTCAGGAGGCTGAGGCAGGAGGACCACTTAGGCCCATGAGGTCAAGGCTACAGTGGCCATAATTGTGCCACTGCATTCCAGCCTGAGCGACAGAGCGAGACCCCATCTCAAAAAAAAAAAAAAAAAAAGTACCACTGTGGTGGGGGACATTGATAATGGGGGAAGCTGTGTGTGTGTGCAGGGGAAGAAGGCTTATGGGAAATCTCTGTATTTTCCTTTCAATTTTGCTGTGAATGTAAAACTAAAAGTCTAAACAATAAAGCCATATATATATACATACACACACACACACGCTAGAAAACGTCATAATGGTGTGGTGGCTCACGCCTGTCATCCCAGCACTTTGGGAGGCTGAGGTGGGCAGATCACTTAAGGTCAGGAGTTCAAGACCAGCCTGACCAACATGGTGAAACCCCATCTCCACTAAAAATACAAAAATTAGCTAGGCATGGTGGCAGGCACCTGTAATTCCAGCTACTCGGGAGGCTGAGGCAAGAGAATCACTTGAACCCGGGAGGCAGAGGCTGCAGTAAGGCGAGATCACGTCACCGTACTCCAGCCTGGGCAATAGAGCGAGACTCCGTCTCAAAAAAATATATATCATAATAATTTCAAGGAGTTCAGAGCCTCCCTGCCACCCATCCACAGACCTAAAGTCCTAGATTAATGGACCCTACTGGTTACACGTGCAGACTGGAGCCAAGTGGCTTCGATTCAAAACTAAGCTCCACCACTTAGTAGCTGTGTAATCTTGGGCAAGTTGTTTAACTTCTCAGTGCCTCAGTTTCCTAGCATGTAAAATGGAAATTCTACCTACTTTAATGTACCCAAGGTTGTGAACATTAAATGAGTTGATACATAAGATGCTCAGAACCACGCCTGGCACACAGCTGCGGTTATCACGCACCCCTGTTGCTTATTTAACATACTTACGACAATCCCTCACGATGTGGATCACAGCTTAGCTCACGAAGCACTTTCAAGCTCATCCCTCTCTTGAGAGTCTGACAGCCCCAGGACTCAGGCAGGGGAGGGCAGCTCATTTCACAGAGGGAGAGCAAGGGCTGAGGCAGGCAGGCAGGCACCAGACACACTTACTACACAGAGGGCCAGGCAGCCAGGGCTGCCGTCCTCTCTCACAGCATGCCTGAAAAGCAGCCCTACCTTTGGAGGCTGTGGCCCTTACTGGGAGCTGGCTGGCTGCCTGGATAGAAGCCAAGAAGCTAAAGATAAGGCCATGGCAAAACCCAGAGCAGAGGGAGAGCAAGGTAGCCCCTGTCCTCACAGAAGGCCAAATACCCTGGGGTGGGGGTGAGTGGGGGGAAGCCAGTTGCTTTGTAGCAAAGCGCCGGCCACTCAGCCGGCTGGCAAAGGGGGCTTCCAGCACAGCCCCTCTGCAATCCACTCAGAGGCTGCCACCCTCCACCCACGGCCCTCCTCATCCGCCTGCACTCCAGAACTCCCGTGGCTCAAGGGGCTTCTAATCCCCCTGCAGCCACCAAGGCCTCAAGGATAGCTGGGGCTGAGGCCTCAATGACCCCCACCACCCTGGGCCTGCTGGGCCTTGCAGACATCACCAGCAGTTTCCCCTAAATTCCAGCCTCACCCAGCCAGTCACCAATCTCGGGGAAGCATTGAGGCTTTTGCTGATGAAATTCCCATTGCCTGGAATGCCTCCCCGGACCCCTTGGGACACTTACTCATCTTTCAAGATCCCGGTTCCAAAGTCATGACCCCTCTGAAGTCATCACCAACCACTGCCCCCTCTCCCACTCCTAAGTCTCATTCCTCAGGCTCCCGCCTCATCCCCACTCCACGGTGCAGAGGCTGAAAACCAGGACCCTGGAGCCCAAACAAAACGCAGCCTGTGCTCTTTGGCTTGCACAGTATTTTTCTTTAATTTGGGATTCGTTAGCAACATTTTTAAATCAGGAGATTTTACATAAAAGTCAGAACTTCTAACTTGTCTCTGAAGAGGGCAAGTTCTGGTGACACTGGGCACACATCCTCACCCGCCACCACCAGCCGAGGCACTTAGAGTGCCAGCCTCAAATGGGCCGCGTATCCTGCAGTTAACACCATCAGCATCTCTATGTACAGTCTCACAGCCAACCTCTTTACTTCATTTGGCTTCCTGCCCAGCCCCTGGGTGCACCTGAGCATGTGGTCTGTGCAGAGTAAACTGGGGGCATTCCTGCACATGGCTCTACCTCCTGTAGCCTGCAGATCTGTGGGGCAGGACCAGGGCTTACTGACCTCTGCACAGGCCCTCACCGGCACCTGGCACACACAGCCCTCAGCACAAAACAGTGTCCTTTCTTCCTCCTCCCCCGATGCCCGGGTGCCACTCAAGGGCAGGAACCAAGTCTCATTCATCGTGGAAGCTCCCACTTTTCCCAGGGTCAGGTCCTTATTGAATACTCAGGATATGAATGAATGAGCAGCTGTTATTATTTCCAATTTACAGATAAGGAGACAAAGACTTCAAGGTGAAGTGACTTGCCACAGTCACATGGAAACCACCAAATCTTAACTCAAATGGGTTTCCTTCCTGACTTTGAGTTTGGTCTTTCATTCCTCCCTGAAACCTAAGGGTTTCTACAATAAAAATAACACCAACAACATTATAATTATCATCATTATGAATACTGCCATACTATGAGCCTGGCACTGTGCTAAGCACTTTTCTTTTTTTTTTTTTTTGAGATGGAGTCTCACTCTGTCACCCAGGCTGGAGTGCAATGGCACTATCTTGGCTCACTGCAACCTCTACCTCCCAGGTTCAAGCAATTTTCCCACCTCAGCCTCCCAAGTAGCTGGGATTACAGGCACCCACCATCATGCCCAGCTAATTTTTGTAGATATGCAGTTTTGCCATGTTGGCCAGGCTGGTCTTGAACTCCTGACCTCAGATGATCCACCCACCTCGGCTTCCCAAAGTGCTAGGGTTACAGGTGTGAGCCACCACGCCCAGCCAGTACTTTTTATACCTCATTTCATGTAATCCTTACAACTAATATTGATATCCACATTTACAGTTGAGTAAAATAAGGCTCAGAGAGGTTAAGTCACTTGCCCAACATCACACAACTGTTCAGTGGCAGAGCCGAAATGTGAACCCAGACCCCATGGGTGGGAGATAACTCCAGAGCCTACAGAGGAACCTTGGCTTGGGGTAGGCAGGGGCATGAGGGGAACCTCAGCCACAAAGGCCAGTGGCCCACAGCCCTCAGCCAGGCTCCCACTACACTCCCCTAGTCCTAATCCCAGCTTTCCCTGCCAAGGTGCTGAGGATAATGAATGAGATGCTCTGGTCGTCATGGAGACGCCATGGCAACGCTGCACTTTCGGGAAATACCACGGTAACCGTGGCCACTGCTCTGGAGTTGAAGTCACTCTATCTAACATCACCACCTGAAAATGCTGCCCCGGACCCATAAGAGAACAGGGGCAGAGGTACAAGGGCCTTCTTACAGAAGCAAGCTGTCCAGAGACTGGGACCAGGGAAGGGGGTCCAGCTTGGGCCTGTGATGAATGGGTGGGCTCCAGGAATGAGACCAAGGGCTCCGTAAGAGCAGGTACGGAGACTGGGCAAGCCATGCCTTTCATGGTGAATTGTGCCCAGTAACCCAACTCACATGTACACAGTGCCTACTGTGCACCAGCAGGCCTCCTTAGAAGGGCTGTGTACACCCTTCTATTTCACTCTAGTGACGACAGCTAGCATAACAGTTAAAGGCCCAGACTGGAGCTAGCCTGCCTGAGCTTGAATCTTTGAATCTTTTCTTTCTTTTTTTAAGTCTTGCTCTGTTGCCCAGGCTCACTCCAGCCTTCCCCTCCTGGGCTCAAGCTTTGAGCGATTTTCGAGCCGCAGCCTCCTGAGTAGTGGGGGTTACAGGCGCCCGCCACCATGCCCAGCTAATTTTTGTATTTTTAGTAGAGACGGGGTTTCACCATGTTGCCCACGCTGGTCTCGAACTCCTGAGCTCAGGTGTTCCACCTGCCTCGGCCTCCCAAAGTCCTGGGATTATAGATGTGAGCCACTGTGCCCAGCATATTTTCATTTTTTGAGACAGTGTCTTTCTTTGTTGCCCAAGCTGGAGTGCAGGGGCACAATCACACTTACTGCAGCCTCGACTTTGTATGCTCAAGTGATCCTCCTACCTCAGTCTCCCAAGCAGCTAGGACTACAGGCGTGTGCCACAATGCCCAGCTAATTTTTTAATACAGACAAGGTATCCCTATGTTGCCTAGGCTGGTCTTGAACTCCTGGTCTCAAGCAATCCTCCTGCCTCGGCTTCCCAAAGTGCTGGGATTACAGGTAATTCAAGCCCCAGCTGGGAGCCACTGCACCCAGCTGGGGCTTGAATGTTGGCTCCATTATTTACCAGCCTCATGACCTTTGAGCAAATCTCTCAACCTCTCTGAACCTCACTTTCACTAACTCTAAAGTGGGGTTTATACTACTTATCTATCTTGCAGGGCAGCTGCCAAGACAAAGAGAGATGAGGCATGTAAAACACTGAGCTCAGTGCCTGGCACATGGTAATATAAGCTAATAAAATGATTACTCAGTAACAGATTTGGAAAGTGAGGCTCAGGAAGGAACTGGCCCAAGGCCACATATCAAATTAGTGGTGAATTGAGAAAGAGAGAGGAAGGGAGGCCAGGCTGACGCCAGAGGGAAAGAGCAAGAGAATGGGATCCAGGAAGGAGGTTCAAGATCTTTCTGGGAGTGCGGAACAAGCAAACGACCTGTTTCCTCATCCTGTATTTACTGAGCACCACTAGGTGCCAAGCATGCCACTAGGCACTGAAAATGCAGTGGCGACCATGACCTTCCCACAAGGATTTCTAGAGGTCTCTGGAACCCAAGGTTTTATGTCTCTGGTACGACATGGCTGCAGTGAATGGGGGAAGGTGCCCACGGCCCTGAATGCTCACCCAGCCCACATTTTATTTCCAGCCTGGGTCACTCTTGACAATGCCCTCTGCGGACCACACACCCCTCCCCGCCCCCCCAACACACACCCCACACTCACATGCACACGACAGGCTCAAATGGCATCATCACAGGCATCTGGACCACGTGCACATGGGGTGGGTGCTGAGAGGAGGTCAATGCAGAAAGAGCTCTGCCAGCAGCCTCAGAAGGATGTGAATGGGTACCTGGACTTGGGCAGGGACCTGAGCAGGGGAGGGCGTAGCAGTGGCTGCAGGCCTGGGGAACAGGTAGCCCCACATGCACCCAGGGCCACTCCCCATAGCTGATCCAGCCCCTCCCAGCCAGTCACACCCCCAGCACAGTCACATCATCACCCCCACCCAGCCACACCCCACAGCTTCCCAGCTCCACCAGCCACCCTACCACAGCCTGCCCCACCCACCACATCCAGCTCAGCAAGGAAAATCCTCCACATTTGCTTCCCAGCTGTGCGGGAGTTTCTCCAGCGTGATTACATCCCTGGGAGGCCAAGACCAGAAGCAAATCCCTTCCTCTGCTGGAATCTGCTACATGCCCCATCCCCCATCACCCCCACAGTGCTGCCTGGCCAGGAGCCAAGCTGCCGCCTGTCAGTCACCCCAGAGTCCAGGACCGCCACCACTGGGAAAGAGACTGTTGGAGGTCTGGCTCAGAGTCGCAGGGCCACAGAGAGCACAGTCTACCCTGCAGTAAGCCCCTGGGGACCCTGAGATCCAGAGAGAGGAAAGGACCTCCTGGCCTTGTGCCGTCTGGTGTGCCCCACTCTCATTTACCTTGGTCCATTTTCTTGTCCATTAAAATCCTGTCCCTCCTCCTCCAATGCCAGCCTCAGCAAGGAGGTGAACAAGCCTGCTCTGGATTTCTAAAGAGCTGGTTGAGCTCCCCTGCTCCACATCCCACCATGCAACACCAGGTATCAGTTGTTCTTGCAACTAGAATGCAGGCTCCCAACTTCACTGAAAGCTTTCCAAGGCACAAGCCGTCTCCTACCCACAGCAGGTACTCAAGAGCCTTGTGCCCTTGCCAATTACCTTCCCCTCTGTGAATCTGCTACACGGCATCTCCAAGCTAAATGCATTAATAACATTAACTTCCATTTATGAGACATGCCAAGTCTGCGTTACATGCCATTATTTCAACCTTACCACAGCATCATGACCCAGATTCCCCCCATTATACGGATGAGAAACTGAGGCCCAAAGAGGCCAGTCACTTGCTGCAGCCCACAGAGCTAATAAGGGGGTGAATGGGAACTTCAGCACACAGCTGCTGGGCTCCAGAGCCTGGGCCCCTCATCCCCCATCTCCACAGCCCCTCTGTGATCACCTAAGACAGCTAACACTTGCCAGATGCCCTGCGCATCCCATTCTCCATTCCCTTTGAATAGTTTTCTGTCTGTGTTGGTTTTCATCCATTTTATATGTGTTTTAATATCACAAGCAGCCTCTAATGATCTTTCTTGGAAGTAGCCCACAGATCATCTATCAATCAACAAGGAAACAAAGCATTAAGCACTACTGGTTCACTCCCTGGTTCTCAACTTGTGAATCTGTTCTGGGTTCCCTGGCAGGGAAGGCCCAACAGAAAACCTCAGGAACTTAGACCTCACTTGTCGAGAATGTGTCCTTCTTCCAACAGGGCCTGAGTTGCGAGTTTACCTTTGTACCAGCTCTGAAAGAAACGGCTTACCGAGCAAACATACCAGACAGCCTGGGGGCGGGGCTGTGTGGGGAACACGGCAGGTCACCTGCCACCCTCCCTTCCCAAGGACGGGACAGTCCTGACAGTCCCACTGAGGCTCTTCACGCACACCAAGGCTGTCAGGTCCATCACACAGAATGTTATGCAGTGGCCACAAAGCTTCCCAAAATGGGGCTCTCTGCCCACCCTATCCCCAAATCTGCCTATGACAGAGTCAAATCCATCCAGAACTATTTTTTTCTTAGGCTCAGATCGCAGACACTCAAAAGGAACAAAGCAGCATATCCCAACACATATCATAACCTCCCTTACTGGCGGCCAACATTAAGCTCCTGCGAACATCTGGGGCTGTGCCAGGAGCCTTCCCTGCTCCACCACGCTCAATCCTAACACCCTGAAAGATGTGTCACTGCTAAGAGCATTTTACAGACAAGGAAATGGAGGCTCAGAGAGGGTAAGAAACCGCTCGAAGTCACACAGCTGGGCAGAGGTGGAGCTAGGATGCCCCTCCCAGCTCACCCCACAGCCTCTGTTCGTAACCCCTCTGCAGTCCTACTTTCCACACCACTCCCAAGCCAGGTCTGCAGCCCAGGAGAGAGGCTTCCTGGAGGCGACCAGGCCCAGGGCTGCTGACCCAGCTTCTCTAGCTGAGCTTCAGCCTCCTGGGAAAGCCTGCACTGCAGAGAGGTGCACCATGGGACCCAGCAAGGCAGGACTTCAGACAGAGGGTCCTCACACCCCCATCAGACACCCCAATATAAGAAAGGGGGATGGCAGCTCGGGGCGGCGGCCCCTGCCTGTAATCCCAGCAGTTTGGGAGGCTGAGGCAGGTAGATCACAAGGTCCAGAGATCGAGACCATCCTGGCTAACACGGTGAAACCCCATCTCAACTAAAAATACAAAATTAGCCAGGTGTGTGGCACACGCCTGTAATCCCAGCAACTCCAGAGGCTGAGGCAGGAGAATCGCTTGAACCCGGGAGGTGGAGATTGCAGTGAGCCGAGATGGCGCCATTGCACTCTAGCCTGAGCGAAACTCTATCTCAAAAAAAAAAAAAAAAAAAGAAAGGGGGGCCACCTCCTGCACCAGGCAGAGGCCTCATGCTAAGGAAGAGGCAGGAGCGAGGGTCAGAAGCAGGAGATCTCAGTTAGCAGGGCACCGCAAAGGACAATGGTGAGCACCTCGCCTCACGGCCTGGCATGTGCCAGGCGCTCTACCAAGCACTTCCCAACCCTCACTTCATTTATTTGTCATTTATGCCCAGTGAAGTAAAAACAATTTTATCACACCCTGAGCTTCTCCCCTATCTGCCTCCCCTGCAGAGGAGCTGGGAAATGTGGGTCACAACCAGCCCCCACCCTCCCGCATGCCCGACTCCAGGCCTCAGATACACCCTGAGAGATTCCAAGGCACAGGCAGACTCAGGGGCCTCCATCTCATGGATGCAGAAGCCAAAATCCATGCGGGCCTGGAAATCGCAACAGCCTCCCAGTCCTTCCCGAGGCCCTGAACACTCAGGGGATGAGAGGTCTTTGTTTCCTGAATGAGCCAAGCTCCCCCAGCCTGTGAGGTCAGGCAGAATGCTGGCAGGAAGACAGAGGCGGGGGGTACCACAGCCTCCATTGCTGCCTGTGAGTCTCTGGGCAAGTCTCTTCCCTTCTCTGAGCCTCAGTTTCTGCAACTGCAGTGAGGGGTATGGACTAGAGGAGAAGTCTGTGACCTTCTGGGGATTATGGAACCCTTTGAGAATCTAATGATGGCTATTAGCAGATTCTCTCCCAGACACACAAATTCAGAGTGGTTGTGACTGGCACCCATCAAAAGCCAAGTTAAGAACATGGAAATTCTCTAGGGGCCCCTCTGGCTTTGACAAGCCATGGCTCTCACAGTCTAGACAGGACCAAAGCCACAAACACAACATCTGAGAGCCCTGGGATCTCACCATTCCAGCTTCCCCCGTGGCCCTGAAGTAAATCTTTAAACTCTTGGACCTGCTGGCTTCAGGTGGATTTGTGGACGTGCCTAGCTGTCTGGAGAAGCCACAGGAGAAACTGAGCCCTTCCTTCCCATCCCTCAGCCTCCTCCTCCTTCTCCTCCATCAGGAATCTGCCATGTCAGCCTAGACCTCTCCCTGGGGCAGTTCCGGGAGCTGCTTCTGATCTGGCATGAAGGCAGGAGCCAGTGCCAGGATCAAGTGCCAGCCTGTACCCCCAGGTCCCTCCTGGGGACACACACACATACCACACACACACACACACACACACTCAGATGGACCTGGAAGGACTGGACAGGGCAGGGGGCCAGGGACAGTGGTCAGAGGGGACAGGAGCCAGGGAGAGAATGACCAGACCCAGACCCACCGGAGCTCCAGGCAGTGGCGTGCGGTTCCTCTTCACTTCGCCACGCCCTCTCGAACGTCCTCTCCTTAACACAGCTGCACCTAATCCCAGGGCCAGGAAAAATGGCATTACTGTTGGCCCAGTCCCCTCCCCAGGAGAAAAGGAAGGCAGAAGCAAGGGAGGGAGGTGGCCCTAGAGCACCCTGAGCCACCAACCACGTTCCTAGAAACCTCCACGCCCCTTCCTGCCACCTCCCTTGTCAAAGCCTCCAGCCCCTACCTCCTTAACCTCAGAAAGAGGATGTCCTCCTCTGATTCTGCCCCGTGCCCAGGGGACCACTGGCACCTCGCCTGCCTCGCCCAAGCCCTGCCTGGAGGAGCCTTCCATGGGAAAGGAAAAAGCATGTCCCTGACCCTCATGCTAGTGGGTCTTCTGACCCTCTCAAGAGAGGTAGCAGCCAACAGCAGGAGGAGCGCTCACTGGCAATAAGGATAACTGGGTCCTGGTTCCAACCCTGGCCCTTCCCCCTCCAGACCTCAGTTTCCCCACCTGTCTTGAGAAGAAGAGGAAGGACTGGTATGCCCAGCTGGTGGGAAAAGTGTCTATGATGCTGGCTTTTGGCCCCTGGCCCCACCCAGCTCAGCTGCGAGGCCCTTCCCTGTGCCCCACCCTGCAGAGGAGGAAGACAGGTGACCGGCAAAGGTGTGGAGGGTGTAAGAAACCATGCTGGAGCCTCAAAGTGCTAGAGCTGAAAAGGGTCTTACAAAGACAAGACCCAGAGAGGAGAAGCAACTTGGCCACGGTCACACAGAACACTGGAAAAGGGCCAGGCTGGCCAGGGCTTGCTTCTTGACAGCAAATGCTTAAAAGCACCCAGCTGAAAAGGTATTTGCCTTCTTAGAGGATGCCAAGGAGAGCACAAGGCAATCTGACAACAGTAGAATTGCAGGCTCTGAGAGCTGCAGTTAAAAAAAAAAAAAAAATAGTATGTTTATATGTGGGGCTTAAGGATGGAGGTTGGGCTGGCTTTCCAGGCTCCTCATGTCACACCACGTGGGTGGCCCAGGGTCCTGCCAGCCACAGGGAAATCCTAGGAGCCCCTTCCAGGGATTAGTAGCTTTGGCCACCTCTCAAGAAGTCACCTAAGGCCCAGCAGGCAGGCCCAGCAGTGGTGACAGACAGAATGGCTCAGATGGACACTCCAAGACTAGCCCACTCTGGAAGATGCCAGAGCCTTGGAGAGACTGAAAATCCCCCAAGCCCCACGGCCAGTGAGGACGGAAGCCAGGTGGGCTAGGGACAACACAAAGGAAGGGAAAAGCTTTGAGCCATCTGGAGCCACAGAAGCCCCCTAATCTCCCAGAGGCCTGGTGGGCGCAACACAGGGCCTGCTGAGACCAAGGAGGCTTCACCGAGGGCCCACATGAAAGCAACCAGTCCCTGTAGACTTGCTGGGGCTTGTCATCAAGACAAAAGCTGGCCACCAACATGCCTTGGGGTGTTAATGGGCTCAAAGTACTTACATGGAGGCGCAGCTGGCAGGGGGAGGGGGCAGGAGGTGGGGAGAGGTGTGGGCAAGTGGGCCCGGCTTTCTCTAGGACATAGACAACAGCTAGAGAACACAAACGTGGAACAAAAAGCACTGGGTGACCTACTTCACAGAGGCTCCTTTTAAAGAGGAATAGGGGGCCTCAGTGAGACTCTAGAAAGTACCTCGCAGGGGTCCAGAACAGTTCATGGGGCCAGGAGACCAGGGTTCCAGTCCTAGATCAGGGACTCACCCAGGACTAGGCTCAGGTGAGGCCAGCGAGGAGCCTTTAAGAAGGCGCTCACTGCCAGGTGCGGTGGCTCACACCTGTCATCCCAACACTTTGGGAGGTCAAGGCAGGTTGACCCAGGAGTTTGAGACCAGGAGTTCAACACCAGCCTGGGCAACATGGCAAAACCCCTTCTCTACAAAAAAAATTACAAAAATTAGCCAGCGTAGTGGCATGTGCCTGTAGTCAGTTATATGGGAGGGCTGAGGTGCAAGGATCACGTGAGCCCAGGAGGTTGAGGCTGCAGTAAGCCCAGATCGCGCCACTGCACTCCAACCTGTGCGACACAGCTAGACCCTCTCTCAAAAACAAAGGTTCTTATTCTCCACAGTGTGCAACCACACAGCGGGCACCTCCTGAGACGCTGCACTTAGATGCCTCACTTGCCTCATCCTAGGCCCAGCCTTACACAACCTGCCTGTGACCTCAGGCAAGTACCACTCCTTTCTCGGCCTCAGTTTGGTCACATAAAACAGAATCATGAAGCCAGGCATGGTGGCACGAGCCTGTAGTCCCAGCTATTCAGGAGGCTGAGGTAGGAGGATTGCTGGAAGCCCGGGCATTCAAGGCCGCAGTGAGCTACAACTGCTCTACGACACTGCAGCCTGGGAGATACAGCAAGACCCCATCTCTGAAAAAAATAAAATTTTAAAAAACAAATTAATTTAAAAAATTGAATCATGCCATATGATTCCATAGACCCTCCTAAATCTAAGCTGGGTTATTCTGTAGGGAGCATAACCGACCTCTGCAGCAAATCCCCAGAAATGGGCACAGTGGCCCCAGCTCCCTGCCATCAATAACCTGTCAGTCACCACGTTGTCAATGACCACATTCCAGGCAGAATACACATTATACAACCACCTGATGCGGTTATGTTCTGGGCTCTTTGTTAAATGCTTGGCCTCTACTTGATCATGGCCTCATTTTACAAATATGGAGCCTGAGGTCCATAGAGATTAAGCAACTTGCTGAAGGCCCCCGTTAGGAAGTGCTTAGCTGAGATTCGAACCAGCGTCTGTCTGGTTCTTAATCCCCACATTCCATGGCATCAGCCACAGATAACAGAAAACCCACCAGGGCTGGGGAAATGCCATCAGCTCTTTGCACCTCCCACATTTTCTAGCATATAATGCCGGGGCTAATGTGAAGGCAGGCTGGTGGACAGCCAGGAACAGGTAGGCAGGGACAGGGAAGTCCGTGTGGGCACTAAGCATTCCACAGATGAACCAGCCTCCAGCCCGGCCAGCTGCCCACCACTGTGGTTACAATGCCCTCATCGCCATCAGCACACCACAGCCACTGCTGTGCCATTTTTAAATCATTACACAGATGCAAAGCATTTTCACAGGCATTGCTATGGCATCACATGCCAACTTTATTAAAGTATAGCAGGGATTTCTTCACCCTTTCTCTGAAAAGGAAAGTGAGGTTTCCAGAGGATAAGTGGCTTCCCAACATGCACACAGGAACGCAATGTTTGAGATGAACTTGGAGCCCACATCCTCTGCCTCCCAGTCCAAGCTTGGGTCTACTCCTCCATGCTCACGACTTTCCAGTTCAACCAACTGATGGGCCTTTGGGACAATGATGACCATTTCTGAGAGTTTACTTGGTACCAGGTGTTGTACTCTGCATTTCACATGTTATCCCATCTAACTGTCTTGACATTCCTATAAACTAAGTATTGCTACTGTTTTCATTTCACAGAGACAGCAGCTCAGAAAAGTAGGGTATCATGCCCAAGGTCACCAGGCCAGGAAGGGGCAGAGCTGGCATCCAAACAGAGTTCAGACTGGCTCCAGAGCCTGGGGCCTAAACCTCATGCTGCACAGCTCTGTCGGGGAGACTCTGTCACGGGCAGTCAGTGGAGGGGACAGGAGGTAGACACATCAAATAGTGTGCGCATCTGGCAGATTATGGCAAGATTATGATAATGGAGGACAAACAAAGCTCTTAGGGAGCCCACAAGAGGGAGGTTGTTACAAACGTCCAGGCAGAAGGCCATGAGTCTGTGCAGAGGACATGGAAACAGAGGGGAGTGACAGATATGAGGGAGGTGGCCTTGTGAGACCTTGGTCAAGTGCCTTGCTCTCCCTAGACCTCAATTTACCAAGCTGTAAAGAAAAGTCCTTGGAATATCTCCAGAACCCCCACCATCCCTGAAGACTCTTGGGCCCTGGGAAAATAAGCAATGCCCGGTGACAGCCTGGCTATGAGCCCTGGGGACTCTGAAATGTCCTTGGCTGTCCTGGCACAGCTCAACTGCTGGGAAACAGGCTTGCAGAAGCACAGGGCTTGGCTGGCATGCCTGGGCACCAGTGAAGTGTGGGTTCTGAAGGGGCCACATTCCGCCCATTGTCGACCTCTCCATGGCTCTGCTGGAGCAAGCACCACCCAGCCTGGATACAGACCAGAAACCGAGGTCACTCCCAGTGTCCACTGGACTGCCACTCCAGGCTCTGCCTGACCCACCAGCCCTGTCCAGAGCCCTACCTACATGTAAATTAAGTCCCTTTGATGTCACTCACCCCAAAGCCCTTCCCTCACATTTCCCTAAGGCTGGCCACTGGGATATAGAGACAAGGGGTCCTATAGGAGGCCTTAAGGAAAATGACCACCCCACCCCAAGGGACTTGTGCAAAACAGAGGCTGCCCATGCCAAGCCAATGAAGACCCTTGGCTAGGGAAAGGAAAATGGTCCATTAGGGCCAGCCCACAGCTCTCACTCTGGAAGGTGGAAGGGGCTCTTGGACTTGCTAAGAAAACTCAGCCCAAGTCTCCACACTCACAGCTGCCCCATCAAACCACATGCCTGGCATGCTCCTGTTCAATAACCTCCCACGGTTCCTCCCACTCCCCAGGCCAAGCCCCTTACCTGCCTGCCTGCATGGGCCACTGTGAGCAGAGGCCTTGGTTAACTAGGTGTGCTATATGCCAGGGCCTTGCTAAGTGCTTTATTTTTTTGTTTGTTTATTTTTTTGAGACAGAATTTCACTCTTGTTGCCCAGGCTGGAGTGCAATGGTGCGATCTCGGCTCACCACAAGCAACCTCCATCTCCCAGGTACAAGCGATTCTCCTGCCTCAGCCTCCCGAGTAGCTGGGATTATAGGTGTGCACCACCATGCCTGGCTAATTTTGTATTTTTAGTAGAGACGGGGTTTCTCCATATTGGTCAGGCTGGTCTCAAACTCCCGACCTCAGGTGATCCGCCAGCCTCAGCCTCCCAAAGTGCTGGGATTACAGGCATGAGTCACTGCACCTGGCACTAAGTGCTTTATGGACATTTCCTCATTCAACCTCACAGCAACCCTGTGAGGCAGGTACTATCATTGGCCCATTTCTACAGATGAGAAAATTGAGGCTCAGAGAGGTTATGTTACTGGTCCAGAGTCTCACAGCCAAGCAGCAGGCAAGGTTTCATGCCCATGCCTGCCTGACCCCAAGCCCAGATTCTTAACCACTGTGCCATGTGGCCTCCTCAAATAGTCCCTGCCACCCTCAGAACCCTGGGGCCACCTTAACCCTTCTCCATACAGGAGGGGAAACCAAGGCAAAGAGCTCTGTTGGTAGCAGAGCCAGGATAAGGCCTGAACCTCCACCCCACCCTTCCGCCCCCACACCTCGCCTACCCCAGAAGGAACTCCCTGCCAGAGGCGTGCCAGGCAGAAAGGCTAGGACCATCACAGTGACAATGAGGCTTCAGAATCTGCCTTTTTCCTCTGTCCAAAAGGAAGAGAAAAGCAGAGGGAGGTTTGCAGAGAGAGAAAAGGACATGAAGGGATCAGGAAACATTTGTTCTTACAGAATAGACTCCTAGTATTGGGGCCCCTCACACAACCCCTGTTGCTGTTCCTGACAGCAACAGGAACATGCAGGACCCAGCACCCATGTGCACCATGCCCCTCCCCCACCAGCACAGGCCCCACCCCAGCACAGCTGACCCCAAATCTTAATTGCTCTCCCCAAACCTGCTTGTCCCACAGCCTTCTCTGTCTTGGTAAATGGCAATACTGTCCAACAGTCTTCCAGTTCCTCAAGCCAGAAACCTTGCGGTCAACACTCTCTTCTCACACCCCACATCTAATCCATCAGCAAATCCCATCAGCTCATCCTGCAAAATAAATCCAGAACCAACCCCTGGTTGCTCCCCCGCCATCCCCACCCACCACTGACCCGCCCAACCTCTCTCGTGGCAAGACTGCGGCAGCCTCCCAGCCAGTCATCCTGTGTCCACCCTCACCCCCAGCAGTCTCTCTAAAATGTGTACCCAAACCAGTCAGTCCTCACACCGGGCCCGCCAGCAGCTTCCCCTCCACTCAGACTCAAACAACAAAGTCTTCCCCATGGCCAAGAGGCCCTACCTGTCTCCACATGCCCTCTGGCCCCTCTCCTCCACCATCCTCTCATTCTTCCAGCCCTGCCTCTGGCCACCCGTGTCCTCCAGTTCCAGCGCCTTTGCCCTGCAGCTCCCTCTGCCTGGAAAATTCTTCCCTCAATTTCCCGTGGGCCGCCTTCCTGGAGTCTAGTGCCCCTCATCAGGGACCATCCTGACCACCCGACATGGCAGGGTCACTCCCCCAAGTCACACTCTTGACCCACAAGCCAGCTTTACTTTTCTTCCAGGCACATCTCACCACCTGACAGTGAGCTTGTTGGGCTGTTCATTTCATCCCACCACTCGAATGTCAGCCCCACGTCCAAAACAGGGTCTCCATGTGTTTTGTTCACTGCTGCATCCCAGTTCTAGAAAAGAGCCTGGACCAAAGTGGATGTTTAATACAAATATACTGAATGAGGGACTATTGTCTCCCTCATCTGAACACACTTTTAGGCTTACATAGCCCCTATTAGACCAGAGGCTACAGGCTGATACAAGACTCCACCTGGGCCAGCTAAAACCCTGAGGGTTTTCACCTGGCCAGTTCCCAGCCAAATTCCCAGTCCTGCTCTAGTCCAATTGACTGCTTGGACAAATGGACGACAAGACTTTACGTTTGTCCCTGTCTGGTGCCTTGGTCTCTCCTTTTGGCCATGAGGGAGAACTTCTGAATCCTGACAGTTGGGCTGCCAGAGGGAATGTGGACTGGACTGCCGCCACCCACCTTCACGGCCTTGCCAGCATCCACCCAAGGCTGCCTACCCCATGCTCCCAGCAAGAGGAGGCAGAGGAGGGAGGCTGGTGCTACGCTTGCCCTTTTCCTGTGGTCAGCAGGACTGTCAGAAGGAAGCTTTGTTCTCAGAATGAAGAGCACGAAGCCCAGTGCCAGGCGGAAGCGAGCACAGAGGCAGCTGGCCCATCAGATAGTTTAAGGAAAGACAAAACAACAACAACAAAAAATGGGATGGAGGATGTTTGAGGGGTAATTTGCACACCCAACCGGTTTCATGCCTCCGGGGTGACTGTGACGATGGTTCATTTTTCCAGGCTCTAACTAGGTCGTCATAGACAATCAGATGATTGTCCCAGCTAGGTGATCTGCCACTGGCCCTGCAGAGGGAGGTGAAGGTGGAAGAGTGTGGCCTTGCCTGGCATTGGAAGACCTGGGGACCCAGCCCGGCTTTCCACCCACTCATGTGACATTAGGAGAGTGTCTTCCCTCTGTGTACCTCAGTTTACCCAGCTGTAAATGGCTTGTTCATGCCTGCACTTGATGTTTCAGCCTGCCTGCCACAGGACCACATAGCAGGAGAGCCCCTCAGCCTGTGGCCAGGTCACTGGGCCACCCAGGCCAGGCCTACCCTGTGGGGCCTGATACCAGGGGCACAGCACTTGCCCACTTTGAGCCAGGCTTCCAGTCTGCCTCCTCTCCTGACCTGTTCCCTAATGTGAATGTGAAACTCCTCTGGGCCTGGCTAGGGTGGGGCCAGGACTGGCAGCCCTCACCCCACCCAGACACTGGCACCTGCCCCAATCCACTCTGTGTTATCCTCTCCAAGGATAGCTCACATTGCACTCAGCCATGACAACTGGGGAAGCCCAGAACACTGGCACAGGGGGCAAAAGAGTAGCCCAGAGAGAGAAAGGGGCATGGTTAATGTCGCCCAGCACAACAGCCACCCAGGGCTCCTCCCTACCAGCCCTGGGCTCCATGCACTAAGACAGAGTCCTTGAAGAGTGGTCTATAGACCCCCTGGTCTGAATATTCTCAGGATGGGGAGGCTACACCCTAGAATGAAAGAATCAGAGCAGGAGGCAGGGGGTGGGGGCAGCAATCTGCATGCATTTTTGCAAGCTTCCCAGGTTTTTCCTGTAGCCAGAACAATTGCAACCTCTCAGCTAAGACCTCTTCCAGGAGAAGACATCTTAGCAGGTCCCAGGAAATACTTAAGATTTCAATTGAAAGAGTTAAATAAACCTTGACTGGACAGACAGCTGGACAAGGGAGCTGTCAGATAAAGTAACATACTCTAGGAGGAGAAAGCACAGAGAGGCCCAATGGAGAAGAAGCCCAGGCCAGTAAACATGTGAACTGGTCCACACCCCTCTTCACCCTGCTGGCCTCAGCACACAGAGGTCTGGACCTGATATCCTCTGAAGGCTGCTGAGCACAGTCCTCCCCTCCCTAAACTCCTCCAAGCCCACCATGAGAGTGAGACCTGGTGACAGCCGCAGGTGGATGCTCCTCTCCTTGGTTACACTGCAAGGTGGGGCCCGCCCTTTCAGGGACTGTTATCTGCAGCTTAAGAAGCCGCCTGGGTCAGTGGCTAAGCAGGCAGAGCTTATCTTGGGGGAGGGTTCGAGGGTCACAGAGCAGGCTGACCCAGAGGCCTCTAGCAAATGGAACCTTCACAGCTGGAGGGATAGACCATGGCCACACCTGCTTTCACACAGGAAGCACTTGCTACGCTCCTACTGGGGACACTGTTCTGAGCCTAAGCATGATGCTCCAATGCTTCCATGCTTCAAGGGACACAAAGGTGATTCAACCCACAGCCCCTACACCTGCTGCCTTAGAAGAGCCCACAAAGGAACAATGTAGGAGAGAAAGTGGTTCATGGCTTAAGGACAGGGTTGCAAACTCAGATGCCTCCAGTGACCAGAAAGATCATGTAAGCATATGAAATGGCTGGCTGGGGATGGGGTGAAGTGTACATGCCTCACCTCCAGCAATGACCCCTGGAGAATGTAGGCTCAAGGTTTTCCTATCTTCCAATTTTTGAAATAAAGCCAGAAGTCTGAGTTTTTATGTAAAACCTCTGGTTGGCAACCAGCTCAATATTTGGCATGGGCCAAACAAAATCTGCCCATAGGGCAAATGTGGCCTGCCAGTTTGTGACCTCTGTTTTCTTAAAAGGGACAGAGAACACACTGTGGAGCTCAGTAGAGGCCAGCTTCCCTGCCGCTGAGGTACCTGGGAAGGCTTCCTGGAAGAGAAGGCATTAGTGCTGGGCTGCAAGGATGGAGAAGGCTCTTCTGGGGAAGGAATCCTGGATAGGGAGTGCGGTGTACCTCTAGAACTGCAGAGGCCGTGGGCAGGAACATCCTGTCCCTACAACCTGGCAGGCTGGACCAAGAGCCCAAGCCATCTAGACTCCTGTGTTTCCTCCCCAAAAAGGAGGCATGAAGCAGACATAGAGGCATCAGTTTAGTGCTGTCCCCAGGTAGCGGGAGGAGGGGCCGCCAGCCCAGCAAACCTCCGGACTAAACTAAATCAATTGGTGGCAAAATAGCAAGGGTCCGATTTCATCCCTGGAGCTTGAGGAACAGGTCAGCTAACAACAGCTCCGTGGGGGGAAGGGAGAGGAAGAGACAACGGAGGGACAAAAGGAGGTTGAGAATCGTGCCCTGCCTGGCCAGACCCGGCTGGTTACATAACCCTGCCTCAGGACAAAGCCAGGGAGGGCCTGGGCTAGGGAGTCCCAGAATGCAGAAAGGGTTTCCCCTACCTCCCCTGCCCACCCCTGCTCTCTAAGCTGGTCCTGCAGCTCCTAAAAAGCCCAACACAGAGTGCGGAGACAGGGGTGGAGACTAAGACCCCAGGATCAGGCACTTACAAGATCACTCAGCAAATTCATAGCAGAGCTAGAACTACCAACAGCAAACTTTTACCAAATGATTACTTTGTACCAAGCACGAGATAAGTCCTTTACAAACATTAACTTACCTAAAAGTCTAACTATAACACCATGAGATAAAAACTGTTATTGCCATTTTACAGAGGAAGCACAAAGTAACTTACCCAATGCCACACAGCTCCTAAGTGGAGGAGCCAGCTCAGAAGCCAACAGCCCGTCTCCAAGACCACACCCTGACCCAGGATGCTACACTGCCACCAGGCTACTTTCTACTTGCACCACGCTGCCACCATTTCTCAAGCCCGCAGTGCACACAGCCTCCTGTTAGCACTCCACACGGACACCCAGCCTTCTGATGATCTGATGAAACCAACAAACTCTTTCTTCAGAAAAAGAAAGCACAGAAATGCCTACAACATATCGCACCTTTGGGGGCTCACGGACCCCTGCACTAGTGGGAATGGACAGGTCACAATCACAGGATACTCAAGAGACAGGAGGTAGCAGAGGGAGCCGACTCCCTTAGGTCCCCTGGGCCTCCTCATATCAGCTTTCATCCATAGGCGTGGGCATGGATCAGTGCTCAGGGCCTCATCATCCCTTCGGGGCTGGGAGAACAGAATGAATCACGGCACACAATGGCCTGTGCCTCTGTATCCACTGGGTGTGACTCACAGCTCCCAGCTGCTGGGCAGACGGCACACAGCTGGGCCTGGCATCTGGATGGGGGTGGCATTACCAGGTGCACCATCTCAGCCTTCTCCCCACCAGTGGGCTCATCTCGCCCAAGACCAGACCTGGCCTTACCCTATCCCCGGCAGCAATGAGCATTTTGAAGGGAACCCCTCATCAGCGACTGCCCAGCCCCCATGCCAGCCTGGTCCCAGGAGGTGGTAAGTCAAGATGAACAGCCTCTTGCAACACATGGGAAGATCCAAGACCTCCGCTGCCTCACTGTGTGACCTCAAGCAGGCCCCCCACCTCTCAGCCTCCATTTCACCAACTATAAAGTGAGGAGACTACTTGATCGAGTCCTTCCCAGCTCCAAAGCCCTGAATCTATAAAAACAGCACCTAATGGCCGGGCGTGGTGGCTCATGCCCGTAATCCCAGCACTTTGGGAGGCCAAAGCGGACAGATCACCTGAGGTCAGGAGTTCGAGACCAGCCTGGTCAACATGGTGAAACCCCGTCTCTACTAAAAATACAAAAAAAATTTAGCTGGGTGTGGTGGCACACGCCGGTAATCCCAGCTATTCGGGAGGCCGAGGCAGGAGAATCGCTTGAACCCGGGAGATGGAGGCTGCAGTGAGCCAAGATCGCGCCACTGCACTCCAGCCTGGACGACAGAGCGAGACTCTGTCTCAAAAAAAGTATAAAAATTAAAAAAAAAAAAAACAGCATCTGACAAGCTTCACAGAGTGCTGGGATCCTGCCTTCAGAAAGTTACACAAACATCCTTCAGAGAAACAAAAGTCAAACTTAAAGCCTGTATTTTTTTTTCTAAGGATATCAAGAAGCCCTTTTTAACTTCCCTCATCTCACCTCCATTGTTCCAAATATCCTCTCAGGGCCCAGAAAATACATTTGGTTTCCGTCTGGGGTTTGGGCTTCTTGGTGCTCTTCCTCTTGGAAGTTGCCCCACCCCTTCTTGGCAGCCTCTTCACAAGGCACCTTCATCTCTACCCCCAGCACTGCTCTGGGCCACCCTGAGGGCGACAGCTACTCAGCCTGCCAAAGAAGGGGTGGGGTAGGGACAGGTTTTGGGAAACAAACCCCTTCCTGGTTGGAACTGAGACAATTCTGGATTCTGGCCTCAACAGTAATTCTGACCCCCTGTGTGGCCGTGGGTGAGTCCCTGCTCCACTAGGCCTCAATCACCTAAATGTGAAGTGAAGGGGTTCCTGTGTCAGAGAAAGACTGCCCACCCTTGGGCTCCTGGGCAGCAGCTTGGGGACACTGAGGCAGGAAAAGACAGCAGAGTGGACAGTGGGCTCTGATCTTGAATCTCACATCCCCTCGTTAGAACCAAAGGAGATCTACTCTTTTTGCTGTTTGAGACAGAGTCTATGTTGTCCAGGCTGGTCTTGAACTCCTGGGCTTAAGCAACCCTCCTACCTCAGCCTCCCAAGTAGCTGGGATTTCTGGCATGTGCCACCATGCCCAGTTAGAGATCCACTTTTATCTCTTTGATTTGTTCTTTTGCCCTAGCAGTGGAACCTTGAACTCACCACTGAATCTCTGGGCCTCAGACAGCCCATCCACAAAACAGGAGAACAACAATGTCTGCAGTGGAAGCCCCAGCTTGGAGGCTGGAGCCCTAACCACCCCAACGCAATCCCATCCACCTTCCTCCAAAGCATAATTCACTCATTTGACAAAATATATATTTGGGGACATCTTTAGAAATTCACCATAAGTTGTGCCTATGATACAAACACTCCATGACAATCCCCTACTGCTGTCCTTCCAATGAGATCATGCCTTTAAGCACTCTATATATCTCCATAGAATTCTTAGATCTATCCTCTTATAGCTTATAGCTTATATGTGGCCTCAGTATTTTCATCTATTAAGTGGGGACAATAATAGTGATGATAGTGCCTACCTATAGGATTGTCCTGGGGATTACTTCTGATGAGGTGACATGGAAGTGCCCAGCAAGCATTTATAAGCTGTCAATAAATGTGAGCAGCAATTACGATCATCATCATTAAAAGTATTAAGGCCGGGCGCGGTGGCTCATGCCTGTAATCCCAGCACTTTGGAAGGCCGAGGCGGTCAGATCACTCGAGGTCAGGAGTTCAAGACCAGCCTGACCAATGTGATGAAACCCCATCTCTACTAAAAATACAAAAATTAGCCGGGCGTGGTGGCAGGCGCCTGTAATCCCAGCTACTCAGGAGGCTGAGACAGGAGAATTGCTTGAACCCAGGAGGCAGAGGTTGCAATGAGCCCAGATCGCGCCATTGCACTCTAGCCTGGGCAACAAAAGTGAAACTCCATCACAAAAAAAAAATAATAAAATAATAAAATTTTTAGGCCAGGTGCAGTGGCTCACGCCTGTAATCCCAACACTTTGGGAGGCCGAGGCAGGTGGATCATGAGGTCAGGAGTTCAAGACCAGCCTGGCCAATATGGCAAAATGCTGTCTCTAGTAAAAATACAAAAATTAGCTGGGCGTGGTGGCGTGTGCCTGTAGTCCCAGCTACTCGGCAGGCTGAGACAGAAGAATCACTTGAACCCAGTAGGCAGAGGTTGCAGTGAGCTGAGATCGCGCCACTGCACTCTAGACTGGGTGACAGAGCAAGACTCCGTCTCAAAAAAAAAAAAAAAAAATTATTGAGGCCGGGCGCGGTAGCTCACGCCTGTAATCCCAGCACTTTGGGAGGCCAAGGCAGGTGGATCACTTGAGGTCGGGAGTTCGAGACCAGCCTGGCCAACATGGCGAAACCCCATCTCTACTAAAAATACAAAAATTAGCCAGGTGTGGTGGCACACATCTGTAATCTCAGCTACTCGGGAGGCTGAGGCAGGAGAATCGCTTGAACCTGAGAGGCAGAGGTTGCAGTGAGCCAAGATCACACCATTGCATTCCAGGCTGGGCAACAGAGTAAGACTCTGTCTCAAAAAAAAAAAAAAAAAAGGAAAGAAAGAGAGAAAGAGAAAGAGAGAGAGAGGAAGGAAGGAAGGAAGGAAGGAAGGAAGGAAGGAAGGAAGGAAGGAAGGAAGGAAGGAAGGAAGGAAGGAAGGAAGGAAGGAAGGAAGGAAGGAAGGAAGGAAGGAAGGAAGGAAGGAAGGAAGGAAGGAAGGAAGGAAGGAAGGAAGGAAGGAAGGAAGGAAGGAAGGAAGGAAGGAAGGAAGGAAGGAAGGAAGGAAGGAAGGAAGGAAGGAAGGAAGGAAGGAAGGAAGGAAGGAAGGAAGGAAGGAAGGAAGGAAGGAAGGAAGGAAGGAAGGAAGGAAGGAGAGAGAAAGATTATTGAGATGCTGACTGGGTGTGGTGGCTCATGCCTGTAATCCCAACACTTTGGGAGGCCAAGGTGGGAGGGTCACTTGAGCTCAGTTGGATTCCAGCCTGCAAAACATGGTAAAACCCCATCTCTACAAAAAATACACACAAATAAATAGCTGAGCGTGGTGGTGCACACCTACAGTCCCAGCTACTCAGGAGGCTGAAATGGGAGGATCCTTTGAACCTGGGAGGCAGAGGTTGCCGTGAGCCAAGATCACACCACTGCATTCCAGCCTCAGTGACAGAGTGAGAACCTGTCTCAAAAAAAAACGAAAAAAATTATTGAGATGCTTAAAACCACTGGATTGATAGCAGTTAAGGCCACTCAGCCCTCTCAGACTACATATGGCCATTGTAATTGCACATGTGTGCATCCACACCACACACACACACGTGCATATACACACCTAAGCACACTATACTTTTTTTTTTTTTGAGATGGAGTCTTGCTCTGCTGCCCAGGCTGGAGTGCAGTGGCACAATCACAGCTCACTGCAACCTCCACCTCCCGGTTTCAAGCAATTCTCCTGCCTCAGCTTCCCAAGTAGCTGGGATTACAGGCACCCATCACCACTCCCAGCTAATTTTTGTATTTTAGTAGAGATGGGGTTTCACCATGTTGGCCAGGCTGGTCTCAAACTCCTGACCTCAGGTGATCCACCCATTTCGGCCTCCCAAAGTGCTGGGATTACAGGCATGAGCCACCACGCCCGGCCCTAAGCACGCTATTCTTTAAGGCAGAGCCCATGCTCTCTGCCCAACCCCTGCCCTGGCCCCCGCCCCAGAAGAGAGCTGCCACGTCCCTGGCACCCATGCTTGCCACCCACAAAATCTCCCCTGCTCTTCCAGCTCCCCAATCCTGCCTTCCTCATGTTGCCCCAGCACCGGCTCCTATAATCATGTTGGGGTTTCTGTTATATCCCATCATCGTGTCACGAGATTGTTTCCTGGGGGATAGAGAGCTGTTACAAGATAGAGGCTCCTTGAAAACAGGGTGGTGAGAACCTGGGCTTTACTCTGGGTCCCCCACATCTGCTGGATGACTGAATATGCTGAAAACAAGAGAGCCCAAGGAAACAGGCATCAGTTTTTTTTTTAATGATCTATCCTAGTATTTCTTAAAATTCAGCATGCGGCCAGGCGCGGTGGCTCATGCCTGTAATCCCAGCACTTTAGGAGGCCGAGGTGGGCAGATAACGTGAGGTCAGGAGTTCGAGACCAGCCTGGCCAACATGGTGGAACCCTGTCTCTACTAAAAATACAAAAATTAGCTGGGCATGGTGGCAGTCACCTGTAATCCCAGCTACTTGGGAGGCTGAGATGGGAGAATCACTTGAACCTGGGAGGCAGAGGTTGCAGTGAGCCGAGATCACACCATTGCACTCCAGCCTGGGCAGCAAGAACAAAACTCTGCCTCAAAAAAAAAAAAGAAAAGAAAAAATTCAGCATGCATTAGAATCAGCAAGAACGTTCTTAAAACAGATTGCTGAATCCCACCCTCCAGGGTATCTAATTCAGCAGGTCCAGTATACAGCTAGATAATTTGTACTTCTAACAAGTTCCCACGTAATGCTGATGCTACTGATCCAGAACCCAACTTTCAGAACCACTGACTTAGCCTGCAGGTGGATCAGGGAGAGCTTCCATGAATAGATGGTGCTTACACTCATAGAAGCATTAGCAGGAGTTGCCCGGGCATAAGGAGAGGGGGAGGGAATGAATGCAGGCAGAGGATACAGCATGAGTAAAGGCCCTGCTATGACAACACTCATTTCTCCTCATCTGGCCTCTGCCTGGGCAGGTCATACTTGCAAGGCTGGTGGTGTAAACCAGAGGTGGCTGCTGTGCAGCTATGACTATAGCAAACCTCCACCTAATGCCACCCTGGGACCTGCCCAGACAGGCCAATCCCTTGGACAGCCTGGGATGATAAAAATCCAAGCTCTCCCTCGTGGAGCCAGACCTCAGGTCTGAACGAGGCCAGAATCTCCACCACATCTTAATCACATGAGCTCCAGGATTCTGCTCCCACCTCCAGAAACAGGGAGCTCGCTCCCTGCAGACACAATCCCTTCCATCTTGGCTTGCTCTAATTTTTTTTTTAAGTCTCCTCATTACACTGAGTTGAAGTCAGCCTCTCCTGGCCCATCCACCCATTGGATTTGCCTTCTAGCACCTCACACAAGTCTACCTCCTCTGGCCAGAGCAACCCCTCAGAAAGCAGCGGGCCCTGACTGTAATCCCCTGGGACTAAACTTCTCCAGGCTGGCCACCTACCTCTCTAAGCCTTGGTTGCTACATCTGCTAAAAGGGAATAATAATAGTGCCTATCTCTCATTGCTGTTGTGAGGATTAAATGAGCTCCTTAGTTAATAATATCAACTACAATAATAATGATAACTCACATAGATTGGGCTCACAGTGTGTTATCTTTCCAAACCCTGTCAGATGGGGACAATTATCATCCCCTTTGTACAGAGGAAGAGCTAAACAGCTTACCCAAGGTCTCACACATAGGAAGCAGCCCAGCAGGGACCCGAACGCAGGCCACCTGGCTCCAGAGCCTGGCTCTCAACCTTTGCTCTGTCTGGATCTTCTAGTCACCTGCCCCAAGACCAAGCCCATGTCACCTGTCTCTGCCACCATCCTCTCCCCCTTCCCAGGCAAAGCGAGACTGGGTGGGAGGCCTCAAAAAGCTCCAGCCCATGCAGTCTGGGGTACGGGTCCCTGGTTACAAGGACAGCCAAAGGGCCACCAGGCCAGCGGGACCTTCCCAGCCAGCCCAATTTATCTGGTGTAATCTTTAGACATCCTTCAACATGGTCACCAGGGAGGAGATTGAGCCCATGGAACTTGAGCACCTTAGGCTTGATGACAGGAAGGAAGAGGAAAAACAGAGGCATAACAAGAAAAGAAATCCCGTCCAGCTTCCTAGATGAGACCAGATGTTCCCACATGCCATGCAAATTGCTCTATCTCTCCAGGCCTCAGTTTCCTCATCTGCACATGCCATCTCAGGCCATTAGGCAGAAAGTTCAGAAACTCAAAGTCCAGGGATTCTTTCTCTCATCTCTAAAAGGACAGATCCCCTCTAGCTACAAACAATAATCATAACAACTGTTATCTTTAAACAGCTTCTACTTACTGCAAACTTACTATGTCAAAGCACTGATTTCCTTAACCTCCCTAACAAAACAGAACTATTATTATCCCCATTGTGAAGTTGAGGAAACTGATGTCCAGGGAAATTTAGGTAATTTACCCTAGATCATGCAGCTAATAGTGGCAGAATGGTGATTTGAACCCAGGACTTTTGATTCCACTCTACAACACTGCCCACCCCCATTGGAAATCGGTCATGTGCAGCCCCTGCCTCCAGAGCACAGAGCCTAGAGGAGATAAGACTTGTCTTTAGGAAGCTAGAGTTCAAAGCTAGGAGCTGAAGGGCCCATGAGAGGTCCAGGTAACAGGTTCTACACATGTAAAGGAGGGAGCAGGCAATGCCAGCTCTGGAGAATTAGGGATGGCTGCATGGAAGAGGTGACCCTGGAGCTGGGTACTGGTAGGGAGGATTTTGGGGTGAGCAAGGGGAAGTGACTGGAGTGCAGCATTTTCACCATGAGCAGATTTGTAGAGGTAGGAGGGGCCAGGAGCACAGCCAGGGAGAGGGAAAGAGGCCAGTTCTGCTTGAGGGTTGAGGGGGAGTGGGAGAGGGGGCCCTGCAGTCACACAGCAGGCACTTCCCATACATTGCCCTCAAATAAACAAATGCTCATTCGTCATGCACATTTTAAAATTAGATTAATCCAATCTGTATTCAAGAAATAAGGTGAGTAGAAATAAAAAGGACCAGGAGGCAACTTAGCACAAACTCTCCTCCATCTAGATAACGATTTTGATGGCAAATTGGCTTTAGCCCTGAGGCCACAGGGTCCAGGACCGCTGCCCCCCAAACATCCACCTCTTCCACTGAGCTCCACACCTCCAAGACAGAAGCTGCGAGGCAGAGCTTTGTAAGAGCCTCACTGACAGAGAAAGCAACTTTGCTGGTGACCCCCAGAAACCAAGAGAGCCTCCTTTAACCTCCACTGCAGGGAAGGAGGGGAACAATCCCTGCCCGCGTCTTCACTTTCAAACCCACAAACTCACCAGCCCTTTTGCCCTAAGCCCTACTGATTCAGCCTGATTCATGATTTAGCCTTATTTCTTCACAGGTGAGGAAAAAGAGACTGACCCCATTTCACAGATGAGAAATGGAAGCAGAGGGTTCAAATCCTCTGTGAAAGCACCGTCCTTAGCCCAGCTCTGGCCACTGCTCCAGACATCTCCAAGGCGCCCCTTGACAGTCAGCTGGGCTGAGTGTATTCCAAACGGCAAGGACTCTCCCAGTGGAGCTCTGCAGGCCAGGCCATATGGAACTCCCCAGGACGTGCAGGAAGGGCAGCTCCAAAGCTATGAGAAAACAGGGGGTGGAGGTGGGACGGGCACCATCCAAATGCTGAGAATCTTGGGTGAAAAGGGAACTGAGAGTGGCCACCCAGGCCTGCCCCTGCTGATGCATCCTCCTGCCGCCTCTGCAGCTCTCCAGGCTCTTTGCATACCTTCAGCCATGCTGTTCTCATCTTCCTTCTGGGCAGCTTACTTCCGGACTAGCTTCCTTGGAGCTGTCACCCTTGTTGCTTTCTCCATCCTCAGGAACCCTGAAGGACAAGACTATGCCCCCTACCTGTAGAGGGCCTTTCAGGGATTTGAAAGCAGTAATATTGCCCCTTAAGGGTTATTCCCCAAACCTTAAGACCACCTGTGATGACCCCAAATGCCAAGACAGCTACAAAGTCCTGCAGCTTCCCCCTCCTTCCCCCTCCTTCCCTCTCAGTCCACTGCCTGAGTCAGCCTGTGGTCAGCTTTCTGCAGGACCATGATGAGCACAATCTCTGGCCTGGTCTTAATCCTGCCAGTCTTGCTACCATCTTTGGTCAAAAGACCCCTGAGAAGAAACACAGTAAGGCAGAAATAGTTCAGGCCTGGGTTCAAATTCCAGCTCTATAAGTGACTCCACCCCTCTGAGCCTCTATTTCCCCATCTGAAAATGGGGCACGGATAGGGGACCAGCAGCAGCAGCTACTTTGCAGAGTATTGTGAGATTTCAATGGGGTGTCTGTAAAGAGCCTGGCATGGTGCCTGACACAAGGCACAGGAACAGGCATCGAGTCAATGAGCTACTTACAACCCTCTGTCCTCTTTATAGGCTACAGAATAAAATCCAAACTCCTGAGCAGGGCACTACAGGCTCCCCATGACCTAATCTTGTCTCCTATTGTCCCATTTGCCGCAGTCTGCACCCTCGAAAACACTTCCTCCTCTAGGAAGCCTTGCTGACATTAATAAGCAGAAAGCGTTTCCTTCCACTGACCTTCCAAAACCCATCTATAACTGATCAGATCCTGCCCCATAGCCATCATTTGAATCCTTGTCTTCCGTCCCCCATCAGAACAGCCTCTCCTGAATCCAGCAGGACTGCACCCCATTTCATGTCCCCTGTCACCCTCAGCCACAGACATTTTCCATACACATTTCACAAATTACCCTAATGTTCCATTTCAAGTAAAGAATGTCCAAGTCCTCCCAACAGTCCAGATATTTCAAGCCATACTCAAATCCAAATTCCAGGCCAGTAGAAGTCGGCCCAGCCTCTAGAGACTTGCAGGCCTGGCTCTGGTCCCAAAGCATGGAAGAGCGGCCAAAGCACAGCCAAGCAGGTCCAAAGCCCAGGGCAGAGAGAGCTCCAGGCTGCCTAGACCAGAGCCCATTTGTGAGTTTGTCAGATGCCAACCCCCAGCCTATGATCTTAAATTCTTGAGCACATCCTCAACTTGTGATTACAAAACTGTTCCTCGCATACCTCCTTGTGACAGGAGGCTCACTATCCATGTTCTCTTGCTTGCTGGGGCCCTCCCTTTACTTGTTGATTCCCCCAGAGGCCTTTACTCTTGCTCTGACCACAAGGACAAGGACAGTCTGACCATATGACGAGTCAGCCTTCCAACTTCTCCATTCAATGCCCTGCTTTTCTGAGTCCCCTCAATGTCCAGCAAAGCAACGGAATTTCCACATTTATTCCTACAAGCAGAACTATCAGCCCAGGAGGGCCCCCTATTCTCAGGGCCCTCAAAAAGCCTACAAATCCTGAAAAACCCAGACACAGTGCTGGAACACCCCTGGGAGCAGGCTGAAATGCACAAACTTTCCTTCCCCAAGAATTTCTCTCATTATCTACCCCCACCCATCACACTCTCTCTCAGCCCTAGATTTAAGATGTTGTTAATTAAATTGCAATTTGTTTTCCATTTTTAAAGTAATTACTCAAGGACCTCAATCAGAGCCTGATCAGTACTCATAAGATGTCACCCCCACCAAATGATTGGACCAGCCCAGGGTGTGAAAGCCAGCAGAAGTCTAAGCCACTTCACACATTCACTTGTGGGATATTTACTGAGGGCCTACAGGGTGCCCAATACTGTGCTAGCTAGTCTCAGGGACCTGTACACACATGCATTCTCCATTAGGGTTTTGCAATCCTGACACTATTACTATCCTCAAGGACTTTGGGCATCCAGACGCGTCTATTAGTTAGCAATGAGAACCCCTGCCATGGCCAAGTTACACAAGAACACCCTTGCCCTACCTCTGCCCCCTGCTGATCTGAAAGTAACCTGGTCTGAATGAAAAGTAAAGATTCGGCTGTCCCTGGGTGCTAGGGAGAGAGGCCTGTTGACAAAGCCACCAGCTGTCTCCAGTCAGAGCCAGGGAGATGGGCTTCTCCCTGCACCACCCGCACTGCCATAGACCCAGCAGCCAGCAACAGCACTTGGACCATTACGGAGTTCCAGGCCCAGTCTCCAACTGACCTCCCTCCTGCTCCAGCTGCCCATGCTAACAAGAGCCAGGGCACAAGACCTCACTTGGAACAAGTACCAGGCAGAAGAGAGCATTACCTGCGGGGGGGGTAAATGGGGAAGAGGACAGATGTCCCCATAATTTCAACTGAAAATGAAACTGTACAAGGCCAAAGTTGTAAAAAAAAAAAAAAAAAAAAAGGAGAAATAAACTGTGAGCTGTCACAGCAAGACACTGTAGAGATCTGTGGTTGAGACACAGGCTGAGAGAGGGAGGTAAAATCCAAGCTCCACCACTTTCTATCTGTGTGACCTTTACAACCCTGCGCCTCAGTTTGCCCCTCCGTAAAATGTGGTTAATAGTAATGTGGGAGAATTAAATGAGAGAATGTATGTAAAGCAATGCATTAGTCCAGCGCCCTAACACACAGTAAAGGTGAAATGTACTCGTTGAATATAAGCATGCCACCATTTACTGAAATACCACACACTCCTCTTATCCTTTTTCTAGCAAATCCTATTCTCCCCATTTTACAGGTGAAGAAACTGAGGCTAGGGGAAGGTAACGAACCCACTCAAGGTCACACCGCTGGAAACTGACAAACAGCCAGGTCGCTCTGAAGACACCTAGAGACAAAACTGCCCGCAAGCCATTCTGAAAGCTCTCCTGGGTGGGGAGGGCGACAATGGGGCGTTCAGGGGGTGGGGCTCTGTATTCCCTTAGCCTCGCAGGGCACACCGGGCTGCTCGAATCTGCAAAGAGCCAAGTGGCCAGTCCCCGGATTCCCGGCCGGTCCTAGAGCCCACCCGTCCCACCGGCGCCCCCTCCTCACCCCTGTCCCAGGGCGTTAAAGAGCTGCGTGCAAAGGGAGAACTTCTTGCTCCCGAGACCCTGAGGGAGGAGGGGAGTTAGACAGCAGGCCGCTCAGAGCCCGCAGAAAACCGGTCCGGCTGCCTCAGCCTTCGCGAAGCCAGGACCCGGCCTCTAACCCCCTCCCTCGCTAGACAAAAGTTTCCCCTGTTCGGGAGCAGGGGAGGGGGAGGGGGCATTCCTCGTGAGTGACATTATCCGTGACCTACAGCTGCCGCGCTGCCCTCGCCCGCACCCCAGCCTCCCCCGGCCCCGCGCGGCCCCCTACCCTTTGTCCTCCCACCCCCGCGCGCGGGGCCCGGCCGACTCCACCCGCCCGCCCGGCGCCCGCCCGCAGCAAACTTGCTCCGGCGGCCGCTGGGGGCCCCGCGCGGCCTGCACGCCGGGCTCGGGCCCCACCGGCTGGGCGACAGGGGACTGACAGGCCCGGGCCCTCCCAGCCTCTTACCTGCCACGGCTGGGGCGCCACAAGGGGGAAGTGGCGCTCCCGGCGAGGAGCGGGACGCCTGGGTCCCCCGGGCCGTGCGTGCGCCTCCGGGCTCCGGCCCGGGCCAGGGTTAACCCCTTCGCGGCCGCCTCCCGCCGCTCCCACCCCCGCTCCACGCCGCCGCCGCCGCCGCCGCCTCCTCCTGCCCGCTCTCCTCCCCCTCCCGCTCCCTCCCGGTGCCCAGCCCCCAGTCCCGGCCCGGCGCTGCGCCGGGGCAGCTCGCAGCCTCCCCCTCGTCCCGCGGCGGGGAGGGGTCTCCCTGGAGACTGGAGGTTGGGGCGCGCTGCCTCGCCCCCTAGCCCAGAGGGGCGTACCCGTGCGCCGAGAGCCCCCAAGCCCGTCTCCCCTTACCTCCTCGGCCCAGCGCCTACCTCCCCGAATCGCGGCTGCTGGGAGCGGGGTTCGATCCCGTGATGCCGCGTGGGTGCCGGCCAGAGAAGAGCTCCGGAGGCCGGGGCGGCCTGCGGGCGTGCGGTGAGCGCCCCGGGGCGGGGGCCGGGGCGGGGGCCGGGGCGGGACCGAGCGCTGCTATCGGGGCTGGATTTCTCGACTTCCACCCGGATTCTCCCTCGGCCCTCCCGGCCGATTCGGTGCTGCTCGGCGACCACGTGACGCGGGCTGCCTTTGACCCCTATCTCCGAGCGGGTAGGGGGCGGGGGCCGGAGGGGGTGTCAGATGCAGGACCCACGAGGGTTGGGGCGGCTGCCCGGCGTCCCCGAGGCGGTGACCCCCGGGAAACAAAGCCTGGGGGGAAACCAACAAGTTATTCGGGGTCAGAGACGAAACAGCGCTGGGGGTCGGGAGAGGCGGCAGAGAGAATGTGGGAGACAAAGACCCGCGCCCGCGGCGGCTCCGAGGGCCCTGGGAGCGCTCTAGCTGGGCTCGAGAGGGCCTCCAGGCTCTTCCACCGCTGGGCTTGTGACAGCTCTCCAGGACCTCCTGGGACAGCTCCCCGACCACCAGTGCTCTGTCAGAGTGACCCCTCCTGGGCAGACCCTCCCTCCCCCAACACACACTCTGCCCTGACTCTCGAAAACCCCTTTATCGTGATTATGTGGTTCATTTACTGGTTTCATTGTTTACTAGAATGTCATCTTTCCCAACAAGTTGTTCCCAGCAGAATCCTCTCTCCTGGCACAAAACAAGCAGATGAAGAGGTAAATGACCTTGTGCAAATCTCTTCTCCCGCTGAGCCTGCCTCCCACCCCCCACCCCCCACCCTGTTATTCTAACCATCCCAAGGACTATGCAGATTAGGCAGGATGACAGTGGTTGTTCCCGTTAAACAGATGGGAACAATGAGGCTCAGAGAGATGAGATGATTTGGCAGGTTAGTGAGAGCCTAGGCTGGCACTCGGATCGGCCTGCTCCCAGTGGAGGGCTTTCTGCCATCCATGAGCCAGCCTGTAAAATGAGCAGGGTGGGGTTGGATGAGTGAATCCCTTAAGGAGTTTGTAAGGATGAAGATCACCAGGCCCCTGGAGATCCTGAGTCTGGGAAACAGTGGATTGGTGGATTCTTAAGGACCTTTAGAGGCTCAAGATTATCCAACTGGGCCGGGCGCGGTGGCTCACGCCTGTAATCCCAGCACTTTGGGAAGCTGAGGCGGGCGGATCACGAGGTCAGGAGTTCAAGACTGGCTTGGCCAACATAGTGAAACCTCCTGTCTACTAAAAATACAAAAATTAGCTGGGGGTGGTGGCGCATGTCTGTAATCCCAGCTACTCAGGAGACTAAGTGCAGGAGAAAATCGCTTGAACCCGGGAGGTGGAGGTTGCAGTGAGCCGAGATCGTGCCACTGCACCCCAGCCTGGGTGACAGAGCAAGACTCCGTATCAAAAAAAAAAAATTTTTTTTAATTATCCAATTGTAGGAACAAAGCTCAAAAAATATGCAAGGCCGGGTGTGGTGGCTCATGCCTATAACCCCAACACTTTGGGAGGTTCAGGCGGGTGGATCACTTGAGGTCAGGAGTTGGAGACCAGCCTGGCTAACATGGTGAAAACCATCTCTACTAAAAATACAAAAAAAAAAAAAAAATTAGCTGGGCATGGTGGCAGGTGCCTGTAATCCCAGCTACTCAGGAGGCTGAAGCAAGAGAATCACTTGAACCTAGGAGGTGGAGGTTGCAGTGAGCCATGCCACTGCACTCCATCCTGGGTGACAGAGCAAGACTCTGTCTCAAAAAAAAAAAAAAAAGGCTGGGTGTGGTGGCTCACGCCTGTAATCCCAGCACTTTGGGAGGCCAAGGTGGTGGATCACAAGGTCAGGAGTTCAAGACTAGCCTGGCCAACATGGTGAAACCCTGTCTCTAACTAAAAATACAAACATTAGCTGGGTGTGGTGGTTCGCACCTGTAATCCCAGCCACTCGGGAGCCTGAGGTAGGAGAATCACTTGAACCTGGGAGGCAGAGGTTGCAGTGGGCCGAGATCACGCCACTGCACTCCAGCCTGGGCAATAGAGTGAGACTCTGTCTCAAAAAAAAAAAAAAAAAGGCCGGGCACGCTGGCTCACGCCTGTAATGCCAGCACTCTGGGAGGCTGAGACGGCTGGATCACGAGGTCAGGAGATCAAGACCATCCTGTCTAACACAGTGAAACCCCCTCTGTACTAAATATACAAAAAATTAGCCGGGTGTGGTGGCGGGCGCCTATAGTCCCAGCTACTCCGGAGGCTGAGGCAGGAGAATGGCATGAACCTGGGAGGCAGAGCTTGCAGTGAGCCTGGGTGACAGAGCGAGACTCTGGCTCAAAAAAAAAAAAAAAAAGAGTGGGTGAGGTTAGATGAGTGAATCCCTTAAGGGGCTTGCTAAGGATGCAGATCGCCAGGCCCCTGGAGTCCCTGAATCTGCGGGTCTAGGGGTAAGGCTGGGGCAAATTTGGAAAACAGTGGATTGGTGGAATCCTAAGGACCTTCAGAGGCTCAAGATTATCTAACTGTAGGAACAAAGCTCAAAAAAAATACAAGCCACCAGAGCAAAGCAAAGGAGGACAGAGAAGCCAAGTCAGACGCGTAAGGATGGGACAGACTCCTGTTTCCTCCAAAAGCCAACCTCCTTGTGTTGAAGAAAGGGGCTTTCTGTCAGCCTACTCATATCTCAGAGGGGGAAAGAAGCGGAGGCCTTAACAAAGTGAGATGCTGGGAGATGGGACCAAGCTTCTGACTTCCATATGTGACCATGTGACATCTTTGGACTGGGTATAGTCAGATAGGACTGGACCTGATGGTGATGGCCACAAGCCCAAACTGCAGGCCACATACAGAGATAGGCTTGTGACTTCCTAGAACGTGGTCCTGTCACTCTACCAGTTTGGTAAGGGTAATCAGCATAGACCAGCAAATTCTCCTTGGTGATCTGTGTTCCTGTGCTGAGCAGTCTAAAATCTTTGAAGATGGTCTGGGTCTTTCTCACGCTAATTTCTGCCTTAGAGGGTCCCTTCCAGCTGCATGAGGCCCTGTAAGCATCTTCTCTGTGCCAGGCACTGTGCTTCTGGTAAGGCAGATGCAGAGTTGAAAGAGACAGGAGCTTGCACTCCCAAGAAGTGTCCATATTTGTTTGGAGATGACCTGCATGTCCCTCCTTATGTCCAGAGGCTGGTGGAGCTGAGTGCCTGCTGGTGAGATATAGTAAAATGCTGTGACTTAAGGAAGAGAGGGGAGCCTTGTTTTTGTTTTTATTTTTTTTTGAGATGGAGTCTCGCTCTGTCACCCAGGTTGGAGTGCAATGGTGAGATCTCAGCTCACTGCAACCTCCACCTCCCGGGTTCAAGCGATTCTCCTGCCTCAGTCTCCAGAGTAACTGGGATTACAGGTGCCTGTCACCACGCCCGGCTAATTTTTGTATTTTTATGAGAGATGGGGTTTCACCACGTTGGTCAGGCTGGTCTTGAACTCCTGACCTCAAGTGATCTACCCGCCTCGGCCTCCCAAAGTGCTGGGATTACAGGCATGAGCCACTGTGCCCGGCCAGAGGGGAGCATATTGAGGGAGATTTTACAGGAGGCAGCTTCCGAGCAGGGTCAGGAAGAATGGATGGGATCAGGGTGGGGAGATGGACATTCCCAGCACAAGGAACAAGTCGTGCAAAGGCCACGTGGAAGGCTCAGGAAAAGCAGAGTGTTGCATGGGGGAAGGGGATGGAGGAAGCAGGGAGGAAAAAATGAGCAAGAAAACTGGAGAGCTGGTCAGGAGCAGATGACGAGTGACCTTGTGTGTGATAAGGTCCAGGGACTAGACCTTATCCTGAGGGCCTGGCAGAATGAGCAGACAGGTGAAAGAGGTGATAAGAGTAACCTGTGGGAATGTGGAGGGGAAGGGAAGGGCCGGAAGCCAACAGGCCAGTCAGGTCAGGGAGCTGAGCTCCCTGGCTCACTAGGGGAGTGGCAGATCCATAGCATTTGGAGGCAGCCTGTGAGTTGGGGCGACTCCACGTCTCTGGCAGCCCTTGCTCCTCTTCTCAGGTCTTCCGAGTTGCTCTTCACTGAGCTGGGCCCAAATCCTTCCAACTCATTGTCACCCGGAGAAACTATAAGGAGGTGAGGCCCGGGCCCCACCCAGGGAGGTAGGTGGCTGCCATGGGACCAGGTGAAGCATGGGACCTACATTTCTAACCACACCCTGGGAGGTTCTGAGGAAGACTGCTCTTGAGGGCCTGGCTCCTCCCTCTCCACAGGACCATCTTTGTGCTGAGGGGCCCCCCTGCCTAGACTCCATCCTCGACCCCAGGTGGCTCCCACTACCCACTTCACACCCTCGTTGGCTGTCCCAAAGTCAGCTCCAACCCAACAAGTCAAAGGCTGAACTCACCAACCTGCTTCTTCTCTTCCTCCTGTGTGTCCAATTCACATGTTCGGTGCTAAAACCTGACGCTCCACTCATCCCCACATCCCATCCATGAGCCAGTCCCATAGGTCCTATGTCCAGTTTTTTTCTCTAACCCAACCCCATCTTTTCTTTCTTTTTTTTTTTTTCTTTTTGAGATGAAGTCTTGCTCTGTTGCCTAGGCTGGAGTGCAGTGCCACGATCTTGGTTCACTGCAACCTCCACCTCCTGAGTTCAAGCAATTCTCTGCTTCAGCCTCCCGAGTAGTTGGGACTACAGGCACCCGCCACCATGCCCAGCTAATTTTTTTGTATCTTTAGTAGAGGTGGGGTTTCACCATCTTAGCCAGGCTGGTCTTGAACTCCTTACCTCGTGATCCATCCGCCTCAGCCTCCCAAAGTGCTGGGATTACAGGTGTGAGTCACTGCACCCTGGCCGTCTTCTTTGTCATCACCACCCTAGTCCAAGCTGCACAGGTCTCTGCCCTGACCATGTTTACAGCCTCCTCACTGAGTCTCTCCCTCTCTCTGACTCTATTGCAACCTCATCATGACCATTTCCTAATTAAAACCACCAGAATGGCCCATAGTTCCCAGGATAAACTATCTGCCTTGTCCTGCCTTATTGGCTCCACCGCCCTCAGCAGTGTACTCCACCTTCCCCTTTACCTAATTTCCCATTTAAAGTATGGATGCCATAATATGCCATGAGATGAGAGTTTAAAAAAAAAAGAAAAAAAATAGGCCGCGCGTGGTGGCTCACGCCTGTAATCCCAGCACTTTGGGAGGCCAAGGTGGGCAGATCACGAGGTCAGGAGATTGAGACCATCCTGGCTAACACAATGAAACCCCGTCTCTACTAAAAATACAAAAAAAAAAAAAAAAATTAGCCGGGCATGGTGCGGGCACCTGTAGTCCCAGCTACTCAGGAGGCTGAGGCAGGAGAATGGTGTGAACCCGGGAGGTGGAGCTTGTGGTGAGCAGAGATGGCAGCACTGCACTCCAGTCTGGGCGACAGAGCGAGTTCCATCTCAAAAAAAAATAAAAATAAAATAAAATAAAATAAAATAAATAAATAAAATAGAGTATGGACTCAAGCCAGGCTTCCTGGGTTTGAATCCCGACTCTGCCACATATAAACTATGTGACCTTGGGCCAGTTTTTCAAACTGTCTGTGCTCAGCCCTCCTCTCTAAAGTGTGGATAACAGTAGTACAACATACCTCCCAGGGCTGTTGTGAGAATTAAATGAGTTAAATATGTAAAGCCCTTAGTGTGTTATCTGTTACAGGACAAGCACTGTACAGTTACAGTTGTCCCTCAGTATCCATGGGGGAATGATTCCAGGACTTTTCATGGATATCAAAATATGTGGATATCCCTGATATAAAATGGCTTAGTATTTGCATATAACCTATGCACATCATCCCATATACTTTAAATCATCTCTAGATTACTTATAATACCTAATACAATGTAAATTGTATGCAAAGAGTTGCTATATTTTTTAGAGAATAATGACCCAAAAAAAGTCTGTGCATGTTCAATACAGACAATTTTTAAAAATATATTTTTGATCCATGGTCGGTTGAATCCACAGATTCAGAATCTGTGGGTACAGAGGGTTGACTGTTTAAATGTTAGATGAATGATTCATTGTGATCCTTTAGGTCTGAGATTTTTTTTTCTTTTTTTCTTTTTTCTTTTTTTCCTGCAGGCTACAGTGCAGTGGTGTGATCACGGCTCCCTGAAGCCTTGACCTTCCAGGCTCAAGCAATCCTCCCACCTCAGCCTCCCAAGTAGCTGGGACTTCAGGCATATGCCACCAAGCCCAGCTAATTTTTAATTTTTTATAGAGACAGAGTTTCACCCTGTTGCCCAGGCTGGTCTTAAACTCCTGGGCTCAAGCAATCTGCCTGTCTCTGCCTGCCTCGGCCTCCTAAAGTGCTGGGATTACCAGCCCCTTTTTTTTTTTTTTTAATGTGTCAGGGTCTCGCTGTGTCATCGGGGCTGAAGTACAGTGAGCAAGATCACAGCTTGCTGCAGCCTCGAACTCTTGCACTCAAGCAATCCTCCCATCTCAGCATCTCTAGTATCTGGGACTACAGGTACATGCCACCATACCCAGCTATAAGTCTCAGATTAAACTTAATTTCCTCCTGGGCTTTCCCTCAGTCCCTAATCCAAACCAGACTTCCTGTATACACTTCACATCTCCCTCTTTATCACCCTCATAGTTACCTGTCAGCTGCCACTCTCTCCCTCTAGATTGTGAGCTCCATGTGGGCAGGACTGTGTGTGTCTCAGACGCCCTGAGCCCCAGTGCCCCAAACAGCACCAGGTACATTGTAGGCAACCAGTACATACTTGCTGAATAAACAGATGAAATGAAAGTTCACAGGTTCATTATGAAACAGAGGACACTGTCTACCTAACAAAATGCCCATCAATGGTACTTCACTCTTTGTTCAACAATTATTAGTGCCTCTTCTACAGTCTTCCTCACACCATCCTGGTGGCAGAAGGGAAGTAGGGAGACACAGAGATGGATAAGACAGATGTGGTTCCTGTCCTCAAAGACTATACAGTCCACTGTGAGAAAGTGCTGTAACACATAGGAAGATACAGTGCAGTGTAACTACGTTGTTTTAGTCTGTAACAATTTTGTTTCCTAGGAGGCTGGGGCTGGTCTTTGGAACAATGAAAGTGAAAAGTAACTGAAAACAAACACTGTTGCCTACTTTAGCCAGCACCACCAGTTCCCAGCAAGCTACTTTTCTGTCTCTCTCCCTCCCTCCCTCCCTTCTTCCTTTCTTTCTTTTTTAACAGGGTCTTGTTCTGTGGCCAAGGTTGGAGTGCAGTGCTGTGATCATGGCCCACTGCAGCCTGGACCTCCCAGGCTCAAGCAATCCTCCCACTTCAGCCACCTGAGTAGCTGGAACTACAGGCACGTGCCACCTAATTTAAAAAGAAAAATTTTGTAGAGGCTGGGCACAGTGGCGCAGCTGAGGCAGGAGGATCACTTGATCCCAGGAGTTCAAGACCAGCCTGGGTAACATAGGGAGATCCCGTCTCTACATACATACATACTCTAGGCATAGTGTTGTGCGCCTGTGGTCCCAGGTACTTGAGAGGCTGAGGTAGGAGGATCACTTGAGCCTGGAAGATCGAGGCTGCAGTGAGCCATGATGACACCACTGCACTCTAGCCTGGGTAACAGGGTGAGACCTTGTCTCTTAAAAAAAAAAAAAAAAAAGAATTGCCGGGTGCACTGGCTCACACCTGTAATCCCAGAACGTTGGGAGGCCAAGGCGGGTGGATCACCTGAAGCCAGGAGTTCAAGACCAGCCTGGCCAACATGGTGAAACCTGGTCTCTACTAAAAACACAAAAATTAGCCAGGCATGATAACGCATGTATGTAATCCCAGCTACTTGGGAGGCTGAGGCAAGAGAATCGCTTGAACCTGGGAGGCAAAGGGTGCAGTGAGCCGAGATTGAGCCACTGCACTCCAGCCTGGGTGACAGAGCAAGACTCCATCCGTCTCAAAAAAAAAAAAAAAAAAAAAAAAAGGCCGGGCGCTCTTTGGGAGGCGGAGGCGGGTGAATCACTAGGTCAGGAGTTCGAGACCAGCCTGGCCAACATGGTGAAACCCCCGTCTCTACTAAAAATACAAAAAAAAATTAGCCGGGCATGGTGGTGGGTGCCTGTAATCCCAGCTACTTGGGAGGCTGAGGCAGGAGAATCACTTGAACCTGGGAGGCGGAGGTTGCAGTGAGCCGAATTCACGCCACTGCACTCCAGCCTGGGCAACAAGAGCCAAACTCTCTCAAAAAAAAAAAAAAAAAAAAAATTGTAGATATAGGGTCTCCCTATGTTGCCCAGGCTGGTCTTGAACTCCCAAGCTCAAGTGATCCTCCCACCTTAGCCTCCCAAAGTGCTGGGATTATAGGCGTGAGCCACCACACTCAGCCCGGGCTGTCTTTAGAGCAGGAAGAGTAAGTCCTGTCCCAAGGGCATCCAGGCCACCACCTTTTTCTCTGCCTGGAAACTTATTTAGCCTTCAAGGTCCCACTTAAGTAGCGCTTGGTCCAGGAAACCTTCTTGCTTCTGCTAGAGGTCTGTATGGGCCCCAGTCACAGCTCTAGTGATTTTCTGGGAATATAGCAGGATTTGTCAAGGACAATCCAAATTTCATGTCATTTGCTTCTTTAAAAAAAGAAAAGGTGATTCAATGAATGTGTAACTACATGTGATTTCATGTTTGGACTTCAGTGGAGGCAGAAAATAGCCTCTGTCAGACCACGTGACCTGATTTGTGGTTTGGAGAACATGGTCACCATAATTACAGCATTGACCACATGCTGTAACAGTTTCCTCTCTCTTTCCCTCCGCCCCCCACTGCGCCCTCCCTCCCCCAACACACACACACACACACACACACACACACACACACACACACACACACACACACACACACACACTGAACTTTTCAAGTGCTAGGACTATTTTCTTCCTGGCAGACCTTGATATCTGTTAAACAAACAGCAGAGAAAATCTGTAAAGTGGGCAGGCTATCCCTGCTTCAGCCATACAATGCATATAAAATGTGGAAACCAAAGACTGATATAGGGGATGTGGGTAATTCACAGCAATTAATTACTGACTCTGATGCATGCCACCTGCTTTCTTGTATCTGTTACTTCAGCAACCCAGAGAGGTACAGCAGCTTCCCCCAGGTCACACACACAGGGGTGGCAGAGGACATTTGGAATCGGGTCCATCCAACTAAAAGATGCAATTATTGTCAGCACTCACACTACCCCGCAGTACCTACGGGCCATAAGCCCCCAGATTCGCCAAGACCACCTGGGCTCTGTGCCTCCTTCCCTCACTTCCACAGGATTCCCTCGTGCCCTTTCCTTCTACACACCACTTTCATCAGTGCCACTGCTCTTTGAAGAGCACCTCCAGTGGGTTCCCAAAGAAGTCCTGTCTTGGGGTCCAGGTTTCCTGTTTCAGTCAGAGCCTAAAGATGCATGTTGTGCCTTCCCAGACCTTCATCCCTCACTCCTGGGTGCTGCTAGCACAATCCATTTCACATGTAGCACTTTCCTCCTGGTTTTGTTTTTGTTTTGTTTTGTTTTGTTTTGTTTTGTGACTGAGTTTTGCTCGTGTTGCCCAGGCTGGAGTGTAGTGGCGCGATCTCAGCTCACTGCAACCTCTGTCTCCCAGGTTCAAGCAATTATCCTGCCTCAGCCTCCTGAGTAGCTGGGATTACAGGCACCCACCACCACGCTCAGCTAATTTTGTTTGTTTGTTTGTTATTTGTTTGGTAGAGACGGGGTTTCACCATGCTGGCCAGGCTGGTCTCGAACTCCTGACCTCAGGTGATCTGCCACCCTTGGCCTCCCAAAGTGCTGAGATTACAGGCATGAGCCACAGCGCCTGGCCAGAAAGTGCTTTCTAAAAACCAGGAAGAAGCCAAGCAAGGTGGCTCACGCCTGTAATCCCAGCACTTTGGGAGGCCAAGGCAGGTGGATCATGAGGTCAGGAGTTCAAGACCAGCCTGATCAATATGGTGAAACCCCGTCTCTACTAAAAATACAAAAATTAGCTGGGCATGGTGGCATGCGTCTGTAGTCCCAGCTACTTGGGAGGCTGAGGCAGGAGAATTGCTTGAACCCGGAAGGCGGAGGTTGCAGTGAGCCAAGATTGTGCCACTGCACTCCAGCCTGGGCGACAGAGTGAGACGCCATCTCAAAAAAAAAAAAAAAGAAAGAAAGAGAGAGAGAGGGAGGGAGGGAGGGAGAGAGAGGGAGGGAGGGAGGGAGAGAGAGACCGGGCGCCGTGGCTCACGCCTATAATCCCCAGCACTTTGGGAGGCTGAAGCCAACGGATCACAAGGGCAGGAGAGCGAGACCATCCTGGGTAACATGGGGAAACCCTGTCTCTACTAAAAATACAAAAAATTAGCTGGGCGTGGTGGCGGGTGCCTGTAGTCCCAGCTGCTGGGGAGGCTGAGACAGGAGAATGGCGTGAACCCAGGAGGCAGAGCTTGCAGTGAGCCAAGATCGCGTCACTGCACTCCAGCCTGGGCAACAGAGTGAGACTCCGTCCCAAAAACAAACAAACAAACAAAAAAAACAAAAAGACAAAAAACAAAAAAACAGAAAGAAAGAAAGAACAAATGAACTTTCTCATTCTCTACACCAATTCCTTGGTGCCCCACAGCAGCCCTGAGAGGTAGACACAGCGGAAATTTTTTTCACCCGCATTGTACAGAAGAGAAAATGAAGCTTTGCCCAACCTGCAGGAGATCCCCTCACCTTGCAAAAGAACCAAGCTGTGGCTAAACTGGGATCTTCAGTCCCTGGACCATTTAGCTTGACTAAGAGAACAGGAATGGAGGCCAAAAGATCTACAAAATGCTCACACAGAGAAGATGACAGCTTCTACAAATAAATGTCAATCAGTTCATTTCCCCTTTTACTGTGTTCATTGTAATGCACCAATTACAACCTGACCAAAGTAAAACACTGCCAAGCACAAGTGGTCTTTAGATGACCCTTGTCATCTAGAGGCTCAAAGTCCCTTGAGGATAAGGCCTGCTCCAGGGCCCAGGGCTGAGTCCAGGCCTGGCGAGCAGAGTGCTAGGCTCAGGTGCCGTCAGGGCGGTAGGTGTGAAGGGTCGTCCAGGGATTGTTCTTTCCCATCCTCTCAGCTGCTAGTCAGTGGGGCTCTGCCCTGGACTTGCCCTCACCACAGGCCATTTCTCATCCACTCCTCCACCATCTGACCTCCTCATTCTGCGATTCTGATTCTCTTCACTTTAGAACTAACACTTTTGACATCATTCAAATCAAAACATTAGATTAACCCCCAGAAGAGGGGAAGGGTTCAAATGGACACTGAAATGTTAACTGGCTGGCTCAGGATCCCAGTGTCTGCACAGCAGAGTCCAAAAATGCTCCCAATGAGTGAAGCAGGAAGGGGTGGTTGAAGTTGCCTGGCCTGGAGGTTGTCTGCAGTTCTCCATGCCCATCACTCATACACACACACAAGACCACTTTGTTTCTCTGCGTTATTCTCCTGTCCCTGAACACATCCAATTCTCCTTATAGAAATGGAGAAACTGCTGGGCACGGTGGCTCAAGCCTGTAATCCCAGGACTTTGGGAGGCCGAGGTGGGCAGATCACAAGGTCAGGAGATCGACACCATCCTGACTAACATGGTGAAACCCCGTCTCTACTAAAATTACAAAAAATTAGCCGGGCGTGGTGGCAGGCGCCTGTAGTCCCAGCTACTCGGGAGACTGAGGCAGGAGAATGGCGTGAACCCGGGAGGCGGAGCTTGCAGTGAGCCGAAATTGCGCCACTGCACTCCAGCCTGGGCAACAGAGCGAGACTCCGTCTCAAAAAAGAAAAAAAAAAGAAATGGAGAAACTGAGGCCCAGGGAGTCAGAGGGGCCTGCCTAGACCAGCAGTGGCCAGCAGGTGAGCTGGGACTAGATCTGGAAGAGTGTCTATCAGCATTCCCCTCTGCCTATCCTGCATATCTCAGAAGCTGGTAAGGACTCCCAGAGTTCAGCCCAGATGCCATTCCTAGGTGCTTAGAGACATACCAGCAGGGGGTGAGGGAGCAGTGCTGACCTGTGGGAAGTCAGCTCTGGGACCGGTGTGGTGGCCAGCCCTTGTCTGGGGCTCTCTGCTCCAACAGGCATGGACATTCTTATCATTCCAAGGCCCTTTCTTCACTCCAACCTGTCTGGGCTGTGTCTGGGGTGAGATGGAGCTGGGGCTGGGGGTGGGAAGAGTGAGGGGAATGGCAGGGATAAGCCCCAAAGCACACAAAGCATGCGGTCACACTCACTTATGCTCAGACTCTGCATGCCCCATACAAATCCCACCTCCCTTCTTCTGCAACTCACCCCGCATTCAGTGCTTGGGCTCTGACATCAGACTGTCTTGTGTTAGAATCAAGGGTCAGCCCTCACTTACTGTCATTTAACTTGGTTTCAATTGTTTATTTGCAGGAGGAGGATAATAGTATTTACCTTATAAGGTTGTTGAGAGGATTAAATGAAATATTAGGAAATTGCTTAGCACTATGCCTGGCATAGCTATAGTTTTTTTTGTTTGTTTGTTTGTTTGTTTGTTTTTGAGATGAGTTTCGTTCTTGTTGCCCAGGCTAGAGTGCAATGGCACAATCTCGGCTCACTGCAACCTCCGCCTCCCGGGTTCAAGCGATTCTCCTGCCTCAGCCTCCTGAGTAGCTGGGATTACAGGCACACACCACCACGCCCGGCTAATTCTTTTTTGTATTTTTAGTAGAGACGGGGTTTTGGCATGTTGGCCAGGCTGGTCTGAAACTCCTGACCTCAGGTGATCCACCCACCTTGGCCTCCCAAAGTGTTGGGATTACAGGCGTGAGCCACCACATCCAGCCAAACTATAGTTGTTACTGTTACTTTTACCTAATCCTCCCCTATAGCTCACTGGGATATTCTCATTCTCTCTGTCTGTCTCTGTCTCTCTCTCTTTCTCCCTCTCTCTCTCTCTTTGTCACACACACACACACACACACACACAACCGAGGCTAACCTCCAGGCTGCCCTCAGTCACTGACCTACATGGCCGTCCTGTCACCCTCTGACCGCTCTATCCAGGCAGGCTGGAACTGGGTCATGTGTCCAGCATTCCTTCTGCCCAGAATACCCTCCCCTCCACCTCATCACAGTCCCAGCACCCCTTTCCTTCAAGTCCCAGTTCTAGTTTTACTCCACCAGGACCCCGCCTGACTGATTCCAGCCTTTCTGCTCTGTGTGGAGACCTCTGGGTGAGTCACTGCCCCTCAGCACTGCCTTGGAATTCGTGACTCTGTCAATGAGAAAGCCTCTTCCTTCTTCCTCCTCAGTCTCTTAAAGTTGGAAAAAAAAAAAAAAAAAAGCATTTTTCAGGCAGACCTGGGGCTCCTGAAATCGACCTGAGATTCCTGTGCCACCCCTCAGCCCATCACCTATAGTCACTCATCCCACGTCTCCCCAGGGCTGGGAACAGGCAGGACTGAGAGACCAGGAGGTAGGGGCCAGTCACCCAGATGGAAAGAAAGGGTAATCTACCAATCAGGAGAGGCTGGCAGGACCCCTGCACTACTGGGGTCCCAGGACAGCTTTGCTGAGGGATGGGGAAGCAGAGAGGCCTGCCAGGAGCTGAGAGTCCTGGTGTGGGTCCCTGAAGCCCACCTGCAGAGACTGGTGTCAAAGGAGGGCCTGTAGCCTGTAGGACAGTGGCCCGGGGAAGGGGAGAGGCAGGACCCAGCACTCTTGCCTTTGCTGGGAAGGAAGACGCAGGCTTGTCCTGTGAGCCCCCACAGGTGGTGTGGGAACCCATGGAGAGCATGGGAGAAGCTGAGGGCAGCAGGCACCACCCGGCATCAGGAAACTCTCCCTAACCATTCAAAACACCCAGTGGCCTTGTCAGGGGGGAGTTCTCTACCCAGCAAAGGAGAGGGGTAGGCAGAGGCTGGACCACTGCTGCTTAGGGTGGGCTAGGTGGATCCCTGCCTTGGGTGGGCAAGGGACCAGGATTCTTATCAAGTTCTTCCAGGCTCTGAGAGTTAGTGCTAAAATTCACAGTCAGCGATGTCATGATCTAGAAATCTGGTTCTAAAATTCTGTCACATTAAAGTTCTGAAATGCCACAATTTTTTTCTTGATTCTGAGATTTTAAATATGATTCTAATTTTCTAAAACTGCTTAGTTCATTAGAAATGTTGGCCGGGCGCAGTGGCTCACACCTGTAATCCCAGCACTTTGGGAGGCCGAGGCAGGTGGATCACGAGGTCAGGAGTTCAAGACCAGCCTGGCCAACATGGCAAACCCTGTCTCTACTGAAAATACAAAAATTAGCCTGGTTTACTGGTGGGCACCTGTAATCCCAGCTACTTGGGAGGCTGAAGCAGGAGAATCGCTTGAACCCATGAGGTGGAGGTTGCAGTGAGCCAAGATCGCACCACTGCACTCCAGCCTGGGCGACAGAGCAAGACTCTGTCTCAAGAAAAAAAAAAGAGATATAATGCAAGCAAGCCACATATGAACAGTCACATTTTCTAGTAGCCACATTTTAAAAAGTAAAAAGAAACAAGTGAAATTAAATTTAGAAATATATTTTGGCTGGGCAAGGTGGCCTGCATCTGTAATCCCAGCACTTTGGGAAGCCAAGGTGAGAAGGTTGCTTGAGCCCAGGTGTTTGAGACCAACCTGGGCAACATAGCAAGACACTGTCTCTACAAAAAATTAATTTAAAAAAATTAGCCCAGCATGGTGTGAGCATTTGTAGTTCCAGCTATTCGGAGCCCGAGGCAGGAGGATCACATGAGCCCAGGAGTTTGAGGCTGCAGTGAGCTGTGATTGTGTCATTGCATTTCAACCTGGATGACAGATCAAAAACCTGTCTCTAAAAAAAATAAATATACAAAAAACAAGGGCTGGGTGCCATAGCCCATGCCTGTAATTTCAGCACTTTGGGAGGCCAAGGCAGAAGGATCACTTGAGCCCAGGAGTTTGAAACCAGTCTGGGCAACATAGTGAGGTTATATGTTGATATATAGCCTCATTATTTTAAATAATGACTCCTCTCATTATTTAAAAAAGTAAAGACCAGGTGTGGTGGCTTATGCCTGTAATCCCAGCACTTTGGGAGGCCGAGGCAGGCGGACCACCTGAGGTGATCTGAGGTGGCTGAGTCTGAGACGAGCCTGGTTAACATGATGAATCCCCATCTCTACTAAAAATACAAAAATTACCCGGGCATGGTAGCCCTCGCCTGTAATCCAAGCTACTCGGGAGGCTGAGGCAGGAGAATTGCTTGAACCCAGGAGGCGGGGATTGCAGTGAGCCGAGATCACGCCATTACACTCCAGCCTGGGTGACAAGAGCTACTCTGTCTCAAAAATACAATACAATACAATACAATACAATACAATACAATACAATACAATACAATACAACAATACAATACAATACAATACAATACAATACAATACAATACAAATAAATAAATAGGCCAGCCGCGGTGGCTCACGCCTGTAATCCCAGCACTTTGAGACGCCAAGGCGAGCAGATCACGAGGTCAGGAGTTCAAGACCAGCCTGGCCAACATGGTGAAATACCGTCTCTACTAAAAATACAAAAAATTAGCCGGGTATGGTGGCACGCGCCTGTAGTCAGGGGCCTGAGGCAGGAGAATCACTTGAACCCAGGAGGCAGAGGTTGCAGTGAGGTGAGATCGCCTCCACTGCACTCAGCCTGGGCGACAGAGCGAGACTGCATCTCAAAAATAAATAAATAAGAAATATATTTTATTTGGTTGGGCACAGTGGGTGGCTAATGCCTATAATCCCAGCACTTTGGGAGGCCAAGGCAGGAGGACCACTTGAGCCCAGGAGTTTGAGACCAGGCTGGGCAACATAGTGAGACATTGTCTCCACAAAAAATAAATAAAATTAGTGGGGTATGGTGGTGTGTGCTTGTGGTCTCAGCTACTCAGGAGACTGAGATGGGAGGATTGCTTGAGAACCAGAGGTCAAGGCTACAATAAGCCAAGATTGCGCCACTGCATTCCTGGGCAACGGAGCGAGATCCCATCTCAATAAATACATACATACATACATACATACATAAAATTTTAAAAATAAGAAATATATTGTATTAAACCAACATACCCAAACTATCATTTTGACATGTAATTAATATAACAAAATGATTAATGAGATGTTTAAATTCTTTCTTTTGTGCTGAGTCTTCCAAATCCACTGTGTATTCTACTTAAAGCACATTTCAACTTCGACTAGTCACATTCTCAGTGCTCTATGACCACATGTGGCTAGCAGCTACAGTGCTGGACTGCATAGTTTAGAAACCTTAAATCCTATGACTCACTTTTGTAAAATTCTAGGATGCTATGCCTCTGAGATTCTCGAATTCTGCAGCATACCAAGGTTCTGAAATGCTATAACTGTGCTTCCACCAGATTAAAATGTTTCATGAACCACATCGTCTTTATTCAGTCTATCGGCGTTGGGCATTTGGGTTGGTTCCATGTCTTTGTTATTGTGAATAGTGCTGCAATAAACATACACGTGCATGTATCTTTAAAATAGAATGATTAAAAACAATTTTTTTTTTTTTTTGAGATGGAGTCTCTGTCACCCAGGCTGGAGTGCAATGGTGCTATCTCGGCTCACTGCAACCTCTGCTTCCTGGGTTCAAGTGATTCTTCTGCCTCAGCCTCCCGAGTAGCTAGGATTACAGGCGCACACCACCAGGCCTGGCTAATTTTTGTATTTTCATTAGAGGCGGGACTTCACCATGTTGACCAGGCCAGTCTTAAACTCCTGACCTCAGGTGATCCACCTGCCTTGGCCTCCCAAAGTGTTGGGATTACAGGCGTGAGCCATCGTGCCTGGCCTATAATAGAATCATTTATATTCCTTTGGGTATATGCCCAGTAATGGGATTGCTGGGTCAAATGGTATTTCTGGTTCTAGATCCTTGAGGATGATTCCTGTCTTCCACAATGGTTGAACTAATTTACATTCCCACCAACAGTGTAAAAGCGCTATGAGATCATGTCCTTTGCAGGAACATGGATGAAGCTGGAAGCCATCATCCTCAGCAAACTAATACAGGAACAGAAAACCAAACACCACATGTTCTCACTCATAAGTGGGAGTTGAACAATGAGAACACATGGACCCAGAGAGGGGAAAAACACACACTGGGACCTGTAGGTGGGGTTTGGGAGGTCGGGGGAGGGAGAGCATCAGGACAAATTGCTAATGCATGTGGGGCTTAAAACCTAGGTGACAGGTTGATAGGTGCAGCAAACTTCCATGGCACACGTATACCTATGTAACAAAGCAGGTTACATAGGTATACATGTTCTACACATGTATCCCAGAACTTAAAGTAAAAATAAACAACAAAAAAATTAAAAATAATAAAATGTTTCATGAGTCCCAAATCTGCATTTGAAGGCTTCTACCCACACATGCTTTGTATGGAAAGAAATCCAGATCCCTGTAGAGCCTGTGGGGTGAGGCAGGAGCAAGGAGCCCCCCTTGGCTGCCCCCACCATCTGGCTGGCCTGTGGGAGAGGGGATGGGCATGCTCCTTGCAGAACTACCTCTCCTGCCATCCCTCCAGCATGGCACCTCTCCATCCATGTGTGCCTGGAAGTGAGGGTCCTGCCTTCCAGTCCTCCTGGGAAGGGGGTGTGCCCCTGCCTCCTTCCCTTGGTTTCTGTCCACTCTGGGGCATCTGGGGGCAGCAGTGGCAGATGGAGCAGGGGAGTCAAAATCCCAGATGGAATCTCCTGAGAATGGAACTGATCTCCATTTGCTTAAGGCTGGATCCCTCAGGAGCCTGGGGAGGGCAGAAGTCAGAGGCCCACGGTCTGGGGCTTAGAGAGCCAGAAGGGCTCTCTGAGGGCATGTGATGGCACCTTTCACAGTGCAGATGGGGAAACTGAGACCCGAGAACAGAAGGGGTTTCCCAAATTAGACACAAGGTGAGTGTCGTGCTCTGCCAGAAGGAATGTCCCCTGGGTAGCTGCAGGCTTCTCTTCCTACTCCCAAGCTCCCTCTCCCATCCCCACTTGTGAGGAAGTCGAGGCACAAACCCAGCATGGTGGACGTCAGGGAGGCTGCAGGAAGGCCCCCCCATAGCTATTGTGTCCAGGTGGGTGACTTCTCGGCTTTGGGATATGTCTTCGTGTCTTATGGTTTGGGCTGCTATAACAAAATAGACTGGGTGGTTTTTAAACAACAGAAATTATTTCTCACCATTCTATTTTTTTTCTTTTCTTCTGCTTTTGAGACAGAGTCTTGCTCTGTTGCCCAGGCTGGAGTGCAGTGGCACAATCTCGGCTCACTACAACCTCCACCTCCTGGGTTCAAGCGATTCTTGTGCCTCAGCCTCCTGAGTAGCTGGGATTACAGGTGTGCATTACCACACCTAGCTAAATTTTTTTTTTTTTTTTTTGAGACAGAGTCTTGCTCTGTGGCCCAGGCTGGAGTGCAATGGCATGATCTCGGCTCGCTGCAACCTCTGCCTCCTGGGTTCACGCGATTCTCCTGTCTCAGCCTCCTGAGTAGCTGGATAACAGGCACCCGCCACCACGCCTGGCTAATTTTTGTATTTTTAGTAGATATGGGGTTTCACCATGTTGGTCAGGCTGGTCTCGAACTCCTGACCTCAAGTGATCTGCCCGCCTCGGCCTCCCAAAGTGCTGGGATTACAGGCGTGAGACATTATGCCCAGCCCTAATTTTTTTTTTTTTTTGTATTTTTAGTGGAGACAGGTTTTTGCCATGTTGGTCAGGCTGGTCTCAACTCCTGACCTCAAGTGATCCGCCTGCCTCAGCCTCCCAAAGTGCTGGGATTACAAGTGTAAGCCACCGCACCCAGCCTGTTTCTCACCATTCTAAAGGCTGGGAAGTCCGAGATCAAGGCTATGGCAGATTCGGTGTCTGGTGAGGGCTGGCTTCCCCATTTGTAGATGGCACCCTCTCACTGCATCCTCACATGGTGGAAGGGGTGAATGAGTTCCCTTGGGCCTATTCTATAAGAGCACTAATCCCACTTATAAGGACTCTGCCCTTGTGATCTAATCACCCCCCAAAGACCCCACCCACCTTTTAATATCATCACCTTGCGAGTTAGGATTTTAACATGGATTTGGGAGGCACACAAAACATTCACACCATAGCAGGATGCTCATGTCAGGCTCAGAAACCTCCTGGTTAGAACTTTGCCCCAGGCTCTCCCTTGGCCCAGAACCATGGGTCCTGCAGAGGGTCTGGGGAATTGGTACTTGGCCACAGGCAGCAGCCTGGGTGAGGTGTGATGAAGCTGGAGCTAAGTGCTGAGGGTCTCAATCAACAATCATCAGCTTCCTTCTACATCTGCTCTGCTCTCCAGCTCTGGATTCCATTTCAAAGCTCTTTTGTAGCCACAGTCCCATTTTAAGCTCACAAGCACCCAAGAGGAAAAGAAGGCAGGGGGACTTGACATCAGCACATAAACTCCCAGCCAGAGGGCCAGTGTGAGAACTTCGCTACTGCTCCTCAACTCCATGCCATGCCTCTTCCTTTTTTTTTTTTTTTAGACAGGGTTTCACTCTGTCACCCAGACTGGAGTACAGTGGTGCCGTCATAGCTCACTGCAGCCTCGACCTCCTGCGCTCAAGCAATCCTCCCACCTCAGCCTCCCAAGTAATTGAGACTACAGACATAAGCCGCCACACCCAGCTAATTTTGAAAAATTTTGTAGAGACAGGGTCTCACTATGTTGCCCAGGCTGGTCCTGAACTCCTGGGCTTCAGCAATGCTCCTGTCTCAGCCTTCCAAAGTGTTGGGATTATAGACATGAACCACCATGCCTGGCCTATTCCTATTTTTACAGATGGGGAAACTGAGGCCCAGAGAGGGGCTATGACTTGTCCCAGGCTACAGAGCCAGAGGGAGGCCGAGTCTAAGCTCCTGAGAGTCATGGGCATCACCTACTGAGGAAGCCCCCTACCTTGCTGCGCTCCCAGGCACCCAGACCCTCGGCGGCCGAAGAGACAAACATCAGAGGTCACTGACAGCCACATTTTCCACGGGATGCTTCCAGGCTGGGTTTCCCCTCGGAGGAAGGCCCCAAGGTTGTTCCGCATGGTTAGGAGAACTGGGAAGGAAATGACAGAGATCCTGCCACAGAGGGCAACAGAAAACAGCCTGGCCTTTGGCCTCTAGGGATCTGGCTCGGCCAAAGTCTGGTTTGGGGAGGGAGTTGGGGGGCACAGCAGGAAGGCAGGCCTGGAATCTAGATTTGAAAAAGCACAAGCTTTGGAGTGAGATGGTCTGGATTCAAGTCCCCAGGGCTGCTACTGAGTGGCTATGTGGCCCCGTGTCCGTGGCTCCACCTGGGCTCCCTCCTCTACCTGGGCAAAGCCCATTTCTGGTAAGAATCTGAGTGTATATAAGCTAAGCCTATAGTTGCTGAATAAATGCTAGTTCTCACTCAAATGCCCCTCTGGGAAGCAATCAGGTCTTAGGGCCCCCCATCTGCCACTCTTTGCTGCCATAAATATGCTCCATAAATATTTATTGAATAAACAAATGAATAAATAAATGCTGCCAGCCCAAAATATAAGGGAAGGCTTTGAACCCATCTATCAGGAGACCCAGCAGACTCTGACAGAACTGGCTGGGTGGCCTCATTTTTAAAAGAATATATAATAATAACTAACCTTTCTAAAGCACTCACTATGTATCAGGCTTTGCTGGGAACTGCAGAGCACTCGGTTTTCCCAGCAGCACTATCAGGAGCTATGACTATTATCCCCGGGCTCCAGATTAGGAACACTGAGGCATGGAGAGGCCATAGAACCCTGAGGTCACACTGCTAGTTGGTGGCAGAGCCTAGACTTGGACTCAAGCAGCCTGACCCCAGAGCCCCTGTTCCTTGCTCTGGGATGGCTCTTGGGGCTTTTATTTTATTTTTATTTTTATTTTATTTAAGATGGAGTCTTGGCGTGTCGCCGAGGCTGGAGTGCAGTGGCATGATCTCGGCTCACTGCAACCTCTGCCTCCTGGGTTCAAGTGATTCTTCTGCCTCAGCCCCCCAAGTAGCTGGGATTACAGGCGCCCATCATCACGCCTGGCTAATTTTTGTAATTTTTAGTAAAGACAGGGTTTCACCATGTTGGCCAGGCTGGTCTTGAACTCTTGACCTCAAGAGATCCACTGGCCTTGGCCTCCCAAAGTGCTGGGATTACAGGCGTGAGCCACCGCACCCAGCTCTGGAGGCTTTTAGCCTCCCCTTCCTGGCTTCCCGCTTTCTCGGCCAAGGACTCCTGTGGGGTGAGACTCCCCTTCTCAGGTTGGTGCTGCTTAGAGCTTCCCAGTGGTCTTAGAGGCTCCTGCAAATCAGCCTTGGGGAGCGTATGTGGGAGATGAAGTGGGGGCTCTGCCCAGCCCGAGACTGTTGCTCAGGTCCTTTGTCAGAGACTAATTCTCTGCAGCTTTCTGGTTGCTTCCTGCCTCAGAGTGAGGCAGGAAGCAAGGCCAACAGGGATTTTGGCTCCAGCTCCTTTGTCCTCACTCAGCTCATCCTCCCCCTCCCCTACTCCAACTTCTGGATCAGCCTTTTTTTTGCCTAACCAGGGACCTTGAACTTAATGTTCACTCCCAGGCCGACTTCCCAGTGTGAGAGCAGCAATTCAGGGCTGGGAATCCAGAGACTGCCAAGAACTGAAGGGTGCTTTTCCTTCCGGGTGGGCAGATTTGGAGAAAGCCTGCCCTGAGATGGGAGAGATAGGGGTGGGTCTGGAATGTGCAAGCAGCCCACACCTGCACATCAATTTACAAAGAAGCTCCACAGTGATCCAGTGATCCTGTTGGTTCATCCCCAACCATCCCGGTTAGAGATGGGTTAGCTTGTTACCATCCCAATTGAACAGAAGAGGAAACAGGCTCAGGAGAATTTAGTGACCTGTTCATGACTATGTAGACATTTAGGGGCAAAAGCAAATGTTTACCCAATTCTGCAAAGATTGTATAATAATACTTTTTTTTTTTTTTTTTTTTTTTTGCAGAGTCTTGCACTATTGCCCAGGCTGGAGTGCAGTGGCACGATCTCAACTAATCCTGCCACCACACCTGGCTAATTTTTGTATTTTTAGTAGAGACAGGGTTTCATCATGTTGGCCAGGCTGGTCTCGAACTCCTGACCTCAGGTGATTCACCCGCCTCGGCCTCCCAAAGTGCTGGGATTACAAGTGTGAGCCACCGCGCCCAGCCATAATACTATTATTATTGCAAATATTTTCTAAGTTCTGACTGTGCCAAAAGCTTTCCTCTTTTTACCTCATTTAATCCTCTCAATAACTCTAAGAAGTAGTGATCCCTATTTTATAGACGAGGGAACTGAGGCTCAGAGAAGCAAATCACCTGCATAAAGTACACTTAGTCACATCCACTAATCAGAATGTGAAAGCCAGATTTGAACTCAAGTTTGTCTGGTTCTAAGGTCTGAGGCTTCACAGGCAAGACTCTACCTCGGGTGGAGGAGTTATTGTTTGCCAGTGCAGGGGGTGGGGTAAGCCTGACTTTACCCACCTGTTCATGATGCTGCTTCAGGCCTGGTGCACACAGCCCTGGGAACCCTGCAGGCAGTGGGCCCTGAAGAATCTAACAGGTACTGCAGAATTTGGGGGGCACTCTGGGGCCATGTCTGAATGTGACCCCTCTGCATAGCAGCAGCCCCTGGTCTAGGCAAAGGTGGCCCTCTGACAGCCTCATAGATAACTCCGCAAAAGCAGATTCATCCATTCACTCAACACCAGCCAAGAAGCCTTCACATCTCTACACACAGACACCCAGTTATTTTGCCAACCTCCCAACCACGGTGAGCTACATAATTTGCAGGGCCCAAGTGCAAAATAAAAATGCAGAAGCCTTTGTTCAACCATTATTAAGAATTTCAGGGTCTGGCGCAGTGGCTCACACCTGTAATCCCAGCACTTTGGGAGGCCAAGGCAGGCAGATCACCTGAGGTCTGGAGTTCAAGACCAGGCTGGCCAATGTACTGAAACCCCATCTCTACTAAAAATACAAAACTTAGCCGGGCATGGTGGCATGCGCCTGTAGTCCCAGCTACTCAGAAGCCTGAAGCAGGAGAATAGCGCAAACCTGGGAGGTGGACGTTGCGGTAAGCAGAGATCGCACCACCGCACTCACCAGCCTGGGAGACACAGCGAGACTCCGTCTCAAAAAAAAAAAAAAAATTTCAGGACAGCAACCACAGTGCATTCAACCAAGCATGGGCCCTGTGCAACTGTAGAGGTCACAGGCTCGTGGTGCCAGCCCTGTCCCCAGCTCATCTCGCTCCTTCTCCCTCTGGTTCTGCCCCTTGCCCCCGGCCAGTTTATCCTCCTTTCACATCCTCATGCTAAGCTCAGGGCTTTTGCGAAGACTGTTCTTCCTGTCAGGAACCCTTTCCCAATCTTCCCTCATAACTGAGTCCTTATGATTCAGGTCTCTGCTGAAATGTCACCTCCCTGATGCCCCAGCCTAAAGTAGCCACCCACATAGCCCTCCATCCTGTCTGCAATTTATTCCCTTTATAGTCTGCACCACACTCTGTGACCTTATGTCTATTTGTCAGTTTACTGTTTACTGTCCATCTTCCCTGCTAGTATGTTGACTTGGGCAGGCATGGCCCACATCTGTCCTATTCAGCACTGAATCCTCAGAGCCCAACCCAGTGCTTGGCTCACAGTATGTGTTCAATAATTATTTGTGGCCGGGCATGGTGGCTCCCACCTGTAATCCTAGCACTTTGGGAGGCCGAGGTGGGTGGATCATTTAAGGTCCGGAGTTCGAGACCAGCCTGGCCAACATGGTGAAACCCCGCCTCTAATAAAAATACAAAAATTAGCCAGTAGTGGCAGCGCCTGCAGTCCCAGCTACTCGGGAGGCTGAAGTAGGAGAATCGCTTGAACCTGGGAGGCAGAGGTTGCAGTGAGCCAAGATTGCACCACTGGACTCCAGCCTAGGGGGTAGAGAGAGACTCTGTCTCAAAAAAATAAATAAAATAATAATAATTATTATTTATAAAACAGTGAATGAGTGAATGAATGAATGAATGAATGAATGGAAACCGACATCCTAACAACATTCTCTCACCCTATGTCTCTCCCTTGGCAACCCAGATGAACACAGGTGTTCCCTGAATGTCCTGGTACCTAAGACACCCCAATAGACAGCAAGGGAACCGAGAGAGGCAGGCAGATCCCAAGGCCTTGAAACAAGGACAGATGGAAGTGGCAAGGCCTAGAGAAGAGTAGAAAAAGAAAGAAGGGTCGGGCCTAGTGGCTCACACCTGTAATCCCAGCACTTTGGGAAGCTGAGGCAGAAGGATTGCTTGAGCCCAGGAGTTCAAGATCAGCCTGGGCAACATGGCAAAACCACATCTCTACAAATTAAAAAAGAGAAAAATAAAAAAGGAGCCCACAGGAAGGAGAGAAGAGGTAGACAAAGAGGGGAGAACTTGTTGAGTGTGGTGATAATCCCATTTCTTCTCCTTATTAGTGAAACTAATAATTACTATTAATACCTGGCCCCTCCCTGGCCCTTTCATCTAGGCAGGTAGGGAGGTTTTGAAGATGAAAGTCTGGGGGGCCTCTCTAGATGCAGGTTTCGGGGATTCACAACTACTAATTAAGCTTGGCAGCCCCTCTAGTTCCCTCCCCCACCCCCAGGGATGCTGGGCCACCAGACTCAATGCCTTTCCAGGTGGGACACAGCAGGGAGCTGCTCCCTGGGCTGGGCCTCCTCCTGAGAGGTGTTGAGTAGCTGCAGTTGTGGGGGATGGGGCTGTCAGCCAAGACAGTCATGAGGAGGTGCTGGAAAGACGAACCTCACACCAGGTGGCTGAGACTCAGGAGCCCTGCCCCCAGCTGAAATTACAGCCCCATCCCTGAGGCTGCCCCTCACCCCACCCCAGGGTCTGTGTGTCTCTGGGCCCTGCCAGATGGTAGTGGGGGATGGGTGCCAAAGGGAGAGGAGGCGCAAACCAAAGAGAAAGAGCCAGCATGTCCAGGTCCTCCGTGTGGCCCCAGGGGCACCTAGTCCTGGTATCTGGCATCCTCAGGGTCTATTTTGTTCCACCTCCCCTCAAAGAGGCCTCCTCTCTCTAGTGTCCATGACTGGCATCAGCCAGCCTGTTCTGCACACCTCCAGTGATGAGGCCTTCACTACCTGCCAGACTGTGGGCTGTGGGAAGGGATCTCATTCAATCCCTTGACATAAAATGCAAACTAGAGGCTCCTGAGGTTACATCAGCAGTCCTGAACTTTACAGTAAGCTCCAACTGCTCACCCCATCCTTCTACTAGGATATCACACAGAAGGCTCCAAAAATAGCAGGGCCTGAGCCTGATTCCAGCCTCCACCCAAGTTGTAACCTCCCCCTGGTTCTCCCCACCTTGGTTAATAGCCCCATCGTCCACCCGTTGCTCAAGCCTAGAACCTACAATCATCCTCACCCCTCCATTCAATTCATCTGAAAATTCTACAGATTCTGCTTCCAAAGTATCTCACAGATCTGACCATTGTTCTCCATCTTCACAGCTGCCATCGCGGTCTGAGCCCCTGTCACCTCTCACCAGCATGACCGTCTCCACCTCTTTCTGCTCCCTCTCTTGCTCACCTTCAGCCAATTCTCCAAAGCCAGAGTAGACTTTCATTTATTTTTATTTATTTTATTTTAATTTTTTGTAAAGACAAGGTCTTGCTTGCTAAGTTGTCCAGTCTGGACTCAAACTCTTGGGCTCAAGCGATCCTCCCGCCTCAGCCTCCCAAAGTGCTGGGATTACAGGTGCAAGCCATCACGCCTGGCCCAGAGTGGACTTCTAAAGACAAATCAGAACATGTGGCTCCCTGCTTAAACTCTTCACTGCCTTCTCATGCAATCAGAATATAATCTACAGTTGGCCGGGTGCAGTGGCTCACGCCTGTAATCCCAAATTTGGGAGGCCGGGGCGGGTGGATCATTTGAGGTCAGGAGTTTGAGACCAGCCTGGCCAACATGGTGAAACCCTGTCTCTACTAAAAATACAAAAATTAGCCGGGCGTGGTGGCACGTGCCTGTAATCCCAGCTACCTGGGAGGCAGAGGTTGCAGTGAGCCGAGATCGCGCCACTGCACTCCAGCCTGGGTGATTGAGCAGACCTGTCTCAAAATAATAATAATAACAACAACAACAATAATAGATCTACATTCCTTGAGAAGGCAGGGCCTAGCAGGCCCAGAGGATCTGGCCCCTGCCCTCAGGGACGGCCCTACCACTCTCCTCACTCGTGGCCCCAGCTCCGCCTCCTTGCCCTTCCTCGGGCTCCTCCCAATCTTGGCAGCCTGTGCACTGCTGTCCTCTCTGCCCCGAAGGCTGCGCCTCTCACGCTTCAGGTCTCAGCTTCCATATCTCCTCCTGAGCCCTCCCTGCGCCTGAGCTCTACCCACCTCGAGAGTGAGCCGACCTTGGAATCTTCTCAGGTGTGCGTATTTCCTTCATAGCCCTTACCACAGTCTCTAATAATAAAGTTGTTGGTGGGCTTATTTGTATAACGCCTGGCTGTCTCCCCATTAGGTTGTCCCTTCCGTGGGGAAGGAGACCCATGTCTGTGTTATCCGTTGCTTTATCGCTCACCAGTGCCTGGCACACAGTAGGTGCTCAATAAACCCGCTGAATGAATAAACGACTCGGGATCCATGCCCTGGCACTGCCAGCCCATCGGGTCCTGCCCTTCCCTTTGGATGGACTGAGCGCAGGCCCTCTGAGAGGCCCTCTGAGAGCACACGGAGGCCGGGTGCCATCTTTGTCCACTTCATCACCCTGAACCAGCTGAGTGACCTGGGCGCAGCCCTGACCTCATCCCACTTACAGCTTCCCGCTGACTAAAATGAGAATAATAATCTGAGCTCCTGGGATGTGATGGGACACAAAGGGAGAATGTACATCAAGGCCGTCGTCACATCACAACCACATCCTAGGACGTCCCAACCATCTTCTGGGCTTAGAAACCTCACCCTGCGCCTTCCACCTATCCTCCACCCTCCACCCTCCACCCCCTCCCTCCACCCTCCACCCTGCACCCTGCACCCTCCACCCCCTTCCTCCACCCTCCACCCCCCACCCCCTTCCTCCACCCTCCACCCTCCACCCTCCACCCCCTCCCTCCACCCTCCACCCTCCACCCTCCACCCTCCACCCCCTCCCTCCACCCTCCACCCTCCACCCCCTCCCTCCACCCTCCACCCTCCACCCCCTCCACCCACTCCCTCCACCCTCCACCCTCCACGTGTACCTGCCCCGGCCGAGGCGGGTCCTTCCCCCTGCAGCACGGAGATCTGGCGCCATCTAGCGGGCATTTTGGGAAGAGCGGGCGTTCCCCGCCCCTGTGTTCCACGCACTATGGGTGGGGCTGCACCCCGAGACCCCGCCCCGACATTCCTCACTGGGCAGAGTTGGATCTGCCTCCGTTGGGGTCAGAGGGAGGAAGACCTCTCACCCACCGCCCCCAAGGCCCAGGCCCCAACTTTTGATCTTACCTCCCACCCACCCCCTCCCCTCAGCACAGGGACTTCTCCCGAATCCCTGAATGATCCCAGGTCCCCTTTGATTCAAGACCTTTCCACGGGCTGTTTTGTGAGCTGGGAGTTTTCTCCCACCCTCTTCTTCCTGTCCTGGCTGGCTCCTACTCCCATTTTGGGCCCTCCAGCAAGGCCCCTGAGCAAGCCAGAGCCCTCCGTATCCCCCGTTCCTTACTTTGTCCTTGTTTCTTGCCCATACTCCCTGCTAGACAAAGCCCCTTGGCAGCCTGCCCTGACACGGTCACTGTATGGCGAGTGCTGAGATGACAGGTCCTGGGGCACACAGGGGCTCCCATCAGTTGCTCGCAGACCGCGTGTGAGTCCTGTGAGCACGGAGAGCAGGTGAATTACAGTCCTGGAGGACGGAGCCTGCAGGTCTCTAGAGGGGCATTGCTCCAGAGGGAGCCATCTCCAGGCCTTTTGTAGCCCCTCCTCCCCTGGAGGGTGTGCACCTGGCCTAATCCCCAACACACACACCGCTGCTCTCCCTTGTGTGCCACACTTACACACGCAGACTAGAGCTCATGTGTGTGCTGGGGCTCAGACCGGCAATAGACCCATGACTCCACGACAGCTTCACAGCAGCCAACACTTTTGAGAAGGTCCTCCCTCCAAGTCCCAGGACCACCTGGGCCACAGTTGGTGTCTGATTCCTGGCTGTGTGTCTTGGTGAGCAAACTCACCCTCTCTGAGCGAAAGCTTCTTCCCACCCTTCCTCTGTTGCATTTGCAAATTACCCTTCAAGGGGAGGAGGGGATAGAGCTCCTGGACAAATGACAGTATGAGCTGCTGCCGAGAATGGGGAGCATGGGGCCTTCCAGGTTGAGCTTGAGGATCCAGGAAAGGGCTTGGCTTCTGCTTGCTGCAGGCTTATTCCTTGCTCTTCCTTCATCCAATCAACAGATATTTACAAAACACCTGCACCTGAGGTTACAAGAATTGGGCTCTGGAGTCAGACTGCTTGGAGTCAGACTGCTTGGGCCCAGATCCTGGTGCCCCACTTAGAGCTGTTGACCTTTTACTCGTGTCCTCAGTTATAACCAGGGGGATTAAACATTTTTTACCTCCTGTGGTTGTTGAGAGGAAGCTGCTTGCTTTCCACTTCTGGGATAAGAACTTTCTCCAGCTCCTGCTCCCACATTTGCACCCACCATCTTCCTTCCTCATTAGCACCTGAGGTGAGCTGTCCACATTCCTGCCTAAAGCCGATGCTTCCACATGCGCAGCAGAGGCCTTTACCTATTGCCTGCTCAATGTCAGGGCTCTGGCACATTTTTCCTTTGCTTTTAGACTATCCCCAGCAGTGTTAAAATATCTGTTATTGATGCAACCTTAAAAAAGAAAAAAAAGAACCTCTTGATCCCACATTCCCATTCCCCATCTGCCCCCTGGCACACCTCTGCAGAAAAACTCAAGAGCTATCTATGAAGGAACTGGGCATGGTAGCTCACGCCTGTAATCCCAGCATTTTGGAAGGCCGAGGTGGGAGGACAACTTGAGCCCAGGAGTTCAAGACCAACCTGGGCAACTTAGGGAGACTCAGTATTTAAAGAAAAATGAGGGCCAGGCATGGTGGCTCACGCCTGTAATCCTAGCACTTTGGGAGGCCGAGGCAGGTGAATCACTTGAGGTCAGGAATTCGAGACCAGCCTGGCCAACATGGTGAAACCTCATCTCTACTAAAAATACAAAAATTAGCCGGGTATGGTGGTGCAAACCTCTAATCCCAGCTATACGGAGGCTGAGGCATGAGAATCGCTTGAACCTGGGAGGCAGAGGTTGCAGGGAGCCGAGATTGCACCACTGCACTCAAGCCTGGGCAGCAGAGTGAGACTCTGTCTCAAAAATAACAAAATTTTAAAAATTAAAAAAAAAAGTAATTGGGCCAGGTGTGGTGGCTCACGCCTGTAATCCCAGCACTTTGGGAGGCCGAGGTGGGCAGATCACGAGGTCAGGAAATTGAGACCATCCTGGCCAACATGGTGAAACCTCTTCTCTACTAAAAATACAAAAATTAGCTGGGTGTGGTGGCATGTGCCTGTAATCCCAGCTACTCAGGAGGCTGAGGCACGAGAATTGCTTGAACCCTGGAGGCGGAGGTTGCAGTGAGCTGAGATCACAGCACTGCACTCCAGCCTGGTGACAGAGAGGGACTCTATCTTAAAATAAATAAATAAATAAACAAATAAATAAATAAATAAAATAAATATTGGAAAGAGCTGTCCAAGAGGTGTGGACCTCCCTCTCCTACTCCATTCACACTTTCGCACTCCCCCCACCCAGCCCCCTAATCAAGCTGCTCTTGTCAAAGTCCCCAGTATTTCATGTTGCTACATCCAACGGTCATCCTCAGCCCTTGTTATCCTTGACCTCTAAGCGCGATGGCACAGGTGCACACTCCCTTCTCCTTGATTGCATTTCTCCAGTTGCCTTCTGGATGTGCCGTCTCCTGGTCTCCTCTCATTTCTGCTCACGGCTTATTTTCCTGGTTCTCTCCTTCTCTTATCCCCATGCTCTCAACGCTCAGTCCTTAGCCTCTTCTTTAGCTACACACAGCCCCTTGGTGGGACTCGTGATTAAAATCAGTCTTGTGATTTTAAATACCATCTGTATGCTGGAGACTCCCAAATTTACACCTCCAGCCCTGATCCACTTCTCAATTCCAGATTCATCTATCCCAGCTGTCATTCTGACAGCTCCACTTGGATATGTAATAAACAGCTTAAACTCAGGCCTACAAGTGGGCATCTAATCTTCCCCTAAAAACCTCCTCCACCCTCTGCCTTCCCTACCCCAGCTGAGGGCAACTCCATCCTTCTGGTTCCTCCAGCTATAAATGCTAGAATCATCTTTGACAACTCTTTTCCCATGCCCCATGTCTAGTCTAATCTATCAGTAAATCCTGTTGGATCCATTTTCTCATTTTCTTTTCTTTTTCTTTTTTTTTGAGACAGAGTCTCACTCTGTCACCCAGACTGGAGTGCAGTGGTACGATTTCAATCTCTGCCTCCTGGGTTCCATCGATTCTCATGCCCCAGCCTCCCGAGCAGCTGGGAGTATGGGTGCACACTACCATGCCCAGCTAATTTTTGTATTTTTTGTAGAGATGGGGTTTTGCCATGTTAGCTAGGCTGATCTCAAACTCCTGACCTCAATTGATCCACCCACCTTGGCCTCCCAAAGTGCTGGGATTACAGGCGTGAGCCACTGCACTCAGCCACCATTTTCATTTGATCTTAGCCAAAAGGCCGAGAAGCGATTGGCCCCCATTTTCAAAATAAAACCAAATATTAGCGACTTCTTTCTACCTCTACCGATGCCTCCTCCATCTTAGCCACCAATATCTTTCACTTGCTTTATTGCAAAAGTGCTTCTACTTTTGCCCCCTCACCCCACCCCACAGAGCATCCAGAGTGCACCTATTAAAACAGAAGTCCGTTCTGTCACTCTCTGCTTAAAACCTTCCAGTGGCTCCACTCAGTAAAAACCAATGAACTCTAAGGCCTACATGGTCTACACAATCTCTCCCCACCCCCAGTGACCTCTCGTCACATCTCGTCACCTGCCTGCCCTGGCTCACCCCATACCAGCCACCCTGGCCTCCTTGCTGTCCCTAGAACATGCCAGTCATACTCCCGCCTCTAGGCTTTGCACACGCTGTTCCCTCTGCCCGTAAACATCTTCCCTTAGATACCTGCAAGGCTGGCTCCCTCTCCCACCTTGTGGGGAAAAGAGAGAGCAGACTGTTACCGTGTCTATGTAGAAGGAAGTAGACATAAGAGACTCCATTTTGTTCTGTACTAAGAAAAATTCTTCTGCCTTGAGATGCTGTTAATCTGTAACCCTACCCCCAACCCTGTGCTCGAAGAAACATGTGCTGTGTCAATTCAAGGTTTAATAGATTTAGGGCTATGCAGGATGTGCTTTGTTAAACAAATGCTTGAAGGCAGCATGCTTCTTAAAAGTCATCATCAATCCCTAATCTCAAGTACCCAGGGACACAAAACACTGCGGAAAGCCGCAGGGACCTCTGCCTAGGAAAGCCAGATATTTTCCAAGGTTTCTCCCCATGTGATAGTCTGAAATACGGCCTCGTGGGAATGGAAAGACCTGACCGTCCCCCAGCCTGACACCCGTAAAGGGTCTGCGCTGAGGAGGATTAGTAAAAGAGGAAGGCCTCTTTGCAGTCGAGATAAGAGGAAGGCATCTGTCTCCTGCTCGTCCCTGGGCAATGGAACGTCTGGGTATAAAACCCGATTGTATATTCCATCTACTGAGATAGGAGAAAACCGCCTCAGGGCTGGAGGTGAGACATGCTGGCGGCAATACTCCTCTTGAATGCACCAAGATGTTTATGTATGTGCACAGCAAAGCACAGCACCTTTTTCTTAACCTTGTTTACATGTTTAACCTTGAGACATTTGTTCACATGTTTTCCTGCTGACCCTCTCCCCACTATTACCCTATTGTCCTGACACATCCCTCTCTCCGAGATGGTAGAGATAATGATCAATAGATACTGAGGGAAGTCAGAGACTGGGTGCCGTCGCGGGTCCTCCGTATGCTGAGCGCTGGTCCCCTGGCACTCTTTCTCTATACTTTGTCTCTGTGTCTCTTTCTTTTCTCAGTCTCTCCTCCCACCTGACGAGAAACACCCACAGGTGTGGAGGGGCAGGCCACCCCTTCACCACCTCACAGCTCTGCTCAAATCTCTCCTCAGCAAGGCTGCCTGGCCCTCTCTGTTTAATTCAGCCACCCACCCCACCCCTTTCCTCAGACCTTCAGTACCCTTCGCCCAGCCTGACTTTTTCTTTCTTCTTCTTCTTCTTTTCTTTGAGATGGAGTTTCACTCTTGTCGCCCAGGCTGGAGTGCAACAGCGCGATCTCAGCTCACCGCAACCTCCGCCTCCCAGGTTCAAGCTATTCTCGTGCTTCAGCCTCCCAAGTAGCTGGGATTACAGGAACCTGCCACTGCCCACAACTAATTTTTGTATGTTTAGTGGCGACGGGGTTTCACCATGTTGGCCAGGTTGGTCTCAAACTCCTGACCTCAGGTGATCTGCCCACCTCAGCCTCGCAAAGTGCTGGGATTACAGGCGTGAGCCACCACACCTGGCCAACTTTTTCTTCTTTCCACGGGACTGACCACCTTCTAACATAACAGAAAGCTTACATAGACATTATGTCTGCCCTTCCTTCCAGAATGTAGACTTTGAGAGGGTAGGGACCATTGTTTTTGTCACTGATGTATCCCAAGTATTTACAATGTCAGACACATCCTAGGTACTCAGTGAGTGCTCCCTGAGTGAGTGTGTGAGCTCTGAGAGGGGAGGGTAAGCACACCCCTGTGCTGGCAGTGTTGACAGTGCAGGGGTGCGGTGGGGTGGGGAACACAGACATGGCAACAGGGAGGTGAGGCCCCACGGAAAGTGGCTGTGCCACCCCTCCAGCCTCAGCCCCCATTCCCCTTCCCTTATTCACAACACCCCAGTACTACTGGCCATTTTTTAATTCCTTGAGTTCTCCAAATACCTACCCACCTCAGGGCCTTTGCATATTCTATTCTCCCTGCCCAGACCATTCTTCACAGCTTCACGTAGCTAATTCCTACTCTACTTTCAAGTCGCAGTTCAAATGCCATGATTGTATCTCAGTGCCTGACAAAGAGTAAGCGCCCAATAAAGGTACAGGTTTTTGGCTGGGTGTGGTGGCTCATGCCTGTAATCCTAGCACTTCGGGAAGCCGAGGCGTGTGGATCACCTGAGGTCAGAAGTTTAAGATCAGCCTGGACAACATGGTGAAACCCCGTCTCCACTAAAAATACAAAAAATTAGCCAGGTGTGGTGGAGGGCGCCTGTAATCCCAGCTACTTGGGAGGCTGAGGCACGAGAATTGCTTGAACCCGGGAGGCAGAGGTTGTGGTGAGCCGAGATCGTGCCACCGCACTCCAGCCTGGGCGACAGAATGAGACTCTGTCTCAAAAAACAAAAGATGCAGGTTTTCAATATACATTTAAAATATATATATATTGGGTCTCACTGTCACCCAGACTGGAGTGCAGTGGTGTGATCACAGCTCACTGCAGCCTTGACCTCCCAGGATCAGGTGATCCTCCCAAGTAGCTGGGATTATAGGTGCAGGTCACCACACCTGGTTAATTTTTCTATTTTTTGTAGAGAATGTGTTTCACCATGTTGCCCAGACTGGTCTCCAACTCCTGAGCTCAAGTGATCCTCCTGCCTCAGTCTCCCACAGTGTTGGAATTATAGGCGTGAGCCACTGAGCCCTGCAGTTTTCAATATACATTTAAAAATGTACTATTATCGGCCGGGCGTGGTGGCTCACATCTGTAATCTCAGCACTTTGGAAGACCGCGGGGGGGGTGGATCACCTGAGGTCAGGAGTTCGAAATCAGCCTGGCCAACTTGGTGAAACCCCATCCCTACTAAAGATACAAAAAAAGACTACCCGGGTGTGGTGGTGTGTGCCTGTAGTCCCAGCCACTAGGGAGGCTGAGGCAGGAGAAGGCAACAGAGTGAGACTCTGTCTCAAAAATAAATAAATAAATAAATAAAAATAAAAATATACTATTATCATCCGATTTCACAGATGAGAAAACTGAAGCCCAGAGAAGTTACAATTTTTGCCCAAAGACCCACAGCTGATAACTGCAGAAACAATAAATATGTTGATCAAATAAAGTGGAGTTTGAAAGCAGTGACTTTGATGGTTTCTGGGATAAAGATAAGGCTTCCCTGTGGAAAAATTTGTCCTGAGGTGATTGTGTGGGCTGCCTTCAGCCATAAGATCAAGGCTTGCTCCCTCCATGAAGCCACGTGAGGTTTGGAGGTCTGTTTAATACAACTCTTAATCAAAGCGGAACTCACTCCACAATACTCCAGTCTCTGCTAACATATTGGGAAGCTCATTACTTAAAACAAAAAAGCCCTCTTCTTCAAAAAATACAGACATTTCACAGAAGAGATGCAAATGGTTAAAACAATCCATAAAGAGATGTCTGATGTTACTCATCATGGAAGAAATGCAATGCAACAAGAAGGTATGTTGAGGCTGGGCGCATTGGCTTATGCCTATAATCCCAGCCCTTTGGGAGACCGAAGCGGGTGCATCACCTGAGGTCAGGAGTTCGAGACCAGCCTGGACAACATGGCGAAACCCCGTCTCTACTAAAAATACAAAAATTAGCCAGGTGTGGTGGCGCACACCTGTAATCCCAGCTACTCGGGAGACTGAGGCAGGAGAATCACTTGAACCCAGGAGGCAGAGCTTGCAGTGAGCTAAGATGGCGTCACTGCACTCCAGCCTGGGCAACAAGAGCCAGACTCCGTCTCAAAAAAAAAAAAAAAGGTATGTTGAGTTTTTCAGTTTAGCAGAGTGATTTTTTTTTTTCTTTTTGAGACAGGGTCTCGCTGTGTCACCCAGGCTGGAGCCACAGGATATATTAATATATAAAAAATATATTTATAATATTTATATAGTATGTAGTACAAAAATACTATATATATTCCATATAAATATTACATATAGTATATAGATTAAATGTATCTACTGCTTCCCTAGCTCTGTGAGGTACACTTCTTGGCCCTTCCCCACAGCTCCGACATATTCTCTCAAACCTTCAAGGTCCTTCAATATTGTTATTAGAGGCTGGGCGCGGTGGCTCACGCCTGTAATCCCAGAACTTTGGGAGGCCGAGGCAGGTGGATCACGAGGTCAGAAAATCGAGACCACCCTAGTCAACACGGTAAAACCCCGTCTCTACTAAAAATACAAAAAAAAAAAATTTGCCGGGCGTGGTGGCACACGCCTGTAGTCCCAGCTACTCGGGAGGCTGAGGCAGGAGAATCGCTTGAACCTGGGAGGCAGAGGTTGCGGTCAGCCGAGATTGCGCCACTGCACTCCGGCCTTGGCTACAGAACAAGATTCGGTCCAAATATATACATGTATATTGTTATTAGAGGGCTACGTGGAAGTAGCTATTAAACACATGGGCTTTGAAGCTAGAATTCCAAACCCGTCTGCAAAGGTGTGCTCTCAGTTAACATCCTTTATCTGTAAGAGGGAAATCAAAAGTATTTGATAATGTCTTGAGGAATAAATGAAGCAATGCATATAAACTGTTTAGCCCAGACTGGTCTGAAAATACATATTGAATAATTTATTCTTATTTTGCCCATTATATAATATGCCAAAGTAAGTGATTACGGTGGGTTTTCCCCGACTATGTTGCCTAGGCTGGCCTCGAACTACTCGGCTGAAGCGATCCTCAGCCTCCTGAGTAACTGGGACCACAGGCTGGCGCCACCCTAGCTTTAATTAAGGCCGTTTTGTTGTTGTTATTCCCCTGCTCCACACAAGGGGCGCTGCCGCTCCGAGGCTGCCACGGCGGGAGTCAGGACGGCGGAAGTCTGTCTAGCCACGGCCACCGCCATCATGGCATACAGGCCCACCTCACCCCGCGGGTGTAGCCGCTTCGTACTGTCGCTTAGGCAGACCCGCTCGCAGCGACAACCAGCCCTCTACCTCTTTTCGCTCTCCCTTAAGTAATAAGCCGTCTTTCCCTATGACGAGTCTTAAACTCTTTGGAAGCAATAACGCCGGCGTCTTCCGGGACCCGACCTCGCCCCGTGACCTCAGAGGTATACTTCCGGGACACGGAAGTGACCCGTCGCTCCGCCCTTTCCCACTCTCTCTTTCCGGTGTGGAGTCAGGAGACGACGTGCAGGTAGGAGGCCAGGGCGCGACAATCGGGGGGCATCCTGCGGCAAGGGGACCCTGTGGGGCTTTGGACGAGAGACGAGGGTCTTTCCGTGGGAACCGAGCTAGGTGCCGGGCAAGAGACGTGCGGCTGGCCCACCTGATCCTGGCCAACTCGGGATTGAGTTCGCGCCTGGTCTTAGAAGGCCCGTTTTGCTTCAGGGAGGAGCTTGTGAAGTAAGGGTGAGTGCGGGTCCAGCCTTTTAAGGCTTCGGCCCCGCAATACGGCCACGGCCGCGTTTGAACTGCACAGCGTAGTTGAGGGAACCCGGGACAGACGTGGGCTCCCGCCTCTACCTCGCCAAACTTTTTTCTTGGTGATCGCAGGCCCGCGCCTAATATCGTTTGTTTCTTCGTCTGCAAAATAGGGATAACAATAGCACCGATCCCATGGGTTTGTAGTGATCATTCAAAGAAGGAAAGCAGGGAAAACTTTCGCACTATGTTGGATGCTTCTAAATCTGGGCGATTCTTTTCGTTGCTGAGTCGGGCACGTTGGAAGTTCTGGGCGCTCAGGGCCCAGCACCAATGTTTGCTGTGCGCTTGCTCTGCGTTTATATACCCCTGATGACCACTCTGCTCTTTACTTTAGGGGATGTTAGGAACGGAGAAACTGCAAATTGGCATTTACTGAATGGCCATCATGCCGGAACACACTCAATGCTTACATAGTTGAGATATGCTGGAGCCTTTCTATGCTTCTCGAGGCAGAACTTTGGGCTTCTCTCCCGTGGCGCGTTCCTTACACTAGTTAACGCACTGGGTCGTGCTCATTGGTCTGATTTGAAGATAGGAACAGTTAACTTCGTACACCCAAGACTTGCACTTGAAGTACTTACTGTGGTCACACACTAAAGTTTATATAGGGAAGGTACAGGAGAGATCTAGGAACACCTGAGACAGACTAGGGTAGTTATTTGTGGTGTAGAGGCATCTTGGCAGGAGGCAGAGAGTGCTGGGCTGGGAGTCAGGACACGTTGTTTCTAAGTTTGGTTTTGCCACTGTCTTTACTGTGACCATAGGCTGAGACACTCTATCTTCACCATCTGCAGGATACCGATTAGTGTTAGTGTCTTCTGAAAATGTTAAATTGTTCTGAACACCAGGAGGTTCAGAAGGCCTGGGGCTTTAGGCAGGAAGCAGTCTTATCCTAGCGTTCCACTTTCTCATTCATTCTCACCCGCCTTCCTCCTGTCAGTTTCTGCCTCTCTTAGATCCTGTGACAGTATGATTGCACTTATAAGGCCATAATAGGTTAGAGTTATTTGGTCTCAGGACCCATCAGATTTCTGGGATGGGTCTTTTCCATTAGCCTGCCTTTTGGATGTATTTTAGTGCCTTTGATATTTGATGTTGGTGACAAAGATTTAGTTCTAAATAGTTGTGGGTGTCAAATCAATTGCATTTTTGGCTTTTGAAGGGATCAGGTGGAGCACAGGAAAACAGGAGATGAGAGGCTTGAGGGCTGTGTTGGTAAGGGACCCTTGAATTCTAAGCTGAGGAGTTCATGCAGGAATCAAGCAGCTCCCTCGCCCCTTGAAGGGTGTTAGGAATGGTGTTACCAGTACATGGGTAGCTATTGGTCTTGGGTTTCTTCTTGCCTTTTGGGATGCAGCCTTCAGGCATCTGCTGCTAGATCCCTAGGCTTCTATCCTTTAGGTGCTGTGAGCTGCGCTGTTGGTAGTTTCTGGGGAAAGGATACTTCTCATGGTACTTTGCTATATGGCCACAGTTGACACGCCCCCAAGTGCAAGGAGAAATAAGTTTTAGTGAGGCAGAGATGAGAGAATACAGTACAGTATTGGATGGAAGAAGACAGGGACATGAAGCAAGACTTAGGATTTCCTTTAATAGCCAGGGGAAAGGGATTCTGGAAATGTTTTGTCTGTTAACCTCGAGTTTCTTTTCCTTCCACTCAGAAATGGCACCTCGAAAGGGGAAGGAAAAGAAGGAAGAACAGGTCATCAGCCTCGGACCTCAGGTGGCTGAAGGAGAGAATGTATTTGGTGTCTGCCATATCTTTGCATCCTTCAATGACACTTTTGTCCATGTCACTGATCTTTCTGGCAAGTGAGTACCTGGGTGGAGAGGCACCCAGCTGGCAAAAGGCTGAGGAAAGCAATGGCTGGGACGGGCTAGCAGTTCAGGGGATTCTCTTTAAAGAAATGCTGTTTTGTCCAGGTAAGAAAATGTGCTTGTCCATTTAGCCCACAAATATTGTGATTTCCCAGGGGTTACAAGAGAGGAGACACATTCTTTGTCCTTACAGCGTGATGGTCATTGAATCCTTGGTTTCTTGGGAATTCTTTTCTTTCGTTAGTTCCCTTTGTAGGAGCAGCAGTAGACTGCAAGTGAGCTCTGGGTGTGGGTTCGACTGCCATTTAGCAAGTTGTTGTGACTTGTGTGAAATCACTCAAATGCTGAGTTTTGGTTTCCTCATATGTAAAATGAGGACAGTAGTGTCTACCTTGTGGAGTAATGGTAAGGATTAAATGCAAAAGTAGATATATAAAATGTTAGTACTGAGTTCAGCTATATTGGGCCATTCAACCCCATTGGACTGAACTCCACGAGGGCAGAACCCATGACCATCATCCTCCACCATGACTGAGCTGTGTTGCTCTTCACTCACTGAGATATCGTAAGCACTCCTTGTTGAACGAGGAAGAAATGACCCTGTGCTTTTGTCCCCAGAGAAACCATCTGCCGTGTGACTGGTGGGATGAAGGTGAAGGCAGACCGAGATGAATCCTCACCATATGCTGCTATGTTGGCTGCCCAGGATGTGGCCCAGAGGTGCAAGGAACTGGGTATCACCGCCCTACACATCAAACTCCGGGCCACAGGAGGAAATAGGTTCGAGTTGCAGAGGGGATGGCTGGGTGGTAGAAAACTTGCTGGGCTTGGGTGCTGGAGCACCTGGATTTGAGGTTTGGGTTTTTTGTTGTGACCTTGAACAAGATATTTTAGGCATATACATACTTAATAATTGGCTCCTGTGTACACCCCGCAGCAGCTCAGTGTTGAGCACCCACTGTATACCAGGAGCTGTGTTTCAGGTACTAGAAGAGAGTGATGGGGAAACATAGACATGGTCTCTACCCTCCTTGTGTGGGACTGAGGCTGGTGGGAGAGTCAGACTTTAAACAACAGAGCACCAGGGAGTATGTGGTTTTCATTTGTGACAAATGCCAGGAAGCACAAGTAAGGACTTGGTGATAAAGTGTAATTTAAACTAACGTCTAAACGATAAGTCCGGAGTCCTTCCAGTGAAATAAGGACAAGAGGAAGGTATTCCAGCTAGAGACAACTGCAGGGAAAGGTCTTGAGGTGGGGGTGAACCTGGGCACCTGTGAAGGAAAGAGTGGCATGAGATGCAGTCAGAGGGGAAGAGGTGGAGTCCTGTAGGAGAGGGGAAGGGCCTGGATTTGAGTGATGGGGGCATGAAAGCTGAAATAGATGACTGTTGCGTGAACAAGCCAGACAGTGGTCAGAACATAACAACAAATCATAGTGGCCCCCTCAGCCTAAAATATTTACTGTCTGGCTTTTTTTTTGTTGTTCCCCTCTTTTGAGACAAGGTCTCACTCGCCCAGGCTGGAGTGCAGTGGCGCTATCTCAGCTTATTGCAGTCTCTGGCTTTCAGGCTCTAGCAGCCCTCCCACCTCAGCCTCCCGAGTAGCAGGGACTGCTAGTAGTAGTGCCACCACACCTGGCTAAATTGTGTATTTTTGTAGAGATGGGGTTTCACCATGTTGCTCAGGCTGGTCTTGAACTCCTGAGCTGAAGCTGTCCGCCCTGCCTTAGCCTCGCAAGGTGCTTGGGATTATGGGTGTGAATCACTGTGTACAGCTCTGTCTGGCTCTTTACAGAAAGTTTGCAGACCTCTGAACTAGCGGGGTGTTGGGATCTTAGAAAGGAGATCTTCCATTGACTTGGCCAAAGGCTTTTAACTTAAACCTTCATTTTCTAGGACCAAGACCCCTGGACCTGGGGCCCAGTCGGCCCTCAGAGCCCTTGCCCGCTCGGGTATGAAGATCGGGCGAATTGGTAAGTGCCCCCCCTCTAGCTAATGCTTGGGTTTATTTTGAAGCATTGGCCCCAAAAAGCACGTGCTGTGCCCAGTGGATGCGCAGCGGCTGGTCTGGTCGCTTTTGGCAGTTAAGTTTGTTAAGGGAGGCTGCAAGAGGCACCTTGTGACTTAAAAATCTCTCCCTGAATATCTCTGTCACCTTGATGTGAATGTCCTGTTTCATTTGTGAATCTCTGTCCTACACTGCCTGGTGCAGGTAAAACTGACAAGAGATGAATTGTCCTTTCCTCCATTCTTGAGGTCATTGCTATTAGCATTTTGTGTGTACCATCTCCTGCATTGTAGGATATTCAGCATTTTTGGTTTCCGCCTACTAAATATCAGTAGGGCATGCCAGTTGTGTGACAACCAAAAATGAAGTGGGGGGTACCACCTTCTGTTATTAATACCCTCAGGCCTGTGATCTCCTGGCTCCTTACAGCTCTTAGGAAGGGGACACTAGTCCTTCCCTGCACATTGTTCGTGTGCAGTTAGTAGCGACATACACTGACGCCCCAGGCCAAAGTTCCTACTGTGTCCTACTTGAAGGATGATTTTGTTTTCTTGAGACAGGGTCTGGCTCTGTTGTGTGGGCTGGAATTCAGTGGCACAATCTCAGCTCACTGTAAATTTCGCCTCGTGGGCGGATCTGTCCAAGGGGATCCTCCCACCTGCATCTACCGAGTAGCTGGGACTACAGTGTGTGCCACACCGGGCTTTTTTTTTTTTTTTTTTTTTTTTGGTAGAGAGAGGGGTTTCACCATGTTGCCCAGGTTGGTCCCAAACTCCTGGCCTCAGGCGTTCCACCGGCCTCAGTCTCCCAAAGCCCAAAGTGCTAGGATTACGGGCATAAGCCACTGCGCCCAGCCTTAAAAGATTTTTTTCAGACTTTTTTTCAGTGTCTTTTTACTTAATGAAAAGGAGACAGATGCAGTTACCCTGTCTAGAAGGGTTTTTTCCTCTAGAGAAGACGGTGGGCTAGATGTCAGAACCTGGATTTGTCCTGTGCCTCTGACATCTTGCGCACCGCTTAGCCTGTTTCCCTTTCTGGAAAGTGAGTTAAGACCACGTCAGGAAATTCGAGGAACTGGCAGATGGGGCCGCTTCACGTCACATCCATCTGTTATGTACTGGGGAGTCATTTGGGGAGCAGCAGGATCTGTTGCTGATTGGTTAGGCCATTGGCCTAGGGAGTCCTGGGGGCCCTTCCCATCCAGCTCCAGGCAATGACGCTTTCTCTTCCTCCCCACAGAGGATGTCACCCCCATCCCCTCTGACAGCACTCGCAGGAAGGGGGGTCGCCGTGGTCGCCGTCTGTGAACAAGATTCCTCAAAATATTTTCTGTTAATAAATTGCCTTCATGTAAACTGTTTCAACTCCAGTCTTCTCTCCTTCATCAGGGGCTACTCAGGCATTTGATTTCTTCCCCTATTTGGCTTCTTGGGAGAAGGAGCCTGAGGAGAGCTGAGATCCTGATGCTGCATTTGGGGTCTTTTCCATGCTACTCGCGGCATTAAGTTGCCTTGGTCATCTAAAGCAGACCAAGGCGTTGGAGACCTCGTTTTGAGTGGAGATGCTGGTTCTAAAAATGGACCAATTCTTAAAGAGCCAGAGTGGGAACTGTTGATCCAAGTGTAGCCTGAAACGAAGAGGAGCCTTCCAGACCCATGCCATATATAAACACACGTGGGTGTGCATTCTCCCCCCACACCTTCTGTGCAAAGCTGGGAGCTCACTCTACTGCGTCTTGCTTTTTTTCACTTGGCAGATCTTGGAGATTGTTCCACATCAGTACATAAAGTACATAAAGATTGTCACCCCACAAATACACACCAAGTCCTATTTTCATCAGCGACAAAAAAGAAAAGTTCTTGCTTTCCGGAAGCTTGCATGCAGCTCTGAGTACCCAGTGATACCAGATGGTACTCAGTGGCAAGGGATTACCACAAGGCCCCGTGATGGTGCCTGCCATGGTTAGGACGGGCTGGTGGCTGGGTAGGGTTAGTGAGGCCCAGTGGAGAGGATGCTGTGTGTCACAGGCTGGAGAGGTGAGACCATTGAGGCAGTCAGTTGCAGAGGAAAGAAACCAACAAGAGGGGAAAATCTGTTGGGATGCTGCTTCTAGCCTTTGATGGCGTGTTCCAGGCAGAGGGAATAAGCAAATAAATGGGTCCTGAGACAAGGGGTTGTTACTGTGATGAGGTGGCGCTGGTTACATGCCAAACCTTGCTAGGGATTTTAATAATGCCATTTGAATCTTAACCTGATGAAACAAGATACTGCTATGCGCATCATACAGCTAAGAAAATCAGCATGGGAAGTCACTTGGCAAAGGTCACAGCTTACAAGAGGATAACAGTTCTGACTCAAGTAATTTACATACAATTCACCTATAAAATGATTTCTAGCACTGTAGATTATGAAACAATCAAAATGACCTTTAGGGCATTTCACACCCTGCCCCCCAGCCCCCACACGCACCAAAACCCATTAGCAATCGCTCCTTCCCCTGCCTTGAACAATCGTTAGTCCATCTATAAATTTGCCTATTGGCATTTCATATATAATTATGCATTGCTTAATGATGGGGATATGTTCTGAGAAGTGTCTGGTGATTTTGTGCAAACTATACTTAAACCTAGATAATACAGCCTGTTGATCCTAGGCTTCAAGTCAGTACAGCATGTTATTGTATTGAATACTGTAGCCAATTATAACAATACTATTTGTGTATCCTAACTTAGAAAAGGTAGAGTTAAGGCTGGGGGCTGTGGCTCACGCCTGTAATCCCAGCACTTTGGGAGGCCGAGGTGGGCAGATCACGAGGTCAGGAGATCAAGACCATCCTGGCTAACGCGGTGAAACCCCGTCTCTACTAAAAATACAAAAAAAAAATTAGCTGGGCATGGTGACATGTGCCTGTAGTCCCAGCTACTCCGGAGGCTGAGACAGGAGAATGGCGTGAACCCGGGAGGCGGAGCTTGTGGTGAGCCGAGATCGCGCCACTGCACTCCAGCCTGGGCAACAGAGCAAGACTCTCTCAAAAAAAAAAAAAAGGTAGAGTTAAAATACAGTATAATCATGGGACCACTGACTGGTGTATGTATGGTCTTTTGTTGACTGAAACATTTGGTGCATGACTATAAGTGAAATCTACTTTGTGTGGTCTCATGTAAGTTCCTTTTTTATTGCCAAATGATAATCCGTTGTGTGGATGTACAGACTGCACTCCACAGCTTTTTTTCCCCCTTGGACAACCTTTTTGAATCTCTCTTGAGACAAATTCTGGCTCTTGCCCAGGCTGGAGTGCAGTGGTGTGATCACGGCTCACTGCAGCCTCAATCTCTGGGGCTCAAGCAATCCTCCCACCTCCTGAGGCATCCTGAGTAGCTGGGACTACAGGCGTGTGCTACCATGCGTGGCTAATTTTTTTCTTTTCCTTTTTTTTTTTTTGAGACACGGTCTCACTGTGTTACCCAGGCTGGTTTTGAACTCTGCTCAAGCGATCCTCCTGCCTGTCTTCCAAAGTGCTGGGATTACAGGCATAAGCCACTGTGCCCCACTGAATCCCTTCATTTTAAAGGGTGTGGGCTAAGCACAGTAGCTCGCATCTGTAATCCCAGCACTTTGGGAGGCCGAGGTGGGAGGATGGCTTGAGACAGAAACAGCCTGGGTAACATACCGAGAACCCCGTCTCTTAAAAAAAAAAAAAAACTAGCTGGGTATGGTGGCACATGTCCGCAGTCCCAGGTACTCTGGAGACTGAGCCTGGGAGGTCGAAGCTGCTGTGAGCTGTGATTGTGCCAGCATAGTCCACTCCAGCCTAGGCAACCAGAGACTCAATCTCACTAAAAAAAAAAAAAAAAAAAGGTTTTTAAATAAAGGATGTGATTAAGCCAAAAGCATAAGATAAATGAGTCTCTGTTGATACTGATGATTTTAATAAATGGGGGAGAAGGTACAGATCTTAGAATTCTAAATAATATAAGTAGATACTCCCCTCTTCAGTTAAGTGGAACTGCCCACCCCTTAGGGTGTAGGTTGAACTTAGTGATTTGCTTTCCTAGGAACAGAATATGGAGGGAGGAAATAGTAACTTTACTGTGAAGAAACTTGGCACATGCTAACTTAACCAAATTGAGGTTGATAGCACTTGTGAAAAATCACATTGATACATACTCTGGTTTGACATGATAAGAAGAGCAGTTCACCTCTGATATTCTCCTAAAAACCCATAACCCAGTTAGAGGACATCTACAAAATAACAGTACTCCTCAAATTGTGAGAAGTCATGAAAGTCAAGGACAGGAGATTAAGGAGGCGTGAAAACTAAATGCCCATTGTGGTATCCTGGATTGGATTCTGGAACCAGAATAGGGTATTAGCATAAAAACTAGTGAAATAGGATAAAGGCAGGGCACAGTGGCTCACGCCTATAAATCCAACACTTTGGGAAGCCGAGGCAGGAGGAGAGATTGAGCCCAGGAGTTTGAGACCAGCCTGGGCAACACAGGGAGGCCCGTCTCTACAAAAAATAAAAAATTAGCTGGGCATGGTGGCACATGTCTGTACTGCCAGCTACTTGGGAGGCTGAGGTGGGAGAATTGCTTGAGCCTGGGAAGTGGAGGCTGCAGTGAGCCATGATTGCATCACTACATTCAGCCTGGGCCACAGAGCAAGACCCTATCTCAAAAACTAAATAAGTAAATAATAAATTTAAAAATATGAATAAAGTCTGGAGTTAAAGTCTGGAATAAAGCTAGTAGTAATGTACCCGTGGTTTTCTACTTTTGGCAAATGTATCATGGCAATGTAAGATGGTAACAGGTGAAACCGGGTAAGTGGCACACAGAAACTCTATCTTTGCAACTTTTTGGTAAACTTAAAATTATTCCAAAGTCAAATTATTAGGGAAAAAAATGAGGGGTGCTTTTGTACTGTCAGTCTGGTTTCTAAGGCAGGATGTGGTGCACAGACCCTCAGGAGGTAGACACACCTGGAGGAAAATCCTATTCCACAGCTTCAGACCATTCAACCTTAGGCAAAGTACTTAACCTCTCAGCCGTTTAGTGGAAACTCCGGTGATGATGGCTGCCTCAAATGGAATCACACAAGATCAAAGTGTTTAGCGCAGTGCCTGGCACTGAAGAAGCTGCTGCTATTCTTAAACTGGTGCAGTTCTTGTGCCAAGCAGCATAAAGGACAGCTGGCTGGAATCGTGGTAGAAAAATGCTGCCAGTTGCCGGAGCATTCTTTTTATTTCCTGTGGTGAGACTGTAACTTGTCCTGCTCTTTCCTGGTAACCAGGGATGCAATCAGCCGGGTCTTTGAAAGCAGTTCCTTTTGGGGGTTTTACCTGAAAGGAGAGCCAAGTTGTGGCGTGGCTCAAGTGGGAACGTAGCAGCCTATTGACCGCAGAGGCGGCTGGGCCACTGCCCACCTGAGACTGCAGCCTGCAGCAGAGGCGCCTGAAGCTGTGACTGCAGCCCCAACCAGGCCTCTAGAGACAGTCCCTGCCCCTCTCCCCTGCTCCCCTTCTGGCTGCCTTCTCATGCCGTGGTTTCCTTCCTAGCGTTTCCCAGTCTTCCCTCTGGCCCCTGCCTATCTCTAGACCACATTGCAACATGCTGTCTAAAACTAACTGGATTCTGTCACTCTCTGCTGTTTTCTTTGAGATGGAGTTTCGCTCTGTCACCCAGGGTGGAGTGCAATGGCATGATCTCAGGCTCACTGCAACCTCTGCCTCCTGGGTTGGAGAGATTCTGCTGCCTCAGCCTCCCAAGTGGCTGGGATTACAGGTGCCTGCCACCATGCCTGGCTAATTTTTGTAGTTTTTAGTAGAGTTTAACCACGTCGGTTTCACCATATTGGCCAGGCAAGTCTCGAACTCCTAACCTCAGGTGATCCGCCTGCCTCGGCTTCCCAAAGTGCTGGGGTTACAGGCATGAGCCACCATGCCTGGCCTCCCTGTTGTCTTTAGAATAGGCTCCAATCTCCTCAGTGAATCTCCTGCGTTTTAGCTGGCCCCACCCCATCCTCCGCCCTCCTCTCACTCTGCCCAAGCCAAGCCTGGTTCCCTCAGTTCTCCCCTCCTCCATGCCTTCTCATGCTTTCAGCCTCCCCTCTGTGTCTTCCCTCCCAGCTTGGCTCATGGAGCATCTACTCTCCGAAACTTGGCCTCACTATCATCTGCTTACCTGTTAGAATCTGTTTTGTTTTGTTTTTTGTTTTTGAGGCTGGGTCTCACTCTTGCCCAGGCTGGAGTGCAGTGGCACAATCACGGCTCACTGCAGCCTTGACCTCCTGGGTTCAAGTGATCCCCCTCTGCCTCAGCCTCCTGAGTAGCTGGGACTACAAGTGTGCATCACCACGCCCAGCTATTTTTAAATTTTTTGTAGAGACTGGGTCTCCCTATGCTCCCCAGGCTGGTCTCAAACTCCTGGACTCAAGTGACCCTCCTGCCTTGGCCTCCCAAAGTGCTGGGATTTACAGGCATGAGCCACCATGCCTGGCCTGGAATCAATTTTTCATCACTGTCTCAAAGGTATCTTCCTGGAGGCTGGGTGTGGTGGCTGACGCCTGTAATTCCAGCATTTTGGGAGGCCGAGGCGGGTGGATCACCTGACGTCAGGAGTTCGAGATCAAAAGGTATCTTCCTGGATGCCTTCAAGGTACCTCTCCACTGAATTCTCGTAACACCTCTATTCCCCCATGGTACCACTGGTCACCCTCTATCATAATAGCCTACTCACCCTCCCACCGCCAGTCTGTGAACCCTGAGAGGGAAGGGAGTATGTCTTGTTCAATGTCTGCCACATCAGCATCCAACCTGCTGAGGCAGAAGAATCGCTGGAACCCAGGAGGCAGAGGTTGCAGTGAGCCAAGATCATGCCATTGCACTCCAGCCTGGGCAAACAAGAGCAAAACTCCATCTAAAAAAAAAAAAAAGAAGAAGAAAGGAAAAAAGAAAAAAACAAATGGAAAGCTGCAGGCGAAGAATGGTGGAGAATCCTTGAGAGCGGCTGGGAGGTTAGACCTAGGCTCTATCACTCCCCATCCCCAACCCCAAACAAAGTGAGGGAGCTGAACTTCACATTCACATTAAGCCCTAAATACTCTGATTCCTGGGCTAGCATGAGCCCAGGTAGGAGTGTCCTTGAGCTCTTCACAGAAGCAAAAGCACATCCTCTCTGAGTAAAGCCCTCGACAACGGAAGCCCTCCAGTTTCCCACACATTAGGTAAAACCAAATATGGGCCCACTCCCTCCCCTCTCAGAGCTCATAGAAAAAAATCAACACACATGCAAATAAACCACCAGAATGAGAGGCAGCAGAAACAACAAACAGATTTAGATACCCAAAGACTTCTGATGATATTAGAATTAGAATATAACTACATATGAAATGTTGAAAGAAATATGCAATGGAACAAAAAGAGTGGCCAAAACCTATTTAAAAAAATCAGGTATATTCAAAATGGAACCAGAGAAAACCCTCAGAAAGAAAAATACATATGATCAATGAAATGAAATGCTCAGTGGATAGGTTAAATGGCAGATTAGAGCCAGCTGCAAGAAGAGTTACTGGCCAGGTGAAGTGGCTCACGCCTGTAATCTCAGCACTTTGGGAGGCCGAGGGGGGCGGATCACGAGGTCAGGAGTTTGAGGCCAGCCTGACCAAAATGGTGAAACCCCAACTCTACTAATAATACAAAAATTAGCTGGGCCTGGTGGCGCGTGCCTGTAGTCCCAGCTACTCAGGAGGCTGAGGCAGGAAAATCGCTCAAACCCGGGAGGTGGAGGTTGCAGTGAGCCAAGATCGTGCCATTGCATTCCAGCCTGGGTGACAGAGCAAGACTCTGCCTCAAAAAAAAAAAAAAAAAGTTACTGAACTGCAAAATAAATCTGAAGAAATTACAAAACAGAAGATTCCAAGAGGATTTGGAACTGAAGACAATTCTGCCTGAGGGAGCACCGGCCTTGCCAGCCACTCTGGTGCCCAGTGAGCCTCCATTCACCTGGGGGACCTTGCAGTGACCCCCTGTTGTCCAGAGAGGGCACTAACAAGGCCATCCTCAATCTCTTGGTGCAGGATCAGGAAAACCTTTCCCAAGGTGTGGCTGCAAAGGGGGGTTATTTACTTTAAATGGGTCAAAAAGGAAAACGTATAAGGGATTTCAAATAGGTAAAGTTCTGTCTCAGGGAAGAGGCAGCAGTATCGTTATGTGTGGTCCTACGATGGTAGAAGTTGGCTAGGGAAGGAGTTGTAGAGAGGTAGACTTGACATCAAATAAACAGGGGTTTCCTTCCTTCTTTCCTTTCTTCCTTCCTTCTTTCTTTTCTTTTTCTTTCTTTCCTTCTTTATTTATTTGTTTATTTTTTTTGAAGACAAGACCTCTGCCCAGACTGGAGTACAGTAGTGTGATTGTAGCTCACTGCAGCCTCGACCTCCCAGGGTCAAGCAGTCCTCCCACCTCAGCCTCCTGAGTAGCTGGGACTACAGGTGTGCACCACCATTCCCAACTAATTTTTTCCCCACTTTTTGTAGAGATAGGGTCTCACAGTGTTGCCCAGGCTGGTCTCGAACTCCTGGGGTCAAGCAATCATCCCACCTTGGCTTCCCAAAATACTGGGATTACAGGCGTAAGCCACCATCCCCGGCCTAAAGAGGAGTTTTCTATTTTTATTTTTATTTTTTTGAGACAGAGTCTTGCTCTTGTTGCCCAGGTTGGAGGGCAATGGCACCATCTCTGCTCACTGCACTCTCCGCCTCCCAGGTTCAAGCAATTCTCCTGCCTCAGCCTCCTGAGTAGCTGGGATTAACAGGTGCCTGCCACCACACCCGACTAATTTTTGTATTTTTAGTAGAGATGAGGTTTCATCACATTGGCCAGGCTGGTCTCAAACTCCTGACCTCAGGTGATCTGCCCGCATCGGCCTCCCAAAGTGCTGGGATTACAGGCATGAGCCACTGCGCCCGGCCTAAAAAGGAGTTTTCTAAAAGAGCTGCTCAAAGAGAGATTTAAACTGCTTCATGAGATAGTGATCTCTCCATCCCTGGAGGCATACAAGTGTAAAAGACTTCCAAAGGCTAGTTATATCAGAAATACATAAAAGAGAAAGGTGCAAGCAGTGAAATTCAAATGCTCCGAAACCAAACATACCATCTCTCTTCTCCCCTACTGAAAACAACAATAAAACCCACTAGAATTAGCACCAAAGAAATACAACGTAAGCCACAAAAGTGAGCCACATATGTAATTTCAAATTTTCTAGTAGCCATATTAATAAAGTACCAAAAAGTGACATTAATTTTAATAATATCTTTCATTTAACCCAATATGTCCAAAATATTTTCACTTCAACATATAATCAAAATAAAAATTATTAATAAGATGTTTTACTGTTTTTTTGTGTAAGTTTGAGATTCATTGTACATTTACACTTATAGCACACTTCCATTTGGACTTGCCACATTTCAAGGACTCAACCACCATGCAGCAGAGGTAATTGTGTCCCAGTATGCTTTCTCTTCATCTTCTATTGGAAATAGGAATCTCAAGTTTTAGCTGCGTGGATGGCTGATCAGAATGAAGACTACATTTTTATGGAGGATGGTCTGAGCAATATTAAAATAGAAAAAAAGAAGAAACATAGAATTAAGAGAAATAAATTAAGAGAATAATTAAGAGAAATAAAAAATTAAGAGGATAAAGACTACAGTTTCCAGCCCCCTCCCAGGCAGCTAAGTGTCACTCACCCAACTAAGTTGTGGCCAATGAGATGTAAGCAGAGTCATGAATGCAGTCTACAGTCTACAGGGAGAGTCTTGAAGAGAAGACGGCATGACCTTCTTCTCTTTCCTCTAGATATTCACTTTTAGATCTCTGCTGGAACCTGTCGCCTTATCAGACAAACTTCCCTGACATCACAGATCCATTAGCATCCCTCACCTCTGCCCATCATTCTCAAGCTATTTATCCATGTATGCTGCCAAATGTGTAGATCTTAGCCCCACTTGGTATTAACATCTATATCACCAAGTCAGTGGTTCTCAAACAGAAGTATGCATCAGATTCAGATTGCTGGGCTCCCACCCCGAGTTTCTGATTCAGTAGATCTGGGATGGAGGCCTGAAGATTTGCCTGCTGGCCTGCCTGCCTTCCTTCCTTCCTTCCTTCCTTCCCTTCCTCCCTGCCTCCTTCTTTCTTTTCTTTTTCTCTTTCTTTCTCTTTCTCTCTCTCCTTCCTTCTTTCTTTCTCCTTCCTTCCTTCCCTCCCTCCCTGCCTCTTTCCTTCCCTCCTTTTCTTTCTTTCTTTCTTTCTTTCTTTTTCTTTCTTTCCTTCCTTCCTTCCTTCTTTCTTTCTTTTCCTTCCTTCCTTCCTTCTATCTTTCTTTCTTTTTCTTTATTTAGAGATGGGGTCTTCCTATGTTGCCCTCACTGGTCTTGAACTCCAGGGCTCAATTGATCCACCCAACCCAGCCTCCAAAATGCCAGGATTATAGACATGAGCCACCGCACCCGGTCTGAAGATTTGTATTTCTAAGTTCCCAAGTAGTGCTGATGTTGATGGTTCAGAGACCACATTTTGAGAACCACTGGGCTCGGTGACTACTGGACTTTTCTGTTCAGGTCACTGCTGTCCCAGCACCTGAGACAATGCGTACCTGGTATCATATAAATATTTATGACTCATATTACAAGTATTACCTCATTCAGTCGCTTTGAGGTAAGTACTGTTATTATCTAAATTTAACATGTGAGGAAACTGAGGGTCAGAGAGGTTAAGTGACTTGTCCAGGGGCACACAGCTGGAAAGGGGCAGGAGCAAGGATTCAAACATACATACGCTTGTCTATAGCCACAGACTGTGCCCTTAATCGCCACACTCTTACACTTCTAGCAGGCTGGGGCTCAGTGCAATCAGGCTACCAAGGAAGTCGAGGAGGAGGACCCACCCTGTCTTAGCACTCTTCAGAGGGCTGGGAAGTACACGGTAGGAGAGTCCTGCCCCTGAAGGGAGCCCCGTTGCCGTGGGAGCTTGCATCAGTCATATATAGGTGGCCACCAGGTGGCAGCATTGTTCTAACAGGAAGCTGCCTGCTGCCTTGCTGTCTTAGTTCTGATCTGGGTTCTGCCACCCCTGGTTCAGTGGCCCTCAGCATATCTATTTGTTATGTGCCTCCGTTTCCTCATTTTTACAAAAAGGAGGTTGCATCTCTGTGATCTCTAAAGAGCCCTTGCAGCTCAGATACCGTGTAAAAGAGAAAGGTGCAGCCAGTGAAATTCAAATGCTCCCAAACCAAACCATATCTCTTCTCCCCCACTGAAAACAACAACAAAACCCACTAGAATTAGCACCAAAGAAATATGATGCAAACCACAGAAGTGAGCCACAGATGTAATTTCAAATTTTCTAGTAGCCATACTAATAAAGTATCACAAAATGACATTAATTTTAATAATATATTTCATGTAACCCAATATGTTCAAAATATTTTCATTTCAACATATAATCAATATAAAAATTATTAAGATGTTTTACTTTTTTTGTGTTAAGTTTGAGATCATTGTACTTTTTTTTTTTTGAGACGGAGTCTCTCTGTCACTCAGGCTGGAGTGCAGTGGCACAATCTTGTCTCACTGCAACCTCTACCTCCCAGGTTCAAGCAATTCTCCTGTCTCAGCCTCCCAAGTAGCTGGGATTACAGGCACCCACCACCACGCCTGGCTAATTTTTGTATTTTTAGTACAGACAGGGTTTCACCATGTTGGTCAGGCTGGTCTCGAACTCCTGAACTCGGGTGATCCACCCGCCTCAGCCTCTCAAAGTGCTGGGATTACAGGTGTGAGCCACTGAGCCCAGCTGGTCCCTTATATATTTACACTATTAGCACACTTCCATTTGGACTAGCCACATTTCAAGGGCTCAACCACCATGTGTAGCTAGTGGCTGCCATGTTAGACAGCACAGCCTTAGATTTAATGCCAAACATTTATTGAGGTAGGTACTATGCCGAGTGTTTTACATGCATTCTCTCTTTTTTTTTTTTCCGAGACAGAGTTTTGCTCTGTCACCTAGGCTGGAGTGCAATGGCACAATCTGGGTTCACTGCAACCTTCGCCTCCCGGGTTCAAGCAAGATTCTCCCCTTTAGCCTCCCAAGTAGCCAGAAGTGCAGGCACCTGCTATCATGTTGGCTAGTTTTTTGTGTTTTTAGTAGAGACGGGGTTTCACCATATTGGCCAGGCTGGTCTCAACTCCTGACCTCGTGATCCACCTCCCTCGGCCTCCCAAAGTGCTGGGATTACAGGTGTGAGCCACTGTGCCCGGCTGCATTCTCTTAATCAATCTTCACAACATGCTATGAAGCAGGCAAGATTATTATTATTATTAGTCTTGTTTTGCAGATGAGAAAACTGAGGCTTACTTAGGGAGACTAAGTGCCTCAGCCAAGATCACACAGCAATTAAGTGGAGGAGTCTGGATTTGAACTTAGCTCTGTCTGGTTCCAGAGTCCGGGCCCTTCATCATGACATCATCCTGCCCTGATGGCAGATGCTTAGGGTATGCTGTCAGAGAGGCCCACCGACAGGGATTCCAAATCCAAGTAATGCAAATTCCTGGGAGTAAACAATCAGGCGTGTTAGGGCAGGAGGTGAGGCCTTGAAGCTACATTCTCCCACCCGCCACAGTTGTGTGTCTGGCAAAGTTGAGCTTGCCTGGCAAACAACCAGTGACTCTGACAAGAAGAAACCATGATCTTGGGGAAATTATGTTTGCATGATGAAAAATGGAACTTGCAAAAAGAAAATCTGGCATCAACTGGCTGGGCACAGTGGCTCAAGCCTGTAATCCCAGCACTTTGGGTGGCCAAGGCAGGCGGATCACTTGAGGTCATGAGTTCAAGACCAGCCTGGCCAACATGGTGAAGCCCTGTCTCTACTAAAAATACAAAAAAAAAAAAAAAAAAAAATTAGTCAGGTGTGGTGGCAGTTATCTGTAATCCCAGCTACTTGGGAGGCTGAGGCAGGAGAATTGCTTAAACCCAGGAGGTGGAGATTGCTGTGAGCCGAGATCGTGCCACTGCACTCCAGCCTGGGCGACAGAGGGAGACTCCATCTCAAAAAAAAAAAAAAAAAAAGGGGCCGGGCGCGGTGGCTCACACCTGTAATCCCAGCACTTTGGGAGGCTGAGGCGGGCAGATCACGAGGTCAGGAGATCGAGACCATCCTGGCTAACACGGTGAAACCCTGTCTCTACTAAAAATACAAAAAATTAGCCGGGCGTGGTGGCGGGTGCCTGTAATCCCAGCTACTCGGGAGACTGAGGCAGGAGAATGGCGTGAACCTGGGAGGCGGAGCTTTCAGTGAGCCGAGATGGCGCCACTGCACTCCAGCCTGGGCGACAGAGCGAGACTCCGTCTCAAAAAAAAAAGAAACTCTGGCAACAAGAGAAAATAAATTAAAATTGAGAAAATTAAAATGAGACTACAGGGTGGCTCACGCCTGTAGTCCCAACACTTTGGAAGGCCAAGCAAGGTGGGCAGATCACTTGAGCCCAGGAGTTCGAGGCCAGCCATGGGGAGACTCTGTCTCTACAAAAATATAAAAATTACCAGCGTGGTGGTGTGAACCTGTTGTCCCAACTACTCAAGAGGCTGAGGTGGGAGGATGGCTTGAGTCCAGGAGGCAGAGGTGGCAGTGAACTGAGATGGAATCACTACACTCCAGCCTGGGTGATGGAGCAAGACTCTGTCTCAAAAAAGAAAAAGAAAAATTGAGAAATGCAGAACAATAGGAATAACCTGCAGGTGAGTGCGAAAGAGGGTGGAATTCCAAGCGACAGGGCTAGACCTAAAGTATGGAAGTTACAGGGAGGCAAGTTGTGGTGCAACTTTAGGGAAAATAGCACTAACTATACTGACGATGTTATACAGCTGAAATTTATTAAGCACTTATCAAGCGACTTAAATGTAGCAGCTTATTCACTGGGTGTGGTGACTCATGCCCATAATCCCAGCACTTTGGGAGGCCGAGGCGGGTGGATCACCTGAGATCAGGAGTTCGAGACCAGCCGGGCCAACATAGTGAATCCCAGTCTCTACTAAAAATACAAAAGTTAGCCAGGCATGGTGGTGCACACCTGTAGTCCTAGCTACTCGGGAGACTGAGGCAGGAGAATCACTAGAACCCAGGAGGTGGAGGTTGCAGTGAGCCAAGATTATGCCACTGCACTCCAGCCTGGGTGACAGAGTGAGACTGTCTCAAAAAAAAAAAAAAAAAAGCAGCTTATTTAATTCTCATACAGTAGGAAGTAGCATGCAAGTAGACCATCAGAGGTGTAAGGAAGCAGATACTGCTATTATTACCCTTTTTGTTTTTGTTTTTTTAGAGACAGGGTCTTACTCTGTTGCCCAGGCTGGAGTGCAATGGTGTGATCATAGCTCACTGCAGCCTCAAACTCCTGAGACTATCAGAGATGTGAGGAATTAGGTATTGCTATTATTACCTTTTTCTCTTTTTTTGAGATGGAGTTTTGCTCTTGTTGCCCAAGCTGGAGTGCATTGGCACCATCTCAGCTCACGGCAACCTCCACCTCCCAGGTTCAAGCAATTCTCCTGCCTCAGCCTCCCAAGTAGCTGGTATTTACAGGCATCTGCCACCTTGCTCAGCTAATTTTTATATTTTTAATAGAGACAGGGTTTCACCATGTTGGCCAGGCTGGTCTCGAACTCCTGACCTCAAGCGATCCGCCCACCTCAGCCTCCCAAAGTGGTAGGATTACAGGCGTGAGCCACCACACCTGGCCTGCCTCTTTTGGTTTTGTTTTTTCAGAGATAGGGTCTTGTTCTATTGCCCAGGCTGGAATGCAGTGGTGCCATCATGGCTCACTGCAGCCTCAAACTCCCAGGTTCAAGTGATCCTCCTGCCTTAGCTTTCAGAGTAGCTAGAACCATAGGCACACACCACCATGCCCGGCTAATCAAATTTTTTTTTTTTTTTTTTTTGTTTTTGAGACGGAGTCTGGAGTGCAGTGGCGCAATCTTGGCTCACTGCAAGCTCCGCCTCCTGGGTTCACGCCATTCTCCTGCCTCAGCCTGCTGGGACTACAGGCGCCTGCCACCACGCCCAGCTAATTTTTTTGTATTTTTAGTAGAGACGGGGTTTCACCGTGGTCTCGATATCCTGACCTCATGATCTGCCCACCTCGGCCTCCCAAAGTGCTGGGATTACAGGCGTGAGCCACCGCACCCGGCCTAATTTTTTTGTTTTTAAGAGATGGGCGTCACCCTATGTTGCCCAGGCTCGTCTTGAACTCCTGGGCTCAAGGCAATCCTCCTTCCTTGGCCTCCCAAATTATTGGGATTAGAGGGATGGACCACTGTGCCAGGCTGTTATTACCATTTTACAGGTGAGGAAACTGAAGCGCAGGATGCTAGTAGGCAGCAGAATTGAGATTCAGCCAAGCAACTTAGAGCATAGACTCTAAGCTGTCATGCAAAGCCTACTGCCTAGAATGGGTTGCTCATGGAGATAGTGAGCTTTCTGTCTCTGGAGGCATGTAAGTAGACCGTCAGGCATGTGAGGAAACGCTCAAAAAGCATCATTCCTGGGTAGGAAGGAAGCCTGGAGGACTGATATTAAGTTTGTCTCGAAAGTACTAGAGGTAGGAATTGCCCATAAGAAACAATGATTGGGAAGGAATCCCATCTGCCTGCCTAATCCATCCCCTTGGGAATAGAGATTGCAGGTGACCTGATCCTAAGACTGCTCGAAGTAAGAAGCCTGCAGGAAGCAGTATGATGTGGGGATTGAGAGGGAGTGCTCTGGAGACAGCTCAGACCTGGCTTCAAATCCTGGCTTTGCCACTTACTAGCACTCAGCTGGTGCTTATGCGGCTCATTTAATCCCCTGAAACTCACAGGGCTTGTTGTGACAATAAAATGAGAAGCCACGTGGGAATAATTTACACTCAGTCAAAGAGGTGAGGCTCAGGAGCCAGGGCCTTTGTGGAATTTGGAAGTTTCACTTTCCCTTCAAACCCAGCGGATGGGAACTGTGGTGGCAGCATTAATCAGAGAGCCTGGGCTGTGCAGGACCACTCATTGACTGACTGATTGACACAGGGTTTCCCTATGTTACCTAGGCTGGTCTCGAACTCCTGGGCTCCAGTGATTCTCCTGCCTCGGCCTCGCATAGTGCTGGGATTACAGGCATGAGCCACCGCACCCGGCCTGGACCCCTCCTTTGCTGCCTCCCCTCGTCAGCATCATTGGCTCTCCCTCCCCACGGAGTCACTCCCTCTGCGGACAAGCATGCTCGCATCCGGGGCTGCATCTTGTCCAGCCACTGCCTCACCTCCTGCCCCTGCTCCCAGTGCTGCTCCACCCATCTTCAAGCAGTGGACAAGCCTGCTCTTGTCAGCGTCGCCGGCGACCTCACACGCCCAAGTCCACCGGGCTTTCCTCTGCGCTTGTCTGACTCGTCCTCTTAGCGGTATTCGACACAGCTGACCACACCATTCTTCAAGTCTTTCCTGGGACTATGGTGGCCCCTCTCCCAGGTTTCCTTCCATCTCCCTGCCCTTCTTCCTCACTGATCAGACCTGCTCCTCCATCCACACTCTTTTTTTTTTTTTTTTTTTTTTTTTTTTGAGACGGAGTCTCCCTCTGTTGCCCAGGCTGGAGTGCAGTGGCGAGATCTCGGCTCACTGCAAGCTCCGCCTCCCGGGTTCACGCCATTCTCCTGCCTCAGCCTCCCGACTAGCTGGGACTACAGGCTCATGCCGCCATGCCCGTCTAATTTTTTGTATTTTTTAGTAAAGACGGGGTTTCACCATGTTAGCCAGGATGGTCTCCATCTCCTGACCTCATGATCCACCCGCCACGGCCTCCCAAAGTGCTGGGATTACAGGCGTGAGCCACCACGCCCGGCCCCACACTCTTAAGTATCGGGGCATGGTGATAACCCACAAAGGTACATGTTCATTTCTCTCTTTAGGAAGTTTCAGTGTGCATCCTCAGCCACCTACTTGGTGTCTACAGATGAGTGCCACAGCAGAAGACAGCCAGGACAAAACTGGTTTCTACCTACTCCAGAAGGTGTTCTCCATCTCCCCATCTCAGTGGAGGCCAGCACCATGCCTTGTGCAGCCCCAAGCCTGGGCACTACCTTCACCTCCTTCTCCCTTCCTCCCACAGCAAATCCTGACACTTCTACCTTCAAGACAGCTATGGAATCTGCCCCCTTCTTCTTCTCCACCACCACTCAAAGTCACCACCATCTCTAAACCACTTCGGCGCCTCACTAGTCTCCCGGTCCCATTCCTGCCCCCCACCGCCCTCCCGGCTTTTTTTTGAGAGGGAGTCTTGCTCTTGTCACCCAGCCTGGAGTGCAATGGCATGGTCTCTGCTCACGGCAACCTCTGCCTCCTGGGTTCAAGCAATTCTCCTGCGTCAGCCTCCCAAGTAGCTGGGATTACAGATGTGCACCACCATGCCGGGCTAATTTTTGTATTTTTAGTAGAGATGGGGTTTCACCATGTTGGGCAGGGTGGTCTCGAACTTCCGACCTCATGATCTGCCCTCCTCCACCTCCCAAAGTGCTAGGATTACAGGCGTGAGCCACCGTGCCTGGCCTCCGGCCCCCTTAAATCTGTGTGCTACGCATAATTTTCAAATATAAACCAGACCCAGAACCTCCCGCCTGGCCCTCTGAGGGCTTCCCATTGTTCTTGGAATAATCCGCAAGAGACTACCAGGCTACATGACCTGGTCCCAGCCTGTCTCTTCATCTGAAACACCTCTCCCTGCTCATCTGACGCACTGCACTCTTTCCATTCCTCAAATGAGCTAATGCCTTCCTGCTTTTATGAATGACATCATCTTCTTTGCCACCTAAACGTAAAAGCTCAGTGGCACCTTGGTCCCACCCCTACCATACACAGTCTGGCCCGCGGTGTGTGGCCTTCTCCCGACCTCCACAGCCCCCAGCAGGCCTTGCCTCTCCAGCTTGACTTTCCACAGCCTGTTGACTGGGCTGCCTGACTCCAGCTGTGACTTGACCCCAGCCCCAGATGGACTCTTGATCCTAAGTCCAACACCAGCCTTCAGTAGCGTGGCCTCTAACACTTGACTCCTGCACAGACCAACTGAGTCCCACCAGAGACCAACCCCACCAGACACCAAACCCCACCAGAGACCAACCGCACCAGAGACAGACCAACCGCACCAGAGACCAAACCCCACCAGAGACCAACCCCACCAGAGACAGACCAACCCCACCAGAGATAGACCAGCCCCACCAGAGACCAACCCCACCAGAGCCCAACCCCACCAGAGACCAACCCCACCAGAGATAGACCAACCCCACCAGAGACAGACCAACCGCACCAGAGACAGACCAACCGCACCAGAGACCAAACCCCACCAGAGATAGACCAACTGCACCAGAGACCAGCCCCACTAGAGACCAACCCCACTAGAGACCAGCCCCACCAGAGAAGAATCCAACCAGAGACCAACCCCACCAGAGACAGACCAACCTCACCAGAGACCAATCCCACCGGAGACCAAACCCCACCAGAGACCAACCCCACCAGAGACCAAACCCCACCAGAGACCAACCCCACCAGAGACCAGCCCCACCAGAGACAAATCCCACCAGAGACAAATCCCACCAGAGACCAAACCCCACCAGAGACCAAACCCCACCAGAGACCAACCCCACCAGAGACCAGGACTTAGCCCTTGCCAGGTGTCTCCCAATGTCTCTAGGTCCCAGCTCCTAGTCCAGATCAGTGCCTGGCCCATAACTGGCACTTAACAAATATTTGTGGAGTGAATGGATTTTCAGGGGAGGACTCAGTCCCCGTCAGCCGCACTACAGCCATCACAGGTCCAAAGGCTGCACTACTTAGCCACCTGCCAGATGGTATTTGCCCTGGGGGAAGAGTGGGAAGTCCCTGATCCTGAACTGGTTGTAGAACACATGACCCCGGGCAAATCATAACCCTCTCCTGAGCTGCACTGACCCTTCAATAGACGGGTGTGAGCAGAGCCACTCAGCTCTCTCTCCTGGAGGCCCTGTAACCACACTCAGGGCCTTTTGTTTCTAAGCATTTCCTCGGCCAGTGTCCCCCCGTGACCTTCACAGGAGCCCACGAGGCACGGGGGTGATCTGCCCGTCTTGTACAGATCCCCCACACAGCAGCCCGAGCCACCCTTTCACAGCACGAGTCAGGAGGCGACACTCCTCTGCTCAGAGCCTTCCCACGGCTCCTGGCTTCACTCAGCATAAAGCCAAAGTCCAGTGGGTGGCTGCAGGATCTGGCTGCCCACCTCGTGACCTCCCGTCTGTCCCTCCCTCTCCCTTTTCCTCTCAGTCGCTCCACCCCAGCAATGCTGGCCTCCTTGCGGTTCGTCAACCAGGCCAGGCACATTCCCACCATGGGACGTCTGCTCTAGCTGTGAGTTCTGCCCGGTTGTGGGCTTGGTGAACTTCCTTCAGGACTATGCTCAAATCTCACCTTGTCAATGAGGCCCATCCCAACACCCTATCAAAGACTACAACCTGCCCCCAACCCTGCATCTCCAGAAACAACTTTCCTTTCCTCCATAGCACTTACCACTCTCTAACAAAAGTATAATTTACTGACCTATCTCCTGCCCCTGGAATGTAAACTCCATACAGATGGGGATACTTGTCTGCCTTGTTCATCTATGTATCCCAAGCTCCTAGAACAGTGCCTGGCATAAAATATTCAATAAATAACTGCTGAACAAGTGAGAGAAGGGATGATGTATACTTGCCTAGCGCACATATGGAAGGTATAGGACTAGAGCCCAGGCCTGCTCCCTCCCCACAAAACAGCCCCCTTTCCAGCCCCTTATTTGTGGCCAAGGTGTACTGGGGTCCAGGAGGCCCCACACAAGATGGGTGGGCTGGGCCATGTGGGCTGGTGGGCAGGGCTGGGTGCACACTGCCTGCCTGCTTCTTGAGGCAGTTCATCAGGGACTCAGAGACCAAGAAGGAGAATGGGGAAGGGGAGGTCTCAGGAGACTCCACCTGCCTGGCTCACCCAGGGTGAACTGGTAGGAACTCACACCTCTAAGGCCTGCAGTCTCCAGACCAAGAGAGGGCAGACGTCTTAGGGAGTCACTCAGACTAGCTCAGGGGTGACACCAGGGATGAGACCCCCGAGATGAGACACCAGGAAAGTCCAGAGAGGGAGGATGAGGCTCCCTCTGGCTCTGTTGAGCAGCTCAAAATCTCTGAACATGCCCAGGGTCCCAGATTCGAATGAACACATTTATGGAAAAGAACATATTGCTGAGCTCTCTGACATGTATTGCATGCTGTCTCTATGTCAGCCATGTGTGTATTACTTCACTCAATCCTTTTGCAACCCAATGAGATGGGTTCTATTAGCATGCCCATTTTACAGGTGAGGAAACTGAGGCACAAAGGATTTAAGTAATTTGCTCAAAATCATACATCTGGTAAGTGGTTGACTTGGAATTTTTTTCCTATGAAAATAGAAAACTGGCAGTGTCTCACGTCTGTAATCCCAGCACTTTGCGAGGCTGAGGTGGGCGGATGACTTGAGGTCAAGAGTTCAAGACCAGCCTGGCCAACATGGTGAAACTCCATCTCTATGGAAAAAAAAAAAAATTATCCAGGCGTGGTGGTGGGCACCTATAATCCCAGCTACTTGGGAGGCTGAGGCAATAGAATCACTTGAACCCGGGAGGCGGAGGTTGCAGTGAGCCAAGATCGCGCCACTGCACTCCAGCCTGGGTGACAGAGCAAGACTCCATAAAACAAAACAAAACAAAACAAAACAAAAACACAAAACTGAAAAACAAAATAGAAAACTTTCCATAAAGTACTGAGACATTTTGATGAGGATTAAAACACACATTATGGGCCAAGCATGGGGGACCATAATGTAATCCCAGCATGTTGGGAGGCTGAGATGGGCGGATCACCTGAGGTCAGGAGTTCAAGACCAGCCTGACCAACATGGAGAAACCCATCTTTACTAAAAATACAAAATTAGCTGGGCGTGGTGGCACATGCCTGTAATCCCAGCTACTCGGGAGGCTGAGGCAGGAGAATCGCTTGAACCCGGGAGGCAGAGGTTGCGGTGAGCTGAGATCGCACCATTGCACTCCAGCCTGGGCAACAAGAGTGAAACTCTGTCTCAAAAAAAAAAAAAAAAAAACCACACACACATTATGTGCCTATGCTGTGAAAGAGCCCATTGTCCCCCAGTTGTCAATATAACCACGGTGGGAATGAAGAATGTCTTCTTGGCAGTGAGGACAATTCCTGTACAAAAGAAATTGAGTTTGTACATAATTGACTTAAAATTTTTTCTAACCATTTATTATGAAAAAGTTTAACATACAGAAAAGTTGATCAGATACCCACCACTTAGATTCAACTACTATTAATTTCACTTCTCTCTGTGTGTTTTTTTATTATTATTATTATTATTATTATTATTTTTGGAGACAGGGTCTTCTCTTGTCACCAAGGCTGAATGAAATGCAGTGGCACAACACAGCTCACTGCAGCCTTAATCTCCTGGGCTAAGTGATTCTCCCATCTCAGCCCCCCAAGTAGCTGGGACCACAGGCACATGCCACCATGCCCGGTGAATTTTTTCTTTTCATTTTATCTTTTTTCTCTCTTTCTTTTTTTTTTTTTTTAACATTTTTTGTAGAGATGGGGTCTTTCCATGTTGCCCAGGCTGGTCTTGTACTCTTAGGCTCAAGGGATCCTCCCATCTCCGCCTTCCAAAGTGTTGAAACTACAGATGTGAGCCACCATGTCTGACCTTTTACTTTTATTTTTATTTATTATTATTTTTTGAGACATGGTCTCACTTTGTCACCCAGGCTAGAGTGCAGTGGCATAATCTTGGCTCACTGCAGCCTCGACTTCCTGGGATCAAGCAATCCTCCTGCCTCATTCCCCCAAGTAGCTGGGACTACAGGCACGTGCTACCACATCTGGCTTATTTTTTGTAGAGATGATGTTTCGCCATGTGGCACAGGCTGGTCTCGAACTCCTGAGCTCAAGTGATCTGCCTGTCTTGATCTCCCAAAGTGCTAGAATGACAGGCATGAACCACCATGCCTGGGTCTTTATTTTTAGTTTTTTGAAACAGGGTCTCTGTTACCCAGGCTGGAGTGCAGTAGTATGATCACGGCTCACTGCAGCCTCCATCTCCTGGGCTCAAGCCATCCTCCCATCTCAGCCTCTCGAGTAGCTGGGACTACAGTTGTTTGCCACCAGGCCTAGATAATAAAAAAAATTTTTGTAGAGATGGAGTCTCACTATGTTGCCCAGGCTGGTCTTGAACTCCTAGGCAAAAGCAATCCTTCTGCCTTGGCCTCCCCATGTGCTGGGATTACAAATGTGAGCCACTGCATCTGGCCTTTATTTTTATTTTTGAGAGAGAGTTTTGCTCTGTCACCCAGGCTGGAGTGCCACGGCATGAACACAGCTCCACGGCATGAACACAGCTCACCGCAACCTCGAACTCCTGGGCTCCAGCGATCCTCCTGCCTCAGCCTCCTGAGTAGCTAGGACTACAGGCATGTACTACTATGCCTGGCTAATTAAAAAAAAAATTTAAGAGGCAAGGTCTCTCTATATTGCCTAGACTAGTTTTAAACTCCTGGCCTCAAGCTGGCTTCCCAAGCAATCCTCCCACCTCAACTTCTAAAGTGTTGAAATTACAGGTGTGAGCCACCACACCCGGCCACTCTCTCTCTCTTTTCTAAACAATGTGAAAATAAGTTCAAACATCATGTCATGTTACCTCCAAGTACTTCAGCCTTCATCTCCTAAAAAAATTCTCCTACCAGACTAAAACTTCATTATCATACCTAAGAAGGGCAATAACAATTTCCAAATGTCCATTTGATATTCAAATTTCCCCAGATTCTAAAAAAATCTTTACAGCCGGGCGCGGTGGCTCAAGCCTGTAATCCCAGCACTTTGGGAGGCCGAGGCGGGCGGATCACGAGGTCAGGAGATTGAGACCATCCTGGCTAACACGGTGAAACCCCATCTCTACTAAAAATACAAAAATTAGCCGGGCGTAGTGGCGGGCGCCTGTAGTCCCAGCTGCTCGGGAGGCTGAGGCAGGAGAATGGCGTGAACCTGGGAGGCGGAGCTTGCAGTGAGCTGAGATTGTGCCACTGCACTCCAGCCTGGGTGACAGAGCCAGACTCCGTCTCAAAAAAAAAAAAAATCTTTTATACTTGTTTTTTCCAAATCGTACATCTTACGAAGATTTACAAATTGCATTTGGTTTATTGTTTTTTAAATCTTTTAAAATACAGATCCCCATGTATCTACACACATACACCTTTTTTTGTGACATTGATTCTTTGGAGAATGCAGGTGTTACCTTTTTTTTTTTTGAGACAGAGTCTCGCTCTGCCACCCAGGGTGGAGTGCAGTGGCGCGATCTCGGCTCACTGCAACCTCGCCACTCGGGCTCAAGCAATTCTCCTGCGTCAGTCTCCTGAGTAGCTGGGACTACAGGTGCACACCGGCATGCCCGGCTAATTTTTTGTATTTTAGTAGGGATGGGGTTTCACTGTGTTGCCCAGGCTGGTCTCCAACTCCTGAGCTCAGGCAATCCACCCACCTCGGCCTCCCAAAGTGCTAGGATTACAGGCATGAGCCGCCATGCCTGGCAGCAGGTGTTATCTTATAGGCTGTCGCTGGATTTATCTGATTGTTTCTTCATGGTGTTATTTAACTTGTTCTTCTACCCCCTGTATTGACTCTAAACTGGAGTTTAGGTCCAAAGCCAGATTCAGGCTGGGCGTTGTGGCTCATGTCTGTAATCCCAGAACTTTGGGAGGTCAAGGTGGGTGGATCATGAGGTCAACAGTTTGAGACCAGCCTGGGCAACATGGCGAGACCCTGTCTCTATTAAAAATACCAAAAAAAAACACAAAAAAACAAAAAGCCAGGTGTGGCGCTGAATGCCTGTTCTTCCAGCTACTTGGGAGGCTGAGGTGGGAGGATTGCCTGAGCCAGGGAGGCAAGGAGGTTGCAGTAAGCCAAGATTGCCCCACTGCACTTCAGCCTGGGTGACAGAGTGAGACTCTGTCTCAGAAAAAAAAAAAAAAAAAAAAAAGGCAGATTCAGGTTAACAATCTGTAGTAAAGATACTGCCCAGCTCATGCTGAGTATTATTATTATTATATCCCATCCAGAGATACATGTCAGAGTGTTCCACTATTGATGATGCTAAATTTGATCACTTGTCTGAGGTGGTGACAGCAAGACTGCGCCATTTTTTACTACTGTAAAACACCTCTCCCCTTTGGCAACCAGCAAGAGGCTTCAGGTGGACTCTTTGGCATGTGACTGTTCTGTCCTCCCCCAGCCTTTCATCCCAGCGTTCTGACTCCCTGGATAATCCTGTCAATTATTATACGATCAATTATTGATCAATTATTATACGAGGGGTTACAACAAGATGATTTTCTATTTCTGTCTTTTCTTCTGCAGAAATGCAAGAAGCTTGCACTCTTCTGTAAAGAAGAGTTTTTTTCTCATCAACTGGGATTGAACTACGGCTCCTTCTAAACAGGCAGGACAAATTATTATTACTATTATTATTATTATTTTGAGATAGGGTCTCTTGCTCGGTTGCCCAGTCTGGAGTGTGATGGCGCAATCACAGCTCACTGCAGCCTCAACCTCCTGGGCTCAAGTCATCCTCCCACCTTAACTTCCCAAGCATCTGGCACTACATGTGTACACCACCACGCTTTTGCTAATTTTTAAATTTTTTGTAGAGACAGGGTTCTTACGTTGCCCAGGCTGGTCTTGAACTCCTGGGCTCAAGTGATCCTCCCGCCTCAGCCTCCCAAAGTGCTGGAATTACAGGTATGAACCACCAGGCCTGGCCAAATTATTCTTATTGAGGCTGGCATTGTTCCATATTTGGCTGGTGGTGCCCCTTCAAGTTGGCTCCTGGGTCCTTCTTTCAAGCCCCAGGAGTCTTTGAGAACTTCTTGGCTTTCTGGAAAGAAAAAAACAAAGATGTCTCAGCATCACCTGCATTCCCCCCTCTTCAGCCCCGAAACCAGCCATTTGGAAGTTGGGATGTGACCCCAGGGAGTCTGCCTCAAGTTCTTTTGTTTTTCACACTCACGGCAAACTGCAGGGGCCAGTTCCAGTTCTGGGGACCTTGCTGTGTGACCTTGGGCCAGTTCCTTTCCCCTCTCTAAGTCATACTTTCTCTATATGAAACTCTGGGGAGCTGGATTCCACCTTACTCCATCTCCCCATCAGGGTGTGGCATCCTAGCCCCACTGCTTCCTGTTACTCTGTCTCCCTCCTCCTGTGGTCAGGGGTAGGTAGGACAGGGCTCTTCCCCTGGGCGGTGGAGCCTGTGTGACAAGTGGGAAACTGGGACTTCTTACCCTGTAAGGAAAGATGCAGGGAGCCATTGTCCAGGCCCTCTGGGAAACTCAGTCTTGGGACCCTCCCTCCTGGCTGGCATCAGTCTCTAACTTCCAAGGGCACGGGCAGGATGACCGTGGGATTTCCCTCAGCTGTGTCCTGAAACTGCTGCACAGAGAAAAGGGTTTGGACTGCCATTCTATCACCATTGGTTTAGAATCTAGTGACTGTGATGCATTATTCCCTTTATTTTAAATTTAGGCTGGGCGCGGTGGCTCAAGACTATAATCGCAACACTTTGGGAGGCTGAGGCGGGCGGGTCATTTGAAGTCAGGAGTTGGAGACCAGCCTGACCAACATCGTGAAACCTCGTCTCTATGAAAATACAAAAATTAGCCGGGAATGGTGGTGGGCACCTCTAATCCCACATACTCAGGAGGCTGAGGCAAGAGAATTGCTTGAACTCAGGAGGCAGAGGTTGCAGTGAGCTGAGATTGTGCCACTGCACTCCAGCCTGGCGACACAGTGAGACTCCATCACACACACACACACACACACACACACACACACACACACACCCCAAAACAAAAAAACTATAAATTTAGTTTTACCTTGTATTGAAGTTGTAAATTCACATAGTCTAAAGAATCAGGCTGGGCGCGGTAGCTCACGCCTGTAATCCCAGCACTTTGGGAGGCTGAGGCGGGCAGATCACCTGAGGTCAGGAGTTCAAGAGCAGCCTGGTCAACATGGTGAAACCCCGTCTCTATGATAAACACAAAAAAATTAGCCTGGCATGGTAGCACGAGCCTGTAGTCTCAGCTACTCAGGAGGCTGAGGCAGGAGAATCACTTCAACCCAGGAGGCAGAGGCTGCAGTGAGCCAAGATCGCTCCACTGCACTCCAGCCCGGGCTACAGAGACTCCGCCTCAAACAAACAAAAAAGAATCAAATAGTTCTACAAGATTTGCTGTAAAATGAATAGCAGATCTTTACCATCCTCTTTACACCAGTTTCAAACTTAAAAAAATTTTTTTTTTCCATCTCCGTCCCCAACCCGCCTTACCCAATTTAAAACTTTTTCAGCTGGGCACGGTAGCTCACGCCTATAATCCCAGCACTTTGGGAGGCCAAGGCAAGTGGATCACCTGAAGTCAGGAGTTTGAGACCAGCCTGGCTAACATCGTGAAACCCCATCTCTACTAAAAAAAAATACAAAACTTCGCCAGTGGTAGTGGTGTGTGCCTGTAATCCCAGCTACTTGGGAGGCTGAGGCAGGAGAATCACCTGAACATGGGAGGCAGAGGTTGCAGTGAGCTGAGATTGCGCCACTGTATTCCAGCCTCAGCTACAGAGCAAGACTCCATCTCAAAAAAAAAAAAAGAAAGAAAAAAAGAAATCTAAAGTCATTCTGATTCCTAATCTTCTGATTCCTAATCCTTTGTATCTGTCTTGATTTTTCCTTTCTGGAAATTTGCAGAATCTTCTCTTTGTTCTTATTTTGCTGAAACTTCACAACAGCATCCCTTGCTGTGAAACTGCTTTCACACCTTGTCCTCAGTGCTCACTGGGTCTTTTCAGTTTGGAAATTTATGTCCTTGAGTTCTGGAAAATGTATTGACTTATTTCACTGATGATTTCTTCCCCTCTATATTTTCTGTTCTCTATTTCTGGAACTTGGTATTTGGCTGTTGGGCCTCCTGGACTGGCGTTTAATTCTCTTATCTTTTCTGTCTGATTTTTAAATTTATCTTCGTGGTCTACACTTTGGGAGATTTTAAAAAAACACTTTATCTTCCATCTATTGACTGTTTAATATCTGCCCTCATATTTTAAATCTTCAAGAGCTGTGTTTTGTTCTTCTATACTACTTATACTTTTATAGCATCCTATTCTTGTTTCATGGGTGCAGTATCCTCTTTTTTCTCCCTAGGGCTATTAATGACAGTTCATTTCCTCCATAGCGCTTTTTTTTTTCTGTGTGGTTGTTTTGTTCACTCTCTTTTATGTTAAAGGCTTTCTTTAGATGTCCCAGGATTCTGGATTATCTAAAAAACCTGATTGTCTAAGACAGCTGTGACCCATGAGTAGGGCTTATCCACCGAAGGCTTCCTATAGGGTATTCTGGCTGAGTTGTTTCATCAGGAAACTCCCAGTGTCAGAGTCCTGAGGCCTTTTTTTCCTGGGACGGTCATGCTCCACAGAGAAGCTTCCTCCAGGCTGTGGCTTGGGTGAAGGCCTGGCTTTCACACTGTGGGTAGGGGAGAACACTGGGCCTCTCAGCTTCAGTACCAGGCTCACATTCTTTACTTTGTCTGGGAAAGACACTTGCAGTTTTCCCTCAAGGAGGGGGATGGGTGGCCCTCGGGGAGGAAGCGGGCGTGGGTATCTCACTGCCTCAGAAACAGACTTCCAAACTACCTTCCTCTTTTTAGCCCCAGCTCTACTTGCCACCCAGGTACCCGACACACCAGTTCCTGAGTCTGTTCTGCCACGTTACTACTTGGCTTCTCAGCTTTTCTAGCCGCAGGTTTAGGATGCAGTTTTTTTGGGGTTTACTAAGGGACTTAACACTTGCTCACCTGCTTTCCTGCTTCTAAAATTCTATTGTTTTCTCATCTCCTGTTCTCTTTGTTCTTGTAGATTTACACTTAAAACAACCTATGGTCATTTTAGTGACAAAAGCAAAGTGAGAGAGGAAGCAAAAGTAAATGTGTGCTCTATCCATCATTACAATCTTCAAAAAATGAGACCTAATTCATATACCATAACATTCACCCTTTAAAAATTGTATAAAATTAAATGGTTTTTGTACATCCACAAAGTTGTGCAACCATCATCACTATCTATTCTAGAATATTTTCATTACCCAAAAGGAAGCCCCATACCTGTTAGCAACCACTCCTCCTCCTTTCTTCCTCACAGCCCCCAGCAACCCCTAATCCATATTTTGTCTCTGTGGATTTGCTTATTTTGGGCACTTCTCATAAATGGAATCATACAATGTATGGCCTTTTGTGTCTGGCTTTTTTCACTTAGCATAATGTTTTCAAGGTTCATCTACGTCGTGGTATGAATCAGTACTTCATTATTTTTTAAAGTAACAGTTTTATTGAGTATTCATTCCTCTTTATGACAGAGTACTATTTCATTGTATGGATACACCACATTTTGTTTACCTATTCATCAGTTGAATATTTGGGTTGTTTCTACGTTTTTGATATTATGAATAATGGCCCTATGAACATTCATTTGTGGGCAAATTTTCGTGTGGATATAGGATACCATTTGTCTTGACTACACAGAAAATAGCTTAATAAATACTTGAGCCGGGCGTGGTGGCTCACGTCTGTAATCCCAGCACTTTGGGAGGCCGAGGCGGGCGGATCACTTGAGGTCAGGAGTTCGAGACCAGCCTGGCCAATGTGGTGAAACCCCATCTCTACTAAAAATACAAAAAAACTAGCCAGGCATGGTGGCGCACAGCTGTAGTCCCAGCTACTCAGGAGGCTTATGCATGAGAATCCCTCGAACCTGGGAGGTGGAGGCTGCAGTGAGCTGAGATCACATCACTGCACTCCAGCCTGGGTGACAGAGCGAGACTCTGTCTTAAATAAATAAATAAATAAATAAATATTTGAACAGTACAGTTTCACTTTTTTTTTTTGGTGGGGGTAATATCCATCATCTCAAACTTTTATCATTTCTTTGTATTGGGAACATTCAATATCCTTTTTCCAGCTGTTACTGAACCAAGCGAGGTTCTGCTCACATGGCATCATAAGGCCAAATATTTATATCGAGGTTTGTAGTGGAATAAAAAGAGGGTATTTATTTGTAGACGATCAAGTAAAAGGATTGGGCAGCTCATGCTTAAGATCTGACCTTAGTTGGGTGCAACAGCTCATGCCTGTAATCCCAGCATACTGTGGGGCCAAGGCAGGAGGATCGCTTGAGTCCAGGAGTTTGAGACCAGCCTGGGCAATATAGTGAGACACATGGTCTCTACAAAAGAATTAGCTGAGTGTGGTGGCATGTACCTGTATCCCCAGCTACTCGGGAGGCTGAGGTGGGAGGATCCCTTGAGCCTGGGAAGTTGAGGCTGCAGTGAGCCATGATTGCATCACTGCACTTCTTCAAGGGGGACAGAGTGAGACCCTGTCTCAAAAAACAAAACGAAACAAAGAAACCCAATATCTCCAATGAATGGCTTATAAGCAAGGATTTTTTTTTTTTTTTTTTATGAGACAGAGTCTCACTCTGTTGCCCAGGCTGGAGTGCAGTGGTGCAATTTTGGCTCACTGCAAGCTCTGCCTCCCAGGTTCACGCCATTCTCCTGCCTCAGCCTTCCGAGTAGCTGAAATTACAGGTGCCTGCCACCACGCCTGGCTAATTTTTGTATTTTTAGTACAGATGGGGTTTCACCATGTTGGCCAGGCTGGTCTCAAACTCCTGACCTCAGGTGATCTGCCCGCTTCGGCCTCCCAAAGTGCTGGGATTACAGGCGTGAGCCACCGCGCCCGGCCATAAGCAAGGATTTTAAAGGCAGGGGTAAATCTGAGGAAAGCAGAAGTTATAGGCAAAATTCTAAATCAATACATGAAGGTTATATATTGGTTTGACCTAAAAAGGTGGGACATCTTGAAGTGGGGGTCCGCAGGTCATGGGTGGATTTAAAGATTTTCTCATTTGTCATTGGTTAAGGACATGAACCTTTGTCTAAAAATCTGGGGTCAGAAAAAAGGAATGTTAGCTCTGGCCTGTGGGCATGACCTCTTCCAGGCCCCTCAGAAAGAAATTTATTTATTTTTAATTTTTAAAATGTATTATTTGTTGAGACAGGGGCTCGCTCTGTCACCCAGACTGGAGTTTAGTGGGACAATCAGTGCTCACTGTAGCCTCAAACTCCTGGGCTCAAGTGATCCTTCTGCCTCAGCCTCCCATCTAGCTGGGACTACAGATATGTGCTGCCACACCTGGCTAATAAATTTTGTTTTGTTTTGTTTTGTTTTTGTAGAAATGGGGGTCTTGCTTTGTTGCCCAGGCTGGTCTTGAACTTCTGGCCTCAAGCAGTCCTTCCACCTTGGCCTCCCAAAGTGCTGAGATTACAGATGTGGGAGGAAGAAATTTAGAGCAAAGACTGGTGGTTAGAGTTTAGTCCTCTGCTCCCCCTTGTCTGAGATCTATGTGCCAGTGGATCTGTTTGGTAGGGGTCTGGGTTTATGAAAAGCAATGCAGGGACATACGTTAAGATGTTATCTCCCCTCCCCCTCCCCCTCCCCCTCCCCCTCTCCCTCTCCCTCTCCCTCTCCCTCTCCCTCTCCCTCTCCCTCTCCCTCTCCCTCTCCCTGTCCCTCTCCCTCTCCCTCTCCCTCCCTCTCCCTCTCCCTCTCCCTCTCCCCTTTCTTCGGTCTCCCTCTCCTTCTTTTTTCGGTCTCCCGCTGTTACCGAAGCTGGACTGTACTGCCATGATCCGGCTCGCTGCAACCTCCCTGCCTCGGGCTCCGGTGACTCTCCTGCCTCGGCCTGCCGAGTGCCTGGGATTGCAGGCGCACGCCGCCACGCCTGAATGGTTTTTGTATTTTTGGTGGAGACGGGGTTTCGCCGTGTTGACCGGGCTGGTCTCCAGCTCCTGGCCTCGAGTGATCTGCCTGCCTCGGCCTCCCGAGGTGCTGGGATTGCAGACGGAGTCTCGCTAACTCAATGCTCAATGGTGCTCAGGCTGGAGTGCAGTGGTGTGATCTCGGCTCGCTGCAACCTCCACCTACCAGCCTCCTGCCTTGGCCTCTTAAAGTGCTAAGATTACAGCCTCTGCCCCGCTGCCACCCCGTCTAGAAAGTGAGGAGCATCTCTGCCTGGCCGCCCATCGTCTGGGATGTGAGGAACCCCTCTGCCCGGCCGCCCTATCTGGGAAGTGAGGAGCGCCTCTGCCCGGCCGCCCATCGTCTGGGATGTGAGGAGCGCCTCTGCCCGGCTGCCACCCCGTCTGGGAGGAAGGGAGGAGCGCCTCTGCCCGGCTGCCCCGTCTGGGAGATGAGGAGCACCTCTGCCCGGCCGCCCCGTCTGGGAGGTGAGGAGCGCCTCTGCCTGGCCACCCCTTCTGGGAGGTGAGGAGCGCCTCTGCCCGGCCGCCACCCCGTCTGGGAGGAAGTGAGGAGCGCTTCTGCCCGGCCGCCCCGTCTGGGAGGTGAGGAGTGCCTCTGCCCGGCCGCCACCCCGTCTGGGAGGAAGTGAGGAGCGCCTCTGCCCGGCTGCCCCGTCTGGGAGATGAGGAGCACCTCTGCCCGGCCGCCCCGTCTGGGAGGTGAGGAGCGCCTCTGCCTGGCCACCCCTTCTGGGAGGTGAGGAGCGCCTCTGCCCGGCCGCCACCCCGTCTGGGAGGAAGTGAGGAGCGCTTCTGCCCGGCCGCCCCGTCTGGGAGGTGAGGAGTGCCTCTGCCCGGCCGCCACCCCGTCTGGGAGGAAGTGAGGAGCGCCTCTGCCCGGCTGCCCCGTCTGGGAGATGAGGAGCACCTCTGCCCAGCTGCCCCGTCTGGGAGGTGAGGAGCGCCTATGCCTGGCCGCCACCCCGTCTGGGAGGAAGTGAGGAGCGCCTCTGCCCGGTTGCCCCATCTGGGAGGTGAGGAGCGCCTCTGCCTGGCCGCCACCCTGTCTGGGAAGTGAGGAGCGCCTCTGCCCGGCTGCCACCCCATATGGGAAGTGAGGAGCGCCTCTGCCCAGCCGCCCCTTCTGGGAGGTGAGGAGCGCCTCTGCCCAGCCGCCCCGTCTGGGAGGTGAGGAGCGCCTCTGCCCGGCCGCCCCGTCTGGGAGGTGAGGAGCGCCTCTGCCTGGCCGCCACCCCGTCTGGGAGGAAGTGAGGAGCACCTCTGCCCAGCTGCCCCATCTGGGAAGTGAGGAGCGCCTCTGCCTGGCTGCCACTCCCTATGGGAAGTGAGGAGCGCCTCTGCCCGGCCGCCCACTCTGGGAAGTGAGGAGCGCCTCTGCCTGGCCGCCCACTCTGGGAGGTGAGGAGCGCCTCTGCCTGGCCACTCCGTCTGGGAAGGGAGGAGCGCCTCTGCCCGGCCACCCCGTCTGGGAGGTGAGGAGCGCCTCTGCCCAGCCGCCACCCCGTCTGGGAGGAAGTGAGGAGCACCTCTGCCCGGCCGCCCCGTCTGGGAAGTGAGGAGCGCCTCTGCCCGGCCGCCACCCCATCTGGGAGGAAGTGAGGAGCGCCTCTGCCCGGCTGCCCCATCTGGGAAGTGAGGAGCGCCTCTGCCCGGCTGCCACCCCGTATGGGAAGTGAGGAGCGCCTCTGTCCGGCCGCCCCGTCTGGGAGGTGAGGAGTGCCTCTGCCCGGCCGTCACCCCGTCTGGGGGGAAGTGAGGAGCACCTCTGCCCGGCCGCCCCGTCTGGGAGATGAGGAGCACCTCTGCCCGGCCGCCCCGTCTGGGAGGTGAGGAGTGCCTCTGCCCAGCCGCCACCCCGTCTGGGAGGAAGTGAGGAGCACCTCTGCCCGGCCGCCCCCTCTGGGAAGTGAGGAGCGCCTCTGCCTGGCCGCCACCCCGTCTGGGGGGAAGTGAGGAGCGCCTCTGCCCGGCTGCCCCATCTGGGAAGGGAGGAGCGCCTCTGCCCAGCCGCCACACCGTCTGGGAAGTGAGGAGCGCCTCTGCCTGGCCACCCCGTCTAGGAGGTGAGGAGCGCCTCTGCCCGGCCGCCCTGTCTGGGAGGTGAGGAGCGCCTCTGCCCGGCCGCCACCCCGTCTGGGAGGAAGTGAGGAGCGTCTCTGCCCGGCCGCCCCATCTGGGAAGTGAGGAGCGCCTCTGCCCGGCCGCCCGGTCTGGGAAGTGAGGAGCGCCTCTGCCCGGCCGCCCAGTCTGGGAAGTGAGGAGCGCCTCTGCCCGGCCGCCCTGTCTGGGAGGTGAGGAGCGCCTCTGCCCGGCCGCCACCCCGTCTGGGAGGAAGTGAGGAGCGTCTCTGCCCGGCCGCCCCATCTGGGAAGTGAGGAGCGCCTCTGCCCGGCCGCCCGGTCTGGGAAGTGAGGAGCGCCTCTGCCCGGCCGCCCGGTCTGGGAAGTGAGGAGCGCCTCTGCCCGGCCGCCCGGTCTGGGAAGTGAGGAGCGCCTCTGCCCGGCCGCCCAGTCTGGGAAGTGAGGAGCGCCTCTGCCTGGCCGCCACCCCGTCTGGGAGGAAGTGAGGAGCACCTCTGCCCAGCTGCCCCATCTGGGAAGTGAGGAGCGCCTCTGCCCGGCTGCCACCCTGTATGGGAAGTGAGGAGCGCCTCTGTCCGGCCGCCCCATCTGGGAGGTGAGGAGTGCCTCTGCCCGGCCGTCACCCCGTCTGGGGGGAAGTGAGGAGCACCTCTGCCCGGCCGCCCCGTCTGGGAGATGAGGAGCACCTCTGCCTGGCCGCCCCGTCTGGGAGGTGAGGAGTGCCTCTGCCCAGCCACCACCCCGTCTGGGAGGAAGTGAGGAGCACCTCTGCCTGGCCGCCCCCTCTGGGAAGTGAGGAGCGCCTCTGCCTGGCCGCCACCCCGTCTGGGAGGAAGTGAGGAGCGCCTCTGCCTGGCTGCCCCATCTGGGAAGGGAGGAGCGCCTCTGCCCAGCCGCCACACCGTCTGGGAAGTGAGGAGCGCCTCTGCCCGGCCACCCCGTCTAGGAGGTGAGGAGCGCCTCTGCCCGGCCGCCCAGTCTGGGAAGTGAGGAGCGCCTCTGCCCGGCCGCCCAGTCTGGGAAGTGAGGAGCGCCTCTGCCCGGCCGCCCAGTCTGGGAAGTGAGGAGCGCCTCTGCCCGGCCGCCCTGTCTGGGAGGTGAGGAGCGCCTCTGCCCGGCCGCCACCCCGTCTGGGAGGAAGTGAGGAGCGTCTCTGCCCGGCCGCCCCATCTGGGAAGTGAGGAGCGCCTCTGCCCGGCCGCCCGGTCTGGGAAGTGAGGAGCGCCTCTGCCTGGCTGCCCCCTCTGGGAAGTGAGGAGCGCCTCTGCCCGGCCGCCCCGTCTGGGAGGTGAGGAGCGCCTCTGCCCGGCTGCCACCCGGTCTGGGAGGAAGTGAGGAGCGCCTCTGCCCGGGCGGCCCGGTCTGGGAAGCGAGGAGCGCCTCTGCCTGGGCGGCCCCGTCTGGGAAGCAAGGAGCGCCTCTGCCCGGCCGCCCCGTCTGGGAGGAGAGGAGCGCCTCTGCCCGGGCGGCCCCGTCTGGGAAGTGAGGAGCGCCTCTGCCCGGGCGGCCCCGTCTGGGAAGCGAGGAGCGCCTCTGCCCGGCCGCCCTGTCTGGGAGGTGTACCCAACAGCTCCGAAGAGACAGCGACCATCGGGAGCCGGCCATGAGGACGATGGCGGTTTTGTTGAAAGGAAGAGGGGGGGAAGTGTGGGGAAAGGAAGGAGAGATCAGATTGTTGCTGTGTCTGTGTAGAAAGAGGTGGGCATAGGAGACTCCATTTTGTTCTGACTAGGAGAAATTCTTCTGCCTTGGGATGCTGTTGATCTATGGCCTTTCCCCCAGCCCCGTGCTCTCTGAAACATATGCTGTGTCAACTCAGGGTTAAATGGATTAAGGGCGGTGCAAGATGTGCTTTGTTAAACAGATGCTTGAAGGCAGCATGCTCTTTAAGAGTCATCACCACTCCCTAATCTCCAGTACCCAGGGGCACAAACACTGCAGAAGGCCGCAGGGTCCTCTGCCTAGGAAAACCAGAGACCTTTGTTCATGTGTTTATCTCCTGACCTTCTCTCCACTATTATCCTATGACCCTCCCATATCCCCCTCTCCGAGAAACACCCAAGAATCATCAATAAATACTTCATAAATTAAAAAAAATAAAATAAAAAATAAATAAAAAAAAAATAAAAATAAAAAAAGAGTGACAAAAAAAATAAATAAATAAAAAAAAAAAAAAGAAAAGTGAATCCGAAGCAGACCACCCTTTCCTGTGCTTATTACTCATTTGTACACCTTGTTTTATGAAAAATCCTCTCTAATCTTTTGCTCACCTTTTTAATTAAATTGGTAATAATATTATTGAATTGCACAAGTTCTTTGTTCTGGATACAAGGCCTCTGTTAAATATATGTTTTGTAATAATTTTCTCTTAAAAAAAAAAAAAAGATGTTATCTTTAGTTTTTATAGGGAGCCAAATACCCCATGATTCTAACTTTTTTGGCTATTGTCTTAAGTTATCACTATATTTTTGTTTATCAGCTTGCTCATTTACTTCTCAAGGCTAGCTAGGTGCCTGAAATACTTTTGGAGAAACTTAAGTTTCTTTTTCTTTTCTTTTCTTTTTTCTCTTTAGAGATGGTCTTACTCTGTCACCAAAGTACAGTACAGTGGCATCATCACAGCTCACTGCAGCCTGGACACCCAAGCCTCCAGGGTATCCTCCTGCCTCAGCCTCCTGAGTAGCTGGGACTATAGGCACGTGCCACCACGCCTGGCTAATTTTATAAAAATTTTTGTGGAGATGGGGTTTCACTGTGTTGACCAGGCTGATCTCGAACTCCTGGCCTCAAGCGATCCTTCCACCTTGGACCTGCTAAAGTGTTGGAATTACAGGTGTGAGCCACCATTTCTGGCCTAGATTTTTCTCTATTTTTATGTTGGTGGGGTGCTTGGTGGCTCCTAAGAAGGGTCCCTGCTCTGTCTCACAGCTATTTGAAACTGTATATTATTGTTAACTATAGTCATCCCACAGGGGTATAGAAAATGAGAACTTAGTCCTATCTAGGTGCAATTTTGTATCCTTTTGCATACCCGTCCCTCCCTTCCCCCTACCCTTCCCAGCCTCTAGTATCCTCTGTTCTACTTTTCACTTCTATGAGTTGAACTTTTTTTAGCTTCCACATATGAGTTAGAACATTCTGTGTTTAACTTTCTGTTCCTGGCTTATTTCACTTACAAAATGTCTCCAGTTCCATCCAGTTTCATATCTTCAGCATCTTCTATGGTGCGAGGCTCTGGCTAAATGCTTATTTAGTCTAACAGCTCTGCAAGGCTAGTATTACCATCCCTGCATTACAAAGCAGAAAGCAAAATCAGAAAGGTTGAGGGGCCAGGCGCAGTGGCTCACGCCTGTAATCCCAGCACTTTGGGAGGCCGAGGCGGGCGGATCATGAGGTCAGGAGATCGAGACCATCCTGGCTAACACAGTGAAACCCCATCTCTACTAAAAATACAAAAAATTAGCTGGGCGTGGTGGCGGGCACCTGTAGTCTCAGCTACTCGGGAGGCTGAGGCAGGAGGATGGCGTGAACCTGGGAGGCGGAGCTTGCAGTGAGCCGAGATCGCGCCACTGCACTCCAGCCTGGGCAACAGAGCAAGACTCTGTCTCAAAAAAAAAAAAAAAAAGAAAGGTTGAGGGACTGGCTCAGGGACTCACACGCCTAGGATGTTTCTGACTTGGGATTTGAACTCAGGTCTGACCACGTCAAAGGCCATGTCTGCTCCTCTCTCTCCTCCCAAAATACATGTACTATCTCATTTGACTCTTGAAATCCAAAACTCATTGAACCTTCGAACCACAAGTCTAAATTTATAAAAAAAAAATTTATTAATGCAAATTGTAAAGCACACACAATACATAAAGATTAATAAAACAAATATGGTATATGAAAGGAAACTTGTTTTTTTACACTCACAGCACTTCTGACACCAAATGTGTGGATTTTTTCTATACCAACAACAAATGTTCTAACTCTCTGGACACCAGCTGGGCATCCTACAATTCAATTCCATTCAGACACTATCTACCTGGGGTTAGTATCTGAACCCATAGGTTGAGGGCTCAGTCAGACAAGACTCATTCACTTCAGATGCCATTCCTAAGTCCCGGGACTCCAGTACTTCTGATGACTTGGCTACAAATTGGGAGTTCCCACGACTCCCTCTTCATACTTGACAAATGGCTACAATGGCCCACAGAACTGAGAAGCACTTTACTTACTATTATCAGTTTATTATAAAGGATACAGATGAGCAGCTGATGAAGAGGTCCATAGCATACGGCATGTGGGAGGGGTCCTGAACACAGGAGCTTCTGTCCCCGTCCTTGTGGAGTTGGGGTGCACCACCCTCCTGGCACATGGATGTGTTCGTCTACTCGAAAGCTCTCCAACCCTAGTTGTTTGGGATTTTTATGCAAGTTCCATTATGTAGACATGGTTGGTTAAATCACTGATTGAACTCAACCTCCAACCCCTCTCTCCTCTCTGGAAGTCGGCGTGGGGTGGGTGGGGGTGAGGTCTGAAAGTTCCGACCCTCTCCTCACATGTCACCCAGCCTCCATCTGAAGCTCTCTAGGGGCTTTCAGCCACCAGCATTTCCTGAATATATAAAAAAAGACATTCTTCTCACTCTGGAGATACTTTTTTTTTTGAGACGGAGTCTCGCTCTGTTGCCCAGGCTGAAGAGCAGTGGCGCGATCTCGCGCCTCCGCCTCCAGGGTTCAAGCGATTTTCCTGCCTCAGCCTCTCGAGTAGCTGCGATTACAGGCACATGCCAACATGTCTGGCTAATTTTTGTGTTTTTAGTAGCGAGGTTTTACTATGTTGGTCAGGCTTCTCTCAAACTCCTGACCTCATGATACACCCACCTTGACCTCCCAAAGTGCTGGGATTACAGGCGTGAGCCACCGTGCCCGATCTTTTTTTTTTTTTTTTTTTTTTTTTTAAGACAGAGTCTTGCTCTTTCACCCAGGCTGGAGTGCAGTGGTGCGTTCTTGACTCACTGCAGCCTCCGCCTCCTGGGTTCAAGCAATTCGCCTGCCTCAGCCTCCCAAGTAGCTGGGATTACAGGTGTGTGCCACCATGCCCGGCTAATTTTTAAATTTTTTTGTAGAGACAGGGTTTCACCATGTTGGCCAGGCAAGTCTTGAACTCCTGACCTCAACTGATCCTCCCACCTCAGCCTCCCAAAGTGCTGGAATTACAGGTGTGAGCCACCACACCCAGCCTTACTCTGGAGATTCTTTGGTTCTTAGTGGTCCTTGTGTCAGGAACCAGGGACAGAGACCAGAGACGTTTTTCAAGGCAGGAGCCTTGCCAACACAGTCCCATCCCCCCAGGCACCCTTTCCCAGGCCCTCTTCTTCCCTCCCAGCACAGGCCCCCATTCTCCTGGCTCTGAACCACACGAGGAGGCAGAGGGGTAGAGTGGTTAAAAATGCAGGTTCTACCACTTTCTGGAGGTGTGATCCTGGACAAGAGCCCCTGTGTCCCTATCTGTAAATGGAGATGATAAAACACTCCTCAAAGGGCCTCCGTAAAGATCATAGGAAACAAAGCATGGACAATGTGCCCGGCACGAAGGAGGGCTTGGTAAGTGGAGGCAAGTCTGAGTGCTGGAGCCTTAAAACCATGGACTCTTAGGTTTGAAAGAAATCAAAATATTCCTCTCTAAAAACCTGCAGATTTTAGTTAAAAGTTAAAAGGTTAAAACCCAGGGGTAACCTCTGCCCCTTCTCTCTGTCTTGATCAGCTCAGAAGCAGAGCTCAGAGGATCCTGGATCAGACTTGACTCTTCCCATACATTTACCTTCCTACATTTCCAGCCCTTTGGAACCCTGAAGATATCCTCTTCTCTGTCCTGTCACTCTGTGGGACTTAGGGCTCTTTGTTAAAATACTATTTAAGCAAGGCCCCTAAGCCACTGCCTTGAGAGAGAAATACTTCTCAACTGAAGCCTCTACTGCATAATAGGTACAGCATGTGTTAATCAACTTTGGCTGATTTTTCTTTTGTTAACTTGACTTTTGTTTCCAGGGGAGGGTGTCAACTAAGAACCTAAACAGGGAAAGAAAAGAAATGTTTTCACCCCTGCACGTCGTCCAAACTTCCTCCCGCATGTTTGAGACGACATAACGGAGGCCAGAGAAGAGGACTTGTCTGAGCTCACCGAGGGTGCACAGCCCATTTCTGCACCCACTCATCTGTGGATGAGAAGGGGAGACAAAGGTGTCTTCTGTTTCAAAGTGCTTTCCTGTCTAGGGAGTGGACATTTGCCTGTTTCCTGAAACATTGAAAGAGCCTTATGAATCCAAAGGCCTGCCCAGAAACAAGTGATGAGGGCCCTGGGCAGCCAATGGGATCGTGCTGGCCTTTCTACCTGCCTGGGGAGCCCCCCTCGCCCCACATCCTGCCCCGCAAAAGGCAGCTTCACCAAAGTGGGGTATTTCCAGCCTTTGTAGCTTTCACTTCCACATCTACCAAGTGGGCGGAGTGGCCTCCTGTGGACGAATCAGATTCCTCTCCAGCACCGACTTTAAGAGGTGAGCCAGGGGTTCAGGGTCCCAGATGCACAGGAGGAGAAGCAGGAGCTGTCGTGAAGATCAGAAGCCAGTCATGGATGACCAGCGCGACCTTATCTCCAACAATGAGCAACTGCCCATGCTGGGCCGGCGCCCTGGAGCCCCGGAGAGGTATGTGTGAGCACCAGGAAAGGGCACACCGATCCTGGACTGCAGAGCCGTGCGCATGTGCTGGGAAGAAGCACTGGCCGGGAGTCACAGGAAAGAGGGATTCAGGCTCTGACTCTAACATTGACTTTTTGGGTGATTTTGAGCAAGTCTTTGGCCTGCTCTGGGCTCTGGCTCCCTCTCTTGTCAAATGAGGGGGTTCCTTTAAGAGCAGGAGTTTGTAACTTTCCTTGCATCAGACCCCCTCCTTCTGAAAAGCAGAAGAGAGCATGGGTTGTCTCCTTAGAGTTTCACATGCTATCCAGGGGCTTTGAGACCCCACTAAAGCTGGGCTGTGAATGCTAGGTTAAAGGCCTTGGAACAGGCTGTGCTTGGTGGCTCTCGCCAGTAATCCCAGCACTTTGGGAGGTTGAGGCGGGCAGATCAGCTGAGGCCAGGAGTTCGAGACCAGCCTGGCCAACATGTTGAAACCCCATCTCTACTAAAAATACAAAAATTAGCCAGGTGTGGTGGTGTACACCTGTAATCCCACCTACTTGGGAGGCTGAGACATGAGAATCACTTGAACCCGGGAGGCAGAGGTTGCAGTGAGCCAAGATCGTGCAACTGTACCCCACCCTGGGTGACACAGTGACACTCTGTCTCAAAAAAAAAAAAAAAAAAAAAATAAAGACCTTGCACCAGATTTTGAAAATGTTCAAGATCCCAGTGGAGAAAGAGTTTCTAAAAGAGGATGGTAGAAACAGTTCTTCACAGAGGAGTTCCCTCCTAATTACCACGGATCAGGGGAATGATAGTTGCAGGTGTCTGTAGAGTAGATGGAGACGTCTGCCTTCACAGGAGGGATTGTGAGATGTTGGGGGCAGGCAAGAAAGGAGGGACAGGCTCTGGTTAAATTTCTGGAGGGGGCTCAGGGTTGATGGGGGTCATGTCCTTGCCTGTGCCCCTCTCCCTTGCAGCCAGAGGCCAGCACAGCCATCCAGAGGACCCCAGGTCCCACTTCCCAGCCCCAAAATAGCCTCACCCATGTGTTTCCCTCAAAAAGGGCTAGAAGGCTGTTACCCCAATGCCCCTGCTACCCCCAGTCTCCAAAAAGTAATTTGCGATCTACAGGGACTTACAGCTAGGTGTGATGTCAGCTGTTACCAGGCAGAAAGGGGTTTGGGAGAGCCCTGCAGAGATGTTATGACAAGCTATGTTCTGGGGAACAAGGTAACCCGCTGCAGACCATTAGAGCTGTGGCCTGTGAAAACCCCAGGGAATCTCATGGCAAGGAGGGAGACTCTTTTGTGAGGAATGGATTCTGGTCTAGGCCACGTGTGACCTTGGATAAATCACTGCCTCTCCCTGAGTCTCAGTAATAATATAATAGCCATAATAGTTCTCATCCACTGTGTACCTGTCACCAGGACTCAGCCACTGTTAGTTAGTACTGTGATTATTTACAGACGTAAAGGCTAAACTCAATTTTAATTCTTACAGTCACCCTATGAATCAGGTACTTTTGTTGTCCCTTTTTACAGAAGAGGAAATTGAGGCTCACATTGGTAAGTGACTTACCCAAGTAATCATAGCTAGTGAGTGATTGGAGGCAGAATTTGAACCAGGACTAGTCTGACATCAAAGTGTTAGCTCACTCCACCATTTGGCCCCCTTTCAGAGGTGCATTTTGTGGGAAGGGGAGGTGAGACCCCTCTGAGCTCAGACCACTCAGTGATTTACAGACTCAGGTGGGCTCAGTGTTCAGAGTGCATGCCCCCTTGTCTAATCCTTGTCTAGTTTTCCCTTTATTCAGTTACTGCTTCTAAAGCTGGCCATGTGTGCTTAGGCCATTCCAGACTGGAGCCTGTTTTGGAGGCTTTTGTGAATGCTTCTGCCTGGCAACATCTGTGTCATGATTCCTGCTAGCTCTGGTTGGATCCTGACTTTGGCTTTTTTTTTTTTTTTTTAATTGCAGAAGAAGGTAGTGTAAATGAGGAAATAAAGAGGGGGGGTGACAAGAGTTGGCACTCTACCAGAACCAGGGGACAGGCGTTCAAGATGCATAAAGAGGAAGAAAAGCAGATGCTAAACTTAACTACAAACTCCCCTGAGAATTGCACTGAGTGTAATTTATTTATAGAGTGCTAACAATGTGCTAGGTGTGGAGCCAAGAGCTTTACCCTCATCATCTTATTTAATGTAACAGCCCTTGGAGCAGATGTTTTACCCGATTTTACTCAAACAGAGGGTTAATCAACTTAGATGGTCCCAGAACTAACCGACTCCAGAGCCAGGATTCCAATCCAGGTTATGTGGTCTCGTCTTCAGGGTGAATCTCTAGGTTCTTAGGCCTCCTGAGGAACTGTGGTGCACAGAGGGGAAGGTACTGTCCCATGTCGCATGTGGGAGGTAGAGCTGGGGCTAGAATTGGGTGTGGGGTTGCAGAAGCACTGAACAGGTGGAGGATGAGGCTGGAGAGCCTGAACACAGGCCAGGCCACCCCTGTTCCTTGAGAAGGCCAAGAAGTAGAATTTGTTTTCCCTTCCTGTCTGGTCTCCGCACTCCCCCACCCCCCGCGCCCCCCGTTGGGTTTTTGCTGTTTCCTTCCCCAATAACTCTCCCTTGGGCTGGGCCTTATCCCAGAAAGCACAGACTGGCACGCAGCAAGCCAATGAGAATGAGCCAGTCTGTGATGTCACGAGTTACCAGGCAGAAGGGACTCCTGGAGCGTCCTAAACCATCTCTGCTGGTTGCTGGAGTAGGCAGGGTGCAGCCTCATCCTGGCAGTTCCCAATGGGTCTGTCTTAGTCCATTTTGTGCCGCTTTAACAGAATACCACAGACTGCGTAATATACAAACAAACAAACAAAAAAAAAACACCCAGAAATTTATTTCTCATAGTTCTGGAGGGGCTTTCTTTTTTTTGTTTTTGTTTTGTTATGTTTTTTGAGACAGAATCTCACTCTATCCCCCAGGATGGAATGCAGTGGTGTGATCTTGGCTCACCGCAACCTCTGCCTCCCAGGTTCAAGCGATTCTCCTGCCTCAGCCTCCTGAGTAGCTGGGACTACAGGTGCCCACCACTACGCCCGGCTAATTTTTTCTTTTCTTTTCTTTTTTTTTTGAGATGGAGCCTCACTCTGTAGCCCAGGCTGGAGTGCAATGGCATGATCTCAGCTCATTGCAACCTCCACCTTCCAGGTTCAAGTGATTCTCCTGCCTCAGCCTCCCGAGTAGCTGGGATTACAGGTGCTCGCCACCACGTCCGGCTAATTTTTGCATTTTTAGTAGAGACAGGGTTTCACCACGTTGGCCAGGCTGGTCTCGAACTCCTGACCTCAGGTGATGTACCTGTCTCGGCCTCCTAAAGTGCTGGGATTACAGGTGTGAGCCACCATGCCCGGCCTAGCTTGCTTTCTTTTTTTTTTTTTTTTTTTTTTTGAGACAGAGTCTCCTTCTGTCACCCAGGCTGGAGTGCAGTGACGTGATCTCGGCTCACTGCAACCTCCGCTTCCCGGGTTCAAGTGATTTTCCCATCTCAGCCTCCCAAGTAGCTGGGACTAGAGGTGCACGCCACCATGCCCGGCTAAATTTTTTGTATTTTTTGTAGAGACGGGGTTTCGCCATGTTGGCCAGACTGGTCTCGAACTCCTGGCCTCAAGTGATCCACCTGCCTCGGCCTCCCAAAGTGCTGGAATTACAGGCGTGAGTCACCACGCACAGCCTGGTGAGGGGCTTCCTTGATGTGTCCTCACATGGTGGAAGGCAGAAGGGCAAGAGAGAACCAACTCCTTCCATCAAGCCCTCTTACAGGGCACCTAATCCCATTCATGAGGGAGAAGGCCTCGTAGCCCAATCACCTCCCAACACCTTCACATTGGCAACACCTGGACTAGGGTCTTAGTAGTCCCACCCCTGGGGTTGTCAAAGAACAGATCAGAAACTCCCAGGGTGTAGGGGCAGGATCCTTACATCCCCTGTACTGTAACATATGCATGCACCCCCAAATCGCATCCAAGTCCCACAGATACAAGGGCTCGCTGAGGTCTGAAGGTCTGGATGGTGAGCCCAGGGAGCATGAGAAATTCATCCAGGCCACACAGGCTCAGGCACCTATACTCCTGCCCACCCCCTGCAGGGTGGATATTACCATTTGAAATACTTTGGCGCTTGCAGTGAGATCTTGCTTAAAAGAAGAAACCCACCAAATTCTAGAATCACAGAGGTGGGGGCACCTATGTGACAAATGAGGGAACAGAGGCACAGAGATTGGCAGGGACATGCTCAAAGACATGGAGAGCCTGGGCAGAGGATGTTCCCAGAGTGGGTGGTGCCTGGCCCTGCTTCAGCCTGACATTGTCCAAGGCTCCCCCAGCCCATTCCTAAAATGGCCAGGCCCCACTTCTTCCCAGGTGGGCTACATTTTCTGCTGTCCCGGTCCCACTTTCTTACCTTTTCTCCTTAAATCTGATTTCACTGTGAGGGTGGGAGGTTGGGCAGAGGGGTGAAAACCCTCTTCCCCTTACTTGGTAAGCACATACAATTTTTTTTTTTTGTCAGTTAAAAAAAATAACATACCTGGTTGATCCTGCCAGCAGAAAAAAAAAACAAAACAAAAGCCTAGGCGCGGTGACTCACGCTTGTAATCCCAGCACTTTGGGAGGCTGAGGCGGGCGGATCACAAGATCAGGAGATCAAGACCACGGTGAAACCCCGTCTCTACTAAAAATACAAAAAAATTAGCCAGGCATGGTGGCAGGTGCCTGTAGTCCCAGCTACTCGGAGAGGCTGAGGCAGGAGAATGGCGTGAACCCGGGAGGCGGAGGTTGCAGTGAGCCGAGATCACGCCACTGCACTTCAGCCTGGGCGACAGAGCAAGACTCCGTCTCAAAAAAAAAAACAACAACAACAAACAACAAAAAACAAACCTGTTCCCCTTGAGGGCAGCCCTGGTCCTCAGGAGATCCGCACAGCAAAGGGATCCTGGGAAGACCCCCCCACCTCAACCCCTCATCGCACAGGCAGGACCCTAAGGTCCAGAGAGGACAAGGAGCATGCCTCTTTGCTCTTCTCTGTTCAACTCAGGCCCGTGGCAGCTGCAGGGTCTCTGCCAGGGAGGACTTCAGGCACATTGATGGTTGGAAGGAGGAGTGGGGCGAGGTCTTCAAGCTGCATTTCCATAGCCAGCTTATTGTTTGTGCTTCAAGTGCATTGTTTGTTAGGGGTGGCTTAGGGGGCTAATGGAGATGGGGGTATACATTTCCCCATTCCTAGCCAGCCCTTGGGGGCAGCCACCACTGTGGATCCTCCTCTGACCTATCCTCCCCACCTCCCACAGCAAGTGCGGCCGCGGAGCCCTGTACACAGGCTTTTCCATCCTGGTGACTCTGCTCCTGGCTGGCCAGGCCACCACCGCCTACTTCCTGTACCAGCAGCAGGGCCGGCTGGACAAACTGACAGTCACCTCCCAGAACCTGCAGCTGGAGAACCTGCGCATGAAGCTTCCCAAGCGTGAGTGCACCCCTACATCCTGATACCCCCCGCCTCCCACCATCCCTCACCTCAGAGACCCCCATCCCTGCACCCACTGTTCCCCATCCCTGGGCCCACTGTCCTCTCCCTCCGGTTTGGAATTCCAGCCCTTCCTCATCTGGGTCTGATACCCTCCTCCCTGGGCACCGGGGCCACACTTACCCTCGTTCCTGTCCCCACAGCTCCCAAGCCTGTGAGCAAGATGCGCATGGCCACCCCGCTGCTGATGCAGGCGCTGCCCATGGGAGCCCTGCCCCGGGGGGTAAGGACAGCCCCAGGGTGGTGGGAGGGGCAAGGTTATCCCGCCTGGATGGAGGACAGTGCCAAGGGGAGGGGCAGGGAGGAGAGCCCAGCTGGAGAGGGGTCCTTACTGCTGCGGGAGGGACAGTGCCTGCCTCAGGAAGAACAGGGCTCCGCAGGTGTGGAGGGCACAGGTGAAGAGTCTCTTGGTGCCATCCCTGGGAGGAAGGCTCAGCCCTCTACAATTTACAAAGTGCTTCTCATTTCCTATAGCATCTCACTGTCCTCTCCCATTCTCAAAGACCTTGCTATAATGCATTGACAATATTTATATTCACAATACTGTGCTGTGGACAAAACCCTGGGCAGGAAAGCTTATGCCAGTTTGACCAATGAGGACATTGAGGCAGGAAGCTAAAGTGACTTGCTTGAGCTCTCATGTTTGGAGGTGGCAGAGATGGAACCATTGACCAAGTGCCTGGGATTCCAGTCTCTTACCTAGATCCCAGCAACTGGCTCCTGCTCCACACCCCCTGCTCCAGGGACCAGCGCTGGTAACCTTCTGTTACTTCCTCCCACAGCCCATGCAGAATGCCACCAAGTATGGCAACATGACGGAGGACCATGTGATGCACCTGCTCCAGGTGAGTGCAGGGAGCTAGCCGGGTGGCCCTGCCTGCCCACCCAGGACCCTGGCCAGGCCGAGTTCCAAGGCCTGTATACCTGGCTCATGGCAGACTTTCAACATGTGCTCTCTGGATTACTGAATACAAGGGTGACCCTTAAATGTTATATGTAGTCTGGCCTCTCTGCATTTTCGAGATAAACAGGCATGGCTGGGTGCAGTGGCTCATGCCTGTAATCTCAGCACTTTGGGAGGCCTAGGCGGGTGGATCACCTGAGGCCGGGAGTTCGAGACCAGCCTGGCCAACATAGTGAAAGTCTCTACTAAAAATACAAAAATTAGCCGGGCGTGGTGGCAGGCACCTGTAATCCCAGCTACTCGGGAGGTTGAGGCAGGAGAATCGCTTTAACCCGGGAAGTGGAGGTTGCAGTGAGCCGAGATCATCACGCCACTGCACTCCAGTCTGGGTGACAGAGTGAGACTCCATTTCAAAAAAAAAATAAAAATAAAAAAAGAAACTGAGGCTCAAAGCTTGGAAGTGACTTGCTCAAGACACCCTTTTTTTCTCCCCAAATTTGTATTGCGTGTCTATCCTGTGCCAGCACTGTGCAAGGTTCTGGGCCCACGACAGGGAGCAATTGGACCCAGCTCCTGAAGCCATGGGGATCCCAGGCTAGTGTGGGAGACAGATTAGTGACCAGGTGATGACAGCAGTGCAGGGGGCTTTGTGAAGAAAGAGGCAGAGGACTCAACCTAGCTGGGGGCTGTCAAGGTTGGGTCCTCACCTTCTGGAGCAGGTGATACCTGAAAGCTGCAGCCATCCACAGGGAGGACACTGGGGCTTGTTGGTAGAGCTGGCCTGGAATCTGGAACTCAACTCGAAACCCTGCAGTCTTGTAGCTGAACAGCTGGACTACCCTTACCCCTCCCCTCCCCTCGCATCATAGCTTGAAGTCCAGGGTTTAGGTTTGGTGCGGCTCTGGTCCATTCCTCAGAATGGAAGACCAAGGGAACGTGGGCTACACATTTCACACTGCCTGCCAGGGAGCTCTTTTTGAACCATCCTTCCTGCCCTGCCACCCTGTAGAATGCTGACCCCCTGAAGGTGTACCCGCCGCTGAAGGGGAGCTTCCCGGAGAACCTGAGACACCTTAAGAACACCATGGAGACCATAGACTGGAAGGTCAGCAGGTTTCCCTGCATGGGAACTCTCTCTTTCCTCCAATGTCTAGGGCAGGGCTGGGAGAGGTGGGGTGAGGGTGGGCTGGGGAAACCATTCTCAGGAAGCTGAAGGGGTTTACCAGCACTTCCAAAGCCTGCATGCTGCAGAGTGTGTGGGGTTCAGCCCCATGGGTCTTTAAGAGGGAACCAGGCTGCAGCTGGACCCGGGTGTTGGGGCCCTATTTGGCCCTGCATGTTTCTGTCCCCAGGGGCAAAGCCAGGCAGTGTAGGGGCTTGGTGGTGGCCATCGAACCTGACCTCCACCTATATCCGTATTAGGTCTTTGAGAGCTGGATGCACCATTGGCTCCTGTTTGAAATGAGCAGGCACTCCTTGGAGCAAAAGCCCACTGAGGCTCCACCGAAAGGTACAGGGAGTGGGAGCTTTAGCGTGCCAGGGCTTCTGGACCCTCGGGGCTCTCCTGGAGCTGCAGAGGCCGGGGCCTCCAGCACTCCCTGGTCCCAGCACCGCGGAATCTCCCATCCTCTCAGCTCTCACTTCTTTCTCACTTCTCTCTCTCTCCTGTCTGTTCCTTCTTGGTTTGGCTGTCCCCCTCCCCTGACCCACCCCCATCTTGTCTAAGGGTTCCTAAGGGCCCACAGAGGCCTGTTATCACAGGGTACAGGTGACCTCTCTCATAGAGGATGGTACAGCACAGGGTGCCTGGGGCAAAACCTGCCTAAAACACTGCAGAAAGGAATCCTTGTAATGACCTTGCCCCAGCGCTGCCCGCAATCCAGTGAGGGCGCCAAGGTCACAGCTGCTGCCAAGAGAGCCTTGGGTGTTTCCCACCTCATGGACAATGCAGACTAGGATGTTTTTAGACCCAAAGACAGAGTGCTGTTTCTATCCCGGTGCTCTCTAATTTGCTATGTAACTTTGGACAAGTCTCCTTCCCTCTGGGATTCAGGGTCCTGAAGTAGAAGTTCAAAGGGCCACCCTGCCTGGGGCCTCAGTTTCTGCATCAGATTCATAGAAGGCACCTTACATGCTATCTCCAACTCCTAGCTGATGCTTAAACCCCTCTAAGATATCTCTAACAAACGGTAACCCCCATTTCTACTTGAGAACTCCCAGTAACAGGAAGCTTAGACTTACCAAGGTGCCCATCGCTTTTCTCTAGAATCAGAATCACAAGTGCAATTCCAAACTGTAATGGTGTTTTTTTGTTTGTTTGTTTGTTTTTGAGATGGAGTCTGGCTCTGTCGCCCAGGCTGGAGTGCAGTGGTGCAATCTCAGCTCACTGCAACCTCAGCCTCCCGGGTTCAAGCAATTCTCCTGCCTCGGCCTCCTGAGTAGCTGGGATTACAGGCATGTGCCACCATGCCCAGCTAATTTTTGTATTTTTAGTAGAGATGGGGTTTTACCATGTTGGCCAGGCTGGTCTCGAACTCCTGACCTCAAGTGATCCACCCACCTCGGCCTCCCAAAGTGCTGAGATTACAGGCATGAGCCACTGTGCCTGGCCCAAAACTGTAATGGGCTTTGAGTGTCAGAAGAAACCATCAGCTTCTGAGGTGAATTGGACACATGGCCATTCATTTCCTTTTTGATCTCAGACCTTGTTGGTCTAGGCCTCAGTTTTCCCATCCGTGTGATGGCTGGAGTGAGTAAAGCCACTTGGGAAGAAGGCATTAGGCCCACAGCAGTGGTGTGTGGGTCTCTAGCTCTGCTCAGACCCTGGTTCAGAGCTCACTCACTCACTGTGTCCTCATCATGCCTGTCGCTTCAGTACTGACCAAGTGCCAGGAAGAGGTCAGCCACATCCCTGCTGTCCACCCGGGTTCATTCAGGCCCAAGTGCGACGAGAACGGCAACTATCTGCCACTCCAGTGCTATGGGAGCATCGGCTACTGCTGGTGCGTCTTCCCCAACGGCACGGAGGTCCCCAACACCAGAAGCCGCGGGCACCATAACTGCAGTGGTAAGCAGTGGCACTGTGCCAGTGTTAGAGGACCAGGAAGGACTAGGAAGGTTGAGGGGCAAGAGGTCCCCTCTGAAGCACATGGGACCAGGACACCCGGGATGGCAGCTCCTGGGGGCAGCGACGTAGTCATGCGTCCAGCCCTTTATCCATCCACCCACCTGTGCATTCCTATTTGTCCATTTATCATCTCTCCTCTTACATCCACTCATCTATTTGTTCACTTATCCGTCAGTCCTATCATCTGTGAATTTCATCCATCCACGCGCCATCCTCTAGCATCCAGGAGTCCTACAGACCCACCCATCTCATTTCATCACCCCCTTCTCACTCAAGCCCCCATTACACCTCTTCGTTGCTGCTTGCACCTGTCCTTCCCTGGGTACCTGCTTTCCCAGGCACTAAGCCTGTGGCTAGGTGGGAAGCACTGCCCTCAGGCATCTTGGGTCAGGTAGGCTGCACTTCAAGTGACAAATGGACTTGCTGCTCCTTTGCAGAGTCACTGGAACTGGAGGACCCATCTTCTGGGCTGGGTGTGACCAAGCAGGATCTGGGCCCAGGTAAGGGCCTTGCAGAGGGGCATTTGGTCACCAGCAGCTCATCCCCAGCAGGGCCAGCTCCTTTGTGGGCAGGTGAAGGAGTGTGACGCTGGGCCACTCTCCAACATTCCTGGGATGTCCATTTCACAGACGAAGGAACAGGGTTGGGGGGCTCTGGGGAGTTACACAAATCCATGATGGTCATTATTGGACCTGAGCAGGGGGCAAGGGAGGGTGGACAGTCCTTAACTGCTCTGCAGGTCCAGGATGTTAGAAAGAGGCAGGGACAACAAATGGGTGACCCTAACCTCAACCTGCTGCTTCTCTCTCCAGTCCCCATGTGAGAGCAGCAGAGGTGGTCTTCAACATCCTGCCGGCCCTACACAGCTACAGCTTTCTTGCTCCCTTCAGCCCCCAGCCCCTCCCCCATCTCCCACCCTGTACCTCATCCCGTGAGACCCTGGTGCCTGGCTCTTTTGTCACCCTCGGACACGACAAACCAAGTCGGAACAGCAGATAACAATGCAGCAAGGCCCTGCTGCCCAATCTCCATCTGTCAACAGGGGCGTGAGGTCCCAGGAGGTGGCCAAAAGCTAGACGGATCCCCGTTCCTGACATCACAGCAGCCTCCAACACGAGGCTCCGAGATCTAGGCTCATGGACGAGATGGGAAGGCACAGGGAGAAGGGATAACCCTACACCCAGACCCCAGGCTGGACAGGCTGACTGTCCTCTCCCCTCTGGCCTTTGGCCTTGGCTTTTCTAGCCTATTTACCTGCAGGCTGAGCCACTCTCTTCCCTTTCCCCAGCATCACTCCCCAAGGAAGAGCCAAGATTTTCCACCCATAATCCTTTCTGCCGACCCCTAGTTCCCTCTGCTCAGCCAAGCTTGTTATCAGCTCTCAGAGCCATGGTTCACGTTAGAATAAAAGGTAGTAATTAGAACACTCTGGCTTCTGGCTCTTCTGTTGAGATCTAGTTCATTTATCCTAAAGAGGTAACTAAAGACGCTAAATCCAGTCACTTAGGTGGGAGAACGAAGCCCAAGGAACCCACAGAGATGCCTGCGGGGCCAGGCAGGGCTGGGGGGGCGCCTGTAGTCTCTGGACACAGACATACTTGATTACATGTTTAACACACACGAACACTCTACTTCCAAAAAGAAATAGGCTCTTGTCTAGTTTAAGCACAAGCTCTTCTTGGTACAGTTTTCATTTTCCTATGTCCCCAATTTCATTTCTATACTAAGAACAGTGTGAATGTGATGACAGATGGCAACCGACACAGGGCCTCCGTGTCAGGATGGACAGGAAGTAGGGGACTGTGGAGAACTGGGTGCCCATGCCTTACCTAAGTGGTTGCTACTCAGCTCTATCTGGTTGCTGCCAGGAGGAAGCACAGCCCCCGTTGCCAGATGTTATCTTAAGAGGAGCCAGAAATCAAGAATTGCAGTGAAATCACCCCATTTTTAAGTTTAAAGTCTTGCTGTGGGTCAGCAAGGCCCAATGAGGACACTACTCTGTAGTTCTGTTCTAGAGCAACATGCTTGAGAGGAGAGAGGCCAGATGGTGGAGGGTCTGGCCCCGGGCCCCAAGTCAAGGGTGCAGCTGGTTGCCAACCTGGGTCTCCAACACCTCCAGCCATGCATTCCTTTTCTGCACTGCCTCTGGCTGTTTCCAGCATGAGGCTAAAAGCTCTGGAGACATCTCCAGGACCCCTGGTGTTCCACATGACTCTGGGCCCAGGGAAGTGGGCTTCTGCATTTCCAGGCTGGAGGAGCAGACCACCTCCTTTGCTACCCCTCCCCTCCCTCAGTCCACACCCAAGACGTCATCCTGTCTTTCATGTTCATCCACTTCTTGCCCTCACCACCACAGAACCATGGTGAGCTCGATGTGAGGGGCAACTCACTTCCGATTTTCCTAGACCTGCTGTGCCTGCCACAGCTGTTCACCAGGCACCTCCAGGGAGCCTGCCCCTAGCTCGAGGATTCTCAGCCCCTTCCATTTCTTGTCTTTGGGTATTTGCATGACTTACTCTAGCAACAGGAAATCAACCATGACCATCCTTTAGTTCAGATGCCACCTCATCCAGGAAGCCTTCCCCACCAATTCGGCACCCAGGCACTTCACTGCTCACCACCTGTCCCACTAACCAGTCACCCACAGCCTCAACACGCAGGCAAGAAGGAATCCCGAGTGTTGGCGAGACAGTCCCTTCCAAGAAATGTGTGCCCCAGATGCACTGGGAGCTTGCACCCTTCCTCCAAGTCTTTTATTTTTTTTTGAGTTATTAAAAAAAAACCAAAAAACACAACCAAAAGAACTGACGAGAGGAAGACAAAGCCTCGGGATCAGCCAGAGACCGAGCGGCACGGGATGAGGCACAGGTCAGGCCTAGCTGGATCTGTGGAGCAAGGTGGTGGGAAGTCCCGAGGCCTTTGGGCATGTGGGGTCTGTGGAAGGAGAGGAGGTCACTTAAAAAAATACATATACTGTACACATCTATATGAAGCGTCCCGTGTTGGGGGAGTGGGGTGAGGTCACGGGAGCTGGTCCACTTTCTCCTTGGACCAGCCTCCCCGCAGGCTCACTGGCTTGGCCAGCACAGGGACCCCTGCAGCTGGCTGTCTTCTTCTGTGGAGCAAGGGAAGGTAACAGTTTAGTTCCAACCCATGGTGGGCAGAGGTCGGCGGAGGTCAGAGGCATGGGGATGGCCACTGCTCGGCTAGGAAATCCCTGGGGGAAGGAAACACATGCAGACGTCAAATTTCCTGACCCTTTTCCCCTGCAAGGAAAATGAAATCTGGCGTCTCCAATGCAGGGGAGAGGCATTAACCACAGTGGACATTTTTTAGCACTTGGAATGTTCTGGAAACTGGGCTGAGTCCTTCAGTGTTTAGTTTAGCTTCACATAAGTGTCACCACTGGCCCAGGAGGCAGGCTCTGCATCACCCCCATTTACAGGAGGCTGGGTGACCACAGGGCCAGCAGAGCCAGGTGGAACAGCTAACTGTCACCACCACTTGGCAGGGCCTGTCCTCCATAGGGAAGCATAGATCCACGGTGATAGCTCATCTTGAGTAAACCATCTTCCTTCCCAAAAGGAAATGCCCCCAAGTTACAGGACCAGGAGGAAAATGAACTGCTCACAAGTGAAGGAGGAACCAAGCTATATCCGACCTCACTTACAAACAGGCTCCATCCCAGGGCACACCCCCTAAAGCACGCACAACCCCTGCACCCAGAGTGCACTCGGTGTCACCACTGCCATTATTGTTCTGGATCCTTCTGATGCTGCAGCGCCAGCTCCTGATGTCACCCCACTGGCCCCATGGACCCTTGGCAATAGAACCTCTTTCCCCAGCCTCCTTTCCCCTTAGAGCCCACCTATCAGGTCTGCCTGGCTCTCTGGGACCACAGGCGACACCAGAGCTGTCCTCCCGCCCTGAATGCTCAGGAATGATTGGGAAGCGTACCTGTGCCTGGTGCTGGTGCTCATCATACAGTCTGCTCTGCTGTCTTCTTCTGTGAGGAGGGAAGTACGAGAGGCTCTCAGACCTGCAGCTTTTCCCCACCCACTGCTGCCCCCACCTCCTGAGGACTAGTGAATTCCTCTAGAACAGATACTGGGTCTGCAGGGACCTCCAAGGGCAGAGGCAAACAGATGTTCAGCTCTCCTAAATACAGCTGAGGCCCTGCTGGCCAAGGTGAGAACTTCATCTGTGTCTGAGGTGCTAAGGCCCCAGGCCGTGAGGACAGCTGTTATTCAGGGCTAGCCTGCCAGCCGGGGCACACGCAGCCCAGGCAACGTTTCCTTTCACCTGGAAACCTGCCACAGTCTACCTGGTTTCCCTGTGCTGAGGGAAGTCTCTCCTTCCTTCCCCAACACACTTCTACCTCAGGCAGGCCACTTCTACGGCTTCCATGTGCTCAGGGAACATGCCTTGCCAGCCTCTTCCCTGGTGTCTCACAACTCCTGACGCCCCTCACTGGGCCCCGAAAATGGGAAGGGGGCAGGAACCAGGTCTGGGTGTGTAGGAGGGGGCTTGGGTTTGGGTCTGTTTTCTGGCCTGAGACCCCCCAGGAACTCTCTACCTTTTTCTTCTTTTTCTTCTGGGACGGTGACTCAGAATCTTTGGTTGAGGCCTTTTTTGCTTTCTTCTTCTTTTCTTTTTTTTCTTTGTCTTTTTTTCCTGAGGGAAGAAAGTAAAGTTCCTGAACAACAGATGGTAATCCTAAGTGCTGGGGTCAATGTTGGGAGGCGCACAGGGCAGGGCTCCCAGCTCTCCCCACACCACCAGGAGCCATCACAACAGGCCAGCAGGGCCGGGCATGGAGGTTCATTCCTGCAATCCCAGCACTTTGGGAGGCTGAGGCAGGTGGATTGCTCAAATCCAGGAGTTCAAGACCAGCTTGGGCAACATAGTGAGACCTGTCTCTACAAAAAATACAAAAATTAGCTGGGCATGGTGGTGCACACCTGTGGTCCCAGCTATTTGGGGGGCTGAAGCAAGAGGATCGCTTGAGCTTGGGAGGTTGAGGCTGCAGTGAGCTGCGTTCCTGACACTGAACTCCAGCCTGGGTGACAGAGCAAGACCCTGTCTCAAAAAATAAAAATAAAACAGGCTGGCAGCTGTGGTGATCACCCAGCAGGGCCAGTTCACCTGCCCCCTGGAGGCCAGCTCTTGATTTCTGTCCCATCCATGGACCACCTGGATGACTACCATTTTTCTTCAGCTCAACTCACTTTTTAAAGCTCCCGCAAATTTATTTTAAATGGACACTATCTATCCCTACTGTAAATGGAAATCTAGCACAGTTCTGAGCACCAAGGGGCTGCAAGTCCTGCTCTGAGGGTGCCCGACTTTTGTTCTAGAACGAGCTGGCTATTCAGGCATCACTGGCAACCCACCGTCCAGGGTGATGCTCGAGAGTGCTGCCTAGGTTTGACTCTGGCTCCACCTAGTAAAACTCTGCGGCCCTGAACAGCATCTCTACTTCTCTGAGCCTCAGTTTTCTACCTGCTGAGCCTCATTTCTACCTAAATGAGGTCCTGCTGCATGTGGAGTCTAGAACAGCACTCAGTAAAGGGCCAGTGTTACTACGGAGGGAAAATTGAGGTCTAGAGAGAAGATGGGGTTTGGGATGAGGATTCTGACAGTCTGGTTCCTGGTCCATTCTGCACCCAGGAGCTAGCTGGAGACGCAGGTTCCTCCAAGATCTGCTGCACTGGGCTTGGGGAAAGAGGCCATGATTCCTCGTCCTTCTGGAGCATTCCTGGCAGTGCTGGCTCAAGTGCTCTGGAATCGAGTTCTGGCTTTGCCACAAGCTGCCCCCCGTGACTCTGGACAAACCACTTCTCAGCCTTTTTTTTTTTTTTTTTTTTTTGACAGTCTCGCTCTGTCGCCCAGGCTGGAGTGCAATGCGTGATCTCGGCTCACTACAACCTCTGCCTCCCGGGTTCAAGCAATTCTCCTGCCTCAGCCTCCCATGTAGCTGAGATTACAGGTGCCCGCCACCACATCAGATAATTTTTTATATTTTTAGTAGAGACCGGGTTTTGCCATGTTGACCAGGCTGGTCTCAGCCTCTCTTTTCTACATGGGAGGAATGAGACCAGGTGCTGGCTGAGGGGCCCTCCCGCCCCGTGGGGTGCCCGGCAGCCCTCGGGGTGGGCTGGGAGAAGTGGGCACTCACTCTTGTCGGATTTCTTCTTCTCCTTCTTGCTCTTTGGGTTGCTTTGATCTCCACCTTCAACCTTCCCCATCCCCTTCTGAAGCTCCTCTTCTGGCTCGTCCTTGGCTCCTTGGGAGCCAAGAGACCCCTTCCCTTTCTTCTCCTTGACATCACCAGTCGCTTTCTCTCTCTTTGCTTTCCCCTTGGAAGTCGTCGAGGTCTTTTCTGGGGAAACAGAGGCCTCCCCACCTTCCCCGGCCCCCAACTTCTTCTTCTTCTTGCTCCTGGGGGTCCTGGCAGCCGGCTGGTCTCCCGATAGCTTCCGCTTGCGGCTCTCCCAGCCCTTCCTGCTGCTCTCCTTGGTGGCGTCCACCACCTTCTTTCTTTCCTGTTCCAGCAGCTCAGTCAGGACCTTCACCACTGAGGCCTGCACCTGGGCCTCATTCAGGGGCCAGGGTTGGCCCAGGAGGCACTGGGCGATGTTGCTTTGCAGCGCCAGGGTTGAGGCTTGGGGGTTCCCAGCCCCCTTCTTGGGCTTCCGGGACTTCTGAGGTGTGGTGCCTGCAGCAGCCTCTTTTCCACCTATGGAGAGAGAATGTGGGGTCACAGATCTGGGAAGAGTTAGCTCTTATGGTACCTAAGAGCGAAGAGGGTGCAGGGAGTGACTATCTTTTCTTACAATGGCACAGATGGGGAGAGCAAGGCTTGGCGGTCACTCTGCCCCAGCTGGTCTCCTAAGCTCACACCTTTCCACCAATTTCACACTCTGACTTCGTTTCTAACTTACAGCTTTTCCCTGTCTCTTTATACTAAAAACTCCAGTTAGGGTGGGGGACAGAAAATGACTCCAGAATGTTAATGAAAGGGCCTGAAATCTATCAATGAAATGAAAATTTAGACAGGAGGGAGATGGAGTCTGGAGCTGGGAGGAAGGAGACCTGGGTTCTAGGTCTGACTTTCCCACCAACTTTCAGTGTGATTCTGGCCAGGACCCATCTCCTCCCAGGGCCTTGGTTTCCTTGTCTATAACCTGAGGGGTGGATGAACAGTAAGGCTTCCTATGATACATTGTAGATTTATAATAAAAGTGGGGGCCATGCAGACATTCAACTGATGATTACTCACACTCGGCCCTTCCTGGTCGGGGGGTCCAGGCAAGGTGGGGAGCGCTGGGTGCAGTGTATATACACGTGGTGGCTGACTAAGCAGGTTTACTGCCTGCCAGAGACTTCTGGTGGAGCCTTTGTTTAGAATTTTCCACGCCTCTGCTTGCCTTTGATAATTGTGTGCTCACTACACGTGTAAAAAAAAAAAAAAAACCTTCCACAGCCCCCTCTAAAATGTCTCCTTGTCGCACCGCCTCTCACAGAGAATGTTGGGGAAGAAAGTGAGCAGCAATTCCTCTTCCGACCCAGCCTGGGGCAAGCTGCAGCTGAAAGCCCCATGACTGGGTCTCCTCACCAGCTCTAACTTCCCAAGTGACTTGGAGGTCTCTGCCCCATTCTGGGTCTCATGGGCACAACACTCCTGCACGCTGGGCTCTGAAAGGTGGCTTGGTGGTCTGGCCCTGGAGGTGTTTGCCTGGAGGAAGGCCCAGGTGGATACTCCATGTCACACTCCATGTGGTACTCATGTCACACTGACGCTAGGGCTGCCCCCTGCAGCATGCAGTGAGCCTGGCCCCTCAGCCCCACCCAGGATCTCTGGCAACTTTTGGCTCTAGAGCTGCGGTGGGCTGGGGGAGGTGGACTGGGCAGGGCAGGGCAGGCCAGGTTAGGCAGAGGGGCCCCCGGAATGGCTGGAGGCCCAATTCCATCCTCTGGGGATTCTTCAAGATGGCAGGAGCCAATGGAGAGGGAAGCTGGAGAGGGCAGTTAGCCCCGGAAACCTCTCTCCCCAGAGCCTACGTTTCTGCTGCTGCTTTTTTTTTTTTTTTTTTTTTTGAGACAGAGTTTTGCTCCATTGCCCAGACTGGAGTGTGGTGGTGCAATCTCGGCTCACTGCAACCTCTACCTCCCAGGTTCAAGCGATTCTCCTGCCTCAGCCTCCTGAGTTGCTGGGAGTACAGGCGCCTGCCATCATGCTGGCTAGTTTTTTGTATTTTTAGTAGAGACAAGGTTTCACCATGTTGGCCAGGCTGGTCTCGAACTCCTGACCTCAAGTGAGCCGCTTGCCCTGGCCTCCCAAAGTGCTGGGATTATAGGCATGAGCCACTGCGCCCGGCCCAGTTTTCTGCTGCTTATCTGCAAACACCCAGAACACCAAGGCTGGGGAAGCCCTGGAGCTGTCCCAAGTGTGCCCAGCTGGTACATATTTGACCCTTAGCTCCAGTAGGGTCAGGGATAGTGGATGCCCCAGGTTGGGTGACTTGAATAATCCAGTCTGCCGTCCAAATACAATGTGACTATTTTCTACATGTGCCATGCCTTGACACAGACTGGATACATCAACTCCTGTTTTGTATGGTTAAGACACAGAGGTCCAGAGTGGCCAGGGGATTTCCAAGGCTTTACAATAAGTCAGAACAGCCTGGGGCCAGTCTACTGCCTGGGGTCTCCTGCATGTGCTGAGTGTCCTCCAGACGTGACTGTCAGCCTATTGTCTAAGCTATCCTCTGAGGCCCATGGCCCACACCCCACACCGTAAGCCTGTTTACGGGGAAGAAAAGTTGATGGGGATGGTTGGAGAGAGCCAACACTTGCTCCACAAGCCAAAAGACGCAGCTTCCTCTGAGGCAAGGGCTATCCTACCAGGTGCATCAGCACCACCCAGGCCTGGATACACCCCCACTTCCAGGCTGTCCAGGGCCATGGGAGCCAGACACCTGGGCATGGGGCCCACCTGTACTTTTTTTTTTGAGACAGGGTCTCACTGTACCACCCAGACTGGAGTGTAATGGCTGATCATGGCTCACTATAGCCTCAACCTCCTGGCTTCAAGTCATTCTTCTGCCTTGGCCTCTCAGGTAATTGGGACTACAAACATGCACCATCACACCAGCTAATTAAAATAAATTTTAGAGATGGGGTCTCTCTGTGTTGCCCAGGCTGGTCTTGAACTCCTGGGCTCGAGCAATCTGCCCACCTCGGCCTCCCGAAGTGCTGGGATTATAGGCGTGAGCCACTGTACCTGGCCCCACCTGCATTTTGATGAGCATCTCCAGGTCCAATGCAAGGCCACAAGGTCTCACTTGGAGAGGCTCTGGGGGCAGACAGGACCATGTTGGGAGGACTGTTGCTACAGGAGGGCAAGAAGGGGCCCACTGCCCTGTCCCTCTGTGTCCTGCTATGTCCCTCCTGCAGACCTTAACTTACCTGTTTTAGGGGACAACATGCCTGCTGCCTGTTGGGGCTTTGCCTCCTGCTTGCCATCTGGGTCATCTTTGGCGGCCAGAGTAGAGGAAACTGAGGGGCTGGAGTCTAGCTTGGGAGTGGCTTTTGAGGCCTGGGAATTGGCTGGGGTTAGTCCAGGGGTCATATAACCTGAGAGGAGAGACTGAAGAAGCCCATTGTGAAAGAGGCTGCCACCACCCCGCCCCACTGCCATAACCCAGCCCGAGTCATGGCCTGCTGTGAGGAAAGCAGCCTGGGGCCTCTAGGATCACCCTGCTCTATCGGTGCAGAGTGCGTGGACAGCAAGGCACAGAGCAGCACTTCAGCCCTTGGCGTGTGCCTCCTGAACTATTTTAATTAATACACTTTCTAGACAGGCATATTTAAAAAGGAAATTTCTTATTAATACAAATGGAAAATTACTAGCTTTTGCCACATACAGATAGTAACCTTAAAATAAATCTGCTAAAGAACGTTTTTGTCCGGACATCACCCAGAATCAAGGTCAATCCCTTCTATAGACCCCAAGGGTCAGCTACTCAGGGCTTTATGAGGGGAGGGAGGCAGCCTAGCTGTGGTCTGCTGGCTGGGCCACATGTGGTGCCTCGCAGACAGGACCTTGCCCAAGGCCTCTGTGAAGAGAGGGGACCCAGACCCCTGACCTGAGGGATTGTGTAGACAGGAGCCTGGCCTGGGGCTCCACCCTAAGGCCTGTGGGCTGCCAGTCCTCTCCCTTGCAGTTACCTGGGATGGCGCCACCACATCATCCTCGCTGGACTCTGCTGCAGTCTCCTCCACCAGGGTCTCTGTCCTGGAGGGGGTGGGACCTACTGGAGAAGCACAGTATCCTGTTGGTAGCCCCAGGTGGCCCCTGCCAGCCGGGAAGGGCAGAGCCCTTCAGGAAGGCCCTGGTCTCTCTGCAGGTCCCTCACCCCCATCCCCTGCCCCGCCTCACCCCAAGTCTTCCTACTGCTTCAACACTCCTTGCACACTCATTGCTAGTCACGGCATGCTAGGTGCGACATCTGAATGCCAAAGCCTTATTTCTAATTCCTGAGGCCCCATTTCTATTTCCCTGCTTTCCACTGTTCCAGAAACATGGCCCTGGAGTTTTCGGGAGCCAGTGAAGGGAGTCTGATACCAAAAAGCTGAGAGTGGTCAAAAAGCGAAGTCAGGTCTCTGAAATCATTTGGACTGACTTCCTCATGAAGTTGTACAGGTGGGGAAACTGAGGCCCAGGCTCAGCCACAGGTGCAGAACGAGTCTGAGATACGGAGCTGAGGCCAGAGCTATGGCTCCACCAGGCCACACAACACCCTCCTCCTGGCCCACCCTTGCCTTTCCCCTGGCACCCTCACCCAGCGTGTGGGCCGACTTGGCCCCCTGGGGCCCTTCAGCATCTTCCTCACTCCCTGAAGAGCTGTCGCTGCTGTCCTCACTGTCATCTGAGCTCCCAGGGGCTTTGGTGGCCTGCTGGACCTCAGGAAGCTTAGGTTTTCTGAGCTTGTTGGTCCCTTTGGCCTGGACGGAGGTGCTCTGGGGACTTGTTGCAGGGAGTGTTCCCACAGCACTGTCAACCTAATTTGGTGAAAGGAGAAGGAATGGAAGGAAAAATTAGGGCAAGTAAGATCTGGTCCTTCGTGAACACTTCAGTAGGGCCAGGAACTGTGTTAGATGGGGCACATATGCAGCCTCATTTGATCCTTCCAACTACGAAAGGTACTGTAATTCCTTCTTACAGATTAGGCCACTGAGGCCCAGCGAGGCAAACCAAGTGCAGAGGTCATGGGGCAGGTGAGTGCTGGTGCCGGGATGCAGGGCCACGCCTGCACCTTCTATGCTCCGCGGGCTTGCTTCCCCTGGCTCCCCAAGCTCACCCCGCTTGAAGGCTGGGTCTTGGCAACAGGAGGCTGAGCTTCACTGGCTTTCTGGGCGAGGACCTTCAGGGCAGCCTGGGTCAGTGGGAGGGAAGCTGGGTTCTTCTTTGACACCTGTGGGTGGCAAGAGGTAGCCCTTAGACTCATGAGTCCTCGGGATGCCAGCTGTGCCACACCCTGGTAGATGCTGTCTGGCTGGGGTGAGGGCTGGAGTGGGGACTGAGGGGCAGTCAAAAGGGCAAAATTGGTGGCAGGCTTCAGGTTATGAGCTAATCACATTGTTCTCAAGGAGTAAGGGACAGTCCCCAGCCCAGGGCGGGGAAGCAGCTTAGGCCCCACCACTCAATCTGCACCTTCACTGGGGACAATCTCCAACCTGGTGGACCCCCATCTCTACTTCTTATACCCACTAGCAGTCAGGGAGAGTGGTGGGCATGGAAATTGGGCATGACCCCTTGCTGAGAGCCTTCAGATGTGGCGTGGCCCTTGCCACGGCCTGGCTCCTCTCCTCTCCCCCAGCTCCTCATCCAGCTGTCCCCACCTCTCAGTTTCCCTCATCCCCAAGCGCTTCCCCCGAAGACCTGGTACCTGCAGTTTCCCTGCCTGGAGGGTGGCCCAGCTCATCCTGTGACTGGCTGCTTTTTCTGCTTAAGCATCGCTGTCTCGGGAGGCCTTCATATAGCAGGTCACCCCACTATTCTCTAGTTTTTATTGTTTCCTCTCCTACCAGCTGGTGAATACTTTTTATTTATATGTGGGTTTCCTTGTTTAATCGCTGCCCCTCACCACTCCCTGACTGGCCTGGGAATTCCTTGTTCCTGTCTTGGTTCCTGCAGTATCCCTAGGGCCTGGCAGGAACAGATGCTCATGGATGCAGTGACCACAGCCTGACTTCCCATCCAGCACCCATGTTCCCAGAAGTTCTTGGCCTGGAGCTTGTGATGGGCCCAGGGAGTGGGTAGCACACTAGCCCTGCCCCCACCAACACCCCCCCAGCCCACTCCTCAGGAAGAGATGTCAGAGTGTGTCATGGACTTCATCCTCTCAATGGGATGGGAAACCAGACTGATATGGCCCAAAGAGCAATGAACCGGGTCTCAGAAGACCCGGGTTCTGGCCTTGCTGAATGCTGGTCACATCACAGCCCTTGGGGTGGGGATGTGTGCTAAGTTTTATGATCTAAACAATGCACCAGCCATTAACCCTAAAATGCCCAGCTTTTAGATTCAGGCAAGGACCAAATAAAAATGCACTGAAGATGGTGAAGCCTGGGAAGAATGCTGAAGTCACTATTACAAACACCAAAAAAGGGCAACTTTTGTTCATGGCATTCCAAAACTGGAAGAAAAAAAATCAAAAGCCCCGCTACGGTGGGAAATCTCATGAGGGACTCCAGCACTGCAGGGCTTGCTTGGCCAGGAGGCTGTGTCCCCAGATTACTCTTCCTCATAACTCGAAGGTGATTTGGGGGGTTGTAGCTAGGAGGCCAGAAAGCCTCTGGCTGTGAGGCCACGACCTCTGGAGTGTGGGGGTGACAGCAATTGCAGGCCATCCCATCAGCACATGTGGGTAAGTATGGAAGTAGGGCCCCACCCCACTGGCCTGCATTATCCTCCCTTGACCACCAGGTACCTGAGTGGCTGGTCCTTCCTGTTTCTTGCCATCTGATATCCGACTAGACTCCTTGCTGCTGCTGGCCCCAGCCATGCTGGCTTTGGGGGCTATTCTTGGGTGGGCCGTGGGCATGGTCACCACATTGGTTCTGCTATCTGAAATGGAGTGAGACGGGGGCACATCAGGGCACAAAAGCCCCATCACCTCCTCAGCAGCGGCAATAACCCAATTTACCGGCCTGTGCTGGTGATCTAGAGCTGTGCTCAGGGCTTACAGAGGTAGAAGCTTGTTTACTTCCCTCTCCAAGCCTCCCAGGCAGGAGATGTCATTACGTCATTTGACAAGGCTCAGGGAGCTCAAATGGCTGCTCTCGGGGTGACCCCAGGCTTCCTCATCCCCTCCCCTCCCCTCCCAGCTGGTCGGGCTGCCACTCCTGAGCAATGGGCCAGACCACCGGCGCCAAACGACTCTGCTTGCAGTGAAAATCGTCTCTCCTAAGAGTCCCCGTGGTTATCTGCAGAGGCCTGGTTACATGCATGTTCTTCAAAGCACTGTTTGTAACAGCAAACTCCCTCACCCTCCACCCTGAAACAAAACCCTCTGCTTCCTCCAACATGGTGCCGGCTACACACACTGCGGCATGTCCACCCAAGGGACTTCTTTGTAGCCATGAGGAATTGTGCTGCAAATATGTAAAGATGAAAAAACCTGATGTCATAAGATATCCAGTAAAGGTTACTGAACGTTAGATACAGTATGGTCTTGCTTTAAAAACACACGTATATCTTAGGTTTTTATAAAGTTAGCATTTGTCAAATGTTAACAGTAATTATTTGGGGGCAGAATTACAGGTGATATAGTTTCTTATGTGCTAATCTGTATTTTTATTTAAAAAAATACACACACGCACACACACACACACACACATATATATGTATATGTATATATCTATGTAGGTAGGTAGATAGGTAGAGATAGGGCTCTCACTATGTTGCCCAGGCTGGTCTTGAACTCCTGGGCTCAAGTGATCTTCCTACCTTGGCCTTCTAAAGTGCTGCGATTACAGGTGCGAACCACCATGCCCAGCAGTAATCTGTATTTTGCCTGCTTTCTGTTTTTTTTTGAGATAGTCTTGCTGTCACCCAGGCTGGAGTGCAGTGGCACATCTCGGATCACTGCAACTTCCACCTCCTGGATTCAAGCGATTCTCATGGCTTACCCTCTCAAGTACCTGGGATTACAGGTGCCTGCCAGGCTAATTTTTTGTATTTTTAGTAGAAACGGGGTTTCGCCATGTTACCCAGGCTGGTCTTGAACTCCTGATCTCAGGTGATCTGCCTGCCTCAGTCTCCCAAAGTGCTAGGATTATAGGCGTGAGCCACTGCACCCGGCCTGTATTTTTAAATTATCCTATCAGGATCAGGTATTATTGCTTGTAAAACTGTTATAATAACTGTAATAGTAACATTAACCCTTTTCCTGTTGTCATTGGTAGAATCACAGATTCTCAAAAGTCAAAGAAACCTCAGATTGGTCCTGTATCTCGTTGATAGATGAAATCTCTCCCTGTAATGTCTCTGGCTTAGGGATTGCCTAACCCACTTTACATGTCACCAAGGACGGGAAGCTCACTATCACTCTGACCACTTGTTCCACAGGCAGTCAACTGACACAGAATTCTTCCTTAGACTATGTAGGAACCTGGTCCCTGCAGCTTCTAGCCACTGGTCTAGGCTCCATGCCTGGGGCTGGCACAAAAAAGCCCTGGCAACTATTCCCCCAGAACTGCAGGTCCGAGCCAGGCCCTAATCAGAATGGCTAATGCAGGGCCCAGAGACCTGAGCCCAAGCCTCTCCCAACCAACACCTTGCTATGTGACTCAGCCAGTGTCCTGTCCCTTCTGGGCCTCAATGTGGGGCAGTGCTGGCAGCCCCTCCCACCACTGCATGAGGGCTGTGCTCACCAGGAGTCAAGCACTGTGTAGCGGGGATCACGTCCTCATCCTCGCTCTCGGAGGAGGAGCTCCTGGCTGTGCTCTCCGAGGCTCGGGCCTTCCTCGGGTTGCTCGCAGCCTGGGCTTGTGCGGGTGTAGCAGCTGGGCCAGCTGGACTACGATTAGGGTCGACAAAAATCAGAGGGGGTTTAATCACCTTGAAAAACAAAAACAAAACACCCCCCGAGTGATTAAAGGCTTGGCCAGGGAAAGGAGGTGATGGGGTTAGGGGGTGTTTTACAAGGCAAGGGGTCCACTGAGCTCAGGGGCAGCTGGGCATAGAAGCCATTCCAGCTGCCCAGGGTGCCCCCTCCCACCCATCTGCTAAGACCCAGCACAGCACTTCACAACTCACAGAGCCCACCTGACCCTCACAGTGAAGCCCTACATTCAGCAGGATCAGCTCCCTTATACAAGTGGGAAAACCACAAGCCCAGAGGGAAAGGGAGCGACCCAAGGCGGCTGTCCCTACTGGAAGCAAAGCCAAGGCCAGAATGTCCAATTCTGCCTTCTTTCCCCGGCTGGCTTCAGAGACAGTTATTTGCTGAATGCAGGGGGTGGTCTAAGCAGTTTTCCAAGGCTGCCTGGTTGGAATATGCAATTCACCTGGGGAGGTATTTATAGTCTAGTTGCCCCCACCCCAGAGGTTCTGATGCAGCCCGCCTGATACGTGGCCCAGGATGAAACTCCCCAGCTATACCAATTCAGTTTCTTCAACAAAAAAATGCAGAAGAGAAACAAGGGTTGGGTGAGTGGGTAAGAACCAACAGATTAAGACTTACAGGATTAATAACGCAATGCCGTATGTGGCCTTTAACTGAACTCCATGAGACAATCAGGGAAATAGGGACAATGACTGGGTAGATCAACTTATTAGGTGTGACACTGTATCGTAGTTGTGCTTAAGAAAGTCCTTATAACTGAGAGCTGCATACTGAAATCCTGGTGGATGAGCTGACATGTCTGAGACTGGCTGCAAAGTAATCCAGGGGCGTTGGGGAACTGAGTGGAGGGTTTGCGTGAAACGAGCCTGCTCAGGAGTTCCTAACTGTTGAGGCTGGGGATGGTACGTGGGGGTTCTTTACATTATTCTATCTTTGGGTATGCTTTAAATTTTCCAAGGAAACAGTAAAAGAAAAAGCAAACAAGCAACAGCAGCTCCCTGGTATTCTGCAGGCCAGTCTGGTTTTGAACTGCACCATCCCCGAACATGTTCACTGCACACGAGGGCATCTCCAGGCCCATTTCCTTCCCGAACCTCCAGCTAATGAGAACACACATGGCTGTGAGCCAGGGAGCTGGTTAGGTCTACTTTCCATTCCCCAAATGTCAGATCTGGTTTGAGCTCCGCTCCCTCTCTGGCCAGTGAAGAGCTGGAGGGCAGGAAGAGGGAGCTGCCTGAGGCTGTGGAGTCAGGTCCAGACTGGTCTCTGCTGCACCATCCTGTTTACCCCTTAAGCCTGACTTAGCACACGTGGCTCCTCAGGGTGCTAAGGTGCTGTGGAGAGGCATAAAGTAAAAAGTAAAACAGAAAGGTGCCTGCCTGAGGGTGGAAGCTTCTCTGGGCTTAGGCCTTTCCTACCCCTGCCAAATAGCCTCCTCCGCGGCTGCTCTGATCTGCCACTTCCAGAGCCTTCCTTCCCACGGTATAAAAAAGAGAAGGATGGAAAGTGGGAGAAGGCTTACAGTTGAGGGAGGGGGGATCTATATATATGTGAAGACAGGAACAGATTGTCGGGGACGAAGAGAAGCAACGAACCCACTGAGGCAAACAATAGCGTCTTGGGATGTTAAAAGCAGCTCAGCAGCAAAAGCCTCCTGTTAGTTCCACCTGCCCACGCCACCCCACTGGGCCTCTGGGCCGTAGGAGGGAGGTGGTGCAGGGGGCTTGGTTGTGGGGGTCGGGGCGGGGCATTAGTCTGTAGAGTTCATAAAGGTGGGCAGTGAAGCTTGCCCAGGGTATGTGGGGAGACCTGCTTCTCATTACGCCTCTCTCATGACTTCACTGTGTGGTCAAGCCCCTCAACTTTCTGATCCTCAGTTTCCTGTTTAATGAAATGGCTAGTAGTTATCCCAGCCTGGGCTCATTCACTGGAGGGGTTCCAATGCACTGTGGAAACTGCAAAGCACAGTATACACAGGAATGTAGTTCTGGGGTCAGTTAGAAAAAAACTGATGGGAGTAAAGCAGCAAAACCAGCACTGCCTGAACATTTGGTTGTACCTCCCTATAGGTGCTGGGCAGTAAGGACCCAGAAGGAACCCAGGGATACCCCTATCTGTAGGTCTAATGCCTGCAGAACCAAACCTAGGGGCTTTCTGGACAGTGCTCACCCCCTACTGTCAAAGCTGAGCTCATTCTAACTGTGCCTTCATTCCAGCAAGTCACAGAGTGGGGAGAGGGGGCTGATGGCCTAGGCTGTGGACCCTGGCAAGGGACATGACCACAAGGCAATAAACACTCCAAGAACCTCTCTCAGAATTGCCTGGGGTTGGTTAACAGATCTAGGCCAGCCCCACTCCAGGGGACTGAGAAATTCTACTCTCTGGGGATGTGGCCTGGAGCCTCAAGGTCCACCCCACCCACCCAGGAAGTCTCATCCCAGAGATTGAGATGAATGAGGCTCAGAGAAGGCAAGTGGCCTCACCCAGGGTATCCAGCAAACTGGTGCCAGAGCCAGGATTAGAAGTTAGTTCTCCAGGCACCAGACTGGAGCTCCTTCTAGAACCAATTATGCTAGGCCTCAATTTAACACCCGAATTTAGTTTCTTACAGGTTTCCATTTTCTTTGATTCAATCTAAAACTTCGAGAGCAGGGCCTACGTCTTTGACAAATAGAAGAAGTTGGCCTTAAAAAATTATATTACCGACAAGTGAAACTGCATATATTTGTGGTATATTACATGATGTTTTGATACACATATACATTGTAGAATAGCTAAATTAAGTTATTTAACATATGCATCACCTCACATACTTGTTTTTAAATCTGGAAGCTATCCTGACCCCAGCACAGACTCTGGCCTGAGGTCTACTCTGCACAACAGGGCAGAGGCACAGTGAGGGGTCTAGGAATGGAGCCAAAGTATCTATCTCTGCCTCCTAGCCTGCCTCAATCCCTTTCCCCACTGGTGGGCTAATAAAATCAGACTGAAACTTGTCAATAGAGAGGTGCTCAATAAATGTACAATAATGAAAATAATCATAATTAGTGAGCTGGGGATTAGGAACTAAAAATCTCTCAATCAGGAAGAGGCTGCAGCTTCCCCAGGCTATGCCCAGCTTCCCTGGGCTATGCCCGTCTTCCCCGAATCCTCCTGGGGGAATGTACAAACCGCTGACTTCTTTCTGCTTTTTAAATAGAGACTCCAGAATCTTCAGGACTAACATACCAATTAAATGGTTCAGTTTAAGCAGGATGTTCATTTTAATTGTGTTAGTCCGCCCCCACAGAGAAAGGGGGAACGGTCCCCTCCCTCCCAGTTGTTTAGATCCCTCAGAGAGGCAGGTGGCCTCGTAAAGGCTCCACACAGAGCCAGAGGGCAATGCCCAAGCCCGGGAGAGGAGAGTGTCGGGGCAGCGCCAGGCAACGGGTCAGAATGTGAATGGCCTGGGCTCAAACACCAGGTCTGTCCACTTGTCATCAGCCATGTGATAATGGGACAGGTCCCTCAACTTCTCTGAGCCTCATTCCCAGTTCCTTAAAATGCAAACAACAAAGGCAGCTACCCTCATAGGGCTGTTGTGGAGATTAAACAGAAAAATGCAAATACAGGGAGTTACTGATGTTGGTGGTTGTTCTTTACTTTTGTTATCTGTGCTATTGGAAAGTGAGAGGCAGTGAGCACCCTATTGCTGGAGGTGTGCAAACAGCATCTGACCTTACTGATGAATTGATAACAATGTGGTATGTGATATTCAAAGGGAGGTGTTTCATGAGACCACTCTGGTCTGGAGGTTGCAGAACTCCAGGATCTGTGGTTAGGCCCTGGGACAGGGGAGCTGGTGCTCTGAGGTGCCTGGCAGAAGCTTCTGGAAGCTTGGGGCTAGAGAAGGACAAAGGGTAATGCTGTCTGATGGAAGGGCCAGGGTTCACACAGAAGCTTGGACCACACCAGCATGGCTGAGCTGGGCCTCTGGAGTATGGGGAGATAAGGTGGGCCTGGTCCCACCCTTGGGGGTGTAGCCTGGGCAGGACTGTGGCTTAAGCTCTGGGTGCAGTGGAGCACATGAAGGTATGCCACAGGCGCTTGACAGAGGGTCCTGGGCAAAGCTCATGGGATTTGAGAAGACTCCCGGTCCTAAACAGAAAACAGAGAGATATAGGGAGCCAGGGGACCAGCGTTGGCACCTTTCCTCAGCCTCTTATGAATCATGAGAATTTGGGGAAACTGCTTCATCTCTAAGGCTTGATTCCCAATCTGTCAAATGGGGCAACACTCCCTGCCCTTCTCACAGTTAACAGGCACCTTTTCTTAGGCAGGGGACTGTGGCAAGTACCTTGTGTGCTGGCACCAGTGCACAGAGGCAGGAGGGAGGTGCCAGTACTGTCCCCATTTTATGGCTGAAACATTGAGCCTCACACAGGGGAAAAGGCATCTGCCCAGGACCACGGGGCTGTTGGGTGGTAGAGCTGGGCTTCGCCCCAACACCACCTGGCTCTGAAGCCTGTATGTTTAACTGTGCACTGCTGCCTGCCTCACAGGGCTCAGATGAATGTCACAATAGAGGAAAGAGCTCTGGAAGCTGTGAGGTGCTGTTTAAATATGGCGAGATTTTCCCTATGGGAAAGATCTGCCCTCTCCTGCAAGGCCTGCCAGCCCAGCTCTGATCCTGCAGCATCTGCAGAGAGAAGGCATGGCGTACCTGGGTGAGTGGCAGCTCTTCCTCACTGCTCTCCGAGGACCTCTCTGTGTTCCTCTCTGGAGGTGCTGGGGCCAGGGTCTTGCTTCTGGCAGGTTTGGAGTTACTGTCCTTCTAAGGGGACAAGACCTAGATAAGCACGTGGTCGGGGAGAGGGGCATTTGCTGAGGGGGAAACAGCCAGTAGGCAATGACCCTCAGGCACTCTGGTTTCCAGGGGAGGCAGCGTGGCCCCTTCCTGCACATGCACAGGGATGCCTGCTGGCCTGACCTGACCCACAGCCACTGGAAACATGCTTCCACCCTGCTAGCTCCTTCCAGAGCTGACTCCAAACATGAAAGGGATTTATGACTCCGATACAGGGAGTTGGCCCAGTGTCTCGACAAGAGGTGACAGCAGCCTGGGACAAGGTTGCAGGCACAAGCCAGTGGTCCCAGCACAGTTCACCTCTGGTTGTAACACCCCCAGCCAAAAGCAGGAGCCGCCTGGAAGTGTTCCACTGGCTACCATCCCCTCCTGCTGGGGCAGGCGTGATGATGGGGGCTGGACCAATGAGCACTGCAGTCAGAGGAGGACTCAGAGATCCGGGTGGAAATGCTGGTGGTGATGGCAGCTCAGTGGTCCCTACTGGAATGAGGGCCCCCCTTTTCCCTACTCAGCCTAGCCAAAAAAGTAGGACCCAGGCTGCCTGAGCTTCCAATTTCTCAAGAGAGGCTGGAAGATTTGTACATGTCATTTCCAATTTTTAAATGGGGCAACTACAATGCATACTGCAGGTTGCCTCCTAACAGCCATGCCCCCATCTGTTCCTTGCTATTAGAACCCTCACTCTGTTCAGTGCCCCCTACCACATGCTTCAGGGAGGGTGGGCCCTCCTCCCAGCCAGTCATGGGAACTATTGGCCTCTTGTCTATGGCTAAGGCGGTAGTACGTCCAGCCTGAGGTCTGAGTAGCCTTAAGTCTACCCCCTAATCTTTTTTGAGATGGAGTCTTGCTCTGCTCACTCTGTTGCCCAGGCTGCAACCTCCTCCTCCCCAGGTTCAAGTGATTCTCTTGCCTCAACTGGGATTATAGGCCGGTGCCACCAGGCCCAGCTAATTTTTGTATTTTTAGTAGAGATGGGGTTTCGCCATGTTGGCCAGGCTAGTCTTCAACTCCTGACCTCAAGTGATCCTCCTGTCTCAGCCTCCCAAAGTGCTGGGATTACAGGTGTGAGCCACCGTGCCCGGCCTGCCCCCAGCACTTTAGGAGATGCTGCAGCCCTGCTATGACCATAAAGCTGGTAGAATGCAGAGATGGAAGAAATCTGGTCACCACTGACGCTCAGCTGAAGGAACCAGCTTTTCAGCAGCTGGAACCTGGGACTTTGTGCACTTTAAGACAGTCAATCTCCTTATTTAAGCTCTTTTGAATGGGGCTTTCTCCTGCAGCTTAGGCCATTCTGACTGATGGAAGAACTTGTTGAAAACTTTAAAACAAAAAAACTACACAGGCCAAAACATGGCTGGGGCCTATGTCTTAGTCTGGCATTTAGGTCCTCCATAAATCTACCAGTAACAAGCACCTGGGAGGGCCTACGGCCTGCTGGACAGCTGCCTTCAGTGACCATGCGCCTTCATGCCCAGCCCCTCTGCACACACTGAGGGGCCCTCTCCACTTTTGTGCCTGGTCATCCTTCAGGTTCAGCTCAATCATCTCCTCATCTTCTGGCCTCTCAGAGACCTGCTCTTTCAGCTGTCAGCACCACTAGCATACTCTGCGACAATCCGGTCACCTGTCTTGCCCCACAGACTGTGAGCTCCTTGAGGGCAGGACCAATGTCTTTCACCCCCAGTAATTGTTGGTTTGGTGTATCAAAGGCAGAGGTTAGGGCTAGGGAGCATTCATCTCAGTGCTTGTTTTACTCATGAAGAAAACAAATCTAAGAGGTTATGGAGCTTGGCCTGGCACAGGGACTTCCAGCTTCCCTTAAGAAATGGAAGATCTGGCCACACAGAAGGTCCATTTCCACAGTCATGACTGGTTGAAGCTGATAGGAACTGCCCCTCTGGATGAGGCAAGAGCTCCCCGGTCTGCCCTACTTGTTACCACTATCTACCATCTCTCCTGACATCTATCATCTCGTTTTATTATTTCTGTGACAGAGTCTCACTCTGTTGCCCAGACTGGGGTGCAATGGCACGATCTCAGCTCACTGCAACCTCCGCTTCCCGGGTTCAAGCGATTCTCCTGCCTCGGCCTCCTGAGTAGCTAGGACTACAGGCGCCCACCATCATGCCTGGCTAATTTTTGTATTTTTTTAGTAGAGACAGGGTTTCACCATGTTGGCCAGGCTGGTCTCGAACTCCTGACCTCATGATTCGCCCGCCTTGGCCTCCCAAAGTGCTGGGATTACAGGCTTGAGCCACCGCACCCGGCTGACATCTGTCATTTCTGCCAGGCCTGCATCAGTCATGTCCATCACACACCTGTGCCCTGGCAGTGCTGGAGTTTGTCATCCTACACTTCTGTAGGATGTAGCAAGCCCTGCTATCTTCTGCAAGCAGACAGAGGGAATTGTTCAGATTTTTTTTCTCCCCACTCTCCAGGGTCCAGACTTTGCACTAAGCTAGACAAGCCCTGCCTGAGAAGATGCGCCTGCCTATGTGAGGCTCCGGGCCAAGGTGCAGGAAGAGACTTCCTCCATCTCTCCAGGACCTCAGGGGGACCTGTGCCACACTCCAAGCTTCCCTGGGACTCTGACAGGGAGAGTCATTTTGTATTACGTTAACGTATGCACAATAACTAACATGTAGATTCTTGGTCTCATATGCCTTGGTGGGAGATACTGGCCTAGCTTATAGAGCTGGTGGAGACCTCGACCTAGATATAGACCCAGGACACTTTTAGCTAGGGAAGTCTTCGTTTGGGGGGTTTTAGTAGCAGGTTTTACCTAAGGAGATGTGGATGACAGCAGAGGGAGGAGGGTATGGTGGAGCTGGAGTCTTAACCTTAACCTGGCCTTCCTTCCTTTTCCTTACCTGGCCCTAAACCCTGCTTTTTCACTTTTCTTCCTTTTTTTTTTTTTTTTTGGAGACAGTCTCACTCTCATCGCCCAGGCTGGAGTGCAGTGGCGTGATCTCGGCTTGCTGCAGCCTCCGCCTCCCAGGTTCTAGGGATTCTCCTGCCTCAGCCTCCCGAGTAGCTGGGATTACAGGCACCCGCCACCATGCCCAGCTAATTTTTATATTTTTAGTAGAGACGGGGTTTCACCATGTTGGCCAGGCTGGTCTTGAACCCCTGACCTCAAGTGATACATCTGCCTCGGCCTCCCAAAGTGCTAGGATTACAGGTGTGAGCCACCGCACCCAGCCCTATACCCCCGTTCTGAGGAGTGAGTGTTGGTGGCTCAGAAGCCTGGCAAGTCTCACCTGGGCAGAGGTCACAGCTGCTGGTGCCTCCCCATCACTGTCTGACTCCTCGCTGCTGCTCCCTGAGTCATCCTGCTTCCCCGCCTGGGCAGCTGAAGGCCCTGTCTTCCCAGGAGGTGTTGGGGCAGCCCCTTTCCTGGGGGACTCCTTGGCAGGAGGCAAGGCAGCTCTGATCTGGGGGGTCTTCCCTGAAGGCTTCGCCTGGAGTGAGAAACAGGATGAGAGGAGAGAGCCTGGAGGGTGGACGTGTGAGGAGACAGGAGCTGGATGTGGCAAAGGTGTTACATCCCACATAGGGGATGATCTCCATTCCCTCCCCCTCACCTGAGCTGGCGTCTCCGCCTCCTCCTCACTGTCTGACTCCTCCTCACTGCTCCCTGAGTCCTCCTCTGGCCCTGTCTGGGCCTGAACTGCTGTAGCCACGGCCTTCCCCACAGGTGGCACACATGTTGGGCCCCTCGCCAAGACGGTACTGTTCTGGGGGTTTCTCACTGGTGGCTTCACCTGAATTGCAGGGGGATAACAGTATTGGAGGCAGAAGTGATTCCTTTCAGGTCCCACTCCCCACCATGGCACAACTCTGAGTGGGTGGCCTGCCCATGCACGGGCCTTCTCCTGGCTGGGCTCAGTGAGTAGTCCTCCTCTCTACCCCAACCCTCCACAACTCCTGTGGCTTCTGGCCCCACTTGCCTTGGATGGAGACCTCTGTTTGGCTTGAGCAGCTGCAGTGACAACTTTTCCAGGGGCTGAAATTGTCCCTTTTGCTGAAGATGCTCTGGCGGCAGCTGGGTTGGCTTTGGCCTGGGTTTTCTTTACTGAGGTTTTCACCTGAGTGGAAAAAAGGGAATTAAGGAGGGAGAAGGTGAGATAGAGTAAAGCAGCTAGCCAAGAATACAGACTCTGGAGCCGGAGCCCAAGTCTGGATTCTGGCTCCTCCATGCAACAGGTGTGTGAACCTGAGCACATCACTTGATCTCACTGGGCCTCAGTTCAGTCCTCTATCAAATGGAGATAATAATAAGGCCCACCTACGGGTTATGATGAAGACTAAATAGGAGATTCAGAGTTTAACATGATGTCTGGAACATAATAAACACTCAAACTCATTGTGCGTGCCTTCCTTAGCATTAGCTAAGCACAAGACTACCTAAAACAAAGATGTTTTCCGGGCTCCCTTTCAGCTAGGTGGCCATGTCATTAAATTCTGGCTCATAGAATGTAAGTTGAGTGCCATAAAAGGTCAGAAACACGTCTCTTCCTCCTCCAGGCTAGACGGAATGCTGAGGTCAGAGCTGGAGCTCAAGCAGCCACGGCAGAACAAGATACTTGTTCAAGGTTTTCTTCAGCTTAACCTAGTCTTAACTGATATCCAGAGAACCCCCAAAAGGCCTGTCAGGGACTCCAACAAATAGAAGGAGAGCAAAAAAGAAGGAAATTCCCAGAGTGAGATCCCTGACAGGAGTGACAGCAAGCCTAATGTGAAACAGAACGAGGACTCTGGCAGCATCTCAAGGCCCCTGCCTCACTTAGGGATGGCATCTGGTCAGTGTCAGAAAACATCCCCATCCCCCAGCATTCCTCAAACACATGAGGTCAAGTGAGGTGAAGAATCAGGACTTCAGAAGAAAGATTCCCTACAGTGTGGACCAAGTATGACTCAGGCCGAGGTGCTCATCAGCAGAGCACGTAAGTCCTCCAGAGGGGAGCCACGTTTTCCACAAGAAACAAGACACAAGACTGACTTGACCTAACAAGTCTCAATACACAAAAAAGGATTGAAATCATGTTCAAAATATGTTCTCCAACCACAATGTGACTAAATTAGAAATCAACAAAAAGAAACCTGGGTAATCCCAGATATTTGGAAATTAAACAGCTTACTTCAAAATAGCCCATGGTTCAAAAAATAAAAATAAAACACCCACCTCATGGTACAGGTGGGAGGCTCAGAAGGGAAGACAAATATTTAAGTGATCTGCATAATGAAACTCTGTAAGGCATTGGGTCTGGAATGTGCCTGCAGCTTGGGAAAGAGGAGAGGCTGCTATGGAAGGGGCCCCTGCAGAGCTTAAAAACCTCAATGGAGGAATCTTAGGACCCTGAGGTCCCACAAGTCAACAATGAGAGGAGGACAAAAAAAAAATCGGTAGAAATGTGTGCTCTGGTACAGAGAAAAAAGAAATGACTAATTTCTGAGTGGTTACAGAAAAAAACAGAGCGACAATTAAAAATAATAAACAGTGGGTGGGTGAGTGCAGGGAGTGAGCCATCTTCTCTCAGCTCTTCCAGGCTGGGAGACCTCACTCCTGATCTGTTCCACATTAGCCTGGCCCATCGTCAGGGTGACAGAGGAGATAACTTGCTGTGTGCAGGTCCCTTGCTGGATGTAGCAGGTGAGATCTCACCTAAATTCTCACCCAAACCTGTGAGGGCTGATTTCCTGTTTATAGGAGAGTAAGGGCTCTGAGGGCTTACAGCACTTGCCAGGCTGTGGGGCTGAAAGTTGAACCCAGGCGGTCTGGCTCTAAACCCCTGCCAGCCATCCCACTACAATGTGCCGCCTGTGGCAAGGCACCCAAGCCAGGCACTCTCTCATTCCCTGGCCTCGCAGACTGCTTCCTTTGTCTGGAACACTCTCCCTGCCCATTTCACCTGGCCAACTCTTCCAGTCCATGGCTCAGATGCCGCCACCTCCTGTAAAAGGCCTAGATGGTCTCACCTGTCATGCTGTGCAGCCCAGACTCACACCCTCTATCTCAACCCCATCACTCCACACTGGAGGAGCATGTGCATGCTCCACAGAGACAGGACTTCCCCGAGGAACAGGGCTTCAGCAGCCCCAGACAAGGGCAGCACCTGGCAGGGTGGGAACTCCAGAGCTTGTGAAAACCACAGGGAATCAATCAGCGGGAGCTCAAAAGGCAAACAAGACAGAGACCCTGGAGCTCTGATGGGCAGAGGAGACATGGAGTGAAAGATAGGGAAGGAAGCTGTGTTGAGGCTACCGCTGAGGCTTCTGCACACCTGCAGGCAAGACTAGCCCCCAATCAAGCCCATCCTCAGCCCTGGCTCAGGAACAGGTGTGGGTGGGATGGGCCTGCTCCTTCTAGGCCTCACCTGTGCTGGAGATGCAGCTGCCTCCTCACTGTCTGATTCCTCCTCACTGCTCTCAGAGTCTTCCTGCATCTCAGCTTTCACCTGGGTGACTGTAGGCCCCGTCTTCCCAGGGAGTACTGGAGCAGTCCCTTGCCCCAGGGACCCCTTGACAGGCACTGAGGCCGCTTTCACCTGGAGGCCTTTCCCCACAGACTTCGCCTGGGATGACAAGTGGAAGAGAGGTGTCTCCAGGAGTCCAAAGGACCATGTAGGGGCGGCCCTGAGGCCCGCCCAGAAAACACAGGCCTCACCTGTCCCACGGTTACTGCAAGACCTGTCTTCTCTTCCTCACTATCTGATTCCTCACTGCTTGAAGAATCCTCTGCTGGTCTCTGGGTGCCCCCAGCCACAGCTGGGGATGAGCCTGCTGGAGAAGTCACAGTTCCTGCTTTCCGGGGGGCTTGCGTGCCCACTCGCACAGGGGCAACCTTGGCAGATGCAGTGGTATTGGTTTTCTTTGGGCAGGCCTTGGTCTGAGGAATTTTCAGAGCTGGTTTTGCCTGAGGGGACACCAAAGAAAGGCTGGAGAAGGTTCCTGAACTCAGAGTCCCCCATCTGTTCTGAAGTGGATCCCCACTACTGTTCTGCCCCACCAGCCAGAACCCATGCTCTGCCTGAGGGAGCACAGCTCCCCAGGGGGCTGACTGTGTGGCAGATCAGGCCATGTGGCAGCCTCCTTCTCCAGGCCTCACCTGAGCTGCAGTCATGGCTGCTGGTGCCTCCTCACTGTCCGCACTGTCCGACGACTCCTCGCTGCTCTCCGAGTCTTCCATGGGCTTTTCAGCCTTGACCTGGATGGCTACAGGCCCTGCCTTCTGAGGGGGCCCCTTGGCAGGACTGGAGGCGGGTTTGGCCTGGAGGATTTTCCCCAAGGACTTTTCCTGGAGTGAGATACACAGGATCGGGAGAGGGAGCCCAGGGTAGGTGTGTGCACATATTAAGAAACTAAGGTTGTAGACAGTCTCAGTGTGAGGCTGGGAGGCCACAGGCAGCTCCACTCTGAGGGGAAAAAAAGAGCCTTACAGGAAGGGGCCTCACCTGAGCCGGGGCCACAGCTGTGGGCACCTCTCCATCACTGCTGTCTGATGACTCCTCACTGCTGCTCTCTGATTCCTCCTCCCACTTCCCCACCTGGGCTGAGGGGGTTGTAGGCCCCACCTTCCCAGGTGGCACTGGGGCGGCGCCTTTCCCCAAGGGCCCCATGCCCATGGTGGAGGCAGATTTCACCTGGGGGCTTTTCCCCAAGGGCTTCACCTGGGAGACACAAAGGACAAGATTAGGGAGGGAGTCCAGAAGAAGAACGTGAGTGAGGGGAGGAGAGCAAACGAAGCCAGCTGCACAGGGCTCTAGGTTCAGAGAGGAAAAATCAAATCCACAGGAGGTCTTTTGAGGCAGGGCACAGGCCATGCAGGGCGGCTTCCAGCCTTACCTGAGCTGCGTTCATGGCTGCCGGTGCCTCTCTGTCACTGTCTGACTCCTCGCTGCTGCTTCCTGAGTCCTCCTCCTGCTTCCCCGCCTGGACCTGGGCGGCTGCAGGCCCTGTTTTCCTAGGAGGTGCTGGGGCAGCCCCTTTCCTGGGGGACTCCTTGGCAAGGGCCGAGGCGGCTCTGACCTGGGAGGCCTTCCCTGAAGGCTTCGCCTGGAGTGAGAAACAGGATGAGGGGACAGCCCGGAGGGTGGACGTGTGGAGACAGGAGCTGGATGTGGCAAAGGTGGCCACACCCATGCAGGTGCTGGGGTTTAGGCATGGGGCTACTCTCCACCCCACCTCTCTGCCTCACCTGAGCAGGCGCCGCCTCCTCCTCACTGTCTGAATCCTCGCTGCTGCTCTGCAAGTCCTCCTCCCGCTTCCCTGCCTGGGCCTTGGCAACTGCAGGCCCTGTCTTCCCAGGGGGCGCTGGGGCAGCTCCTTTCCTGGGGGACTCCTTGGCAGGCGCTGAGGCAGCTCCGACCTGAGAGGTTTTTCCTGAGGCCTTCGCCTGGAGAAACAAGACAAGGGGAGACAGCCCAAAGGATGGACATGTGAGGAGACACAGGACACCAGGTACAGAAGACCAGATAGGGCAAATGATGCCACACAGTGAGAGGGGAGTAAGGGGCTGGGGTCTGAGGCACGCCCGGGGCTCTGGCACAGAGTGGGAGAACAAGTCCTGAGAAGGCCTTCTGGGGAGGGGCCTGGCTGCATGGAGTCTCCCTCCTCAGGCCTCACCTGAAGCAGGGCCTTGGCAGCTGGTGTCTCCTCCTCACTGTCAGACGACTCCTCGCTGCTGCTCTCTGAGTCCTCCTCTGGCTTCCCTGCCTTGGTCTGGGAGGCTACAGCCCCTGCCTTCCCAGGGGGTGCTGGGGTAGCCCCTTTCCCAGGGGTCCCCTTGGCAGGGGCCGAGGCAGCTCTGACCTGGAGAATTTTTTCAGAGGCCTTTACCTGGTGAAAAAGAAAGGGCAGCTTGCTCTCCTTGTGAAAACTCTCTGGTGATGCCTTTAGGATAAAAGTCCAGAGGCCTTAATGAGGCTCCTAAGACCTCCCCTGCTTCCCTCCCCACTCCCCACCTTGACTGATACTTTGGCCACACCGGCCTCCTGGTTTCTCAAAAATTGATCAGCTTCACATACTCTCACTCCTGGAGCCTCCATGTCCCCTGTTCCATTTCACTTAGCCACTGCCTCCTCAGCCTCTGGCTCCCTAAGAGACACCACTTCCTTAACATGGTTCTCCCTGGTGCCCCAGCACACTGGGTAGTTAGAGCCTGTCCTCTGCTGGGCTCCCACTGGCCAGAGAGCTCTGGAGGCACAGGCACAGGCACTGGCTTATCAGGAGCATCATCAGACTGGGCTGTGGGGAGGGGGTGTGCAAAGGCCCAGGGAACGGAAGGAATGAAGAGGCAGTCTGAAAGCGGGGAAGGGACTAAGGGAGGCCCTCACTGGACTTTCTGCACATGGACAGCAGCAGGACCCCTGGGAAGCCCATCCTCAGCCTCATGGGGCAAGGTTTGCACACCTGGCCCCCTCTTCACTAACTCCTCGGTGGGGCTCTGCACTGTCTTGGGGCTTTGGCAGGGTGGCTGCAGGCCCTGTCTTCCCTGGAAGGCCCTGGGTGTTCAGCCCTGGGCCAACAACCCTAGAAAACAGCTCTGATCTTCTAAGAAGCTTCCCATGCAGAAAGTGCAGGCTGCTCCACACAGGTCTTGCTTGGCTAGCTCCTTTTTAAATTTTTGAGCCAACATGGAGAAAGCAGATTTTACATAACAGTTCACATTTATGGCCAGGTGCGGTGGCTCATATCTGTAATCACGGCACTTTGGGAGGCCCAGGTGGGAGGAGACTGCTTGAGTCCACAGCCTGTGAAACACAGTGAAACCCTGTCTATACACACACACACACATAAGCTGGGTGTGGTGGTGTGTGCCTGTATTCCTAGCTACTCAGGAGTGAGGCTGCAGTGAGCTATGATTGCCGTCACTGCACTCCAGCTTGGGCAACAGAGCAAGACTCTGTCTCAAAAAAAAAAAAAAAAAAATTCACATTTGTGTTCCTTCTCAAAGTGGATGCCCATCCAACACTGTGTAGCCCCCAGACACTGCAAAATAGACAGCCGAGGAGTAGAAGCTCCCTGTAGATGCGGTGGGAACACCAATTTGTCACAATTCGTAGTCCTACTTCCACCTCAGGGCCCTGACACTTGCTGAGCCCCTGCCTGGATGACCTTCCTAAGAGTGCTTCCTCCTTCTGGTCTTTACTGAGACTCCTTCTCCCGAGGCCAGCCCAGAGCACTCTGCTTCAAGTTGCCATTCCTATGTCCCCCACCCGACTTTCCTCTTTACCATTTACCAGCAGCTAACACAGGGGATCTGCTTATCTACTGCATGCCCCCGCCTTGTCCTGCCCCAGGCCTGGGGCTGGGTGGGTGACCCTCACTCTTCCTCCTTCCTGCTCTGACTTCCATTGCTTTCCAGCCCCCTTGTCTTGCCCTTGGGATGCACCCAGGGCCTTGGGGCTGCAGCCCTGCCCGCTCCCAGCAGATGGGGAAGGGAACTGGATTCCCTTTAGCTAACATAGTGTTTGCCTGTTCAGGGTCTGGTTTGTCCTGAGAAGTCAGAGGATTAGGCAATCAAAACTTCTCAAGTCCCTCACAGCAGGACTGGCTGGGACGAGGACAGCGGCCCATTTACTAGGCAGAGAAACTGAGGTAAAGTTGGTCACAGACAAAGTGGAGTGCAAGACTCCCCTGTGGGAAGCAGGCTGTTCTTGCTCTTCAACTTCACACCATACTCCTCCCTCTCCCCAACTCCAGTGGCAGAGGTGTTCGTGGGAGAGTACTCAGGCTGCTGGGGGACCCGCAGATCCTCCAAGGGGCAGCCCTCCTCCAGGCCTCACCTGGCTTGGTGTCCCTGCAGGGGCCTCCTCCTCACTTTCAGATCCCTCCTCACTACTCTCTGACTCCTCTTCTGGCTTCTTGGCCCTCTTGGCTGGGGGCAGGGCCCCTCCTTTGACCTGGAGTGTCACATTCCCCACCTTCCCAGGGGCTGGGGCCGCCTTTCTTGCTGGAGACTCCTTAGTAGGAACTGATGAGGCTTTGACCTGGGCTGGTTTTACTGAGGGTTTCCCCTGGAACAAGAGGATGGAATTAAAAGATGAGTAATAATTACTGTTTCCCCCTAAGATTCTGTATCAGGTGCTTCAGCAGTTGATAAAGCTCTTTCCAAATGTCACTGGATTTTTAAGCAACTCCCTGAGACAGCTATTAGCTTTAGACCCATTTTCCAGAAAAGTACAAGAGGCTTAAAGAGGTAAAATGATCAACATGAAGGGGCAGAGCCCCACTGGAACCCTGGACTGTCTGACTTTGGGACAGATCTCAAAACCATTATGCTCATCTCCCACCTGGCACACACAGGGCTCGGCCTGAGAGAAGGGCTTGCATGTCTCAATCAGGAGAGCTCATCCTGTCTGCCCCTTAAACTCAAGTATCTGATCATAGCAGCCATCCTGAGGGCCAGGAGTTCACGATGTGAACACCACCTCTGCCACTGGCTTGCTGGACACCGTGGGCAAATTCCTTCCTTCTGTGAGCTCTTTCCTACACTTCCACAATTCAGACATTTCCCAGGCAGTCAGTGCCCTACTTCTACCTCTGAGATCCATCAGACCCCTTGCGGCCCTGGGTTTCTGGGGCATCTGTTAATGGAGCTCTGCACAGCCTCAGCCCATTGAGGTTGTGTGTTTACAGAGGGCTGGGAGTGGTCCCCTTCCTTTTGGCAAGGCCTGGGGTGACAGAAGCCAGGGATGTCCTTACAGCTGGTGGTATCTAGGGCCCAAGGGTGAGGACGGAAGGTGGTGGGCAGCCCTTGGTAAGGCCTGGGGTAGATGGGGGTGAGCTTTCAACCTTCACAGGGTTACTGGGCCAGGCAGCACAGTAAAGTGAGAAGTTCCCAGGGCACCAGATCAGTTCATCCCTGACTTGCGCTGGTTTTCCCTCAAAAACATCTTTTCAACTGTGGACACCTTGGTCTCCCAGTCCCCAGCCTCTTATGCCAGTATTACTCCAATAGTCTCCTACATGGTCTCACTGCTTTTATTCTGCACTGCCCTCCAACCCAGGCTGCAGCCAGCAATCTTATTAAATGCAAATCAGGCCATCTCTCCTTGCTGGCATGGCTTCTCACAGCCCCTAGAATAAAACCCAAATTCCTTATGGTGGTCCTCAAGGTCAAACAAGATCTGGCCCCTGTCTACCTAGGACTTCATCTTGTGTCACTTTCCCCATAATTTATTTGTTTTTTAAAAAATAACATCTTGTAGAGACAGGGTCTCACTATGTTGCTCAGGCTGGGTTCAAACTTCTGGCCTCAAATGATCCTCCTGCCTTGGCACTTACAGAGTGCTGCACTTACAGGTGTGAACCACCGTACCTGGCTTCCTCCCTCTCATTTAAAGATCAAGGTTTTGGCCAGGCGCGGCGGCTCATGCCTGTAATCCCAGTACTTTGGGAGGCCAAGGCAAGCAGACCACTTGAGGTCAGGAGTTCGAGACTAGCCTGGCCAACATGGTGAAACCCTGTCTCCACAAAAAATACAAAAATTAGCCAGGCGTGGTGGCGTGTACCTGTAATCCCAGCTACTTGGGAGGCTGAGGCATGACAATCGCTTGAACCCGGGAGGTGGAAGTTGCAGCTAGCCAAGATCATGCTACTGCACTCCAGCCTGGGTGACACAGTGAGACTGTCTTAAAAAAAGATAATTGTTCTTTAAAAGCACCAAACTCTCTTTGCCGCCTTCTCTGCACATGCCATTCCTTCTGCTTACGCCTACTCATCAATGTCAGGTTCCTGCCCTGCGTGGCCCTCTACATTTCCACTTCATAGCAGCCATCACCAGTTAAATATCTGAGGGACGCTCCCTTGCCCCATGGCAGCAGGAACTCTGCCTGTCCTGCTCATCACTATATCCCCCAGGTCTGCCACTTAGTAGGTACACAATAAAAAGTAACCTGTGGAGACCTTTTCCAGGTCAAAGTTCACAAACCCAAGAGAGTCCCGCCCAACTCTAGCCAAGTGTCTAGGCCTGGCATTCACCAGTGGGCCCAGAATCCTCTCAGCAGCCGCAGCCCTAGCCAGACCAGGACAGCCACACTGTTGCCCCTGGGCCCTGTTCTTGCCCCATTTCCTGTCTGGAGTGCCCTGCCTCCTCCACACCCCTTCCCAGTGAAGCCCACTGTGCTTTGAGGCCCTACTCCAGTGCACCTCTCCCAGGAAGGCTTGTCTAGTCTCACAGGCAGGAGGGTGTCCCTCTCCCGCCCCCAGGGCTGATCTCACACTCAGAGTGCAGCAAGCAGCACCAGGCTTCTCTCCCTGCCCCTCCCTGGCTGCAGCCTTTCCAGCTCCTGGTCACCCTGCTACAGTCGCTGAACTGATCTGGGTCCACTGGTTTCTGAAGCCCCAGACAGGTTCCTGGAAGGGTTAGAAGCTGGGAGAGGGCAACTCCTAGGGATGGGTGGCAGTTACCTCCACGTCTGTCTCATCACTGGAGCTGGAGGTGTCCTCGCTGGAGCTGTCGGCCTGGCCCGCTGACACCATCCCTAGGATCGGACACGGAGGGGACTGAGGGACTCCCTTTCCAGCCTCACCTGCCCCTCCCCAGCACCTCCCCACAAACCAGCTGCTCATCAAAGCCAGGTGCTGAGTGCTCACCCCTCGTGTACCTCACATGCACTGAGCTGTGAAGCCCCCTTCTGAGGTGGGTACCATCACCATCCCTATGGTCCCACACATCTCTGAGGCCCTGGGAAGGGCTGTGAGGGGACCCAACAAACATGCACCAGCACCTGACAGTCTACAGAACCTCCATCCACCATCATATCCACTGATGTGGGCCAGACAGATGTCTACTCTACATAGGAAACAGAGGCAAATCCAGGCCTTTCAGTTTAGTCTCTGAACTGCCAGTGGTCCCTGTATAACTCACCAGGGAGTCATAAAGCAGAAAATGCTCCAACCACTAGGTGGGCTGTTCAGCCTGAGGCCAGGTCCCTGTAAGCTGACCCTCCCTCATCTAGGGGACGGGAAAAGGCCTAAGGTGCAGGAACCTGGCTGTCATGGAGATAAACTTTTGATTCCAGAAATGTCCCAGAACTTAAAGCAATGCCTAGGCCTGCCTCACCAGCCCACGTTCTGGGGACTAGGTTCCTAGAGGTGGGGGCTTCTTACCAGGCTTGGCAGCAGCTCCAAAGGCGGGGACGCTGCCTTCCTCCTCAGTTTCTGAGACCAACGTAGTATTTGCTGAGGGCTCTGCTGACTTCCTGGGAGACTTCCCAGAAAGAAGGTTGGCCACCGTCTTCCCAGTGGCAGGATGTGGCACGGAGTTCCCAGTCTTGCCAGCTTTCTCTGTCTCTGCCTACAGAGAACAAGAGTGACAGACACATCTGGTATAGCATGGTGAACTAAGAGCACAGGCCACTTGCATCTGAACCCAATCTTACCACTTCTTAGCTGTGTGAGTTTGGGTAAACTACCCCTTCAATCTGTTTCCCAATCTTTAAAGTGAGGTTAAAAACAGCACCTCCTCTCACCAGGTGTTGAGAAAACAGAATCCCAGTTCTTGGGACATGGTAGTTATTTACTAAGTGGTAAGTAGCAGTTTGTTGTTGATCTTATCATTACTTCATAATTACTTTGAGACATTGTTGCTAATGCTCCAGGCAATTGCAGAGGCACAATTCTTTATACATGTATGTATCTAACTCTGCTTTCTGGATTATTAGAAAATGACACCTTGTTTTTTGAGCAGTTTCCAGCTTGGAAAATGCTTTTAGAGTTTCAGAACCACAGATGTCTTGATCACTACGGTGCCTCCACACCTAGCACAGTGCCTGCAACATAACGGGTATTAGTCAAGATCTGTTGAGTGAACAGGTGAATGCAGGCATGAAAGAGGAAAGAAATCACCTACCCCAGGTGTAGAATGTGCCCAGTGGCCCACTGCAGCAGGCATCATCCTCATCTTATAGAAAAGTAAACTGAGGCCCAGAGAGGTGAAGGGACTAAGATCCCACAACTGGCGACACAGGTTGAGCTCTGAATCCAGGTGGGGCAATTACTCACAACCCTATCCTTCTCTGACATGGAAGACTGTCCCCTACCAGGCACCTTAAATCCCACAGGCAATAGCTTGGAAGGCAGTCCCACTCACCTTGGCTTTTTCTTTCATGCTTGATGGCAAGTCCGCCCCCAGGACTGAGGAGTTGGTAGGTGCTAGTCTTGGGGCTGCAAGAAACAAACATCTGCTAAAGGAGCCAGATGAGCTTTTCTCATCTATGAGTGGCAAACAGGTTTCATCTCACCTAACAATTCTATTGGTATTGGCTGCCTGGTGCTGGCATGAGGATCTGAGGCTGAGCCCAGACTTGCAGGAATGAGCTCTGTGATGCATCAGCCAGGTCCACCAGGAGCAAGAGAGAAGAGGATGGTAACATGAAGCTACGTGTCTGCATCCTTGATGGATTCCCAACTTCCCTGCAGCATGAGACGTGGAGGCCCCCGGAGGGAAAAGGACTGGCCCACATTCTTGCTGCCTACTGGGCACTGCACACTGCAATGGGCACCATTCACACAGGCCATCACACTGTAGCCCTGAAAGCTGTTTGGCAAGAAGGGGCAGTGATCAGGCAGGCAGCCAGCCCCAGGTCCACAGAGAAAGTTGCCTGGAATTCAAATGGCTTCTTAGTGGAGAGATGGCTGAACCATGCCACCTGGGCCCCATTAGATATTGATATTCACTGATTCTCAGTGCTTATTTATTTATTTATTTATTTACTGGGACAGAGTCTCGCTCTGTCGCCCAGGCTGGAGTGCAGTGGCACAATCTCGGCTCACTGCAAGCTCCGCCTCCTGGGTTCACACTATTCTCCTGCCTCAGCCTCCCGAGTAGCTGGGACTACAGACGCCCACCACCACGCCTGGCTAATTTTTTGTATTTTTAATAGAGACGGGGTTTCACCGTGTTAGCCAGGATGGTCTCAATCTCCTGACCTTGTGATCTGCCCACCTCGGCCTCCCAAAGTGCTGGGATTACAGGCATGAGCCACCACACCCAGCTTCTCAGTGCTTTTATACCAGGGTATTGTCTCCTTAAATCTTAGATTTCTTTTTGTTAAGGAGAATGTTGCTGAGATGAATGGCATGATCTAATTCTTTTCCTGGCACTTCATTCCATCTCTCTCTTTCTATAATTATGGAAAATTTTTAGTAGTACGTAGAAAGGAAGAACCAGGCGGCTCCAACCATTAGCAACTTGTGACCAATCTTTTCATCTCATCTATTATCTCACTCACCCTTCCCCATCAAGCATTACTTTGAAGAAAATGCCAGATATCCTATCATGTTGCCCACAAATACTTCCGCATGTTTCTCTCTCAATGAGGACCCTTTTTAAAAATTTTTTTGAGACAGGGTCTTGCTCTGCTGCCCAGGCTGGAGTACAGTGGCACATTCATAGCTCACTGCAACCTCCAATGCCTGGGCTCACATGATCCTCCTATCTCAGCCTCCTGAGTAGCTGGGACCACCAGTGCATGCCACCATGCCCAGCTAATTTTCTTATTTTTCACAGAGACGGAGTCTCACTATGTTGCCCAGGATGCCAACAAGGACTCTTCTTCCTTTTTTTTTTTTTTGAGACAGCCTTGCTTTGTTGCCCAGGCTGGAGTGCAGTGGCACAGTCATAGCTCACTGCAGCCTTGACCTCCTTGGCTCAAGTAATCCTCCCACCTCAGGCCTCCTAGGCAGCTGAAACTACAAGCACACGCCACCATGCCTGGCTAAATTTTAAATTTTTTGTAGAGACAGGGTTTTGCCATGTTGCCCAGGTGGGTCTCCAACTCCTGGGCTCAAGTGATCCTCCTACCTTGACCTCCCAAAGTGCTGGGATTACCGGTGGGTGTGAGCCACCACGCCCAACCCAGTGAAGACTTTTTAAAAAATAAAATTACATACTCGGAGGCTGAGGCAGGAGGATCACTTGAGGCCAGGAGTTCAAGGCCAGGAGTTCAAGGCCAGTCTAGGCAACACGGCAAGACCTCATCTCAAAAAAAAAAAGCCCCCAACAAAAATAAATGTAATTACACTTCCATTATCACAGCTTATAAAATTGATTAATACCAAATAGCCAATCAGTATGAAATCTTACCATTTGTGTTTCAAACAGCATGCAGGTCTGTATATATGCATGTAAGAATACATGTTTGAATGAATATAGAGGCAAAGGAGGAAGTTTTAAAGGTTACCTACGAGGAGATGCACTTAGGAATGATGGGGAACAGGGTAGGAGAACAAGAAACCTTTAAGTTTTCTTGTATATGCTCTTCTACAGTTCAAAGTGAACTCGTTTTGCATTTATAATGTAAAATTAAGCGATATATAATATATATCCAGGGCGCAGTGGCTCATGCCTGTAATCCCAGCCCTTTTGGAGGCCAAGGTGGGCGGATCACCTGCGACTAGTCTGGCTAACATCATGAAACCACGTCTCTACTAAAAAAAAAAAAAAAAGAAAAAGAAAAAGAAAACCCACAAAATTAGCTGGGAGTAGTGGTGCATGCCTGTAGTCCCAGCTACTCGGGAGGCTGAGGCAGGAGAATCACTTGAACCCAGGAGGCGGGGGTTGCCCTGAGCTGACATCACGCCATTGTACTCCAGCCTGGGTTACAAGAGTGAAACTCCGTCTCAAAAAAATAATAAAATATATATCCAGTATGATCTCAAACACTTTAAAAGCAGACTCAGGAAGCTGGGCATGGTGGTATGTGCATGGAATTCCACCTACTCAAGAGGCTAAGGCAGGAGGATCACTTGAGCTCAGGAGTTCAAGACCAGCCTGGGCAACATGGCATGACTTTGTCTTGAAAAATAAAAAATAAGTATTAAGAAATGTGTCTTCTATGTAAGCAAAAGAAGAAAATACGATGCACAGGAGACACAGCTCCTCTGTAGAGTTATGGCTGCTGTTGGGGAAAGTACAAGGAGCCCTGGGACCTTAGGGGAAGAAGGGGCTATAAAAGCTTTGACTGAGTTACTCCTGCAAACGGTGTAAAACCAGTGCCCAGTACAGCCTTCCAGTGCTAATGGGTACAATTCTAAAAGAACACAAAGATCAGCAATTCCTAAAGCATCCCACAGGTCAGACAGAAAATGTGTCCGCTAGCTGCTTTCTGAAATTCCTCCAGCAGTACTTCTGAACATGTGTCTTCCTTCCAGCTAATAAGAATCACCTGGGAGCCTGTAACAGGGCAGCTCCTGGGCCCCAAACACCAAATGAGACTGGAAGGGCCCATCTGGTTGTTTTGGTTCAGCCTTGCATCCCCAGTGCCTGGAGATACAATGCCTGGCACAGAGGAAGGGCTCAAATACTGCCAAAGATATGTGGTGCCCTCCCAATCTCCTCCCCAGGGTCTCTTAGGTCTTCTAGTGATAAGAGAAGAAGCTGGAGGTAGACTCTACCCTAGAACAATCAATATTCCATAGCCTGTTCCCAAAGCTGCAAGGCTCTTACTGGCTTTGGCGGTTTCGGCTTCGGCTTCCTCCTCCTCTTCCGAGCTCTCCGAGGTGCTGATGGGGTCTGACACACGGGTCTTCTTAGCTTGCAGTGCCGCATCTTCCTCTGCCTTCCGCTTCCGACCAAGCTCTGAGGTTCTGCAGGACAAGGGTGACTGTCTCTACCAACTGGGTGACAGAACAACTCCACAAGAATTGACTAGACAGACCTTCCCGCATCCTTCCAGCTCTTAAAGGCAATGTGCATAGAATCTAAACAGTGGTGAAAACACAGTATAGACACAATTTTGTATTCTGCATTTTCACTCACTTCATAAAGTGCTTTTACAATTCTTGATTAGTCTTTAAAATAATCAGGAATGCTGGATAATGTTATATAACAGCTGCAGCAGCTACCAGTCTTTAAGTGATAGGAGCTGACCCATGCAGGCACTTCACAGAACCGCCCAGGCGCTTCCCCCTGCAGAACATGCGAACATGCTGTGTGTACTGTGCCTTCTTGGAAGACTCTGCCCAGGTCCTTGTCCTTCACGTCTCAACTTTAATGAAGCCCCCCAAGAGAGGCCCTCGATGATTACCCCCCTCCTCCAAGGCATGCTCTGCCCTGTGATCCTGTTTCATTTTCTTCATAGCTTTTCTCTATCTCCTGTTATTTTACTTACTTCCTAGACTCCTCACCTACACAGAAAGGCCCAGGGAGGGGGGCAGTTGGCAGCTCACTACAGTATCCTCAGTGCCTCACACGTCTCAAAAACTGAACAACTAAGTGACTTGCTCATGGCAAAGTGAGTCTAGGGTATGGGTAGGATAAGCACCCAGATGGCTGAGCCCCTGGACTTTCAAGTCTCACTTCCATTGACCCCCATCCCAGGGAGTCACTGTCTAGGCCCCAGGTTTTCCAGCTGCGATGAACTCTGCTCTGTCATGGTTTGGGATGTGATACTCAGGTCCCTTGTTCCCAGGAAAGCCACTTGTCAGGATTCTCCTGTTAAAAACAGGTTTCATTTTTACATGTGTCAATTTATTCTGCCTCTTTTCCCCCAACAAAAATGTTGAGCAGGGATTTTTCTCTGGTTTGTTCCCAGCTATATCAAGAATATTGCCTGGGTTGTAGTAGATGCTCAATAAATACTGAGGCGGGTGCAGGAAGTGGGGGAGACTCCAACCAGTAGTTTTAGCACTTTATATGGAGCACTGTATCTAACCCTCACAATGCAATGAGATAATTGCCATCATTATTTTCATTTTATAGGTGAAGACACAGACTCAGGGAGGCCAAGAAATCCATTCAAGGTCATACATACAGCTAGTTGCTGGGTTTGAACTCTGCAGGGAATTGCTAGGCTAGGCTGCCTTTCGTGGGTTTGAGGTCCTTGTCCCCCTCACCCATAGAAGGGGCCAGTGGCAGGGAGGAGTGTGCAGAGCAGCTCACTGAAGCAGTTTTTTGGGGGAAGGAAGTACTACGAATAACACCCACTCATCTGGGCAAGTCAGGGTTAGGAAGTGTGGGCTGTGCCCTGTGCTCTAAGCTCTCCTTAGCAGCAGAGGACAGCCAAGAACTGAGGGTTGGCAGGATTTTCAATCACCTTAGCTCTCCACTAGAGGCTGTAATCCCTTCCACACCATTTTTGCCTTTGTTTACACACCTCTAATGACAGGGAGCTCACCACTTCCACCTAGCCCACCTCATTTTTAGATAGCTCTGATGTCGTTATATTCAGAAGCTGAAACCTGTCTTCCTGAAGCAGGTATATTTGGGGCCCACTTCTGTCTCCAGGGCCTTAGAGAACGCACTATTCTTGGTCCTCAAAGATGTGCAGTGGTCCCTCACACCCCTCTCCTGCCTCCTTTCCATCCAAGGCAATTCAGTACTCTCTACCATTCCTCATGGGATATGTCTGCACATCCTTCACTCCCTTAGTCAGCTGTGGTCAGGCCAGTGCATGAAGAGAACACAATTACTCTCTCCATTTTCCAACCATTCCTCTGTTGATACGTCCTTGGATGATTCCCCCTTCCTTGAAGAGTACATAAATTTTACATGTTTAAAAGGCATCTCACACTCAACATGTCATTGAAATCTTTCCCCTCCAAACTGGGTTCCCTTCAAGCTCTATGCATGGGTACACAAGTCAGATGTGGAGTCAATCAGATACTTCCTCTCCCACCCATCCACAGGCCCTGGTTTCATCCCTGTGATTCTTGGGAATCCACTCTCTACCCCGTTCTCCCTGTGTCAAGCCCCATCAGCTCTTGCTTGGATGATGGTGTCCATGGCCCGACCAGTCTCACTATGGTGCAGAGCGGTCTCCTCACTTTTTCACCCTACCATGGCCCCACTGCTCTTGGATAAAGACAAAATTCCTCACCATGGATAACCAGCCCATGCATGGCTATCCATGCGATGACCCAGCCCCATCTGTACTGTCCACCAGCCACAGGACTTAGCATTAGCAATTTCCACTGGCAGGTACACTCCACCTGCCGCTCTCTACCCACTGCATAGTTCACTCCTCCAATTCCTACAGCTCTCAAGTCAAAGACCACCTCAGGGAAGCTTCCCCTGGACCCCCAAATGAAGCCAGGCTTACCCATTTATGTGGCTGTGGCAACAAGTTCCTCTCTTTTGTAATCCTTACTACCACTGTAATTTAACATTCATTTGTTTCATTCTTTGACTCATGCCTACCTCCTTGGCTACAATGTCAGCTGCAGGAAAGAAGGAACCATGTCTGTCTCACTTGTGACAATATTTGCATAATAAGTAATAGGACTTGGCTTTCAGGAGGTGCTCAATATACGTTTGCTGAGCAACTGACAAGCTGGTGAGAAGCTCTTGTTCTTAAGAGATCACAGCTCTCAATGTCCCCTCCCACTACCAGATATCCACACACAAATACCCAACCATGTGATGTGAGCTGGCTTTCTGGAGGCAACAATGGTGTCCACAGTGGGCTATGGGGACAGATCTTAGACCAGATAGGTATCCCAGCTTATTCCAAGCTGAGTTGCTTGGGGTGTCCCTACTCCACCCTGTCGGCCCCACCACTTACTGTTGCCAGTGTGTATAGATGTCCAGAAGGGTTACGGGCTGAGCCAGGAAACACTTCTGCAGAGAGGTAAAGAGAAAGCCACAATTAATCCCCAGCACAGTAAGGATCCTCCTTGGGCCCAACTCTCCCCAAACTCATGACTTGTATAGACAGGTGGTTCAGAAGAGGGTCTTTTTGGCTGGGCATGGTGGCTCATACCTGTAATCTCAGCACTTTGGGAGGCTGAGTCAGGAAGATCACTTGAGCCCAGGAGTTCAAGACCAGTCTGGGCAACATAGTGAGACTGTCTCTATAAAAAAATTTAAAAATTAGCTGAGAATGGTGGCATGTACTGGTGGTCCCAGCTACTCAGGAGGCTGAGGTGGGAGGATCACTTGAGCCCAGGATATTGAGGCTGCAGTGAGCCATGCTCGTGACACTGCACTCCAGCCTGGGCAACAGAGCAAGACCCTTTCTTTAAAAAAAAAAAAAAAAAAAAAAAAAAAAAAAGAGGGTCTTTTTGCTCTGGGAAGTATGTCTGCTTGGCCCTGCCAATTCTGTCCAAAACCTTCCAGAGACAAGAAGGACAACCAATGCCAACTAAAACCTTTTTAGACAACCCCTTTGAAAGGCCAGAGGTGGAATGTTCCAAGCTAGCATTCATCCAGCTCCCAGCCTCTCTGGCACTATCCATGCCTAGAGGCCATGAGACAGGGTTTTCCCCACCTTTGACCTTTAAAAAAGCTTTCAAAGACGTGGCCAGCCAATCTTCCCAAAGCACGAATCACAGCCCAGACACCTGAGGCACCCAGGTGGCATGACCACAGTCTACTAGTCTGCTGGGAAAAGACTGGGCCCAAGTGGTACCAGTCCCTTGGTGGAAGCAGAGGGAACCAGGTGGAATCCAGGCCTTTGGAGCAGAGGCCAGAGGGCCCACTGTCTCTGTAAATGTCAATAAGCCAGGATATCAAGTACTCTAATGAGGCTAAGCAATGTGGGGCACGGGTGGACTGAACTAATCTCGTCACCTCTTCAAAGTTCAGATTTCTTAACATGGTGACAACAGCGATACCCACCTTGCAGGCTGCTATCTGGTTTGAACAAGACCATCTGTCAGTGCCCAGCAGTGAGCTGGTAACACTAAGATTTCAAGAGTCAGTTTCCCTCTGCTCCACCTCAGGCAACGTGTCTTCCTTGCTGTCCTCAAATTGTGTCAGGCCACCCTGCCTCTAACGCGGCCTTGCTATTCTTGTTGTCTGGAATGTTCTCTCCCTTGTTAACTACACAGCTCACTCCCTCATTTCCTTCAGGTCTCTGCCCAAATGACACCTTCTCAATGAGACTTCCTTAACTACCCTACTTATAATCGAAGTCTGACATCGCTTATCCCCCTTGCCTGCCTTACTTTTATAGCAAGCACCATTGGATATACTATATCATTAACTTATTAAACTTTTTCTATTTGTCACCTGTCTGCTCCTACTAGAATGTGTGCTCCATGAGGGCAGGATATTTTTGCTCCAATGAAGATGGGTACTATCTCTTGCTCCCCTTATCTGTGAAGTACCATAACTACAGTAGGAAGAGCAAGTGAGGTTCAGAGAGAGTGGGAAAAGCATAGATAACGTCTTAGGGCCCATCACCCTTTAGTCCCTCCAGGAGGTTCTGAGAGCAAGCATTAGGAGCAGAGCCTACACCACAGGGCAAAGGGATCTGACTACTTAGGATACTGTCTCACCAGTTCAAAACTCTCCATTGGTTTACCACTGCTCTTCCAAGGAAGATCAAACTGCCCACCAGACCACTCCAGCCAGGCCCTGCCTCTATCTCTCCAGGGGCATCTGGCCCTTGTACTTCACACTTCAGCCACTATGGACATTTTTTTTTTTTTTTTTTTGAGATGGAGTCTCACTTTGTTACCCAGGATGGAGTGCAGTGGCTCAGTCTCAGGTCAATGCAACCTCTGCCTCCTGGGTTCAAGTGATTCTCCTGACTCAGCCTCCCGAGTAACTGGGACTACAGGCGCACGCCACCAGGCATGGCTAATTTTTGCATTTTTAGTAGAGACAGAGTTTCACCATGTTGGTCAGGCTGGTTTTGAACTCCTGGCCTCAAGTGATCCGCCTGCCTCGGCCTCCCAAAGTGCTGGGATTACAGGCGTGAGCTACCGTACCTGGCCTGCTACGGACTTAAAAAAATTTTTTTTTTGAGACAGTGTCTTGCTCTGTTGCCCAGGCTGGAGTGCAGTGGCATGATCATGGTTCATATTGTATCCTCAAACTCAAGAGAGTGGACTTTCTCCAGGCCAGTGTGTACACAAGTTCCCTCCCACCACAAGGCATTTACACCTCAGCTATTCCTGACCAGGGCAATCTGCCATCCATCTCTCTCTTTTTTTGAGGCAGTGTCTCCCTTTATCGCCCAGGCTGGAGTGCAGTGGCACGATCTTGGCTCATTGCAACCTCTGCCTCCTGGGTTCAAGCAGTTCTTGTGCCTCAGCCACATGAGTAGCCAGGATTACAGGCGTGCGCCAACATGCCCAGCTAATTTTTGCATTTTTAGTAGAGACGGTGTTTCACCATGTTGGCCAGGCTGGTCTAGAACTTCTGACCTCAGGTGATCCGCTAGTCTCGGCCTCCCTAAGTGCTGGGATTACAGGCGTGAGCTACCGTGCCTTGCCCATCCCTCTCATTCTTAACTTATTGCAGTGCTAAGCATATAGTCACTTTTGTGATTCTTTGATTTGTCTACCTTACTAGAGCGTAAGCTCCAGGAGGGCTGGGAGACGCTGCTCACCATTGGAACACCAGGAAGCACCCTGAGTACCGGATTAACAGTTGAATTAATCAAGTAAGAAATGGCTGTACCACGAGTTCGAGTACCAAAGCTGTACGTCTCAGTACAGACAATCGCTAAAGGCCTGAGTTCCAGCTCAACTAAGGGGCTGTAGGGTCCCTTCTCCAGGCGCACCCCCGAGGGGCTGGTCACAATCCACCCCCGAGACTCGCAGCAACCTCCTTGCCCCAGGGGGGGCCGCGCTGAGCCTAGCCACGTGGCGGGAGACTTAGGAAACTTAAAACACCCGCTACCAGGAAGGGGGTGGAGGTAAGGGACGCGGGAATTACAAAGTTCGGCCCCTGCGAGCACACTTTCTGGCCCAACCCACTGCCCGGATGAGGAAAGTGAGGCCCAGGGGAACTGAAGTCGCAGTGGGGAGGCAGAGATTGCGGCTCCTCCGGTACCCCTGGCCCGCGCCGTCGAGCACTGCGGGACCCGGCTCCGGGCGCCCGCCGGGTCGCCTGGGGACGGGGCGCGGGCCGCGGGCCGCTGATCTCCACATCTTGCACGCGGCCCTCGCACACGGCCCACGAACGCTTACCTGGCCGCTCTGCTCCTTCACTTCCCGCGCCGCACGCACATAGCCAGCCCGCAGCAGATGGTGGTAGATCAGGGGAAGTAGCTCCCGCCGCTTCCTGGCCTCGGCCATGCCCGCGACCCCCGGCCGGCCGGCTACCTGCACGCCCCGCCTTAGTCCCCGCCCGCCACTTCCCTCGCGCCCTTAGACCTCGCGCGCCCCACTTCCGGCTCCTCTTTCGCTCCGGCCGCGCGGCGCGCCGGGAAACGTAGTCCCCTCTCCGGGAGTGGCCGGCCCCGCCCCTCAAGGCGAAGGGGGCGGAGACTCGTGGTCAACAAGACCGCCCATTGGCGCGGAGCAGGCGGGGCTAGACACGGACGCGCCCCCGGGGCCGGCCGGGACTTGGACGACTCTCTTAATCCTTCTGGCTGGCTCCTTGAAGAGATTTATCTTCCTTGTTAATTCTCTGATGGCTGGGTCTGCGTTTTACTCATCTCTGAACTCCCTAATCTGGATCTTTCCCTAGATCCGAACTTTGTACTGCCTTACCTGCTCATTTATCCATTTCACACGATTTTTGGTGCCCATGAACCGGACACGAGTTGCCAGTTTATTCATTCATTCATTCGCTAACTGAACAAATCTGTAGTAAGCACCTAACTTGGGCTAGCACCCGGCTAGGCTAGGGGGATTCAAAAGATGAGGGCAATACATGGTGGTTGCCCTCAAAGCTCACAGAGACGACTGTCCGTAACCAAGCAACTGTAGTTCAATATCTGGTGTGCCTTGTCAGGAACAGATGCAGCCTATGGGCGCCCCAAGGAGGGGCACCGAACCCCAAAGAGATATCTAAGCTGAGGCATAAAGACACCTGAAATTGCTGGGTGCAAAGGAGAGGACTGGCAGAGGGCACTGCATGAGTCTAGGCATGAGAAAACACCCTGCTATTGCCTGGGAACCCTAAACCCAGAACCCCTAGTCTGTGCTGCTGGGCCGTCGAGGTGGGGTGGGGTGAGGTGGGGAAGAGGGAACAAATGAGGGCCTATGAGGATGAAGAAGTAGACAAGGCCTACAACAGCCCCACCCCCAACAGAGTTTGGACTTTGCTCTTAGGGCATTAGTAGTCTCTGACTGGCTTTTCAGAGGAGGTTGACCCTGTTTTGTGTTTTTAAAAGATTGCTAAAACCAAAGCACATACCATTAATACTAAATGTGAGGCTGTTGTAGTTGTTGAGGGAAGGATGGCAGGAAAAAGGTGAGGTAGGCTGGAGAATGTTAGAGTCAGCTGTTCTTAACTTTATGGAGCCATTGAGAATCTGAAGGCAGCATGTTTCTTACGGGGGCAGGAGTCCCTAACCCTAGGAGGTCCAGGTATGTGGTTATCTTTGTCTTGAACTTGAATGGAAAATGCATTTCCCATTTTCTTGAGCAAATATTTATTGAGTTACCTACCATTGGGGATGGAATAGTCTCTACTCCTATAGAGCTTACAGTCTAGTGATGGAATTGTCTCTACTCCAATAGAGCTTACAGTCTAATGGAGGAGACACATACTAAACTAATAGTCATACAATACAGTGTTACAAACAGCGGGTAAGTGCAGGAAGGAAAAGGATATTGTTTTCTTATGTAATAATATAGTGTTTAAAAGCTGCACTGGAGTCACACTGCCTAGGTTCAAATTCTGGCTTTGCCTCATTAACTAGGTGACTTTGGGCGAGTCACTGTGACTCAATTTCTTTATCTGTACAATGGAGATAATTATAATTTCTACCTCACTGGGTTGTCATAAGGAGTAAATGAATTCTCAGCAGAAATGCTTAGAGGAGCTCTGAACAATAGCGCTCTGTGTGTGCGTGTGTGCTATTATTGTGAAAGCATATAACGGGAAGGAGGGATCTATTTTTTTCTTGGGAGTTAGGGAAGGATTCCCTGAGAAATTGATGGTTATGAGGAAACCAGAACTATGTGTAAGGGAGAGTCGGGGAGAAGACACCTGAGCAGAGGGAAGAACCTGTGCAAAGGGCCTAGGGCAGAAGGTACAGCTGAGAGAATAGGCACAAAAAGGCCTTTGTAGCATGGTCTGGAGGGAGAGCAGGGGGACTGGGGAGTGTAGAAGGTGGGCAGAGGGCAGACTCCATGTGAAGGATTGGCCACATCAGGGTTTTTTTTTCTCCATCCTAAGAGCCATTGGAAGCCACTGATGGTGTAAGCCCAGGAGGTACAGGATGAAATCTGAATTTTACTGTGACCTGTGTACCTGCCCAGTGGAGAGTGGAGTGTGTCTGGTGGGTATGAGTAGATGTGGGAAGACAAGTCAGGGTTAGGAGTGCAGGCAGGCATCCAGGGAGAAGACAGTGTGTGTGTGTGTGGGGGGCGGTGGGGCGGGTGGTAGGTGGCGGGGCAGGGGGGAGGGTGCTGGTGGCAGTGGAGTTGAAGAGAGTGGAAGCTTCCCAGAGTTAATCAGAAACTAAAGTTGTCACAGAGGTGTGTTGGAATGGGAGGGGAAGGAAGAGGCAATGTCAGAATGAACCTTGAGGTTTCTGTGCAAACAAGTAGGCAGTATCTTTCACTGAGATAGAAAAAACTGGAAGAGGACTGAGACAGGGGGGTGGTTTGATTGAGGAGAGGAGGATGTGGACAGAGAGGTGAAAGTATATATTCTACATTAGACATCTTGAGCTTGAAATGCCTGAACAGTCACCACATCAGATGTTGAGAAGGTTCTTGGAAACCTGGGTTTGGACGTGGCGTGGAGGTCTGGCCTAGAGATGAAGAGGAGAAGTTGTCGATAGAGAGATGATAACTGCAGCTGTGGATGAGGAGAAGCTTACCCAGGGAGAAGAATGTGGAGAGAGAAGAGAGATGGCCCAGGATGAAGTTTTGAGGTACATCTACAGATTAGGGCTGTGTACAAAAGGATCTGCCTGCAAAGGCTGATCAGGAGTGGCTGGACAGGTTGGAGAAAGCCCAGGAGAGTGGGCTTATGGAAGGAGGCCAAGGGAGACATTTTAGGAAGCTGGGAAGACTTGATGGAGGGAATGCTCTGAGAGGTCAGATAGGAGGAGGGTGCAGCCCTGGGCTTTGGTTTATGGACAGGTGTGGAGATTGTTGGGGCCTTAGGGAGGGCTATTTATGTGTGGCATGATGGAGGGGGTCAGATGGCAGTGGTAAGATCCATCTTACCATTGTAAGATCTAAGATTTTTTTCCACTAACACCTCCAGGAAGCAGTTTTCATTTCCTCGAGGGCAGTGGTCTGATGAGTACAGGAGGGATGAGAGAGGCAGTGGGTCTTTCGAGAAGTTTTTGTGTAAAAAGGATGAGAAAGATAAAGTGCTAGGGCCAATATGTATGTTAGGGGAGGTGTGTTTCAAGGTAGAAGAAACCTGAGATTTGTTTAAAAGTGAATGGCAGATCCAGGAGAGAGAGGTTAACCAAGAGTGTAGGAAATAGGGGCGATAATCAGCGAGTAAAGTTCTCTCAAGCATGTGCGAGGGGCTGGGATCAGGCATGTGGGTTGCGGGGGGTTGGTCTTGGGGAGGAGGAGGGATGAGTTCTCTAGAACCCAAAAGCAGGAACAAAGAGAGGATGGGTGCAGATGTAGATGTAGGTTTATAGTGGGATGTTAAGGGAGATTTCATTTTGAGCTTCTATTTTTTCTGCAAAGTGGGAGGCAAGGTCTTCTGCCGAGAGTGAAGAAGAGGTGGTGAGGAGTTTGAAAGAAGGAGAATGATCATTCAGAGTGTTGAGAAGCAACTTGCCCACAAAATCCCCAATTGCCTGACAGTCTTGGCTCCCCAGTTGAGGTTGGTGGTCCTTAGTGTATGTGTGTCTTGAGAATGCATGCCTTAGTAGAATGTAAACTCCCTGAAGGCAGACTTACCTTTGCCTTGTTGGTTGCATTATTTCCAACATTTTGCACAGTGCCTGCACACAACAAGCACTTAATAAGTATTAGCAAGTGCAGGAATGGTTACAGACCTCTCCTGAAGAAGAAGGGAGGGCAGGGCAGGCAAGGTGCTCACTGAGTCTAGGCCTGGAGGCAGGAATGTGGAAGGCTTTAGAAGGCAGTGAGGACGGAACTGGATTATGCATCCTTGGCTGACCCTGGAAGAAATGCAGAACTGGAATTAAATTAAAGAACGAAAACAAAAGCATACCAGGATGGTCTAATACCTTCTGTCTGGCAACAGGTTATTTGTTTTTGTTTTGCTCCTAATAAAATTCATTGTCGTCACTTATGCTTTGTCCTCGGCTCCTGGGAGGCTGCCTCTTCTGTGGACAATTTCTTTATTTCCCTCGTTTTCCAAATCATACCCTTCACTGAATTGCCTCAGGGCCCAAGCACAAAATTAGAACATTAAACTGATAAAATATAACATGGCAACAATTAAGACAGCAACAAACAAAACAGTGCATTAAAAAAAAAAAATTAGCCTCAGAGCATTTCTCTACCAGTAAGATAAAATGCCTTTGTTAGTGGTAGAAGCCAGATGCTCCCAGACCACTGAACTGCGAGTGCCTCTCGGGGAAGCAGCATGCTTTAGTCACCTTGGATTCCCATGCAGGGCACGGGCGAGGTCACTTAGGAAATGAATGAAGGAAGAATGAACAACAGAAGAGAAGGAAGCTCAACAGATGGGGCACTCTACCTGTCTCTCCCAGCAGGAATGGCTCTGACGCAGAGGTGGGAAGTAGCAGTGATACAGGGGAAAGGCTACTGGGCCTCTCCCCTGTGTTACTGTCCGGAATCAGGCCCTTTTCGCCTGGCTCAGCTGTGTGACCTTGGGCCAGTCTCTTGCCCTCTCTGGCCCTCAGCATTACCTTCTGTTAAATGAAGCTGTTGAACAAAGACCCTGCCAGTAGTGGAACTCTTAAGAGAACGGCCCATCTGGGAAGGGTGCCCTTCCCAGTAGCTCCCTTCATCCATTGTAACAACAGGTTTTCCCTGGGCCAAGTCATTTTGGCCAGTAGATTTCCCAAGGCTTCCTTCCCTTTCGTGAAATGACAATTTGTCTCTTTAATCTCACAGGAGCTTTTAAAGGTTTACAAGTTGTTACTGAAGTAACAAGTTAAACAATTCAGAGATATATTAAGACAAAGTCCATCATTTTCCCCTCCCTCTTAGCCGTTCCCAGCCCACTTCTCCACACTAGAGCCTCTTCCTTTCCCAATCAGAAAGGAGCCTGGTATTCAATCCCTTCACATCCTTTCTCTGCCCAGACAAACACAGACATCCTTCATAGGGTTTAGTCCCACTTCTCCTTTTCCTTTTTCATTTCTCTTTACTTCTTTTCTTTTTTCTTTTTCTTTTCTTTCTTTTTTTTTTTTTTTGAAACAGAGTCTCGCTCTGTTGCCCAGGCTGGAGTGCAGTGACATGATCTCGGTTCACTGCAACCTCTGCCTTCTGGGTTCGAACGATTCTCCTGCCTCGGCCTCCCCAGCAGCTGGGACTACAGGCATGCACCACCTTGCCCAGCTAATTTTTGTATTTTTAGTAGAGACGGGTTTCACCATGTTGGCCAAGCTGGTCTTGAACTCCCGGTCTCAGATGATCCACCCGCCTCAGCCCCCCAAAGTGCTGGGATTACAGGCGTGAGCCACTGCGCCTAGCTTCTTTGCTTCTTTTCTTACAAAAGGGAATCATACTAAACACTCAACTCTGCAACTCTCTTTTTTCACCTAATAACAATACAGCAGAGCTATTTCTCCAGGTGCTGGGATCTGCCACACTCTTTTGAGTAATAGTAACAGCGATCATTTGTTGAGTGTGTGCAGTGAGCTGGAGCTGTGCTTCCAGGCTCCAACACTAACCGATCAAAACCTCACAACATCCTATAAAGCATGTCAAATGGTTGTAGATGAGGCAACTGAGGCTCAAGACAGGCTCCAGCTGCCAGAGGGCTCATAACCAGTCCCCCGGTAGGGCCATCAACAGACAGAGATGGGAGATGATGTGACACAGGTTATTCGCCTCTAGTTTTTTGGCTAATAAAGTAGTGTTGCTCTAAACATCCTAGTAAATACATCCTTGCAGACTGGAGCTTTAATTCTGTATGATGTAATTGCAGGTGGACCAGAGGGGATGCATGTGTTTTATTTTAATAGCTAAAGCCCAATTAACTGCCAAAAGGGTTGTAGCAATTCATAGCCTCATCAGCATAATGTCTTATTTTTGTGGTTTTATTTCTCAGAGCTAGAAGGGTCCTTGGAGAGCATCTAGCCCAGCTCGCTCCTCTTGCTGATAAGGAAACAGGCCCAGTGACAGGAAGTGACTCGACAAGGACCCCAGCAGGTTAGAGGCAGAGGGAAGTACCTGTCTACCTTTCCCTGGGCCATTGCCATATCCTCTTCCCTCCGCGCTGACCCTGCCTTGTCCTCTCCTGTCCACTCTCCACACTGCACTTGGCATCACATCACTTCCCTGCTCATTAAACCTCCCCTAATAGCTTAACCACTGACCACAGGCTCAAGTCACGGCTTCTTCTTAGGCATTCAAAGCCCATCCTAGTCTGTTCCTTGCTGTGTCTCCTATCATCCAAACCAGCAGCTAAATCTTGAGTACTCTCTGTCCTCAGAACATCTCACTCCCTTCACACCATTTGGACAGAACTGCCTTTTTGCTCTTTGAAGTTTGACTGTTTCCTATTTATCTTTCAAAGCCAAGTGCAAAGGCCGCCTCTGCAATGGTGCCTTCCCCGACTGCCCAGCCTTCCATCCCTGGGCAGTCAGTCATCTGTGTTCTGCAACAAGGTAGCCCCGCCTCCACCCCTGGCTGCTTCCTCCCGGAGGTCATGTGTTGCAGAAGAACCAGCCAGGAGGGGGCAGTGCACAACTAAAGAAAGGTCTCTCAAAAGGTCAAGGTCACCAGAGTGCCTGGGGCCTGCCCAGTGTGGCCACCTGTGGATATCAGGTTCCACCCCAGTGGCGGGCCCTTTGGCGAGCTCCACCCCTCCGTGGGCCTCAGTTTGCATCTGTGTGCAACGGCAGGGTTGGACTAGCTCAGTGTTTCTGAAAGTGTGGTGATGCACAAAGTGACTTCAAGAGATAAAAAGATGGACATTTTAAAATGGAAATCATTACGTATTTATTTTAATGTGTATTAGACAAAAAATAACTAGCACATCAAACCTGTTATTTCGCAGATATTATTGCTTAGAATGGGGCTAAAGTAGGCATTCAAGTAAAAAACAGTGAGTCAATGTAAAAGAAAGTACCAATTAAATAATATACAGGTGGTAAGACAGCAGTGAATGGCTGCAATCGGGAAAACATTAGTCTGCTTTTGATGTTCTAGAATGCTGTGATTTGCAGACTCCTGCCTTTGGTAGGGGTGGAGACAGGGAGAAGGAGCTGCCCCGGGGCTGGGAGGCTGGGCCTTGGGCAGAGGGTCAGGAACTCAGCAGATGGGCCATGTGCCCCTGTCCCCCAGACCCTCCTCAACCTGTGGAGGGTACGAGGGCTGGCTCCCCCTCCCGCCTTCTTTCTCAGCTTCTCTGCGGTTACTAAGGAGTGGGAGGCTGAAAGGGGCCTCATTCTGGAAGCTCATCTGCTCCCTCATTCTCACCCAGCACCCTGCTTGGCATAAACTATTCAGGGTGTTGATGATTAACAAGGATGCAGGAAGGCACTGGGGGTGGGGAGAGAAAATAGGCGATGTGGACAGAGTTTGCACATATACCTGAATGTCCAACCTGCCACGATTGTCTAATGATTCCTAAGCTTAGCTGTGCAGTGGAATCACCCGGCTAGTCAATGGAAATACAATTCCAAGGCCTCACATCAAGCAACTCCCATTTTGGGACCCCCACATCTAGGCTTTTAAAATCTCTCTAGTAGATTCTGAGGCTTCAAGGTTTCAAAGTGCACACCTCCCTCAGTGTACCTGTCGAGATTCAGAGAGGTTGTGTCACTTACTCAAAGTCACCCAGCAAATCAAGAGCAGTTGTCCTGACTCCCAGCTCAGTTCTTCCCACTGAGTGTCCATTGTTGAGCCTAGTCCATGGTTAGCAAAGACAACTCCACTGAAAAAGTGGTGGGGTTTCTTTGAGCCTCCCTCTGGGCTTGTCAAGGACTTTCTACAGAAGAAAACAGGCTGTATGAGCTACCATCTGCTGAGAAGGCCAGAGGGGTGGTGAGGGATGGTGGTGGGAGAGGGTGGAGGGAGATGCCAATGGAGGGGGTGGCTGGGAGACGCGGCCTCCTCTCACAGTTGCCAGCCTGCACAGTCAGCCTGCTGAGGGCAGGAGCTAGTCCGCATGCACGGCACTAGCCATTGGATTTTCACATGGGATCCTTAAGGAAGAGAATTAGGGCCAATGAATGGGAAGTTAATTCCAGATGAAACTCTCAAACAGTAATCAGTGACCTGGAAGACAATTGACTTTAGGGCAACTGTCCAGCTCCCTGATTTTTAATATCTAAGATATTTGGCATGTGAAAAATGCAGGGACACATACATACAGTTCCATGTTCCCATGATCTAGATTTCTTTCTTTCTTTTTTGAGACAGAGTCTTGCTCTGTTGCCCAGGCTGGAGTATAGTGGCACGATCTTGGCTTACTGCAAACTCTGCCTCCCAGGTTCAAGCGATTCTCCTGCCTCAGCCTCCCAAGTAGCTGGGGTTACAAGCATGCGCCACCATGTCCAGCTAATTTTGTATTTTTAGTAGAGATGGGGTTTCACCATGTCAGCCAGGCCAGTCTCGAACTCCTGACCTCAGGTAATCCAAATGCCTCAGGCTCCTAAAGTGCTGCGATTAAAGGTGTAAGCCACCATGCCCAGCGTAGATTTCTTTTCTTTCCTTTTTTTTTTTTTTAGAGACAAGTGTCTTGCTCTGTCACCCAGATTGGAGTGAGATGGTGATCATAGCTCACTGCAGCTTGAAATTCCTGGGCTCAAGCGATCCTCCTGTTTCTTCCTCCAGAGTAACTGGGACTACAGGCACACACCACCATGCCCAGATAATTTTTAGAAACTTTTTGTAGAGACAGGATCTTGCTTTGTTGCCCAGGCTGGTCTCAATCTTCTGGCTTCCAGTGATCCTCCTTCTGCTTTGGCCTCCTAAAGTGCTGGGATAAGAGGTGTGAGCCGCAGCAGCTGGCCTAGATTGTGAAAAAAGACATTTCAAATACATAAGAGCATCTCAGTTCATTTCCCTTCCCTTTGCCCAGAGATAGTCACCAGCCCATTCCCAGAAGTTGGCATGAGTTGTTCCTGCACATGTTTATGTATACATACTATACATGTATTCATTCATAAAACATAGAAAGTGTTGCTTTGTAGCTTTAAACTTTTTGTAAGTGACATAATATTGTGCATAGCCTTCTGCAACTTGCTTGTTTTCATTCAACATTGTGTTTGAAATTTATCCACATTTGATGTGCAGAGCACCAGTATACATATATCCACTATTCAATCAATTTCATTGTAGGGGCATGTACTGCAGTTTATCAATCCATTCTCCTGTTGATGGGCATTTGAATGATGTCCAGTTTTCCATAATAAAAACCGCACTGCCGTGACCATCCTCATGTGTGTCTTGCATGTGCCTGGGGAAGAATGGCCGGGTGTGTGAGCATCTTGGGGCTCCCTGCCATTGCCTGACTGTATCTGAAAGGGTGAGTTTCTGTGGCTCCACATCCAGACTTGACCTGGCAATAGTCAGACTTTGGAATGTTTATCACTCTGATGGGGGCCAAATGTCTCTCGTTCTTGTTTTTAAGTTCTATTTCTCTGAAGAGTGGAGTTAAACCGTTTTCATAATTGTGCTGGTGGTTTGGATTTCCTCTTCTGTGGATCACCTCTTGTACCTCCTGTCCGTGTTTCCATGGTGCTGTTTGTGTCTTTCTTATTGATTTGCAGGAGTTCTAATCTTGTGGTCTGCGTGACTATCTTTTGTTAGTCTGTGAATTATTTTTTCACTTTATTTATGCAGTCTTGCGATGCACAAAGGCTTTAGGTTTGAATGTAATGAACTGTGTCAATGTCTTCCTCTATTGTTTGGGGTTCTACAATCCGCAGCAAGCTGAGGCCATTTCTTGGCGTGGCACCCTCCTCAGGAGGCTTTAACCTCAGGTGGAATGTTAGGAGCACGGGCTTTAGAGCAGGGCCCACTTGGGTTGAAATTCAGGCTGAGTGATTTATAGGCTGGTGAACTTGGGGATAAGTCGTTTTACCTCTGGGTTTCAGCTTCTTTACTTGTAAAATAGGGAAGAGAACTGTCTTGAGCTCTCAGGGGTGCTATGAGGCTGGAGGAAGCAGGCCAAGGCACAGTGGGAAGTCTTGAAATCCCCCAGGGAGAGGGAGGACTCACTGAGAAAAGCCTCAGAAGACGCTGCTTCCTGAGAGCCATCCAGTGTGAATGTCCTAATCTTGCCTGGCCCCAAGGGCTCAACACAGTCTCTTCAAATCTAACTTTGCGTCTGCAAGTGTTGCTAAGTCTCTGGAAGAGATGGGACATGCGAGACATGAGACACCAGTCTCCCTCCTTTTCCCTCCCACCCATGGCCCTGGGTTCTGAGCTGTTCCTGGGGCCATGCTTGGTGACTCCGGAGGCAGGAACTTATGGAAGTGGTATACGTGATGTCTCAAGAAAACCGGAAGAGGACAGAGGATGTATCCCATGGCCTCCATACACCACGGCAAATCAAAGCTGCCCAGTCACCCTGGCAGCAGGATAGGGAGGGCATCTGAGGACTCCAAGAAAATATTTGTCTGGGGAAAGAAAAGGACACACGTGCCTGGTCACTTTCACTCATATGTGACCACATGCCAGCCCACACAAGCAGGTCTCTTGAGGCCATGGCAGGGGGCTACCCCATCACCTCTGAGCAGTTCAATCCTGGGCACAGCATACACAGGAACAGGTTTGGAGGGGAGGTGGGCAGAGGCCTCTGGGGCCAGCAGCCTCTTGGACAAGGCCACAGAACCCATGGCAAATAGGTCTGGATGATGCCTCCTTCTTCGTCCCACTTACTGACCGTGAGTCACCCCACCATCACCACCTCTGAAAGGTCAGCCTGCTCACACGACCAGAGCACTGGATTCCAGTGGAGAATGTAGTTCAAAAACTGAAGCCTATTTTTGGAGAAGATGATGTACACACATGATGCAAACATGTAAAGGTATGCAAAGGGTACCAAGAGAAGTAAATCTCCTGGGCTCCCACCCTCTGTTCCCCAGCTTCTTGGTTCTCTTCCCAGGAGGACACAATATTACCAGGGCTTAGATATGAATGCGCACACACACACACACACACATACACACACACACACACACACACACACACAGGCACACAATATTGATAGTAGTACATTACATACACGAAGGTAAACCTTGCTTATTTTTTCACCCCATCTTCTCTCCCACAAATTTAGGACCTGGAATGTAACAGGCGAGAGTGAATGCAGAACGGATGCATTAGTGGATGAGGTGGTGGAAGGATGAACAATGTCCATCCAGGTGCAGGCTTCTTCTACTCTGTGTTTTGAGACTCATCCTGTCCCTGGGAGGATCCCTCTCCTTTGGCACATCGCTGCAGGTGGGTAAATTCAGGCCTTCTTGACCCTGGCACAGAGCCATAATGGGGGAACTAAGTGAACCAGGCAGCTGAACAGCTTAATTGTCATTTCCACCAGCAGATGGTTACCAGGGAAACTCAAAGAATGTTAGAACGGGGAGTGGGGGGTTTTCAGGCAATGTGGAGGCAGCCTGACAGAATCTCAGAATGGGAAGGGGGACGGTTCCGACAAGTTCTTCAAGAGTTTAATTTTTAATTTTCATTTCAGTTTTAATCTAAAATAATTAAAAATTTTAACCGGGTATGGTGGCTCATGCCTGTAATCCTAGCACTTTGGGAGGCCGAGGTGGGTGGATTGCCTGAGCTCAGGAGTTTGAGACCAGCCTGGCAACCTGGTGAAACCCTGTCTCTACTAAAATACAAAATATTAGCTGGTGTGGCAGCACGCGTCTGTAATCCCAGCTGCTCGGGAGGCTGAGGCAGGAGAATTGCTTGAACCCAGGAGGCGGAGGTTGCAGTGAGCCAAGATTGCACCACTGCACTCCAGCCTGGGAGACAGAGCAAGACTCGATCTCTAAAAAAAAAAAAAAAAAGAAAGACAAAGTTTAGGCCAGGCACAGTGGCTCACGCCTATAATTCCAGCACTTTGGGAGGCTGAGGCAGGTGGATCACCTGAGGTCAGGAGTCCAAGACCAGCCTGACCAACATGGTGAAACCTGCCTCTACTAAAAATACAAAATTAGCTGGGTGTGGCGGCAGCACCTGTAATCCCAGCTACTTGGGAGGCTGAGGCAGGAGAATCGCTCAAACCCAGGGGGTGGAGGTTGCAGTGAGCTGAGATCGCGCCACTGCACTCCAGCCTGAGCAACAAGAACGAAACTCCGTCTCAAAAAAAAAAAAATTATATTTTCAGATAATTTGAACATCTGCCTTATAACATTGTAGGGACAAGTGATTTCAATGCTGTGTTGATGTTTGCCTTTGTGATCACATTGGCACTGGGATAATCAATGACTTTACAGCCACCTGAATAAACCAAGATTTTGCTGTAAATCAAACTTAGAAGGTTCTTAAATTTGTGTCTGCAGACTCCTAAGATTTCTGGGCATATTCTTGGGCCAGTGAGAATTGTTTTGGAGGCATCTGTATATTACTCAAGTATGAGAAACCCTGGTGAGGACAAAAGGACCCCAGGCAAGAGTTGGAAGCTTGGATTCAGCTCCTGTCTCTGCCTCTTCTTATCAATTGGGTCACTTGGACTCTTCTGTCTCTTCTGCTTTAATTTCTCCACCAGTAAAATAGGATCAAAATGCCTTCTTCACAGCATATTAAGAACACAAAATGAGGTAGTGAATGTGAAAGTTCTGACTTTGTAAGCATCAAGCATTTCATCTTATAAAGGAGGGAAACGACTTGAAGAGGTGAAACGACTTTTCCGTTATCAAACCATCATCGGCAGAGCTGGGCTGGGAGCTTGGGCTTCTAACCCTCAGTTGCCCTGGGCACGTTGGCCACTAGCAGTAATGGTGTGACTAATTCTGGAAAGCGTAATAACATCTCAGGTGGGGCCTTTTGCTATTTGGGCAAACATGCTATCTTTATTTTTATTTGTTGAGGAGATTAAATTAGGGAAGCCAAACAAATAAATAAGCACATTGAATTTCCCACAGCTATACCTCTCTTTCTGGAGCAAAAACAAACTCTTTCCTCAGGCAGAAGGTCAGACAGGAGGCATGTGGGGACAAAACACCTAGGTACTTCAGTGTCAGCCTCCTGGATTTGCTGTTTTGCTGGGTTGAAGGGCCACTGAGCCAGGCGTGTGGGCTTCATGTCAGCACCCAGCTGCTCTGAGGAATGTGTTTCAAGGTTGGGGGCACCCAGGGCAGGCTGAGAGTTCCAGAAAGCAGGGACTTTGTCTGGCTACTGCTGTTTCTCCCAAGCTCAGCTCAGTGCCTTGCACATATGGGTGTGCAATCAATATTTAAAGAATAAGGCCGGATGCGGTGGCTCATGCCTGTAATCTTAACACTTTGGGAAGCCGAGGCGAGTGGATTGCCTGAGCTCAGGAGTTCGAGACAAGCCTGGGCAACATGGCGAAACCCAATCTCTACTAAAAATACAAAAAATTAGCCGGGTGTGGTGGCACACGCCCATAATCCCAGCTACTCGGGAGGCTGAGATAGGAGAATCACTTGAACCCGGGAGGTGAAGGTTGCAATGAGCCAAGATCGTGCTGTTGCACTCCAACCTGGGGGGACAGAGAGAGACTCCGTCTCAAAAAAAAAAAAAAAAAAAACAAAAAAAACAAAAACATAGGAATAATGGAAGGAAGGAATGAATGACTAGAGTCACAGTCTTTGTGTTTAAATATTTGGAGTGGTCTCAGAGAAGATGTATCTTGCAAGTCCAGGTTCAAAATCAGGAGATCAGGAAACAAGGGATCTCAGGACAAAATGGTCTTCTGGCCTGGATTTCAGGAATCAGGGAGATAAGTAGGAAGTGAGGTCCAGTGCAGAGGCTGAAGTCAGTCACAGTGGATCGCTTGACTGCTTTGCTATATCACAGTCTGTTCACTGAGCATCTTCCTCTGTGTCAGGCTCTGTGCCAGTTGCTGGGGATCCCGAGTGAAAAAGGCCCACATGCCAAGAACTCCCACCTATGGTAATGTGCCCCTAGTAGTGAAGAAGAGTTTGGACTTTGAAATCACAAAGACATGGGCTCAAACCCTAGCTCTACGATGTATGACGTTGGGCAAGTTATATTACTTCTCTACGTTTCAGTTTCCTTACCTGTAAAATGGGATTAAGAATGCTAACAGCTATCTTGGATGGTAAATAAGATACAACCCTAAGGCACAGAGTGAGCATGACCATCTGCCTGGGTCTGGATCCCACTAGAAAATAAGCCTATCTCAGGTCATGAGGTCAGGAGTTCGAGATCAGCCTGGCCAACATAGTGAAACCCCGTCTCTACTAAAAATACAAAAATTAGCCAGATGTGGTGGCACACATCTGTAGTCCCAGCTCCTCGGGAGGCTGAGGCAGGAGAATCGCTGAACCCAGGAGGTGGAGGCTGCAGTGAGCGGAGACCTCGCCATTGCACTCTGGCCTGGGCAGCAGAGCAAGACTCCTTCTCAAAAAAAAAAAAAAAATGAGCCCATCTCTTCTGTCTGCCCTGAACCCTGCAGGAGCTTCTTTGAGCTGACAGAAGGAAATGGCTTAGATGGGCATCTCCCTTGCATGGACCTGAGGTTATTTATAGTTGTTTGGTTATTGTGGTTGTTGTGGTTATCGTTGTTTCTATTAAGAAGATTGATTCTACGAATAACCTTGTGCATTTCTCTTGGTGCATGTGAGCAAGGGTTTCTCTAGGGTGGACACAATAACAATAAACAACTGGAGAGGTGAGGGCACTGAGCAATCAGAATGGATGCTGTGGAGCTGGAATGTGGTCCTGGGGGTAGTCTATGGGGTATTAACATTTTAGTTGTTGGATCATGGGGAGTTTGGATGGATACCTAAAGGAAAGGCTGGGGGCAGCTGGATCACAGGCGGTCACAGGTAAATGGGTGGGAGAGACTTGGAATAGTAGCTATTTACCAACTGGCATGGAAGAATTTCAAGATTCTATCAACCAGTGTGTTCACAATGGTAAGCACGGGTGTGTATGTGCTTGGGAGTATATGTTGCCTAGGAGGGGAACTGTGAGACTGCAGGGAAAGTGATCGATCAGCTTTACAAGATCATACTGGAATGATTTTCCAAGTCACTTATTCCCATAGACATTCCTCCCAGCAGTGTATAAGCATCTGGTTGATCCACATCCTTGCCAACACTTGGTATTGTCAGGCTCCTTAATTCCTTGCCAATCCAGTGGGTGTAAAAGGATGTCATAATTGTCTCAATTTGCATCTCTCTGAATTCTAATAAGGTTGAATATCTTTTCATATGTTTATGGGCCTAGAGCTGTTTGCTTGAAAGTCCTGGGTCCTATATATATTAAATATGTGCAGTTTTTGTTTATCAACTACACCTTAATAAATAAAGCCATTAAAACACACACACACACACACCACAAAGGCCTGTAATTTTATCCCTAATACAATGGCTAACAGTTAATAGGTGCTCAATAATATTGAATTTAAAAAAAGGAGAGCCTGGTTCCCTCACACCACAGTGAACATTCCACTAAATGCCTTGGACAGCAGCCAGGTAGAGCGGTAAGAGCACAGGACAGGGAGCGAAGATACCTGGGTTCCAGCCTCAGGATGACCACACCGTAACTCTGTGGCCTTAGGCAAGGCGCATTGTGTTTTCTGACCTTCACATTTAGAATTGGCCAAGTTGAGGAGAGGCTTAGTCTGCTCACAGGGAGGACAGTTAAGGAATCAAGTGAGATTATGAAAATCGATGTGTTTTGGGGACTGAAAAGTCCTGCACCAGTCAGGGATTAGTGTTCCCTCTCTGAAGACAATTTAAGAAGGCTCTGGAGCCCAAGGGAGCAGCAGCAGCTAGCCAACCTCCAGCAGGCAGAGAGCATCCACACCAAGGCTTAAATGCACATCTTCTTCCTTTACCCAGCCCTCACCTCCAGGCACCCATCAAGCAGAGAAGGAGCAAAACTCCATTAACTCCTGACCTAACCATGCCTTAGGCTACCCTAAGGGTCCATGGGAACCAAAACTTGTGCCAGCCTGCTCTAATGTGAAGCCAGTGGCTCCCTGGTACCTGGTCCTTTCCTGGGAGACCTGACACTGCAGGCTGTTGGACCCACAGGCAGCCACAAGCTTAGCTCCTTAGGCCGAGATGCAGTGATGTGGCCAAGCCATCAGGTCTAATATGTAGGCTCATGGCTCTGTCCTGTGTTCCTTCTGGCCCCACGTGCCTCACTTGTTCAATGGCACGACTGTTAGCTACACAGGCATTTCTGAAAGCGTGTGCTGTGTGACATTCACCACTGTGGATGATGGTTAAATGGGGGTGGAGGAGGCATGGATAGGGGAAGTTTCTGTGGTCAGGTTGAAACATTGAGTAAAATTATTTATGCAGCTAACATTTACTGATTGTGACAGATGCTGGGCTAGGCATTTTATAAGCATTGCCTCTTGACGGTTTTTTTTTTTTTTTTTTTGAGATGGAGTTTTGCTCTGTTGCCCAGGCTGGAGTTCAGTGACGCAATCTCAGCTCATTGCAACTTCTGCCTCCTGGGTTCAAGCAATTCTCCTGCTTCAGCCTCCTGAGTAGCCGGGATTACAGGAGCATGCCACCACACCCGGCCAATTTTTTTATTTTTAGTAAAGATGAGGTTTCACCATATTGGCCAGACTGATCTTGAGCTCCTGACGTCAAGTGATCCACCCTCCTCGGCCTCCCAAAGTGCTGGGATTACAGGCATGAAGCACTGCGCCCAGCCATCCCTTGACTTCTTACAATAACCTTAGGAAGCAGGAACTATGATTGGCTCCATTTTACAGGTAAGGAAACAGGCTTTGCAAGGTTAATGACTTACTCAAGCATCCCTCAACTCATAAGTGGCAGAGCCATGATTCAAACCCAGGCAACCTATTTCCAGATCTCTCGTTCTTCACCAGGTTGAATGAACAGGACTTGCTGACTGGTCAGAGTGTGGGACTTCGGGAAGGAGATGGAAGCATTCATGTATCTTTCTTTGATTCAGCTCAGTGTCAGTGTCCTGGGAGCTGGTAGAGGAAAGTAAGAGAAGAAAAAGGCCACACCTCTACGCTCCCAGAAAGAACTTCTGGTAAGGAAGTAAGTTCAGCAGAGGATGGAGGCACACCGAGGTCGATTTTGGGAGACAAGCCTTCCTAGTGTGGTCTCTTCCAAGCCATGACTTAAGGGACCATCAATCACATGAAGATCTGGGGAAATGGAGCATCGGGCAGAGAAAATGGCATGTGCAAAGGCCAGGAGCTAAGGGAGAGAATGTCAAGTCACATACTCAGCTGATTGAGGGGGTGGGGCATGGGAGGTGAGGCCAGGTGTCAGAAAAGGCCTTAACTTTTTTTTTTTTTGAGACACGGTCTCACTCTGTTGCCCAGGCAGGAATGCAGTGGCAGGATCATGGCTCGCTGCAGCCTCAAACTCCCAGGCTCAGGTGATTCTCCTACCTCAGCCTCCCAAGTAGCTGGAACTACAGGCGCACCCACCACACCCAGCTAACTTTTGTATTTTTGTAGAGATGGGGTCTTGTCATGTGGCCCAGGCTGGTCTCAAATTCCTGGGTTCAAGTGATCCACCTGCCTTGGCCTTCCAAAGTGCTGAGATTACGGGCGTGAGCCACTACACTGGCCCAAGGCCTCAACTTCGAGGCTTCTAGATTGGGGTGGTACAAAGGAGAGATGAGAAAGTTGTGAAAGTACCAAGGAACAGTGGAGCTTCTGGCTAAAACTGGGAACATGAGCAGAGGAGTGAGTGAGGGGCTGAGGAGGTGGTGAGAATGAGCTTGGCTTTGGCCCTGATTTTCAAGGGGTTTCTGCTAAGGTCTGTCCTAGTGCTGATCTTCTCAATGTCCCTGGAAGGAAGGCACATCTCACTGTGGCCCCTCCACCCCCACATATTCTGGGCAGGAAGGAGCAGGATCTGTTTTGTCAACGCAGCTTGCAATAAAGACTCTCATTCAGAGAGGCAAACAGCTGCTTGACTATTAATAGGCAGGGCGGCAGCCACAGCCTGCTGGGAGGGCCTCCGCATGCAGTTCTGGAAAGGTGAATCGGTTCCTTCTGCCTGTCTGGGTTTTGCACCCCCGTGGTGGGACAATTGGCCAGGTGCATATTCCTCAGAAGGTCAGTTACCCCCAGTCGTTTCCTGGGGCAGCTTGGGAGCTGTGTGGGCTGGCCCGGCTGGGATGCTGACTCTCCCCCAGGCAGAGGGAGAGGGGGCCCAGAGGCCCCAAGCTGACCAGAGCAGTAGGCATCTAGGGTGACTGGGGTTGGGGGTGATGTTTGGATGGGGTCTCACAGCTGCTCCTGTGGAAGATCAGGCACCCACCCTTAAGGGGATCATGAAGAGACCAGGGTTGGGTGGCTGGAAGGGAAGGGTGTCAGTCTAGAAACAAGAGGACTGATGAGAGGAGCTGGGGATAGAGAGGGTGGAGGTAGAGCCTGGGATCAGGGAGAACCATGAGGCATCCCTGATCAGGAGCCAGACCAGGCCGAGGGGAGCCTGGAGTCCAGACATGAGAGGGTGAGGCTTAGGGAAGGCCGCAGTCTCCTTCCGGCCACCGCCATCATGACGCATGACCTCATTGTGGCCTGGCCAGCCAGATCGCCCATCTGAATGGGCCTGCAGAGAGGGTGGCTGGGAGTGAGCTAACAGCAACCCGACAGGCATCCTGGGCCCCACCGAGGCCAAGTCTTGCTGTGCTAGAGGCCCCATGGCTGCAGCCCAAGCGGGCGCAGGGCTCACAGGCCCTCGTTGTTATCCGCCACTCAGGTGGCTGCTTCAGGTGGTGGCCACTTCAAAGAAGCCCCATTTAAAGCAGGGCCTTGCCTCAAGTTTCCTAAGGGCCCTGTCCAGGCTAATGAGATCATTAAGAGGCTCCTTGTTAAATGGGTTTAAATAGAGTTTGCCTGTAAGGCCTCTGGCTGAGCCCTGTGCCATGGCTGCATTTTTTTTTTTTTTTTTTTTAATATATGTGTATTTGTTCCTGTGTGTGCACTTAACCACGTGCTGGAAAGTGTAGGCTCTGGCCTCAGACGGCAGGGAATCCTGGCCCTAGCACTTTCTGATAGTGTGACCTCTGACCAGTTACCTAACTCCTCCTTGGTGCCTCAGTTTCCCATCTGTAAAAGCAGACTAATAACTGGTGTTGAATTGTACTGCAGAACCTTCAGTGGCTCCCCATTGCCCTCGGGGAGGTGTCCAAGTTGGACACTTGGAATGGTTAGACTTCTGCGGCTTGCCCTTGGCCCCCTCAACAGGTCCATGTCTCACACCTCTCTCTGTGACCACATGGAGCAGTCCTCTCGGTCCAGCCTTTTGAAAGCTGTTCATTCATCTTGGAATGCTCCTTCCCTTCACCGTCCTTGGCCTCACCCTTCTTCTCCTTCAGGTCTCAGCTGAAGTGCTTTTCCTGGGAAGCCTCTGTTGATGGGCTGCACTGGTTTTGGTGTGTCTGCCATGACGGTGCCCACCACGCTATGCTGTCATGCCCTGCCATTGTTGGTTTTCTGTGCTTGATGGTAAACTCCATGAGGGCAGGGACTATGCGCCACTCCTCACTTCATCCCTAGGCCCCAGTGCTGCTTGTGAAAACTTCAATAAGTCTCTGTGGTTTGCTTCAGTTGATTTGAAGATTAAGGCTCTGAGTCTTCTTCCATTAGCTGTTCCTTGAAGTTGCTCCCTGCTCCTTCCCACCTTCTCACTGGCCTTGACTTACAGCCTCACTGTAGCCAAGTCTGTACCAGGAATGGGGCACAAGAGGGCCCAGACCTAGACGTCTACGCCCAGCCCACCTGAAAGCACACTATCTTTTCCTTATCAACACCATCCATGATCTCCAACCTCCTGATACTCAGCGTATTGAGAATTCCAATGGAATGCAGAGCATTCCAAGTCTTTGTGATTTTCTTCCAGAGCTCCATAGCAGGTGCCTAGATTGATCCATTTGTATTACACTGGTGGGCAGGAAGGTAGGGAGGCCTAGGGGGTGATACATAGCTTTGGTGGGAGGTCTACAGGCTGTCTAGCCAGCAGGAGTTTGGTTATAGTCATTACTGAGGGGGTACAGCATTTTTCAAGTCAAAGTGTAGGGAAAGGGTAAAAATGGGAGGGTAAAAACGTGAACAGAGTGAACCCGGCATCTAACTTGTGCTACACCTGGGCTAAATACACATCTCTCCACGAAACCAGGAGCTCCTCAAGGGGTGGGACCATATACTCTTCATCTCAGTGTCCCCTTTATTACAGAATGAATCAGAAATCCTTTCAGGAAGTTGGTACTTAACGGAAGAGTTCTCTCCCCGGGGTGCTTGAAATTGATGATACTATGCTACTGCTAATAAACATAGGTATCATTTGTTGAGCTCTTACCAGGTACCAGGCACTGTGCTAAATACTTTACATTCATCATCTCAAAGACCATCAGATCCCTGAGAGCAGGAACCGAGTCTGCTTTGTCTCACCATTGCATCCCCAGGGCCTAGCACAAGCCTGACACATAGAAGATGTTAATAGATATTTATTGAATAAACAAATAATCCTGCCTGTTATTCCTATTTTACAGATAAAGAGCTGAATCTCAAACAGGCTAAGTAACTAATATTATTCAGCCAGTGGGATAAGGAAGCCAAGATTTGAACTCAGGCCTATCTGACCCCAGAGTCCATGGATTTAGCTGTGCTCTGCTGTCACTGTCATTATCTTGACCTGGGAACCAGCATCATGGCATCACCTGGGCACTTGTTCATGCAGAATCTCAGCTGCATCCCAGTCCTATTGAATCAGAATCCAAATAGTAACAGGATGCTGGGTGACTCAGATATACATTAAAGTGGGAGAAGCTCTCACTCAGGAGTCATTCCACGCCCACAGTCACTCAGGGGGTCTGTGTCCTTGGCTCAATCAAACTACATTTTGCCATTGCGTCCTTTGTCCTTTGACACGAGACTGCTGAGTGTAATTGTAATGCTGGTGGTGTTGGCCACGGCCTTTAAAATGATTACCACTTCGGGATCAAAAGCATATTTTCACCTTTTAAATCTTGTTATATGTCCATCAGGTTTCTACCACCCCAAGGAACTCACTCATGAGAACATACGCAGGGTTTTCTAGCCAGTGGCCTTACCTCTGAATGGGACCATCTCTGATGAGGTCTCATCCCCACGGGGGCCCTTGTTGATTCCTTGCCTGTCTACATCTAATCATGGAGGTTGTGGATTCTCAGCCTGGTCTCTGTTTGTTATGAAGAGATGATTTAATTCATAAACAATTCCCCAGTGATTTAAGAGGCTCTGCTTGTTTATGTTTTGAAGCTTATGAGTTTAGCCTTCCGAAACAGCATAAAAAATTGCTTCGTCTAGCAGAAGAGACAGAGAAGGTGGCTCATGGCTTATTTCACCCAAGCTTCCCCGTGCCCCCTTCTCTCTGATCAAGACCTCTCAGGTCCTGGGGGCCATCGATCCCAAAGTGTCTCTAGACTCTCCTACAAGCTTGTATGGTGCCCTTGTTCAAGAATTCAAGTTAGGGATTTGCTCCAGACTTGCCTGACTTCTGCTTACAGGTTTATCTAAATCAATAGTTCTTAACCTTGATTAAGAACTGTGATGAGTTCTGTGAGATGAACTTGAAGGCCTGTGATCACCTGGCAATTGTATGTAAGATTTGGTGCATTTTGTATGGTAGGGGTGGGGGGAGGCCAATAATTGTCTCAATTTCTCAGTGGGGTCTATGGCTTCTAAGAGAACTTTCTTGCCTTTTACTGGTCTCTCCTGCCTCTGAACTTTCAGGACCCACATCTGTTTCTCTCATCGTATTCAAGTTGCTTGGGTTATATCTTTGCTAGGCTGTAAGCTCTGTCCAAGTCAGGATGATAGCCAGTGCCATTCACACCAGAGCTTCTGCCCTTTCAAGTGTGAGGCCCTTATGCAAAGTTCATTAACCTCCTCTCTCCAACACACACAAAAGGAATTGTAATTTTGTATATTGTTTACAGATAATGCTAGATGCATAGACTACTTCCCAGACCTCTTAAAAAAATTCTAGTCCCTCTGCTCTGGGAATCTGTAGCTCACAGGTTAAGATGTTGATCATAGATAATGAGAAAGGAAACATCCTTAGATATTAACAAGTCCAACACTCCATTTTGCAGATGAGGATGCTAAAGCCTAGAGGATAGAAGTGATTTGCCCAAGATCACACAGAGAGTTCGTATCAGAGCTGGGGCTGGAAACCAAGTATTTGGATTCCTCAAATTCCATGCCTGTCCTTCACACTCTTTGTAGCCCCAGCTACACAGATACTCTCAAGTAGAAAAGTTAACTCTTGGGTACTGAGCTTAATACCTGGGTGATGAAATAATCTCTACAACAAACTCCCGTGACACAAGTTTACCCATGTAACAAACAGTTACATGTATCCCCGAAACTAAAATAAAAGTTAAAAAAAAAGAAGTGTTTGTGGAATCAATGATTGAATACTAGGCAGGGTGAAAAGCTATTAAAAAGCCTGAATATGCCCATAGATTTGAAGTTTTTGGCTGGGTGCGATGGCTCATGCCTGTAATCCCAGCACTTTGGGAAGCCAAGGCAGGCAGATCACTTGAGGTCAGGAGTTCGAGAACAGCCTGGGCAAAATGGCAAAACCCCATCTCTACTAAAAATATAAAAATTAGCCAGGTTTGGTGGTGTGTGCTTGTAATCCCAGCTACTTGGGAGGCTAAGGCACGAGAATTGCTTGAACTCGGGAGGTGAAGATTGCAGTGAGCTGAGATTGTACCACTGCCCACCAGCCTGGGCAACAGAGTAAGACTCTGTCTCAAAAAAAAAAAAAAAAAAGTGAGTTTTCTTTAGATAACTAAAATAAGTTAATAGAGCCTTGTTCTCCTCTCTGCCCCCCACCCCAAGCTCAGGCTAATGCTGCAGTTTGAGCCTAGAGGAAAAGAAAGAGGGGGCTTCTCTCCTTGGAGCTTAAAATCAAGGAGCGTTAACTTGATTGCATTTGACTTCAACTTCAGTTTTCTAATAAGAATGCTTATCATACAGTTCAAGCATATGTATATTTATTTGATCATTATTTGTTGAGCAACTTTTATGCATTGAACACTCTGCAGATGCGAGGGTTAGTAAATCACACATGGCCTCTGTCCTCTGGTTGCCTACAGTTTATGGGATAAAGGCTATACACACAGGCCATGGAGCTGATTGTCCCCATTCTCCTGATTCCAAGTTTGACAGGGTCTTCATTGAGCAGTTGACTGTAAGCATCCAGGGTCATTTCCTTTTCGTGGTGGGCACTACTGCATCTGTCATTCCCAATGCTACGACTGGAAGGAGCTTGGAGGTCATGCAGTTCAATCCCTTTATTTTGTATGGGGAAACTGAGGCCCAGAGCAGCCAATCAGAGAATCTGGGGCCGAGCCAGGACTATTACTATTACCTGGGTTTTGGAGGTTGGTTCTGAGGGCTGGATCAGGCCATGGGGAGAGAGGAGGACGTCGTAGGGCAAGGCAAGAGCAAGAGCAATAGCAAAGGCCTGGAGGTGGGACTCTGCATGGGGTGAAGGGAGCAGGGGAAAGGCAGCCCTGGTTTTTCATATATTGTTCTGGAGTCAGACAAAGAAAGGCTGTCTTCAATGTGAGGCTGATGTCACTATCACAGAGAAGTCATCAGGCCAGCTTCAGAAACTGAGCCCAGGTCAAGGACTGATGCTGCCCTCAGGCACTAAGGCGCCTGGCAGGAAGGAAAAAGAAATATTGTTATCAAATATACGGAGTACTTCTGTGTATCAAAACGTTTCTATATGTTGCCGCTGTCAACGAGAAAATTGTTGCTCATCTCACCCTTTCTCAAAGAATCATGAAGACGACCAAATAATAATTATTGCTATAATGATAATAGCAGCAGCCATTTATTTGAGTGAAAACATGTGCTGAAGATAGAGTTGTGAGCCAGCGAGCATTCTTATACCCCTATTCCTTGCAGAGATAGTCAGAGCCAGTACGTGCGCCGATTGTACAGAGAGGATGTTGCCCTGCAGAGGAAAAGGGCCTCGCCCAAGGTCACACAGTGGGCCAGCAGCAGGTGGGATTAGAACCTGGGTCCTCCTGCCCATATGTCAAGCCTGGCCTGATACCACCCTGGCTCTGCAGCCAGCCCCAGAGAGGATGAGTCCAGCCTTGAACCTCCCGGGGTATGCTGAGCTCTTCCAACAGGCTCTTCCTGTAGACCCCCACTCCCGGCTCTGGAGGCCAGCACCCCCAGAGCTGTGTCTGCTCTCTCTGCCCCATAAGCAAAAGCATCACTTGCAGGCCCAGCTGTCACCAGACCTGCACTAAAGAAAGTGTATTTCTGTCCAGCTGAGTCCTGTCAGCAGCTCCAGAACCACTGACGTCTCTAACAATCTCCAGGTGATAGGCTTGTGGGGTTTATTCTGCCTCTTCTTATCCAGGGAAGACCATGAGAGGGAAGCCCCAGGCCTGAATCTGAGGGACTGCTTTTGCAATAATGCAAAGCTCTTCCTAGCTCAGAAGAGAAGAAACCAAATGGACTCTCTGGACAATGTTCGTGTGGCCTGAGAGGCGAGAGTTTAGGTTCCTTTACCATGTAGCAGAACAAGGAGTTTTACACTAGGTAAACCTAGTGAAGGGACATGCCCCACAGTGAAACTAGGTGATGCCCAGGTACAGCACTGAACAACATGGAACCACTTACTGAGAAAGAGATGAAAAGTTCAGTTATAGTTTCAATCCTTCTCATTATACCATTTCGATTCGATGCTAACGTGTCTTTAATACCTCTCTAAACCTTGCTAATATATATATATATACACGTATGTGTATTAAAACATTTTTTTAAAGAGCAAGCCTTGGGCTTGGAGCCTTTGGCAAGCAACAATATCTAGTTAGAATTTAATAGCATTGTTTTTATTGTATTTATTTTTACTTTTAGCTCCTATTTATGGCAGGTGAGACTGGTTTTCCACTTGCAATAGTGATATAAAGTTTCCATTTTAAAGACACTTATTTAAGTTAAAAAAAGCGTCTATTTAAAGAAAAAATACTAAATGAATAATAATACAGGTGGTATGCAGACGCAGTCTATGTGCTAAAGGTGGTATGGGAACAAGTGAAATCTGGGAAATTCTGATATATACAATCATGGAATGAAAAAGTCATATACTCTGAGAATCAAAGACCATTGAATTCAGAAGCTGATGCTTCTAGGATCCCAGAACACAGCATCTTAGCACCATAAACCCTGAAACGAACAATGTAATCTATGAGATGCCGTAAAACATAGTCTCTCACAAAATATTAGCATGTGGGAGAGAAAGCCTTGAAGCCATCTGTCAGTTCAATTCCCTCATTTTGATGTGAAGAAACTGAGGCCCCAAGAGATTCAGAACAGAATGAAATAACATATGTGAAAGAGCCTTGTGAAACCTAATGTGTTCTTCAAATATTAGGATATTTGTAAAGGGTCCCCCAAAGTCACAGGGCTTTCCAGCAGAGATCTGGGACTGAAATCAGCACTCTCGATGCCTTTCCCTGCAGATAGTACTTTCTTGGGCCCCCTCAGCTATGGCGAGGCTCAGGCCTGGCCTCTGCTGGAGCTGGGAGCAAATCTGTGGGGGGATGGCCTGCTGGGCCCCCTCCAGAGATGAGAGCAGAGGAAGGGGAGGCCATGTTCAGGGGTCCTGGGCAGAGGGAATGGTGCAATGCTGTGTGGAGGGGGTTGGGGACATACTTAGTCTCCTCTATTCTCAGAGCTGTACAGTTCTCACCTGCGAAACCAGTGTGTTGCCAGATGGCCTCCAAGGGAAAATCCATTCTATGACTTCAACTCAGCTTTTTTTCTGAGGCCTCAGTTTCTCCTTTTTTCTAATAGTCAGGCACCTAAGCACTCTTTTCCTGTCCCATAGGGCCGCAAGTGGATTTCTGGAGTCTTATCTGTAAAGAGAGTAGGGCCTCATTCCATGGGAGTCTTGGAGAGTCTCAATGGGGACCATGACAGTAAGTAAGGCAAGGTCTTGAGAACTGTTGATGTGATGAAGGGAAAAGAAATCTATCACCCAGCTGGGAAAGAACCCTATCTCCCTGCTTCTACAAGCATGGACTTCATTTCTTCATGTACCTGGAATTTATGGGCCTTCCTTGGCCTGGGGGCAGCTGCCCTGGAAACTGGGGCTTTAGGGTATGGTTCTAAGTTGGGCCATGTGTTGTGGTTAGGTCAGAGATGCTGTTCTGACTTGGTATTTCTGGGTATCCAGCTTTTAGAAATGCCCAGCTAGCCACAGGCACAAAGTGTGGTCCCATCGGGGTCCAGGCCTTCATCGCACCATGAGGAGGGGGTGGGGTCGTGGAGCTGCAGGGGGGCAACAATTTCCTCCAACCTCACAGCCAAGGGGCCCTTCCTCCTGACGATCAGATTGAAGGGAATTCCTTCAGTGAAGTCTCCAGGATGTACGAGACCACAGAATTGCCCCTTTCTTGTGGATAGCACTTCTTGTCTGCCAGGCCCAAATTTTCACAGTCACCTCTGAAGTGTGTTCTCTCTCCCTGTCCCCCAAGAACTGTTTCATGTGGCTGCTGGGAGGGGAAATACCAGGGGTAGTTGCTTCTCTAGAGCTGCCTGGCTGGGACTGCAGCAGCCCCCTCTTCCTGAGGTCACCCGCAGCCCACCTTCCGGGTGCCAGGGGCCCTGGTTGTTCAGTGATGTGGATTCCTGTGCAAGCTCCATGTGGCCCCGCAGCCGTCCCTACCAACACAACTGACCCTTCCCTGCCACCATTCTCCAGACAGGCGCCTGGGGAGGAGGGAAAAAAAGGACCACTTCTCTTCACCGGCCCTCAACAGCGTCTAAGCCATTCTCTCCACATTAATCATGGAAAAGACAGCGTGCCCCAGCCTGGGAGGGAGAAAGTGCCTTTTTCATCTGTCTGGCTACATGTGTCTCAACACAAAGTTCAGTCCTGGCTAGGTTCTCACTCCTGACAGCTGTCCCACCGTCTCTGACCCATCTCACCATCTTCCACCCACACCTTCAAAGGGTAACAAGATTAAGTCAATTTCATTTTTCTGAGAAGCCGATTGATAGCCTGTCTTGTCCACTGTGCCCAGCGGAGGCCAGCTCATGGCTGCTTGGCACCCATCTGTGGGCTCCCTGCCCTCTCTGGCCGTCACCCTGGGCTGGGCCTGTTAAGTATTTCCTCATTAAAGCTCTGGCAGCTCAGTTCAGGTCTGCAAGCCAACACCAATAGTTACGACCGCCCCGGAATGTTTGGACAGATTTCTGCAGTTACGAGTTTATGAAGTTGAAAGGTTTTATAGATGGGGGACCATGTTGGTGTTAAGGGAGACCATTTCTCCAGAGACCTGAATCTGCTGTCTTAAGATCTCAGCAGCAGGAAGAGGAGAGGAGAGGGCCAGAAGGAAAACCGGGGGGGTCAACCAAGGAGCAAGAATAATAGAGCCAGGTCCCTCCAGCTGAGGGGGTCTGCTGAGTTAGAGACAGGAGTGTAGGAGGGGGCACCAAGACATACTTTCAGCTCCAAATGAGGAAATATAAACTCCACAAAGACGGAGCACCAAGTCCTGAGCACCTTTTACAATCAATGGAACACCCATTTGATCTTTGTTGTCTTCTGTTCCCAGATCTGAAAACCTCAGAGCATGATCAGGGATTCTGGGGTAGGCTTCAAAGGGGGTGGGGACCTCACTGGGTGCACAATGTTATGTCTGTGCTTTCCTGAGCAGAAGATCCCTAAATTTCATTATATTTTAAAAGGCATCTGTGACCAGAATGATTGAATTCTCCTTACCCTCTAATTGTATTGCTAGGCACATTGAGGCCCATTCAATCATTCATTCATCAAATATTTATTGACTGTCTAAGCACTGAGGACAAAATGGGGAACCAGACAGTAGGTCACTGGCATGGTGTTCAGTGTCATGGGACTGGAAAGGTGGGGGACATGCAAAGATAATGAACATGAGAACATAGAAACAGGAAATGTTAGGTGACAATGTGTGCTGTGAAGATGCTGACATGGGCTCATGGGATAAAGAGCTGTGTAGCTAGGGAAACCTCTCTGAGAGTGACATTTTGGCTCAAAATCCAAAGAGGCAGTCAGGGGAAGGTCTGGGGAAGAGAGTTCCAGGCAGAGGGAACAGCCAGTGCAAAGGCCCTGTTAGGGGAATGAGCTTGACACAAAAGCAGGGAGGTCAGTGTGGCAGGTGGGGCATGAGCAAGAATCAGGAATGGGAGCAGACAAGGCTGGCAGAATGGATTGTGGAGGACCATGGTAAGGAGTTTGGGGTTTATTCCGGAGGCAATTGGAACCATAGAGAGTTTGAAGCAGAGAGGACAGGGGTCTCAAGAGGGGCAGATATTGCTCACTGAGTATTTCCAAATTAGACTTCCTCTTCCCACTATACCACACTGCCCTGCTCCAGATCATCCTGCTTCACTCCCTCTCTGCTGTTTGTGGAAAAGGAGGAAACTCAAGAAAAGGTCTTGGTGGCTGGAATTGCTTCATTGACTGTTGCAGTCATTGAGCTGTAGACCACACTGTGTTAAAGGGCCCCACTGTAACATTAGGCTCAGAGAGGGAAAGGGACTTGCTCAAGGCCACACAGCACATGTCTGGCAGAGCAGGGACTAGGCTCAGTTTCTCTCCCAGGGCCATGGTCTTTCCGCTGGCCCACATGTTCTGGTTGATCACAACACACTCTCGTCCTGGTCATCAGCCATTGATTAGAGCCAGGCTGGGGCCCCGAAGTGGAGTAGGCAGGGGTCCAGAGCCAGAGACATGATAGGCAGAGAGGAGCCAAGTGGTCCTGCGAGGGAAGCTGGGGGAATGGCCAGGAAACCCCATAATTCTTTCCTGTCCTACAGGTAAAACTACTAAAACACAGCAGAACACCTACTTCGTTTCTACTGTAAAGAAATTCATACTTATATTAAAAAGTAGCTATACAGAAAAGTAGAAAAATTCACCCGTGGTCTCACTCTCCAAACAGCCATTGATGAATAATTTGGTATGTTGTATATTATACCTGTCTCAATAGGGACATTGTAGATTTTTTTTTTTTTTTTTTTTTTAAATTTATGAAGTATTTATTGATCGTTCTTGGGTGTTTCTCGGAGAGGGGGATATGGGAGGGTCATAGGATAATAGTGGAGAGAAGGTCAGGAGATAAACACATGAACAAAGGTCTCTGGTTTTCCTAGGCAGAGGTCCCTGCGGCCTTCTGCAGTGTTTGTGCCCCTGGGTACTTGAGATTAGGGAGTGGTGATGACTCTTAAAGGGCATGCTGCCTTCAAGCATCTGTTTAACAAAGCACATCTTGCACCGCCCTTAATCCATTTAACCCTAAGTTGACACAGCATATGTTTCAGAGAGCATGGGGCTGGGGGAAAGGCCATAGATCAACAGCACCCCAAGGCAGAAGAATTTCTCCTAGTCAGAACAAAATGGAGTCTCCTATGCCCACCCCATTCTACACAGACACAGCAACAATCTGATCTCTCCTTCCTTTCCCCACACTTCCTCCCCTTCTCTTCAACAAAACCGCCATCGTCCTCATGGCCCGCTCCCGATGGTCGCTGTCTCTTTGGAGCTGTTGGGTACACCTCCCAGACAGGGCAGCCAGGCAGAGGCGCTCCTCACGTCCCAGACAGGGCGGCCGGGCAGAGGCGCTCCTCGCTTCCCAGACGGGGCCGCCCGGGCAGAGGCGCTCCTCTCCTCCCAGACGGGGCGGCCGGGCAGAGGCTCTCCTCACATCCCAGACGATGGGCAGCCGGGTAGAGGCGCTCCTCACATCCCAGACGGGGCGGCCGGGCAGAGGCGCTCCTCACTTCCCCGACGGGGCCGCCCGGGCAGAGGCGCTCCTCGCTTCCCAGAAGGGGCCGCCCGGGCAGAGGCGCTCCTCACTTCCCAGAGGGGGCGGCCGGGCAGAGGCGCTCCTCGCTTCCCAGACGGGGCTGCCCGGGCAGAGGTGCTCCTCACTTCCCAGACGGGGCCGCCCGGGCAGAGGCGCTTGTAGATTTTTACTGAATAGATAATTTTAGGTTTTGCTTCCTCTGTTTAACTTAACTCCACCATCTAATGGAAAGCAGCGGTGAACAACGGCAAGAGCTGGACTCTCAAGCCCAGAAGCAGGGTTGCTGTCATGGGTGTGTGACCTGAGCTGCTGCACAGGCCTGCACTTAGAAGGGCCCCATGATTGGTTGAACAGTCTGCTGTCCCCGTTTTAAAATTCTCAATAATTTATGAGTAAGGAGCTCCACATTTTCATTTTGTACTGACCTTGCAAATTAGGTAGCCAGTCTCATAGAGTGGCCTGGGTGAGAACCCCAGCTCTGCCCCTGATTGCTGCATGACCTTGAGCGTGACTTTAACCTTACCATGCCTCAGTTTCCTTAGATGTCCAATGGGAATAACTGGAGTACACTTATTGCAGGATTGTGAGGAGAAGTAGATGCGATCAGCGTCTGAGGGAGCCCTTAGACACTCAGGTGTCCTTAGAACAGGTTCTGCTGCCTCTTCCTTTCCTCTCCCTGGAGTTCCCCTTGGCTGTGGAGATGAGGTGGTACCTGCCTTCCACGGCCCAGGGATGCACTCCCCCTCTGAGAAGCCTTCCCCAGGGTTTGCATCTGCAGCAACTGCCCCTGAACCACACTCTGCACTTTGGCAGAGTCTTATGGGGCCCCAGTTTCTACTTCAGGGTGAGATAACATGTGTCCATCTTTTTCTTCCTCCTCAGCTGAAGAACTGAGATTTCCCTAACCAGGCCCATTCCAAAAGATTAAGAACTGGGAGACTGAGGTAGGATTGCCAACTATTTTCTTTTGCTGAAGACACTTTTAAATAACTTTTGTCTACCGTAGTCACAAATTCCTTAAAGAAAGGACTTTTGACATCAAACAAAGCAGGAAGGGCATAAACCCTGTAAAGATGATCCTTTCAACAGAGAGAATGGAGCTTTGGGAAAATCTCCCTTTTCTTACTGCCCCTTTGCCACAGAGTTATGAACACGACCCCTGGACCAGAATTTGGGGCTGTTCTTCATCACATTCAGCTTAAGCAGACCCTTGGCATGGCTCTGGATGATTTTTTTCCTCCAGACCCCAGCAGCTGTGATATGCAAGGGGTTATTTTTTTCACCTTGAAGGAGCAACAGGGTCCATGGATTCCAAAAACTGTTATTAATCCTTAAAAACTTCCAGATTCCAGCCGAAACATGGATATGCTTTTCAATGTTTGTAGTGCCTCCCTCTCCCTCTCAGCTTTCAAGAAGCGAGGACTTCAAAGGCCATTTCCTTGCTGAAATAAACACTGGGGCTGGAGGGAGGGGAGAGAAACATAGGCTTGTTGAGTAGAAAAGAAAACTGTATTTTTCTTCTGCAAGGGATCCAGACCCATCACTGTGTAAATGGCCGCTAGACTGGAGGACAAATGTTCAGAAGGTTGAGGACAGGGGCTTGGGGCATCTGTGGGATGTGACAACCCATCCCTTTGTCCCTGTGTGTTCCAATGCTTGGGTTGAAGGTAGCCTGGACAAAGTGCTATATTAGGGACTGCCTGAGAAATGCTTCAAAGGGAAGAGCTTGACTGCAGAGCCTGCTGGGTTCACTTGCAGCTCCAGCACTTAGTAGCTGTGTGGACGATTTTTCATGCTTCAATTTCCTCATCTGTAAAGTGGGGAGGATAGTTTTTGTGAGGACTGAGCCAGTGAGCGCACAGGCAATTGCTTAGAACAGTGCCTGGCCCAGAGTAAGCCCCAGGTGAATGTCAGCTCCTGCGATTATTAATATGTATGAGAATATCCAGAGGACAGGATCCCTATCTAATTCCCTTCTCCTAGGTCTTGCTCAAGCTTGGAAAGTTCTGTGATTTGAGTCCCCTCTCAACCTATCCCACCCCCTCATTAGAGGAAACAACTGGAGTCTCTGGAAAAGGAGCAGGCCCTGGGCAAGCCCCGCACAGTGTCGTGGAGTAGATGGGCTCTGAGGCCACTGCTCTTCTGGAGAGGCATGGAATGGAGGGGATGCACAGAAGCACAGAACCCCCTGGGTTGGAGCCCCTGCTCAACTACTTACTATGGTGAATGTCACAGGCTTTCATCTGTAAAATGGGACTAATGAGAGTCCTCATGAGGATGCATGAGATGACACATGTGGCACAGGGAAGCACTTTATTATTAAGTGGAACCCACCCGAAATTGGCTACCTTGGATGTCCTGCAATGTCACCTGGGGCTCACGTGGGGAAGAAATGCGAGGCTGCACCTGAGCTCCAGGGAAAGGGAAAAGGTGAGTAAGGCAGGAAAAAAGTGGAAGGATTCAGTGAGACGATGTCCTACAGGCAAGGCTGCAGAGAAAGGAACCCAGTCTGGAAGCTGGTGCCCAGCAGAGACCAGGGAGGGTCTCCAGAGACCGACCCCACCATGCGTCAAGAGGGAGGGGAGAGGGCTGCTCCCAGGAGGGTCCAGGCAGCCGGAAGTCCACGGCAAGGGAGAGGCAGCTCAGAGGGAAAGGATCTGGCCACCTTGGTGTGCAGAGGGTGGAGGGAGGGCCCTGCCTTAGCTGGGGCAGGGAGGCCCTAGGGTGGGTAGCTAAGGAGAAAGTATTCCCACAGGAAATGATAGCAAAGGCCACAGCTGGGAGGCTGAGCCCTGTCCCTGCACTGCCATGGTCCACACCAGGAGCCAGTCCCACCAGCCCCACCAGTCTCCTCTCCAAACCCTAAGTGACCACTCAGGGCCCACATCATGTCCACCTAGAAGCCCTCTTCTGACGCCTCCCTGCCCCCTGTTCTCTGTCTCCTGGTCACATAGAGCCCTGTTCTCCTCCTCCCCTCACTGACCATAGTCCTGGTTACTATGCAGGTTAATAAGATCCAAAAGAAGGCTGGGGTATCAGGTTCACCTTCCGATCACCTGGGCTTAGCACCACACCTGGGCAGAGCTGGCCAACCATGCATATTGGTTGAACAGATAAATACAAGCTAAAAAGCCTAGCAACAGCAAGGGTGAGAAAGAAAAGGCATTTTACATGATCTTAGGCTAACTTCATACAGATAGGTAAAACCCTCCTATGTTTCTCCCTCCTTCCCCACTCCCTCTTTCCTTCTTCCCTCCTTCCCTCTCTTCCTTCCAAAATACATCATGTAGCTACTAGGTGCCCAGCTCTATGTTAGGCGCTGGGGTGCCATGTTGAATAAGTTAGAGAAGATCCCTGTCGTTATGGGGCTTATATGCTATTGGTGGGGGGGCTGGCAAAAAGACAAGGTACTAATAAATGTGCAGTATGAGATCAGGTAATGATCAGTGTTTAGGGAAAAAGAGTATCAGGGCTGTGTATATGCACGTGACTTTAGGTTGGGTGGAAAGGAGAGGCTCTGCTGAGTAGTGAAGACCTGAATGAAGAAATGCACCATGTGAACACAGAGGGGAACGGTGGTCCTGGTGGAGGGCATAGCAGATGTTAAGGCCAGGTGGCGAGGATGACCATGGCATGTTCCAAAGGTGTTGGCTGTTGGACTCCAAAAAAGCCAAACTGGAAGGGCTTTCATCCAGGCCACCCTCTTTTGTGGTGGCAGGGGAAAAAGCCCTAAAGAAGGGAAGGAATTGGCTGGGCTCTGTGGCTCATGTCTGTAATCCCAGCACTTTGAGAGGCCAAGGCGGGGGGATAACCTGAGGTTGGGAGTTCAAGACCAGCCTGACCAACATGGAGAAATCCCATCTCTACTAAAAATACAAAATTAGCCAGGCGTGGTGGCACATGCCTGTAATCCCAACTACTTAGGAGGCTGAGGCAGGAGAATTGCTTGAACCTGGGAGGCAGAGGTTGTGGTGAGCCAAGATCGCACCATTGCACTCCAGCCTGGGCAACAAGAGCAAAATTTCATCTCAAAAAAAAAAAAAAAAAAGGGAAGAAATTGCCCAAGCATGTCAGTGGTAAAGCAGGAGACAGGACCAGGCATCCTGGCCTTTGTCTGAACTGCTGCCACCGTGCCTATCCTCAGGTCAGGACCCAAAAGTGTCCTAAAGGACTACCCCAAGCTAAAATCACACAAAAAGAAAGGTGGCAGGGCCTCTTAGATCACCTAAAGCCCTCAGTGCACAGACTGCAGACCAGAAGACTAAGGACCAGAGAGAGGGGCCAGTCCCCAAGCCACACAACAAACCACTGGGGTTTCCAAATGAGCAGGGCCCATCCTCTCTGAAGCCTGGCAAGGAGCTGAGCGTGGCTGAAGCAAAGGCTGCTAGAGGGCTGCCTGAGTGAAGGCCTGGGGGCTAAGTAGAGAGGCAGTGGCCTCAATGTCCCGCTTTTCCGTATGTCAATTGTGGTATTTCTCTATGGCGATGATGCTTGCTTCAGTATAAAATCAAACTAATGAGGGCTGAGGGAACAGCATTAGAAGTGCCTAATTAATAAGGTTGTGTAGAAAAACTACCTTTGCAGGAACTCTCTGCCAAACTCACGGGTGAAGCGTACGAGTACAATTAGGGCCTAGGAGAAGTTCTTCTCATCTGTGCATGGTGTTTGGGCTGCAAAGCAATTTTCCTACCTTTACACTCCCTACCTTATTTGGGTTTCACAAGAACCTATCTGGTGAGCGTGAGGGACACTTTTCCTCATCTTACCATGAAGAAGAATGAGCTGAAGGCAGAGTCCAGGTGTCCTGGTTCCCGGGTCAGAGCTCCCCAACTCACCCCTTCTCTCCTAGTTTCTGTGAAATGGGGGAAGCCCAAAGGTCCCAGTCTCCTGACTCCTGGTGTTATGGATTGAATTGTGTTTCCCCAAAAGGTATGTTGAATGCCTAACTCCAGTTCTTGTGAATGTGAGATTACAGTCGTGAATTGCGTAATGACGCTTTGGTCAACAACAGATTGCCTATGCAACAGTGGTCCTATAAGATTACAATGAAGCTGAAAGATTCCTGTTGTCTGGTGATGTCATAGCACAATGCATTATTTACGTGTTTGTGGTGATGCTGGTATAAACAAACCTATTATGCTGCCAGTTGTGCAAGAGTATAACACATACAATCATGGGCGGTTCATAATACTCTTGATAATGACAATAAACAGCTGGTATATTTCTGGTTTATGTATTTACTATACATTATTATTATTTTATTTTTAGTTATTTATTGTTTTTTTTACTAGTGTTATCAACATCATTATTTTAGAGTGTACTCCTTCTACTTGTACATAAAAAAAATGTTAGGCTGGTGCGGTGGCTCATGCCTATAATCCCAGCACTTTGGGAGGCTGAGGCAGGTGGATCACTTGAGCCTAGGAGTTTGAGACCAACCTGGGAAACATGGCCAAATGCCATCTCTACAAAAAATACAAAAGTTAGCTGAACATGGTGGCACATGCCTGTAGTCCCAGCTACTCAGGAGGCTGAGGTGGGAGGATTGCTGGAGCCCAGGAGTTCAAGACCAGCCTGGGCAACACAGTGAGATCCTATCTCTAAAAATAATAATAATAATAAATAAAAAAATTAAAAGTAGCCAGGTGTGACGGCACACATCTGTAGTCCTAGCTATCCTGGAGGCTGAGGTGGAAGGATTAATTGAGTCCTTCCACTCAGGTGTTCAAAGCTGCAGTGAGCTATGATTGAGCCACTGCATTCCAGCCTGGGCAACAGAGTGAGACCCAGTCTCAAAAAAAAGTTAGTGTAGCCTAAGTGTCCAGTGTTTATAAAGTCTACAGTAGCATACAGCAATGCCCTAGGCCTTCACATTCACTCACCATTGACTCACTGACTCACCAGAGTAATTTCCAGTCCTGCAGGTTCCATTCACAGGAAATGCCCTATATAAGTGTAATGTTTTTTATCTTTTTCATCTATTTTTGTCTTTTTTTAGAGATAGGGTGTTGCCGTGTTGCTATGTTGCCCAGGCTGATCTTGAACTCTTAGAGTAAAGGCTGAGTCCCAGCCTCAACCTCCTGTAGCTGGACTTACAGGTGCGTGCCACTGTACCCAGCTTTTTTTTTCTTTTTTAATTATATTTACTAGTATTTTACTGTGCCTTTTCTGTTTGGATATGTTTAGTTACTCAATTACTTACCGTTGTGTTCCAATTGCTTACAGTATTCAGTACAGGAACATGCTGGACAGATTTGTAGCCTAGGAGCAATAGGCCCTCTCATATAGCCCATGTGTGTAATGGGCTATCCCATCTAGGTTTGTGTAAGTGCACTCTATGATGTTCACACATGATGAAATTGCCTAACGACATGTTTCTCAGAACATACCCCAGCAGTTAACTCACACATAACAATATTTGGAAATAGAGGCTTACAGATTAACTCAAATTAAGATGAGTCGTACTGGATTTTTGGGAAGGCTAATCCAATGTGATTGGTGTCCTTATAAGAAGTGAGGAGACACACACATGGAATTCCTTGTGAAAACACAGACACACAGGGACAATGCCATGTGACAACAGAGGCAGAGATTGGAGCGATGTGTCTACAAGCCAAGGATTGATGGCCACTACCAGGAAGGAAGAAATTACAGATATCAACAGACATGGTTCCTGCCATGGAAGAGGCAAGGACAAATTCTGCCTACAGTTGCAGAGGAGCATGGCCCTACTGACATCTTGATTTTGGACTTCTAGCTTCCAGAACTGAGAGAATACATTTCTGTTGTTTAAGCCACCCACTTTGTGGTTCTTTGTTATGGCAGCCACAGGAAGCAAATCTACCTGTATTCGGTCTTTCCACCGAAAGTGAGGGAGAGGGCCCCAGGCTTTTGATGCACTGACTTGATAAGACCAGCTCCTCCCAAGAGGCAAGGCCAAGACCCAGAGCCTTCTTGTCCCTGCATGAACCTCAATGATGCCCAAGGTAGCTCTCCCTACCCTGGACTATTCTGTTCAATGTAACCCCCATTCCTTGGTCCTCCTGTGTACCAGGCCACTGTGGAGGGAGGTGGGGATATCCAGATGATGAAGAAGATGTGACTCTGCCCAAGGAGCTTACAACCTAGGGAGTTTGAAAGCACCAGGCAATTTACCCTAAGAGTGGGCAGAGAGTGCTTCCATTTGGGGGACCTCAGAAGGCTTCAAGGAAACGGTGAAATGTGAGTTAGTCCTCAAAAGGTAGGCAGGATTTCAACAAGCAGGGTTGCTAACGATAGCTTAATGCTGATAAATATCTTACTGTGTGTGAGACATTGTTCTACGTGGTTTCCATATGTTAACACACTAAATCCTCACAACAGCTCTGTGAATAACAGAGTCACGACTATCCCATTTTACAGATTAGAAAACCAAGGCCCAGAGAGGTTAACTGAGGAGCCCAGATCACACAGCTGGCAAGTAGCAGAGTCCACATCCAAACACAGGCAGCCTATCTCTTTACCATGTCTCCAACTGGGGCAGAGATGGAGGTATATATCATTCCTGGCAGAGAGAAAAACGTAAGCAACGCTCTGACGTGGGGAGAGTCAAGGGCACTTTGGGGAAATGGGTAGTTTTCCGAGGTAGTGGACTTGGGGAAGGAGACAACAGTAAAGGTAAGAGCATTCCACAAAGAACATGAAGGCTTTGCTCCAGTCTTGGCTTGGTCAATGTCTGGCACAACACAGCAATTAAGACTGTGGGCTTTAAAGACGGGGGCTGCATCTTTAATGTGATTTTAGATGATATGCTGTATGAGTCAGAATAGCTTAGGTTACGCTGCAGTAAATAAACAACCTGAAATTCTTAATGACTTAGAACAGCAAGCTTATTTCTTGCTTGTGTTACATAATCACTGTGGCTTAGCTGGGGGCTGTCTCTCCTCTTCACTGACCTCACTCTGGGAACCAGGCTCTGGACAAGAGAGGGCTGGCTGGCCTCACACCAGGAATTAAAATGTTCTAGCCCAGAAGTAATGTGCCATTTAGAAAGGGCCAGAACTGGTCACATGGCCCCACCCAATCACAAAGGAATCAGGAGGTGTCAACCCTCCATGTGCCTGGGAGGCCGAAAGCCAGAAATGTTTGCTGAACAGCACTAATGATGACTACATAGCTAAACCATATTAAATAACAGTGAAGCACGCAGTGAAAAACTGATTCCCTTTTCAATCTCATTTTAGCTTGCAGATTATTTCAAGAGAAATCCTGACTCAGTTCAGTGCTTGTGTATCATCAATACCTTTCTAACATTTGTTAATCTTTCTTGTTCATCAGTTGAATAAAGGTTTCAGATTTAGCTCTTTGAACAGCAACAGTATCCAGCTGGAATTTACTAACATTATTTGCTTTTTTTTTTTTTTTTTTTGCTTCTATTTTTACTTTTGCCTAATATGTGTTTCCATTAATAGTAGTATTATAACAAGTTCCCTTTGAGAAAAAATTAATTTAAGGAAATCAAGCACAATGAAAACCAGAGTGAGCTCTAGAGTCAGAAGGCCGGGATTCAAATCTTGAGTCCTCTACTTAGTAGTTGCTTGATCTTGGGCTTGTCATTAAACCTCTGAAGCCTCAATTTCTCCATCTGTAAAATGGCAGTAACACGAGTACCCACACCAAAGGTTTGTTAGATGTTACTCAAGCTCTGACCATACTGCCTGACCCATAGTAAGTTCTTGATGTTAGCAATTGTTATTATCTAGCTGGGTGGCCCCGTCCCTCTCTGGCTTCAGAGGATGATCTGTGGCAGGCTGTCTTCCCTGCTTAGGATAGTCAAGGTAGATACAGGTCCTTGAATGCCAGTGTGACTGAACTTTGCAGGCAGGGAGAGGACCCCAGCAAGCCTGGGCAGCCCCCTCCCCTGCCAGGCCCGGTCCCTCCCTGCAGGTGTTGTGCTGAGCCTCTGGCTGACAGCTGTGTTTTCTCTGCTCAGCAAAGGCCTTAACCATAAACAGGAGAAATCGGGTGACCCCTAGTCCCTGGAAAGCCTCACCTCAGGGGCCTGGGTGAGAAAGGGCTCCTTCTGTCTGAGGTAGGGGTGGGCTCTGCATTCCTCAGATTCAACCATTTGGTCAGATTTCCTCCTGGAATGCAGCTGGAGGGCCCCGCCCCCCGCCAGAAATAATACAGTGCGGGGTGTCTTTGCTGTGGTTTCCCTGCCTGCTTTGGGGAGGGGCTCACTTTCAAGGTCCCTGCTGGTGCTGAGAGGGCTGATGTTCACAGCTGTCTGGATGGGACATGGATGCCCCTCAGAAAGATGGTTAAGCTCTTCTCAGCTTAGTTCTCATTCAGGTATTCGAGAGTCTTACTCTGAACTCCAGCCTACAGAGGCATGGACTTGCATTTAGCAAGAAATGAACACGTTTTAACATGGCCCACAAGGTCTGGCCACTCCCTGCCCTCATCTCACCCTGCACTGCTCTCTTCTCCCTGCAGTCCCACTGCCTCCTTGCTGTGTCTTCCACAGCAAAGCCTTCTCCTGACACTGACGCCTGCCTTGACCTCACCCTGCCTGAGACACTCCTCCTGCCTCTTCACAAGCCCAGGCTCCCCTCATGGCTCAGCCCTCCTGGCTCAGGAAATGCCACCTTTTCAGAGAGGTTGCCCCTGGCCACTCCATCTAAAGTGGCCTCTTCCCATCACTCTCCACCGTATCTGTCATTTTCTTGTTTATTGTCCATTTGTCTGTTTATTGTCTCATTTTTCCCCACTAGAATATAAGTTCCATGATGGCAGGAACCACGTCTATTGATATCTGTATTTTCTTTGCTCAACGAAGGGGTTAACCATGAACATCAGTGATATGGTTAGGCTTTATGTCCCCACCCAAGTCTCCTCTTGAATTGTAATCCCCATAATTCCTACATGTCAGGGGAGAGACCAGATGGAGGTAACTGGGTTACGGTGGGTGGGTCGTGATAGAGTTCTCATGGGATCTGATGGTTTTATAAGGGGCTCTTCCTTTTTTGCTTGGCACTTCTACCTGCTGCCTTGTAAACAAAGTGCTTTGTTTCCCCTTCATCTTCCGCCATTATTGTAAGTTTCTTGAGGCCTTCCCCAGCCATGCTGAACTGATGAGTCAATTAAACCTCTTTCCTCTATAAATTACCCAGTCTCAGGCAGTTCTTTACAGCAGTATGAAAACAGAATAATACAATTAGCAATTGGGTGACCGTCAGTCCTCAGAAAGCCCGTTCTGAGCTCTGTCCCCCAACTCCTATAGGTGCTCAATACATAAATCCTCATCACATGAACGAATGAGTGAATGAATGAAAGGAGAATGTGAGAAGAGACCCTAGATAATGTCTACTATAATATTATCTAAATAATAACTACCAATTTCCAAGAGCTTTATCAGTGTCCTACACTGTGCTAAGTGCATTACATACATGATCTCATTTAGTTTTGCAGTAGCAGGCACTGGTTTTCCCAGTTTCCCTTTTTCAGAGGCCCAGAGAGGTTAAGTGACTTGCCAAGGTCACACTGTAAAGAGGCAGACTTAGGACTCCAACCCCAAACTAGGTTTGCCTTGTGGCAAAACCCATGCTCTTAACCCACACCCCCCCAGCCACCCAGAGATGGGGGGTGACTTGTACTCAAAGGGGTAAGGGAGATTATCAGGGAAACTTCTCACTGCCTCCCACCATCCCTTCCCAGCCCAGACAGTTGCAGGTACTTTCTGCCCAGTACTACTTCACAGAGTCAGTGTCCAGCTTCCGAACAGCATGGAGGCAGCTCTGAGTCATCCGAATCCCAGTGGCCCCCACAGGTCAGCTCTCAGGCCATGACCCAAGGCCACTCATCCGCTGACTCTTTTACTCCTAGCCTGGCTGGAGGATGTGCCAGGCTCACCAAGGTACATGGGAAGGGCCCTGAGGTTGAGCTGCGCTGCTCTCAGCCACAAAGAATGCCGCTGACTCACAGCAGTGAGGCAGGCAGACAGTGACTCAGGGGTCACAGAGGCACAGCCTCTAAGGAGGAGAGGAGAGGGTCTTGTGGTAGGATGCGGACCAGGCCCCAGCTCATGGCCTGACTTGCAGTGAGGGCTCTCTCCATGCCAGCGATTATCATCTTGCTTAATGACTCAGACTGCCTTCCCCTCAGTGGGCCTTGACCTCCCTGCCTGTGCATGGAGCAGATGCAGAGGATGTCCTATGATGGGATGTCATCTGTGATTAAGGTAATCAAAGTGGGTGAGAACCAGGTGATGCAAAACTTCGAATACCAATGTGAAGAATCGAGACTGGACTTTCTGGAGGCCAAAGCCCAGACCTGACAGTTGGGAGTCCTGGGTTCAAGCCCTGCCCTTTACAAAGACTCACTGTATGACCTTGGTAAACATTACCTTGCCTCTCTGAGCCCTGATTCTTGCATCTGTCAAAAGCAAGCTTCTAATGGACAGAGTGTCCTGTCACCAACTTGTCTTTGTCTACACTCTGCCCTCTGCTGAGAACGCTCTGGCCACCATCTCAGCCTCCTGATTCTTCAAGGGTCTGTTTTCAAATGCCATTTCCTCAAAAAAGTCTTGCAGAATCTCCTGTTCAAAATTAATCTCTCACAGATATTAAAATGATGGCATAAATCTACACTTAATGACATAAAAAATGTCTGAAATATATTAAATGAGAAAAAAGCAGGAGACAGAATAAAATGCATTTTAATCTATATATAGGTCTATGAATGGAAATGCATAGGAAAAAAAGGCCTAGAAGAATATATATAAATGTTAACTATGACATTCTCTGAGTCATGGAAATTATGTTGGTCTTTATTTTTCTTAATATTTTTTGAGTGTTTCTAAAATGCATGCAACAAGCATGTTCCTTTTATAAACAAGAGACAATAGAGCTTCTTCCCAAATAAAAACATCATCTCCACTTTTCCTAAACTAAGCCCTGAGTGTTGGTTATGGCTGTGGCCCTAAATTGTTGTGTGTGCTTATATAAGATGCTTCATCTCTCTAGGCCTCATTTTTCTCACCTATAAAATGAAGAAGTCGGCTGGGCACGGTGTGGCTCACGCCTGTAATCTTGGCACTTTGGGAGGCTGAGGCTGGTGGATCATCTGAGGTCAGGAGTTCAAGAGCGGCCTGGCCAACCTGGCAAAACCTTGTCTCTACTAAAAATACAAAAATTAGCCAGGCGTGGTGGCGGGCCCCTGTAATCCCAGCTACTTGGGATGCTGAGGCAGGCAAATCACTTGAACCTGAGAGATGGAGGTTTCAGTGAGCCGAGATGGTGCCACTGCACTCCAGTCTAAAAAAAAAAAAAAAAAAAGTCATACTCTGCAGTCTCTAAATTAATGTTCTTCAGTATAACTGTCTGTAATGATAGAAAATGTCTACATCTTTGCTACCCAGTTTGGTACCACTAGCTTTTGAAAGGTGGCTATTGTTATTTAGGAATTGAATTAGCTCTCCCTCCTCTCCCTCCTCTCCCTCTCCCTCCTCTCCCTCTCCTCTCCCTCTCCCTCCTCTCCCTCTCCCTCCTCTCCCTCTCCCTCCTCTCCCTCCTCTCCCTCCTCTCCCTCTCCCTCTCTCTCTCCCCTTTCTTCGGTCTCCCTCTCCTTCTTTTTTCGGTCTCCCTCTGTTGCCGAAGCTGGACTGTGCTGCCGTGATCTCGGCTGGCTGCAACCTCCCTGCCTCGGGCTCCTGTGACTCTCCTGCCTTGGCCTGCCGGGTGCCTGGGATTGCAGGCGCGCGCCGCCACGCCTGAATGGTTTTTGTGTTTTTGGTGGAGACAGGGTTTCGCCCTGTTGACCAGGCTGGTCTCCAGCTCCTGGCCTCGAGTGATCTGCCTGCCTCGGCCTCCTGAGGTGCTGGGATTGCAGACGGAGTCTCGCTCACTCAATGCTCAATGGTGCTCAGGCTGGAGTGCAGTGGCGTGATCTCAGCTCGCTACAACCTCCACCTACCAGCCTCCTGCCTTGGCCTCTTAAACTGCTAAGATTACAGCCTCTGCCCCGCCGCCACCCCGTCTAGGAAGTGAGGAGCGTCTCTGCCTGGCCGCCCATCGTCTGGGATGTGAGGAGCCCCTCTGCCCAGCCACCCCATCTGGGAAGTGAGGAGCGCCTCTACCCGGCCGCCATCCCGTATAGGAAGTGAGGAACGTCTCTGCCCGGCCGCCCCGTCTGGGAAGTGAGGAGCGCCTCTGCCCGGCCACCCCGTCTGGGAGGTGAGGAGCGCCTCTGCCCGGCCACCCCGTCTGGGAGGTGAGGAGTGCCTCTGCCCGGCCGCCACCCCGTCTGGGAGGAAGTGAGGAGCACCTCTGCCCGGCTGCCCCGTCTGGGAGATGAGGAGCACCTCTGCCCGGCCGCCCCGTCTGGGAGGTGAGGAGCACCTCTGCCTGGCCACCCCGTCTGGGAGGAAGTGAGGAGCACCTCTGCCCGGCCGCCCCGTCTGGGAAGTGAGGAGCGCCTCTGCCCGGCCGCCCCGTCTGGGAGGTGAGGAGTGCCTCTGCCTGGCTGCCACCCCGTCTGGGAGGAAGTGAGGAGCGCCTCTGCCCGGCCGCCCATCGTCTGGGATGTGAGGAGCGCCTCTGCCCGGCTGCCCCGTCTGGGAAGCGAGGAACGCCTCTGCCCGGCCGCCCCGTCTGGGAGGTGAGGAGTGCCTCTGCCTGGCCGCCACCCCATCTGGGAGGAAGTGAGGAGCACCTCTGCCCGGCCACCCCATCTGGGAAGTGAGGAGCGCCTCTGCCCGGCCGCCCCGTCTGGGAGGTGAGGAGCGCCTCTGCCTGGCTGCCCCGTCTGGGAGATGAGGAGCACCTCTGCCCGGCCGCCCCGTCTGGGAGATGAGGAGTGCCTCTGCCTGGCCGCCACCCCGTCTGGGAGGAAGTGAGGAGCGCCTCTGCCCGGCTGCCCCATCTGGGAAGGGAGGAGCGCCTCTGCCCGGCCGCCACCCCATATGGGAAGTGAGGAGCGCCTCTGCCTGGCCACCCTGTCTGGGAGGTGAGGAGCACCTCTGCCCAGCCGCCCCGTCTGGGAGGTGAGGAGTGCCTCTGCCCGGCCGCCACCTCGTCTGGGAGGAAGTGAGGAGCACCTCTGCCCGGCTGCCCCGTCTGGGAGATGAGGAGCACCTCTGCCCGGCCGCCCCGTCTGGGAGGTGAGGAGCGCCTCTGCCCGGCCGCCACCTCATCTGGGAGGAAGTGAGGAGCGCCTCTGCCCGGCCGCCCCATCTGGGAAGTGAGGAGCGCCTCTGCCCGGCCGCCCCGTCTGGGAAGTGAGGAGCGCCTCTGCCCGGCCACCCCGTCTGGGAGGTGAGGAGTGCCTCTGCCCAGCTGCCACCCCGTCTGGGAGGAAGTGAGGAGCGCCTCTGCCTGGCTGCCCCATCTGGGAAGTGAGGAGCGCCTCTGCCCAGCCGCCACACCGTCTGGGAAGTGAGGAGCGCCTCTGCCTGGCCACCCCGTCTGGGAGGTGAGGAGCACCTCTGCCCGGCCGCCCAGTGTGGGAAGTGAGGAGCGCCTCTGCCCGGCGGCCCCGTCTGGGAAGTGAGGAGCGCCTCTGCCCGGCCGCCCTGTCTGGGAGGTGTACCCAACAGCGACCATCGGGACAGCTACCATCGGGAGCGGGCCATGAGGACGATGGCGGTTTTGTTGAAAAGAAGAGGGGGAAGTGTGGGGAAAGGAAGGAGAGATCAGATTGTTGCTGTGTCTGTGTAGAAAGAGGTGGGCATAGGAGACTCCATTTTGTTCTGACTAGAAGTTCTTCTGCCTTGGGATGCTGTTGATCTATGGCCTTTCCCCCAGCCCCGTGCTCTCTGAAACATGTGCTGTGTCAACTCAGGGTTAAATGGATTAAGGGCGGTGCAAGATGTGCTTTGTTAAACAGATGCTTGAAGGCAGCATGCTCTTTAAGAGTCATCACCACTCCCTAATCTCAAGTACCCAGGGGCACAAACACTGCAGAAGGCCGCAGGAACCTCTGCCTAGGAAAACCAGAGACCTTTGTTCATGTGTTTATCTCCTGACCTTCTCTCCACTATTATCCTGTGACCCTCCCATATCCCCCTCTCCGAGAAACACCCAAGAATGATCAATAAATACAAAAAAAAAAAAAAAAAAGGAATTGAATTAATTTAAATCTAACTAGCCACAGGCAGCTAGTGGCCACCATATTGATGGAGTAGTTCTAAATTTTCTCCTATCTCCAATGTTTGATTGTGTCACATCTTGTTTATTAAACTATAGTTTAATAAATAAATACTCTTTTCCAAAAGAGTACTCTGTCTTCTACCCTGCAAGAATGTGACTACACTCAACTGTAGCCACCTGACTCCAGTGGGAGCTGCCCTTTCTTTCGTAAGTGCCACCCTACACCCTGTTGACTGATCATCATTTCAAAAGGAAACCCTCTCCATTTTCCCTTTCCCGTAGACCCTGGCAACCACCAATCCACGTTCTGTCTCTATGAATTTACCTATTCCAGATATTTCACACAAATGGAATTGCACGATACGTGAACTTTTGCATGTGGCTTCTTTTGCTTAGCGTAATGTTTCTGAAGTTCATCTGGGTTGTAGTATATATCAGGACTTCATTTCTTTTTTATGGCTGAATAATATTCCATTGTGTGTATTTACTACAGTTTATTCATTCATCCATTGAAAGGACATTTGGGCTGTTTCCACCTTTTGGCTATTGTAAATAATGCTATGAGGAACATATATTTGAATCCCTGTTTTCAACTTTTTCGGGTATATACCTAGGAGGGGAATTGCTGGGTCATATGGCAATTCTGTGTCTAACTTTGTGAAGAACCGTCAAACTATTTTCCACAGGGGCATTTTACTTTCCCACCAGCCGTGTCTAAATTCTCTGATACATTTTAACTTGGACCTAGAGAGTGGCTCTTAGTTCCTTCCTGGTCACAGTGAGGGCTACTTGTCTGAAAGGATGACAATGACGCCCAGAGAAATGTAAAGGTGAAAGGTGGAAAGAGTTCAAGTCACCTCCGAAGCTTGATTCCATCCTGTCTCCTTCCTTGTGGTTAACATGAGTCAGGAAATTCCTCCTTCTTGCCTAAGCTGGCAAGTTGGGTTTCTGTCACCCAAAGAGTTCGGACTGATGCCCGCTCGGTGCTGGGTTCAGAGTCTTGTATTCAAGGGTGCTCTAGGTAGAACCATCTACAATGTCAGCCACCAAATGCCAGCCTGGACCCTGCAACTGAATCACTTTTTGGTTCCCTCTGTTCTTCCCCAGGTCCTGAGCCAAGAGCTTCAGACAGAACCCTAAGGAAAACTTGACCCCTGGCAGGTCACCTGAATACGATAGCAAGCCAGAGAGGCTGGTGGCAAAGGCAGGCAGGAGGTGGGTTGGTGGAGGAGAAGAGGGCTGGGGTTCCCCTGAGGACACTGTGGAGCAGGGAAGAGAGCCTGGAGGTCTGGCTGGGGGGAGGAGGAGGAGGAGGAGGAGGAGGAGGAAAAGGTGGAAAGAAAAACCCAGCGGAATTGCCAATGTTTAGATGGCCTTTCCCAGGGTAATTGAGACAGCTCGTCTGTCCATGGCCAAACATGAAGGCAACGTTTTTTCAGGTTCTGAGAGGAAATAACTCCAATTTCATTTTCTGGCTGGAGGAAAGGAGTGAAAAATGATGAAGAAGGGCAGTTTTGGAGACACAGTCCAGTCCACTCTGACCCCTTAATTCTCTAGAACCTCAAACCTGAGATCTGGGCCCATGGGAGCAGAGCCCAGCCAGTTGTTTCTCTAAATAGGACCCGAAGAGCACACTCAGGCACCAGGGAAGTCCTAGATGCAGACAACAGAAAAAAGGCCCAGACTCAGGAGCAGTGTAGTGTTGGGAGGATGAGCACTGGCCACAGGTGTCACCATAGTCTTGACAGGAAAATGGTTTTGTAATCATTTTCTAAACATAGAATGGAAAAATAATCCACTCTTCCCTCTTGCATGGTTAATGGAATTTTTCTTTTTAATTTTTGATGGTTGGAATGCATAAAACATGAGATGTAGTCACTGTGTGTAATGCTGCTGCTGGTTGGTGGGCCACAGACACGGGTTTTCTGATAAATTCTCCTTCACATGCTATTGGCTTGCTAGGGGCTGCCATAACAAAATACCACAAATTTAGCAGGAGATTTAATTTCTCAGTCCTGGAGGCTAAAAGTTGGAGATCAAGGTGTTGGCAGGGTTGATTCCTTCTAAGGCCATGAGGGAATCTGTTCCGGGCCTCTCCCCCAGCCTCTGGTGGTTTGCTGGCAATCTCTGATGCTCCCTGGCTTGGAGATGTGTCACGCTAATCTCGCCTTCATCAAAGCTTGGTGTTCTCCTTTTGCACGTCTTCCTGTGTCCATATTTCCCCTTTTTATAAGAATACCAGTCATATTGGATTAAGGGCCTACCCTAATGACCTCATTTTAACTTGATTATCTCTGTAAAAATCCTATTTCCAGATCAGGTCTACATTCTGACACATTCTGAGGTAGGTGGGGTTACAGCTTCAACATTTCTTATTTTTTTTTTTTGAGGGGTGGGGACATAATTCAACCCATAGCATGATATCCATCCAAAAAAGAAAAAGAAAACAAAAGAAGTCCAGGCATGGTGGCTCATGCCTGTAATCCCAGCACTTTGGGAGGCTGAGAGGTAGGCAGATCCCTTGAGGCCAGAAGTTTGAGACCAGCCTGGCCAACATGGTTAAACCCTGTCTCTATGAAAAATACAAAAATTAGCCAGGCATGGTGGTGTGCACCTCTAGTCCCAGCTACTCGGGAGGCTGAGGCAGGAGAATCGCTTGAACCCGGGAGGCAGAGGTTGCAGTGAGCAGAGATCATGCCATTGCACTCCAGCCTGGGAGACACAGCGAGACTTTGTCTCAAAAAAAAAAAAAAAAAAAAAAAGAAAAGTCCTAGCCAGGGCTAGGGAAAAAAAAAGAAAGAAAGAAAAAAAAAAAGGTTTTGGTGTAAGTATTTATAATGATATGTACTGTATTGTAGAATATTCCTGACAGGAAATAATTTCCATTTTGTTTAAGCATCTTTGAGCACTGAGTCTTTTGCTTAGAATTTTACAGGTCTGATAATTGGAAGAATTTTCCACAGCTTAGCTATTGGCTCCTTAGATTTCAAAATTGTCCCTCTTCTCTGACATATATACTTCTATTGCCAGGGACTGGAAGACACCTTCACACTGCCATCCAAGCTTGGGGCCTGCACCTTTGTGTCATAATATGTCAAGTGAGTCAGCTCAGCAGACAGCAAGAGCCCTGGAAGACATTTCTATACCGAGACAGCTGACTTAACTGTGCATGTATCCCCAGTTCAACTTCCTGTGAGCCGGACCCCCAAAATGCCACAGTCCTTCTAAAGCCATCTGTCCTGAGGAAAAATGACAGTGAGGAGGTCAGAGGGAAGAGTCATTGATCACAACTGATTAAAGTTAAGATAGCGGGCTCAACTTTCACAGATACATGATCATGTGAACACCGTGTTGGAGCCCCCCTCAGGGATTAGAGAGGACCCCGTGCTAGGGAGGGGTCTGGAAGCTTAAGCTGTACTAATTTCATGGTCAATCTGTCTCAGAATGGGTGCCCCTCCCCATCTTAAAAAAATCCTATGAACAGGCTGGGCGTGGTGGCTCACACCTGTAATTCCAGCACTTTGGGAGGCTGAGGCAGGTGGATTACCTGATTGTCAGGAGTTCGAGACCATCCTGACCAACATGGTGAAACCCTGTCTCTACTAAAAAAAAAAAAAAAAAAAAAAAAAAAAAAAAAAAAAAAAAAAAATTAGCCAGGCATGTTGGCAGGTGCCTGTAATCCCAGCTACTTGGGAGGCTGAGGCAGGAGAATTGCTTGAATCCGGGAGGCGGAGGTTGCGGTGAGCTGAGATTGCGCAATTACACTCCAATCTGGGTGACAGAGCAAGACTCCGACTCAAAAAAAAAAAAAAAAAAAAAATCCTACGAACATTCATGAGATATAGACTTACTCATCTACTATAAGCCAGGGTCTGTGCTAGGAACTGAGGAGGCACAGACAAACTAAGCCAGCTCAGTGCAAATCCAATTTCTAGGTATCACAACCTCCGTGGGAGACCTAGCCCTGAGAGACTGGGTTTGCCCAAGACACTAGGTTCTCCCAAGTGTGGGTCATAGGATAAAGGAAAAAACTAGGCTCAGGTTAGGCTATAAGATGGGGCTTTTCCCTTTGATAAGCATATTGAAAACTCCTGTGAGAAGAAACCTCCCTCCAGGGTAATCTTGATGCTGAAAGGCCCCTTCATAATCAGAATTCCAGACCAAAGCGAATCCACCCATAAAGCCAGGAGCATGGGAATTGACACCCTCAAATGAGACCTTGGAGCCATGCTGCTTGCAGGAAACTATCCCCTGCCTGGAGTCCTGGATCCAGGGGACTAGGGCTCAGCCTCCAGGTCCAACTGCCAGCCTTGGTCTGGAAGCTTCCTGCTGAGCAGAAACTCACTAATCCCTAAACCAGCTCTTCCTGCCAGTGACCAGCCAATCCCCACTGCCTGCCTCAGCTCCAGCCCAGCTTCATTCAGGACCGAGGCACTCTTAATCATGTGAAGGACACATATTTTGGGGTGTTCTCCTCTCTGAGCCTCAGTGTCTTCACAAGTCTAAGGGAATGACAATGGACCATCAACTCCAAGAGGGCCAGGTGGTTTGTCTTGTCCATAACTGTAGTCTTAGTCCTGGTGAGTGAAAGGTACATAACAGTTGCTCAGTAAGTGCTTGTTGAGTGAATGAATTGGATAAAGAGATCCTTGATTTCTGTGTGGATAAGACAGCATTCTCGCAGTAGTTGGTACTTATCCAGTAGCAAGTGACAGACATCAACACAAATTGGTGTAAGAAAGAAGGAATGTATTGTTCCCATAACTGAAGTCCAGGTGAGTAGTTCTAGCTTCAGGTAGGACTGGAAAGGATCCACGTATTCAAATGGTGTTATTGGGAATCTGTCTTTACCTCTCACTTTGCTTTTTTCTCTTCATTACAGTTAGCTCCAGGCAGGTCCAGGCTTCTAATCTTCTTGCTCCAAGTCTAGCAGCAAAGAGACAATGAACAATCTTGTTCTCAAAAATCAAACAAAATTCTCAGAACTGAGTCTCACTAGACAGTCTTAGGTCACTTGTGCATTCCTGAACTAATCACTTTGACCAGGGACATTTGGTGCTCTAATTGTTCAAGCCTGCTCCTGGAGTCAACCCGTCAGTGGAAAGCCATCAAAGAAAATCTAAGTTCTGTTTCCAAGAAAGGGGAGCAGCTGCAAGGCAAACAATAGGTGCCCATCACAGTATTTGACTGAAGTCTGAACATTTAGGCAACTCTTACCTTCTCTAAGCCTCAGTCTCTTCATATGTCATTGATAACAATGACAACACTAACAAAATTCCTGCCGCTTTTAACATCCTAGAGCTTTCGTGAGGTCCAAACAAGATCATGAGTTATGATAATAATTATCATTTATTGAAGGATCACTGGACATCTGGCCCTGTGCTAAGTAAACCCTTTACACATTTAGTTTTATCTTTACCACAATCCACGTTACTGATGAGAAGCAGGTTGAGAGAGGCTACAAGGCTTATATACTGGTCACACAGCTAGGAAGGGTGGAGCTGGGGTTTAAAGCAGTACCCTCAAGCATGAAGCTATATATAAACTGTAAATAATTTTACAAGTGTAAGGGATTATTAGTAACGGCCTGTACTATTAATAATAGAAAATATTTAAAACCCTGAAAGGAAATTCAAATAAATTCAAACAAATGTATGTTTAGCACCTACTATGGGCTGATCACTCACCAGGGGCTCAGAAAGAAGACACATAAATAACTGTGAAACAAGCAGACTGTGATCTAATAGAACTATAAACATGCCCCAGGGGACCATGGAGAGCAAGAGATTGACTCTGAATAGGGAAGGAAGGGAGGAGGAGGTCTGGAAAAGTCTCTTGGAAGCGGTGGGATTTGAGCTGGGCTTTAAAGATGAAAGGACTTCAACAAAGGAAGGGAAAGGGAAAATCAACTTTTAAGAGACCTGGAAGGATCTAAAGACTCAGAGCAGAGTTCCTGGATAAGGGTTCAGCACTTCTATGCAAAATAACTTTCGCACCAGCAGGAACTTCAAAAGTGATTGACTTAGCAGAGCACAGTAGTTGCCATGGGAACAGAGGCAAGCCTCATCCCTGTCATTAGTGAGCATCTCTGGCTTTGAGCAGTCTAGCCAAGGCCAGGAGGCAGTGGGGGCTGGGTTGCGTTATCCCTTAGAAAAACCCAGCAAGATTGCTGCCCCAAGAGACTGACTCTCATTTCACAGGGAGGCAGAGCTGACAGGTGACACCTGGGTCTGAGAACATAGAAAGCCAGAGGAAGCCTCTGCCTCGAGGGGCTTTGGGACATCCTGAAGCTGTTGGAGCAGGCAAGGGAGCCTCAAGGAGGGAATGGGAAGGGCAGGGGACAAGTCTGAGAGCGGCTTCCAAGACGGATCAATTCCCATTAGGTCCCGGAGGAGCGGAGGAGCGTAGCAGTGCGGGAGGCAGCTCCACCCAGGATCCCAGCGTGGCAGGGGGTGGAGGGCGTCTCCCAGAGCATGCATTCATGTCACTCCTAGGCCCACTCGGACCTCTCAGGCCTCTGGGGGCTGCCAGGGCATTCCAGTGCATTGGGAGTGTTGGCATCTAACCACTCAAGTGCAAAGGGGACCCCATTCACAGGCTTGGTGACAGGAGAGCATATGGTGGGGACTTTAATGCAGCAGGCAATAGGTTTGACACCTATATTCAAATCATGGCATTGACACTTTCTAGCTGTGTGACTTTGAGCAAGTTACTTACCCTGTCTGTGTTTCTTGGTTTCTCCATGGGAACGATGCAGATAATGATAACAATTTTACCTACCTTATAGGTAGGTAAGAATTTAGTGAGATAATGCATATAAGAGTTATGCATGGTACCTGGCACAGTAGATCTTCAATAAATGTAAGCTATTATATTATTATTATCACTTCCGAATTTCAATTTGGTATCGATTCAGGTTTTATTTTATTTATTTTATTTATTTTTTTAAATTTCAGGCAGAATCTCTTATCATTTGTGCTAAAAGCCAGTTTCTGCAAGTATAGTAGATGATGACAATGACAACAGTAATAGTAGTGATGGGACCCATTTACCTTACATGTATCCAGTGACATTATCATGAACAAGGAAGGCAGAGTTCTAGTGCCGAATGCCAGGCTAAACGCTTGAGCTTTTTATTTCAGGCAGCTAGTGGCTATTGAAATTTTGGAGGAGAATAACTTGATCAGGGGAATGTAGATTTTTGCCCTGAGGCTATACACTTGTAGAAATAGAATCTAAGTATAACAACAACAAATTTAGTAACAAAAACAATAATAGCTACCATTTTCAGAGAGCTAATTGTATACCAGGCACTGTGCTAAGAGCTTCAGAAGCCTTGTCTGTTGTAATCCTCATAACAATCTTATGAGGTTATATATTTCTCCTTCTCCTTCTCCTCCTCCTCCTCCTCCTCCTCCTCTTCTTCTTCTTCTTCCTCTCCCCCCCATTTTACAAATAAGAAAACTGGGCACAGAAAGGTTAAGTCATGCAGCTAGCAAATGGCAGAGCTGGGCTAGAACACAGGCGATCTAGTTCTAGGAGTCTCACATTTAACCAGAACATGCTTTTTCCTTCCCTGAACCTTGGAAGGCCCTCGTGGTGGGGTTGGAGGGCAGCCTGCCACCCTCACTTTTGGGAGCCCCTCTGTTTGTCTGCATCTGAGCACTGCCACTCTCTATTTGATTCTCTGGGACTTCACCTCTTTCTTTGAAAGTATGTGTGCATTTGTGTGTATGTGTGTGTGTGGGGTGTTTGTATAAGAGAGAAACTGCAGCTGACCAGTGATGACAGAAGCCTCTGGACATCAAAGTGGGCAGAGCCCTGGATGGATGGGCTGGAGGCAGGCCTGGGTCCCATTAGGCTAATTCCTCTCAAGGTTGGAAGAGGCCAGGGCGGGAACTTCTGAGAACATGGAGAACAAGTCCTTTCATACGACCTCCCTTTGAGCAGGCCTTGGGGTGGGACCGGGGTCGGGTGGGGAGTGTGCGGAGAGGTGAGGCCACAGTCAGGCTGGGCAAACAGATTGGGCAGCGGCTGTGAGCACAGAGCGCCCATTGTGTACCCAGAGCTCTGCTTTCAATAATCTTCTCGGAAGAATGTTTCATTGAACGCCAGAGAAAGGAGCCATTGAAATGCCAGGGCTGGGCCCTATGAAGGGTTAAAGACAAGGAGGCCATGGGTACCTGGGCTCTTGCCACTCCTGGCTCAAAGACCTGATATAGGGATCCTGATCACTAAGACAAGGGCACTCAGTGAGATCACCCAGAGGTCTGGAAGCGAGGGTCAGAGGGGGGATGTATGTCTGCCCCAGAAAGGCTAAAGTAGGCGCCCCAGTATCAAGGAGGAAAACCCCTTTCTTCCCAGCACCATTTTGCCCAAGTAATATCCAAGAAGATGTTAGATACCTTCTCAGATACCCCCTCAGCCTGCCTTCTGTGGAGAGCAACCCATCGGGCAGACGTGTCTCTGCGTGGACTTCCTGCGTGGACCCATACCACGGGTGCTGCAATCCATTCTCCACAATGCAGCCAGTATGGCTTCCTTAAACACCTCTGGCCTTTCCATTAATCAGTAATTAATTATAATGAACGATGCTGAAGCAGAGAGTGTGGGAGTTACGGTAAGAGCCAGTGGTCATTAAACTAGCTGACCAAGGGAACGTGTAGAGTTTTCTCTTCCAATAGAAAGACCTGCTCATTAGAGGGATATGGCCTGGTTGTCAGAGAGGGCACCAGAGTGGGATTCTCTGCTTCCACACTGAGTCCCACACATCTTTGCCAGCTAGTGAAGCTTGTGGGGCTTGAAGTGTGGATAACACCATGCTGGCCTCAGTGGGCTGCACAGAGGAGGCGGAAGGTGGATGAGAGGGGCCTGCCACTGGGGAGGGAGAGCACTCTTGTTGGGCAGCTGAGAATGACCTCCAGCAACACCATGGAACCCGCTGAAGATGTTGCTGCCTCACTGAGCCTGTGTCTGCAGAGAGGATGTTCTGCAACTGAAGCTGACCTTGCACTATGAACCGTTCATATTAACCATTTTAGATGGAAACCTTAAAAAACAGATGATGCCTTTCTGGCTTTCTTAAAAAGAGATTCTCAACTCTTAAAAAGAGATCTAAACTCTCACTTCTGTGCTGGACGGTGATTTGGCGATGTTTCTGGGTCTGTTCAGGTGAATATAGTTCTCAGCTCCTGCACCGATAAACCCCAAACTCCCAGGCTTTTGGAATTCATCAGGTTGACATTTTTGTTTATTCTTTGTTTCTCCTTAATTTTTCACTGTGGAACATATAAGCATATTTTGCTGTAAAATAGGCAAGTGTCTCACTTTCTTATGTATTCCATCTGAGCTGCTTCTAATATTCTTGGACTGGGAAAGGAAATGATTGGCCTTATAAGAATTGTGAATGAAGTAAGACTCAGTAGACTTAAGAGTGAGGAAGGCCTGAGGAGCTCTCCTCTGAGTTAAGTGATTGAACTCTGTGATATTTTGAGTGTTCAGAGGCCTTCTATGTTTTCTTTTGGTCTTTGATTTGATCCAGCCTAGACAAATTGACCCCGAGAGAGAGGACGACAGCATGCATAATTTATGCGTAAGGTCTTTGCCAAGGGCAATAAATCAGAAGGAAATAATATTGGTACTTAGATAATTTTAGTTCAAAGACGGCCAAACATACACATATACCTAGCCACTAACATGCACACACACACGCACATGCACACACACATACACACGAATAGCAATGAGAGACAAAGCCACAAAACCAACTAACCCAGTTTTTCACTTTTATATCTCCGCTCCCTAAAAAGTTGTCTGGGAACAAATAATTCAAATCGTAACATTTTCAAATGGGAAAGAGCTTTCAAAGTCCTTTCATTTTGCTCCCCTCTTTTTAGTTCAGGAATCTCTTCTTTTATCTCCTGGATAGACAGGCACTTTAACCCCCTTCTTGCATGGATCCAGTAATGGGAAGCTCAGTACTTTCTGAAGTCTGATTTCATCAATGGAAATCTGTGACAGGAAGTAACAAAACTACACCCTGCCACATCTGAAATGCATTTTGTATGCAGATATTAGGCTTTTTGTAGTGTTTTAATGTGGATGTCGTTTGGGGGTTAAGGGAGAACACATCTGTGAGAATGAGAGGACAGATCTTTCCTATGTGGGGTGGACATTCCTCTTGTCAATTGTCTTGGAAACAGCTGAGTTCTGAGACAGAAACTGAAAAGGCTAGTTTAGCTTGCTGGAGAGGGAACGTCTGTGTCTCTAAGTCTTAATTCTTGGGCCTGAACTTGAGACATGCTGGAGTTTTGAGAGTCTGTGTGGGTTGGGGTAGGGCTGATGGACATTGTCCCAGGGAAGAAGGCAGGTAAGCACCTTGTCTTGTAGAGAACACAAAGGGAAGATAAGTGAGCCAATCTTGAAAGCTATATGACCACGATTCACATTACACTTTGTGTTTATTTCCTCCTTGTCATCCTTGAGCCTTTGGAAGTGTCTGGTTTAAATGTTCCAGCCTGGCCCAGCTGTGTAATGGCATCATTGGAATTGCTGAGGGTCAGTGTTTATTTCCCTAGAATGATAGAGGGAGGATAGTGCTCTCTGAGGCCTCTGTGGGTTTTGGTGATTATGGAGACTCTTAAGAAAAAAGTAAGTATTGGGGAACAAGAGTTGGGCCCGAGGTCCACCCATTCCCCTCCACATGGTGATTCACCAGTCACTGTCATCCTTTTATTAAGCAGGTGGCCAGATTTCCTACAAAAGCAATCCCTTAAATTGGTCTGAAATCTGTCTTCCTGTAGCTTTCACCCACAGGACTTAGTCCTTCCTCTCAAAAGCACAGAGAACAATCATCATAACCGTTCACGTTCACCAAGTGCTTACTGTGTGCTGGGCACTTTACTGAGCATTGTACTAGATCTTATATATACTATTATCCCATTTTACAGATGAAGAAATTGAGGCTAAGGGAGGTCAAATAACTTGTGCAAGGCCAGACCCCAAATGAGTGGCAGGATTTGAACTCAAATAGTCTGACAGCAGAGCCCACTGTCTTGAATTCTGAAATACTATTTGTCTCAGTGACAGCCCCACAGAGGTCTGCCGCCTGTGATCTTGCCTCCCTGGGCCTTTTTTGATCCAGGTGGAACCCCCACCCCATCCCCTTGCTGCTTCTCTTTGTGCTTGGAGTAGAAGGGAGGCAGCCTTGCCCAGTTCCTCTTGCCCTGGGGCAATAGAAAGAATGCAAAACCCTAGTCCACTTGACCTCTGGTGACTCGTTCCACTTCGACCCCCCAGGACAGACAGCCTTGTGGAAGCCTCTGGAAGCACCATTTTAGCAGCCTTCCCCTCAGGAGGCTGTATTTTTCCTGTCTGTCCTCAACATGTCTTCTGCCAGAACAACAAGCTCAGTTTTCCCTTCTGATAAATCTGGTCACCCTAAATATGGGGCTTTGAGCAAATGGGAGCGGCTGGCCCCACGCAGCCCTCATTTCAAAATGCAGATTCACACGGGCTGCTATTTTGGAGGTCTGGTTTCTTTCCCCACACGCAGTGGTTTTAAGTAAGAGGGAAAGGATCATGACAGAATCTTGGCAGGGGAAAGATGCTAGGAGAGAAGATGCACCTGGGCAGTCTTTGCTTCCCACAGTCCCCAAACACTGGCCCTTCAAGAAGCTGGTTGGGGGGTGGGGGGAGCGGGAAAGAGGGTCCATGGTAACATAACACCGGGAAATACAGCTTAACCAGCCCCTCCTGCAGATCAGCAGTGTGCATGTTAAACACTTGAAGTCCTAGAAGTAAAGAAGCCTAACTGGTTTTGTTTAGCCCAGTTTTTCCATTTAAAAATGTAGCCTAGTAAAATTTTGCAAAACAATGATGCAGAGCAGAGCTTGCAAACTGGCACCAATGGTCTGATATATTCCTGGGAGAGGTTTGATTTGGCCTACAAAGTGCTTAAATTTTGCTTTCAATTAGTCACTAACATTTCACAATTGGAATAGTTCTCCTAATAGATAAAGAGGGTATTCCTCTTGAAAAATCAGAAGATTTGGAAACACTGGTCTATATTTTTGCCTGACTGTGGTCAGCTGGAAGCCAGGCTGTGGTTTTTAACTTGCTGCAGCCCCTGTGTCTCCTTAGGGCAAGACAACTATTCCTGCTCTCCTCATTTATGATGCTCATCGGGTTCCAGAGTCCCCCAAGCTTGCCTTCTCTGGTGTGGGGGTTTCCTTGGGTAGGCTGGCCTAGGTGACCATTGGGGCCCATTCATCCATTCATTCATGCAACACATACTGATTGAGCTTATACTGTGTGCTGCACCCTGTGGATACAAGATAGATAAAACAGCCCCTGCCCTCTGGATTCCAGCGCTGGCATTCTAAGATTCTAGCTGGGAATTGCAGAACGAGGAGGAGGGAGGGGTTGAGGAGAGGAGAGCTGGCAAAGCTACAACCAAGCTTCCTGACTTCCAGCCGCGGGGGCTTGCCAAAGTGCTTGCCATTCTCCATCGCTTTCTCTACCGGCTCACCGAAGGGAGCCGCCACTCCAACAGCCACGGTGAGCCTTAGAGACATAGCCACTGACTTGCTCTGTGACTTAGACGCCTTGAGGCTCATCTCCGGGCCTCAGTTTCTCCATCTGTAGAATGACCCGATTGGACTAGGAAATGATGGGCTTTCCTTCCAGGGCTGGCACTCAGAGAGGCTAAGACTCTATGATCGAGGAATGTCTGACCCGGCCGTTCCGGAGCTGTTCCATCGAATTCCAAGCAGCCCCACTCCCTCCTTTCCCCATCCCGGTCAGGGGCGGGCGCTGGAGCCAGCAGGCCGAGAGGGCCTGGGCTTCCCGCCCGGGAGGTGGAGCCGCTGCTCTGCGTCCCGCCCCTCCACCTGGGGCTCGGCCCGACCCGGCAGATGTTACAACTTTTTCGAATTCTCTCCCGCCGTGTCCCCTCGACCCGCCCAACTCATGCCTCCCTCCCTTCCCCTCTGGGGTCCTGCCCACCTCCCTGCAGGGAGCTGGGCTGTTCTAAGGACTCCGGGTGGGGCGAGAGGCCGGGAAAGCAGAGGAGAGAGAAATTAGGAGGCGGGAGAAATCCAGGGCAAGAAGGAAGAGGGGAGTCAGAGGATGGTAGAGAGAACTTTTTGGAAGCTGCCACGCCGCGTCTCAGGCTGGCCAGGCTGAGCTGGGGAAGAGGGAGCAAAGGCGGCGCAGGGCCGGCGCTTAGGCAGCGGGAAGCAGCTCGGAGCTGGCCTGACCTCCCCAGAGCGCCCCGCTGCGGCCGAGCAGATCCGGCCCGGCCGTCCGGCAGCCAGTCCCGGACCAGACACTGGGCCGTCCCCGGGAGGCGCTGAACTCCCTCGCAGCATCCGAGCCGGCGGGCCGGTGGTGCGCCCTGGGCGCGCGAGGTGGTGAGGCCCCAGGAGCCCGGCGCGCCGGGACGCGCAGGCCGGCTTGGCGATGCACACCCTCACTGGCTTCTCCCTGGTCAGCCTGCTCAGCTTCGGCTACCTGTCCTGGGACTGGGCCAAGCCGAGCCTCGTGGCCGACGGGCCCGGGGAGGCTGGCGAGCAGCCCTCGGCCGCTCCGCCCCAGCCTCCCCACATCATCTTCATCCTCACAGACGACCAAGGCTACCACGACGTGGGCTACCATGGTTCAGATATCGAGACCCCTACGCTGGACAGGCTGGCGGCCAAGGGGGTCAAGTTGGAGAATTATTACATCCAGCCCATCTGCACGCCTTCGCGGAGCCAGCTCCTCACTGGCAGGTAGGCGTGGCTCAAGGCCCCGGGGGCTGGGCATCTAAACCCCAAATCAACCCAGTTTATAGATTTCTCCTGCCAGTACCACCCCATGCTGGGATCTGGGAAATCTCCTATTGGCTGTGTAATCATTGGTAAGTCCCTTGCCCTTTCTAGGCCTCAATTACCCTTCCTTTACACTGAATGGGCTTCATCATCTTTGAGGTCTTCTTGCTTTGATGATCCAGGACACTCACATTCCACACAACATGGAGACATCCGGTCATCCCTTTGTTAGAGGAACATGGCAGCCTCTGACATTTATTGCTGCTTCTATTTATGGACCCTGAGACTCTGAGCAAGCCGTTTAATTTCTCTAAGCCTCAGTTTTCTTGTCCATAAAATGGAGCAAAGAACAGTTTTCATCTTGAAAAGGAGTGGCAAAGTTGGAATGAGTTGCGTGTAACCTGCTTGGCTGTCAATATATGGCAGCCTCTATGTCTCCTGAGGGATTCAGGCCCCCATATTGCTTGATGAATACATTGGGAGAAGACCAAGGAATTGATAGGTGGAAGAGAAAGACACATAGGATACCATGACCTGTGTAGCCTTAGGGTGGTTACTTCATTTCTCTGAGCCTCTGTTTTTTCATCTGCAAAATCCTCCCAAGTTGGCTGGGAGCCCCAAGTAGACATGCTGCTTCCTCCACAAGGAAATGTCCACAGGCGAGGCAGCAGGATTACAGGATTAAAAGAGCGGGGAAACAGGAGGTGGGGGTATGGAAGGCAAACTCTGGCCACTTAGGAGAAAATCCTTTGGCAGTGCTGAAGCTAATTCTCCTTGGATGGGGTCCAAGGCATGCTTTCTCCCAAGTTCCACCCAAGAGCCACTAGTGTGATCTCACGAACCAGAAGCCTTAGTCTCCCTGTTTCTTAGTCTCACTATTTCTTGGATGGGAGAAATTGAGGCAAGGACTCAGGGAGGGCCTAGTTTGGTGCCCGTGCCCAACTTCAGGGTCTGTGGGAGATAGGATTGAGAGGCCAGGTGTTTGGCAGGGGTCCTGGAGCTGGGCATCAAATGGTGTCCTTTCTTCCTTCGATCTGGCACCCAGCGTTTAGATCCAGGAACCAGAAGGAGAACAGAAGAAAGAAGGGGGGCGTGGGGTGTGTATGGGTTGGGGTGGTGGTGCAGGATGGTGGTGTAGTGGTGAAGACCAATGCTGACCTGCAGAAGAGGGTGGAGGAGTCTGCATTCCCAAGAGTTATACACAACTTAGCGTTTCTGTCCTAAGGGGTGACTTTTGGTTTAAGTAGCGGAATGAGCAGACAGCAGCAGGGCAGTGCTCCAGTCCCCTGATGTGTGAAGCTAACTGAACATGGCCGGCCAGTGCTTGCCCTCCACCCCCTGCAGCTGGCTCCATCTCATTGATGCTTACAGCCCTCGTTAGTGTTTGTTAACACATCCAGTTGTGTTTTGTGACACTGGAGAGAGGCAAAGTTTCTCATGTGACTCACTTGCAGGTGGGCTTTGGTGACTCTTAGCTGGCCCATCCGCTTTACAAGCCAGCACTCCACAGCACCCCACCTCTATGAAGACAGGCCCAGTTGGGACTCAGGGCCCTAGGGCACTTCTCATATCAAATCCAATAATTTATTAGCTTGATTGAGGCCTGGAGAGGCTGTTATCACCAAAAGATTTTGAGCATGACTTGAGTGGACCCGGGTTCAAAGCTTAGCTCCACTGCTTGTCAGCTGTCTGAACTTGGGTCATTGCTGCACTTTTGGGGGCCTTGGTTTTATCATCTGTAGAATGGGGGTGGTAATAGACTTCCCTGTAGGTTTTTAAAATGAGAGTTAAATGAGATAATGTATGTGTACGGCACATAGTGTTAAAAATGGTGGTAGTAGCTAATTATAGCTAACAACAATAACAGCTTTAAGATAAGGAAACCAAAACAGAGAAACTCACTCCTGTGCTCTGGTTAAAGATGTCAGGTATTCAGGGCTTGGCTTAATTTGGATGGCTGGGGGTGAGAAAAAGGTGTGGGATTTTAACATACTTGTGAAGTTCCAGGCTTCTTATTTACTCTGGGACTTTCAAGACTTGAGTAAAGGCAAGACACCATAAGCAGATCACGTGGGAGCCTTGACCGCAGAAGGGGGAAGATGGGATATGAATGGATAAATGAGGAATTCAGGATTTGCCTAACCATTTACTCCTGCCTCAGGGTGATAGCCTGGATCAAGGGGTCATATGAGCTCACAGGCAGGCACTTGGGAGCTGGTCTTAAAAAACTGGGAAACTAGACGAGTCTTAGAGATTTCCCATTTCAACCAACTCCTATACAGGAGCAAACTGAGGCCCCCATGTGGGAAGAGATACGGCAGCCCAGTTTGCTGAAAAAGAGTCCCTGCTTAGACTCTGCTTGGATTTATGTTCAGGTCCTGGCTCTGTTCCTGACCACCGAGCGACCTCGGGTAAGGCCCTTCCCCTTCCCTTAAAAAGACCTTAGGTCCTTTTTAAGATGAGGTGAGTAAACTAGAGAATGAATTGGGTCCCTTCTGGCTCTAAAACCCTCTTGAGTGTCATTCATTCATTCATTTCATAAATAATTGAGTGCTCTTTGAACATCACTTGGGTGCTAGGAATAGAAGGTTGAATAAAGGACAGTCCCATCACATGTCACTGGGCGCAAGAGCATGTGCAAACAAATATAATCCCATGGCCAAGTAAGAAAACGATGGTGTATACTAAATGCTAGGGGAACCCAGAAGCAAAAGTGACTAATTCTTTGGGAGAGTTATGAAAGACTTTATAGCATGGATAACATTTGGACTGAGCTTTGAAGAGTGAGTAAGAGTTTGCCTGGGAAAGCAGGGCTTGCTCTAGGCCCCAGTGCAAGTTAATAGCTTAGAGCTTAGGGACTCTGAAGTCTGCAGCCAGATTGCTTGGGTTATAAATCCCACTCCAACTACTAGCCGTGTGAGTCACCGGGCAACTAATTTAATTTACCAAGCCTCAGTTCCCTTATTTGGAAAATGAGAACAATAATATGTACCTCTGAATTTGTGGTGAGGATTTAGTAAGATAATTCACATAAGAGGCTTACTGTAATGCCAGGCTCACAGTGAGTGCTCGGTATTAGCTATTATTATTGTCGTTATTACCCTGGGTTCAACTTTTAACTCTCCAACTTCCTAGCTGTGTGATCTTGGGTGAGTGGCTTAGCCATTCTGAGTTTCAGTCCCCTCATCTGTAAAATGACAATATGATCTACTTCCAGTGATTTTGAGGATTCGATGAGATAATGCATTTGAGGTGCTTAGCACATTAGATAATACCTGGTGGTTACTGTTATTATTTTTGCTGGTAGTGCTGGGACCACAGCCCACCTCAGAGTGGTACTGGGGACTGGATGGCCAGAGCAATGCTCTGTAGCTTACCTGTGCCTTCTGTGCCTTCCCCTCCTCCCCACCAGGTACCAGATCCACACAGGACTCCAGCATTCCATCATCCGCCCACAGCAGCCCAACTGCCTGCCCCTGGACCAGGTGACACTGCCCCAGAAGCTGCAGGAGGCAGGTTATTCCACCCATATGGTGGGCAAGTGGCACCTGGGCTTCTATCGGAAGGAGTGTCTGCCCACCCGTCGGGGCTTCGACACCTTCCTGGGCTCGCTCACGGGCAATGTGGACTATTACACCTATGACAACTGTGATGGCCCAGGCGTGTGCGGCTTCGACCTGCACGAGGGTGAGAATGTGGCCTGGGGGCTCAGCGGCCAGTACTCCACTATGCTTTACGCCCAGCGCGCCAGCCATATCCTGGCCAGCCACAGCCCTCAGCGGCCCCTCTTCCTCTATGTGGCCTTCCAGGCAGTACACACACCCCTGCAGTCCCCTCGTGAGTACCTGTACCGCTACCGCACCATGGGCAACGTGGCCCGGAGGAAGTACGCGGCCATGGTGACCTGCATGGATGAGGCTGTGCGCAACATCACCTGGGCCCTCAAGCGCTATGGTTTCTACAACAACAGTGTTATCATCTTCTCCAGTGACAATGGTGGCCAGACTTTCTCGGGGGGCAGCAACTGGCCGCTCCGAGGACGCAAGGGCACTTATTGGGAAGGTGGCGTGCGGGGCCTAGGCTTTGTCCATAGTCCCCTGCTCAAGCGAAAGCAACGGACAAGCCGGGCACTGATGCACATCACTGACTGGTACCCGACCCTGGTGGGTCTGGCAGGTGGCACCACCTCAGCAGCCGATGGGCTAGATGGCTACAACGTGTGGCCGGCCATCAGCGAGGGCCGGGCCTCACCACGCACGGAGATCCTGCACAACATTGACCCACTCTACAACCATGCCCAGCATGGCTCCCTGGAGGGCGGCTTTGGCATCTGGAACACCGCTGTGCAGGCTGCCATCCGCGTGGGTGAGTGGAAGCTGCTGACAGGAGACCCCGGCTATGGCGATTGGATCCCACCGCAGACACTGGCCACCTTCCCGGGTAGCTGGTGGAACCTGGAACGAATGGCCAGTGTCCGCCAGGCCGTGTGGCTCTTCAACATCAGTGCTGACCCTTATGAACGGGAGGACCTGGCTGGCCAGCGGCCTGATGTGGTCCGCACCCTGCTGGCTCGCCTGGCCGAATATAACCGCACAGCCATCCCGGTACGCTACCCAGCTGAGAACCCTCGGGCTCATCCTGACTTTAATGGGGGTGCTTGGGGGCCCTGGGCCAGTGATGAGGAAGAGGAGGAAGAGGAAGGGAGGGCTCGAAGCTTCTCCCGGGGTCGTCGCAAGAAAAAATGCAAGATTTGCAAGCTTCGATCCTTTTTCCGTAAACTCAACACCAGGCTAATGTCCCAACGGATCTGATGGTGGGGAGGGAGAAAACTGTCCTTTAGAGGATCTTCCCCACTCCAGCTTGGCCCTGCTGTTTCTCAGGGAGAAGCCTGTCACGTCTCCATCTACAGGGAGTTGGAGGGTGTAGAGTCCCTTGGTTGAACAGGTTGGGGAACCTGGTTAGGAGTGGGTGGGAATAAACCAGACTGGGATGCCTGTGTCTCAGTCCTGCCTCCTCACTGACTTGCTCTGTGACCTCAGGTGACCCACACAAGCTTTTGGCCTCAGTTTCCTCATCTGTAAAATGAGCTCTAATGACTTTGTGACTCTTTGGTGTGGCCCTGGAGCCTGGGGCCACGGTGGAGTTCCTGGCCGGCCTTACCACTTGACAACTCCTTTAAGGCTTCCCCCTTAACATGGGATCCCTATGGTGGTGTCTGGGAGTTGCCTGGAGGCAACTCCAAGCCTGGCCCCCAGCTGAAGCATGGCAATCTGGCTGCTCTCTACAGACACCCCCGAGCGCTGTGGGTGGAAGCGTAGGGGTCGGGGTAGTTGACCTTCCTGGGTCTTCACATGGCCTGGGCCAGTCCTCGGGTCAGACTGGTGTCAGGCACTGTGGTGCAAAGTTCCTCTTCTGGCCCCTCCAGTACCCAGAGAAACTGGCTGGGCCATTAACTGCGGCAGCACCAAGGGTGGTAGAAAGAGCTGTGAAGAGCCCCCACACCAGTACCAGGACACGTGGGTTCTCCTGTGACCTGGGGCACAGTTCTTCCCCTCTAGGCCTTGATTTCCCTACCTCCAAGTGGGGATGCTAGCCCTGGCTCTGCCTTCTTCATGAGGCTGTGGAAGACTGGCCAAGGTTGTGGAGGAGCTTGTGAACTTGATTAAAGTGTCATAACATGGAAGTGACGGATGCAGTGCTGTCTGACTATGAGCATGTGTGGGTGTGTGCATGTGTGTCCTGGGGGCAGGTATGAGCTCACGGTCGGCCGAGTGAACAGGAGAGGAGGTGGACAGCCTGGCTAGGAGGTGGGGGAATGGGAGTCCTGCCACAGACCCACTGTGTGACCTCAGGCACATCCCTGACCCTCTCTGGGCCTCAACATCCCACTATGTTCAGTGATGTTCTAAGAGCACTTCCCATTTGGCCATTCTGGGCTAGTGTGCATGTGTGTGTGTTGGGGTGGGGGGCAGGCTGAGTGGTAGCAAGGAGGCCACGGGTGTTGCAGAGCCCGCCTGCCGCCTAGCGCGCCTCCATCCGCACACTGCGTTCTGCATATCTCCCTTCAGGTTCCAGTCGGCGCAGTGTGTGTAGGCGAAAGCCCTGCTGTGAATTTTGAAAATAGTTATTTTTGTCACTGGCAAAGGAGGCCTGTTAGGACTCATCAGCTTGTGGATGAGCAGGATGGGTGGGGTGGGGTGGGTGCGGTATGTGTGGGGGTTCAGGTATTGGTTACAGAGCTCCATCCCCACTGCAGAGGTGGCTGAGTCCAGGAGTGAGGGTCTGGCCTGACGCTGCTGGGTGGAGGTGACCATTCATGCTCTAGGCCCCTTCCTCCTGGCCCTATTCTTTTTACCCCTTATCACCTCCCCCAACTAGCATCTTTCCCTGCCTCTGTGATGTTGATGCCCAGCTGTGTGGTGGGGCAGGAGCCAGGACAGGCAGAGGCCTCTGGATTCCAGTGACCTCCAGCATTTCAGTCTGCTCAGGAGGGAGGCTCTGAAGAAGTAAGTCACCTGTTAGGGCGGTGGCCCAGGCCTGACACACCCTGGGAGATGAGCTGTCCATAGTTCGCCCACTCCTCAGGGTACTCTAGCTCTGCTGGGTGCTTGTCCCAGCTGTGTGGGCGGGGCCTTTCCAGGGTGGCATGGAGCCAAGGCTTCCCTGCCGCTCCAGGCTTGCACGAGTTGTATGGAGGCCTCTCCCGTGCCTGCTGAGTCAGCCCTGCCCGAGGCCTACCCTCCAGCTCCAGACCCCACTTCTCTCCTGGGGCGCCTGCCCTTTGGCACCACAAGTGCAGGACCATGAATGGCCCTTTCTGCTGTCCCCTAATCACCGAGGCTTACTGTCTGTGACCAACCTAAACCAAGAAGGACCAGCTGGGGAGGGGGCTGGCACCTGTTCCTGGTGCCCTGAGAAGACTTGACCCCAGGTCTAGGTCCAGTCTCAAATCCAGCCCAGAGCTTGCCTAGCTGAGTCCTACCCAACCCAGCGCCCAGCAAACAGCCCGGTGGCCCCACGCAAGCTTGAGCCTGCAACCTGGTCTAGAGGAGCTGGCAGCTGGCATAGGCCTGATATTGGTGGAGGGTCTTGGGTGCCCCAGAGCACTCAAGCACTACGATAACAGGCTTAGCCTGTGGTGACTTCTGCTCTTCCCAGCAATCAGCATGGCTCCTGCCAGCCCCCTCCCATCTCCTGTGGCCCAAGTATCCTCCAGCCGGGGCACCTGGGTCTGGCCTCTGTGCCAGGCCGCCAACTGGCACTGCCAGGCAGGTGCTAGTACCATTTGAGCACCTGTGTTGGTGGGGAGGGAAGGGAGGGCAGATCAGAGGCAGCTCTGGTCCCTCGGGCCACAGATCTGGGGGAGTGGAGCCCAGAGATGCCTGGTGAGACCCCCTGTTTCTTCCTTGGCTGCACCAGATGGCAGCTGATCTGCCAGCTGTAGGGGCCAGAGCCAGGGGGCAGCCTGTCCAAGCTGGGCCCTGCCAGTGGAGTCCTGGGCTCTGGTAACCCATTCCCCAAGGGCCAAGTGATAGCCCCACACCTGGATGGAGGGCCAGTGCTCTGGGCTCCATCTTTTTCAGGAGGAAGCGGAGGTTCCACTGGGGAGACCTCCTGCAAGCTCTTCCAGGACTCGAACTCAGGTCCTCTAACCGCAGGGAGTGCTCTGCAGCCCTCGGCCCAGTAGCCGTTGTCCTCTGTCCCATGGCTCTCTGCTTCACTCTCCCCTGCGAGAGTGCCTCCTGTGTGGGAGACCTCAGGGACAGGGCTGCTCCCTGATCCCTGACTTCCCCCACTTCTTCATGTAGGCCTAGCCTTACTTACTGCAATGAATGAACCCAATCTCCCTCCACCCAGACCCTCAGCAGGACCATTTCTCTCTTGGTCCACTTTCCACCAATTCTGCCCCCCATGCTCACTGCCCTTAGTGGGACAGGCCCTGTGGGGACCCTTTGGATGGCACGCTTTCTGTGGTGCCTGCCCAGGCCCTGCAGGCCCTGCAGGACCCTGAGGCACTTGGGCATATGTGTGTGAGCACATGTGTGGGCTGTGGAAGGTGGGATTTGAGTCAGCTGTCACAATGCCACTGGGGCTACAATCACCCATGCAGGAACCCAGCCCTGGTCGCTTTTCATCCCTTCTGTCTCTGTGGGGCACTGCCTGTGTTCACGTGCCAATCCCTATTCTGGCATGTCAGGGCTGTGTTCAGCAACCTCCGGGGCTCCCACCCCTGGCGACCAGCCCATAGCATGCAGGCCTGCTCTCGAATGCCACACGCGTGTTGCAGATGGGGGCACACGTGCTGCCTCTCGTGTCTGCTTTGGCCCTGGGGAGTGGGGAGTTTGGCAGGAACTGTCCCCCTCCTGCAATCATCGGTTCATTCTCTCAGCGCCACAGAGGCACGGCTGGCTCCTCAGTGCCCGCCACCACCGGGCGCAGCTGCTAGCCTCGCGGGCTCAGGGGAGGTGGTGAATTAGCAGTCATGCCTTCTCAGCAGAGTGGCTATTACCCTCAGGAAGGTGGGGGGGTGCCTGTCTGAGGCTGTGCCCACACTGCTGAGCTAGGCTCTGGAAGGCTCAGAGAGGTGTGTGTGTGTGTGTGCTCGTGTGTAAGACTTTCAGAGGGGACTTCTTCCTCTTCTCCCTCTTCTTCCTCTCTCTTCTGCCTCTCTAGCCATCTCTCTGCTATCTGAATCCTGCAGCCCTCAACTTGCCCATCCCCCAGGACCTCATGCACAGTGCAGGCCAGCAGGGGTGGGAGAGAAGAGTGACAGAAAGAGAGGGAGCTGGAAACCAGAAAGGAAGTAAAAAGGATGAGAAAGACGGAGAACCGAGAAGGAAGGATGCAAAGGAGGGAAGAGGAAAAATGAGGGAGAGCAGAAGGCAAGAGGAGAGAAGAAAGGAGAGTGGAAAGGAGAGATGGAAGTAGGGAAGAAAGAGGTGACAGGAGCAGGGCTGTGCTGGCCCTGCTCCCAGCAGCCACAGAGGCTGCCCCCGTGTTCCACATCACATACAGGGAGAGAGGTGGCCATCTTCCTGCTTCCATTCCTTCACACCTTCCTCTGAGGGACCTGATGCCAGGGCCTTCCCCATGTGCTCTGCTCACTTCTGAGCATGCTCCATCTCATCAGTGGGAACGGGGAGAGGAAACAGGGGTCAGGCCAGCACCCAGCCACGCAGGACTGTCCCAGTTCAGAACATTAGATTTCCATTAATACAGCCTCATAATCTCACAGCATAGTTGCTTTTTTGTTTTACTGTGAATTTTTAAAACAGCATAATCATTCCTTTGGCACCTGATGAGCTGGGGAGCCCTGTGGTTCCTCTCCTTCTAGCTCTAGTTCTTTGTTCTACAGAAATTGCTGCAAACTAGGCTTAGACAAGGTGATTTCCAAACCATGAGCTAAACTCCAGTGCAAACTAAGGGAACAGTGCCCTGAAGTTCTGGGACTCGAGATGATGGTGTGTGCTTCCATGATTCATGGAGAGGTGTGTGAGGGGAGAGGGCTTTTGAGTTTCTCAATAATAATTTCCCATTTATTGAGCATTTATAGTGTCAGCCACTGTGCTTGTCTCATTTAATCCACAGAACAGCCTGGAGGTAGGGAATATTATTGACCCAATTATGCAGATGAAGACACAGAGGCACAGAGAAGTTAGGATATTCACCCAAAATCACATAGCCTGTAAGTCGTGGAGTCACCCTAACTACTAAGCAACACTGCATCTCCTGTCCCTGTGCAATGGCAGGTGGCCTCAGTGGTCACTAAGCGCTCTTCCAGCACTTTCTTTTGTGGAAGCCATCCCCTCCTGGGGGACAGGCTAGAGGGTCTGGGGCAGGAGGGTGGCAGTGCAGCCCTCCCCCACCTCCCCACGTAGGCCTGTATCTTGGCCACCATGTTCTGTGCCCTGCCTGCTGCCCGCCGGCTGTGCAGCCCCCAGGCATAGGCCTCTCCTCTCTGCCTCTGAATTGCAACGTTGGCGGCAGAAGCGGGAAGCATATTGTGCACAGAAACAAAACTGAGTGGTTTTCCCTTTTTCCGAAGGTGGTAATGGTGCAATTAGTGGCTAAGCCATTACCCCCCTCCTCCCTTGCTCACTTCCCCTCTTCCCCTCTGCCGCCCTCCCTTTCCTCTCCTGGGAACAGTGGCTGAATGGGAGAGCTCACCCTTTATTCTCCCCCACAGCCCACTCCTAGGAAGAAGGGCAGAATGGGAGGGTTATCTGGATGTCTCCAGGGGGCCCCTGCAAGTAGGGTAGTGAGTCAGGGACTTTGTGGGGTTGGAGAATACCAACAAGCAGATAACATGTCCTGCAAGTGAGTGGACTAGCAAGGCAATGTGGAGGTTCAGAGAGGGTGGGCTAGAATCCCTGAGGGTCTGGATGCCTGGATCCTTTTATCCAACCCATGCTCACTGGGGGCAGGTGCTGGCATGAAGCCTCTGCCCATCAAGCTGTGAAATGGGCCAAGGCACCCTTTTTCCTCAGTGGAGAGGGGAAGGGATATGCAGGGTCTGAGATGCCAAGTCCAAGCTAGAGTGATGGGGTGGTCACGGGCCCGCTTTAAACCTTCATTTTCCTCCTCTAGAGCCTAGAAAGAGGCCTCCTGTTTACATAGTTCCCAAAGGCCTTCATAGCCCTCAGCCCACTCCATCTCCACAGCCTTCCCCTGCAGGGCACCTTCGTTCCCCTGTTGTGTAGAAAAGGAGCTGGAGGTTCAGAGAGGGTGAGTGACTTGCCCATGATCACTCAGCTAATAAATGTCCAAACGCCGGGCACGATGCCTCACACCCGTAATCCTAGCACTTTGGGAGGCTGAGGTGGGTGGATTGCCTGAGCTCAGGAATTTGAGACCAGCCTGGGTAACATGGTGAAACTTTGTCTGTACTAAAACACAAAAAATTAGCCAGGTGTGGTGGTGTGCGCCTGTAGTCCCAGCTACTTGGGAGGCTGAGGCAGGAGAATCGCTTGAACCCAGGAGACGGAGGTTTCGGTGAGCCAAGATTGCGCCACTGCACTCCAGCCTGGGTGACAGAGCAAGACTCTGCTCCAAAATAAATAAATAAATAAATAAATAAAATAATAAATATCCAAGAATCAGAGCTCAAACTCAGATCCTTAGTCTTAAACTCCAGTCCCTTTTATTCTTAACTCCAAGACCTTGGAGTAAGATCTTGTGGCTGTAGGTATGGCTGATGCCCTGAAGAGTTGAAGTTGTCAGGGAAAGTGCCCACAAAATTTTGCATTGAAGATTTCACGGCAGGTCTCTGGCCAGTGGCCTAGCCTGGGTAAGCCATGCCATGCTCACCTCCCCACAGCCACAGCCCCCTCTCGCCCTTTTTTTTTTTTTTTTTTTTTTTTTTTTTTTACCTTGACTGGAAGCACAAGCAGAAACTGGGACATGAGTATCAGGAGACCAGATTTCCATGGTCCCCTTGGGGGCATAGGGTTGGGGAGAGGTTGCAGAGGAGGGCTCTGGAGGGGAGCAGCTGTCACAGCTGTGAGAGGTGGGGATGAGCAGGCAGTCAGGGCTGTTCCCTCCAGAATCCTGGGGTGTCCTCTGCACTTCTGCGCCAAGCTAGAGTGCTAGTGTGATGGACAAGGTGGTAAGAGAGCTGAAAGAGCACGAGCATAACAAGAAAGACAGAGGCAGAAGCAAAAAAAAAAAAAAAAAAAAAAAAAATACGGAGGGCAACAGAGAGACAGTTACAGAGACTACAGTGATCCACAGAGGGAGAGCCATCCCTGTGAATTAGCCATCGTTTCCCTGTAAACCTTAGAACCCAGCTGTTGCCAGGGCAACGGGGCAATACCTGTCTCTCTAGAGATGAAGTTGCCAGGGTAACAGCATCCTGTCATTCTTTCCTGGGGACCATCCGGAATGCGGCACCCACTGGCTGTTACCATGGCAACTGCCTTTTTGCCCCACTTAATCCCATCCCGTCTGCTACAAGGGCCCCACAGTTGGAGTGGGGGAGGTGGGAAGAGAAAAGATCACTTGTGGACAAAGTTTGTTCTATTCCACCTCCTCCAGCCCCTCCTTGGGTCCATCACCCCAGGGGTGCTGGGTCCATCCCACCCCCAGGCCCACACAGGCTTGCAGTATTGTGTGCGGTATGGTCAGGGTGTCCGAGAGCAGGTTTCGCAGTGGAAGGCAGGCAGGTGTTGGGGAGGCAGTTACCGGGGCAACGGGAACAGGGCGTTTCGGAGGTGGTTGCCATGGGGACCTGGATGCTGACGAAGGCTCGCTAGGCTGTGAGCAGCCACAGTGCCATGCTCAGAAGCCCCGGGCTCATCAGTCAAACCGGTTCTCTGTTTGCATTCGGCAGCACGGGCAGGCAAGTGGTCCCTAGCTTCGGGAGCAGAGCAGCAGCGCCTCAGTCCTGGTCCCCCAGTCCCAAGCCTCACCTGCCTGCCCAGCGCCAGGATGGCCACCATCACCTGCACCCGCTTCACGGAAGAGTACCAGCTCTTCGAGGAATTGGGCAAGTGAGTTGTGCCTCAGGGAGTCCTGGAGGGCATGGGGGGCGGGGAGGTCAGGGTCTCTAGCAGGGTGTGTGTGCCTGCAGTGCTTGGGGAGCATTCCTGTGTACGCAGATGAAGGCAGGCTGCATGGGTTTGGGGGCACCTGCCTGTGTACAGAGCATCCAGAGTCGGGCGTGGGCATGTTTATGGGTGCACAGATGTGCCAAGCTAGCCAGGCGAGTGTGTATGTAGGGATGAAGGGTTGACAGTGTATGCCAGTGCACACACATACACACACAATGCACACAAGTACACACAACCTGGGTACACACAGATTCTTAGAGACTTAGGGTTAAAAAGGGATTTTCCTAGTCAGCTGGGTCCAAAGCTGGAATTCCTTCTCAGTTTTGCTTGAGGTGGCCATCTGCCCTCCACTTAGATACCTCCAGTGACAGAGAATTCACCAGCTCCCGGTAGTTCTTCCTGACTTTAGACATCTACAGCGACTGTACAGAGTGGCCAACTTCTCCCTCCCCACCTCCCCCTTCTCAGCTCCTGCCAGGAGTGAGGGCATCAGTACAGTAGGGGTTAATATCTGAGCATGACAGGCTTCCCGGGTGTTGGGAGGTGGGGAGGGGCAATCAGGCAAGCTGTAGCGGGGAGCACCGCTGTTTCAGGGGCTAGGGTATGAAGGGTGCAGTGGCTCTGGACAAGCAAAGTTGCCCAGCCCAGAGCTCATTTTCTGCCCTGATGACTGCTGTGTAGAGAAGGATGGGAAGATGAGGAAAGAGGGGAGGCCCTTGAGGGTGGCCCAGTCGGGTGTGGAGTGTCAGGGAGGGATTCCTGGATGTCCCCAGCTGGGTTTCTGGAGGATCCTGGGATGGGTCAAGGGTTAGGTGCATTTTGGAGGCAGAGTTTGCCTTATGGGCAAAGGAGCACCGATGCCCTGGTTGGTTTCTGCTGTGGTAGCAGGAGCATGGGGGGAGGGGCCCTGGAGGCAGGTGTGTGTTGGTGTGAGTTCTGAATGTGTGTGTACTAGTGTGCATTTTGAGGAGGAGTGATATGTGTGGCTGTAAAAGGGCTTTTGAGGGAAATTGCTTGTGACACTGGGGTATGCTGGTGTGCCCTGCAAGGGTGTGCAAGCATTCATGCGTGTGCACCAGGAAGAGGTGCTTCGTGTGTAAGGCCTGAAAATGCAAGTGTGCCTGGCAAGGGTGCATGTGTGTGAGTATTACAAGAGTGCTGTTGGCTGGGTTGAATGAGAACAAGGGTGTAAACATGACTCATTAAATGTGCACATGTATGGCAGTTTAGAGCTGTGTGCACATAGGAAGGCACATGTGTGTGAGGTCTAGGGGTGTGTGAGGATGCTCATATGAGATGCGGACACAATGGTGTTCCTGTGAGGTCTTGATATGCACATCTACGTGAAGACTGGGGTCATGCACACAGGATGATGTACGCGTGTGTGCACACGCATGTGTTGCATGTGTGAGGCCTGGGCTCACAGGCTTATGTGGGAGTATGAGTGTTATAGGTATGTGTGAGCTCATGCTGGTGTCTGCATATGTGTGGGAGGTGGCCCTGTGGCTGTACACAGGAAGGCTGCTTGCACACACACACACATACACACACACACACAGGCTATCCTACAGGCATGCACCACCTCCCTTGAGCACATATACCCCCATGTGTACGTGTGTTCACTCTTATCTGCAGACTTTCAGCTTTTCTGAATGTGCTTTTTTTGCGGGTAGGGGCAGAAGCAAAATGTTTGGGGCTGCTCTGGAGGACCGAGGCTGTCTACAAACTTGTGCAGGGACCCCTCTCCAGGTGTTTTCCAGTGCTCGCCTAGAACCCAAGAATTCCCTGATTAGCCACGAAGCTGCCTTTCAGGGAGTGACCAAGACTGGGTTCTGGCAGGACTGCGTCATCAGTACAGTGAGATGGAGTTGAGATGTGACTCGAGCGCTCAAAGTGAAAATAAAAGTGATGTTTTGCCCCAAGAGGAGATGGATATCATTAAGACTGGGTTTTGTGGGGGCGACTTGGCAGAGAGACCCTTCGTGAGCCTTCACAGAGAATTTCAGGGGCAAAAGAGCCCTGGTGTGGCCATGGCAGGAAAACCAAGGGTAGCAGGCATAGCTAGGCCTTGTTTAATCAATTTCAGACTTCTTCCTTCCAGAACCATCAGACTGCTCTTAACCTTTTTTAGGTCACATATTCCTTCAGGAATCTGATGAAAGTCTAAATCTACATTCCCCAGAAAAACGCACAAACCTACGAAATGTTGCATGCAATGTCAGGAGCTTGCAGGACATCGGGAAGACTGTGTATGAGCCTAAGTTTGCAGAAGCTTGTGTCGGAGACAAGGGGATAAAGTGGACTGATTCTGCACCCCTGATGTCTGTGTTAAAAAAGGCCAGACCACATCACTGAGGAGCCTGGGGCTCCTGCTCTGCACAGCAGCTTCAGTCTGAGCATCCAGTGGTGCAGGGAGGGGCAATGCCCTGCATGGCCATTAGGGACACAGGCTCTGTCCCTCATCACCCATAGCTCTGTGACACGAAGCAGGCTATGCTACCTCTTTACCCCCACCTGTAGTCTGGAGATAAAAAGAGCTGTGAGCATTCAATGAGATAGTGCATGTAGAGATGCAGCCTCGAGCCTGGCACACGGCAGGCCCCCAGTGCCGATTGCTACCCAGGTGACGGTTGTTGTTCTCAAAGGCTGGGCAAGGCTGAAAGTGAGGAATGGGATCGGCTTGTACCTTTTGTCTGGAGTTGGCCCATCTGGGGCTGGGAGGAGGTTGACCAAACCGTGGTCCCCCCTGGCTGGCCTCTTCTGTGGGAGGAAGCTATGAGGGTACCTGCAGGGCCCATCCTTCAATTGACGATCCACGGTCCCTGCCAGCTGGGACACTGCAGTCACCACCCAAAAGCTGAGCCCCCGTTCCAGAACCCACTTCAGATCACTAGCAGGGTGACTGGAAAAGGCAGCCAGGTTGGCCCTAAAAGGGCACATGGGAGCCTTTGGGTCTCCTTCAAGGCGTTGGGCTGCCCAGCAGGAGAGGAGGGCAAATCCCTCTGGAGGGCTTCTGGCATCCTGCCCAGTGAGGTCTGGCTCAGGACTGCAGGCCTTTGAGGAGCCCCGGGCAGGGCTGGCTATGGATGTGAGAGTAGCTTCTCTTCTCCAGCCCTGGTGGGCAGCCCTCTGGGAACCTGTGACTGGGGCCAGGGCCCCGGGCAGGGCTACTGGAGCCTCTTGATGCTACTCGACTGCAGGTTCCACTGAAGCATATGAATTCAGATGAGTCAAGAACTTGATTCCGGTCTCCTAGAAGGTTGGGGTGGGGCTGTCTCTTGGGATCCAGAGATGAGCTCATCCCTCTTCCTTTGACCCAATCCTCTTCTCTCCTGAGGATGAGAGAAATAAAAGCCCATACCCTAGCGGCACCGAAGCTTGCAGGAGACATGCTGCACCAGCTCCAGGGTTCAGTGTGGACTGAAGTGGCCAGGCCAGAGCTCCCAGCATATCCAGCCTTCTCCAAAGACCTCTCTGAGAAAGGGAAGAATGCTGGTTATTGGGCAAAGGGGTTGCCACGGATGCACCAGAGGGCCCAGGGAAGGGGTCACGTTCAAGGAAGTGGAAAACGAGCCTTTTCCAGCCATTGGCATTCTCTGGGCTTCTGATCCTACCCCCAGGAGAGGTTAGAAAGGCAGAAAGTTGCCCTGCAGCCTGTGTCATCACTGGGCTGTATAGGAAGAGTCTCCGAAGGAGATTTTACTTGAGAGAGGGAGAGAGAGGGAGGAAGAGAGACTAGAGAGAGAGAGCTCAGCCCACTCTTTTCTCTCTAGAAACAGAGATCTGAAATTGACTCAAGGCAGAGCTGGGGTTGCAGAAGGGGTTGCCAAAGCTGCAGTTGGCCAGCGTGGTTGACAGGGAGGAGAGGGCAGCTTCCTCAACCTAAGCTCCTTCTCACCTGGGTTGATCCACGGGTGGCAGTGTGGCCCAGAGGCAACTCCCTGTACTGAGGTCCTGGGGCCTGGGTGCTCAAGTCCTCTCATGGAACCCAAGATCTAACATCTGTAGAATGTGCTTAGCAATCCTGCCTTTCCCAGGCAGAGCTGTTGGGTGGAAAATGTCACGTTGGAAAGAGGACACTGGGCATCCATGTACCCAAAGACTGGGGGCCGTGCTTTTCTTCCACCTCTTATACCCTCTCCTATCCACAGCACTTTGGGGCCGGTGAGGCTTTTCATCCATTAGCTCATCTCTGAAGGAGGTGGGCAGGGCTTACTCATCCATCTTACAGATGAGGAGACCGCAGCTTGAGGAGGTGGAGAGACTGGCTCAGGGGATTATGTCCAGGTCTCCAGCACCCAGCATGTGGGGGGAAGACTGCTGAGAGGGATCATGACTGGTGCCGTATGTGGGGAACATCCTCCCTCTTGCTCACTAACAAGGGAAGAGGAGCAGTGGCCATGTGGCCAGGGGAACTCAGATGTTGCTGATTTTCCAATCATGATTCTGCCTCTAATTTACTGGGCCATCTTGGGTGAATCACTTGCCCTTTGTGTGCCTCAGCTTTACCATCTCTAAAATGGGGATCATAATACCTCTGGAGATGCCTGCAATGCCACATTAGAGATGCCACCCTCTGTAGCCTCCCTCTGTGGAGGGCACACATGGGAAATTGCAGACCTCCAGAACATCGGAATTGTAAAGACCATGGAGATGCTCTGCTCATTGTGTAGATGGTCCTTGCCTTGGTCTCTGGGAGCCAACACTCAGAGAGAAGTGGTTTGTCCAAGGCCACAGGAGAGACACGGCCCCGGCTAGGGGACTAGATGACGTGCAGGGACCAGAGGCCAAAGGACAGGAAATTGAGGGGCAAGACCTCAAGGAAAGGGTGGCAGGAACAGGGAAGGGACGAGCTTTCCTCCCTCTCCTCCAAGCCATCAGAGCGGCAGGCACGCACATGTTCTGGTGCACGCTGCAGCCCTCCGCCCCCGCGCAGCCGCCCCCACACAGGCTGAGACACACTGACACTCTGCTGAGCTTCCCTCCCTCCCTCCCTTCCTCCCCACCTCCCTCCACAAGCACACAGTGACACTGCTGCCAGCATGCCCTGCATTCGGGGCCATGGCCCTTTCTGTGGGGTGAGGGCAGAGCCTCGGAGTGCAACACTCGCATCCTGTTGCTGATGCATGCGTGCTCACACACACATATGTGTCTTCACACAGCTCATGGGAGCACACACATGCACATGGACACACACACACACACTGGCTATGACAGGGCATAGAGCACAAGTCCATTTCCCAGTGCAGGGATAGCAAGATGGTGCTAGCAGGGCTTGTCTTTCTCTGTGCTCTTCTCTCCATCTCCTCTCTGGTCTCACTCTGCCTCTGTCTCTGTCCCTCTTTGCTGCAGTCCCCTTCTGCATGTGAACCACCTGTGGCATTCTCTTGGAGCTTCTCTGTGGCACTGTAGGAAGCCTCCTACCCCAGGCAACCTGCTGAGTGCAGGTGCAGCCCAACCTGCTGAGACCCAGCCCAGGTCCTCTAGGTCCTCGTGTGGCATGGCTGTCTACCACGGTGTCAGGTGGGACTCTAAGGCCAATGAGACTTTCTGTGCTGGAGAAGGCTGAGGGCCTTGGTGTCTTAGGGTCATATAAGAAGAGGAACACTTCTGGAATCCTTGCGTCCTTTCAACAGGTATTTCCTGGGCATTTACTCTGTTCCCAGGCCTAGGTTGAGCCCAGCATGCACCACATGCAAGACTTAAGTAGTCTCTGCCCTCACGGGGCTCACAATCCAGCGCAAAGCCAACATTAATTAAATCACTTCAGAAATCATTATTTAAATGCAACTGGATAAGGGCTTTGGCCACATGCATGGAATTGTGAGCTGCAAAGAGACCTCAATTAGTTGGGGTGAGGGAGGTATCAGGGAAAGTTCCCTGAGGCGGTGACATTAGGGAGCTGGAGGCTGAATAAGAGTTACCCAGAGGTTAGCTGGGCACAGTGGTGCACGCCTGTAGTTCCAGCTACTCGGGAGGCTGAGGTGGGAGGATTGCTTGAGCCCCGGAGTCTGAGGAAGCAATGAGCTATGATATGATCATGCCACTGCACTCCAGCCTGGGTGACAGAGCAAGACCTTGTCTCTATTTTTAAAAAAGAGAGAAAGTAAGAGAGAGGAGGAAAAGTTAACCAGAGGGAAGAGGGTAGAAGAGTGTTCCTGAGAGTGGGAACAACTCAGACAAAAGCTCTGAGGTATGTATTTCAGTGGAGCATGTCAGCCCTAGGGGGATCTGGGGTCCCACTCTTCTCTGGCCTGTTCAGCCTGACCCCAATTTCCAGATGCTGGGTCCTAGCAGGACTATTAAAAACCTGTAGATTGTCTGGAAGAGGGGGCCAGGCAGGGTGGTGAAGATCTGGAAGCTGAATCGAGTGAGAGAACACCAAGGAATTGGGGGGCTTTAGCAGACAGAAGAGACCCCTTGGGGACTATGTCTCCCCCTTCCCTAACCCCTCGTGTCTGCAGAGTTGTCCTGGGGCCTGAGAGGCCCTAGAGGCAGAGCTGCCGACTATGTAGAGTAAGGGAGGTAGCTTTCAGCTCCATAGAAGGAAGACATTCCAATGGTCAGAACTGCTCCTGCATCCCACAGCTGGCTGCGGCCTCAGGAGCTAGTGCTCTGGCAGCAGAGATGTGCAAATTCCCACTCTCATCCATGGCTTTACCTTCCTTGCAGGCCTCCTGCCCTAGGTCCCTACCCTCATCTGGGGAGATGCTTTACTGAAAGTGAAGTGGGAGATGGTTTAGAGCCATGGTACCCTCAGTTCGATTCAGTATATTGGAGGGAAGAGGGCTCTGTTGTCTTACAGATGGTGAGCTAAGGCCCAGAGAGGGCAAGGGCCTTGCCCATGGTTACACAAGCCTGTGACACATGAGAACTGGACACTCCAGTGTCTGTCCACTCCAGTGCTTGGCTGTCCTACCCCTGGAGGCCTCTCTCTCTCTGACCCGTGGACCTCTGAAAGCCTTTGTGGTGTATACTCTGGACAGGGCCAGGCCATCGAAGACAGAGGAGAAAGTCACCCCTTGGCATGTCCCTTGCCTTGTTGGGCTCCGGCCCTGCCTTTAAGCACTGTAAAGAGAAAATAGGATATTTTTCTGTTTTTTCTTTTTGTGACCCATTCAAAAAAACCCTTGCGCAGCCAAAACAAGGAATATGTTGGAACTTCTGTTGGTTCAGTGTTCCCTGCAGCAAACAGATTCTTCCGGTTCCCAGCCCTTCTGTGTCCCCCACGAGACTTCTGCTGGATTGGTGTTTGGGGGCGGGGGGGCAGTGCGGGACAGCTCGAGCACACTGCGTCCCTGCAGCATCTTTTAGAGTCTGGGAGTGGGTGGCTGCAGCCTCAGGCAGTCGAGAGGATGGGAGAGGTGTGGTTTCAGTAACAGGTCCTAGAATTTTCTGGCTGTATAATGCTTTGTTCTGTGGAGTTCTGCTTACAGAGCTGGGAAGAAGTGGGGAGAGTCAAGCAAAGGGGATAGTGAGCATCCAGCCCCATCTCCTCTGATCTATTTGCCATTTGAGAAGCTGCATAGCTGTGTTTTGTTTGTTTATTATTAACAAAAGGTACTAATGCCTAAATGGGAAAGAAAGAGAAGGCTTAAAAATTACTTATCAACAGTTGATTTCACAGATGGGTAAGCTGAGGCCTAAAAGCTTCTCATTGTTTCTGAATGACACTGACCCCAGCTTTTTAACTGTTTTGGGAATTAGGAGCCCTCAGAGAATCTCAAGTAAGCTGTGGGTACTCTCCCCCTTCCAAAATGCACACTCACTGCAACACGCAGAATGCTGTTATTGTCCACAGGTCCTCCTACTCCAAGCCCAACTATGGACCTCAAGGTCGGACCCCCTCTAATCTGAGAGTACTGGATATTGGAAAAAGCAATGACTATGAATCAGCAGTCCTGGGTTCAAAGTCTTGGCCCCAGTTTCTTCAGCTTTGGAATAGGAGGGGGTGGACTTCAAAAGTAAGACATTATGGGCTACACAAGGTTCTGATGCAGCCACATGTGGCCCAAACTCTAGCCCAGTGCGTGGTGCTGCCTCTGTGGCCAACCCCAGCTCTTTTCCTTCCCCCAGGCATTCTAACCTGTCTATTCTGGGTTCCACATCCTGGGTGATCAGATGAGCCAGCTTGGGCTATGTGTTACTGACCACCAAGGGGTTTTGGATGCAGATTCTCTTACAGATAACAGATCTATCTGCATTTGACCAGGAACTTTCTGAAATCACCCCCAGCTCATCTCAGAGAAGTGAAATGCTTCTTAAGTATCTTAACCAAGAGTGGGGAAATTTTGGGGAAGAGACTGGGCTTTGATTATGAGGTACCTGCCATGTAGCACCTAGGCAAGATAATGAGTAGCCAGAAATACGGGGCTAGAGTTCCTAAGACAGGAGGGAGCTCTGGATGTGGATTTCAGTTTTGGGTGATGGTCAATGGCTTTAACTATTTGCGGAGTCATGGACTGCTTTGCAGAGCTGATGACTACGCATCCTTTGCCCAGAACAATGCACAGACACAGAATCATTTTAATACAGTTTTAAGTGGGTTCACAAATGCCCAGAGCCTCCCCAGAGATCACAGCTAATGGCCCCTGGTAGAGGGGATGGGCGGGAGTGGTAAGAGGGTGGGTGGAAAGAGGCCGGGAGCAGCAATACTGAGGGAAGGTGGGGCAGCGAAGGCACTGGCAGTGATGGAGGAGGCCGGGAGAGCACGGCGACCCAGAAACAAAAGGAAGGGCGAGCTCAAAGCTGTGTTCAGTGGGGCCAAATGCTACCTGGGGTGGGGCAGGCAAGGTGCATTAGGCTCCAGCGGGGACTGCAAGGGGTAGTGGTGAGGGTGGCAGGAGGCATGGGTGGGCGAACCTGGCGCAGGCATTTCTTCTATGGAGCCCTGGGGGCGGCAGCCAGATTGTGGTGGGTTCATGGAGTGTGGGAGGTGGGAAGAGGAGGCGGCGGATGTCGGACATTTGTTCTGGAAGTTTGGCAGCAAAGAAGAAGGGAGGAAGGAAACAGCCCAGGCTGCTGGGTCGAGAGAAAGGTTCTTGGTTGTTTTGTTTTATTTGAGGAGGGAGTTTTATTTTTCTGGAAGGAAGGAGACCTGAGCGTGTTTGAGGAAACAGTCAATGAAGAGCAGACACTAAAGACTACCGTAAGGGGCCCAGACAATCAGACCCCCACAGAGCCCAGAGTGGAGGGAAGTGTTGGGTGAGTGCTATCCCCAGAAGGCCACGATCGATAGAAAGTGTTCCTGTTTGCTGAGACTCACAGATGTAATGTGGCTCTGAGTGGCTTGGGGTGAAGGTGAAGGGGCTTCCTTTAGAGAAAGTGGCAGCAACCAGTCTTGGGTAGCAGAGACCCCTCACAAATAGCCCCAGAAGGGAGCGGGGCTGGTCACATCTTTCAAATGAGGAAACTGAGGCCCAGAAGAGTAAGCAAGCTGGTAGCCAAGCTGAGTGAGGGCTCAGGACTTCTGAGTCCCCATCTAGTGCTGCTGGAGCTGCACTTGGCTGCCATGTCAACTCTTCCTGCTGTTTCAGGCCAGAGAGGGCAGTGGGCCCCTGTGGGCTGGCAGCCAGCTACGCCCAGGCCACCTTGCCTGCCAGGCAGCTAGAAAACAATTTCCCAGCGTGAATCTTGCTTTTCACAGCCCATTAGCACGTTCCCACATTCTCAGCCATGCGCCGGACCCACTGTCACTGTGCCCTCTCCGTCTGTCTGCCGGAGTGCTGGAGGGGGGCCTCCCTGCCTGCCCACACTCCTGCTCGTCCACCCTCAGGGGCAGGCTACTGAGCCCTGGTGAGCAGCCCATTCTCCACCTCGCTGTAGCTCTCACACCCCTCCACCTTGGCTTGCTTCTTCCCCGAGCTTGGCAAACAATGTCCATTTTGTTTCTGATGATGCCAGCTGTCCTCTCTTCGTGGATAATGATGCCTACACAAGGCATTGTTCCTTGAGCATTTACTATACCCCAGGGACTCTGCCAAACTCATTGCCTACCTTATTATCTCTTTGAATCCTTGAAACAACTGCATAGGGTTGGTACTATTATTATCCATACTTTGCAGTGGGGAGGAAACAGGCTTACTGAGGTGAAGTAGCTTGCTAGGAAGTAGCTGACCCACGATGTGAACTCTGCTTGGTCTGATTCAGGAGTGCCTGCTCTTCTCTATGTAAAACCGCGCTCTCCAATGTGGCAGTCATTAGCCACATATAGTTATTTAGATTAAATAGAATAAGAAATTTGGTGCTCAGTTCCACTGGTCCCATTTCAAGTGCTCTGTAGCATCTGTGGCTAGTGGCTGTCGCAGTGGACAGCTCAGAGTGTGTGCATCAACACAGGAAGTTCTGTTGAATGGCACTGGTATGAAACGCTAGAGCTGAAAAGCCACGGCGTTCCTGATTCTCATCCTTACCCCAGCCTCCACATTGCAGATGAAGAGACTGCGGCCCTCACTGGGGCTGGTTCTTGCCCAAGTCCTCCCAGCAGGGCTGAGGGCTGAGACTTGGTTCCTCCAGTGTCTGCCTGTCTGTCTCTCCCCCACACACCCCTCCCTGCCTACACTCTGTGACCCTCTGGCTCACATGGATGCACGCTTCATACCTAGGGTGATATACATGTGCTTTGTCACACCTACAACCTCACAGCATCACACTCTTAGGGGCTAGACCAGGTTGCCAATACACGCCTATGGCCAGACACCCGCCCCTTGCACCCAGGAACACTTCCCTCACCCCTCCTCCTTTGCACCCAGGGGCATTCCCCTACACCCCTCGAGGAATTCAGGAACACTTTCACAGGCACTTCCAGGACTGCCCATGGCCATCCGCCACAGCCCTCACACCCAGGCCTCATCCCTTCCTCTTGGGACTCTTGGCCATCGCCTCCCACCCTTGCCCTCCCCACCTTGGCCTCCTTGCCTCTCCTGCCCTGTCCTGTTCCCAAGCTCTGGCCCACCCACCCGTCTGCTGGCTGCCTGCTCAGCTCAGGGCCACAAGAGGAGTGGGCTGGCTCTTCTGTTTGCCAAGGTTTCTGGGCTATGGCCACTTGTTCATGCAGGACAAGAATACAGAAACATGTTTTTTTTTTGTTTTTTTTTTTAAACAGAAGATGAAAAAGGGAGGAGGTTAGGGCTGCCGACTCACTGCCTTCACTCTCATTTTGGCTATGACTTTCCTCTGATCTCCACCGCCACGGCAGGCAGGGATGGAGCCTGGGGCCGCCTAGGTAGCAGCCCAGCCCCTTTCCTCTCCTCGTTCGGACCCCCTTCTTCCCCAGCTATGTCCCATGTGCTTAGTACTGTGCCAAGTGTTTTGCACTAGTTACCTCATTTAATCTCCCCAACAAACCCAGGAGGCAGAGGCTATTATTGCCCTCTAACAGGAAGACGCAGAAAGGTAATGTGTCAAGTTCAGCGTCACAGAGTTGGGGGTGAGCTAGGATTGGACTACAGGTCTTTGTGACCCCAGAGCCTCTGCTCTTGAGGACCGCATTCTTCTGTTGTTGGTTGAGTCAGAAGAAAAAGTGCAAGTGACCTGGATTCTCTTCACAGCCTCAATTAAGAATATGCCTGCTCACTTGAGGCCTCAGTTTCTTGATCTATTAAATGGGAGATCGGAATTCCAACTTCACAGGATTGCTGTGAGGATCAAAAGGGTGCTTAATGGCGAACGTACATTTGAAGGGAAGAAGACTTCTGCGCTTGTGAGGGGCTGGTACCCTCTGGATCAGAAGCTCTAAACTTGTTTTGAGAAACTCCTCCCTCTGAGCATCTGATAAAAGCTATGCACCCTTACCTCCCTCCAAAAAATGCACTTGCTTACATTTGGATGTACAGGGTGTCCTTCAAAGGGTCCAGGGTCCCCACATTACCCCACCTACGGCATGGACTTTCAGTGAGGAGCCTCTAATTTACACAAAAGCTTGGTGCTGTTCTGAAGAGGAACTTCAGCAAGTATGGCTTCTCTTGTTTTATAGACGTAGCTCTTATGGCCTTGGCTCACTGAGCCAGAGCCCAGGCTCATGGGGCCTGTCAGGCCTCCCTGCGCAGAGCCCCCCTCGCTGGCCCCCATCTGTGCTGATTTCCAAGGGAGACAGGATACACAGCAGGACTTCCCTGGAAGGCGTTGGGCAGTGCTGGGCTGCCTGGGAAAGAATCACCCACAGACAGAGTTAAAATGAAATTACAAATTCCCTGGACCTACACCCAGAGGCACTGATTTAGGAGGTCTGGGTGGGACCTTGGAATCTGCTTATTTTTTCTTTTGAGACAGAGTCTTGCTCTGTCACCCAGGCTGGAGTGCAGTGATGCTAGCTCAGCTCACTGCAACCTCCAACTCCGGCACTTAAGTGATCCTCATACGTCAGCCTCCTGAGTAGCTGGGACCACAGACGTGTACCACCATGCTCAGCAGTAGAGACGGGGTTTCGCCATGTTGCCCAGGCTGGTCTCAAACTCCTGGGCTCAAGAGATCCTCCCACCTTGGCCTCCCAAAGTGCTGGGATTGCAGGTGTGAGCCATCATGCCCGGCCAGTATCTGTTTTTTCAAAGATCCTCCAGGGGATTCTGAGGCAGCCAGTTTGATAATCACTGATCTAAGGTCTTTACCTAGAATGGAGTTTTGCCTCTCTAATGGAGAAATTATATTCATCCCTCCCTCCGCCTGTCCAACCATTCCTTCCTCTATCCCTCCATCCACCCACACATATTAGTTGAGCTGTAGCTCTGGACCAAGCTTTGTCAGGTGCTGGTGAACAGGATGAGACCCAGCTCCTGCACCCTGGAGCTCACAACCTTCCCCGCTTTCTGCCCTTCTCTTCCTAGAGTTCTCAGAACCTTGCCCAGATGTGGCTACTTTAAGCTTTTTTCTCATAGGGCTTTTAAGAATCATGGCCCCCAGCTAGAGGGGGACCTAAAGGTCTTTGGGGTCCATCTCCATGCCTGGGTAGGGTGGGCACCTTTGAGAGACCAATTGTCCCCCACCTTCCTTAGATGACTTCCTATTCCTAACACCCCATCTGAAAATCTCCTCTCCTGTCTCACTTCAGTTTCTCTCACTCTTGCTGAAATCTACCTCCTTCTCCTGTAAGTAACACTCATGGAGGCTCTATCGGCACTAGACACTGGATATTTAAGCACTGGGGGCAGAGAGGAGAAAGTGAAAGTCCTGTCCCTCCCACCTGACTCACTGTCAGGGTGGGAGAAATAAGCAGGTGGAGGAGCCACCACCAATCTGAGTTAGATGGGGATGTAGGGTTGTGATATGATGTAATAAGAAATCTAGAAATATATAGTTGGTCATTGTCCCTGGTTCTTGGCACAGAGCTCCCCAAACCCTTTTACTTTTCTAAGTGATGGGGGTACTAACAGCATCTTTTGTTCTAATATTTGGTCTTAGAACCCAGTTCCTGACTCAAAGCTCCCAACTGCCTTGGAATTTCCTGGGTGATGAGAGCATCTTTTGTTCTAAAGAGGCAGCTTTGGGTGGGTGCCTGTATGGGAGCTGGTCACAGAAAGACCAAACCGTGGCCAGAAGCTTGGAACTTTCTGCCCCTCCCCCCATTCTCAGGGAGGGGAGGGGGGCTGGGGATTGAGTTAATAATCAATCATGCCTAGTGATGAGGCCTCCATAAAGGTCTCTTAAGTACGGAGCTTGGAGACCTTCCGGTTTGGTGAACACATCCACATACCCCGAAGGTGACACACCCCAACTCCATGGGGACAGAAGTTCCTGTGTTCAAGATCCGTCCAGACCTTGCTCTGTGCCCCTCTTCATCAAGCTGTTCATCTGTACCCTTTATCATAACCTTTATTGTAAACACACACACACGCACAAGTGGTAAGTGTTAAGTAAGCGTTTTCCTAGTTTTGTGAGTCATCATAGAAAATTATAAAAGAAGAGTGTTGTGGGATCCCCCAGTCACTAGCTGGGTGGACAGAATTGTGGGTAACCTGAGGACCCACTATTTGTGATTGGTATCTGAAGCAAGGGGACAGTCTTGTAGGACTTAGCCCTTAACCTGTGGGGTCTGCACTAACTCTAGGTAGTTAGTTTCATAACTGAATTATAGGATACCCAACTGGTGTCCAAAGAATCAGTTGGTGTGAAAAAAAACCCCTTCATAGCTGGTGGCCAGAAGCGTGGGAATGAAGGAAGAAAAGTGAATTTTTTCTAAGCAGGGGTGCTCTGGAAGCACGGAAGAGGGGCCGCATAGCAGGGGAGAGTCTCAGGGAGGGGACTGGGGTCTTGCTGCTTTCTTCCTGGTAGCATATGGACAGGCTGCACGCCCCAAGGAGGAACCATAGCTGTGTGAGGCCCTCTGTGTGCCCATGAATTCTGGCCCTTTCTAGCTTTCCTACAAGGTTATATTTCTTGGTCTCTAGTCCATATCCTGGCTCCTTCCTCCTCATCCTTCTTCACAGTTTCCCAGCCGCTCATTTCCTGCTGCCCAGACATGAAGCCAGTGATACCATGCACAGGGCTGTGTGCAGAGCAGGCATCTGTGCTAGCCTGCAGGCTTCTTCGGTGCCTGCCAGCATCCTCCCCTGCCTTGTCAGCCTCATCTTTTTGTGGGCTCGGAGCTGCCCATAAGCTCGGGATGGGGCATCCGAGTTTGGAGGATGTGATGGGTGCAGCCATGTCAAAAACCTGGGCATGGCCCAGCATGCCAGGAAGTGGAAGCCTTACTTGGTGTGGAAGTCACACACCCAAGAATGCTAACATCTGAGTTCTAGACACAGCTCTGCCTGTTATGAACCATTTGACCTTGAGCAATCTACACTGAACTACACTGGAGCTCAAAGTCTTGAGGAATCATAATCTGCATTTTAACAAGGTGCCTGGGTGATTTCCATGGACATTTAGATTTGGGAAGCCTGCCCAGGAGACTTTCTTCTTGCTATTAGCATGGGGTTAGGGTGCTACAGTGGTGACTACGGTCAGTATTGGGCCCTTTAGGAGTCTCCTCTGTAGATGAAGGGGTTGGAGCGCATGGCCTTTGTGGCAAAGAGTGCAAAATGGCATCTAGACTCCAGATCTAGCCCTTAGACAAGTTTTGTTTGGCCTAATACCATCCTCAAGTTCTTTTGGAATAGGTGCCAATATTTAAAAATTGGGAAATTTCTCATCAATATCTAGATTTGTAGCTTTTACTGAAAAATCAAATGAGGTAGGAAATGGGCCACATTCTACGTGGTGACGATGTTTTCCCCTGTGAGCTGGAAAACTCACAGACCTTGCCCCAAGTTCTCTTATAATTACTAATAGTTTGAGGATAAAATCCCAAGAGCCTCTTAACACATGAAAAGATGCTCAGCTTCACTCTTAATGTGACAATTACAAATTAAATTACAGCAAATTGCCATTTTCCACCTGTCTCTTCAGCAGATATAAAAAAGTTTGATAATACACTGTATTGACAAGGGCAAAGGAAACAGGCACCCTTGCATTCTAGTGGGAAAGTGAGTTGGTACAATCTTTAATATGGACAATCTCTCATTATCCATTGAAATCAGCAAACAACACCTACCCCTTGACCAGATAACATAAGTTCTGGAAATGTGTCCCACACAGACACATGCATACATAGGAGATATAATTCTAATGCACACATACACGGCTAGTCATTGTAGCATTGTTTGTAATGGCTATAGATTGAAACTAATCTGAGTGCTCATCATTAGGGGGCTGGCTGAATAAAGGATTGGACAGCCATACAATTACATACTAAGTAACAAGGAACTCTTATGTTATGATATGGAAGGAGGATCTATAAAAATATATTATTCACTGAAAAAAGGAAGGTGGAGAACAGTATACAAAGTCCAGTACCATTAGTGTGTGGGACACCATCTGTGGAAAGAGACTCAAGGACGTGGTAACAGTGGTAATCTCTGGGAAGGGGACCTCAGAGGCTGCAGCACAGGGGCGGGAGGGAGTCATTTTACCACCTATACCTTTATATCTTTTGAACTTTGAACCATGTCCATGTTTACCTACTCAAAGAATAAAAAACTAAAAACTTTCAGAGACCTGGATTCTGCAGTTCTAACACTACATGATTCTAATGTTTTACAGCATGGTGAGCCCAACTTTGATGATGTTGCCAGGCTTCTGTCACCTGAGGCCAAGTTTCTAATCTTCTGCTTCTGGATCCATCTTCTGGGTCTCTCTGGCCTCGCTCTGTCCCTGAGTTGGGTCACAGAAGCCCCTGTGAGCTTGAGCAGCTCTGATGAAGGGCTTCCTTCTAGCATGGGGCGGTGACGTGAACTCCAACATCTCCTAGAGACACAGCCCTCGGGCATTCCCTCACCCTCTCCACCTTCTCTGTCCTCCTAGGGGAGCCTTCTCGGTGGTTCGAAGGTGTGTGAAGGTGCTGGCCGGCCAGGAGTATGCTGCCAAGATCATCAACACAAAGAAGCTGTCAGCCAGAGGTAGGTGCCTGATCTCTACCCTCCAGGGCTCTCCTCTCTCCCCTTACCTGTACTGCTGGGTTTCGACCAGGACCCAGGGCTAAGCCCCTGGGTGATACTTATGGCAGGGGTGGGGGCTGCTCTTCCTGGGGACCCTCCAGGGCTCTCCTCTCTCCCCTTACCTGCACTGCTGGGTTTAGACCAGGACCCAGGGCTAAGCCCCTGGGTGATACTTATGGCAGGGGTGGGGGCTGCTCTTCCTGGGGACCCTCCAGGGCTCTCCTCTCTCCCCTTACCTGTACTGCTGGGTTTAGACCAGGACCCAGGGCTAAGCCCCTGGGTGATACTTATGGCAGGGGTGGGGGCTGCTCTTCCTGGGGTGTCATGAGAATAGACCTTCCCTTTTTCCTTCTTTTCCTTTTTTTCAAGGCTGGAGAGCACAGACTCACCCAGACAGGCCAAGCTCTGTGCCTCACGGGTGAGGGCTGAGACATCAGATGGGCCCTCCTTTCCCTACTCTCTTGCCACTTGCCATCACTTCTCCCCTCCAGATCTCTACCCTTGCCATTCCCTCCGCCTGAACGCCATCTCCTGGCTCCTTTCATGAATGGCTGTTTCTCAGCCTTCAGGTCTCAGCTCAAGGTCACATCCTTTGAGAGGTTTTCCTGACCCCTCAATCTGACGAGGCCTCCTCCATTTTCTGTCTCTCTCTCTCTCTCTTTTTTTTTTTTTGAGATAGAGTTTCACTCTTGTCGCCCAGGCTGGAGTGCAATGGTGCGATCTCGTCTCACTGCCACCTCCGCCTCCCTGGTTCAAGCGATTCTCCTGCCTCAGCCTCCCGAGTAGCTGGGCTTACAAGCGCCCACCACCAGGCCCAGCTAATTTTTTCTCTTTGTATTTTTAGTAGCGATGGGGTTTCACCATGTTGGCCAGGCTGGTCTCGAACTCTTGACCTCAGATGATCTGTCTGCCTTGGCCTCCCAAAATGCTGGGACTACACGCGTGAGCCATCACGCCCAACCTATTTTCTCTCTCTTATTACTATTCATTTCCTTTATGGCTTTCCCTGGCCTAGACTCATGCTGTTTACTGATTAGGCCCCTTGTTTAATACCCACCTCCCTTTTTGGGCTGTAAACTTCAAGAGTATGGGCTATTCTGCACCCAGCGCCTAGGATAGCACCTGGCACTCAGAGAGGGGCCAGTGAACTCCAAGTGAGCTTGGCTTCAGCCACGCCACTCTTGGGTCCTCCAGAGAGTTGGTCTGGGGTGTGATCTGGGTTTTGGAAAAGATGCCCAGATAACTCTAATTTGCAGATGAGTTTGAGAACTACTGCCCTAAGACCTTAGAAGTGGTCCTGGGCCAGCGACATCAGCATCCCTAGCAGCTTGTTAGAAAGGCAAAGCCTAGAGCCCCACTCCAGACTTGAAGAATGTGAATATGCATTTTAACAAGATACCAGGGTGATTGTGGATGTTAAAATCCGGGAAGCCTGCCCAGGAGTCATGCTTCTTGCCATTACTGTGTGTTTGAGACAGTGATGGTGGTAACCATGGTCAGTGTGTTGGAAAGGGTTATCTTCAGAGAGGCCCATCCCCACCCTGAATGAAATGGTGTATAAGCTTTCCTTGGGACCGCCTGGTGGTGGAGGGAATTCTGTTGGGTGAGGTGGGTGCAGGTATGGGCTGTACAATCCATGGTTTGTGCAGTGCGGGAGATGTTGTATGAGGGGCTGGCAGAGTGTCCAGGTGTTTGACAGGCGCAGCTGTGTGGGGCCAGGGCCCAGCAGGTGCAGGTTCGTGGCGGTCCTCACAGTGGCTGGTACAGGAGGTTCATGCTGCTCCCCGCAGGCCTCCCAGCAGGCCTCATGTTGGACTGTGTGTTGCTGCCTTTCTTCTCTGGCTCAGTGTTGCTGGGAGCTCAGCACTTTCTTCCAGTTACCGACCTCCCCCCCCATGTCTTGCAGGTCAAAGAGGATCAGCAGAGGAGGTGGCTGGGGTTAGGGTGGGGGTCTCTGAAGGACCAGGAGCCCCACAAGGTATACAGTCAGTATGAGAAGTCCAAGCTTGTGGAAGGCTGGGAGCTAGAGACAGGGCGGGCAGGAATGCTGGCAGAGGTGTTGCCTCATGGCCAGATGCCTGGATTGGCCTTGTCATTGCTGTGTGACTAGCAGCAGTCTGGTGCCCTCTCTGTGCATTGGGTGTTGAGTAACCAAGGGAGATGTCCCAATCCCTGAGATACAGCAGGGACAGGGGGTGATGGGTTAAGGTTGCCCCAATGGAAGAGAGGGTCAGGCACCAAGGTCGTACCTGGATGCTGGGGATCTCGGGTTAGTTCACCACACTCTCGGGGCACATCCACACACACACTTGCACGTTGACCAAAAGAGACAGATGTGTATGGGGGAGTGGAAGGGCCATGGCTCCTGTTTTGGAAGGTGACTAAGCACTCCTGGGACAGTGCAGACCCTGGGCTATGCCAGACAGTCACTGCCCAAACCGCCTCTCTTTGGCAACTTGTTGAGTCCTTGACCTCTTGGAAGGAAGGTGGCCCAGCCTAGGTGAGTGTGGAGGGCGGGGGTGGGGAGGTTATCAGGGAATCTTCTGGAAAAGTCTGCCAACTGGTAGCCGCTTTTCTTCCCAGCGGGAGAGGAGGAGCAAAAGCTTCTTTTAGCAGGATTCTTTGTTTGCCACTCGTGGTGCCTTGGGGGCGGGAAGGGGGGGTTAATGCTGAATATTTGGCAACACACTCTAAGCATCTCCTGCTGGTGCTCCTGGGTGACTTCTGGCAGCACCCAGCAGGGGCTGTGCCCACCCTCCCGGGAGCTGTGTCTTTCTTTTGCCCACCCTGCCCAGCCTCTTCTAGCAAGCGGTTCCCAAACCCACGATATATTTGTGTATGTATTTTTAATCTAGTCTTTTAAAAAAATGTTCATAGTATAAACAATTCAAAGAAACCATGAAGAAATGAAGTGGAAAGTGAAAATTTTGCCTGTTCCAATCCCTGCCAAATACCTTCGGGAGCTTTTTAAAAAACGCAGCTGCCTGAGTTCCACCCATGAGGGTTGGATTCAGTAGGTGGGGCCCAAGCCCCTGCATTAAAAAAATACTATCATCAGTAACAGTAGCTATTAACACCAACCTAACACAATAATACAGGCTCAGTGCTAAGCCCCATCAGGTGCTGTATAGCCTCCTGGCTCGTCCTCCCCACGGCACACGCAGAGGTAGAATTCTAAGGGCACACTGGGCACATGCATGAGGCTGGTGAAGCCGGAGGCGACTGGCCTGGGCACTGTGACCTCCACAGGCCCCACTCTCCAGCTCGAGCATGAGGAAGTCACTTCCTCGGCTCCCCAGTGACCAGTCTCGAGGCACCAGGTGGGGAGCATGACGAGCTCATCCAGCCTGCACTAGAGTGTCATTCAGTTCCCTGCAAGGAGGCCTCTGAGGGGATGGCAAGACGTGCTTCCCATCTCTCCTGTTCTCCTCCCCACCCCTTGCCTGGCACTCTTGCTCCCAAGATCAGGCTGTCCTATGCAGGGAGCAGGTACTTCCTGTTCCCAGACTTCAGGTCTCTTTTCTCTCCTGACTTGTGTGCCTCCTGCTGGAATCTCGGGCCGCCTGCCTGCTGGATTACACTAATTATTAGAATGGGGCTGGGTTTGGTGGCTCACGTCTGTAATCCCAGCACTTTGGGAGGCCAAGGTGGGAGGATTACTTGAGGCCAGGAGTTCAAGACTAGCCTGGGCGACATGGTGAGAGCCCCATCCCTATTAAAAATACAAAAAAATTAGCCGGGCGTAGTGGCGGGTGCCTGTAGTCCCAGCTACTCAAGAGGGAGACTGAGGAGGGAGAATCACCTGAGCCCAGGGGAGTCCACTCCCTTCTGGAGGCAGAGTCCTGCCCATTTGTGTGATGGTGGGGCAGGACAGGGCAGGCTTGGAAGGACCTGCGCTGCTGAGACTCTCTGGCCTCAGGCACCTCACCCCAGGATGTCCATCCACCTCTACCTGCTGAGCTCTGCTGAGCCTTGCCATGCTCTTAGTCCCCACACCCTGGAGGTGACCCAACCATCTGGGGAGGAAGCAAAAAGGTTCCCAAGATATCATCATGGGCATTGGGGAAAGCTCCCCCAGGTCCTCAGGCAGGAGGCTGAAGACTTCTAGCTTCCCTCAGATCTCTCATCACCATGGGACTCTGCTGAGCCAATGGATCTATTCATCAATTAATTAATTATTAGAATGGGGCTGGGTTTGGTGGCTCACGTCTTTAATCCCAGCACTTTGGGAGGCCGAGGTGGGAGGATCACTTGAGGCCAGGAGTTCAAGACTAGCCTGAGCAACATGGTGAGACCCCTCCATCTCTATTAAAAATATAAAAAATTAGCCGGGCATGGTGGCGGGCACCTGTAGTCCCAGCTACTCAAGAGGGAGGCAGAGGAGGCAGAATCACCTGAGCCCAGGAATTAGAGGCTGCAGTGAGCCATGATCCTGCCACTGTGCTCCAACCTGGACAATGAGAGTGAGACCCTGTCTCAAAAAAAATTATTAGAATGGGAAGCAATATAGTGTAGTAGCTATGTACATGGATTGAAATCTCAGCTGCGCCACTTGTTTGCTATGGGATCTTGGACAAGCTGCTTAGCAGCTCTATGCCATGCCCTGGGAACGTGGCAGTGACCAACAGAAAAGGTCTTACTCTCATTGTGCCCGTTTTCTAGGGAGTGAGACTGAAAAGAACATTAAACACATATGTCAGCTGGGTAGCTTCAGGTAGTGAAAAGTGTTAACCAAGAAAATAAGACAGGGTATGGGGACGTGACGTGGCAGGAGAGACATGCTTAGAAAAGGCAGCCAGGGAATCTCTCTAAGGAGGTGACATTGTGCCAGGGCCTGCCTGATGAGAAGACCCAGGGAAGAGCTTTCCAGGCAGAAGGCACAGCAGGTACAGAGGCCCTGAGGTGGGAAGGAGCTTGGAGTGTCAGGGCAGAGAGGAGGCCAGTGTGGCTAGAGCTTCCTGGCCGGAAGGTGAGGCCGGACCCAGCGAGGAGTTTGGATTGTGCTCTAAGTATATTGGGAAGCTGTTGGAGAGTTGGAAGCCAAGGAGGGACAGGATTTAATTGATGTTTTAAAAAGAGCTCCTTGGCGGGGCTGGGCGCGGTAATCCCAGCACTTTGGGAGGATGAGGCGGGCGGATCACAAGGTCAGGAGTTCGAGACCAGCCTGGCCAGGCCAGCATGGTAAAACCCTGTCTCTACTAAAAATACAAAATATTAGCCTGGCATGGTGGCATGTGCCTGTAGTCCCAGCTACTCGGGAGGCTGAGGCAGGAGAATTGCTTGAACCTGGCAGGCAGAGGTTGCAGTGAGCCAAGATCGAGCCACTGCACTCCAGTCTGGCCGACAGAGTGAGAATCTGTCTCAAAAAAAAAAAAAAAAAGCTCCTTGGCTGAGGAGAGGAGTGGGGGGAAGGTGCAGGGGTAGAGGCCTCAGAGCTCTGAGTTTTCAGAGTGATTTTGGTGAGTGATTTTGATAAAGGGACTCTTCCTTCGTCAACGGGCCTCAGTTTCTCCATCTATATAACAGAGCACGGCCTCGAAGGTCAAAAGAAACATGGTCCCTACATGTCTTAAGTTTCTCTGTATATTAGAAAATGAAAACACTGCAAACAGACTTACCAGAAATATTGTATAATGTATATGTTTACACTCAGTAGGATGAACGCTTTCAACAGTGACAATGCAGGTTAATTGTACCATGCAAAAGATGGTGATAAGATTTATACAATTAGTTCCTAGCATTTCCAGCAATAAGGTCTGGTAACCAGATACAAGTTTACGGTTGCACGGCCAGCGTTTTCTTCTTTCAATCCTGTCAATATTCTCTGCTCCTGGGTAAACTCACAGGGAGAAAACAGCAACATTCTGGATTTGGGGCTTCCGCTTCCTGAATGTATAGCCTAAGCCAGAAGCCTCCTTCCCACTCTGACAGGCCTGACCTTGACCTGCCTGAGTTCTGGTTCTGCTGGAGGTGGGATGGGGGGGGTAGGGCATGGGACGTGGAGCATGGAGAGGGCCCCGCCTGGTCAGCTCTGGATGGGCATCCCCTCCTCTGCCCAGGAGTCAGCCTCCCCTACCCTGGAGGATATGAAAGGAGCCCACGGAGGGAGGGGGAATCAAGGGATGCCCCCTAACTTGGCCCCACTCCTCATCCCTAGCTTGCAGCCGGTTTTTAGCTGGGGAGTTCAGCCATGGAAATTGAATTGGACTTCATTGCTTTGCTGGTGGAAAAGCCACCTTTCAGTATTGATTCTGGCTTCTGCAGCCCTTGGAGGACAGCCAGTGATTGCTCTAGTGAAGGCGGCAGGGGAAAGGGGAGCTGGATTCCTGGGAACAAGGGCTGGAACTTTCTCCATTCTCACCACCCCCCCACCCGCATACCTGCCTACTCTGAGAGGGCCATTCAGGGCCAGGGTTCTAGTGTTGGCTCAGTGTCTGAGTGTTGGCATGAGTTTCCTTCTGTGGGTCTTAATTTTTCTATTCGGGAATTGGGGGCAAGTGGAGATAGTGGTTATGAGCTGGGGCACAGAGAACAGTATAGCCCAGGATTGAAAGCCCAGCTCTGGAGTCTAACTGTCTGGGTACGAATCATGGCTCCACTGCTCACTGCAGGATTGACTTTAGGCAGGTACTTAACCTCTCTGAAGCTCTGTCTCCTCTTCTGGAAAGCCAGAAAAATGATAGTAACCCCCTCAAAGTATTGTAGTGAGGGCTTGAAAGGCATATAAAGCCCTCTGCACAGTGCTTGGCACAGAGTTTTTAAAAAGAGATCTCTTTTTATGGTTTTGTTTGTTAAATTAAGGCATTAACTACCAAATTGTGAAAAAAGCACCAAAAAGGAAAATGGGAAATGCATTTTCAGTTCCAGCTCTGCCACCACGGAGGCTTCAGCTTGTTCAGGCTGCAGTTTCCTTATCTATAAAATGGGGAGAGTGGTGGTCCCAGCCCAGGATTGTTTGGGGGCATGGAGTAGGATCATGTGTCCCACTGTTCCCAGCAGCTGGAGAATCAGAAGCCACAGTGGCAGATCCCGAACAAGGCCTCTCTCCCGGATGTGTGGGGAGCCCCAGGAGACTTGCACAGCAGTCCAGAAGGCAGGTGGGAGAGCTCTGGGTGGGCCCCTGCAGATTCTTTGGGGCTCTCTGTGTCCCTGGTCCCAGAGTCTCCTGAAAGGGAGGTGGCTTCTGGGAATCAACAGCCCTCTGGAAGAATAGCCACTCCCTTAGAAAGGCACATTCATTCAATCATTTATTCTTTCATTTGGTTATTTCTTTTTTCTTTTCTTTTTTTTTTTTTTTGAGATGAAGTCTCACTCTGTCGCTTAGGCTGGAGTGCAGTGGCGTGATCTCAGCTCACTCCAACCTCCACCTTCAAGCAATTCTCCTGCCTCAGACTTCTGAGCAGCTGAGATTACAGGCACCTGCCACCACACCCGGCTAATTTTTGTATTTTTAGTAGAGATGGGGTTTCACCATGTTGTCCAGGCTGGTCTCGAACTCCTGAGCTCAAGTGATCCACCTGCCTCGGCCTCTCAATGTGTTGGGATTATGGGCATAAGCCACCATGCCCAGCTTCATTCAGTTATTTCTTGAGCACCTAGTAGGTGCCAGGTGTTTGGGTAGATGTCAGGGGTACAAAGGAGACCAGGTCCCTGCCCTCAAGGAACTAGATATCCATGAGACCGAGTGGGTCATGCTGTTCGGGGGTTCTGAAAGCACAGAGGATGGGCCCCTGCCTGCTGCCAGGGGCCTGAGACTAAGGATTGGTAGGAGTGAGTGATAGCCAGTGAACGGCAGATGGGAGGTAGAGGAAGTGTTTCAAGCTGAGAGAACTGCATGTGCAATTCTCTCCCGAAGTGAGAGGGCCCAGCGGGGTCTGCTTGTAGAGGTGAAGTTGGCCATTTAGTCTGGCGAGAGTATAGGGCCTGAGGAACAGGCCTGGAGGAGTCTTGGAGAAGCCTCATATTTAAGAGCCGTGGAAACGGAGGCCAGAGAGGGCGAGGGATGTGCTTGAGTCACTGCAACCCCGGCCTCTTCCTCTTTCCACTGCACCCTGTGGTCTTCCTGGAGAATTCAGAGGCCCTGGCCAGAAGGTGAGCTTTCCCAGCCTCCAGGGGCTGCCCTGGGAGGTGGAGATAATACGAGGCTTTGAGAAGGGGGAGATGGAGAGTGGCGGTTTCTCCCTCACCGGGGACTCACCTGAGCCTCTGTGTTTCAGACCATCAGAAGCTGGAGCGTGAAGCCCGCATCTGCCGCCTGCTGAAGCACCCCAACATCGGTGAGCCTTGTGCGATGACAGGGGCACAGGGGGGCCAGGCCCTGCTCCCCTGCCCACCCTGGAACGTGGGTGTTTGCGGGTTGGGTGGAGAGCAGCTGCTCTCTTCTCTGGGGATGGAGGCAGCAGAGATGGGAAAGGGGGCGTCTTTAATGGTTTCCACAATCCTCAGAGCCAGCTTGTTTCGGGGGAAGGTGAAGAAAGGCCCTTCCTCCCATCCCACACTGCCGGCAGCCTCCTTCGGAAAAGCTGTTTCAGGAAAACTTCTAAAGCTCTGGGAGAGATGAAAATAGGCCAGGGGGATACGCTTGGCCTTGACCGCTGTGGCCCATTCCCCAAACCCACAACCATGCTGATTCAGCCTGGCACTGTGGCCCTGCCCTCCTCCCTCGACCTGGCACCTGCCTGCCTACAGCGTCAAGCTCCAACTCAGGCGGTGGCCTGCAGGCCGGGCACAGGCTGCATGGAGAGGCTGGGCCATGGCGGGCTGGGACAGAGCCAGGGCAGCAGAACCCGTGGGAATGGGCTCTGAAACAACACCTCACTGCCTGGCCCCCTTCTTCAGCCCTTGTGCAACTGGGGGGGGCTGATCCCTGCCTATCAGGGTGCTGAGTCATGAGGGCAGGAAGTGTGGCTTTGAGGGTTAATTCTGTCAGGGAATTGCTGTGGGACCTTGGGCAGGAGCACTGCCCTCTCTGAATCACTTCCCCCCATCCTCTGAGGGAAGATCTGTCTGGACCAGCATCTTGGGCACCTTGTGAAAAGGTAGACTCGGATTCACTGGGCCTGGGATGGGGCCAGGATTTTGCAGTTCTAACATGCTCTGAGGAGATGCCAAGCCTGCTGACTCACAGACCGCACTGAGGAGCAGGGCCTAGGTGATCGCTAAGGACTCTTCCAACTCTGACAGCCACCACGCCTTCTCACAAGGCAGGGAAGCCTCTCTCCGTGCCCAGGGCCCCAAGGGTTAACTCTCCTGCCAGAGAGAAGCAACTCCATCTGCTATTTATACCCAGAAGGCACCTCCCCTTCCCTGCACAAACAGCAGCCAGAGGCTCCGGGACCAGCATCAGAGAGACATCCCTGGGTTGGCAGGGAGCAGCCCTGGTTGAACCCTGGTCCCTGACCTACTAATGTCCTCACCGTGTGGCCTTCAGCAGCCCCTGCCCATTCCGGGCCCCCAACCCCCCAGCTGTGTGATGGAGAGGGTTGAGAGTGATCTCTGACTGTAAGATCTTATGGTCCTTACAGAGGCTACCAGCTCCAGTGGAAGGAGGGGAGTGTGTGTAAGTGTGTGAGAGTGTGTGGAGTGTGTGAGTGAATATGTGTGTGAATGTGTGAGTGCGAATGTGTGCATGTGAGTGTATGTGTATGCATGTATGTGTGTGTGTATGTGACAGTGTTGGAGTGTGTGTGAATGCGTGTGAGTGCGTGTGTATGTGAGTGTTGGATTGTGTGAATGCCGTGTATGTGAGTGTGTGTGAATGTATGTGTGTGACTGTGTGTGTCTGTGTAAGTGTATGAGTGTGTGTGTGAATGTGTGTATGTGTGTGTGTGTGTATGTGAGAGTGTGTGGAGTGTGTGAATGCACGTGTGTGTGTGAATGTGTGTATGAATGTGTGTGAGTCTGTGTAAGTGTGTGTGTGTGAATGTGTGTGTGAGTGCATGTATGTGAGTGTGTGTGAATGTGTGAATGTGTGTGTGTGTTGCTGCACAACTGCAGCTATCTCAGGTCAACACTGCCTCCTCATGTTCGCACCTCCCTCTCCCTCTCATGCCCAGCTATAAAATGGGGAGCAGTAGGTTATGGCTTTGGAGCTGACAGACTACAGCTCAAATCCTGAGTTTGCTGCTTCATTGCTGTGTGACCCTGGACATGTTGCTCCACCACTTTGAAGCTCAGTTTTATCTGGAAAATGGAAATGATACCTATCTCATAGGATTGTGATGATTAAATAGACCACAGCACAATGACAGTCATTATCATTAAGCTGCCCCCCTTTCCCCAATCAACACCTTCCCTCAGAACAACCTTGCCTGAAGACATCCTCTCTCCTAAAACTCCATATGATTGTCATTCCTCGGGGCCATCAGGATTTTTAGTCATCACTGGAGGCACTATATTATATATAACATGGTGGTTAGGAGAATGGGGTTTGCAGTCGGACACCCGGTTTCAATCTCAGCTCTGCTGTTAACAAAGTGTTTGAGCTTGGGCAGACTGTGAACCTCTTAGCCTCAGTATCCTCCTCTATGAAGTGGGGATAATCACAGCACCCACCTTCTAGGACTGTTGGGAGGGTAAAATGAGATAGCGCCAGTAAAGCACTTGGCACAAAGCCTAGTGTGTGGTAAAAGCTCAGAAATGGTAGCTATCATCATCATCATGATTATTGAGTCATTTACTCCTTCCTTCATTCACCTGATGTGAGGTGCATCGTAGACCCACCCCATGCCAAGGTCTCTGCTAGGCACTGAGAATGTGCAGGAGAAGTGAGGATGGGGGATGGGAGTGGAGGTGGTGGCGATGCGCAGGCAGGACTGGAAAGCAGAGCTAAGCATCCAGCACAGGAAGACACCAGAGGAGCTTTGAGCTGCTGTCAGGGCTGGAAGGGTCCTTGGAGGGTGCACTTTCCTGATCCTCCAAGCATCTTCCTTCAAAATTGTAATCTTCCCAAAGACGTGCAAAGAGGTACAGATGTGGGCTCAAAACCCGAAAGGTGAGCTTGTGCCTAAAGAAACTGGACTGAGTCCTGTTCAGCCTGCTTGGCCAATCTAGACAAGGTTACTACTGGTTGCTGCTTCTGTGTGGCCACTGCCCTGGTCCCCAGGGGACCAGGTCAGTGAGGTCCCAGGTCAGCCCATTCCCCAGGGGACCAGGTCAGTGAGGCTCAGCACAGGTCAGTCCAACTGTGTTGCGCACAAAGCATTTACCTCCCAGATCCTTCTTGGGAGAGGTCGGTAACCTGCTGTCTGTACCATCACCACCTGCAGATGAGGGAGACGCCAGAAGGCCACCCCAAGGCACAGGGGACTTGGACTGTGTTAGGGACAACCTGAAAGTTTAGTAGATGATTTGTGCTGGGGAAGGGAAGTATGGTAGGTCAGTGATGAAGATGACAATATCTCCATTTATCGAAGTCTTCCTAGTGCCAGGTGCTGTGCTAACTGGTTTACAGGAATCATCACATTAATGACCATAGCAGTCCAATGGTATTAGCATTACTGTTTGGAAGGGAGGCTCAGAGAGCTTAAGTCATTTGCCCATAGCTATATAGCTTCTAAGAAGTGGATCTGGGAGACGAACTCAGCAAGTCTGACGCCAGAGCCCTTGTTCTCAGTCCTTCTATTTAGCTTCCCAAGTGGATATCACAAATGTGGTGTCAGGGGGACATGCAAATAAGGGAACAAGTACTGTCCTTCAACCTCCAAGAAAAAAATGCACTGTTGGAAAATCACAGGCATGCCAGAAGTGCATGAATCAAGCTACATAAATAAAAAGCTAGGTTACAGATTTGTTTGTTCTATGACAATATTTTAAACAGTCAAAAGTGACAGAATGACTCAGTGGGCACAGACACGTCAGTCACTCCACCAGGAGACAGGACCATGGTGATAGCCTATGGCCCTTGAATCTTGGGCTCCGGCTGAGTCGTTCTTCAGGCAGCATCCTCTGATGGAAGGGGAGGCTTTGTGTGTGAAAACAGCCCTGAAACAAGAAATCCTGTCTCCTGGGCTCTGAGGTGTGATTCGACCTCAGGGACTGAAGCCAACTCTAGTACCATCGCGCGTGTGGTGCATTGCAAAAGTAGGGGCTGAATTCCAACCCATGTGCCCCTTGCCCAGCTGCTCAGAGGGGTAGCCTCTTACCATCAGCACAAAGTCACCATCTGAGTGAGAGTCAGCTCTGGAGAAAACCTCCCTCAATTCTGTCCATTTCCCTGAGACCTGAGGACATTCTCTAAAGGGGCTGAGGCCCCGGGTCAGAGGGTAGATCTGGGACCGCAGTCTTCTTGGGGCTCCTTCCAAAGCCTGTTGCCATGGTTCTAAAAGCCTTTTCTGAGATGATTCTAGCTGCAGCTTGGCTTCTCAGAGCTTCTTACACTCAGGAAAGGGAAGTTAGAGACCATGGCCCACCAGAAAGAATAGGAGAGGGTTCACTCCCCAGAGACTACGTGGAGGAAGGCAGGGAGAGGGAAGAGTCTTTTGCAAAACTTTACCTTGATACACTAACAATACAAGTTTATTGCAGATAAATGAGAAGACAAATACTTTTTAAAGTATCTCCTATAACCTCACATCTGGAATTAACATTTAATGATATGTGGTACCATATGATATATGATGTATGTGCCTTCTCAAGGACTGTATACTTACATATGTCATCTCAGGTCAGGTTCCCTGGAAGCAGAGCCTGAGTCAGGGATTCAGGTGCTGTTAGCATCCCACACTCCAGCACGTGGGGTTTGGATGCACCAACTTACCAAAGGGCTTCTGGGCAGGGCCCGGGTATAGAATTGCCAGATTCTACACACCAAAAATACAGTTAAATACCCATTTACACTTTTTTTTTTTTGAGACAGAGTCTCACCCCGTCACCCAGGCTGGAGTGCAGTGGCGCGATCTCGACTCACTGCAAGCTCTGCCTCCCGGGTTCATGCCATTCTCCTGACTCAGCCTCCCGAGTAGCTGGGACTACAGGTGTCCACCACCATGCCTGGCTAATTTTATTTTGTATTTTTAGTAGAGATGGAGTTTCACTGTGTTAGCCAGGATGGTCTCGATCTCCTGACCTCGTGTTCCACCCGCCTCGGCCTCCCAAAGTGCTGGGATTATAGTCGTGAGCCACTGCGCCTGGCCAATACACATTTACACTTTAAAAATTAAGCCTGCATTTACTTTGAAATGTACTAAAAATTAAATAAACCAATGGACAGAGGAATGGATAGAAACATAATAATGCAAGTATAGGAAAACATTAATGATAGAACCTAGGTAGTGGATATCTGGGTGTTCACTTAACTGTATGTTTGAATTTTTTTATTTTTTATTTTTTTATTTTTTGAGATGGTGCCTTGCTCTGTCGCCCAGGCTGGAGTGCAGTGGCGTGATCTCGGCTTACTGCAACCTCCGTCTCCCGGGTTCAAGCGATTCTCCTGCCTCAGCCTCCTGAGTAGCTGGGACTCCAGGCGTCTGCCACCACACCCAGCTAATTTTTGTATTTTTAATAGAGACAGTGTTTTGCCATGTTGGCCAGGCTGGTCTCAAACTCCTGACCTCAGGTGATCTGCCCACCTCGGCCTCCCAAAGTGCTGGGATTACAGGCATGAGCCACTGTGCCCGGCCTGAATTTTTTGTAAAAAAATGTTGAAAGGAATTAAAGCAGAATTACATGTGCCTTTAAGATTTTGCTTTAGAATATATTTAAAACATCTTTTAGTTATTATTTATAAATATATGTCATCATTAAAGAATGTTTTAAAATTTCATTTTATTATTATTATGATTATTTTGAGACATTCTCACGCTATTAGCCAGGCTGGAATGCAGTGGGGCAATCTTGGCTCACTGCAACCTCCGCCTCCTGGGCTCAAACAACCCTCCCACCTTAGCTTCCCAAATAGCTGGGATGACAAGTGCCTGTGCCACCATGCCCAACTAATTTTTGTATTGTTTGTAGAGATGGGGTTTCATCATGTTGCCCAGGTTGGTCTTGAACTGCTGAGCTCAAGTGATCCACCCGCCTCAGCCTCCCATAGTGCTGGGATTACAGGGTGAGCCACTGCACCTGGCCTAAATTTTTATTTTATTTTATTTTATCTTATTTTATTTTAGTTTTTATTTTTTTGAGATGGAGTCTTGCTTTGTTGCTCAGGCTGTAGTGCAGTGGCACGATCTCAGCTCACTGCAAACTCCACCTCCTGGGCTCAAGAAATTATCCTGCCTCAGCCTCTGGAGTAGCTGGGATTATAAGCGTGCGCCACCACGCCCAGCTAATTTTTGTATTTTTAGTAGAGATGCGGTTTTGCCATGTTGGCCAGGCTGGTCTCAAACTCTTGACCTCAGGAGATCCACCTGCTTCGGACTCCCAAAGTGCTGGGATTACAAGCGTGAGCCACCGCTCCCAGCCTAAATTTTCATTTTAATCTGTGCCCCTTCCCTCTCCATCTCTGGTGCCCATCCACCTCTCCCTACTGGGACCAGCTCTGGGGTATCTGATGCCTGCCTCTCTCCAAATTTTATGTGCAAATATGAGAGCCATAAACAATTCAGGGGACTCAATATTGAGTCAGAAATATATGCACATGGCAAACATTCAGATGGCACTAGGATTCATAGTGAAAAGTGAGTCTCCTCTCATGACCCAACTCCCCCAATTCCCCTCCCCAGAGGCACCCCCAGTGCCTGCTTCTCTGTATTCTTCCAGAGAGACTTATGCCATATATAAACTTAAATACATCCTTTAAAAAAGTACTACGCATACTGTTTTGCACTTGGCTTTTTCACCAAGCAACATAATTTGGAGATGACTCTGAACCAGTAGATACATAACTGCCGCATTATTTTAGCAGCTGTGCCATTTTCCATTGTGCGGATGAATCGTCATTCACTGAGCCAGCACGCCCCTGCATGGACATTTTTAGGCTGTGGTGCGGGGAAGGATGTGAGCCCTGTCCTGTGAGAACTTGCTCTTGACTGGCAGGATGTGGCCCCAGAGTCAGCCCCAGGACTCAGGCCCTTCCTTCTAATAGCTCAGGGGTGCATGCTGGGAGCCCTGGGCTCCTGGGAGCTTTGCCTCTGTTCTGGGTAAATGGGGTGTGAAGAGATGACAGCTCCTCAGCATGCCAGAACATAGGGACCCTGTCACTCCTGCCTCTGGCCTCCATGCTCCATTATCTCCTCAGACTTGGGAGCAGAGCAGGATATTAGCTCAGGCAGCACTGAGTGAGCACCAACTGCATGCCTCCTGGAACTCTCATAACAAGCCTGCAAGTCCAGGAGTTTCATTCTCATTGTCCAGGCAAGGAAAGAGAGGCTCAGAAAGGCCTAGCAACTTGCCAGAAGTCACACGGTTAGTAAGTGGCAGAGATTGGAGCCACAGGCTTTCCAAGACTTGGGCCTGCCCAGCAACCAAACAGGGTTTCGGAGAGGGGAGGGCGCTAAACTCTGACCTAAACAGGCATCTTTCGTGTTGAAGCCCAGCCCTCTTTCAGTAATGCCTGAGGTCTATTCGGACTCAATGCGGTGAGTCCTTGTTCACCGGTGCTTGTCAAAGCACCTGGCACCTGGTGTGTACTCAGTGACTGTCTGGGAGGGGGGGGTGTTGGATATACATGGGAGGGGAGAGAGGGAGGGCGGGCCTGTGCAGCAGTGTGTCCCGCTGTAACCAACTGCCTTGCCCTGCCCACAGTCCGACTACATGACAGCATCTCAGAGGAGGGACACCACTACCTGATCTTCGACCTGTGAGTTTGGCCCCGCCCTGGGATGCGCCGATGGTGTTGGGGCTGCCTAACCAGTGATGGCCTCACTGGACCTCTTGGGCTGAATTCCCTCTTGTGGTCCAGAGTTCCCCCAATGTGGTGGGCCTGCCACCCAAGCAGTGCAAGCTGACTTTCCTAAAACACCAACAAACACTTTTAGCTTTCATCCTATATTTATTTTTGCTGCTCTTCTATTTGTGGCCAGTGATGCTGGTTTTCCATTTTCAGTGGCAATATAAAGTTTCCTTCTGGAATATGTTTAATTTTTTTTTGAAGAGTGTTGATTCAAAGAGAAGCAATAATGACACGATAGGCCACAGTAGTTCCTGGTATGGCAATGAGAATCAGTGATGGGGCCAGTCTCATCGATAAAAAATAGCCCTTGAGATATTGATCATGGGGGAGGCCATAGGCCTCCTAATGAGCTTAGTGATGTGCTCTGAGTGTCCCTAACCTCCGGACTCCAGCCTGGGTTAGGTGGGGAAGAAGGGCCGGGGATGGAGGAGGAGAGGGAACTGGAGTTAATGGAAGGGTGCTCTGGAAGACAGGAAGGGCATTGCAGCAGGGGACACCCCCGTGACCCTGGGGCCCCTCCTTTTGTGGCTGAGATCCTGAGGTCCCTGGGCCCCATCCTTAGCTTCCTGGAGACTCCTCCAGATGAGGCAGCACCTGTCGCCTCTATCGGAGGGTGATTCCATGCCTGTCTCCCCAGGGTCACTGGTGGGGAACTGTTTGAAGATATCGTGGCCCGGGAGTATTACAGTGAGGCGGATGCCAGGTGAGTGTCAGGTGCTGCCTGGCAATGGCACCTGGGGACAGGGCACTCTTGCCTGCTGTCAGCTTCCCAGGGGAGGCCTGTGCTCACACCACCATGACCCCTTCCTCTCTCTCTCCCTAGTCACTGTATCCAGCAGATCCTGGAGGCTGTGCTGCACTGCCACCAGATGGGGGTGGTGCACCGGGACCTGAAGGTGAGCAACCCACAGTGGGTGTGGCTCACCCTGGGAGCCCCTCTCTCCTCTGCATGTCCCTACTCCTGCAGAGTCAGACATTATCAGAATCCCTTTAATTTCTCTGTGTTAGGCTGGAAGGTGGGGTGGATGAGACTCTTTTCCCCACTGTTCAGATGAGGAAACTGAGCTCAAGAAGGTAGAGCATCTGTGTTTGGGCCCCTGCTCTTCCAACTCTCAGCCCACGTGCTTTGTGCCCGGACGGGTGAGCGGCAGTTATACTGTCATGACTGGCTATGGTGGGTGGGGAAGAAGGCAGACTGGGTCCAAATCTCAACCAGGCCACTTTCTAGCCATGCAGCCTTTAGTAGCATGACCTTCCTGAGCCTCAGATTCTTTACAATGGGGGTTGCCATAGCAACCTCTTCAAAGGGTTGGTGAGGATGTGAAATGAGATAGCACAGGGCCTGGTATACAGATGCATTCTTAGTCTTGTTCCTGCATCTCTGGCAGGCCAGGGGAGAAGAAAAACCAGACTCTAGGCCCGTGCAGTTCTCCTTCCTTTTACCTGAAGGAGATTGCAGAGTCTAGGACTGGCACCAGCTGCACAGCCTTGCTCCTTCAGCAGTGACTTCATGGATCTCCGCTGCTGATCCTCATGGTATCAGTGGCTGGTAGTTCATCTTGTCTCCATTTTGCAGAGCAGGAAACTAAGGCCTAAGAGTTCAAGCAATTTGCCCAAGAACATGCAGTTCAATTGTCCTTAGCTAGGGCGGGGGAACTCTGGCCTTCTAACCCCAGATCCTGTGACCTTGGGAGTCTGGTGCCAAAAGGTCACTCTATCCAGCTCCTGCTTCCTCAGCAGCCCCTTCTAGGGTGACCCTGCCAGATGTCCATCAAAACTCTGCTTTTTGTTCTTCAGTGATGGCAAACTCACTTCCCAAGGGGTAGCCCCTCGCGCCACTGGGGAACGCTCTTCCCTGCTGGAGGGGCTTTGCCCTGAACCTCAGTTCTGCCATTTGGAACCACACAGAGACCAAACCTCCAGCTTGGAAGAGCCCTAGAGGGACTCCAGCAGCTTTGTTGTAGCTGCTAAGTCCCCTGCAGGGTGTACTCACCCCTGCCACAGTCCTCCCAGAATGTGATTTCCAGGCCAGCCTCATCCTGGGCACCCTCCCTGGGCATGCTTCCACTGGTCTGGGTCCCTCTTTGGGGCACAATGCTCTGAAGAGAGCCCCTGCCCCTCTCTGACTGTCCTGGGCAGGCCATGGCTTCTCTCCTGAGCCCTAGACAAGGTCCCTGTGGCTCAGTCTAGATGAGATGAGTGTGCACTCCAAGAGGGTCTCCAGCCAGACTGCAGGGCAGCTCTCCCAGAGGGCCTGTTCCCATTATAGCTGCAGCCCCTGCACTGGAGGAGGAAGGAGGAGAGGCAGCCCAAATTTAGGCCACTCTGGAAACAATAATTAGTGACACATTCATCAAATCAGGGCAGGACGGCTACCGAGACCCAGGACATGTTAGGAACATTGTCCCCAGGGGACAAAGGAGGACTTTGAGCCAGGCGGAGGGAGTTGTATTTGCTTGGGTCCAGCCTAGCTTTAGACAGTGAAAGGTCAGAGGTGGGACCCTTCAGAAGTCCCACTGGGAAGGGGATCAGAGGAGGACTCAAAACCAACAGTCTTCAGAGACTCTGAGCCCCTCCCCAAGCAGAAAATAGAAGTACTAACATTTACCAAGCACTTACTGTAGGCCACAGCGAAGTGCTTACACAGATTATCTCAGTTAATCCATGCACCGCCCCATAAGGTAAGCATTTTTCTCAGAGGAAACTAAAGCTCAGAGAAGTGAAATAATTTGCCCACATGTCATGGCATAGAGGTGGGCAGCACTGGGATCAGAAACTGGGACTATCTAAGTGAGCCCACAGTCTTAGCGCCCCTCCATCCTGAGTCTCAGGGTGAAGGGACCAGCAGGAAGTGGAGGAATTCTGGAGGCTGAGCCGGTGCAAAGCAGCAGCCTCAATGCCCGGAGGCCAGGTGTGGGACCTTCCCAAATCAGCTGCTGGCCCCATGTATAAGCCTCATCATCTTTCAGCCTAGAGCAGTTAAGATAGAGTCAGACTTTGCCTCGATTCTGGCTCTATCCCTTACCAGCTGTGTGATCTTGGCCAAGTCACTTAACCTCTCTGAGCTTCAGTTTTCTCATCTTTATATACATGACAAATACTTATTAAGTGCCTGCTATGTGGCCCCCCCAACCTAGGTGCTGGTGATACAGTGGTGAACAGGACAGATAAGGAACTCACATTCCCCAGGGCTGACAGATGATAAACAAGCACATAGACAGATGGGAGAAAACACTGCAAATTGTGATGAGATCTATGAAGGTAACAACAGGAGCAAAGACACAGGATGCCTGAGGGCTTCCCCTCTAGATAGAGTAACCTTGGATGGCCTCCTCCATGGGATGACATGAGACTGAGGGCTGGACAAAGTAAAGGGGCCAGCCTTGTGAAGCTTAGGGGAGAAAAAATTAGAGGAGGAAAACAGAAAGTGCAAAGGCCCTGAGGTGGAAACAAGATGGACTGTTTCAAGGGGCGTAAGAAGGCCACCGTGGAAGACGTAGGTAATAATACCTACCCGAAAGGGTCGTTGATACATGAGATGATGCACGCAGAACACTTAACCCGGCAGCTGACATATAGTAGAGGCACAATCAGTGCTGCTGCTGCTGCTTTATTGTGGTGGTGAATGTACTACCCCACTCTCACCTCAGCCCAGCCCCAGACCTTGCAGTGGGGAGGGAGGAGTGGCTGATGGAGAAAGGGCCTTTCTGTTGTAGCGTATGGAGTTCTTGCCATAGTATAGTCCCCTCTCTGGGCACTGAGACTCAGGAGCCTGAGGCGGGGCTGGAGATGAAAGCAGGGGCCCCGGAGGGCCGGGCTGTTCTTCCTGTGAGCCCAGGCCCCCAGAGGTGAGGCTCTGAATCTGCTGACTGTCTCTTGGCGCTTTCCTCCCCTTCCTCCCTCTTCTCTGGTCCTGACAAGCCTGAGAATCTGTTGCTGGCCTCCAAGCTCAAGGGTGCCGCAGTGAAGCTGGCAGACTTTGGCCTGGCCATAGAGGTGGAGGGGGAGCAGCAGGCATGGTTTGGTAAGTGGGGTGGGCTGGCAGAAGTGTTGGGGGTCAGCACCCATTTGCGTTGACACATAAGCCTCTGGGAGCCCCCTGCCTGAGTGGGTATGGCTGGAGATGCTGTTGGGCCAGCCGGGGCTGGTAGAGCAGAGGCCCTGTCCCACCCAGCCTCTGAGCCAGTGGGCAGCACCTATCTGTGTCCCCAGGGTTCAGGCATGGGACCCTACGGGCTTCCACAGGGCTCCCTGGGGCCCCCTCTCTCCTTTCCTGTCACTCCCCTCCGCCATCTCTCCTCCCCAAAGGGCTCCCTGTGGTTGAAGGCCTTAGGGAAGTTTCCACAGAGCTGCCCTAATAGTCTAGGTGCTTGAGATTATTATCCCGATTTTATAGATGAGGAGAAAACTGGCAGAAAACTTGCAGAAGGTCAAGAAAGTTTAAAAGGGATAGACCAGGACTTAACTCAGATAATCCAGCCTGCTTTGTGATTTTGGTATAACTGGGTCTCTTTCAGCTACCTGGGAGTACTTTTTAGTGGGCAATACTGAGCCATGGTTAAGAACCAGAGTTCTGGGTTCAAATCCCGACTCTGCTACTTATGAGGTGTGTGACTTTGGCTAAGTCACTTCACCTCTCTGTGCCTTCATTCCTCATCTGTAAAATGGGAATAATAATTGTGTGTTCCTCAGGAGTGGTGTCAGGAGTAAATGTGTCCAGGCATATGAAGTGCTCAGCCCAATGCTTAGCATATACACTCAGTAACTTGTAAGTATTCTTAAAATTGCTTGTTAGAATACCTCAGGTGTCCATTATTTGAATTGACCCTCTCAACAACCCTGGGAGGCACTTAAGATAGGAATCCCTAATCCTTCATTTGACAGATAGGCAACAAGGATTAGAAGATAAAGAGACTTACCCAAGGGGCAAAGTCAGTTAGGACAGGCCTCCCGACATCCCGTGACCAACTCCAACAAGGGGGTGCAGAGTGGGCTTAGCTCTCAGCCTGGGGCTGACATGGCAGGTGCATTTCATCTTGAAGCCACCAGCAATGGATCGCTAGTGGCTCCTGGAAGAGTGGTGCTGAGAAGCTTATGATCCTGAGTCAGGACCCAGTAGGAAGGAGCTCTGTGACTGATTACCACTGGCTCTGAAGTGGGAAGTGGTGACAGGTGTGCTAGGTAGTTGTCGATCTGATCTAGAGGCTTTGCTGGCTCATCAGGCTCATGTCTTGGGCCAACTGGGGTTGCACAATACAAGCCCAAGTGCACCTGAGGGGCAGGGGCTGTTTTCCTCAGCTCCAGAGCAATCCTCATCCCCTCTACCAGCAGGATCTTGCTCCAGGTTACTTACGAGACAACCTCTGTGTATGTGTCTGCCTGTCTGTGTGTCTGGGAGCAGGGTTTGCAGGGACTCCTGGATACCTCTCCCCAGAAGTGCTGCGGAAGGACCCGTACGGAAAGCCTGTGGACCTGTGGGCTTGTGGTGAGCTCATCCTAAGGCCCTTTTGTGTCCCTGGCTGGACCCCAGCCTCTGGGGCCCCCCCTCCTTTCCCATCACTCCCCTCCCCCAATGTCTCCTCCCCACAGGGGGTTGAAGGTTCTCTGGTCCTCTCTCCAGGGGTCATCCTGTACATCCTGCTGGTTGGGTACCCCCCGTTCTGGGATGAGGACCAGCACCGCCTGTACCAGCAGATCAAAGCCGGCGCCTATGATGTGAGTGTCGCTCCTCTCTTCAGCCCCCATCATCCTCTGGTGCCCTTCCAATGAAAGCCAGCGCCAAGCCACTCTCTGGTTCTGGCACAGGGGTGAACCCCAGGGGAGCAAGAAGACTGACCAGGACCAGGTGGTTACCATGCTGTGCCTAATGAATGGAGATTTATCCTGTGGGGCCCCAGAAGGCAAGAAGCAGCACCAAAATGGAGTGAGGAATAGGGGAGAGGCGCGTCCCAAGCCAGGGTTTCTCTCTTTTTCTCTCATACATACAAATAATAATAATAGCTAACAATTCTATAGCACTCTTCTGAATGTTTTACACATATTATTACATTTAATCCTCACACCAATCTATGACATAGGTGCTGTTATTATTCCCATTTTACATATAGAGAAGCTGAGATACAGAGAGGTCAAGTAACTGCCCAGATCACACAGCTAAGAAATGGTAGAGGTGGGATTTGAACCAGGCAGTCTGGCTCTACCATCCATGCTTCTAACTACCAAGCTATGTTGCTTTTATGCAGATAGCTATTAAGCTCTGTGCTGTATGTTTTATATTGTATTTAATTCTCACAACATCTCTAGAGATAGCTCAAGGGGTCATGTGACTTACCCAGGTTACACAGCCCAGGAGGCAGAGCCAGGACTTGAACCCAGGCCTTTTGATTCTGAAGTCTGGGCTAAAGCCACTGGCCGGCTGCTCTCCAAATAAGGCACAGTCTCAGAATGATGGTTGGAGGGAGGCCTCCTTTCCCTCCGCCGTGTTCTGATTTGTATAGGGCCAGGGGGCCCTGCCCCTCCCCTGCAGTGAGGAGCCCCAACTCCTCCTGGTGTGGACGTCCGAGTGGATGGGCAGTAGGACCCCTGCCTGCTCCCCTGCCAGTCAGGGGCTGGGGGATCGCAGGGGTGGCCTGGGGCAGGCTGGGCAAACCTGGCCTCTCTGCCCCTTCCAGTTCCCATCGCCGGAATGGGACACCGTCACCCCGGAAGCCAAGGATCTGATCAATAAGATGCTGACCATTAACCCATCCAAACGCATCACAGCTGCCGAAGCCCTTAAGCACCCCTGGATCTCGGTGAGCCTCCCTCAGCAGGACCTCTCCCAGGAGCCCCTCCAGACCTCATGATCCAGGCCCCCACAGAGTCCTGGCCCTTTCCCTGGCCCGTGGGGCCGAGAGGGCTTAATCCAAGAGGCTGCCCCTGCTGTGGTTCTCAGGGGTAATGTGGAAACGAGGAGTGAGTGTTCTGGGTTGGCATACAACTGACGGTGCTACTGGCATTGAATGTCTGGTGCCAGGATGCTAAACACCCTGAAACATCCCCTAGAGCAATGAGTCGTTCTCCCCAAGATGTCAACCACACCTCCATTAAGAGGCCCTGCTGAAGGGTACCCTTGGGTGGGCCTGTCTTCCAGCGTGGCTTCCACTCACAGCCCTCTCCCCTACTTCCTCCAGCACCGCTCCACCGTGGCGTCCTGCATGCACAGACAGGAGACTGTGGACTGCCTGAAGAAGTTCAACGCCAGGAGGAAACTGAAGGTAACAGGTCCTCGCCCTCCACAGTCCTGGCCATGGGACTAGCTCTGCCTGGGTCTCCACAGAGGCCAGGGGACTTGCTCACTAGTTCTTTCCTTCATTGATTCAATAAGCATTTATTGAACACCTACTGCATACTGGACGGCAGGCTGGGCTTGGGGAGTGAGCGGTGAATGACTGAGCCCTTGCTCTAGTGGAGAGGACAGACAAGTTCCTGGGGCGTTACGGGGCAGTGGTGAGTGCCACGCCTGGGAAAGCCTCAAGATGGTGGGAGAATGCAGCAGGACAATGGTATTCTGGGTCTGGAGCCAGGGGCGTTTAAGCTGAGACCTTGGAGGATAAGCAGGTATTAGCGAAGTCAGCGTCAGAATGGGAAAGTGTGGCCGGGCGCAGTGACTCACGCCTGTAATCCCAACACTTTGGGAGGCTGAGGTGGGCAGCTCACCTGAGGTCAGGAGTTCAAGACCAGCCTGGCCAATGTGGTGAAACCCCGCCTCTACTAAAAATACAAAAATTAGCCAGGCGTGGTGGCACATACCTGTAATCCCAGCTACTCAGGAGGCTGAGGCAGGAAAATTGCTTGAACCTGGGAGGTGGAGGTTACAGTGAGCGAGATCGTGCCATTGCACTCCAGCCTGAGTAACAGAGAGAGACTCTGTCTCAAAAAAACCCCCAAAAAAACAAAAAAATGCATTCTAGCACAAGATCAAATTATGGAATATAAAAGTGGCTCCTTCCCATGTGCAGTCCTTGTCCCCCTCCAGCAGTCCTCTGCACACCCAAACTGTTTCTGATCGGCTTTTAGCTTTTTGTTGTTGTTTTTTCCTTCTAACACTTGTATTTGGAAGCTCTTCTGTGATTTTGAGAAGTATACTCTTGAGTGTTTAGTAGTTTTTTTTCCAAAAAAAAAAAAAAAAAAAGAATGGGAACGTGTTCCAGACAGAGGAAACAGCCTGTGCAGAAGTTTGGAAGTGCGCCTGACCCCTTAGGGGCACCACAAGTGGTTGAGAGTGGCTGGGGAGAGCTTTTGGGGGTGAGACGTGACTGAACATGAGACCCTGGTCAGGGAGGGGCCCCAGCTGCCGAGTACTATGGAGGAATGGCTGAGGCACTCAGACGGTGATCATGGCCCCGAGGAAGCTCAGTGGGACCCAGGTGGGCCCAGAGCTTCACACTCTTGCAGGTTCTGTATTCTCTCAGGGTGGTGACAGCTCCTGGCCTGGCCTTTGCCAGGCATTGAGGGGCCCCTGGCCAGTGGAACAGAGGAGCTGTCAGCAAGCTGGGGATGATGAGGGAAGAGGCGGAGGCCCCAGCTCTTGTGGAACCTCCTTATCTGCTGCTCCCAGGCCTGGAGCAGAGGCTTAGGATGGGGACACAGACCAAGGGGTGGTGGCCAGCACGATGCCAGGAGAACTGAGTCCCATCCCCATCCTGCAGTGGAAGCTGTGTCACAGAGGAAGTCTCAAAATATCAGAATCAGGGATTCTTAACATCATAAGCAGTGGGATTCAGACAGTGTCAAGTTAGGTCTGAATCAGATGGCTCTGGAACCAAAGGGGCCATTAGCCTCCAGCCTGCTTGTTGATGGAAGAGGCTTTCTCTACATTGAGAATCCTCCTGGGATTCAAAGGAATATAAATCATGCTGCTATAAAGACACACACACACGTATGTTTATTGTGGCACTACTCACAATAGCAAAGACTTGGAACCAACCCAAATGTCCAACAATGATAGACTGGATTAAGAAAATGTGGCACATATACACCATGGAATACTATGCAGCCATAAAAAATGATGAGTTCATGTCCTTTGTAGGGACATGGATGAAGCTGGAAACCATCATTCTCAGCAAACTATCGCAAGGACAAAGAAACAAACACCACATGTTCTCACTCATGGGTGGGAATTGAACAATGAGAACACTTGGACACAGGAAGGGGAACATCACACACCGGGGCCTGTTGTGGGGTGGGCAGAGAGGGGAGGGATAGCATTAGGAGATATATCTAATGTAAATGATGAGTTAATGGGTGCAGCACACCAACATGGCACATGTATATATATGTAACAAACCTGCACGTTGTGTACATGTACCCTAGAACTTAAAGTATAATAAATATATATATACACATATATATGTATATATATATAAAAAATCAAAAACTTGGAAATAAAAATAAAGAGAGAAAATCCTCCTGGGATTCTCTGAGCCCAGGGGCCATGGAGGGATGAACTAGTCCTGGAGCAAGATGCTCTCAGCATGGGGCAGAGGGCTAAGAGGTGGAGGTCGGGGGACACGAGGTCTGCTGTTGTTGCCCAAGCAAGAAAAGTCCATCATCTTCAGGAGCCTCTGCTGGTAGGTGTCCCTCAAGTTCATCGGCTTGGGCCAGGCCAAGGGGCCCATTAATATCTGCCCCTAGGATGGCCTTGTCCCGGGAGCTGTACTGGCTAAAGCCTAGCTCACCCTGACTTCTCCAGGAGGCGAGGGATGGGCTCTGGGCTGGGGTTGGGGTTGGGACAAATGGAGGGGCAGGGCAGAGGCTTTGGCTTCCTCTCTGAATGTAGCACCTGCCTCTCCTTCCCCGTGGCCCTCCCGTCTCTCCGTCCCTCCTGTGTCCCCTCACTCCGGCCTCCTCTCCCACTGCCCTCTTATCTCTTGCAGGGAGCCATTCTCACCACGATGCTGGCCACCAGGAACTTCTCCGGTAGGTGGCAGGACCTCAGGGTCCCCAGCAAGCCCTGCACCAGTTCGTTGGGGGCACCGCCCTGTCAGATATTTGGGTGCCCCCAGGCCACTGGGCCTGGGGAGAGGGAGTTGTAGAGGACTCTGTGACTTAGCTCACCTGCCACGGCCTGTACCCAGAAGTGAAGAGAGGTCAAAAGTTAGCAAGCCCAGGGCCCACCAGGACCGGTTACAGATTTAGTCTGGCTCCCCACTCCTACAGCAGTGCTGGGGTTCTCAGGCTGGGCCGCCTGGAGGGGAAGGCTTCTGATTGCAGGGGATTGAGTTCTAGGCGGGGTGGAGCCAGGTCCAGGGAGTAACAATATTGCCCACCATGATTGGAGCCCTGTGCTAAGCAGTCCCGTGCTTCCACTCAGGTGGCCTTTATGACACTGCAGCAGAGGGGATGATGGGGGTGCTGCCATCCCTATTTCTGGGATGAGGAAGCAGAAGCTCAGGAAGGTGAGCTCTGACTTGTCCCAGGTCGCATGGCTAGAGAGGCAGAGCCTGCATTCAGCACAGGTTTGACCAACCCCAGAGCAAGTGCCCTTAACTGGGCTGGGTCACCAGGGAGTCCAGGGCAGGAGCATCCCAGGCCCTTGGCCAAACTGGGCTGGTTAAGGCAGGGAGTGCCCAATCACCTGAGGAATGTGGCTTTGCAGAGAGAAGGGGAAGGGATTATTCTCAGGGTTAGCAAGAAGCTCCTCTTGGCACATCAGAGAGGGCTGGGGCCAGTGCCCGCCAGAGGCTTCCTTCTGGGGAGCGCGGGCCACTGGCAGGCAGCAGAGGAGATATAGATAGCAGATAGAGCAAAGCTCACCCGAGGGGCCCTCTGACTGGGGCTGGGGCCAGCCGAGAAAGCTGCTGCAGATCTGTGGCCAGCACCACAGCAAGACGGCAGCTCTGAGAAGGGGGCAGCCGGCTGCATTGCGTGGGTCCACCTGCCCATGTAACCAGTTGGGAGGAGTGAGACCCAGAGGTGAGCAGATACTAGAATTTCTGACTGGGCTGTTCCCACCTCGTTAAACTGCCTTCCCACCCTCTCCCTGGACAAGGATCCTGCCATTCCATAAACTGAAAGATGAGCTACCCAGACAGTCAGAGTCTTTTTTTAACAACTGAAGCACCCTAGAGAACTCTAGTCCTGAGCTCACAAAATGGCTGCCTGTGAGCTGGATTGAATCTCTTGATATGCTTTGTGGAGGTAGGGGTGTTTTAAACATTTTTTCGAATGAGTTTCTAACACTTAAAAATTAGGAAATTTCATAGAAAACCCCAGATTGCTGTCGTCTCTTGAAAATTAGACGCTGTGGCCTCACGGGACCCACGATCCTGTGACAGTAGGCTGGAGCTGAGAGGGGCATCCACCTTGAGGCTCGAGGAGAAAGCACTCCCCCTGCCCCACTGCACATCCTAGTCCAACCCTCCAAAGCCTGTGGTGAATGGACAGCCATTCCTGTCAGCTTCGGGATCCAGAGGTGGCCCCTGCCTTGGTTCGCAAGTAGGGAACTTAGAATGAGAGCCTCGAAGGGGTCATAGGTGGAAACGTGGGGGTGACTGGGAAGGTGACCTGCCATGAGCCCCATGCCTCAGAGCCCCTGGGGCATCAGTGGCTCATATGACCCTCCTCCCAACTCCCTCTCTCAAGGCCACCAGGAGAAGTCTTATCATGGCTACCATTTCCTGAGCATGTGCGGCATATGGGTCAAGTGCTTTGCTGAGTACTTCACAGATACCTTGTTTCGTTTAAGGTATTTGCTTAAGTCTGAAGCAGCCGGATGCCTGTGGGCAGGGCTGGACATTCAGGCCATTTCCTGGCTGATGCCCACTTCCAGGGCTCTGGCCAGGAGATGAGGAGGGAGGTAAGGGGAAATGACAGCAGGGGAGGCCCCCAAAGAGCTGTTGCTCTGCTTGTTCCTGCCACATGGGTCATAGCCAGTGCCAACGTGGGGCTCTGGAGTCTGAGGTTGGGGAGGCCTGTATGGCCTGAGGAGAGAGGCAGGGGATGGGTGCTTTGGCAGGGTGGGCCTCAGTGGGGGCATCTGCTTCTTGTCACCGGCAAGATGCAGCCTGCAGCTGTCCGGAGCGAGTAGGCAGTAGGCAGGGCTGACACATGACCTCCGCAGCAGCATGGGGCTAAAATTAGAGACGGCCAGGGTGGGGAGGGCGTGTCCAGCCTGGGGCCAGGCAGCCAGGCCTCGGGTTGGCCACCGCCAGCACGGTGGTGACGGGGATTCAGAGGGAATCCCCGGGCTGAAACAGCAGCCCACGGTCCTGGGACATGTTGGACACCTCCCTCAACCCATGAAGCCAGAGGGTTACGCTTGAGATTGCTGAGAAGGCGGGGAACCCAGGCCCCCCCACCGCCGCCCCGGGCGACTGGCAGTCCCTGGGCCTCCAAGGAGGGAGGAGGAGAAGGAGGAGGAGGCCTCCCCCAGGATCGCTGGGCCGGCTCTGCTCCCTGCGGTCTGCCCTCCGGCTGCGTGTGGATGCTGCTCTTCCTCGCCCTGTGGGCCCTGGTGCCCTGCCTGGTGTTGTTAACCCTCTACTTTTTCTCCTCCACAGGAGGGAAGAGTGGGGGAAACAAGAAGAGTGATGGTGTGAAGGTAAGCCCCTCCAGGAGCCTGGCAGGGCTTGGCTCTGGCAGCGTTTCTGCCAACAGAGACCGGCTTTCAGGCCTGGAGCAAGACCCGGGCCTTGCTGATGGTGTCCTGGGCAGACGTGGGCCACATTTGTGGCCAGGCTGTCTCCAGACCCATGACCTAGGCTTTGGTGCCCACCGTCGCGCCGTGACTGTTGGGGGCAGATGGGAGAGGGGGGACTGGAGGAGGGTGGAAGTGACAGGTGTGCTGGGGCTGGGGCAGGCGCAAGGAAAGGGGCAGGTCAGAAGGAGATTTCTGTGGTTCTCCGGGGCTGGGGAGCTGGTGTGCAAGAGAGGGTGCAAGGAGAGGACAGAAATGGTCATGAGGGGTGACCTCCATCCTGCCTATGTGTGGGCTGGATCGGGCCCCTGCCCCGCTGTACGTTCCACCCAGAAAGCTCGTGGAGGATGGACAGCCATTCCTCTAGGCTTTGGGTTCCAAGGTGCCCCCTCCCGCCAAGGCTTGCTGGTGCTGGTTCAGTTCCAAAATCCCCTCCCGGCTCCAAGGGCCTGCCCTGTCCCACCCCTAGAGTCCGAGTTACCCTGCGGTCCCTCCACATCCTGCGGTCCTCCTTCCCATCTCTTCTCTCTTCTCCCTCTGCTCTCTGGGGCCTGGTCCCCTGCTCTCTGCAGTTCCCTCCTCCTCTGCCACTCGATCTTATCCTCTCTTGAGACCCTGCCTTTTTCTGGGCTCAGAGCGCTGCCTGGCTAGGGCCCCAGGGCTGGGGTGTGCCCAGGACATTGGAAGGTGGGGGATGCTGTATGAATACAGCCAGGTGTGCTGGTGGCTTGATGGTTTTGTCTAAGAAGGCATTTATGGTCTCTGGCCGCTGGTTTTGGTCTGTCAAGGTTGCATGGGAGGGAGTCTGGGCTGGATGTCCAAGGCCAGGATTGGGTCTCCCCTCTGCCCTTAGCCTTCTCCTCCCAGCTTGAATTTTCCCCTAAGTACAATGAGTGGGGTGTGGATTTGATGATCATTTCCAAGATTGCAGCTTTAGAAACAAACAAAAAAGGCAATAAAATCCTATCTAATCATTCTCCCTTCTCATCTTGGGTGCTAGAGAAATACATAATTATTTGGTTATTAGTCCAAGACAGTGGTTTTTAAATTGAACTCTTTAGATCCCAAAGGTACTGACTGGGGAGGCACCTCTGGCAGCGGATGGGGTGCTGTGGGATATGGAAGGGGGATGCCAGGTTAAATGGTTCTGGGCTTCTCATACCCACTTCAACCAGAACATGACCATGGTGAAGAGAGCCCTTGGGCTTGCCTGCAGCTAGACCTTGGCTGGGTATTTATATTCCCTGAGCCTGTGCGTCTTCATTCATGCAATGAGGTTAAAAGAGATCTCCACCTCCTAAGGCTATTGGTGAGGATTAACTAATATAATGCGCATTGAGAGCTTAGCATGGTGCTGGTATGCAATACACACTCATGAGATGCTAGGCACTATTATCTTTCCTCTATTTTATATATTAGACTTTTGGGTAAGATTTCTCTGGAAAACAAAGTTTTCTCAAGAATATTTGAAAACCACAGATCTAAAGCCAACTTAATTTATAAAGTTAACAGGCACTCATTCCAAATCCTGTAATGGAATCTGGCATTGAATTTTGGCTTGCCTGCTGTTTTGGGTTAACCTTGAGCCAACCCCCCATCCCTCTATGTGTATAGGGGTAACAGAGGGATGTGCAATGTGGGAGCTGCCAGCTTTGGAGTAGCTGGGGACCTCTCTGACCCCTGTGTGGAGACGCTGAGCTAGTGGTGCTGGGCGCCCTGGGGAAAGCAGACTCCCTGGCTCCGATTTGGGGAATGTGGGGATAGAGACCAGAGACACCGGTGGGTTGTGGCCCAGGTAACTAGAGGAGAAGGAGGTAGAGAGAGAAGCTGCCCTGGTCTGCTTGGCTCTTGGATGTGGCCCTGGTAGAGTCTGGGCAAAGGGTCAGGAGAGGCCTCCATCAGGCTGGTTCTTGGGAAGAAATGCTAATTAGCTCTTCTAGGGCAAGGCCAGGAGGCAGAAGCTGCCAGATGGCAAGGACAGCTCACAGCATGGTGGGGCTCTGCTGGCCACTGCAGGCTTTCCAGTGGGCACAGCTGAACAAAGCGTCACTGCTTCCTGTGACGCAGGACAGACTTCTCAGGGTGGCCTGGGTGAGGAAGAAGAGGAGCTCAAAGGCCACTCCTGGCCCAACCATCTCTTTGTAGCTCAGCCTCCTTCACTCCCTTGGATGGAGGAGAGAAGAAGTTCTGTTAGAAGATGACAATAACCTGGGGGCCTGGCCCAGGATTTGGGGAGCCTGGCCTGCCATGTCTTGCTCCCGGAAGGAGTGTGGGGAGAACGGCGGAGCTGGGGGTCCAGGTGCATTTTCAGTAAGACTGAAACTGGATTGCAAGTCAAGAAGCCATGGGTTCGAGTCTGGGCCCTACTGTTCTCCCCCTGGGTGACCCAGGCCAGTGATTCTGTTGCCTGTTCCAGGGGAGCACAGCAGTTCTTTGCAGGGGGCTGGTGAGAGGGTCACACCAGAAGGGCCTGGTGGAGCCACATCACAGGCTCCTTTAACTGTCTCACCTTCAGCCCAGTGGGGAGGCACACGTTCCTCCTACCGCTGGGCAGCTGGAGACAAACCCCATTTCATCTGGGGCTTAACTGAAGAGGCAGTGATTGGCTCCAGCACTGCAGGAATGGCAGAGATGTGACGCTATATTGTACTTTATGGGCCTTGAAGGGCTTTTCAAGGCTAATTTTGACCATACTGTTTCTATCATCCTTGCTAACCTTAGAACCATGCTTCCACATGTGGTTCTAAGAGATGCGGTTTCTACTTTTGGTGAAAGAGGGAGATTTCTACTTTCAGTGAAAGTCCCTTTAAATCAAACTAAAGTGCTGATCAATACGAGATTATTAGCATCATCGTTTGTGATTCAGGGAAGTTAAGTCTTTCTATCACCAAGAAGCAACATCTGCCTCCCGGCCACCCCAGGCCTGGACTTCTAGGAGGAGGGCCGACTGCTCACTCCCCTCAGCCCCACTCACTGCCCCTGTTGGTGTCCCATTGTGCATCGTGACCTCTCTCCCCATGTCCCATCCTGTCACTGTGCGTCCGAATCTGATGCAGTCTCTGCTCTGTGTTTCCTCCTCGTGTCCCGCCTGGAACCTCCTGGCCCCTGTGCGGCTCCTCAGGTTTCTGCTGACAGCTGAGCTGTGTGGGGCCTGGCCCCTTCCCCATTCTGTGCCTGGCCTGACTCCAGCCAGGGAGGGAGGACAACCAGGGGAGAGGGGAGGGGAGGGGAGGAAAGAGGGGAAGAAGGAAGAGAGAGAGGAGGAGGAGAGGAGAGGGAAGAGGAAGAGAAGAGAGGAAGAAAAGAGAGGGGAGGGGAGGGGAGGAAAGAGGGGAAGAAGGAAGAGAGAGAGGAGGAGGAGAGGAGAGGGAAGAGGAAAGGAGAAGAGAAGAGAGGAAGAAAAGAGAGGGGAGGGGAGGGGAGGAAAGAGGGGAAGAAGGAAGAGAGAGAGGAGGAGGAGAGGAGAGGGAAGAGGAAGAGAAGAGAGGAAGAAAAGAGAGGGGAGGGGAGGGGAGGAAAGAGGGGAAGAAGGAAGAGAGAGAGGAGGAGGAGAGGAGAGGGAAGAGGAAGAGAAGAGAGGAAGAAAAGAGAGGGGAGGGGAGTGGAGGAAAGAGGGGAAGAAGGAAGAGAGAGAGGAGGAGAGGAGAGGGAAGAGGAAAGGAGAAGAGAAGAGAGGAAGAAAAGAGGGGAGGGGAGGGGAGGAGAGGAGAGAAAAGAGGAAAAGAAGGAAGAGAGGAAGGAGGAGGAGTTGAGGAGAGAGAAGAGGAAGGGAGAGGAGAAGAGAGGAAGAAAAGAGGAAGGAGGAGGGGGAGGAGAGGAGAAGAGAGGAGAGGAAGAGGAGAAGAAGGAAGAGAGGAAGGAGGCAGAGGAGAGGAGAGGGAAGAGGAGGGGGAAGAAGAGTGGAAGAAAAGAGGAAGGAGGAGAGGAGAGGAAGGAAGAGAAGAAGGAGGAGAGGGGAGGGCCAGGGAATGGAGTAAAAGAGAGAGGAGGGGAGGGGAAGAAAAGAGAGGAAGAAAAGAGGAAGGAGGAGAGAGGGAAGGAGAGAGGGGAAGAGAGGAAGAAAAGAGGAAGGAGGAGAGGAAGGAGACGAGGGAGGAGAGGGGAAGGGAGTCGGGGAGATGAGGGGCTGACTGCAGGCTGCTGACTGTGGAAGCCACACCATCCAGCCCAGCTGGGGAAAATGCAGGGTCTGTGAGCGTTTATGCCCCTGTGAGCACACGGGCATTGGAAGTGCCCAGTGAGCCACCCTGTTCCCTTTGTGGAGGCCCCGGATGGAAGGCACAGGGCCTTGAGTTCAAAGGCCACTCCTGACCCAACCATCTCTTTGTAGCTCAGCCTCCTTCACTCCCTTGGATGGAGGAGGGAAGAAGTCCTATCGGAAGATGAGAATAACCTGGTGGCCTGGCCCAGGATTTTGGGGAGCTCACTGGATCTTGGAGTCAGAAACCCAGAATTAGACCTGAGACCCTCAAGGCATATCCAGTGCCTCCCATGGCAAAGGCCTGCCCTGTGGGCTCCTCAAGTCCCTTCTTTGCAGCAGGGAGAGGGGCCTCCTGGCCTCTCTGGTGTAAGGGCATCTAGAATAGGATGAGCCTTTGGAGAGGGTCTGACTGTGGGTGCCTGGAGACCTGGACAGAGGAAAGAGCCTGAATGCAGGGCCTGGGTTCTAGCCTCAGCTCTGCTAGTGGCTTGCCGCGAGGCCTTGGGCAGGCCACTGCACCTCTCTGGGCCTCAGTTTCTCATCTGTGCAATGCAAGGGTCAGTCTTCACCTACCACCTTCTGTGAATGGGAGTCTTTAAGACTCCTGCCTTGGAGAGCTAAGGGAAGGAGAAGGTAATTTACATTTGTTCCCCTCTCCTTGTCTTGGTACCGTAGCCAATACAGGGGATGCTACAAATCCCCAAAATGCTAGTGTAGGCTGAATGGCAGGACCAAAAGACTCAAGTTCTAGACTCAGCTCCACTTCTGGCTGAGCCTCAGTTTCTCCATCAGCATAAAGGGGTGGAATAGGCCAGCCGCCAGGAAGTTGTGAATGCAAGCTGGATTGCAAAGGCTACTTAGAGGACTGGCTCCCATGCTTGGCCCTGCTTTGGCATCACCTGCAGATATTGTTTAAAATGGAGATGCTCAGGCCGCACCCCAGACCTAGTTATCAAACTTCTCAGAGGGGACCTGATTCTGTTTATTGTAACAAGTTTCCCAAGTGACTGTGACAGTCAATTGGGAATGAAGTCCTCCTAGCCGAGATGCATGGGGAGCCTAGGAGAAGACATTGGGCCTCACCTCCAGGCCTGAGCACCCTTTGTCCTTCAAGAGCATTGGATTCTGGAGGCCTCCAGTGACTGGCATCCAGAGCCAGGATTGGCTTTTGCCATCAGAGTTAGGCAGGGTGGGTAGCCCTGGTCCCAGGGAGGCTTGGCCATGAGCTTGGCTGTTAGATCGCTAGACCCAGGCAGTGTGCATGAGGACTCAGAGCTTCAGGCCGAGGACTGGCCCCACCAGGTCAACTGTTGCTGGTGGCCTTGACTCCTTGACTCCTTGTCCCAATGCCAAGCCGACAAAGGACTACAGAGGATGACCCCGAGGCCCATCCTCCTCCCAAACCTCCCCTGTCGTTCCTCTGCTCCCTGCCGTTTTCACGCTGTGTCTTTTCCTGTCCCATCTCTTCTCCTTGTTTTTCCAGAAAAGAAAGTCCAGTTCCAGCGTTCAGTTAATGGTGAGTGTCTGCCGTCTCCTAACGCCGGTAAATGCTGGGCCTCGAACTCTTGCTCCTGCCTCCCTCCTGCAGGCTGCACTGGGAACCTGGGGCGGGGAGAGGGTGCTCAGGGCATGCTTGGTACGTGTGCCTTGTGTGACAATATGTGTGTTGTGTGTGTGTGTTGTTTGCGTGTTTTTGTTGACACCTCCAACTCCACGGCCCAGACCAGCAGGCTGACAGCAGACCTGAGATCCTCCTCGGGTATGAAGGTGGATCTGAACCCAGTCCTATGTCCAGACCTTGGCTTCTCGCTTCTCCCTGCCCCTCTGCTCTAGAATTCATCTCAGGCTTGGTTTGTGCCAATCGCGGCAAGGGTGGGGCTTGGTTTGGCCAAAGTAGTAGGTGCCACGGAGGCCCCTCTTGAGCTGGTGTAAGGCTACCAGGCCCGCCTGTGGCAGGGGAGCCACAAGCCCTGCCTCTGTCTAGGGTCCAGTGGTGGCATGGTGGCCCACCTCCCTCTTCTGGTTCCATCGCTGTCTCACTCAGTCATGTGGTTTTTCTCCCCTCTGAAGAACCCACTCTGTCTCACACCGGGCCTCCCTCTCTCTCTCTCTCTTCCTCCCCTGCCCGTGTATGTTCCTCCCCACTCTGCGGCCGCCATGGTATCTCTCTGCTCCTCCACACCCCTTCTTCACCCCCTTGAGCAGAAAGGACCCAGGACCCCCCTCAGCCCTTCCAGAAAGGCCAGGGTTCTCCTTGCAGCCATCCCTTTCCCCCACCTGGCCCCTGGCCACCTGCTCAGCTGGGCCCTCCCGGTCTTGAGGCTGGAGAATCTGACAGGGTTTTCAGGACAGCATCTGGAAGGCAGAGCCCGTGAGGCTCACAGAAACCAGCCGCGTCACCAGGCAGCCAGGGCCTGGCCATGCCTCGTCCCGCTCCCAGGCAGGCCTCACCACCTCCTGTATTCTCTTTGGCAGGAATCCTCAGAGAGCACCAACACCACCATCGAGGATGAAGACACCAAAGGTAGGGAGGGGCCTTCAGTGTCGGGACCCCTTAGACTTCTGGAACCAGCTCTGGGCAGACCCCTTTTTCCTGACAGCTCCCACGTGCCAACCTCGTTTCTTGCTTGTCTACAGAGAGCTTCGCTCTGGTGCCTTATAAACTGGGCACATTGGGAGGCATCATTCCCATGGGGGGTACTAGAACTACTGCTGGTGCGTAGATAGGTTTTCTTATTTTATTTATTTTTATTTTATTTTTTTGAGATGGTGTCTTGCTCTGTCACCCAGGCTGGAGTGCAGTGGCACCATCTCGGCTCACTGCAACCTCTGCCTCCCTGGTTCAAGCGATCCTCCTGCCTCAGCCTCCCAAGTAGCTGGGATGACAGACACCTGCCACCACACCCAGCTAATTTTTTGTATTTTTAGTAGAGACGGGGTTTCACCATGGGGTTTCACCAGGCCGGTCTCAAACTGCTGACCCCAGGTGATCCTCCCGCCTTGGCCTCCCAAAGTGCTGGGATTACAGGCATGAGCCACTGCACCTGGCCAGTTTTCTTATGTTAGAGGATATATATTATAAGTGTATTAGAGAAAAATTTAACATATTCAAGTCATAAGTGTTTGGTAATGGTATACATGTTCCTTTTGAAATAAGTGTTTTTGAGTTTTTTTAAACAAGTAAATTGATTTTAAAAACAGTAATAACTGTAAAGGAAGGGAGAGCAAAAATCCAGAAAGCTCCAGTGGCTGGAGTATGGGAAACACTGCATAAGACCCACCAAAGATGCCGGCGCCACTGGAGCTAGTGGCCAGCAGTCCTCAAAAGCTCTCAGGTGGGGGAAGCAAAGCATCAGGTAACTGATTGGATTGTGAGTAAGGGTAAAACAAAAATAGTAATAAGGGCCGCCATTTATGGAATGCTTGCTGTGTGCTAGCCCCGGTCTCAGCACCTTATCTGGACTGACTTCCTGGAGTGTCACTATAGCCCATGAAGTAGGTGCTGCTGTGAACCTCATTCTGTAGCTGAGGAAACAGAGGACAGAGAGGCCGAGTACGTTGGCCTGTACTCTGTCGTCCCGTGGCTCACAAGGATGTGGCTAGGGTTTGAACTCAGGCAGTCGGATTCTAGAGCTTGGCTGGTAACCGCCACTCTGAAGGCCTTGGTGGTGGAAAGTGCCCTTGGAGCTTGGAGGAAGGGGCAGGGATTGCTGACTTCTGCCCTGGGGACACCAAATCCTCCAAGAGTTAGCAGCCAGCCCTCCTCCTTCCCCCAGACAGGGAGCTCAGTGGTTCACACACTCAGGTGTGTAGCAGAGATGCCTGTGGTGGTGGTAGTAGGGAGGTCTCTGAAATATAAAAAAAGGCCGTTGACCTGGAGGGAACTCAGCAGTACCAGTTTAGATATTTTGCCTGGAGGGAACTCAGCAGTACCAGTTTAGATATTTTGCCTTAGAATACAGAGATGGGAAAAAGAGCATTGTATTACGTAGGAAACATTTTTGTAAAATTGTGATTCAGGCTTTAAGGCAGTTTTGACACACCACATACCAAGGTTGCCTCCTGACGCTGCCAGGATGCCTGGAAGATGAGCCCCGCCCCGTGTGTGTCCCTTCCTGGTCATTCCCACCCTGGGCGGTGGTGGGTACTCTGTCACCACAACCTGGCCCTAGAGCAAATCCATCTTCTGTGACGGCACCAGGGACAACTTATAAAAATACATTATCTTGAACTACTCAGGAAGCTGAGGCAGGAGGATCGCTTGAGGCCAGGAGTTTAAGGCTGCAGTGACCTATGATGGTGTCTGTGAATAGCCACTATGCTCCAGCCTGGGCAACATAGCAAGACCCTGTCTCTTAAAAAAAATGAATGAATGAATGAATGAATGAGAAAATACACTATCTTGACGAATTCCCTGGTACGGTCAAGTCAGCATTCTAGTTTCACAAAAGTCCAGTGTTCTAACCACATTCCCAGCCCTGCGCCTGTGAATTATGACCCCAGGGGTATGTGGCAGGCCAAGAAATGGTGCTTCTAAGCTGTTCCCCTTATTTGAGGCTAGCTGCCCAATGATAAGAGTTGGGCCCTGGGATGTTGAGGAGACTGGACAGATAGAGCCACATAATCCTGGCCTCAGAACAGGCAGGGACCGTGGAGGTAATCTGGCTCTGCCTTCTCCACTGGAGTCCATTTGCTGAATGACCTCAGACAACTTGCTCAACCTCTCTGAGCTTCAATTTCCTTCACAGTAAAGAGGTAATGAAAATGGTACCAACCTCAGAGGATTGCTGTGCAGATGAAATGAGAAGATGCATATGAAGTGCACATATAGTGTTTGGCCCAGAGAAACTATTTAATAAATCTCAATTTCTTTTTTCAAACTGGAGTTCGTGGTTGAATGATAGGAAGCCAGGTGACATTTTCTTGGAGCACCAATTTTACTCAAAGATTATTTTAAGACAAATTTATATGTTAAATAGAGAAATATTTGGAATACAATACAAAATTTGTATGCACTATTAATGTAAATTAGGAGCCATCAAAGACGTTTTTCTCTTGGGGTAATGGCTTTGGGCTGTATCCCTGAGGTCTCACATTTGCAGTCATTATCCTCTGCTTTAGAGCGATCAGGATGGGGCAGTTTGCAAAGTCTTGAATTTTGGCTCACTTTCCAGATTTCCCTCCTTTCCAGAGGGAAATCTGAGGCCTAGGGAGGAGAAAGGGCACATATGGCTTATTAATGGTAGGACTGGGACCCTGTTTCCTGCCTCAGTTTCCCCACATGTAAAAAACCCCAGAAGCCAAGTCTGATGGAAGAAACGGTCAGCCAGGAGCTTCTCCCCGTGTTTGGCAAGAAAGAGGAGTCCTTGTGCCTCCCCCAGCCTCTCCCAGCCTCAGAGAAAATTTCCAGGGAACCGTTTTCTGGTGTTAATTTGTTAAGTCTTCTTGCTAAGTGAGAATAACAGCTGGTGGGGTGGACTCTGACCTGACATTAAAGTTAATTAGAAATGTCATCCTCCAGGGAACATAGTCCCCTGAGGAGAGAAAGAGACATTAATATTTCAAAGCCCCTCTGGCTCACTGCACAGCCCTCTTGCCCTCCGAGCTGCCTGGGGCTCTGCTTCCTTCCCACTCCCCCATCCCTCCTGACTCGCTCCATGAAAAATTAATTTCCTCTCCAACTAAAGAGCTACCTCTGCCTCGGGCAGAGACATTCTGGGAAATATCAGTCAGGAATGCTGATCCTGTCTCAGTCTTAGCATGCTGTATGATCTTGAGAGAGTGTCTTAACCTCTCTGGGGTCTGGGCTTTCCCATCTGTAGGGGAGAATTCCCGGATTGTCTGGGTGAACAGCTGGCAGATGAGAAAGGCCAGTGGTTGCTACTAAGCAGCTGCTGAATGAACACAGCAGTGGGGCTGCTGAGGGCATGGTAGAGGCCCAGAATCAGAGTGGACTTTCCAGATGTAAGAAGCACCAGGCCCCCAGATCTTCTGTCCCACAGACAAAGCTAGGGAGATTCCTGCCCACTAGGCTTTATCGTTGGTAACTTGGTGTCCCGAGTAGCTGGAGACACAGCCAAGTCAGGCACTGTCTCAGGCTACATTAATAGAAGTATAATATCCAGAATTGGGGAGGGGATAGAGAGTGCTACCCCAGACCTGATATTCTGCATTATTCAGGCCACACCTGATATTGTGTGTGCGTACTCAGAGAGGTATCTAGACAGCTCCAGGACTCTCAAGGATTAAATGGCCAGCTTGAGTCAGAACCACAACCTGGAGGCCTTCGGCTCTGAGAAGAGAAGACTAGGCATAGAGGCTGGGGAAGCAGGTGTCACTTCAGGGCCCCAGAAGGCAGAAAGAAGACAAGAACTGTATCTAGGGGGTTTTGGAAGGACAGATTTCAACTTGAAAGGAGAAGGAAGTGAAAATAGCCAGAGCCGTCCAACAGTGCAGCCAGCTTCCGGGCAGGCCACAAGCCCCGGGTTCCAACCAAAGCCACACTCCCTCATACCAGGCTGCTGGGAAATATCCCTGCCCTGACTAGAGACTCCAGGATGTCCTCAGGAGGAAGTTCCAATTCAGAGATTCCCAAATGATAATAACCACACTCTCATTTCCCAAGAGCCAGGCACTGTGCTAACTTCTTTACGTAATGCAGCATCCTTTACATAAGTGCTTTGATCTAAAGGACTCGGAGCAGCAACTGGCTCTCTGTGAGGACCATGTACATGTTAGCTATTTCTATTGACATATTCTTAACTCAATCCTTAGAACAGCTCTACAAGGTAAGTACTATTAGTATCTTCATTATACATATAGGGAAACTGAGGCACTGGAAGTTCCCTTGCCCAAGGGAACAGCTCTTAAGTAAGTGGCAGAGCCAGAATCCAAAGCCAGGGACTCTGGCTCCAGAAACCATGCCCTCAGCCACTGTGCTAGACTCTCTGAGATGGCAGGGAGAAGCAGACCTCAGGAAACAGGCATCGAGCACAGGCTCCTGGAACGGTGAGCCAGAAGGGTCTTAAAGTCCATGCAGAGAAGGCAAGGAGAGTGACTCAGGTCTCACATCAGGAGCACGTGGGTTTGCTCTGGTTGTCACCCCTGATTCTATGTGGGAGTGGCAAGAAAGAGGTAGCTCTGGACCGGGCGCAGTGGCTCACGCCTATAATCCCAGCACTTTGAGGCCAAGGCGGGCAGATCACCTGAGATCAGGAGCTCGTGACCAGCCTGGCCAACACGGTGAAACCTCATCTCCACTACAAATACAAAAATTAGCTGGGCGTGGTGGTGCATGCCTGTAATCCCAGCTACTCAGGAGGCTGAGGCAGGAGAATCGCTTGAACCCACGAGGGGGAGGTTGCAGTGAGCTGTGATCACACTACTGCACTCCTGCCTGGGCAATGCAGAGAGACCCCATCTCAAAAACAAACAAACAAATGAACAAAAACACAAACAAACAAAAGAGGTGACTGGCTGGGCTAGGCTTCTTCCCATACTCAATCTCCAGCTTCTGGGAAGGAGGGCACAGGTGATCAGGAAGCCAGGTTCTGGGTGTCCTAGGGACAGTGGCTACCAGGCACCTTGGGCAAGTCCAAGGGGCAGGACGAAGATAGCACTCCAGACTGTGGTTTGGTCCCATTCACTCATTCATTCACTCAACATGTATGTATTGAGTGCTGCCTCTGCCCCAGCCCCAGGAAAGTCCCCAGAGAGAGAGGTGCAGCAACACCTGTGTGACCCGGTGGCACTCATGGTCTAAAAATGGACTCATTCCCAGCCCAGGTGATTCTGACTGGAGCCAGGAGAGAGAAGGGAATTAGCTGTTCACAGTGGTGGCTGACATTGAATGATCACTGCTACATCTACCATGTGCCAAGGGCAGTGCTGGGTGTGGTGTGGGGGAATGTGACGGGCTTTAGAGCTGCAAACTCCGATTAGGGTCCCAGCTCCACTGGAGCTAATTATTTAGCTTCTTTCACCTTCAGTTTGCTCATCTGTGACGTGGAAGTAGAGTTGTGCTGTGAGGCTTTGGAACTTCGTAGACTAAGCACATAGCACAAGGCCTGGTACACTTATTCATTCATTCAGTGATAAAGGCCTATGGAGCCAAGGCTGTTCCAGGCTCCAGGATGCAGTGAGCAAGGGATGTCACAGCCCAGCCCCCATGAGCTCATCTATCAGTTGGGGCGTAGATAAAGCATTCGGGCAAAACAATTGCGTGAGGTTAGTGTTAGGACAGGCAGTGAGCTGGGGCCTCAGGGGCCTATGGAAAAGGCCCTGGGCGAGGAGCCAGGCTCTCCACTTGGTATGTGCCATGTCCTTGGGCAAATCACAACCCCCTCACTGGGCCTCAGTTTCCCTAAAGTTTGATAAGGAGACTCTGGCCTCCAAGGGTTCTTCTAGACTGGATGTTCTATGATTCTGTGTCCTCTGGGCCTGAGGTGAGCTCCTGTGTGGGGTGGCGTGGTGTGGGCAACTGGTGAGGACAGGGCTGGTCAGGGCCTCTGCTAGGCTTGGGCTCCCTCCCAGGCTTCCAGACTGAGAAATGCTGAGGCGAGACCTGAGCTTGCAATCCTGGCAATGTGTTCATCTATTCGCCTGAGACAGCTACAGTGGGCCAACGAACTGGCCAGGTTTAAAGCCAAGCTTAAGCCTGTGGAAGGAGGGAAAGGGGCCTGCCTCTGGGAGATGGAGCAAGGCTTCTGTTAGGCTCTGCCAGGAGCCGGGACACCTGGCTTCAAATTCCTCCATCACTGAGGCTCAGTCACCTCATATGTGAAGTGGGAGGAAGCTGACCTTGCCTACCTCCCAGGGTGTTAGTGAAGAGCAGAGAGGCAACCCCTGGCAGGGGCCTAGGGAGGCAGGACATGGTCGCACTTATGAGGTGCACCCACTATGTGCCAGGCTTTGGCCAATGCTTCGTGTACATCACATCACCCCACCCTCATAACAACTCTCGGAGAACGCTATCATCTCCATTTCACAGACCTTCAAACCACCTTGTGGCCCGCAGTTGCACAGCTTGAGGACCTGGACAGTCATTTAAATGAACATCTGTCTAAGCTGAAGCCTGGATTCTGCCCACTATGTATTTGGCTCTGAATGAATGAGAGGTGGTGGTGTCCTCATTTTACAGATGGGAAAACTGAGGCTCAGAACATCACAAATCTAATAGGACGGCCATCTAACTCCACCAGAAAGACCAGCTGTTTGTGGTGTTTCAGTGGCAGACAGGGGAGGGCCAGGTCTCAGCAAATGGGATTCATTATGCCTAGAAAGTTCTGGATAGCTCAGTGCCTAATTCCTATCGGCACCCAAATAGAGCAAGAAGCTCATCTAGGCTCAAGGGATGCGTATACCCTAAGATTTTTCTTAGTGGTCCTGGTTTTGGCCATAAGAAAGCCCTTGGATCATGGCTATCAGTGACAGTGTCACAGTTGATCCTGTTTTGATTTACATGGCAAAGCAAAGGTGGTAGGAATAAGTATTTGGGAGCCAAGACCTGGATTTACATCAGGCGTAGAGTCAGAATATCCACCATGTGTTAGAGGCAAAGACCGCCAACAGAGACACTGGCTCTGGCCTTTGTAGTTGAGGAAATTTCACACCTTTTTTTTTTTTTTTTGCCTTTCTGGGCCTCAGTTTCTTCTGTGGAATGGGGGTGATGATGCCTAGCCACCAGCAGCAATGCGAGGATAAATGAGATCATCTGCATGAGGTCTTCAGGTCCCAGCACAGAGTCTGGCACATGATAAGGACTCAAGAAATGGTAGTTGGTGCTTCATTACCATCACTATTATTATTATTATTATTATTTCTGTGTCCCCTTCTGCCTTACAGTGCGGAAACAGGAAATTATAAAAGTGACAGAGCAGCTGATTGAAGCCATAAGCAATGGAGATTTTGAGTCCTACACGTGAGTCAGCTGGGCTCATTCTGCATGTCCTGCCTGGATTGTTGTTCAGGGGGTACTGATGGCTAACTTTGGGGGTCCTTGTCTCTGATCCTCATCCACTCACTTTGCATGTGCTGTGAATCGGGCTGAACTCATATTTCTATTTTGCATCTGGACTTGATGCTTCTATTGAGCTTTCTGTTCGCGACACTGCTCTATATGTCAGTCCTCCTCCTCCTCCTATACTTCCTCCTCCTCACATCTTGTTCCCTGGGAGGAACTCCAACAAAACTCCCTTGCTTCCCCAAGGAAAGAGGGGGTGGACAGCATCACAGCATGGGCCTCCTCAGGAGATGAGCTGGGAAGGTGGGAATGGAGGCATGTTCCCTTCATTCCTGCCCAATAGGCCTGGGTGCTCACCCTAGACTCCCTTGGACTTCTGACCTCAGATGGGCAGGAGCAGGCAGGATCCACAGGGCACATCCCTTCAGTGAGCAGGCATGAGCAGAAGTAATTCTAAGCAGAATCTGAACTCCTCTGAGATATAAGGCAGCTTGCACAAAAATAACATAAAATGAGACATCCCATACACACCTGGACTTGCCTTTGGAGGGGCAGCTGTGTGTGCAGGGGCTGAGCCAGAGCACCCTGTGCTGCTCACTCACACCTTTCCTGGCCTGGCCCAGAAACAAACTTTACTTGGGCCCTCAGCTGGCCCCTGGGAGAGCAAATATTTTGGGCTCAGTCCTCAATATTTTGGCCAGTGCTGACAAGGTCTGGGCCTGGAGACCAGACATAAGCTTTTTGGAGGACAAAGACTGCCAACCAAGGCAGAGTTATTTTTGGGTTATTGTTGGGTTAAAGTGAGTTGGGCATAACCTGCCTGGGGTTTGCTCCTTGGGCAGCCTGTTCCTGATTTCCAATGTGCCCAGAGCTGAAGTTTGCCTCTCAAAGGCTTGGCAGACCAGGTGCATTCTTTTTTTTTTTCCTTTTTTTTTTTGAGATGGAGTCTTACTCTGTCACCCAGACTATAGTGCAGTGGCGCGATCTCGGCTCACTGAAACCTCCGTCTCCTGGGTTCAAGCGATTCTCCTGCCTCAGCCTCCTGAGTAGCTGGGATTACAGGTTCATGCCACCACGCCAGCTAATTTTTGTATTTTTAGTAGAGACAGGGTTTCACCATGTTGGTCAGGCTGGTCTTGAACTCCTGACCTCATGATCCACCCACCTCAGTCTCCCAAAGTGCTGGGATTACAGGCGTGAGCCACTGAGCCCGCCCGGCCTGCCAGGTGCATTCTAACTGTGGGAGAGTTTTCAGCAGCAGCAGGTGGCAAAGCCCCCTAGAAGGCCACTGGCTCTCTCTGGAAGAACAAGGGGCTTAGAAGATGCATGTGTGGAACTGAGGGTGATGTGTACATATGTGTATGCATGCACTTGTACACATGTGTGCACATTTGAGACTGTGCACAAGGAGGGTGCGCAGGTGCGTGTGCATGTATATACCTGAGTGTTGCATAAAAGCATGGAAATAGGCTGTTAAGCTGGTCTTGCAGCCAGTTCTAGAAAGAATGGACCTGGAATGTATCATGCCAGTGGCTCTGGAAGGACATAGCCAGGGAGTGAAGGAAAGAGAGGTGGCCCCTGTGGTCCCCAAGCTCCTCAGTGGCACTTCTGGGGGTCCTGGGGAACCCCTCCCACCTATGTGATGTCATCTCCTCTGACATCTGCAGCCTGCTCTAGGTTCTGACCCATTGTCATGACCTCTGGGGTCCAGGATGCCCTGTGTAACCTTGAACATGTTCCTTCATCTCTCTGAGCCTCAGTTTCCCCATATGTACAATGGAGTTGGGGCAGATGGCCTCCAAGTCCCTTCACTCTAGGAGGCAGGAACACCCAGGTGCCTCCAGGGTTAGGGCTTCTTCAGTGGGGGTGCTCAGTCTCCCACATGTCCAGACCCCCACTCTTGGGGGATTCTGGAGCTGGAAGGGTCCTGGGCATCCCGTTTGGTCTGAGCACAGTCCCCCAGCCCCTGGCTTAAGCCATATGGAGAATTTGGGGTCATGAGTAGAGAAGCAAGTTGTCTGGGGTCACCCAAACAGACAGACAGAGCAGGGACAGTGCACCCTGCGAATGCTTTCTCCAGCTCAGACGGTGCTGGGCCTGACATCTTCTCCTGGGTGTCTCCAATTCTACCCTGGGTTGGGAGCTTTGCTTGTCCTGGGACATTTCCTGCCCCTGGCTTCATTGCTATTGTCACAGGTGTCCATGTTATACCACAAAAGATCCCACAGACCTGGAGATGGGAAAGACAGCTTGTTCCCTTCCCCTGCCTGGCTGTCAGGATCTCCCAGAAGACTAAGACCTGGAAGGGAACAACAGCTGAAAATACACAGCCTCCATCATGCCCTGTGCTTCTCCTCCCAGATATTACCTCATCTAATGCTGTTTTTCTCATCTTACAGAAGAGGAAACTGAGGCTCACAGCCAAGGCTGCTGTTAACAATAGGCACCTTTGTTCAAATTAGCAAAACTCACCCCTTCCAGGTATATACCTGGCTTGATGAGCAGAAGTCACTTTTATGTGAAGGAAAAGGCAGTGTCCCCCATCCCGACCCCACAGGAAGGCAAATTAGAAAAAGACCCCTCTGGATCCACCGCCCTGAACCAGGGAGTACAATTTGGAGAGTAGAGAGCAAGCTGAAATGCCTCCCCACCAGCACCTTTAGTGCACTGCACAGCCCTGCACACCATTCATGGTGCTCTTGCTTAAAGGGGTTAAGCCACTTGCTTGGGGTCTCATGGCCGTTGGCAGAGCCAGGGCCTGAACCCAGGCTTCCCGGATCTAGATGGCACGAACCAGTCAGTGATATCCCATACTTTATAGCTTGCAAGCCCCTTCCCATCTACTAACTTCAATGATACTATGAGGTAGGTGCAATCATTCCTATTTCACAGGCTCACCCTCCAAGGGTCCAATGAGAAGCCGCCCCAGTCCCTCTTCCCTCTGGCTTCTTTCCCCCAGGAAGATGTGCGACCCTGGCATGACAGCCTTCGAACCTGAGGCCCTGGGGAACCTGGTTGAGGGCCTGGACTTCCATCGATTCTATTTTGAAAACCGTGAGCAATTCCTTCTCTCTGTGGTGCCTGTTGTCTGCTCTCGTTCCATGTCCTGCTGGATGGCACAGCAGGGTGACGGGCAGGGCCCCAGGGGTGGCTCAGGAGCCAGCGAAGAGGAAGCTCCCGTGTGGACTGGGGTTGGTACCTTCTTGGTTCCCTCTCCTAACCCTGGCCCATCGACTACCAGCTGCCCCTCCTGTGGTTGAAGATGGGGCAGGCGAGGTCCCAGAGACCAGGGACACACAGGACAAGCCCTCCCAGGCCTCTCCTGCCCATGACCCTGGGAGGAGCCTGGGGAGGGCCTTGATTCCCATATTATAGATAAGGGAGGCTTCCCACTGGCACACACACCCGAGTTACAGTCATCTTGATGCCTGGGGCCATCCCAGCTGCCCAGCTGGTCACAAGCTGGCTGGTGAGTTGTTATGCAAGTGCCCTCTGTGGGTGGGCAGTTTGGGAAAGAGGAGGACAGAGCTCACGCTGCTGTACCCCTGCCTGTTTGTCTGGGTCTCTGTCCTGCATGTCTGTCCTTCCCGGGCCTCTCCTTTGCAGGAGAGACCTTGGCAGCTTTGCACCCAGGAGCTTCAGGGGGTTGAGGCTGGGCCTGACCCAGGGTGCTTTCTGCCTGTGTCTGTGTCTCCCTATGCCGGGGGTCAGATAGGGATGAACCAAAACGCACACAGGTTAGAATCATGCAGCTTAGGACAGGGAGGAAGGACCTAAGAAGTGGTATATCCAGGGTCCCCCCAAATCAAGGGTGTGTACCACTGAGGCTACACAGTGATTTCAGGTGTATGTGGGCACCACTTAAAACAGCATGAGTTTACACAGTGAGAGAGCTCTTTCCTTCTTAATTCTCTTTCAGTACTCTGGCTCCATCAGGGGGAAAGGCTCTGCTGGGTGCTAGCCGGTTTTCAACACCTCTCTGCCACTTTGTAATTTCCCTCTTTATCAAAGAGAAAGCAAATCTCAGGCTCAGATCTCTTTCAGGCAGGAACATGGTGCAAGGATTATGTAACTTTCTTTCATTTTCACAGGCCTTATTATTAGAACTTTATTCATGATACTGATGGTTCATTAATGATTATGTCAATAAGTTTTCTTTTAAAATAAATCTATAGCCGGGCGCGGTGGCTCATGCATGTAATCCCAGCACTTTGGGAGGCTGAGGCGGGCAGATCACTTGAGGTCAGGAGTTTGAGACCAGCCTGGCCAATGTGGTGAAACCCCATCTCTACTAAAAATACAAAAATTAGCTGGCCATGGTGGTGGGTGCCTGTAATCCCAGCTGCTTGGGAGGCTGAGGCTGCAATGAGCCAAGATCGCACCACTGCAATCCAGCCTGGGCGACAGAACAAGATTCAATCTCCACAAAAAAACACAAAAAACAGAAAACCTATAGAAATTAGTAAAGTGAATCAATTCAGGAAAATCCCTTTTTTTTTTGGACTGAGTCTCACTCTTGCCCAGGCTGGAGTGCAGTGGCACGATCTTGGCTCACTGCAACCTCCGCCTCCCGGGTTCAAGCAATTCTCCTGCCTCAGCCTCCTGAGTAGCTGGGATTACAGGCATGTGCCACCACACCCGGCTAATTTTTATATTTTTAGTAGAGATGGGTCCAGACCTCAGGTGATCTGCCTGCCTCGGCCTCCCAAAGTGCTGGGATTACAGGTGTGAGCCACCAAGCCCACCCCAGGAAATACTTTAATGAAATACGTACAGTGGCACTTGTGAATGGCAAAAATAACAAAGAAGGTACTTCAGTGACTGAAGTAGGATCTAGTCCAGCTCTTCATCATGCAGAGGGGAAACTGAGACTCAGAGAGAAGTGACTTGTCTAAAGGAACCCAGGAAACTGGTGGCAGAACCTAGACCTGACTCACCCCAGTGCCCTTTCCCTTCCCTGTAGCACCTGCTGTATCTGCACATTAGCAAACCCCACTGGGACTGACACTCCTACCTTGGCTTGCACCCTCTCTGACTGAACTTTATAGAGTACAAAGGCCAAGGACACCCTCCAAAAAGCTGTGAAGAAGAAAACAATATCTTCCTTTATAAATCAAATGAATTCTCCAAGGCTAACAAGGAAGATTGAATTCTCGGCCGGGTGTGGTGGCTCACGCCTGTAATCCCAGCACTTTGGGAGGTTGAGGTGGGAGGATCACATGAGGTCAGGAGTTCAAGACCATTCTGGCCAACATGGTGAAACCCCATCTCTACTAAAAATACAAAAATTAGCCAGGTATGGTGGTGCACACCTATAATCTCAGCTACTTGGGAGGCTGAGGTACGAGAATCACTTGAACCTGGGAGGCACAAGTTTCAGTAAGCTGAGATCATGCCACTGCACTCCAGCCTGGGCAACAGAGCAAGACTCCATCTAAAATAATAATAATAAAAATAACTGAATTCTCATGCAAGGAGAGGTAGCTGGACCCCATACGTCCCTATCACCCTGGAGCTCCCTCACTGATCACGGTAGCCACCATCCTACAGTCTGTCCTCTGGGGGCACTGGTCCCCCAGTGTGAACTTACAATCCCCACAAAGCAGGGACCAGGCTAAGGCCCAACTGTAAAGGCTCAGGGATGGCAAAATTGAGATAATCACAGAGAGGAAGCCATGCAGCCCTCGGCCTGCCTCTATGCAGCGGGCCCCATCTTAGTGCTGGCCCCCAGACTCCAGGCTTAAACATCTGCTCACCTCCAGGGCAGAACCCACAAGGGCAGACCCAGAGTAACTGGTCACTCCCGGCCAAGTTCCACTCTCCAGCGCCCTATTTTTTCCTGTTGAGGACTTGGTTCTCTCCCACCATATGCACAAGGGTAGATATTGGAAGCCGCCTATCTTTTCAAAAGACACCACGTCAGGTGGCGTTTCTTTACAAATGCCTCCTAGGACTCCAGCCCTTGCTGACTGCAGCAAGGCCCAGTGCCCCCAGCAATGCTAAGCTCTGTTTGTCCCTTCTGGGATTGTTATAGATTGTTCTAACCCAGTCTCACTTGGAAACTGACTTTTTTTTTTTTTTAATTTTATCTGTCCATTATCTCTCTCTGTCTCTCTCTCTCACTTTCTCTCTCTCTGTCTCTCTCTCTCTCTCTCTCCCTACCTACCAGGTTATGAGACTGGCTATTTTTTGTATTTTTTGTAGAGACAGGGTTTCACCTTTTTGCCCAGGCTGGTCTCAAACTCCTGGGCTCACGCAATCCACCTGCCTCAGTCTCCTAAACTGTTGGAATTACAGGAGTGAGCCACTGCTTCCGGCCGAAACTGGCTTCTTTTAGATTCCACTACATTTTTTTCAGGAATTAGCCCAGCTTGGGACGAGTCAGATTGCTTCTCTGGACCTGAGTTTGCATATCTGTGGAATGGATATGTTGGTCTTGTATGCCTCCAGCCCTGAATGCTGTCAGGGACGCTTATGGAGCCCTCCTCAGACTCTATAGTTGGGCTGCTGGGTGACCTCTGACCTCTGAAATCACTCCCAAGTCTATGACGCTGAAACCCTACATTCTGTATGTCTGAGAGCCTAAATTCGAAGTCTGTTATCCTATGGTGCCTAAGACTTGGTAATTTTAAGTCCTTATTCAAAGCCTGGGTGTAGCGTGCTTCTGATATTAGGGGATGGGTGTTATTGGATATTTTCTGCAATCCTGAAAAAAAAAGACATTTTACATTTTTCAGGAAATAAGTGGCTCACAAACCTGGCTTGGCACCAGGATCAAGCAGTAGGGAAGGAGAAGGGAGATTTTTAATATTAGAGATTCTTGAACTGGGCTCTGTAAGGGTGGGGCTGGGGAAGCTGTGTTTTAAGTCAGTGCCTCACATGATTCAGACCTATATTCGGGCTACACAAAGGGAAGGGCTCCTCTCAAGCCCGAGATACAGATCTCCACTGTCTAACCCCTCCCTGGGTCATTGTCTTTCTATGCTTTCATTTTCTATCTTGAGGAAAACATCGAGTTTCTAGAATTAATATAATAATAGTCCTGGTGATGCCTCATGTTTCATCTGGTGGAAGCTGGTGTCAGGAACTTTGTCAGCCCTATCATGATTCCAAGAACTATGCATTTCTCCCTAACTCTGGAAAGCGCCATGACCTCACCCCATGACCACCAATACTATCCTTATCATTTCAAGGTTCTAAGATTCTACAATTCTCACATTCCTCCACGTTTCCACAACTCATATTCCTCCACGTTTCCATAATTCTGTATATCTTCAGTAGAAGTGGCTAACAGGTCCACGGGCCGTGTCTGAACTGTAGATATGTTTCGCTTGGCTTGCATGTGTTTTAAATTTGAATTAGATGCCAATACTAAAAAATGAAGAGTTTTCATATAAAAATTCAGATTTCCAGATTCTCTTGAAAAACCAGGCACGTCAACACTGGTCTCACTCACATGGCAACCACCAGGGAAGCTGTGTGCAGGATGCCCTCTTTAGGTGGGACAAGACATTCTATTCGCCAGAGTCCCCATCACTCCCTATCGCCTCCCTGACCCAGAGGCAAAGAGTCAGTTGTCATTTAGCATCTTATACCCAGCTCAGCCCCCGCTGTTTATGTGCCTGCCTGGTACCTGGGAAGATCCGGATTTCACACTGTGCTCACAGCTCTTCTGGTTCTATGATCCTCTAGGCTTATTCCATGTGGCTAACAGTCATGATTCAAACATTCCATTTTCCCATGTTTGATGAATTCTGCATGTCTGAACTCCACTGTATCTAAACTAGGATGTGATGTCCCCATCATCTAGAAGTTCTACCTTGATCCCAGGTAGCTGGGTTCTGCCACAGAGGCCCCTTCCCTACAAATGAGGCAGGCAGGGTGCCTCCATTGAGAGGGCTGCTGGGAGTGGAGAAAGTGAAGAAAGTGAGACAGGAGGCCCCCGGTTGCATCTCCTCTGCCCCTCCCATCCCCGCCTCCAGTGTGGTCCCGGAACAGCAAGCCCGTGCACACCACCATCCTGAATCCCCACATCCACCTGATGGGCGACGAGTCAGCCTGCATCGCCTACATCCGCATCACGCAGTACCTGGACGCTGGCGGCATCCCACGCACCGCCCAGTCGGAGGAGACCCGCGTCTGGCACCGCCGGGACGGCAAATGGCAGATCGTCCACTTCCACAGATCTGGGGCGCCCTCCGTCCTGCCCCAGTAAGAATCCCTCCTTCCTGCCTCCCAGGGTAATGTAAAGGATGGGAGTGTTGCCCTGGAGGGGTTTACGTCGGGGAAGCTGCTCCCTTCAGCTCTGAAAGGCAGCAGAGTGGGATGGGAAGACCCCAAGAAGGAGGGCCACGCCTGCAGGTCTGGGGGAAGAGCTGGGCAGGAGCCACCGGGGACCGCTTGGACTCCATCTAAAGCGGCAGGGTGGGTGGGTTGCCCAAGCAGGAAGCACCATGCCCTGAGAAGCACCCCGTGGGTGTGTCTTACAGCTGAGGGACCAGGCCGGGGTCGCTGCGTTGCTGTGCCGCAGAGATCCACTCTGTCCGTGGAATGGAGCTGCTGGTTCTCCCAGGTGGATTTTGCTGGAATTCTCCCATCTCATCACCCCACCACCGTCACTTCTGTACCTGCATCAAGAAAACCTGCTTGTTCACAAAAGTCAACGCAACTTCAGAGCGAACGGCCACATGTCCCCACCTCTCACCCCCACCCTCTCCCCTGCCAGGCTGGGGCTTCCTCAGGCATGGGTGTCCACGGCCCTGGCCCCCTCTCCCCAGCCTCAGCTGCTGTCCGCCTTGCCTGTCTTGGGCTGTAGGCTAGAATGCCCGGGCTGTGTGCCCACCAGGGGCTGGGGAGAAGGAGGGGTGGCATGGTGAGGAAGGCAGCATCCGTCCATCCCTCTCCCAGACCTCTCCTCTTCCAGTGTCCCCGGGGAAGGGCAGATGACACTCCCTTCCCCCTAAGCCAACCGCACTGAAGGAGTGGGGAGAAGAGCATACGCCACGAGCCTCCTGCCTCAAAGTGCTCCCCTAAGTCTTCTTCCTCCTGTGCTGACCTCAGGGTGGTCTGACCCTTCCCTCGGTGTGGGGGATGTGGCCCTCTCAGGTGCCCCTACTTGCTTTCTGCTTCCTTCTGGTGAAGTCCACCTCCAACATTAACCTGCCCACCCTGCCCCAGCGTCATCCCTGGAGAATTCCAGCTTCGTCACATCTCAGAGAGGGAATCTAATTGTTTTTGGGGGGCAAAAGAAAGCAACGTTTAGGTATCACTTCTACTTGGACCGCATGCCTTTTTATAGCCAAATTTCTGTGTATTTCGTAAATGGATTTCGCGTTAATGGATATTTATGTAATAACTAGACTTCTCAGATTATTGTGAGAAGGGTCAGGTTGGAAGGGGTGTAGGAAGAGGGGTGAGGGGTAGTTTTTTTCTGTTCTAGTTTTTTTTTTTTTTGTCATCTCTGAGGTGGACCTTGTCACCTGTGGTTATTGGGGCCAAGGCGGACTCAGCTCCGGAGAGAGGGGCCTCTCTGCCATTTCGGTCCCAAGGTGAGCTGACACAGGCATTCCTTTTGGGACTGTGGAAGCATCAGATGCCAGCACTGACTCAGGAACAGCAAGTCAGAGCAGAGAGGAGGAGGGAGGCTGTCAGGATGGAAATATCTGGACTTTTCTTTGCTTCCCTCGCAAACTGGGGTCTTCTCTACTGAACTTCCCAGGATTTCATCTCACCATATCTGTGTGCCACCCCCAGCACCCCCCACCCACCTCAGGGGGGCCCGTGAGCGTGTGTCTTCATTGCCTCTCTCCCCTTGGCGTCTGATGACCACAGCAAAGCACTGGGAATTTCTACTCTTCATGCCTCATCCTGCAGCCTCGGGTTCGCATTCTCTCTTTCTTTTCCTCTTTCCTTCTTTCCCTGGGATTGACTCTGAGTGGAATACCTTGGCACATCCACTAGGATCTACTGTCTGCACTGTTTTCTTTGCATGACTTTATACGCAGTAAGTATGTTGAAAACAAACAAAAAGAAGAAAACACTCAACAAAACCAATCTACATGTTTTGGACTAAAAAAAAAATAGAGGTTGTATTCTCAGTGTCCGACTCGGAATTATGTTGCTGCCTCTCTGTGCTTTTGGCCTCTGTGTGGCCGTGTTTTGCCAGCATGAGATACTGTCCCCTCTGGAGGATTTTAGGGGAGGAAGAGCCATGTCCCCAGGGATTGAAGGAGGCTCCGGTACCTTCGACCCTCCTGGGTGTTGGTTGGAGCAGAACTGGTGAGGATGTTTGATCCGAGATTTTCTGAGCTCTCCCCGATCACCAGCTGTCTGCTGGGTTCTTTTCTCAAGTCCTGCTGCCCAGGCCCAGGTGAGACAGGCAGCGCCAGGTCTGCAGGCCAGGAGAGATGCTGCCCAGGCCTCCTGGTTTCCAAGCTGGTCCATCACTGGCCTCTGACCTTGGCAGAGACCTTGCTGCCCAGGCCCAGGGGCAGGCTCTTGGCCTGCCCCAGGCCCAGAGGGCTTCCCAGTAAGGCCCAGTGATCCCATTGTCCCAGAGGCAAAAACCACCTGTCCCCCTTGTGAGCTGCCAGTTCCCTACAGCCATCCCCAGTCAAGGGTGAGGGTGTGGCCTTCACCAGGGGCTGCTGTAATTACCGAGCAAGGTCTGAGCTTTTCTTCAGCCTCAGTTTCCTCATTGGTTAAAAGGGTTCTTTGTTCCCATCCAGCCGATGAAGGAGCAAACGTCTGGCTATGTGAAGCCTAATTTACCTGCAGGAAGTGGCAGGGATAGTCACTGGCTGGACTCTTGTTTACTTCTAGACCTGGTCAGGCTCCATCCCCTCCCCCATCTGCCCCTGATTCCCCTCTTCGGTGCCTGTCAACTGCTTTTCAGCAGTGGACTGCAGGGGAGAGAGCAGTGATTTGGGGTGAGTAGGCTTCAATTCCCAGCTCTGACCAGACTTGCTGTGTGACCTTGGGCAAGTTCCTTTCCCTCTCTGGAACTTGGTTTCCCTGCCAGAGGAAACTGAGCTGGAGGAGCCTGAGGTCCTGCCTTTCATTGGCTGACACACCTCCTGTCCACTGTGTCACTCTCCGAGTGCCAGAGAAGTGGAGGCAGATTGCTACCCCAGGCTGAGATGGCCCCCACTGTGAAGGCCACGCCTGTGGGTGGGCAGCCACCTGGTGCCACCACAGGGCACCAGGGATGATCCTGATGTGGCAGGCAGGGGAGACTCGCAGAAAAATCTGCCCAGAGCCTACCCTCACCAGACAAACTCTGTGCTCCTCCAAAACATCCTTTAGATGCAATAATAATAATAATAATTAATAAATAAATAAAAATCCAAACCCAAGTCCAAACCTTGGCTCCAGCATGCAAACACGTTTACAGGAAAGTGTTCTCCTGGGTTTGTGCCCACCATGGTGCGAATCCTGACCCAAGGCCTCCTGTCTCCCTTCAAAGGGAGACCCTTTTGGGGGATGAGTTTGCCAGACTCCCCGTGCTGGTTTCTTTGTTACTATTTGTTTGGGGTTTTGTTTTAGTTCTTTTTTCTTTTCTTTTCTTTTTTAAAAATATGTGGCTGTGAACTTGAATGAACACTGCTCAAACTTTCTGCTATTGGGGGGGTGGGATGGGAAGAAGGGGCGTTTGTTTTATTCTTGGTGTTTTCAGTGCAATAAATAGCTACAAACTTCTGTGCACTCTGTGTGTCCCTGTCTTGGTCAAGCCCCTGAGCTGGGAGGTTTTTGTTAGTTTCCAGTTCTAGATCTGCCCCATGGCAAAATAAAAGTCCTGGTCTTCATTCTGATTGGACCAACTGTGGTCACATGCTCAAGGCTGAACCAGTCACTGTGGGATTATGCCTGGACCACATGCCCCACCTGTAGAGCCAGGGATGGGGTCAGTTTTCTCCCAGGCACATGGGGTACCCTCAACAAGAGCAAAGGGGTGGCTATGGGTTGCCTGAGCAGCCAAGAGCTAAAATCTCTCTTGGGCCCTGGGGCAAGGTTCTTCTCCTCTGGGCCTCAGTTTCCCTGTACAATGTGGAGGTTATTCCGCAAGTCCCCCACCCAGTCTCTTCCCTCAGCCCAGCCTCACAGACGAGTGCCCAGGACTCATCATGCCAGAGAGTGCTTTAAAGAATGGGGAAGGGGAGGAAGGGTCTCTTTACCCATAAATGTATGTCTGGACCTAGTGCCTGGGACACTTTGGTCCTTGGAGCCCGAGCTGCTGGCTTCTGGCAGGGCAGAGCCAAAGTGGTGATGCAGAGGCTTTGGCTACCTTCAGGCCACGGTAGAGTGGCCAACCTTCCCGGCTACCTATGTGAGATTTTCAATGCTCAAACCAGGACAGCATCAGGCCAACCAGACAAGCTGGTCACCCATCCATTGCCCAGAGGCCTGGATGCCACAGGGCCAAGGAAAGGTGCCCATCGGAGCCCACAGTTCCCTCTAGACCATACTCCGGGTGCCTGGCACTCCAGAATCCCTGCACCAGCTGCTTTCCAGGTCTATCCTCACTGCTGGTGTGTGGAATGGCCAGGGGCAGTGTCTGTAGGGAGTGTGCCCCTTGCACACAGGGGAGGACCTTCACAGTAAGGGCACAGGCCAAGGCTGAGAAATGCAAGAGAGGCTTGGGGGCTTCCATTTACCACCTTTGCGGATGATGTTTTAAATTTGAATTAGATGCCAATAATAAAAAATGAAGAGTTTTTTATTATTGCGGACATCACCGGTGTCCGCAAGGGTTAGTGGCAGGCGTCCTCCCAGCCCTGCCTTCACTTGCCCCAGTGGCTCCTGCCTGGGCCCTGCAGAAAGCCTTGAGGGCTTGGGTGGCCATTGTGTCCCTTCACCAGCAGGTGGCAGCACAGGAGCAGGTTTCAGGCGGTCCTGGGACCCAGCACGTCTACCATGCCCTGTGAGATACCCTTTAACTCTCAAAAAGTACCGACTCCACTTAAAACACTATTATTACCTCACAGGAGAATGATGCTCTACAGTTCACAAAGTGCTTTCACAACACCTCTTGTCCTAGTTACAATAGTCCTATTTTGAAGATGAAAATAATGAGACTCAAAGGCAAAGAGACTTCTTGCAAGACTCTGACCGGTGCTCACCCCAGCCTTCTAACTCAGAGCACAGTGCTCTGTTCCCTCCAGGGGCCTCCCCTGCCCTGGTCTGTGCTGCCCTGTCCCTGGTCTCTGGACAGCCAGCGAGGAGTGACTGGGATTCTTAGGATCTCCTCCCCTTTCGACACTCTGTCCCCTTCCAGCTACTGCCTTCTCTCTCGGTTGTCTACACCCACAGTCTCCATACTCCAAAGGGCACTGCAGAGGGCCGTTTCCCCTGCATTTTCCCACCGAGTGCACTGCGACACCTTCTCACCCTTCAGGACGTGGCTTCAGCATCTTCTCTGGGAAGTTCCCCCGCCCTCCCATCCTCCCCCATACCCTGGGCTAAGTCCCTCCGTGGGCTTCCACAATCTGCTCCACCTTCCTCACCACAGATCTCTGGTTTGAAGTCACCTAAGCAAGTTTCTGCAGAACTGTGTGCTCCTTGAAGGCAGGACAGCATCTTGTCCGTGCTCCGGATGCACGCAGCAGATACCGTCATTCTTGCATAGAGAAGACCCCTGGCAGATGTGCCCCTGGAATGAAGGAGGAGTGGAGGCTGTGTGGGCATGAGTATTCCACTCACCCAGAAATAACAACGGTCAACAGTGGGAACTGACTGAGTGCCAGGCACGCCCCACCTCTTTTATAGGTGCTCTCTCAATCCTTAGCATACCCCTCCACTGAGGGCACTACTATTCTCTTTATTCCATTAATAAGAAGACTGTGTGCCCAGAGGGAAGGAACCAGCCCAAGATGGCCCAGGGCACGAGGGAGGGAAGTGAGATTGAGGATCTCAGCCGCTGTGAACACCTGCTTCCCACACCTGCTTCCCTGGGGCATGCCGTGGCTGGGCTGGGCTCCAAGGAGGGCTCAGTGATGAGCTAGACCTGTCTCATGACTCCTGTCCCCCAGGAATCTCTGATGCCATTCCAGACAGCGAGAGACATGCAGAGAGCAAGAACTCAAGGAAGGCTGGGATGGGGGCTGGATCTGGAGGTGCAAAGTGTGCAGGAGCCCAGAGGAAGGAGAAGGAGAGATGGTGACTGGGCTGGATAAAGCTTCGTGGGGTACTTGATGGGATGGAGGCAGGGAGAGTGTGGAGGCCAGAGCAAAGGCTGGGAGCCCAGAACTGTGGCGGCAGGGTGAGCAGAACAGGCTTGGGAGGAGGCCGTGGGGGCCAGAGGTGTCTAAGGGCTGAGTGAGCCTCGAATCTGCCATGATGTGGTGCCTTCTCCGGGCATGGGTAGGCCCCAGCAGTGGAAATGGCCTTCCCCAGGCCTGGGTCATGCTAAATCTTTCAGGAAACATCCCCTGGCAGGTGCCGGGGGGTGTGCATAGGGCAAGGTGGGGCAGGTCCAGTCCTGTGGAAATGCCCTCTCCTTGTCCTTCCTCCTGGGAACAGCCCTGCCCTCCCTTCTCCACCCAGGGCTACCAACGTCTCAGAGGCCACTTCCCTCAGGACACCCTGGCCCAGCCATTCCTTCCCAGACCCAGGGCCTCAAATGGAGGTGGAGGGAGCTGGAGGAGGATGATTCCTTCCTTCCAGGAGAAAAGGCAGGAGTGTCAGCATCCTCTCCCAAAGTGACCTTGGAGGAGTCACATCCCCTCCCTGGGCCTCAGTTTCCTCATATTACAACGACACTGAACCTGTGGGCCCCATATGTGAGAACTGAGCTGGCTGCTGCAGATTCACCAGGGAGTTTGCTAAACATACAGATGTTTTGGGCCCCACCCTCAGAGAATAAGAGCCATTCTTCTGGGCAGGGGTCCAGGCAGCTGTAGTTTTAGTAAGAGCCCAGGTTTGGGAATTTGCATGGCGCATCCCTTCCCCCTCCCCCCATTGTCCCCACCCCGTTTCCACAGTCACAATGGCAGCCTGAAGATGCAGTTATCAGGGAGCCCCACCCCAGGCTCCCCACTTCCCTGTCCTCCCCTGACTCAGCTAGATCAATATTGACCATAGGCCCCTCCCCTGCCTCTAAGTCCTACCACCCTAAGCCCCAAAGCTCTCTGAGACCCTGACCTTGGATCAGCAGAATCAAGGTCAAGCCAGGCTTGGAACTGTGATGATTTTATTGCTGTGCCCACGCTCAGCCTGTATCCCCCTATTCCTAGTGATTGGGCAGGGCATTTGGCTCACTGGAGAAACCTTCAGGGCTCTGAATCCTTAAACTCATCCTGCAGGAGAAATGAGACTTCCTTCCCACTAGGCAGAGCCAATCCCAATCCATCTCTGAAGAGGGGTGCTGCTCCCCTCCCTAGCTCCTGTGGCGTGGTCCCCAGCAGAAGGCTGCATGGAGTGGGTGGGGGCAGAGAGCTCACCTTTGCTCACCTGCCTCCACCAAGGCACCTCTGCAGAGACCTCTGTTCTTGTTCAACCCATTTGTTTCATAGATGGGGACACTGAGGCTGGGTCCTCAGGGCACACAGATGGTGCTGGCAAGCTTGGGCCTCCAGCTTAGCCTGTCCCTGGCTCCAGGCACACCAACTCCCAGCCTCTTTCTCCCCAGGCTGGTTGGAGGTGGGAGCTGAGCCTCAGTTTCCTTATCTGTACAAGGGAGAGCTGGCTAATGAGATGCATCCCATATAGAGTGTTCCTGCATGCCACATTTTGTGCTAAGCACTTTGATCACATTTTAAAAATATGTATTGAGCATCTAATTTATCTTATTTAATCCTCTGCGAAGGGAAAGCTATTCTCCCCTTTTCACATCTGAGAACACCGGGGTTCAGAGAGGTGAAGCAGCAGATTCAGAGGGGCCATGGAGCCAGGGTTCCACTCTGACCAGCAGATGCCTAAAGCCTCCTTGGCTCCTACTGCCCACAGTTTTCTTTTCTTTTTAGAGAAGGGTTCTTACCCTGTCGCTCAAGAGATCCTCCCAGCTGGGTAAGGTGGCTTAAACCTGTAATCCTAACACTTTGGAGGCTGAGACAGGAAGATTGCTTGAGTCCAGGAGTTCCAGACCAGCCTGGACAACAAAGTGAGACCCTGTCTCTACATTAAAAAAAATATATAGCTGGGCGTGGTGGTGTACACCTGTGATCCTAGCTAGTAGGGAGGCTGAGGTGGGAGGATGGCTTGAGCCTAGGAGGTCAAGGCTGCAGTGAGCTGTGATTGTGCCATTGCACTCCAGCCTGGTGATAGAAGGAGAGCCTGTCTCAAAAACACTCCACAAAACAACAACAACAACAAAAGCAATCCTCCCACCTCAGCCTCCTGAGTAGCTGAGACTACAGGCACAAACCACTAAGCCTGGCTTCTAAAAAATGTAGAGATGAGGTCTTGGTACATTGCCCAAACTAGTCTCGAACTCTTGGCCTCAAGTGGTCCTATGGTCTCCGCCTCCTGAGCAGCTGGGATTACAGGCACCAGCCACTGAACCTGGCACCCTGGCCGCAATTTTCCAGGGTTGCTGCTCACAGAGCCTATGGACTTGAGCAGGAAAAGGCTTTCTTTCCCAAAACAAAAAGTGATTCTGAATGGGGGTGCTGAGAAAAGGCCTCCCTGTGACCAGAGGGGGCGGGCTGCTGCTCTGTCCTGGGGGAGAAGGCCAAGGCAGCAGGAAGTCAGGCGGAGACAGAGCAGGGGGGACTGTTGGCCAAGGATCCGCAGACGGGCAGCCAGCCCTGGACGCCCTTCCAGGGCAGGACCAGCTTCAGCGAGGACTCAGGTCCCAGAGGGAGTGGCCTGGAGCTCAGAGAACCAAACTTTCCATGAGCCACCAGCAAAAAATGAGTCTGGAGGAGCCTGTCTACCGCAGATCCTGGGGCTCAGCAACTAAGGGTCACGTGGGATTCTGAGGGGCCTTCGACTGTTTTAACTCTTTGCTGGATATCCCCAGAGCCACCCAAGAACTGTGTTCAGTTTGATACTTCATGGTGCAAAGCTGTGAACCAGCCTTGTGGAGTCACTGGGGCGACTGAGAGATGAGGAGGGTCCAGTCTCTGTCCTGGAGGAGTTGGTAGTGGGACAGAGATGGTAGACACAAGTGTGTTCCTCCAATCAGTAACTGTGTATCACACGCCCACCAAGCCAATGCGTGATGCTGCTACAAGGTAGGAGTTGTCGTTACCCACATTTTACAGGTAAAAGAATGAGAGCTTAGAGAGGTTAAGTGACTTCCCCAAGACCACACAGCCAGGGAGGAGCAGGGCTGGAAATAAATCCAGATCAGTGTGGCTGAGCAGCCTGAGGCCTCTGCACCGTGCCCTGCTGTGGCCCCAAAGCACTCTGGGGTCCAAGGAGAGTCTTCACTATGTGGAAACAAAATGCATTGTCTCAAAAGGACATGAGTGCCCTGGGCAGGCAGGGCTGGGCTGTCAGGACTCACCAGATGTAGGGCTGAGTCAGACCCCCTGAAGATTCTAGGCATCCACATCTGGTTGGGGAATTGAGGAAGGCTTACAGGGGAGGGTATATTTAGGAGGGACTTAAAGGATGGCTAGGATCCCAACGGGTGGGCAAGAAGACACTGGATCAAGGCGGAAGGCCCGGCCTAAGCCAAGGTTGGAAGGCAGGACAGCCGGGGCCTGCTCAGGAGCATGAGCTGGGCTGGGGTGATGGACAGGAACACAGGGCTCAGGGCCCACTGAGGACTGAACACTCAGGTAACCAGTGTGACCCCTGGAGCCTGTTGACCCTCACTTGGCCTCGGGAATATGGCTGACCTAATGGTGTGGGTAGGAGCCCCTGCCCCTCCACTGCCTTCCCTCCTTCCCCGCCACAGAGACCACACGTTGGCAGTGGCTGTGCATGGCCAGGCTTCTCATCTCAGCATTTCCTGGTGCCCAAGGGCACCCTCTAACAAGCCCCAGAACAGGAATGAAGGGCCCCGGGGCACCCTACCCCACACTCCAGCCAGGCACATACGATGCCTCCCAAGGCTCCACACCAGCCTCCCAAGTTCAGGGGTCCATGGACACACAGATCACATGAGACAAGACATTAGAGGACTGAGTGAGGGTGGAGAGCCCTGGGTCTGGCCTCAGCTCCAGAACATTCTCCCCATGGGACCTGGGTAAACCCTCTAGGCTGCTCATCCCTGGAGACTGCAGAACAGTCAGCCTGCAGAGAGGCTGACAGGAGGCCCTAACTGAGCTGCGCTTACAACTTTTTTTTTTTTTTTTTTTTTTTTTTTTTTTTTTGAGACGGAGTCTCTCTCTGTCTCCCAGGCTGGAGTGCAGTGGCACGATCTCAGCTCACTGCAACCTCTGCCTCCTGGGTTCAAGCGATTCTCCTGCCTCAGACTCCCTAGTAGCTGGGACTACAGGCGCCCGCCACCATGCCTGGCTAATTTTTTGTATTTTTAGTAGACGGGGTTTCACCGTGTTGGCCAGGATGGTCTCGATCTCCTGACCTCGTGATCCGCCTGCCTTGGCCTCCCAAAGTGCTGGGATTACAGGCGTGAGCCTACCCGCCTGGGCCCATGCTTACAACTTTTAAATCAGTCATCCACGTTGCACATTGGGAAATTTCTCATAAAAATCCAGATTTCCAGCTGCCCTTAAAAAGCCCAGAGATCTGGCAGCCTGGGCCCACACTTCTGAGAGGTAACCTCCCTCTTAAGATAGGCGTGCTTTCTTCTTTAGTTCACCACAGTCCCCACCACTCCCTCTTGCCTCTCCAGCACTCACGGAGGGTCAGTTGCCACATATTCTCCCGCTCATACCAACAGCTTTGCTCACCCAGGTTCCTGGCTGGCCTGTAGGCATGTGAGTTTGCCGCCGGGTGGGACATTCGAGGTTTGCAGGGTGGGATCCTACTCCAGACAGGGCTGATGTTTTCTCTGAGCTGCCTGCTATGCTGTCGTGGGTTCCCCCAGCTGGAGCTCCCTGCTCCCCAGTCAGTTCCCACTGTAATCAGGGCCAGGCTGGGGCCTGTTCTGAGCCAGGGAGACCTAAAGTCAATACAGGGATCAGGACCGGAGCAGTTGGGAGATGTTGCCGGTGACAGAGGGAGGAGAAGGTGGCGCAGCAGGAAAAGCTGCCTGAGAGCAGAGGAAATGGAAAAAGCAGGAGAAACTGGAAGACTGTGCCAGGGAGGGCAGGACAGGGACCACAGGCCCGGTGGCAGGAGTGGGCAGGGGTTGGGGAGGCAGAAGGAAGTGAAGCTGGTGGGACCCATGGACTCCTACAACCCTCCAATCTCACACTTGGAATCTTAGGAGAAAGGAAGCCTAGACTCCCAAGATGCTCCGTTCCTGACTCCCAGGACACCTGGCTGCAGCCGAGAGGCTGGTGAGGAATATTTGAAAGTCCACGGCCCCGTGCCCAGGCAGAGAGCACCTCCTCCCCAGACAGGGCACGCTGAGAAGGCTCAGTACCAAGGCACTGCCAGCAGGGCTGGAGCCTGCCCCGTGGGAAGAAGCACCTGAATTCTGAAGACCATTCTCACACGCTTTGCAAATTAGCAAATTCATCTCTTTCCCCTCACCCAGAGCCCCAAACAAAGAGGAGTAGGAGGGGGGCCTGGCCCTTTGTTAGGGGGAATTTATTAATATCTGAAATATGCAGCCGCGCTTCCTTTCCACCCCCAATCAAAGCCTTTGCAAACACCTGGGCCTCGCATTTGAAAGGCCCTGGGGCTCTTTTATATGACAAGGCCCTGCCAGGAGGGGGTGGGTGGAACCCGGAGATTCTTCCGGCCTGGGAAACTCTTGGCTCCTCCTAGCCCTGGTCTTCAGCTCCAGCCTTCACCTGCAGGCAGGGCTGAGGAGGAGTGGGAGAGGGAAGGAGGCAGAGGGCTCATGGGCTCCGCTTTGCTGGGCCCCGCTGCCCCCGCTGCCCCAGGCTCTGCCCGGCTTGGCTGGGTAAACTTGAGCAAGCCTCCTCCCCTCCGTGGGCCTCGGTTTGTCTGTCTGTGTAACAGGGAACTAAGCAGTCTCTAAGGGCCTGGAGTTGTCTTCCTTTCTGAGCCCCACCTACCCCCAACTGCCACAGGGAAATCTCAGACCCAGGGCAGAAGCCAGAAGAGCCGGGGAAGGAGGGGCAGATCCTGTTTCCTCCCCTGTCCAGTGGGAGCTGGAGAGCCCTGTGCTGCCCGCCTCATGGCTCTCAGCAGTAAGGAGACGGGGTAAGGAGCATGACCTCATTTGATATTTATTAACAATGAACCAATGGAACACAAGGGGATGGGGGGACACAGCGAGAGACAGGCATAGAGGCTGGCCACAGGGAGGCCTGTTGCACGAGGGAGCCCTGCCCCATGGGAGAATGCTGTGTGCATGAGCCATGCTGAGGCATTTCTGCACCCCACTCTCCTCTTTGAGAGACCCACAGTACCAAGGGCTACCCTCTGCCCTCTGCATCTACCCCCACACCGGACCCAGGGCCCATGTCCTGGAACAGGGTGGGTGGCCTCGGGACCAGCCAGCCATGTGTATGGGCCACCTCCTAGTCCCATGGTTGCCCTGTCACCAACAATGAAGGCCAGCTTCCCAGCAGCTCCTGGAACTGGAAGAGACACTGAAGGCCACCAGGACAAGGGAGATGGGAAGAGAGGGGCCCTGGGCCCTCACAGTGACCCTTCCTACCTCCCCAGCTTTTGTGGCTTGGGGTCCAGTGGGTGAAGGGGTGGCCTTTGTCTGAAGTGCTGGGGCCTCCTTTCCCCACCCACAGCCCCAGCACCCTGGCTCAGGCCACCGGCAGCTCTTTCGCATTTTGCACAGGCCTCCCCGCTCCACCCTGTGCCCTCCGATCTGCTCTGCACAGATCCGGAATGATATTCTCCATCATGCAAATCCCCTGCCCTCCCCATCATCCCAGGCTCCCACTGTGTTAGTTTTCCTTCTGTCTTGAACCCTCCTGTAACCTGGCAAAACTAGTGTCTCCAACCCTCTTGGTCTCTGCCCAGGCAGCTCAGCATCCTCTGGCCCAGAGCTCCTCCCCACCCTGCCCTCTTCTTCCTCTCTCTGCAAACCTTCCCCATCCTCCAGGGCCCTCAGCTCCCACCTCCTTCAGGAGTCCTGCACACAGGAGCCCCCAGGGATCTTTCTCCCCACCTAACTCATCGACCCTTGATCCCCAGGGCCTCGGAGCCTCAAGAGCCTCTGTAGCCCTGACCCTCCCTGCCCAACTCAAGATTCTGCTTGTGCTGAGGTGTGTGGGGACAGGCTCCCCCAAAAAAGAGGGGTGTAGGCCCTGAATAGAGATGAGAAGGTGGTGCCGGCTGCCCCATGGGAAAGGGAGCTGGCTGGTCAGGAGGCGTGGGGTCAAGTCCCCCCTGCCATGCAACCTGGGGCAAGTCCCTCCCCTCCTGGCATCAATATGTCCATCCGCAAAGTAGGGCTGAGTTGGATCATTCTCAGCTTTGAGTGGGTCTGAGTATGCCTGTGTGTGTGTAGGGGGTTGTCAGAGGTTTCAGGAGAGGCAGAGGCTGCAGGAGGGACCCCCATTGGGGGACTGGCATCCCTCTGGCAGGCCCCCCATAGCCTCTCAGAATCCCAGAGGGCACAGCTGACCTTTGCAGGCTTCTAAGAAGGGACTGTGAGGTCCCGGGCAGGGCCTTCTGCCCACCTGCCTCCTGCCTCACATCATTGACTCCTCCTCCTCTGCAATCTCACGGTCCACCTCGATGGCCGTGTTCTCGAAGCTGGTGATGCCGCCGTACTTGCGCATGTGCACCATCAGTGGCTTTGGTGACTGGCTCCCAGCCAGCGTGGCCACATACATGCCCGTCCGGTTCTCCTCCAGTGATGGTCCCCAGTCCATGGCCGGCCGGCTGGCCTGTTGGAGCCGCTGCAGCAAAGCAACGAGAGCAGTGAAAACAGGAAACAGGCAGCGCTGGTGGAGGGTTCACTGTGGCCAGGCACCCAGCAAAGACCTGACCACATCACTGGGCGAGTCCTGGCCACAGCCCCCTGGCAGGGAAGGGAGGGGCACTATGACTTCCCCAGGGGAGGGATCCACCTGCTTGGGTGAGAATCCTGTTCTACCACTCGCAAGCTGGATGGCTCTTGGCAATGCCACTCGGCTCTGGGTGCTCTGCTTCCTGGTCTGTAATTTGGGAATCCCAGTCCTGTCACAGGGTTGTTGTGAAGGCACTGAGATGACGCACTTAGCGGGGTGCTGGGAAGAGGGTAAGGCCTGGGAAGTGGCGGCTGTTGCTATAATTACGTGGCAGGCCCCTCCTCAGAGTGTCTGAATGCCGATCCAGGAGCCTTCCCCTAAATGCTGAATCTTAAGGAGCTGGGGGCTTTTGGAAAAGAGCCATGAACCAGGAGAACTGCGGTGGGCTTGCAGCTGGCTTTCCCGGTTTCTTCCAGCCCCGACCTGCCTCCTTCTGCCTCTGACCTTTCCCTCATGGAGCCCCAGTTTCCATGGATGGAGTCGGGGTGACTAAGATGATGACTAAGCCTGGAGATTCCAGTTCCTTCTTCCTCAACCACATTCCCAAATCCCTCTGCCTGTCCTGCCAGGGAGAAGAGAGAGCCCCTGTGTCCTTAAATAAAGGAGGCAATTAACATTTGGGCAGCCTACTGGGCAGGCTCCAAGGGAGATACCATGTGTGATGTGGTTAGCCGGGGTCTCCCACAGCTCGGTACTCATAGCACAGTGATACTTAGGAAGATGTGTTGAGAGCATGCTACCCCACTGCTCAGAAGCCTGCCAATGGCTGCACATCTCTCTGGACATGAAATCCAAAGTGTGCACCAGGGCCTCCAGCTCCTGGCCCCTGCCTACCTCCCTGATACCAGCTCCACCAGTTCTCTCCACCCCCTCTGCTCCAGCTGCAGCACTGGCCTCCATGCTGTTCTCAAACATGCCAGTCCCCTGCCTCAGGGCCTTTGCACGTGTTGCCTTTCTGCCTGGAATGCTCTTACCCTAGATACCTATATGGATCACCCTGTCCAGTTAGTTAGGTGTCACCTCCTCAGAGAGGTCTTCTCTGACCATCCTGGCCAAAGTACCACTCTCCATTTATTCCTGTACTCCTTTTTTTTTTTTTAAGTGCAGAACTTACCTTTACGTATTTCTTTATTGCCTGCCCCCCACAATAAAATACAAGCTCCCTGAGAACAAGGACTTACATTTATTTCCAGCTGAAAACGGGGGTGATCAGACCAGCTTCTTAACCTGAGTGCTGCTGACATTTTGGTCTAGAGAATTCTCTGTTATGGGGGCTGTCCTGTGCATGGAAGGTTGTTTAGCAGCATCCCTGAACTCTGCCCACTAGATGACAGGAGCACTCCTCCTTGTACCCCTCTCCCCTCCACGACAACCAACAATGTCTCCAGACATTGCCAAATGTCCCCCAAGGGCAAAATCACCCCCTGTGAGAACTCCTGGCCTAAAATTGAGCACCCAGTGCACTCCAGCTCTGTGCTAAGCATTGGCTAATTTAATCTTTACAGTGTCCTAATGAGAGGGGTATTAGTACTTTTACCATCCGCCCGCACTGATATTATCTGAGTATTAAAGCTCAGAGAGATCAGTTAAGTTGGCCAAGGTCACACAGGTGGGAAGTGGTGGCGTTGGGATTTGAACCCGTCCTGACCCCATCCTGAACCTTTAAAATATTTTGCTTTTCTGCCTTTCACAATGCAGACTATATTGATAAGCTTCTTTTCTTCTCATAGCAGGCCTAAAAGTAGGTTTCACTCTCTCCATTTTAAAGACAAAGACAGTTAATCCCAGCACTTTGGGAGGCCGAAGCGCACGGATCACTTGAGGCCAGGAGTTTAAGACCAGCCTGGTCCCGTCTCTACTAAAAATACAGAAATTGGCTGGACATGGTGGCAGGTGCTTGTCATCCCAGCTACTTGGGAGGCTGAGGCAGGAGAATCACTTGAACCCAGAAGGCGGAGGTTGCAGTGAGCCAAGACGGCATCACTGCACTCCAGCCTGGGTGACAAAGTGAAACTCTGTCTCAAAAAACAGACAAAAAAGACCAAAAAAACTGCCTATTGGATACTATGCTCACTGTCTCCACTGCACTGCACTCCAGCCTGGGTGACAGAGCAAGACTCTGTCTCAAAAAAAATAAATAAATAAAATTAAAATAAAAAACAAAGACAGAGAAGCTGAGGTTCAGCGAAGTGCAGTAACTTGCTTAGGGCCATGAGGCTGGCAAATGGCAGAGGCAGGATTCTGATCCTAGGTCAGTGCTGGAAGCCCTGGCCTCTGAAGCTGGCACTCCTGAGCTGGGGAACGCCTCCTCTGCAGTGCTCACCATGCCTCTCGAGCCCCCCAAAACATGCCCCTTCCACCTGGCTGTGGGACAGGGCAGCAGGGCAGCAGGGCAGCAGGGCAGCAGGGCAGCAGGGCGGTGGTGACTGCTGGAGAGCCCAGCATTCCTAGTGGCTCATTGGCAAGGCTTGGGGACCATGAGCTTCCTGGGAGCTGAAGCCTCCACCCTGAGCAACTCGCCTCTCTTCCTTCCCTTTGCAGGTACCCTGGCATTCAAGCAAGGAGCAGAGGTGGAGCTCCTGAGGTTCAAAGAAGGGAAGGAGTTTGCCCCAAGTCACACAGCAATTGGAGGCAGTGCAGAGGCTAGACTCCAGGGTGCCCCTGTGGTCTGGCAGCAGGATGGGGGAGGCATAAACCACTTCTGCCTCCTGAGCAACCCCTGCAGGTGGAGCCTTGTGGTGGGGGCAGCTGAGGGGCAGGAGCTACATGGGGGAAGTGGAGGAGAGGCAGTAGTGTGCTGGTAAGCAGATTGTGGGGTGGGGTGCAAGGGAGGCCCGCTTTGTAGCCATTTTCTGCGGTGTAAATATCTCCACCATTGCCAATTCCTAGCTACCAAAGGTTGAACACCTAGCTCACACATTCCCGAATACTTAAGGATTAGCTCTCATGAACCAGTGCTAGCTGGCTCCAGCACACTTCTGGTGGGATGTGTATGTTGTGGGTGCCTCCAGGCTCTCTCTGGATGCCATCCATCGGTTTCACTAAAGCTGCATTCGTGATGGTGGCCTCTTGCCACCAGAGGACTCCACACCAGCGGCGGCAGAATGCTGGCCTCAGTGGTCAGAGGGGGCAGTGAGGCTCAGACCACACCACTTCTGCTGGCCCACAAAGGGTCACTACTCCTCTCTTCCAAGGCCTCAGACCCCGTGGCAGAGTGCACTCTCTATGTTTGTCTGAGTCCCTCCCCAAAACCCTAGGCGTGGGCAGGGCTCACACCGTCATTCTATCCTGGGCCACCAGTGGGACACAGCAGGACTCCTGGGCACAGGAGTAGGGTGATAGCCTGCCCTCTGGGGTCCCTCACTGTCATCATTTGACCCTGAGTTCCAGAAGCAAGCTCTGGGCTGGTGACCTGAGTTCAAGACCTGACACACCCCCAACCCGTGGTGGGACCTGGGGCCAGTCCCTGGTTAACAGTGGTCTTTAGATTGTGCCACCCCCTCCCCTAAGGCTTCATGTGGTACAAAGTGCCACAGGGCAGGACTCCAGCCCCTGAATCTGCCTCAGCCCAGGCAAGTCTCCTCAGGCTAAAAGAAGCTGGATAAGGGGTGGGTGCATATGTTTTCTGTTCTAGCAGGGGGACCTAGGGTCAGGCCACAGGTCAGGAAGGCTGAGAGTAGACAGGGTGGGCAGACTCACCTCCCAGAGTGAGCCCTCTTCTCGAAGCACAGCCACCAGCATGCCAGCTGGGATCATGAGGCAGGACAGCAGGCCCATCAGGATGCCCAGCAGCTCAGCCCAGGGCGGGAAGCGGTAGCTGCCATACTCCGAGGGCTGGTACTTGACGATGCTATACACCAGCAGGGCCTGCAGAGTGGGGACTCCAAGCATCACTGCAGGCTTTTGTCTAAACTGCCTTAAGGCCCGAGGTAGCCCAGCCTAGTGCCAGCCCAAGGCCTGAGACAGTCCAGCCCACAGCTACCCAGGATCCTAAGCTGTACAGCAACCTGAAGTGGTCCATCTCTGGAGCCTTTGCAGGGCTTAAGCCAGCCCAGCTCAAAGCTGACCCAACACCAAGGCCTGCAGCAGCCCAGTTCTGAAGCATCCCAAACCCTTAGCTGCTCTAACCCCAAGACAGAAATCACAGCCTAAAGTCTCCAATCCTGAGGCCCTGGGGCCTGGGAAAGACCCACCCATTTAACCAACTGAACTAGGGCCAGGCCCAGCACAGCTACAGAAGCTGGGAACATCAGGGGAGGGCATGGACTAGGATTCTGGTGGCCACCCCACAGCCCTCCACTGTGGACCAGGGTGGCCCTACCAGACTGAATGTGCAGAGGGGACTCCTGCTGTCAGTTCTGGGGCCCCAGCCAGCAACCCTCCTGCCCTCCCCAGTTACCAAGAGCGTGGCTGGGGACAGGAACAGCCAGCAGGCCCTGAAGTAGAGGCCCGGCTTGAAGCCCAGCATCATGTGGATGTCTCGGCAGAACCTCTGAATGCCTGCACAGGGGAGGGGAGGAGGAATGGCCCCACCTGCCGGCCCCACAAGCGCCAGCAGCCCCTCCTCTACCCCAGCTGCCCCCACTGGAAACCCTGGCCCTTGGGACCAGGGACCCAGGTACTGGGGGTCCCCAGGGTAGACTCCCATTCTCCCACTGCGGAGAGCTCGACTCCGCCTCCCATAGCTCTTCTCACCATACACCCGTGTCACGGCAAGGCACGTGGTGATAACCACCACCATCAGCCCGAAGCTGGCGCTGTAGTCATCCAGAAGGACCAGCCAGTACATGCCCCCCTAAAACACAAGCACAGTTCTGGTGTCCCCTTCCTGGGCCTCGCTCTCTGCTGCAGCCCCTTCTCCTGGCAAGAAGTGAGCAGGAAGCAGCCATGCTGACGGGGAGCACAAGATAACAGGGTGACCACTGGCTGCCAGCCCAGCCCTTCTAGGCCTCGTCTTATCTGAGTCCCATGACAGCCGTCTATTATAGAACCCTCCTTTTACTGATGAGGAAAAACAGTCTCAGGGAGGGAAAATCATTTATCCTGAAGCCCCCTCAGCAAGTGCAAGAGTAAGGTTTGAACCCAGATCTTGCAGACTAAATCTCCACAGCCAGGACTCTGGATCACAAGGCCAAACTGCCTCCCTTGGGCCGGGAAGGGACTGGGTTCCTTGCAAAGAGGAAGATGGAGGGGGCCCAGCAACTGCTCAGCTGGGCCAGAGATCTCGTTGCAGGCGTCTGCCCTTGTCCCGCCCACCTGCCATCCTCCCTGCAGCGCCACTCACATCAGTGGTGAGGATCAGCCCCATCAGGTACATGGCCACGCAGATGAGCCCTGAGAACACCACCTTCTTGGGCCGCAGGTAGTACGGGAACTCATCTGTCACAGCTGTCACAATGGTCTCCAGAAAAGCAAACTGGGGAGAGAGGCGGGGCTGGGGGTCAGAGTTCTATCCCCACCATACACACACACACACACACACACACACACGGGGTGCCTGCTGCCACAGACGAGACTCACCTGGCTGTCTAGGCCGAGAGTCAGAAGCATGAAGAAGAAGAGGAAGGACCAGAAGGGTGACAGAGGCAGCATGGTCATGGCCTGTGGGTAGACGACAAAGGCCAGGCCAGGGCCTGGGCCAGGGGCACACGGGGTCAGCAGCTTGGGTCATGCGGTGGGCTCCCATATGCACACTCAGACACACACGGCCACTTACACTCACTTGCGCCACTTGTTTCGCCTAACCCAGAGATGCCCACTTAAATGCACCCTCTGACACTTCCTTAACTCCCAGGACCTACGCCAGCACATTGTAGGCGCTCGATAAACATAGGTTGATAAACAAACACAAGACCCCAATATAAAACCTCATTGAAATACGCTTATATACACAATTATTGGTACAAATAACCCCATTAACACACACATTTACATGCATCCATTGGCAAAAGACACAGTGATTCACAAGATCATTCTCACCCTTTTCACTTGCACATAGACACCTCCACACACTATATGACTTATTTGTGCAACCAAAGCACAAAACATGACAATCTTGCACAGAAACTCATTTGCCTCCAGACATGGGTTAATGCACACTCGTTTGCTCACCCATCCCCTTGCACGTGGGCCACCAGAGACACACCCATCCACAATCTTTTTTTTTTTTTTTTTGAGGCAGAGTCTTGCTCTGTTGCCCACGCTAGAGTGCAGTGACCCAATCTTGGCTCATTGCAACCTCCACCTCCCGGGTTCAAGCGATTCTCCTGCCTCAGCCTCCTGAGTACCGGGATTACAGGCATGTGCCACCACACCCAGCTACTTTTTGTATTTTTAGTAGACGCTGGGACTCACCAGGTTGACCAGGCTGGTCTCGAACTCCTGACCTCAAGCTATCCGCCCACCTTGGCCTCCCAAAGTGCTGGGATCACAGGCGTGAGCCCCCACGCCTGGCCCTCATCTATAATCTTGCTGGTCCACTGGCCCAGCCCCATCTCTACCCAACACACATGCTCACCCCACTGAGGCCTGGCAGCCTGCCCACCTGCTTTGGCTACTTGGTCCACAGGCACGCCCAGCTCCTGAGACATGTAGCCCAGCACGGAGAAGATGGCAAAGCCAGCCAGGATGCTGGTGATGGCGTTGCCCAGAGTGACGATGAAAGTGTCTCTACCAGAAGAAGTCCAGGTGCGGGCCAGGGTGAGTGGGCCTTCCTTTCAGCCTCTGAGGCCCTCCCTGGCCAGCCACTCTCCTCCCTGCTTTGGACCCCAGGGTCTGGGAGGCTGTGGGACACTGACCTATAGATGTTCTGGTGAAACGTGTTGTAGGAGGCAAAGGTGAGGAGCCCCCCGAAGCCCACACCCAGGGAATAGAAGATCTGAAGAGCAGCTTCAATCCACACCTGTGCCGGGAAGGATGGAAAGGGAGGGTGTACGGAAGGTCAAGGACAGAGAAGGAAGGCAGTGAATGAAGATGGTGTGACAGCTCCAGGGATGGCATGGTCACAAGGGATGGCGTGGTCATGAGCCTGGCTCACAAGTGACGTGGACCAGGAGCAAAGCCTACCCCAACACTTACACCGTGGGACATGGGCAAGTCCCTTCCCCTCTGCAGGCTTCAGTTTCCCACCCAGGATCTAGAAGATGGTCTCTAAGCTTGGTCCAGTTCTGAAGGACACAGAGCCTAATGTAAAGTGTGCAGGAGATTTGTATTGGCAGTAAGCCTGCATAACCCCTTTACTTCCTTTCTGGAATCCTGGCACCTGGATTTGGACCCCAGCTTCACCATTTTCTAGCTGTGCAGCCTGAGCAAGCCAGGTCACCCCTCTGGACCGCAGGATCCCCATCTGTAATGAGGGGATAAGAATAGTGCCTACTTCATGGGAGGAGGGCGGGTTAAATCACTGCACACATGCATGTAAAACACTAGGGCAAGGTCAGGCACAGTCACCAGTCAATAAATATTAACATTAGCTGTCAGTACCATTGTTATCTCCATCATCACTAATGCCCTCCTTGGGGTTTACAGTCACACAAATCTGGGCTGGGATCCTTGTTCTGCGATCCCCTAGCTGTATGACCTTAAGCTTATTAAGAACCCTTTTGAGCCTCAGTTTATTCCTCTGTAAAATGAGGATAGTGTTTACAGGATTGTTAATAATAATAAATGAAGTATAATATGCAGTTAGTGACAACATATTGTATTCTTGGAGAATGCTAAGAGAGTGGATGTTAAGTGTTCTCACTACAAAAGTGATAACTATGTGAGCTAATACATATGCTAATTAGCTAGATTTAACAGTTCCCCCAGGTACATATGCTTCAAAACATCATGTTGTACATGATAAGTACATAAAATTTTACCTATCAATTTAAAAATAGAAAAAAATAAAAATAATAATAAATAAAAAAGACACAAGAAGGGCTGAGCAGAGTGCCTGGTACTGCGATGTCCCAGGGAGCCCTCTTTCCACTTTCCAGCTCAGGCCTGGCCCCTCCCTCTGCACCCCACCCTGAGGGGCTCACCTTGGAAGACAACAGGTGGTGGAACTGGGGGGTGAGATAGAACTGGATGCCCTTCCAGGCCCCTGGGAGGGTGACTCCGCGGACCAGCAGCATGAGCAGGATGAGGTAGGGGAATGTGGCCGTGAAATACACCACCTGAGAGACCATAAGTGAGGAGCTGATGGCATCGGGACCTTCACTCAGTGCCACTCCTTGTAAACTCATCTGTGTCACTTGCCTCCCCAGCCTTTGGGTAGCCCAAGCCAGGAACCAGCCCTCATCCATGAGGCTTCCCTCCTCCCTTCACACACCCAGCATCGGCAAAGCACTACCACCTTGCTTCCCAAGGCCATGTCCACTTGGAGCCCCTGGTCCAGTCCGCCATTGTTGGTTATAAAAGCCTCCTCCTCCCAGTGTCCACTCCCTGCCCCTGCAAACTTACTCTGCATCATCCTCAGACATTCAACATTCCCAAACTCACTTCTCCCTCTCTTCTTTTCCCAAACCTCCAGCCACCCCTTCAGCAAACACCATCAAGTCTCGGCATCCTAACTGCCTTGGCTTTTACCATAACCTCACCTCTCTTTCTATATGGTTTCTACCCTTCCTTTTTTGTCTTAAATGGCTCTGTTCCTTGTAAACGATACTTCTGGTATCGTCTGCACCTTGCAGAGGAAACAAGTTCTGATTTATCAATGATTGGGCAAGCCATCCTGAAGGTTTCTGAGTTTTTTCTTTTCTTTTCTTTTCTTTTTTTTTTTTTTTTTTGAGACAGAGTCTTGCTCAGCCTCCCAGGCTGGAGTGCAGTGGCACAATCTTGGCTCACTGCAACTACCGTCTCCCGGGTTCAATCGATTCTCCCGTCTCAGCCTCCCAAGCAGCTGGGATTACAGGCACCTGCCATCATGCCTGGCTAATTTTTGTATTTTTAGTAGAGACAGGGTTTCACCATGTTGGCCAGGCCGGCCTTGAATTCCTGACCTCAGGTGATCCACCCACCTAGGCTTCCCAAAGTGCTAGGATTACAGGCTTGAGCCACCACCTCCGGCCCCGAGTTTTTTCAAAATGGCTTTATTGTCCTTTCCACCCCTTCATCACCTAAAGTAGACATCCGTGGCTTTGTCTTCCAGTCTCTAGTTTGCCTTTTTCAGATAACAGTACCTGACTTTCCCACCATGGAGCTGACTCCATTCCCAGCTCCACGGGTGGATACATGACCCACGCCCAGCCAAGAAAAGCATTCCATCCTCCTGGCCACAGGGATTAATTTAGGGATGGATGCACAGCCCTACTCATCCAATGAGACTCAATTCTAAAATATTTGCAAACTGGGGAAAGACAACCCTTTACCAAGCTTAGATGTATGCCTAGAGCTGCTAGGGTGACCTCACGAAGAATGAAGCCTCAGAAGGAAGCCAACCTGGAAGGAAGCACTACTGACAGACCCAGAGAACCAGCTTCCTGATGACACTGATTGAACCCCTAGACCCAGCTGTGCCTGAAGCACACCCTCTGGACTTTCCAATTGAGTGTGATAACTGGGTTCTGGTCACCTGCATTTCAAAGAGCCCCCTAACTCGTACTCACACTCCAAGTGTTCAACAAACTCTTGCTGAGCTCATTCAAAGTGCCGAGCACTGGGTCAGGATACAGCTGAATGTAGACCCTGCCTTGGTGAGCTTCCAGTCTAGTAAAGCAGCCTTGCCCCCATGCGTCCTCACCTCCATGTCTCTCTTCAAGCAGCCCTCATCCCCCAGTCTCAAGGCTCTCTCCCTTCCCCTCTTCCCAGCTGAAGTCTCTTCATCTTCTCATGCTCAGTCCATGCCCTGCCTTCTCCAGGAAGCCTTCACCCCATCCAGCCCCCCAGGCCTCCAGGGCCTCCCAGGCTTCACCTTGCCCGAAGACTTCACACCCTTGAGGATACAGAGGAACACGATGACCCAGGCCAGCAGCAGGCAGAGGCAGAGGTTCCAGCGGATCTCCCCAGGGCTGCCAATGCCCTGGCTGCCTTGGATGTGGAGGACGTAGCGGCTGTGGGAGACAAAGGTCTCAGTGTCCCCTGGTCACCCCGCCAGGCTCCACAGACATGGAGTCAAGCCATGTCCAGCCCACAAAGCTCTACTGCTGTTCTCCACTTGACGCCCTCTTGATCCCTCTCCATCCTTCTCCGACCAACTCTGACCCAGGAGGCTGGCCTCACCAGACCTTACCCCTTCCTCAACTTTGGGAGGCTGAGGAAGGAAGATCACTTGAGGATAGGAGTTTGAGACCATCCTTCCTCTTCTTCCTTCCTCTTCAGCTTCCGTGTGGGTTTGGCTAATGGGAGGCAACAGAGGGAGACTGGAGTGCGGGGAGGAATGAGGGGTCTGGGTATTTGCATATACATGTGTACACCACACACATACACACACACACACACACACACCATCTAGGGCCTGGCCATGACTGTGTTCTTTAGGCAGCCCCTCTTCCAAGGCTCTGATTCTCTCCTGGTTCCCTTCCATTGCCTCCTACGTTCAGGGGTGGTGACAGCTGTCCCTGTTGCTAGTCACTGATGCTTCACTTTTCGCTGTGGCTTCCATGACCCTCTGAAAAGTCCCTTCACTAAACTCCCTTCAGTGAAACCCTCTGACAATCCATCGGCCTCCTGCCTGCATCCTGACGGATGCAGTCGGCCGTGGCATGGCCATGGAGTCACTGGCAGCTGCCAGTGACTGTATCAAATCCTTTGGCTTTAAGCTGCAAACTCAGGCCAATTCTTTCCCACTGGTCAGATAAACTCTTCAGCAGGTGCGGACACTTCAGATGGACTTGAAGTGGACAAATGAATGAACTATGTACTACATGCAGGTTAAAGACCAAAACATTTCAAGACACGGAGCCTATCTGGGAGAAATCTCCTAACAGCAGTCTTTTGTAGGTGAAGGGATGGGGTTATAGGGTCTGTATTCTCTGGCCAGCCAACAGTCCCACCTAGGGACCAGGCTATTTTAGAATGTTCCAGAACAGGATCAGGACTCAGGAGTCCTTAGTGTCAATACCATCTCTGTCACTAATTAGTAAGCAATACTGAGCAAGCCTCTGGGCTTTTCTTTCTTTCTTTCTTTCTCTTTCTTTCTTTCTTTTTTCTTTCTTTCTTTCTTTCTCTTTCTTTCTTTCTTTCTTTCTTTCTTTCTTTCTTTCTTTCTTTCTTTCTTTCTTTCTTTCTTTCTTTCTTTCCTTTTTCTTTCTTCTTTTAAAGGCAGAGTGCAGTGACAAGGCTTTGTTTTATTGACCATAAAATGGGGCATTGGAATAGGCTGATGAGTGCAACGTCCTTCTGACACCCACCATTCCCAGGACCCACCGTGTGCCTGGCACCGTGGTAATAGTTTCACCTGCATTATGTTGTTTAATTCTGATGACACTCCCTTACTCTATTATAGTCCTATCTCTATTAGAGGAGTCTGAGATGGTCCTTACTATGTACAGTCCTGGCCTTATGCTAAGTGCTTTACCTATGATATAGCAGTTGCTCAATAAATATTTATTAAAAGAATGAATGAGTGGGTAAATGACTAACTGGATAACATCTTATGAAGCAGGTACTGCTACCAACCCCTGTTACAGAGGAGGAAACTGAGACTCCATAATGTTACTATTACTGTTATCATCATCATCACCATTCTCAGCTAGTATTTATTGAGCACTTACTATCCACCAGACTGGACTGCACAATTTATTAATATATGCTTTCTCTCCTTTAATCTTCACAACAGCCTTTCTGAGATACCGAGTATTATTGCCCTCATGCTACAGATAAAGCAACAGAAGCCAAATAAATTGTTCAAGGCCACACAGCTGGTCAGGTGAAGAGCTGGAATTAGAAGCCAGAGTCCACCTGCCATCAGCACCTGAGCTCATCTTGGTGGTGCATGCTGAGCCCGTTGGGGATGCCCTCTGGCCACCCTCAGCAGTGCAGGGTCCCCTCAGATGCTGCGGGACCAGCAGCTGCCTGACCTCCAGTACTCCTCGCTGGGGCTGACGGTGCAGGTGAGGTTGAGGGGCAGGGCCCCGTTGCCGTCCTTGGAGCCTCTGTGCTCCAGGCAGAGTTCTGTGTTCCACCAGTTGCCACAGTGCTCCCAGGGTAGGTCGCTGGTGAGGGAGGCGAAGAGGTAGAAGAGCACGTAGGCGATGATCATGTTGTAGTAGATGGCCACCAAGCCCACGATGAGCAGCATGGCTGCGCCGGCGCCTGGTGTGGGGAGAGGCTGCTGCGCTGCCCAGGCCAAGCCTTCTGCCAGCCGGGTGGAGTGGCTTCCGGGGAGCTGGCAGCTATCTGGGCTTCACTTCCATCTCTGCCTGGAGCTTGCGGGGGTTCTGGGGGCAACCTCCCTGCCTCCCCCAGACCCTGAGCCCTTCCCACCCTGGGGACCACTGAGGCCTCACCTTTGAAGAGGGGGCTGATTTTCCAGACAGCCAGGGGCCCTAGGCTGGAGAACTGGCCCAGGGAGAGCTCCAGGAAGAAGAGGGGGATGCCACAGATGGCCAGCATGAGGAAGTAGGGCACGAGGAAGGCGCCTGCCGGGAGCGGGGTGGTCAGCAAGGGCCTTGGGGGCAGCTCCCCCAAAAGCCCAGCTCTAGCCCCGCCCCTCCCCTGGCCTGCAGATGCCCCCTCAGACCTGATGAAACACTGTAGGTTTCTTCTCTTCTACACCAGACTGCTGAGGGCCAGAGTGGCCAGCAGGGATTTACTCACCTCTGGAGCCCCAGTGCCCAGAACAGTGCTGGGCTCAGCGCAGACGCTGAGAAACGCCTGCTGAGGGAGTGAATGAATGAATGAGGGAGAGAACGTGTGAATTTCCTACTGAAGAAAGTGCAGACTCCTCAGTACAGAAACCAGCACCCTTCAGAATCTGGCTCCACTCTATCTGCCTGCCCCTCACCACAACACCGCCTCAGATACTGTGACTGCCACCTGTGGTTCCGTGGGCCAATAGCCCTTCCCCTTTGGTTCTTATATTGGCAGTCACTTCTTTAGAGAACTGCCCACCACCATATGGCTCTGGAAGGGCTGCCAGTCACATCAACCAACCCCCTCCTAGGCGACCTTGGGCAGAATTAGTTGGAAGTGGTTTATCATAACCTGGGCCTGGGAGGAGGGAGTTCACCGCCCTCTCCTCCTTCCCCAGTGGGCACCTATCCAAAGCCAGGCCTATCAGAGATCTTCCCTACAATTCTGTATAGATTCATTCAGACAGAGCAGCTCTGCAAAGCTCTTGGGTTGCTAAACCCATTTGAGGATGAAGTCATTGCAGAGTTGCCTGTGGCCACCTCCCCCCAAGGCCTGCCCCCCACCAACTGTGGGGAGGAAGCCTGTCTCAGGACAAAATGAGGCCAGCACACAGAGAGGAAGAGTAGGGACATGGGGAGAGTGCTTGCCGAGAGACACCATGGGTGTCATCAAGGTCCTAGAGCTTCAGAGGCCAGCTCCAGTCCCACACATCCTAGTCATGTAAATTTATCCTTTCTTTGCTTCATCTAGCTTTATTTGGATTTCTCTCACTTTCTCAATATATGCTTCCTTCAGAGTTTGCTAGAGACAGAAGGAGATACAGAGTACTGGTGAGAGCACACTGGCTAGGGAGGAGATAGTCCTGGGTTGGAATGTTGGGTCTGCTACCCTGTGACCTTGGGCAAGGACGCTGGTCTCTTCAAGTTTCAGCTACCTCATCATATCCATGGTGCCTAATCAATAGGGTCATCACCAGGGTTAAATGAGATGGGCGCAGAAAGCACCAAGCCCAGGGCCTGACAGGTGGTAAGCGCTCAGCCCCAGCTTTTGCTAATGAGACTTGGAACCGTCACTTGATGGAGAAGCAGGGACAAAAGCAAATTTGTTTAAGATGGGAGAGACTTTGTGTTTGCAGCCTGAATGGAAGGAACCAAGAGAGGAGGAAAGATTGGAGACTCAAGAGAGGGAGTGATTGATGGAGCACAGCGCAGGAGGAGGTGGAGGAAGGAGGGGGTGCGGAGAACACTGAAAGTGCAGTGATCATCGGCAGGCAGATACAGCTCTTTATCACGAAGCAGAGGCAGCTTCCTCTGCCCACCGTGCAGGGCGTGGCATGGCCAGCCTTAGAGAGGCAACCATGTGGGTATCCTTCCTGGGGATGAGAGGGAGGCAGGAAGGGCTTGGGTGATGAGAAGGACAAGACAGGGTAAACTCCTTCCGCCCAGCCTCAAATTACTATAAACCACTTTCAATGAATTCTGCCCAAGGTTGCCTAGGAGACAGTGGCTGAGGCCACCTAAAAGCTCACTCTACCCCAGGGCCTTGGCCCATCACCCCAGACACCCTCCAACAGGACCTCAGGCCCATACCTCCTCCGTTGGTGTACGCTCGATAGGGGAAGCGCCAGACATTCCCCAGGCCTACACAGTAGCCAATGCAGGACAGCAGGAAGTCCAGCTTGCCTGTCCAGTTCCCCCGGTCTGCAGCAAAGTCCACATCCAGGTCGACATCGCCCTGGTCACTGGGGGTCATCAGCAGGTCTGGGGTGACAGGCTGCCAATGAGAGAGACAAAAGAGGTTGGGGAGAAGACTAAGGCCAGGCCAGAAATGTGACCTCAAGACAAGACTCTGGAATTGAACAGGGCTAAATGAAAAGACATTCTCTGTCCAGATAATCAAGTGCTCTCAACTGGACTAACCTTGTCATATGCAGGAGAGCCTCAGGATTTTAGGCGACCAAAACTTACTGAGCCAGCAGGGTAGCTTAGGCACTAACAAAGCTACCCTGACCTTAGTCTGGCTAACACAGAGGTCAAATCAAGGGATGGTCCTATTTTTTTTTTTTGTTTTTTTTGAGAAAGAGTCTCCCTCTGTTGCCCAGCCTGGAGTGCAGTGGTATGACCTCGGCACACTGCAACCTCCACCTCCCGGGTTCAAGCAATTCTCCTGTCTCAGCTTCCCGAGTAGCAGGGACTACAGGCGCCCACCACCAAGCCCAGCTAATGTTTTGTATTTTTAGTAGAGATAGGGTTTCACCGTGTTAGCCAGGATGGTCTTGGTCTCCTGACCTCGTGATCCACCTGCCTGGGCCTCCCAAAGTTCTGGGATTACAGGCATGAGCCACCGTGGCCGGCTGGATGGTCCTATTTTGATGAGGATGAGGATGATGAAGATGAAGAGGATGATGATGATCTTAGTAAGTTACTGTATATTGAGCACTTACTATGTGCCCACTGCACTAGACATCTCACTCACATTACCTGATTTCATTCTCAGAACAGCTTTTTGAGCTCAGTATTCATCTAAGCTCCATTTTCATCATGAGGAAAACTGAGGCTCAAAGAGGTGTCATGACATACCCAAGGTTTCTACCAGGTTGGTGAGTGGAAGAACTAGGTCTGGAGCCCAAGGCTTCCTGATGCGAAAGCCAGGTCTCCTTCACCCACCAGTGCTGGAGTTTTGTTCCTCCATTCCGGGCACCGGATTTTAAGAAAGATGCAGACAATATGGAGCATGTCCAAAGGGCAGGTGGCCAGGCTGGAGGGTGTTCAGGAAAAGAGGTGACAGGAGGACAACAAGAAGAAGCTGGGAGCTCTCAGCATAGAAAGGAGAGGACTTGGAGGGACCTGGGGTTACCCTGAGAGAGGGAGTCCACTTATGCTCCGTGGCTCAGATGGGGCCTACTAAGAACCAAGGAGATCCGACTCCTTGGTTAGGACTGGTACTTTTCAGTCACAAGCCAGAAAACTTCCCCCAATACTCCCCCTCCCTACGTGCGGACAGCTTGGCTGGGGGGTCCAACCCCACCAGGCAAGGTAGGGAGAGCCTGAGGTCTGGGTGAATTTTGTGAATTTTGGCTCATGAGCAGGAAGAAGGTACTTAAGCCGTGATCTGTCTCAGAAAATCATAATCTTGCTGTCCCTGGAGAGGAGATGCATGCCCAGAGGGGAGTGGAGGCCAGCTGTTCCTAAGGTCTCCTTTCATGCTTCAAAGTGGGTGAGAGGTCAATGGGGCATTCTCCCTTAGGAGACCCTCAGTGATGGTGAACACAGTGGTGATTTTGCCAGAAACTGGCTATTGGCCACAGGGGCCGTGGTGACAGGAACACCCAGGCATTATTATGGGTGACGATGACAATGACAGAGCATGAAGAGCTGTTTTTAAAGTAACTAGGTTGCAAGGGATGAAACAAATACATGCCTGACAGTTCTTTAGCTGTGATCATGGACATGCCGAGGTGACAGGAGCAGCAGATCCCAGAATTACGTGAAACCCGCCCTTCCCCTCCAATGCCCCTTTCCCTGAGGCTGCCTCTCCAGCTGGGTGAGCATCAGCCTTCAGCAACCTCTCACTCCTAGGTGAGCTCCGGGAGGAATGGAGTGGCAGCCAGTTGACACTGTTCCTGGTGTTGGGTGGTGAGCAGGCCTGTTACCCTGAGACACCTCCCGCCCATCCTAGCACCATTCAGGCCAGTTAGCAGGAGGTCCCAGTAATGAGGCTCCTCTGATCCCTCCAGAGAAGCTGCCCTTTCCATGCTCACGGAGCAGTCCCGGTTCTCTGTTTCCATGGTGACAAGAGTTCCAAGAGCAGGATGTTGCCAGCTCGTCCCCCTCCTCCCCCAATCAGAGGGAAGCCTGCTTCTGCTCCAGGGGCAGGAGATGGGGTCCTCCAAAGCTGAGCCAATCAGGAGCCCAACTGGAGTCCCCAACCCCACCATGGGGTGAATCCCAGGAGGCTGGCACAGTGAGGATGGGGCTGGTTGGGAGATGGAAGAAAGCAATCAAATAGCTGGGGCAGGGTTGGAAGCTGAATGAGTTGCTTCATACTTCTTCCTGGGTGTAAGGCTCCCACTCCTGAATCTCCCACTCCCTACCCCAGGGGCATGCAGTAACACACAGCTGAGTTTGTCAGACCTGCATGCTCGCCTTTAGGGACTCACAGCAGGGGGCTGGGAGACTCAAGACTGCCCAAGCCAAGACTCTTCAGGACAGAGAGAGACAATAGGAATCTGGAGTCCAACTTCATCATTGTGCGGATTAGGAAACTGAGTTTCAGGAAGAAGGGATGAGCCCAAGGTCAAACAGCAAGTTAAAGGCGCAGCAAGACTTGGACCTAGATGCCCTGACTCGAAGTCCAGTGCTCATCTCTGAGCAATGCTGCTCCTTTACGGAAATCTGGCATTTTCTCATTCCCACCCAATTCTGCTTGAGAAAAGGGAAAGGACCCTGAGAGGAGGTAGCAACCTAGAACCAACCCTCTGCCCTGTTGGCTCTAGGTTGCCTAGCCTGCCAGCAGGTAAGCAGTGAGTCTCACCCCTCTGTGCCTCAGTTGCCTTATTTATGAAGTGGGGCTACTAAGACCTAGCCCCTGGAAGTGTTAAAGGATTAAATGAGATAAAGCTTGCTAACCCCCCAGCCCAGCACCCAGCAAGAGGGACAGGGCCTCTTGTGGGGGAGGGAGGGCAGAGAGGGAAGAGAAGGAGAGTGGAAAAGAATGGAAACAGGACCCAAGAGACTCACAAATGGTCCCAAGAAGTCACTCATGTCAGTGAATAAAAAAGACATACCAGCTGGGTGCGGTGGCTCACATCTGTAATCCCAGCACTTTGGGAGGCCGAGGCGGGCGGATCACGAGGTCAGGAGATCAAGACCATCCTGGCTAACTCGGTGAAACCCCGTCTCTACTAAAAATACAAAAATTAGCCGGGCGTGGTGGCGGGCGCCTGTAGTCCCAGCTACTCAGGAGGCTGAGGCAGGAGAATGGCGTGAACCCGGGAGACAGAGCTTGCAGTGAGCCGAGATCGCACCACTGTACTCCGACCTGGGCGACAGAGCGAGACTCCGTCTCAAAAAAAAAAAAAGACACACCACAGTGGTTCCAAGCCCAGCTGCCCCAGAGCACAGAACTTGAATGAATGAGTGTGTGTGTGAGTGAGTGTGAGTGTGAATGTGTGTGTATGTAGGGAGGTTGATAAAACCAGCCCCTGAGAACAGTCTTCTCACATCTATCAGCCCTTTAGCATTCTTCCCCACACCTCACACACCCAGTGGGGCCTGTTTTGGTGCCTCTAGGCTGGGGCTGAGCCAGAGGAGGTTTAGGTTAGAGAATGAACTTGTCCAAAGTCACCAGGCAAGTGGCAGCTGCAGAAATAGTACTCAGGAGATCTGACTCCTTAGTTAGGACCGGTACAAGCCAGAAAACTTCCCCCAGTATTCCCCCTGCCCATATGCTGACAGCTTGGCTGAGAGGTCCAATCCCACAAGGCAAGATGGGGAGAGCCTGAGGTCTGGGCCCACGGCCACTCTCCCATACCAGCTTCCATCTTCATTGACCATATCCTACGGCGTCTGATAGCCCCCTCCCTGTCTTTGCCTCCCTTCAGCCCTGCTGAGGGGCAGCCTGGGGTCTCAGCAGGGAAGCTAAGGGGGCGGGGAGGGAGCAGGCAGGAAAGAGGAGAGTCTTCCCGCAGGCTCAGGGAGCCGGCTTCAGTACGGATGACCGCCTCCCACTCCCCACCCCTCAGATGAGTCCAGCTCAACGCTCAGGTATTCCAATACCCCCCACACACGGCAATCAGTTCCTGGGGAGGAGCAGAAGGGTGGAATTGGGGACTAGGGAGAGGTGGGTGCCTGGCCCCGGCCGCCCCTACCCCGCGCCTCCGGGGACTGCAGACACCTGTTCATAGGCCTGGCCCAGTGAACCAGGACTCCCCTCATACTACATCCCGAACCCCAGATGGCAGGGGCAGAGGTGGGGGCGCAGACAGTGACCCTGACCCTCCCTGTTATCCAGCTGAGTCGGGCCTTCCGCAGAGCCCGAAGCTGGTCTGGGTGCGTCCTCAGACCTTCCCCAGGGTCCTTGATGGGGGCGGGTCTCTCCAACCCTCCTCCAGGTGCGCCCCCCGAGCCCCCGCCCTCGTGCCCTACCTTGCGGAGGTGAGCTCCCTGGAGCTTCTTCATCTTGGAGAGCGGGTGGCCGGGGCTCAGCTGCCCCGGAGGGCAGAGAGCTAGGGCACGAGAGATGGTCCGCTGGCCACTGTGCCTTTGCCCCCGCGGCTCCCGCGCACCAGCTGGGGCGGGCACGGACGCAGGCGCTGCCGTCTGGCGGCTGCGGGCGTGGAGCGCGGGCAGGGCGCTGCGAACGCCCTGTCTGTCCCTGCGCAGCGCCCGAGGCTGGGGAAGGGTGCACGGCTGCGCCCGCGTAGACACACAGACAGACAGCTGACGGACGGACGGTGGGGGGATGCGTGCGCCCCCGCACGCAGAGCTGCGGATTGGAGAGCCCTGAGCGAGTGGGGAGGGGGGTTCGCGACGGAAACCCTCGGCTTTCTGCGTGACCTTGGGCAAGCGACCTGCCCTCTCTGGGACTCCCTTTCCACAGTTGGGCAAGGAGGGAGGCCAGCCACTAACAGCCCACCCCCCTGCTTCTTCTTTGCTGTGCGACCTTAGGGGATAAGAATCTCTCCTCCCTTACAGGAGTGTGAGCAATTCAGGAAGATGGCGCATAGAAAACATCTAGCACAAAGAGCCTGACACTTAGTAGGTGCTCAGTTAACATTTATTCACTGACTGTGGGTTGCCCACGCCACCGTTAGTCCAATTATTCATTCTATCAGTATTTATTGAGCACCTAAAATGTGCCAGGTCTTGAACTAGGTGTCCTATTTTCTCAACCTGGAGAGACAGGTGTTGTTACTCCTATTCTACAGATGAGGAAGCTGAGGGACAGGGAAGTTAAGTTACTTACTCAAAGTCATGGGGCTAATGAGTGACACCAGGGACAGAGTCAGGCTTCGTGGACCTTTAGGCTAGTAGGGTCTTCAACTCTCCTCCTTTCCTTAAGATGAAAGCAAAATGGGGAGGTTTGGGTGAGCAGAAGGGACAGGCAAGTGACACAGTGACACTGTGATCTGTGACTTAGATCATTAGTAACTGGTTTCCTGTCCAGCAGCAGTATGGCTTCTGGAAAGTTCTAATTTCATATCCGTAAAATGGGCCATGAGCCGCCCATGCATTGCTGCCTCAGAATGTTCTGAGGGTCCAGTGAGCCTGTGGCTAGGATGGGAAATGATGACCTGGAGCAATGGCACACATTGGTTTGCTGGGACTGACTGATATACACTAGTGGACCAGTATATACATTACAAATTGTGTCCTTTTCACCCTCACAAGTGTTCCAGTTCAAACATTAACCATACATCTGTTTGGCTTACTATCAGTTGACATGGTAGGAGGCCTTTGGGGAGAGATGAGAATAAGGGTCTGCTCTCTCCCACCTCTGGAGCTTGAAAAAAGGTTGGAGGGGTCTAAGTCAAAGCATGGACTTGGGTAAAGGCCTGGCCAGGCTCCAGTCCACCCCTCCCCCTGCCCAGGTCCTATCAAACTGCTCTCCCCTTTGAGCCTGGCCACAAAGGGCAGACCAGGGGCTCTCCAGACCCAGGAGGAAGGTGTCTCCTCTGCCCCCTGCCTGCTGACCCATATGGGGCCAAGAGTGGCTGTGAGTGTGAAGAGAAGGAGCATTTATGGAGCCCTACTGTGTGCATTATGAAGGATTTTTGCATCCAACATCTAATTTTTAATTCTTTCCAACTGTCTGGGAAGACATGTTTGTGCATCTCATTTTACACCTGAGGAAACTGTCCCAGAGGAGTGAAGTCATGCACTGGGCGTTGGGGATGAAGCCAGGAAAGCTGTGGGTCATGGCTGGAAGAGGCAGAAGCCAAGGGCTCCTGAATCCAAGGAGGCCCAGGCAGGAAACTTCCCCATCCCTCGCCCAGGGCTTGTCAATGCATTTTGTACAAAAGAGGCTCAGCCTTGCTCAACCACTCCCTCCCATTGGCACTTGGGTTTTATGAGACCCTTTGGAAGGCACAGAGAGCCACAGGGACAGCAAGCAGGGATGAGGCAGTTGGCTCAGGAGCTGAGAAGACTGGCCTCTTTATGACCCTTCCTAGCAGCACCTGCTCCTCCCACTTCACGGACCCAGCCCTGGGGGAGAAGAAGGGAGTGGGCCAGGACTTTAGCTTCCCTTGAGCAGACACATCAGGGGGTGACCACTGAGCCACTGTGGCAGTCACTGGGGCTGTGAGGTGCAAATGGATCTAGGCCCATGCCTTTCAGATGGGGAAACTGAGACCCAGAGGGGCAGGATTTGCAAAATCACTCAGTGATTCAGTAAAGACAGGATCATGTCTATAACCTAGGAGTCTGACCTCATCCACGCTCTGCCCTCTAGCTCATACCTCTCTGCCACCGTCTCCTCCATCCCCACAGCCCTGGTGGGGAAAGTCTGCCCTTTCATAAAACAAACAAAACTCAAAGATTTTCTTTTCTTTATTTTTTTGAGACAGAGTCTTGCTCTATTACCCAGGCTGATGTGCAGTGGCTCCATCTCGGCTCACCACAACCTTCGCTTCCTGAACTCAAGCAACCCTCCCACCTCAGCCTCCCAAGTAAGTGGAACTACAGGTGTGTGCCACCATGACTGGCTAACTTTTGTATTTTTTTGTAGAGACAGGGTCTTGCTATATTACCCAGGCTGATCTTGAACTCCTGAGCTCAAGGGATCTGCCTGCCTCCACCTCCCAAAGTGCTGGGATTACAGGCATGAGCCACTGTGCCCAGCCAAAACTCCAAGATTTTCTAAAAGACATTATCCACATAAATCAATCTACCCACTGAAGCTCCAATTTTATGATCATACAACTGGCCAGGAGTCTGGCAACCAAGCACATTTGACAATTGCTGTCACCACCATCTCCTCTCCCCCATTCCAGAGGGGGTTTGACTGATTCTTGGCAAAATGACTGCTTAGGAATCCAAATGGTAAATATTCACTCTCCCTTTCCCCCTTTTCTCCCTGTTCTGGTCTTATATCAAACCAGAAGTGCAATGGAGATGGGTGTGTGTGATTTAATGAAAGTGTCAGATGAAATACTTCCTTTTATTATATAGGGAGATATTTTTAAATGTATATAAATAAACATTTTTAATTTGCTTAAATATTCAGATTTTATCACTGTAGAGCATGTGTTTTGTCACACCAGGGAGTGACGACTGTGAAAAACAAGGTTCCAGGCTGCTAGTCCATCTGGAGTGGTTCAGAGGAAGTGATCCCAGAGCTGCCTGACTGGGATGGGATTGCCCTCCAAAGCTGCCCTGGCCGAGGCTGGCTGTGCTCCCCAGCTCTGCATCCCCCTGGCAGATCATCTCAAACACTCAGAGCCGGGCTGATTTCCTCAGAGCTCCACAGTCCTCCTGTTCTAATCCCTGTACCCCTATCACAGCCCATTACACACACACACACACACACACAAACCCCCTTGACTGCTGGAGCCCTCCTCTCTCAGAATACTCCATTCCCCACCCCGAGTCCCTCCCTAGAGTAGCGCTGCAACTGTTCTGCTTAGTCCACACCAGTCTCTTGGCAATCAGTGATGGGATTGGCTTTTCCATAAGACAGGTTCTCAGCGCAGGGTTAGGAGTCTATGGACTCCCTGAAATTGTATGTAAACAGTGTTGACATGCGCAATTCTGATTTGCTAGAAGACATAAGCAGTCTGTGGGCCTTGGAGGGCCAGCACAAAGTCACTGTACGCAAAGCAGCATGGGCCATTCCTGATAGGAGAGCTGAACACCTCTTACCCCTGGGGTGGCTGTAAGATTTGACTAGACTTGAAGGGTCTCTTTCCTAAGCCATTATAGCACCCCAATCTCTGGTGGAACTCTGGGTGACAGGGAACTCACCAGGCACAAGGCAGCAAGTTGCACTGCTTGGAAGTTGTCTTAGATGAGTTTCATTTCTCATGGGGCTAAACACCCATTGGTAGGTGATCACCAGCCCAACCTGTGGGGTCGCATCCAACCTCCTGACCTCCCATGTGGGCAACTGCTGCAGCTCACCCTTTGATGTGGTAATGCGCCACTGTGACTCTATCAGAGGAGTGGCCACTGACCTCCTGCCAGGCAGAGGTCTTCCTAATGCGGAGACAGGCTTGTCCTCCTTCAGGTGGGTAGAACATCAGCCAGGTCTGCCAGCCTCTCACACTGGGATGCAGCAGCAGCCCTGTGAGCAGGTGGCTCAAAAACAGGCACTTCTTATGTGCTGGCCCTGAGCGAAACACAATTCTAAGCTCAGTTAGACTATTTTATTTCCATTTGACACATGAGGAGGCCGAGGCTCCAAGAAGCTAAGTAACTTGCCTGAAGTCTTGCAGCTTGGAAGTAATCATGCTGAAATCCAGGCCATTTGACGACAAAACCTGCTGCTAAATACTGAGACACAGAGAAGGTGTGACCCTCCAGCCTGAACATCCCAGCATGGCAGAGTGTGTGGAGTTCAGTGGGATGCTGGGAGGTGTGAGTGGGGGCCTCCTAGGTAGCAAAGCATGGGGGAAGGCCAGATGAAAGAAAATTCAAGGGGTTTCTTTGCTGTGGGGCTTGTCAGAGACTTTGATGTGCTAATGACTCACTGTGACTCTATCAGAGAAGTAGCTTCGGCAGGATTTCCCAAACTTACTTGACCAGAGTTATTTCTTTTTGGTAGACAACTTCCCCAAGTTTACAGATGGGGCAATGCAGGCCCAAAGAGGGGAAGCAGTTACCCTAGGGTCACAGAGCATATTTTTTTGAAGATGAGAAAACTCTATTCAGTCCGTGCCAGCCACCTTTTCACCAGCCCCTCTCCCTCTGCTCTTGGAACCCTGGTTCTTTCCCAAGCCTCAGGTGTCCACCATTACTAATGAAGGCCCACTGTCTCCCAGGCCACTGGTAGGAGGAGAGAGAAGTGCCTGCTGCACTTCAGGGGCCTGTGCCAGGCCAGGATCCACCTTGTGCACTGTTATCATGGGAGCAAAGGGCGATGGCAGGCAGGCTGTGCACACTTTTTATGGCCTGGCCACCTCCCAGAACAGTAAACAGAGGGGCAGGCAGCTGGCACCAGAGCCCCAGGGGAGAGAAGGCCCCAGGTAGTAGACTCCCGAGTTCAAAAAAATTATACTTTCAGTTCATATTGCTCAAGTTCCTTTTCTCCTTTATTCCCTTCTTGGCCTGATCCACACTTGCTAGTCCTTTTCAGTCTCAGTTCAAACATTACCTCCTCCAGGAAGCCTTCCAGGATAAGCTAGGCATGTGCTCTGCTCTCGTTGGATGCTCTGGCTCCCCTGATGCTCAGAGCATAGCTCTGATTGGCCCTTATCCTGTTATATTAGTGTCATCTGTGTGCATGGTAGTCTTCCCCACTGGACTGGGGACTTCTGAAGAGCAATTCAGGACCCCTGAAGTCAGACCCTGAGGGGGGCTTTGTGGCTTCTCTCCTGCTCCAGCTGCCCAGAATACATGGACCCTGAATGCATTCTCCCCCTCTAGATCTTGCTCCCCTACCCTGGAGATGCCCTTCTCCATAACCTTCCCCCTCCACATCTTCCCAGGACATGATCTCACACCCCTCCTCCAGTCTAGGGTACAAGGACTGTGTGCTTCCCAGGCCCAGCCACGCGTGGCACATGGGGGTGAGCAATGAATGTCATTATTGAAAGAAAAACCTGAACTGAACATATCTGAAAAATTCAAAAGACTGATATGTTGAGTCTGATGATTCTGCTTACAAATGGACTAATATTTTTACGTAGTCTCATAGACCTATGCGAATAATGTTCTGTTTTGATCTTTCAAATGTATTTTAAAGGTGCCCTTGTTGTGGGCCTAAACAAACGGGAAAGGAATACACAGTTGCTGGGGAAGGTGAGGATGATTTGTACTTCTCAAAAATGTTTCTTTAATGCTAAGTATAATGATTTTTATACATTTTTGAAAAGAGAAGAAAAATTTATTCTTGAAGCTGCATCCAAGAGATTCCACTCTATATACAACACCTGTCCAGCTGTGAGCTCTGCTTGGTCTGGATAAAGTCCTCTGAGGGGTCCTTGGGCCCTGATGGACAGCCTGGTGGGGGTATAGAAACCTGGTAGGGAAGACTCTGCCCCCTTCTCTCCTCCCAGGGCCTCCCTCTCAATCCAGAGGCCTCACTGAGAATGATCATGAGGGCTGTGATTCTGCAACCCAGTGGAACAGCCATCAGAGCCCAGTGCTACTATGGGCTTTGTGCTTAGTATCCAGCCTGGGGAGGGCTCAGCGCCCTTATAATCAGGGCAGATAGAGGTGAGGCTGCAGGAAGAGGCAGGTGTGAATTGACCACGTTCCTCCCTCCTCAGGTCGTGCTCTGCAAGCATTCCATCTTTTTTAGCTCCATCCCTTTTCTCCAGGATCAGTGTGGTCCCCACAGCAGCCTCCAGCTGCACCTCTGAACGTATGGAGGAGGAGGTGGGGCCTGGAGCCTTGTCTAGGCCCCTCCCCTAACCATTTGGGGCTTGAGATGCCCATGGGAGATTGAGATCATCCACCCTGGACTTCCTTATCCCCCAGAGGTCTAGAACACAGGAGCTGGAAGGTCTTTATCCAACAGGCTTACTGCACAGATAGGCCAAGGGGATGCAGAGGGTGGTTAGGTGACTGTCCACCATGTCCCAGAAGGTCAGGGCTGAGACTCAGACCAGGCCTCCTGGGCCCACAGGAGCCACACTCCCAGCACCCGAGTCCCCAGGTCCCCGGCACACAGGCTGGGCATGAGGCTATGGCAGAAACTCCTCTTTCACAGGCATTGGAGAGGAGGTGGCCAGGAGGCTGGTGTTGCTGGGACACAGGCCCCCCAGGGATGGCCTGGCTGGGGTGGCCGTGATGTCGTGGGCCGTCGGCGGCTGTGGGGGCTGTTGCTGCTGCTGTTTCTTTTTGTTCACTTTGCGCTCCTTGGCCCGCCGGTTTTGGAACCAGATCTTCACCTGTGGGGTTGAAGGACAGAGATGGAGTGGGCAGCGGGGACAGAGTGAAAGAGAGAGTGCAAGAAGGAGAGATGAGGACAGTGAGCCCCTATTTCTCCATGTGGCTTTGTGGCTTATCTCCTCTCCAGCCTCACAGACCACATGGACCCTGAATTCATTCTCCCCCTCTAGACCTTGCACCCCTACCCTGGAGATGCCCTTCTCTGTAACCTTCCCCCTCTCCATCTTCCCAGGCCACGCTTCTTCCAGGGAGGCTTCCTTGTTATCCCTGTGACTGCTCGCCTAATGTAAATAGCACGTGCACCTCCTACAGCACTAATCATAGCCTGCTGTAGCCTGTGGCTAATCAGATCCCCTTACCCCTGCCTTTGGGGGCAAGGATATTGGGTTTTGTTAAGGGAGGGTGCTGGTAGCACCTCCGTTTCTGCTGTGCTGTGTGACTATGGCCTGGAGACTCAACCTCTCTGTTTTCCTTCTACTGAGCTCTGTAATCTGCCTGGCAGCCTGGAGACCAGAGTCCTTGCACTGCTCCTATGGCTGAGATAGGAAGACAGACACACCTGCCGTTCAGTGAGCCCCAGATTGGCAGCCAGCTCTGATTTCCGCCGGATTGTGATGTAACGGCTGTAATGAAACTCCTTCTCCAGCTCCAGGCGTTGGTGGTCAGTGTAGACCACGCGGTACTTGTCCTTGGTCCGAGTCTTACCTGAGAAGCAGAAGGAGCCGGGAAGGAAGGTGAGTTGAGAGGAGGAGGCTGCAAAAAAGGCCCAGGCAGGACCCCCAGGAGGAAGACAATTCAGGCTCCCTGAAGTAGGACCCTGAGGTGGAGAGAGACATCCACTCCAGGTTTGGGGGAAACAGTCATTTCCCAGACTCAGATCCACAGACTCACAGTCTGGGAGGCAAGTACTCCTCCCATGCCCATCAGGGAGGCAGTGAGGTAGGGAAAGCAACTAGCTCAGGGTTACACAGCAGGCTGCTGACGCAGCTGCAGCCTCAACCCAGGTCTCCTGACCCAGAGCCCTATTCTGAAGGCCAGCTCCAACAGCTTTAAACCAGCAGCTTCCAGATGTGGCTGCACAGCAGCCATTCTCCAGGAGCTTGTGAAAAACACAGGTTCGGGGCATCCCTGACCAGTTAGTCAGAAAGCCTGGGGGTGGAATCTGCATTTTTAACAAACTCTCCACTCTGTGGTCAGATATCAGATAGGTTTGAATGCTGGAGACACATAGGGGATACCGGGCAGGCAAGGGTGATCAAGACTAATGAGATGGCAGCTGCTCCTTCCTCCTGTGCAAGAGAAGAGAGAAGGGAAGAGCCGCCACAGGCAGAGGTGGAAGCAGAAAGAATCTGGAACTGTCCCAGCTGTGGGCTCCCTAGTTCCTGCCGAATGCCTGGGGATGGCCTCAACATCAGACAGGGAGGACTGGGGCTGCTGATGGACCCCTAGGACCTGCCAGTTACCTCAAAGGCTCTGGCTCATCATACCAAGCCCTGAGCTGGGCCTGCACCAGGGGCCGGAGGCTGGTCTGCCCAAGCCGTCCACATATCCCCCTGTGTCCAGGCACCGGGCAGGAGAGATGCAGCTCATCCCACAGATCCTCACTGAGCTCTTGCTGTGAGCCAAGCACTGGGCTACAGCACTGAGCAAAATGAAACCCCTGCCCTCACGATGCTTAGGTTCTAGGGGAGGGAGATGATGAAAAGAAAAATAAACATATAAAATATTTGATACACTAGTTGATAAGTGTTTCAGAAGAAAAGGAGGCAGGGAAGGAGGATTGGGAATTTAGGGAGGAGGCGGGCTGTGATTTTCAATAGAATGGGCCGTGAAGGCCTTCCTGAGAAGGGGAATTTCAGCAAAGGTGTAAAGGAGGTACAGGAAAGAGTCATGCAGGGCCAGGCGCAGTGGCTCACACCTGTAATCCCAGCACTTTATGGGAGGCTGAGGAAGGTGGATCACCTGAGGTCAGGAGTTCAAGACCAGCCTGGCCAACATGGTGAAACCCCATCTGTACTAAAAAATACAAAAATTAGCCGGGCGCGGTGGCATACATCTGTGATCCCAGTTACCCGGGAGGCTGAGGCAGGAAAATAGGAGAATTGCTTGAACCTGGGAGGTGGAGGTTGCGGTGAGCCAAGATTACACCACTGCACTCTAGCCTGGGTGACCGAGTGAGACTCCGTCTCAAGAAAAAAAAAAAAAAGAGTCATGCAGACATCTGGGGAGAGGCTTCTAGGCAGAGGGAACAGCAAGTGCAAAGGCCCCAAGGTGGGGCATGCCTGCTGTCTGCCTGCTGTCTGCCTGCTGTCTGACAGTGAGGAGCTGTGAGGAAGCTGGTGGAGCCGAGGTGCAGTGAGAAGGGGGACGGGACAGGAGACAAGGGGAGGGACTCTGGGTTTTCCTCTGCCTGGGACAGGAGCCATTGCAGGATTCTGAGCAGAGGAGACATGAAGTCTGATGTAGGTTTTAATATTACTCTGGCTACTGCATGGAGAACAGATTTGCAAGAGGAAGGGGAAGTGAAGGGAGAGCTGCCATAACCCAGGAGAGAGGGCGGTGCCTTGGCTTCTTTATGAGGCTCAGCCTGGGGCCCAGAGCTGGATTTGAGGACCAGCTGAGGTTAATGTCAGGACTTTCTTTGGGACTGGGATCAGAGGTCTGTCTGGAGAGAATACTAAGAGTCATGCTTGGCCTGGGCTTGTGTGGGGCCTGGCTAAGCACCAGTTTCCTTTACAAGAAGCTGAGCACGTGGCTATAAATAGGAGGCGCACGCAAGCACTTCCAGACCCACACACGCTCCCACCAGGGCATGGTGGGTCTCTGAAAGACCATCAACCCCTCCTGCCTCTCGCAAGTGCCCCCACCACAGCCCAGCCTTCACCTTCTTGGGTTTCAGCCCTGGCCCTGCCTGTCCCTCAGCACCCCTGTACTAACCACCCATCCGCCCCCATTCTGACGCCTGTCCCCCTCCACCAAGCCCACGCAGCTTGGCAGGACAGCCACTGGGCTCTCCGTGAGCCAAATGGCTTTGTGGAGAATGGGAGACAGCAGATGTTCCTGGGCAGCTTTTCCCTGGGTTTCCTGCCAGAGCAGAGGAACCACACCGGACGCTTCCATGTCCACTGACCTCAGTCCGCTGCCCAGCATAGCATGGGATAGCCTCGGCCTTCAGCCAGGCTTGGCCCCAGGAAAGGGATAAGGGAGTGGCTGCCCAGGCCTTGGCTCCAGATTGGGCCCCTCCTTGGCCTAGAAAATGCAACGCCGGCTCAAAAACAGTTCTGCCTAATGCCACCAGCACTGGAGGCCAACATGGCTCTGAATCCACAGACCCATTGGGTTCACTGGGCTAAAGCTGGAAGCGGTTGTGAGAGTTTAGTCTCCTCGCACTTTACTGAGGAAGAGATCGGGGTTCACAATGGTTGCATGGCAGCTGGAGGGCCAAAGAAGAGGCCTGGTGAGCCCTTCTAGTCCTACCTCCCTGTGTAGTCAGAGTCACTGAGGCCCAGGCAGGCATGGGCCTGCCCAAGGCCATGCCCCGTGCTCTAGAGCTCTTGCTGCCTCTCCAGGGTACAACTCCGCATGCTGCCATATCTAGGGCCCCCTGAGCCTGCCATGGAGCCCCCAAAGTGTTGGTAACAGAAGCTTAAATAGCAGACCACCCCTCCATTGCTACTTCTGGGAAAGGAGAGCCCAGACCATGGTGAGGGAAGGCCGCTGAGAGCCCCAGGCTGGGGGCCCTTAAAATGCCCAGAGGACTCACAGCCACCCCCAGGAGGACGGGCTTGAGGTAGGGCATGAGGCTCCCTGCCCACCCAGACCTTCACCTAGAGATCACAGGCAGTGGTCCTGAAGGTGCTTTTTCCTTAGAGTCCTAGCACCCACTTCTGCCTCTTCTGATGAGCAAGCCCAGACCCATGACAGCCATTTCACAGGTGGGGGGAAATGGGCTGAGAAACGGCACTTGCAGAGGGCCATCCTGACGGGTCATGGTGTGAACCAGGACTCAGGTGTCCTGACCTCAGGCCCAGCTCTTCCACAAGGGAAGGGGTCAGGAGTGAGACCAGATGGAGACAGGGTTTAGCTGCACAATTACTCCTCTCTCTCCTGGCAAGGCTGCCAGTGAAGACCTGGCCCACAGGCCTTGTCACTCCTCTCTGGGCTCTGGATAGGAGCTGGTGGGCTCAGGAACCCATTGGCCAACTTCTCTCTGGTGGAGCTGCTTGAAACACAATTTTAGTGCAAGAAAATGGCTCTGCCAAAGAACAAAATGTTTGCTATCACACCGTGTAGCTCAGAAACCAGGGAATCCCATATGCTGTTCCAGGAGTGAGAACTGAAACATCCTCCTTAGCGCCCAACTTGGCGATATCTAGCTCATTTAACAGGCACATACCCTTTGACCCAAGAATCCCACTTCCAGCAACTGATCCCACCAAGAGCTGCCCAAAGCTCCATCTGTTTCTGATAACACAAGACGAAAAACAATGTACATGTGTACAAGCAGGGAGCTGGTGAGAGAAGGGATGGTGCATTCGTGGAAAGGAGCATTATGCAGTCATTAAAAAGAAATTTCAAAACCCCGTATGTCCCAGTATGGAGCAATTTCTAAGACGTGTGAAAACAAAAGCAAGACAGAATAGTGTAAATAGTATGTTACCATTTGTGTATAAAAACGGGGGAGACACACACATACCCAAACATCTTTGCACCCATATAGTTCTTTCTGAAAGAATATACAAGAAGCCAGTAATAGGGGCTGCCCCTGGGGAGAGCACTGGAGGTTGGAAAGCCACAGGTAAGAGGGAGACTTTGGGTTTTTTAAATCTTTACCAAGTGTATGTGTTAATTTGTATTTTTAATGACAGCCAGGAGCCCTGGGCTCCAGTCCCAGCTCTGGGCTGGAACTCCCAACTGCCCCAAGACACCTCTGGAGCCTGGGAAGGAGGGGGCAGGGAGGTGTGTGAGAGCAGTGGGGTGGGGAGAGGGCCCGGGATGAATTATTTACAGGCCCCTGGGACGCTGGAGCTAAGGGGGAAGTCCGGGCTCCTATAACAGGTGTCTGCTGAGGGGCTGGCCACTCCCAGCCACCTCATGAGTAATCCTCTGGGCCAGATGCCAGTGTGAATGGCTGGGAGGGAGAATGGGGAGCCCCCTCAGCTCTTCAGGGGTGAGCACAGAGGGGAAGAGCCTTGGGCAACTCACCGAAACGGGAGGCTTTCTCTCTCCAGTTTTGGGATGCGCAGAATGTCCCATCCACGTGGATCAGGCCACCATGAGAGGTAGCAAACTCCCGTCCCCTAACGCATGCACAGTACAGGCCAATGGCTCCCAGTGCCTGACCAGCAGCCTTGGAACTGCCTGGGAAGCTTTTTCACAGTGCAGATTCTGGCCCCAGAAATTCAAATTTCGTGGCGCTAAAATGGGTCTCAAAATTTGGTACTTGAATAGTTTTCCAGGTGACCCTAACATGTGGTTGGTTGGGCTTTAGCTCCATAATTACTCCTCTCTGTCCTGGCAAGGCTGCCGGTGAAGACCTGGCCCACAGACCTTGTCACCCTTCTCTGGGCTCTGGAGAGGGGCTGTGGAGCCCAACAGAGGTACACTCTGTGACTCCAGAGGTGTCTTGGGGCAGTCAGGAGTTCCAGCCCAGAGCTCCTGGATGTCATTAAAACTAAACCTCTGGGGTTGTGGAGTGCAGCTTCTCACTGGCTGGGTAACCTAAGACAGTCTCCCCACTTCTCTGAGCCTCGTTTTCTGTATTTGTAAAATGGGGAAAATTAATATTCTAATAATAGCCAACACGTCCATGAGCTGGGCCCTTTGTATACATCTCTCAATGACCCATGGAGTTGGGCAACTATCACTCTATTTTACAGACGAGAAAACTCAGGGTCAGGGAGGACCACGCATCAGGTAGGTGGGATTCAAAACCAGGTCTATCTGGCCTCAGAAACAGCAGTAGAACCTATCAATCAAATGGTACAAGGTTTCTTGTAGCTCTCTCCAACCCTGCGGCATACAGGGGCTCACTTGAGATGGATGGACAATGTCTAGCACAGTACCTGGCATGCAGGAGGTGCATGGGGAAGGGCAGATCTTACTCATTTCCAACAGCTGTGGGATGACCATCTGGCAGGAATGCCAGGAAATGGATCTGTGCAATGGGCGGTCTGCTAGAAATGACCGTTTACTTATAAGGTCCCTTCCAACTTGGAAACGTGAACCTCCCAATGTTTGTTGATTCTCTGATTGTGTTTGTTATTGTAGCTGAAAGAATTCTAAGACCAGTTTCACAGTCTGAGAGTCTAGACACTGGGCCTGCCCAGGGGGAGGATGAGGACAGGAGCCACGGTGGCCTGCAGTGGGGGCTCCCCATCCAGCCTGGTCCAGGCAAGGACAGACTGTGGCCTCTGCTCCAGTACAATCAAATGGCCCCTAGGTCAGCACTTCCTTTGCCCTCTTCCTGCTGGGTGTGTGGCCCTGGGGGATGACCAGCTTTGGCCCCCTAGGCCTGGACCACAAATCCAGCCCCGAAAACCTTTGTGACTCTTCCCTGGGTGGTCCAGCCCCAGCTGGCTGTGCTTCAAGATCCTAACCCCAACACACACATGCACACAGGCTTGCATGTCTGTACACACAAGGGCTTGCTAAAAATACAGATTCCCAGGCCCCACTCCAGACCTACTGCATCCTAATTTCTCTGTCATCTTTAACGAGGCCCCTGTGGATTCTGAACCACCAGCTAAAGTCAGTGGGTCCTGGTCCCAGTTCCATGCCATCTGTGTGCCCAGAATTAGTTCCTCCTCTCCTCTGGGCCTTGGTTTAGCCTGTGCACCAGTCCAAGTGCCCTCAAGACTCTGCAGCTTTGAGCCCTCTGTGCAGCTTTGAACCTTCCCTTAAAGATCAGACCTCCTGGCCCCCCCTGCCACCTTGCTGCCTGCCACCCCAGGCAACCCCCACCGGGAGCACATGCCCCACACGCCCTCCAGCCAAGTCACTCAGAGACCCACACTGCATGCAGCAACAGGCGATGGGGAGCTCACCCGTGTCTGTGATGCCAGCCTAGGAATGACAAACGGAAGGGCACAGGGCTTTTGGCAGGAGGGGGGTCGGGGAGGTGGGAATAGGGTAGTCATAGAACGCTACTGCAGAGAGCCCCCTTTTCCAAGATAAGGAAGCAAGTCCAGAGAGCTTATAGGTCACTTGCCGTGGATGACTGCAAGGCTGATAGGCAAAGGAAAGGGTGGGAAAGAGGGGCTCAGGAGGACTGATCTCACCCCGGATAATACTTGTAGGAGCGCTGCAAGGGTGGCAGGCTGTGGGCCAGCTCAGAGGTGGTGGCACTTCTGGTGACGGGCCTAAATTGTAGCAGCGTCACACTCTACTGAGGTTTGGGAAAGGCTGGGTGTTTGGGGCGAGCTTCCAGACCTTGCCTGGTGGCAGAGACCTGGGCTGTGGTCCAGCCTGGTCATCTTAGTTGAAGGACTTGACAAGTGACTGAATTTCCCTGGGCTTTCCTTCCCCTGCCTGGGGAACAGAATGGCTGTGAGAGCAGTTTGGAAAGGGTAAAAAGCTATGGAGACAAAAAGGAGAAAACAGAGCTATTTGCAGAAGTGGGCATGTTGGTGGAGTCCCTCGTGAGAGAGAGGAATGTCACCTAATGGGGAGCCATAGGGCCAAGAACACATTGGCCTGGGAGTGGGGAGATCTGGCTGGCCCACCAGCTGGACATGTGATCACTTATTTGGGCCTGTTTCCCGATCTGTACCACCAGGGGGAGGGCTCTCCACTTGCCCTAACCTCACCAGCTCTACAATGGATGGATGCCCTTCCTGGGACATCAGGCTTTCTGCCTGACCCTCAATTGGGACCTTGTCTTGGCTGATCTGGCAGTCCCAGGATGCTAATATCATGGTTCCTCACTCAAGCCCTGAGCAGGGATGAAGCTGGCATGGGGGTGGGGAAAGGGGGACAATGGCCAGGCTAGCCATTTTGGGAGTCCTGCAGCCTTAGCCAGATTCTCCTCCCCACTGTCACCCTCCTTCCTAGTTAGAGTTCTTCATCATCTCTGCACCCTTAGCCAGATTCTCCTCCCCACTGTCACCCTCCTTCCTAGAGTTCTTCATCATCTCTGCACCTCCTCCTCCAGAGCCACCTTTGCATCATCTGCTGCCCTATCTTCTTCATCAAGGTCCACAATCTGACCTGGCTTTGGGAGATAGCAAAGAGGAAGGGACTTTAGAGTCAGACAGAGACCGGTGGCTCTCCCCCAGTCTGGCCACGTGCCAGTGGTATGTCCCTGGGCAAGTTGCTGGACCTCTTTGAGTTTCAGTTTATTTATCTTTAAAATGAAGACATGAATACTTTCTTTATATGGTAGTTATGGAGACCAAAGTAATAACCTACTTAACAAAGTACTTATTAATAAAAACTATGATGATGATGATGATACTACAGAGACAAAGAAGCTGAAAGAGGCGGGAGAGAGGCCAGGTGGGGTGACTCATGCCTGTAATCCCAGCACTTTGGGAGGCTGAGGTGGGTGGATCACCTGAGGTCAGGAGTTCGAGACCAGCCTGACCAACATGATGAAACTGTCTCTACTAAAAATACAATAATTAGCTGGGCGTGGTGGCGTGTGCCTGTAATCCCAGCTACTCCGGAGGCTGAGGCAGGAGAATCGCTTGAATCCAGGAGGCGGACGTTGCAGTGAGCTGAGATTGCGCCATTGCAGTCCAGCCTGGGCGACAAGAGCAAAACTCCATCTCAGGAAAAAAAAAAAAAAAAGGCAGGAGAGATTCCTCAATGCAAGAACAAGGAGCTTATGCAGAATGGATTTCCATTCTGGGAACTCTTGAGAGGGATTTTTCTGCACTGTCCAATATGACAGCAACTAGCCACATTAATTAAATAAAATGTAAAATTCTGTTTCTCAGTCACACTAGCTGTATTTCAAGTGTTCAACAGCCACGTGCAGCTGGTGGCTGCCTACTGGACAGCACAGATACAAAGCATTTCCATCCTGGCGGAAAGTCCTACTGGACAAACGCTGCTAGATCAAACTCCTACCAGGGTCCGGACGCCCACACTGTAGCACACGCCTACTAGCTGCAAAGCAGCCAGTTCTTGCATCTGCCACCCATTTATATCCTTCCTGAGCTTTTCCACAGGGGCACCCTGAGCCCAAGACAGCCATTTAAGATTTACAAACAGCAACTGCATCCCTTCAGATCTTCTCCTAGGCTGAAGAACTTGAGGCCTCTCTGAACTGTTTCCTGGTGGAGTTTCCAGGCCACTGCCCCGCTGGCCATCTTCCACTAGTCTAGTCTGAGAGTGAAGCCCTTACTACTCCACTGTAGGTGTGGCTCCCGAAGTCTCACATTCGAGGCGGGGCTGCAGTGAGGGGCTCTGCCTCCAGCCCCTTCCTACCCCTAGCTGGCTATGTGACCTTGGTAAAGACCCTCCCCTTAGGCCTTGGCTCCCTGAATGCTCTTTGAGGGTAGGGCCATGCCATTTAGCTCACCAGCACCTATCACGTGCCTGACACACACAGTGAGTACTTGATGAATCCTTGCTGAATACATAAAACAAACCTGCTACTTCCTCTGCTTCCTTAACTCAATAAACAGCACCTCCATCCTCCAGCCATTCAGATCAAAAGCCAAGGTGGCACCTCTGAGTCCTGTCTCCCTCGCTCCCCAGGTCCACTCCAGCAGCTGGTGGCTCAGCTTCCAAAGTACACTCTTCTGTCCATCTCCATTGCTCCTAAAGCTTAGTCCGAGCCACTCATTTGATGGAGAAGAAACGTGCTGTTCCGGGCACAGAAATCTTGCATTTGAAAAAATGCTGAACACACCGAGCACCCAATAGATGCTGGTTCGCATTATGATTACCATAATAACTGCTCAGTACTTATTTGATAAATAGTTCATTATCTCCTTCATGGCAGGGGAGGTAGATTAAAAACAAACAAATGAAATAATGACAAACTGGGATTAGTAGTGGGAAGGAAAGCGAGCAATGAGCTAAACCAAGTGGTGAGGTGGGGGGAAGAACTCTACTTTACTTAGCTGGGGGAGGTCTCCAGGAACAGGCCACATTTAAGCCAAGACCTGAGGTTGAGAAGGAGGCTTCCATGTCATGAACAGGGAAAGACATTCCAGGGAGAGTGAGCAGCAGGTGCAAAGGCCCCCAGGCAGGGAGAAGCAGAGTGAGGGCAGAGAGGGCAGCTCTCTGCACGCAGGTGGACCCGTCTGCCTTGTTCAGGCCATCACCTCCAATGCCTTGGAGCAAATTCAGGACAGAAGACACTCATTCAGAGAATATTACTGCTTGCCTGCTTGAATGAATGAATGAATGAGAGAGGCACAAGATGGGGCTGGAGAGGCCAGCAGATTCTGTAGGAGAGGGATTTGGATTTGGTTTCAAGAACAAAAGGAAGCCATGGGAGGGTGTGGAGCCTAGCTTGCTCCTTCCTTCTGTTGGTGGTGGGGGATCCATGTGGGGTGCCCCCACAAGTCTGAGGGGTGAGCATGGCATGGGGAGCGTCTGGCATGCTAACATGGTGACGGCCTTGACTCCAGAAGTGAATGTTATTTCCATATCCCGGGAGCTCCAACACAAAAACCTGAGAGGCCGGCCCGTTAAGATAACTTCCTATGGACAGACGAGACCCTGCTGCTAACAAACCATTTTGGACCTTCACAATGATTCCCTAAGCTCTAAGCAGCAATATCTGCCAAAGCAGCAGGGAGAAAACACCCAACCAAAAAAAAGCCTTCTGCCACCTTCTAACTGGGTCATTCCCTTTCCCAGCTACATCTGAGCGATGAGGTGTCAAATGTAGCTTCTGCCTGGAGAATCAGTTCTAAACAGCCAGGCCCCTGCTGGGCCCCCTCCTCCCCCAGCCTCTTATAGTACATCCCCTGCCTGGCCTCCTTTCCCCCCAACCTGGCTGGGATGCCCATGGGGAAGGGGGGTCTCAGGCTCCCCTTCGTGAGTGTGTCTTTATTTCACAGACGATTGCTGGGCTGTAGACTGGGTGTAAACACTGTGCTGCCATGTCCTAGCTGTGTGAGCTTGGGCCGGCCACCTTACCCTCTCTGAGCCTCATTATCCTGATCTATAAAATGAGTATACTAGATCCTGACACCACTCAGGGCTATCATGAGACTTAAGTGAGATCACCCACGCAAAGTTCTTGGCACAGTGCCTGGCACACAGTAAAGATTTAGCCAATGCCACAGTTATTTGCTTTATCACAAGCTCTTACTATGTGCAAGGCAGGGTGAGGATGGGACTGATTAGGACTGGTCCTTGAGGGACTACAGATGGTCAGTGGCAGGGATAAACAAGACAATGAAAGTAGACAGGCAGTGGTAAGTGTCATGAAAACAAGGGCCTGATACAGTGCTTGGGAGGGAGGAACCAGGGAGGGCTTCCTACAGGAGACAGCCTCGGAGAAGGAGCAACATTTGAGCTGGTGAAGATGCAGGAGAGGGAAGGGAGGGCAATGCAGGTCGAGGGACCAGACTAGAGAGGCTGTGAGTGTGAGGTGTGTGCTCCAGTGCACCTGCTGAGGACTGGTAGAGGTGGTCACAGGCACCGATGCCCTAAGCACCTACTGTGTGCCAGCTGCAGGGCGGTGCTTTACAGGCATCTCTTCTGAGATGCAATCCTATTATTATCCTGTTACAGCAGAAGCAGCCCAGGCTCCGAGAAATGATCCAAATTAACTTGCCCGAAGCTATACAGCTTCTTATGGAAATGCAATCCCAGGTCTGAGACTCCCAAGCCCTGGCTCTTAACTTGCCTTATCTAGGCAAAGTAGCAGGAGAATGGCTTCAATAGATGGTTGAGGCCATTCTCAAGAAGGCTCTCATTGCCACAGAAATGGAGCTGGATTTTACAACAAAGAAATGGCATAAAAGGCCGGATGTGGTGGCTCACGCCTGTAATCCCAGCACTTCGGGAGGCCGAGGCGGGCGGATCACGAGGTCAGCAGATCGAGACCATCCTGGCTAACACGGTGAAACCCCGTCTCTACTAAAAATACAAAAAAATTAGCCGGGCGTGGCAGCGTGCGCTTGTAGTCCCAGCTGCTGGGGAAGCTGAGGCAGCAGAATGGCGTGAACCCGGGAGGTGGAGCTTGCAGTGAGCCGAGATCGCACCACTGTACTCCAGCCTGGGTGACATAGGAAGACTCCATCTCAAAAAAAAAAAAAGAAAAGAAAAAAGAAAAAAGAAATGGCATAAAATGAAATGGCAATTCCATGTCAGTAGGAAGCCACAGAACGCTCTTGAGCAGGGCATGTGCCTTGAGAAGGTAAATATGGCAATGGTTTTAGAAGACAGCTGGAGCAGTACAGAAAGGCTGAAAGTGAGACAGCAGGTTGGTGGCTGTGGCAAGGGGCCAAGGGAGAGGGCCTGCAATGTGGGGGGAGGGGAGCATTCATACCCTTCATGGGCCTCAGTTTCCCCATCTGAAAGTTGACGGAGTTGGACCAAGATCTAAACCTTACTCTCACAGTCTCATCCGTGTGAACATCTCCCTAGTCGTGAGACCTCAGCCACCCCAATGGGCCATTAACCTGTGGAGCAGGTTTATTCAAAGGAATTGGAGGCTGAGCCTTCCACGGAAGGATGATGTGTAACCCTCCTCATGAAAATGTTGATATTTAAAGCCCTCCTCATGAAAATGCAAAGAGAAAAGGAAAAAAAAGAACGTCTTGTAGTCATTTCCTATCCTGGCCTCAGTCAAATGATGCTGATCACTCAGAACTGATTAATATTGTCTTTTGGAATCGGAGACTGATTGAAGCCAAACAGCCTCTCTCTCATCTTTCCCATTGTCACTGCCCCCTCCTTAGAAGAAACTGAAGTCTTAGTCCCAGCCTCAGCAACCCCACTTCCCCAGGTGAGTTGGGGTGCCATCCAAGTGGAGAGACAGAGGCAGCCAGGTTTCCATTGACCTGAACTGCTTGGCTGGACAGTCACAGGTCCCAGTCCTAGGGCTGGGACCTCAGAAACCTGTGTGAAAGCCAAGATCTCACTCACTCCCCTGTTCCCCAGAGATGCCTTTTGTCCCTCACACTTGCCCTGTTCATTCACTCAACAAAATATATTGAGCACCTACTAAATGCCATGCACTGAGCTGGGTGCCAGGATGCAGTGGTGGGTTAAGCAGACATAGCTCTGTACCTCATGGGAATGTACAACATACAAACAAGTGTAAGGAACTGAGTAGATTGGAATTAGTGCTCTGAAGGAAACACAGCAAAGATTCGTGATGGGTGTAGTGGGGAGTCCACTTTGCGAAATGATGGAGGGCTTCACGGAGGAGGTGACGATTAAACTAAGATCTGAAGGGTAAGAAGGATCCACTCTTGCAAAGAATCAGGGGAAAGAGCTTTCCTGGAAGAGAAAACAGCATGTGCACAAGACCTGCAGTAGGACTTGGCAGGTCTGAGGAACCAAAAGAAGTCTGGAATGGCTAGAGCTTGGAAGCCAAGGTGAGAGCAGCTGGGGATGAGGTCAGGGAGGCAGGCAGGTGCAAATGCTGTAGTCTTGTAGACCTCAGGAAGGAATGTGGGGTTTATCCTACATATGATGGGAAACCATAGGAAAATTCTAAACCAATTCTTCTGACATCTAGCCCAGCTCAGCCCCGCTTGTGTGAAACTGGAACATTCTTCACAGTCTCTGTACCTTGGTTCCCTCATCTACATGTGTGGTCTCTAACTGTCCAGTTTGTCCACTCTCGAATGCTGGAGGCTCAGAAGTGGGGGAAAAGGGGGCTAGCCAGGATTGGTGGCAGGCTGAAGACCTGGTGGCCAGTGCCAATGGGGATTAGGAGGGCAGTGGCATGCACTGATCCTCCTTCAGCTGTCCTGGACGGCAGCATTGCACAGGAACTGCCCCTGGAAACCCTATGCCTTCATTGCCCAGAAGGAGAAATTGAGGCCAAAGACAGGAGGGGCTTGGCCTCTCTCTCAGGGAGAGTCCACAGTGCCAACCCAATTCTGTCCCCATTTCAGGAGCACTGAATAGACAGTCAGATGCCCCGGGAAGACAGGCAGCACCTTCTGGCTTCAAGAAGGTCAGAGTTCCTGCATCCTCTGCAGAAGAGGGCTAACCTGGCTCCTGGGAAGTCCCTTTCCTGGAGCCTTGGGAACCCCCAGACCTCCTTCTGCCTTTCCCTCTACTCTTGGAGAGCAAGGGAGGGAATGCTTTTTTGTCTGGGGTAGACTCATCTGCCTGCAGACAACAGTTTTCAAGCAACTTTTGAGACCAGAGGATGAGCCGGGTTCAGTAGCTCTCGTGCCCAGAGACACGAGGTGATTTGTATGGAAGCTCCTGGAATCTCCTCCAGGATACCCCAGTCCTCTGACCCCCATTGACACACTCCTTTTCCCTTACACAGTGATGACCTCTCTCCAAGTCCCTACCCATAGGGAATCTCCCCATTCATCTCCAAAGTCACCCCATGAGCAGGAAGCAGAAAGTGGAACAGAGGAGCAGGAAACACAGGCTTCCTTCTCCAAAGCCTCACAGACTGGGAACTGCAGGATCCTGAGCACTGGTGCTGCCACCACCTCCTCTCACATAACACAGGGTTCTTAATCCCGGATTTATGGATAAAGCTTCTGGTAGCTTCCAGAACTCCTGAAATTGCCCACTGATGTAACATTTGTACCTTTCAGCAGATTTTTCAAAGGAGTCCTTTTGTAACTTAAACAAGGGTACAAACCACTGCGTAACCTCCCTTCTCTCTAATTTCACAGACAGTAGAACTGAAACCCAGAAAAGACGACTGATTTAAGAGGAGCTGTTGTGTAGAGAATTAGAGCACAGACTTAGTGGTTAGTCTGCCTGGGTTCAAATCCCAGCCCCACTAGTTACAGGTTACATGGCCTTGGGCAAGTACTTAAACTCTCTATGCCATAGTTTCTTCATCTTAAAATGGGGGTGATAATAGTAGCTACAATGATGTTTTAAGAGTTAAAGGAGTTAATGCATGCAAGATCTTACTTAGGTCATGCCTGGCCCGTTAGTTAAGTGTTCCAAAACATTAGCTGTTATTTAATCAAGTCCACAGAAGCAAGTGGCAGAGTCTGGTTCCCTGTATCTCCCTGGAGGCAGATAGGAGGTTCTGTATCCCTGGGACTTCCAAGAAGGGGATATGATTATGGCCAGAACCTGTAGCTCCTGATCAAGGCCAACCCAGCATCTGCCCCGAGGCAAGCTGGGTATGTGTGGGGAGATGGGGGTGAAGAGTGCGAGGAGGTGGGGGAAGTCCCAGGCTTATTCGCAGCTGGGGGAAGGGGAGGAGGGGCTGGACATCAAAGGGTGGGCAGGCCAGCTTCCCGCCCCCAAGGCTAGGTGGCCTTTGTCAGGACAGGCCGGACACAGTCCGGACAATGGAACGTCGTGTTCACTTTCCGGCCAACAGGAGTCACTACCGAGCCAAGGCAGAGCCAGTTACATGACAAAGGGGGGACCCATAACGGAGGTCAAGCCGCCCCTCATTAAAGTTGGGCCCTTTGTCCTGCCCCCTCCCCTGCCTTTGAAGAGGGAGGATCAGAGAGGCCTGCCTGGGGGCAGGAGGTTCACAGGCTCAGGAGCCAAACAGTAGCCCCCCTTCCCACTGCTCCCGCTTCCCCTCCCCCGGGGTCAAGAGTTCAGGGAGGACCCTGGGAAGGTAAGGTACAGACCCCCTGCCCCAATCTGGCCAAAGAGGGCTCTTTTTCAGCCTGAAGGATATGATCCAGCAATCTCTTGACTGTGATGGGGAGACCCAGCTCTGGCCAGGAAAGTCACCTGCCCTGTTCACACAGTTAGTTAATCGTCCCTTCTGGGGCGAACTTGCCGCCTTTGCCTAGGGCTGGGTTAGGAGTGGAAGAAGCAGATGAAGAGCACGGAGTCGGTGTTGCTAAATGAGTGTGGGACACGAGTCTGGGAGCCTGCGTTCTAGTTCGGGCCTTGCTCCGCGGCCGCAGGCGCATTTCCGTACTTCGCAGGGGGTCTCGGTTTCCCTGTCTGTACAGAGAGAGGGTTAGGCTGTGCTGCTGAAGGCTCCGATAGCCTGAGACTCAGGAGAGGGAGCCAAAGAGCAGCCCCCCAGGGCGAGAGTGGACAGGAGGGCCACACTCCCGGGAACCCGAGCAGGGCCGGAGCAGAGGTCAGACAGGGGGCGGCCTGGGCCGCGCCTGAGCACCTGCAGGTCCAGAGGCGCAGAGCGAGGGAAGGGTCCTTACCGCTGACACCGCCGCCTCCGGCCGCCACGCTGCGCCGCATCCACTCGTAGGGCGTCCGCCTCTGCGCTCCGGGCGAGGACGGTGTGCCCGGGCCCCCGAGGGGCTGCGCCAGGAGGCCCGGGCCGGGCCCCGGGGGCGCAGGCACCGGGCTAAAGTCCGGAGGGGGCCCGAATGCTAGCGAAGCTGGGCTGGCGGCAGGGGCCGCGGGGCCCGGGCCGTAGGCGGCGGCCCAGTCGTCCTTGGGCGCAGGGAAGGGCGCCCCCCAGGCCGTCGGGGGCGCGGGGGCCGGCTCCACGTGAGAGTAGCTGGGGAAGTCGGGGTACTGCGGGGGCGCCGGAGGCGGGGCCGGGGGGCCGTAGGCTTGCGGGCCCAGGCCGAGGCTGGCGGGCCTGGCTGGGCCGGGGTACACGGGCGAATCCTTGTCCAGCACATAGCCCACATACATGGTGGCCGCGGGGCCCCCCGCGCATGCTGGGTCCTGGAGCCGCCGCTGCCGGCCGCCCCGACGACCAGCAACCGCTCACCTGAACTCGCCTGTCCTGCCGCCGCGCCCGCCCCACCCAGGCCTTTTATAGCTCCGGGCCGCCCGCGGCCCCAGCCGAGGCGGGTTTGCATTTCAAAGCGGGGGGAAGCCTCCGGGCCGCGAATCAAAGGGGGAAACCCGTCGGGGGCGGGGGGTTCAAAAGGAGACAAATTGCCGCCCCAAGCGGGAGGTGGACTGGCCAGGGCCTGGAGGGGGTGGGGGCGCGGAGGGCGCGTTTTGGGCGAGGGTCGAGGCCGCGCTGCGAGTGGGAATCGCTTGCCAGGGAGCGGCCTAGCGGCCTGAAAAACCTTGTCCTTCCGGTGGCTGCGTGGACGGTCCTGCAGCCCCATTTTACAGGTGGAGGAACAAGCTCCCAGGGGCCAGGGGAATTGTAGGCCAACTTCACACAGTGACCAGCTTGAGGTGAGGGGCAACGCAGACTTCAAACAGGGCTCCGGTCTGTAGGATCGCAGGTCCTTAATCTTTTGGCAGGGAGGGGTCACGACCCCTCTCGTCATGGAAGCTGTGGATGTTTTTCCCTGGGGAAATGCACATATGCACATACATACACGAGTCTTCCTTACAGTTAGGGGACTGCCTGGGTTGGCCTTCTAGAGAAAGTTCTCAAAAGGCAGTGTGTGTGTGGGTGTGTGTGTGTGTGTGAGTTAGGGGGGTCTTCTGGGGACATTACAGGAAACTTTTAGTAAATTATCTTGATGACTCTCTACCCTCTTTTTTTATTTGAGAAGTTTCAAGCATACACAAAAGTAGAATTGTATAATGAACTGCTGTGTACCCATCACCCCGCTTCAACAACTATTAAGGTTTTGTCACACTTATTTCACCTACTCCCCGCTTTTCTGAAGTATTTTAAAACAAATTCCAGACATCATGTCATTTTACCCCTACATACTTCAGCACGCATCTCTAAAACACATGGACATTTTCTTACATAATATGCCATTATCACATCTAGCAAAATTAACACAAATTCCTGGGTATTACCTAACACACAGTTCGTATTCAAAGTACTCCAATTGATTCAAAAATGTCTTTTTAGCAGTTGGTTTGTGTGAATCGGGATCCAAAAGCCCTGATCCATTTATTATGGCTGGAGCCCCTTTGGGATTTTAAATGCATCACGTGTTCCTCCACCCCATATTAAGGACTGGCAAACATTTCCTAAGGGGGAGTCGGGGCTGGGAACACTTGAGGGGGTGTCAGTGAACTGGGAGTGGGGACAAGGCTGAGGGATTTGGGGAAGGGTGCATGAAGGACAGGGCTCTGGGTCAGGAAGTCAGGTGGGGTCCCTCCCTACAAGGGCTTTGTGCCAGGGAGCTGTGCAGAAGCACCCTGTGGGATTGGATGGGCCCACATTTCCTGGGTTCCTCTCATTGTGCAGGGATGTGTGGTCCCCAGAAGAAGGTCAGAATCAGGGTCTTATCTGTTCAACCCGTCTCTCTCTTGGGTCACCATATTAGCTGGGGGCTGGTCAGTATCATCTCAGGGCTGGGCAGATGTTTTGGGATCAGGACATAATTTGCAAGGCCCGGAGCAAAATAAAAAATATAAGGTCCCTTGTTCAAAAATGATTAAGGATTTCAGGATGGTAGCAGCAGAGCATTCACCTGAGTCTGGGGCCCTTCCAGACACTGGGCTCTGTGTGACTGCAATGGTGACCCGCCCGGGAAGCTGGCCCTGGTGAGACTCTTGCTCTTCTGGAGCTCTGATATGTGATAGAGCCAGAGACTCAGCCAGCACAGGGCTCCCTCCACTTCCTGCTCAGAGGAACCCTTTCCATTGCACAGGTAGAAGCATTGAGTCTCAGAAAGGAAAGGAGTAGTGCCCAGTGTTTGCAGCAAAATGAAGGCTACTTGTAGGAGAGGGGAAGGGAGATCCTGGCTGTTGCTGACCGGGCGGAGCCCTTGGCTACCTTGCAGGAGCACATGGCTGTCCACATGTGTGTGGATCAGCACATGACACAGATGAGCACATGGCTGCCTCAGCAGGGAAGATCCCACTTTCCCAGGTCAGGAAGTGGATGTGGTGCTGAAATGTTTCTCTGGAGCTTTGAGCTCTGCTTAGGACTCAAGTTTTCAAGGGATTGCTGGGAAATTGGCAAGTACACAGAGGAGGGAGAAGAAGCCCAAGAGGACTGAACTCCGCTTTCTGAGCTGAGAGAGCTGGGACTGCTTGGACTGAAGGAAGAGAAAACCTGGAGTGGGGTCTGAGTCTGGGGAGGAAGACAGGGCAGACTTGGGACCTCAGGGAGGAAACTGCAGGCTACAGATGTGGATTTCAGCCCACCCATACGTAAGAAAGTGCTCTGTAAGGGGCCATCTGTCAGGAAATGGGCTGTCATGAGAGAGAGTGAGCTCATCATCACAGGAGGTATGTAAGTGAGTGCTGGAGGTCAGTCTCACATTAGGGATGCTGGGGAAAGGATGCCTATCCTGGGGGAAGGGTGCTCTCTAGGTGCCCTCTAATTTCAAGAGTATGCTCTGTCAGGCCTAAATGGTAGGCTTAAAGGTTGGAAATAGGCATACAAATTCATTTCTTTATGTATTTATTCATTTGAAAAATATATATTAACATACCTCCTTTGTGCTGACACTATGTTAGGTACTGAGTGAGGCCCTGCCCTTGCAGTACTTACAGTTGGGGTCTAGCGGGGGTGGACAGGTATGAATCAGATAATCACAAATAAAGGTAAAGTTACATCTTGGCAAGGGCCAGGAATAGGGAGATTTGATCCAGAGGCAGGAGTCAGGGAAGACTTGCAGGAGGAAGTGACACGTGAGTCAAGACCCTGGGGAGTGGGGAAGGGCGGCAGGGGTCAAGGGTCAGTATGAACAGAGGCCCTGAGGCCCAAGGGGACACTTGTTCCCCTATCACTGAAAGGCCAGTCTGGAGTGGTAGGGGCAGGAGAGGAATCCAGCAAGGGGCAGAGCAGGCCCTGGTGGTACAAGCCTGATGAGGGTGTGGAAGGGTATTATCTAGGGGTTAGAGTGGTGGAGGGCAGTGGTGGGAAGACAGCTGTGGCTGGTGTATGGAGAATGAACCAGAGGAGAGGTGGGGCGCAAGAGAGCAGCAGGAAGCCGGGAAGGGGTCCAGGAGTGGTGGAGATGGTGGCCAGGACTAGGTGGTGGCTGAGAGATGGGGGCCAAAGCGGCAGTCCTTTCCCAGCAGAGCAAAGACTGTTTTCCAGATCAGGCAGAGGGCAGAGCCAGGGACCTGCACGACCTAGGGAGCCCCTCCAGCTGCTCTGTGGTCCCATTAGTAGTGTGCCCTCCCAGGGTGGATGTCCCTCCCACTCCATGGACACATCCTGGATTGGGCCCCCACCCTTCCTGTGGATTCCCCTGTACTAGGCTTTCTGACTCCTAGCTCAGTTCTCTCTGAGATTTCAGGGTTTGGCCCTTGACATTTTGCTGGAGTAATAATAACAACAATAGTGCTGCTGGGTATTAAGCATTTACTAAGTGCCAGGCATCATGCCAAGCCCTTTGCATGGTTATCTCAGTTCCTCCTCACAGCAGCACAACGAGGTGGGGTTGATTGTTAGCCCCATTTTGCAGGAGAGGAAGCTGGAGCTCCGAGAAGCAAAGTCATCTGTCTGAAGTCACACAGAAGTCAATATCCTAGCTGGAAGTTTTTCTTTTTTTTTCTTTCTTTCTTTTTTTTTTTTTTTTTTTTTTTGAGACAGAGTTTTGCTATTGTTGCCCAGGCTGGAGTGCAGTGGAGCAATCTTGGCTCACTGCAGCCTCCGCTTCCCGGGTTCAAGTGATTGTCCTGCCTCAGCCTCCTGAGTAGCTGGGATTACAGGTGCCTGCCACCATGCCCGGCTAATTTTGTGTTTTTAGTAGAGATGGGGTTTCTCCATGTTGGTCAGGCTGGTCTCCAACTCCTGACCTCAGGTGATCCACCCACCTTGGCCTCCCAAAGTGCTGGGATTACAGGCGTGAGCCACTGTGACGGGCCAAAGTTTTTCTTTCTTCTACATCTGGCCCCCACTGCCAGGATAGCGAGCTGTGTGTGCCTCCCTGTCACCTAGTTTGTTAGTTGGGATTTTGCTTAAACAAATAGCTGGTTCCTCTTCCTCCTCTGACTTCTTCATGCAAAAAAGCCTCTGCTCTCCCTTCGCCCTCAACCCTAGGTGGACCCCCTGTAGAAGTCCTGGGTCAGCCCTGATGTGGCATCCCCAGTTTCCCCTCAACCAGGACACTGTAACCTTGTTTAAATGACCCAGGCTGGGAGTCTGAAATTGCAGGTCTTCCCACCTTGGCTTCTGACTCGCTTTGTGACCCTGAGCCCCTGGGCCTCAGTCTCCCCCTGTGCTCACTGGGACTGGGATAGCAGTCCAGCATGGCTCTGTGCGTGGAGAAGGCCCTGTCTATCCTGTCCTGTGGGCAGCCTCTTCCTCTCTGATATCGCCTGCCCCTGGGAGTGGCTGTTTATTGGACCCCTCCTTCCTCTGGCTCCTGGGTAGGCCCCTCTTCCCCCTGGAAGCCCTCCCTCCAGGCTGCTCTCCCACACCCAGCCAGGGCCTCCTGGGGTGGGGCACAGAGCTGATGGCCTCATAAAGATCTTAGTGATAACTTGGTTTTTCAATCAGGTTTATGGCCCTAGAAGAGAAAAGTTTCTGGGCTCAGCTTTCTGTTGCAAATAGTTTGCCTAAGAGAAGCTGGTGGGCACCAGGGCCAGTGTTAGGCCCACTGCACTGCCAGACTCTTGAAGCTCTCTCTGGACTGTAGTCCAAGGGCTTTGGACTGGGGGCCCATCCCAGCCAAGCCTTAGTCTCGCTCTGTGACCATGGACACATTAACTCCCCTCTCTGAGTCCTTGCTTCCACCTCAGAATCGGGGATCTTAATTCCTGCTCTGCCTACCTCCAGGTAGGGACAGATGCGGGGGACTCCTGTGAGGCATCTTTGCCTTCCAGAAGCCTCTCTCCTCCCAACACCTTTCTTCTCCTCCTACCCCTCCAGGGGCTGGGGGCGCCACCTGCTGGCCCTCCTGGGTACTGCTGGAGGACTCGCCATACTGGTGCCTTGTCTCAGTAATGCCCGGATGCCACTGATTATCCTGGGGAAACAGAGGTGTAGGGAAGGTTGGCAGTCCCCAGGACACAGACACTTAGGTAGTAGAGGGGATGCTAGAACCAGAGGCCCAGGGCATAGATGTCCTTATCAGAGAAGCACTGTGTCTGACCCACCGTGCGGAGGAGGATACAGAGGCCAGGGAAGGGAAAAGGCCAAACCGTGAGTCAAGTGGCCAGGCACAGGCTGGGACACAGAAGCCCAAACTCCCTGTTGAGATGCATTCCTGCAGCCTCTCAGGGAGATAAAGAGTTGGGGGCAGCACGGAGTAGGGGTGTGTGTGTGTGCAGCGTTCAGTCCATGATCGGCCACTGCAGCCTCCACACTCGTCCCATGCCTCCCTCCTGCCCCCTTTAGTCCATCCTCCACAGTGCACCTGGGTGACCTGGTCTCATCAGTCCCCTGTTTAAAATCCTGCAGTGGCCCCTACTGACCCTCAGGATAAAAGTCAGACTCCCTCGGGCCCACAAAGCCCTGATGCCTGGCCACTGACCACCTCTCCAATCTTCCATCCCACTGCCCGCTCTCTGCCTCAACCATTCTTTTCTCTTCGTTCGAACCCATCAAGATCTCTCTGACCTCCAGGCTTTTGCGGATGCTTTTCCCCCTGCCTCGAACACTGTTCCTACTCCTGAATGTGTGTGGCTTCACAGGCCTGCTTCCTCCCCACAGAAGCCCTATTGTACCTGAACAAGAACTCCCATCCACCCAGCTCATTATTCTCTCTGTCTCTTTCATCACACTCATCACAATTTGATATTATTAATTTGTGGTTTCCTCGGTGTTTGCTTGTGAACTCTGTGAGGACGGGAGGACAGGGCACATAGTAGGTCCTCAATTAACTTCTATCGCATGGATGGATGGTTGGAGGAGCAGTTATCTTAGTGATAACTGGGTGTTAGACGGAGAGCCCCACCCTAGGCCTGCTGTGTGCCCTCAAAAAAGTTCTGGTGCTCTCTGGACCTTAGGAGCCAGTGTATTCAGTGAGGGTGAGGGCCCTGCTCTTCTGGGGATCTGTGAGCCGTCTGCGTGTACCAGACGGACACACTCAAGTTGCCCACAGTCTTGGGGCACTGAGAGGGAGGCCAGCAAGGGGGCGAGGAGAGGCTGAATGGGCAGTGTCTTGAAGCCTTTATCTCCTGGGATCCTGGCAGACCTCGGTGGCTACAGTCTGGCTCAGTAAGACAGTCCTAAGAATCTAGGAAGGGAATGTGGCCCAAGGCCCCCACTGGTCCTTTGCCCACTCAGAAAGCCACTACACTGAGTATCCAGGAGGTAGGGGGACAGTTCCCACTCTGTGCCTCTCTGTCTCCCCAGCCACAGGCACAAGGATCTACGTACTCTGCTCAGAGCACGCATGGGTGGAAGCACACTGAGCTGGGGATCAGGAGTCTTGTATTCTAGCTTCCCTCAGCCCCACCGTGAACCTCAGATGAGTCCCCTCCACTCTCTGGGCCTCAGTTTCCATGCCAGCAGAAGGGACACATCTTAGGGTCCTGACGTCTAAGATGACTGTGTCAGCGCCTGGGGTATGTGTGCTGCTTCCTCATCACCCCCCACCCCCACCCCACAACCCTGCCTGGGGAGCCTGGGAGTGGGGGCAGAGCCGGGAGCGTGGGAGAGCCAGATGTGGTGGCCGCTGGCCTGCCTGAGTGAGGGCTGAGCAGCCTCCTGGGAATTCTCCCACTCAGGCTCCCTTTCCGGTTCCCTCCCCCTGCCCCACTGAGAGCAGCAACTTCCGGCTCTGACAAGCGTGGGTGGGGGAGGGGGGGTCTTAGCACAGGGGTCTGTTCAGCCTGGTTCCCTCCTCTGGGGAAGAGCATGGGCCTATGAGTCTAGACAGAAAGCCTCGGTTCCAGTCCCAGTCTGTGGCTGACACATCACAAGGCCTTGCACAAGTTCCTTTCCATCACTGGCCTCAGTCATACTGGCTGTGAAATGAGCATGTTGATGAGCTTCCCTCCAGCCCTGATGGTGGACTTCTATGACAGCAGCTCTTGGTAACACCTGAGGATCAGTCACCTTTTTTTTTTTTTTTTTTGAGACGGAGTTTTGCTCTTGTTGCCCAGACTGGAGTGCAATGGCACCATCTCAGCTCACCACAACGTCTGCCTCCCGGGTTCAAGCAATTCTCTGGCCTCAGCCTCCTGAGTAGCTGGGATTACAGGCGTGCGCCACCATACCTAGCTAATTTTGTATTTTTAGTGGAGACGGGGTTTCTCCATGTTGGCCAGGCTGGTCTCAAACTCCTGACCTCAGGTGATCCACCCACCTTGGCCTCCCAAAGTGTTGGGATTACAGGCGTGAGCCACCGCGCCCCCCTGGATCAGTCACCTTTTGTGGCACTTCCTTGTTTTGCTCGAGGGCTTGCTTGACAAAATGCCTGTGGGCATGGCTTATTCAGGTCTCTCCACAACCCTGTGAGGTAGGCACATGTGTCCCCATTTCACAGTTGAAGGTACTGAGGCTCAGAGAGCTCAGGTCATATCATCGCCCAGCGTCACATGGCTGGGAAGTGGTGGAGCTGAGTTGGAGCTGCCAACATCAGAGTCCAGACATTTAACTCTTGAGTGTGCCATCGTGCTGTGGGGGAAGGCGGTGTGGAATCCTAAGGCCCAGAGCCCCCCTCTCCCACTGTACCCCATCCCACTCCACCTCAGGCAGGGCTCCCCACATTCCATGCTCTGCCCACCTACTCTCAGCCCAGGCTTCCCCAAGACAGCATTGTCCAAGGCTGGACTGGGTTCCCAGTATCTGTGTAGGTGTGAGGATGTTCATAGCTTGTCCTGTCCACCCCAGGGTGATGGTGCTGCACCGCCCATGTGCCCCGTCCATTGCCGCTGAAGGCAGAGTGCACAAGGGGACTCCAAGACCCAGAAAAGGGAGGGCTCCGCCCAGGAAGACACAGTGATGGAATGCTGCTTGAATGAGGAAACTCACTATTTCAGTAATAGTGTACACTTAGTACACTTCGAGGCAATGTACTAAGTCCTTTGTACAAACCGAAGAGTCTTATGAATCAGTCTTTGACTTATCTCCATTTTCCAGAGGAGGAAGCCAAGGCCCAGGAGTTTAAGTGACTTGCCTAAGCTCAGGTAGCTTGAAACTGGAGCAGCTGGGATTCGAACCCAGCTCTATCTCTAGCTCTCCAACCTCCTCTGTCAATCATGACAATTTTGCCCCTTGGCGAGTGCCCTGGGGTGCTCCCTGTAGCTCTGCGCCTCCCACCCATATCTCAGTTGAGAGGAGGAGCGACAGTCCTGGTGCCCACCAAGGGTTAATGGTGGTAGGGGCTAAGTAACTCCAGATGGGCCTCAGGACGGCTGGGCTGGCCGGAAACCGGAGGCCGCCAGCTTCCCAGGGGAGCCACCGCCAACTGCCCCTCCCCTCTGTGCTGCATCTCTGGCCCCCAGCTGTACCCCTGCCCTAGGGCCCACCAGCCTCCTCTCCCTTGCTAGAGTCCAGCTCTAAGGGAAATTGCAGACAGACCATCCCAAGGGCCTTGTAGCACAGTGAATCCACAACTGTTATGTACAGATAGGGAAACTGAGGCTCAGGCAGGGCAAGGGACCTATTCAAGGTCTCCTGATAAGTGTGTGGCTGGGTCTTCTGACTCCCAGACTAGCTTCTTTGGGGACTAGGGGGTTGGTGTGTCTCCTGGCTTCCCCCAGGCTGGCCTGGCTGCAGAGGATCAGCCAAGGATTCAGAGGTGAATGGCCCAGGCAGATGCTAGGAGGGGAGTCGGAAATTTCTGACGGAGTCTTTGGGCACAAGAAATCCCTGTGCAAGCCTGACCTTGTGGCCTGTGGGATCTTTTCCCATTCCCCTATTTCCCTGCTGCCACAAAGACCTGGCCAGGCCCCCTCTCTCGGGGTACTCTTATGGTCCCCAACCCGTGGGAGGGAGCCAGTCTGAGAACACTTCTCCTTCCATGTCATCCAGCCCAGATGCTCTGCTGGGCAATCCCGATTGGGACTAGACCAAGAAATGATTGCAAGATGGTTGACTGTGGTGGGCATGGAATCCCAGCTCAGACAAATCCTCTGCTCTGTGAACATGGGCCTGGGGGAAGCTGAGGAGAAAGACTTAGCGGCGCAGAGGGAAGAGTGGAAGGAGGGCAGAGCCAGCCTCTACCTGTGTCACCTGGGACACCTTTCTTCACTGTCTGGAATTCAGTTGCCCCTTGTGTGCAGTAGTGGGAGCAGGGGTGGTAAGCCCACTCTATATGCCCTTCTAAAATAATGCCCTTTGCCATCTGAGGGCTAGGAGTCTGTAACTGGAGATGTCTTCTGATCTGAGAAGCTGAGGGTGGAAGAAGAGACCCAGCTGGGGGAACTGGAGGAGTCTTGGCAGACCCTGATGGGAAAGGAGAGCCAGAGAATGGAAATGGAACAAAACAGATACTTGAAAGTATGTTGTTGAGGCCTGGCGCGGTGGTTCAAGCCTGTAATCCCAGCATTTTGGGAGGCCGAGGTGGGTGGATCATGAAGTCAGGGGTTTGAGACCAGCCTGGCCAACATAGTGAAACCCCGTCTCTACAAAAAATACAAAAATAGTCGGTTGTGGTGGTGTGCCCCTGTAATCCCATCTACTCGGGAGTCTGAGGCAGGAGAATCACTTGAACCTGGGAGGCGGAGGTTGCAGTGAGCCTAGACTGCGCCATTGCACTCCAACCTGGGAGACAGAGCAAGACTCCGTCTCAAAAAAAAAAGAAAGAAAGTATCTTGTTGGGTGACTGAATGAAAGAGCCACAGGGGGAACCTAGGAAGAAAGCAGGGCAGGGGGTTCATCTACACTGGAATAGGGGTCTCGGGTGGGGGTCAGATGACTTGTGTCTCTTCCATCATGTGTCTCATGAGACCCAGTTCTGCCCCAGCTCTGCCATTGCTGTGTAAGCTTGGGAAGCTTATTTTGCTCCTCTGGGCCTCAGTGTCCCCATGTATAAAATGGGGCAAATAATCCTCTCCTTGCACCCCAGGGGCTTTGAGACGTGAAAAGGAATGTATCTGTCAATATCCAGAGATATCCGATCTGTGCTGGATGACCTTGACCAAATCACGTTCCCTCTCTGTGCCAATTCACCCCTGGGCCTTGGTTTGTCCTTCTGAAAAATGGCCGATCATCTTGGAGGATCTTTCCATCTCCTCCACGTCACCTCTTCTCAGCAGTGCTCTCTGATTCTCTCAGGCTTCCGTTAGGGGCCCTTCTAAATGCACTCTCAGCCTCCTGTCTGCCCATCGGGCACCTGCTTGCCTAATGAATATCTCGCTCACTAGCCTGGGTGCTTCTGAGGTCAGGACCATGTCTTGCTACTGTCCCCCGCACTCAGTACAGTGTTAGAATGTAGTAAGTTCTCAGTATGCTTGTTCAATGAATGAAGGTTGACCGAATCAACCACAGAGATGATCAGAGTCTCCTTTACAGATGGGGAAACTGAGGCACTGAGAAATGATCTCCCTGGGTGCCATGGCAAGGGGAGGCCGCCACCCGACATGGGCATCGGGAAAGTGGGGCCCAGGCCACTCTTTGACAAAAGTGACTCAGCAGCTGGCGGCTGGCGTGGGCTGTGGAATTTCTAAGCATCCCCTCACATCCTGAGAGAACGGGCGACGGGAGGGAGTAAGCAGAGGGAAAAGAAGAAAAACAAGAAACTTGGGGGAAAAGAAAGAGAGAGGGGGAAAAAACTGAAATTGAAAACAGACGCACGCGTCCACCCTCCCTGCCCCACCGCCCCCCCCTTCTCCCAGCTGGGCCAATCAGAAGCCACCCTGCAGCCTTTCCCCCAAAGTGGCGGGGGAAGTGGGGGGGCATGGAAGCCCACAGTGGTGTGAGCTCCTGAGGCTGCCAGCAGCCAGCAGTGACTGCCCGCCCTATCTGGGACCCAGGACAGCTCTGTGAGCAACTTGGAGCCAGAGAGGAGATCAACAAGGAGGAGGAGAGAGCCGGCCCCTCAGCCCTGCTGCCCAGCAGCAGCCTGCGCTCGCCCTGCCCAACGCAGACAGCCAGACCCAGGGCGGCCCCTCTGGCGGCTCTGCTCCTCCCGAAGGATGCTTGGGGAGTGAGGCGAAGCTGGGCCGCTCCTCTCCCCTGCAGCAGCCCCCTTCCTCCATCCGTCTGTTCTCCTGAGCCTTCAGGAACCTGCACCGGTCCTGCCTCTCCTTCTACCTAGCTGTTACCCACTCTGGGACCAGCAGTCTTTCTGATAACGGGGAGAGGGCAGTAAGGAGGACTTCCTGGAGGGGGTGACTGTCCAGAGCCTGGAACTGTGCCCACACCAGAAGCCATCGGCAGCAAGGTAAGTGCTGGAAAAAGTGGGAACCCCAGCCCCATGCCCTGTCCCTTTGCCCTAACCTGCATCTCTTTGAGTAGGTAAAAAAAAAAAAAAAGATATTTTTAACAAAACCAGATGAGAGGAGGCTGGGAGACTGTGGGTGATGTCAGGGCTGGAGGAGCCAGTTTTCTCCTTTCCCCTGCTCTGGGGTGAGTGGCCTCCACCTCATCATCCCTGCTGCTCCTGCCTTCATCAAACAACCCTCAGGGGTTTCTGGGTGCTGGCTGGGGGCCTCCAAAGCACAGCACAGTCAATGGGGAGTGGGGAGAGCCGGGAAGAGCGGGAGAGGGGAATTGGGAGAAGGTAGGCAGGGTACACAGAAAGCAGGGGACTGGGGACCTCAGGACCATAGCCACTGTTCCTTGGCCCAAGCCTTGTTTCTAAGAATCAGTCTGGCTTTAGGCCAGTCAGCCGCCAGGCAACCTTTGGGGATTTAAATGGATTTGCAAATTTTCTAGATTCCTAAGATATCCTTCTAAACCCCCAGCAGCTAGAAAAGTTTGAGAGCTAGGAAAGTTCGAGGGTGATGGGCGGCCATGGCAACCCCCTAGCGGTCATGCTGCTGGGTCTGGGGGCTGGGACCTGGCTGTCAGATCTGGGGGCTCCTCTGTGAAGAAAGGGTCAGCCACGGGGCCATTTCCTTTGGTCCCAGGCAGCTGCTCAGGCCTCCTCGTTGTCTCCCTCCTTCTGGACTCTACCCCTTCTCCATGCCATTCTAAAGCATAAATCCAATCACACCACCTCCCTGCCCAGGATCCGCCTATGGCTCCCCAGTTCATGGAGAAAGTCCCAGCTCCTAACAGAGGCTGCCACTGCTTGACACTTACTGCACGCCGCCACTGTGCTGAGTGCTTTATGAGACTGATCTCATGTAATGCTCACCAGCAACCCCAGAGGCAGCCACTGTTTTTATCTCCGTTTTATACATGAGGAACTTGAGGCTCACGCAGCCACATAACTGTAGCCACACAGCTAGTAAGTGGCACAGCCTGGAGAGGTTGGAATCTCCCTGTGCCCATTACTCCAAACTTGGGCCTTTTGTTCCCGCCAGTCAGATCCCAGAATTCCCAGAAGGAATGTGCACCATCCTGCTTGTGGGCATTTGCCCTCCCTCTTCCCCCTTCCTGGAATGCCCTTCCTCATCACTTTTCTTTCAGGGATATTCCGTACTCCACCTCTTCCAGGCAGCCTTCCTAGGTTCTTCCTGTCTTCCAAGTGCTAGCCATGCACTTTGTGCTGAAGCCATGTTACTTGGCCTTCCCCTGTTGGTGATCTGTTTATGTTCTGTTTGTTCATCAGAGATTGTTCAGGCCCCAGCAGTCAGACCTGAGGCCGCACTTTCTGCTGGGGAAAGGTTTAAGGTTTCCCCATTCTGTGCTCTGCCCCCAGTACCCAGCCCTGGATAGGCAGTGTGGCTGAGAAAATGTCCTGGTGAAAGGGAGGAGGAGCTCACTGAAGACCTTCTGCTCCCAAGTGTGAGACTAGAACCCAGGCCTCCAGCCTTCTCACGGGTGCCCTTCCAGGACATCGTGTGGCTCCTCCAGGCAGCATTTCTCCATTGCAAGCAGGGAGGAGCATCTCTGCTTCCCTCTGTGACCTCCTGATTGCACAGAGGCCTCTAGTGACAAGTTCTGAAGTCATGCAGTCCTCCCCTGTCTCCAAGCAGGAGACCCTGAATCCACAGCCTTCAGGGACATACAGTCCCTGAACACCTACCTCATGCAGGCATAGAGCCTGGTACTTCACACACCTTGGAGTCCTCATGGCAAGTTTTTGAAATCAATGTTATTACCTACTTTTTGTAGATGAGGAAGCTGAGGTCTAGAGAGGCTAAGTGAGTTTCCCAGGGCCATACGGTGAGTTGAGGTAGTGTTTAGGCTGAAGTCTACCTGACTCTAAAGGCTTACCTCATGCTCCCCGGGAAGCTCCCACTCAGAGGGAAGAATCTCCATCCTCCTGCAGAGCCTGCTCCTGGCTTCAGCACCTTCCCCAGCAGAAAGTGCAGCCTCAGGTCTGACTGCTCCAAGGTCTGCCCGGGCCCTGGCTTGGTCTTGAGAGAGGAAAGAGGCCATCTGGTCAGCACCCTCCTCCCAGACAGCAGTTATCAGCAGCCCCCCTCCTCTGTGGGAAGAAGAGCCGGGACTTATAATTGCCCACAGATGTGGGGCAGGCAGTGGAAAGCACCGTGGATCCAGAGTCAGGAGACCCAGTGCTTGTCCTGGCTTGATTTAAATCCACCGTGTGGCCAACCTCAGACCCCCCACATCCCATCTCTGGGCTCCTTCCACAGCTGGGAGGCAGTGAGCTCTGTGGGTAACCAGCACCAGGCTTGGGCATCAGATGACTATGCATTGACCCCGAGTCAGTTTCTGGCTGACTGTGTGACCCCTGGGCAGCACCTTGCCTCTCTGGGCCTCAATCTCCTTCTCTGTGAACAGCAGGACCGTGTGTGGGCTCCATGAGACAACACCATTGGCAAGGTGCTTACCACAGTTCCTGCACTTCACAGGTGGACTTCCAGCCACTGGCTGAGAGAACCACTGCTCTCCTGGCCTCCTGCATTGGAACACTTGGCTATGAAATTAATCTGCAACCTGCAAAAGGCTCTGCCCATGGACCTGGACACCATGTATGTTCCAAAGATCCGTGTCCATCCTCCAGGCACAGGCCACAGTCTGACTCTGAGACCAGCTGCCTTCTAGGCTAAAGGAGGGTGCTCTGGGCATTGGCTCAGGACAGGCTGCTGCTGAATGCAGTGGGAAGGGAGAAAGGGATGAAAAGGTCTTCTGAAATGCCCACCCATTTCTTGCATTTGATTCAGAACCCAGTGGGCAGTGGGTTCTTGGAATGGGAATCTTTTCAGTGCCCCCTGTCTTCTGACCCAGAGCGTTAGGAGGGAAGGGAACGGGTGTTGGGCCCCTTCCCAGGGTCAGGGCGTGTAGCACCTCAGCTGGGAAGCAGTGTGAGCATGATGATATAACAGGAACCAACTCGTTCTTAGCACTTTCTGTGTCTACTTCAACTGTGCTTTACATCTGTTACCTCAAAGTTGCTGCTGTATTCCTCAGCGCTTGGAACATGCTAGGCATTCAGGACATTCTTAATAAATATTTACTGGATTAATTTAACCATCGAGGCTGGGCACGGTGGCTCACACTTGTAATCACAGCACTTTGGGAGGCCGAGGCGGGTGGATCACCCAAGGTCAGGAGTTTGAGACCAGACTGGCCAACATGGTGAAACCCTGTCTCTACTAAAAATACAAAAATTAGCCGGACGTGGTGACGCGCACCTGTATCCCAGCTACTCAGGAGACTGAGGCACTAGAATTGCTTGAATCCAGGAGGCGGAGATTGCAGTGAGCCTGAGCGACAGGGCAAGACTGTCTCAAAAAAAATAAAAAATAAAAAAAACCATCACAGCAACCTCAAAATTAGATATATAAACTCTCCCCACTTTTTTTTTTTTTTTCTGGAGATGGAGTCTCACTCTGTTGCCCAGGCTGGAGTGCGATGGTATGATCTTGGCTCACCGCAACCTCCACTTCCCAAGCTCAAGTGATTCTCCTGCCTCAGCCTCCCAAGTAGCTGGGATTACAGGCGTGTGCGCCACCATGCCCAGCTAATTTTTATATTTTTAGTAGAGATGGGGTTTCACCGTGTTGGCCAGGCTGGTCTCTAACTACCTGACCTCAAGTGATCCGCCTGCCTCAGACTCCCAAAGTGCTGGGATTACAGGCGTGAGCCACCGCACCCGGCTAAACTCTCCCCATTTTACAGGTGAGAAAGTGCACAGAGTCAGTTGCCTAAAGTCCCACAGCTCGGAAGTGGCAGAGCTAGGATTTGCACCTGGGTGTTTCTGCCTCCAGATCCCCTTGATGAGAGGCTGGATGGGGCCTGGGATGCCCCTGGGGATCCAGTGTAAACCCCGAGAATGTGCCTCAGCTGTGGGGGCCCTCAGCATTCCAGAGGTAGTCATCAGACCCTAGAACCCTATGGGACTGTGCACAAGTCGTTCCCTCCTGGGGCCTCAGTTTTCCCATCAGTCAAACAAGGAGGTTGACCCAGATGATGGTAAAACTTTCTTCCAGCCCTAAAACAATTTCAGGATTCCAAGCCATGCCAGCCCAGATTGGCAGCTGCACAAGCCTTGCTGTGTACTCAGGGATCATGCATATTTAACTTCACAATGAAAGGGTTTTTTTCTTACCCTTTCTCTACACATTACAGAAAGAGGTCAGGATCGATGACCACTAATGGAAAACTTTAACCTGCAATAACAAGGAGGAACTTTCTGACAATTAGTTTGGCCCCTTAACATGCTCAGTTTCTTGAGGAGCTCAGAGGGCTCCCACAGTTCCCACATGCCCATTTTCCTGGGATACTGAGCAGGGAGGGTCGGGGAGGTAGGCTCACTAGGGGCTGTGTGTGGATGCTGTAACCCTTTAGGTCTCTTCCAGTGCTGAGTTTTCGAAACTTATATGCTCTAATTTCAAGAGGAAGCAAGGCTTTGGCCCAGATGAGTGATGGGATCCAGAGGTGAGGGGAGGAATGGACACAGGGACCTACCTCTGCTGGGAGTGGGTGTGAAATTCACATACTTGTTGCTTCCAGTGTGGAAGCCCACCTCACATCCCTCCTGAGCCCTCAGGCCCAGATCCTAAGGATAAAGTCTTCCTGAACCTCCAAGCCCTGGCCCCAGAGCCCACCCTGCCCCTGCCCCCTACATCCACCAGATGCTTCCTGGGGTAGCCCACCCCCAGCCTGGTGCAGGAGGCTGAAAATCAAAGTGTATTGCTTTAACCACATTAAAATCCCCTCCTCTCCTCAGTTCAGTTCAGATCAGGGCTATTTGATGTCTCAGGTGCCCAAAACCTTTTATCTGCCAGAGGTACCAGCTTCTCCGCCCTGTGATGGAGAGGGCTGTCCCTTGGGAGGGTCAGGGGGTCTGAAAGCTCCTGAATGTCAGAGATGAAAAGGACTTTTGGGGGTCACCTGATTCAGCTGCTTTATTGTATGGATGGGAACTAAGGTCCAGAGAGGGGAAGGGTTGCACCTAAGGTCCGTACAGATCATTGGTGATGACGCTGAGCCTGGGACCTGGGCTCGCCTTTGTTCCACCACAGGTGCTGGGTCTTTACCATCTCTCTGAAGGCCTGGAGAGACCCAGCTCCACCTCTGTGGTTCAGGGCTCAGCTTCCAGGTCTGTCTGGGCTATGGGCTGAAAAGGAGCAAAGCCGTCCCAACAAGAAATGGGAATCTTCCTGGGTGGTTTGCTGGACCCCCGAGCCTTCGGCCATACCACTTCTTCATTCTAATCATAGTTTCCTCTTATAATAAAGTGGGGAGAAGCCAAGGGAGAAGCTTAGTGACCCCCAGAGGTCCATCCAGCTCTGCCCTTAGCCCCTGAGAGTTCCTACCATGCTTCTTGTGACTGCTTTACCACATCCTCATTGCTGCTGCTCTGTTACCTTCCCTTCTGAGAAGTGGAAACCCAAGGGCAGTGACACCACCAGCTTCTCCACTTCTGAGGCTGAGCCTCAGTGGGTATAGGGTGGGGCGGGGTTTCCAGTTAGCCCTAGAGGGGCAGGGCTCAGCTTTCTAAACATGTCACAGAAGCCCTGGCCCCTCCTGGCCCAGAGCATTGAAGGTAAAGGTGCAGGTTTGACCTGATGGACTGTGGGTGGCTCCCATCTCACCTGTATTTGTGTCCTTATCAGTGTCCAACCCAGGGCCTATCTGCTGAATGGATAGTGAAATAGTCATTAGATAAATAAATGCATGTAGAGATGCATAAATGGATTGGTGGGTGGGTGGGTGGATGGATGGATGGATGGATGGATGGATAAATCGATGGAGACAGACAGATGGCCTCCCCTTTAGTCCAGGGCACAGAGATGGCTTCATGAGCACTCATCCTTCTGAGGGCCCCATGCTTAGAAGGGCCTATGCTTGGTTTAATGCTCTGCAGTCATCATCTTGAAATTGTTAATAATTTTTAACAAAGAGCCCTGCATTTCCATTTTGTGCTTGCCCCACAAATTATGTAGCTTGTCCTGCCAGGGAGTTCAGGCTGAGTTTGGGACGGCTTCATCCCCAACACCGGCCTTGCAGCCTCCACTGTCCCCATCCTAATCCACAGCCTCCCACTAAATGCCAGCCTGCTGGTGTCATCCTCTTGCATGGAGGCCCCCTCCCCACAGTGCCTGGAGTTACAGCATTGCCCTGCCCAGCCAGCAGCTACTACCCGCCATCACTATCAATGCCTTGAAAAGTTGGTGGTCCAGAGCAAATCCTCACACAGCACCGCAGACCTTTCCTGAAGTCTCCCTGACTCCTTCCCTGGCCTCCTGCTGCCTCCTTCCCTGGCCATCACCTACCTGTTTGCTGAAGAGCCCCAGTTTCTAGCCCAACAGATCTCTCCCTGCCATTTCTCCCAGATGCCTTGCCATCTCTCACAGAGCCCTGGCAATACCTTTCCCTGGCATCATCTGCCAAAAAACTCAAGAAACCCTGGAGGCCTAGCTCAAGGCCACCTCCCTCAAGAAGCCATACCCGCTCTCCCCACTGGAGTAATCATATACTCTTATTAGTTACCATTTACTGGGCACCTATGATGTGCCAAGTGCTGTACGTCATCATCTCTGGCCCTCCCAGAAATGGAAAAGGAGGTCTCCCGTGCCATTACCCAGGAAATTGAGACTCAGATAAGTTAAACTCAGAGAACTGGGGCTTGGACCCAGGAGTAAGTGGCTTCCAGCTGGAACCACTGCTCCCAGCCTGGCGGGGCTCCCATCCCTGCCCTGGATGGCATCAGGCGCAGCCTGTTGGCTTCAGAGTGCCGTATGTCTGTTCTGCCCTCACCAGTTCATCTCCATCACCTCCCTGGAAGTAAAGACTCACCATTGCCTACCCATGCCAGTTCCCTAGCCTAGTGAATCCTGTGTTATTAGGAGGCAGCCGAGGGCCCAGGACTGAAGAGCTGACCCTACAGAGCCATTTAATCTCTCATATCGTGTAAGCATTTATTGAGCACCTACTGTAGGCCTAATCCCATATTAGGAACTTGGAGAGAGTCCAGACCATTGTTAGGTAGGTATCCTGATTTGTGGGAAGTCATATTAAAGGACTAAGACAAAGATTCAGGAAAGAAGTAATTGACAGACAGTGGACTCAAGGTGATTAGACAGGTCTGGCCTTAGGTTGGCCACCGTATCCCTGAGTGTGCTAGGATTAGACACTCCTCACTGAGCTTCAGGACACTGAAAAGGGCTGTTGCTACTGATTGTACCAATAATCAGCAGCTACCTCTTCCTGAGGAGCCTTTTTTGGGAGAGGCCTTCTTGCACCGTCTCATTTATCACAAGCATCCCTTTGCTGAAAAGCCTAGTCCCGTGGAGTCTTGGCTGTGCGCGCAAGGCCGAGTGAGTGAGTGACTTCTTCTCCCTCGAGTGAATGAATAATAATAATGTGGCCACCAACTTAGCAGACGGCTGTGTGCCAGGCCCTGTTCTAAGCATTTTGCTTGTGTTAACTCCTTCAATAGCCCTGACAACCCAGTGATGAGCCCCAATCTACAGATGAGAAAACTGAGGCACAGAGGCGAGGTTAAGTGAATGACCGAAGACAGGGGTGGGAGGACAGATGCTGAGACAGTGAGAGGGTCAGTGAAACACGGGGGTTCTCTGCCCTCCTGCTCTGCCGCCCAGGAGGGCTCTGAGGGGAATCTCAATGTTCGGTAATTGGCACTGATAAGTGAAGGGTTTACTCATTAGCTAGCTACCCCTCCCCTATTTGCAGGCTCTGGGCCTGTGGGGGAAGGCTGTGTGCTGGTGGGTCAGTGTGAATGGCCCAAGCCCTGCCTGTCCCCTGCCCACTTGGCTCTGAGAACCCATTCTATTTGCGGCCCCCACCCCAGCCCATGGCTGCTCTGGGCTGGCAGCAGCCCGGGGAACAGAAGGTTTGCTTGTCTGAGCCTGCCGTACCCCCCTCCTCAGTCTCAGCCTGGGACCCCTCTCAGGGGCTCCTTTGGCTGCCAGGGCCTGGCACTCGCTGTTGCCATGGCACCGGCCAGAGATGAGGCTCTAGGGGATGGGGGCGGGGAGGGCAGCCTCAGGATGGTGGAGGCCTGGAACTCTGCAGCTACAGAGGCCCTGGCCCTCTGCAAACAGTGGAAGGGGGTGCTGGGGCCCCCACAGGGGCAGGCCTGAACCCTGAGCACAGCAGGCCTGTGGCAGAGCCGGCCACACACCTGGGCTGATTGCCTGGATGCTCTATCCCACAGGAGCACTGCCCCTGCCAGTCCCTGGCTTTCCTAAGCAAAGACCCTCTCCTCAGCCTTGTGTGCTCACCCTCAGCCTCTGCAGCAAAGTTGTGGAGTTCTATCCCTAGTCCTGAGTTCTATCCCTAGCTTGACTTTAAAATTATTGGTGACCCGGGGCAGGCCCCCCGCATACACTGCCCCTCAGTCAGAGCAGAGGCGGGACCCAGATCCCTGAGGATCTTCTCATCCCTGAGATCCTGGATTCCGTATGGATGCCATTAGAGGGAGAACGTTTCTCTGTGGACAGATGGACAGAACTGTTTCTGGTCAGGAGATAGACAGTCTGGCATGACGGGCAAGAGAATTCAGGTTTTGGCAGTTGTGGTGACACGCACCTGTAGTCCCAGCTACTCAGGAGGCTGAGGCAGGAGGATCACTTTAGCCCAGGAGTTTGAGGCTATAGTGAGCTGTGAGCTATGATCATGCCACCACACCACTGTACTCCAGCCTGGGCAACAGAGCGAGACCCTGTCTCTAGAAAAAGAAAGAATATAGGCTTTGGAGTCAGGCCGACCTGAGTTTGCATTCCAGTTCCTTTGCATCTTACTTATTGTGTGACCTTGGGAAAGTTACCAAAAGTCTCTGAGACTCAGTATTCTCCTCTGTAAAATGGGAATAATGAGTGTACCCCCCCTCACAGGGTGGTCATGAGGATGAAACAAAATCTCCAGATCATCTCATTTAGCAGAGTGCCTGGCTCTAAATTAGTAGGGGCTTTTGTTTGTTTCCAGATTGTGGGGGATCAGAACAATAACTAGAAAGATGTCCTGTGTTTGGGGAGAGGGTGGTTGGTGGATAGAAGCAGGACCAATAAGCAGAGAATACAGTGAGATAAACTGTACTCAGTGTAATTAACAATTCTCAATAGTCTACCCTCTGAAGATTCTAAGCTGGCTAAGAAGGAAATGGGCCACGGGTGAGGTGGTGAGAGCCCTGTCATGGGAGGTGTGCAATTGCAGAGAAGGTGGGGGAGATGTGAATAGGGGAAATGTACTAAGATTGTAGGGCTCTGTGAAAAATGGAGTGACTGTTTCCCACTCAAACTGTCAGCTTCAGCTTTACCCAGCTCAAAAGACAGCGTGAAGGAGTGAAAGGAGAAGTTGGGACAAAGAAGGCAAAAAGATGAGGCTGACGACTTTATTTTTTAATTTATTTTTTTGAGATGGAGTTTCACCCTTGTTGCCCAGGCTGGAGTGCAGTGGCGCGATCTCGGGTTCAAGCAATTCTCCTGCCTCAGCCTCCCGAGTAGCTGGGATTACAGGCGCCCACCACCATGCCCGGCTAATTAACTTTTCTTTTTTTTTATTTGAGCTTGCTCTGTGCCAGGTACTGGGCTGTCCTTTTTGCGGGGCTCCTCATCTTTGCCTCCTGCCACAGAGGGGCTGTCTCCTGGGCATTGGGCTGTGTGCTCTGGAGCCTGTCTGCCCAGGATTAAACACTGGAGCCACCACTGGAAAGCTGTTGGGCAAACAATGTAAACAGTCTGTGCCTCAGTTTCCACATCTGTAAAATGAGGAAGCACTACTGATGTCATGGGATTGTTCTGAGGACTCAGTGAGATCGTTCATATAAGGAGCTTAGCATAGATAAGTGGGTGATAAGTACAGCAGACCCTTGAACAATGAGGGGGCTGGGGACAGCCACCAACCGCAAAGTCGAAAATTCACGTATAGCTTTTGACTCCCCAAAAACTTAACTGCTAATAGCCAGCCTACTGTGGGACTTACTGATAACGTAAAGTCAATTAACACATGTTTGGTCTGTTATGTATATTATATACTATGTTCTTATAATAAAGTAAGCTAGATAAAAGAAAATCACAAGGAAGAGAAAATACATTCAATATTCATTAAGTGGAAGTAGATCACTGAAAAAGTCTTCACCCTCGTCTGCACGTTAAGTAGACTGGGAAGGAGGAGGAAGAGGAAGGGTTGGCCTTGCTCTCAGGGGTGGCAGAGGCGGAAGATGTGGAGGAGTGGAAGGGTGGGAAGGATGTGGATGTTTCACATGTGTGAAACATTCATGTGTTACTGGACCTGCACAGTTCAAGCCTGTGTAGTTCAAGGGTCAACTGTACTAAATCAGAGGTAGCTATTATTATTATTGTTATTTTTAAGGCTGTTGGAGGCCCAAATGGGGCCGGGGTGGGTGGGGGGACTCTGGGTCAGGAATCCACAGGGCCCTGGGGGTAACCCTCAAGGCACCGCAGGAGGCAGGAAGCGCTTGCTCTGCAGCCGGTGGGCAGGGGTGTGCAGCAGGCCTCGCTCCCTCACTGACCTCCTTCTCAGGCTGCTTCCCAGCCTTCCTGGGGACCCAGGCCCCCTCCCTTGGGCCCCCAGCAGCCGTGAGGCACACACTGAGCGCTTTCCCACGCACCGTTCCAAGTAGCCAGCCGCATCGCTGCCCCCACCCCCAAGCACACGCACTCTGACGGGTGAGGGGGTGTTTGCTGCAGGAGAGCGGGGCTCGGGCTGGGGAGATCAGCCCGTTCTTTATCAGCCTGGCTCCTTTCCAGACAGATGTTTCATCTTATTTTGGACTTCCAGAAAATAGGTCATTTCTTTCCATCGTGATCCCTGGGGAGGCCTCATGGGGAGAGGAGCACGCAGAGAGTGACGAGTGTGAGGGCCTGGCTTGGGCCCTGGGGAGCTGGAGGGGCAGCCGCCTTCCTCCCTCAGTTGTGAGGGAGCTGTCAGGGCCAGGGCCGGAAGATTCTGAAAGGCTGGGCAGAGAAGCCAGCTTTTGCCTGAGGGGGTTGGAGAGCAGAGGAGGGCCGGAGAGGTCACATAGGTATTTCAGAAAGGTCCCTCTGGCTGGGGTGTGAGAACAGGTGGAGGGGACAGATTGGAGGTGAGGAGATTGGCGGTGGGACAGCCAGAGGCAGCCGAGCCGGTGCTGGAGGGGTGGGTGCAGGGGGCTTAGCAGCCTTCCAGGGAACCAGCGCTGTATTTCCATCCAGTTTGGACTTCCAGAGCAGTGGGAGCACACACCGGGCCCCATCTTAGTCGATTTCTGCTGCTTTGTTCAGGGGACTTTGTAGGTACCTGGAAACATAAAGACGACCCCGGGCCTAGAAGCAGCGTGGCACAGAGAATGGCTCCAACACCGAGTGGCCTGCGCTAGGCTGCTCTCTCTCTGTAGCCCTTAGAGTGATCCCCAGGCTGGTGGGAAGGTTCATGGTGCAGGGGTGGAGCACTGAGCCTTCTCCAACAACTGGAAGTGGAGCGAGCATAGGATTGAAGGGGGCGGGTGGGAGCCTCGGCCACTTCCTCAGTTTCTCCCCTCCGCCTGTAACTGTCTCCTCACCCTCCGATCCTGCTCTCTTCTCTGGCTCCCAGGATGGGGCTCCCTGATCACATGACCCGATCACACCCACATCTCAGCCTGCTTGGGGACAGCCACATGGGCCAGACTCACCGCCAGCCCCAGGCTGTGCTGCTATCTCTTTCCTACTCTTTAGCTGCTGGCGGGAGGACTCCATCCCCAGCTCCAGATGCCTCTTGCCCCCACAGACTCCCAGGCCTGGAACTGGCAGCCTTCTCCGAGCTGAGTCATGACATGGGTCCCTCCCCAGCACCCCCATCCCGAGCCCAGCATTCCAGCTCAGCACAGCTGCCTTCCCAGAGTGGAGCCCTGAGGGCCACAGCCTGTCAGCCCTGAAAGTGCTCCCAAGACAGTCTTGCCCACCCTTTTGCACAGATAAGGAAACTGAGGCTCAGAGAGGGTCAGGACTGTACAGTACTCACCCTTAGCTGCAGTTTCACTTTCTGAAGTTTCAGTTACCCCAGATCAACTGTGGTCCAAAAACATTAAATGGAAAATTCCAGAAATAAACAACTTACAAGCTTTAAATTTTGTGCTGTTCCGAGTAGTGTGATGAAATCTTGCACTGTCCTCTCTGTCCCGCCCAGGAGTGAATCATCCCTTTGTCCGCATATGCTACCCTCCTGTTAGTCATCAACAAAGTCTACTTCTGACATCCAGCCATCAACACCATCATGGCTCGGTGGTCCAGGATCACTTGGAGCAGATGACCTGATCCTTCTGATAATGTCTGGAGGTCAGTAGTAGCCTAATGCTACTTCACAATGCCTACGCCATCACCTCACTTCCTCTTATCATGTAGGCACCGTGTCATTCCATGTCTTCACAAGAAGAAGAGTGATACGATACAGTAAGATATTTTAAGAGAGAGAACACAGTCACATGACTTTTATTACAGTATATTTTTATCATTGTTCTATTTTATTATTATTGTTGTTCATCTCTTACTGTGCCTTATTTATAAATAAAACTTTATAATAGGTATGTATTTGTAGGGAAAAGAACATAGTATGTATGGGGTTTGGTTTTATCCAAAGTTTCAGGCATCTACTGGGGCCTTGGAATGTATTCCCTGCAGATAGGGGGGACCACTATCCTATAAGTGGGTGTCACAGCCGAGACTAGAGCCAGGTCTTCTTACTTCCCACCCCAATCCCCCTCCAAAGTCTGTCCCAGGCCTGTAAAGTGCCCCGGTACGGAGGACAAAAGACTGGACTGGGTCAGGAGCCTGGAGTCTATAGCTCACTTCTCCCAACAACTTAGCAAATTACCTCCTCTGAGTCTCAGTCGCCAATCCCTGCCTGGCTGGGCCCGTGCAGAGAATGTGACTTTGAAACAAAGGTCAATGTGTGACAGGACAGCGGTGTGCTGTGGAGAGGGCAGGGGCAGCTATAGCCTGAAGCTTGGGGCCTTAAGCCACCAGCCTCACATCCTAGCAGGGGCTGGAGGCAGGGAGCTGCGCAGGCAGGTGAACTTCAGCCCCACTGACCACCCGAGCTCATCTTGTCTAGGCCAAACAATGGGCCCTCTTGCTTTCCTTCCCTAAGCCTCAGTTTCCCCACGAGCACAGTGGAGCACAGGAAGGCAGTTAGATCAGATAGATGATCCCTGAGGGCTCTGGCGTGCTGACATTCCAAGATTCTGACCCCATAACCCCATGGCCAGGCCTCCTCCTCCCTCAGGCATTTGGTTTATTCAGAGCATCCCGGGCCTGAGACTGCCTGCCCCCAGCATCCCCCTCTCCCTGCAGCACGGCCTCTCTCTCTCATCTCACTGCTGTTTCTACCCAGCCTGTTCCCGGCCTCCAGACTGAACATCCCACTGTCCCCTCAGTGCCCACAGACCCTCCCTATCCTAAACCTGCTCAGTCGCAGCTCTCACTCCTGCTCTTTGACCTCATTCTCATCTCAGAAAACGGCATCGTCCCTTCAGCATGTGCGTGTGTATACACACACACACACACACACATACACTTCTGCCTCCCAGTATTCCAAGCCAGATACAGAGGTGCATACCTCCCTCTCCAGCCCCTCAATATTAAGTCACCCAGTCCTGTCGATTCTCAGCTAAGTTAACTCTCAAATCCATCTGTTTTTATCAGTCCCCACTGCCTTCTCTCCAGACCCAACCAAACATGCACGTTGGTCAGAGATGCGGTGGAGCTGGTGGCATAGAGCACGGAGTCACACCACTTCACTATAATCTCTGCTCTACCCCTTCTGGGTCTGCGTTCCTGGCCCAGTTATTAAATGCTCTCTGCCTCAGTTTCCCCACTGTAAAATGGAAATGATCACTGTATCTACCTCGTAGAGTTGACGGAAGATCAAGTGAGCCAATACGTGCCAAATGCTCAGAATAGTTCCTGGTGCAGTAACACGGGCTTTCTGGCTTGTCTGTTCATGTATATGGCTGTGTGTTCAGGTGAATTTGGGGTTCTGTGTGCACATGTTCTGTGCATGTTGTATGTGCTGCATACACATGTGAACTGTTGCACACGGGTGCATCTCCACGGGTGCTGGGCACAGTGGGAGCTGCGCACATGTGTTTTGTGTGGGTGTGTACGTGTTTAGTGCTTGCATGAGGGCTTGGCACCCACATGGCCTGTTGCATACGTATGTGTTTCAGAGGAGCGTGCGAGGAAGTGCGTAGGCAGGCATCTGTGCATCTGTGCTGTGTGTATGTGCTGACCATGTGCAGGCTCCCCCCATCAACCCCCGCAGCAATGCAGGGCCCCCTCCCTGGCCTGCCTGTGTCGTGGGAGCCTCAGGACCCTGAGGGAGGGAAGCCGTTGCTGGCGGATGTGGCCAAGATGGGCTGGATTTATTTAGATTAAGGCGGTGGGAAAGGAGTGGAGAATTGTACGTGCTGGGAGGAGGGAAGTCTGGGGCTCTGAGAATGACTCCCCAAGCATACTTGCTCTCCTGGACTTGGGGCACCCACTCCTCTCCCCTGGACTTGGGGTCGTTACTCTGCTCCTTTGGACTTGGGGTCCCCACTCTGCTTCCTTTTGACTTGGAGTTCCCAGTCTGCTCCTCTGGACTTGGGGTCCTTACTCCGCTCCCCTAGACTTGGGGCCCCCCACTCCTCTCCCCTGGACTTGGGGTCCTCACTCTGCTCCCCTAAGGGGTCCCTCTGAGTCACGTGAGGAGCTGGGCATGATCTCCACTTTGGGCCTCTGAGCCTACCACCTGGCCAGAATAGGAGGAATCAGGAGGGGTTCCTGGCACACAGCACTCTCTTCATGGGCAAAAGGGGGACACCTAGGGGTCCCCTCCCTCTCTCTGCTCTAGAGGCCTCCCTGGGCAGGAGAGTACAGCAGATGGGGGGAGTGCCTGCTCTCTGACTGTGACATCCAGGTTGTCCTAGGTGGCCCTTCCCTAGAGTACAGTCCTCCTAAAGAGGGGAAGTTGTCACAGGCAAGCCCACTACCACCAAGTCAGCTGCCTGGGCCTCCCTGGGATTGGCTGGAACCAGAGCAGCCTCTGGGAAGCACAAAGAGGCCTAACACATTGGGTGGACAATGAGGGGTATCAGGGAGTCATCCAAGATGGCCTGGGAGGTCATGTCTGGGTGCCCTAAGCCCTACTCTGCCCTCCCTGGCCCTCCAGCCTCTTGTCCCTACCAGTCTTTCCTTGCCACCTCCTGGGGTTCCACATCACCAGCGGAAAGTCCCGTGAAACATTGTTGAAACACTGTTGTCTAACTCTTTTTTTTGAGACAGAGTCTTACTCTGTCACCAGGCTGGAGTGTAGTGGTGCGATCTCAGCTCACTGCAACCTCCGCCTCCCGGGTTCAAGCAATTCTCCTGCCTCGGCCTTCCGAGTAGCTGGGACTACAGGTGCCCACCACCACGCCCAGCTAATTTTTGTATTTTTAGTAGAGACGGGGTTTCACCATGTTGGCCAGGATGGTCTCGATCTCTCAACCTCGTGATCCGCCTGCCTCGGCCTCCCAAAGTGCTGGGATTACAGGCGCAAGCCACTGTGCCCAGCCTGTTGTCTAACTCTTAATTGTATAGATGGGGAAACTGAGGCCCAGAGAGGGAAACAACTTATCAAAGCCCGCACAGCAAGTCTGTGGCTGAATAGTCATGGAAATTCCATTCATGGAGCGAGATGGCTGGTGGATTCTTATGTGACTCTAGCCTCAGGAATGTAGCCCCCTCCTGCTTACTAGCCCCCACCTCCTCAAAACACCCCGGTAAGATTCATGGTGACTAGAATCTTCTCTTTGGCCTGTCAGAAAGGCAGAGCTTCACCATAGGGACAGCTCTTTGAGATGACACCTGCCAACCTCTCTGTATGGATGGGGACGCAGAGTCCAGAGAGGCTGGAGACTCGCTTAGTCTCACAGTGAGTCCCAGGGCACTTATGAGGGGAGCTGTTCGCTCTATTCATAGTGAAGCCCGTCTGAGATCCCTGGGGTGCCTACACCCTCCCTACAGCATCCACACTGTCTGCCTGTCCTCTCCCCACAGCTTGAATCTGCCTTTTTGCTGTGTGACTGGGGCATGCTTCTGTCCTTCTCTGGGCCTCTGCTGCCCATTCAAAACACATACGCCCTAGCTCAGAGTCTCTAAGCCACCCCCAGCCCCAGGCCCAGCAGAAGAGAGCCTGAAGGGGAGAGGATGGAGTGCCACATGGGAGGAGGGTCGGGGGCTGCATGCCATGAGGGCCCAGCCCACATGGCCAGCCCAGCCTTCCAGAGCCAGGCCAGCCCCGCTGCAGTGACCTCCCTTCTCCTGGCCAGCCGGCCAAATTCCTCCTTTAGAATAATAAACAGTGTGGCCAGCCAGGGAGACTGGGAGAGGAGGGGCAGGGAGGCTGAAGTGACCCCCTCCCCCAGCCTCTGCTAATGATTTTCTTTGGCTGAGATCTCTAGCAGGAAGGGGGCAGCCAGAGGGGCACCGACGGAGGGGCAGATGGGCCTCTGTGGGGGCTGCTGGCTCCGCCTTGGCGCTGCTCCCTCCTGACCAAGGAGGCCTGGCATCCAGCTGGAGGGGCTGGGGCAGAGGGATGGTGGGGAGCAGAGGCTGGAGGGGGCGTCAGAAGGGCTGGGCTTTGAGTCAGGAGCAGTTCAGAGAGGGGAGAGGAAGAAACGAGGAGACCTTCAGGCAGGCAGTCTGAAAGGGAGGAGGGAGGAGAAGAGCTGATTTGCTCAGACTGTTTCTTGGGGTGTTGGGCAGAGCTAAGACTGGGGGTCCATAGGCGGGAGGAGCCTTGCCTCTGTCCCACCCCTGACATGTGAATGCAGCCCTGGTAGGTGAGGTACTCACCATCATCCACTTCCAGAGCTGGGGACTTAGGACACAGGGAGAGCGATGGCACAAGAGCTGGGATGCTGGGGCCTGAACCTGGTCCGCAGCCCTAAACTGAAAACTAAAAGGGGTGAGATGGGGAGGTGGGGGCAAGCTGGGCATGGCCTCCAGAGGCAGGCCAGGTTGGGCAGCCCCACAGCCAGAGGAGGATCCTTGTTGCCTCATCACGCCATCACCTCCCAAAGCTCGTGCTTTGCGACCCCTGTCCTCTGGCGTCCTTTCTGCCAATGCTGCAGGCAGACTCTTGGCATACCTGGCTCCTGGTGGTCTCTTGGGACCTGAAGTGTGTCTTCCAAGATAGAGGAGAGCAAGGGCCACCCCATTCAGTCTGTCTCTGTCTTTGTCCTTGCTTCTGTCTCTTAGTGCCTCTGGTGCTGTCTCTCTGGGCACCTCCTCTCTGTCTCTGTGTCTTTGTCTCTTTCTACTTCTATCATTCCAGGTCTCTCTCTCTCTGTCTCCCTCTCAGACAGGCTCTGCTGTGGAATCTTGGGTAAACTTCTCACCTTCTCAGAGTCTCAGTTTCCCCATCTGCACCCTGGGGGTGGGGGTGGGGAGCCTGGCTTCACTGGTCTCCAAGGACCTGTGAGGCCTGGCTGCTCGATGGGACCTCTCTTGGGCCCAGCCCCTAGCCGCTGTCCCCTGGGCCTCCCTGTATGCTCTGGGCTGAGTAAAGGTGTCCAGGCCCACCTCCCACATTCCACAGCTCCGGCTCCCCCACTTCCCTTCCCACAGCCCACAGCCTCCTCCATTTCCTGTTGTGCTTGTGGAGCTGCGGGAGTTCTCTGGGTTCTGGCCTCCCCCCTCCTCCTCCCATGCCTTTCATCACACTTTCCCAAATATTTGTCCTGGCAGATAAGAGCCTGGTATTGGAACTGTCACCCGGAGGACAGGCTGTCAGAGCTGGTAGGCTACTGGACACCATCCAGCCCAACTTCCCCTCCCTCACTGTACAGATGGGGAAACTAAGGCCCGGAGAGAGGCTGGGGACGCAGCCGAGGCCACATGAGAGTCACAAGCAGAGCCAAAGCAAAGGCCAGGACCCCAAGGCTGAGTCCAGGATGGAGAGGAGACAGCCTGTGGTCATGAGTGCCCTTTCAGGCTTGGGATGTGGTGGCTTTTGGCTTCAGCCCCTCGGACATGAAGGCTGGGTGGCCCAAGCTGGGGCTCATTCTGCAGGAGCCAGGTGGTGAGATAGCCCCTGTCGCTGCCTCCACTTGCCCTGGGCCCTGACTCCTGTTTAACTCTGCAGGACACCATGCGGCTTCTGGGTGCGATGCCAGCTCTGGCCCTCAAAGGTAGGTAGATGGGAGATAAGGTAGGGGAGCCGGGGGGCTGCGGAGTGGAACCCTGGAGCTGGCAGGGGTGATGTGTGCTGGTGGCAGGGCGTGAAGCACCAGGCACACTGCCCTGCTCTTTGGCTTTAGTTTCCAGGATTTCCGGTGGGCTCTGTGGAGGCCTCCAGCTGCCAGCCCTTCAGCTCAGAAAGCGTCAGTGGGCCCCTGCTTGTCCAGAACCATCAGCTCAAATCCTTTGATTGGCCCTCCAGACCCCATCCCACCTTCTGGCACACACCCCTGGCCTCCTATCCTCGGTCTGGTGGATCTGTGGCACCCGGCTTGGACCCCTCATTGGCTGGGAGCTTCCAAGTCACTGCTGGGCTTCTCAGCACACCCCACCCCTCACTCCTGCCCGTTGACATGTCTTCAGCTCTGCAGGGGCTGAGCGGCTGACCCAGCAATTAATGACCAGCCAGCAGCCTGCCCGGCAGCTGGCTGTAAGATGGACTGGCTGCCTGACCGCCCACCTCCCCTCCTGATCTTTATCACCAGGGGGCATGGAGGGTGTGGCCTGCAAAATCCTTCTCCAGGGGATGTCATGGAGGGGGACCAATCACTTGACACACACACACTCCCAACCCCAGTTCCCTCCAGCCAAAAGGGGCCTCAGCATCTTTTCTGGCCCCACTCTGAGCTACCTGAGCCCCTCCCTCCCATCTCTCTCCCACCCAGAGCCACCTCTGGGCCTTGGGCAGAACCTGGACAGTCGAGGGAGGGGGCAGGGAGCTGTAGGGAAGAGGCTCAGAAAGTGACCTGGGAAGCAATGCAGGAACTGGAGGCCAGGGAATTGCTTCCCGAGGATTTCCTGGCCCCTTCTGGTGCCTACTGCCTACACACAGCACTGCTGAAGGACTCAGAGGCTGGGGTCTAAAGGGACTGACATAGGCAGTCCGGAGGAATCCCTGGGGTCCTGGAGCTGAGCGAGTGGTCCTCAGAGCCATGGCTGGAGAGCCCCAGTCTGTCGGATAAAGGAGCTGTGCTCCTCAAGGACTTGAGGGCTGTGCATACGTGGCCTCCTCGCAGGCTCAGCCTTGGGAGAGGTGCTGAAGCCCCTGTTCCCTGATGTCTGATACCTCCTCTCCCAAAGGCCAGCTGCTGTTGCTGCCCCTCCTGTTACTGCTGGAACCACAGGTCTCTCAGGGCCTGGTCATCACACCCCCAGGGCCAGAGCTTGTCCTCAATGTCTCCAGCACCTTCGTTCTGACCTGCTCGGGTTCAGCTCCGGTGGTGTGGGAACGGATGTCCCAGGAGCCCCCACAGGAAATGGCCAAGGCCCAGGATGGCACCTTCTCCAGCGTGCTGACACTGACCAACCTCACTGGGCTAGACACGGGAGAATACTTTTGCACCCACAATGACTCCCGTGGACTGGAGCCCGATGAGCGGAAACGGCTCTACATCTTTGTGCCAGGTAAAGGCCCCCAGCCTGTGTGCCCACTCCTTACCCCTCTTGTCAACTGGAGGCATCAGGGGAAGTCCAGAGAGTGCTTTAGTTTATTGTGAAATGCAGCCATCCTAGAAAAGCAGACAATCATGGAACCAGCCTGGCTCAGTCCGGGAGTGTGTTCTCCCCCACGCCTTGGTCTGGATGATCTGCCTGCTCCCTGCCAGTCCCCCTATTCCTGCCTCCCAAGAACTCTATATTCTCAGCTGCTTCCAATCTGCTCCCTCTTGACCCCACATCCCGTCTTCCCCATTCTCCAAGCTCCAGATATCAGCTGCATTTCAACTTGTGACTTGCCTGCTTTCTTATCCTGGCACTGTCAATATCAGACATTAGAGCTGGAAGAGACCAGCTCTAACATTTGATTTGTGCCCTTCTGGGAGCATCCCTATTCTGTAATGGGGAGACAGAGGGCCAGAGATGGCAAATGACTTGCCACACAGCAATTCAGGGGATGGCCAGAAACCCAGTTCCCCTGACTCATTCACGGCTCCACTCCTGGCAGATCCCACTATGGGCTTCCTCCCTAATGATGCCGAGGAACTATTCATCTTTCTCACGGAAATAACTGAGATCACCATTCCATGCCGAGTAACAGACCCACAGCTGGTGGTGACACTGCACGAGAAGAAAGGGGACATTGCACTGCCTGTCCCCTATGATCACCAACGTGGCTTTTCTGGTATCTTTGAGGACAGAAGCTACATCTGCAAAACCACCATTGGGGACAGGGAGGTGGATTCCGATGCCTACTATGTCTACAGACTCCAGGGTGAGCCCCCTTTCTGGCCTGATGCTCAGCAGAGGCAAGTATAACCCTCCACAGAGGAATAGCCCTTTACAATTTACAAAGTGTGCGACTCCACTTCCCAGTGGATTCTCACCACAGCCTTCGAAGGAAGATAGTGTTTTCCCCATGTTACAGATGAGGAAACTCAGACGCAGAGAGAGGATGGAGTTTGTCCCCTGTCGCAGAATTCGATAGTGGCAGAGCTGGCCTGTGTAACATGGTCGGTGAGGGCACGAGCTTCAGCGCCAGCTGGGTCGAAATCCCAGCTTTGCTATTTCCTGTCTGAGAGACTTTACACAAAGCACATAATCTCTCTGAGCCTGCTTCCCCTCTTGTGATGTGGGGATAACAATGGCTGCCTACCTCATAGGATCAATTGTGAAGATTAAATAAAAGATGGAGAGTACCTGGCACATGGTATGTGCTCAATACATTTCTCCCGTACATAGATCTCCAGAGGGTACTTTGATTTCCAGACTGTTATCCCTTCTAGAACGTCAGCTCCATAAGAACAGAGATTTTGTCCACTTTGTTCACTACTGTTGCTCCAGTGTCCAGAATAGTACTTGGCATGTAGTAGGTATTCAGTAAATATTTGTTGAATGAATGAATCTTCTACATCAGTCATCCTTTCCCTCTCTAGCCCCCTACCCTATCCCCAAGCTGAAGTGCTAGTGTCTGGTGGTGACTTCCCCAGACCTAAGCCAATCTCTCTCTACCAGTGTCATCTATCAACGTCTCTGTGAACGCAGTGCAGACTGTGGTCCGCCAGGGTGAGAACATCACCCTCATGTGCATTGTGATCGGGAATGAGGTGGTCAACTTCGAGTGGACATACCCCCGCAAAGAAGTAATGTGGGGCCAGGCAGGGGTCGGAGGAGGGGCCAGGAATGGGTGGATATCTGGCTTGCAGACTGATTTCTCCCCGGCCCCTCCTGATTCGGGGGGCCTGCCCAACCTGTTGCTGCAGAGTGGGCGGCTGGTGGAGCCGGTGACCGACTTCCTCTTGGATATGCCTTACCACATCCGCTCCATCCTGCACATCCCCAGTGCCGAGTTAGAAGACTCGGGGACCTACACCTGCAATGTGACGGAGAGTGTGAATGACCATCAGGATGAAAAGGCCATCAACATCACCGTGGTTGGTGCGTGCCTTGGGCTCAGCCCAATCCCCAGTCTGAGATGGACCCAGTGCCTGTCACAGCCCCGGGGTATAGTCAGCCACACTCCAGTGCAGCCCTAGCTAGCCTCTGTGCCAACCAAAACCCCAATTCCAGGATAAACCCAAACCAAAATGCAGTGTCAGCCCCAAATCCAACCCTATCTCAACCTAGACTTTCTGACTAGCCAGAGCCCCAGCCCCAACCTGACTTCCAAGCCCAACTGCCATCCCAGGTCCGGGAAGCCCCATCCCCAAATTCAACCTTATCACTAGTCCCAGAATCAGCCACAATACTGACCTAGAACAGAGAACTGTTAGTACAACTCTGGTCCCAACCTGGGAGCCGGCCCCAACATCCACATTAGCCCCAAATTTGGCCCCTTCTCCAGGCCCCGTCCCCAGCCCAATTTCAACCTCAGCTCCAGAAACTCCATGGCCGGCAGCATCCCCAGGCTGAAGCCCCACCCCACAGCTGGCCTCCTTTGGGATGCAGTTGGTGCCCTGCCCCCAGGGCCCCGCCCCTGACGGTCACCCCTTGCAGAGAGCGGCTACGTGCGGCTCCTGGGAGAAGTGGGCACACTGCAATTTGCTGAGCTGCATCGGAGCCGGACACTGCAGGTAGTATTCGAGGCCTACCCACCGCCCACCGTCCTGTGGTTTAAAGACAACCGCACCCTGGGCGACTCCAGCGCTGGCGAGATCGCCCTGTCCACGCGCAACGTGTCGGAGACCCGGTGAGCAGCTCGCTCTCCCACCCCATTCTTGAAGTTATTTTTCTTTGCAGCCGCCAGGCAGCCCTTGGCTTTCAGCCACAAACCTAGGCCCAGCTTTCTGAGAGCATATTAGATGCCAGGTGCTGGGGATGCTGCAGCGACCAGAGCTGACAGTTCATCCCTCCTAGAGTTTCTAGTCTAGTGGAGGAAACAGACGCCGGTCAGATGATCACCCAGATGTTTAGTTGTCCTTGTGATGGGTGGGGCCAGCAGTAGCAGCCAAGAAGTAAACGGGCAGATGACTGGGGAAGAGGGTGCCAGGCAGGCCACTCGTGGCCTGCGATATCCCTGAGGCTGGAGATTTGCTGGCTGACAGAGACTGTGATAGGTTAGGATGGAGCAGTGTCCACCTTTCTGAAGGGGAGAGAAATAGGACTTTCCCTTCAATGCCCCCCACCCCCACCAACAGTTCATCTCAACCCTCCCTCTTGGCCTAGGGGAACTGCCTATGGGTGAGGATTTACGAGACCTGGTTTGAGTCCTGGCTCTGCTACCAATGCCGAGATGACCTTGGCAAGCCCTTCCCCTCCCTGGGCCTTGTTCCTGTTTATACTAGGAGGGTGGGGAGAACTGTAAGAGTCCTTCCGACTCTGACTGCTGCCTTTCCTGCTCCCCAGGTATGTGTCAGAGCTGACACTGGTTCGCGTGAAGGTGGCAGAGGCTGGCCACTACACCATGCGGGCCTTCCATGAGGACGCTGAGGTCCAGCTCTCCTTCCAGCTACAGATCAATGGTGATGAGCACGCCCCTCCCCATGTCCCTTCTCCTTCCCCTCCCTGCCCCCATCCCCTCTCCCTTCCTGCACTGTCCACCCTTCCATGGGAGGAGTGGGAGAGGGAGCCTGCAGCTCAGGAGGTGGATTCTAGGCCACTGACCCACTGCCGTGTGAACCTGGCCTCTGGGCCTCAGTTTCCCCAGCCGTATAAGGAGGCCATCTGGCTAGATTGGTGTTTCCAAAACTTCAGGCACTTAGGTACCAAGGCCATGATTTTCCCTTCTCACATTCCACTTATACTGTACTATTAACTCGATAGGTATTTATTGAGCAACTACCATATGCCTGTCTATTCAAGGTTCTTGAACTTCCCTCCCTGCCTTTGTGCAGCTTGCATCCGAGTAGGGGAAGACAAACACTAACAGTAGGGAGGAAAACCCCAGCGAATTACATAGGTTAGAAGGTAACTAACACTTCGGGAGAGGAAAAACAGGGGCCCGGTAGGGAAGTTGAGAGTGCTGGGCGCAGAGTGATGGTGAGAGTTGCATTTTTGATACAGTGATCAGGGCTGAAGAAGCGACATTTGCATGAAGACTTGAAGAAGGTGAGGACATTAGCTCGGTGGATATTTGGGGAAAGGGTACCTCGGGCAGTGCAAAGGCCAGAGCAATCGCTGAAAGGCTTGTGTGGTTGGAACAGGGCTGGTGGCGAGAGTGGTGGGAGACGAAGTCAGAAAGGGGATAGGGCAGTGGGGGCTGGGAGAAGGGCAAATCCCATAGGTCTTTGTGGGCCTGGTGCAGACTTTGGCTTTTACTATAACCGAAGTGAAGAGCCATGGCAGGGTTTTGAGCAGAGGAATGACATGATAATGACTTAATGTTTTGTCAATTGACTTTCTAAAAACAAATTCATTTTGAAAGACAAAATGTAACCTCTCTATTGTAGGTGGAAAATCAGCATCACATGTCATAAATATAAAGCAGCCACTAAAATAAACTCAGAGAAGACCAAACAATGCTATTAAATGCTGGCTTCACGAGCTTGGTGGCCCAGGGCTCTGAGCTTGAGGCCTCCCTTTGTTAAAAGGGAAGATTAGCAAGTCTCAGAGAGGTGTTAAAGACAGACTAGCCCCCTGCTGAGGCGTTCCCTTTGAAGTACCCAGAAGGGAAGCCATTGGTTTTCACACCGATTCCTGGTATTTAATGTTCACCTGCAGTCTACAGCCCTCCTCCCCCAAGAGAGACTCTGCGCCAGGTCCTCCCTGAGGACCTGTCCTGTTAACTGTCCTGACCCTCCTGCCTCCTGACCCAGTGCCCTCTCCATGCAGTCCCTGTCCGAGTGCTGGAGCTAAGTGAGAGCCACCCTGACAGCGGGGAACAGACAGTCCGCTGTCGTGGCCGGGGCATGCCCCAGCCGAACATCATCTGGTCCGCCTGCAGAGACCTCAAAAGGTGAGCAGACCCGGGCCTCAGTCTCCCAGTGTCCCCCCAGCTGGCTAGAAAAAGCTCGTGAAGGTTATCTAGTCCCGCCCGTACTTCTTGGCATATTGTTCCAGGCATAGAGTTGCATCCTAGGAGGCCAGGTCACCACCTCCTTGGTCCTACTCTGTATGACCTAAATGGTCCCTTTTCCTTACCTTTACCCCTGGGCAGTTTGGCCCAGCAAATTGCAGGGTCTGAGCCCCAGAGACCTTACCCGCCCTGTAGATCAGTTCTGCACTCCTGGCCAGGTTGATTCTAATGTAGTGGACAGAGGCAGGATTCAGTGCAGGTTCTGCCTCTACCGCATACACTGTGTGACCCCGTGGGTCAAATAAGAATGGATTTTGCCATCAGCCTTGTCAGTTCTGGGGTGGGAGCACCCCCTGCTGACCAGTAGAGGGAGCACAGGAGGAGCCCGCTCGGAAACAGGCAGTGGGACATAGGAACTGGACACGTCCTGCCTCCTTCCACCAGTTTCTCCTCAGTTTCGCGGTCTGCAAGGGGAAGGGGCTGGCAGCCAACCCTACCGGCTCTCCTGGCAGGTGTCCACGCGAGCTGCCGCCCACGCTGCTGGGGAACAGTTCCGAAGAGGAGAGCCAGCTGGAGACGAACGTGACGTACTGGGAGGAGGAGCAGGAGTTTGAGGTGGTGAGCACACTGCGTCTGCAGCACGTGGATCGGCCGCTGTCGGTGCGCTGCACGCTGCGCAACGCTGTGGGCCAGGACACGCAGGAGGTCATCGTGGTGCCACACTGTGAGTCCTCAGCCTCGGTGGCCCCTGACGATCCCAACCCCTACCTTAACCCTGCCTGATTGGTACTGTGCCCATGTACCCACAGCAGGCCAAAGGAGTTAGCATGCCCAGGGGCAGACAGGAGCATTGTGAAACCCTGTTGTGTACATGCATAGGAACACGTTCCAGCATACACAATATGGGTACACACGTGTACAAACACAAGTCTATAAACCATGGATATGAATACCCTTCAGTGTGGTGTACATATACTACATGTATATTGTAAGCCATGTACATGAGCATGCTTGTTCCTTGAACATAGGTGCAAATCCTCTGTGTGTAGATATGTAAATCATGTACTAAAGAATGCCCAATCTCCAGTCACTCCTGTAAAGCTAGAGTGTATGTATATAAGCATACACATGTGCACTATGCCTGTCCATGTGTGTAAACCCACCACGTGTTTGTAAGCCATGTACATGAGCATGCCTAATCCCCAGACATCTGTTTAAACTCACAGTGTATGTCTGTATGCATGTACCTGTGGGTACACAATTCCTATACATGTGTACAAGCAATGCATGTACAATTCCTTTGCATGCATGCAAACTGGCATAGTGCATGTCAGTAAGCATATAATTGGAGCATACCTTTCTAGAAAAGTGTACAAGCATAATTCCCATACACATGTGCCTGCTGTACAATGTACATCTGTTAGCAGGTACACATACATGTGTAATTTCTGTGTGTATGAGCAATGCCTACCAGTGTCTTGATGCTTTTGTGTATCTACCTGCCCACCCTTAAGCATACATGCACCTGTATGAGTGTGCTTCATTTATTCACCTTTCTTCTTCATTCCTTAAATATGAGGACCCAATTTCTCATTGAAGTATAAAGGTCAAAGGGCTCAGCCCTGCCTGGACCTCCTAGTACCCATAGTCCAGAGAGAGAAGGCAGACAAGGAACTTGGCAATTCCCCCTGGGATCACCACATTAGGGGCAAAGCCTGGAGGGAAAAGGGGTCCCATGCCCAGCTATGGGATTCAGGAAAGTATTCTAGAAAAGGTACCTTTAGGTGAAAACCTAAAAAATGACTAGGAGTTAGCCTGGTAAGGAATGGTGTCCCACTCAGAGGGAATGGCCTGTGTAAAAGCCCAGAGGCAAAATGAGTTCCTAGAAATGAAAAGAATTCAACTCAATCTGGCTGGAGGATTGAGTGTGTGGACACTTAGGGGCTGGAAGGGCGGCAGATAAAGGGGAAGGAAGTGCTGTGGGATGGAGCTACAGGGGTCGGCAGATCTAGAGCAGGCAGGGCTCCAAAGGCCATGTGAGGCGTCTTGGTCTCTGTGTATGCAGGTCCTTGGGCGTGTTAATGCACGTGCCTGTCTAGAGCTGCCTCCTGTCCCCTGCCCTGTGGTGGATGGGTGGGCTTCTTTCATCCCCTCATTTCACCCGTGCTCCCACACATGCATACACATTCTCTGAGCAAGTGGGTATCTGGGCAGACAGTGTGGACAGCCTGAGTGGAAGACCAGCTCTGAGCCAAGGCAGATGTGACACTTTTGTGTGACTAAAGCCTGAGCGGGAAGCTGAGCACCAGCACACAGGGCCTAGGATGGCTGCAAGAGGGCTCCTTCATGCCTCCAGCAATGGCTGCCTAGAAGATGCAGGCTTCCTTCCCAGGACCGAGATGTGTGATGAGCGGGAGGAGGGAGGAGAAGAGGGATGTTGGTCTGGGACCCTGAGGAGGAAGGCATGGTGAGGATGGGTAAGGGTAAGGGAGAATGGATAAGGGGTGAGAGACGAAGTTGGAGAGGGAAGCAGAGGTAGAGTCATGAAGCCTCTGCCTTACGTGCCATTTTAGGAGTTTGGCCTTTTTCCTTTACTGATAACATGGGGAACCATCCAAAGTTTTTTTTTTTTTTTTTCTTGAGATGGAGTCTGGCTCTGTTGCCCAGGCTGGAGTGCAGTGGTGTGATCTTGGCTCACTGCAAGCTCCGCCTCCCGGGTTCAAACAATTCTCCTGCCTCAGCCTCCCGAATAGCTGGGATGACAGGAGTCCACCACCATGCCCAGCTATTTTTTGTATTTTTAGTAGAGACAGGGTTTCACCATATTGGCCAGGCTGGTCTTGAACTCCTGACCTCGTGATCCGCTCACCTCGGCCTCTCAAAGTGCTGGGATTACAGGCATGAGCCACCATGCCCAGCCTGCATTCAAAGATCTTAAGCATAAGAATGGCATTCACTTAGTAATTCAACAAATAGTACCGGGTACCTACTATGTGCCAGGTGTGGTTTTAGGGGCTAAGGTTATAGCAATGGATGGGGAGGAGGAGGTGGGACAGGACTTCCTGGGGAGCAAAGAAGCACAGACTGGGGACAGAAGAGGAGGGAATGAGTTCCTTGGGACCTCATAGGTGGCCAGCAGGGCAGGGCAGGGGAGAAACAGGTCTGGCAGGGCTGGATGGGGAGAGTGGGAAGCTGTACAGCGAAGAGGCTGAGGCCTTGAGGGTGGAGGAGACTCGAGGCTTGTAAGGGCCAGTGTGAGCCCCACTTTGTTAACTACCGTCACCACCCCAACCCCAGCTGGGCCCTTTGGGTGAAGTGGGGAGGAAGCAGCCTCCATGCTGAGGTCTGGATTCATCAGGCTGGGGGTCTCAGCCATTGCTCCCTCAGTGGCCACTCACTCAGTCCACTGGCCACTCGGTCAGGCATGGAGCTTGGAGTCTGACGGAGCTGTGGCATCCCCAGCAAGGGTGTGGACTCAGGGGAGAGGTAAGCCACAACCCAGCCCTCAGGGGCTCCAGGGCTAATGGGAGGTCCAGGCAATGGACAGGAACCCAGAACAGGATTTGTACCCCGTCCAGAGCTCTGGCAGCAAAGCCAGACTGACTGGCAGGGCTGAAGGGACATGGAGGCCAGCAGTGATCTGAGTGGGGATAGTTACTGAGGGGATGGGGTATTTACAGGACAGTCAGAACAAGTGGCCTAGAGTGAGAGGCTGAGGGTCTGACACTGCAGGCTGATGGGGAGGTGGGCGCTTCTATTCTGGACAGGATGTGTACGGAGGGATCTATGATGCCAGAGATGGGGTGAGGGGAGGGCAGCTGCCCAGTTTGCTCATGGCCTGCTCTCATCTCTGCCTCCAGCCTTGCCCTTTAAGGTGGTGGTGATCTCAGCCATCCTGGCCCTGGTGGTGCTCACCATCATCTCCCTTATCATCCTCATCATGCTTTGGCAGAAGGTAAGCCCCTCCCTGGCCCAGTGGGTGAAGACTGGCACATCATTATTTTGCATGAATTCCACCCCTCTGCCCTCCTTGAATGCTGCGTGATCTGACCACATGCAGAGCTCAGCATGGAACTCAGGTGGGGACTTGTGACGCTGGCTGTCCGAGCTTCCTCCACCCCCAGCAGTCTGGGCCAACCTGAGCCTGGCCCGAGCTATCCAGGATTCCCTTCCCCTACTGTGTCACTAAGTCCCCGGGTCCTGCTGAGACACCATTCCTCTCATCCTAGCCATGGAGCGTGGGACCTTTGAGGTGGACTGCATGGGCTCCAGGATTCTTCCAGCTCTCACCCATGGAGAACCTGTGATTCTACTGAAATGCATTCTGATCCCATTAGTCTGTAATTTCAGTGTTCTGCTTTGAGATTTTACCATTCTGTGATTCCAACATTTTAAGCTTCGTGAATCAGGATTGCAGCACCTCATGATCCCATCATTCTAAAATTCCAGTCCTGTGGTTCCTACATCTTAAGATGTCAACATTCTAAGCTTACATCTTTCTGACTTGCCCAGCATTGGGATGGCCATCCGCATCCAGCCGAGTACCCTACCTGGTGTCACTTTCTGGGGTCATCTGCTCTACCACTTCCATCTGAGGAGCAGCTAAGGCTGGGAGAGAAGCTAGAGAGGAGGTTCTCATGAGCCAGGCCCTCAGCTGCCAGTTGCTCCTCAGTCTGCCAAGTCTTGAAGCCTCCTCTGGGGCCCCTTGGTCCCTGTTCCCTCCGAGCCCATGAAGACCTTGGCTCAGTTGAGCACTTGCTGTGTGACTTCAAATATGCCCCTGCCCTTCTCTGGGCTTCAGGGTCTCCTGCCCCATGTGTCCTAGACGGATGAAGCTAACGGGCCTCAAGGCCTGAGACTCCCTCTGATAACTAACTCCTCGGGTTGGTCCTCCAGAAGCCACGTTACGAGATCCGATGGAAGGTGATTGAGTCTGTGAGCTCTGACGGCCATGAGTACATCTACGTGGACCCCATGCAGCTGCCCTATGACTCCACGTGGGAGCTGCCGCGGGACCAGCTTGTGCTGGGTCAGTCCTGGGAGGCCTCATGTGGCAGTGTGGGGACTCAAGTTGGGTGGGAAGACTGAGGTCTGGTCCCAGCCTTGCCATGACTAGCTATGAGACCTAGGGCTGGTGTCTTGCCTTCTCTGGCCCTCCATCTCCTACTATGTACAATAAGAGCAAGATCATCCCCCAGGAACTGCCTAGCATTGAGGCTCTATGATCCTGTGACCCTGTGAGACGGGATCCCTATGTGGCAAAAGCGGAAGGATTGAGGACAGGCTGAGTAGCAGGCCTGGTCTGGCTGGGGAAGCTGAGGAGGTACAGAGAAGCGAGCTCCCTTGGGGAGGGAAGAAACTTTCCAGAGATTAAAGATGGGGCAGAAAGCAGGCAGGACTTAGATGAGATACCAAGAAAGACAGGGAGGCATTGTGGTTGCAGGAGTGTGTTTAGGGAATACCCTGAGTCCAAGGTGGTTTAAGTAATGTCTAGGTTGACCTAAGAGAGTGGCTCTTTCCTCTCACTGGGCAGGAAGGGTGATAGCGGCCAGGGGGAGGAGAGTGGGGGGAGGGGGGCAGCTGGGGGAGCGGTACAGCTTCCTGGTAGGCCAGGAGCTAATGGATCATCTCTGCACCAGGACGCACCCTCGGCTCTGGGGCCTTTGGGCAGGTGGTGGAGGCCACGGCTCATGGCCTGAGCCATTCTCAGGCCACGATGAAAGTGGCCGTCAAGATGCTTAAATGTGAGTAGTCCTTGGAGCCCTCCACATCTGGGCCCTCACCTCTCCCTGCCCCTCCCCACACACTTAGCCTCTCCCAGGGTGGCCTGATGCTGATTTGCAGGCACTAGAGGGGCCATCACACTGCAGCAGGCACTGCTCCCGAGTCTGGGTCTGGTTTGGGAAAAAGGGTTCCTCACCCTGGCCTCCTCAGCCTGCCTTCCCCTGCCCTGGCCTCTTCCCCTCCTCAGAGTGTGGGTGCTCACCCCCGCTGGGCTGCCTGGGTCTTGCAGCACAGGACGGGGCAGAAGAGTCAGAGTAGGCTCCTGTGGTGGGGTCTCCATGGAGCCTCCATGACTGGACCTGGCCTGGGGCCCCCATTTTCCTCAGCCACAGCCCGCAGCAGTGAGAAGCAAGCCCTTATGTCGGAGCTGAAGATCATGAGTCACCTTGGGCCCCACCTGAACGTGGTCAACCTGTTGGGGGCCTGCACCAAAGGAGGTACCAAACCCACTGCCCCAGAGGACTCAGGGAAAGTGCCCACCACCAAGGCCAGGCCCCGCCTACCCCTTCCTCAGGCCTCGCACAACAGCACACTCCTGCTGGAGGGTCTGTGCCCACCCGCTCCAGCGCCCTCACCGCACTGTCCCAGAGGGCGGTGGGGTTTAGAAACTCACAAAATCACAATACCTTCACGGCTGAAGGATTAGTCAGGTCACCAGTCCCAGCAGCTTCCAGACCATGGTGTTGCCTGACACTTTTTTATTTTCCCAATACATTTTGAAAACCAATAAATAACAGCTCACATGACATTAAGATGAGTTATACGCCCGCCATTGGAGACCACCAGCTTGCTACTTGGGAGCTACCTTCATTTGATCATAGAAGAAAGTCTCTGTGGCCAGCTGGGTCTATTTGAAGCTCTGATTACCAGTTAGGCTGAAAAAAAAAATGTTATCACCATTTGCAGCTGCTTATTGTGAGATTTGGGATTTTCCTCAGCATTATGCAACCAAAATAAAATACGGAAGTATGTTGGGTACATAGACTTATTCACGTTTGCAATGATCACTCATTTCAACATTTTCGTTTTCGTAGATATCTTCGAGTTCTCACTGATTAACTTTAAGTAAATGCATTGTAGTTGAATTTAACTACTAAAGTGATCATTGTAAACAGTGGCCTTTATCTGCTTTCTATACTGAGCTCCAAAGTAAGCTTTAGTTTGAAAACATATCAATAAGAGCCAACACTGCGGGCTTGCCACGTGCCCAGCCAGTAAAGACATCATCCATTAATCCTCATGACAGCGCTTTGTGGTGGGTTTAATTAGCCCCACTTAACAGCTGGGGAAGGTAAGGCTCAGGGAGACTAAGCACCTTGCTCTCCACCACACAGGCAGGAAAAGAATCCGGATTTGCAAGGCACTAAAGCCTCCTAGCTGTCATGCCAAAGTCTCTCCCACATCCAGCCCCTGATTAGCCTCGTGGCCTTGAGGGGACGCCTGAGGCCTCTGTAGGGACTGTCCCTGAGCCTGTCCCTCCGCAGGACCCATCTATATCATCACTGAGTACTGCCGCTACGGAGACCTGGTGGACTACCTGCACCGCAACAAACACACCTTCCTGCAGCACCACTCTGACAAGCGCCGCCCGCCCAGCGCGGAGCTCTACAGCAATGCACTGCCCGTTGGGCTCCCCCTGCCCAGGTACCAGGAGGGAGGCCAGGGACTGAATCTTTGGGATACCTGAGGAGCACTGCTCCTTCCCCTCCTTTTGTCCAGGAGGAGAAGCTGAGGCTGTGACAGGGCAGGGGACAGAATCACTCCTGGAGCTAGGGCTGTTCCACAAGATGGTCCACCCCAGATGAGGGAATAACAGTAATGCCAGGCCCTGTGCTGCTAAGCCCTCTACAGATGTGACATGCCATCTGTGTGTCGTGGGTGTTTGCCCTTCAGTCCAGGGCATGCAGTGATGGAGGAGGGGTCAGAGGCTGTGGTGAGACGAGAGCCAAGCCTCCCAATTTGCACAGTGGTGCTCCAGGCTGTGTTCCTCTCTGCAGCCTCTACACATCAGCCTCCACACTGCCTCTCAGGGAGCTCAACTCCTGTCTTCCTCTTTTCCAAAAAGAACATTTCTTAGTTCTTTTGCTGATTACAAAAACAAAGACAAGAGTAGCTTCAGAAAAGCGTAAAAGACCTAAAACTCACTCCTGCCCTCTCCGATGTTTTGATCAATTTCCTTCCCATCTTTTTCCTGCCCATAGAGACAGATGTGTGTAGAGCCCCACAGCTCTTTGGGGAGCTGATGCTACAGGCATAGGTATCGGGGTGAATCCTGGCTGCCTATGCTGGATTGCAGCCAGGCACTCCCATGGCCAGGTGGCGCTGGGGAGGACACAGAAAGGCGCCTCTGAACACACCCATCTTGTGACCTTTTCCCTGGGGTGCTGTAATTGCCTCTGGGTGTGAGCTCTCTGGGTTCTAACTGTCATTTTGGTAGCCTCAGTGCCCAGCTTGGCCCAGCAGGTTGGTTGAAAAGGCTCGATGCACGGGCTTTCCTACGGGGATAGACTGAAGGAAGATGAGTGAGTGTGTGAGTGAGAGAAGAAATTCAGGAGGGGAGGGGAAGGCAAAGCCTGCAGGCTCTCCTGTGATGCTCCTTTACCCCCAGCCATGTGTCCTTGACTGGGGAGAGCGACGGTGGCTACATGGACATGAGCAAGGACGAGTCGGTGGACTACGTACCCATGCTGGACATGAAAGGAGACGTCAAATATGCAGACATCGAGTCCTCCAATTACATGGCCCCTTACGATAACTACGTTCCCTCTGGTGGGTGGACACAGTGACATAGTACCCCACACCCACACAGGCTGATGCTCTTCACATGCCTAGCCTTGCCAAAAACCCTGAGAAGAAGGGAGCTTAGTGCCCATTTCATAGATGTAGAAATTGAGGCCAGCCACCTGGCCAAAACTGATCTGTAGTGGACCCCTAAACGGAAGCCCTGTTTATGGATCCGGAAACATGCATAGAACCCTCAGGGAGGGAGAGAGCAGGGATGTGGGAGGACCTGGCCTTTTGTCGTGCTAGGGAAAGTGATCTACTCAGCTTCAGCCCCAGGCTGGTCTAGTGTCCCTGAGAGGCAGGCAGGCCAGGCTGGGCAAAAGTGGCCCAAGGGCTAATGCCAAAAGGCCAATGAGGGCACCGATAAAGCAGGAGAACTTTGAGTTTGATATTAAGAAATCATTCCCCTTTTAGGGGAGACCTAGACGATCAGTAGCCACTTGTCTTAGACATTCAGTCTCCCAGGAGCCAAAGGGCAGGGGTCCTGTGGGCCAGAAGGAGACATAAGATAGCAGGTGACCCTCTGCTTCTCCTCTAGCCCCTGAGAGGACCTGTCGGGCAACTTTGATCAACGAGTCTCCAGTGCTAAGCTACATGGACCTCGTGGGCTTCAGCTACCAGGTGGCCAATGGCATGGAGTTTCTGGCCTCCAAGAACGTACGTGTGGTTTTGGTGGGGCAGAGTGGGGGCTGTGGGGAGGTGGGTCACCCAGCTAGCCAGCATCCTCCAAGAGCACACCAGGGTGGCCTCTCGCATGTGGCCAGTGTTGTATTTTCCCAAAGCCCTTGACATGGAGGGTCTTTCCCCACAATTGTCCCCAAGGCCTCAGCTCCCCTCTCTCCAAACCCAGTGTGTCCACAGAGACCTGGCGGCTAGGAACGTGCTCATCTGTGAAGGCAAGCTGGTCAAGATCTGTGACTTTGGCCTGGCTCGAGACATCATGCGGGACTCGAATTACATCTCCAAAGGCAGCGTGAGTACCTTCCCTGGTCCCTGCAGGGCAGTCACAGTGCCTGTGACCGCAGGAACAGATTCCCCCCTGACCAGTGTGGCTGCAGCTCATAGGAAATCTGTGTGGGGCTCCTCGTGGCCTGCCCTAACAGCGGTGATGGGCTGTGCCTGCCCAGCTATGTGTGCAGGGACAGGAACGGGAGCCGCCCAGGAGTGCATGGAGCAAGTATAGCAGCAGGGAGGGCTGGCTGTAATGGGTCCAGGGTGGGGGAAGGGGGAACAGGCCAAATGTTGTTCCAGCGGTGGTGGGCAGAAGAAGAAGCCCAGGTGACAGGGCAAGAAAGATGAGCAGGTCACACGCGGTAGCAGGGATTGGTCTGGTTAAAACGTGATCATCCTGCCTGTCTCTCATCTCCCCACTTTTTAGCAAACCCCAGATGGAGGGACGCTAGGCCCAGAGATCAAAGGCAGCCAGGATAAGAGTTTGAGGGGGTGCCTTGACAAGTCCCTGGCTCCCAGACTTCACTACTCAGACCCTGGGGCTTTTCCCCAGGGACAGGGGCTGCCTTGTCCCCAGCTAGTGAGAAAAGAAACAGCCTCTGGTCCTCTGGCCAGCACTGGGATGGACATGGGAACTGTGCTGTGCAGAGACCAGGGCCCTCACAGGGAATGGGAGGGAGAAGTGGTTGTGGGTGGGAGCTGCCAGGTACCCTCCTCCCGTCCCAGGTGCAGAGTGGGGCTGAGGTCCTTCCTTGCACTCAGCACCTGTCCTAACCTCCCTACAGACCTTTTTGCCTTTGAAGTGGATGGCTCCGGAGAGCATCTTCAACAGCCTCTACACCACCCTGAGCGACGTGTGGTCCTTCGGGATCCTGCTCTGGGAGATCTTCACCTTGGGTACGCTTGCTTCCTCCTCTAGCCCTCAGCATCCTGGCCTGGTGTCTACCTCGACCACTCACGCCTCTGGCCTGGTGGGGCTATGGGATGAGCCCTGATACGGGGATCCTGGTTCAGGTCCCAGCTCTGCTACCTTCTCCCTGCTGTGTGATGTTAGAAAATTCTTTGCCCTCTCTGGGTCTCTTTATCTCCCTGTCTGAGTATTGACAGGTTTGAACAGTGACATCAGAAAGCCTGCTTGGCTCTCACATTCTGGCTGTCTATCCTGGGGAGGGTTGCGGTCTCTGTTCAGAGCCCATGAAGGAGCCCACACTTCCAGATGCCAGGGGCACTGTCCCCTTACCCATACCAGGGCCAGCATGGCTCTCCTTGTCCTGTAGAAGAGGGTGCCCTGCCACTTTTCCACCCCTGAGCCTGTATATCTCTTGTCTCTGCTCCCCAACAGGTGGCACCCCTTACCCAGAGCTGCCCATGAATGAACAGTTCTACAATGCCATCAAACGGGGTTACCGCATGGCCCAGCCTGCCCATGCCTCCGATGAGATGTGAGTGGAGCCTCGTGCATTTGGGAGGATTTTGTGCTGCAAACAATAGATATCCAACTCTACTGGCTTAAGCCAAAGATGAGAGATTTGTTAGCTCAGAGATCTAGAAAGCCTTGGTGTAACTGGATCCAGCCATTCAAAGGATGGCATCAGGAAACTTTTGTTCTAGCCCTGAGCTCTGCTTTGCTCTGTGTGGCCTCATTTTCAGGCCAGCATTGCCAAAATGGCTACCAGCAGTGCCAGCCTCATGTCCTACTGCTTGCTCCATAGTGCCAGCAAAAGTCCCAGAGCTGACCTTCAAGGGCTCAGGTGGGGTCACATGCCATCAAGAACCAACCGCGGAAGCTGCAGGGCTGAAAACTATTAGCCAAGCTTGGGTCCTGTGCTCACCCGGGCGTAGTCAACCTGTGGAACCATGTGGAATGGGGGCTCTCAGAGGGCCTCCCAAGGGAATATCCAGAGGCAGGACCTCTGGATACACCCAGCCACCACTTCCCTCCAGCTCCTTTCCACGGCTCACCTTGTTCTGAGAGGCAGCAGCCTCCTGCTCCCCCAGCCCTGCCTTGTCCCCTAAACCCTGGGCCAGAGACCCTGACCCTTCTCCTCATCCCCAGCTATGAGATCATGCAGAAGTGCTGGGAAGAGAAGTTTGAGATTCGGCCCCCCTTCTCCCAGCTGGTGCTGCTTCTCGAGAGACTGTTGGGCGAAGGTTACAAAAAGGTATGTTGAGGCAGGGTAGGGGTGGAGCACAGAGAGCTCTGGTACAGAAGTCAGACACTGAGTACAAGGTTCTGTGTGATGGGCTGGCATTTAGGGGACCACCCTTTGTCCTCTCTGGGCCTCAGTTTCCCTGCTGATTCTAGGAGGGGATGGGCTGGCGCTATGAGTTTATTTTAGCAGCACAGAGCTTTATGAAATGGAATCCTACATGGAAGCTGATCGATTAGATGCAGGGAGGGGGCCTAGAGCCCTGTCTGTCCTGCTGCCTCCCTCAGGCCTTTACATCCATACCGAACCGTGGGGCTCCTTCAGAAGTGTGAATAACCCCAGGTTACATGACCGTGAACCGCCTGACCACTTGGATCCTGCCACAGGATTGTCTATCCAAGGCCCAAAGAGCCAGTAGGGCCCTGAAACCCTGCCCCATCCAACAACAAGGGTCCAAGTGAGGAGGAAATACACATGGCCTTTGACACAGAGGCAGCTCCTTCTTTGGGTCCATTTCTCACCCTCACTGCCCCCCGGGGATGGTCCCAGGGACCTGGGAGATGGAGTAAGGTCATCACCACTTCACAGCAAAGGAAACTGAGGCCCTGAGGAAGGAGGCTGAGGCAGCATGAGAGCCTGTGCCTGTCTTCTCTGAAGTCGGGGAACAGTTAGAGTCCTGGGTGCTGGTCTGATAACTGTCCCTCCCTGGGTGGTCCTGAGCTCACCATGCCTTGTAAGATTCTATGTGAGGTAGGAGGGCAGCTCAACCGTGTGGCTTGGGCAAATCCCTTTCCCCTCTGAGCAGCGGGGGTCTTATTTATACAAAGGGGGATGGGCCCGGTTAGAAGATCCCTGAAGGCATTTCTGGCCTGACCATCCCTGTTTCTTTGGTTCTCCCTGCCCCGGGAGCAGAAGTACCAGCAGGTGGATGAGGAGTTTCTGAGGAGTGACCACCCAGCCATCCTTCGGTCCCAGGCCCGCTTGCCCGGGTTCCATGGCCTCCGATCTCCCCTGGACACCAGCTCCGTCCTCTATACTGCCGTGCAGCCCAATGAGGGTGACAACGACTATATCATCCCCCTGCCTGACCCCAAACCCGAGGTTGCTGACGAGGGCCCACTGGAGGGTTCCCCCAGCCTAGCCAGGTAGTCACCCTGGCCTGGGGCCAAGGAAATTGTGTGCAGTGTGTGTGTGTGTGTGTGTGTGTGTGTGTGTGTGCTGTCAGGTTTGCCTCAGAGGTAAGTTACCTAGGGTAAGTACTTATCCCTACCAATGAACAGAAGAGAGAATGGAACTCATTTGAACTTTGATGCCCTGAGGTGGAAAGGGCAGGCTAGTAAAAACAAAAGTATGGGCTGGGACTTATTTGCAAGGTAGCTATTTCCTTTAAGGGAGCCCTCGGAGGTTATCTATACTCTCTCATCTCTAGGTCCTGTCCTAGCCCCAAGGAGAAGAAGCAAACCTACTTAGCATCCCCAGCACTTCAGTTGTTACTCATGGCCAGCCTGAGGCCTATGTTCTGTTCTTCAGCACCCTGCCCTGGGGCCAGAGAGAGCCTGCTGGGTTGTAGGAGTCAGAGGTGCCTACAGGAATTCAGGACAGAATTCAGACTGGGAAGGAGATTCGTGGTTTTATTTTGCCTTGGGAAGTGGTGAAGTTACAGGTCAGAGGGGGCTTTATAGGAGGACCCTGCTGTTGCGGAGACTTGATGTCCGCACAGGATCTCCCCTTAACTGGAGAGAAGGGCTCCCCATGAGGCCACGCCCACCTCCAAAGCAAGATCCAGCCCAAGGTGAAGTGGCTGGAGCCCCAGGCTGGGGTACTGTCCCAACTCTGCCACTAGCCGCTGAGACCTGGGAAGGTTTCTCCTCTGCGAGCCTCAGTTTCTCCATATGTGCCAGGAGCGCACACAGGCCTTAGAAGGCTCCAAAGGCCCTCATTGCTCTAACTGTTGAAGAGGCGAACCATCCAAGAGTCCCAGTGGATGGAGCAGAGGAGTGAAGTGCAGCGCTCGCACAGCTTGAGGTGTGAATGCTCACTCTGTTTTGTGCCCTCAGACAAGCTGCTTCACTGTCTAAACATTGGTGTCCTCTTCTTTTTTTTTATTATTTTTATTTATTTATTTATTTTTTGGAGACGGAGTTTCGCTCTTGTTGCCCAGGCTGGAGTGCAATGGCGCGATCTCGGCTCACTGCAACCTCCACCTCCCAGGTTCAAGCAATTCTCCTGCCTCAGCCTCCTGAGTAGCTGGGATTACAGGCATGCAGCACCACGCCTGGCTAATTTTGTATTTTTAGTAGAGATGGAGTTTCTCCATGTTGAGGCTGGTCTCCACCTCCTGACCTCAGGTGATCCGCCTGCCTCGGCCTCCCAAAGTGCTGGGATTACAGGTGTGAGCCACCACGCCCGGCCAGTGTCCTCTTCTGTAAAATACAAACAGTTAAAGTACTTCTATTAGGCGGTCATTGCAAGGATTAAATGAGATAGCATACACCTTTAGGAGTGCAGAGGAGGGAGATGCTGGTGGGTGAGAAATGAGCTTTGGAGCCAGCTGACCCTGCTCCGAAGTTCCAGCTCCTGCACTTCTCTGCTGTGTGAAGTGGGGCAGTGATATAACCTCTCTGAGCCACACTTCCCTTGCGGTGCAGGCCTTGCATAGTTTTCACAGGAGTTAAATGAGCCGGAGTGTGTGAAGCCTACGGTGCAGGGGCGGACACACCGAAGGCTCGTCATGACTGCTGCTGGAATCCTCCTGGGCTCCTTCCTAGCCCCTCACTCACTGCCTCTTTCCTCTAGCTCCACCCTGAATGAAGTCAACACCTCCTCAACCATCTCCTGTGACAGCCCCCTGGAGCCCCAGGATGAACCAGAGCCAGAGCCCCAGCTTGAGCTCCAGGTGGAGCCAGAGCCGGAGCTGGAACAGCTGCCGGATTCAGGGTGCCCTGCGCCTCGGGTGGAAGCAGAGGACAGCTTCCTGTAGGGGGCTGGCCCCTACCCTGCCCTGCCCGAAGCTCCCCCTCTGCCAGCACCCAGCATCTCCTGGCCTGGCCTGGCCGGGCTTCCTGTCAGCCAGGCTGCCCTTATCAGCTGTCCCCTTCTGGAAGCTTTCTGCTCCTGACTTGTTGTGCCCCAAACCCTGGGGCTGGCTTAGGAGGCAAGAAAACTGCAGGGGCCATGACCAGTCCTCTGCCTCCAGGGAGGCCAACTGACTCTGAGCCAGGGTTCCCCCCAGGGAACTCAGTTTTCCCATGTGTAAGATGGGAAAGTTGGGCTTGATGACCCAGAATCTAGGATTCTCTCCCTGGCTGTCAGGTGGGGAGGCTGAATCCCTCCCTGGGAAGATTCTTGGAGTTATTGAGGTGGTAAATTAACTTTTTTCTGTTCAGCCAGCTACCCCTCAAGGAATCATAGCTCTCTCCTCGCACTTTTATCCACCCAGGAGCTAGGGAAGAGACCCTAGCATCCCTGGCTGCTGGCTGAGCTAGGACCTAGCCTTGGGCAGTGTTGCCTCATCCAGAAGAAAGCCAGTCTCCTCCCTATGATGCCAGTCCCTGCTTTCCCTGGCCCGAGCTGGTCTGGGGCCACTAGGCAGCCTAATTAATGCTGGAGGCTGAGCCAAGTACAGGACACCCCCAGCCTGCAGCCCTTGCCCAGGGTACTTGGAGCACACGTGGCCATAGCAAGTGCCCGTGTCCCTGTACTTCAGGCTCATCAGTCCTGGGGCTTTTTCTTTATCACCCTCAGTCTTAATCCATCCACCAGAGTCTGGAAGGCCAGACGGGCCCTGCATCTGTGATGAGAATGTAAATGTGCCAGTGTGGAGTGGCCACATGTGTGTGCCAGTATATGGCCCTGGCTCTGCGTTGGACCTGCTATGAGGCTTTGGAGGAATCCCTCACCCTCTCTGGGCCTCAGTTTTCCCCTTCAAAAAGTGAACAAGTCGGACTTATTAACTCCCAGTGCCTTGCCAGCACTAACATTCTAGAATATTCCAGGTGGTTGCACATTTGTCCAGATGAAGCAAGGCCATATATCCTAAACTTCCATCCTGGGGGTCAGCTGGGCTCCTGGGAGATTCCAGATCACACATCACTCTCTGGGGACTCAGGAACCACGCCCCTTCCCCAGGCCCCCAGCAAGTCTCAAGAACGCAGCTGCCCAGGCCTTGACTTAGAGTGACAGCCGGTGTGCTGGAAAGCCCCCAGCAGCTGCCCCAGGGACATGGGAAGACCACGGGACCTCTTTCACTACCCACGATGACCTCTGGGGGTATCCTGGGCAAAAGGGACAAAGAGGGCAAATGAGATCACCTCCTGCAGCCCAGCACTCCAGCACCTGCACCGAGGTCTGCGTCGAAGACAGAATGGACAGTGAGGACAGTTATGTCTTGTAAAAGACAAGAAGCTTCAGATGGGTACCCCAAGAAGGATATGAGAGGTGGGCGCTTTGGAGGTTTGCTCCTCACCCACCAGCTGCCCCATCCCTGAGGCAGCGCTCCATGGGGGTATGGTTTTGTCACTGCCCAGACCTAGGAGTGACATCTCATTGTCCCTAGCCCAGTGGGCATTGGAGGTGCCAGGGGAGTCAAGGTTGTAGCCAAGACGCCCCAGCACGGGGAGGGTTGGGAAGGGGGTGCAGGAAGCTCAACCCTTCTGGGCACCAGCCCTGCATTGCAGGTTGGCACCTTACTTCCCTGGGATCCCCAGAGTTGGTCCAAGGAGGGAGAGTGGGCTCTCAATACGGTACCAAAGATATAATCACCTAGGTTTACAAATATTTTTAGGACTCACGTTAACTCACATTTATACAGCAGAAGTGCTATTTTGTATGCTGTTAAGTTTTTCTATCTGTGTACTTTTTTTTAAGGGAAAGATTTTAATATTAAACCTGGTGCTTCTCACTCACAGACTTTGTGGTCTCTCTCGGGTTTGGGTTCCTGCCCGTGGGGAGTGTGGAGTGGGGCACATGGGGCTCACCCAGACGCAGACCCCCAGACAGGTCCCTTCAGCTCTGAGTCTCATTTCATTCATCTGTAAAGTGGGGATTTTCGCTCTCCCACCCCTCTCTGGAAGCTGGGGGGCCTAGACCTTGGGCTTGGTTTCCCAAGGTGGAAAGCGAGCAGGCTTTTCTGGCTCTGCAGAGCCTGGCCTTGAGTCGGGCAGGAGGGTGTGGGGCTGCAGGGCTGCTCCAAGGCTCTGGTGCTGAGGCGCCTCACTGCCCCCACCATGTGCTTTGGCTTTGGCTATCAGCTGGGACACCCTCCCCTCCACTCCGCCCACAGGCCCGGATTGAGGCCAGTGTGCTCTGTGACAGGCAGCTGCTACAGCCCAGATTCCAGGTCCAGGTGAGTCATGATCAGGCCCCAGGTAGGAGAAGGGCAGACAGAGTGTCCAAAAGCGTGAGAGCACGAAGTGAGGAGAAGGTGGAGAAGAGAGAAGAGGAAGAGGAAGAGAGGAAGCGGAGGGAACTGCGGCCAGGGTAAGGACAGGGGAGGGAATAGGGTGGCGACCAGGCTGTGGCTTTGAGGGCAGAGGGGTGTAGACCTGGCAGGACCCAGACCCCTCACGGTTGCAGCAGCCTAGGGGTTGTGGGGCCAGCATGAGTCATAGGCTCTCCTGCTGAGCCCGGTGTGGGACCCCGGCAGCAACACAGGGCCAGGGGCAATAGGGCTGCTGGGGGCAGGGGACAGAGTGCTAGGGCCCTCCCACCTGGGCCCAGAGTCCTGTACTTGGCTCACTTGAGGTGGACCAGGTGTCAGCCTGAGATCCATCACTGTGTGTCCTTAGCCCCTCCCTTGCTCTCTCTGAGCTGGGGAAAGGGCATCTTCATTTGAGTGGGTTGGGGAAGGACCTCATTTTGGAACCACAGGCCTCCCTGGACTGCCTCCAGGAGTCTGGGGCTGTGGCTTTAAGTGGGGAAAGGAATGGAGCCATGGGACAGCTCTGAATCACAGGCCCAGCCACCAACTCAGGGGCAGCTGAGCCACACCAGGGAAAATACCCGATGGCTATAAGGCCTGGCCATGCAAAGCCCACCGTCCCAGGGGTCCTGGCTTCAGAAAACACCCAGAGCCTGTGACTTCTCTTCTAGCTGTGGCAGGAGTTGAATGAGGTGATACCCAGATCTGCCTTGTAAAGAAAATAACTAGCCCACATTCCAGACAGGGATTATCTTTGCTGGTGCAAAAGCCTCTGTCTGGTGGTCAGAAGATCTCAGCTCCCCGTGTCTCAGGCCTGCTCCTTATGGGAACTTGAGTGGATCACACCACATCAGGCCTCAATTTCCCCAGGGGTAAATGGAGCTAGATGCCACACTAAGACAAAGGATGATAAAAATCTGGCTACCACTATCCAACAGTTACTGTGCCCCAGGGCTGTCTGGTTGCTTCACACACATTAGCTCATTTTACCTTCCCAACGACCCAATGACCCGAGTCATTATTCCATGTTACAGATGAGACACGGGTCCAAGCAGTTGTTCTTTGGTTTTGTTTTTGTTTTTCTAGTTAAAGAAGTTTATTCAAGGGCAAAGTGTGAGGGTAGTCCCCAGGAAACAGGAAAATCAGAATGGTGATCAGTGCTTCCCTGTGTGGGGCAAGGTGAGGATGGTTTATATAGCCAAAAACAGGGGTGGGTAACACAATTACATTTTCCATACAAAGATTAACATACAGCTACAAGATTTGATTGGCTACTATTGACTACACTTTAAGGGGGCTGCTTAACACTCATTTGTAAAGAGGTAGTGATCACCAGCGTGTCATTTAGTCCAGGTTTGAATAAAGAATGGGGAGCCTGGTTAAAGTATAACATTCTCAACACAAAAATCAGGAGGCAATGGTCAGACAGCAGTCCTGTGATGTGACTCAGTTTCCAGGGCTTAACTTTTCCCATTGGCATAATGAATTGGGGAGCTCCTGAAATTTTATTTTATTTTCACAATTTTGATTTGCGTTCAAATCAAATCAAATGTGCATTCAGGGAGGTTTTGAAGTGACTTGCCCAAGATCTTCTGGTCGGTGTGGCAGGGATGGGAGAGGAGCCCAGGTCAGACTGACTCCCAAGTCAGCACACTCAGGGAGGTAAAGCGCCCCACCCAAAGTTGCAGAGCTAGGGACTGGGGAAGCCTGCGACAAAACTCCTGTCTTCTGTCTCCAGACCTTCTGGTGCTGTGTTTCCCCAAGAGAAAGGATAGGAGAAGACTGAATGAGAAAGGAAAGCTAACATCATCTGAGAGCTAGAGAAAAATAATAAAAATTCATTTGTGGGAGGGCTTGGGCCTCTCAGGCCCCTGTGCAGAGAGCAGGCAGGGTCTGGGGTAACCACAGGTCAGCCCCTGCTGGGCTCCTGCCTCCCAGTCTCTCCCCTCAGGCGGGCCCTGAGGGGAGACGGGTGAGCTGGGATTTTCCTCCCAGACAGATGAGCCACTTGAACTGCACAATTTTTCCACCACCCCACTTACGGCCGGGGTTCTTGTTCCTGGAAAAAGAGGGAAAGACTGAAAGGAGCTATTTCTGCCGGGGCCCTGACCTGCCGCTGATGAGGGTCTCACAGCTCCCATTCACGTCCCTTCTTCTTTGAATTAGGGCACCGTCTCTAACAGGCCCCTTTTATTTTAGTTATAATGTTCGGTTTTACAATTAAAAATTATTTTTAATGGGCATCAGGATATTTCCTTCTGTCTTTGAATATGCCTTTTGTTTCTAATTTGTGCAACTATAACTTCACGTGAACCTCACGGATTTTGGCTTAGGCAAGTGGCTTCTATATAATTAGCAGTGATTTCATCTTAATAAAGTCCTGTGATCTGACAAAAAAAAAACTTGATACAAGTATTTATGTCATATATGCCTGTATTTAAAAATCCATTACCAAAATACATAATTAGAAAGAGAAGGTCTTCTTTGTGTATTTTTATATGTTAAGTGCAGTAACATTTTAAATCTTTATTCTCTTTATTCAGCAACTCTGTGTGTACAAATTTATCTTGTTGAAATTCTGCCTTTCACTATAAATAGTTTAGTTATATTTTTCAAAGTTGGTTTCTTTATATCCATACTAATATTTGTATCTGTACCTATCTACATAGAATATAGCTATAATCTTCAACAAAACTCCCACTGTCATTGTGCAACTTTTTGTTTTTCACTTAACAATATATCATGGGCATACTCATAGGTCCATGGGAAATACAGATATTAATGCATTCATTTTGAGAGATGCACATAGTTTAAAAGCAAGCCTGTGCCAGACATTATTTAACCAATGTTAGAAATGCAAAATGCTTGTTCCCCAGTGCCACAAAGAAATAGCACTCAAACATAAATTTAATTTCCTCAGCAAGGCAATTTTTCCTTTCTGCAGAAAGGGTGCTCCTGGCAGATGGAACAATGGCAAGAGCACACCTTGACAGGGGAGGGGAAGAGGTTCTTATTCCTGACACAGGTGGCCTCTACTGCTGCATTGTTCCCCTATTGGCTAGGGTTGGACCGCATAGTTTAAGCTAATTCCAATTGGCTATTTGAAAAAAAGAGCAGGAGTACGAGCTGGAGTCCCGGGGTGAGTAGTTTGGTGGGAAGGGTGGATACAGAACAGGTGGCTCAGGATGAGTCAGGATGGAGCAGGTGACTCAGGTCAAAGCAGGTGACCAGGGGAACAGATGTGAACTACTGATTAGGACTGGTGGGAAAGTTGTTTACCTAAACCAGAAGCAAGGGAGCGAAAAGATCCAGGAAGTTAAACTTTAAGATGGAGAATCAAAGAATAAGAGAGCTGAACATACTGACATACTGATTATTTGAAGAGAAACTTGGGGTTCACTATATTTAACACCAATCTCCTACTGAGGGGCATTTGGACTATTTCCCATTTTTTAGAGTTATAAGTTATGCTACAATGGCCATTATTTATAAAATATGTTTGTTTTTGCATATTTAAGTATTTGTTTCCATAGCGTAAATTCCTAGACATTGAGTTGTTGAGTAAAGAGAATAAACATTTAAAATGTTACCGAAGTCTAAAAATTCCCTTTAAAATACATATCATAGTGCTCTGGGCGGCTAAGAAAATCAAACATACAAACAACAGAAACAACGTTATCTAATTCTAGCTAAGTGCTCTGGACTGGTGGAGGAAGTATGGAGCCTCTTTGGTTTATTGAGAAAAGTCATAAGTGGGTGACAGAAAAGAATTGAAGACAGAAATGCACCAAGCTGAAACATTCTCCTTGGCATAACCAGAAACACCAAGAGGACTTGGCAAGGCAGGAAGCTTCCCACAGTGCCATTCAGTGCTGCTGCAGCTCGCTAATCCATCATCCCACATCTAGACAGGGCATCCCACCTGTCGGGAAACCCAGCCTTCCCTCACCACCCTGCTCTGCCCCAGTCCCTCATGGTGTAGGGTTGATCTTGATCTTCCTGAAGCATAGTGATGGTCTTGGTGTTCCCTTGCTCAAACATCTTCAGTGGCTCCCCATGGCCCAACAAAGTTGAGACTCCTTCATGGAATCTTTAAGGCCCTCCCTGATCTGATTGCAACCTCTCCTACTGCCTCTCCCACATCTGCTCCTACCAGTGGTCCCGTCGGATCCTCACAATTAGCCTGCGAGAGGAGCCTCCAGATGAGGAAGTTGAGGCTCCTGGGATTTCCTGGGTTGGGGGGGCGGGCTTCTCCTTGGGATGGGGTTCTGGGGCCGCTCTGGGCCGTGAAAGTTTCCCACAGCTTGGAAGAAATCTGCCACCGCTGTGTAGGGGTCTGGTGAGGGGCCGTTGGCCTGGGGCAGGGACCTGGGGACATCACAGAAGCCAAACTGTCTCCCTGTACCACTCCCTCCCAGCTGGCTCTTCCCTCACCCATGTGTTCTTGGCATACAGGTCTGCCCTCTCCAGCAGCTCCCACCCCCCACCTGCTCAGGGCTCCTCGCCTTCTCCTGCCAGGCTTCACAGCAGGCTGCCCTTGCCCAGCTCCCTTTTGCAGATCCACAGTCTCTGGTTTTAGATTTTGTGGGTCTTCACTGCAGGAATTAGAAAAGTCACAAACATGGGGAAGTAACACAGTTTCTGGAAAATCACAGAATTCTAAGTCCTTGTTTCCCCCTCTGAAGAGACAAGAGGGAAGCTTCCACATCTGAAAATTTTTCTTCCTCATTCTTGATCTTCCTGAAGCATAGTGATGGTCTTGGTGTTCCCTTGCTCAAACATCTTCAGTGGCTCCCCATGGCCCAACAAAGTTGAGACTCCTTCATGGAATCTTTAAGGCCCTCCCTGATCTGATTGCAACCTCTCCTACTGCCTCTCCCACATCTGCCCTCCAAGGCCCATCCACCTTGTGTGGGCCACTAGCTTCCTGAGCTCTGCCCCTTTTTTTGGTGCTGCCGTCACCACCTATAATGCCCAGTCTTTTATAGCTGAAGGTCAAAGTCTTGCTCAAGCTTCCAGCCCAGCAAAAGCTACTTTCTCCAAGAAGCTTTCCTCATTCTTCAGCTGAAAGTGATTTCTCTTCGCATTCCTTCATCCGTGCCTCTTATGGGCCCTCACATCTGTTCAGCATTCTTAGCCTCCCATACCCTGTGCACTCTTATTCCTCCAGGCCTTTACTGTGCTGTTTCTCCTTCTTGGAACATTCCTTCCTCCTCCCTGTATCTCTCCCCCAACTCCTCACCCTTCTCACTCACTCTCAGCTCAGATAGGGCCTTCCTTGACTCTTCTCTCTGGCTATCCCAGGACATCTTGCAACTCCCCCAGTGGCCTGGTTCCTCTTCCGGCTCCGACAATAGGCTGTGAGCTGCAGAAGCGAGGGACCACACCCGACCTGTTCACCACCATGTCCCCAGGGCCAGGGACAGTGATTGAGAAATATCTGTTGCATGCCCTTCACCTGCGTTATTGTCTCACTGGATCTGAGTCAATAGCCCCTTCCCCATTCTACATAATGAAGAAACAAGGCCTTGAGAGGCCGGGGACCTGGCTGTGGTTAGGAGTGGGGAATGAATTCCTGGTCTACCTGGCTCCAAAGCCTAGGCTGTTCCCCTTTACCCTCAATCCTCCTGAGAGCCCCTGCCATTGATGAAGGTCAGTGGTTGAACATGTGGGCTCTGGCTCTGGGTTCCTGAGTTCAAAACCCAGCTCTGCCACTTAGCTGTGTAACTCCAGGCAGGTCACTTACCATCTTTGAGCCTGTCTTTCTTCATCTGTAACATGGAGTAATTACAGCTTTTCCCTAAGGTGGCTGGGAGAATCAATGAGATGATCTGTACAAATAGCTCAGTCCAGAGACTGGCATGAAGAGTGTGCCCAATGGACGGGATGACCCAGAACAGTCCTTCTTCATGCCCCTGTGTTAATGCAGTTATTAATAGCACCTCTTCCAGTCTCAAAGTTTCCAAATTGGATGACAAATCATGTTAATGTCCATAGATGTCAGATATTACCAGCTGCACTGTATAACACCACTTAGCTACTCGCCTTACCTCCCACCAGGCGGTGAGGTCCCTGCACGCAGGAAAGTGCTCTGAGCCTTGGCCTTCCTGGGCCCAGAGCAAGGCCTGACACATGAACCATTTGCTGAATAAATTGCTTTTGGAGGGTGGAGAGCTTCTCCTTGCTCTTCATTTATTCATTCATTCGTTATACATTTCTTCATGCATCTGGCATTGACTGAGCACTCATCTGCCAGGCAGGGCCAGGTGTAGAGGGTATAAAGAAGACCAGAAGGGAGACTGGCCCTACCAGGAAACTCCTGCTGCAGAGCAAAGGGGTCAGAATGACATCACACCAATAGCCACTCTCATAACTGTGCCTCTGTTGACAGCGAGAAGTGCCGGGAAACTCAGGGAGCCACGAGAGACTATAAGACGGGGACTCAGTCAGGCAAAGGGAGGCTTATGGGCTAGGTGGAAGCAGAAGTATATGGAACAGGAAGAAAGAGTGTGGGGGTGTGTGCAGGAGCTGCAAGTGTTCAGTACAGCAGGGAGGGTGGATGGAGAGAGAAGAGGCAGAGGTCAGATGGCAAAGGCCCCTGTAAGCCCTGCTACAGGGTATGGCCGTGATCTGCTCTATGGAGCTGGAATAGTAATGGGAGCAAATACCCCATAGTACTCCAATTCAGACACTAGAGCTCAATCATCAGGCCTAGAGATAGGTGTGGTCGAACCTTTCTGGTCCGGGGTCAAAGAGGAACCAGTTGCCAAATTGCCATTATTCTGTCTGGGTCCCTGGCTCCTAGCTTGGGCCCACTCCACTCTCTGGTGGGGAACTTCCTGGGTCCCAGGGCATGGGCTGCAGTTGGGGTTAACTGGGCAGGAGGGTGGGGGCTAAGCTGTCCTTGACCTGGGGTCTGGAGGTTCCAGGGTCCAGGAGTCAGGCAGGGAGATGAAAACTAGGCTCTCAGTATGTGAAGTGTGACATGGCCCACACATTTACTTCAGAATTTCCTAATCCTTGGGCTGTCATGCAAACTCTTCTCAAAGTTCCTCTGCCACAGGAAGGGGTAATGTCAATCTGGGATTCTTGTTTGTCACCTTCCCAGCAGCACCACCAAGGCTTCCTCAGTCAGGGCTTACCCCACTGAGTCCCATGGCACTTCCCCACTCCATGTCCACTAGCGGTCGGCCCACCCACTGCTGGGGGAGGTCAGGATCGCCCTGTGCAGTGTGCTGGTCATTAGCGTAGGCTCTGCAGCCAGGCTGCATTCTTCCAGTCTCAGCTCTGTCATTCCCTGCCTCTGGGACCTTGGGCAAGCGAACTAACCTCTCTGAGCCTTGGTTTCCTCATCAGCAAAATGGCGATAATTAATAGAATCAGCCTCATGTGTTAAAAGCACTAAATTAGATAAATATGGAAAGAGCCTGCTGTGGTGCCTGGCACATAAACAGCACTCAGAAAATATTAGGGAGTCCAGTGTGGTGGCTCACACATGTAATCTCAGCCCTTTGGGAAGCCAAGGCAGGAGGATCGCTTGATGCCAGGAGGAGTTTGAGACCAGCTGGGGCAACACAGTGAGACCCTGTCTCAACAAAAAGAAATAGAAAATTAGCCAAGTGGGCGGTGTGTGCCTGTAGTCCTAACTACTCAGGAGGCTGAGGCAGGAGGATTGCTTGAGCCCAGGAGCTTGAGGCTTCGGTGAGCTGTAATTCTGACACTGTACTCTAGCCTGGCAACAGAATGAGACTTGCCTATAAAAAAAGGGAAAAAGAAAAAAAAGAGGCCGGGTGTAGTGGCTCATGCCTGTAACCCCAGCATTTTGGGAGGCCAAAATGGGCAGATCACTTGAGGTCAGGAGTTTGAGATCAGCCTCGCCAACATGGTAACCCTGCCTCTATTAAAATATATATATATATATGTTTTTTGTTGTTGTTTGTTTGTGTTTTTGGTTTTTTTTTTTTTTTTTTTTTTTTTTTTGAGACGGAGTCTCGCTCTGTCACCCAGGCTGGAGTGCAGTGGCACAATCTCAGCTCACTGCAACCTCCACCTCCTGGGTTCAAGTGATTCTCCTGCCTCAGCCTCCTGAGCAGCTGGGACTACAGCCACGTGCCACCACGCCTGGCTAATGTTTTGTATTTTTAGGAGAGACAGGGTTTCACTGTGTTAGCCAGGCTTGTCTTCATTTCCTGACCTCGTGATCCACCTGCCTCGGCCTCCCAAAGTGCTGGGATTATAGGCATGAGCCACCGCACCCAGCCTCTGTCAAAAATACTAAAAAATCAGCTGGGCATGGTGGTGGGTGCCTATAGTCCCGGCTACTCAGGAGGCTGAGGCAGGAGAATCACTTGAACCCAGGAGGTGGAGGTTGCAGTGAGCTGAGATCACGCCACTGCACTCCAGCCTGGGTGACAGAATGAAACTCCATCTCAAAAAAAAAAAAAAAAAAAAAAAAAAGAACAAATGAAAAAAAGAGAAAGGATTAGGCCTCTAAATGCCATTTTTTCCAGGAGGACAAAGTACCTTCCCGCTCACGGGGCTTTGGCATACAGCATTCATTCATTAACTCATTCACTCTTCATACATCTAAAATCAGTGGATCAGAATGGTCAGGCATACCTGTACCACAGGAGGCAGAAATGCCCTCACTAGCTGTGTGATCTTGGGAAAGTGACTTAACTTCTCTGAGCCTTGGTTTGCTGTTCAGTAAAACAAGGATAATAACCACACCTACCTCTAGAGTTGAGGATTCAGTGAGAAAATTCCAAAGAGCACTGGGCGTGCTGCCTTTCACGTAGTGAGCACCTGATAAACCTTTGAAGCCTGCCATGCAAGGAAAATGCTGGGATGCTGTTGAGCCCAAAAGGCCTGGGATGCATAATAAGGATACCTGCCCATCTGGCAGGAACAGGGAGGCTTCCAGGAGGCAGCGAGTCTGAAGGAGCTATAGGAGTTAGCTGGATGGATAGAAATGAAAAGACAAGCAGCATCCTTTGATTGTGGAGACAGAGACAGGTCCTGCCAAGGTGGCCTAGGCCATCCCTCAGGACTACTGTAGCCTCCACCCCTGTTGCTGGTTATACCCCTCCTCCACCTAAACATGTTCCACCAGAGAGGGGTCTCTGCCAGCCTGGGTCAGGGACTTGGTGAGAATTGCATGAAAGCTGAGCAAGATCACACACAAACTTCCATCCGTGTTAAGGGTGCCCAGGTTTCCTCAAGGCCATCCAGGGACTTTCAAAGGCAGTGGCCTCAGCCATGAGGGAGCATGAGAATCCACTAGAGAGCTTGTTACCTGTGCAGGTACCCACCTCCCACCCCTAAGTCAGCAGGCCTGGGATGGTCCTGGAGTCTTCATTTTAACAGTTACCCCTGTGATTCTGAGGCTGGGGTCCCTGAACTGCACTTGGAGGTGCACCCCTCTAGAGGCCTCCAGGCCATTAAGGACCCATGGCCTATAGGATCAAGCCCAGGCGCCCTACCAGGTGGTCAGGGACTCTTAGCACTTGGACCTCACCCCCTTTCTACTCCCATCTCCGCTCCATTCCTTCACACTGTGGTTGGCCCCGGAGAGTCCTGATTTTTCACCCTCTCTTCCCCTATGCTATTCCCTCTCCTGGGATTTCCTTTCTGCCTGAAGGGTTGCTGCTCCCCCTTCAAGGCCCAGCTCCAATGCCACCGCTCTGGAAGACCTCACAGACTCTCCATCTTCTGTTCCCCAGTGCCATCTGATTGTGCTTATGTTACAACACTTAGGGGCTTGCCTCCAAAAGTGTTGGACTTTAAGAAGTTAATGTCACATTGATGACCTTGCATGTTGTTGATCTGATGAGAGTAAGGGAGGCCAGATGTGCTTGGAGACCATGTCCCAGGAAAGACTACTAAGAAACCAGAGTGCTCACCCTGGAGAAGTAGTACCTCCGGGGACCACAAGTGCTGTCTGCATCACTAGAGGCCTGTGGAGGGACAGGGAACAGAGCTGCCGGAGGGTCCAGAGCAACAGGTAGGTGTCACAGGGAGGCAGATCTGGCCCAGATAGGGACGCATGGGCTAACTGCTTCCCACAACAAATGGATGCAGGTGACCTGCCAGAAATGCTCCAAGGGGCACAGGGAATGGTATTGGCCAGACAATCCAGGTAGCGGGGAGTGGCGCCCAGCTACCTAGGCCTTCGACTCAGAAAATTCAGATTCTGGCTCTGAGTCTTCCCCAAAGTAGCTGTGTGAGCTAAGTCACAAACCCTCCTTGACCTTCCTTTTTCTTATCTATACAATAGAGATATGCACTTCACTGATTGCCTGTGACCCAGGCCTGTATGAGAAAATGGAAATGAAAGTGCCTCGTAAACAATAAATGGCTCAGCCTTCCTAAACAAAACATGAAACCCAGAAGTCAGAAATGAAAACACAACAGATTTGACTACACACAGTAAAAACTTCTTTGCGAATACACAAACCAAAAGAACATTAGCAGAGAAGTGGCAAACTGATGGAAAATATTTTCAGCATTTCTGATAATCGGGTTAGCAGACATAATACAGATAACAAATAGTTCAATAAGCTGAGTGCAGTGGCTCATGCCTATAATCCCAGCACTTTGGGAGGCCAAGGCATGCAGATCACTTGAGGTCTGGAGTTCGAGACTAGCCTGGTCAACATGGTGAAACCCCGCTTCTACTAAAAATACAAAAATTAATTGGCCGTGGTGGCGGGCGCCTGTAATCCCAGCTACTCGGGAGGCTGAGGCAGGAGAATCGCTTGAACCTGGGAGGCAGAGGTTGCAGTGAGCCAAGATTGTGCCACTGCACTCCAGCCTGCGTGATAGAGTGAGACTCAGTCTCAAAAATAAAAAAATAAATAGTCCAATGAATCAATAAAGACAAAAAAACGGACAAAGGATATCTGTAGAAGAAATACCAATAGCCAATACACACATGGAAAAAATGTTTATTTCATCACTCATACAGAAATTGCACATGAAACCTCAAGGAATTAACATTTTTTCCTATCGGACTACGAACAATTTTAAAGATCAGTGATATCCCCTGTCAGCAAGTGTACAGTGATGCCGCATTTCTCACGCACTGTTGGTGAGAATGCACATCCACACGGCCTTCTTAGGGGAACAATTTAACAATATCTCCATGTTTTAACATACCTACCCTTTGACCTGGCAATCCCACTTCTATGAATGGATCCTGCTCCAATGACAGCATATTTGCACAACAATTCATGTGCAAGGATGTCCACTGAGCATTGTTTGCAATGGAGAAAAATTTGAAGGAACTAGAGTGTCCATTTGTTAGAGGAATGGTGAGATAAATTATGGTACATCCATACCATGAGATACAGTGAAGCAATTTTAAAAATATGGTAAACCTCTATGAACTAATATGGAAAGATTTCTAAGATGTGTTGAATGATTAAAAAACCCCAATGCAATAAATAGCATATACTATTTTTAAAACTGTAAAGTAGGGATGGGATGGATGGGTGGACAGATGGATGAGCTTGTCTGTGCCCAGTCAAATGCCGGGAAGAGTATTCACATACTCTTACAAGCAGCTGAAGTGAGGAGAGAGGCTGTGATTAGGAGAATAAGGGTTTGGGGGTCCTTCCATTTATGGGGACTGTGTATCTCTTTATGGATGAATATCTTACAGTGACCACTAGTATTAAGAAAAAAAAAAAAAGGCGAGGAAAGCAAGCAAGGAGTGGGATGGGATTGCCAGCACCACCACTCTCTGCCTGGGTCCCGTGATGGCTGGTGGCAGACTAGTGGACCTGCTGATTGCCTTTACTGTTCATTTCTTTTCAGATGCCCTTCTTTCTCTTCCCTGCCTCTGCCTGGCAAAATCCAACCCTCCCAGGCCTACCACTTCCCCTAGCTCACTCTATCAGTTAGCTGTTGTTGCATAGCAAACAACCCTACAAAGCTGCAGTGACATATACCAATAAACACGTATTTCTCACTCATCTACGGTATTCAGCTGATCTGGCTGGATTGCTAGGGTTTTCTCATGCATCTGGGGCAGCTGGGGACTCTGCTTTAATCTAGCCTTAGCTAGGGTACCTTAGCCATGCCAGCTCAGGCGTGTCTTTCTCATAGTGATATTAGCAGCATCCGCAGGCAAGGAGAAACATGCAATGCCTCTTGTGGCCTGGGCTTGAAACTGGAACACCCTCACTTCTGTCCCATTCTATCAGCCAAAGCAGCACCCGCACGACCAAGCCCAGATTCAAGGGGTGGAGAAATAGGTATCACCTTTTTTTTTTTTCTGAGAGCAACTGCTAAGTCAAATGGCAAAGAGATCGGGTACTGAAAGGAATGAAGAATTGGGGCCATTCATGCAATCTCCTTTGGATACCATAAAGAGGGGAGAGACAAACCACAGAACGGGAGAAGGCATTTGCTGCCATGTAACCAAGCATGCGTATAATTGTGCGTAGCTGTATTTCACTTGTTTACTTGGTTTATATTATACTATTATAGAAATACTACTTTTTACTATTCTATTATTGATGGATATTTCACTTTTTTTCCAGTTTGAGCTATTATGACAAATGCTGCTATGTATCTCAGTACACTTGTGCACACATTTCTATTGCACGTATGCCTGCCGGGGAGTAGAATTTGTTGGATGGTAAGATAATGCATTTTTGTCAATCTAAGTAAATAAGCTAAACTGTTTTCCCAAGTGGTTGTATCAGTTTATACCCTTACCAGCAGTGTAAGAGATTTCCTGTTGCTCCAAATCTTAGCCAACACTTGGTAAGGGAGTTCATTTCTGTATATGTTGTATAGCCGGAAATGAACAGTACTTTAAAAAAACAATGGTTAGCTGATGATCTTAGGTTCACTTAAAACTGTCTCTCTCTCCCCCATCCCCACTGGTTCTATCATCTGTCAAGTGTCCATATGATCCATATCTAGGAATTTTCTTTTAAGAGATGGCTCTCACTATGTTGTCCAGGCTGGACTTGAACTTCTGGGCTCAAGGGATCCTCCTGCCTCAGCCTCCTGGATAACTGGCACGGGTGCGTGCCACTGTGCCCAGATACTAGGATCTTTACTTTGTACCACCAGTCTATTTGTCTATCTGTGAGCCAACATCAAACTGTCTTAACTATCTTTATAATATTTCTTGATATCTACTATAGAAAGACTTCCCTTTTTTTCATTTTCTTTAAGACTGTCTTGGTTATTCTTGGCCCTTTACATTTTTTTCCCATTGTTTTATGAAAATTTAATTTACACACAATAAAATGGACCCTTTTTAGTCTACAATTCTGCTACTTTTAACAAATGTATATAGTCATGTTAATCATTGTCACAATGAAGCTATATTTCCATCACCAAAAAAATTCCCCGCCACCCCTCCGCCGGTTCTTTGAAGCCCTCCCTCCATCTCCAGCCCCTGGCAGCCAATGATCTATTTTCTATCTGTTTGCAAGAGTGTCATATGAGTAAGATCAAAGAGTATGAAGCCTTTTGAATCTGGCTTCTTTCACTTAGCATAAAGAATTTGAGAGTCATCCACATCGTTGTATACATCAGAAGTTTGTTCCACTTAATTGCTGAGTAGCGTTCTATTGTATGGATATACCAAGTTTATTTATCCATTTAACAGCTAAGGGACATTTGAGTTGTTTCCAGTTTGAGCTGATTACAAATAAAGCCACTAAAACATTTGCTTAGAGGGCCTTTTGTGAACATCGATTTCCATTTTACTTGGAATGCCTAGGAGTAGGATTACTGAATTATGGTAAAAGTTTCCTTTTTAACTTTATAAGATACTGCCAGACTGATTTCCAAAGTGGCTGCTCTTTTGCATCCTGACTACCAATACATATATGAGAGTTCTATTAATAGTTGTTCATGGCCAGGCACAGTGGCTCACACCTGTAATCCCAGCGCTTTGGGAGGCCGAGGCAGGCAGATCATCTGAGTTCAAGAGTTTGAGATCAGCTTGGCCAACATGGTGAAACCCCATCTCTCCTAAACATACAAAAAAAAAAAAAAAATTAGCAGGGTGTGGTGACGGATGCCTGCAATCCCAGCTACTTGGGAGGCTGAGGCAGGAGAATCGCTTGAACCTGGGAGGTGGAGGTTGCAGTGAACCGAGATCGTCCCACTGCACTACAGCCTGGGTGACAAGAGCAAGACTCTATCTCAAAAAAAAAAAAAAAAGTTGTTGATATTCTCATCCTTATCAGCACTTGAAACTGTCAGGTTTTCTGATTTTTGGTTTTAGCCATTTAATTAAGTATGCGGTGGTATTTCATTGTGGTTTTAATTTGTATTGATATTGATATTGATATTGAGCACCTTTTATATGGCAAATTATCTTATCATTTATATATATTATTTGTTCAATGTTTTACTTGTTTTTACTGAATCATTTATTTTCATATTGAGTATTGAAGTTCTTTATGTACTCTTGATATAAGTCCTTTATAAGATATGCAATGTTGAATATTCTCTGTTGGTCTGTATTTTGTCTTTTAACCATCTCTTTAAAAGAGTAGAAGTTTTAAATGTTGATGAAGTCCAATTTATAGATTTACTTTTTAAGGTAAGCCAAGTGAAACAGTGGGAGTGGAGAAGGAACAAAGAAACCTGTAACTGGTTGTGATCAATTTGTTGTAAAACACCACTGCACTCAGCCTAATTTTTTTTTCTTTTATGGATTATATGGATCTTTTTAAGTGTTGTGTTTAAGAAATCTTTCCATAACTCTCAAGGTCACAAAGATTTTCTCTATTTCTTGTAATAGTTGTATGGTTTTGCATTTAGGTCTTTGATCCATTTTGAGATAATTTTGTATAGGGTTTAAGTTATAGATCAAGGTTTTCTATGTTTGTTTGATTTTTATTTTTTTCTTTTTGCATGTGGATAGCCAGTTGTTCCAGTACCACTTTTTGGAATGTCTGTTCTTTATTCATTTAATTACTTTTGCAACTTTGTCAAAAATCAATTGGCCACATATGTGCAGTTCTATTTCTGGACTCTATTCTGTTCCATTGATGTACATGTCTATCCTTTCACCAGTACTATATTACAGCTTTATAGAGTCTTGTCAGCCGGGTAGTATGAGGGCTTCAACTTTGTTCTTTTCTTAAATTATTTTGGCCAATCTAATTCCTTTATGCGTCCATATAAATTTTAGAACTAGCCTGTCAATTTATACAAAAATTCCTGCAGAGATTTTGAGTGGCACTTTGTTGAATCTGTAGGTTAACCTGGAGAAGAATCAGCATGCTTAAAAATATTGAGTCTTCAAACCCACAAACATTGTATATTTAACCATTTATTTAGGTCTCATTCATTTTCTTTCCTCAGTGTTCTGTACACAGTGTGTAGATCTTGCACATATTTAGTAAGATTTATACCTAAGTGTTTCATGTTTTTTTAGTGCTATTGTAAATAGTATTTGTAAAAAATAAATTTCACTTTTAATCTGATTTTTGATATTGACCTTGTATTCTGTGATCTTGCTAAGTTTACTTGCAGTTCTAGTAACTTTTTTGTAGATTCTTTGGCATTTTCTATGAAGACAATCATTTCATCTCCAAACAGAGACCGTTATATTTCTTCTTTTGAACTCTTTTTCTTTCACTTTCTTTCTTTCTTTTTTCTTTCTTCTTTTCTTTCTTTCTTTTCTTTTGTTTCTTTCTTCTTTCTTTCCTTTCTTTTCCTTCTTTCCTTCTCTTTCTCTCTCTTCCTCCTTCCCTACCTCCCTCCTTCCCCTTCCCCTTCCCCTTCCTTTCCCTTCCCTTCCCTTCTCCTTCCTTCCTTCCTTCCCTCCTTCCTTCCTTCCCTTTCTTTTTTTGAGACAGAGTGTCACTTTGTCACCTAGGCTAGAGTGCAGTGGCATAGTCCCTGCTCATTGCAGGCTGGACATCTTGATCTCAAGTGATCAGCCTTCCAAGTAGCTAGGACTATAGGCGTGCACCACCATGCTAGGTTATTTTTAAATTTTTTTGTAGAGACAGGGTCTGCCTATGTTGCCCAGGCTGGTCTCAAACTCCTGGATTCAGGTGATCCTCCCACCTTGGCCTCCCAAAGTGCTGAGCTTACATCGTGAGTCACCACACCTGGTCTATTTCTTTTTCTTGCCTTACTACAGTGTCTAGGATCTCCAGTACACTGTTGAATAGTTCAGTATAATGTTGAACAGACATCCTTGCCTTGTTTCTCATCTTAGAGGGAAAATATGCAATCTTTCACCACTAAGTTTAATGTCAGTGGTAGGGTTTTTACAGATGCCCTTTACCATATTGAGGAAATTTCCTTTAGAAGTGAACATTGAATTTTGTCAAAGCATTATTCTGCAGCTATTAAGAAGCCTATGTGATTTTTAAAATCTTGATATGGTAAATTATATTGCTTGATTTTTGAATGTTGAACGTTTCAACCTTTCACTCCTGTAATAAATACCACTTGGACCTGAAGCATTATCCTTTTTATATATACTTAAATTTGATTTGCTAAGATTTTCTTCAGAATTTTTGCATCTATTTTCATAAGGGATATTGGTCTATAATTTTATTTTCTTGCAATATCTTTGTGTGGTCATGATATTGGGATACTGCTGGTATCATACAATGAATTAAAAAGTGGTCTCTCCTATGCTATATTCTTAAACAGTTTTTGTAGAATTGGTATTATTTCTTTCTTTCTTTCTTTTGAGATGGAGTTTCACTCTTGTTGCCCAGGCTGGATTGCAATGGCACAATCTCAGCTCACAGCAACCTCTGCCTCCCGGGTTCAAGCAATTCTCCTACCTCAGCCTCCCAAGTAGCTGGGATTACAGGTGCCTGCCACCATGCTTGGCTAATTTTTGTATTTTTAGTAGAGACAGGGTTTCGCCATGTTGGCCAGGCTGGTCTCGAACTTCAGACCTCACGTGATCTGCCCACCTCGGCCTCCCAAAGTGCTGGGATTACAGGCGTGAGCCACTGGGCCAGGTCAGTATTATTTATTTCTTAATTGTTTGGTAGAATTTGCCAGTAAAACCACTTGAACCTGAAGAGTTTTTTTGTTTGTTTTTGGTTAGAAGGTGTTTAACTACAAGTTTAGTTTTTAAAAATAGATACAGGACTGTTCATGTTATCTATTTCTTCTTAAGAGAGTTTTAGCTGTTTGTACCCTTCAAAGAATTTTGTCCATTTTATGCAACTTAGTGAATTTGTTGGCACAGAGTAAGTTCATAGTATTCCCTGATTACTCTTTTAGTGTTGGTAGGGTTGGTATTGATGTCTACTTTCCATTCTTGATATTTGCAATTTGTGTTTTTCTTGTTTTTTTTTTTTTTTCTTGGTAAATGTGATTAATTCTTTTCCAGTGAAAAAGCTTTTGGTCTTATTAATTTTCCCTAACTCTTTTGTTCTGGATTTTATTGATTTCTTCTCGTGTCTTTATTTCCTTCCTATGGTCAATTTGGACTTAATTTGTTCTTTTTCTAGTTTCTTAAGGTGGTAGCCTTAGACCATTGTTTTCTTATCCAATTCAAAATATTTTCTAATTTCTCATGTGATTTCTTCTTTGACTCATGGGTTTTTTATAAGTGTGTTGTTCAATTTCCAAATATTTTCAATTTCCCAGATACCTTTTTGTTAATAATTTCAAGTTTGATTCTGTTGTGATGCAAGAAATACTTTGCATAACTTAATTATTTAAACTTTTAAAGATGTATTTTAAGTCATAGAATATGGTATATCTTGGTGAATGTTTTTTATGCCCTTGAGATGAATGTGTACTCTGCTATTGTTAGGTGGATAAAAATCAATTAGGTCAATGGTTTATGATTTTATTCAGGTATTCTGTATCCTTACTGATTTTCTCCCTACTTGTACCACCTACAACTGGGAGAAGAGTGTTACAAGAGGTTTTTCTCTCTCTCCTTTCGGGTCTATCAGTTTTGTTTCATGTAGTTTGAAGCTCTGTTCTAAGGTGCATATACACCCAGGATTGGTATGTCTTCTTGTAAAATTGATTCTGTCTTCACTATGTCATGTCCCTCATTATGCCTGGAAATATTTCTTGTTCTGAAGTCTATTTTGTCTGATATTAATACAGCTACTCCAACTTTCTTCAAGTTTTATTTTATTTTTGATTGACACATAATAATTGTACTTTTTTTTTTTGAGATGGAGTTTCACTCTTGTTGCCCAGGCTGGAGTGCAATGGCTTGACCTTGGGTCACTGCAATCTCTGCCTCCCAGGTTTAAGCAATTCTCCTGCCTCAGCCTCCCAAGTAGCTGGGATTACAGGCACCTGCCATCACACCCAACTAATTTTATATTTTTAGTGGAGACGGGGTTTTGCCATGTTGTTCAGGCTAGTCTTGAACTCCTGACCTCAGGTGATCCGCCCACCTTGGCCTCCCAAAGTGCTGGGATTACAGGCGTGAGCCACTGCGCCCAGCCTCAATAATTGTACATGTTTATGGAGTACAATATGATGTTTTGATACATGTATATATTGTGTAATGATCACATCAGGGTAATTAGCATGTCTATTGCCTTGAACATTTATCATTTCTTATGGTGAGAACATTCAAAATCCTCTCCTACCATTTTGTTAGATGTTTTCTATTCATTCTATCTGGTCTTCTTTCTTTCCATCTATATCTTCCTTTGGATTGAGTATGTATTATGTCTACATTTCATTTCCACTATTGGCTTATAATTTATACCTCTTCAAAAATTTTTGAGTGATTAAAAAGAGAAAAATTTTTAGGGAGTGTCCTAGGTTTTACAACTTATATCTTAAATTAATCAAAGTCTACCTTTAAATGATAAAATGTTACTTTAAATATAGCATGAGGGCCGGTGCTGTGGCTCACACCTGTAATCCCAGCACTTTGGGAGGCCGAAGCAGGCAGATGACCTGAAGTCAGGAATTTGAGACCAGCTTAGCCAACATGGTGAAACCCTGTCTCTACTAAAAATGCAAAAATTAGCCAGACACGGTGGCAGGTGCCTGTAATCCCAGCTACTTGGGAGGCTGATGCGTGAGAATCACTTGAACCTGGGAGGTGGTGGTTGCAGTGAGCCAAGATCACGCCACTGCCCTCCAGCCGGGGTGACAGAGTGAGACTCCATCTCAAAAAACAAACAAGAAAAATAAATATAGCGTGAGGACCTGACAAGAGTAGGCTGCACACCCTTTCTTCCCGTTTTCCATAGTGCAGTAGTTCCCGCTTATTGGCAATTTCAGTTACTTGTGATCAATCCATGTCCAAAAATATGAAGGTACTTTGAGAGAGAGAGAGACTACATTCACATGGCTTTTATCACAGTATAGTGTTATAATTGTCTTATTGTATTATTAGTTATTATTGTTGATCTCTTATTTGCCTAACTGATAAACTTTATCATAGGTATGTAGGTGATATGGTTTGCCTGTGTCCCCACCCAATTCTCACCTTGAATTGTAATAATTCCCACATGTCAAGGGTGGGGCCAGGTGGAGATAATTGAATCATGGGGTCAGTTTTCCCCATACTGTTCTCGTGGTAGTGATTAAGTCTCACGAGATCTGATGGTTTTATAAATGGGAGTTCCCCTGCATATACTTTTTCGCCTGCCATCATGTAAGATGTGACTCTGCTCCTCCTTTGTATTCCACTATGGTTCTGGGGCCTCCTCAGCCATGCTGAACTGTGAGTCAATTAAACCTTCTTTCTTTTAGAAATTACCCAGTCTCGGGTATGTCTTTATTAGCAGTGTGAGAACAGACTAATACAGTAGGTATAGGAAAAAAACATGGCATATACAGGGTTTAGTACTATCTGCAGTTTCAGGCATACACCAGAGTTACTGGAATGTATCCCCTGTGGAGGTTGCTGTAAATGCATATGTGAAAGTGAAATGTATGACAACAATATGTTTCACTTTTAATCTTCTATAAATATACAATGCGTTGCTACTACTTTTGCTTTAAATCAGAGATTGGCAAACTATAGCCTGTGAACCAAATGTAGCCTGCCTCCTGTTTTTGTAAATAAGGTATGATTGGAACATAGCACGCTCAATAGTTTATGTATTGGCTATGGCTGCTTTTGCACTGCAATGGCAGAATTAAGCAGTTGCCCCAAAGACCGTATAGCCACAAAACCTAAAATACTTACTATTTGGTCCTTGACAGGAAAAAAATTTTTCGATGTCTGTTTGAAATAGTTATCTTTTCAAGCATTTAAAAGGCAATCATATTTTTTATGCTTACCTTTATTCCATTTCCAGCACTTTTTATTTTTTAATGTATATTCAACTTTCTAGCTGGTATCATATTCCTTTTACCTAAAGAATTTCCCTTAGGATTTTTTTTTTTTTTGTAGTGTGGGTCTGCTGGCAATGAATTCTCTTAGTTTTTGTTTGTCTAAGATAATCTTTATCCCTTCTCTTTTTTTGAGATAAAATTCACATAACATAAAATTAAACATTAACCATTTTAAGGTGTACAACAGCATTTAGGACAAATACAATGCTGGGCAGCCATCACCTTTATCTAGTTCCAAGACATTTCATCATCCCCAAAGAAAACCACCTCCTCATAAGCAATCATTCCCCATTCTCCCTTCCCACATCCCCTGGTAACCACTCATCAACCGTCTGCCTCTACAGGTTTACCTGTTCTGGATGTTTCATATAGATGGAGTCGTATGACATTTTGCTACGGGCTTCATTGACTTAACACAGTGTTTTCAAGGTTCATCCACAGTGTAGCAGGTACCAGTATTTCATTCCCTTTATAGCTGAATAATATTCAATTGTATGGACACACCACATTTTGTTTAGCCATCAACTATTTCCACCTTTTGGCTACTGTAAATTGTGCTGCGTTGAATATTTGTGTGCATGTATTTATTTGAGTCCCTGTTTTCCATTCTTTTGGTTTTACCTAGAAGTGATATTTCTGGATCATATGACAATTCTGTGTTTAACTTTTTGAGGAATTGTCAAACTGATTACCAAAGCAGCTGCACCATTTTTCATTTTCACCAACATTGTACAAAGGTTCCAATTTCTCCACATCCTCACCAACACTTGTTATCTGATTTTTTTTTATTATGACGAAGCTAGCAGATACGAAGTGGTATCTCAAGGTGGTTCTGATTTGCACTTCCCTAATGACTAATGATATTGAGTATTTATTCGTGTGCTCTGGAGAAATACCTATTCAATTTTTTGCCGTTTTTAAAAAAAATTATTTTAGATTCAGGAGTACATGCGCATGTTTATTACATGGGTACATTGCATAATGGTGAATTTGGCTTCCAGTGTACCCAGTACCCAAATACTGAACATTATACCCAATAGGTAATTTTTCACTTCCTTTTTGCCCTTCTCCCTTTCCTTCTATCCTTCCACTTTTGGAGTCTATTCTCTCCATCTTTATATCCATGTGGGCCCTTTGTTTGGCTCCCACTTATAAGTGAGGACATGCAATATTTGAACTTGCCTATTTTTAAATTTAATTGTCTTTTTGTTGTTGTAGGAAACACTACAACTTTCATTCTTTTTTTAAATTTATTTTCCCATAAATATTTATTAATTGTGAGGGACAATAGAGTGGCTTTAGCTACATATTGTGTGATTCTACATACATTCTTTAGCTACACACTGTATGATTCCATTTATATGACATTATCCTCTAAAGCACAAAGACATTGTGGAAAAGGCAAAACTGTAGGGATGGAGACCAGATCAGTGGTTGTTTGGTGTAAGGGGTTGGGGGAGGGCTTTACTAAAAAGGAGCAGCATGGGAAACATTTTCTAGAGTGATGGAGCTGTTCTATATCTTGACTACGGTGGTGGTTACATTATTATACATATTTGCCAAAACTCATAGAACTATGCAAGAGTGATTTTTGCTGAGGAAACACAACTTTCATTCTGTATATATTCTGGATATATTTATTTATTCTGGATATAAATATTCATTCTGTGTGTTATCTTTTTATTCTCTTGACAGTGTCCTTTGATGCACAAAAATGTTTAATTTTGATTATGTCCAATTTTTCTTTGGTTGCTTGTGCTTTTAGAAACATATCTGAGAAATCATTTCCAATTCCAAGGTCATGAATGTTACCTTTATGGTGTCTTTAAAGGTTTTAATAATTTTAGCTTTTATATTTAGGTCTTTAATTCATTTTGAGTTAATTTTTATATGTGATGTAAAATAAGGATTCAACTTCATTCTTCTGCATGTGACTATCTAGTTCTTTTAGCACCTAGGTTGAAAAAACTGGTCATTCTCCATTGGATGGTCTTGTCACCGTTGTTGAATATCAGTTGTCCATGAATGTGAGAGTTTACTTCCTGACTCTCAATGTTATTCTATTGATCCATGTAGTTATTATTATGCTGATATGACACTATTTTGATTTCTGTAGCTTTATAGTAAGTTTTGAAATTGAAAAGTGTGACTCCTTCATGTTCTCCTTTCTCAAGATTGTTTTGCATATTCAATGTCCCTTGAGATTCCATATGAATTTGAGAATGAGTTTTTCCATTTCTGTAGAAAAAGGCTGCTGGGATTTTGATAGGTATTATATTGAACCTATAAATCACTTTGAGAGTACCGCTGTCTTATTAAATCCTCCAATTTATGAAAACAAGGTGGTTTTTCATTTATTAAGGTCTTCTAAATTTCTTTCAACAGTGTTTTGTAGTTTTCATTGTAAAAGTCATGCATCTCCTTAGCTAATTCCAAAATATTTTATTATTTTTGATACTATTGCAAATTAAATTGTTTTCTTAATTTCCTTATTGGAGTATTGCCAGTACCAGAGAGTTATGTATGTTGATCTTGTATCCTGCAGTTTTGCTGAATTTGTATATTAACTCTAATAGTTGTTTTTTGTAGATCTTTTAGGATTTCTCTATATATAGGATCATGTCATCTGTGAACAGAGATAGTTTTACTTCTTCTTTTTTAATTTGGATGCCTTCTGTTTCTTTTTCTTCCTGATTGCTCTGGCTAGGACTTCCAGTATTATGTTGAACAGAAGTGGCGAGAACAGGCATCTTTGTCTTGTTCCTGATCTAAAGGGACCAGCTCTCAGTCTTTTACCATTGAGCTAGTTGTGCTTTTTCACATGTGCCCTTAATCATGTTGAGGCTGTTCCCTTTTATTGCTAGTTTGTTGGGTGGGTTTTGTTTTGTTTTTAATGAAAGCATGTTGGGTTTTACAGTTACATGAAGTGACATGATCATATGAGGATTTTTTTCATTCTATTAATGTGATGTATTACACTGATTTTCATGTGTTAAACCACCATTGTATTTCTTGGACAAATCCCACTTCATCATGGTATATAATCATTTTAATATGCTGTTAGATTTGGTTTGCTAGTGGCTGGGTGCGGTGGCTCACGCCTGTAATCCCAACACTTTGGGAGGCCAAGGTGGGCAGACTGCTTGAGGTCAGGAGTTTGAGACCAGCCTGGCCAACATGATGAAACCCCGTCTCTACTAAAAATACAAAAATTAGCTGGGCATGGTGGCACATGCCTGTAATCCCAGCTACTCAGGAGGTTGAGGCACGAGAATAACTTGAATGCGGGAGGCAGAGGTTGCAGTGAGCCGAGATTGCTCCACTGCGCTCCAGCCTGAGCGACACAGTGAGATCCTGTCTCAAAAAAGAAAGAAAGAAAAAGAAAGATTTGGTTTGCTAGCACTTTTTTGAAAATTTTTGCATCTATATTCATGCATTTATATTGGTCTGTAGTTATCTTTTCTGGCAATGTCTTCATCTAGCTTTGGTATCAGAAAAATGCTGGCTTCATAGAATGAGTTGAAAAGGATTGGTATTAATTCTTCTTTAAATGTTTGGGAGAATTCACCAGTGAAGCCATCTGGTCCTTGGCTTTGCTTTGTTGGGAGGTTTTTGATTACTGATTAAATTTCTTTTCTTGTTATAGGTTTATTTGGATTTTCTTTTTCTTCTTGGGTCAGCTTTGATTGCATTCATGATTGCTAAAGGTTCAAAACACTTTTCTGAAAAAGAAAGTACATATATACACTCATAAATATACATACAAACACACGCATACACACCACACACACACCTGTGTACATGGGAATGATCATTTTCCTGGATCAATGTTATATCAGGATTTTTCAATTTCAAGAAGTAACTTTAGGCTGGGTATGGTGGCTCATACCTGTAATCCCAGTACTGTGGGAAGCCAAGGTACGCGAATCACTTGAGCTCAGGGGTTTGAGACCAGCCTGGACAACATGGCAAAACCCCATGTCTACCAAAAATACAGAAATTTGCCAGGCATGGTGGCACATGACCCTGTAGTCCAAACTACTCAGGAGGCTGAGGTAGAAGGATGGCTTGAGCCTGGGAGGTGGAAGTTGCAGTGAGCCGAGATCACACTACTGCACTCCAGCCTGGGTGACAGAACCAAACCCTGTCTCAAAAAAAAAAAAAAAAAAAAAAAAGAAGAAGAAGAAGAAATGACCATGTTCTTTAGAGATAAGAAGTAAAATACTAAGCCAATCGACTAAAAGAGGTAAAAGCAATTGCCTCTGGGAAAAGAGGGAGCAAAGGAATGCTATATATTTTAAGAATTATGCAGAACAATTAGATTATTTGTAAAAATAAATAAACAATGTAAGTAACCCATGAAAGATAGTTTTATAGCCAGACTGCTGGGATCCAAATCCTATCTCCACCATTTGGTAGGTGTTTGACCATGGACAAGCTTAAGGAGTTGGATCTCTCTGAGCTTTAGTTTTCCCATCTGTGAAATGAGAATGACAGTAGTACTTACCTACATAAAGTTTTGCAGTACTAAAGGAGACAGTGAATGTAAAGGGTTTGGTTAGTAAATGTCCTGTAAAAGGAAGCTTATTGCCAGTATTATCAGGCTCTCCCAGACCAACCTGTATACAGGAAGAAAACAAATTCTGTTTCTCCTATAGTCTCACAACACAAAATACTTCTGACCCCAGATGTAGAGGATGGGGCATATTTCCCCATATACCAAGCAATCAACCAGTTGTTCAGATTCTGTAGCAGACACGAATCTGGTGCCCTCCAATTCAATTCGAACACTATATTTACCTAGAGATAACGTCAGATCTCACAGCTCGAAGGCTTGAGCCAGGAGTTTGAGGTTGCAGTGAGCTATGATCGAGCCACAGAGCTCCAGCCTGGGCAACAGAGTGAAACTCCGTCTCTAAAATAATAATAATAAATTTTTAAAAGATATGTATTACTTTGGACATTCCAAGGATTTTAGGAGTTGTAAGACAGGAAATCGGGGTAAAGAAAAAATATATATGTCACAATATCGTGCAACCCAACTTCTCTTCGGGCTCTGCCAGAGCCACCAGATCACTCTGAAGACCCTCATTTGTGCTACTGACTAACTGTCTGGCTGCTCTTGGACATGTCTCTTCTCCCAAGACCCCTTGAAGATGGCTTTAGAAGGGCCCCAAACTTAGCTAGCTCCCCCCAAGCTCAGGCTGGCCCTGCCCCAGTCTGCGACCCCTCCCTCTTGGGTTCAAGGCTTTGTTTTCTTCTTAAAGACCCAAGATTTCCAAACTCTGTGGTTGCCTTGCCTAGCTAAAAGGGGAAGAAGAGGATCAGCCCAAGGAGGAGGAAGAGGAAAACAAGACAAACAGCCAGTGCAGAGGAGAGGAACGTGTGTCCAGTGTCCCGATCCCTGCGGAGCTAGTAGCTGGGAGCTCTGTGCCCTGGGCGCCTTGCAGCCCTGCACCTGCCTGCCGCTTCCCCACCGAGGCCATGGGCCCAGGAGTTCTGCTGCTCCTGCTGGTGGCCACAGCTTGGCATGGTAAGAGCAGAACGGGGGGCGGGGGACTTTGCTGGGGTGTGACGGAGAAGACCCCTGTGAAAGGATTCAGTCCTTGCCCCTCACTGGGTGTCCTCAGGCTGTTTTAGTCTCCCCAGCATCGGACTGCAGGCTTGTGGGTATCTGCTTTGGAGAGGTAGTGGGGTGAAAACAGATGGGTGTGGTGGAACTGGTCCACCTGGTGCTGTGGATCTGTCCCAGCTCTGCCATCGACTCACTGTATGTCCTGAGCAAGCCTCTGATACTCTTGAGGCTTCAGTGTCCACTTCTATTCAATTGCAGGTGTTGGGGGCAGGGGGACAGTGATAGACTAGACCAGAGCAGTGCTTTTCATACTTTCCTGTGCATACAAGTTACCTGAGGATCTTGTTACAATGCAGATTCAGACTCAGTCGGTCTCAGGTGCGACCTGAGATTCTGTATATCCAACAGACTCCTGGGAGATGTGAGATGCCGGCACTGCTGGTCCACACTTAACACTGAGTTGGGAGGACCTGGAGAGCTCCTGATGGCTCTGGCAGCTCTGCCAGCCCGTGATTTGATGATTCTATGCAACACCTGATTTGGAAGGGCCTGATAGGGGTGGTGGTTCTTCCTTGGGTGGCTTGTGTAAGAGGTCAGAAGGAGAGACAAGAGTTTGGCCTCTCTGGCCCAGGGCTCAGGAGAGGGGAATTCGGGGTGAAATGGGTATAGGGCTAGAGGAGGGATTGGAAAGAAGCCAGCGAGGGTCTCCTGGACCAGAGCCCTCCCAGACACAGGCTGCCGAGTCTCAGGAGGTCCCCAGGCTGCAGCAGTTCTGCAGAATTTCCATCTGGGAGGGAACATGACTAGACGTGAGGGGCTGCTGTGCTTGGCTTGTTGGCCCAACAAACACATTTCTATTCTATTGCCTGCTTATTCAAAGGGACCTTGGGGGAGGATGGGGATTGAAGGGAAGAAAGGACAGCCTCATACTGGCCTCTTCACAGGAGGACCCTAGGGCCGTGGCGCTGCTGGTCCCCAATGAGGAGGAGATGGCCCACTGACCATCCTTCTCTGGCCCAGGCAATCACACTGAGCTTGAGTATTTGGGTTGTTTTTTTTTTTTCTGAGACAGAGTCTCTCTCTGTCATCAGGCTGGAGTACAGTGGCACAATCTCGGCTCACTGCAACCTCCACCTCCCAGGTTCAAGTGTTTCTCCTGCCTCAGCCTCCCGAGCTGGGATTACAGGGGCACACCATCATGACTGGCTAATTTTTGTATTTTTAGTAGAGATGGGATTTCACCATGTTGGCCAAGCTGGTCTCGAACTCCTGACCTCAGGTGATCCACCTGCCTTGGCCTCCCAAAGTGTTGGGATTACTGGTGTGAGTCACGGCGCCCAGCCTGGACTTTTTATTTTGCAATGTAACTTACATGCAGTAAAAAGCACACGTTCTTAAGTTCAATGAGGTCTGACAAATGCACACACAGTGTACCCACCACCCCCATCATCTCAGAGAGTCCCACAGGTTTGATTTCACTGACTTGTCCTATCCTTACACCCAGAACCTGCCTGTGGGGCGAAACCCGAAAAGTATCTGAGCCAGGTCTCAATTTATTCATTTATTTTTTTATTGAGATGGAGTCTTGCGGCCAGGCATGGTGGCTCATACCTGTAATCCCAGCACTCTGGGAGGCTGAGGCGAGTGGATCACAAGGTCAGGAGTTTGAGACCAGCCTCCCCAATATGGTGAAGCCCCCTCTCTACTAAAAAATACAAAAATTAGCTGGGCGTGGTGGCAGGTGCCTGTAGTTCCAGCTACGCAGGAGGCTGAGGTGGGAGAATCACTTGAACCCAGGAGGCAGAGATTGCAGTGAGCCGAGATCATGCCACTGCATTCCAGCCTGGGCGACAGAGCAAGACTCCATCTCCTTTCTTTCTTTTTTCTTTTCTTTTTTTTTTTTTTTTTTTGAGACCGAGTCTTGCTCTGTCACCCAGGCTGGAGTGCAATGGCATTATCTCGGCTCACTGCAACCTCCGCCTCGGGTTCAAGCAATTCTACTACTCCTGAGTAGCTGTGATTACTGGTGCCTGCCACCACACCCAGCTAATTTTTTTATTTTTGGTGGAGACAGGGTTTTATCATGCTGGCCATGCTGGTCTCAAACTCCTGAACTCAAGCGATCCGCCTGCCTTGGCCTCCCAAAGTGCTGGGATTACAGGCATGAGCCACTGTGCCTGGCTTCAATCAATTTAGAAGTTTATTTTGCCAAGGTTAAGGACATGCTGGCGAGAAAAAAACGTGGAGTCACAAAAATATTCTTTGGTCTGTGCCATTCTGGATGAATTCGAGAGCTTTAATATTTAAAGGGGAAAGTGGGCTGGAGGGGAAAAGGGGAGGTTGTGGTAACCCACATGTTGCAAAAGAAAAGCAGCAGGTAGGGGAACAGTCAATTATCTCAGTTCAGTAAATTGGCTCTTTACATAGGGAAAGTGGACATAGAGGAGCTGCCTGTGGGATATTTTACCTTTTATCTGTCGCTATCTGCTTAGGAATAAAAGGCAAGGCAGCTTCTTGCATGACTCAGTTTTCAGCTTGAGTTTTTCCTTTTGGCAGAGTGGATTAGGGTCCTGAGTTTTTATTTTCCCTTCATAGGGGCATGGTGTGTGGCAGGGGGGCCAGATGGTTGTCCAGGGTCCAGTCTCAAGAGAAAGAAGAGATGGGGAGGCTGGAAACCTAAGTTTTCAGCCCAATAGACCAATAGTGAGTGGGTGAGGGGCCACTGTGAGGGGATGGTATTGGAGGACCAAAGAGAGAGAGAGGGGGGCTCGCTCTTCACCACTGCGACAAGATCCTGAGCTGAGGAGGGGCTGTGTCCGGCGTTGGTGTGCTGTGTGCTGTGTGTGTGTGTGTGTGTGTGTGTGTGTTTGTGTGTGTGTGTGTGTTGGGAGAGAAGAGTAGAGATTGGGGCACATTCTGGAAGTGATGATGGAGGGGCTTCCAGGCAAGTGGGAGCTAGTGGAGAGGTGTGCGGCATGGGGAGAATTGGGGAGCAGACATGAGAGGGGGGAAGAATGGACAGGCACAGAAGGGGACCTTAGTTAATGTTCATAAGCCCATGCCCCCACCCCAAGGAGGATGGGGGCCAAGCCAGCTTCCTTCCCTGCTAGCCAAGCCAGCAGGGGAAGTTAGCTGCAGAAGTTGCGGGTATCAGCCTTATCCTGCATGAATATCTGGGACAATAGAATAGGACAAAATAGGGCAGACACCGCTCCCTGACCACATTTCCTGGAGGCCAAGGCAGGGTCTAGAGAGACAGGCTGGGGGAAGGGATGGGAGAAGCCCACTGTGAGGCGTGAGGCAGGTGTAAAAAAGGAACAAATGGAATCAGAGAATCCAAGGTTAAAATCTTGAGCGATCAGAGTTGGCCCAGAAGGGACATTAGAAATGTAGCAATTAAAGCAGGTGCCCAGGGCAGGAGCAGTTCTATACATCATCTCACTCAACCTCCAGCTGAAGTTTTTGGGGTGGGAGCTGGGATTATTCTCATCAGACAGAAGAATAGCCTGAGGCTAAAAGAGGTTAAGCAACTAACCCAGCTGGTAAGGGAAGAACCAAGATCCAAACCTAAGTTGGAAACTCCAAGCTGTTTCCTGCTATAAAACCCCGGGCTGGGGGCCCTAGATTGCTGCAGCAGTGATAGGGCAGCCCCAGCTCTGTTGAGATTTGCTAAAAGGCTGCTAGAAATGACACTGGTCCCTCTTCCTGGCGGTTGCACTGCATAGGAGGGCTACAACCCCAGGTGGCAGCCTTGGCAGTATTCGCAATTCACTCAGTCCCTTTTGCTGATCAGAGTCTTGGGGAGAGGGGATGCACCTTCTGATGAATACAAATCAAAACATGAATTAAGCCATCCCGAAAGGACTTGAGAGAGGAAACCTTTCCAATTCTGGGCTCTATGGTGGGGCAGGGGGAATTCCCATTTCAAGGGGGTTTGCAGAGAACAATGGAGAAACCCTGAATTCACCAAAAGCCCTCGGGGCCGACCTGTCATTGTGCCCCCATCACAGGGAATAGGAAGGGCCAGAGCTGAGGAGTTGGATGGCCAGGGTCAGCCAGTGGGTCAGCGTCTGAGCCTAGCCTCGCAGCTGCCCCGCAAGTGGCACTCCCTCTCCCTGCCTGGAGAGAGGACAGTGGCTAGGAGGCTGGGGAAGCAGAAGTGAGAACATCCCTGTAGAAGGGCCACAGGCTGAGCGGAAACCGGGGGCTGAGCATGACGCCAACAATGTGTTTCCGCCCACACAGGCTGGGGGGCGCCTGGCAGCCCCTTGGAGGCTTGAATCAGCTCTCACTTCCCTCCTCTGCCCCTATTTTAGGCCCTGGAAAAATGCTGACGCTGCAGAGGCAACGGGCCTTCTTCCCGGACGGCCTGATAGGGGTTTCAAGTTCTCTTTTCTCCTTCAAGAAAATTTTCCTTAAAAGAGATTGGCTTCCCAGTAAACACAGATGTGTGGGGGTGCGGGGGTGAGCTGCTGGGTGTAGACTAGGTAATAAACATAGTGACTAACTCTTACTGAGCCATTTATTTGGTGACAGGTGATATTCTAAAGGCTTCCCATGCATTTAAAATGCCTAACATACCAATAAGTGGGTACGATGATTGTCCCCGTTTTGTAGGTGGGGAAACTGAGGCATGGCACCTCCCCATCCCACTGTGCTGCAGACCAGATGTCCATCGGTGGGAGTGGGCACACCAGGAGATTCTTGGGACCTCTCTAACTCTGCGGGGCTAAGATCCTACATCTCTTTTTTTTCTTTCCCATATGAATTAAGCCGAGGACTTGGCCGTGAGCATTCCATTCATTTGTTTCTTCATTCGGTGGTAGAAATACATCCACTTTGTACACAGGGTTAAAAGAGTCCATTCCTGGGGAGAAGAAAGATGCCATCACAGCAGGGAAGACTGAGGCAGGAGGCTGAGGACCCCAGGGGGACAGAGGCCTGGGTGAGAGGCTGAGCAAGCTGCAAGCCCCCTTTCTCAGAGGAGGGACCTTCTGGACATCAGAGACATCAGTCCATCCCTGAGCAGGTTGAGGGTTAGGAGCTGAGCAAATGACCAGGGGGCAGGGGCTCATTCAAGGTGGTCCCTTGATGGCACAGCACCATCCCTGCCAGGCTATCACCCATCTCAGAGTCAGGACGGCCCAAGGGGTGCATCCTAGACCTCACTTCTGTCTGCTGTCCCTCCCTCTCACCAGGTCAGGGAATCCCAGTGATAGAGCCCAGTGGCCCTGAGCTGGTCGTGAAGCCAGGAGCAACGGTGACCCTGCGATGTGTGGGCAATGGCAGCATGGAATGGGATGGCCCCGTATCACCTCACTGGACCCTGCACTCTGATGGCTCCAGCAGCGTCCTCACCAACAACAACGCTACCTTCCAAAACACGGGGACCTATCGCTGCACTGAGCCTGGAGACCCCCTGGGAGGCAGCGCTGCCATCCACCTCTATGTCAAAGGTGAGGAGTCTGAGCCTCCTCCCAAGAGGCCTGGCCCGGCAGGCCCCACTACAATGGGCCCTAAAATTAACAATCGTAAAAATTCAGCTCTGCATTTACTGAGTGCTGGCTATGAGCAAGGACCTGGAAGAGCTGCTAATGTAATGCAGTCCTCACAATAACCCTGCAAGTCGGGTCTATGATGATGATGCATTTTCTAGAAGTGCAGGGAGGTTGTCCAAGGTCACACAGCCTCACATAGTGGGACTAGACTGGAGCCCAGGTGCATCTGACTCTGGAGCCACCATGCTGAAGCATCCGCTGAACTGTCCTGGCATGGTGTGACCTCAGATGAATGATCAGCTTCTCTGAGCATCCCTGTCACCTATGTCCAGGTACTCCCTGGCCCAGTGGAGGGAGGGCAGTTGTAACCCTTTGCCCGCCTCTACTCTAGACCCTGCCCGGCCCTGGAACGTGCTAGCACAGGAGGTGGTCGTGTTCGAGGACCAGGACGCACTGCTGCCCTGTCTGCTCACAGACCCGGTGCTGGAAGCAGGCGTCTCGCTGGTGCGTGTGCGTGGCCGGCCCCTCATGCGCCACACCAACTACTCCTTCTCGCCTTGGCATGGCTTCACCATCCACAGGGCCAAGTTCATTCAGAGCCAGGACTATCAATGCAGTGCCCTGATGGGTGGCAGGAAGGTGATGTCCATCAGCATTCGGCTGAAAGTGCAGAAAGGTGCGTGGGGCACGGGGACCGGCGGCCAGGCCTGAAGAGTGGGGACAGAGAACCGGCGGCCACACGGCTGGGGACTGGGGACTGGGTGTGATGGGGGGTAGTGGGATGTCCTCTTTCTTTCACTTCTTCCCCTCAATGGTTCCACGATTGTCTATGGGGCCGGACTGACAAGGTGTCGGGGCAGGGAGACAAACCACATGTGAGCAAATAACTCAGTGAGCAAGGTCATCTCAGGTCATTAGACATGCTACAAAAAAAAAACATTCAACAGGGTAGCCGAATAAGGAGTGTGTGGGGTGGGGGAGCCTCACTGAGAAGGAAACACTTTATTAGAGCGGAAATCTGAATGACATGAAGGAGGTGGCTGTGCAAAGATCTGCTTCAGCAGGGGGACAGTGAGTACCAAGTGGTGAGGTGGGGACAGGCTCTGAACATTCTAGGTGTGGAAAGAGGACTGAAGCTCAGCCTCAGACATGGATTTCCCACTCGGGGCCTGCCTAAGGCCAGGTGCTGGGCACGTGCAGGAGGGATGCTGAGCCAAGAGGCAGGGAGGAGATGGTGGGCGCGTGTGACGGCTCTCGCGGTGGCCAGGTAACAGGGGAGGTGGAGTCTCACCCTGCTGGGTTGGCAGGCAGGATTCTGGTTTCTGGGAGGACTGGTGAGAGCAGGCAGGGCCCCAGGCTGAGGACCTGGGCTTGAGACAGCAATCAGTCCCTGTAACGGGGGCCAGGGTCACAGTGAAGCAGCTAGCTCAATGCCCCTGGGATCTGAGGCCACTAAATCTGCCCAGGAGGTCAAAGGACCCCAGCTGGGTGGGCAGAGGAGGCCATTAGGGCTCTTTCCTGGCATTTCATCCTGCAGAGCCCCGGGGTGGCCAACAGCCAAAGGTCCTGGGCCCTAGCTCTGCCTTGACCCCCCTCAGGGACCTCGGGTGAGTCCTTTCATGTCCCTGGGCCTTAGAAATCTGGATTAGATTATCTTTCAACAGCAGCAATGGGCATAAATATGAATTCAAGGCCTACTGTGCATCAGGCATCTTGCTGGCTGCTGGAATATTCCTGTCATGGATTTGACATTCAACTAGAGTCTAACTATTAAACAGAAAGTAAATACAAATGTGATGAGCAAGAAACCAAGCTGGGGAGTGGAGGGCATGGAGGTGCTGGGGAGGCTAATTCATATCAGCTGATCAAAGAGGCCTTGTTGAGGAATTTTTGGGCTAAAGATCTGAAGGATGAGAACAGCCTCCCATTTGAAGTGTGGGAGGAAAGGCATTCCAGGAGGAAAAGGTGGGTGCAAAGGCCCTGTAGTAGGAAAGAGGTCCAGCGGGCTGCAGTGCAGTGAACAAGGGGTGGGGTTGTCAGGGCGGTCAGAAACAGGTTGGGGTGTGGAAGGACTTTGACTTCTTTTCTGAGAGTAACAGGAAGCCCCAAACATTTACAGAGGAGAGAGGCATGGTCCCATTTATATTTGTAAGAGGTCACTTTGGTGAAGAATCCAGGTGTAGGGGGCTCAGAGGGAGGCAGGGAGGTCTCTGAGGAGGCTGGTGCAGAAGTCCAGAGTGGAGAATGGTGATGGGACTGGGGAGGGGTAGAGGTGATGGAGAAAGTAGACTTTCCAAGGTCTCTTTAGGACAGGCCTTGCAGTGAGGGGACTGGGAGCATCAAGGCTGCCTCCCAGGATTTGGGATGGGGCAGTGGTGGGGACCCTGGCCAGTGTGACCTTGCCCATGGCAGGGAGGAGAGCAATAGCTCTATCATGTTCAGGGAGCCTGGGTGTTCAGGGGTCTCTCCGCCGGTCTCAGTCATCCCAGGGCCCCCAGCCTTGACACTGGCGCCTGCAGAGCTGGTGCGGATTCGAGGGGAGGCTGCCCAGATCGTGTGCTCAGCCAGCAACGTTGATGTTAACTTTGATGTCTTCCTCCAACACAACGACACTAAGGTCAGTCCCTGCTGATCACAAGGTGAAGTCTAGCCATCCTCCCAGCACACCAGGTTTCCCACGGTGGAGTCCCGGGCCCCCCACTCCAAACTGGCTGTCTTAGCTGAAGGCACAGCTCAGACTCCAGAGAGGGGCGCAGACTTGCCCGAGATCTCACTCCCAGTCAGTAGCTGATGCACAGCCAGGACTCATGCTTGTGCCGCTGAACTTTGTGGGGGTGGGTGGGGGGAGGTGGTTCTCTGTCGTCTTGCCACATGACCTTTGCTCCAGCCTTTAGACAAAAGCCAGAGGTGAGCTCACTTTTGATTTAGCAAGGGTTTCCTAGGCCACCTTTGAAGCCCAGGAATATAACAGCTATTTCAGAAAGACTTTGGGAGAGAGGGAGGAGGAGGGAGGATTCCAGGAGGGAATCATGCTGGGCTGCCTCTAAGAGCCCCCTCCCTTCCCACTGTGCCTGCCGTGTTCCAGACACAGCCCTAAGCCACTTGCATGCATATCTCATTTACTCCTCACTACAGTCTTAGGGGCAGGGAGCCAGTATTAGTCCCATTTTACAAGTGAAGAAACAGGCTCAGAGGAAGGCAGATAGTAATCCTTAAAGGCTGAGGATTGGAACCCAGATCTTTCTAATCCCTAAACTACCTTGGTATAACATCTCCATTCCTTCTGGCTGCAGCTCACAATCCCTCAACAATCTGACTTTCATAATAACCGTTACCAAAAAGTCCTGACCTTCAACCTCGATCAAGTAGATTTCCAACATGCCGGCAACTACTCCTGCGTGGCCAACAATGTGCAGGGCAAGCACTCCACCTCCATGTTCTTCCGGGTGGTAGGTAAGCATCAGGGTGGTGATGGACAGTTGGTAGGGATCCTGCAGGAGCATGAGCAGAAGGATTTTGAGGAGGAAGCTCATGTCAGGGAAGGAGACCTGCTGAGGATATCTCTGCTGGAGTTTGTTTATCCAAGGCCTGGCTAAGGAGCCACTCTCCAGGAGCTTTCCCTTACCCTCTGCTGGGACGTCTCTCCCACCTTGGAGCTCTTACAGTGCATGGCTGCATTGGGTGCACCTTAGTGCCATTTTTTGTTTGTTTGGGGATTGGGGTCCAGTAGCTCCCTACTGGACTTCATTTGTTCATTCTTTCATGCTTTCCTTTATGGACACATGAAAAGACAATGATCACCCAGTGATTATGGGGGAAGCACAAGGTGTCCCGGGAACACTAAGGAGTCACCCCAACCCAGGCTTCGAGAAGGTGGCCTCTAAACTGGGATGGGAAGAATGAAGGTGGGTTGGCCAGGCAGAAGGGTGGGAAAGGAAGGGGAACAGCGCTTCTGGCAGAGGGAGGAACATATGCAAGGCTCAAAGGCAAAGAGAGCATAGATCATTTGGAACACTGAAAGAACTTGGCAACAGCTGGGATGTGGAGCAGTGTGAAGAGTGGCCACAGGGGAGCAGAGGGGGTGGCAGAAGCCGGAGGTAAAAGTGTCTCAAAGTGAGAGAGAATAACTGCATCTTAACCTATTGGGAGGTCATTGTAAAGAGGAGAGTGATGGGGTCAGATTGCACAGAGGAGGCACTGTGTGGTGGTTAGGAGCACACACTCCAGGGCAGTGTTCCAACCTGAGTCTGCCAAGGACTAGCAGGTTGCTAACCCCCCTGTGTCTCAGTTTTCCTACCTGTAAAATGAAGATATTAACAGTAACTGCCTTCATAGATAGACGATAGATAGATAGATAGGAAGTACTTAGAACAGGGTCTGACACAGGAAATGCTGTCCAAGTGTGCACTAGGAGATAGTATCTGAGAAGGCTCAGTCTGGCACCGTGTGGGTTAGGTGGGAACCTAGAGGCTGGAGAATAGGCTGAAGATGGCCAGTGGTGTGTGGAAGAGTCTGAGATGCAGGGATGAGGAAGAGAAAGGAGATAAGGATGACCTCCAGGTCTCTGGCTATGGTGATTGGGTGCAGGCAGTGGAAGTCACTGGACTCAGACCCTGAAGCAAGGCAGGAGCTCATCAGAGTGGGAGCAGGCTCTGAGACATTTAGGTCTGGCCGTTCCTCATGTGTTGAATGTTATGGGAGATGGAGGTGGCGAGGAGTATGAGAATCATGAGCATCACTACCCCTAGAGTATGTGCAAGGCACTAGACTTGCAGCAGATTGTGAGCTCTGCTGTGGACCCCAATCTGCATTGGGAGCTTTGGCAGGGTAAAGGGGAAGAAGAGCAAAAGCATAAGAATTCAGTTACGGCTTCTAATCCTGTCTGCTTTCTAGTACAGGCATACAGTCGTCACTCAATAAATGTTTATGTTCATTCACACTTTGGGCCAGACACTGTTCTAGACATCGAGGATACAGCTGCAAATGAAACAGATACAACAACCCCCGACCTCATGAAGTGTGTGCTCTAGCTGGGAGTGGGCAAGCAATGAGTCAAGTAAATTATTAAAAAACAAATTATATAGCATTTGCAGCTTCAGATAGGGTGTTCACCAAGGAAGATCTCACTGGAAAGCTGATATTTGAGCAAAGACTTAAATTGCTGAAGGAGCAAGTCATGCGGCCATTTTGGAGAAGGGAGCTCCTTCCTGCAGCAGGACTGTGCTTGCCATGTTCAGGGGACAAGTGGGCCAGTGTGGCTGTGGGGAGAGAGAGAGAAAAAAAGTGGTCTCAGATGAGGTCAGAGAGCTAAAGTGGGAAGGTGGTAGATCGCACAGGGCCTTGGAGGCCACTGTAAAAACTTGGGCTTTTTCTCCTGAGAGAGATGGGGAGCTGTGGGAGGGTTTGAGCAGATGAGTGACATGGTGGGGTTGGATGTAGTAAGAATTAACAGAGCTTTCTTGGGTGTTATTGAGTACTGTCTGTAGGGAGACAAGGATGGAAGCAGGGAGATGAAAGGAGGAGGCTACCGCAGTGGTCCAGGCTGGAGCTGATGGTGGGTGGACTAGAGTGGTAATGGTGAAGGTAGCAGGAAGTTGTTGGTGTTTGGATGGATGAATGGATGAATGGATGGATGAATAATCGATAGATGGATTGTTGAGAGAGACAGAGAAGAAGAGAAAAGCCTTGCCCCTAAAAGCTCACAGACTAGTTGGAGAGAGAAGAAAGCTATCTGGAGGGAGAACCAGATGCATGAAGCAATGCGGATGCGGTGCCTAATGAGTGTGTAGTCTGGAAGGGCAGCAAAAGTCGAGTGAGAGGTTCCTGTGTCCTGGAGCACTGAGTAGAGACTCCCTCATGGGGGTGAGTCTTAAAGGATAAAGGGGCCTCTATAATGAAAAGGAGGAGGATGAGATTTCTGGTGGAGGAAATTGCTTGAGCAAAACCTCCAAGGTTGGAATGACTATGGTGTGTTCAGGGATGTTAGGAGACCCAGATGGGGGTGGAGCGTTGAGTGTGTGTGTGTGTGTAGGAAGGAAGAGGGGAGGTGGCTGGATGAGCACAGTGAGACCTGATTTGATTGAGGAGAGCCTTGAATGCCAAGCTGAATAATGGAGGCAATGGGATGCCATAGTGGGCTTTTGAGTAGACATATATCAGTGTAGAAGGGTGAATTTCAGATTTTTAGACAGAATAGAGTAAGGAGAGGAGATCTTAGAAATCATCCAGTCCAGGGCTTGTGGCAGAGCCCTGAGGTTTTAAGAAGACATGTCAGGGGCTACCATGACAGGCACAGAGAGGCTGAGTGAATTGGGGTTCTTGCCACAATTCCTTTGCCTGAGATTCAACAAGAGCAGCTGGATTACAATCTGTGCAAAATTTCATTAGGAGAAACTAGTTAGTAGCTGGGCGTGGTGGCAGGCACCTGTAATCCCAGCTACTCGGGAGGCTGAGGCAGGAGAATCGCTTGAACCTGGGAGGCGGAGTTTGCAGTGAGCAGAGACTGCGCCACTGCACTCCAGCCTGGATGACAGAGCGAGACTCTGTCTCAAAAAAAAAAAAAAAAACAAAAAAAACCTAGTCAGGACTCTTTCAGATAGAAGTGATAGAAACCAACTCAAACTGGCCTAATTAAAAGGATTTTTTTCCTTATAGCTAAAAAGCTCATGGATATCAGCTTCAGGAACACTTGGATCCAGGTGTTCAGCTGATGCTGGAAAGAATCTATGACTCCCCAACTCTCAGCTCTGCCAGGAAGGCTTTCCCCTTGTAGGACTCCGTCTATCCGCCTTGTAGTATCTGACCTAGCAACACCAGTAAAATGAGGGCTTCTCTTTTCCCAGAGTCTTAATAAAAATCATGGAATTGAGTGTTACAGACTCATGGATTCATGGTAACCCAAACCAATCACTGGGCCAGAGGGGACAGAGTACCCTCATTGGCTGGCCTGGGTCACACACCTACTCCAGAGCTATATTTGGAAGCCTCATTGGCTGACTTATGACCAGAAGAAAGGGAAATGGATGAGCACATGTGAAATTGTGTGTGTATGTGTGTGTGTGTTTTCTTGCTGCCAAAAATTTTTCAAAAACTTGGAAAATCACAGATATATTCAATCTCTTCATTACACAAATAAGGAGATGGAGGCACAAATGGGGATAGGAATTTGCCCAGGTTCTCCTAGGGCCTCAGCGAGAAAAGTTTTGATCCAGGGATTCTGAAGGGGCTGGTGAGAAGAGGGGTGTCAGAGGACCTGTCTTGGGTGGTGGGGACTATGCACCTGTGACATAGCTGCTCAGGGACTGGATCAATGGGTGGATGATGAAATGGACAAATAAACAAGGACATCTTCCCACTAATGCCAGATGCTTGTGTGTTCTGCTTTCCAGAGAGTGCCTACTTGAACTTGAGCTCTGAGCAGAACCTCATCCAGGAGGTGACCGTGGGGGAGGGGCTCAACCTCAAAGTCATGGTGGAGGCCTACCCAGGCCTGCAAGGTTTTAACTGGACCTACCTGGGACCCTTTTCTGACCACCAGCCTGAGCCCAAGCTTGCTAATGCTACCATCAAGGACACATACAGGTACCACTTATCAGCTCCCGTCTGCACAGCCCGACAACCAGATGGGGTATGCTTCAGCAAGCATCAGGACACTTGGCTCATGTCCCGACCTTGCTGTATGACCTTGAGCAAGTCCCTGCCCCTTTCTGGGCTTCACTTTCCCTGACTTCATGGAATCCCAATATTGGTCATCTGTGTTTGAGATCTAGATGAAATTGACTTACCTCTCCATCCCACATCCTTGGGATAGTCAGTGCCCCACCCAAGGATTCTACCGTTTCTTGGGAGTGCGCTTTCTCATTCATGGTCCTTCAAGAGCCCTCAACCTCATTCATTTTCTTCTCTTGGGGCCAATCTAAATGCAGAAAACAGCCCCACTCATAGACACACTCCTGATAATGACTGCACAAGTTATCTGCTACATACAAAAGCTTGGAGGGAGGGGAAGAGGGAATTAAGATCACACAATCACAGATACATGAAATGTTCTTTAAAGGATTGCGATCACCCAGCCCTGAGAATTTCTCACTGGCTGCTCTTCTCTGTAAGCTCAAAACTCTTCCCATGAAGTGCAATCTATAATAACTCCACACCCACTCTTCTTCCATCTCTCCACTCCCACAATCCTGTGTATTCCACACACATTTTAGAGATCTTTTTCCTGTCTGCTTATGAACTGTGTTCTTGGGGTCTTGCTTTCTCATCCAAAGTGGCTTAAGCAGGTAGGTTCTAAATAAGAAAGCTTTGTGCCTAAGAGGAACACTCATACCAGGTATACCAGGTATTAACTCAGGTATTAAAATAGTTCGTTCTTTTCTTTTGCTTTTCTTTCCTTTTTTTTTTTTTTTTTTTAAGACGGAGTTTTGCTCTTGTTGCTGGAGGGCAATGGCGTAATCTCGGCTCACTGCAAAACTGCAACCTCAGCCTCCCGGGTTCAAGTGATTCTCCTGCCTCAGCCTCCCGAGTAGCTGGGATTACAGATGCCCACCACCACACCCAGCTAATTTTTGTATTTCTAGTAGAGACAGGGTTTCACCATGTTGGCCAGCTGGTCTCGAACTCCTGACCTCAGGTGATCTGCCTGCCTCCGGGCTCCCAAGGTGCTAGGATTACAGGTGTGAGCCATTGTGCCTGGCCTAAAAGAATCATTCATACCCTGCCCTTTCGGAACGAGACAGTACAGCTTAAGGGCAGCGAATACGTGGTGTGCATGTCACGCTCACTCTCATTCATTTTTCTGCAACTCTCTTCTGCAGAGTGTAGATGCGGCCTCAGAGTCCTCCTCAACACAGGCCCCAGGCAGTATTTCCAGCATAGTTGGCCCGTGAGAGATCTGTTTGTCATCCCTGTGTGGATCCCTTAGACAACTCCAAAACTCTTTGGGATTCTCGTTCTAGCTCTGGAAGCCCAAACCTCATTGATTCCCAGAATCTTGCTTGTCAATTGTCAGAAGCAACAAGGATGTTTTCTTGTCCTCATCTTCCTCCTCTCAGTTCCTTTCCGGCCAGGTCTCGGCCTTCCTCTCATTTAAAGCAGAAGTTCTGAATCTGGAGTCTGTAGGCCCTTTGGAGGGGTTGGTCCATGGATGGGTTTAATGGGTCCATAAGCCACGGAGACACTGAGGAAAGGAACACGAGATCCCCTAAAACACAGTAGTCTGGGCCCATTCAGCACAAGGCAGACAAGCCCGGGCACCAAACAGCCACGGAATTCTAGTTCATGTGGTGGGCTGTTCATAATGGTGACTCAATCATCCAAAAAAGTCAAATTCTTTTTAGTTAAAGGGGTTAGTTATCTCAAGAAGTGACCTGGACAGAGGGCTTCTATATGCCCAGGGTCTGGCTGGATGAGACTGCTCTCTGAATACCATAGATTTTAGTCCAGTAGTAGCTGCAGACATTTCCCAAGCAAGAACTGGCCATTGGCTATAATTTTTAAAATTTTATTTATTTTGACAGTGAACTGGGGGACTTTTTAAAAAATGTATTTATTACCTAAACAACACATGTTCGTTATGGACAAATTGTAAAATAGAGGTTAAAGAAAGAATAAAACAAAAACTTTCCCAGAATCAGCCAAAGATGATTTTTATTGTTTTCGCTCCCGGGCCTTTTCTGTGATAAAGGGTACCGTTAAATTGAGTGCCCACAAAGAGTCAAATTCTGTGTCAAGCACCCTAACTACGTATCCCTTTAATCCTTAGGCCAAGCCTGTGAATTAATAACCATTGATATCACTCTCACAGCAAAGGAAGTGAGGGATCAGAGAGGTTAAGTACTTGTCTAAGGTCACACAGCCAAAAAACGGCAGCACCAGGACTTGAACCCCAGTCTCTGCAGCAACATGGCTTAGAACCCAGGGCCCTACATCCTGCCTCTTGTCTCTTTCTCAGTCCCTCTTGGCAAGATTGGCACTTCAGGGATTTTCAGCAGGGATTGCAGCTTTCATGAAAGCTTAGTCCAGTGACAGTGGTCAACATAGGGGACCTGTGATATGCCTCCCAGCACCTTGAAGACATCACTTCTATTAAACCTCAGAAAAAAAAACACTTTCAGATAAGAAAACCAACTAAGGAAATGGGATTGGTGGTTTTTGTATGTCTCAATGGCACCCTGCCTGAGTACCTGGCTTACCCAAGGCCGTTGGGCCCTGGATATTTTACCAAAAATAAAATAAACCCCTTTAAGGCTGTTATCTGACTGCAATCCTGGTAGGGGCCATACTAGGCTGGGGCTCACCAACACCACCTGATTCTTGCCTGCAGGCACACCTTCACCCTCTCTCTGCCCCGCCTGAAGCCCTCTGAGGCTGGCCGCTACTCCTTCCTAGCCAGAAACCCAGGAGGCTGGAGAGCTCTGACATTTGAGCTCACCCTTCGATGTGAGTGCTGGGGCCGAGTGCCACCTGTGGTGGAGGCCCTGGGACTGCCTGGAGGGATGGGGTGGACGGGGACAGGGCACAGGGAAGGAGGTACTGGGAGATCGGGAGGTGGCGGGGAGAGTGTGACCTGGTGCCTCCTCTTTTCTTCCTCAGACCCCCCAGAGGTAAGTGTCATATGGACCTTCATCAATGGCTCTGGCACCCTTGTGTGTGCTGCCTCCGGGTACCCCCAGCCCAACGTGACATGGCTGCAGTGCAGTGGCCACACTGATAGGTAAGTGGGCTCCACTCACCTCCCTCACCGGGGCTCAGGGGCTGGGCACCCTGTAGGTGGGAGGGACATGCTGGCGCTGGGAACCCTGAAGCTCTGAGCCACATTCTGCTTTTTCCAGGTGTGATGAGGCCCAAGTGCTGCAGGTCTGGGATGACCCATACCCTGAGGTCCTGAGCCAGGAGCCCTTCCACAAGGTGACCGTGCAAAGCCTGCTGACTGTTGAGACCTTAGAGCACAACCAAACCTACGAGTGCAGGGCCCACAACAGCGTGGGGAGTGGCTCCTGGGCCTTCATACCCATCTCTGCAGGTGAGTGGGAGCCTTCACACCCACCCCCCCCCCATCCCCTAGCCCCGGCTCCTTTAGGCGGCTCCCCACCCCCCGCCTGCCGAGGGAGCTGGGGTCAGATCCACCTTTGGAGCAGATCCTAGCAATACCAAGGTCCACCTCTCTGGGCCAGTCCAAGCCTCTCCTGCCTGGCAGGTCTCCCGAAGCAGTAGGATGGGGCAGTCTCTGAGAAAGCAGAGAGAAAGCAGCCTGAAGAAACTGGCCCCCACTCTTATCCCTGCACTCTAACTCATGCATTTATTCACAAGTATGTGCAGGCATTATGCACCGTGTGCCAGGGACGTGCCCTATGCAGGGAAGCAGTGCCTCCCCAGAGCTTAGAGGCTGATGAGGGAGGCAGGCAATGAGCAAGGAAACAGTCTGTCCATCTCCAGCTCAGGGCCAGCTCAGGACGGCCTTCTCCAACTCTCTCCTCTTGCTCCAGACACAGTCTATACATTTGAGGTTGCTGTGCAAGAGGCTGCCCCGGGGGATGATGCCCGGCCCTGTGCACAACACAGGCTGCCCCTCTGCTTTACACAAAGGCTCCTTACCAGCTAGTTCTGTGATTCTCAGAGGCCCACAGCATCCTCAGGCTTTTGACAACCAGGCTCTGGCACCCACTGTGTGCCAGACCCTGGCATCTGCCTGGCTCAGAGGTGGTCACTCATGTCCCCAGCTGCTGGCCTTGGAGCAACTGTTACCAGGGTCCAACTGCATGCAGGTGCCTGTGGCCATGCTGGGTCTCACTGCTGGAGGTTGTATATTACAATAAAGCCAACATTTTGTTGAAGGCTTCTGCTGCGCCAGGCACTGTGTTAAGCTCTTTATGGGGATTATCTCGATTAACTCCTTCCTACAAACCTACGAAATAAATGTAATTTTCCCTAGGCTCAATGTCACACAGCTCCTAAGTGGCACAGGTGAAATTTGACTGCAGATCTAAGTTATTGATCTGAGCAAGGAAGTTGAAATTATGTCCTCCAAAACATCACTAGAACTAGGATTATAGATTTGGGGAAGAGGAGACCCAGGGGCCACAAGCCTGGCTTGCTAGACCCTCAGAAGGGCTGTATGATTCCAAAGGGCACGTGGGGAAGCTGCAGGGGAAGTGCAGGAGAGGAAGGTTGCAGTGTGACCTCCAGAAGGCCTTTCTGAACGAGCCTCCTGGAGGTGTAGTGCATGCTCATTACCTCCCGTCACTGGGGCTGTGCATGCGAGCCATGGCTGGGCACCAGGCCAGGCCGCTGCAGAGAGGTTTCTTGCACTGGCAGAGGGTGAGACTGCATGACCCCAGAGGCTCCCTACCCCCAGCCACAGGAGGCTGTGACTCTGGACAGGGTTTGGGGCTGGGCATGAGCAGAGCTGAAGAGGCCGTCCTCTCTGCCTTTCTCTTGGGGAGGGTGTGCAGGAGAGGCCCCAGAGGCTTCCAGTGGGGGATGCTTCATTCAGTCAACAAGCATTTATTGAGCACCCACTGTGTTCCAGGCAGTGTGCAGGCCTGACCTCAGGGAGGGGGCTCAGAGGCACCCCTGCCTGTTCACTGCTTTGCTTCATGCCTTCCAGGAGCCCGCACGCATCCCCCAGATGAGTTCCTCTTCACACCAGTGGTGGTCGCCTGCATGTCCATCATGGCCTTACTGCTGCTGCTGCTCCTGCTGCTATTGTACAAGTATAAGCAGGTGAGCCGGAGCGGAGTGGGGCTGCCAGGCGCCTGAGTGAGCCAGATTTGGATGGTACCCCCAGGCTGCATGGATTCACCCTTCCTCCTCCTCAGTCAGTCCATCAGCTAACAGCTCTTTAGTGGGTGCCTACTGTATGCCAACATGAGCCGGCTGCTGGGTGGCCTCTGAGGCTCTGCCCTCATAGTGTTTACTGTCTAGTGTGAGAAACAGGTGCTAATCAAATAGCCATTAAAGCAAGGGCACACCTGTAATCCCAGCTACTTGGAAGGTTGAGGCAGGGGGATCGCTTGAGGCCAGGAGTTAGGGAGCAGCCTGGGTGATACAGCCAGATCCCAGCTCAAAAAACAAACAAAAAGCCATGAAAACAAGGGCATGGACTATAGAGTGAGAGGCTATGAGGAGAGGAATGGCATTCTGGAGCAGCACAGCCCTGGGATCCTGTCTCAGCCCGGGGGTGTCCTGGCACCCAGCACGGGGCAGAAGAAATGGACATACAAGTGTGGTGTCCCCTGGGCCAGGCCTGAGCCCTGCCCTAAGAAGCACGTGGTCTACTGAAGACGAGGGCCTGTGACCATCATCCTCTTCATTACTTCATGTTACTGTCCTATTAGCCAAAGCCACAATTTAGTGCATGTTGCATATAGTGTGCTTCCTGTCACTGCCTGCTCAGTATATGATAGTGATCTGAGGGGCATTTTTCTGTAGCATGTTACCTACATCATCTCATTTAATGCCCTCAGCAACCATTGTATGCAGCTAGCATTAGCCTATTTTACAGAGTTGTAAACTGAGGTTCTGAGAGGTTGGGACAGTTGCCCTTGTCTACAGCTGGTCAAAGGCAGAGTCTGGTTTTTAACCCTGAAGGAGGACTCACTCCAAAACATGTCCCAATCATTATGTGAAACATTGACTCATCTTATTTTACCCTCACAAGAAGCTGGAGGCAGGAAGTATACTAGTCAGTATCTTACCCATCAGGAAGCTGAGGCTCAGCAAGGTTAAAAAAAAAAAAAAACCCCAAGGGGCTGAGGGATATGGTTGGCATTGGGCCCCAGGGGCTTCTGTCCCTAGAGCCCATGGCCTCCACTGCCTGCCTGCCCACACAAAGACCATGTGCAATGTGATCAGAAGCTGAGAGGACCAGGCCAGAGGGCTGTGGGAGTTCAGAGGTGGAGGGACTTTTCAGGCTGGTGGGTAAGGGAGACTTCCGGGAGGAGGTGGCTTGGCATTGGTGGGATGGGCTTTGGAGGATGAAGGATGCAGCAGGGGAGATGAGACTAAGGGAAAGGGCATCTCTGGGGGGAGAGGGCAAAGTGTGCAGAGGTGCAGGTGAGGGGAAGACCAGGGTGGGGTTGGGGGTCTGAAGGGTTGGACCCCACCCTGTCAGTCCAAGGCCATCAGTGGGTTTGAACAAGGGAGTGGTGTGATCAAGGGCTGAATGACCCATCTTGTGTCCCCTTGGCTACCTTTTCTTCCCCACACCCCCTTGGGGCTTTTGTGAGAAGAGGGCTTGAAGTGGGCAGGTTGGAAGGGATGCTGGGGGAGCCCCAGGGGCACATGGATCGGGCTGTCTACTCCCGCCAGCACCCAGCATGAGAAGGCTGCTCTGAGGGCAGCTCCGGTCAAGACCTCGGGATCTAGGTCCAGCCCTGACACTGTTTTGCCATGTAACCTCGGCTGACTCTCTGTCCTCTCTGGGCCTTAGTTTCCCTCTTGTACCATGGGGCTGGGTGCTCTTTAACAACCCCTCCTCCTCTGACATGCCAAGAGCCCACTGGTGGTCTAGTTTAAGAACCAGAAACTTGGACTTCAGTGAATCTGGGTCCAAATCCTGCCTCTGCCAAGCTCTGGCTATGGGATGATGGGAAAATTGGTGTGTCTAAGTCTCTTCTCCATTTGTAAAATGGGATCGTTAACAGCCTGTTGTGAGGGATTCCGTACGACAACACACACAGAGGACTGAGCGGGGTGCTGGACGAGAGAGTCTCTGTGATGGGAGCTGCACACTCTTGTCCCAGGAGGAAGTGTGTTGGGGAACCAGAGTTAGCTCATGCATCTTGGGATGGTGGAAGGAGGGGGAGGTCTGAGGTTGGGCATCATCTCCTTGACTACACACCCAAAGCAGTTGTTTGGCCCAGCCCACCCACCTCCAGGGACAGGACCTTACTCACTCTTGGGGCCACCCGTTCCTTCTCTGAGCAGCTCCAGTGTTTGCACAGTTCTTCCTTACATGGAACTGAAAACTGCCTCACAGTGCCCACAGAGCTGCCAGGACAGCCATGCAGAGATTCCAGAGAAGGGCCTAGGGCCCCCTGTGGCCCTTTCTGCCTTGGGCTGGCCAGCCCCCTTGGCTGTGGTTTAGGAACTCTGTATCCCCTCTCCATCGGACCATTTTTGGAACATGTCACCTCCACACTTCCTGTCCAGGAAATTCAGCTGTCCCTGGAGCCCATGCAAGGCTGCGAGAAGACTTGCAGCTACCCTCCTCCCCTACACCCATTCACAGACCCTTTAGCTCCAGGCCGAGGTGTCCACCCATGGGACCAGACTTTGAGGGGTCAGGATGGTCATGCCCGTGCTAAGTGCCTGCCTTCCCATCCTCCTCTGCCTTGCCCCATGAGGTTCGGAGCCTTGCCCCTTCACTGGGGACTCAGCCCAGCCTCTCCTCATTGCCCAGGCCTGGCGAAAGAAGTGGCCTGTCTGTGGGGAGTGTTTGTTCTGCCTCAGGGCTGAGTCATCACCTTTCTGTCCCCCAGAGCGACCACAAGGGGGGCCGTGGGGGAAGAGAAAAGGGCAGGAGTCAGCAGGCTCTCCTGGAGGAGGAGGCGCACAGGGAAATGGCTGAGGCAGCAGGGAAGGGAGGGTCCAGGGAGGCTGCTGGAAAGACTACGATTCTGGGGGCTGGAACTGAGCTCTGAGGAGGGACAGGAGGGTCCCCAAAGATTCCCCTGGGAATCGTTCAGATCTCCACCCTCCTGGGATGGAGAACATCCACTCACCCAGAACCAGCAGGCCTAGATGGGGAGGGGACCGGGACTTTGCCTCCATGCCCCCTTTGGTGGGGAGGATGGGAGGAAGGGAAGAAGTCGGGGGGTGGGCCTGGGGCTTAGGCCCATTGCAAGGAATCAGTGGGATGATGTGCTTCAAGCATCTAGTGCAGCGCCCCACTCCCAGGAAGAGCTGTGGAAGAACTCGCTGCCATCATGACAATTATGTCCACCCTTCTCAGGAAGCCTCGCCCATCCCCACCTCTTGATCTCTCACTCATAGTTCTTTGGAAGAGAGGCTGCCTCTGGGTAGACGCCCATGAGCCCTTTCCAGGGATGGCACAGGTGCCCTGGGAGGTTTACAGGCCCAGCAGGGGCAGGAGAGGGTTCCTGAGGCAGGTAGAAGGCAGCTTGGTCCATTTCCAGGAATAGGATCCTAGGATTCAGAGATCTAAGAATCCAGCCAAACCTCTTCCTCCTTGATCCCCTCCCTTTCAACAGTGCCCCCTGCCCAGCTGGGGGCAGGGAGGGGCTGACTCAGCCCAGCTGCAGAGGGACAGAGGAACAAGAAGTGGTGAGAAAAAACAGTCTTGGCCACAGAGGCTACTAGAGATGGAAGTGGCCGGGAGAGGTTGAAGAATCCCCTCCTCACCCTGTCGCTGTCTTTTGGGCTGGGAAGGCACCCACGGGCAGGATTTGGATCCTCAGAGGCTTGAGAAGTTCTTCTCCCTGTGTCTCATTTCAGACTCTCTCCCAAGCTATAACACAGAGGCTCTGAAGTTCACCTGTAGTCCGCCCTTCCGAATCAGAGCCTGGAAGTTAGTTCCTTCTCATTTCTAATTGCAGTCTTTTCTCCCTAACTACCAGCTAGAAGTTCTTCCTGATGGTTAGCTGGAAGCTTTCTCCCTGTCTCTCTCTTTAAAAATGTCCACATTTTATTTTTGATTCAGGGGATAGATGTACAGGTTTGTTGCATGCGTATGTTTCGTGATGCTGAGCTTTGGAATATGGATCCCATCACCTGGTACTGAGCATAGCACCCATAGTTTTTCAACCCTCGCCCGCTTCCACCCTCCCTGCTCTAGTAGCCCCCAGTGTCTGCTGGTGCCATCTTTATGCCCATGCATACTCAATATTTAGCTCCCACTTCTAAGTGAGAACATGCGGTATGTAGGTTTTCTGTTCCTGTGTTAATTTGCTTAGGATAATGGTCTTCAGCTGCACTGTGTTGCTGCAAAGGACATGACTGGAATCTTTTCTCTCAACCAGGACTTGCAGCTAAAGGCCAGCCTCTTCCCTAGCACTGGTCCACACTTCCTTTAAGTTTCTAGCTCGGGTGCCCAGGGAAGGAGCCCAGCTGCAGGCACAGCCAAGCTGGTCCCATCCCCAAGGCCTGGCCGGAAAGAGTTGCTCTGCTGACCCAGGGCCTCCGTGTCCTCCACTGCCCCACCCCAGCTTCCACTTTCCCCCTCAACTTGGTCTTCATCAGCATTTCTCATGGGCAACCCTTAGCATGGTACTCCCCCTCAGCAGCTCACCCCTGGGCAAGAAACAGGTACAGCCATTTCTCCTCCCCACATCCCAGGGCTTGCCTCCCCTGGCTGGGTGGTAACAGCATGGAGAGCCTAAGGAAGGAAATCGGGTCTTTCCAAAGGTCCTGGTCCTCCAGAATCTATCTAGTGGGCAGGGTCTCTCTTTCTCTCTCAAAAAGGTAAAGTCAAGGCTGGGTGCGATGGCTCATGCCTATAATCCCAGCACTTTGAGAGGCCAAGACAGAAGGATTGCTTGAGCCCAGGAATTTGAGCCTAGTGAGTTATGATCATGCCACTGCACTCCGGCATGGGTGAAGGAGCAAGACCCTGTCTCAAAAAAAAAAAAAAAAGTCAGATGGCGACTCACCTGTGTCAAACTCTCAGGGTCTCTCACTGCCCGGCCAGGCATGGTAGCTCATGCCTGTAATCCCAGCACTTTGAGAGACCGAGGCAGGCAAACTGCTTGAGATCAGGAGTTCAAGACCAGCCTAGGCTGCGACAAAGCCCCGTCTCTACAAAAATTAGCCAGGTGTGGTGCCACATGCTTGTAGTCCCGGCTGCTTGGGAGACTGAGGTGGGAGGATTGCTTGAACCTCGGGGATCGAGGCTGTAGTGAGCCAAGACTGCCCCACTGCATGCCAGCCTGGGGGACAGAGATCCTGTCTTGGAAAAAAAAAAAAAAAAATCCCAAAAGGGAACCCACTCACCTTATCATAGCCCTCAAGACCTTCCTGTTTCTGGAACCTGCCCCTCACTTCCCTCAAGCCACGATGGCTGCCTTCCTATAGCTCAAACTTGCCAGGATCGTTCCCACATCAAGCATACAGCATTTCCATGTACTGTTCCTGGAAAATTCTTCGTCTGATGGTCACATGGTGGGCTCTTTAGGGGCCTTCCCTGACTTATCTTACTTTATTTTCTTCATAGCACCACTTGAGAATTTCCTACATACATATATATTTGCGTTTAATGCCTCTCTCAGCCACTAGAATGCAAACTCCATGGAGGGGCAGAGACTTTGTCCTGTTCAACTCTGAATCAGCGGTGCCTGACACAAATAGATGTTCAAGAAAGTATGTGGATGGGCTACTATTATTCAGCCTTAAAAAGGAAGAGAATTCTGACCTATGCTGCAACATGAATGAACCTTGAAGACATTACGCTGGGTGAAATAAGACAATCCCAATAGACACATGCTGTGTGAGTCCACTGAGGTGCAGTGCCTAGAGCAGTACAATTCACAGAGACAGCAGAATCATGGTTGCCAGGGGCTGGAGGAGGGAAAGGGGAGTTGCTCTTTAACGGGAACAGAGTTTCAGTTTTGCAAGATGAAAAGAGCTCTGGAAATTGGTTGCATGACAAGGTAAAATGTAATTTACTTAATACTACTGAACCATAACCTTAAAAATGGTCGAAATGGTAAATTTCATGTATGTTTTATCACAATTAAAAATACATATATATTTGGATGGGAGGTTGGGTGGGTGGATGGATGGGTAGATGGATGGACGGATGAACGGATGGATAAGATCTCAAGTTCCACCCTCCCTCCTGGCTCAGGAATTACCAGATTATCAGAGATATCAAGGCCCTCAGAGGTTGTCTTGTCCAAAGTCTTTAATACACAAATAGTGAAACTGAGGCTTGGAGAAGGGAAGGTCACACAACAAGGCAGAGTCAAGCAGGAACATGCTCTCAGTGCCATGTTCATGAGACGACCTCTCTCAGCCCAGAGCAGGCCTTGCCCTGCCTTCTCCCACTGGGCGCCTTGGGACTGCCCACACCCCTGCTCTTGGGGGTCAGAAACAAGGTCCAGGAACTGCCTGCCAGCCCCGACTGCCATGTGCTCCCTTCCTCTTCTGCAGAAGCCCAAGTACCAGGTCCGCTGGAAGATCATCGAGAGCTATGAGGGCAACAGTTACACTTTCATCGACCCCACACAGCTGCCTTACAACGAGAAGTGGGAGTTCCCCCGGAACAACCTGCAGTTTGGTGAGATGGCAGCTCAGCACTCCACACCTTCCTATCACAAGGCCTGTGGGGGTTGCAGGGGGCCCATGGGCCCTTGGACAGAGGCCCTTTGGTGCCCAGGGACCTAAGGGACCTGTGTGCGTGGCAGGTAAGACCCTCGGAGCTGGCGCCTTTGGGAAGGTGGTGGAGGCCACGGCCTTTGGTCTGGGCAAAGAGGATGCTGTCCTGAAGGTGGCTGTGAAGATGCTGAAGTGTGAGTGAGGGGAGGGGATGAGGGAAGGGATGGGGGGTGGTAGATGCTGGGGGTGGGCTGGCCCTGGTGTCACAAGAGGCATCAAACACATTTCAACCTGTTGAAGCCTGGGGGACAGAGCTCAGGGGTAAGGACTTGGGTTTTCTTGTGAGCTCCAGGCACCCTCTGACTCCTGGCTCCAAGAAGGTCTAGGTCACCCTTTAGTTGTGAAGGGGCTTCTGACTGAGCTCCAAAAAGTCTGGGGGTGCAGAAAGGCCACCTACGGCCATGGCCTGGCCACAGTTTGGCTTCCTGTCACCTGAAGACCAGCTCAGTGACAGGCTCATTCCTCCTCTCTCTCTCTCTGCCATCTGTGTGTCTGCATTTTTCCTTCTCCTCCTCTTGGCTTCTGGCCACTCTGGGTCTCGGGGTATGCCCTGCTTTCTCCCCTGCGTCTCTGCATTTGGTCCCCATGTATCTGTGTGGTGCTCTGTGTCCTGCCCTCTCCCTGTCTGTGGGACCTGTGGTTCTTTCTCCCAGCCACGGCCCATGCTGATGAGAAGGAGGCCCTCATGTCCGAGCTGAAGATCATGAGCCACCTGGGCCAGCACGAGAACATCGTCAACCTTCTGGGAGCCTGCACCCATGGAGGTAAGGGCCTTGGGTTTCCTGGGGCCAAGGTCTTGGGGCCTCTGGGGGATCTGAGGGCCCCAGGGCTACCTTGTTCCATCTTCCCCTTCTCAGGATCCTACTGCTCCAAGTGCCAGTGGGATCCCAGTCACAGCATCCCTTAAACTCCTGGGCCCATCTCCTAGACTAGTCAGGAGCTGCATGGGCAGCTTGAGGCATAAAGAGAGACTGATAGGGAGCATCGGAGTCCTTGGAGAAGGAGATGAATGTGCAAGCTCCTAGGCCCTGCTTCCAGGGAGCCAGATCCTGTGGGTCTGGAGTGAAGCCCCCCCGCCTACCTCTTATGAAGCCTCCATTCAAGGATGCTTGGACACTCTCCCCAGGGCCCACAAAGGTGCCCCAGGCTTTGTTGGGACTCCAAGTGCCCCACATCCTCTTCACTGATAGCAGCTCTGACCTACACTGAGCCGCCATAGCTTTCCTTTGAAGAAATAATTCTTGGGCTACATTTTTTTTAAGGTCGTCTTTTTTTTGTTTGTTTTTTGTTTTTTTTCTTGAGACGGAGCCTCACTCTGTCACCCAGGCTGGAGTGCAGTGGCGCGATCTTGGCTCACTGCAACCTCTGACTCCCATGTTCAAGCGATTCTCCTGCCTCAGCCTCCTGAGTAGTTGGAACTACAGGCACATGCCACCATGCCCGGCTAATTTTTTCTGTTTTTGTAGAGATGGGGTTTCACCATGTTAGGCAGGATGGTCTCGATCTCCTGACCTCATGATCCACCCACCTTGGCTTCCCAAAGTGCTGAGATTATAGGCATGAGCCACCGTGCCCTGCCAAAGCCATCTATTTTAAACAGATGGAACTACTGAGGCACAAGGAAACTTGCTTACAGAGCCGAGGTTAGAACCCAGCTATGCTGAGTCCTGGTCCAGTGGCCTCACTGCCCCCAGTCTCATGCTACTATTCATGCAGGCAGGGGAGCACTCAGCACCTTCCTCACCCCACACCCTTGGCTGCTCTAGGCCCTGTACTGGTCATCACGGAGTACTGTTGCTATGGCGACCTGCTCAACTTTCTGCGAAGGAAGGCTGAGGCCATGCTGGGACCCAGCCTGAGCCCCGGCCAGGACCCCGAGGGAGGCGTCGACTATAAGAACATCCACCTCGAGAAGAAATATGTCCACAGGTAGCCCCTGGCAAAGGACAAGAAAAAGGCCAGGTCTGGGAGGCAGGACCCGAGTCTGTCTTCAAGGCCAGCTCAGGGTTGGATGGCTCATGATTGGGTGGCTATGTGGCCCTCACCTGCCACCCGTGTCATGGGAAGTAGCCACCACAGGTTTTATGGGCATCTCTGTTTCTTTACTCCTTTCCCCCTTCATTCAACAAATATCTGAACACCTACCGTGTTCTGGGAGTGTGGAGGGCAAAGATGGGCAGCTCATAGTCTGGCAGAGATATGCATCAATGAAATCACCACCCAGTGTGTGTAAAAGATCAACCAAGATCTGTGCCTGGAGCCCTAGTAAGAGATGGGCAGATGTGGCCTGGCGCAGTGGCTCATGCCTGTAATCCCAGCACTTTGGGAGGCTGAGGCGGGCAGATCACCTGAGGTTGGGAGTTCGAGACCAGCCTGACCAACATGGTGAAACCCTGTCTCTATTAAATATACAAAATTGGCCGGGCGTGGTGGCGCATGCCTGTAATCCCAGCTACTCGGGAGGCTGAGGCAGGAGAATCGCTTGAACCAGGAGGCAGAGGTTGCTGTGAGCTGAGATCACACCATTGCACTCCAGCCTGGGCAACAAGAACGAAACTCTGTCTCAAAAAAAAAGAGATATGGCTCTGTTGTCCTGTTGCTGTGATTCCTGGAAGCCATCCAGAACAGAGCCATCCGACAGAGCCACATGGGGAACCAAAGAGAGGAAGTGGGGAGATTCATGTCACACATGAGTCAGGGGCAGAGGTGGAGCCTGGACTAGAATCCTGCTCTCTTGACTTCCAGTCCAGGAGTCACCCAAGCCACACTGCTGTCCTGGAGATCTCTGTCTCAGGGGCTTGTGAGGTCAGGACAGGATCAGAACAAGAAGGGTGTACACTGTGCCCTCATCCTAGATACTGTCAGCTGCCATGCCTGGGGTGACAAAAGAGAAGGAGGCCATCTCTTCACCCAGGGTCCTAAAAATGGGGGCCTGGCAGCATCACTTCCTCTTCTGATTCCCTGACACTTCTATGAGGGTGGCACACACTAGGCCTCTGAAGATCAGATCAAAATGAGCACCAAAGGAAAGTATTATTAGCTTCCATCTTCAAATACGCAGATGGGGAAAGTATTCCCAGACTGGGTAATTTCGAGGGCAAATGGCCTGTAAACCAACTCTGCCAAAAGGATCTCAGGCTGTTAACAGAAGCACAGTTTCTACAACAAGGGAGCGGAAGATTTTGCCATGGTCAGATCATAAATAAAACATTGGTTTCTCCTTCTGGGAACACTAGGATATGGAAATTGTCAAGGTACACATCTCTAGCGCAGAGGGGACAGGAGGGACGGAGAAATCATATCTGGCTGGAACTTTAGGAGCAGTAGTGCTTCAATCTACAGTAGTGCTTCTCAAATTCTCTACCCCAAGTGTGCTCTCATAGGCATCTCTTGAGGACTGTTGGAAGTGCACCACCTCAGGCCCACCCACCCAGGCCTGCTGATTCAAAATCTGCATTGCAGAGATTCCGGGGTGATTTATCTGCACATGAACTGGAGCTTAAGCAGCACTGCTCTAGACCAGTGGGCCTCAGCTTAGGCTGCACTTTGTGATCACCTGGGGAGATTTAAATCTGTGAATGACTGTTTTGTCCCTAGAGTTTCTGAAGTATTAGTAATTAGCCTGATCCTAAAAGCTCCTGAAGTGATTTTAACGTGAAGCCAGGGGTGAGAAGCACCGTCCAGAGAAGAGAGGACTCAAGGGGCCCTAGAATATGCCCCAATTCTAGTAGAGCTGTTATGGGGAAGAGGACTCCAACTTCTCTGTGGCCCTTGAGGGTAGAGCAGGGGCTAGGAGGAAAATCTCAGGGGTAGATTGGCATTAGGAACAGTGAAGAACTTTCTCACAGGCAGAGCTGCCCAAAACCGGAATGGGTTGTAAGCTCCCTCACCGGGGGCAGCCAAGCAGAGACCAGTGCTCACTCAGATGGAGTGTGGCGGGAGAGTTTCTTATCAGAAAGGGAGGTTCCAGTTGACCATGGGGTGGTGGGCGGTCAAAGCCTGAGCTGAGCAGTGCAGTGATGGGGACTGACCTCTGCCTCACAACCCTCTCTCCTACATAGGGACAGTGGCTTCTCCAGCCAGGGTGTGGACACCTATGTGGAGATGAGGCCTGTCTCCACTTCTTCAAATGACTCCTTCTCTGAGCAAGGTGAGGGGGTCCCAGGGCCAGGCCCTATTTGCTTGATAACAAGGGAAAAGGAGAAGGGGCTGCTGGGGTGAGGGGTGGGGAGTGTGGCAGGGCTGCCCTGACGCCTCTTCCCACCCTAGACCTGGACAAGGAGGATGGACGGCCCCTGGAGCTCTGGGACCTGCTTCACTTCTCCAGCCAAGTAGCCCAGGGCATGGCCTTCCTCGCTTCTAAGAATGTGAGTAGGAACCTGGCCCTGGCTCATAGCCACCCAGGTCTGTGTTCCGGGGAGGCTGGATGAGTGATGATGGGGAGGAGGAAATGGGAGCCTGTGAGGGGGTAGGGGAGGAGACAGAGTACGAGAGAGTCATTTGGGCAGCAGCTGCAAAAATGAGTGGGAAAAAGCTGTGCCCAGGGCTGGAGCTCCGGGGCTGGGCACCTGTGTCCCCAGTGTGAAGATGAGGAAGGGTACCAGGCTTTCTTCATTCGTTTTTACTAAATAGTGTATAAGAGACAACAGTTGTCTCTGCTCATGAGGCACATGGTCTGGTGGGGATGATAATGGAAGCTTCCTCATAGAATTTTGGGGATATTAGATAATGTATAAAGTACGCTCAGCCTAGGAAGAAGTGCCAGGGAATGGGAGCTCTTGCCATCTTCCTTAGAAGAGATTCGGGAGTCAGTGGTTTGATTGCTGGCTCTGCCACCTGCTCTGCGACTTTAAACAACTATTTAAATTCTGTGCCTCAGTTTCTACACCTATAAAAATGGGTGTAACAATTGTTTGAAAAGAAAAAGGGTTCAATGTGTGCAGAGTTTAGGGAAGGGCCTGGCAGACAGCAGCTGCTATGATCAGAAGTAACAGTACGGTTTGGAGACTGCTCTCCGCACGGAAGCCGTTCGCTTCTGGGGCCTGAGCAGACGACTCAGAGGACAAAGGGTGAGAAGGGCCACAGCTGCTCAGGGTAATGGGGATTTCTAAGCATTAAATGATCACATCACGCTACACGTTCTCAGATCCTGGGCCCTGGTAGAAGGTATAGACAAGGGTTTGTGGTAAAGGACCAAAACTGTTGTTCATTCCAGCACGGACCCCAAAGCCATCTGGGGCCCTCCCTGCCATCCTTCTCACCTCAGGCTCAGGTAGGAGAGGGCCCAAGACTAACCCTGTGGTGCTTTCCCTCAGTGCATCCACCGGGACGTGGCAGCACGTAACGTGCTGTTGACCAATGGTCATGTGGCCAAGATTGGGGACTTCGGGCTGGCTAGGGACATCATGAATGACTCCAACTACATCGTCAAGGGCAATGTAAGTGCTGGGAGGGCTTGGGCTAGGCTGGGGAGGGGGTGAAGAGTCAGGGCCCAAAATAACTGGGTACTGTCATCCCAGGCCCGCCTGCCTGTGAAGTGGATGGCCCCAGAGAGCATCTTTGACTGTGTCTACACGGTTCAGAGCGACGTCTGGTCCTATGGCATCCTCCTCTGGGAGATCTTCTCGCTTGGTGAGCCACTGGGCCCACTCCAGGCAGAGCCTGGGGCTGGCTCCTCTGGTTGCCCCACCGGTGGACAAAGCTGTTTGGTGCCCAGGACACAGCGAGGGTTGGTGAGAGTGTAGGAATGGGCAACGGCTCTTGAAACCCAGCATCGTGGCTCCTGCGGGGCTCGGCAGACCCTCTGCCCCTGACAGGCGCTCCTTTCTGGCTCTTCCCTCGTTTGTCTCTGCTCAGTTGCTGCTACCTGTTTACCCTCCTTTGTCACTGTTTCCCTCCTTTGTCTGAAATCTTACAGACCCTTGAAGATGCAGCTCTCTACTACTAGGCTCTAGTAGAAAGAACTGCCATTTCCTGAGGACTAGGCACAAGGACTTGTACTCAGTTCTTAAATACACTGCTCCTACACCCTCATAACCACCTGACTGTCCCCACTTTAACGATACACAACTGAAGTTTTTGTCTGATTCCAAAGCCTGCGCAAGAATGTTTGGTATGATAAGGCCTGGATGGAGGCTCACACCTTCCTAAAGCCTAAGCCTGCCACACAGTGGCTGGCACACAGGAAGCACTGGATAACAGTAGCTGCTGTTGCAGTGTTGTCAAGTGGGACCCTTTAAACCCAGTCTAAGATGTGTGTGGGTGTGCGGGAACGGGGAGAAGACAATGGGCATGGCCTCTTACCTGATCTTGGCCTTTGCAGGGCTGAATCCCTACCCTGGCATCCTGGTGAACAGCAAGTTCTATAAACTGGTGAAGGATGGATACCAAATGGCCCAGCCTGCATTTGCCCCAAAGAATATGTAAGCGAAGGGATCCCAGGGAGGGAAAAGGACACCCCACGCTTTTGCTAGAAAGGGATGGACGGCTATGTGGCCCTGATCTTTCCCTGTCCAAAATGTTCCAGGGTCAGACTTTATCTCTCCCATAGTGGACACAACAAGCCCCTTTTGAGTTCAAGGTATGGGGGATGTTCTCAGAGAAGCAGCTGTTCACTAGGGCTGGTCCTAACCGACCACTTTTCCTTTTTTTTTTGAGACAGCATCTTGCTCTGCAGCCCGGGCTGGAGCGCAGTGATGTGTGCAATCATAGCTCACTGCAGCCTCAATCTTCAGGGCTCAAGCACTCCTTTGGCCTCAAACAGCTGGGACTACAGGTGTGCACCACCAAGCCCAGCTATTTAAAAAAAAATTTTTAGTAGAGATGGGATCTCACCATGTTGTCCAGGCTGGTCTGGAACTCCTGGCCTTATGCAATCCTCCTGCATCAACCTCCCAAAGTGTTGGGATTACAGGCATGAGCCACTGCACCTGTCCCTAAACTTAGACTTTTAAGAGATTATTATTACAGTGACCCTGAGGATACCAAAATGGCCTCATCTGCCAAAATGAGGGTGATGAGAGTACCCTTCTGCAAGGGTTACTGTGAGGATTAAATGGTAAAGCATGCCAAGGACTTGGCACAGGTTTTATACTTAAACTTACTTCGACTGGGTTTGGGGACCTCTGCTGGGTAGGTCTCTCTAGGGGTGTGTGTTAATGGCCCCTGGACCCTAGGGAGCTGCCCATGGGCATCCTCTGTCCTATCTCCAGATACAGCATCATGCAGGCCTGCTGGGCCTTGGAGCCCACCCACAGACCCACCTTCCAGCAGATCTGCTCCTTCCTTCAGGAGCAGGCCCAAGAGGACAGGAGACAGCAGGTGAGTGGGGTGGGGCTTGGGGTAGGTGGCTGGTAAAGCAGGTTGAGCTGGGCCTGATGGATCTGGACTGACAGTTTCTGGTCTCTCCCACCCTCAGGACTATACCAATCTGCCGAGCAGCAGCAGAAGCGGTGGCAGCGGCAGCGGCAGCAGCAGCAGCAGCAGTGAACTGGAGGAGGAGAGCGCTAGTGAGCACCTGACCTGCTGCGAGCAAGGGGATATCGCCCAGCCCTTGCTGCAGCCCAACAACTATCAGTTCTGCTGAGGAGTTAACGACAGGGAGTACCACTCTCCCCTCCTCCAAACTTCAACTCCTCCATGGATGGGGCGACATGGGGAGACCATACAAACTCTGCCTTCGGTCATTTCACTCAACAGCTCGGCCCAGCTCTGAAACTTGGGAAGGTGAGGGATTCAGGGGAGGTCAGAGGATCCCACTTCCTGAGTGTGGGCCATCACTGCCAGTCAGGGGCTGGGGGCTGAGCCCTCACCCCCCTCCCCTACTGTTCTCATGGTGTTGGCCTCGTGTTTGCTATGCCAACTGTGGTAGGACCTTCTTTCCTAATCCCCTTGTCTTCATGGAAATGGACTGACTATGCCTATGAAGCCCCCAGGAGCTACACTGATACTGAGAAAACCAGGCTCTTTGGGGCTAGACAGACTGGCAGAGAGTGAGATCTCCCTCTCCGAGAGGAGCAGCAGATGCTCACAGACCACACTCAGCTCAGGCCCCTTGGAGCAGGATGGTTCCTCTAAGAATCTCACAGGACCTCTTAGTCTCTGCCCTATAAGCCTTCTTCACTCCACAGCCTCACCCCTCCCACCCCCATACTGGTACTGCTGTAATGAGCCAAGTGGCAGCTAAAAGTTGGGGGTGTTCTGCCCAGTCCCCTGTCATTCTGGGCTAGAAGGTGGGGGACCTTGGCATGTGGCTGGCCACACCAAGCAGGAAGCACAAACTCCCCCAAGCTGACTCATCCTAACTAACAAACAGTCACGCCGCGGGATGTCTCCGTCCACATTAAACAACTAACAGCATTAATACAGTCAGCCTCTGGTTCTTTGTGCCACATGAGTACCTGCAAATTCCCTGGAACTTCTTTTCTTTTCTTCCCTCCTTCACATGAAGTGACAAGCTCACAGCTGTGGAGCTTGACCACACTGGGCCCCACACGAGGTGCATGGAATTGACTCCCGATACACCAAAACCAGATAATTTAATAAACTTTATTCTTGTTGGGGGAAGAGGGAGGGGAAAAAAAGCCACCTACTCCACTCAATAAATTAACACATGGCCAATTCCCAGGCCCTAAACAAACCTTGGGCACTTGAGCCAGTCCTGCTGTTTCCTTATGGCCCAGTCTGCTTCCCCTTCACAGAAGGGAGTTTTTCCTACTGCTGCTAGGTTATGTCATGACCAGGGACCACATCCCCTCTGTGGAGAGGGTCCCAGGCCCAGAGAGGATATTGGCTGCAGCAGCAGTGGCCAGGGAAAGGAGGAAGGGGATGCTCTTCCTCAAAGCTTGGGGCGGAGAGGACAGTGCTGGAAGAGAGCTGTGGCTAACTGTTCCTCCCTCCTCAGCTTCCCCCAAATGTGGGTACAGGAAGAGCAAGAGAGAAATGCATCCCTCCTTCAGGGAGAATCAAGAGCCCAAAGGGACCCCTAGAGTTAATGAGGCCACCCAGGCCCCTAGTCAAAGGCAACAGGCTAAGCAATTCATCAGACTGAGGGGGCTGAAACCAGGGCTCCTCAGGGGTGGGAGAGACCTCAGCAGCCTTCCCACCTAGTGCTGGGGCTCACGCCTTAGCCCACCCAGGACCTCCACCTTGACCCACAGCAGGCCCCACGGAACCCACCAGCTACCAGCCTTTCCCTCAGCCTCCCCTCCCTCCATTAAACATACCATGTCCCCCAAGTGCTCTCTCGGGGCCAGAAGAGGTTTCCTGGCACCACTCCTGACCCCTGGAAGGTTGAGACCCGAGGACCCTGGGTCCCACCATGCTCAGGGAATGGAAGCTCTTTGGTCAGTCCCAGCAGTCAGAGGCCCTCCCCACAGGAGACCACTTCTGCAGGTCCCCTGGATAGCTCTGCCTCAGGCAAGGGCCTTACTATGGCTTGAGAGATGGTGTAGTCCCTGTACAACAGCCTGGCTTATTCTGCCACTGTGGCCACCTCCTCTTCCTCACCCCCCTCCTCTGTCTCTGTCTTGATCTGAGCAACCCCAAGGCGGTAGAGGGTGTCACGAATGACCACCTCACCAGGCTGGCAGCTCTGTACAATGTCATGGATCTGACGATTGACAATTTCACGGCTGGTGAGGAAGTCCATGAGGCGGTTGTAGAGGTAATAGTGAGTCGCATTGTCGAAGGCAATGGGCCGCTGGCGGACACTGTTTGGTTTGCTGTCCACGATGGAGGCCAGGATGGTTGCGTAGGGTGCCAATTCAGGGCACAGGGCCAAGGAGTGGTGCCCAGCACTGGGGTCACCAGGATTGGGCTGTATGCCTGCATGGACGATGCGCCGCGTGGCAGTCTTGGTGACTGGGTGCTGGATAGAGTGCTCAGTTTCTGTCATGTCCACAGTATAATGCTGGTCCAAGAGCTCTGGGCAGGACACACTCTAGAAGAGAAATGAGAATGCATTTTGACAAGAAGGAATGACTAAGGTAGAACGCATCTGGTGATGAGAACACTCTAGGCTCAGCCAGCCCTGTTTGAATCCTAACATCACCATGTACTGTGTCTCCCAGGCCAACCCCTGCCCGCCAGTGCCTCCATTTCCTCATGTGAGAACAGGGACAGTAACAGTGGCCACCATCCAGAACGGATGTTGGATTACTTATGCTATTATTGCCCCTGGTCCATTCAGGCCAGTGGCTGCAGGGGAGCAGAAAGATCAGGCTCTGACTGAGGTTAAGGCACTTTTCTGGAGTCCCCAGCATGCTCATGGAGCCAGTGAGCCCCAGGGAGTAATGACAATAATGACTTCTCCAAGGCAAAGCCAGAGGCCTTCACTTCCTATAATGCATCCTGCCTGGGACACTCAACCTTTGTTATTCTTCCCTTCTTCCTAATTATCAGTTCTGATATCTATTTCAGCAAAGGCCAAAGGCTGGCCTGCTGGCCTTGGAAGGTACATGACTGGTGAGAAATACTGTCTGGTACAATATACCAGGACACAGAGACAAGGGCTCTGCCGCTAATCTACTGTGTGACCCGGAAAAGTCCATTTCCCCCTCTGGGCCTTAGCTTCCCCTTTTAATAAAAGGAGAGGCTTGGATAAGATGAGTGTTTTCTAAACCAGCGTATCTTCAGATCACAACAGGCATGCCATACAGTATATCCACGGTCAACTAAACGTAAGACATGGTGAATTAAGCTAATCCAGGGCTGGCTGGGGCCTTTAATATGTCAGTGTGCACAATGACTCTCAAAGGTGGCAACTTTCTAGGCTTCTCTGGAAGGCAACCTCTTTTAACACAAGGTTTGGGATATCCTGGGCACACTAAGTGATATGCTGTGGCCTCAAACAGAGGGCTTGGTCAGTAAAAACTTACAGAGTAGGCTGGGCATGGTGGCTCACCCCTGTAATCCCAGAACTTTGAGAGGCTGAGGCACGTGGATTGTTTGAGCCCAGGAGTTTGAGAACGGCCTGGGCAAAATGGCAAAACCCATCTCTACTAAAACACAAAAATTAGCCAGGTGTGGTGGTGTGTGCCTGTAATCCCAGCTACTCGGGAGGCTGAGGCACGAGAACTGCTTGAACCTGGGAGGCAGAGGTTGCAGTGAGCCGAGATAACGCCACTGCACTCCAGCCTGGGTGACAGAGCAAGACATGGTAGGCTTGAGGAGATGTGGCAGTTCCTCAGGAGGTGACTCACCACAGGTGGCTCTGTGGGGCTAGAGAAACAGCCCTGGTTCCTCCCCCACATCTGGTTGGTCAGCTCTGGGTAGCAGAGGTCAGCACACAGGGCCACTGACGTGGCCATATCTACCACATAGACAGGCGGCCAGTGGCGGGAAGAGGCAAGCAGGTCCACATGGTCACGGGCACTCTCACCTCGCACAAGATACTTGGAGCCGCAGACCACCTGGGAGATGAAGGGCAGGGGGTGCAGGGTTAATTAGGAAGCCAGTCTGCAGAGAGTGTACAGTTCTCACTAGCTTCTTCCCAGGAAGATGAGCAATCAGCTTCATGGCCGAAGCCATGGCCATCCTGCCAGAGCCCATGGCATTCTGCTCCCTTCCTACTTCTGTCCTTAAATGAAGTCACCAGCTCATCCTTGCCCTTCTGAGAGACAGCTGGGAGCATCCTGACCTCAACTTAGGCTGAAAGGCACCTCAGAACATCTTTCAAAGCCCCTCTCTCTCCACATCACCTACCAGTTCACTATGCTAGCTATACAGCAGCAGCAGCAGCTAAGAGCTGGTTAAGAATGGAGATGCCTGGGCCTGAGGTCAAACCTAAGAAACTAAGGTCTCTGGAGTAGGGTCTAAGCATCCGTATTTTGAGCAAGCTCCCCACAAGACCGCAGTGGGCTTGTTGCCCAGATGGGAACCCACAATGTAGCCTAGTAAACACCTCCAATGACAGGGCCCCCCAAGCACCATTCCACAACTCTGGGTACACCCACTTGGCTGTCACCTCCAAGTGATGCCACTCCCATCACTGCCCCCAAGATCTACAGCTCTCCCTGTGCTGTCAGCTGCTTCTCATGAGATGATCCCCTGTCGCATGAACACAATTCCCTGAGCAGGCTCTGATCTGCCCGGAGTAGAAGCATGAAGCATCTCCTTCAGACACAGCTTCTGTTAAAGTAGTTGGGAACTGGATTCTCTTTTTACAGCTAGATCCCCCTGCTGACTCATGTGCTTCAGTGAAGGCTCTGATAAGCCACCTCTCTCCCGTTCAGTACATGTTAAGGGGTGGTTTCCGTCCCAATATCTACCTGGGCCCACTCTGTCATCTAGTACATAACCTGTCCTGGAGCTAACCCAGTGCCACCTTGTCCACACCCTTCCACAGGTTTCCCATTCAAAACCATGCAAAAGGTCCCTCATCACTCAGAATAAAATACGAACTGTTACTCTGGCCTAGAGAGCTCTACGTGATCTGGCCCCCGGGGAGCCCTCCAACACCCCCTCCTCTCAGCTCACTCTGTCTCCCCACTCACGGCCTTGGTGGTCCCTTGGCTGCGACACTCCTTCCCTGGCTTACCACTGGGCTCCGCCCTATCCTGCAGGTCTTGGTCTTCTCTGCCACACCTCAGACAGCAGGTTCCTTCCTGTTACTTTCTATCTTAGGCCCTTATCTAATTTCTTCAGAGCCAATGCCACAAGCTGTGGTGACTTTATTTCCCCACTAAAATATATGGTCAACTAGGGAGGAATGACATCTTTGTCATTCTTTATACAAGCTCGCCCTTATACCCTCAACAGCTGATGCCCAGGATGTGGTAGGGTGCTTAAAAAATACTGACAGAAGACCCAGCCTCCCTCCCTAGCCCACGGGGTAGCACCTGACCCATTGGCAGCTATGCCAGAGGTTGCCCAGTGACCTAAGTCTAGCCCCCCAAAACTGAGCTGGATCAGTCCCTGTATGGGAAGTTCAACATTAGCAAATTCACTCCAAGCTCCCCCTAGTTATTTTCTTACCTGATGGGGGCACACCTTGTAGATTTTACCACCTGTGAAGTGATGTGGGGGCCGTATAGCTCTAGCTCCATTCTGTACAGATTCATAGAGGGCCAACAAGGAGAAGCAGAGCTGGTCCTGGAGTAGGACAAGATTAAAAACATAAGGGGGAATGCTAAGGGACCACGGCTGGTGCTCAGCATCACACACTCACCCAACACCCAAAGCAAAAGAATAAACTGCCTGGGTCAGAGCGGGCCTTGGAGCCTCATCAGCCCAACCTCCTCTAGGTACAGGTAAGCAATCGGAGGCCCTGAAAGGATTAGGTCACAGACAAAGCCAGCCAGACTGCTGATCAAGCTGCCAGACTCTGAGGCCTGAGTTCTTTCACTTTTTACAGAGCAAAGAAACCATCAAAGGGGAGCTAACATTTGAATCTGATCTTGAAGGAAGCATAACATTTTCAACAGCACAGAAATATGAAAGGGAAAGTAAATAATGTATGAATAAAACACGTAGACACATACACTATGTAATAGTAGGCATTTTCTAAGAGCTTGCATAGGTAATAACCAGACACTGTGTAAAGTGCATTCGTTACAACAATCTCACAAGGTTAGTATTTTGGTTATTTCCATTCTACAAACAAGGAAAATGAAGCTCAAAATATAAAGCAGCTTATCCAAGGTCACACACAGTAAGGAGGAGAGCCAGGATTCCTGACCCCAGAGCCTAGGCTCACAACCTTCAACAGGAGGAACTGCTAGAGGCCAGGCCCCACATACATGTCACATCTAGCTGTCGACCATCTCCTAGGCATCCCTGACTGCCAGTACCTTGTGTCCAAGGCAGATGCCATCACAGATATTCACATCCCTGCCCTGAAAAGTGGACCAACCAGCCTACTCCAGAAGCCCCGATATCCACCACTGCCCTTGACACTCACCTTGGAGTCTTCTGCCCCAAAGGGGATTCCACACTGCCTTAGCAGATGCTGCAGCTTCTCTTCACTGTAGGAGCCAATCTCATCAAGCTTGCAGGAGCCCTCCTGGAGCAGCCTCACCAAGGCACTGCCACTGCCTGCAAGAGACAACAGTGCTGGTGGGAGGGTGCTGCTGCCAGTCACCAGAGGCTAAGGCTAGGCCCACAAAACAGCAAACAGTGGAAGCCAGCTCTGCACCAAGCCCTCCCCCAGTGCTGGCAGAGGTGGGACTCAAGTCAGGTCCATGCTTTCTGCAGATATTTGAAGTCTATTAGAACTGGCTTTCTGCCCTGGAACATCTGAGTGAGATATCCTGCAGACAGCCACTGAAAAAAACCCTAAAATAAGTCAGCTTTTAATCCAGTCTTCTAAGGTTTTTCAGAACCAAGACCTCAGATGCTTACCATGACTGCAGCAATAAGAAGAGAACAGCAGCTCTCGTTTTAAAAGTGCCCTCTATACAACGTTTCCGAACCTGACTAGCACAAGAGAACTATGTGGGGGTGCCTTAAAAAAATAATCCCTGGGGGCCAGGTGCGGTGGCTCACACCTGTAATCCTAGCACTTTAGGAGGCTGAGGCAGGTGGATTACCTGAGGTCAGAAGTTTGAGACCAGCCTGACCAATATGGTGAAACCCCATCTCTTCTAAAAATACAAAAAATTAGCCAGGTGTGGTGGTGTGGTGGCGTGCGCCTATAGTCTCAGCAACTTGGGAGGCTGAGACAGAAGAATTGCTTGAACCCGGAAGGCAGAGTTGCAGTGAGCCCAGATCACAACACTGCACTCCAGCCTGGGCAACAGAGCACAACTCTGTCTCAAAAAAAAAAAAAAAGATGCCTGGGCCCTTAAAAGATTAGTAGGAATATGAGGTGGACCTCAGTATCTTTTTATTTTTTTTTATTTTTTATTTTTTTTGAGACAGAGTCTCGCTCTGTTGCCCAGGATGGAGTGCAGTGGCACCATCTCAGCTCACTGCAATCTCCGCCTCCTGGGTTCACGCCATTCCCCTGCCTCAGCCTCCCGAGTAGCTGGGACTACAGGCGCCCGCCACCACGCCCGGCTAATTTTTTGTGTTTTTAGTAGAGATGGTGTTTCACCGTGTTAGCCAGGATGGTCTCAATCTCCTGACCTCGTGATCCACCCGCCTGGGCCTCCCGAAGTGCTGGGATTACAGGCGTGAGCCACCGTGCCCGGCCTCAATATCTAATATTAGGAAGCACTGTTTGAGAACCAGTGGATCACAACATATTAAGTGATTACAATATCAATTAAGTGGGTCATATCCAAAAATTCAAAAATGAAATAAGATAGAAAATAAAGTGTATTGCACTTGGTAAAGAAAAATACTGTTTTGGGAATGTTGTTTCAGTTATACGCACTTGCATATGTACAAATATCATTCTGCGTCATGACACAAAATGTATTTCTCACCATGAGTTACAGTTAAAAAGGGCGGCTATCACTCTAACTGCATTAGCTCGCTTTATCTTTAGTGATCTAGGAAGTGGGTAGCTATTATCACACCCTCTTTGTAAAAGAAGCAACGGTGGCTTAGGGCAATGATGGGACCTGACAGAGGGTCACACAGCTAAGTGGCAAAGCTGGGAATCAAACTCAAGCTGTTAGAAACCTATCCTCTTACCCGCTAGTCCAGGGTTTCTCAATGTCTAATCCACAAAACTAGCTGCAAAACCATCTGGGAGGCCTGTTTTGAAGGCAGATTCCTTGGCCTGCCCCTACACTTGCTCAATGAAAATCTTTGGGGATGGAACCTTATCAGCATTTTTTATAGGCGTTCCCCTACTCAGTGTGTGTATCCCAGAAGGCTGACAATGAGCTGTGCGCCCCTGCTATTTAAGATGGCGGACAGCTCTTCAAAACTCTGTACCACAACTTTAAACTCTAGGGGATTTTGACACGGGCTGTTATTATCTTTCTGAAAGGAGTCCTCCAGCGGGGCCTGGCCCTCTCGCTACCACTGTGCTATCTTGCCATGGACAATGTCCCAGATTCTTGACTGAGCCCTTTTTTGACCCCAGTCAGCCACCAGGTGGCCTTACCAGGTACTGGCTGCACATCCAGGTTTTTGTCTTTCTCAGTGTTGACGACCACAGCTCCTCTCATGAGTGGTGGGAAGAAGGGGGCAATAACAGAGGCATCAAATTTGGTGATAGGGATGCTGGCAGGAAATGCCACCTGCTCAATCACCTCTGTCTCCATCGTGGCCCAAAAGTCCTCCACATTTACCTCATTAGAGCCCAGGAATTCAGGCCAGGTGAACTAGAAGGTCAGGATAAAGAAGGTCAAACTGTGGGAGTCACGGAACATCAGCAACGCAACAGTCTAACCCATCATTATACACACAGGGAAGCCAAGACTTGGTGAAGGGAAGTCGGACAGCCAGGCACTGCCAGGGGGCCTTGAATTTGACAGCTCTGTACCCACCTGCCTTTTGGTCACATTTCTTTCCCTTACACCATAGTACTCTCCCAGACATGAATAGTCCCTAAATCCCTTCTGTTTCTATACCCTTGTTCATGTCATTTTCCCTGTCTTACAAAGAAAGTGGAGCTACCATTTGAGTACCTGTTATGTGCCAGACACTTTGTAATGAACTACTAAAAAACAAGTCTGGGGATGGCTGAGGTGAGTATTCGAGCACTCGAAGCGACAGAACAATCACGTCAACACAGGTCTAGTTCCAAAACCCAAACCCTTATTCCTGATACCAGGCTGGCAAGAATGAGCAGAATCCTACTGAGTAAAATTCCAGCCATTTTCCAAGGCCCTGTGGATCGCTGACATCCTCCCACACATCGTCAGCACACAGCTATCTCCTCTACCCACGGCAGCATTTACTTATCTCTTATAGACATCTATTAATAGCGCTTGTGCTACTCAATTTTTCTTCTTGCAATGCCCTCTTATATGGCTCTCAAAACGTGACCCAGATCCTAATACCTCAATCAGAGTTGTATAGGTTACATATTAGAAATGTAAAAACCTTGGCCACATCTTGAGCTGTATGAACTAAACTCCTAATTTTGCATTTAAAAAAGTTTCCTCAGAGGAATGGTTCTCAAAGGGTGGTCCCTGGACAAGCAGCAAGAGTATCACTTGAAAACTTGTTAGAAATGCAAATTCTTGGCCCCACTCCAGATCTCCTGGGTCAGAAATCCTGTGGGTGGGACCCAGCAAGCCCTCCACTTTAAAAAATTGTGAGAACCACTGCCCTATGTAGTTCTTATACCTACTAAAGTCCAAGAACCACTGCTCCCCATAAAGGCTCCTCTCCTCACCTTATTCCTCTTTGTTTGCCACCTCACAGGGGTGCTTAGTGCATGCTCTGTGTAAATGACACACCTAGGGGAATGAGGCCAGCTGAGTCTATCCTCTCCACAAGGAGCAAGGGAACAGGAAATGCCAACCCAGGACACAAACTAACCACAGGGTCCTCCTTTATACAACTCCGAGAGAGGGGCTAACAAGTCTCTTCATGGATAACAGCATATTTAAGTTTTGTTCAATAACTTCCTGTTTTAGTTCATAGACTTCAGGATACTCTATCCCCACACATACCACACTACTCTCCACACACAGAACAAAGAAGTACCTCTATGAAAGAAGTACCTGGTACCACTGAAGGGAAGAGACAAGCAAACTGAGAGTGAAGGGAATGCTACTCCTTTCTGGGACAGAGGAGCCTTGATTGGGACAGGACAGGTGCCAGGCAGGACTAGGAGATGGCACCTTTGCAGGGAGGTGGGCCTCTGTCTATTCTTGGAAACCATAAACTTGCTGTGGCCAGATATGATCAGAAAAAACAGAACTCGGAGTCGTAGGAGGTACTGGTGAGAATGGCAGTGCTTAGGGTGCAGACTCCACAGTCAGCGGCGGAGAAAGAGCAAGGTCAATCTCAGCCCCCACCCTTCTCTGGCTGGGTGAGCTTGGGCAAGGCCCTTGGGCTTCAGTGCCTATGTCTATAAAAACCTCATGGGGTTGTAGGGAAAATTAAGTCATACAGTAAAGCACTTAGCACAGATTAAGAACTTGGCATAGTAATAAAATGTTCAATAAATCTTAGCTGCATTATTAATATTACTACTAGGCAAGCAGATTTGAATCAATCTGGAAACAGCCTCTAGATGAGATAACACTCACAAAATGGTTTAGTTGCCTGGGTTTTTAGTTGGGAAGTAAAAGACAGGACTATGCATTCAACCCTTAATATGTCTAGTGGTCCTGCCAAAATACACCAAAGCTGTACTCTACAGGTTCTGCACCTGCCTGATCAGTGAACACATGAGATCCAAGTCCAGTACCTGAAGGTCAGCTCATGTCCCAGGCTCTTGTTTACTATGGTAGAGTTCAGAGATGGAAACCTCACACTCCAATGCAACTACTGGCATACTCAAGGGGCAGTCCCTGCCTGTGAGTGTAGACCAGACCTCATGGCATGATCACAGGGAAAAGTAATCTATGGGATTTTTTTTTAAACCCTAAAGAAGGTTAAGGAAGATTTCCTACTGTTCTGTTTGCTAAGAGTTTTATCATAAATATGGGTGTAGAATCACACTGGACAACTTTTTTCCCCCATACATTTTATGAAATTATCATATAGGGTTTCCCCTTTAATCGGTTAAGTAGTGAATTACATTAACATATTTCCTACTGCTGAAACAACCTTGCTTTCCTGTGATAAACTTTGTCATGATGCATTACTGTGTTAGACCTGATTTGCTATTATTTTATTCAGACTTTCATCTATATTCATGAGTACATTCAGCCCCAATTTCTTCTCTTACATCAAATGTCTAATTTGGTTTCCAAAGTTATACAACCTTATATGATGAGTTGGGGAAATATGCCCACTTTTGTTACTTGCCTACGTTTGGAATAATATTTCTTGGATATTTGTTCTAATTAATCTATGAAGCCATCTGAGTTTGATGTTATTATTGTGTGAAAATTTTTCAGTTCAGAACCTAAGTCAGCTCAGGTCACTCTTTTCTGCCAACCCCTTCAGTGGCTCTCCATTTCACTCTGTGTAAGTCCTTAAAATAGCCCACGTTACCCTACACAGCGTCGGCCTCCTGCACCATCTGGACCTCATATACCCCACCACTCCCTCCCTTCCTCCCACACTCTGAGCTACACCACTGGTCTCCTTGCTGGTCCTCAATCATGCCCAGCAAGCCTTCCTCAGACCCTGTTCTTGCTGTTCCCTCTGCCTGGAATATTCCTCCACAAAGCCACATGGGTTTCAGATATCTACTCAAATGCTACTGTATCAGAGAGGCCTTCCCCCCTCACTGCCCTCTATAAAATACAAATGCCCTTTCCCATGACACTGTTCTTTCTCTCTTTCTTACCCAGCTTTACTGTGCTTCACAGCATTCACTATTCCTGGACAGATATTTGTTTCCTGTGTCCCCCAAACCAGAAAGTGAGCTCCATGAGGACAGACACTTTGTTTAACTACTATCTCCCAGGTGTCTAAAACATGCATTTAGTTTATGTTCAATATATTTATTATATATATTTTTTGATACTTATTCACTGGATAAATACATTTTTCAAGTGAGTAACTGAATAAACAAATGCCTCCATTTCCATCTGGCATTCCCTAAATGAAATCTTGGGCTGTGGGAAGAAAAACTCACTTGCCTCACCTAGACAGGACTGGAGCTATCCACCCCCTGGGGATATCATGTAGGAAGGGAGCTGCCAAAATGAGAGAATTCCGCAGGTCCCTCACGGTGGCTAAGAGGCACTTACCTCCACGCTCTTCAGTGCTAGCACATTCTCTTCACTCCTCTGAGCCATTTCCACTTTGGGGGCCACACCACAGATGCCACAGATCATGTCATTGTAGTCTCGGACAGTGAGGCACTCAAAGGCCCAATAGCCGTTGCACAGCAGCTCCTGCAGCTGGCTCAGCTCCTCCGAGGTCAGAGTCTTCTCTGGAAGAAGAGCAAGCACACTGAGAAGGGCACAGAAAAAGACACTGAAGCCACTAGGGATGAGCCAGTGGGTAGCAAGTAGAGCAATTCTGCCAGACTGATTCACCTTAAAGAACACTCCAGTGTACTACCTACCCTGAGGGTCAGGGATCTGGCCTGCAAGTGCTCAGGTGGCAACCCAAACAGCAATTCCCACTGGAGTGACAGCCGCCTTGTACTAAGTACTAGATGCCGTGCTGAAAGCTTTGGATATGTTATTTCATTAATCTCACCTGAATTTAATTCTTTATGAACCAGAAGCTATTATCCTCATTTTATAACTGGAGAAACAGAGGCACAAGAATAACTTGCTCAAAATCACATTGCAACAGTGGCAGAGCCAAGACTGAAACACAGGCCCATGTAACTCTAGCACCTTTGCTCTACTCCATCTGTTCTCACAGCAGGTAAGGTAGAGGGGGATTGGAGCCTATAGGAATGGGATGGGAAAAGCACAAATAGGAGTAAAGAGGGCATGGAGGAAGAAAATTCTAGACAGAAAGGATGGTCCTCACTCTTAGGTCTTGGCATGAGCCTTGGGACTGGAAGCAGATATCCCGGAGCTGTGTGGTCAGAATGAGTCTAACATGCAATGGGGCCAAGTCTCCCTATGACCAAAGAAGGCACTTCTAGAAGTCACTGGTAATCTCTTGCTAAGGGTCCCTGGATGCACAGAAAGACTCATGCTTTCCAAAATTAGTTTGGCATTTGTAAAATTCAAAAGGAAGAGTATATTAGGAAGTCAAGAATGTCTCCTTTTCAAAATAATCAGACTCTTCTTCAAAATGAGTCTTTTAACCAAATGCCATCACTGAAAATTCCCAGGGAGCTTAGGACTAACCTTGGGAAAGGGAAGAAAACAACTTTTACCTGTCTGCTCCTGCACCGACTTCAGAACAACATTGACAGACACTCTGGGGTCCTCTCCAAGCTTGATCTGGTTTCTGATTGCAAAAAGCAAGTCCAGGCTTACCAGCAGCTTGTTCCCCACATTAAAGAGACCTGCAGGTTAAGAAGAGGCAACAAGGAAATTAATGTATCATACACAATGGCAAAAAATAGAATACACACCAGCTGGGTGCGGTGGCGCGTGCCTGTAGTCACAGGCACTTGGGAGGATGAGGCAGGAGGATGAGGCGGGAGGATCGCTTGAGCCCAGGAGTTGTAGACCAACTTGGGTAACACAGTGAGAGACTCCATCTCAAAAAAACAAAACAGGCCAGGTATGGCCTGTAATCTCATGCCTGTAGTCTCAGCACTTTGGGCGGCCAAGGTGGGAGGATTGCTTGAGCCCAGGAGTTCAAGACCAGCCTGGGCAACATAGCAAAGCCCCATCTCTATTTTATTCAAGTTATATATCTTAAAAAAGGCAAAACAAAAACCCCACAACTAAATGCCCATCAATAGGGAAAGGGTTAATTAATTTATGGTGCATTCATAAAACAGAAAGCATTAAAAAGAATAAAGTATTCCAACATGGAATCCATTTTTTTAAAAAGAAGTAGATCTAACTGTTCTGACACAAAGTTGCCTATAATACATCATTAAACAAACAAACAAAAAATAATGAAATAGTACATATAGTAGATCTTTTTTCCCCCAATAAAAAAAAGAAACACTGTCCTCCCACCCAGCTCTGTCCTCAGGACCAAAGGTATCACTCTTCCTTTACACCTCACACAACTTCACCTGGGGAAAGGCCAGGAGCATCCTTTAGCTCATGAATGTGTAAGGGGTGCAACAAAGGCTATGAAATCACTCCAACACCAAATCCTGAAATGAATGAATCTGAGGAATTTAAGCGCAATTTAAGACAAATAAAAGTGGGTGATTTTATATGTGCACAAAACATAATGCACTAATCTGCACAAAAGCAAATTTTGGAGTATGTGTTCCCAGTGAAGAAGGGTACGGAGAAGTGCAAAGGCTGAAACCACAAGGGAAAGCAAAGCTCTGGTCCCATACAAATATTTTTAAAAAAGCAAAAAAGTCATGATGCCCCCAGAAATCACCAAGTACAAATGTAAAAGACAACTGATATCACATTCTGACAGGCTAGAGGTAAAACTGAATAAACAGAGCGATAAACTGAGAGAAAATTGTCAACAAAAAAGCCCAAAAGAAGAATGAAAACACTCACAAAAGAAATTTACTATAGAAAAAAACCCATAAAGGATCATAAAAAGGACATATACTCTACCTACTACAAAGAAATACAACAAATTACCTGATTATATACAAGTTTTTACCTGTAAAATTGATAAACTTAAAAAAATTATAATATCTACAAAAACAAAGTCAACAGACAAACTTAATTGTATTTCTACACTAGCAATGAATAGCTAGAAATTGAACCATGTCATTTAGCACTGAAAAAAAAAAGTAAAATACTTACATGTAAGTCTACCAAGATATGTGCAGGACCTATATGCTGAAACTAGAAAAACTGACAACCTATTAAAACGGAGAGAAAGACTATGGACTGGAAGATTCAACATTTTTAGGCATGTCAAAATTTCCCAAATTGATGTGTACAGATTGAACACAATCCAATTAAAATTCAAGCAGGACTTTGTAGATATTGACAAGCTCACTCTACAATTTATACGGAGACACACCTATTAGAACGGCTGAAAAACAAAAACAGATAATGCTAAGTATTGGCATGTAGAGCAAACTGTAACTTTTACCCATTGTGGGAAGGAATGCAAAATGGACAGCCACTTTGGTAATGCAGTTTTCTTATAAAATTAAACACACACTTACCACATGACCCAGCAATCTGACTTCTAGGTATTTACCCAAGAGAAATGAAAACTTAGGTTCACACAAAAGCTGGTATACAAATATTTGTAGCAGCTCTATTCGTAACTGCCAAACACCGGTAGCAAACCAAATATCCTCCCATGGGGAACAGATAAACAACCTGTGGTACATCCACACCACAGAAAACTACTCCACAATAAAAAGGAATAAATCACTGATAAACACAATATGGATGACTCTCAAAGGATTAACTTACTGAAAGAAGCCAGACTCAAAAGGCTACGTGCTATAATTGCTTTTACATGATATTCTGGGAAGGAGAACACTATATGGATAAAGATGAGATCAAACAGTTACCAGAGGTTGGGGGAGAGGGGTGGGTTTAAATACAAAGGAACAGTAAAAGAGAATGTTTTGGGTGATAGACCTGTTCTATATATTGATTGTGGAGGTAGTTACACCACTTAGTGCATCTGTCAGAACTTACAGGCTTGGAGCAACACACTTAACTACATGTAAATTTTAAAATACATGTTGACTAAATAAATATATAATCCTGAGTACTAGCCTAGATAGACAACAGGGTAATAGGCACTCTTGTTAACTGTTGGCAAGAGCATAAAATAGTACAAACTCAATCTAATAATATAAGACATTAAAAACATGAATTCAAAATAAAGCACCATTAACTTCTAAGACAAAGAGAATACATCAAAAATACACTTTCATCTTCAGCACTCAATTCTACAAACAAAACTTAGGATTCAACCAAAGTCTTAAAATGGTTGGTACACGGTGAGTGTTCCATAAATGCCTGATGTTGATGAATAATAGGGGAGGAAAGGGTAAATGTACAGCAATTCCACTTCTAAGTATTTGTCCAAAAGACAAATTAGGGCTGTATACAAAGACTGAATCACAAAAGTGTAAACTGGAGCACCATACATCCCTTTAAAAATGGTCATGTACTTCTCTACTTGCTGGCACAGGAAGATGCCCATGATGTATCCCTAAATTTAAAAAGCACATTCCAAAACAACATCTAGCACAACCGTACTTTTGTTCAAAGAAAGACTATAAACCTATACATCCTATAATTTCTTATATTCTGCACAGATGAATAAACATTTCTGGAAGATTGATCACATTGTTAAATAAATGTTTATCTCATGGCAGTAGCAATGCTCTTGATTTTTCGTTTCCTCTTTTTATTTGTCTGCATTTTCCAGCCCTTCCACAATGAAGATCTGTTATTTTAAAGATCCCAGTTGAGAGCTTCAACACTTGAGAGGTAAAAGTCATCTTCTGGGACTAAGACATTTAGGAAGAAGACTCCCCCTTTCTCAGAAGCCCCATCTGAGAAGGCCCAGTCCTCAAAGGGCCCGAGGTCTCATCCATACAGGCAGTTCCCAAGCCTGCTTCGGGATGCTCTGAGGGAAGAGAAGGTTGGCACCCACCTGTGTAGATGTCTATGAAGCTGTGCAGGGCCAGACAATGGGGGTTCAGACACATCTTCACCTGGGCAGTCACTGTCTGCAGACGGCTGGCTGTCAGCAGCCAGCACTCCTGGGGCCCAGCCAGGGAGCTAGTACCAGAAACATCACCAACAAAAAAAAAAAAAGAAGAGAAAGAGACTTCTTTATGGAGTTCCAGGGCTCAGTGATCAATGGCAAATTTTCATTTGCTGGAGCTTAGGATTTTTTAGGTAGGTATTTCCACTTTGTTGGAATCTCTGGAATCATCCCTACAATTAATGTAACTCTGAATTTATTACATAATTTAACCAATCCCAATGAACTCCCAAACCTAAACATTGTGTGGGGCAGTCCAGATGTAAACTAAATCCTAATCTGGTGATAGCTTTCAGGCATTTCAACAGAAATGACAATTACCAATTATTACTTTACTTTTAGCAATCAGAAAGGTAAAGGAAGCCTAAAAACGGCAGAGAATAACATCTTCACAGTTATAGTTTTAACATTTTCTGAAGAAAAGAGCAATATGAGCCAAATGGGATGGGGCAGCTAGGGGCAGAGTTAAGGGGTGCTTACTTTTGTCCCCCTTTGAATAATGGGCTGCTACAGAGAAGGCACTGCGTGGACGGAGACTCATAATAATTCGACCAAGAGGTTTGCTCGATGGTGACTGTCTCCTCACTCACGTTGGACAAGATAAGTCGAGAGCTGTTGAGTTCATGAATCAAGGCGAAGACCTCAGCCAGCTCTGACTCATTCTCAGGAATCTGCAGGACTTTGCGCAGCAGCTGCAGTGTGGACTGGCGCTGGATCTCCCTCTGGGCTGTGCTCAGGGGCTCTGTGGCATTCAGTACATCTGGGAGTGGTGAGCTCACCTCCTGGGAAGAGAGTGGATTGATCACCAAGCACTCAGAGCAGAAAGAGCCAGCTTCAGGCTAAAATAATAAAAGTCTGGGAGCAGCAGACAGATGGGGCCCATGACTGATAGGTGGGAAGCCTAGGTTCCTAACCAGCTCAGCTAATAACTCACTGTGTGACTAAAGGCTGGTTATTTTTCTCTGTGGGGCTCAGTTTCTCTACAGGTTGAGCACCCCAATCCAAAACGCTCTGAAATCTGAAATTTTTTGACCACTGAGACAACATTCAAGGGATATGCTCATTAAACATCTCAGATTTTGAATTACTGGATTAGGGATGCTCAAGCAGTATGTATTCTGCAAATATTGCAAATTATGAAATAATCCAAAACACTTCTAGTATCAAGCACTTCAGATACGGGATAGTCAACCTGTATCAGTAAATGAGAGGATTATATACAATTCCTGGTAATGGATTCAACACTTAGCTCTCATTCATCAGGTATGGGGTTTAGAGGATAACAGACCCAGGTTTCAGTTCTGGATATGCCACTTAACAGCTGTGTATGTGGGACCCAAGGCAATTTACTTAATCTTTCTGAGTCTCAATTTCCTCATCGGTGAAATGGGGCATAAAAATAGTAATCTCCTAGAGCTATTATACAGATTAAGTAAGATATTATAAGTAAAGCACTTAGCACAATGCCTATGGTGCAATGAAGGCTCTATGATAGTTTTGATACATAAACAAATATCTGCACTGCTTAAAGTTATCTGTCTTTAATTCTCGGTGGATTCTGGGTACAAGGTAATTTTGTATACCAGTTAGAGGCTTCCAGGAACAATGTTCTGAAATACTCATTAAAAAAAGGTCTTTCTCAAGCAGGTCTCTCTTCAATGGAGCTCCTCCCTGATCCTTTTTGCCAAGGCAGCATAAATCACTCCCCGCTTTGTGTTCTCTGAGTGTACCCCTTGACTGCAGAATTCATCATCTGATAGCTGCTAAACCACCACCCTCCCCGCTTCAGTAAGGGTAGGATTCTGCGTATTTACTGATTCCCAACCAGCATGATGCCTGAGACACACACAAGATACTGATTCATATCTGATGGACATATTATACATGGCTCTGTAGAAGTTAAATGCTTAATGCTATAGTTTGGATGTTTACCCTCTCCAAATCTCATGTTGAAATGTGATCCCCAACGTTGAAGGCAGGTCCTAAAGGGAGGTATTTGGGTCGGGGGGCAGATCCCTCATGAGTAGATTAACGTGGGGCAGGGGCAAGGGAGGTGGTGAATGAGTTTTGCTTCCTCTTTCTGCATGTGATCTCTGTGCACGCTGGCTCCCCTTGCCTTCCATCATGAGTGGAAGCAGTCTGAGGCCCTCACCAGAAAAAGATGTTGGTGCTATGCTTCTTGTACAGACTGCCAAATTATAAGCCACATAAACCTCTTTGCTTTATAAATTGCCTAGCCTCAGGTATTCTTTTATAGCAACACAAAACAGACTAGGACACTTAATAAGGAGCTTTTTATTAACTCTGCATACCTATGACAACTTTCATTTATAATAGCTTGGTTATCTTTCTCTCCCACTAGACTGTAAGCTCTCCAAGGGAAAGAGCCACGTCCTATTCATCTCTGAAAGCCTGGCCCATAGCAGGCATTCAATATATGCTGGCGGAGAGAATTATTTAATTAATGGCTACAGAAGAGCTGACTAACACTAGAATGAGCTGCCCCGAGAGGCTGTGTGTTCTCAGTCATGACTGAAACCATAGCTGGAAGACCACTTGGCAGGAATACTGTCCTGTGACTCTCGCCAGAGATGAAGGATAGGAAGGACTAAAGATCATTCCAGCTCAGAGATGTGAAAACATTCGGCTACCAGGGGGCTCCAAATGACAACACACAAGAAGGTCCCTGTGGTTCTGACCAGTGCTTTATTTTCTGGAAAGCAGTAATTACAGTGTATTTCTCCAAACTTTAGGAGATTGGAAAGTAATGGAAGGTCTGCAGATGAGGGTCCTGGGGGTGGGCAGTTCTCAGTTAACCAAATACAGAGGGATATAAGTTTAAGAGTGGGATTTGAAATTGGCAAGAGGTCCCTAGATAATTTCCTATGTCACCTGAAAAGTTAAGTCACTTCATCATCCTAGATCTAGAGAGTAACACCCACTTCCACTGCAAACTGCACAAACAGCTAAAATGAACTGGAAGGAGAAAGGAATGCTCAGAGCTTCTACCTACACAGAACTCAATTCTATCTCCTAATTACAGAGAGACACACTTTGTATATGCAAGCTCCAGGGTTAGAAGGTGCAGGAAAAACAGACATACCTGCCCTAGAAGAGATTGTGGTCTCATAGGGAGTTAAGAAAAGCAGTCAATATGGGGTGTGATCAATGCTATGGCAAGAGGAGCACATTAAAACCCATTGAAAATCTGGGAAGAAAGCTTACTTCCAGCAGCAGGCATCCAGTGGAGCAAGAGAATCTGATGAAAGCTACAGGCTCATTTTGCATGCAATTTCAGGGATTTATAAACTCCTTGAAACTCAATTCTCAGACTTCTCTAAGGCTCCTGTCTCTAAGAGTAAAATGCCCAGATCTAATCAACCTTGCCCACCTTACTTTACCAATGGAGAAACTAAAGCTCGGGAGAGGGAAGCTTCCAACTCAGGGTCACTCCCAGCCCCAGTGTTTTTCCCACCAAGCCACTAGTGCCCACATACTTTGGTTCCACTTTCCTTTCTCACAAGGACAATAACCTCAGAACATCACCTCAAGCATGGAAACAGACCTGCAGACCAGGGTGAGATTCATCATCAAAAAGGCCTCTCTCCATATACAAATAAACCTTCAAGCTTGAAGCAGTTCTCCCCATCTCTGTAGTCCTGTCTACTCCCAAACCCTCATCCCATACATTCCCCTCTTGAATTAACTTTCCTCTAGGCCTCTCCCCGGCTCAAGGACATTCAGTAGGACCCCACTGATTAAAGAACAAACTGACAAGACCTTCCATGACATGGTTCCAAGATGCTTTTCAGGTCTTATTTTCCCTAACACCCCTTCTCCCACCCCATGCCCCCATGCCATCTCCTCCAGCCAAATGGAACACTCTTCAGGTTCACTCACACTTATCCTTAAGTATGGCATGCCTTCCACTTCCATCCAAAACCTGCCTGCCTTTCAAGGTCCAGCCTTGATCTGGAGTGACCAGGCTCCATCTCAGGTCCTGACCTGTTCTGTGTGCCATCCCCTCTTTCCCCAAGGCAGACCAGTGACATTTCTCTTCTTACCCTTATTTTAGTCCTTCCATTTGCTGCCTCAAGTGCCACCGTTTTCTGTTCACTTTAAAAAACTCATATGGAAATTCTGAGGACCTCTGAAAATGCCCATTTTTCCTGGTAACAGTAATAATAATAATAGCAGCCCTAAGAAGCCAAATGGAATGTATTTTACTATCCACGTAGTTTGGCCCAACTTCAGAGAGGAGGGCTGCCTAGACTGCTAGAAATAAAGCTTTGATTAACTAAAAGCTTTCCAAGGAACCTGAGAAAGCAGCGGTGGTCTAATCTACAAAGTCTTAGGTTGGCATTCTCTATTTACCGAAACAGTAAATCAACTTACAGGTCTTGTATCAGGCCTCAGAGGTAAGGGGATGAAACCCTTTCGTCCCTCTCCTTTCACTCCTACTTAAGGCCTGTGCTACATCATTCTCTGCAGTGAGTGAACTCTTGGTTCTCAGAGATCAAGATACGTAGTCAACCCCTTCACCCTGGCAATGGGGACAAGGAGGCTCAGAGAAAAGGCGGCACTTGCTCAGGTTCAGAACCCACCAACTGGTTCCAGTTTGGATGCTCTAACTGCCACCATGTACTTTAAAAATCCTCTTATTTCTACTAAGACAGGTTCACTAACAGAGCCCAGAACAGGCCAGGGAATGTGTTTGGGGGAAGCAACTCACAATAGCCTTGGTGGTTTTCTCAGTCCGGTCTTTGGCAAGGTTAACACCACAGCTGGGACAAATGCGAGGTTTGTGCCTGTTGGTGTAGACATAGCTACAAGAGGGATTCTTGCACTTTCCCCGGCCTCTTGATGTAGCCAGGCCCAAATCCTAAAAAATAAAGACCAGTGTTCAATTCTACAAAAATTAAGTTAAACCTGGGCAGAATCCAGAACCAGAATGAGCAGCTGCCAGTAAATCAGAGAAGAGAGTGGCAACTGCAAACCAGATTCAGCCTAACTTCAAGAGCCTTAACCTTTTCTGCAGTTAACTCTTTTACTTTTAATACAGGCTGTAAATTTTTGGCAAATCCAGTCCAGTCCTTCCCTATCTGTGAAACAAGAGAGTTGACTCTCAATGGTCAGAAACTCAAATGCCTTCAGGGTTCAGGCAGTTGGTGGAGTAAAGCAGGTCTGTTTAAACAAAGAGTGCTAGAGACTGGTGAACTAAAGAGTTCAAGCCCTGCCTGAAGACGAACTGTGACTTACGGACTATTAAAGCTCAAAGCTCTAGCATCTAAGCTCCTATGACAAGTTACTATCTAATCAGCAGAAGAGAGGGTCTACTCAGGGGTAGTTCCCCCTAAATGGTAAATCTAGTTGTCTCCTGTAGCCAAAGGGAGTTGTGAGTGAAGGCATGGAAAAGGTAGTGATTATATTTAGGTCATGGAAGAAAGAAATCTGAGCAGATGTCCACGAAAAGAGACACATTCTGCTTAGAGATCAGGTCAGGCCAGATATTAACCCATCACATTGTGCTGTCTTGTTTGCTACTGAATCCCCAGCACAGATCCTGGCACAGAATATGTGCTCAATAAATATTTTTCGAAGGAATGAATGACCCTTTCCGAACCTGTCTGCCATTATGAGGCAAGAATTTTTAAAAATCTAGCTGTTCTCTCAAAATCTGTTCATCTTAATCAAATCAGCTAGACAAACCGCCAAAAGACATCTGACTGGTTGATACTTTAAGCATCAACAGAATTAGAGAATGTTGAGAGCGACAGATGCCCCCAAGATGTCTAAACCAATGCAGCATTTTACAGATAGTGAAACTAAGGACCACAGAAGGAAAGAATCTTGCCCAGGGGCATATGGCATGCTAGCAGCAGAGCCAGAACTCCTTTCGGACCAGGTCTCGCAGCTGTCTAGCATTTATTTCCCTGCTCTATGCTGCCTGCCCTACAAAAGGGTGATCCCAATGTCACACATTTGTCCATTAGGATGTTAATATGTGTTATGTTAAAAATAAAGGGAAAACCCTGTGGGAAACACTAGGTTAAACAAAATAAGCTGCTTTACTAAAGTACTTCTCTATTTTACTTTAAGACACGCGTGTTGAACTGGACTCTGTTTTAGGGAGAAAAAGGCAATGTCGCCTAAACGTAACTGTGGAACACCCTTTCCAAGATAAAAGGTTCCAAGACAGCTAAATGTTAAATCTGGACTGGATTCTCATCTCTGGCAACTCTCAATAAAAATACACTAATCTCAGCTGTCCTACACTTTATAAATCTCACCTGGAAAGAGACCAAAACAACCCAGCAGATTCATCCAGTAGCTATCATTTGCATCAGGGATGGGATCTTCAGCATTAACAATCTATACCTGACCCTGTTCTCCCTCCCAGCTACCACCACCCTCTCCCCCAGTCTCCTACTGACCTTCAACCACAAAATCAAAACAACCTCCATGTCAACCCACCACCACCTAGCTGCATACTTACCAATGTGACAGTGCAGCTGTACTTATATGGAGGAAACATATCGGGCTTGACCTCCACAACTTTCACCTGAGAAGTCCTGTTGGATGGGCCACTTGGTAGCTGTGGATCAGAACAAATTGTTTAGTGCTTTTGAAGCTTAGCCAAACTCCTGAGGTCCCATGTCCTGAAACGACTTGAGGGAATGCTTTCCTGGGGAATTCGTAGAGTTATTCTCCAAATGAGCCCTCTGGACTGCCAGATGGCAGTCACCAGCCCACCAAAGGCTGAGTGTCATGTTCAAGTCCAGGGCTTGCCACATGCTTCTGTGCAGTTTCTAATACCATGTATTAGAAACACCATGAATCAGATTTACAACTACTAGAGTCATAAAAGCACATAATAGCTTTTATACATATAAATACATGGTTGAACAACTTTGCATAGAAAGATGTCTGAAAGACTATTCACTAAAATGTCACAGGGTAAGAGGACAATCATGGTTGTTTCTCCCTCTTTACCACTATCTACAAAATTTTCTTTTTTTTTTGGTAGCGATGTGGATCTCACTATGTTGCCCAGGCTGGTCTTGAACTGCTGGACTCAAACAATCCTCCCACCTCAGCCTCCCAAAGTGCTGGGATTACAGGCATGAGCCACCATGCCTGGCCTCAAATGTTTTATAAGGAATGTATATTTTACTTATATAGCTAAAAAAAAAAAGAGAAAGAAAAGATAAAGCATACAAAATTAAAATTATTCTATAATAATGAAGTTGATTTTCTGAATATCTCATGTACCTCTTTACTGGTTTAAGACTAGTAAAAGAGCTTGTGGCTTTTAACAAATACCCAATGTCACCAATCAAAAGGAAACTATTTACAGAGAAGACTGGGGTTTACCCAAGTAACAGAGTGTACATGAAGGGAATCTAGGGGCTGGAAATCTACAAAACTACCGACGCTAACCAGATACCTTCCTTCTACACCGCAAGATCACACATACACCCAGAGCTGCCACATCTGTGTGGAAAACAAAACAGTTCTCAAAGTAAAAGCCAGTTGATATTCCTGTCAGGGCAAATGTAAAACTGTTAAAGAAAGGAAGTTAACTGACAAAGAACACATGACAAGGGAGATGGCAGACCCGTTTTCCTATTCCAACCTGGTCCATGACACAGTTTTCAAACTACAGGTCACAATCCAATGAGGGGTCATAACATTAATTTAATGGGTTGAAACCAGCATTTTGCAAATAGAAATGAGAAAAAAAAAGTGACTGCATATAGTAAGGGCACAGCTTCATTAAACCTTTAGTATATATGTTTACTGGGCAGTAATTAAAAATATGCCTGTTACTGAGGGTCATGATCAAAAGCTTGAAAAATGCTAACTTAGGAAATTTTGAGAGATCCTTTTATAGCTCACAAGTATGACGATCTGGTATTCATGCACATGGGTGAGATATGCCTCCCTCAAACCTCATTACAACGTCAGCATATTACCCATTTGACATGAAAAAAAAAAAAAAAACTTGATAACTATTCTAGCTACATACAGCCAAAAAACCAACCAACCAACCCCACTAATCCATGGAATTTGGACACACAGAAAATTTTTTAATATCTGTATCACTAAATGAAGTGAAAAATATAAGCCACAAACTAGTATATGGAGTAAGGGCCAAGTTTCTGATTTTTAAAAAACTGTATTAAAAAATAAACACACACAAATTCAGGAAAAGACCTGAAAGCACATCGGATGGTCATTCTGGGTGGCAGGATCATGAGGGACTTTTCTTTCTCCTTTACCTGAATTTTCTATATTTTCTACAACCATGCATTCATTTTTAAAAGGAAGCTAAAGAGACATGACAACTAAATGTTAATATCTGATCCTAGACTGGATCACAGACTGGAGAAAAATATGCTATATAAAGGAACTGTCCTAGAATAGGAGGGGCTTTAAAAATATACAATAAAATAAAGAAGACACTGGGTGAGGCGGCTAATGCCTGTAATCCCAGTACTTTGGGAGGCCGAGGAGGGAAGAGGATCGCTTAAGGCCAGGAGTTTGAGATCAGCCTGGGAAACATAGCAAGAGACCCCATTTCTACAAAAAAAATTTAAAAATTAGCTTGGTTTGGTGGTGCCTGCCTGTGTACCCAGCTACTCAGGAGGCTGAGTTGGGAGGATTCCTTGAGCCCAGGAGTTCGAGGCTGCAGTGAGCTATGATTGCACCACTGCACTCCGGCCTGGGCAACAAAGCAAGACCTTGTTTCTGGGGGGAAAAAAAAAAAATATATATATATATATATATATATATATATATATATATAAAATTGGGTCTGTGAAAAGAAAATAAATCTTGGGGCCCCCAAATCTCTACGCTAAATGGAAAAGTCAAGCTGGGAACCGCTTAGGACCAACCTGCCTCCCATTCTATTCAAAGTCACCCTCTGCTCACTGAGATAAATGCATATCTGACTGCCTCCTTTGGAAATGCTAATCAGAAACTCAGAAGGATGCAACCACTTGTCTCTTATCTACCTATAACCTAGAAGCCCCCTCCCTGCTTTGAGTCTTTCTGCCTTTGCTTCCAGTTGTCCTGCCTTTCCAGACTGAACCAATGTTTATCTTGTGTATGTTGACTGATGTCCCGCTAGAATGTATAAAACCAAACTGTGCTCTGACCACCTCGGGCACATGTCATCAGGACCTCTTGAGGCTGTGTCCCAGGTGCATGTCCTCAATTTTGGCAAAATATGCTTTCTAAATTAACTGAGACCTGTCTCAGATTTTCAGGGTTCACAGGTCAAATTGACACAATTTGGAATATGAATGGGAGAGTAAAGGTATACATCAATGTTTCAGTAAAAGAATATCCCTATTCTAGGCCAGGCATGGTGGCTCACGCCTGTAATCCCAGCACTTTGGGAGGCTGAGGTGGGTGGATCACTTGAGGTCAGGAGTTCAAGGCCAGCCTGGCCAACATGGTGAAACCCCATATCTACCAACAATACAAAAGTTAGCCGGGCGTGGTGGTGTGCTCCTGTAATCCCAGCTACTCAGGAAAGGCTGAGGCAGGAGAACCACTTGAACCCAGGAGGTGGAGGTTGCAGTGAGCCAAGATTGTGCCACTGCACTCCAGCATGGGTGACAGAGTGAGACCCTGCCACCAAAAAAAAAAAATCCCTATTCTTATGAAATACACAAACAAGCATAAAGGCATAAAATACCCTATAATGTGTATTTTACACACCCACATATGGCAGGGGGAACACACATGAACATAAAAGATAAAGCAAAACGGGCTAATACATTAACAATAGGTCACTATGGGTAAAGAGTATATGGGTATTCTCTGTACTATTTTTATTTTTGTGACTTTTTTCTAAGTTATAAATTATTTCTAAGTAAAAGGTTTAAAAACATGTATTCACTTGTTTTAAGTTTTAAGAAATTACTTAAAAAATAAACAAATCATTCATGTTAACCTCCAATCAGAGGTCTGCCAACATGGAAGAACTGGGATCTGCCTTTACCTATAGCTTTGATACATTAAATGGAAGCAGCCAGACCCTCAAACAGCTCCCACTCTGGAAAATGGGCCTTACCTTCACCTCACCAGGGCCAGATGGCTGTTGAATGGGCTGGCCCAGCTGCTTCAGTGTGCTTGGCTTCAGACCACAAGTCCTCACAGAGGGAGTCTTATCTGAGAGAACCAGAAGCCAAACTGGTGACTTAAGTGCATTCAGAGTCTCCCCAAGTCTCTATGTCCGTTCTCAACCCCCACTCCTGTCCCTTTCCTGTCAGACAGCCCCTCCATCCCAGGTATGCCCCAGCCCTTACCACTCAGGGAAAAGGCCTGCCTGGCCCTGGGCAGTCCCATGCTGCTGCCTCGCCCCACATTAACTGGGGCTGGCAAAATTGCTCTCATGGGTCTTGCTGCAGCCAGTAATGAGGACTTGCCCCGTGCTCTGCCTTTAAGCTCTGGAGCTCTGGACCCAGGGGTAAGCAGGTCAACTCTGAAAAGAATAAGAAGAGAAATCTGGAAATTCTGGAACAAAGGGAAGAAAACCAAAGTGCAATCTCTACATAGTGCTTCATTAGAGGATAGTATTGGGGTTAAACTGTCAAGCTTTAGACAGATTGAGCTCAAATTCAACCACTAAATAGCTGTGTGGCCCTGGGCAAGTAATTTCATTCTTCTGTTAACTTCAAGTTTCTAATATGTAAAATGGAACAGTAATTACCTATACATTATGGGGTCATTGCGAAGACACAGAAGTGTAAAACGATGCCTATAGCGTGTAATGCCAATCGCTATTATAGCTATAACATCTAATCTACCTCTAGTTAGAGCATATACTTATGACAGCAGCTTAGAGACCCTAGAGAACAGAGTCCATGTTTGCTTCATCTTTGCAGCACCAATGTTGAGCACAGGGCCTACACCACAGAGGAGGCCTCAATAAACATTTGCTAGAGTGATTTACGTGTCTCAAACAAAAGGTCTAAAGTGCACAGCTTCATCCTTTAAATATACAATACCATCGCCAAAATACATTGCTACATGATTTTTTTTTTTTAAAAAAGCAAGATGAAGCCGGGCGCGGTAGCTCACGCCTGTAATCCCAGCACTTTGGGAGGCCAAGGCGGGCAGATCACAAGGTCAGGAGATCAAGACCATTCTGGCTAACACAGTGAAACTCTCTCTCTACTAAAAATACAAAAAATTAGCCGGGCGTGGTGGCAGGTGCCTGTAGTCCCAGCTACTCGGGAGGCTGAGGCAGGAGAATGGCATGGACCTGGGAGGCGGAGCTTGCAGTGAGACGAGATGGTGCCACTGCACTGCAGCCTGGGCGACAGAGCGAGTTTCCATCCCCCCAAAAAGCAAGATGTATTTGGGAGGCCAAGGCTGGCGGATCACCTGAGCCCAGGAGTTCAAGACCAGTCTGGGCAACATGGCAAAACCCCATCTCTACAAAAAAAAAAAAAAAAAATACAAAAATTAGCCAGGTGTGGTAGTGCGTGCCTGTAGTCCCAGCTACTACAGAGGCTGAGGTGGGAAGATAGATTGAGCCCGGGAGGGTGAGACTTCAGGGAGCTGTGTTCGCACCACTGCACTCCAGCCTGAATGACAAAGCGAGATCCTGTCTCAAACAATAAAAATAAACATAAAAATAAAAAACAAGATGTAGAAGTATATATGTTGTGCTATGATCTGTGTTAGAAAAAAGTGGGAAAAAATATATATATACACACACACATACATATTTGCATACAAGGTATACAAGGTATTCTTATTTTTCCAGGAAAAGCCAGCCACAGTTAAAAGTGGAATCGGCTTCTGGTGTCCATTGCCGGCACAATTGTTACCAGTTGAGAACCACTGATACAAATAAGGGTCTTCAGTTACAAGAACACAACTTCCTCAGGGAAGGGATATACAAAGAATCCAATTAAGTATTTAAGGAGGAAAAGGGGAGAAAAAGATAGTGACTTCCTCCGACTTGCAAGGTACTCGGTTGCATGTTTTATATACAATCTTCAGTTTGTACCGTCAGCCTGTGAGGGTAAGATTTTCTAATATCCAACTCAAGCTTTTTCAGAGGAGAGAACTGAGGTCAAGAGACATGAAGTGACAATGCCAAAGGTCAAACAGAAACCAGAAACAGTCAGAACCAGTACTGAGTTCTCTGACCATAAGGCCAGAACTCTCTCTACAGGATGCTTTAATAAAGATTCTCTTTCCAAATCCAGTATCCAGGACTGGTAACTCATGGTTTGAATACTGCCCAGAGCCTATACCAGCAAGACTCTAATAACTGCTTTAGGGAGACTGACAAGAAGAGATGTGTAAGTAATCTGACAGCAGTACATGGATAGCAGAGTCCAGGGGGAAGGGACAATCTTTATATATCTCTAGGCCTTGGTTTCTGTATCTCTAAAACAGGAACCATTGCCTGGTCTCTGCTGCCTCTCTCAGGCGTGCTGTACAGACATGGGATAAAACAAACATGGGGCATTTCCAAAGCTGTTATTTTAAATACAACTCTATATTATCCAAACACATTGACTTACCCTGTAGGTTTTTTAGGAGCAGGGAGTGGACTGGAGGTACTTGTCCCCTCGGATGGTGTTGGTACGTCTGATCCAGGACTGTCATTGTCAGTTGTCCCCAGAGTGACCTCAGGCTGCACACCACTTTTGACGACTGGCGTCTTAGTGACTGCTGTACCACAATTCCCAGGAGCTTCCTTAACCAAAACATGGGCATCGGAGATGATCACTTCCTCCCACTCACTCTCCTCACCTACTTCTCTGGGAGGAGCTACGTTCAGGAGCTGGCTTACAGCTTCCGAATTCTCCAGAGTCAGTTTGGAGGCATTTTCCTTAGAGGAATTTTGCTCAGTGGTGACAGGTTGCTGATTTCTTTTCACCACAGAGCCTTTGGAAGAAACGCCAGAAGCCAATTCCACTTTTACTTTGGCTGGCTTTTCCTAGAAAAATAAGAATACCTTGTATACATAAGGCGTTTTACAGTTGATGACATTCACAAACATTCTCTCATTTTTAATAATATATGGGCAACAAATAAGGAAACTAAGGTCCATGAAAGGAAGAAGTTAACTTAAGATCTCAAGTGTAAAACTAGCCCAAATCTAAGTCTTCTGGCTACAGGTTCCTTTCACTATAGTATTATATGCCTTCGTTTGAATAAAGCTGTTCATCTTCTAATGAATTCTTACTGAAAAGCTTCTCCAGGTTTCATCAACCAAATGTTGGCATTTTTTAGTTTTACATTTAGTTTGACATTATTCAAAGTCTACTTCTGTGTGTCTAGAAAGAGGGTGACATACTGCCATACAGGGCCTAAAAGCCCTAAGTTGTTCACCTTGGTGGTCCTTTTATGAGATTCAGTTAATCCCAATGTGGCCACAACCTCATGTGGACAGATTCAAATTTTCCCATCTCCTTTGGGAAAAATTCTGTTTTTTGTCTCAGATTCTTTAAGGTGAGTCTTAAGAATGACTTACATATATGTCACATACTTTGCACTGGATCAAATTAACTCATGCATTATTATGTGCTACAAATATTCAAACTCACTAAAAATAGCAGCTGCTATTTTAGCTAGACCTGGCTTTAAAAAGTCCTTGGTGTCTTAGCTTTTATCCAATTAGCACTGCAGTGGAAATAATAGTATTATATATACACACATACACTTCTAAAATTGTTTTTAAATAGTGGTTGTCTTCAGAAAAGTTTTCTACCCACCATGTATATCATGAAGGGCACTGTAAACTAGGAAACATAAAGGCTGGATTCTATCAAGCTTAGCTCCACTCCTAATTAGTTATGTGGTATAAGGCAAGCTTCAATTGAATCCTCATTTCCACTTATGAAACAGCAAAGGGTTGGGCTCTCAGTATTTGTCAATAGGAGCCAGACAGCATTTTGGATGACCTAATTCTTTAGTGTGTAGGACCTCCCTGCACATTACAGGAAGTTTAGTGTCTGTGCCAATGTCACTAAATTTCAATATGACTTATCTCCCAGTCGCTTACTACCCAAAAACCCCTCAACATTTCCAAAGCCATCTGCACATTGCACTTCTAGTTCAGAACTAGTAACAGCCAGACATCATGGCTCATGCCCGTGATCCTAAGTCTTTGAGAAACTGAGGCAAGAGGATCACCTGAGCCCAGGAGTTCAAGACCAGTTTGGGAAACATGGCAAGACCACATCTCTACAAAAAAAAAAAATTAGCCAGGCATGGTGGTATGCAGCCTGTGTTCCTGTGTTCCCAGCTACTCGAGAGGCTGAGGTGGCAGGATCACTTGACCCCAGGAGGCTGAGGCTGCAGCGAGCTGTATTCATGCCTGGGTGACAGAGCGAGACCCTGTCCCTGTCTGGAAAAAAAAAAAAAAAAAAGAGCCAGTAACAGGTGACCTCTTAAGAGCTCTTTGGTAAAGCATTCTCAGATTCTAACACATAATAGCCCCTAAGAGTGAGTTAACATGGAGAAAATTCCAAGTCAAGTGCACAGAGCTTATTTACTGCAGGAGAGGGAAAATTTAGCAGAAAAACAGGAGACTAAACTCATTTTTTGAGATAAGATCTTTGAGCAAACACTGCCTACTAAGTAGGCTATTTTAGACAAAAATCACCGCAGAAAGATTGGATAATTTAAGCAATCTGAGCAAAACAACTCTACCTGGTGATCTCACATTTCATTAACTCAGCCTACTCATTTTAGATGTTACTTTCAAAATTCTCTGAGGCTGCAGGCTCAGAGAGACCTCAATTGCTGCCATCAGAGAGTCTTAAGAATGAAGCCTTGGGCTAAACAGCCTTATATACTATCTTTTGTTTTATCCAACTCATTGGGAACTATGCCACATATTTCTTGGGCTAATTTTAGCCAGTATAAACTCTAGAACAATACAACAAAAGGTGAGTCATTTCCTGGCTGGCACAAACACACTTGCAGCTTTGAGACAAATTACACTTGCTGCCTCAAAAATCAGAATTCAAGAAATCTTATTAATAGATCAGGGTTGTCCAATTTTGGCTTCCCTGGGCCACACTGGAAGAATTGTCTTGAGTCACACATAAAACACACTAACACTAACAATAGCTGATGAGCTTAAAAAAATAAAAATAAAATAATCACACACAAAAAAATATCATAATGTTTTGCTCTTTGAGGAAGACATGGTCGTAGGTGGTGCGGAGCTGCGGTCCGCCCGCTCCTGCCCGCTCCTGCTCCTGACTCACCGCTGTTCTCTCTCGCCAAGGAACAAGTCGGTCAGGAAGCCCGCTGCAGCCAAGGCTTTTAAAGACACCGGAAAAACACCCATGGAGCTGGAGGTGGCAATTCACCGAATTCAAATCACTCTAACGAGCTGCAACATAAAATCCCTGGAGAAGATGTGTGCTGACTTGATCAGAGGAGCAAAGGAAAAGAATCTCAGTGAAAGGATCAGTTCGAATGCCTACCAAGACTTTGAGAATCACTACAAGAAAAACTTGTGGTCAAGGTTCTAAGACATAGGAATGTTTCCATAGGAGAATCCACAAGCAACTAATTGACTTGCACAGTCCTTCTGAGATTGTTAAAATTACTTGCATCAGTACTGAGCCAGGAGTTGAGGTGCAAGTCACCATTGCAGATGTTTAAGTCAACTATTTTAATACATTGATTACCAGTTGTTAAAAAACAAAAAATCTCAATGTTTTAAGATAGTTTATGAATTTGTGTTGGGCTTCATTCAAAGCCATCTTGGGCCATGGGTTGGACAAGCTTGTCTTACATTCTGCAGCTAAACAGCATAGCAATGCCTGAGAAGTGTGGTTTAGTGGAAAACGCAATGGGATAATTGGCTGTGTGAATTTAGTAAGTCACTTTTTCAAAATCTATTTTTCCTTAGCTGGAAACTCAAAAGAGTTGAAGTAGCTGATAATCAAAGTCAATTTTATTTCTAAAATTCTAAGTGCATTGATGGTAAAATGTTACCTATCTTCTCTCACTCATTCTGTTTCTATAAGCTTTAGAAATCACAGTATCTACTCTTGATATGGTAATCCTTGCAAAACACATTGGTAAATTCTGACATAGCAAGTCAAGATAGGGGGAAGGTAGCTAAGAAAAAAACTGTTTTCATGCCATGAGCTTGATCTTATTAAGAGAACCATGGCTCTAAAGTTTTGCAGGCTGGGCACCATGGCTCACACATGTAATCCCAACACTTTGGGAGGCCGAGGCAGGTGGATCACTTGAGGCCAGGAGTTTGACACCAGCCTGGCCAACATGGTGAAATCCCATTTCTACTAAAAATACCAAAAAACCTAGCTGGCTGTGGTGGCACATGCCAGTAATCCCAGCTACTCGGGAAGCTGAGGCATAAGGATCACTTGAACCAGGGAGGTGGAGGTTGCAGTGAGCTGAGATCGTGCCATCCAGCCTGGACAATAGAGCAAGACTCTATCTTCAAAAAAAAAAAAAAAAAGTTATTTCAGTTAAAGCCAGGTATGATGGTATGATGGTATGATGTCATATGCCTATAGTACCAGCTACTCAGGAAGCTGAGGCAGGAGGATCACTTGAGACCAAGAATTTGAAATGGGCCTAGGCAACATAGCAAGAGATTCTGTCTCAAAAAAAAAAAAAAAAAAAAAAAAAAAAAAGTTACTTCAAAGTGGAAAAAAACCACACATACAAGAAATGAAAAAGAAAGCCACACATACAAGAAATGAAAAAGCCAAAGTAAAAATAGCCTGAAGGAGGGACAAGCCCACAATGATCACTGACAGTCTTTCATGCATAAGCACAGGAAATATGGTCATTTGAGAGACCTGCTTTGCATTGGTCAAGAAAGGCCAAGGAAGATTCTGACTACTATCCAGTTCAATCTCCCCACTGCAGTTAGAGAACTGCCTTTTTGGGGAATACATTGTGAATACACTGATGGCTTCACAGAGGCACATCAGAGAAGATGGCACGTGAGCCTTAGACAAAACCTCCTGTGAGACATTAGCACTAGGCCCTTCCTGACAACATGAAGAGCAATAGTAGGGCTAATAATTACATTGATGTCTATCATGATGATAACAGGACATTCACTGAGGATTTAATATGTACCAGAAACTGCCATTTAGTCTATATGGATAATCTTATTTGACCCTGCTAACATCCCTAATGAACTAGGTACTAACTTCCATTGACAGATGAGACAAAACTTAAATCCAGGAACAGATATAGAATGTCTTGACCAAGATTACATAGTTAAAAACCTTGGGAAGCAGGGGTCTGAACTGAGGTAGCTAACTCCAGAATTGTGTTAATTATCCTGTCTCCTGGAATTAGTGCTACCCTGAACTTAGCCAGTAGCCAAAACACTCATCCAGAGGGCAAAAGTCACCATCCCAGTATTTCTCAAAGAGATGTGAAAATTACCCCAGAGAAATTTAAGGTATGCTGCTATAAAAGGTTTTTCTACACATACAAGTTTGGACCATGCTGAGTTAAACATGTGATAATCACAATCCTAACCTAAGCCATTTTCACTAAAATAATGTCCTTTCCTTTCCTACCCACCCAAATTCTGTTGAATCTTCAACTCTCTCTCTTCTATAAAACCTTCCCTGTCTGTCTCAGTCCTTATAAATGTCTCTCCTCTCTGAACTAGGTGAGAATTTACTGCCTATTCCATCCATTTTAGCCCTTAAAATGTATAGTTTCATATAAAAAATGTGGCAAGTATGTATGTTTTATCTAGTTCGCACCAAGCATACACAGGTGACAATGTGTTAAATGGAACTTCAGAAGGGCACAGCTGTGATGCTCATTTATTTATTGAGTGTCTTCTATGGGCAAAGGCTGTGGGAGATACCAAGGTCATTAAGGAACTCACAATGTGACATAAACAGAAACACTGTTAACTGGCGATGAGTGTTAAATAAAAATGTTAAAGACATATAGATACAGACATTTATATATACAGATGGGGGATGACAGAAACAAGTAAATAAACATGGTGTAGTAGTTCATGGAAATTATGAAACAGGTACTATTTTTGAAAAATATTTAAAGGCATGATATGTTAAATTTAAAAAAGCAAAATATTATAGTATTGGAGATATCCACAAAAAAACAGAAAGAAAAATAAAAGGGAAAACAGTGCTCACAGTGCTGTAATCCCAGCACTTCGGGAGGCCGAGACAGGAGACTGTTTGAGGCCAGAGCAACAAAGGAAGACCCCATCTCTACTGGAAAAAAAAAAAAAAAAAAAAAAAGGGAAAGAAGAAGAAAAAAACAGATACAGAACTTATTCACAGAAAAAAAGACTGGAAAGAAGTACACCAAAATGTTAATAATGGCTTTTCTTTGGATGGTATATGAGTTTGGATAACAATTTATTCTATTTTTCTTTTGTATTTTTTAAACAAACTATATACAATGGAAATGATTTACTTGTATAGTCAGACAGTAAAAACAAATGTTAACTTTTTAAAAATCACTTGTTCCTAATGGCAAACAGAAAGCCTACTCTATGAGGCTTCCAAAGCAGCAACAGCCTATGGACCTTACCTTTGGGATCCACTTCCCTCCTAGGAAGTTACCACAGGTAGGGCACTTAGGTGGCTTGTGCCTGGTGACATATGTAAAGGAGCACCCTGGGCTGGTGCATGTCCCATGGCCCCGGCGGGTATATGTAGTGGTCTGTAAATAAAGAGCACATCAGAATCAATAGAACAATCCAACCTCTCTCAGACTGATGACCACTATAATCACAGCAACACCAGGAGGTCACAAGCTTGTGGAAGGATAACCAATTCATAATCATATCATAAAAGGTCAGTGTTGGAAAGGTCCTACAATACAACAAATTCACTTTTTAGAAATGGAGAAACTAAGTTCAAATGGGGAAAGACAACTGCCCAACATTACAGAGAGGTACCAGAAGAATGAAGAAAGTGATAGTTGCTATGCATTGAGCTAGGCACCACACAGTGCTAAACAGTTTATCAATATTTCATTTAATACTCTCAGCAATCATATTAAGTGCGTATTATTACTACTGAGGTTTAAATGCTTTGCCTCAAATCATCAATCAAGGGCAGAGCTAGACCTAGAACCCAGATTTCTCTATTCTTGGCCCAACATTCCTTCTATGCATCTAGCTGCACCCTCTGGCTCTAAATACTTCAAAGAATTTGCTTCGTCTTCATTCTTTAGACAACCAAGGACTTGGGATTCAGAATAAAAATAGATCCATGGTCACTGAAAAAATAAGGGCAGTTCAGGAGTATAAGCCAGGCCCTATTCTTTGATACTCAACAGAATGTAGTTATTTGCATATTAATATATATAGCCACTGGCTCTTATCATCTCCACCGACCTCCCTTTGAGCAAAATTTATTACAATGAGTTATAATATTTCAGCTACAAATAAAAACGACGCATTCATTAGTCATGCTCTGCTTCTAGAGTAAGGCTGGAAAAAAACCCATTTCTCTGTCATATTTGTTCTGTCACATATGAATGTTTACTCAGCTATTAATCCCAGCTTCCCTAGCCCAGCCAAAACGCAAAAAGCTCCCTTGGGGAAACACCAAACTACCATTAGCTACCTCTGCAAGGAAGTCTAAGGAAAAGGCTTCAATTATGGCTTCCAATTATGACAGTGGTATTAAGTCAAGGATGAGCGTGAAGTGGTATGGCACCAAAAAGAGGAAGATCAGGCTTTGGGTTCCAATTCTGCCACTAATACACTGAGTGACCTGGTGGTAAGGGACCTTAACTCTTGGGCCCTGAGTTTCTTCCTCTGTAAAATCACCTGTTCTTCCTATTTTATAGGCGTGTCTTGCTGAGAAAGTGAGATAAGCAATGAGAAAACATTCACTTAGATTCTACATGCTTGTGAGGGACTATTAATACTGGAATATAAAACATCTCTGATCCTTTCTCAGGTTGTAGCCAATGTATAATTCTCATTCTGAACACCTCAAGAAAGCAGAGTAAAAATTTAAGATAGGTTAGTTTCATAAGTAAATTACCATGAACTTGGAAATTCTTAACATTGTTAAGTAGGCTAGAGAAATGACTTCAGGAAAAAAACTGCTAATGTTCAAGGATGATGTTTCAGTCCTAAGTATTAATCATAAAACACTTTTCTAGAAGTGCTTGGCTGATATTAGAGTATGAAAGAACAGTAATTTCCAGGAGAATAAAGACTCAGGAGAAATAACCAGTTTCTCCATGAGTCAAAGCTGCAGGCTGTTCCTATTTTAAAATATTGCAGCTTTATTATCTACAACATATTGTTTATCCGCAGCAGAGATTTTTGAAAATAAAATAAACTTATAAGTTAAAAATATGTACTTTAGCCCTAAAGAAACTACTAAAATAACCAAAACAAAGTCAATAGCTAATAAGCCAATAAAAGAAAGAAAACAGATCCATAAAAAATAATTACATCAGAAGAAGGCAGAACAAAATAGATGAGACAAATAGTAAGATAATAGATCTAAATGTAACCATATCAATAATCATATTAAATATAAATGGCTTAAACCACCTCTTTTAAAGACAGAGACTGTCAGAGGGTCTTGCTTTTATATTGAAACTATATGCTATCTACACAAAGCAGAACAAAACAAAAACACTTTACGTAGATATAAATTAGTTAAAAGGATGGAAAAATATATTTCTTGATATAACAATAATTTTTAAAAGCTAGACATTAGACAAAGTAGATTTCAGAGCAAAGATTACTAGAGATAAAGGTCATTTCGTAATAACAAAGGGGTAAATTTATCAAGAGGGCACAACAATCCTACATGTTTACATACTTCACAAGGGAGTCAAAATTTGTGACACAAAAATTAAGAGAACTGTAAGAAACAGACAAATCTACAAGGATAGTTAAATGTCACTTTTTTTTTTTTTTTTTTTTTTTTTGAGACAGAGTCTCACTCTGTTGCTCAGGCTACAGTGCAGTGGCATGATCACAGCTCACTGTATCCTCCAACTACTGGGCCCAAGCAATCCTCCCACCTCAGCCCTGAGTAGCTGGGACTATAGGTGTGTACCACCACACCCAACTATTTTTTGCTTTTTTGTAGAGACGGGGACTCCCTGCTTTGTCCAGGCTGGTCTTGAACTCCTGGGCTCAAGCAATCCTTCTGCCTCAGTCTCTCAAAGTGCTAGGGTTACAGGCACATATCACCGTGCCCGGCCAGATGCCTTCTCTTATAATTGATAGAACAAGTAGACAAAATCAGTAAGGATATAAAAGGGTTGAATGTTATCAATCAACTTGACCTAATTAGATATGTATAGAACATTCCACCCAATAGCAGACTACGCATTCTCTTCAAGTGTACATAACATTTATCAAGACAGACCACATTCTGGGCCGTTAAGACAAGCCTCAATAAATTTAAAGGGATTCAGTTTATATAAATCAAAAAGGTCAGGCCACAGTGGAATTAAATTATAAATCAATAACAGAAAGATATCTGGAAAATCCCCAAATATTTGGAGAGTAAATAATACGTTTCTAAATATCTCATAGGTCAAAAAAGTAAATTAGAAAGTATTTGAATTGAATGAAAACGAAAACACACCATATCAGAATTTGTGGAACGCCACTAAAGCAGTGCTTAGAGGGAAATTCATAGCAGTAAGCACCTACATTAGAAAAGAAAGAAAGAGCTGGGCACGGTGGCTCATGCCTGTAATTCCAATACTTTTAGAGACCAAGGCAGGAGGACTGCTTGAGCCCAGGAGTTCTAAGACCAGCCTGGGCAACACAGACAGACCCCCATCTCTGCAAATAATTTAAAACAATTAGCTGGGTGTGGTGGTATGCACCTGTGGTCCCAGCTACCTGAGAGACTGGGGCAGGTAGGTCGATCCCGGGAAGTCAGGGATGCAGTGAGCCATGATTGTGCCACTGCACTCTAGCGTGGGCAACAGAGTGAAACCTTATCTTCCAAAAAAAGAAAAGAAAAAAAAGGTTTTGAATCAATGATATCAGCTTCTACCTGAAGAAACTAGAAAAAGAACAAATGAGTACTATCGGGGCAGTGAAGAACACACATGACCATGGCCATCAGCTGGATAACGACTGTCATCGTGCCCTGCTCACCTTTGAGGTCCTGCTGGTTCACAGATTGGATGGCCGCAATACATTCTCCTATATCTCCATATCTGTCCCCCTTTGGCTTTTGTTACTAACTTTAATGGCCACAACATTTAGGCCAAAAAGGGGCAATCATTGGTGGTTTGGTATTCACAGAGACTTCTGTCAGTTTCTGCTTGAGATTTTCCCATTTTTAAGAGAATATGGGAACATTTCATACGATCTCCATCAGGAAGATAGCGAAGGTGCTAAAGAAACATCGGTTCCAGAAGCTCCGAAAATTGCTCCAGTGTTTGGGAAGAAGACCAGGTAGTTTTAATCCAGAGCCCTGGGAAATACGTTCCCCCACCTCCCAAGTTAAATATTGATATGCCAGATTAAACTCCTAGAGAGGGCCCATACACAGATTCCACCTTGCCTTTGCCTCTTGTTCATTCATACCAAACCTGGAAATGGAAACAGGCACCAAACACTGTCATCTCATACCCTGTTTGAGACTGATGCCTCATCAGCATGCATCATAAATGGAGACTGTTTCAGCATGTGGGTGTGTGTGGTGTGTACCTGGGTAACAGAACTTGCTTTCCACGTTCGTGCTTTAGATGTAGCTGGGGGCAGTAAGTTGAACTGTTTTAGTAGGTCCTCAAAAGGAATAACTACACAGTGGTTTTCTTTAAAGCACTACTGTACCTATCAAAAGTATTGTTTAAAAGTATTTTTATACACTGTTAGTACAAAATTGTATTTCAGATTGTGCCTGTTATGACATAATAGCAAATGTAAAGAATTCTCTTTGTTTATAAACCTCACAGTTTATAAACAAACTGCATATTGTCTATTGCAGATGTCTTTAAAGATTGCATAAAACAATATGTGCCTGGTGTGGAGCTTACCAAAGTACTAGACATGAACACAGGGACTGCAAATCCCATGGGGGTTAATATTTAGGTGTTAGTAACCGAGTTCTGCACTGTGTGAAGGTCTCTGGTAGTATCCGTTAGTAGAGGGAGCAGCCACCGCCCTTGTGAACTTGTGACATGCTCCAGTGTAGTACCAGGCCATAAAGTGACACTGCTGTTTAGCACCCTGAATTTTTCCACACAGGTAGTAACTGTCCAGAAACAACCAAAATAAGCAACAAGTGGTTTGTCCATTTCTAAGAATCTTAGAATATTAGTTGGCTGTAATGTAAAGCATTACTTGTCACTGGAAAGCTGGAGAGAGTGGCCTTAACCAGAAGTGGCCAACAATCAGATATTATTTTAAGGTCTAAACTTTTTCATCTGTCAGCAATCGGGAAACAACAGTTCAAATTATCTTTGTAGATAAGTACATTGTTTATTACAGGGTAATAAGGGAATGTTATGAACAACTTTAGGTCAATAAATTTAACAGCCTAAATGAAATGGACAAATTCCTTGAAAGCCAAAATACCAAATGCTCACTCAAAGAGACAGTCTGAATAGTCCTATATATATTTTTAAAACTGGGCTTGCAGTTAAAAACCTTCTCACAAAGAAAACTCCAGGCCCAGATGACTTCACTGGTAATACTACCATTTAAGGAAAAGAACTGAGGTGGAGAAAATACTTCCCAAGTCATTTTGAGAGGCAAGCATTACCCTGATATGAAAAGTGGACAGAGACTGTATAAGGAAATTCTGAGCCAAATTCTGAGCAAACTATTTAGCAAATGAAATCCAACAATCTATGAGAGGGATAATACATCACTGTCAAATGAGGTTTGTCCCAGGAATACAAGGGTGGTTTACAATTTGAGTAACAGTGAAGTCCACCACCTTAACCAACTTCTGGAAAATTCTTATAATACTCTCAATAGACACAGAAAAAGCATTTGACAAAATCCAACATGCATTCCTGATAAAAGCTCTCAGAAAATTAGGAATAGAGGGAACTACCTAAACATGATAAGGGCATGTAGGAAAAACCTATAGTTAATATACTTAATGAGGAAGGACCGAATCCTTTCCTCCTTACATGAGGACGAGACAAAGATGTCTGCTCTTACCACTTCTATTCAGCATTGTACCAGAAGCCCTAGACAATATCATAAGGCAAGAAAAAGAAGGAGTTCAAATCAGAAAGGAGATATAAAACTGTCATTACTTGTAGACAGCATGATTAACTTTGTAGAAAACCCAACAGCATCTACAAAAGTTACCAGAACTAATAAGTGAGTTAAGCAAAGTTGCAGAATACAAGCCCAATATACAAAGCAATTAATTGTATTACGATATACTAGTTGTAGGCGATCAGATATTGAAAATTTTCTAAAAATGCCATTTATAATAGCGTGAGAAAAAGATAAATAGGGATAAATCTCAACCCTGATGCTGAAAAAAATAACTGGGAATCAAGAAAGGAATCCAGTCTGACTTGTCTTGTAACCTTGAACAAGTCCTTTCTCTCCTCTGGGCCCTTTTCCTAATCTGTACGATCACAGTATTGAATTAGATCAGTGGCTGCTCATTTTCCTAAATCATGTATGCTTACGAAAATTTTATAAAAGCCATGGAATCTATTCCAGGAAGAAAGTTTGTATAAAACTTGAGGTGAGTTCATGGATCCCATGGAGATCTATCTACAACTCCCTCACCCCCATTAAGAACATATGGACCACATAATCCCTGAAATCTTTGCCAGGCCTTGCATCCTGAGGTTCTAAGACTTTTAGAAATCTTCTTGGTCCTACAACTGGTAGCTCAGAAAGAAAAAAAGACAAATCTACTTGGAAAAAAAATGCTTATGACATCCTAATTGCCATCAATCCCCCACATACAGTACTGACCAGTTTGATGGAGGTGGGGTTCTCCACAACCGAGTAGGCAGGCAGAGGCAACATGATGAACTGTGTGGCTGGTGCAGAGGAGCTACTCTCACTGGAATCCTATGGGCAATGAAGAGAAGGACAGTTTCATGGAAACAGAGTAAAGAACACCCAGGCCACTCAACACTGGAAGCCTGGATTAAGTTTGATAATAGACATTGTACTCATCCCAATGTGCTTATCAAAAGGAATGAATTTATGATTATCTCAAAAAGTTTAATTAAGAACAAAGAGAAAACTATTTCCACAGGAAATGTGCTATGTTTATTTTATAGATGAGAAAACTGAGGTTCTAAGAGATTTAGGACTTCTAAGATCACATAAGCAGTTAGTGAGAGAATCCAATTCTAACCCTTTCAAGTGTTCTCAGCACCCTATTTACCTGCTTTAAACAGGCTAGTGGTGGCCGCGCGCGGTGGCTCACGCCTGTAATCCCAGCACTTTGGGAGGCCGAGGTGGGCGGATCACCTGAGGTCAGGAGTTCAAGAACAGCCTGGCCAACGTGGTGAAACCCCATCTCTACTAAAAAAAAAAAATACAAAAATTACCCAGGCGTGGTGGCGCATGCTTGTAATCCCAGCTACTTGGAGGCTGAGGCAGGAGAATCGCTTGAACCCGGGAGGTGGAGGTTGCAGTGAGCCGAGATTGCGCCACTGCACTCCAGCCTGGGTGACAAGAGCAAAACTCCGTCTCAAAAAAAAACAAAAAACCACCACCAACAACAAGAACCGGCTAGTTGCACCCTTCGCTTCATTATCATAAACAGCACTGAGGCAACAAATATGGATTTAGCCCTGGGACAGATTGCAGGGGTACTTGTTCTCTTCTGCCCAGGCCATAAGGGCTACAGCAAGCTGGTCCTCTTAGCCTGCACAGAAAGACTCCCATCTCTGAGAATGCTATCCACTCCAAGGTTATAGAGGGCAGATTATATATTATACTATGGCATGGTAGCAGTTTCTCTCCACTTCCACTTCTAGGGGATGAGGTTGTTGGGATCACTAAAAGTGCTGCTTTCCCCTCATCTGAGAATGACACTTAGGCCACTGTAGAAACTTGCTTCCTCTTTCTCAGATATAAGTCCCATCAACCTGGCCTTGAAGATAACTTTTTTCTTCCTACCCCATCTGAATCCAGGAAGACCTGGGTACAGGTCTTGTGTGAAAATTCTTGTACACAGCTCAAGGTGCCATTGTTTGCTGAAAAAGTCTTCAGGGAGCCAGTGTGGTGGACAAGCCTATAATCCTGGCTACTTGGGAGGCTGAGGCAGGAGGACTGCTTAAGCCCAGGAATGCAAGACCAGCTTGGGCAACAGAGTGAAATCTCATTTCAAGAAAAGGAAGCAGTCTTCAGAAAACATAAAATCCTGACTGATACTAAATTGCCTGACAGATCCTAGCTTTGACTCATGGATAATTCAAATACAATTTGCAGCTTTCTTGCTAATGTAGCTTATGAACCATCTCATGTGAAGAAAATTCTGGCTAAGCTGGGCAAAGAGTTGGTAAGAGTGCCTGAGAAATTCCAAAGAACTCTGGAGTGAGCCCAGGGGCAAGACACATTCAAGAGAATTGCAGTATCAGTAAGTGCCACTCCAGCACTCTTGATTACCACTGCTCTGGAATCACAATGTATGGTGCTAGCTGCCCTTTAAGTAACTCCAGACAAAGCCAAAGACATCAGTACCAAAGCCACTTACCCTCATGACTGTTACCACTGATACACTCTCCCCAACCTGGGGGTGGGGCACAGCCAGGCTTCCAGTGGGGAGGTCTGGTGAGCCATTCACCAAGGTCTCTTCAATTACCAGGCTTGTCTGGTAAGGTTGGTGGCTCTCCCCTACTTCTAGGGAAGCGTCCTCTAGGAGCACATCCTGGCTGAGGATCTCTGAGGTGGCAATCTCCTGTACAGCACCTGACTGGGTAAGGGCTCCCACCTCCTCAGCCAGGGCCTCCACAGCCAGGCACTGCTCTGCCATGCCTGCATGGCTGGGCACTGTCTCCGGGGCAGTGTTGGACACAAGAGGAGGTCCTTTCGGGGACATCTGGTTCTGAGCCACACATAGCTCTAGCTGAGGGCAGCTCCGGTCCTCCTGCAGGCTGCTCTTGGGGATGATGATATAATCTGAGCGTGGGAGGATCTTGCGGAAACCTGGGATGTCCGGAACCACAGCAGTCAGTGCAGAGAGCTTAGAGTTCTGAGGATGAGGAAGCCAGGAAGGGGGAGACAAGCAGAGATAAATGGACTAAGACCACATGGAGAGAGAGAGATATATATATGTGTAAGTTCTCTTTTTTTTTTTTTTTTTTTTCCTGCAAAAGGGACTGGAAAAACTCTACTCTCTTGACCTAATGCAGATAAGGTCAGCCCCTGTCAACAGCAGTGTCATCTTCATTTGAATCACACTTTAGCCAATGTAGCTTATTCACTCAGTCACACAGGAAACAGCATGGACTGAACTCTGGAAAGAACACTGGTCTTGCCATATGAAACTGTGAGCTGGAACCTGAGGTCTGGCACAGCCTTGAGCAAATCCTTTCCCCTCCTGAGGTCTCAGCTGCCCCATCTGTAAAACAAGGGAGCTGAATCTGGCAATTTATGAGTTCCTTTTGAGCTCTGATACTTTAGGATTCCAAAGCAGCATAAGATTCAAACATTACAATGTATAATGCTCAATAAAAACCCAAAAAGCATAAAATACAAGTTAACAGGCTAAGATGAAACTCAAGGCAGCAAGTAAGCATTCTGACCTCACTGGTTTTCCCCAGACTTACAAAGAAGAGGATGAACAGATCACAAAGCTAAGGGGCTTCATGAGAAGCCTTCGTGAGAGAAAGTATATACAGAAGGAGTTATGTGACAAGGTCTTGAATATACTAAGGAAAAAAATGTGAATATTAACAATGACCCAGTAACTTCAGGTTTAGAAAATGTTTTCAAACACATTATCTGATTTTATTTTAAAAACAACACTATTATGTTAGATAAGATTATTATTCCCATTTAACAAATGAGAAAATTTAGGATGAAAGTCAGGGAGGTAAACTTTCCCTGAACACAAAATTAGTAAACAGTAAAGCTGGGACTCCAGGCCAGGTCTTCTCAGTATCAAGAAGGCCAGGTACTAAAAAGCACAGCCCTGAATGGCTAATTGGCACCAAGAAAAAGTCATTTATGTTTTATTTTTTCAATTTAAACTTAAAGGCACCCAATAAGGAAAACAGAAAAGTTCAAAGTGAACAGTTAAATGAGACCTAAAATTAAACAGAACAAAAAAAAATTTCAGAAGTATCTTTTAAAATGAACACTAAGTCAACTACAAAAGGATTCTTCAATAAATCAAAAGCAAGAAGTCGATGAGACTACTTAAGGCATAAAGGAAGCACTCAGAAATGAAAAGTTAAAAGCAGCACTCAGATGAAACATAAAAGCAGATGGACTGAATCTTTTATGGAGCCTTTATTGGAGAGGTAATGGGGAAATGGCATTCTCAAGCCACCCTTTGAAGCAGCCATGTTAGGAGAACAAGACTAAATGGTGGCAAATACACACAGGATGGCCTGGACTTAATAAATCCAAGCACAAAGAAACCTGGAAGGCCCGAATGATACTCATTTTGTAGACTAGAAGGCATAACACTGGAACCTGCACTTGGCAAGAGACCTGAAGAGCTGCTAAGGAGGACAGCCTGCCACAGGGCTCTGACAGGCTCCCAAGGTATGTGGGCATTGAGGGTCTTCCCATCACACTAGGCAGTCTGGGAGAGGTCAAACACAGCACATAAAGCTTCACTCAGTCTTGGTACATTCCAGGTACTCAATAAATGCCACTTTTCTTTATTATATAGTCACTGAATGTTTAATCTACTAAAGGGTAATATTTATTATGTCAGTATTATCAAGAATTCAGCTAGGTGATTTACATTACCTATTTTAAACATTATGAGAAGAGACTACTGCCATTTTACAGATGAGGAAACCAAGACTCAAAAATTCCAATGGTCACTCAGCTATTATCAGAACTAACCTATTCATGTTCTTGGTGGCAGTGGTAGAGATAGTGGTAGACAGAAATAAGCATGTAAATAAGGAAGAATCATTGCAGATGATTTAAATTTTTTTAAAGTCTTGATAATGATCTACATTAGTGTGTAGTTTTAAAAATCAAATCACTCCAGGATTACGTAGGATTTTATCATGCACAAAAAGATTGCTGATTTGTGTGTGTGTGTGTGTGTGTGTGTGTGTGTGTGTGTGAGAAACAGAGTCTCACTCTGTTGCCCAGGCTAGAGTGCAGTGGCACAATCACGGCTCAGTGCAACCTCCACTTCCCCGGCTCAAGTGATCCTCCCACATCAGCTTCCTGAGTGGCTGGGACTACAGGTGTATGCCACCACGCCTGGCTAATCTTTTCCTATTTTTTGTAGAGAGAGAGTTTCGCCATCTTGCCCAGGTTAGTCTTAAACTCCTGGGCTCAAGTGATCCTCCCACCTCAGCCTCCTAAAGTGCTGGGATTACGGGCATGAGCTACCACACCCAGCCTAGACTGCTGATTTTATTATAATAAGGAAACCAAAGGGAGTAGATAAGCTTTTCTTAGACTCCATCTCTACTCCACTACAGGGATTATTTCCCAGATTCACTGTTAATAAACAAATCACCTAGAGGAGGGAGCAGAGTAGCATCTCCAAGCCTGTAGGTAAGACAAAGCTCTCCCAGAAAGAAGAATGCCAGGCCAATAAGGACAAAATAATTTAAACGGCAGTAGCAGATGAGCTCCAATAAGGGAAAATACAACCTGTTCTGCTATAACGTAGTTGTTGCTGTTGCTCTACCTTACCAAAATAGAAGTTACAGACAATTGTTTCTATTGAAATAAGGAGTTAAGGATAAAAGGTTCCAGTTTGCAAAAGCAAGGTTATTCTTCCTGCAGGAATTTCAGTTTAAAAAAACAGCAGTTTATGCCATGACAGGGATACTCTCAAAAAAACAAAAACCCAGCAGTTTAAATAGCTGTCAGTGTATTTTGTTATTGTGAACTAGAAATAAGAAAATGCTGACAGACATAATTCTAAATGCTTCCTTGCTAGTCCTTTAACCCAAGCACCCGAAGCCTTGGTCTTCTCCATCATCTTTGGCTTTACTTGCATTTTTGCTTTTAGCATAGTTTCAACCACCAGTGCTAACAAAATAATGTGGTACTGTATTACACAAGCAGCTCTATCTACCTCTAAACATGCAAATCTTATTCCTGATTATAACTGATAGCAGTTAGTACAATACATTACATTCAATCTGTAATATGAAAACTCATGGCGTAGGAGAAATGCCTATATAAACTACTATATTAAAGTTTACTACATTAAAGCTACTATTTATAGTAACTACAAGGGGCTCCAAGTTACACTAAAATTTAGAAAAGGAACCTAAGGTTCACTGTAGAAAACACAAAAAAATGTCAGCTCCACGTATTGCTGCAACTGAAGAGGACAAGAGTGTGCAGGGCATCATCAAAATGGAAACAAGCAAGCTCAGAGTCAAGAAGGATAAAATGATTAAAGTTTTCCCAAAAAAAGAAAATGAAACAGAACAAGGGGCTTGGTTTCCCCAAGGCCTTCATCACTGAACCAGTGGAAAAAAAATTACTTACAGGATCCAAACCTTCCTTCTCTAGTTTGGCTTTCTCCAAGTAGTAACTCCTCTCGGCCACGCTGAGAAGCCTCCAACTCTCACTAATCTTCTTATTGATCTCAGACTGAGGGAGGTGGGGGAGCTCCTGCTGCACTTTCAGGTAGATGTCGTAATAGTACAGAAGGTAGGCAGACCTGAGGAAGCAATGACTTCTTCAGGCTTTCCCAGTAATGGCAATGCTGGGAGAAATCCCTCCACTTCCCACTCCCCATCCCTCGACCCGGGACTTCATTCAACCAGTAAGTACTACTATGCTAAGATATGGGTAGTCAAGAGGTTGATAAAACCTAGCTTTTCATTTCTAAGCATTTATCTAAATAGGGACTGAAAGTCAAGCAAAGAAACATTTAAATAACATCCTCAGATGGTGTTATAATAAGTTATAATCTTATTCCTGATTATAACTGATAGCTGTCAGTACAACACAACTTATATTACATTCAATTTGTAATACAAAAACTCATGGTATAGGAGAAATGCTTATATAAGCTACCATATTAAAGTTACTACATTAGAGCCACTATATTACAGTCAGGAGTAACTATCCAGGAGGATAAGGGGCTCCAAGGGAGGAGGGGAAAATGAATGGTAAAGATAGCAAGTGGCTGTTTTCCCTTCAGAAACCTGGAAGCAAAGGCTCATTTGAATGGCTTTCCTAAAGATCACTTTTTGTGCAGGAATGATTTTAAACCCAACAGAAGCAAAGATAGATACAGGTGTCCTGGTGTCCTGTCCTGTCATTCCACTCTCAGGGAAAGCTTCCTCAAGGGGCTGGTTATCACTCACACTCCATACTCCTCTACGCAGCCTTTGGTCACCAACCTGGTCAATGGCACCTCCCCAAGGATGAGAGAGGGAAGCAAGCAGACCAATCAAAATGACCAATGCTGGTAGTTTCAGCAAGTTTGAGGTATTCACAGTCAAGAGTGAAATTAGAGCTACAATTTGGATATTCTGTACAGATATAATTGGTATTATTTCTTTCTGTGTGGTTTTTTTCTTTTCTTTTTTTTTTTTTTGAGATGGAGTTTCGTTCTTGTTGCCCAAGCTGTAGTGCAATGGCATAATCTTGGCTCACTGCAACCTCCGCCTCCCAGATTCAAGTGATTCTCCTGCCTCAGCCTCCCAAGTAGCTGGGATTACAGGTGTGCGCCACCACGCCTGGCTAATTTTGTATTTTTAGTAGACACGGGGTTTCTCCATGTTGGTCAGACTGGTCTCGAACTCCTGACCTCAGGTGATCCACCCGTCTCGGCCTTCCAAAGTGCTGGGATTACAGGCATGAGCCATCGCGCCCAGCCTTATTTCTAATTTTGTAATTTTATTAATGCTTTGTTTTAAATGTTTAAATAACAACAATGGCATAATAATAAATAATGTAGCTCTTTTGTACCTAGCTTCTACCATCGGTATGGTACAATTTCCTGTGACAACTTGAAAACAAAAGCAAAGTCTGGCCAGTAATGGCAATGCTGGCAGAAATTCCTCCACTTCCCACTCCCCATCCCTCGACGCAGGACTTCAATAATAACTCTCTTTTTCAAAGAGTCTTAAAAGTTTTCCTCAATGCAGCTCTCCAAGCAACTTCTGTTTATAAATGCTAGCAGCAACCAAAATGTGTTGGCTAACCTGGGTTTCTTGGCCTTTTCTCCATGTATTTTATACTTTTTCTTCTTCTTGGGTGGCCCAGGAGAGGTGTAACAATAGGCTTCCTCAATTTCCTCCATCACGACAGTTACCTCAGTACCATCATATGATGTGTCCATAGCTAAAGGAAAGGAAAGTCAAAATAAAGTTTCCAGAATCTACCCTAAGAGGGGCAGCAGCTTCCTGATCAAATAACCCCTTACCTCTGCCAGTGCCTTAAGGCTTAGACATTTCCCAAAACCAATAAATCCTACGAAGCACCTGGCTTGGTTGTTTAACATACAGATTCCAGAGCTCCACTTCAGCCCTCCTGGAGCAGAATCTCCCGAGGGTATGGAAATCCACATGCTTAACAAATGCCTCAGATGATTCCTCAGACCGGGCAAATTTGTGACCACTGCCTTAGAAATACTTTTCACTTATATTCACTTACATTCATGGGATACAGTACCCACCCACCCCTTCAACGCAAAGATTTATTAGCCCCAAATTATAACAATTCTATATGGAAACAGGTTAAAAAAAAAAACGCTTGGCCAGGAATCAGAAGTTCTGGCCCATTCCTCCTATGTTTCATCAACTTAAGCAAATGCCTTCATTGATTCACTCAAACATGTAGTAAGGGCCTGTATGTAAAAGATTTCTTTATACTCTGCCAGCTTGTGCAATTTTGGGCAGGTCTTTTAGCTGCTTTTTGTTCCGCTTTCTCTCTCTCATGTATAAAAAAAGACATATCTCACCTACCTTCCCACAGATTTATAGTGATAAGACTCAAAGGATACAAGAGACACAACTCTATTTAAAAATAATTGGATGGGCACAGTGGCTCACGTCTATAATCTCAGCACTTTGGGAGGCTGAGATGCGAGGGTTGCTTGAGGCCAGGAGTTTGAGGCCAGCCAGCCTGGTCAACATAGTGAGACCCCATCTCTATTAAAAAAATAAAAATCTTTTTTAATTAAAAAAAAAAAAAAAGAAAATAGTCAAGTGCTATGCAAATGAAAAGGGTTTGTTTTTGGGTTTTTTGTTTTTGTTTTTTGAGACAGGGTCCCACTCTGTCACTAGAGTACAGTGGCACACTCTGGGCTCACTACAGCCTCAACCTCCTGGGCTCAAGCAATCCTTCCACCTCAGCCTCCTGAGTAGCTGGGACTACAGGTAATGTCACCACGCCTGGCTAATTTTTTGGAGAGATGGGGTTTTGCCATGTTGGCCAGGCTGGTCTCAAAATCCTGGACTCAAGGCGATCTGCCCACCTTGGCCTCTCAAACTGTTGGTATTACTGGCATGAGTGGGATTACACTGTGCCCAGCTGGGTTCATTCCTAAAGTCAGGTAATTGGCAGGAAAAAAAAATGAAAGAGTTCATTAAGTTTTTTTATTTTATTTTATATAATTTAAAAAATAATAATAGAGATGAGATCTCGCTATGTTGTCCAGGCTGGTCTTCAACTCCTGGGCTCAAGCGATCCTCTTACCTCAGCCTCCCAAAGCGCTGTAATTACAAGTGTGAGCCACCACATCTAGCCTCTGTTAAAGACTATTATCTGTGTCTGAGATGCTTAACCTTCCCAAGGCCACCAAGCCCAAGCAGGGACTTGAGAGAGAGATTTTTAACTCAAAAATCCAACTCCCTGGGCCTTCTTTCATTATGCTACACTGCTATCCATCTCTACTGGCAACCCTCCAAACCAGCACTGTTCAATAAACTCTGATGATGGAAATGTTCTACACCTGTGCTGTCAAATATAGTAGCCACCAGCCACATATGGCTATCGAGCACTTGAAATATGGCTAGTGTGACTGAAGAATTGAATTAGTTTTAATTTTAAATGTATTTATTTTTAAGACAAGGTCTCACTCTGTCCCCTGGGCTGGAGTGCAGTGATGCGATCCTGTCTCACTGCAGTCTCCACCTCCTAGGCTCAAGTGATCTTCCCACCTTGGCCTCCCAAGTAGCTGGGACTACACATGTACACCACCATGTCTGGCAAATTTTTAAATTGTTTGTAGAGATGAGATCTCATTATATTATCCAAGCTGGTCTCAAACTCCTAGGCTCAAGCAATCCTCCTGCCTTGGCCTCCCAAAGTGCTGGGATTACAGGCATGAGCCGCCACCACACCTGGCCAATTGTAATTAATTGAAATAGCAACATATGCTAGGAGCTAGAGACAGCACAGATCTAAACAGTCATCTGACCAACCAACATCAGCTCTCTGGTGCTGGGCTAAAAAACAGAGAATCTACTAACAGCTTTTATGTCTAGGAAAAGAGGCATAAAAAACTTAATAACCAGTTCAAGAAGAGTTAGTTTTTTTTGTAGCCAAGTTCTAAATTGGAGTTTTACCACAAGTCTCAATCCTTGGAGGGAGAAAGGCTCACAGAAACCACTTGAATTTTACAAGAGGGAAATAACATAGTTGTCCCTGAAAATCTGTCAGGAGGAAATTTAGAATTCTGGGAAGAGGCAGTTGTGGTGGTAAATATGGAACTGATACGTGCAGTACAAAGCCCACACACCTCTCATTTAGACCTCACTCCACAAATAAGGTATAATGAGCACTGCATGTGGAGTCAAGAGACCTAAACTCTAACCTTATGATCTCAGAGAAGTCTATTCCACATCCTAAATTTCAACTGTTTCTACTGTGAGAAGAGGACGAACCCAGTGGCTCCTGGTCTTTTGGAGGCAAGAATTCTTTTGACAATGTTGCGAAAGCTTAAAAAAACAACTACAACAACAAAAAACCTCTCCTAGAAATTGCAGACACACTGTATTTCACCTATAATTTTCAGGATATACCCCAGATAAAGCACACATTATTCCTAAGGTTCTTCCTAGTTCTCTGTCATCTCTAAATGATTCGTCTTCCTATTAAAAACAAAAACTAAACTAACAAAGAAAAACAAAACAAAAACCTACATTCTAACTGCCATATTGCAACCCAAGAAGAGAACACAGTCTACAACTTGGCTGGGTAAGCAATAGGCCAGTAAAGGATAAGGGAAGCCGTAGTTCAAATCAAGGCTACGTGGGGACTGCGCTTTTTTGCCCTGAATTGACTTCTGGGCGGCTGAAAGCCTTGTGGAGAAGGGCAGTAACTGCAGGAGAGCATCTGCAATGAATGGCATATAGGGTACTAAGCACCCTGAGCAAAACGGGTTAGGAAACAGTCATTACAGCCACCTTGGGCTGAGGGCAGGAAGACAACACCCTAGGGTTTTGTTTGTTTTATTATCCTGTTCTAAGCCTGAGTTTAAGTTTGTTATCAGACGCGAGGCCGCAGTATAGCAATGCAAAAAAAAGGCAGGACAATATAAGGTTAAAAACGAAGGGCTCTAGAGGACAGAAAATCCGGGTTCTAGTACAGGCTACACCAGTCGCACCAGCACGGGGCCCTCTGACCTTAAGCAATCTACTTACCCTAAGTCTTCGTTATTTCATCTGTAAAACAGAGTTAAGGTCAATACCTGAAATATGCGAGACACTTTCTCTGCCCCATCAGATCCTCCTCGGAATCTCACGAGATGGCCTTTGAGGGCTCAGCCATGGGCCACAGTTTGACTCTGGGCTAGCTCCTTTCCCTCATTCTGGGTCATGAATGAAGCAAGAGCCAAACCAGACAAAGTCTTGGTCAAGCTAAGACGTCTGGGACATCCGAATGTCCCATACGGATTGCGGAAGGAGGACACTAAGGCTCAGTGGCCCTACTTTGTGGAAGAGCCAGTAGAGGCTCAGAGAGCCGCAGCATCCAACTCGAGGTCGCCCAGCGGCTCGGCGCGGCCCTCGAAGGCGGGACTTACCCGGAGGAGCGTGCAAGCCGCGCCGCTCACATTCCCGGAGGCGCTTGGCCCGGCAGCTCGACGAGGGAGATGGCTGGCGCACTCGCGCTCCCCGCTGTCGGCGAGAGGCGGCTCCAGTCGCGACAGCAGCAACAAGGAAGTGGAGGCGAGGGCTCGCGCGCGCATCCCGGGGGCTGGAGGAGCCCCGGCCCCGCGGCCCCGCCCGGCGACACACGGCGCGGAGTCGCGACAGCCCCTCTCGCTTCCCCTCCTCGGAGTCGCGATATGGGGTCGTGAAGGGCAAGTATAGGAGGAGCACAGGTTCGCTCCGCAGGCTCCTCACCGATGCCTGCCGAGGGCCCCGGGGGTCAAGCCCCGGGGAGCTCGAGGAAGACAGCAGGGACACGGTCGTCACCGAGGCACCGGATTGGCGGCTGCAGCGGCAGCAGCGGCACACCACGGATCGCCAGGGAGACCCGTCCCGGCGGCCCTCGCGGCGCACCGGAAGCGGTCGGCGGCGCGTGACTGCATGCGACCCCTGGCGCAAGCGCAACAGCCCAGACCTAGCTTGGGGGCGGACCCACACGAACTGCTCAAAGGCTTGGAGGGGGTCTAGTAAGGCGAACGGGCTGCTTCCGGCCAGAGGTCCCGGGCGGAGGAGGGAGCTGTGGCTGCCGGCGGTGGGACGCCCCGGCTGCTCAGTCCCCGGGCACTGCTGTGGGGCGTTCAGGTAACAGGGGCGGGGCTGTGCTGAGCGTGAGGGATCTAGGCCCCGCCTCACCTTTCGGAGCCACGTCGGGCGCTGGGAAGCCTACAATACCCCTCTCCTAAGCATGACGTTCAAGGAAGGCCTGATCTCAGCCTGTCTCAGTCTTTCCCTCATTCAGGATCGGGTTCATACGTAGTGCCGCATCAAGTAGCGCCTTCATCACCCCGGTGATCTGCCCTCAATCCGTCTCTCCCACTGGCCCACGAATAGTGATGGTAGTGAGTTCCTGGAGTGACTCAAGCTGAGCTGAATGACCGTATGGAGAGCCTCCGTAAATCAAATAGGGATTGGATTGGATTGGATTGTCCTTTCTCTCCAGTGTCACAAGTTGTCCACATTTGTACAAGTTCCCGCACAACTCTCACTGTATTCCAATCTGCCTACTTCTCTGCATCTACCGCCATCACCAACCTTCTAGCCACCATTATCTCCTGCCTGGACTGATGTAGTTCTCCCCACATCCCCTCTACAATCTATTCTCCACGAAGCAGTCAGATTGATCATTTTGCACTGTAAGTCTGATCAAATCACTCCCTGCTTAAAACCCTCCAGTGTCTCATTCACTTAAAATAAAATTCAGACATCTTAGCTTGACCAAGACTTTGTCTGATTTGGTTCTTGCTTCATTCTCTTTCTATGTCTCCTCTCAATATTAGTAGTTCCCAGAACCAGCTATATAGCACTCTGTAGTGTTTGGAGTGCTAGCTTTGTTGTGAGCCTCCCTGGGTTTGAATCCCAGCCCTACCACAAGTAAGCAATATTAAGCATGTAAAGTGCTTAACAAATGAGGTTTACACAGTAGATCCTCCCACCTCAGTAAATGGCACTATCATCCGCTGGATTGCTCAGTGCTCAAACCAGAAACCTGGGCGTTATCCTTGACTCCTCCTTCACCTCACATCCGGTCCAGCACAGGGCTTGCAAAAACATAGCCCCAGACTGACTACTACTCACCATCTCTCTATTACTACTCTAATCCAAGCCACCATTATCTCATGTGGACTCTTGCTTTTTTCTCTGATACCCTTCTATTCTTTACACAGCAGTCATCTCTCCTTCCTTAAAATCCTTCAGTAGCTTCCTATTGCACTCAAATTGACATCCAAACTGTATGTGGCCTACTGGTCTAGCCTGCTTTTATCTTCAGATTTAAGGCCATCTCTTAGGAAAATCAACTTTACCCATTAGGTTCTCTACCCTGCAACCAAAAAACATTCCAGAAAAACAAAACCAAAAAACCGTCAAAAGCCTCTTAATGCCCCCAAAGCAAGCTAGAATCCTAACTAGGACTTCCTGTGATTTGGTCCTTGCTTTCTTCTCCAAAGAATTTTTTGTTCCTGACCAGGACGTTCTATTTTCTATAGTATTTCATTGCCTTTCATATTAAATATTTCCTTTCATCTCATGAGCTATTTGTTTATTCTTTAAGGCCCACCATATTGTTCCCTCTTTGAAGTGCACTGCCCATCCATGCTCCACTCCAGTTGCTTATCTGCACTTTTATGTTCCAGTAGTACTCTGTAACCTCTGATTTAGTTTTCACATGCTCTAGTGTTTGTCTTCCCTGGTAGGCTCCTCAAAGGTGGGCACTATGCTCCATTCATCTGTGTATGGCTGGCATCAAGCATACTGCTTAATACATAGTACATGTCATGAATGGATGGATACATGTATGGAGGTGATAGTAAAAATCTACCCTTGAGAAGGGACAGTCATAGCGTAAAGTCACAGCAGGTTCTCTTGTCCTTTGAAGATTCTCATGATAAAATGCCTACGAAGGCAATTACCCAAAACTGCTACTGCTGGATCATGTTTTGTTGGACCAGCGTGGGGCAGGGGGACTGTTTGTTTTAAATTCTGAATACTTCTAGACAGGATACACCACAACATTCTCCAAATACTTCAATCCCTGTTTCAATCACTTACGCGACCATCCTGGCCCCTAAAGGCATTTGAGTTTGGAGCACCTATCTAGGGTCCAAGACTTAAATCTGGAAGGACCTTAGGCATCATCTGGTCTTGTGGTTTGCAACCATGGGACTTTTCAAAAATATATATTAAAAAAAAAAAGGAATAAAAGAAAATAGGCCCAGAGAGGGACTGTACTACAACCTGCCCATCACTTCTGCCATAATCTGTCACCTAATTGGTCTCTGCCTCTTTGATCCATTTTCCACAAAACAGCCAAAGTGATCCTTTTAAAATGCCTGAAAATGTCCGTGGATTTCTGTTGCATTCAAAATACCAACTCTTTACCATGGCACCTTTTTTTGTTTGTTTGAGACGGAGGCTCGCTCTGTCACCAGGCTGGAGTGCAGTGGTGTGATCTTGGCCCACTGCAACCTCCGCCTCCTGGGTTCAAGCGATTCTCATGCCTCTGCCTCCTGAGTAGCGCCACCACACCCAGTTAATTTTTGTTTGTTTGTTTTTTTTTTTTGATTCGGAGTCTTGCTCTGTCACCCAGGCTGGAGTGCAGTGGCACGATCTCAGCTCACTGCAAGCTCCACTTCCTGAGTTCACACCATTCTCCTGCCTCAGCCTCCCGAGTAGCTGGGACTACAGGCACCTACCACCACACCTGGCTAATTTTTTTGTATTTTTAGTAGAAACAGGGTTTCACCATGTTGGCCAGGATGGTCTCGATATCCTGACCTCGTAATCCGCCCGCCTCGGCCTCTCAAAGTGCTAGGATTATAGGCGTGAGCCACCCCATCCAGCCTACCATGGCATCTTTGAATTGTCTGGCCACCCACCTTTGTCATATACTTGGATTCATGCAAATATTTCAGTTCCCTGAATACCTCAAGCTGTTTTCGGTGTGTGTGTTTTTTTTGTTTTTTGTTTTTGTTTTGTTTTTTTTCTTGAGACGGAGTCTTGCTCTTGTTGCCCAGGCTAGAGTGCAATGCACAATCTCAGCTCACTGCAACCTCTGCCTCCTGGGTTCAAGTGATTCTTCTGCCTTAGCCTCCCAAATAGCTGGGATTACAGGCACCTGCCACCACGCCCGGCTAATTTTTGTATTTTTAGTAGAGTCGGGTTTTGCCATGTGGGCCAGGCTGGTCTGGCCACCTTGGCCTCCCAAAGTGCTGGGATTACAGTCGTGGGCCACAGCGCCCGGCCTATTTTTGCTTCTGAGGTTTTGCTGATGCTATGTCTTTTGCTGGACAGCCCTTTCCCCATATTCTTGGAGATCTCAGCTTCAGTGCCATCTTAGTGAGGACACCCCTGACCACCCTTTGTATAATAAGTAGATCTTCCTCTTTTATTCCTTGTCATAGTCTTTGTTTATTTCCTTTATAGCACATATCACCCTCTGTAATTATCTGTTTACTTTTTATCTTTCCCACATTTTATATTTCATAAGAACAGGGACCTTGACTCTTTTGTTCATTACTCTACCCTTAAAGCTTGGCACCTGTAAATATAAAATGAATGTATGGCTACCAGAAACATCTTCCCACGGTAAAAATCTTTCCAGGCCAGATGGTGGTAGAGCTTTGAAGATCTCATTTTGGTGGAATTTCAAGCAGGACCATGGCCTAGCAGAAATAGTAATCTGAGTTAAGAAATCTAAGCTGCATGAACCCAGGTAGGCCCCTTCCCAGGGCCCCAGTTTCTGTGTCCATCAAAGAAGCTGGATAATAACTCGGAATGTATACAGTGCAATCCTATTTGCAAAGCTCTTTCACTGCCTGTTATTTCAATCTGTTCTCATGGTAGGCAGAGCAAACATTGTTATTCCCATTTTTATGGAGGTTCAGAAAGTTTAAGTAAACTAGATAAGATCACTTCTGTTTCAAACATTCTATGAGTCTTTACAAGTAGCCTCTACAAAAAGTCAGTAGCATGAATCCTATCTTCTATTTACTTTGACCATAAATTGTCGTTTCCTAATACGATTTGTAAAAACCTGAACCATCTTTTAGGGGAAATCCATTGTTTCCTGATAGGTACTCCATTTTGTCTTCTCAGTTTTCCACACTTGTGGCAAAGCAAGCCGCGAGGAGGAACCAGACAGTCCTGTTAGTTGTGGCCAGCCCTCATTCCCTGGAAATGGCAAACAAGGGGAACAAGAAGCGTTGGCAGTTCTCTCTGGAGGAGAAAATGAAAGTTGTGGAAGCCGTAGACTCAGGCAAGAGGAAAGGTGATGTGGCAAAAGAATTTGGTATCACTCCCTCTACTTTACCTACATTCTTAAAGGATTGCACCAAATTTGAAGAAAAGGTGCGGAAGGCATCCGTGGGACCCCAGCGGAAAAGGATGAGGAGCGCTCATTATGATGACATTGATAAGGCTGTTTTTGCTTGGTTTCAAGAAATCCATGCCAAAAACATTCTTGTGACTGGTTCTGTCATTCGGAAAAAAGCACTAAACTTGGCCAACATGCTTGGCTATGACAATTTTCAAGCAAGTGTGGGCTGGCTGAACAGATTTAGAGATTGCCACGGAATTGCTTTGAAAGCAGTCTGTAGAGAAGATAGTGACAGGTTAATGAATGGTCTAGGAATAGATAAGTTTAACGAGTGGCATGCAGGGGAAATTATAAAACTGATTGCTGACTACAGCCCAGATGATATCTTTAATGCTGATTAGACAGGAGTGTTTTTCCAGTTGCTTCCCCAGCACACACTTGCTGCTAAAGGAGACCGTTGTAGAGGGGGCAAGAAAGCAAAGCAGCGGTTGACAGCACTCTTTTGTTGCAATGCCTCAGGGACTGAAAAAATGAGACCATTGATTGTTGGTAGGTCAGCCAGCCCACACTACCTCAAGAACATTCATTCCCTCCCTTGTGATTACCAAGCCAACCAGTGGGCTTGGATGACAAGGGATCTGTTTAATGAGTGGCTGATGCAAGTGGATGCCAGGATGAAGAGGGTGGAACGCCAGATCCTCTTGCTCACAGACAACTGCTCTGCTCATAACATGCTTCCACACTTGGAAAGGATTCAGGTTGGGTATCTGCCCTCCAACTGTACTGCTGTCCTGCAGCCACTGAATCTTGGCATAATTCACACCATGAAAGTACTGTACCGGAGCCACCTTCTAAAACAGATCCTCCTCCTCAAGCTCAACAGCAGTGAGGATCAAGAAGAGGTGGACATCAAGCAGGACATCGACATGATTGCTGCAGCGTGGTTGTCAGTCAAGCCATCCACAGTGGTGAAATGTTGGCAGAAGGCAGGCATCATCCCTATGGAATTTGCAGAATGTGACACAGAATCAGCAGCCAGTGAACCAGACATTGCCATTGAAAAGTTGTGGCACACAGGTGGCTATTGCCACCTGTGTCCCAAATGAAGTAAATTTCTAGGACTTTGTTACTGCAGATGATGATCTCATTATCTCTCAGGACACAGACATCATCCAGGACATGGTGGCTGGCGAAAATACCAGTGAAGCAGGAAGTGAAGATGAAGGGGAGGTATCTTTACCAGAGCAACCAAAAGTCACCATCACAGAAGCCATATCAAGTTTACAGAAACCTAGACAGTTCTTTTCCACTTGTGTAGACGTTCCTGATGCCATTTTTGGACAATTAAATGGCATAGATGAATATTTAATGAAGAGTGACACAAACCCTTATTGATTCCAAAATTACAGATTTCCTCCAAACAAAATAATGCAGGAATTTATTTCAGAAAATGTAGTTTACAAGAATAAAGATTTCTTTAGATAGGTTGTTGAGCCAATTTAAGTAAAGCAATATTATTATGACAACATTCCAGTACTCTGAAATAGCCAGGAAACTTCCTTGAATGGAATTTGACTAATATGTGTGTTTTCTTTTCTTTTCTTTTTGGCTGTCTCTGGTCCTTGATTCAAGATGTATTTTGATTCATCCAAGGGTTTCCAAACTTGTCTGCAAATTAGGATCACTTGAGAATCCTTTAAAAATTCCAAAGCTCAGGCCATATCCCAGGCCTATTAAATCACAATCTTTGGTGATGGGTCACAGGTATTGGTAGTGTCGAAGCTCTCCAGGTGATTCCAATGTGTAGACAAATTTGGAAACTGAACCAACCACAGGAACATCAAGTACACTGTGGGCCTGGGTCCAGCTTCTTTCCAGTAAGTCTATCTCAGGGGCTTCCAAATTTAGCTCACATCAGAATCACTTGGAAGGCTTGTTAAAACCCAAGGCTGCTAGGCCCACCCCCAGAGTTTGATACAGTAGACCTCAGGTGGGACCCAAAAATTTGCATTTTTAACACATTCTCAGCTGATGCAGTCCAGGCTCCATGCTTTGAAAACCACTGGTCTAGCTTTAGATAGGATATTGAGTCAATTTAAATAAAGCAATATACTGGTCTAGCTGAGTTCTAGAACTTCTCTCTTTAGCTGGCCATCTGAATACTCCCCCATCACTAATTGTTAAAAAAAGAATCAACTGTTCTTACTCTAGAGCTCTTTTTCCTTTCTACTGATTTGCTGGAAGCACTACAAGACTTCTGTTTGTTCGTTTGTTTGTTTGTTTTTAAAGATGGGGTCTTGTTATATTGCCCAGGCTGGAATGCAGTGGTTATTCACAGGCATGATTATAACACACTACTCTCTCTAACTCCTGGCCTCAAGCCATCCTCCCAAATAGATGGGACTACTGATGCACACTGCCATGCTGGCCTTACAAAATGTTTTAATAGGCATTTCATTAATAGGGAGCTGGAGTACAAGGAAATACAGTGCATTTAAGACATAGGCTGGGCATGGTGGCTCATGCCTGTAATCCCAGCACATTGGGAAGATCACTTGAGGCAAGGAGTTTGACACCAGACCGGCCAACACAGCGAGACCCCCCATCTCTAAAAAAAAAATTTAATAAGACATAGATACAACCAGGGAGGGAGGTTATAATAATAGAGCATCCTGATAATCAGAATCTTGGGAGAGAACGTACAGCCCAGCATGCCTCTCACTTTCCAGAAAGGGTGAGAGGATCATTAGAGAGTTCATTAGAGAGTATTTATTCCTAATAAGTCAGATAAATATCAGTTTCATTTTTAGAAGTTTCACACAATAGCTGCTAATGATGTGATGTCATTTTTTCCCCCTGCTTCAGGTTAATTTTTTGGATATTTCAGAAACCCATAGCAATTCAGTGATTTTTCTTTCTGTAGTAGCTTAGTCAAAACAGATACAGTAGATTAATCATAGAAAATGTTGCTTCCACATTAACAAAACAATCACTGAAAAATAGCAGATGTTTAAATAGATTATTTTATAGCTTATTTTGGATATTTTTTCTTTTAATAAACTAATATGATCATTTGAATTAAAAGTACTGTACATATTTTAAATTCTTAACATGTGGGAGAGGAAAACTCTTCTGGCTAAGTCCTGTGGTTGTGTTTCTTTGTCAGCTCCTTGATTGCTGTCATCATCCTCTTCTGTCAGGATTACTGCCATAGTATCTAATTCCTTCCCTCACCTTTCTCCCGCAGTCCATTCTGCACATATTGTTTGATCTATTGGCATCACACCATTTCCCCTGCCCAGGTGTCTGTAGTGGCTTTCAAATGCCTACAAAAAAACTATTCAGCTGAGTTTTAGTGTCCTCTATAGTTGACTACAACCTGCATTTCCGACTTGTTAGCTCGAGACAATTCTGTGTACATAACACTCCCTGAAGAGGCCATTGTTTCTTTTACTGCATACCGACTTCTGCCTGTGTGCCTTGCCCAAATGCCTCATCCTGTTCTCTACTAAGCTAGGCCCTACACATTCAAGAACTAACTGGAATCCTCTTTCTTCCAGGCTTTCTTGGAGACTCCAGCAACTACTCCACCTGTTTTCCCCTCATCTCCTCCAAACTTCTTGTCTGTACCACTCAAATACTTACATGTTTTCTAGATGTGCTCTGGCTCTTTAGACTGTAAGTTCCATGACAGCAGGGATCAGTCAACCTTTATAATCTTAATGGTGCCTAGGACTGTGCTGGACACATCATAGGCACTTCAATCAACATTTGTGTATAAATTGATAGACACATAAAATGTGTTGAAGCCACCTTATTTTTAAAGCTGTATTAAGCATTGATTCTACTAGAAATGGCTTGGAAATAAGGTAGGGTTTTATTCCATTTAAAAGGGTTTGCAAAATTTTTCCATGAATATAGTTGCCTCAAGTATAATTCCAATCCAGGTTATAATCTCTGTTCTTTGATAATGAATTATATAGAATGTAATTTGATAAGTATATAGAATATATACTGTTTATAGTTGAACCTATGTCCCTCCACCAAAAAGTCATTGCAGGATTTCTGTTGGCTTCCATTTATACACACAGGACTTTAGTATGAAAAGGCTTGTCTAAGTGCTTTGCATATAGTAGATGTTCAGTAAATATGTGCTTAAACTTGCTTTTTTTAAAAAAACAAATTTAACATCCCTGGCCAGGCGTGGTGGCTCACACATCCCAGCACTTTGGGAAGCCGAGGTGGGCGGTTCACCTGAGGTCAGGAGTTAGAGACCAGCCTGGCCAACATGGTGAAACCCTGTCTCTACTAAAAATACAAAAATTAGCTGGGCATGATGGTGGGCACCTGTAATACCAGCTACTTGGGAGAGTGAGGCAGGAGAACCGCTTGAACCCGAGAGGTGGAGGTTGCCACTGCACTCCAGCCTGGGTGACAGAGTGAAACACCATTTAAAATAATAATAATAATAATAAAAACAAATTTAACATTCTTGATTTACTTAATATATCATGATTTAGATCCTGGAAGATGGAAATCATCCGAAAAAGAAAATTTTTTAGTTCAGTTTACACTGGCTAACATTTCGATTCTATTGGCTATCAGGGGTTTTTGGTACTTTGTTAAGCTAAAAAGGTTGATATTATCCCTTGTCAGGCTTTCTGTGGCTTCTCCGTGCCTCTTTGGTCACTCCAGCCTCACTTGAGTGGCAACCCCACTTCTGCTCCAGTTGACTTATCCTCTCTGTAGGGCCAACATACTATGCCTAGGCACCTACCTCAATTGTGTTGTCATGAGGATAAAAGTGTACCTGGAGACTAAGTGTTTTATAAATGCACTCTATTGTCATTCCATCCCTATTTGGAACATAATGAGTATCATCTAGAGTCAGGAACCTGCCTTATCAGCCGTTTTTTCCACTGACAGGTCTTGGGGTTCAGTGTTTGAGAGCCACCAGCCTAATCAACAGATGATAATTCAAGGAGTTTTCTGTGCCATTACTCATAAGGGCCCTGATTCAAAAGCAAGTAAGCTAAGATTTATTGTCTATTATATTTCAAGCACTGTTTACTTATTATTTAATATTTTTAGTAAATCATAATACAAAACCACAGTAGACTCAGATAATTTAATTCCAAGGTTGTGGACCTATTAAACTGCTGTTCATGCTACCTGAAGCCAGACTTACCTTTAAAGTGGAATGTGGTAGCATACTGTGGCCACCAGAGGGCACAGGTGGACTACATAGGGAGACAGCGTCAACTGAAGAAACCTTTGGAGCTGCCACTTGTAATTTCTCTGATGTGGTACAGATTGAGAAGGAAAGCAACAAGGAAAGAAGGAAGAGACATAGGATGTTGGACTTGTTCAAACAATTTACCTAGAAGTAACTGCCTGGGACCACCTAATCCCCTCCATTACATACTATCTCTTCTCTAGAGACTTTTCCCAACCTATTAATAACCGTAGGCCAGGCTGAGCACGGTGGCTCATGTCTGTAATCCCAGCACTTTGGGTGGCTGAGGCAGGAGGAATGCTTGAGCCCAGGAGTTTGAGAGCAGCCTGGGCAATATAGCAAGACCCCGTTCCTACAAAAATGAAATTAGTCAGATGTGGTGGCTCATGCCTGTAATCCCAGCTACTCAGAAGGCTGAGGCGGAAGAATTACTTGAGCCTAGGAGTTTGAGGCTGCAGTGAGCCATGATTGCGCCACTGCACTCCAGCCTGGGTGAAAGAGCAAGACCCTGTCTCAAAAAAGGCAAAAACCCAAAACCAAAAAACCATAGGCTACGTAACTGATCGTGGATAAACACTCAAGCTCTGGAAATGAGGCAGTATTAGGGAAATAATTACCCAACAAACATATCCATGTTTGCAGTAATAACTTATTTAACCTTATAAACCCACTGCAGGTCATAGGAGCTCTAAGGATGGAGCACATGACCCTACTCTCAAGAAGCTTAGTAGAAGAGATAGATGGGACGTGGGGGAATGAGTGGTAAATGTCATTTTAGAGAATATGCAAATAATATACTTTACTCTTTATGAGTGGTAAATGTCATTTTAGAGGATATGCAAAGATATACAGGAGTATAGAGGTGGACCCTAAAGGAGCCCCTGAATGAGAGAAGAGGAATTCAGTAGGAAATGTTGCTAAGGAAAAGGGACATTTGATAAGTATCTGGAAGGAAAAGTAGGGAGTTAGGGAGATGGGGCTGGGAGGCAACTCCTGGCAGAACAGCATATTTAAAGGCCTGGGGTATTTTTTTTTTAATGGCCCATTTGGGAGCACCTAAGGTTGGTGGGTGCTATGCCAAGCAAAGGATGTGTGGTAGAACGAAAGGCTGGAGATGTAAGGGCAGAGTTTTTTTAAGTCTTGTGGGTTAGACCATTTATTTTGAACTTATCCTAAAGACACTAGAGACCCCTTCTACTTGCCCTGACAAGTAGCAATGGTCAACTTTTTTTTTTAGTGAAATAATTGATAACTAGTATGGAGGTTGGATTGTAGAAAAGCAGATAAACTAGTTAGGCTGTGGTATAGTACTGAAGAGAAATAATTAACACTGAGGGGTAGGAAAAACATGTTGGATTTCAGAGGTATTTACAAGGTAAGATGGATTTAGTGTGAGAGTTGTAAAGGAAGATTTCATGAAATTTCAGGTTTCTGCTTAAGTGGCTGGGTTGTGCCATGATCAAAGTATGTTACCAGGGGAAAGGAAGACAAGTTTGAGGGTCATGTTACATGTGAGATGTCTCTGGGCATCTAGGCAGTTGTCTGTTAACAACCAGCCCTGGATATTTATATACAGACAGATAGACTGTTTGGCATTCTAGAATGGTTAGGCTAGAAATATTTTTTTGGCTGCCACAGATAGCAAGGTGATTGAGGCCATACATGTGGATGAAGTTATATAGAGTGGGCTTATAATGCAAGGTGTTCAACATATGAGAGTCCATGAGCCAACCTTTTTAGAACTGTACGTGTATACCTGCACATGTGGCTATTTCCCTGAGTCATACTTTCATCAGCCTCAACTGGATCTGAAAACAAAATACTTAAGCAGTGGTACTAAGTGAAGAGAGAAGAAGCCAAGGACACAAGCCCTGAAAGAACAGATGGGGAAGTGAGGCCCTCCAAGATGGCTGACAGAGATGCTCGAGAATGACTGAGTGTACCTCACAGGGCTCTGGATCCTAGGTGCTGCTCACACTACGGTAAGACTGGAAGGACCCTTAGACTATTCAACTCCTTCACTCTGTGAGGTGGGAATGAGGCTGGGAGAATGCTCAGGGTTACTGCAAAAGGAGGACTAAAAACTGTCCTTAACCCTGTACCCTCATGAACTGAGCGAGGTATAAAGAGGAGGACATTCTGGGAGAGGCTTCATGGCATGTATAGGGTGAGAGTAGTGCTCTACTCCTTACAAAATGGTGTGTTCCAGTCAGGAATCTACTCCTAGTTCTCTCACTTAGTCATCAGAAGGTGTTAGCCTCTATTTACTGATGGAAAAAGATGTGGCTCAAAGGTCACTTGCCCAAATTCAGAGTTAAGATAGTAGTAAAACATGATCCAAAACTGGACTTTCTGATCTCAGCACTGTATGGAATAGGAGTCACGCACGCCTATAATCTCAGCATTTTGGAAGGCCAAGGCGGGAGGAACGCTTGAGCCCAGGAGTTCAAGATCAACCTGGGCAACATGGTAAAACCCCGTCTCTACAAAAAATAGAAAAGATTAGCCAGAGTGTGGTGGCACACACCTATAGCCCCAGCTGCTCAGGAGGCTGAAGCAGGAGGATTGCTTAAGCCCAGGTCAAGACTGCAGTGAGCCATGATTGCGCCACTGCACTTCTAGCCTGAGCGACAGGGCAAGACCCTGTCTCAAAACAAACAAACAGAAAACAAAAAGGGTCCTCAAGCAATCTAGTCCTCCTCCCCTCTTCACCAAAGGGTTAAGTGACTCATTCAAGACCATAAAGGAAAAAGAATTGGATTTCTTTATGTCCTTCTCTGAGGACAGATCCTTTTGTTATGACTGGGAAACATTAATGACTGAATTACTCTCCAAATGTAACAGATGATTTTTTTTTTTCTTTAGATGGAGTCTCGCTCTGTCGTCCAGGCTGGAGTGCAATGGCCTGATCTTGGCTCACTGCAACCCCTGCCTCCTGGGTTCAAGCAATTCTCTGCCACAAGCCTCCCGAGTAGCTGGGATTACAGGCACCTGCCACCACGCCCGGCTAATTTTTGTATTTTTAGTAGAGACAGGGTTTCACCATCTTGGCCAGGCTGGTCTTGAACTCCTGACCTCATGATCCACCTGCCTCAGCCTCCCAAAGTGCTGGGATTACAGGCATGAGCCACCACACCCAGCCTAACAGATGATATTTTATTTTATTTATGTACTTTTTTGAGACAGAGTCTCACTCTGTCACCCAGCCTGGAGTGCAGTGGTGTGATCTTGGCTCACTGCAACCTCTGCCTCCCAGGTTCAAGCAATTCTCATGCCCCAGCCTCCTGAGTAGCTGGGACTACAGGTGTGCACCACCAAACCCAGCTAGTTTTTGCATTTTTAGTAGAGACGGGGTTTCACCACGTTGGCCAGGCTGGTCTTGAACTCCTGACTTCAGGCGATCTACCCGCCTCGGCCTCCCAAAATGCTGGGATTATAGGTGTGGGCCACTGAGCCTGGCCAACAGATGGTATTTTAAAACTCGCTGGGGCCTAAATGTGTTTTAGTCAGAACACTCCTTGCACTTACATAATTTAAATACAGAGTAATGTATTATTAGAGTAACAATTTATTAGCAGACAAAATAAATGAAACCTCTAAATCTCAACACACATACAGGATCTTACATAATAAACAGCATAAAACATAAGCTTCTAGAAGAAAAGTATCTGCTATTAACCAACTCCCCCTCCTTTCCAGTAGGCTGCAATACATTAATAACTCATCCTCATCCCATAAGAGGGTTAAGCAATGATTTACATGGAATTACATCAAGGCACTTGCTTTAATTAAAAAATACAGTATAAAACATGTTCCTAAAAGTCATTAACCTTGAATAACTAAAGAAAAAACAGGCAGTATACTTTTTGGTGAATAGACAAGACTGAGAATTTAAGTTCATTCACCTGTCACCCTGATATTGTCTTGGTTTGTGTACAAAGTTCCAAAGAAGACAAAAAAAGGTAGCCTATTACATAGATTGGTATGTTCATACACACTCATTTCTGAGAAACAGAAGCCATGGCAGCAACAGGACTCAAACCATAATTTTTCCAACTGATTTGTGTTGAAAAGGAAAGGGCTGTTTGATCCCATGTATCTTATTATTTTAGGGATGGCGCATGAGATAAGGGAAGAGAATGTCTCCAAAATAAGTTGATTAAAGCTTCAGTTGAAAGACCTTTTTGGCTTAAGTTGCTTATCTATAGACTTACAAACATAGTATCTACAATAAAGGCATTTAGTGTCCTTCATTATTCCAGTTTTTAGACTTCAGTCCATTCTTTTCCAATTTTACAACACTAAGATAAAAAATACACACCAGAGAATCCACTATTTACTATAATTCTTATTTTACTTTTTAACTGTACTTAACATGTTTACTTTAAAATTTCAGTTGCAAAACTTTTTTTTAAAGTCCTTATCAGGATAAAAATTACCTTATAAAAATAAATCTCCCCACCTCTGACATCTAAATTCTCCATCCCTGTAAGTTACTAAATTTTTTTAAACCTTAAAAATTTACCTTTAACGTATTTCAATAGTATTTTAATACATGGACTATAATAACAAACCTTTTTTTGTCCTTTTCCATTATAATTTTCATTCTTGTAATTAGCAACCAAGTTAATGATTCCATTCAGGATTATCTAAACTGTTTTTACAAAAAAAACCCCACAAATTAGGAGCCTAACAGCTTTCTATATTTTTAATTAAAAAAACTGATTCTTTTTAATTTTTTTTTTTTTATTTTAGGCTCAAGGAAACTTCACTGCTAGTGAAACTTCACTCTCAACACCACTCAATGATCTAACAGCTTCCTAAATCCAACTTCATTCTTTTTGCAGTTTAAGCCCAGTTTCAAATAAGGCATCACTAGAATGGATAAAGAAAACACTGAGATGGGGGATAGAAACATTAAAAAGCAGAAAAACTAAGCAAAATCTAAATCCTGTCAATTGGATGTTTACCATTTCACACTGAAATCTTTCCCTGAATAGACCAGGGACATCACTGCCTCCTGCTCAGATCTCAAAGCTTCAACATGCTCCACAAAGCACTTCCCTAAGTAACCTAGTGTGTTCCCTGGGAGAGTTACTACACACCCCATCTACTGGATTTAGTACCATAGTCCCAGCACTTGGCCCAGGGTCCTAGACTGCTGGGTAGGTCCTCAGAGGTATCTGAAGTAATGTCTACATTGATACAAAGAAACGTATGGCTCATCTGTAACAATACATAGAGAAACACAATTAAGAACAATAAGGATCACAGAACTCGAATGGATCGTTGTAACTTCAAGACTCAATTTAAGTTACCAAGAAATGCACTGTAGCCCTTTTCTCACTTTTATATTCAGATCAGGGCTAACCCTAACATGTTCTTAAATGACCACTTACTATGGGAATATTGCAGCAGAGAATGGCTGTTCTTATTAAAACGTACTAGTCATTAGTATTAAAAGAGTCTAATGAACTCATCTAACACCTGGACACATTTTTAAAGTTCATCATTTACCATATGTAAATTTGACAACAATTTTGACTTGCAATGTCTGTTGTTCAAAAGCAAAGTCAGACTATCTAAATCTTGTTTTCCTTTGGTCCTACTTAAAAAAAAAATTAGACATGTCAGTTTTATTACCATCGGAGGCACAGATAGTACTAGTCACTCAGTTTAGAAGGAAGACACCATGCTCCAGAGTAGGTCAACCCAGGCTACCATGAGCTCCTCAGCCCTTTCAGCTTTGGTGAATCTGTGACCCTGTGACCCTCCCCTTCTAGAAAGAGAAATTTGCTCTAGAAAGAGACCTTGCTCTCAGAGAATGGCTCCTAATCCTTGTCTCCCTATTATTGTTTGGGGGCTAACCAGGGATTGGATCCTATTCAACTGGGTTCCTCTCTTTTCTGCCTCCACTGGTCAGATAATAGTCTTTTCAATGGTCTGTTCTCTTCCCTCCTCTATAATGTTTTCCTTAGTCTACCTGTGCACTGGCACACTCCAACCCTTTGGCTGTAACAAATTTAAAAATAAATAAGGCTGTAAGAGTTCTAACCATCAAGAGTATACCACACTATGTTTCAATTAAATAACCATTTTATGATATTCAGAATTTTGTACTGAGAAAATGCTTCATTTAGACTCTAAAGTTTAGAGTAAGCAAGGTATTTTTGTATCAATATAGTGTTTAAAATAATGCTTAATGAACTAAAAGTCCTATCCTTTGGTCAAGAGAGCAAATGAAAACAGTTTTTTGTTTGTTTGTTTGAGACGGAGTCTCACTCTGTCACCCAGGCTGGAGTCCAGTGGCACAATCTCGGCTTACTGCAACCTCCGCCTCCCGGGTTCAGGTAATTCTCCTGCCTTAGCCTCCTGAGTAGCTGGGACTACAGGCGTGTGCCACCGCGCCCAGCTAATTTTTTGTATTTTTAGTAGAGACGGGGTTTCACAGTGTTAGCCAGGATGGTCTCGAACTCCTGACTTCAGGTGATCCACCCACCTTGGCCTCCCAACGTGCTGGGATTACAGGCATGGGCCACCGCGCCTGGCCAAAAAGTTTTTTTATTGGCAAATTAGGCTTTGGTTCCAGGTTTGATTCCTCTGAATATCAGCAACCAAAACATTTTAACAAAATGCAAGTATAGGCAACCTCAACCCAAGTAGAGAGGATGAAATGTAAATTCTAGTGACATCTTAAATGTTTCTACAGATGGCTACCAAAAGCAGAATCTCTTGTTTGTTTGGATGGATGGGACAAGTACAAACCAGAACATAATTCAAGGATTTGCTAACTGCATGCATAACGTTCCAGAACTGTTTACATCCACATATGGACGGAAATCGCTGGTAAAGGTCAAATCCTGTTATCCCTCCTTCTGAGGGATTTTCCAAAGTCTTTGGCTGGAATTATATTTTTTGCTGTGTTGGTGTTGGCTAATTATAACATCTTAAGCATGTACTCGTTACTCTGTTACAGCGTATTAGACACTTATAATAGTCTCAACTTAAGCCTGCCTTGGGAGAAGGGCAAGAGAGATTAAAAACAAATAACTTGGCCAAGTGCAGTGGCTCACGCCTGTAATCCCAACACTCTGGAGGCTGAGGCTGAAGGATTGCTTGAGCCTGGAGTTTGAGACCAGCCTGGGCAACACAGTGAGACCCCCTCTCTAGAAAAAATTTTAAAAATTAGCAGGGTGTGGTGATGCATACCTATGGTCTAGCTACTCAGGAGGCCAAAATGGAAGGATCAGTTGAGCCCAGGAGTTGGAAGCTTCAGTAAGCTATGATCACACTGCACTCTGGCCTGGATGACTGTCTCTTAAAAAAGAAAAAAGGAAAAAAATAAAGACTGACCAAGATACTGTGATTTTACTGCTATTATTCATAAGGCTGGATAGAAAGGGCAAATACTGGCTAAAAACAAACAAGCACAAATACAAGCAGCAATGAACATTTCTGGAATTCCAGACCCAAGTTCTAAAAGGATGTCAAAATTCAGGAGGCCTACACTTAATTATAATGTGAATCACCTATAAGACAGAAATCCAGACTTTCTACTGAGCAACTGCTTTGTTGTGATAATGGAAAGGTATTTTCCATGTCACCAAATGGGAGAGCTCTACCAACAGAAAAGGAACACTGGCAGCTTACGGAGCTAACAATAAAGCTAAGTTACATATATCTATATAGGATAATATAGATATAATAAAATATATATGCATTTTAAATATACATATTAAACATGTACATACTTAATATACGTCTAAAAGCATCCCACTCCAACAGATGCCCTACACATAGGGTTTGCTTCTCATAAATATTTAAAATTGTTTAGAAACTGGGAACAGACTGAAAAATGATTTTGTACTTTTGAAGTTTGCTTTTTTTTTTTAAAGATGGCTGTTTCATAAATTAGTTCCCTATTCCTAACTTTGGAGAACCTGGTTTTTTCTTACCTTTCAAGGTCCAAATATAAAACTATAAACTTTCAGTGCTGGACATTCTTGCTTTTTGAAAGCAAATTCCTCCTTAATTCATGATCTGTGGGCCAGCTATCATGAATACACCCATAGCACTTGGGTTTTATGAATGTGATCCTTCTAAATCCTTCTGTATAATAGCTTTAGGTGACTTGAAGAGTTAAAAGCTGTCATTGTCATCAATATTTACTGTACATCAAACTCATTTAAAATGCTGTTAGAAATTGCTGACTGGCAAGACTGTCACTGACAAAAACACCAGTTTAGGACAGATTCCGTGTGAAACAAACTAGAATAACTGAAAGCTAAAATAGAGCTTAAAGGTAGAGAAAGTCTCAGAAACAAGGACAGAGATCACAGAAAAGACAAGGAAGGACTCCTATTGTTTTTTCTGATTTTGAAGAGCTCTTTGTGCTTACCTATTTATCCTAAACAAAAAGGCATGAGTAAAAATTTCCAATGTATTACAAAGGGTATTCTGTCTAATGTCAGGCTGGCTCTCAGGATGTTATAAACCTGCCCAGGTGTTAGACTTCTGATGAGACTGTGCCTTAAGGAGAGGAATGGCACTTTCCTACTAAAAACTACTGCCATCTGGGGAGCAAAGACTGGGGATAGAAAACTACAAGAACAAACCTGTCTAGTTATGACTTTGTGATCCAGAAGCCTCTTGACCTATGGTACTAGAGCAGGTACAACATTCTTTCCCTCTCTCCGCTGAGCCACATAAAGAAGTCTACAGCACTTCCAATGCAAATCCCAACTTCACCGCTTCATCTCTTGGAGAATGAACAGTCCAAATGTATAACCCCTAAAACAGGAGAGTAATTTAAGTTTTGGAGCTACTTTACAGTACACTTCAATACATACTTATTGCATTCCAAGAATGCTTCATATCTGCAAGAAAGCCTGAAACCGTATTTTCTTCTTTTTGACTCTGTCCAGCTACAAGCTCTGCTGCAGTGTGTATATACAAATGCCATTAGCTTCAAAGGAGGAATAATATCTAGCCACTTGGTTAAAATTTCAAATGTGCAAAATTTTCCACTGTGGAACTGGGAAATGTTGGACACTTGAAATTTTAACCTATTGGCTAGACATTTTTCTATCTACTTTCTCAATTAATCACTACTAAGACTCAGACCATTGGGAACACATATTCCTTTCTGATTTTTAGATACTTCTGCAAAAGCCATCGCTTCATACACACTATAGAAGAGAAGGTTTTCTTCTTCCTTTTTGCAATATTCTCCGTTGGTTAGGGAATCCCTCACAGAGGGATTGCACTGAGCCAGCAGAACCTGGATTCCAATGGCTTCATAATCTCTGCGAACTTCTTTCAGTGTGTGGATCCCTGCTGTATCTAAAAATTGAATTGCACTGCAGTCAATCACTATAGTATGCAGCTCCAAGTGATCATGGGAAAGTTGCACTGACATTTCATCCTGGATTCCACCAGGAGTCACTGCTTTTTCTTTGATCTTTCTCTTTGCTGCCTTCTTCCAAGCCACCTTTATTAAGATTGGGTTGACAGTTTGTTTGTATAAAGCAGATTTAAAGCATTCTTTGTTTATGTAGTAGAGAGGGGCTACAAAGCGGAAAATCTTGATGCCTGGCTTAGTCTGAAGGTTCTTGTAAGCAGACACAGATTCAAAGACCTCAGACTCTTTCACCAAGCCAAGCAATGAACTCTTTGGCTTCTGAGTGCGGAGGATGACACAAAACATAGAAAAACAAACCCCAACAAGTAGGCCTATTTCAGTACTTAGCAGTGCAGAGGACAGCATAGTAACAAACCAGATAACTGTATCCATTCTACTAATACTCCACATTTTGGGAAGATCCCTAAATTTACGAAGGGCTCCCCGTAGATTTACAATTGTGATCACACCAAGGACACTTTTTTGAAGGGAATAGAATAAAGGAGCTATTACTAGGAGGACCAACAAAAGAACCAGGGCTGTTACCACACCAGAAAGCTGAGTATGGCAGCCTGTTGATTCTTTAACCAATGTCTTTGCAAGAGCTGCACTAGTAGTAAAACAGTGGAAGAAGGAAGGGATGATATTGCAAAAGCCAATGGCATACATTTCCTGGTTTGCTTTGACTGTGTAACCATGTTTCTTGGCAAACATCTCAGAAAGTGATACAGTGATAGCAAAACCAATGATGGAAATAGCTATTGCATCTACAGCCACACTAGGAATTAGGTTCCATTCTGGTACTTTGGGTGGCATAAACCCAGTGGGAATATGTCCAGCAATACTAGAATTATAATTTTCATGTAGTTTTCCAAAATGAGAGGCTAATGTGGCTGCTACAACAACAACAAGTTCAACAGGAATTGGTGCCTTAAGCTTGGACTTGAAGTGTTCATTGAGTTCTTTGGTTGGCAAAAGAACCAAAAGGCACAAAAGGCTGGTGATAAGATCACAGAGATTGGTCTTATGGATGTTTCTGAAGACATGTATCCAGGTAGTGATGAATGAGCCCACACCATTACTCCGAGGAAGGTTGAGCCCAAGGAGATACTTGGCCTGAGATGTAAGAATAGTGAAGGAGGCACCAGTGACAAATCCACTCAGCAAGGCATCTGAGAGGTAGACAGAAACAAAACCCACTTGAAAGAAGCCCATCGCTACCTGGAAGGAAAGATATAGAAGTGTTAAATATAAATGGAAAAGAACTTCTAAATTTTATATAATCCTGACATTTCTTACATGGAGACATATTATCAGAGCATTACAGAATGTCAGAGCTAGAATAAACACAATCATATATCAATCTTCTCATTTTACAAAGAGGAAAATTATATTTAAAGGGCTAAGCAACTTGCCCAAGGTCACACTGTTACTTATTAACCCAGGTGAGACAGGAACTTTGGATTTCTTTCTTTTCATACAATGTTTCTTAAACTTGAATAAGGTTCAGACGTTTTTTTTTTTTTTCATTCTTCTCATCACAAAGAACAGACCTCTTTTAAAAGAAAAACATTCTCAAGGATCCACAAGAAAACTTCAAATTGGAAAAAATTCTTCTAGTTAAGAAACCATGTATTTTCCTTAAATTACAAATCACTACTGTAAAAGTGAAGTCTTACTGCTTCTCAGCCTCTTGGCTAAGAGCAAGTGTACAAGTGAAGTTTTAATTGGTAAAACAAAAAATTAGACTTACATCAAGTAGAATCACACTTTAAAAATTATTGTAGATTTATCTTTAACCTCATACTAAGAAACCATTCTCATGCAGTATAATATGTAATTATGCCACACTGTCTCCCATATTAATAAAAATTCTGCATTTTTACTTCTTTATATTTTCCTCTGTCTAATAAGTTTTCAGAATTGTTATGCCTTCTTCCTTCTTGGTGAGACATACTAACAAAAAGGCAAAAGTTGGTTGGGCGTGATGGCTCATGCCTGTAATCCCAGCATTTGGGGAGGCAATGTTGGGAGGATCACTTGAGCCCAGGAGTTTGGTCACTGACCCTGTCTCTTTATAAATAAATGAATAAATAATAAATAAGTAAGTAGACTTATTATTTACCATTATATATGAGTAGACAGCTCATCTTCACACCATCTTCACTCTCCCTCCCCACTCATCCGAGCACCAACTAAAATGAGCTACTCTTCCCCTTCCCTTGTTGGTTTGAAATGCCTGCATTAGAGGTTTAATCCTGGCACTGACTCCTGGATGCCAAAAGCCAGGGGCATGATGATAATGACAGATTAGTGGATTCTATGGGAGACTCAAGAATTTGATTTCTTATCCTTTCTCCTGGCTGATAATATGAAACTGTGGTCCCCAACTTTTTCCCTCCCTCCCCTACAATCCAAGACAACCACTACCTTTAGTAAGAGTTGCTCAATAGATCAGCAATTTTAATGGAAGGTAAGAGACATTTAGAATTTGAGGCTGGGTGTGGTGGCTCATGCCCATAATCCCAGCACTTTGGGAGGCCAAGACGGGAGGATTGCTTGAGCTCAGGAGTTTGAAACCAGCCTGGGCAACGTGGCAAAACCCTGTCTCTACAAAAAAATTAAATAAATAAAAATAAAAAAATAATAAAAATTAGCCAGGCATGGTAGCATGTGCCTGTAGTCCTAGCTACTCAGGAGGTTGAGGTAGGAGGACTGCTTGAGCCAGGGAGGCGGACATTGCAGTGAACTAAGATAGTGCCACTGCATTCCAGCGTGACAGAGTGAGACCCTGTCTCCAGAAAAAAAAAAAAGTGAGAAACTCCTGCACTCTCACCCCCATTCTGTTACCCACTTGCCTAACTGCTAATGCCGACTCTGCCAATAACCAGCCACAAATAATCTCAAGCAAAGCCAAGATTTTCTGACATGTAAAATTAAGGAGTTGTACTGGGTGGTGGAGGTCCAATGAACCAGCCTTATATTACCTGCGGAGTTAGGTTAGGGTTTGAATTTTGCCTCTACCCTTCATATATCCTGAACTCTCAATAAATGATACCTTTAATTATTGTGATTCCTCAGATCCCTTACAGATATGAGATTTCATGTACTAGATTACTTTTCTAGAAAAAACCAATTGTTTCATTGCTCCTTACCTGATAAACTCCAGCTATAAAGGTTACAGTGCTGCCAACCATAATTGCATAGCAACTTTTGTCACATATCCTGTCTGATGTATGATTTAATAATGTGCTCCCATTTGAAACCATTCCTAAGGAAGGAGCACTATGGGCATTGTCATAGCCAGCTTTCTGTAGTTCTCGGTCAACTGTCTCACCAATCATAAGGCACAGTACTCCAAAAATGCCCACAGAGATGTGACGGGAGGTACCCAAGAGAAAATAAATGATGCTGGCAAAAAAAGATGTGTACAGACCATAGACAGGTTCTTGGCCAGCCAGCAGGGAATAAGCAATGGACTGGGGCACCAATAATATGCCCACAATCAAGCCTGACATCACATCCCCTAAAATGTTTTTCTTTAGGTCGTATTTTGGGAGCCACTGCAAAACAGGAAGGAAACCTAAAATCATATTTTTGGCTTTGGCTGGACTGCACTGGCAATTCTTCTGCAGCTTTTTAATAACAAACTCCTTGAAGTTTGCATCTGATCTCTCTTGACGCTCAATAAGGATCCTATGATAAGGTCTGCATTGATCATTGGTCTCAAATTGCTTGAAGTCAGTACTTGATTCCCTTTGAAGTTCCAGATGGATCCCAGATGGATAACTGTCATTTCCTTCAGCTGAGTCTCTGGGTGAAAGGTCATGTTGCTCTTTACTTTCCGAAGACATGTCTGGAGATAGATGGTTCAGCTTCCTACACCAGAGAAAATACCAGTGTTCATCAATAAAGTAATTCTCAGTGCTCACATATACTAACAATTCTACTTGTCATTTCATGAGAGTTTTGGAAAGGAATTCAGTTTTGGAATAGGTATCTTATGTTCCTTTTCCTTAATTGAGCCTCATTTGTCTTGGTTAGGGGAAAAAAAAAAAGACCAGAACCAGACCTTAAACAGCCAAGTCAAAGCAAATAACTGGCTGGGTACAGGACTTCCCAAGAGTATAAACCATTAAGGATTCTTCTCCATATATGCCTGGCTCCCCCGGCAGTTTTTCCTCCAGAAAAGATGTAAGGGCAGCCTGTCTCCTTTCCATACATATGCTACCAGTGGTCTTCTTCCCAGGTTTTTCACCTCCCAGGCAGACTGCAAAATAGGATCTGGTCTTAACCCCTAACTTAAACTTAACCCCTGCCTACCAGTCCCTGAAACAAGGAAGATGGTCCTTTTTTATTTTTTGGTCCCTTTTTAAGCAACCTGCTAAATGTTGAAAATAAATAGAAGAAAAAGTAGGTTGCAGGGTAAAGATAAATGTTTTTAGCAATAAAAAGAAACTAGGGCAGAATGCATTTGTGTCTTTGAACAGTACTCCCTTGCTTGGTAGGAAAGAGGAGAGAGAAGTCAATATGAGGGTGCTGAATGTAAAGGGCATGAAGAGGGTCAATGGACCAACTGTCTCATACATGCTGTAGAAGGTTTTTGTCTATTCCACTATGTTCTAGTATGGAGTCATCTGCCCTGTGGGCAGGGCCTACATTCATACAAGATTCACTTTACTATTCTAACGACACACTCTGAAACACAAGTTAAATAGAGAAATAACATTGCCCTGCACTTCCACTTGGAGGCAATACAGGTGATCCTTCATCTCTGTGTCCTAGACTATAAAACTAATGCCATAAGACCTACCACTAGGAACTACAGGAAAAGAAAGGAGATAAAAATAGCCAGAAAAAGAGAAAGGACAACACAAATAATAAGTCTAATAACCGGAGTAAGAGAAGAAAATGAACCAGGCTCTCAAAGGAATAGAGCATAAATTCTTTACCAAATACTTCATGAATTCGTGCCTTTACATAAGCTGTTTACTTAGCTTAGAATGGCCATCCACCTCTTTACCTGTCAAGATCCTAATAATTTTTTAAAACCCAGTTACAATGCTACCTTTTCCAGAAAGCACTAACCAATCTCCCCTAGCCCAAATGAAATACTACACCCTCTGTGTCCCACAGCATGTTGCACCTCCATTAGAGTACTAACCACACTCTTGTATTAGTGAAGTAGGAATCTCTCTAGCTCCTGGAGGAAAGACATCTTGTTCATCAGTGTAATCTGAATGTAGTAATGCTGAGACAGCAGGCTTACAAAACATTTGAATGAATGAATGAACAAATGAACAAACATTTGTGACTGTGGCCAGATAGAGACAATTTTTTTTTTTTTTTTGAGAGAGAGTTTCACTCTGTCGCCCAGGCTGGAGTGCAGCGGTGCAATCTCAGCTCACTACAACCTCCACCTCCTGGGTTCAAGCAATTCTCTTCTCTCAGCCTCCTGAGTAGCTGGGATTACAGGTGCATGCCACCACGCCCAGCTAATTTTTGCATTTTTAGTAGAGACAGGGTTTCACCATATTGGTCAGGCTGGTCTCGAACTCCTAACCTCAGGTGATCCATCCGCCTCAGCCTCCCAAAGTGCTGGGATAACAGGCACGAGCCACCACACCCAGCCAAGACAATATATTTTAGATGAAGGACTCAGGAAGTTTCTTGTTTTGGAACTGACAGAAAAATGGGCCCTTGTGAGGTTCTATAAACCTAATGTTACCAAACTGCCAAAATCCAGGACCTATGACTTATTCAAGAACACAAGATATGTAAAAGTAACCCATATTCATTTTGTTTAGGTTTAACATGAGTAAATATTTTGATGGTCTTCTGAAGTAGATAAGGAAAGAAAGAATAGACGTAGGTGACCACTGACCCTGAGAAAATCAATCAGGTTGATGGATACACCCAGCAGCTCTTTGCTCTACAATGCAACCAGTCTGTGACGCTCCTGTCATTTTCTGCTTTCTAGAGCTAGCTTGAGTGCACCAACGTCCTATTTTGGAGAGCTCTTGGTGATTTCTGGGTGAAAAGGTTTTTCCAAACCTAAGATATGCAAAAGAGACATAAGAAAAAACTAAGGGAATCCAAATCTTGCCCAGTATGGCTGCTATCTGGGAAGAATATAGATAAAAATTCATATAGAAAGTAAAACAAAGAAATGGAAACTGTAAGAAAAAATCAAATAAGGAATGCTAAAAGTGAAAAACACAGTAACAGAGATGATGAATGCCTTCGATAGGATCATTAGTAGACCTGAAAGCCAAAGAAAGACTCAATGAACTCAAAGACAGATAAACAGAAATTAGCTAAACTAAAACGCAGAAACAGTTTAAGTAATGAAACAAAACAAAAAACCCCCAATATCAACAATGTAACATAACATCCAAGAGCTGTGGGACACATCAAAGTATCAAACATATGTATAATTAGAATACCAAAAGAAGAGAGAGAATGGGCAGAAGAAATATTTCAAGATATAATGGCCAAGAAATTTCCAAAATTAATAACAGACATCAAAATATAGATCCAAGTAACCTGAGGCCAGGAGTTCGAGACCAGCATGACCAACATGGTGAAACTCGGTCTCTACTAACAATACAAAATTAGTCGGGCGTGGTGGCACACGCCTGTAATCCCAGCTACTCGGGAGGCCGAGGCAGGAGAATCGCTGGAACCCAGGAACTGGAGGTTGCAGTGAGCCGAGATCACGCCATTGCACTCCTGTCTGGACAGCAAGAGGACAATTCCTTCCCAAAAAAAAAAAAAAAAAAAAAAAAAAGGCCGGGCGCAGTGGCTCACACCTGTAATTCCAACACTTCCGGAGGCCAAGGCAGGCAGATCACAAGGTCAAGAGATCAAGACCATCCTGGCCAACATGGTGAAACCCCGTCTCTTCTAAAAAAAATACAAAAATTAGCTGGGCATGGTGGTGTGCTCCTGTAGTCCCAGCTACTCGGGAGGCTGAGGCAGGAGCATTGCTTGAACCTGGGAGGCGGAGGCTGCAGTGAGCCAAGATCGCGCCACTGTACTCCAGCATGGTGACAAAGCAAAACTCTGTCTCAAAAAAAAAAAATACATATATATATATAATATATAATCTATCTCCAAGAATCTCAGAGAATTCCAAGAAGAGTAAATATAAAAACAAAAAGAAAACAAAAACCCTCACCTACACATGACATTCAAGCTGCTGAAAACAAAAGATAAAGAGAAAATCCTGAAGACAAAGAAAAAGCATATATCACTTATACAGAAACAAAAATAAGAATTATAGCAGACTTCTTATTGGAAATCATGGAGGCCAGAACATGATAGAGTGGTATCTTTATATCAAAGAAATATATATCTTTTATAGAAATAGGGTCTTGCCCTTTTGCCCAGGCTGAAGTGCAGTGACATGCAATTATGGCTCACCATGGCCTCGAACTCCTGGGCTCAAGTGATTCTCCCACCTCAGCCTCCTGAGTAGCGAGGATTACAGGTGTGCACCACCACACCTGGCTAATTTTTTAATTTTTTTGTAGAGACAAGGTCTTGCTACTAAGCTCCCTAGGCTGGTTCCCAAACTCTTGGCCTCAAGTGATCCTCCCACCCTGGCCTCCCAAAGTGCTAGGATTACAGGTGTGAGCCACCACATCTGACGCCAGAAATATAACTTTTAACATAGAATTCTTTAACTAGAAAAAATATTTTAAAAGATAAGAGGCAAGGCATGGTGGTGTGTGCCTATGGTCCCAGCTACTTGGGAGGCTGAGGTAGGAAGACTGCTTGAGCCTAAGAGGTTCAGGCTGCAATGAGCCGTGATCACATCACTGCACTTTTAGCCTGGGTGACAGGGAGACTCTGTCTAAAATAAAATAAAATATGAAAAAGAAAGAAAAACTTTCTCAGATAAACACTGACAGGATTTAAGGCCAGCAGACCAGCACCATATATATGTGGGGGGAAGGGGAGAGAGAGAGGAAGGGAGACAGGGAGAGAGACAGAGAGGGAGTGGGAAGGAGAAGAAGAGATGGGGAAAGAGAGAGAAACACAGAGAGAGACACACAGAGAGAGAGAGACAGTTTCAGGAAGGTTCTTTAGCCAAAAAGAATACACCAATCAGAAATTCAGTTCTACATAACAAAGAAAGTCCAGGAAATGGAACAAATGAAGATAAAGTAAATTCATTTTTTCAATTAAAAAATCTTTAATTGCTCTAAAAGATAACTGTTTAAACCAAAAATGGGAATGTACTTTATAGCATATGCAAAATAAATGTGTGACAACAACCACACAGAATGGGAGGGGGAATTGGAAATTTTAAAGTCTTTTTAAAATTTTCTGATTATTATTATTTTTTTAAATAGAGATGAGGTCTCACTATATTGCCCAGGCTGGTCTCAAACTCCTGGGCTCAAGTGATCCTCCTACTTTGGTCTCCCAAAGTGCTGGGACTACAGGCATGAGCCACCATGCCCAGCAAACTGTAAGGTCTTACACTAGATGTGAAATGGTATCTTATTTGAACATAGGCTCTGATTAAACATGTACATTTAAACCTAAGAGTAACCACTACATTTTTAAAAAGGTATAAATAATAATAGTAGAGATAAAATAGAATCATAAAAAACTCTCAACTCAAGAGAAAGTAGAAAAGGAAGATAAAACATAAAAAACAGATGGAACAAATGGAAGACAGCCAGTAAGATGGTAGAGTTTAATCCAAACATATCATATTAAATATGAATGGTCTAAACATGCTAATTAAAAATGGAGACTGTCAGATAGGATTAAAAAATAAGACCCAAGTATATGCTGTCTACTTGAAACCCACTTGAAATATAAAGACATACATAGGTTAAAAGTGAAAGGACTGGCCCAATTTAGTAATTTATTCAGCTTATAAATGACAGAGCAAGGTAATAAAATGCATATTTTGGGATCCCAAGAATAGATCCTTTTTTAATATGGTACTATTCCTACCACCTATCTATAATTAGCTTCTCTAATTTCAGATATTTCTGAACACCTTAAAATTCAGCTACTGTACACATTCCAGTTTCACCTAGCTGCTACACAAGTGATCCAGTAATAATATCAACAATCTTGTTCCCAACTCTCCCTTTCTCTACATTCATGGCCATGGTCCTTTCCCATCTCTAGCTCTTAGAAACTTACGTATTCACTCAGAAACAGTCCTACAAGTAGAACTAATTCAGCCACCAGTCTGAACCCACAAAGTTCCATAATCATGCTTTGGTTTACCTCTGTATGTATGCTACAAACTCACTGCTAAATAAAACTAGAAGCTGCTGACTACTATGATTATGGCATCTAAGCAGGGGAGAAATATGAAAGAGTTTAAGAATAGTTTGTTTAGAAAGTTTTCAAGGGAGGAACATATCTAACCTGGGCTCTGAAGTCCAAGTCAGGTTTGAAAGGATGAAAGAAGACTTGGAATATGGGTAAGGGAGAAGAAAACACAAACAACAATTAGTTCTAATGTTGAAGGAAAAGAATCAGAAATGAGAATGTTATGTTTAAAACAAAGAATGGTTATGGGGGATTAGTGGGAGGAGCCTACAAAGGTACCTGAGGGGGATTCTGGAGGGCCCTTTATGCCAGGTTAAGAAAGTTAGACTTGAATCTGCAGGCAATGCATAGGCCCTGAAGGATTTTGAGAAAGTCACTTACTATATCACTCATTTGGCAAATAATTATATATCTTCTGGTCTGATGTTATATTATTTCATTCTTTTTCCACTAAAGCAACTAATATTTTACCTTTTGTCTTTTACAGATAAAAAATAGTTGAAGGTGGTTTTAGAAAAACAAAACTAGGCCAGGCACAGTGGCTCACACCTGTAATCCCAGCACTTTGGGAGGCTGAGGCGGGTGGCTTGCTTAAGGCCAGGAGTTCGAGATCAGCCTGGGCAAGATGATAAAAACCCGTCTCTACTAAAAATAGAAAAGTCAGCCAGGCATGGCGGCGCACACCTGTAATCCCAGCTACTCAGGAGGCTGAGGCAGGAGAATCGCTTGAACCTGGGAGGTGGAGGCTGAAGTGAGCTGAGATCACGCCACTGCACTCCAGCCTGGGTGACAGAATGAGACCCTCAGAAAAAGAAAAAGAAAACTAAACTGTAAACAGGTACAACCAAGACAGATTCTCCATGTATATAGTACCATTGGATCCTCTAACTCACTGTTGTCAGACAAGTCCAGGGAAGATCACAGCACTATAAAGGCCCAGGGATGCCAACGACGAGCAAAGCCTTCTGTATTCCTCTCCATTTCATTCACTGATGCCCACAACCAGGATGGCACAGGCTACTTTCCAGGCCCTTGCCCTAGACTGAGAAGTTAATACTGTGAGAGGAAAAGGATCCTTTGGAGGAAAAGATAAGACAACTACTCATCAGAGGAAAATTCAGATCCATCTGTGTTAAATGGGCCTGCAACCCATGGTTACTCCATGAATGTCCTCAAGTGTCAACAAGCCTTCTCCAGCTGGATTGGCTAACTTTTCTATGTGGGCTCCTAGAGGCTGGGTACTGGTCTTCATTAAATTATGCACATATTTTAAGCTCCTACTATAAGCTAACCACTGTGCTAGACACAATGCATCAGAAGCTAGACCCCAAACCTGGGTGTCAATCTTTCTTTCCCCTATGCCATACTCCCATATATAATCCATCAGTAAGTCCTGTCTGTTGTGCCTTGAATAATATACTTATCCTCTCCCCACTGCCCAAACTATTTGTAATCCAATCACTTCTCACTATTGTCCTACCATCCTCTCTCACCTGGAATACTCTAATAGCCTACAAGATCTGAACACTGCCTCCCTTTTTGCCCTTATTTCCTACTGGCTTTCTTGCAGTTGCTGGAACATGCCAAGTTGATTCCATTCTTAGGGTCACTGTACTTGCTCAAGTTGTCTTTGCCTAGAATAATAATCTCCCAGATCTATACAGGTATGTTCTCATCCTTTGGGTCTCAGCTTTTATTTTTCTTTTTTAGTAACAGGATCTCACTCTGTCACTCAGGCTAGAGTGCAGTGGCATGGTCATAGCTCACTACAGCCTTGAACTCCTAGGCCCAAGCAATCCTCCCACCTCAGCCTCCCAAGTAGCTAGAACTACAGGTACACACCATGATACCTGGCTAATTTGTTTTTATTTCTTTGTAGAGACAGGGTCTTGCTATGTTTCCCAGGCTGGTCTCGAACTCCTGGGCTCAATCAATTCTTCCACTTCTGCCTCCCAAAGTGCTGGGATTACAGGTGTGAGCCACCATGCCTGGCCTCAGTTTATATGTCACCTCCTCACAGAAACCTTCCTTGACCATCCCAACCAAATAAAATAACACCTCCTTCCCAGCATTCCCTATATCCTTACCTGGCTTTATTTTCTTCATAGCACTTCAGACTTCTGAAATTATATTACTTATAAGCAAAACTATTATTTACAGTCTTTCTTGTACTTATTATATTTCCACTATCAAGAACAATGCTTAGCACATACAGTAGAGGTTCAGTAAATTCTTGCTAAAATGAATAAGAATCCAATTTCTACCCACAATCAGTGGATTAAGACAGTTTTAAACAGCATTCTAGGTACCATAACAGAAAGGTTTAGAGTATTCTGAGAGTAGAGAATACGCTGCAGGCCAACGTGAAGCAGGAAGCTGCAACGTTAATAAAAAGGGAAAAGATAACTCAAGCAACCGAAAGATCACAGTATAGTCCAAGACCCAGGAAAAGGTCATGCTAGATTCCAAGGGCGAAGCTGTAGGAGATAAGGCTGGAGTGAAAGATTAGCTTTTATGTAATTCCAAGAAGTCACGAGTTCATCATCTAAGCTACAGTTACCAAAGGCCTAACCTCCAAGGCAGGAAAGGGCAGGAGGTTTGCCATTTCAGTGGTACAACTAGGTAAGAGATGGTAATTAAAGGACATACACAGACAAATCTAAGATGAAATCTGAGAAGGACCACACAAAAGGAAGGATGATATACAGGAAGATGGAGAAGAAAATGGAAAGATAGGAAGTAGCAAAAAATCTGACTTTGGGTTTTTTAGATTTGAGATTTTTATAATATGTCCAGACGGTGTGTCCAGCAGGCAATTAGAAATGTGGTTCTTAAGTACAGGAGAGAAGCCAAAATTGGAAAAATAAATGGGGCGGAGGGAAAGGTCTACGGTATCTCATTCTCCACTGAATTCCATTTATATGTTCAATAAACGTTTGTTGAATATGTGCTTTATCTTCCTAACTAGATTAAAATTATTCAAGATGTTCTACACTTTTTGTGTACTATCATAATACCTAGCATAGAATTAGGCACATACAGGAAGTATTTAATAAAGTTTTTGATGGACAGAATGGTTTTTATTTTAAAAAGTTATTTTAACAAAAACTTCTCCAAGAAGAATTAGCTTTGACTTTTGTTGGACAAAAATTTTTGTTTCTTTAAAAGACATCTGAGGCCGGGCACAGTGGCTCACACCTGTAATCCCAGCACTTTGGGAGGCCAAGGCGGGTGAATCGCTTGAGGTCAGGAGTTCGAGACCAGCCTGGGCAACATGGCAAAAACCCTGTCTCTACCAAAAATACAAAAATTAGCTGGGTGTGGTGGTGCACACCTGCACACCTGTAATCCCAGCTACTCAGCAAGCTGAGGCACAAAGAATCACTTGAACCCAGGAGGTGGAGGTTGCAGTGAGCCAAGATCGCGCCACTGCACTCCAGCTGGGGCAACAGAGCGAGAGTCCGTCTCAAAAAAAAAAGACAGTTGAGGCCAGGCGCGGTGGCTCATGCCTGTAATCCCAGCACTTTGGGAGGTCGAGGCAGGCGGATCACGAGGTCACAAGATCAAGACCATCCTGGCTAACATGGTGAAACCCCATCTCTACTAAAAATACAAAAAAAAAAAAAAAAATTAGCCGGGCATGGTGGCAGGCGCCTGTAGTCCCAGCTACTCAGGCAGCTGAGGCAGGAGAACGCCATGAACCCAGGAGGCGGAGCTTGGAGTGAGCCAAGATTGCGTCACTCCACTCCAGCCTGAGTGACAGAGCGAGACTCCATCTAAAAAAAAAAAGACAGTTGACACATTTGATACATTGCTGGTAGAAATGTAAAATGGTGCCAACACTGTGAAAAACAGTTTGGTGGGTGCTCAAAAAGTTAAACACAGCACTGCTATATGACCTAGTAATTCCGCTTATACTCAAAGGACTAAAAACTGTAACTCAAACAGATATTTGTATACTAATGTTCATAACAGCACTATTTACAATAGCCAAAAGGTGAAAACAATCCAAGTGTCCATCAACAGATGAACAGATAAAGCATGGTATAACCATAAAATGGAATATTATTTGACTATTAAAAAGGAATTAAGTTCTGATACTCTTCATCTACAACATGGAGGAACCTTAACACCATTATGTTAAGCAAAAGACAGACACGATGCAAACAAATAAAAAATAAAAAAAAAAAAGACCTGGATCTAAAAAAAAAAAGGACACAAAAGGACAAGTATTATATGATTCCACCTATACAAAATATCTAGAAAAGGCAAAATGGGCCAGGCAGGGTGGCTCATGCTTATAATCCCAGCACTTTGGGAGGCTGAGGAGGGAGGATTGCTTGAGCCAAGGAGGTCAAGGTTGAAGTGAGCTATGATCATGCCACTGCACTCTAGCCCAGGTGACAGAATAACAACAACAACAGCAACAACAACAACAACAACAAAAATATATATACACACACAGAGAGAGAGAGAGAATAGGCATATACATAGAGACAGAAAATAGAGTTTACTGGGCACTGGGGGAAGTGGTGAGTTACTGGTTACAGAGTTTCAATTTCAAGTTTTGGAAATAAATAGTAGTAATGGTTACACACCATTGTGCACATATTTCATGCCACTGCATTGTACACTACATTAATATTAGATGGAGATTTCAGGGACAAAAACTTTACAAAATGCAAACTAATCAGTCCTCAAGTTAATTTCCTGACACCTCCACCAAAAGAAAGAAAGAAAAAAAGTTTACACTAATTTATAGTGACAGAAAGTAAATCAGTGGCTATTTTGGGATAGGAAGTAAGGAGGGGTAGGAGGGAGAGATTACAAAGGGGCATGAGGAGATTTTGGGGATTGATGGATATGTTCACTATCTTGATTGTGGTGACAGTTTTATATATATAGAGAGAGAGTACCTTTTAAATATGTACAGTTTATTGTATGTCAATTATACTACAATAAAGCTATAAAGTCTCTTTTTTTTTTTTTTTTGAGACGGAGCCTTGCTGTGTCGCCCAGGCTGGAGTGCAGTGGTGTGATCTTGGCTCACTGCAAGCTCCGCCTCCCGGGTTCACGCCATTCTCCTGCCTCAGCCTCCCGAGTAGCTGGGACTACAGGCGCCAGCCACCACGCCCGGCTAATTTTTTGTATTTTTAGTAGAGACGGGGTTTCACCGTGGTCTCAATCTCCTGACCTTGTGATCCGCCCGCCTGGGCCTCCCAAAGTGCTGGGATTACAGGCGTGAGCCACCGCGCCCGGCCTATAAAGTCTAATTCTTATCTGAAGGGGAAAAGAGTAGTTTGAATACAACCTGTTACATAATTTTCTTTTTCTTTTCTTTAAGAGACACAGTCTCACTCTGTTGCTCAGACTGGAGTGCAGTGGCCATTTATAGGCGCAATCATAGTTCACTGCAGCCTTGAACTCCTGGCCTCAAGCAATCCCCTACTTCAGCTACCAGATTAGCTGGTATTATGGACACATGCTGCTGTGCCCAGCTAGGTCATTTTGTTTTCAATTGCAGTTTATATTTCAATTCCTAAGACATCGTCACTGAATGTTCCAATACTCTGGATACGCAGCCTTGGAAAATGTATTTCTTAAGTCCCCAGACACACACAACTAACTTTGGGAGGAAGTACCTAAGCAATGTTTTATTTCTTTTTGTAATATTTTTCTAAAAACAGTTATATTTAGTTTTAAAATAGATCTGATGACATATTAATCAGATACAGGTTGAGTATCCCTAATCTAAAAATCCAAAATCCAAAATGCACCAAAATCTGAAACTTTTGAGCACCAACATGATGCTCAAAAGAAATGCTCACTGGAGCAATTCGGATTTCCAGATTAGAGATGCTCAACTAGTAAGTATAAAGCAAATATTAAAAAAAAAAAAAAAAAACAGAAATTGGAAACACTGCCAGTCCCAAGCATTTCAGATAAGGGATACTCAACCTGTACTGGGATTTTCCTAAGAAACCTAGGCCATTTAAAACTGAGCTTCACAACCTGTTGTAAATATGGTGTGATATGCGTGTTTGTGTATCTGTGTTTAAGTAACTGCTTTTAACACATAACACAATCTAAAACCACAGGCAGTGAGGGTCAGTAGAAAAATTAACCTGTTGTCAGGAGCCTTGGACTCCAGGCAGTCATAACCCTCTGTCCCAACCATGAGACAGTTCAAACTAAATGATCAAATCATTAAGTGGTAGTTTTCCTGAATTACAAGACTTTAGAGCTAGACAGAGATCAAGAAATCCAACCGCCATGATTTTTTGGTAAGAAATAAGAGTTCAGCTGGGTACCAGTGGTTTACAACTATAATCTCAGCACTTAGGAAGGCCGAGGCATGCGGATCACTTGAGCTCCATGCGGATCACTTGAGCTCAGGAGTCCAAGACCAGCCTGGCCCACATGGTGAAACTCCATCTCTACTAAAAATCCAAAAATTAGCCAGGCGTGGTAGCACATGCCTATAATCCCTGCTACTTGGGAGGCTGAGGCACGAGAATCACTTGAACCCAGGAGACGGAGGTTGCAGTGAGTTGAGATTGCGCCACTGCACTCTAGCCTAGGCGACAGACAAGACTCTGTCTCAAAAAATAAAATAAAATAAATAAAGGTTCAGATTAGTGAAATTATTTGCTACTTAAAGGCAGAGACGGATCCAGAACCCAAGTATCCTGACTCCTAACCTTCTTCCTCTAATAGATTGCCTATGCCAGTCTCTGTAAGTGTATATACATCAGATAATTACAGGAAAACTAGAGTCGACCTAAAAACAACCTAAAGATCTCAAGTTTGTGGAAAACCTGAAGTCTTAACATTAACCCAGCATTAATGTGAACAAGTCAACAACCAAAGTAAGTCTCCTCTCTTATATGGAAAAATCTCAGACTAGACTGGTAAGAGCTACAGTGTAAGAAAAAAAAAATTAAAAATATATTTTTAATAAAAATAAACTAGACTAGAATATGTAGTTTAGAAATAATTTTCCAATACTTCACACAGCTTTTTTTTTTTTTTTTTTTTTTTTTCAGACAGAGTCTCGCTCTGTTGCCCAGGCTAAAGTGCAGTGGTATGATCTCGGCTCACTGCAACCTCCATCTCCCAGGTTCAAGCGATTCTCCTGCCTCAGCCACCTGAGTAGCTGGGACTACAGGCGCCTGCCACCATGCCCGGCTAATTTTTGTATTTTTAGTAGAGACAGGGTTTCACCATGTTGGCCAGGATGGTCTCATCTCCAGACCTTGTGATCCGCCCACCTTGGCCTCCCAAAGTGCTGGGATTACAGGCGTGAGCCACCATGCCCAGCCACACACAGCTTTTAAGTAGGGGAATCATTACTTGAACAAGCCTGCCTGATTCAAACGTATACTGTCGCTTGATTGCTTATTTTGAAGCTGTTTTTAAATCTTCAGAAAAGTTGAAAGAATGATACATGGAACACTTCCATACTAACAATTCATCTATTTAGCAATTTTACAATTCGTAAGATGTTAACACACTCTCTCTCCATACTTATATGGGTTTTGTTGTTATTGTTTTTTAACTATTTGAAAGTTGCAGGCATAGTTCAGCCTTAAACACTTTATTGAACCTACATTTAAAAAAATTTTTTTTATTTTGAAATAACTGTGGACTTGCAGAAAAGTTGCAAAAATAGTACACAGTTCCTGTATAATGGTCACTCAGTTTCCTCTAATACTGAACCTACATTTATTTTTTATTTTTTTATTTCTTATTTTTGAGACAGAGTCTCACTCTGTCGCCCAGGCTGGAGTGCAGTGGCGCAATCTTGGCTCACTGCAAGCTCCTCCTCCTGGGTTCACACCATTCTCCTGCCTCAGCCTCCCAAGTAGCTGGGACTACAGGTGCCCGCCACCACACCCGGCTAATTTTTTGTATTTTCAGTAGAGACAGAGTTTCACTGTGTTAGCCAGGATGGTCTCGATCTCCTGACCTCATGATCCACCCGCCTCGGCCTCCCAAAGTACTGGGATTACAGGCGTGAGCCACCGCGCCTGGCTATTTTTTATTTTTATTTTTGAGATGGGGTCTCACTCTGTCACCCAGGCTGGAGTGCAGTGGCATGATCTCGGCTCACTACAACCTCCACCTCCTGGGCTCAAGTGATCCTCCCACCTCAGCCTCCTGAGTAGCTGGGATCACAAGTGCACACCACCATGCCCAGCTATTTTTTTGTATTTTTTGTAGAGACAGGTTTTCGCCATGTTGTCCAGGCTGGTCTTGAACTCCTGAGCTCAAGTGATCTGCCTGCCACGGCCTCCCAAATTGCTGGGATTATAGGCATGAGCCAAGGAAGGGCCCAGCCTGAACCTACATTTTTAAAGCACTATGTCTCTTCTTCAAAAGAAGCATTCATTAGCAAGATGAGGTCAACCATTTGGATATGCTCCCCAAAAATCTGCACTGGCTCCCTACCTCCTACCAGATATGGTCTAAAAACGTTGGTATATGCTTCTATGCATGAGCCTGAAACTGCCACTGTCTTGCTTCCTCCTATACACTAGTGTTCCAATCACCAGTCCATGAAAATATTAAGCAGCCTTTGCCCTTGGGGCCTTTGCTCATGTTGCCCAACCTCAAATGACACCTTATATAAATCAGTCCCTTCCTAGATACAATATATAAAATAGAGGCCAGGCACAGTGGTTCATGTCTGTAATACCAGCGCTTTGGGAGGTCAAGGCAGGAAGATCACTTTGAGGCCAGGAGTTCGAGACCAGCCTGGGCAACGTAGCAAGATCTTGTCTCTACAAAAAAAAAAAAAAAAAAAAAGTTAAACAAATATGCAAAATAGCAGGCCGGGTGCAGGGGCTCATGCCTGTAATCCTAGCACTTTGAGGGGCCAAGGCAGGTGGATCACCTGAGGCCAGGAGTTCGAGACCAGCCTGGTCAACATGGTGAAACCCCCTCTCTACTAAAAAATACAAAAAATTAGGCCAGGCGCGGTGGCTCACGCTTGTAATCCCAGTACTTTGGGAGGCGGAGGCAGGCGGATCACGAGGTCATGAGATTGAGACCATCCTGGCTAACATGGTGAAACCCCGTCTCTACTAAAAATAAAAAGATTAGCCGGACGTGGTGGCACATGCCTGTGCCCAGCTACTCGGAAGTCTGAGGCAGGAGAATCACCTGAACCTGGGAGGCAGAGTCTGCAGTGAGCCAAGATCGTGCCACTGCACTCCAGCCTGGAGACAAAGCGAGACTCCGTCTCAAAAAAAAAAAAAGTTAGCCAGGCGTGGTGGCATGTGCCTGTAATCCCAGCTACTTGGGAGGCTGACAAAGGAGAATCACTTGAACCCAGGAGGCGGAGGTTGCAGTGAGCCAAGATGGCGTCACCGCACTCCAGCCTGGGCAACAACAGTGAAACTCCATCTCAAAAAATAAATAAATATATATATATTTATATATGCATAAATATATATAAATATAAATATATAAATATATATTATATAAATATATATTTATATAATATATAAATATAAATATATATTTATATAATATATAAATATAAATATATAAATATATAAATAAAAAAATATAAAAATATATAAAATATATATTATATATAAATATATAATATATATTTTATATATTTTTATGTTATATATTATATATAATATATTATATATAATATAAATATATACTATATATAATATATAATATAAATATATACTATATATTATATATAATATAAATATATACTATATATTATATATAATATAAATATATACTATATATTATATATAATATAAATATATACTATATATTATATATAATATAAATATATACTATATTATATAAATATAAATATATACTATATTATATAAATATAAATATATACTATATTATATAAATATAAATATATACTATATTATATATAAATATAAATATATACTATATTATATATAAATATAAATATATACTATATTATATATAAATATAAATATATAATATATAAATAAAAAAATATATATATATATAAACATAGCACCACTGCCATTGCTGCCATTTCCATGTCTTCCTCCTGGGCCCAGCCCTGCCTTGCACTCCTATGCCCTTTGCTTTATTTTTCTCCATAGCTTTTCTCACCATTCCATACTACACATTGTTAATTGTCTTTCACATGAGGGCACTGACTTGCTCTGTTTTGTTCAAAGCTGTATTCTCAGTGTCTTGAACATGTCTTGCACCTAATAAATGCTTAGCAAGTATCTGTTGAGTGAATTAGAATTTAACAGCTATATGATAAGGAAAAAGGAGTTACTTTCCCCATTCTCACTTAACTCTCCAACCCCACTCTTCTGCCCCCACATGCCAAAACCAAGCTTATGTCAAGAAATTAAGCTTGGCAAGCATCTGCCTGGGGGTTTACATTCACTAAAAGTGTGATTATCCTTCTGTCAATCATGGGGGAAAAATAAAAAATAAAAGTGTGGGCAGGGCACAGTGGCTCATGCCTGTAATCCCAGCACTTTGGAAGGCCAAGGCAGGAGGATTGCTTGAGCTCAGGAGTTTGAAACCTGACTGGGCAACATGGTGAAACACCATCTCTACAAAAACTACAAAAACTAGCCAGGTATGGTAGCGTGCACCTGTGGTTCCAGCTACTCAGGAGGCTGAGGTGGAAGGATTGCTTGAACCCACGAGGTCAGTGCTGCAGTGAGCCTAGATCGCGCCCCTGCACTCCTAGCCTGGATGACAGAGTGAGACCTGGTCTCAAAAAAAAAAAAAAAAAGTCAAATCAGAAATAAATAAAAAGTGTGATTAATGTTTTTTTCCCCTCAAAAATTACCCCTAGCCCAGAATATGTTCATCTCTAGATCTTCCCCTAGGAGGCAGCACATTACAGTACAATTGTCAAATACAGAGAGCTGTTAGCTTCTTAGGACCACCCCTTCAAATCCAAGGATGAGATCCAGGACTCCACACCCTAGATGATGCTGAACTAGTGAGCTTAGGACCACACTTGCAGAATCACTGGATGTGTTCTGGAAGTCAAACAGATCTCTGTTCAGATCCCAGCTATACTGCTCAGCAGTCATATGGCAATGGTTTTGTAAAACTTCACTTTACTCAGCATCAATTTCTGACCTGTAAAATGGGGTAACATTACCTAACTTGCTGGTTTGTAAGGCTAACACAACTACCCACCACAGTGCCTGGCACATAGCATTTACTCAATAAACGACAGCTATTAGTCTCTGTCCCTTGCTATATCCTGCCTTGAGATTCCTGTTTGTTTTTAAAGGGTCCATTCCTTTCCAACAGCTTTGGCCCTCCGTTTCTTATTGATTCAATTTTCAAAAACAAAAAGTTCTGCTTAATCTAGTATTGCATATCACATTAGTTGTAGATTTCACATAAAGAACTGTTGGGGACAAGGAGAAAAAACAGGTTAACTAGAATGGGCGCTGGAAGGCAACTTAAGTTCTGAACGTTTCTAACTCACTGTGGTCCCCAGTCTGTGCAAGGAAGGAGCCCAGCCTGATAGTCTATGAGTTTGGAGAGCTGGGTACAAGTCCTAGCTCTGCAAAAGACTTGCTGTGTATTTTTAGGCAAGGCTCTGGGCCCTCTCTGTCTTCTCAGTGTTTCCATCCATCCAGTGAAATAATTCCAACTTAGTGTGTGAGTCCGAAAGAACAGGTCCTGATTTTGTACTTAATCGGGTGTGTGATTTTTAATAACCAAGATAACCAAGCCGTCTCGCCTGTGCCGGCCTCAGTTTCCCCATCTGTCCGAGGTGGTGGTGGCTCCTATCTCCTCGATCCCTATTCCAGATATCTAGGTTCGAGACGGATCAACGAGGACTGGAAAAGCAGCGGAGTGCGTGGCACACGGCGAGATACGGCGAGATATGCGGGATGGAGGGCGGGTGGGCAGCCGCCAGCCAGAGGGGCAGGCCCGGATCACCAGGGTGCAGCGCCACTCGCCCGGCCCCGGACCACCCGGGAAATAACCCGACGCACGCCCCGCTCCACGGCGGCGACCCCTGATCTGGGATTCTACCGCGCTGGGACCCAGGCAGAATGACTCTGGGAGGGGCCCGCTGACCGCGTGGCGGCCGGCACCGCTCCCTCCCTCTTCCCTGGTCCGCTTCCCTCTTCTCACCTCTCGGGTCCGGGCCGCTCCAGGCAACCAGGCGCCGCGGCACGCGTCTTCCACCGTGGCCGGACTGAGGTGGACACCGCGGCGCCGACAGAACTATACCTGCTCGTCCCTTTCCCCGCCCATCGCTCGGACTCCGGAGGAGGCGGGGCCCGGCCGGCGGGACCTACGGGCGCGGCGAGGACGCACCGGCCAAGAGATGCCGGAGGCAGAGCCAGGGCGAACGCCCGCGGCCGAGGCCGTCACGTGATTCTGCCGGGCGAGCGACGCTATCACCAGCCAATAACTCGGCCCAGACCGGAGAGGGTGCCGCCCTCTGACTACTCTCCTCCTCGCGATTGGCTTCCCTGGACAGGAGAGCACAAGCTGGATGGATTCTTAGAGAGGTTCCGCCGCTGCTTCTGTGGCGTTGACTCCTCCGCGGAGAGAGCGGATGACCAGCTTCGGCGGCTATCCTGTGGCCAGAGTGAAATAGCAGGAGAGGTGCGGAAGCGCTCTGCCCGGAATTTTGAAGTGCTCAGCGTTTGCGATCGGCCACGTCTTTATCCAGTACTTCTTGGGACCCCGTTCCCTCCCACCCGCCTTTGTAGAACGGGAAATTGAGGCCCCGAACGGGAAATTGAGGCCCCGAACGGGAAAGGGTCTCCTAAAATGTTAGAGGCTCTTGCCTCACTATAATTCATTCACCATCAAAGATTCCAGTAACCAGAAGGCTAAAATGTAAATTAAAAGGCCGGGCGCAGAGGCTCACGCTTGTAATCCCAGCACTTTGGGGGATCGAGTAGAGAGGATCGCTTGAACCCAGGGGTTCGATATCAACCTGGGCAGTATAGCGGAACCTTGTCTCTATAAAAAATAAAATGTAAATTGAAATGTAATTGTAGTTTTTGTTAAAATCCTTAGTGGGTTTAATGGCATTTGTAGGTAAAATCAAACCCTCCCTATGTCCTCAAGGTACTGTGTGCTTCGGGCACTCATCTCTGCCCCCCTCCCTCGCTGATCTCCACCCATATCGGCCCCCTTTGCTCGCCACGCTTGTTCCCTTTAGGGACCTAAACATTGGTTCTGGCTATCAGATTTCTTCTGGTCTCTCAGGTCTCAGCCAAAACACCAGCCCTCTCCACGGCGAGGCCGTCCCTGACCACCCTGTGTAAACTAGCCAGCCAGTCACATCCTTTCAGGTCATCTTGATTTAATTATCTGCCCCGAACTGGCCACTATTGAGTATGTATTAATTTGTTCATTCCTCACCTTGTTTGTAGCTTGCATGGGCCCACTGGATGGGGGTGAAGGAGGCCCTGTGAAGGAAGCACGATTAACTTCCTTTCCTTCCCTTTCCGGTGAACGTCTTCACAGTCATTCAAGGAACTCCCTTTCTTATCTAGAGATGATCCCCAAGTTTCTGTCACCCATGAGATTCAGAGTTTCCAAAAAGTCACAAGCTGTGTTGGGAATCAGAACATGAAGATCTGGGTTCTACTCCTGATGCTGCCCCTTGTGGCTGAAGACAAATCATTTCACCTCAATGGGCGTCGATGTTTTCACCTTTCAAAGGGTAGTTAATACCCTAGCACCCAAAGTCCTGGAGAGGGTCAGGTAAGGCAATCAGCGTAAAGTACTTTGTTTAAGCCCTAAAGATTGCACAACAAGCAGGATAACAGTTTCTGGATGTTTATAATGTGTCTGTGCAGAACTCTTCACATTCATTATATGAGTTAATCCTCACAACAGCTTTAGAGGAGGTGCCATATTATGATTCTTCTTTTTTTGTGTGAGGAAATGAGACTCAGAGATGTTAGGTGACCTGCCCAACGTCCCACAGTTAATAAGTGACAGTAGCATGATTTTAACACAGTCACATCTGACTGCAAAGCCCACTCTTAACCACTACACTCACTGTGCTATGCAAATGCAAGAATCCACTCCAATCCTTGCAGCTAACATTTATTTATTTACTTGTTTGTTTTCTTGTCTGTTTGGGGAAGCCAGGACCTTGCATATAACAGACACCAATAAAGATTGGCCAAATTTGGCCGGGCATGGTTGTTCATGCCTGTAAGCCACTTGAGCTCAGGAGTTAGAGTCCAGCCTGGCAACATGGTGAAACCCCAACTCTACCAAAAATAGAGGCGTGGTAGCATGTACCTGTAGTCCCAGCTACTCAGGAGGCTGGGGTGGGAGGACAGCTTGAGCCCAGTAGGCAGAGGTTGCAGTGAGCCGGGATCGTGCCACTGCACTCCGGCCTGGGTGACAGAGTGAAACCCCATCTCAAAAATAAAAACAAAAACAAAAATAAAAAAAAAACCAGACCAGTCAAATTTAATACTGCCTATCATTCTTTGATTTTATTTCATACATATTCATCTGCATTACAGATGAAGAAATTGGGACTCAGAATATTATTACTTACCAAGTTTATTCAGCTAACAAGCAGTAGATTTTGAGATGGGATGGAGGTGGATTTTGACCTGGGAGCTGTGACATGCCAGCACCGAAGAACATGCAGCTATGGCCCGGGGCCAGGAGAAGGTGCAGTAAAGAAGCTTTAGGTTGGCCATTGGTGCCTCTCTGCCTCCTAGTTCAGCATCCCTGGCTGCTGTTTACTCTTGTGGTCCCTCTCCGCTCTCCACACACACATCCCAAGGAGCTCCATGGAGCCAGACTTTGGTCTGCCGTGCTACTTTCCGTTCACTGATGTTCCAGTGCTCCACAACAGGAATCAAAGGCAGGGGGTGGAGGGGTGGGTGGGGGGAACAATAACCAAATCCCTGCTACTGGAAAGCTGGCCAATAATTAGCTTTTCCTCGATGACATCACATCAGCAGCTCTTGGATCTCTTTACCCCTCCTAGCCTGGGCATTTTTTCCCTCCTGTTGGTCTCAGGGTTCACAGAGGTGACTGGCAGGAGGGCCACATTTTATAGCCATTACCCTTCCCAAACAGCTTTTCCAAAGCGTTAACTAACCATGTATGCACTGGGGGCATGGTGGGCCAGCAAATAAGTCATTTCAGGTTGGGGCCACTTCAGGATTTACCTCCTCAGCATTCCTGACCACCCACTCTTCCCAGATGGGACTAGTCACTTCCTCTGAGGCCCCACTGGACCTTGAACTCCCACTGGATTCCCACTATTGAATGAACTATTCCTAGTGTGCTATTCAGGCTTCATTTTCACTGCTGTAAGTGTCTTTTTTTTTTTTTTTTTTAAGAGACAGGGTCTTGCTCTGTCACCCAGGCTGGAGTGCAATGGTGCAATTATAGATCCTTGTAACCTCGAACTCCTGGGCTCAAGTGATCCTCCCACCTTAGCCTCCTGAGTATCTAGAACCACAGCCGAACGCCACCACACCCAGCTAATTTTTTATTTTTTTGTAGAAATGGGGGTCTCCCTATGTTGCCCAGTCTGGTCTCAAACTCCTGGCCTCAAACTCCTGGCCTCAAGTGATCCTCATGCCTTGGCCTCCCAAAGTATTGGGATTACAGGCATGAGACACCATGCCTGGGCCATTTTACTTTTTTACAAAACATTTTGTAAAATGTTAGCTTGATTGTTCTTGGAAATAGGTAGCACAAAGTAAACAAATTAAAAAGATCAAGGGTTTACAGTAAAAAGTAAATCTTCCTCATAGCCTATTCTTACCCTGGTGTACCTTTCTAGAGGCAAACACAGCACCCATTTTCCTGTATTGCTTTCCAGGTTTATTCTATACCAGCAGTTCTCAGTTCTGCACAAGGTCAGGAGTTCGTGACCAGCCTGGCCAACATGGTGAAACTGTGTCTTTACTAAAAATACAAAAAATTAGCCGGGCGTGGCGGTGGGTGCCTGTAATCTCAGCTACTCGGGAAGCTGAGGCAAGAGAATCACTTGAACCTAGGAGGTGGAGGTTGCAGTGAGCCGAGACTGCAACATTGCACTTCAGCCTGGGCAACAAGAGCGAAACCCCATCTCAAAAAAAAAAAAAAAAAAAAAGAGTCTCTTGGGGAACTTTTAAAAAAAGGTAATGTTTAGGTCCTACTACCAGATATACTTTTATTGGTGTTGACTCAGACATTGATAGTTTTTAAAAGCCTGCCATGCAGCCATAAAAAAGAACAAAATCACGTCCTTTGCAGCAATATGGGTGGAGCCGAAGGCCGTTATCCTAAGCAAAACAACTCAGAAACAGAAAACCAAAGACACATGTTCTCACTCATAAGTGGGAACTAAACAATGGGCAAGGTCATAAAGATGGAAATTACAGATACTGGAGACTCCAAAAGAGGAGCATGAGGGTTGAAAAATTACCTGTCGGGGCTGGGCGTGGTGGCTCACGCCTGTAATCCCAGCACTTTGGGAGGCCAAGGCGGGTGGATCACCTGATGTCAAGAGTTTTGAGACCAGCCTGGCCAACATGGTAAAACCTCGTCTCTACTAAAAATACAAAAATTAGCCAGGCGTGGTGGCGGCCACCTGTAATCCCAGCTACTTGGGAGGCTGAGGCAGGAAAATCACTTGAACCCGAGGGGCGGAGGTTACAGTGAGCCCAGATTGTGCCACTTTACTCCAGCCTGGGCTAAAGAGCGAAACTCTGTCTCAAAAAAAAAGAAAAAGAAAAATTACCTGTTGGGTACAATGTTCACTATTTGAGTATTTGGGTATTGGGTACACTAGAAACCCAATTCCCTCCAGTATGTATATGCCCATGTAACAAATAAGCACATGTACATGCTGAATCTAAAATAAAAATAAATTTTAAAAATAAAAAATAAAAAAAGCTCTTCAGGATATTCTTTTTTTCTTTTTCCTTTTTTTTTTTTTTTTTTGAAACAGGGTCTCACTCTGTTGCCCACGCTGGAGTACGGTGGTGCAATCATGGGTCACTGCAGCCTCAACTGCCCCAGGCTCGGGTGATCTTTTCACCTCAGCTTCCCAAGTAACTGGGACTACAAGCATGTGCCACCACACCTGGCTAATTTTTGTATTTTTTGTAGAGGTGGAGTCTTGCTATGTTGCCCAGGTTGGCCTTGTACTCCTGACTCAAGCAATCCTCTCACCTTGTCCTCCCAAATTATTGGGATTACAGGTGTGAGCCACTGCTCCCAGCCCCACTAGAGATTCTAAGCACACCTAGGGTTGGCAAACCACTATTGTATGCATATATAAGACTCTCTCTCTATATTTTTTAAACAAGAGGGGCATAGAATACATACCATTCTGTTCCTTTTTAAAAATTATGTGTTGAAGATTATTTTATATCAGTGCATACAGAGCTGCTTTCTGTCTATTGCTGAATAAATCACTCCAAAAGGTAGAAGCTTAAAGCAACAATAATCTTTTTATTTTTTTCTCAGTTTCTGTGGGTCAGGAATTTGGCAAAGGCTTGCAGGGTGGTTCTGACTTGAGATCTCTCAGAGAGATGCAATGTGACTCTAGATAGTGGCTAGAGTTGGGACAGAATCGGGGCTAGAGCAGCTGACTGCCATCTGGACAGCTCTTTCCTCCTTCATACAGTCGCAGGGCTTCTCCTTATGTCTCTCTGCAGGGGCTAGTTTAGGCTTTCTCACACAGTTTCGGGGCAGTTTGTGATTAAATGGTAGGTGAAGGCTTCAAGAACCAATGTCCCAGCAGTAACAGGGACGCTGTATAACCTTTAAGGATCTAGCCTTAAAAGTCACAGAGAGAAGGTGCAGTGGCTCACGCTTGTAATCCTAGCGCTTTGGGAGGCTGAGGCAGGAGGATTGCTTGAGGCCAGGAATTCAAGACCAGTGTGGACAACATAGCAAGACCTGGTCTCTACAACAAATAAAAAAAAAAATTAGCCAGGCGTGTTGGTGTGCACCTGTGGTCCCAGCTGCTCCGGAGGCTGAAGTGGGAGAATCCCTTGAGCCCAAGAATCCGGGGCTGCAGTGAGCTATAAAGATGCGATTGTATTCCAAGTTGGGCAACAGAAGGAGACCTTGCCAAACAACAACAAAAACAAAAGCCACAAAGTTTCACCTCCATTGCAGTCTGTTGGTTAAAAGTCATAAAAGCCTGCCTGATTTTAAGGAGAGGGGAATAGGCCTCATTCTCAATGGGCAAAGTGTCCAAGTTGCATGGTAAGAAAGGGATGTGGGACAGGCAATATTGGCCACAGCAGCTGAATAGTATTCCATTGTTTGCATGTATCATCAATTATCTAAGCATTGACAGACATTTAGGTTGTTTTTACTCTTTTAGTATTACAAAAAGTGCTCTGAATGTGAACAGTTTTCCTCTGCCCGCTCTCACCCAATCCCTAGAGGGGGCTCGGCCCTTCGTGACCACTTGTCTGTCAGAGCCACTGTGGCAGGGCAGAAAGCTACCATGCCCAGGCTCAAGAAAGCAACTAATTTTTTTTTTTTTTTTTTTTTGAGATGGAGTCTGGCTCTGTCGCCCAGGCTGGAGTGCAGTGGCACAACCTCGGCTCACTGCAAGCTCTGCCTCCTGGGTTCACGCCATTCTCCTGCCTCAGGCTCCCGAGTAGCTGGAACTACAGGCCACGCCCGGCTAATTTTTTGTGTGTGTTTTTAGTAGAGACGGGGTTTCACTGTGTTAGCCAGGATGGTCTCGATCTCCTGACCTCGTGATCCGCCCACGTTGGTCTCCCAAAGTGCTGGGATTACAGGCCTGAGCCACTGCGCCCAGCCTTGAAAGCAACTATCTATTCCTGCTGTTGGCCTTGGAGGGAAATTAGGCAGAATTGCTTCAGAGGGAGAGAGAATGGAGGGCCAGGTAATCGAGAAGAAAGGTTTTTGAGAGCCTTCCCCAAAATGGAGACAGGGTCTGGGCTTTGCAGGATCCTTGAGTGAAAAGAACCCAGGCCACTCTCTGCCCTGGAGAGCGGGGAGAGCCTCCTATGAGGGTAGCTGTTAGTGCCCCGGGAGGCCGGAGCCTGAGAGGGGGAGGTCCCAGCCATAGCAAGGACCCCGGATGCCTGGCTAAGAGCAGAACTGCTGGCCTTTCCCGGGCCATACCAGCTTAGATGAGGGGTGTATTTGTGGTGGCAGAGCAGACCAAAGGCAAGATGGCTTTTATGAGGCTGGAGTAAGGCCAATAGACCTTCACATGACCCTAGAGTGGGACATCGGTCACAATAATTATTGAGATTGAATATCCTGCCAGCACTGTGGGGTAGGGGCTTAGAGCATATAAAATTTGATTTGGTCTGGTTGAACCCTGACTGAAAAAATAAAATTAAAATTAAAAATTGAAATAAAATTTGATTTGGAGAAAGAAAAGTAATGTGACTCTTACACTCAGGGTGAAGGAGTACAAATCTCTCTTGTTATAAATATTTAGGTACAGAAAGCGATCTGTTATTTGACATTTCACAGCAATCACAAGCCCCACCATTCAGATCTCTTCTTTCAGATACATGGGCTAAGAGCTGTGGGAGATGGTCATTCAAAATGAAATGTGATCTTTGCATCAAAATATTGACTTTCCTATTATTTCCTTATTCCTTATTTAAATTCAGATTTCTGGATAGCCAGGACAAGATCTTAAAGGATCACCTTGTTCTGTCTTTCTGGTCAAGTTTTTGATTAAGAAGATAAAAAAAAAAATCAGGAAAGTGGGCAAAGATTTAACTACACAAACGTTCATTTAAAAAATGAACAGTCAAAATAACCAACAGTTGAAAATATGTTAAATAAGTTACAGTACAGCCTCCCTATGGAAGTCTGTGAGGCCATAAAAAATCACTTGATAAAAGAATATTTAATAGCACAGATGTTTACATATATTTTATTTATTTTTTTTCTTTTCTTTGTTTTGAGACAAAGTTTTGCTCTTGTTGCCCAGGCTGAAGTGCAGTGGCACAATCTCGACTCACTGCAACTCAGCCTCCTGGGTTCAAGCGATCCTCCTGCCTCAGCCTCCCGAGTAGCTGGGATTACAGGTGCCCACCACCATGCCTGGCTAATTTTTGTATTTTTAGTGGAGACGGGTTTCACCGTATTGGCCAGGCTGGTCTCAAACTCCTAATCTCGTGATCCGCCTGCCTTGGCCTCCCAAAGTGCTGGGATTACATAGGTGAGCCACTGCACCTGGCCTATTTACATATTTTTTAAACAAACAAAATATGTGTTGCAAAACCACAGTTGTATTTTTTAAATTACATGATTGGAAAAAAAGGATATATATTAAAATGTTTCTCTTGGTGGTAACTGTTATATTCCTGTTTTGTTTACTTGTACTTTCTCAATTATCTGCAACACAAATATATATTACCTTATTTAAAAAAAATTTTGGGCCACCGGCTACAGTGGCTCACGCCTGTAATCCCAGCACTTTGGGAGGCCGAGGCGGGCAGATCACGAGGTCAGGAGATCGAGACCATCCTGGCCAACATGGTGAAACCCTGTCTCTAGTAAAAATACAAAAATTAGCTGGGCATGGTGGCATGCACCTGTAGTCCCCACTACTCAGGAGGCTGAGGCAGGAGAATCGCTTGAACCCTGGAGGCAGAGGTTGCAGTGAGCCAAGATCATGCCACGGCACTCCAACTTGGCGACAGAGTGAGACTCCATCCCCAAAAAAAAAAATTTTGGCTTAAAAATAATAGGAAAATAAATATATCTATATTACTTCTTCTTTTTACCAAATATCACTGCCTCATATTTAGCTTACATTATCATTATTAATAGCATAATTGATCGAGAGCTGGCCATCAACCAGGTTCAATACATATACTGCTTCTTCCCACAACAGCTCTATAAAATAAGTATCATTGTTTCCCACAATTTGTAAATGAAAAAATGAAGAACAGAGAGTAAATAATGTGTCTAATGTCAAAATTTTAAATTGTGGGAAAAGGATTTAAACTCAGCTCTCTCTGATTCCAATGCTTAAGCATACCTTCCTGCCTGTTGCCTTTCTTTTTTTTTTTTGAGACAAGGTCTTGCTGTGTTGCCAAGGCTGGCCTCAACCTCAGCTCCTGGGCCCCAGAAATCCTCCCATCTCAGCCTCCTAAGTAGCTGGGATTACAGACATGCCATATCATGCCCAGCCTAGCTGTTGCCTTTCTGTGACTATTGCCAAACAGCATGTTTTTGGGACTTAATTTTACCTGACTTTTCAGGATTGCCCAAAGTTCCCAACTCTTTTTGAGTATAGATTCCTTTCATAATCTGACTTTAAAAAAAGGACATAAGGTTAAAATGCACATAAGGACGAGCTTTTTCATGGCTCATCTGCGGATCCAGATTAGATCCTTAAGGTAAAACAAAGAGAACTTCAAAGATTAGCCAAGCTTCAGGGATACAGATCCAATGGGTCCCATGTAGTCAAATAAAATCACTAAATCAACAGGCGGCCAGACAATGCAGAATTGACATCGACTCTAGATCAAGGGTAAGCACAACTGAGATGTGGGAGTGTGCTAAGGTAAGTATAGAATGGGAGTGGAGACCGACAAGGCTGTTCCAGCAGTTCTAAGGGCTGGTTCACAGGGGAGACTGTCTTCCCTTCTGTGGCTTCCCAGAGGAGGTAGGGTTTGGCAAGCCAGGAGCAGAAAGGCTTCCATTAGGAAATGAAGGCTAAATTGACATTTAACTCCAGTGAAATGTCCAGAACGGGGACACTTAGTGCCTCCAGTATGTCCTACAGAGGCTCAAGGACACACAAATCACACAAGCTTGCACCATTCTTTCTCATGCCCCCTTCTCCTGGTCAGCCAGCGTGGCTTCCACATTCTACTTCTTGCTTCTAACCCACTCTTTTCTCTCCATTCTTTTGCCTCCTATCTTGGGCCAGGTCCTCATTACTCCAGGAATATTGCAACAGCCTCCTTATTGACTTGCTAGCCCCAGATTCATCTTCTTATATAAATATCGATATTTGATTCCTCTTTGCCATGTTCTCTGCTCTCATACCTTCAATGACAGGGAGGTCACTACCTATGAGGTAATCCAGTTAGTCTTTGGTAGTGACAATAACTAGTAATGATTGAATACCTATGATGAAATTGAACAGTATGAAATTGTCATTTGTGCAGAATAAAAATAATCAGTGGCAGTTTTATATGGTTTAACTTAATACTTACCAGGTGCAAAGCTTTGCATTATATTTACTATATTATCTCATTTAATCTCCAAACAACCATGTCAAATAATTCTAATTTTACAGACAAGCAAAGTGAGGTCCAGGAGAAATTAAATAATTTACACAGCAAATAACAGGCCCCAGGTCTAACTCTCAAGCTCTGCCTCTTAAGCACTCTGGATACTGTCTTCTTATAACAACCTGTATGTCTCATCTGCTGGCTTATCCTGCTCTCTGGAGCCTTCCTGAACAAACTGGCACCCTCCCTCACCCCCAACAGCCTTTCAGAGCTTCCTCCCAATTGAATACCCCCAGTTCCTTCACCATGGCTATTTGCAGTAGTGATGAATGGCCTATAGAGACCTTTACACCCCACACTAGAATTTGTGATGGCCGATCATATGCTGACCAGCCTGTTCACATTCTAGTAGGTCCTGAATTTCAGAGTGCTATTTTTTCCAAAAAGGGATGTTGCAAAACATCTCTCCTTGATACATTTGATTCCTTACTTGGTCCTATTTCTTTCCTTTATTCCCTCCTCTTTACCTCCAAATTTGCAGTCTTTTTTTTTTTTTTTTTTTTTTGAGATGGCATCTCGCTCTGTCGCCCAGGCTGGAGTGCAGTGACTCGATCTCGGCTCACTGCAGCCTCTGCCTCCAGGGTTCAAGCAATTCTCCCATCTCAGCCTCCCGAGTAGCTGGGATTATAGGCGCACGCCATCTTGCCTGGCTAATTTTTGCAATTTTAATAGAGACTGGGTTTCGCCATGTTGGCCAGGCTGGGCTCCAACTCCTGACCTCAAGAGATCCACCTGCCCCACCCTCCCAAAGTGCTGGGATTACAGGTATGAGCCACCATGCCTGGCCCAACTTGCAATCTTAAAATCACCTGTGGACCCAGCAGTTCTGCTTCTGGATATATACCCAAGAGAAATGAAAACATATGTCCACACAAAGACTTGTACAAGAATGTTCATAATAGCCAAAAAGTGGAAACAACCCAAATGTCCATCAACTGATGAACGGCTAAACAAAACAGGGTATATCTATGCAATGCAACATAATTCAGCCATAAAAAGGAATGATACTTTTCATTCAAAAAGGAATGATACATTTCAGCACAGTATGGTGAAAAAAAGGAATGAAATACTGATACATGCTGCAACATGTATGAACCTTGAAAACATTATGCTAAGTGAAATAAATCACACAAAAAGCTACATATTATATAAATCCATTTATATGAATGTCCAGAATAGGCAAACCCATAGAGAGAGAAACTGGATTAGAGCTTATCAGGGGATAGTGGGAGAAGTAAGGTTGGACTGATTGCTGATAGGTATGACGTTTCTTGTGGGGTTGATGGGAATTTTCTGGAATTAGTGGTGATGGCTATACAACACAGCAAATACGATGGCCTCCCTCACTCAAAGCCCACCTGGAGTCACGGAACTGGGAGTATTAAAGATAAATTATTCAACTCCTTTGTTTTGTTGATAGGGAAATCAAAGCCTTGAGAGAGGACGGGACTTTCTCAAAGTTACAGAATGAGTCGTTGGCATTGCTGGACCTAAAATCTCGTATTCCTCTTTCTAGTAGTACATGCTCTTTTCTAAACTAGATTACACAAGACATCTCCCCAAACTCTACTGGTAGCCCCTATTGCCAATAAAAGAAGCTTCAGATTACCAGTTTCTTCCCTGACATCTGAAATCAGGTCCATTTCATAGGTTAGTGTTAGGTGTTAGGTGACTCACTCCAAATACCAACTTATTTGTACCCACCCAGCAATTAGACTGAAGTTTTTCAACAGCCTTGCCTTCCTCATTCTGGCATGTTGAAAAATGAGATAAAAGTAGATTTTTCGGCAAACTGTTGCTTATATTTCTAACCAGAGCTTGGCGGTTCTGGTGGGCATGCTATGGAAAAGGACCTGTACTGAGCTCTTTGGGAAATCTCTTTTTAGAGACAGGGTCTCATTCGCTCAAGCTGGAATGCAGTGGCATGCTCATAGCTCACTGCAGCCTAAAACTCCTGGCTTCAAGTGATCCTCTAGCCTTAGCTTCCTGGGTAGTTGGAATTACAGGCATGAGCCATCATGCCCGGCTCTAGGAGACATTTTAGAATGGGCCAAGTTTTACTCCTATAATTCAAGGAGTTTGTCCCTGATGAAAGTACAGGTGTGCAGAAATAACACAACCTGAAATGTAGAAACTCCCCTTAGAATGGAAGGAAACCAATAGTTTGGGAGTTGTAAGTAGAAAAAGAGTCTAGTTGGTACATCAAAGAAGAATCAACAGAAGTAATGACATTCGGACAGGGTGGTAAGGGACAGGTGCAGGACACAGCAAGAATGAAGAGGCAAAACCAAAAAAGAATGAAAACATTAGGGTGAAGCTTGGAATATGTGTAGGGAAATTGTGGAAAACAAAGTATGAAGTGTTGGGGAGAAATTCTAGAGAGCTATTAATGCCAGGATTAAGAAAAAGTGTTTCATTTACTAGGCAACATGATGTTGTTGAGAGGTGGGTTAGGGGTTCGGGACAGGCACTGTCATTCACACTGGTAAAGCCTTGGAGACAAAATTTGGCATTATTTACCAAACTCCTTAGACAGCTGCACACTCTTTGGACCTAGAATTTCACTTCTAGGTATTTTCTACTAAGAAATATAGGGATGTTCATTACAACATTGTTTTTAATATTAGGAAGTTAGAAACAACCTAAATATCTAACTATGGGATAATGGTTCTCAACTGGGGTGATTTGGAAATTTCTGGAGATATTTTTGGTTGTTACAACTTGAGGCAGGTGTTTTTGGTATCTAGTGGTAGAATTTAGAGTAAACATCCTGCAACGTACAGGACAGCCTCCCACAACAGAGAATTACTGGATCCAAAATGTTGATAGTGTCAAGGTTGAGAAGCCTGGCTGTGGAGGGTAGTACTATGGTGTTCTGGTACCTCCATACAGTGAAATGCTTTGCAATCATTAAAATGAATGGGACAGGCTGGGCATAGTGGCTCATGCCTGTAATTCCAGCACTTTGGGAGGCCGAGGCGGGTGGACCACTTCAGTCCAGGAGTTCAAGACCGGCTTGGGCAACATAATGAGACCCCTATCTCTATAAAAAATACAAAAATTAGCTGAGCATGGTAGTGCATGCCTTCAGTCCCAGCTACTCAGGAGGCTGAGGTGGGAGGATTGCTTATGTCCCCGAGGTAGAGGTTGCAGTGAACCGAGATCACGCCACTGCATTCTAGCCTGGCCAACAGAGTGAGACCCTGTCTTAAAAAAAAAAAAGGAAATACCTTTGAAAGGTTTTCATGATGTAGAGTTCATAGCCCTGCCACCCTGAATGTGTCTGATGTTTCCTGATCTTGGTAGCTAAGCAGGATTGGGCTGGTTATTATTTGAGAGGAGACTACTAGCTGGCCTCCAACTTCTGGGCTCAAGTAATCCTCCTGCCTCAGCCTCTTGAATACTATAGGTATAGCCCAACTCACTTGGATCTCCTAATTCAATTAAATCCTGACATTTTCTACCTGGAGATAGCCTCAGATCCCATAGGTTGAGAGCTCAGTCCCACAAGACTCTTCCCCTGTGCCGCACCTTTGGGCCTGCAGAACTTCTGACCAGCCAGTTTCAAGGTGGGGTTCCCATGACACCCTCTTTGGGTTCGATTAATTACTAGAGCGGCTCACAGAACTCAAGGAAATTTACTTACCTTTACTGGCTTATTATAAAGGATATCACAAAGGATACAGATGAAGAGAGGAATAGGGTGAGGTGTTAGGGAAGGGATTCTGGGCTTGCACAGTCCCTGGGCTTGCCACCTTCTAGGAGTCTCCATGTGTTCAGCTGTCCAGAAGCTCATCTGAGCCCTGTCCTTTTAGGTTTTTATGGAGGCTTCATTACACAGGCAAGACTGATTAAACCATTGGCCACTGATGATCAGCTAAAGCTTCAGGACCCTTTCACCTTCTTGGAGTTTGGAGGATGGGCTGAAAGTCCCATCCTCTAATTGTGGCTTAGTCTTTCAGGTGACCAGCCCCTCAGCCTGAAGCTACCTAGGGATTACCAGGCACTGTTCAATCATTAGTACACAAAAATACATCATTCTGGAGATTCTAAGGATTTTAGAAGTTGTGTTATCTAGAAATGGTGTTGAAGACCAAATACATATATCACAATATCACAATACTGAATACCAAGGATGCATCAGGCACCCTTGCAAGGCCTAGGGAATCAACGCTGACAGGTCCCTGCCCTCATGAAGCTCACAGTATAGTGGGAGGACAGACAATAGGACAAGGAAACAAAAACAAACATGATAATTACTGATAGTAATAAATGTAATAGATAAAATAAATAGGCTGATATGACAGGCAGAAACTGGGGAGAGGGTATTTGGGGGCTACTTGGGATAAGATAACTAGAGATGACCTGCATGACCTGAAATCTGGAAGTTAAGAAGGAGATGGTGTGCAGAGAGCTGAGAAAGCGCATTAGGTTAGAGAGTTCCAGTTCTTTATGGTGGGAGTGTCTGGAAGGTTCGTGCTGCTACGCAGGCTGCCAGACTTGGGGGGGGTGAGCACTTGTGCACAGTGCTGGATGAGTGCAGTGCCCCAAGAATTTATTACACTCTACAATAAAGGAGGCAATCTGCTTCCCAGTAAAGGTCATTTATGAAGTTCAAAGTGCTAGCAACTGTCTATAATTATGCATTCCACGTGGTTTACAACATAGAGGTGCCAGGCTCTAGTGGATATAGTCATGGAAGCTAAAGTAAGTTTCATCCAGAAAGAAAAGTGCTTTGTCTCCTTCCTAGTGGGCAGGAGGGGCATTTTAATGAAGATTCTGGTATTTCAGGATTCACTGGGGTTGATAGAATGTGGACCGTTGTGTGTATTTCTTTCTTTCCTTTTCTTTTTCTCTTTTTCTTTTTGAGACAAAGTCTAGCTCTTGTCACCCAGGCTGGAGTACAATGGCGCGATTTTGGCTCACTGCAACCTTTGCCTCCTGAGTTCAAGCGATTCTCCTGCCTCAGTCTCCCATGTAGCTGGGATTACAGGCAGTGCCACTATGCCCTGCTAATTTTTGTATTTGTAGTAGAGACAGAGTTTCACCCTGTTGCTCAGGCTGGTCTCAAACCCCTGACCTCAGGTGATCCACCCACCTTGGCCTCCCAGAGTGCTGGGATTACAGGTGTGAGCCACCGCACCCAGCCCCTTGTGTGTATTTCTGACAGACAACCCTAGAAAGTACAGGCTGAAACCAGAAAAAAACACATTAAAGCACCAAGAGAAAGATGGAGTGGGTTGAAGGGAAATAGATTTTTAAAGTTAAGGCTCTGTGAAATGGGTAGAATTAACTAGAGGTTAAAAATAAAATGTTAACTAAAGATTACCTCTGAGTAACAGGATTATGGGTGATTTTAATTGTCTTCTTTGTATATGTTCAACAGTGAATATAATATGTATTACTTTTGGAATAAAGGAAAAACTGAAAGGTGTGTTGTTTTATAAGGGCCCTTAGGTTGCTAAAATTAGAGTCATTGAAATCTAAAGCTGATAAAAACTTTAATGCAAAGATTGTGACATGGGAGACTACACATACCAGATCCATATGTACATGAGGACAGCAGGCCGAGGGGCCCTGCACATTGAAAGCCCACATGGGAGAAACCCCTGGGAAGGGGAGTGGAAGGATGAGGCAAGGGGCCGGGGGATGCAGAGGCTGGCAGGCAGTCATCTCTCAGCTTCAGCCATTCCTGCCATGGGGGAATGTGGACAGAGAAGCCAAACAAATCTCCTAAACAGTAAATGTCAGTCTTCTGTGTCAGATATTTAAGAAAACTAACAGAGGTCAGAGAAGACATACCTACAGCAAGTAGATTATCCCTGTGCTGCCTTTTTGCAACCCCTGCTTTGGCAGTGCTTGAGCCCACCTCCTGCTCTATGCAGACATCTCTTCTTTGCTCTTACTAGACCAAGGTGAAAGAAAACTCTCACCTTCTCCCATCTGGCCCCACAGCATCTGGAACACACTGATCCTCATAATCCTTGTTCTTGAGAAATATTAATGACTTAATCTCCCAAGCTTGCTCCCGCTTCTGTGCAGGCCATGTCAGTATGTTTTGCAGACAAGACCCAGAGAAGTCCAGACTGGACTTGTTGCAGACTGCAAAACTGCCATTGGAAGGCCTCCGTCCCAGTCCTTCTACAGAGTAGTAGCCAGTGGGATTCCCAGCCATGGGCGAGGTGACAGCAGAGGAGGTGGAGAAGTTCCTGGACTCGAATATCGGCTTTGCCAAACAGTACTACAACCTCCACTACCGAGCCAAGCTCATCTCTGACCTCCTTGGGGCCAAGGAGGCTGCCGTGGACTTCAGCAACTACCACTCCCCGAGCAGCGTGGAGGAGAGTGAAATCATCTTTGATCTCCTGCGGGACTTTCAGGAGAATTTACAGACAGAAAAATGCATCTTCAATGTCATGAAGAAGCTGTGCTTCCTCCTGCAGGCAGATCGCATGAGCCTCTTCATGTACCGGACCCGCAACGGCATCGCAGAGCTGGCCACCCGGCTTTTCAATGTCCACAAGGATGCTGTTCTTGAGGACTGCCTGGTGATGCCCGACCAGGAGATCGTCTTCCCTTTGGACATGGGCATCGTGGGCCATGTCGCACTCTCTAAGAAGATTACTAACGTCCCCAACACAGAAGAGGTACTCTCTTCCCCATGAGAGAGAGGGCATGGGGCATTATTCCATGGAGTTCTGGGGTACAAGTGGGGTGAGGGGCATTGGCCACCAAGACAAGGCTGGTGACGTGGTGCTTCTTCTTTATTTATTTACATATTTACTCAGAATTCTTTATTTTGAAAAAAAAAATTCAAACTTAACAGAAAAGTTTGAAATAATACAAAGAACTGTATGTCTTTCATCCAAATTTATCATTCATTAACATCTTGCCACATTTGCTTTCTCTCTCCATTTTCTCTGACCCATTTGGGAGAAAGTTGCAGACATCATGCCCTTTGTCTGTAAGTACTGGCGATGCTCCCATCATTGTACTGTGGATAGGTAAGAAATGTCCCAGTTCTGGAAATACACAGTACTTCCACAGTACTTCCACACAGTACTTCCACAGTACCTCCACAGTACTTCCAGAACAAGGACATTTCTTACCTATCCACAGTACAATGATGGAATCATAGAAATGTAATGTGGATACGACACCATTATCTGCTGGGAGTAGTGGCACGTGCCTGTAGTCCCATCTACTTGGAGGGCTGAGGCAAGAGAATCACTTGAGCCCAAGAGTTTGAGACCAGCTTGTGCAACATAGGGAGACTCCTGTCTCTGCAAAAAATTTTAAAATTAGCTGGACGTGGTAGTGCACTGTGGGGGAAAGAAAGAGAGATCAGACTGTTACTGCGTCTATGTAGAAAGAAGAAGACATAAGAAACTCCATTTTGTTCTGTACTAAGAAAAATTATTCTGCCTTGAGATGCTGTTAATCTGTAACCCTAGCCCCAACCCTGTGCTCACAGAAACATGTGCTGTGTTGACTCAAGGTTTAATGGATTTAGGGCTGTGCAGGATGTGCTTTGTTAAAAATGTGTTTGCAGGCAGTATGCTTGGTAAAAGTCATCACCATTCTCCAGTCTCGAGTACCCAGGGACACAATGCACTGCGGAAGGCCGCAGGGACCTCTGCCCAAGAAAGCCTGGGTATGGTCCAAGGTTTCTCCCCACTGAGACAGCCTGAGATATGGCCTCGTGGGAAGGGACAAACCTGACCATCCCCCAGCCCAACACCTGTAAAGGGTCTGTGCTGAGGAGGATTAGTGAAAGAGGAAGGCCTCTTTGCAGTTGAGATAAAAGGAAGGCATCTGTCTCCTGTTTGTCCCTGGGAATGGAATGTCTCGGTGTAAAACCTGATCGTACGTTCTATTTACTGAAATAGGAGAAAACTGCCTTATGGCTGGAGGTGGGACATGCTGGCGGCAATACTGCTCTTTACTGCACTGAGATGCTTGTGTAAAGTCAAACATAAATCTGGCCTCCGTGCACATCAAGGCACAGCACCTTTCCTTAAACTTATGACATAGAGACCTTTGCTCACATGTTTTCCTGCTGACTCTCTCCCCACCATTACCCTGTAGTCCTGCCACATCCCCCTCACCGAGATAGGAGAGATAGTGATCAATAAATACTGACGGAACTCAGACACCAGTGCCAGCGGGGGTCCTCCATATGCTGAGTGCCAGTCCCCTGGGCCCACTGCTCTTTCTCTAGACTTTGTCTCTGTGTCTTATTTCTTTCCTCAGTCTCTCATCCCACCTGACGAGAAATACCCACAGGTGTGGAGGGGCTGGCCCCCTTCAGTGCACACCTGTGGTCAGCATCAATATGGTGACTTCCCAGGAGTAAGGGACCACCAGGCTGCCTAAGGTGGGGTGAACCAGCCCAGGTCAGAAAGGGAGCAGGTCAAACTCCCATGCTGGTTAGTAGTGGGATTGCACCTGTGAATAGACACTGCACTCCAGCCTGGGCAATATAGCAAGAACCTGTCTTAAAGAAGAAAAAATGAAAAAAAAGCTGGATGTGGTGGCTCACACCTGTAATCCCAGCACTTTGGGAGGCTGAGGTGGGAAGATCACTTGAGCCCAGAAGTTTGGGACCAGGCTGGGCAACATAGGGAGGTCCCTGTCTTTACAAAAAATTAAAAAACTAGCTGGGTGTGGTGGTGCACACCTGTGGTCCCATCTACTCTGGAGGCTGAGATGGGAGCATCACTTGAGCCCAGGAGGTTGAGGCTGGAGGCTGAGATGGGAGCATCACTTGAGCCCAGGAGGTTGAGGCTGCAGTGAGCCACGATTGTGCCATTGCACTCCAGCTTGAGTGACAGAGTGTGACCCTGTCAAGAAAAGGAAAGGAAAGGGAAAGAAAGGCAAGATAAGGAAAGGCAAAGGCAAAGGCAAAGGCAAAGACAAGGCAAGGCAAGGCAAGGCAAGCTACCATCCAATCGGCTGGGTGAAAAGGAAAAAAGAAAAAATTTGCTAAAAAATAAAGAAAAAAGATGCAACACCATGATCTAATAAACGGTTCATATTCAATTTCTGTCAGTTGTCTCAGACACCCATGTAGCGCTGTCTTTTGAGTCTCCTTGAATCTGAGACTGTTCCTCAGTCTGTCTTTGTTTTCCATGGCGCTGACATTTTTGAAGGGTACAAAACAAATCTTTTGCAGAAATGTCCTTTCATTTGGGCTTGTCTGATATTTCTTCATGATTAGGTGCAGGTCACACATTTCTGGCAGGAGTACCACAGAGGTGATGTGTTTTTCTTTGTGCTTTACATGCGGAGGCATAATGGCAGTCTGTCCCATTACTGGAAATGTAAACACTGATCACTTGGTTAAACACTTGGCTCTTTCTTCCAGGATCCACTGTTCCCTGAGATTCTACTGGCAGTTCTGACAAAGACTTCTTTGATCACCTTGGACAAATCACTCCCCCTCTCTGGATGTTGGCTTTTAAAGGCGGTAATGCAGTTCTCCACATAGCCCTCTGCCCAGGCCAACTCCCACTCATCCTTCAGAAAAAGTCATTTCCTCAGGGAGGCCCTTTCTAATCTCCCTGTTATAGCCCCAGCCCTAAGCCATTTCTCATAATAAGCCCTGGAGGTCAGGGACCAGGTCTGCCTTGTCCACCAGGCTTTTACTCCGGGACCCAGCACAGTGTCTGGCACAAAGCATGTGCTCGGTAAGCACTTGGTGTAAAAGACTCACAATCAAGCAATTATGCAGTAATTTCATTAACACTGTCTCACCCAAAAGAATGTTTGTCCTATTACAGCAGGGCCCATGAGGGTCTCATTCACTCCTACACTAGCCAAACCAGGAGCTGTGTTCTGGCATTTCTAAAATCCAGCCTTTGGACATGGTGTGATTTTGTGCTCATTTTACCTCTGGCGTTACTTCAGATTAAGCATTTTAAGGTTAAAAATAGGAGAGGAAGGGGGCTTCGGAGACTGTCTTATCCAACTGCCTTATTTAATAGGCAAGGAAACTAAACCTAGGAGAGTGTGGGCAGAGGCTTGCCAACACTCCACATGCATGAATGCAAGAATTCAAACAGGTCGGCCGGGTGCAGTGGCTCACACCTATAATCCCAGTGCTTTGGGAGGCCGAGGCAGGCAGATCACTTGATGTCAGGAGTTGGAGACCAGCCTGGCCAACATGGTGAAACCCCATCTCTACTAAAAATACAAAAATTAGCCGGGCCTGGTGGTGCATGCCTGTAATCCCAGCTACTCGGGAGGCTGAGGCAGGAGAATCACTTGAACCTGGGAGGTGGAGGTTGCAGTGAGCCGAGACTGCACCATTGCACTCCAGACTGGGCAACAAGAGCAAAACTGTCTCAAAAAAAAGGGATTCAAACAGGTGTCTTTTGGTCTTGGGCTCCTTAGTGAGATAAGCCAGACTTGTGCCTCTGTGGAAAGCATACCCGGTGGGCTCCCACATGGGCACATGGCTCCCATCATCTCCTCTTGGGCATCCAGGGGCCGGGCAATGGTTCTCCACTCAGGAGACTTTCTGGAGGACTCATCCAACTGGACTGGAGTCTATTTTCCCTTCAACTCTTCTGACTGTAATTGTAGCCAACAGGGATTGCCTCACTCATTTCTCCTCATGACGATCTATGTCATAACTGTCATTATCTCTGTTTCACAGATGATGAAACAGAAACCCAGAAAGTTTTGGTAACTTGCTCAGGATTATGCAGATAGAAAGTGGCAGACCCTGGCTGATCCAAGTACACAGGTGTTTATAACTAATTGATCACAGCCAGTTATAGATTTCTTTGTTCCCCCTCCACTCCTGCTGCTTCACTCGACTAGCCTAAAAAAAGAAAAAAGGAAAGAAAAAAAAAGGTGTCAGACTGGGAATGATTTGAACCCAGGCACTCTGACCTTGAGCTCACAATCTTTTTTTTAACTAGTTGGTTCAGCCAGGGAGTCATTACAGAGCCTTAATTCCTCTTAATTGCTCTGCTATTCTGTGCTCCCTCCTCCTCTATAAAATGAAGGCATCGCACTGGGTATTTGAGCAAGGTCATTGGATCATGTAGCAGAGAGTTAAGATCTTACGATCTAAGGTCAGATCTGGATGTGAACCAGGACTCTGTCACTTTCAAAGAATGTGGCCTTGGCAAATTGTTGAGCTTGACTGGGTTTATTTCCTATTTTATAAAATGGGGAAATAAGAGCTACCCCACAGCATTGTTGTAAAAATTAAATGAATGAATTATCTCATTAGCAGTGTTCTTGGCACACCGTAATGGCTCCTATTGGCAGCTCCCATTCCTTGTTACTATTACGACTATTTTGCTACTGTTGTTGTTGTTGTTGTTAAGGATCTATTCTAAGTGATGGATGCTGTACCAGGTTTGGGTGGAATTTGGAGAAGAATCCAGTCTTGCCCTTCTGGAGCTTTCAGTTTAGATTCTGTTTGTGGGAAAACAGAGAACATAAATGCTGAGAGCTTTTCTGTACCCTGGTGTTAAGGGATTGAGGATTCAGAATGTTTTTCTGATTCTAGAAGATCCTGACTTAACAGTTTGTGGAGCCTCTGTGCTAAGGGACGGCCTGTTGCTTTCTGTTCATCCGTCAGAGTTTACCCAGGAAACCACACCTCACCTTCCCTGGAAACTTTTGGGGCCTGAGTCAGTCTCCCTGGCCAGTGACTTGGGCCTGTGGGTGAAGTCTGTCCAGGCCAGTCAGCCCTGCATACTTGGTATTTGCATGTGTTTACTTCAGGAAATCTTACTCAATTCACGGCTCTGGGCAGAATGCAACCTTGGGCTCCAGTGGCAGAATGCAACCTTGGCCACCAAACAGTGACTGGGGCTGGGTGAAGAAGGAGAAGGAAGGTGGTGTAGACAGGGGTCTAGATTCTTTCTGGACCACCAAAAAGTGATACTCTCAGCCCTCAGCACCCTCCAAACACCTGGGAAATGGTTGCAATCGCTGCGTTGTTGAAATGCGAAATCACAAAGGTAATTCTTTTGGGCTGTAATGAACCTCCCCACCCCCTCCAAATTCCTACTTATCTTGGGAATTGCCTCAGGAAGACTTGCCACAGGACTGCCAGAAAAAATATAAGATGCCCAGTAAAGTTTGAATTTTAGATAAACAAAGAATAATATTTTAGTTAAAGAAGATCCTGTGCAATATTTTGGACACAGTTACACTAAAAAATTATTTATAGTTTATCTGAAATTCAAATTTCATTGGGAAGGCCCACTTGCCATTCAATATTTACTTGTTTATCAATCCTTTCCTCTTTCTCCTGGCAGGAAAACCCATGAGGCCTGTCTGTCTGTCCCTGTCTATCTTATTCACCACTGGCCCCTGGCACCTAGCCCAGTGTCTTGGACAGAGTGCATACTTACAATAGTTTATTGAGTGAGTGAATGACTAAATGTCAGCCCTACGCCAGCACTTCCTCTGGCTAATAAATTCCATTTCTGAAGGCTGTACCTGAGATGACCGTCATTTGTAGACCCTCTCACATTTGTTATCTGCCCCTGCTTTCCTTCATTTCCCATGAGACCTGGAACCTAGCAGGCTAGAACAGGAAAACAAAGAAAAAAAAAACTTCACAGAGGAACTTATTCAATACTCTGACTTCAGCAAAGGGGAAATTGAGGTTCAGAGTGTTTTCAACTACTGACAATGTACTGAGTGGCCCTTGAAGCCACTCATAGGACGTTTCTCCTTATCTGGGCCTCCAGGGTGGTCTGCTTCACATGCTTTAAGTCGTGGGCTCATGTTTTGCATGACATTCCACTATGCCATGAGAACCCACTGAGAACAACCTCATCTTACAGGTCTTTGCATATACAATGCCTGGCATAGTGAGTGCTCAATGAATATGAATGAATCAATCTGTCAATCAGTGAATCAATGAATAAGTCAATGAATGAATAAGTGGAGCAACTGTGCCACTTACCAGCAAGGGAGTTGTCTATAAAGTGGGAAAGGTGGCAGTTCTATTTGGCAGGGCTGATGTGAGAGTTAATGAGATAATATATGTCAGTTGTCTGGCTCTGAGCCTAGTCATTATTACTCAGTAAATAGTAGATCTCATCATGAGATGCAACAGAGCTTGGCACTGTGAATGTTTGCAAAGGGGAAATGAGGAATCTGGGAATGAGAAGTAGTGTTGCATTGCACTTTAAAATCCAAACTCAGCCAGGTGCAGGCTCACACCTGTAACCCCAGCACTTTGGGAGGCCGAGGTGGGAAGATCACTTGAGCCCAGGTGTTCAGGACTACCCTGGGCAACACAGCAAAATCCTAGCATTACAAAAAATACAAAAATTAGTCGGGCATGGTGGTACGCCCCTGTAATTTCAGCTTCTCTGGAGGCTGAGGTGGGAGGATGGCTTGAGCCCAAGAGGTCGAGGCTGCAGTGAGCCATGATGGCTCCACTGCACTCCAGCCTGGATGGCAGAGCAAGACTCTGTCTCAAAAATAAATAAGTGAATACATAAAAATGAAATCTAAACTCTTTCCCATGACCTCCAAAGCCCTGCTGGATCTGGCCCCTGCCTGCCTCTTTAACTTCCTTGCCCTCTGCTTTCCCTCTCCCTCTTTAAGCTTTAGCTACACTGATTTTCTTTCTGTTCCTCACGAGGGCCAGCCTCATTCCCATCTGCTGGCCTTTGCATGCTCCGTGCTTAGAATGCGCTTCATATACCTGGCTCCCTTGATCCGTCAGCTCTTAGCTCAGCATTACATCTTCAGAGAAGGCTCCCTACCCACCAGCCTGCCATCCCTTTCATCACTCTCTACAGCACCATCCAGTCCATTTCCTTCAAAGCAGTTGCCTCAAGCTGGAGGAAGAATGCCTAGTTGTTTACTTGCTTTTTTGTCTGTCTTGCCGTTTGAATGTAAGGTTCACTTTACATTACAACAGTAATGTTCATTGCTGTAGTTTCAGGGTCTGGAAGAGTGCCTAGCATACGGAAGACACTCTGATAATGCTAACTGAATGGATGAATCACTTTGGGCTTTCCGTAGCTCAGCCTCTGATCCTAGGATTTAAAATAAATATAAGTCGGTACAAAAGTAATCGTGGTTCTTGCCATTACTTTTAATAGTTTGAGCTAAATGGCTTCTAAGTCTCCTTCTGCCTTTGATAATCTGAGGTTTTGTGACATGGTTGTTTAGAACACTTCATATGCTGAATATACAGGGATGACAATGTTCATGTAAATGCCAGTCAATTGGCAGTTGAAGTACTCATGAGGGGAGTTCCAGGACTGAGTACCCAGTGGGAATGAGCTTTCTGGTGGATTTGGTAGCATCTGCCTTGGATGCAGGTGAGGCCCAAGGATTTGCTTTTCCTGAAAGAAGTGAACACTGGGAAACTAAAATGACTTCATGAAATGAATCTGAGCATACTCCACCTAGACATGTGCTCAGGAACTCATCAGTAGCTTAGAAAATGACACAGATACCACTTCTTGACTAATGCCTTTTTAGAGATTTTGCTTAATCCTCAAATGTTAATTCAAGTACAGCACTACAAGCTTCTCTTAATTCCTTTACCCTTCACCTGGTTTTAAACAGCTTCACTGATAATAATGCTCTTGACTATTTATTTAATCCCATTCCAACTAGAAGAAATCTATAGATGCAGAGCCTTATGCTCTGAATTCCCTCTTTCCTTCCTTCCTTCCTTCCTTCCTTCCTTCCTTCCTTCCTTCCTTCCTTTTTTAGAGACAGGGTCTTGCTCTGTCACCCAGGGTAAAGTGCAATGGTACAATCATAGCTCACTGCAGCCTCCAACTCCTGGGCTCAAGCAATCCTCCTACCTCAGCTTCCTGAGTAGCTGGAACTACAGGCGCATGTCACCACACCTGACTAATTTTTTTTTAGTTTTAGTAGATACAAGATATTGCTATGTTGCCCAGGCTGGTCTTGGACTACTGAACGCAAGCAGCACTTCCACCTTGGCCTTCCAAAGTGCTGGGATTATAGGCGTAAACCACCACGCCTGGCCGAGACTTAGTTTTAGAAAAGTTCTGTGAATTGGCTCTATGAAAAACATTTCCACTCAGAACAGCATGAGCTGTGCATGTTTGGGCTGGCCTGCCTCCCAAGCAATGCTGACAGTCCAAAAACCTCACAGTGCTACCAATAAACAGAAAGGTGGATTCTTGTAAATTTAAGAGAACAATTCAAGCTCTGTCTTTTCATCCTGACCACATGGTCCACCACAGCCTATACTGGCTTCTCTGGGCTGCATTAGGGGAGGGTTATGGAGGTGTGTGCTCCTCTATACACTCAGAGCTTCAAGCCAATCCCTTGTGACCTATATTACTATTATAGATTTTTCTGTGAGCTGGCCTGAACCTTGGTCACCCATATCTCCTGTGCTTAACATAAGGCCTGACACATAGTGGGGCTTCTACTAAGATTTGTAGAATGGGGATATCCACTGAACTGGCTGTGTGGTGCTAGAACTGGATTGTTTAAAAAGCTGAACATAACAAATTCTTTTGTTCAATGACCTAGACCCAAGTCTAACCTTATCCAGGCTTCTCTAAGAGGCAGCAGAGATGAAGGCAGGTTCTGGAGTTACACATACACACACACACACACACACAGTCTACACAATCTACACACATGACATTAACCTTCTTGAGTTACAGATCCCCCTTCTGTAAGATGGGCTACTAATGGTACTTATCTCATAGCTTATTGCGAAGATAAAAGTAAGATAATGCAGGTAAAATGCCATGCACGCTGCCTGCTAGCAACTGTCATTGTTGTACTTCCTAAAGTCTTTCCCCGGCTTCCTCTTAGCTGTACCCTGGGTTTTTATTCTGGGCTTAATTGTCATCACCTCAAGAAAGCCTTCTCTAACCCTCCTTCTCCAGGCAAAGTCAGTCCCCCACTCCCGTCCCTGGCACCCACACTGCTTTGCACACCTCTCCTCCACAGCCCTCAGTGGATTGCATCTCAGACTTTCTTCTTCTACGGGATTTTGGAAGCTTCCATGACAGATATCATCTCTGATTGCCCTGCCCCTGTTGAAGATATTCAACAGGAATGTTGAACAGATGCAAGCACCTTCATTCCCTTGTCAACAGGGGCTTTGGGCTGTTCCATTGTTCTTGCTCTTCATTTGCCTGTCCGTGCTTATCTCTGCCTTCCTTTAGGATGAACATTTCTGTGACTTTGTGGACATCCTCACAGAGTACAAGACCAAGAACATCTTGGCTTCCCCCATAATGAATGGGAAGGATGTGGTGGCCATAATCATGGCTGTGAATAAAGTGGATGGATCCCACTTCACCAAGAGAGACGAAGAGGTAAGAATGCTTTAGAGACTAAGGATAGCCATGCTAGCACATTCTCCTAGCCTGTGAAGTTTGCTGTTTGACCTGGCCTCAGTTTTCCCATCTGTAAGACAGGGAATTCACCTGATGTTCTCTGAGGGAAGCAGGATAAAATAATAGTTAAGACATTGGGCTTTGGAGTCAGGAATAGGGGGATAATTGTTCTGGTTCTGACTATATCTAGCTGTTTGCCTTGTGCAAGTTATTTAACTTCTTTGAACTTTGGTTTTCTTATTTGTAAAATGTTGATAATTTTTCAGTATCAACCTTATAGGGAACTTATCAATAAATAGTAGCTATTTTTCATGAGTATACTCCCATCAACATCAACATTCTACATTCGGTGAGTTTTACGCTCATGCAACATCTTATGAGTCTGCATTCTAGGATCCATCTGCCCAAATTGTCTCTGATGAAGCTTTGAAAATATTCAGATATTTGCTGATGGTGAAAGTAGCCAGAGGATGGATTTCTTCTTCTCACCTGCCTCCCCTCGTGCTGTTTGATTTTTAGATTCTTCTCAAGTACCTCAATTTTGCAAATCTAATCATGAAGGTGTACCACCTGAGTTACCTGCACAACTGTGAAACTCGACGTGGCCAGGTAAGGGGCTTGGGCCAAGGGAATGGACTTGACTCGTCCTTTCCCTGAAGCATTGATGTGGTCAAGACTGGCAGGCAGATGGGAATGAAGGTGCCTAGGAAGCATCATCCAGTCTCTGGCCAGCATCACGAGTGTTATGAGGTAGTGGCTGTCTGTAAAGCTGTATACCACAGTGGTTACACGCACAAGCTTCAAGTCAGATGGCTTTGATCTGAATCCCTGCTCAACCACTGCCTAGCTCTAAGACCCTAAGTGAGTCACTTAATCTCTCTATGCTTCAGTCTCCTCATTTGAAAAATAGGGATGATTATGGTGCCACCCTCAAAAAGTTGCCATCAATAGTAAATGAGATAATGCATATAGGGCAATAGTGCTCAGTTGAAGTTTCTTATTATTTTTATTAAAAACCTATGAGATAAATGAAAGGGAAAGAGCTGGGCCCAATGTAAAGCAGCCAGTTACTTCATCTCTCTGAGCCTCAGTTTGTTTGTCTACAAATGGAAGCTAATTGGACTGGGCATGGTGGCTCACACCTGTAATTCCAGCACTTTGGGAGGCCAAGGCAGGAAGATTGCTTGAGGCCAGAAGTTCGAGACCAGACTGGGAAACATAGTAAGACCCCATCTCTATTTTTAAAATAAAAATTTTAAAATAAATGGATGATAATGGGCTGGGTAAGGTGGCTCATGCCTATAATCCCAGCACTTTGGGAGGCTGAGGTAGGAGGACTGTTTGAGGCCAGAAGTGAAAACTCATTTCTACAAAAAATTCAAAGATTATCTGTGTGCAATGACGTGCACCTGTAGTCCCAGCTACTGGGCAGGCTGAGATGGGAGAATTGCCTGAGCCCGGGAGTTAGAGACTACAGTGAGCTATGATTGTGCTACTGTACTCCAGCCTGGATGACAGAGTAAGACTCTGTCCCTAAAAACTAAATAAATAAAAATAAAAACTTTAGATTTTGCGCTTCTGCCCTGGCCCTCTGCTGGCCACTCCGCCGGTGCTGTGCCTGGGCGCCTCCGTGCTCTAGGCCAACCGCCTCTGAGAGCGCCCACTCGAGCGCCCTGGGAGCCGGAGGGCGGCGGTCCTCACCGGGACCCTCCTGTGGGCCAAGGAGGACAAAAGTGTCTCTCAATCCAGCACATGCACATTGAAGCAAGTTAAAGGATTTAATATGAAGCACAGAAGCCGATAGTGCCAAATAGCAAGCAGTAGTTGGTACACATTTGGTGAGTGGGGCAGCATTTCCTTCTCCCACTGCTGCTGAGATGGCAGAAATTAGTAGAATTCGTCCGAAATGGAATATACGGAAGGCATTAGTCAGCGAATGAGGGTCCCAGAAAAGTTAAAAGTAGCACCGCCAAACGCCAACCTGGAACAAGGATTCCAAGAAGGAGTTCCAAATGCTAGCGTGATAATGCAAGTTCCAGAGAGGATTGTTGTAGCAGGAAATAATGAAGATGTTTCATTTTCGAGACCAGCAGATCTTGACCTTATTCAGTCAACTCCCTTTAAACCCCTGGCACTAAAAACACCACCTCGTGTACTTACGCTAAGTGAAAGACCACTAGATTTTCTGGATTTAGAAAGACCTCCTACAACCCCTCAAAATGAAGAAATCCGTGCAGTTGGCAGACTAAAAAGAGAGCGGTCTACGAGTGAAAATGCTGTTCGCCAAAATGGACAGCTGGTCAGAAATGATTCTCTGTACGGCATTTCAAATATAGATACAACAATTGAAGGAACATCAGATGACCTGACTGTTGTAGATGCAGCTTCACTAAGACGACAGATAATCAAACTAAATGGAAGTCTACAACTTCCGGACGAGGAGAACAAAGAACGTGCTAAAAGAGAAATGGTCATGTATTCAATTACTGTAGCTTTCTGGCTGCTTAATAGCTGGCTCTGGTTTTGCTGCTAGAGGTGACATCAGCTCTCAAAAATATTGTCTCAACAGCTGGAAATATAAAAGATTTGCAGACTTCTTTGTTTCTGTCTCTGCATTGTAAGCCATTTTATAGTCCACAAGCTGAAAATTTATTTCTTCCAGAAACTCTGGAGATAACACCTGCTTAAAATTCTCCTTTTGCATGTTTTGTAAATAGGCTCCAGTTTTGTTTTTTAAAAGGAATTTATTTTTTGCCTCTTCAGTCCACACAACTGATTCTGAATGGGAGAGAGTCTGTAGAGAACTGATTTAGAAAAATGTCTGTGAAAGAAAAACAATTATTTTGTTGTGTTTCTCAAACACTGTTAAGCAGTTTTGTTAATAGACATTTTTGCATCAACACTTCAACATTAACACTTTCAAAGTCATGGTCTGTTGCCAGATTTAAGAAACTCGAACCACCTAATATTTCATAACCTTCTTCATTAGGTACTTGTGCAGATTAATTTCTAACATTTCAGCAGTTTAATATGTGTGCAATATGTGCATTCTTTCATTTTAGTTTTGTACTTGGTTTTCTATAAAGTACGTTTTTACTCAGTTCATGTGCGAACAATTAAAAAAAACTGCAGAATAAGGTACAAATGTAGTGTATTTAATAAACTGTCAACCAAAGCAAAAAAAAAATTTAAAACTTTAAAAAAATCTAAAAGTAAAAATAGGGGATAGTTAACCTGTCTATTTCTCTGGATTATTGTGAAGGGTAAGTGAAATAAACTCCAGAGAACTTTACAGAATTGTTGTTATTCTCCAGCTAAGTGAGCTACTACTTTGCACCTCAAAATCTATGAGTATATTTTTGTATTTTTTCAGATACTGCTGTGGTCTGGGAGCAAAGTCTTTGAAGAACTTACGGACATCGAACGACAGTTCCACAAAGCCCTGTACACAGTCCGCGCTTTCCTCAACTGTGACAGATACTCTGTGGGTCTCTTAGACATGACCAAGCAGAAGGTGAGAAAACTTCAGCAACAGACATTTCCAAGAAAACATTAAACCGACACTGACTGACGGCTAGAGTCTTGGCACACATTCAATTGCACAGGGAAGAGGCTGGGTGAATCGGGATGGTTGTAGAAAGTTTTACATAGGTCTCTACTGAGGAGTATCAGCCTTTAAAGGGGAAAAGTCAATCTAGGGCACAGGTGAGCGAAAACAATCTGTACTTTCCTTAGTCATTTGGAAAGAAAAAAAAGTGTACATGAAAAGAAACTGATGAGGTGATAAAAGTCAGTGATAAAGAAGTTTCTACGTGGGTTGAGAGTCCTGGAGAAAGTTGCCAACCTCAGGGATTCTCAAAAAATGTCCTGAAAGTTGTGTGTAAAGCTTTGCTGCAATTTATCTATTCCAGAGCTCACCCAGGCAATTAAGTGGAGGCAGATGCTGATATCCGGTCCCTCACATGCTCGGGGGCCAGATTTGTGGCAGATATAGCAGCTAAGGAGGCAGAGTTCAATGTCGCTCCCAGCGATGTTTTTTAGATATGTTTTCCCAAACAACTTCCTCATTCCTCTTTGTTTATTTGCTTCTGCCTTATGAGGCTAATCATTTTCTGCCTTGAAACAGAGTTTCAGCGTTATCTAAGTTTAATATCTCCTATCCTGAAAACCCAAGGATTCCAGCCAGTTTCATTTTGTATGCCTTGTCATGCTGAGGGGTGGTGCCCAGGCCAGTGCAGACTCTCCAAGTATATTGGATCGAGTGAATACATGGATCACAGAATCTGGGGTTGGAAAAGCCCTTGGATATAGTCCAGAGGCTCCCAAACTTGGCAGTTCATCAGAATATTCTGAAGAGCTGATTAAAAAATTACTGGACGACATTTTCTGATAGTCTGCCATTTTTTACTTAATGTTTTACAAACATTTTTCCATGTCAGCACGTATGAATTCTTTTTAATGAGCCTTTATATTGAAACATAGGCCTGGCACAGTGGCTCACACCTGTAATCCCAGGACTTTAGGAGGTTGAGGTGGGAGGAAGGCTTGTGGCCAGGAGTTCGAGTCCAGCTTGGGCAACATAGTGAGACCTGTCTCTACAAAAAATAAAATAAAAATAAAAAAAGAAAGATAACATAGACACAGAAAAGGAACATTGATTATAGCTGCTGTTATAACAGTTCAGTGAGTGAAAGTTCCCATGAAACCACCACCAAAATTAAGGAACAGAACACAACAAACAGCACCTCAGCAGCCTCCTTCATACCTTCTTCAGTACCTCCCACAGCCTCCTCCTGAAAGGTTACCACCATCTGACCTTTAACACCATATTAGTTTTGCCTTTTTGCGGTTCATATATATGAAATCCTACAATACACATGCTTTTGTGTTTGGCTTCTTTTATTTATTTATTTATTTATTTATTTATTTATTTTTTGAGACGGAGTCTCGCTCTGTCACCCAGGCTGGAGTGCAGTGGCGCAATCTTGGCTCACTGCAAGTTCCGCCTCCCGGGTTCACGCCATTCTCCTGCCTCAGTCTCCCGAGTAGCTGGGACTACAGGCGCCTGCCACCATGCCTGGCTAATTTTTTTGTATTTTTCGTAGAGACGGGGTTTCACTGTTTTAGCCAGGATGGTCTCAATCTCCTGACCTCGTGATCTGCCTGCTTCAGCCTCCCAAAGTGCTGGGATTACAGGCGTGGTGTTGGGCTTCTTTTGATTCATCCTTATTGCTTCATTTAGCATGAATTCATTCATTTTTATTCCTGTGGAATTTTCCATTATATGTATAATCTACAGTGTATTTATTCATTTCCACTGTTGGTGGACGTTCGAGTTTTCAGATCTGATCTATTATGAATATTGTTATTATGAAACTTCTAGTATATTACTAGTACACAGTTGTGCCCTTTCTGTTAGGTATTTACCTAGGAGTAGAATTTCAGAGTATTAGCTTTAGTAGATATTGCCCATCTGATTTTCAAAATGGTTGTACCATTTCATACCCTTGCCAGCAATGTATCAAGGGTTTCTTCATCGATACTTGGTATTATTATTCTTAGTAACTTTAGCCATTCTGGTGAGCATGTGGCTTTATCTCTTTTGTTATCAACATGAATTCCCCTAATAACTGATGAGGTCGAATATTTTAAAATATGTTTATTGGCCAGTTTGGATGTATTATTTTGTGAAGTGACTGTTCAAGTTTTTCCTCCATTTAAAAAAATCACATTGTCTTTTTTATCTCACTGATTTGTAGGAGTTCTTTGCAAATTCTGGGCACAAGTCCACTTTCAAATACATGCATTGCAAATACAGTCACGCACCATATAACAACATTTTGATCAATGATGGCCTGCCTATACCATGGTCCCATAGAATTATAATGGAGCTGAAAAATTCTATTGTCTAGTGATGTCATAGTGCAACGCATTCCTCACATTTGTGGTGATGCTAGTATAAGAAAAACCTACCACACTGTCAGTTGCATAAAAGTATAACACATACAGGCCAGGCGTGGTGGCTCACGCCTGTAATCCCAACACTTTGGGAGGCCGAGGCGGGCAGATCACGAGGTCAGGAGTTCGAGACCAGCCTGACCAACATGGTGAAACCCCGTCTCTACTAAAAATACAAAAATTAGCTGGGCATAGTGGTGGGTGCCTGTAATCCCAGCTACTCAGGAGGCTGAGGCAGGAGAACTGCCTGAACCCAGGAGGCGGAGGTTGCAGTGAGCCGAGATCGTGCCACTGCACTCCAGTTTGGGTGACAGAGTGAGACTCTATCTCAAAAAAAACAAAAACAAAAACAAAAACAAAAACAAACAAAACAAATATATATATATATAGCACATACAATTATGAGCTGTAGTACATAATGCTTGATAATAGAAAACTAGAAAACTATGTTACTGGTTTATGTATTTACAACACTACACCTTTTTTTCCATTATTTTAGAGTTGACTCCTTCTACTTATTAAAACAGAATAAAGTTAACTGTAAAACAGCCTCAGACAGGTCCTTCAGGAGATATTCTGGAAGAAAGCATTGTTATCACAGGAGATGGGAGCTCCATGCGTGTTTTTGCCCCTGAAGACCTTCCAGGGGGACAAAGTGTGGAGGTGGAAGATGGGGATATTGATGATCCTGACCCTGTGTAGGTCTAGGCTAATGTGTGTGATTGTGTCTTAGTTTTTAACAAAAACATTTAGAAAGTAAAAGAAAAAAAATTTAAGAGAAAAAAAACTAGTAGAATAAAGATATAAAGAAATATTTTTGTTCTGATTCAAGCACCAAAGACATAAAAAAAGAAAAAAGAATAACAGAATTTGAGATAATTTTTTTTAAAAAGAAAATATTTTTGTACAGCTATATAATGTGTTTGTGTATTAAGCTAAGTGTTATTACAAAAGAGTCAAAAAGTTTTTAAAAATAAAAAATTTTATAAAGAAAAATTAAAAAATTTATAAAGTAAAAAAGTTACAAGCCAGGCTTGGTGGCTCATACCTGCAATCCCAGCTACTCAAGAGGCTGCGGTAGAAGAATTGCTTGAGGCCAGGAGTCCGAATCTGCAGTGAGCTATGATGAGCAAGATCTCATCTCTAACATAATTAATTAATTAATTTAAAATTACAGTAAGCTAAGGTTAATTTACTATTGAAGAAAGAAATTTTAAAAATACATTTAGTGTAGCCTAAGTGTCCAGTGTTTATAAAGTCTATAGTAGTGTATAGTAATGTCCTAGGCCTTCACATTCGCTCACCACTCACTCACTGACTCACCCAGAGCAACTTCCAGTCCCACAGGCTCCATTCATGCTAAGTGCCCTGTATAGGTGTATGATTTTTAAACTTTTATACCTTATTTTTACTGTATCTTTTATGTTTAGCTATGTTTAGGTGTATAGTAGGCTATACAATCTGGGGTAATGCAAGTGCACTCTGCAATGTTCACACAATGACAAAATTGCCCAAAGACAAACACATTTCCCGGAGCATATCCCCATTGTTAAGTGATGCATGACTGTATTCTCCCACTCAGTGTTTTCATTCTGTCTCTCTCTCTCTTTTTTTTTTGGAGACGGAGTTTCGCTCTTCTTGCCCAGGCTGGAGTGCAATGGCTCACTGCAACCTCCACCTCCCGGGTTCAAGCAATTCTCCAGCCTCAGCCTCCCAAATAGCTGGTATTACAGGTGCCCACCACCACACCCAGCTAATTTTTGTATTTTTAGTAGAGACAGGGTTTCACCATGTCCGCCAGGCTGGCCTTGAACTCCTGACCTCATGATCCACCCACCTCAATCTCCCAAAGTGCTGGGATTATAGGCGTGAGCCACTGCACCCAGCCCATGCTTTCATTCTCTTAATGGTGTGTTTTGATGAATATAAGTTCTGGATGATAATGTAGTTAAATTTATCAATCTTTTCCTTTATCGTTATTGATTCTTGTGCTGTAATGAGGAAATCTTTCCTGGCTCTAAGGTTATAGAGACATTTACATATGTCAAATTCTAAAAGCTTTATTGTTTTAACTTTCACATATAGCTCTACAATCTACCTGGAACTTTTGTATGTTTAGTGTGAAGTAAGGTGAATATTTATTTTTCCGTACAAGCATCCAATTGGCCCAGCATTGTTTATTGAAAAGACCATTCTTTCCCTACTCTTCTAGTGAAAAGATATTCTTCCCTATCATACGTTTATTATCAACCAAGTTTCCATTTATGTATGGGTCTGTTTCTGGATTCTCTATTTTGTTCCATTGGTATATATATATATATTTTTTTTAACTAATTTTATTTTTCAAGACAGATATCTCGCTCTTTTGCCCAGCGTGGAGCACAGTGGTGAGATTTTGGCTAACTGCAACCTCCAACTCCCAGGTTCAAGCAATTCTCCTGCTTCAGTCTCCCGAGTAGATGGGATTACAGACACGTGCCACCACGCCCGGCTAATTTGTGTATTTTTAGTACAGACGGGGTTTCACCATATTGGCCAGGTTGGTCTCGAACTCCTGACCTCAAGTAATCTGCCCACCTTGGCCTCCCAAAGTACTAGGATTACAGGTGTGAGCCACCATGCCTAGCCTCCATTGGTATATTTACCTATTCTTCTGCAGTACTATCCTGTCTTAATTTCAGTGTGTTTATAAAATATCATGATATCTGGTAATGAAAAGACCTCTAAGTTTATCATTATTATATGTTAGACTTTTTCACCATGGTTTGTGTCTCTTATACTTCTTTATGTGTTTTTCATCTTTTCGTTTTTTGTGCTTTAGTTTGAATATTTCTTCTGATCTATCGTCTATTAATTACTAACTCTTTTTTTTTTTTTTTTGAGACAGAGTCTCATTCTGTCACCCATGCTGGAATGCAGTGGCATGATCTTGGCTCACTGCAACCTCCGCCTCCCGGGTTCAAGCGATTCTCATGCCTCAGCCTCCTGAGAAGCTGGGACTATGAGCGCAGGCCACCATGCTCAGCTAATTTTTGTGTTTTTAGCACAGATGGGGTTTTGTCATATTGGCCAGGCTGGTCTCGAAATCCTGACCTCAAGTGATCTGCCTGTCTTGGCCTCCCAAAGTGCTGGTATTACAGGTGTGAGCCACTGCCTGGCTAACTCTCTCTTCAACAGTGTCTAATTGACTGTTAAACTATTGAGTTCTTAACTTTAGGTATTTTTCAATTTTAGAATTTCCAGTTCATTCTGTTTTTGTAGTTTCCAGTTCTCTGCTAAAGTTCTCTGTTTTGTACTTGATTCTTGGACATAATCACAGTTATTTTTGAGTCTGTGTCTGAAAGCTATAATATTTATAGGCATCTTCTATGAACCTATTTCTATGATCTATTTCCCCTCTAGATTTTTCTGTGAATTGTCTGTTACATGTTTATTATTTTTGTTTGAAGACTAGAGACATGTATGGAAATATGTTATCTTCCTCCAAAGGGGATGGTTTTACTTCTGGCAAGCAGTTGGGGTAAAGGCAGAGAACCTCAATCCATTTAGGAATTGAACTGATATGAAGCTGGTCTTCAGTCTTCGTGAGGCCTGGTCTGCTTCTGGTTCACTTTTACTTCTTGGGGCGTGAGGATCCCAGCCTAGGGTGTTTTCAAGGGTCTCTCCTCCTTGGCAGGCTCTGAATTCCGATTTTGTCCTCCTCGCCCAGTGAGTCTTCCGTAAGCTTGGCTCAGCTTCTTAGCTGCTCACAGCATCTTTGGTATCAACAAGTGGGTCAAAAGGAAAGGTTGAATCAAGGGTCAGGTTTACATCTCTGGGTTTCCCTTCTCTCTGGGATTTTGGCCCACTAACTCCCTGCTGCCTTGCTGGCTATATAAGTCCTTCAAATAAATAAATGTTTATACACATACACACAGTTCAGATGGTGTAATTATTCCAGTTGGAGGATTGGTCTGAAACAAACTAGTCATCATGAACAGAAGTAGGAATCCTCTCTCTTTGTTTTGTAGTCCATATGAATTTATCTCATTCATTTGAGTAGTATAAATATACCATAATTAATTTATCCTTTCCCCTATTGTTAGACATTAAAAATTATTTCTAAATATTCTTATAACTAAATATATATATATATATTTCTAAATATTCTTATAACTAAAGACAACGCTGGCCATACAACCCCTTGTTTGACAACTTCTCTTCTCCTTGGGACAATCTTTGGATCCACTCAGTGTTTGGCCCACATGAGGTGTCAGGCCAATATATTTGTTCTTCTTCTGGGCTCCTCTAGCATTTATCCTCTCCTTCCAGCACTGTTTTGGTTCTTGCCTCATTTACCTCACTATTAGTTATCTTCTTCATGAGACAATAAGTTCTTCCAGGATACAAACTGTGCCTTATTCGCCTGTGTATAACTAGCAGTCAGCAGGTTGTGGGGCTCAGGTAAGGCCTGGTTATATTTTTGCCTAGAATTAAAATTGTTTTCTAAATGTTCACCTAGAATTAAATTTCTTCCTGTTGTTGGTAGTCTAGAAAAAGAGCTCAACTGGGGAGAAGGGCAAAAACATGGACTCTGCATTTCATGCGGCTTCCCTTCTGCTTCTCTGGATGATATTAGAATAAGCAAACCATGACAAACATGCTCAAATGAGAAGAACGAGGAGGGCTTGGCATCCTACCCGCAGTAATCCAGCGCTAACAGATCACGGTTTGTCCCTGTATAGTAACAGATGAATGAACAGAAAGGGCACTGGAGGATGGAAGCCCCTCTGTCCGGCCCAGACTTGACTCCACACAAGCTTTGCTGCTCTATGGGCAAAGGAAACCATGAAAAAGTAGTGGGGAAGAGCCTGTGTGGTTCTCAGTTGGCCTCTCCTGAGGCTGCATGACTGTGCAGCTCCTTTGCTGGCTCTTTTTCCTCTTCCCTCTGCCTGTGTCTTGGCCACTTTTGTTTAGTGTTATGTTATGTTATGTTATGTTATGTTATGTTATGTTGTTATGTTATTTATTTATTTGAGACAGGGTCTCACTCTGTCACCCAGGCTGGAGTGCAGTGGCGCAATCTCAGCTCACTGCAACCTCCCCGTCCCGGGTTCAAGTGATTCTCCTGCCTCAGCCTCCTGAGAAGCTGGGATTACAGGCACACACCACCATGCCCGGCTAATTTTTGTATTTTTGGTAGAGACGAAGTTTTACCATGTTGCTCAGGCTGGTGTCAAACTCCTGGGCTCAAGTGATCCACCCGCCTCGGCCTCCCAAAGTGCTGGGATTATAGGTGTGAGCCACCGCACTCGACCTTGTCCACTTTTAGACAAAACAAATTCAACAGAGTTTATCTGAGCAAAGAACAACTCATGAATTGGGCAACCCTCAAAACCAGAAGAGGTTCAAAGAGCTCTGCTGCACGGCAAGGCCAGTGAGCTTTCATAGCTGAACATGGAAGTAAAGTACAGAAATAACATGATTAGTTACAAGAGGGCATTTGCCTGATTTGGACATGGTCTGATCAGTTGGGCTGCCTGTGATTGGTTGAAACTCGACCATTTGTTACAATAATATACTCCTAAATTGGGTTTTGGTTTGTTTGCCTACTGAGGTTGCAGTTTGTTTCGTAGGAGCTCAAATTATTACACGAAAACTGGAAGAACAGAGATAGCCTCAGGCTAAGGCAGCTGTTTATTTTGCTTTAGCAGCCACTTATCTTACAGGTGTCAGCCTTTCTTATTGGATCCCAGATATAGGTCTATTGTCCATATTTGGCATCATTTTTTTCTTATTTGTGAAAAATATTTTTTTCCTGATTACAAAAGCAATAAAGTTTATTATGAAAAATTTCTAAATAAATTACAGTTTGATTCCAATCACTCAGAGAAAATCACTTGTTAATACTTTGTTGTGGGCCAGGCATGGTGGCTGATGCCTGTAATCCCAGCGCTTTGGGAGGCTGAGGCAGATGGATCACCTGAGGTCTGGAGTTCGAGACCAGCCTGGCCAATATGGTGAAACCCCATCTCTACTAAAAATGTAAAAATTAGCCGGATGTGGTGGCACACACCTGTAATCCCAGCTATTTGGGAGGCTGAGCCAGGAGAATTGCTTGAACCCGGGAGGTGGAGGTTGCAGTGAGCTGAGATGGAGACACTGCACTCTAGCCTGGGCAATAGAGCGAAACCCTCTCTCCAAAATAATAATAATAATAATAATAATAATAATTTGTTGTAAATGTATTCATGACATTTTCTATATATAATTGAACGTTAGGGTCACATGATATATTCTTTTTGGCCTCTCACATTTTTCACTTATCAGTGTATCGTCTTTTCAATCAGTACACACATATCTGTAACATCATTGTTAATAGATGTACCATAATTGATTTAATAAGTCCTTTCTTGTTGGGCACTTAGATTGTCTCTAATTTTTCACTACTATAAATGATACTGCTTGGGACATTGTTTTAGCTAAATCTTTGAGCACATATTAGCATGGTCTTAAGGTAAATTTCTTAGCCCTGAAGACCCTACTTTCCCTCTCATGTCCAATAACACTGAGGGTGCCCCAGTTCAGCTCCCATGTTTTTGGCTAATGACTAGACAGGCCCAGTTCATCAATATTTTGAAGGGTAAATGTGACTATTTTCTAACTGTAGTGAGTCTTACTGCCTTTCCAAGTTTGGGTTTCACTGAGTTCTTCTCACTTTCTAAATTTCAGTGTTAGCTGACTCATGTAGGTGGGACTTCTTAATCTCCTTTCCTTGATCTCTTTTCAAAACATGTAATTATTGTTTTTTTCATTCCTAGGAATTTTTTGATGTGTGGCCGGTTCTGATGGGTGAAGTTCCACCTTACTCTGGTCCCAGGACTCCGGATGGAAGAGTACGTTCTCTCTGACCTTTTCAGGATGATTTAATATATTCAAACGCAAGGCACAGTAAACCCTGTTAAAGGATTTTTTTTAGCATATAGGTATTTGTCTTTGCGTTGGGTTGTCTCCTTTGAAGTTAGAATCATCCCTCATGTTCAATAGTGGACAGGTGCTAAAAGTAAAATAAAACAACAGGGAGAAAAAAAGTCAAAAAAACAACAATAATTCCTCATAATTGTCATGCCCTAACATCCCTAACATTTGCAAAGTGGTCTTCCTTCCTTCCTTCCTTCCTTTTTCTTTCTTTCTTTCTAAGCATTATACTAACAAGAAGCTAAGTGTTTAATATCTTTTTTTCCCCATATTTTCTTTCTTTTTTTTTTATTATACTTTAAGTTTTAGGGTACATGTGCACAATGTGCAGGTTAGTTACATATGTATGCATGTGCCATGCTGGTGTGCTGCACCCATTAACTCGTCATTTAGCATTAGGTATATCTCCTAATGCTATCCCTCCCCCCTCCCCCCACCCCATAACAGTCCCCAGAGTGTGATGTTCCCCTTTCTGTGTCCATGTGTTCTCATTGTTCAATTCCCATCTATGAGTGAGAACATGCGGTGTTTGGTTTTTTGTCCTTGCGATAGTTTACTGAGAATGATGGTTTCCAATTTCTTCCATGTCCCTACAAAGGACATCTTATTGGGGTTTCACAGTAACCTTGCGGGGTAGACCAAACAGGGACCAACATACTCATTTCACAGCTGTGGAAAGAGACCCAGGAAGGTCAAGCAACCTACTCAAGGCTTCACCTTGCAGGAATTTAGAGTTATAGACAATATGAGCTTAGAAAACCTTCATATCTAGTCTATAATGTACAAATTGGTAGCCAGAAAGCCAATTCCAGCTGATAGATACACTTGCTTGGCTACGTAGGTTTTCTATTTTTTTCTTTTTCTTTCTTTCTTTCTTTCTTTCTTTCTTTCTTTCTTTCTTTCTTTCTCTCTTTCTTCTTTCTTTCTTTTCTTCTCTCTCTCTCTCTGTCTCTCTCTTTCTCTCTCAGATAGGGTCTTGGTATGTTGCCTAGGCTGGTCTTGACCTCCTAGTGCTCAAGTGATCCTCCTGCCTTGGCCTCCCAAAGTGCTGGGAAATTGGCAGCTAACCCTTAAAAATCAAATTCTTTCCCGTAAATATCTGAATTTTCAGTTTATTTTGAAAAAGTGAATGATTAATCAATACTGGGCCCACAATCCAGCAGGGCAAATTTGATTGGAGCTGAGTAGCAGCTACCTCCTTGGGATGTGGCCTGAGTTCTCTAGTTTGCCACAGTCCTCACCACTTTCTCTTTTTGAGACAGAGTTTTGCTCTTGTCACCCAGGCTGGAGTGCAATGGTGTGATCTTGGCTCACTGCAACCTCTCCCTCCCGATTCAAGTGATTCTCCTGCCTCAGCCTCCCAAGTAGCTAGGATTACAGGCACCTGCCACCATACCTGGCTAATTTTTGTATTTTTAGTAGAGACAGGGTTTTGCCATGTTGGCCAGGCTGGTCTCAAACTCCTGACCTCAGGTGATCCGCCCACCTCAGCCTCCCACAGTGCTGAGATTACAGGTGTGAGCCACCGCGCCCGGCCCCCACCACTCTCTTTTATGTACATCTGTGTCCTGCTTTCATTTTTGTTTTTATCAGGCCTCTCTAGGCATTTAAATTTCTGATCTCTGGTCTCATCCAATTACAGCATTTTATTTTATTTGTTTTTGTTTTTTATATAGAGATGAGGTCTTGCTATATTGCTCAGGCTGGTCTTGAACTCCTGGCCTCAAGTGATCCTCCTGCCTTGGGTTCCCAAAGTGCTGAGACTACAAGTATGAGCCACCGCACCTGGCCTAAATTAGGCCCTTTAACATTCCCTCTGCCTTCTAACATCCCTCTCATGCTTTATCTGCCACATTCACTTGGAAATACAGCTTTTGTCTGAATTCCAACCAATTAATGTTCCCGAATCTTAGGTCGAAAGCCTCACAATGTCAGCTACATCTTGCTTCATCTACTTTTAAAAGTAAAATAGTGTGTGTATGTTTTAAGTATTTAAAAGTTATACAGGCTAAAAAGACTTCATGGAAAAAAACAAAACAAAACATAGCAGTCTTTTAAAAAGTGGTATATTTCCATGGGTATCTGTGGCTCTTTCAAAGCCCCTTGTGTCAGCTGCTCAGGCAGAAGGTAACAAAGGTACTCTTGATGACTCAGTATTGACTTTCCAGAGGCTGGTGAATTTGTACATGAATATGGCTTTAAAGACTTTGACTGAGCTACAGTGTGTGGAAAAAGCCTAGTTACCGAAAGCACACTGATCTTTTTGTTAATTTGGGGAAAGAAAATTGATTCTCCTGTGGGATTCCAAAAAAATGTCCATTTCTTTTTTTGAGATGGACTCTCACTCTGTTGCCCAGGCTGGAGTGCAGTGGCATGATCTCAGCTCACTGCAACCTCCGCCTCCTGGGCTCAAGCAATTCTCCTGCCTCAGATTCCCGAGTAGCTGGGATTACAGGTGCCCTACCATTATGTCTGGTTAATTTTTATATTTTTAGTAGAGATGAGGTTTCACTATGTTGGCCAGGCTGGTCTCAGACTCCTGACCTCAAGTGCTCTGACCACCTCTGCCTCCCAAAGTGCTAGGATTACAGGCGTGAGCCACCGCATCTGGCCTAGAAATGTCCATTTCTAACCTTTCTAAAGACTCTCGTGGGAATCCTTGGGTAGGACAGCAGCCAGGCCCAGGAAGCCCTGAGCCTGCCGGGAGTACAGTGAGCAGCACAGGCCCAAGGACAGGTGGCCCTAAGGCAAGACAAAGATGTCAAGAAGGTCCTGGAACTCTGCCTCCTCCCCCTCGCAGACAGAAACTTATCTCCTAGGAAATAAGTGTTCTAGAAAGCAGCCACCTTTCCTTTCTAGAACTGCTTATAAGTTACAACTTGACTATTTAAAAATATTTTTAAGAAAGTTTGTTTTGCCAGGTGCAGTGGTTCATGCCTATAATCCAAGAATTTTGGGAGGCTGAGGCAGAAGGATCACTTAAGGCCAGGAGTTCAAGACCAGCCTAAGCCACAAAGTGAGACCTTGTCTCTAACTAAAAAAAAAAAAAAGAAAAAAAGAAAGTAGCCGAGCATGGTGACACGTGCCTGTATTACCAGTTACTTGGGAGGCTAAGATAGGAGGATTGCTTGAGCCTGGGAAACTGAGGCTCCAGTGAGCCAAGATTGTGCCACTGCACTCCAGCCTGGGTGACAGAATGAGATCCTGTCTCAAAAAAAGTAAATTAATAAAATAAAGCAAAATAAAAAATATAAAAAAAGAAAATTGGTTTGTATGTTGGAAAAGTAATATATGAGCACAGTGAAAAGTTCACTCCATACGAAATTAAGTGCCTCCTTCCTCCTAGTCAGCCCTTGTGAAGCAGCTGCTGTTAGCAAACTCTCTTTGCAGGAACGTTTATGTATATCCAGATATTCATGGAGAAGTATACATATTCCACCACCACCACTCTACACTAATGCTATGATTCTATTTTGTGCCTTGCTTTTTCCACTTAACTGAATATTTTGTCATCTTTCCCTTTCAGCACAGGCACAGCAATCTCACTGTGGAAACGTGTGGTGTCCACTGTACAACTACTTTCCTAATAAGAGACCCTACATCATCTCCAGACGTTTTAAAGCAGTCTAGCTAAGACCCCAGGATGGGGCAAAGAATGCTTTTACCCACATTTGGGAGTATATCTCTAGGATCCATTACCACATGTGGGTCAAATAATATGTCTGTTTTGATCTTTGAGAGATATTGCTACCTATCTTATCATAACCTTAGAATCATAGTTTGGAGGGACTTTATGGATTTTCTAAAACAATTTTCTTTCTCCCCCATTGTCCTTAGAACCTTAGAGTTCTACAGAAGCTGCCTTGACCAGGGGTTAATAGAAAAGGAAGAGGACAGGAAAGGGAGTAAGAGAGAACAAAGGTGCAGGGACTCTATATACCCGGCCCTGATTCCATTAGCACAGTTTCATATAATTAGCTTCCATGCTTTGCTTGGGGAAAGAGAGCTGCTACTTAACAGCAGCAGCAAACACATACCACCGATCTAATTTTACAGCCAGAGAAACTGAGGCCCAAAGAACACACATAGTAGGACTGAAACTAGAACAGGAATCCTCACTCTAGGTCTAGTCTCAGCTCCATTTTATTTATTGTATTTCAGGGTTCATCTAGTCTCCTCTTGGATGCTTCCTATTTTAGGGAGCTCACTATCCCTGGGGGTAGCCTATGCCATTGGAGTGGTTTCAGCTTCTGCCTTTTGTTTAACCAGAGCTTGCCTCCTAGAAGTATTCAGTCAGTGCAGCTGCCACCAATGCTAGGTTTTGAGCAGCAGAGCCTCTCCCTTATGAGTTGGAAGGTGACCATTGCTGATTGCCCGCCAACCAAACAGAACTTCAGACATCTTTAACTGGTTCAGGAATTCCTCTTTGTGGAGGTTCTGAGTCGGGAGGCTTGGGGTGGAGCCCAGGTATCTGCACTGAAATCTCTAGGAAGGTACTTCTCAAAATACCTGTAGTAAAGGAACAGTTTGGTTTTTCTTTTTAAAAAAATTTCCAATTTTTTTTTTTTATGTGAAGAACACACTCAAGAAAGGGGAGTGCAGGCATACTCAAGAGAGTGAGTCATGCCTCCAGTATGTTTTGATTGCTACTTTTAAAAATATGATAAAATATATTCCTAGAAAAACAAAATTGTATAAAGACAGACAAAGTATAAACTTGGATCATGCCACTGCACTTGTACTCCAGCCTGGGCGACAGAGCAAGACTCCGTCACACACACACACACACACACACACACACATATATATATATATATATATATGCCCCTTCCCCTTTTATTCAATTAAACAGACCTCATCTAACTCAGTCAAATTGTTACAAAACTTCCTAAGTGACTCTCAGTTTCTGTTTTTATCTTCTCCTGGAATAGTAAAGAGTTCACAGACAGGCACCAGCCCAGGGATTACACTCTGAGCAACCCTGTTCAAGGTGACAGTGATGCGGACAGTAAAACACTAAGCTGTTAACGTTAGGAGACATAGAGGAAAAGCACTGAGCTGGGAATTAAGGACCCAGGTTCTGATTTTGGTTCATTGTCTTGCTACAAGTGAGTCCTTTCCTCTCTCCGTGTCTCAGCTTTCTCATTTGTGAAATAGTTGCTTATCACACTTGGGCATACAGAGGACCTAAGAAAAAGGTAATAGAATTTCCCCTGGAGAGCTAGGGGAATGGAGTCACATGCCAACATCCAATTGCATGCTAGAGAGTCATGTAATTGAAGAGGTCTACTTTAAAAGAATGGGAATTTTAACAATGCAAGGAGGCGGGAGGGACGGAAGAGGCAGAGAGTTAGCTCGGAGGCATGAAACATGATTGAGAAGGTAGGTCTCAAGTGACGACACAGCAAAGAGAACAGCTGAGTGGTAGGCATGAAGGCGAAATGGGGCCATGACCGCAGAGATGCACCCTGCAGGGAGGATGGCTGGTTGGCTGTGATTTTAAATGGGATGGGAACCTCCTGACCACTTCCCCATCTCCCTAGAATCTGGCAGCCTTCTTTATCTCTTTCTTCTTGCACTTATCAAAGTCAAAATTAAAACACAGAGACGAATTTCTATATTTAATGTTTTGGGGCAAAGGAAGACTTGCAATTCCGGGCATACACGCAGACTAAGTAGTCTTCAGTATGTCCAAAGAACAAAGAGAAGGTAGACGGTTTTATAAAAAAGAGAAATGAGGCCGGGCATGGTGGCTCATGCCTGTCATCCCAGTGCTTTGGGAAGCCAAGGCAGGAGGATCACGTGAGCCCAGGAATTCGAGGCTACAGTGAGCCATGACTGTGCCACTGTACTCCAGCCTGGGTGACAGAGCAAGACCCTGTGTCTAAAAGAAAAAAGAGAAATATTACATGTTGCTCTCTGAGAAAGTTCATTGACACCAGTCACAGTCTGGGGAGCTGGCAAGTTTTGACTGATGAGTAATGGCAGTGGGTAAAATTAGTCCTAGAGTTGCAGTGGGTTGTTTCAGCAACTATCAGATAAAACTGGCTTCGAGTCACAGCAGGTAGTGTAAGCAGCCAGGCATGCAGAGAATTACATTCTGGGAGCAATGCTGTGTGTCCTGAGTGCTTTTTTGCCCCCTGGCTTCTCAACTCTCTTTTATTTGGGTATGACAAAAATGTCCCAACTTGTGTGATCAACTTGCACACAATCAACCTCCAGATCCTCTTAGAGAATTTTCTACCCCTCTTCCCAGCCTCAGATCCCAGCCCTCTTCCTGGTCACTGTGAGCTAGCTCCAAGGTGAAGCACGCTGAATCCTGAGAGTAAGCAGAGGACAGGGAGCACCAGAAGGCAGCCCAGGCACATCCTTGGAGGGAGTTTATGGCCAGGCTTGGCGCTTCCTGAAAACCATAGGGCAAAATATGTACAACTACTATATATCAATAAAAACATTAATTTATTAAAACAACAACAAAAACTACGGGGCATACGATGGTAAAAGGACAAAGTCGGTTTCAGGGACATACTCCTGTTGAACTTCTGTTTGACTCTTAAAGGTATAATTTTTTGGCTGGGCGCAGTGGCTCACGCCTGTAATCCCAGCACTTCGGGAGGCTGAGGTGGGCAGATCATGGGGTCAGGAGTTGGAACCCTGTCTCTGCTAAAAATACAAAAATTAACCGGGCATGGTGGTGCGTGCCTGTAGTCCCATTTACTCGGGAGGCTGAGGCAGAAGAATAGCTTGAACGCAGGAGGTGGAGGTTGCAGTGAGCCGAGATCACACCATTGCACTCCAGCCTGGGCGACAAAGTGAAACTCTGTCTCAAAAAAAAAAAAAGTATAATTTTTCTCTCTTTTGCCAGGAAATTAACTTTTACAAGGTCATTGACTACATCCTGCATGGCAAAGAAGACATCAAAGTCATCCCGTAAGTTTCACCTGTCAAAAGACAAAATGACAACAAATTAGATTAAATATCTCAATTGGCTTTATCGGTGATTCTGGAATTGGGCAACACTTCATTCCATAAAATACGTACGTGTTCTGACAAGGTTGACTTTATAGACAGAGAAGGGCTGAAGAAAGCCAAGCAAAGATCAAAGAACATGTTAGTCATTTTTAAGATACTTTTCTTATAAGGTGGGAGAGGGAGATAGAACAATAGGAAAATAACTGATTAATGTCAGGTAACTGTTACCTTTTTTTTTTTTTTTTTTTTGGTGTAAGGATTAAAGCAGAGGAACTTCATTATCATGCCCATTAAAGATTGCAACAGGACTTTTTGGGAAATTGTCTTTTACCTGTCTCCTAATCTCTAAGAGGATCAGAAAACAGTTTAGATTTGGTGAAGTGGAACTTTATCATGGGTGACTCCATGCTGATTTTTAGTTTGGTTTGTTGGAGCTTAGTGCAGAACTTCATCCAAAACAAGGGCCTCCTATAGTTTTTATTTTAACACATCTCAAAACATGGGAAACTGCAGGTACATTATCAACTTCCAAAAGATACTCGTTCCAAGATCAACACTGACCAAATCCAATGAGACCCCACAGTTGGTTAGAGGCAGGGAGAGTGGGAAGGAGGCAGTGTGAGATGGTAGAGAGACTCAGAGGGTGAGCAGTGAGGCCCAAGAAGGGGGAAGACTTGACTAGAGCCTTGATGAGGGCTACAGTGGACCAGACTGTGAGTCAGGTGCTCCGAGTCCCAATCTCACAGCCAGTGCCAGTAAGTGGTTTGTCTGATCTTAGAGTCCCATGTATAGAATGAGACTGGGATGAAATCAGGGATTTTCAACTGTTTTCTGCAGTGCTACTCTTCTGGTACTTGAAGGAGGCAAAGCAAAAGTAGGAAGCTGCAAAGGAACTGACTCAGCCCCCACAGAAAGCCTATTCTCAATGTCCCCTCATGTGTGACCGAGGAGGACAGTGAAAAGAAAAGGAAAGAACGCTCTCAGTCTTGCATCTAGGTAGCTGGGACTCAATGACCATTAGAAGATTTGAACAGTTGCAAACTTTTTAAATATTGGCTTATACTTTTTTGGTCAGTAGACCTTTCTCAAAAACCTAGTTACCTTCTTCTCTGTTTGAATCCTCTCCATGTGCTAAAAGCCACATCCATGGTTCTGTCCTGAGACATAGCACTTTTTCCATGTGCTAAAAGCCACATCCATGGTTCTGTCCTAAGACATAGCCCTTTTTCTCAACCTAATTGCAGAGGCCTTGAGGCTGTAATTAGGTTCATGGGAGAGCCACACCTTTAGTCTTAGCCCCCACAGCCATATTGTCCAACTGAAGGGATTTACTGCATGCCAACTTAATCTTCAAGGAGTGGGTGTGATAGGTCATGCTGATTCAGTTTGGTCACCAGACCAAACTGTAATAATCCTGTCACCCAGATAAACAAGTTCTCAGGGTTGTCTGTTACTGGTGAGGATGAGAAGCTGCCTCAAGTTCCTCAGTTTCTAGGTTATCTCTATTCCTTTATTGCTGCTTTCATAAGGACTGATTACCTTATTCTATTCTCTTTTTTTTTTTTTAAGATGGAGTCCTGCTCTGTCTCCCAGAACTGGAGTGCAGTGGCCGAATCTCAGCTCACTACAACTTCCACCTCCTGGGTTAAAGCGATTCTCCTGCCTCAGCCTCCCGAGTAGCTGGGATTACAGGCGCACGCCACCACACCCAGCTAATTTGTGTATTTTTAGTAGAGATGGGGTTTCGCCATATTGGTCAGGCTGGTCTCAAACTCCTGACCTCAAGTGATTCACCCACCTTGGCCTCTCAAAGTACTGGGATTACTGGCGTAAGCCCTGGCACCCAGCCTGATTCACTTATTATCTTCTAAAGCTCATCTCTCTTTTTTTTTTGATACGTTATCAAAAGCATATTCTTCAACAATTCTGTTTTCTAGCCCCTTTTCTAGCTTCTAGAGCCACAATCCTATTAACTCATTATCTGTCTCTTAAATGGTCATAGGTCGCAATTTTCTGTTTGTCTCTGCTTGACCAGCATCACATCCTACTAGCCTCTGATAACACTCATCTTGTTGCCTACCACCCAGTCCCTAACCTATGTTTCTCGCTTTAGGTTTTTTATTATGGCAGCACCCTGTTTCTGACACAAATCTTTGTTTCAGCCAAGATAGGCCAGGCTCTGCTTTCGTAACAAGACCTGGAGACCTGAGTGGTATAAACAACTAGAATTTATTTCACCATCCCACTATGTGTGTATTGCCAGCTAGCGGGTGTGGTTGGAGATATGGTGGGTGGGTTGTAGTCAGGCAGGAGCCAAGGCTGATAAAGCAGCTGCCATTTTGAACTTTGCAAGATAGAATAACCTTGCCACAGAGAAGAGAGGAAAAATACACACTGACTCTTAAAATCTCCATCTGGAGGTGACACACACACAGCACTTATACTCACATTTCATTGGCCAAAGCTAGTTACATGGCCACACGTTACTTGAGTGGTTAGGAAACGCAGTCTGAGCTTGTGCCCAGGATAGACAGCCAGAATGTCTGTAAACATGCAGAATGGCTGTCACAGTATATGCCATCCACACTAACAGAGGGGAAAATTGAATAGTAAATAAATGACTAATCAAACCAAAGGAAGGCAAAATAAAAGTTCAGGAAGAACATAGATGCTGGATGTGGATGCACTGTCTGTAGCCCCAGCTAATCAGGAGGCTGAGGCAGGAGGATTGTTTGAGCCTAGGAATTTGAGGCTGCAGTGAGCTATGATTGCACCTGTGAATAGCCACTGTACTCTAGCCTGGGCAACATAGCGAGACCCTTTCAATAAAAAAAAGAGAGAGAGAAAGAAGGAGAGAAGAACATAGAGCAGGTAGGAAAATAAAATGTACATATCAAGGTGAAATTCAAATTCAAATATATCAATTATTTGAATTTATTTATTTATTTAATCAGTGTGTTAGCATTTTATAGAGACAGTCTCACTATGTTGCCAGGCTGGTCTCAAATTTCTGCGTTCAAGCGATCCTCTCACCTCTACCTCCCAAAGTGCTGGGATTACAGGCGTGAGCCACCATGCCTGGCCAATAATTTTTTTTTTTTTTTTTTTTTGGTAATAGAGATGGGGTCTCACCATGTTGCCCAGGCTGGCTTCTTCGAACTCCTGAGCTCAAGCAATCCTCCCACCTTAGCCTCCCAAAGTACTCGGATTATAGGCGTAAGCTGATGCAATGGCTAATAATTTAAAAAAGCATAAATCAACTAGATGTTCCAGTTAAATGACAAAGATTGCCAGCCTGGATAAGAAAGAAATACATTACCTTTCATTGATTCTAAGATGCTGTTTTCTACTTTTTGACATTTCTGAAATAGAATTGTGTGATTGTTGTTAGCCATGGCAGACATGATAAAGTTGTTATTGCCTAGGTGTGAACTTGGTCATAACCATATTCAAAAGACAAAGTTACAATAAATTTCATCTAAAGATCTCAACCGGCTTTATTTGAGATTCTAGAATTGGACAAAGATTTGTTGCATAAAATAGAGTAAGTGTTACAATGAGTTGAGCAGAAGGGGTTGGTTTTATGGGAACAAAGAACAAAAAGCAGATTGGTCATTTTAAAGCTACTTTTCTTGTAAGGCAGGACAGGGAAACAGGACAATAGAAAAATGACTGAGAAGTAAACATCAAGCTATTTCAGGCTACCTTTGTGTGTGTATAAGGACTAAAGCAGAGGAAACTTCATTATCATGACAATTGAAACTGGCTTGTTGCCGGGCACAGTGGCTCACACCTGTAATCCCAGCACTTTGGGAGGCTGAGGTAGGCAGATCCCTTGAGCTCAGGACTTTGAGACCAGCCTGGGCAATATGGCAAGACCCCATCTCCACAAAAAAATACAAAAATTAGCCGGGCATGGTGGTGTACACCTGTGGTCCCAGCTGCTCAGGAGTCTGAGGCAGGAGGATCACTTGAGCCGGGGAGGTGGAGGCTACAGTGAGCCATGATCGTACCACTGCACTCCAGCCTAGGGGACAGAGTGAGACCCTGTCTCAAATAAAAAAAAAAAAGAAAAAGAAAGAAAGAAACTGGCTTGTTTGGAAAATTAGCTTTTGTTTCTCCTGATTTCTCAGAAGGTCAGATAACAATTTAGTGTTTGGTGACTTGGAACTTTGATGTAGGTGACTTCATTTTAATTTTTAGTTCAATCTGTTAGGGCCCCTACTACAGGAGTTTAGTTGAAAACAATGGTCTCCTGTAATTTTCACTTCCCACCATTCATATTGTTGTAAGTATAGTTATTGTTGAGCAACCATTGCTGGTTGCTATTCACATTGAATTCAATTGCCATGTAAAATAATTTTTAAAGAGAGATTATGCTATGATTCAGCATTGAAGTGAAAAATTGTCTTAACTGGCATAAAATGACAGAAAAAAGTGTGAGATATGATAAAAAATCTGTGTCTAAATGCTAAAAGAGCAATGTTGATCTGAATAAAGTAAAAATTACAAGTGATAAGCATTATAGATTACATTATAGATTAATTGGCAGCATTTAATCTTTCTCTGCACATACAAAAGTTAGTCAACAATGATTATTCCCAAGATATGATGAAAAATCCTATATCCTGTTTACAGGAGACTAATCTGAAAGAGAATACAGAGACGCTGAGCATAAAAGACTGAAAAAACACAGACGAATCTATGTTTGCTAATTGACTTAAGGAGCAAACTAAAATGAACAAACAGAATATAGAATATTTGAATAATCCAATTAATAAATTTAACCTAATAAATATAGATAGAACACTGCTCTAAGCCAGTAAGAAAAAGCTAATTAGGAAATTCTCATATGCTTGGGAACTAAGAAATACCCTTCTGAAACCAAACAACCTATGGATAAAAGAATCAATTAATTGAAATTAGAAAATATTCTGAGCTGAAAGATATGAAAATATTACATATTAAAGCATCTGTAAAAAATAAAAAACCTGTGTGATGCAGTGAAATTGTGCTTAATGTAAAATCTACAGCCTTAAATGCACATATTTAAATTTAAAAAGGCTGAAAAAGTAATGAGCTATGTATCCATCCATATCAGTCAGGGTCTCAACTGAAAATAGGTGTCACATTCAAATCAGGATAATTCAGTGAGGGTTTATTTAGAGAGGGACAAATTGCAAAGGTGTGGGTGGAATGAAGGGAACCATAAGAGAATGTGCTATTAGTGGAGGAGCTACTACCACTGCTGGCCCCAAAGGGAAATTTCCATAATCTGGAATAAAGAAGAGTCTTGTAGAGCAAACCACCTTGACAGAAGCGTTGACCTTCAGTCAAGGGACATAGCCAGCTCAAAGCAGCCTTGCCAGTGGTTGCCCTGTCTCTACAAAAAAATGCTAAAAATTAGCTGGGTGTGATGGCACATGCCTGCAGTCCTACATGTGAGGCTGAGGTGGGAGAATTGCTTGAGCCCAGGAGGTGGAGGCTGCAGTGAGCCAGGTTTGCCCCGCTGCACTCCAGCCTGGGTGACAGAGTGAGACCCTGTCTCAAACAAAACAAAAAACCTAGCCAGGTGTGGTGGCACATGCCTATAATCCCAGCTACTTGGGAGACTGAAGTGGGAGGATTGCTTAAGGCCAGGAATTCAAGAACAGCCTGGACAACACAGTAAGACCCTATCTTGAAAAAAAGAATAAGAGGAAAAATATTAATAGTAAAACTGACAAAATCAAGAAGAAATATAACACCAAAACAGTTTTATTACAATAAAATATTTATTACAATAAAATAAATAAATAAAAACCTTCTCACAAAGACACCCCAGACCCAGATTTTTTTTCACAGGTGAATTCTGCTTAGTGGTTTATATTTATTTATTTATATTTTTTAGAGATGGAGTCTCCCTATGTTGCCCAGGCTGGCCTTGGACTCTTGGTTTCCAGTGATCCTCCCACTTCAGACTCCTCAGTAGCTGGGGCTATAGGCACACACCCCTGCCTGAGTTCTAATTAATATTTAAGGAACAAAAAAAACTCATACAATTATTGTATGATAACAGGCAAAGAAGTGGCTAGTATAAGCTGTACGCCAAAACCAACAGAAAAGAAAGTTCTGAGTATTCTCTCTTATGGACGGAGATGAAAATATCCTAAATATAATTCTAGCAAATAATGGACATAGATGTAAATATTCTAAATGAAATTCTAGCAAATAATGACTAACAATATGTAAAAGATTGCGCATCATTACCCAGTTGGATTTATTCCAGGAATGTAGACTTGGTTTAATGTTAGAAAAATCAACCTATACAATTTGCCATTAAGAGAAAAATGACATATTCATCATTATAGAGGGAAATTTTCTTTATCTTCTAAAGAGAATTTTAGGCCAGGTGCGATAGCTCACATCAGCCTCACACTTTGGAGGGCTGAGGCAGGTGGATCACCTGAGCTCAGGAGTTTGAGACCAGCCTGGGAATATATCCATGGAACAGAACAAAAAGCCAGAAACAGACTCACACATATACAGCCACTTCATTTATGAAAAAGGTGCCATTTTAAAGCAATGGAAGAATGAATGATCTTTCAAATAAATTATGCTTGTATAAATGGGTACCAACATGGAAAAAAAAGAAATGTGGTTTCTCCATCAAAAGTAAATTACATGGCCGGGCACAGTGGCTCATGCCTGTAATCCCAACACTAGGCCAAGGCAGGTGGATCACCTGAGGTCAAGAGTTCGAGGCCAGCCTGGCCAACATGGTGAAACCTCATCTCTACTAAAAATAGAAAAATTAGCCAGGCATTGTGGCAGGCACCTGTAATCCCAGCTACTCGGGAGGCTGAGAGGCAGGAGAATCGCTTAAACCCAGGAGGCAGAGGTTGCGTGCAGTGAGCTGAGATCATGCCACTGCACTCCAGCCTGGGTAACAGTGCAAGACTGTCCCAAAAACAAAAAAAAAAAGTAAATTACACAAATATAAATTCTAGGTGAATTAGGGGTCCAAATATAAAAGGCTAAACTATAACACTTTTAGAAGATAACATAAAATAGCTTTATGATCTTTGGATAAAAAATTATAAATAAGACTTCAATAACAAATAAAAATATTGATACATTTGACCACATTAAGAACAAAAACTTCTATTTATATCAAAATATACTATTTGGGAGTGTATTAGTTTATCTATTTATACATAACACATTGTCCCAAAAGTTAGTGGCTTAAAACATCAATAATAATTTATTATCTCTCTATTATTATTATTATTATTATTTTGAGATGGAGTTTTGCTCTTGTCATCCAGGCTGGAGTGCAATGACACGATCTTGGCTCACTGCAACCTCTGCCTCCTGGTTTCAAGTGATTCTTCTGCCTCAGCCTCTCTAGTAGCTGGGAATATAGAAACACACCATCATGTCTGGCTAATTTTTGTATTTTTTTTAGAAGAGATGGGTTTTCTCCATGTTGGCCAGGCTGGCCTCAAACTCCTGACCTTAGGTTATCTGCCTGCCTCGGCCTCCCAAAGTGCTGGGATTACAGGTGTGAGCCGCTGCACCCGGCTTCTCTTTATTATTTATTATTCTGTGGGTCAGGAATTCAAGGGTGGCTTGAATAGGCAGTTTTGTTTTGTTTTGTTTTGTTTTGTTTTTTTGAGATGGAGTTTCGCTCTAGTTGCCCAGGCTGGAGTGCAGTGGCACGATCTCAGCTCACCGCAACTTCTGCCACCAGAGTTCAAGAGATTCTCCTGCCCCAGCCTCCCGCGTAGCTGGCATTACAGGCAAACACCACCATGCCCAGCCAATTTTGTATTTTTAGTACGGATGGGGTTTCTCCATGTTGGTCAGGCTGGTCTCGAACTCCCGACCTCAGGTGATCTGCCTGCCTTGGCCTCCCAAAGTGCTGGGATTACAGGCCTGAGCCACCGCGCCCGGCCAACTGGGCAGTTTTAGCTTGGGGTAGCTCATGAGGTTGAGGCCAAATATGAGTGTGGGCTGCAGTCATCTGAAGGCTTTCCTGGAATTGGAGTATCTGCTTACTAAATTGACTCACATGGCTGGCAAGTTGATGCTGCCTGTTGGCAGGAGGCCTCAGTTCCTTTTCACATAGGCCTCTACAAAAGACTGCTTGAGTTACTTCATGGCATGGTGGCTGACTTCCCCAGAGCAAGCAGGTGAAAGCTACAATGCCTTTCATAATCTAGTTTCAAAATAACATATTCATCTCCACCATATTCTTTTGGTCACTGAGACCAGCTTTGATTCATTGTTGGAGGGGACTACACAAGGAAGTAAGAATCACTGAGGGTCATCTAGGAGGCTGGTTACTATAAAGAGTAAAAGGGCAAGTCATGATGCAAAAAAATATATTTATAACACAAGTAACAGACAAAGGCTCATATCAAAAATACATATAGGGCCAGGCACAGTGGCTCATGCCCGTAATTCCAGTGCCTTGGGAGACCTAGGTAGGGGGATCACTTTAGGCCAGGAGTTTGAGACCAGCTTGGGCAACACAGTAAGACTCCCCATCTCTATGATACAGCCTGACAGGTTCTTCTTGCCTGCTGCCCAGAAAAGACAACACACTGAGAATAGCAAGAGTTGCAACAGAGAAAGAGTTTAATTATTTTAAGGCAGCTGAGCAAACGAACCAGAGATATTTCTCAAATCTACCTCCTTGAGAATTTGGAGGCCAGGGTTTTTCAAGGGTAGTTTGGTGGGCAGGGGGCTAGGGAATGGGAAATACTGATTGGTTGGGCTGAGGATAAAATCATAGGGGATTAAAACTGTCTTCTTGCAGTGAGTCAATTCCTAGGTGAGGTCACAAGACCAGTTGAATCTGGCTACTGCATTCCAGCCTGAGTGACAGAGTTGAGCCCTGTCTCTAAAAAAAAAAAAAAAAAAAAAGAACATATAAAGAAGTCCTACAAATCAATAAAAAGGAAAATGAGTATTGAAAAATGAGTAAAAATAAATTTTAAAGTAATTTTAAAAAATGAGTAAAAGACATGAACAGAGGAACTTTATAAAAAATGCAAATGACAAATACATTTTTGGAAGCTACTCCATTTTATTGATTTTATAGAGAAATATGAAAGAAAAGTACAATGAGATACCATTAGACCTCACCACAAGGACTATCATTTAAAAGTCTGAAAATACTAAGTATTGACAGAAATGTAGAACAAAGGAAACTTTGCACCACTGAGTTATGGATCCAGGTAGAGTCAGTCAGTGGCTAGAATGCAAAAGTCTAAAAAATATCTCAAAGACCAATCTTAGGTTGTACAATAGTGATGTTATCTGTAGGAGGGATTGGGGAAGTTATAAATCCTGTGATCCCCAGCTACATGACTCCTGAGCGGTAAGGAATTACAGAAAAGCAAGCTAGGGAACAACAGCTGGTTATTGTTTAACTACACTTACATCTTAGCAGAATTCAGGCCCCTCCCATAACCCTAACCTTGTGGTCTTTCATTAGTCTTACAAAGGCAGTTTTAGTCCCCAGAGGGGGTCAATTTTGGGAAGGGACTATTATCATCCTTACTTCAATGTTAAATTATAAACTAAAATTCTTCCCATAGTTGGCTTGGTCCATGCCCAGGAATGAGTAAGGGCAGTTAGCTTATAAAGTTAGAAGCAAGATGGAATCTAGTGAGGTTAGAGTTCTCTGTTATAATTGTTGCAGACAGTTCCATCTATGAAAAATTTTTTTTAATCAGCTGGACATGGTGGTATGTGCCTGAAGTCCCAGCTAGGTGAGCAGCTGAGGTGGAAGGATTACTTGAGCCCTGGAGTTCAAGTTTATAGTGAGCTAGGATCATGCTACTGCATTGCAGCCTGAGTGACAGAGTGAGCCCCTGTCTCAAAAACAAACAACAACAACAAAATAGAGAGAGAAGATATAAAGAACTCCTATCAATCAATAAGAAGGAAACACTATAGAAAAATGAGTAAAAGTAAATTTAAAAGTAATTTTTAAAAATGAGTAACAGACATGAACAGAGGAACTTTACAAAAAAACAATGCAAATGACAAATACATTTATGGAAGTTACTCCATTTTATTAATTTTGTAGAGAAATATGAAAGAAAACCATGATGAGATACCACTAGACCTCACCACGAGGACTATCACTTAAAAGTCTGAAAATACTAAGTATTGACAGAGATGGAGAACAAAGGAAACTCTAATGGACCACTGATAGGAGTGTTAATTGCTACAATCATTTTAGAAAACAGTTTGGCTTCATCTAGTAAAGTTGAAGATACAAACATCTTATGACCTAGTACTTCTCCTAGGAATATACCATGTAGAACTGAGAGCACATATGCACCACTGTTGACAGCAGCACTGTTTATATTAGCCCCTAAGTGAAGGGATGGGCGATGTCCACCAACAGTTGAATGGATAAATTGTGCTACAGTAGTATAGGGAACACTGTAAGTCAGTAAAATGAATGAATTATAGCAACGTGACGAAGAAGCCAGACAAAATAATATACATTGTATGGTTCCATCTAAATGAGTTGAAAAATAGACAAAATTAAACTAACAGGTACAGGAAAACATGCTTAGGAGGTAAAACTCTACAAACAAGGAAGAATGCAATTTAGCATAATTTCAGAATAATGGTTACCTTTGGGGTTAGGGAGAAGGTTATGATTGCGGGGGAAAGTCAATGGCTTCCAAGGAGCTGACAATGCTGTTCTTGATGTCCATGTGGTTTTATAAATGTTCATTTTCTAATGATTGGTGAAGTTTTTAATGCGTGTTTATGTGTGTGTTTTTTTCTCACAACAAACAAGCAAAAAGTAATAATACAAAAAATTATAGTATTGTAACGGATAAGTATATAAAGCACTTAGCTTAGTGCTTAGTACATGGTAGGAATTCTCCATAGATGAATTTTTTCATTCTCTACATAGTATTAGTAGCTTCTAACTTTATGAGGGAAGTGATGGTATTTGTTTCTGCTCAGCAGCAGGTAACAATCTGTAGAATGAATGCTGTCTCTTTTCTCAGATGGTGAAACTTGGTGGGCAGACAGTAAAATGTTATATTTGCCATCCTTTCTCCATGTCTAGATTTGGACATTAAGATGGTTGGCCAACATTTTGGGTTTGGTCAGGTGTAGTGAATGTAAGCAGGTGCTGAGAGCCACTTGAGAGCAGGGGGAGGGCAAAGGCCCAGATTTTAGTCTTTAGTCCAGCAATCCCTGCACTGAGAGTCACCGTTTGTCTTTGGCCTTCACAGGAATCCACCTCCTGACCATTGGGCTTTAGTAAGTGGTCTCCCGGCTTATGTTGCCCAGAATGGCCTGGTAAGTAATATAACTTTGAAGGGGGAGAGTTTTGGATCACGTGGAAGAAAGAGTGGAAGGATTTCAGATCAAGAAGAGAGTGGAAAAGATGATGGCAAGTGTGGATCTCTAAAAGCCTAATTCTCTTGTTTCTCTCAATTCAGTTCGCAATTGGTCTAAATGAGTGAACAGATAATTGACATTTGAGGAAATATTAAATACATAGATAAATAATCCTTAGGTAGAAAGGTGCATAGTCTTGGCCGGGCACAGTGGCTCATGCCTATAATCCCAGAACTTTGGGGGGTGCTGAGGCAGGTGGATCACATGAGGTCAGGAGCTGGAGACCAGCCTGGCCAACATGGAAGAACTCCATCTCTACTAAAAATATAAAAATTTGCTGGGCGTGGTGGCAGGCGCCTGTAATCCCAGCTACTCGGGAGGCTGAGGCAGGAGAATCACTTGAACCCAGGAGGCGGAGGTTGCAGTGAGCTGAGATCATGCCATTGCACTCCAGCCTGGGCAACAGAGTGAGACTCCATCTCAAAAAATAATAATAATAAATAAAACAAAATAAATAGGTCTTAGGCAGGTGGGTTCATAAAAGGAGGTTCCAGGTGGAAGGAAGAACATGGGCAAACAACATGGGCATGGAGGCCTGGAGCAGTGTGCTGTGTATGGTTAAGTGTGGCTGGAGTATTAGATTTTAGACAGGAAGACAGCAAAAGATGAGGCTCAAGAGGGAGGAAGGGGCTAAATTGCAACAGGCCTTGGATGCCTTGTCTAAAAGGTGGGACTTTTTTTTTTTTTGACAGTGTCTCACTCTGTTGCTCAGGCTGGAATGCAGTGGTGAGAATTTGGCTCACTGCAACCTCCGCCTCCTGGGCTCAAGCGATTCTCATGCCTCGGGCACCCGAATAGCTGTGATTACAGGCGTGCACCACCACGCCCAGCTAATTTTTGTATTTTTAGTAGAGAAAGGGTTTTGCCATGTTAGCCAGGCTGGTTTCGAACACCTGGTTTCAAATGATCCACCTGCCTCAGCCTCCCAAAGTGCTGGGATTATAGGCGTGAACCACCATGCTCATCCTTAAAAGATGGGATTTTAATCTACAGGTGACAGGTAGACAAGCAGGAGATTCACATAGTCAATTTTCATTTTAGAAAGATAACTCTGGCAGGGCATGGTGACTCACGCCTGTAATCCCAACACTTTGGGAGGCCGAGGCAGGAGGATCACTTGAGCCCAGGAATTTGAGACCAGCTTGGGCAACATACCAAGACTCCGTCTCTACAAAAAATTAAAAAATTAGCCAGGCATGGTGGTGCACGCCCACAGTCCCAGCTACTCAAGAGGCTGAGACAGGAGTATCCGTTGAGTCCAGGAGTTCCAGGCTGCAGTGAGGTATGATTGCACCACTGCATTCCAGCCTGGGCAACAGAGGGAGACCCTGTCTCTAAAAGAAAAAAATAAAAAGAAAGAAAGAAAAGAAAGATAACTCTAGCAGCTTCCTGGGAAGTGGATCTGAAGGACTAGGACTGCAGGCAAAGTAACCAGAGCATCATTCAAGTAAGAGGTGATGAGAATCTCAGCAAAGGTAGGTGGGGTAAAGAATACTATCATTCTTGCTAACAGCCACTGGGTGCTTACCATGAGTCAGGCACTACCTAAATTTAATACTCACAACAACTTTGACAGAGGCAAGAACACAAGAAGTGGATAATGGGTCAGGTCCAATATTGAGAGGGTGAAGCTGGCAGGGCTTTGTGATTGGTTGTAGGCAGAGAATGGGGAAGAGAGGAGTCAAAGCTAATTTCAGGCTTCTAGACTGGATAGATAGTGCTATCATCATGCTTGGATGTAAGATGACGAGGTCAGTTTCAGACAAGGTAAAACTGTGACATTTTTTAGGAGCAGCTGTCCGGCAGGTAGATGAAGAGACAATTCTGATGCCATGGAGAGAGAGGAGTGTTGGAAGCAGAGATTTGGAAGATATCAGGACCAGATGGTGTTTGAAATTATGTGTGGAGGAAGCCACTTAGGGAGAGGGAGACAGGCAGTGGACTTAGGGTGCAATAATGGAGGTTGTTGGCATCTACAGAGTGGGTGGAGAAAGAGGAGTGTGTGATAGAGAAACAGAAGGAAGGTTCAGAGGTGTTTGGAGATCCAGGAGAGGGCAGTGTCATGGAAACCAAGGAAGTGGAAAGTTTCAACAGGGAAGGAAATGATGACATGCAGCAGAGTGAACTGATGAGAGAATTGAAAACCCTCATTGGGTTTGGCACTGAAGAGGTTATTGGTGGCCCCAGTGAAAATGGATTTGGTGGTGAGGTGGAAGCAGAACCAGCATGTGGTTTGCTGAGTAGTGGATGGGTAACAAGAAGGTAAAGAATGCAAAAGAAAAGAGGAGAATGCCTGGGTGGTTGCTGTGGGGACCATGATGGATGCAGGAAGGATTTCATTTTCAAGCATGAGAGAGACACCAGCATGCTCACAGATGGAGAGGAAAGAGGGCTCCAAGAACTCTGAGATCAGGAGACAATGACATTAACTGATAGAGCTGGTCAAAGGAGAGGTCAGAAGGCTGGTGCAGTGAGCAGGCAGTCCTTGGACAGGAGCAGGTACAACCTGCTCTCTGAGACCACAGACAGCCCACTCCTGTGTTGTCAGGCAGGGTCGCTACCAGCCCAGATGGTGCATTTTTGAGAACTAGAAGGCACCGTTTCTCAACAGATGACCAAAGAAAGGTCAAGGTCATGGCGCTGCAAGCAGATCACAGGCTGGATTTCAGCTCCCAGTTGCCCCTCAGCCAGATGCCTGTGTGCAGTTCACACATTACACAACCGTACACAGTGGCCCCACAGTGCTCTGGGGAGATCAGATAAGTGTCATCTGATCCCTTACCAGTAGGGTAAACTGGTTCAATTTTCAGGAGAGGAATCTAGCAATATAGAACCAGAGCTACAACACCTTTCATTTATTATTCTACTTTGGGGTTTATACGCCAAGGAAAAACCCCTACCTGCCCAAACAAAACAGAACCTAAATGTAGTTGAGTCAAATATATTTAGAGTAGCATTATTTATTTTATTTTATTTTATTTTATTATTTTATTTTATTTTATTTTATTTTATTTTATTTTGAGACAGGGTCTCACTCTGTTGCTAAGGCTGGAGTACAGTGGCACGATCTTGGCTCACTGCAACCTCTGCCTCCCAGGTTCAAGTGATTCTCCCACCTCAACCTCCAGAGTAGCTGGGATTACAGGCGCACGCCACCACTGCTGGTTAACTTTCGTATTTTTAGTAGAGACAGTGTTTCACCACATTGGCTGGGCTGGTATTTATATTAACTTAAAGACCATGGATACAACCCAAATAAGCAAGAAAAGGGGAACAACAAAATGGGATACCCTCCAGCTGCTAGTAATGACAAGTTGTAGCCTTAACTTTTTCAAAGCTTAGAAATGATTCAAGAGTGGAGCAAATCATAAAAAGTAATGTTTATAAGGTGACTTTTCTGTCTAGTAGCCTCAGTTAATAATTCAAAACTGTCTCGACTATGTCTACCTGATGAAAAGAATGTGAATGCCTTGGACAAGAACATGGTGTTTCTGAAAATGGTATACAGTGCTTCACTGCTCACCCTCTCAGGCCTAATCACACCTTCATTATTCCCCTTCACTGCTCTCAGATTTGCAACATCATGAATGCGCCTACGGAGGACTTTTTTGCATTTCAGGTAAGTCATTTTTTTATTTGCAGTCTTAGTCATATGATTTTTTTTTCCTCCCCAAAGAGCATTAGAATACATTAGAATCCACCTACTCTGCTGGAAAGCAGCCTCAACAAAGTGAAAATATGACAGGATAAAAGTCCTGTGCCAATGGAAATGGGGACAGAGTTAACTGCGTAATTTCCAAGGTCCTTTTCAGTTTTAACATTCACATCCTTTGCTTTCTGGCCTCAGGATCTATTTTTCCCCCCACTAGATATACAATATTTAATACACAAAAGCTCCAAAGTTTCATGATCAGATTCAGACATTAAAGTTGTATTTCAATAAATATAATCAAAATGCCACTTTGCCAGGTGTTTTGTTGTTGTTGTTGTTTTCTTTTTTTTTTTTTTTTTTTTTTTGAGAGGGTCTCACTCTGTTGCCCAGGCTGGAGTGTAATGGTGCAATCATAGCTCATTGCAGCCTCAACCTCGTAGGTTCAAGCAAAACTCCTGCCTCAGCCTGCCAATTAGCTAGACTACAGGTGTCCACCACTATGCCTGACTGGCCTCAGCACCTTTGCTTATGCTGTTCCCTATCATCTTCTGTTCAAATCCTGTTCTACCACCTCCTATTGAAATCCTCTCTGCCCTTCAATGACAACCTCAAATGCTACTACTTCTATTAAGTTTTATTATGATTCCTCTGGCTGAATATAATTTGTCTCCTTGGTTTTTTTTTTTTTTTTTTTTTTTTTTGAGACAGAGTCTCGCTCTGTCACCCAGGCTGGAGTGCAGTGGTGCGATCTCGGCTCACTGCAAGCTCCGCCTCCCAGGTTCACGCCATCCTCCTGCCTCAGCCTCCCGAGTAACTGGGACTGTAGGCGCCCGCTACTACGCCCGGCTAATTTTTTGTATTTTTAGTAGAGGTGGGGGCTCGCCATGTTGACCAGATTGGTCTCGAACTCCTGACTGCAGGTGATCCACCCACCTCGGCCTCCCAAAGTGCTGGGATTACAGGCATGAGCTACCGCATCTGACCTTCCATTTGATTTTGTCTTTTTTTTTTTTTTTTAAACAAATGTTTCATGGAAGATATCTTCTGTGAAGACATTGGCAAAATGTTAACACTTGCTACAGTGGTGGGCCAGACAGGCATAGTCTTTGTCTCCATGAAGCTCATGATTGCATGGGGAAAGAGACACCGAGTGGTGATTAGGAGAAGGGCAGAGGGGAGAGGAGGGGCATAGCTGGAGATTCTGACTTAATCTGGGAGGAATCAAGAAATATGTCCCCAAAACTTATGTTTGGACAGTAGAGAGAGGGGAGAAGATTGCAGGAAAGAGATGGCTTATTGGAAGGAACTAGAATAAGCCAACAAATCTGAATGAGAAATTGAGGGAGACTGGCAGGAGAAGATTCTAGAGAGGTGGACAGAGACCAAATCCTGCAGGGCCTGGAAAGGCACACCAAGGAACTTGCGTCTCTTACGTATTTTCTTTATGTCATCTTTTATTATCCTTGTGTCCGTGTCAGACTAATTCTTCTTAGTAAAATGTGACTTCCTTTGGTCAAGGTTGGGTCTTATCTTTCTTGATATCCTCAGCTCTGGGGGCCCTGTCACTACTGATTTGGTTTAGCATGCTAGGCTAAACAAATAAAAGAAAAACAAATCATTATCAATCAGGAAATAATTCAGAAGGAAATAAAAATGACTCAGAAAAGTCAGAATTATTTTTTTCTCCTTCAAGAACATTATGAAAAAGCTTAGACAGAAAACAGTTCCAAAGTTAAAATTGCACTTCATGTGTTGTGATTTTGACCACATCAACGCGACAAGCCTGAAGACTTGCTGAGAGTTGCGAACCTGACCACAACCACAGCAGAACATAGTCTTTACTCAAGTCATCCACTTGATTGCAGTTTAACTACATTAGTAAAGCAAATTTAATCTTGTTTTTAGATTCTGGTCTTCCTCCTCCAACTCATACTCCATAAAGTAGCCTGAATAATGTTGTTTTTTGTTTGTTTGTTTTTGTTTTTGTTTTTTTGAGATGGAGTTTCATTCTTGTTGCCCAGGCTAGAGTGCAGTGGCACAATCTCGGCTCACCACAACCTCTGCCTCCTGGGTTCAAGCGATTCTGCTGCTTCAGCCTCCTGAGTGGCTGGGATTACAGGCATGCGCCCCCATTCCCAGCTAATTTTTTATTTTTAGTAGAGACAGGGTTTCACCATGTTGGTCAGGCTGGTCTTGAACTCCCGACCTCAGGTGATCTGCCTGCCTTGGCCTCCCAAAGTGCTGGGATTACAGGCGTAAGCCACTGCGCCCAGCCCCTGAATAATGTTTTTAAGAAACATAGGTTGGGCCAGGTGCAATGGTTCACACCTGTAATCCCAACACTTTGAGAGACCGAGGCGGGCAGATTACCTGAGGTCAGGGGTTCGAGACCAGCCTGGTCAACATGGTGAAACTCCGTCTCTACTAAAAATACAAAAATTAGCAGAGTGTGTTAGTGGGCACCTGTAATCCCAGCTACTCGGGAGGCTGAGACAGGAGAATCGCTTGAACCCAGGAAGCAGAGGTTGCAGTGAGCCAAGATAGTGCCACTATACTCCTGCCTGGGCGACAGAGCAAAACTCTGCCTCAACAAAAAACAAAAAACATAGGTTGAATCAGTGACTTCTTTGCTTAAAAATCTTTAATGGTGTTCCCTTTCATTTTCAATAAAATCTGTCTTTTTATCATGGCCTTCAGAGGGAAGGGATTCCATGAAGATTAGGTAGAGTGCTGGGGGCAGCCAGGTCTGAGTTCAATACAACCTTGTGCTCTTCAGGCAGTATTCTGCATCCTTTTGAAGACACTCTCTCACCAGGTGCTGAGACAGCTGTTTTACTTTCCAGTGTTATTTAAATAATAACAATTATCATCTCACCATGTTAAGAATCTTGAAACTTCAGGACTGGAAGACTCACCTACTCCAGGAAGCCTTCCTTGACTTCCTTTTCTCCTCTGGCTCCCATAGTTCCATAATGTAACTCTCTTAGAGAACTTCCCACACTGCAGTGTAATTGCTTACTTACCTTACAGATTATGAGCAACCTGAGGACAAGATCTGTGCCTTGGCTTCCTCAGTTTCTAGCTCAGTTTCTTGCACATTCTAAATGTTTGATGAACCAATGGATATATATATATATATATGTATTTGAGATGGAGTCTCTGTCTGTTGCCCAGGCTGGAGTGCAGTGGCACGATCTCAGCTCACTGCAACCTCTGCCTCCTGGGTTCAAGCAATTCTCCCATCTCAGATTCCCGAGTAGCTGGGATTACAGGAGCATGCCACCACATCTGGCTAATTGGCTAATTTTTGTATTTTTAATAGAGACAGGGTTTTACCATGTTCTCCAGGCTGGTCTCAAACTCCTGACATCAAGTGATCTGCCTGCCTCGACTTCCCAAAGTGCTGGGATTATAGGTGTGAGCCGCCATGCCTAGCCTCACCAAAGGCATCTTATAATTGATCAAGAACTTCATTTGTTCAGTGAGGCACATATTCTTTCCATTCTATAGATAAGAAAATTGAGGCCCCAGGAGAGGAAATGAAGTGCTAAAAGTAACATAGGAAGTCAGGGCAAGAGGCAAAATGTGCAGGTTATATCTAGATTATTAATTCAACGTCACAAGAATCATAGCATTGCCCTTTTAAGCCAGTACCCTGCCACTGCCTCCCATATCTGAAAGAGAAACACTACCTCTCTGGGATGTTCTGCACACCATTACATCCCCGTAACACACTGCCTGACACGCACTGGCCCTGACATCTGAGGAGTGAACACAAAATGGCTACTTGGCTTAAGGAATTCCAACCAGATGGGTTATTTCTCATGGTAGTTGTCGGTAATTAAACTCACGCAAAATCCAACAAACTCCATCCTCTTGCCACCTCTTCTCAGCCAGTCAGGGTCATGATGTACGGTGAAATCTATCATCGTTGGCTCTGTGGCCTGGAACAAGAGGAAACCTAATCTAGCCCTTCTCTTGTAGAAAGAACCTCTGGATGAGTCTGGATGGATGATTAAAAATGTGCTTGCAATGCCGATTGTGAACAAGAAGGAAGAAATTGTTGGAGTGGCCACATTTTATAATCGTAAAGATGGGAAGCCCTTTGATGAAATGGATGAGACGCTCATGGAGGTATGGCTTGCTAGGAGGCCTTTTGCTGTTGGGATTCAGAGTCAGCTTGCTGGGGGAGGCTGGATGTCACTGCTCTATCACATGGGGCAGCAACCTCGTTGCTATAATCCTGACTCTGCCTCATCAACCACTTTCTTCACTCTCACTTCTGTACTGCACCGATGTGCTGTCAGAGAAATCCACATTTCCTTTTTTAAAAATGTAATCAAGCTGAGCATGGTGGCTTACACCTGTAATCCTAGCACTTTGAGAGTTTGAGGCAGATGAATCACTTGAGCCCAGGAATTCAAGACCAGCATGGCCAACCGGGCAATATCCTATATCTACAGAAAGTTAAAAAACGATTAGCCAGGCATGGTAGTGCATACCTGTGGTCCTAATTACTCAGGAGACTGAAGCAAGAGGATCACTTGAGCCCAAGGGGTCAAAGCTGCAGTGAGCCATGATTGTGACATTGCACTCCATCCTGGGTGACAGAGCAAGACCCTGTCTCAAAAAAATAAAAATTAAAAAATATTAACAAACTTTACTTTTTAGAGTAGTTTTAGGTTCTTAGCAAAATTGAGCAAAAAGTACAGAGTTCCTAGACATCCCCTATCCCCACATATGCAAAAACACATTCTCTTTTTGTGAAGTTATTACACATAAGAATGGTGCTTTATGTATGTTAGTGCTTTACTTACAGTGTGGTCACATCCATTCCTTTATCTTAGCCTTAAAAGAACTCTGCAAGGTGGGCAGCACACAGCTTATCAAACCCATTTTATAGCTGAGAAAACAGAGGCCTAGAAACTGTTGCTATGAGTTTTAGAGTCAAGATTAAACTTAGGTGTTCTGTCTCTGATTCCTCCTTTCTTTCTTTTTCAGTCTTTGACTCAATTTCTGGGCTGGTCTGTTTTAAATCCTGACACCTATGAGTCAATGAATAAACTTGAAAATCGGAAGGATATTTTCCAGGACATAGTAAAATATCATGTGAAGTGTGACAATGAAGAAATTCAGAAAATCTTGGTGTGTAATGTTCTTTACTTGTTTCTACTCTAATACAGACTGCGTCTCAGAGATGTGGCCAGATTAAGGCAAAACTTGCAACTCCATGAGGGCACAGCCTGGGCGTGGGTTTGTGCATTGTTGTATTCCTTCCTGCCTAGCACAGGGATGCAGCAGCCCTCAACATTTAATGAATGAATGAATGAATGAATGAGTGCATGAGCAGATGAGTGCCTGAGAGTGGTACATAATAACTGCACTGTGTGGCCTGGGGACAGCTGTTCCTTGCAGAAACACCTCATTCTTGGGGTCAGATGTTGGCTTGACAGCTCTAGAAACTCCATTTTTCACTGTGCTCAGGGATGACTTGGTACTGGAGACAGAGTCAACCAGCCATAGCCCCTACTCTGAGAGGAAGCTTTATCTGGAAGACCAGTGGACAATTATCAGTTTCTCGGAGCCTCCCTCCTGTGGGGTCAGCTCACTAAAAAGACCCTATTAAGTTGGGTGCAGTGGCTTACACCTATAATCTCAGCACTTTGGGAGGCCAAGGTGGTCAGATCACTTGAGCCCAGGAGTTTGAGACCAGCCTGGGCAACATGGCGAGACCCTGTCTCTACCAAAAAAAACCCCACAAAAATTAGTCAGGCATGGTGGTGTGTGCCTGTAGTCCCAGCTACTCGGGAGGCTGAGGTGGGAGGATCACCTGAGCCCATGGAGGTCGAAGGCTGCAGTGAGCCATGATTGCCACACCACGCTTCAGCCTGGCCGACAGAGTGAGACCAGAAAAAAAGAAAAAATAAAGACAGGCTAATGTTTTTAGAGGGCATTTCTTAACCTGGGAAGATACCACAACAAATTTGAGGATTTCATTCCAATAACTGTTAAATTCAGAAGAGAAAACATCCAGTTCGAATAAATTGTCTCATGGTTTGCTTGACTCAGTCCACAGTTTCAGCCAAAGAATGGGTATGTGCAACCTATTGGGGCACAGCCTTGGTGAACCAGTTACAAGTTAACAAATTCTGCTCTGGATCAAGAAATCAGGAGCAAGTAACTAGGTCCAGTTTCCCCTCCTCTGGCACATGGGGACATAGGCCCACAGAGAGAAGGAACTTGCCTCAAGTTACACAGTAAATGAGAGGAAGAACCAGGACTGTGTCCAAGGCCTCCTTACTCCCAGTCAGTAATAATAACAATGAAACTATCAACAACAACATTAATTTATGTTAGTGCTCACTATGCGCCAAGCACTGTGCTAAGTGCTTTATATGGATTATTTAATTTTACATATGTTACTTAAGAATGACTTTGCACAATTGAATTTTAATTCACCAGTTAGGTATGTTTATTATCCTCAACTTACAGATGAGGAAACTGAAGATCAGAAGCACTAATAACACTGCTAGTAAGTGGTAGAGCTTGAATTTGAATGCAGGTCTCTATGGCTCTAAAGCCCAGGACCTTGTGCATCAATGGATGTTAAATGGAATCCTCTTTGAGCTGGTGGTTCTGTTGCAAGGACTTTGGAGGAAGGAGATAAATGGGAATGGAAACGTGGAGGCATGTTGTAACCTATTTTTTTCCCCCTGCCATTTTGGGTCCTGGCAGAAAACCAGAGAGGTGTATGGGAAGGAGCCGTGGGAATGTGAGGAAGAGGAGCTGGCTGAGATCCTGGTGAGCTGAACCGGGGCAGCACAAGACCCGATGTATAACAAGTGCAAAGTGCTCCTGAGCATGCAGGGGTTTCTCTTTGCAGAGCATGTTCCCCATCACTCTGTTCTGATCCTTCCAGCAGACCCAGGATGGGGACAGGGCTGGACAGGAGGTGGGCACCCAGAAACACTTCATGTTTCCAAATCAGTTGACTCTATTCCTTATACAGCAAGCGGAGCTGCCAGATGCAGATAAATACGAAATTCATAAATTTCACTTCAGTGACTTGCCCCTAACAGAACTGGAGCTGGTAAAATGTGGAATACAGATGTATTATGAGCTCAAAGTGGTGGATAAATTTCACATTCCACAAGAGGTGAGGTCAAAACAAATATATTTGATTTCCCTTTTTAATTTTCTTTCTTGCTTGCTTTAAAAAAAAGACTCAGTCTGTAAACTACCTTAAAAAGAGTTTACTCTCAGTATTTAGGATTTAAAGAATTAGTCACATTGCACAGATGAGTCATTTATAAGAAAAGAGACATGCTGTTCCTCTGTGTTCTGTGAAGTGTGATGTTTTGGGTGCGCTGGTTTCTTGCAGTGGGTTCTGAGGTACTAAGCTCTGAAGGCTGGGAATAGATGTGCTGCAAAAAATTGGTTCTATAGTTAAATGAGGGCAGAAAATGTGGGCTAAACCAATTTAAACAGGGCTCATTCCCTGCAGGATTCCTTACTAAGGTTTGCTGTGAGTCTCGGGTCATGGGGGACGGCAGAGAAGGTATGTATGGGAGGCAGTGGGATATGGTGTGCAGAATTGCCTGAACTTGTTTGATTTTAGTTAAAGCAGTGGTTCTCAAAGTGTTGCCCCAGACCACATCCACACCACCTAAGAACTTACCAGAAATTCACATTCTTCTTTTTCTCTCTCTCCTCTTTCTCTCTCTCTCTCTCACACACACACACACTCCCAGCTCTGATAAATCAGAAACTGTTTTAACAAGTCCTCCAAGTGAGTCTCATGCACACGCAAGTTTGAGAACCACTGGATAAAAGAGTCCTTTTGTTTTTTTTTTTTTTTCCCCTGTAGGGCCCCTGTTAGCTTCTCCAAGGACAGTTGCTCTCCAGGGCACAGTTCGGGAATTACTGATGAAGATCAGTCAGAGGAATGATGCATGCTCACCTCATTTCCTAACAACAACAACAACAACAACAACAACATCTTCTTAGTATTTAGCATTTAGTATTTGCAAAGCACTTTCGCAGCATGATTGCATCTAGTACAAGTTCTCACCTCCCGGTCCAAGGATGGGGTTAGAGTACCTCAAACCTCAAAAGAGAGGGCCATGGGCCATGCCTTCTTCATATTTTTGTTATTCCAACCCTCTCATGAGACCATTTAGGTGTGTCCTGCCTCACTGATGTGCATGTGTTCACAGGCCCTGGTACGGTTCATGTACTCCCTGAGTAAGGGCTACCGCAAGATCACCTACCACAACTGGCGGCACGGCTTCAACGTGGGGCAGACCATGTTCTCCCTGCTGGTGGTATGGCGGGGCCGGTGGGACTGGTAGGGTGGGCTTGCATCACACTAGACAATCTCATGCAGACTCTACATGGTAGCAACAGCATTGTTCTTCTTTCTCTATTTACTGTCTTTTAAGAATTATGTGAAAGCAGTACAGGCTTAGTGTAAAAGGATTCCAAGAATAGACACATATAAAATAAAAAGTGAAAGAAAGCTGCAGGCTACCCCCAACCTCAGTCAGGTTATTTGGGGGTAACCATGTCACAAGTATAAAAGTAGTTCAACAGGGCCGGGTGCGGTGGCTGATGCCTGTAATCCCAGCACTTTGGGAGGCAGAGGCGGGTGGATCATGAGGTCAGGAGTTCAAGACCAGCCTGGCCAAGATGGTGAAACCCCATCTCTACTAAAAATACAAAAATTAGCTGGGCGTGGTGGTGGGCACCTGTAATCCCAGCTACTTGGGAGGCTGAGGCAGAGAATTGCTTGAACCCGGGAGGCGGAGGTTGCAGTGAGCCAAGATCGCGCCACTGCACTCCAGCCTGGCGACAGAGTGAGCCTCTGTCTCAAAAAAAAAAAAAAAAAAAAAAAAATTCAACAGTTCAATTGGTCATTGGTTATAGTCTTTGTTTGTGGCATAATGACAATTAGGAACATATTTCATTTTTAAATGGCCTGTTATAAAGAGAGATCCATTTCTGTACTCAGCCTGGCAATGCAAGTCATAGTAATCTGGAAATCCACTTAAAATAAATAAATAAAGATTAGAAAACTTTGGAATAGAAAAGTTTGCCATTCACCATTCAAGATGCCTGCAAACCACCTGTTAGCTGCTCCCATAAACACATCATGTGTTCTTTTCCCCAGAGAAATTTTCTGAAATTTCCTTAAATTGTGGCAGTGTCTAGAGAAACAGCAGTATCAGCCACCTTTAAATTAAGCTTCCTGTAGTACTAAAATCAGAGAAAAGATAAGTGCAACATTCAGTTTTGTTCAGCCTCATACGCAAGACCCAACAAGGACAAAGAGGAGGTCTAAAGCTGCATCATGTTCCATTAGGTGTTTCCATGAATCTTCTCATCCACTTTTTACAGAGTTGCTTCTACCTGTCTGAACACTGGGAGGCCTGATTGACTATAAAATCCAAGATTTCCCTCTAATGTATAATCAGCTTTAAATTCCCCATAACTGGTACCCCTCTACCAGCAAGAGTGAGCCCCCAGAAGCCCCACTGGAAACTTTCCTCAGTAGACACCAACTTATCTTCATCTATTTTGAGATCGGTAGTAATTTTGGTTATTGATTGCTTTGGCCTCTGATTGTGGGAGTTGTTATGGGAACTTTCAGGGGCAAGCTATTTGGGAGCAGGAGTGAGCCTGGCCAAATAACAAGTTCTGAACCCTCAGGGAGAGAGAACAGAGTAAGCAAACCCAATATAAGCCCTTGGGGACTGGAAAAGAGGCCACCTAGCGGTGCTTGAACAGAGTTCAGTTAAGTTTGTCCACTCATAAGTCTGCATAGCTCCTGAACAGGGTCCAGTGGGACACTTACTTTTTTGTGGTCCCTTCATAGCATACTGTAAGGTTGCATAACCACATTTAGTGGAAAGAAACTTTACTGGATTTAATCCAGTGACATCCTACAAGCAATTTACCCACACAGGTAGTCTCCAGGTCTTGACTGCACAATACCTGAAAGCAGGATATACCTTTTGTAGGCATCACTTAGATGGGTTTTCTATACCTGGCAGTCATTAGGTTATTAATTAGAAAGGTCAGAGTACTGTTTCTTTCATGATGGCAGAGAAGGCTTGATCTATGATCCCTGTCTAGAATGCCATCTGTTTCTGTGGAAAACCTTCCCTGGTTAGCTTTACCTGAAGGAGTCCAACAGGTGTATACGTCCAGGAACCTGGAAGGACCTTTTGAATTGAGAGATGTAGATCCAAGACTCAAGGCCCTAAAGTTTTGCAGTAGAGAAGAACTTGGTATGGTGGCGTCCAATGGAGTTCAAGAGCAGGCTTCCTTTGGTGTAATTTCCAAAAGACCTAATCTCCGGGTTCTAGATCATGAAAGATCTCGTTGTCATTAATTGGTGGGTCACAAAGGGCTTCTTTAACCTGATGAAAATATGCTTTGGCATCATGCACTAAAGTCCTGCACTACTGAGTCATGTCAGAGTCTATAAAAGTGGAAGATAAATAAGGTTCTGTTATCAGGGCATACATCTTCCTGTAACTATTTCATATGGGGCCAATCTGTTTTCCAGCAGGAGTGGATCTGATTGCCATCAATTGAGAATACCTTTGACCAAGGCAATCCAATTGGTTCAGTTAGCTTTGCCTAATGCAACTGTGTTTAAAATATCTTTGTAAATGGTTTTACAATGTGTCTAGTGAAATGAGTATCTCTTTATCTCTATCTATACATTTTATACAGGCTGGGTGCAGTGGCTCACACCTGTAATCTCAACACTTTGGGAGGCTTAGGTGGGTGGAATGCTTGAGCCGAGGAGTTCGAGGTCAGCCTGGGCAACATGGTGAAACTCCATCACTACAAAAAGTACAAAAATTAGCCAGGTATGGTGGCGCACGCCTGTGGTCCCAACTACTCAGTGGGTAAGGCAGGAGGATCCTTTGAACACAGGAGGTTGAGGCTGCAGTGAGCTGTGATGGCACAACTGCACTCCAGCCTGGGTGACAAAGTGAATCATTGTCTCAAAAAAAAAAAAAAAAAAAGAAAAGAAAATTTTATACAATTTCTGAAACACATATTAATAACATATCCATAGACTATAACTCAAACAAAGCTTAGCATTATTATTTGACAGTGCTTCCAGAGAAGTCTCTGGAGATTTTCTCAAGAATTCCTTACAAGGGAAAAATATTTTTTTAAGTTTTTTTTTTTTTTTTTTTTTTTGAGATGAGCTCCTACTGTGTTGCCCAGTCTGGAAAGAGTGATGTGATCAGAGCTGAATGCAGCCTCAAACTCCTGGGTTCAAGTGATCCTCCCATCTCAGCCTCCCAAGTAGCTAAAACTACAGACATGTACCACCATGCCTGGCTGATTTATTTATTTTGTTTTTTAGAGAGATGGGAGTCTCACTATGTTGCCATGGTCTTGAACTCCTGGCCTCAAGTGATCCTCCTGCTGCAGTCTCCCAAGTTGCTGGAATTATAGGCACAAGCTATTAAACTCAGTGAAAAAATATTTTCTAATAGCTTTTTAAGTAGTGTTATAGCATCAGCCTTCCTGTATGGGAACGGTTCTATAAAACCAGAAAAGATGCACTGAAGGGGCAGTTAAGTGAAATCCATTTGTAAGTGTTCAAATGATCCAGTGGGTGCTGGAAATGTGTTGCCTGAGATTTTTATTGTCTTGCTAGAATTATGAGTTTGACAAACAAAACTTTTTTTTTTTTTTTTTTTGAGATAGGGTCTTGCTCTGTTGCCTAGGCTAAAGTGTAGTAATGTCATTATGGCTCACTGTAGCCTTGACTTCCCAGGCTCAAGCAATCTTCCCATCTCAGCCTCCTAAGTAGCTGGGTCAACAGACACTCACCGCCATGCTGGGCTAATTTTTAAATTGTTTTGAAAAGACAGGGTCTCACTATGTTGCCCAGGCTGGTCTTGAACTCTTGGGCTCAAGTGATCCTCCTGCCTTGGCCTCCTAAAGATCTGGGATTTTATGTGTGAGTTACCACGCCTGGCCCCAAACATTTCTTGAAACCATTTCAGCAATTCTATTTATTTATTTATTTATTTTGAAATGGAATCTCACTCTGTAGCCCAGGCTGGAGTACAGCAATGTGATCTCAGCTCACTGCAACCTCCATCTCCCAGGTTCGAGTGATTCTTCTGCCTCAGCCTCCCAAGTAGCTGGGATTACAGGCACGTGTCACCACCCCTGGCTAATTTTTGTATTTTTTGTAGAGATGGGGTTTCATCATGTTGGCCAGGCTGGTCTCGAACTCCTGACCTCAGGTGATCTGCCCACCTTGGCCTCCCAAAGGGCTGGGATTACAGGCATCAGCCTCTGCACCCAGCCCATTTTAGCAATTTTAGAGCAGTCACCTTGTCAATATTTTGTCATCATTTCTGTCATTTTATTTCTTCCATGATGAGTCATGGAGTGCAGTAATCTAATAATGGAAGCTTTAAGGACTCAAGAAGGTTGAGGAGGCCATCGGGACTCCTTATGAGTCCACACTTAACATTGGATTTACATCTTTTTAAATACCAATTTCATTTCTCCAATTCAGGTGCATAGCACTGTTTATTAAATAGGTTATCATAGGTAACTTGACTTGGATCAATCTTTGGAGTTCATTTAAATTGTGTATCTTACCAATTTCAGTACTGGCTGACTTAGCATAAAAATCTGCCAAATCATTTGTTTTAATTTTCAACTATTTTTTATTCTGCTTAATACTGAGTTAGCAGTTTTATGAACCATTTTCTTCACTGGAATTCTGGAAATTCTTCCGCAGTCCAGTGGTATGATCTTATGAAGATGAAACACTTTAGGCTTATAGTTGCTCAGGAAAGTAGCAGAGTAAAAAACCACCTGTGGATGACAAGACTTTACATGGTCATGGTTAAATATCTCATGAGAGTTCATTACAATAATGACACAATTGACAAGGAAATTTGGTTATTTCCGTTGCAAACATTTTAAGACAATAACTAAAATTGTGACTGATAGTGTTATACCAGGAATACCAGATTTCTATGAATTTTATACAGTTTCTGAAACACATATTAATAACACATCCATAGAATATAACTTGAAGAAGATTTAGCATTAATTGTATTTGACAATGCTTCCCATATACTTTAATATATAAAATAAGCCTAATTAGTTTAACGTCTCTCTTTTTACAAGAAGAGATATCCTTTTGAAAGGTTCTAAGGGTTCATCTGAAAAATTCCAAAATTTGCAGTCAAGAAAAATACTTAATTTAGAATATGATTTTGGGGCCAGACACGGTGGCTCACGCCTGTAATCTCAGCACTTTGGGAGGCTGAGGTGGGTGGATCATTTGAGGTCAGGAGTTCAAGACTAGCCTGCCCAACGTGGTGAAACCCCATCTCTACCAAAAATATTTTAAAAATTAGCCTAGTGTGGTGGTGTGTGCTTGTAATCCCAGCTACTCAGGAGGGTGAGGCAGGAGAATCACTTGAATCTGGGAGGCAGAGGTTGCAGTGAGTTGAGATCATGCCACTGCACTCCAGCCAGGACAACAAAGCAAGACTCTGTCTCAAAAAAAAAAAAAAATGAATATGACTTTGGGAAGTTTCTAAATGCTTGAATTTTTTTTTTTTTTTTTTTTTTTTGAGACAGAGTCTTGTTCTGTCACCCAGGCTGGAGTGCAGTGGCATGATCTCAGCTCACTGCAACCTCTGCTTCCTGGGTTCAAGCGATTCTCCTGTCTCAGCCTCCCCAGTAACTGGGATTACAGGTGCATGCCACCGGGCCAAGCTAACTTTTTGTACTTTTAGTAGAGACGATATTGCACCATGTTGCCCAGGGTGGTCTCGAACTCCTGACCTCAAGTTATCCACTTGCCTCAGCCTCCCAGATTGCTGGGATTACAGGCATGAGCCACTGCACCCAGCCCAAAATAAGATAATTTAGCCTAGTGTGGTGGCATGTGCCAGTAGTCCCAGCTACTCAGGAGGCTGAGGTGGGAGGATTGCTTGAGCCCAGGAGGTCCAAACTGCAGTGAGTTGTGATTGCACCAGTGCACTCTAGCCTGGGTGACAGAGCGAGACTCTGTCTCAAAACAAAAATAAAATAAGATAAATAATAAATAAATAGATAAAAATACAGAAAGTTAAATACTTATAGAAAGACCTTAGCTCTCTTAATAAAGAAAACTCAGTTTTCTTAAGTGATCAAAAACCTAATAAAGACAACCTGGAGTACAGGAAATTAATTTGGTAAAGCACAGAATCTTTGTTTCCTAGTCCAATTACCTAAAAGATAAAGTTCCTATTAACAGCAGACAAATACTCAAAGAAAATTTGTTGTTTTAAAAGAGAGGTCCAAGTTCTAGTTTTGCATCAGTGTACTTTTGACATCAATGTTCAAGATAGCATTAATTTCAAAATTTTAGAAAACCTTACAAATAATTTTCTTCTGATCTTTTTTTTTTTTTTTTTTTTGAGACGGAGTCTCACTCTGTCGCCCAGGCTGGAGTGCAGTGGCACATCTCAGCTCACTGCAAGTTCCGCCTCCCAGGTTCACGCCATTCTCCTGCCTCAGCCTCCTGAGTAGCTGGGACTACAGGCGCCCACCACCATGCCCGGCTAATTTTTTGTATTTTTAGTAGAGACGGGTTTTCACCATGTTAGCCAGGATGGTCTCGATCTCCTGACCTCGTGATCCGCCCGCCTTGGCCTCCCAAAGGGCTGGGATTACAGGCGTGAGCCACCGCGCCCAGCCATTTTCTTCCAATCTTAGCCAGCTTAATCACACATACAATTACTTTCACAAGATTTATCCTCCACAAGCCTTCTACAACTTTCTTATCCATTCAACTTTTGTCCTATACTTTTTCCTTTTCTCATTTTGGAGCAACCAGTTATCCTACATTAGGACAAAAATTTCTCTTTTCCCCCTTAACAAAATAAAACATCCTCATATCTTATAGCTTTTTCTTACCAAAAGCAGTTTTTGCCCTCTTATATAATTGCTTATAGAATTGTTTCCCTTATTATTTTATTAATAATATATTAATTACTAGTTATTAATATATTATAAATAACATTATGTGTTAAGAATTCTAAATAATAAAGAAATATATATTAATATATGTTAATATATCCTTATATTAATTAGAATTCTTAACCCTTAGTGACCTTAATTTCCAGTGAACACTAGGAAGCAAGCAAAAATTGTGAATTGTCACACCAGCAATCTGTAGATCAATAGTCTGTGAATAATAATTTCTAGAAGCATGTAGTTCCCCATAGTACAATCTGTCATTGTGGCACAGAACATTTTTAGTAACAGTCCCAAATATTTTTAGTCTCTTGGTAATAAGAAATTATAGAGGAGGCAACATTTAATCTCTATCCTCTTAGATCTTTTTTTACTTTTGAGATATGATCTTGCTCTGTCACATAGGCTGGAGTGCAGTGCTGAGAACACACGGCTCACTGCAGCCTTGACCTCCTGGGCTCAAGTGATCCTCCCACCTCAGCCTCCCAAATGTTAGGTTTTGAAGGGAAGGCGAGGGTTAAAGAAAGACACACACACACACACACAGAAAGAGGGTGGCTCAACAGCAAATGCAGGCTTTACGCCCAGCATAAAATCTACAGAAGTAGGAACCAGACTAACGCCAGAGCCCACCGCTGCTTACAGGCTGGGGGTACTTACAGATATGGGCGGGAGGGGTCTGGGCAGTATGGCTTGTTGCCTGGCAGGCTATTGATAAGATGTTCTCACGATGAGGCGGTTTTGCCCTTGTCTCGGTGGGATGCCATTGTGGTGTTTCTTGAACTTTTGCCCAGCAAGATATGATAGGGATGTTTCTTTAGTTGGGCCTTTGTCTGCCTTGTGGTCAGGTGGTTAGGAAAGATGCTTCTCACTTTGACCAAGGTCTGCAAAACAATGGGGAGCTTACAAAATGGTGCAGTTGGGACTAACACCAAGTAGCTGAGACCACAGGTATGTGCCACCATGCCCACCTACATTTTTAGTTTTGTAGAGACAGGGTCTGGCTATGTTGCCTAAGCTGATCTTGAATTCTTAGGCTTAAGTGGTCCTCCTACCTCGGCCTCCCAAAGTGCTGCCATGTGTGACCTGCCATGCCTGGCCCTATCTTATTTTTTGTTTCTTTCATCTTGACTAATCTATGCACCTCATATAAGTGAAATCATACAGTATCCGTCCTTTCGTGTCTGGCGTATTTCACTTAGCATAATGTTTTTTAGGCTTATCCATGATACAATTTTGTGGCTGCATAGTGTTCTATTGTTGGACTTGGAAGTCTTTTCGATCTTTCACTATTACAAACAGAGCCACAATATCCTTGGATGGATTTATCTTTGTGTATTTGTGTTCATATTTTTGGCTCAGAGGGTTCAGAGACTTGTATGTTTTATTTAAAATTATTTCCCCATCCAGATCATGATGCAAATCTCTGCCCTTCCTCAACATCATCCCTTTCCCCTTGGCTGAAATGGTCAGGCCACAGTAGGTGCTAGGGCCCGGAAGCGGGAATTCTGACCGGGCTACCATAAACGGTGACAAGAACACCACTTAGAGTGATTGCTTTCATAAAGTCAGCATCAGCTCTCCGGAGCGCTTTCCCACATTTTGTTTCAACACCTAGCATCAACAAGGAGTTAAGTGTCTGGCACAATCCCAGGGAAGGATTCCTCCGGGCTGTGCTTAAACCAGTAGACCACGTTTGGAAGATTTGCTTTACCAGCCTGGCCATGTTCAGAAACTCTCCAAATCCTAAAACCTGATATCTACAAGTTTCTCAAAACTCATCTGATCCAATATGCTCTACCCTCATTATGGAGATTGGGCTACCGAGTTTCAGAGGGAGATGAGACCAGCTAAGGTCAACTCAGAAATAGGGTGACCAGTTGTTCCCATTTACCTGGGCCTTTCCCCATTCTAGCACTGAAAGTCCCATATCCAAAAAACCCCTCAGCCCTGGGCAGTCCTCTGGTCAGCCTCTGGAGACAGGATACAGCCAAGATCAGACCCATGAGTTTTTTAGTTCTGGGCCCTCCTCCTTACACCCGCCTTTTCAGCCCTGCTTCCAGCCCCTAGACAAAAGGAATGATTTGCACTCTGATTGCCCTTCCAGACGGGAAAGCTGAAGCGCTACTTCACGGACCTAGAGGCCTTGGCCATGGTCACAGCTGCTTTCTGCCATGACATTGACCACAGAGGCACCAATAACCTCTACCAGATGAAGTGAGTCAGCCTTTCTCCCCACCCCCAGCCCTCTGGATTCATTATCCAGCTCTGTGTGGCCCCCAGGCAGACTCACTGGCCAACAGGGAAGTCTTGTGGTCCACAGCTTCCCAGCGCCATCTGCCCTTGGGATCCGGGTCTCCTCCTGTAGCAGCCAGAGTTAATGACCCCGCCAAAGATGTCCAGATCTCAAATCCCTGAGCTGGGGAATATGTTGCCTAACATTCAAAAGGGACTGTGCAGATGTGATTAAGTTGAGGATCTTGAGATACAGGGATTATTCATTCGAGTGGGCCCCATGTAGTCCCAAGGGTCCTTATAAGAGGGAAGCAGGAGATCAGAGAGGAGAGAGGATGCTACCCTGCTGGCTTTGAAGATGGAGGCATGGCCTACAAGCAAGGAATGCAGGTGGCCTCTAGAAGCTCAAAAGAGCAAGGAAACGGATTCTCCTCTGGAGCCTCCAGAAGGAAAGCAGGCCTAAGGACCCATTTCAGACTCCATACAGAGCTGTAAAATAATAAATTTTATTGCTTTAAGCCATTAAGTTTGTGGCAGTTTGTTATAGCAGCCATAGAAAATGAATGCATTAAACTCCTTTACTTGTCTCCTTCCCTGTTCTACCTGCTGCACTAATTTGAGCCAAGATGTTAATAACCAGTAATGGTTCATTGACTCATCTCCTATTTACAGTGCTTCTAATATGGTGTGGTAGGCTCTATGCCAGGCAAAAAAGGTGCTCTGATGAGCGAAACAGCTCCTGTCCTCACAGAGCTTGTATTTTAGACAGCCCATAAAGCATAGTCCTTGAACCATGATCTCACTGAATCCTCACAACCACTCAGTGGGCTGGGCAGAGCAGGGGCTAATGTTATCCCTACTTATAGATGAGAAAACTGAGTCTCTGCTCAGGGCCAATGGCCTGTAAGTCATTATCAAGCTCTGAATTCATGCTGCTCTGAGTCTTCTCAATACTTTCATGCTGCTCTAGGGCTAGAGATTGGGTTTACATTTTACATTTTGAGAATCTAAATACTTAGCACAGTATGTGGCACATAGCAAGTGCTCAACAAATAATTATTGAATACAGAAATGAATAAACACACGGCTTGTGGAAATTCAGTTGTTTCCTTCAAGACTTGGATGTGAAGAATCAGGGCTAGATGATCTTGAAGCATGGCCCAATGCTAATGTCCCTAAAATCCCTTATGGCATTGTGTGTGTTTGTGGCTTCCTCTGGGGAAGGGGTCCATGCTATTCAGTAGATTCTCTAATGAGTTCATGACCCAAAAGTAACTTGGAATCGCTTGTGGAGAAGGCTGAAGACTGAGTCAGGAGACTTGATGTTTAGTCCTAATTTTCTATTGTCCAGTCCATATTGATTCTCTCTCTTTCTCATTCAGATCCCAGAACCCACTGGCCAAGCTCCATGGGTCCTCCATCTTGGAAAGACACCACTTGGAGTTTGGCAAAACACTGCTCAGAGACGAGGTAGGATGAGGGCCAAAGGTGTACAGGCCGCGGAGCCTGGATCAGAGGCTCTATTTCACAAGGAGCCTGAGTGTGCCCAGGGAGCATTCTTCCCATTGGCCTGGGCTGCCTCTGCCATCATCTGGGGTGGCCATTGGTAGGTGGGTGACTTTACTGCCAGCATCAATTCTCTCCCATCTCGCCTCTCTTTTTTTCTTTAGAGCCTGAATATCTTTCAAAACCTCAATCGTCGACAGCATGAGCATGCCATCCACATGATGGACATTGCAATCATTGCCACAGACCTCGCCCTGTATTTCAAGTTGGTGTATCTTCTCATTTAATAGTAAAAGCAACAATGAATATGTATGCATATGTATGTATACATATACATATATGTATATGCATATGTATGTATACATATACATATATGTATATGCATATGTATGTATACATATATGTATATATACATATATGTATATGTATATGTATACATATACATGTATATGTATATGTATATGTATATGTATACATATACATGTATATGTATATGTATATGTATACATATACATGTATATGTATATGTGTATGTGTATATATGTATATGTATATGTGTGTATATATATATATATATCTTTTTTTTTTTTTGAGACAGGATCTCACTCTGTTGCCCAGGCTAGAGTGCAGTGGCACCATCACAGCTCACTGCTTCCTGGGCTCAAGGGATCCTCCCACCTCAGCCTCCTGAGTGGCTGGGACTACAGGAACACCACCACTCCTGGATAATTTTTTAATTTGCTGTAAAGATGGGTTCTCACTATGTTACCCAGGCTGATCTCAAACTCCTGGTCTCAAGCCATCCTTCTGCCTCAGCCTCCCAAAGTATTGGGATTACAGGCATGAGCCACTGCACCCAGCAACAATATAATAACAATAATAATAACAAACGTCATAGTTCCAATTAATTTAGCATATACTATGTGTCAGGCCCAACACGTGTGTTATGGACACATTGATTCTTGCTACAAGCCTGTGAGTTAGATATTATTACCCCCGTTGTACAGATGGGAACACCGAGATTCAGGACAAGAGACATGCTAAGAGTAGATAACAAATCAGTGGCAGAGACTTAGGTTAAACCTAGGTCTTCACTCCTGGGCCTTGGTTCTTTCAACCTTGTTTTGTGAATTTTGTTGATTTAATAAGCCTCCATCTGAATCAGCCAATGTTAGCAGCTCAGGTGTTGCCTTATTCTAAGACTTGCTCCCTTTACTAGACTGATATGTTTTGTAGGAAGAGGACGATGTTCCAAAAGATCGTGGATCAGTCTAAGACATATGAGAGTGAACAGGAGTGGACACAGTACATGATGCTGGAGCAGACACGGAAGGAAATCGTTATGTGAGTTGGGATGGGGTTAAAACCTGATCCTCTTAGGCTTAGGATCATGCGGCGAGACGCACTGACAGCTCTTGTTGCCCTCAACAAGCCTTGGGACTATTTCATTTTGGAGGCCTTCAACATATGAAAAAAATGAAGTTATGCCAAATTCCAATTGCACAAGCTATATGTTTAATCTTTATTTTAGCACTAAAAATGCAAGACAGTATGTTATTGTTTTATTTATCTGAATAAAAAAATATGTTATTTGAAGTAGTTCAATCATAATATCTAAGATTTGGGTGGTAAACTGAAATAACTTTCAAGTTTTTGATACAACAGAAAGCACTACAGCAATTAAGGCGTTTTTGTTTTGTTTTGTTTTTTGTTTTGAGACAGAGTCTCGCTCTGTCACCCGGGCTGGAGTGTAGTGGTGTGATCTCGGCTCACTGCAACTTCTGCCTCCCAGGTTCAAGCGATTCTCCTGCCTCAGCCTCCGTAGTAGCTGGGATTACAGGCACTTACCACCACGCCCAGCTAATTTTTGTATTTTTAGTGGAGACCGGGTTTTGCCATGTTGCCCAGGCTGGTTTTAAACTCCTGACCTCAAGTGATACACCCACCTCTGTCTCTCAAAGTGCTGGGATTATAGGCGTGAGCCATCACGCCCGGCCCGAATTAAAGTTTAAGTGATAGTTAATGTGTCATTCAAAACATATAGGCTTAATTTTTAATGTATTCCTTTACATAGGACAATATCCCACAATATAGCTGTGCTAGTCACAAATTGGTTTTGGTTGGTATGAAATTTACAGTGCATGGTCTGGCATGGTTGGTAATGGGACTCCAATTTAAATTGTCTGGTGAATGTCTTTTTTCAGTTTTCTAAGTGTGCTTCCATGATTCACCTCAACTGACAATGGGGTGAGAAGTGTAAATTTGAGGCCTTTTATGAATATGTGGCCCAAGCCAAATCGTCCCCTGGCTCCTCTGTGATGGGTCCTGGGCATTGAAGGCAATGGTCAGGAAAAGTTGCAGGGGAGACAAGGCTGACTAGTTGCCTAGGAAGCATTGGGTTATTTGTTTATCCCCAGATGCTTCTGTGGAAATGAGGCCTGATTAAGCCACAAGCATTGCAAATGTCTGCAACAGAGAAGAGGAGACCACTGGGACAGGCTCCAGAAAGTGGGGGGTGGGGGAGGGCGGCAGCAAGTTGCCACTCCTTCAGCCCTGCAGTTGTCCAACCAGGCCTCCCACAAAGGTACCCTGATTCTGGGAGCAGTGCAATCTGCTTTCACTGAACAAGGGGGCATGCTCAGCCCACGGTTACTCATAGACTGACCAGGAGCTGCCCCCTTGGACATTTTATTTATTTATTTATTTATTTATTTTTGAGACAGGGTCTTGCTCTATTGCCCAGGCTGTAGTGCAGTGGTGATCAGGACTCACTGCAGCCTCAACCTTCCAGGCTCAAGCAATCCCCCCACCTCAGCCTCCTTAGTAGTTGGGACTACAGGCACACCCACTACACCCAGCTAATTTTTGTAATTTTGATAGAAACAGGTTTTGCCATGTTGCCTAGTCTGGTTTTGAACTCCTGAGCTTAAGCCATCCACCCCCCCTTGGCCTCCCAAAGTGTTGAGATTACAAGTGTGAGCCACCACGTCCAGCCACATTTATTTATTTATAATTTCAACTTTTATTATACATTAAAGGATGCATGGGCAGTTTTGTTACATGGGTATATTGTGTGACACTGAGGTTTGGGGTACAAACGATCCTCACCCAGGTAGTGAGCATAGCACTCAGTATGTGGTTTTTTAGCCCACACTCTCCTCCGTCTCCCCTTGTGTAGTCCCCAGTATCTATTGTTGCCATCTTTGTGTCCATGTATATGTAATGTTTATCTCACACCTATAAGTGAGAATATGCAGTATTTGGTTTTCCATTCTTGTGTTAATTCACTTAAGATAATGGCCTCCAACCCCATCCATGTTGCTGCAAAGGCTATGATTTTGTTCTTTTTTATGGCTGTGTAGTATTCCATGGTGTGCATGCAACACATTTTCTTTATCCAATCCACCGTTGATGAGCACCTAGGTTGATTCCATGTTTTGCTATTGTGAATAGTGCTGTGATGAACATGTTAGGGCATGTGTCTTTTTGGTAGAACTCTTTGTTTTCTTTTGGATACATACCCAGTAATGAGATGTTGGGTCGAATGGTAATTCTACTTTAAGTTCTTTGAGGAAACTCCAAACTGCTTTCCACAGTGGCTGAACTAGTTTATATTCTCACCAGCAATGCATAAGCATTCCTTTTTCTCCACAGCCTTACCAGCATCTGTTCTGTTTTGACTTTTTCTTTTCTTTTATTTTTTCTGAGACTGTGTCTCACTCTGTCACCCAGGCTGGAGTACAGCAGCACTATCTCGGCTCACTGCAACCTCCACCTCCTGGGTTCAAGCAATTCTCGTGCTTCAGCCTCCAGAGTAGCTGGGACTACAGGCACCCGCCACCATTCCCAGCTAAATTTTTTTGTATTTTTTGGTATAGACGGGGTTTCACCATGTTGGCTAGGTTGGTCTCAAACTCCCGACCTCAAGTGATCTGCCTGTCTCGGCCTTCCGAAGTACCCAGACTTCTTTTGACTTTTTAATAATTGCCATTGTGACTGGTGCCAGACGGTATCTCATTTTGGTTATTTATTTATTGACTTCTGCTTGTGCTTTTCTTTTTTTGAGATGGAGTCTCACTGTGTTGCCCAGGCTAGAGTGCAGTGGCGCAATCTTGGCTCACTGCAACTTCCACTTCCCGAGTTCAAGGGCTTCTCCTGCCTCAGCCTCCTGAGTAGCTGGGATTACAGGCATGCAACACCATGCCTGGCTAAAATTGTTTGTATTTTTAGTAGAGACGGGGTTTCATCATGTTGGTCAGGCTGGTCTCGAACTCCTGACCTCGTGATCCGCCCGCCTTGGCCTCCCAAAGTGCTGGGATTACAGGCGTGAGCCACCGCGCCCAGCTGACTTCTGTTTTTTCCTAATGTTTTTCTTTTTTTGACTTCTATAGCTGGACATTTCAAAATGGCTCAGCAGAAGGACTAAATAGTTGAAAGGAACACCCTGCTATTGGATAGGGGGACTTGATTTAGAAAGTTGTCTATTCTCCCTAATTAATTATTCATTTAAGGGTGATTCCAAAACAAACCAACCAACCAATCAACAAACAAACAAACAAAAAAACCCTGCTTTATTCTGGGGGAATTAGGAAGCTGACTGAAAAAATTCTTATGAGAAATGAGTACGCAAGAATAACCAGAAAAAGAAAAAAGATAAAAAAGAATAGCCAGAAAATTCTGACATAGAAGAGTAATAATGGTGACCAGCAGAACTAAAGGCAGTTCTGTCTTAGGCAGGAGAAGTCATTCAGATCAATGGGATGAACTTAAGGACTATGTCTGTGCTCAAAGTGGGTTTTATACTAGTGGAGAAAGGTGTAAGTTCGTCAATGGTGTTGGGACAATGGGATGGCCATGAAGTTAGATCTCTATCTGATTCCTTATACCAAAATAAACTCCAGATGTCATAAAAATTTTAAAATAACCAGGGAAAGAAAAGAGAGCACGAAAAAAGCATGGAAGAATTAAGAAGAATAATTTCAGAGGGAGCTTTTCAAAATGTGACATGAGGCTGGGCACAGTGGCTCATGCCTGTAATCCCAACACTTTGGGAGGCTGAGGCAGGCAGATCGCCTGAGGTCTGGAGTTGGAGACCAGTCTGGCCAACATTGTGAAACGCCATCTGTACTAAAAATACAAAAATTAGCTAGGCGAGGTAGCGGGCGCCTGTAATCCCAGCTACTTGGGAAGCTGAAGCAGGAGAGTGGCTTGAATGTGGGAGGTGGAGGTTGCTGTGAGCCGAGATTGTACCACTGCACTCCAGCCTGGGCGACAGAGCGAGACTCCATCTCAAGATAGATAGATAGATAAATAAATAAATAAAACAAAACAAAATAAAAATAAATAAAATACGACATGAAAATCATAAGTCATAAAATTAGATGGAGAAATCTGACTATGAAAAATTAAGGATTTCTGTACAACACACAAAAACACATAGTCTAAATAGGAAAGTAAGTGATAAGCTGGGGGTAAATATTTGCACCACTTCTAAGAGAAAAAGAGCTAATTTCCTCAGTGAATAAAGTGTTAATATGATTCCAGGAAAAGACTAATCCAATAAAAAAATGGGCAAAATGCACAAACCGACAGTTCCCAGAAAAGTTACGGTGGGATATGAACCTATGAAAAGACGGTGATTATAAAACTACAATGAGGTATAATTGTTAACTCCTATTGTCAAAGATGAAAACATTTGCTTACATACTATGTTGGGCAGAGTGAGGGAAAGGGCCACCTCGTTCCCCATGTGGGAGCGCAAACAGGCTCAGTCTTTGCAGAGGGCGATTTGGCAACATCTATCAAAGCTGGAAGTGCTCATGCCCTTTGACCCAGCAATCCCACTTCCAGGATTTCCCCTCCAGATATTCTCCCACAAGTGCACCAAGTTGTGTACAGAGTTGTTTGTTGCAGCATTGTCTGTAACACAAACAGGATTGAAAACAATCAAAATACCTAGCAATGGGGAGCCAGGTTAAATAAACGATTTTCATACAATGGAATATCTTACAGATTTGCAAAGAAATGACATCAAATGAAAGGTATTATGTTTAATCTTAAAAGAAAAAAAAAAAAAAAGCCAGGAGCAGGATCTCAATCATTGTCAAGTCAAGGTGACCTTACATAGGCATCTTCAGCTGACGGCACACATATCCCTCTGGGAACTCATGTCCTTCCAAGATGTATATCAGCATAGATAGCCTTAAGGGAATCAGCATTTTCTTTTGTAATATTAATCTTCCTGAGAAAGAAGCAGCCCAGTAGGCACAGCATTCTCTCATTCTTCCCCACCTTACAAAATAAAGGCAAACTCCATTCTTTCTTGAATCTTCCTGCAGTGCATTGTCGTAGAGACAAAAACCTCTGGCCAGCCAAACGGAGGGACTATTTGAAATACAGTTATCCCTGGGTATACTCAGGGGATTGGCTCCAGGACCCCCTAGTATACCAAAATTGGTACAAACTCAAGTCCTGCAGTAGCCCTGAAAACCCCTTGGATGTGAAGAGTCGGCCCCTCCACACATGGGTTTTGCATCCTGCAATCCACGTTCAGTTGAAAAAAATTCATGTGTAAGTGGACCTGCATAGTTCAAACCCGTGTTGTTCGAGAGTCCACCATACTGGTGGTGTCACAGCCGCTTATAATTAAGGCATTATAAATCTAAGGAAGGGGCCGGGCCTGGTGGCCATGCCTGTAATCCCAGCCCTTTGGGAGGCCAAGGCGGGTGGATCACTTGAGGTCAGGAGTTCGAGACCAGTCTGGCCAACATGGCGAGTCTCCATCTCTACTAAAAATACAAAAATTAGCCAGGCATTATGGTGTGTGCCTGTAATCCCAGCTATTTGGGAGGCTGAGGCAGGAGAACTGCTTGGACCCAGGAGACAGAGGTTGCAGTGAGCTAAGATTGCACCACTGCACTCCAACCTGGGTGACAGAGTGAGACTCTTTTTAAATTTTTTGTAGAGACAAATAAAGGTCTTACTATGTTGCCCAGGCTGATCTTAAACTCCTGGGTTCAAGCCATTCTTACACCTTGGCCTCCCAAAGTGCTGGGATTACAGGCATGAACCACTGGACCCAGACTATTTGTTCAAGAGTTTTTACAACTTTAATTGCCAGGCACTCCCCCTGAACCCCACCCCCATTCCTAGCCAGTGGGTGGGGTTGTATAGGGGAGCAGCAGGTGAAGGATTTTTCATTTAAATATCTTGCTTCTTTCAGAGAATGTAACACTGTCCAGGGACCATGACACTAGGGCAAAGGCACATCAGTAATACATACTGAAGATGGTAGCAACTGATTTAATCCATATCACTGTCTTCTTTCTATCATCTGTCTTTACAATTTTTTTTCTTTCTTTTTTATTTGGTCAATAGTCTCTCAACAGAATCATATTATCTATCTATCATCTATCTATCTATCTATCTATCTATCATCTATCTATCTATCTATCTATATCTATCATCTACCTATCATGTATCTATTTATCTATCTATCTATCTATCTATCTATCATCATCATCATCATCTATCTGTCTGTCTGTCTAGTCTACCTACATACCCTCCATGTACCTTTACCTTTCTTAGAATTAAAAATAAAAGGTAAGTTGGATGTATTGTAACATGCTTATTTAAATTTAAAAATAGGAACTGGGCATGGTGGGGAGGCTGAGACGGGCAGATTTCCTGAGCTCAGAGGTTCAAGACCAGCTTGGGGAACATGGTGAAACCCCATCTCTATTAAAATACAAAAAACAATTAGCCGGGCACGGTGGCTTGCACCTGTAATCCCAGCTACGGTGGAGGCTGAGGCACAAGAATCGCTTGAACCGAGGAGGCGGAGTTTGCAGTGAGCTGGTATGGAACCACCACACTCCAGCCTGGACGACAGAGTAAGACTCTGTCTTGGAAAATTTAAATTATCCAGGTATGGTGGTGCAAGCTACTTGGGAGGCTGAAGTGGGAGGATCACTTGAGCCCAGGAATTTCAGGCTACAGCTAGCTATGATCATGCCACTGCACTGCCCTCCAGCCTGGGTAACAGAGAGACTCTGGTTAAAAAAAAAAAAAAAAAAAAAGAGGAAAAATGGGCAAAAAATAGATGCTGAATCCTACTTCAGTCTAGTAATAAGAAATATTCATTCATAAACCAATACTTTTTTAAAAATCCCATCCTATATTGTTAGTAGATGAATTCAAAAAAGGGTGCTTTGAGTGTTTCACAATTATTTGTAAAAATAGGTAGTATATTTTGTTATTTAATTGTGTAATAATAACTTAATCCAAAAGAAAATTTTTCAACACTTAGAGGCTTATGGTCAAAGAAAAAATTTTAATTATATAATTTCAATAAATGGATATAATTGATTGCAGGTAATTATGAAACTTGATCAATGAAGGACTTTCAAGCATATATGTAGTGTACACACACACATATATACAGAAACACATATGCATATACATGTACACATATACACACAATATTAGGATAAAATTCTATGGGGAAGTCAAGTAGAAATAGAGGTTTACAGAGACAAGGAAAGATGTAAAACTCTAGACTCTTAAAGAAAAGCTTGCTCATGTGCTTTTATTATGGGTAAAGAATGACGCAACAAATTTATTTTAAAAAGTCAGTATGGCCGGGCACAGTGGCCACATGTGTAATCCTAGCACTTTGCAAAGCTGAGGCGAGAGGATGGCTTGAGCTCAGGGGTTGGAGGCCAGCCTGGGCAACATAGCGAGACCTTGTCTCTATAAAAAATAAAAATTTCCCTGGGTGTGGTGGCACGCACCTGTGGTCCCAACTACTCAGGAGGCTGAGGTGGAAGGATTGCTTGAGCCCGAGAGGTTGAGGCTGCAGTGAGCCCTGATGGTGCCACTGCATTCCAGCCTGGGTGACAGAGCGAGGCTCCTCCGACTCAAAAAAAAAAAAAAAAAAAGGTCAGTATGTATAATGTGCTATAAATTAGATCCTTTGAAAATATTAAACTTATGATGTAATAGTTTAAGATGTCAACTTAAAAATGTGCAAGAAGGTAGCACTTTTCAAAATTCTTTAGGTAGGGATTTAACGAAAAATATTGGGAGACCTGTAATGCAGCGTTTCTCAATCTTACCCTGTTGACATTTGGGGCTGGCAACCCTGTTGTGGAGCTGTTCTGCACCTTGTGGGATGCACAGGATTAGATACCAGGAGCACTCCCACCCCTCCCCAGTTGTGACAATCAAAAATGTCTCCAGACATTGCCAAATATCCCCTGGGGCAAAAATTGGCCCAGCTGTTTGTTATAAAGCCATCTCAGGGCCCATTGCTTAGGTGTATAATTGGAACTTCTTCACACCTGGGTAGCATGTAGCTGTTACACACTTGGGGCTTTGGTATCAGACAGCCTGGGTTCAAGTCTCGGCTCTTTCATTTATTGGTGGTGTGACCTTGAGCAGGTGACTTACTCCCTCACCTCAGTGTCCTCATCTGCTCAATGGGGATCATGGTAGTGCCTACTTTGTGGACCATCATGGGGGCTGAGCTGGAGTATGTGGAACACAGTGCAGTAGGTAGTGGTGTTCGGTGCTTCCTGTGGTATAAGAAGACATGTATGTTTGGTCTTTGTTCCTGGTTCCTGGCAGAGATCCTAAAACCCTTGGAATGATATGAGTGAGTGATAGGAGCATCTTTTGTTCTGATGGGATGACTCTTGGCAGGACCATAGACAGCTTCAGGCTAGGGGCTGGTCACCAGAAAGACCAAGCCTTCATTTGAAGCTTGGAACTTTCAGCCCCATCCCCAACCTCCAGGGAGGGAAGAGGCTGGAGATTGAGTTAATTGCCAGTGGATAATGATTTAATCAATCATGCTTCTGTGATTAAAAACAAAAAAAGCTCCATAGAAACCTCTAAACAGCAGGGTTTAGAGAGCTTCTGGTTTGGTGAATACTTCGAGGTGGTGGGAGGCTGGCATGCATTCCCCTTCCCATAACTTTGTCTATGCATCACGTTCATTTGGCTGTTTCTGAGCTGTATCCTTTATAATAAACCAGAAATTGTAAGTAAAGTGTTACCCTGAGATTTGTGAGCTCATCTAGCAAATTACTGAACCCGAACGCAGGGACACATTTCAACTTTGTTGCCAAGTCAGACAGAAGGGTAGGTAACTTGGGGACCCCATACTTGTGGCTGGCCTCTGAAGTGAGGCAGTCTTGCGGGACTGAACCCTTTAACCTGTCGGGTCTGATGCTAACTATAGGAATTTAGTATCAGAGTTGAAATGAATTGTAAGACACCCAGTTGGTGTCAGGATTGGTTGTTGTGAGGAAAAACCCAACACTCCCTTCTTGTGTTTTGATTATCTTGGAATGCTTATGTCCACGGGCTTCCTGTGGTTGAAGGTCCACACCAATTGACTCTGACTTTTTCTTTTTTTCTTTTTTTTTTTTTTTTTATAGACAGGGTCTTGCTCTGTTGCTCAGACTGAAGTGCGGTGGCATGATCATAGCTCACTGTAGCCTCAACCTCCCAGGCTCAATGATCCTCCTGCCTCAGCCTCCTAAGTAGCTAGGACTACTTCAGTAATTTTACTCTAGGGTCAAGATATTATAGAAACTCTAGAGTGAGGGTGTGACTTCCTAGTCTTCATCAAACTCTTGACATTTCCGCTTAATTCCAGATTTTGCTTCTGACAGTCTGACCAAACCATGAGTTGGAAAGGCTCACAGATCTTCTAGTACTGCGGTGTTTGTGTATGGCTCATGAGCTAAGAATGGCTATTATATTTCTAAATGGTTGGGGGAAAAAATCAACAGAATAATATTTCATGGCCAGGCGTGGTGGCTCACACCTGTAATCTCAGCACTTTGGGAGGCCAAGGCAGGCGGATTACTTGAGGCCAGGAGTTTGAGACTAACCTGGTCAACATGATGAAACCCTGTCTCTATTGAAAATACAAAAATTAGCTGGGCGCGGTGACGCACACCTGTAATCTCAGCTACTCAGGAGGCTGAGGCAGGAGAATCGTTTGAACTCCAGAGGCAAAGGATGTAGTGGGCCTAAATCATGCCACTGCACTCCAGCCTGGGAAACAGAGTGAGACTCTGTCTCAAAAAAAAAAAAAAAAAACAGTATCTCATGACAAATGAAAATCATAAGAAATTCAGACTTCAGTCTCCATAAATAAAGCTGTACTCTTTTACAGAGGGCCACATTATGACTTTCTTGGGTCCTAGGCACTTTTGTCTTTGTGCCTCCTTCTTCCATAAAAGTAAATAAGTAAATACAAATTATATTTTATGATTGTGTTGGTGTGAAGACAAATATAATCCAGACTGAATTCATTCTTACATATTCATTCCTGTTGTGTCCTTTTTTCCTGCTGATCTTGAAAGAAATTGAAATATTTTCATGGGCCCTGGAGAATATCGTGGGCCCTCGGTGCTCTGCTGAATGGACGAGCTGGCCCTGCTTATCCATGCTGTGCTTATCTACGGCTGCTCTCACATCGCAGTGGCAGAGCTCAGTCTTTGCAGTAGGGACTATGTAGGCTGTAAAACCTCAAATATTTACTGTCTGGCTCTTTACAGAAAGAGTTTGCCAATTCCTGGTCTAGTGTTTTACAAATGAGGAAAGTGAGGCCCAGAGAGACAATGTGACTTAGCTGGTGTCACGCAGGCATCTGTGGAGCATCAAGGACTTGGACTCAGCCACACCAGCCCTTGCCTGCACACCCACTGCTTTCTTAGGCTCCTCCAAGGCCTTCCCCGGCAGGGTCTCCTGCTGTACCCTCCAGACAGATGTAATTCCAGAGAGGGTCTGAGTAAATGTCCTGAAAGGGCTGGCTAAGGGGAAGGCTGGAATGCTTTTCCTGCAAGTTGGCCAGGAGTCAGGAAGAAGTGCCACTGAAACTCACAGCCAAGGAGTCAAATGTTTCAGGAAGAAACATTTGCCTTGGGGATGCTCCAGGCAGATAAGAGCTCAGCTTGCTTTTAAGAGCTCTACACACGAGGGTGACCCAGAACGTGAATGAGATGAATGCAGGTGCTGATAATGAAGATGAGGACATTGGGTGCATTTACAAAAGCATCTTATGTGATCATCACAGTAAGTCTTAAAAAGGATATATTACATTGACCCGTAGGAAACTGCTGAATTTTAACTGATTTGGACTAACAAAATCAGAATTTCATGGGATCCAACCTAACATGAATATCTCATTTTACAAACAAACAGACTGGGACTCAAAGACATGAAGTCGCTTGCCCTGGACACAGCAAGTGGGGAGAAGATGGAAGGTCTAATTCAGCTCTGTCTGATTCCAAAGCCCTGCATGGAATTTTGCACCGCTGTCCTATTGAACTCCATCCCCTCCTCTTGACAGTTCGTCTACTGAGAGCATAAGGTTCACATTTCTGAGCATACAATATTTTTGTGGCGTACTCTTGCTTCTTTCTGCATTATAACCGTGTTGTCCTTTATTCCATCCTGACACCTCTCTCTTCCTCACTTTGCATGTCTAACCTGTCCCCAAATGCTGCTGAGTTGACTTCCTAAGTGCCATATCTGTCTGGACACTTCTCTTTATTGCCAGCTCCATCTCTTGTCCAGATCCTGCAGTGGCTTCCTAACTGGGTTCCCTGTGTATGCTCCTGTCCCTTCCACACTGAAGCCATAGTGATTTCTGTGAAATACAAATGTGACCATGTCACCCTTCTGTTCTAACTCCCGTGGCTTTTCCTGATGCTCATAGCATGAAGACTATCCCCTCGCAGCGGCGCCTGGGCTCTGCGTGGGCTGCCCCTGTTCCTCTGTGGAGCTTCTCTTACCAGGTCTCCCACCTGCTCCCTGAGCTCCCCCAACCTTTAAGCTCTTTGTGCCAGGCTTCCTTCTACCAGGCCCTGCACACTAGATGATCCTTCTGCCTGGAATGTGTTTCTCCCACTCCCTTCTTTAGCAAGTAAATGGTTACACATCCTACAGTTATCAGCTCCAGGAGCACTCTCTCAGGGAAGCCCTCCCTGAACTCCCAGACCTCAGTCAGTTTCTCTTTCTCATGTCATCTCCAAGAATGGAAGTCCTTTCCTTCAGAGCAGTTGTTTGTTTCATGTTAACCTGCATGTGTGGGATAAATGTGCAATTCCCCAGCACATCTGCAAGATCTCTGAGAGCACGGACCATGTGAGCCCAGCCTCTTCCTAGCCGGCAGAGGCCGCTTTCCCTGTGTGTTCTTCCATGGTGATGAAGGCCATGACCCCATGATGGGGGCTGCACCCTTATGACCTCATCTAAACCTCATCAACCCACAAAGACCCTGTCTTCTAATAGCATCATGTTAGAGATTAGGGCTTCCACATACAAGACTGGGAAGAGACAAACATTCTGTCCATTACAGAGGGCTCCTATGTACCCCTCAAGGCCTTTGCTCCATTGTCACCTCTTAGATGGCACCTGGGCTGAGCTAGTCACCTTCACTTTGGGTTTCTTTTTTTCTTTTCTTTTCTCTTCTCTTCTCTTCTTTTCCTTTCTTTCTTTCTCTTTCTTTTCCTTTCTTTCTTCTTTCTTTTTTTTTCTTTCTCTCTCTTTCTTCTTTTTTTTTTCACCTTGGACCTTTTTCTGCCATTCTACTTAGCATATTGTGATGACAGTTTTTTTTTTTTTTTTTTTTTGCCCTGTGTTCCTTGAGTGACTATGACCTCCCTGCTGGCCCCTCTGGATCCCCTGTGCCCAGCACAGCACCTGGGACCCCAGTGCATATAAGGGGGAAGTGTTGAAGTGAATGTGAAGCCTCATCTTTAGGGCACAAGGCTCGAATTGGCTTTTCTGGCACCTCAGTGTCCTTCCTTCATCCCATGCACACAGCAAATCTCTGTCTATAAAATTCTTAGGTGTGTTTCTGCACCACTGGGAGTGTTTTTCACATGATCCTTCCAGCTAAGGAAAGTAAGCATCCAGTGCCCTCCTGACGCCACCAGGGAGCCAGTGACTCCTACATGCATAGCTGAGCATTTATTTGCTCAACCTATCTGACAGTAAGTGAACATGTCCACAGCACTTATTAAAGCATAGGGCATGTATTCTGAGGTTATTACAAAGCATAAAGGTGTTTCTAAGAAATGTATGCACTTCTGAAAGCTTACTTAAAGAGCCATTTGAATTTGTGGCCTCAAACTCCTGGGCTCAAGCGATCCTCTCACCTCAGCCTCCCAAAATGCGGGGACTACGGGCATATGCCACCACGCCTGGCTAATTTGTGTATTTTTCATAGGGACAGGGTCTCACTATTTTGCGCAGGTTAATCTCAAACTCCTGGCCTCAAGTGATCCTCCTTCCTCAGCCTCCCAAAGTGCCAGGATTACAGGTGTGAGCCACTGTGCCAGGCCCATAATTAAAGATTTTATTTAAACTTGTTAATATTCCATGAGTAATTCTTACAGCCTCACAGACCGGCTTATAGAAAATATGCCCCATACAGCTGATTAATTGTAAAATTATCCAAGCAGCAAGTTAGGTTCAGAGCCCCAGCCTTCTCTCACTCCTCCCTCTCCCCAGCTCCTGCCCATTGCTCTCACCCCGCCGCAGCCAGCCGTTGCTGCAGGCCAGCTCTCCTGCCCTCCTGCTGAATTACTGCAGCACCCCATCCCCCTCCATCCTGCTCTTTTCTTCCTTCTCTATCCTACAAGTCCTGCCAGCTGCCTTCCTGCAGCACAGCTCTGAAGAGGTCACAACTGGGCCTTTAACCTTCGACCGCTCCCCACTGCTTGCTGGATACAGTCTGCACTCCCTGGCGTGAAATTTAGGGCCCATGCCACATGGCCCTGGATTACCAGGATTACCTGCTCTAAAATGTTTTCTCAAATTCACCCACCTTTTTCCCTCCTCTTGCTCCAGTTCTTTGTCCGTGTCACCTCCCTTTCTATTTTCTGTCGTACCCACCTATGTAATAATACCTGTCTTGCCTTTCTATGAGTGGAACACTCCCTTAAGAGTTTACCTTTGAACCTTTCTACCTACTTTCTTTACCCACACCCTTCCACTCCTTTTTTTTTTTTTTTTTTTTTTTTTTTTTTGATAGGGAGTCTCGATCTGTCACCCAGGCTAGAGTGCAGTGGTGTGATCTCAGCTCCCTGCAACCTCCGCCTCCTGAGTTCAAGCGATTCTCCTGCCTCAGCCTCCTGAGTAGCTGGGATCACAGGTGCATGCCATCATGCCCAGCTAATTTTTGTATTTTTAGTAGAGATGGGGTTTCACCATGTTGGCCAGGCTGGTCTCGAACTCCAGACCGCAAATGATCCGCCCACCTCAGCCTCCCAAAGGGCTGGGATTACTGGCATGAGCCACAGCACCTGGCCCTTTCTAAGCCTTAATGCAAGGCCTCTTTGCTACAGCTGTTCACAGTTCTCTTTACACCATATGTTTTCTTTTTTCTTTTTTTACCTTTTAAATTTTTTGTGTGAGAGTTTCTGCCAGGTGAGGAAATGGCCTAGAAGAGAAAGAAATCTATTAGTATTAAACAAAACTCCTAAATCAGAAAAGCTAACTGACTGATAGAAAAATGGAGTATATTGCCTCCAATGGAGCAAAAAGTGATTCTTGAGGTAGGAGAGCAAATCTTAGCTATTACAATGGCCTGTGGTTCTCCAAACAGATGGACAGCATATCTGTGGTATTAAAAGCTCATGGTGGGGCAATTACTGAAAAAGTATCTAAAAAGGCTTGTTGGCAGTTGGGTCAGGGAACAATGATGAGAAAAAAAGTTGAGAAACACTTCTCTACAGTAGACAAGAGTGAAGAGACTCTGAAGATGTGATGAGATTTAAATGAAATTGATGTTTGTACAGTCCCTGGAACAGTGCTTGATACAGAAGAAAACCCAGTACATGTTCCTTATGCACATACCATGTTCAGACACTATACTTAGATTTCTCCAACCACAATCTCATTTAATCTTACACCTGTTTTGTGAGTAAGGTACGATTATCATTACAGACAGGGAAAGGGAGGCTCAGAGAGGTTGGTGTAGTTGCCCAATGTCCAACCTCTGATCACTGACAGAGGCAGGATCTAACCCTGTCTGATTTCAAAGCCCAACCCCAATGCAATGGGGGTGAGCCCTTTCCTCACAATGAGACAAAGTCACCTACTAGTGGGGGTGGAGAAAGGTGAGAGAGATGTAATTAACCAGTACATGAAGTCTTAAATGGCCCTGGACTGATAGAGGGTGTCCTGTGTGCCCAGGGCCATGATGATGACCGCCTGTGATCTCTCAGCCATCACCAAACCCTGGGAGGTGCAGAGCCAGGTATGAACTCCTGCTGACCCAAGAGGAGGGGCATCCCAGTACTGGGGGCAGCAGGTCATGAGGCTTGGACTCTCTCAGCCCAGCTCCAGAACCAGCTCACCTGTGTTCCATCCTCCTCTACCAAGACATGGGAATCACTTTATGTCTCTCCAGTGATGACAGCAAAAGTGAGGGTGGCAGGACAGGGGTGGGTTTATCCTTTTTGTTGAGTTGGAATTGCAAGTGGGGTGGGAGCAGGGGTAGGGGATTGGGCTGGGGCTTTGACTCTACGTGTGTGGGTGTCTGTCTGTTGCAGGTAGCTCTGCTGGTGGCTGCCGAATTCTGGGAACAAGGCGACCTGGAGCGCACGGTGCTGCAACAGAATCCCATTGTGAGTAGAGAGGGGAGGTCAGCCTGATGTTAGGCGTGTGTGCTCCATCCTGACCTAGATATGACCTTGCCGTGATGGAGAGATGTGTGACTTTACCATAAAGATGACCTTTTCCTAATGCAGTGGTTCTAAAAATGTGGTCTCCAGGCCACTGTCAACCTCATTACTTGAGAACATGTTAGGGATGTATATTCACAAGCCTCACCCTAGGTCTACCCAACCAGAAGCTCTGAGGGTGGGCCCCTGCAATGAGCGCTCTAACTAGTAAGCTCTCCTAAAGTTTGGGAAATGTGTCCTTAGCTCACTCAACTCCAGAGGTTGGCAAGTGGACTCCAACACTTAGATTGCCCTTTCAATTTCAAAGGTCTAGAAGTCCATCCACCTCCCCTGACCCTAATCTAACAGCAAAGAGTGAGCAAGTTGTGCACCTATCAACATTGAAAGTTAACTTGGCTGAGACAGTCAGCCAGCTTCCCATGGAGATGCAGAGTTGGGGAGATGGGGAGAGCAGCCCGAAGTTTCCCTGAAGTCCCTGAAGGCAAAGCTGGGAAGTAAAGCAGGGTTTGGAAAGGATGGGTAAAAGAGAGAGACACTTTGGGGACAAACCATTGACACCTGGATAGGCTAAACCTGTGAGAGTGTGCTAAGGATGCAGAGGCCACCACGGCAGGCTTAGGCAGGAGCCGAGGGAGAGTAGAAGGCTGGGAGGAGCAGGTCCTGTTGTGAAGAAACACGTGAAGGGCCCCATGGGCTTTGTTGTTCTCACTCTCTCTTTGTAATATTTTCAAATATATTGAGAATAGTCAGTGAACTCTAGTGCCCATCAGCTAGAGCCAACAATTAGCAGCAGTCTGCCATTCTTGTTGTATCTATTCCTTCCAGTGCATTTTTTTGCTTTTGGTTGCAGTATTTTAAAGTAAATCTCAGACACTATAATCTCTTCCATAAATACTTTAGTACGTATCTCTATGAGACAAGAGCTTGATATGGACAAAATCATAAACACAACCATAATACCATTAACACACTCACAAAATTCATATACTTCAGTATCATCTAATCCCCAATTTCTGTTCATTTTTCTTGATTAAGAAAGATAATTCAGTTGATTTGTTCAAATCAGGATCTAATCAAGGAGCATACTGCCTCTGGTTTTAATGTCTCTTAAGTCTCTTTTAATCTGTAGCAGGCCCTGCCATCCCTCCCACCCTCTGGCCTTTTTCTGGTATGCCATTTATTTGCTGAAGACAGTGTGTCTTTTTTTTGTGCAGTTTCCCACATTCTGGATTTGGTTGGTTGCACCCTCATGGTGTTCTTTAACATGTTTCTCTATTCTCCTATTTCCTGCAAAATGCTCATCAGGTCTGGAAACATGATGAGTTTACAGTTTGATTTTAGTAAGAATGCTTCATAGATAGGGTGGGTTTCTCTTACTGTCCAGTGCAATTAACTCTTTCTCCCCCATGACAGCCCATGATGGACAGAAACAAAGCAGATGAACTCCCTAAGCTTCAAGTCGGCTTCATTGACTTTGTTTGCACCTTCGTCTACAAGGTAGGCCCTTGGCTTCCTCAGACTCAACAAGATGTTTTTGATAAACCTGGGATTTCCAGACAACATCAGGAATAATAAACCCTCGCAGGTGACCAGTGGGTGATACTTTACAAAGCGCTTCTCATCTCTAATGGCATTTGATTCTCAGGACAGCTCTATGGGTCTTATGTGATTGCAGCTCCAGGCTCCAGCCTAGGGCACATCCTAGTTGCTTAATACATAATTGTGGGGCAAATGACTAAGCATGGATTCACAGAGGAAGGGGAAACATAGCAGACATATGTCCTTTTAACTTCCCTAGCTGGTGGAAACATCATAGGCCAAAAGTAATTGTGAAAAGATAATCTGGACTTTCTCTTTCAGCTCTTGTTCAAAGTTAGTCTCCCTCTTGAGAAACCCATTGCTCCCAACTTTCTGTTATCTGTGCCACCATCCACCTCTGACTTTTAATTTTAATTTTGGCCATGTTACACATGAGAAGACAAAAGTCAGAGATGCAAAATGACAGGGCCAGTGTCACTGGACTCAGCCATAAGGCAGGATTTAGCCCAGTTCTCCTTATGCTGTGTGAGCTGCAGCCCTTTGCTAGGAAGAAGTGCAAATTTTCTAGAAGGCAACAAGAGCATCTGAGATATAACTCAGACTAACTGGGGTGCTCTGACCCACAGGGCAGAGCGGCTGATGCTTGCCACTATCATCAGTAATATTTCTTTTTTTTTCATTGAGGACATGAGATTTTGCTGGCTTTTTTTTTTTTTTTTTGAGACAGGGTCTCATTCTGTCACCCAGGCTGGAGTGCAGTGGCACCATCACAGCTTACAGCAGCCTTGACCTCCCACGCCCAAATGATCCTCCCACCTCAGCCTTCTGAGTAGCTGGGACCACAGGTGCACACTACCACATCCAGCTAATTTTTTTTTTTTTTTTTTGAGACGGAGTCTCACTCTGTCACCCAGGTTGGAGTGCAGTGGTGCGATCTCGGCTCACTGCAACCTCTACCTTCCAGGTTCAAGAAATTCTCCTGCCTCAGTCTCCCAAGCAGCTGGGACTACAGGCATGTGCTACCACACCTGGCTAATTTTTGTATTTTTAGTAGAGACGGGGTTTTGCCTTCTTGGCCAGGATGGTCTCAAACTCCTGGCCTCAAACAATCCACCCACCTCGGCCTCCCAAAGTGCTGGGATTACAGGCGTGAGCCATGGTGCCCAGCTGAGGGAATGAGTTTTACTCATCAGGAATATTATTAAATAAGGGAGACTGGGCTAAGTGCTTTATATACGTTATCAAAACCACACTGTGGGGTAGGTATTATTACTGTCCTGATTTAATGGCTGAAGGTAAGCTCTGGTAGTGACCCGCCCAAGATCGCATAGTTTGTGGCAGAGCCTGGATCAGAACCCAGGCATATCTGAACACAGTCGGCTCTGGCATTTCGCAGCGGGCCCTGGATTTGCTGTTCTTACATTGGGCAAATCCACTCCATCAATCTGCATCTCAATTTCCTTACCTAAAGATGTAGAAGTGATGAATCTTATTTTCCTACCTCACAGGAATTTGAGGACCAGAGGAGATAAATTGCTCATAAACTATAATATGCTATGCTCAAAGAGCTGTAAGAGCCTTTAAGAATCATCTTCTAGGTGGCTCATGCCGGTAATCCCAGCACTTTGGGAGGCCAAGGCAGATGGATCATTTGAGGTTAGGAGTTCAAGACCAGCCTGACCAAAATGGTGAAACCCCTTCTCTACTAAATCCAAAAAAAAAAAATGAGCCAGGTGTGGTGGCACATGCCTGTAATCCCAGCTACTTGGGAGGCTGAGGCAGGAGAATCACTTGAACCTGGGAGGCGGAGGTTGCAGTGAGCCGAGATTGCACCACTGCACTCTAGCCTGGTCAACAGAGCAAAACTCAGTTTCCAAAAAAAAAAAAAAATCATCTTCTCAACATCCCGATTTCACTCAGAAAATATTTACTGAGTATCCTTGTGTCCCAGACCTTGTGCTAGGCCAGGGCCACCCCAGGGAATGAGGCGGCCAATGTCCCTGCCCTCTCCAGGTTCTCAGCCTCTCGGGGAGACAAGCAAAGGGAGTCACGACAAGGAAGCAAGATGTGGTAAGAGAGGGCTTTGGGAGCTTCCAGTGGGGGACTCCACTAGGGGGCCAGAAGAGGCTTCTTGGAGGAAGTGACATGTAAGTGGAGGCCTCAAGGAAGAAAAGGGGAGGTTAAAGTGTTCCAACAAAGTGAACAGCTTGGGTTGAGCATGGTGGCTCATGCCTGTAATCCCAGCACTTTGAGAAGCCAAGGCAGAAGGATCACTTGAGGCCAGGAGCTTGAGACCAGCCTAGGCAACATAGGGAGACCCTGTATCTACAAAAATAAAAAAAATTACCTGGGTGTGGTGGCATGAGCCTGTAGTCCCAGCTACTTGGGAGGCTGAGGTGGGAGGATGGGTTGAGCCCAGGAGTTTCAGGCTGCAGTGAGCTATGATTGTGCCATTGCACTCCAGCCTGGATGACAGTGAGGCCCTGTCTTGGAAAGAAAAAAAAAGGAAAAGAGCAGCTTGTGTGAGGCTCACAGAATGGAGGACACACTCCAGGAACTAAGAGACTTGGATTGCTTGGAGAATGCAAGATGGTCAAGGGCAGGATGACACTGGGTCGTGGAGTTTGAAAGCCATAGTAAGGGGTTTTCACTTCATGCTGAAGGACAGGGGCGCCACAGGAGGCTTCTAAGCACGTGAGGCACGGGCTGGTGTAGACGGGAGGCTCTGCAGTATCAGCGTGGTGATGGGAGGCCCTGCAGTATCAGCGCAGTGGCGGGAGGCCCTGCAGTATCAGCACGGTGGCGGGAGCCCTGCTACTCCGAAGCAGCTCATTCCAGTGTTGGATGTTTCCAGCTGTGCCACCCGCTTGAGCCCAGACCCTGGGGCCTGGCCCTTGCACCAGAGACACATACTCTCTCTTCTAGGAATTCTCCCGTTTCCACGAGGAGATCACCCCAATGTTGGATGGGATCACCAACAATCGCAAGGAGTGGAAGGCGCTTGCTGATGAGTACGATGCCAAGATGAAGGTGCAGGAGGAGAAGAAGCAGAAACAGCAGTCGGCCAAGTCAGGTTTGTGGAAGGGGGAAGCAGGGACTCCCACCACCCACTCCCTGAGCACTCAGTGTCTGCGTCCTACCTCAGAGCCTCATACACGGAGTCTCATTCAGGCCTCCTGATGGCCAATACTGTCCCCATTCTGTGTGTGAGAGCACCAAGGCTGGAAGAGACCAAGTCACACAGTAAGAGACAGAGCCTGGTTCCCAAGATTGAGGCTGAGGAACGATCCAGGCCTCCCAGCAAGTGCCCCCGCAACCAACATAGCACAGACTCTGATTTTAGGGCTGTGGACATATGTCCCTACCCTGGGGCAAAGGAGAAGATCTATAATTATTGGTTGGAAGGAATTTTATATTTATTTATTTATTTATTTATTTTTTGAGCCGGAGTCTCACTCTGTCACCCAGGCTGGAGAGCAGTGGCACGATCTCCACTCACTGCAATCTCCACCTCCCAGGTTCAAGCAATTCTTCCGCCTCAGCTTCCTGAGTAGCTGGGATTACAGGCACCCAGCGCCATGCCTGGCTAATTTTTGTATTTTAGTAGAGATAGCGTTTCACCATATTGGCCAGGCTGGTCTCGAACTCCCGACCTCAGGTGATCCACCCGCCTCGGCCTCCCAATCGGCCTCCCAAAGTGTTGGGATTACAGGCATGAGCCACCGCGCCCGGACTTGGAAGGAATTTGAGGCCCTATTTCCAGCCTTCTGTCTGATGTTTGAATCCTATCTATACCATCATGAGCTTATGCCTACATACCACCAGTGACAGAGGTCTCACTATCTTATACGACATCCTCATTCAGTACCACTATTAGAAAGGTCTTCCTTGAACTCAAATTGTTCTCCTTGTTGAAGCTTCCACTTAGTGGTCATGGTTCTGCCTTCAGAATCAAATGGGATTTGTTTGTTTTAACTCTTTACTACTGACAGCACTGCCCTCCCCCAAGTCATTTCTTTTACTGGTTGTGTGATCTGTTTCCTCACAGGACATGGCATCTTGTCCCTGCCTCACCCTGACTGCCCTCCTTTGCACACCCATCCCTCTTCATCCATGGCTCTTACACATGGAAAATGTCAGGGCCTCAGCTCTGCTCTGGGCAGCGTGGGTTGATTCTAAATAGACAGCTGCAAATGTAAGGGCCACTTAAGAGTTTTGTAGTTTATGCTTTGCACAACTCCGGGGAGCGTCCTGTACATCACAGATGTGTATAGCTATTTTGATTTTCCAGAAAAATGGCAGTGAGGTATCCTGGGAAATAAGTGCATTTTTCTAATTTGTACAAATTGTCTTTTGGGCAAGTAGTAGGTCAGTGCAAATTTGTGGCCTTCAGATAAAAAAATACAGATTTGGCTTACATTTTTTTCTCCTTCTTTTTTTTCTTATAGCTAGAGAATCAGTACCAACATTTTTTTAAATGTGAATTTTTGGGCCACATTTTAAAATTGGAATATTTAAGATTTAAAAAATCCAGATTTACAGCCTTTCTTTCTTTCTTTTTTGGAGATAGAGTCTTGCTTTGTTGCCCAGGCTGGAATGCAGTGGCGCAATCATAGCTCACTGCAGCCTCAAATTCCTGGCCTCAAGTGATCCTCCCACCTCAGCTTCCCTAGCAGCTGGGACTTCAGGTGTATGCAACCATGCCTGGCCAATTTTTGTATTTTTTTGTAGAAACCAGGTCTTGCTATGTTGCCCAGGTTGGCCTCCAACTCCTGGGCTCAAGTGATTTTCCTGCCTCAGCCTCCTGAAGTGTTGGGATTATAGGTGTGAGCCTTGTGCCTGGCCCAGCTTTTCTTTTTAAAAGAGTAAAAAGGTAAGATCTGGCCACACCAGTCTATCATTTTTGCATGACAAAAATTGGCTGAAGCTGAGTGGCAACTGCCCCCTTTGGATGAGACAGAGGCTGTCTCTAGTTTGTCATGTTCACTGCTCCCCTAGTCTCCCAGACATTGGTGCCAAGTACTGGTTCTCACTTATCATCATCCTTGTGCTGCTATTTTTCTTAGAGAAATGTTCTCAGTTTCCGTGATTCTCCTCACACCTGGTTTGCCTTCTGCATGTGTTGTTATTTGTTGGCCACTGAAAGCCTTTGAGTTTGCAAGTCTTGGTCCAAATTAGATCAAAGGGGAAGCCCGCTGCAGCCTCTTATCACCTGGTGTGTTCTTTTTCCTGTTTCATTGCAGCAGCCGCAGGAAATCAGCTAGGGGGAAACGCCAGCCCAGGGGGTGCAACTACATCCAAGTCCTGCTGCATCCAGTAACACCACTGGGGATCTGCTGGCTGGACGGCACCACCCTTTCCTGGGAAGAGATGACTCAAGCCAGTGGAAGACCACACACCTTGAGAAGTAAAAGAGTCATAGGATTTGAAAGCTGTTAGAGAATTTAGCTTCCAGGACTGTTCAATCTTTTGGCTTCCCTGGACCACATTGGAAGAAGAATTGTCTTGGGTCACACGTAAAATACAGTAACACTAATGATAGCTGTTGAATTTAAAAAAAAAATCGTAAAAAAAAAAAAATTTCATAATGTTTTAAGAAAGTTTATGAATTTGTGTTGGGCCGCATTCAAAGCCATCCTGGGCTGCATGTGGCCCACGGGCCGTGGGTTGAACAAGCTTGGCTTATACCTTATCCAGTGGCTTTTAAACATTCTTTCAGTCTTGAGAACTGCCTATTGAGCTAAAACCAATATTCTAGCTTTCATAGACATCAATTAAACATTTAATTACATTTAATTAATGCCAGATTCACTGGCTTGAAAATTTTCAACCATTTTCAAAAGTAGAGAATTGTACGTTGAATCCCCACATACCCATCACCCAGATTCCAATATCAAGATTTTGCTACATGCATTTCGTCTGTCCTTTTTACATTTCCTTTTCAATTTTTTTTTTCTTACCTCAAGTGTTTAAAGGCAAATCCTGGCCAGGTGTGGTGGCTCACACCTGTAATCCCAGCACTTCAGGAGGCTGAGGTGGGCAGACTGCATGAGCCCAGGAGTTTGAGACCAGCCTGGGCAAAATGGCAAAACCCTGTCTCTACAAAAAATACAAAAATTAGCACTCACCTGTAGTCTCAGCTACTTGGGAAGCAGAGGTGAGAGGATCTCTTGAGACCAGGAGGCGGAAGTTGCAGTGAGCTGAGATGATGCTACTGCACTCCAGCTTGGGCGACCGAGTGAGACTCTGACTCAAACAAAAAAAAAAAGAAAAGGCAAATCCCAAACATATCATTTCACACCTCTACCAACTCATCTTTAAAGAAATAAGGATGTTTTCTAACATAACCGCATCACTGGCCCATGCAACCAATGCCTGCCTAATACCCAGCTGTGATGTATGCTTTGATGGGCTGCACAGACCCCAAGCTTCAGCAAAAGGACTTGGGACCCCACCAGCTTTGAGTGCTGTTGGCAGACCCTTAGTATCAGCCCCATCAGGTGTTACTGCAGCCTTTCCCAGGGTGGCCTACACCCAATGACTGATCCATGCCAGGTGGAGAGGCCTGCCCATCTTGGGTGAGCATGGGATAACTGTGCAGGGCTGTTCTAGCTCCAGGACTCCTCGTGGGGTCCACTAAGGCTGTCACTGGGCTCACATCACAACTCGACTTCTCCTTCTGCCCACTCCTATTTCCTTCCCTTCCCCAAACATCGGTCCCCAGGGCACTGCTTAATAAGCATCCTGCAGACTAAGTCCATTTTAGAGTCTGCTTTCTGGGACACCCAACTTGTGATGCGAGCCCTTAATCAACCTTCCTTCATTCTCACGAACATTTTCAATGGTTGGCTTGCCTGAATCTGATCCAAACAATTTCACACATTGAATTTAGTTGTTTCTTCTTGTTGGTTTTTAGAAAAAAGAAGATGTACTTTTTACTCTTGGATTTTTCATAGATTTCACAGAGTATAAATTAAGTCAAATTATTCTCAATTTCAGAACTTCTGTTTCTTAAATTAGCAGGCATTCTGTTGCTTTAAAAAGATAGATGTGGGCCGGGCACGGTGGCTCATGCCTGTAATTCCAGCACTTTGGGAGGCTGAGGTGGGTGGATTTCCTGAGGTCAGGAGTTCAAGACCAGCCTGGCCAACATGGTGAAACCCCATCTCTACTAAAAATACAAAAATTAGCTGGGTGTGGTGGTGTGCACCTGTAATCCCAGCTACTCAGGAGGCTGAGGCAGGAGAATCGCTTGAACCTGGGAGGCGAAGGTTGCAGTGAGCTGAGATCATGCCACTGCACTCCATCCTGGGCGACAAGAGCAAGACTCTGTCTCAAAAAAAAAAAAAAAAAAAAAAAAAAAAAAGATGTGGCAGATAGAATTTCTCTCTTTCTATCTTTCATGACAAGGTCTCACTCTGTCGCCCAAGCTGGAGTGCAATGGTATGATCATAGCTTACTGGAGCCCCAACTTCCCGGGCTCAAGCAATCCTCCCATCTCAGCTTACCAAGCAGCGGTGACCACAGGCATGCACCACCATGCCCAGCTAATTTTTTAAAACCTATCTTTGTAGACATGGGGTCTCATTCTGTTGCCCAGGCTGGCCTCAAACTCCTGACTTCAAGCAATCCTCCTGCCTCAGCCTCCCAAAGGGTTGGGATTACAGGCATGAGCCACTGCACCTGGCCAGGACTTACTTCTTTTAAACCGAATCTAAGAATGTTCTGGCAAGTCTGCAATACCTAGCAGAATGCCACTGGCCTGGTCAGCATTCATACCATAGTAACTGATGTTGAAAACAGCACAAATAAACCAGAAGTTGAAAATGACAATAACATGCTAAAAATTTGCAAGTCAATTTGTTACACTTGTCCAAATCTTAATTTTTTTTCATTTTCTATTGTTCCCCCCACCACCAGCTTTATGGAGGTATAATTAGCAAATAAAAAGTATACATATTTAAGGTATACACTGATGTTTTGATATACATTGTGAAATGATTGCCATAATTAAGCTAATTAATATATCCATCACCTCACATAGCTATGGTTAAGTTTCTGAAGTCTCTTTTAATAGACAAAGTGCTCCTTCCTTTTTTCCAATGTCACCAACTTGCAGAAATAGAGTCAGTTTTCCCACATCCTGTATTTATCTGTTTGTTTCTTTGTGGCCTCATGTAACACATTCCTCTGTCTCATTCTAATAAATGGACATTAGCTCTAGAACTTTTCTTCCTTCCACACTGAATGTTATGCAGAAACTAATATATTAAAACAGTTGCTTTGAGGAGAGGGAGCCACATGGTTTCCCCAAACGGTAAACCACTCATCTACTGTAATCTCTCTTTTTAGACACATGAGGAAATTGAAGGCCAGTGAGAAGATGGGGCTGGGTCAAGTTCCTGACACAGTTCCCTGGCTTCCCTCCAGGAGATGCCCAGGGTCACAGAGAACATAGTGTACAGGGCAGCCACATCCTGGTGGCCTCCACAGTAGATCAGTCTGGGCTCCTGACGCATGGGCCCTGCTCATGTTTGCAGGTCATGATGTCAATAGGGAACTGGGTCTGGAACTTGCATCTTTAAACTCCCAAACGAGATGTTCTGCCCTGCTGCAATGCACACTCTGAGAGCAGTGGTCTTTAAGCAGAGGCCTATCCTAAGAACATCACGTGTGGTGGTTACGTGGCAGAGTAGCAAGGAAAAATAAGTGTCACTCAGGAACACACAGGCATTGATGTTGCTGGTCCTGACTCTGCTGCCATGTTTCCGAGTCCCTTCGGCAGGTTCCTTCTGCTCCACTTCCCAGCCTTCCCAATCTGTCAAAAAAAAGTCAAGATCCTTGCAGTGCCTGTCTCAGAGGACTATGCTTAGCACCAAATGAGACTGCGCTCAACAAGGATCACAGCTGATGCTGATTAAGTACTTACCATGTCCTAGGTACTGTGCATGATCTAATTTCATCCTAACAACAATACTCCAAGGAAGAAACTGTTACTAGTTCCATTTATCACATGGTGAGGAGCAGACTTAGAGAGGTTAGAAAACCTGCCCAAGGACACCTAGCTGATAAGTCGTGGAGCCAAGATTCAAAGCCGAGCAGCTTAGGCCGGGCGTGATGGCTCAACGCCTGTAATCCCAGCACTTTGGGAGGCCGAGGTGGATGGATCACCTAAGGTCAGGAGTTCGAGACCAGTCTGGCCAACATGGTGAAACCCTGTCTTTATTAAAAATACAAAAATTAGCTGGGTGTGGTGGCAGGTGCCTATAATCCCAGCTACCTGGGAGGCTGAGGCAGGAGAATCACTTGAATCCAGGAGGCAGAGGTTCCAGTGAGCTGAGATTGCACCATTGCACTCCAGCTGGGCAACAAGAGCGAGACTCCATCTCAAAAAAAAAAAAAAAAAAAAAAAAAAAAGCCAAGCAGCTTGACCCCAGAACCCCAGCTTGTAAGCATTTTCCTTGTACCATACTGCTTCTGCAAATCAGGTTTTATTGTTGTTTTTAAAGAATATAAGAACATAAAGGACCTTTGAGTTCAGCTAAGCAAATTGTTTCATATTTGGGAAAATCAGTGACCAAGGAGGTGGTCTGCCCAATTCACACAATACAGCAGTGGCAGAGATGGGTCCCAAAGGCAGGTCTTGAGGCTCTGCATCTGCCATCCTATTCCTTGCACTATGGGTAGGATCTACTCAGGAATTCCTGACTGATGGTGCTGGTGCCCTGCAGTGAATGGAAAGGCCGGCCTGTTCTCCTGAAGCTTACAACAGATGGGCAACAGGTACTGAGCCCTCAATCACACACATACTCTCATCACAACAGAGAGCTCTGCCCCTAAGTGGAAACGTTCCTATTAATTTTAATGGGAAAAAATCATGATGTGTTCCCTTGCAATCAAAGAAATCCAAACAAATTTTACAGACTGGGAAAATAAACCACCTGAACAAGGAGAATATATGTATGAGTTTGTATGAGTTTATGTAATAAATAGCAACCTGAAAATAGTTTGCACATAACATAAAATGTAACCATTCATTGCACCTGTTCTTGTTTATTTATTTTGAGATGGAGTCTTGCTCTGTTGCCCAGGCTGGAATGCAGTGGCACGACCTTGGCTCACTGCAACCTCCGCCTCCCAGGTTCAAGTGATTCTCCTGCCTCAGCCTCCTGAGTAGCTGGGATTACAGATGCCCCTCACCACGCTGGGCTAATTTTTGTATTTTTAGTAGAGATGGGGTTTCACCATGTTGGCCAGGCTGGTCTCGAACTCCTGACCTCAGGTGATCCACCCGCCTCAGCCTCCCAAAGTGCTGGGATTACAGATGTGAGCCACCTCGCCCAGCCTGTTCTTGTTCATATATAATTCTCTTTGCCAATGTTTCAACCCTTTGGGGCTCATGGGTGTCTGGCATTTAAAAATAAAGCACAAAAAACAGCTTTAGGGCAAAATACAGGCTAACCCCTTTGAGACGTGAGGAAATAACACACAGGCACGCAACTGAGAGTCTTGGAAGATGCCACTTCCTCACCCTACTTGCTGGAAGTACACAAAGGAAAATGTTCTGAGCTCACTCAATTACCGCACACAATGCAGGCCTGCTCTCTATGAGATCCTCTGACCAGAAACCATTTTGTAATTACAAATTGATGAGTGTTTTGCCTGGAACCATAATGCCAAAAAACCTCCTACAGTGCATTTATTCAATGTGCTTATGTGAAAGTTGATATACCAAAACAAGGAAGTCTTTGTTCAGAAAGTGGTATAGCTTTATAAAAGTCAGGGCAAAAAGTCCTTCATGGAACAGCTGTTATGTGAGATGAGTCTGAATGGTTATTTTATTTATTTATTATATTTTATTTACTTTACTTTTTCAGAGATGGGGGTCTCACTATGTTGCCCAGGCTGGCCTTGAACTCCTGGGCTCAAGTGATCCCCCACCTCAGCCCCTGTGCCCGGCATGAATGGATATTATGAACTGTGAAAAGTGCTGTGAAGGAGGGAGAAGTGTGGTGAGGTGGGGGGCAGACATCATCCGGGGTCTTATCTGAGAAGGTGATGCTGAAAACTGAAATCTCTTCCCCATTTAGTGGTCAGAGTGTCCCTCATTGAGCTCCCAGGACCAACAAGGAAAGACACACACGGGCAAAGCTGTGGGTGGTATTTTGTTTTTAATCTCCATAGTGTATTTGTTAAGTTTATTTATAAGCAGATCACTTCACTATTTACAGTACATGAGCATAGAGATTCTACAGTTTCTGTGATGTAAACAATAACCCCACAGTGGGAGTCTGAGAAAAGAAGCCAGTTCTGAAATATTTACAGACATTAAAATAGAACTTTATACTCACAGAATAATAATACATAGAGCAATTTGGTTAAATTATCTAGGAAACTATAGAATCTGACAATGTACAAATACAAGAAAACATTTTCTCATTTAGAAGGTAAGACAGAGAAATCACACCAGAAATAAAATAGGGACGATGACAACCACAATAATTAAAAGCAAAGAAGGTTTCCTCCTTGCCTCTTACGGATAAAGTATTTATATAAATAAGGACACAACCCAACAAAATGGAAAAAATATATAAAAATCCTCTACCAATTAAAAAAAATAGCAAAACTAAAAACTTGATTCTCAATCATTAGCAGTGTCCTTTAAAAAATTAAAATTTAGCTTTCTATTATAAATAACAAAGCAGATGTGTCCCTCTGTGTAGGTGAAATTCTTGCACCTTTCTCAATAAATGCATCAATGTAATTCCACACACACACACACACACACAAACACACACACACAGGCACAGACGTGTGTATGTGTGCACGGATACACACACACACCCACCACAAACACAGCCTTACACTCACGCACTCAGGCTGTAGTTACCTTGTTAAGCTTCCTAATAAATAATGCCCCCTACAGTAGTACCCCTGGGGATGACAAAACCTCACAGGTTTAGCCATTCCTTGGTTTGACCCTGTCGCAGAGTCAGGGAAAGCCCTGGCTCCTATTGCTCAGAATTCTCTAGGCTGTGTGGTCACACCAAGAGAAAATAATTTGAGTCCAAGATTTGGAAATGCTGGAAAGGACCATAGGGACCACCTTGCCCAGTTGATTAAGGCTGGCTACAGACACCTTCTTTAGAAACCTGGGGTTGGGGAGAGGGCTCGTGTTGGTTTCAACATTAGCAGCTGCCTCTGGAAGAAGCAGATGCTCCAAGCCAATGCTAACAACACGGCACAAGGAGGTGAGGGGGTGGGTGTGAATTCCAGAGCAGACTGCACTAAGCTGGACTTCTGGATGGTCATCTTCCCCAGAAACCATTTGGAAATCCAAGCAGTCTATTCCCCTGCTGCACATACCACCTTGTCCACACTCCCCTTGAGATTTCCAACCTGTTTCCATTGGAATCAGAACATCCCTCAAGAAACAAAGTTGGGAATAGTTTATGACTTTTTATTCCTAGCACAAAAACATTTGACAAGATTTTAAAAATACAAAATACGAAAGCAAAAAATTGAACAAAAAAAACTATTTGGCTATTCGGTGGACCATATCAAAGGTCATGGCCAGGCCCCCCACAGAATCCTTACACCCAACTTCTTATCTTGCCTTGAGGGCATAATTCGGACCACCCAGCAAAGGTTTACTTAACAAGGTCGGCAGCTGGGCTGCCAGTATTGCAGTTACAGTAAACCCCTCCCGGGCACCTGGACCTCTCCTGGTCCACTCCTGTCTCTTCTGCCCACAAGACAGCTAGTGCATTTCTCAGTTCTGCGTGAGAGTCTACTAAGTGGCTGCCTCTGGAGTCTTCTGACCCTAGTGTTGCACTGATCTCTGAACACAAAGGCAGTTCATTCATGCCATTGTATTTCATTCCCAAAGTTCACGATGGACAGCAGGGTGGCCGAAAGGATTTACTTGCCTTCCATCTGGGTAGCTGGTGGAGACAACCTTTGGCCACTAGATGGCGACCACATGTTGATAAGGCAAAGTGCTGAGGTGGAAACTGACCAATTCCCTTCACAAGTAACCAATGAGCAAGGGTGGTCAAGCGAAAAAGGAAGCTTTTATAAGCCGCCTTGGAGACTCCTTTGACCAAAAATACAGCACAGGGGGGTTCTAGTTATATAAAACCCTCTTTGAGGAGTTGTTGCACAGCCCAGGGACCGACCACCTATAAAACCTATTTTCCAAGCCCCAAATTCGGGCAGTTGGATTTTTGTACTCCTTCCGGATGTGCAAAGCATACTGATGAAACAGAGTATCTGAAAAGCTGTCCCCACAAATCACGAAGCCTCAGTCACTGCTGCTATACCATTAAAGAAACAAAAAACAAAAGCTGCCCTAAACATATGCAGCGTGATCAATGCCTCCTGTTGCCCCATATGTTTTACAATCATTTGAAAGAAATGTGTGAAAAGTGCCCAAGCTGTTTTTCTTAAAAAAAAAAAAAAAAAAGTGTATTGCTAGTATTGTCTGAGAACAAGAGAGAAACAGCCAAATGGTCACAACATTCGGATTAACAGCTATCCAGTGGGGACAAAGACAAGGTTAATGTGAGATTTGATATCGTTACCTAGCCAAGTTGGGGGTTTAATTCCTTACTGTCCCCACTAGAAACTATGGCTTAGATCTGTCCCGGGGAGCTGGTCTCCTTGGATAAGGCAACTCAGCCAGGACACAGTGGGATTGAACCTACTGCTGGTTGGTTCTTGCAGAGAACCCTCACCCTGAACAGGAGCTGGGTCAAGTCAGAGAATGGAATCAGTTTCAAGGAGGAGTGATGGATTCCCAATGCTCCTGGTTGGGGATCTGAGCCTCTCAGAGGTGAAAGGGACTTTAATGCTCATATTCAACATTCTCATTTGGTAGATGAGGAAACAGGGGCCCAAGGTCACACAGCAAGTAAGAAACATTGGGGTTTCTGATTCTGAGATGGCTTATAGTTAAGTGACTTACTCTACAAACCCATTTCACTCAGCTGGGTTGTTTTCATCTTTCTGTAAAGGTAGGTACCGAGATCTAAATCCATATCTCCCTGTTTCGAGGGCTTCCAACAAAAGGCCAGCAAAGGGTTGGCCCCAGCACTGGCTCTCCTGCTGCTGACATCTCCAAAGGCATCTCTGCTCTCTCCTAGCTGACAGCAGCCCCATTCCCGAACTCCCTGTCCCAGTCTCTAGAAGAGCACCTCACACAGCCAAAGAAGACTCATATTTTCCAGTGTAGTAACATGGACCCAGGCTGAAGTGTTGGGGTTTCTTCAAAGTGCTTTTATTGTTTAATGCAAAGTCAGCCTTTGCCTACTTCCTGGGTGTCTTGTAGCTGGCTCAGGGCTTCCCCCATCCCATGGCGGTTCTGGGCCAAAGACACATCCATGTATGTGGGTTTCCAACTCTGAAGCTCCCCTCCATTTACCCGGTACCTCCAAACTTGACAAGCAGACCTGGAGCCCATCTGTGTGTAAAAACACCTCAGGGACTAGGGGACTAACTTTGACATATTGCACATGCACTAGTTTTCTTCTGCCCCATTGGTAAGGGATGACAGGGTCCCTCTTCTTTGGCCAGTGAAACCATTACATTCACTTTCTTTGCTATTGTACATCCAATTTCTTTCCTTAATCATATCTGATGCTGGGATATGGGTAACCCCAAACTGAAGGCAGCTGCTAAATCTCAAATGCTAAAAAAATACTGCAATTTTGACATCAGTGAATCAGATCAATACATCCTCTGGGGCTGATTTTGCTTCACAGTTGGGATGAGCCATCTCTCAAACTACAGGCTCAACTGGGATTAACTGAACTCTATACCTGGGATGGGCCATGGAATGAGCTGTCCATGCAGAAGGACCAGGCTGTCCACGCCTTCCCTGCCCTTCGACTCACCACTGCATAGCAGCCCCAGTGGGCTTACTGCACATGTCTAGGAGAAATCACTCTAAGAAAAACCAACAGGAACAGGCTTTAGGCAACAAAAGACGTCTCACTGCATCTCCTCCCGCGTCAGAACTTGAGTACTGGGTTTTTGCAGCTCAGAGCATTCCTCCCTTCCTTCTCCTGCCCGCAAAGCCCTGCCTCTCTCCTGAGTACATACGACACTCCATGCTGCAAGATTTCAAGGCAGTTGCAGGTATCTTATGGGTGCTTTTTGACTCAAAGCAGCTTTTTGGTTGAGGGGGCAAGTTGTGACGGAGCAGGGGGTGGGGGCCTTAGCTGCACTCCATCCACTCATATTCTTTAACTCTTTGATGCATTTTCCTTCAGTAACCAGAGCCCCCGAGAATGGGGATTCTGATTCAGCCTTGTACAGACTGAGGAAGGAGATGGAAGAATTCCACTTAGTGGTTGGATCAGACATTTTTGGAAAACACCAGCACGGCACAGAAACGGACAGTACGACCTGCCCTGTGCGGGCGGCTATTGACACAGTCTATAGCAAGCTTTATGGCGATCACATGTAAACATCATTGAGAGCAAACACTAGGACAGAGCTACAACGAGATGGTTGCCAATGGCAGCTGCTCCCTCTGGGTTACTCCTCAATTTGGTGGGAAAGAGACCAAGGTTCACTCGTTTTTCTGAATAGACCTTGGAGTTGCCCTAAATAATACACAGCACCGAATGAGTCCTTCGGGGTAGAGGGTGTCTGCAGGGTTGGTAAATTTTAGAACTTGTAGCATTTTATGTACGGGATGGCAAGTAGAGACTACTCGATGCCCTTGGCAGGCAGTGTCCCCTAGCCCTGACTTTAGGTATGTCATGTCCCAATGCCACGCTCAGGTCTCTGCTCAAGGGCCAACGTCTAAGCTAACTGCAAGTGTCCTAGGTTAATCTGACATGAAAGGACAGCTTCAGCTGACCCCAAAGCAGGGAGGGACAGACTGGTCCTTTGCTAAAACTCTCCATTTCTTTAAAGTATCACCAGCCCAAGGCTGACCCTTTGACCAAGTGCAATCAAGGAAGAAGCAAATAGGAGGGGCTAAGAGATCATCTATGGCCCAACTCCTTTCAGCACACCGGGGTGCCAGGGAGTAAAAGGGACTTACCAAAGTTACAAAGGAAATTCTTGATAGAATCTGGACTCCCCCAATTCTCCAGACTTGGAATCTAGTGTGCTTTCCTATCTCAGTTCTCTCCTTGATGTAAATCAGGACTTAACTTAGTGGAGGCAGCAGAAAGATCTAAATTCTATCCCATTCCATAATCATTTATCATGTGCCTACTATGTGCTAGGCAGTGAATAGCTAAAAAGGAAATCCGAATGATCAGGTCTGTACTGTGGGAAGTCCCTTTTTGGTCCATCTTCCTAAGCCCTGCCTTCCCCAAATATGTTCCTGTCTGTCATTCGTCTACTGCCCCCTGCACCCTCTGCAAGGGGACGTGTGCGTCAAAATAGTATTGGGAGTATTGCGCCACGGAATAGCATTAGGGGAGTTTTCTCTCATGGAACGGAACATCACAGACAGGGATAGGCCAGCATGAAACCCAGCCAGCATATGGTTTTGTGTGATTGTTGGAAACCTTCCAAAGATGAGCCCAAGATGTCAAATAGATTGAACTCTAATCAATTAGTAATGACTTACCAGAGCACTGATTTCAGGATTCTTATAGCACATCCAGGCTCAAGGAACCTGAGTGGTGCGATTGATTAGTTATGTCTGTATTGGTCAAGGAGGTGGGAGTAGTGGCACATGAGCTATGTATTTGCCGTCTTGGGCTAGACACTGCCTCAGCAGAAGCTAACAATGTTGAAACATGTCTAATCAGTTCATTTCACAGGAAAGGAAACTGGAGTCCAGAGAGGTCAACTGCTATGACACACAACAGTTCAAATTCCCTATCCCTACTAAAGCCTGTCTCTTCTGGCCTTATCCATGGGCTGGGAGTATGTTTACCACTCAGTGGAAGATCGTGGGCTCATTTTACCTACTGAGGTATTTGATAATCTTTAAAAAAGTCAATTCTCAACAGTCTAGGCTTGGCATAAGCAACAAATTACATTAGCCTGTTTAATGAGCCACTTTCAAACTTTTAAAGCAGCAGGACTTAAAAAAAAATACAAAAATTTCCCAAGGAACCCTGATGTATGAAAGAAATCAGAAACAATGTACTCATACCCTGCCTGGCCATGCTCCCTGCATGAATGGCCCCCAAGGTACCCACAGAACATTAAGCTGGAAATGGCTTTGACATCACTTAAGAACACAAAGTTTAAAGCAAAGCCCAATTGGAGTGTTTTCTCAATTGGAGGGGAGCTAGGAGATTGTCCTATCTATTCCCAACCTTCACTCCCTCCTCCTGGCTCCCCTGCCCCAGCCACCAAAACAACTTTACAGACAAGGACAAGGTAAAGAGGAAGGACTACCTGAGGGAGTAGGATGGGCTGGTGGCTGGCCCAAAAAAGATGACTGCTCCCAGACCACCTGTCTGTACCGCTGCCAGGGGCGTCACTGAAGTTCTGACAGTGTGTCCACAGGCACAGACAAACCGCAGGACCACTCAGGATCAAAGCTGATGGTGCACCCAAGACACATGCCAGGGCTTGAATTCACCTGATGCTGGTGAATCAACACCTAATGTAACCCCTAAAATGAGCCCTTAGGCTTCTAGCCTGGCGCCCAATTTAGCCGAACTCACCTCTACCAGTCCCTGAAACGGTGTCTTTACCCCAGCTACTACGGAAGCACGGGACCAAGAATCAGAAGGCCTGGTCTGGGTCACCGCTCTGCCTCCTCACTGGCAACCGGACCTCCCACAGTCATTTCGCCTCTCAAGGAGCTGCCAGCCTCCCCTGGAAAACAGGAATGATGCAGCTTGCCCCGCCTTCCTTACAAGGTACTCAAGGGTCTGAGTACAAATGGATAGACACACACTTGAAGCATGAGCTGGGCGCAAGATGGGGGCTCCTATAATTTGAGCCGAACTTGCTCAGTAAGAGACAAGGCAGGGCTTGGCAGATACGGCCTGGAAACGGCAGGCTGCGCTTTCCTGCAGACCAGCCTAGCGGCCACCCAGCACCTCCAGGGCAATCTGGCAAGGGGAGCAGGGCAGCTCAGTGGCAAACACCTCATGACAGTGCATAGTTAAAAAATCAAGGAAGCAATACAATAATCCCAGGCACAGTACATCTGAGCCATAAATACATTATTTTAAGGATATACTTTTTTTTCAATTAAAAATGAAGTTTATAATCCTGATTCTATTCACAAGTAACAATTTCATCATCACACACTACAGACAAGAAATGTTATGGTGAACACAGCTGCAAGTCTACGAGAGGAAGTCAGTCGGGAAGGAAGGGGTGATGGGTGACGGACCCGGCACTTCGAGGTGCACCCAGGACAACCCGTTGGAAGCGAGGACACTAATGTGGCAGTGGAACGTCAACACCATGGAAACTCACAGACAGAAGCAGCTTTGTTCAATGTAAACATTGATTTTTTTTTTTTAAAAGGACAGCAGTTTCAAGTCTCTCTCACGGGTGTTCTCTCACGCTCGCTCGCTCTCCTCATATACTTGATTTCTTTGAAAACGTAAACATATTGGAAGGGCCTTGTCTGAGGTATTGAGGTATTCCTCGAGGGTTAAGGCTGTTATCAATGCAGGCTCTGCTGGGCCTCTTTCAGTAAGCTGTCAAAATCCATGGCTTCATACTTGCTTTTCCCTGATGCAGGAAGAGCCTCTTCTGAATTGGAATCTGGGCATGGGGGTGAGGAGGCAGGGAAGAGGGGAAGGCAGTGAGCAACTTACAAAGACCGGATGGTTGAAAAATCTACCACTATAAGTGGGCACCGTGGAGTGACTGCAGCCCAAGGCCTCGGGGAGCTGGGATGAGCGCTGGACTGTGGGCACTGCCTGCCATCCTGCTGGGACATCTTGGCCATGGTATCAGTGTCTCACGGCCTTGGCTGTCCTATCTAGAGACCTGGAGGCCCAAACTAGAGCACTCCAGAGCCTTTCTAGCTCCAACACCCTACAACTCTACTTCCCCCAACAGCTTCTCGTCCATTAGTAACCTGCTGCAGTGCCACATAAGGGAGAGCTAACAACACTAGAATTTTTTTTTTTTTTTTGAGATGCAGTCTCGCTCTGTCGCCGAGGCTGGAGTGCAAGGGTGCGATCTCAGCTCACTGCAACCTCTGCTTCTCGGGTTCAAGTGATTCTCCTGCCTCAGCCTCCCAAGTTGCTGGGACTACAGGTGCATGCCACTACGCCCAGCTAATTTTTGTACTTTTAGTAGAGACGGGGTTTCACCATGTTGGCCACGATGGTCTCGATCTCTTGACCTCATGATCTGCCTGCCTCGGCCTCCCAAAGTGCTGGGATTACAGGCGTGAGCAACTGCACCCAGCCAACACTAGAATTTTTTAATAGATTGGGAAACTGATTCCCATAAATGGATGTGCAGCCAAGTGCAGGGCCGCCTGGCCTGGCACCCAGCCGGGCCACTGACACTCAGTCCTGTACCATCAAGGCTGCATTGGATTCTCTCCAATAAGTGTTTTTTTTTTTCTTTCCTTTTGAGACAGGGTCTTGCTCTGTCGCCCAGGCTGGAATGCAGTAGTGCCATCACGGCTCACTGCAGCCCCGACCTCTTGGGTTCAGGTGATCCTCCCACCTCTGCCTCCTGAGTAGCTGGGACTATAGGTGCAAGCCACCATGTCTGGCTAATTTTTATATTTTTTGTAGAGATGGAATTTCACTACGTTGCCCAAGCTGGTCTCGAACTCCTGGGCTCAAGTGATCCTCTTGCCTCAGCCTCCCAAGATGATGGGATTACAGGCATGAGCCACTGAGCCTGGCCAAGTAATTCTTTCATACATTGTACTTCTTTGTCCTTCTTCATCATCTTGTCCCCAGGTGGCTGCTGCCTTGTCTGGGGTCACCACGGAATGCCCCTGAAGGGGACAGGGTAGCAGCTGGCCCTGTGAAGTCAAGGAGACCATAGCCACGGTTCTGCCGGCTGGCTGTGCACATGACTGAATCTTCCTAGAGGCCGTGGGAGGCTGGATTCTCTTTGGTAGCAGTCACAGGACAGGATAAGGTGGACCAGAGGCCAGAAGAGAAACAGGATGGTAGCCTTCAGGCAAAGGGGCTGCAAAGTTATACCAAGCAGCACACTGGGGTGTGGGGATGGAAGCTATGTCCACAAGGGGCTTTAGCTCTGGGTTTTGTTCAAGGAAGGCACTGCCTCCCAAGCTTTGAGTCTTACTAGACTGTGGCTGGGTTTCAGGGGCTTACCGTAGTCAGTGTATCTGGGCCAGCAGAAGTGCCGGAGCCCTCCGTAGCTCAGCTGGAAGGAGGGCTCGTTGCGCTTCCTCAGGGCAGCGCCCTTCGTCAGAGAGAGGGCCGCGTGCTCAGAACACCGGTAGGTGATGAAGCCGTACTTCTCGCCTCTGCAGGGAGAGAACAAGGAGAGTATGTTATTGGGCTGGCTGGGTGGACACTGTGAGACCACCCATTACTAGATGAGGAACCGACTGCCACAGTGATTCGATACCCACATCACGTGGCCCCCTAAATAGAGATGATGATGACCACTGGGCTGACTTCTGCAATGTGGTAATAATGAAAGCAGCTAATATGCTGAATGTTTGCCAGGTGTTGGCCATCACATCTTGCCTCAGACACTCCTCAGATGAGCTTGTGAGGTGGGTACTGTTGTTATCTCCACCTTGCAGATGAGGAAAGAGGTTCTGTGGAGTTCAGTAATTTACCCAAAAGCAAGTGGCAGGGCAGGGATTCAAACCCAGGCCTCTGACATTAAAGCTGATGCTCTTAACACCGCTGTATGTTTCTCCTATCCTTCCCATTTCCCTGGATTTGCCGTTGCCATGCCATTCCCCTGCCTATACTACTGTACCACTTTCTGCCTCCTTCAAAGCCAGCCTCAGTCACCAATTCCTTGGCTGCCATCTTGGCCTTCACCTCCCCTAGTAGGGCTGGTCTTCTGCACACATCTTGCCCTTCATGGTAGGCATCTATGATGCCTGCCTGTTCAGCTTCCACTCCCCTTCCTCTGACAACAGCATGTGTGGTCAACCAGGCTCAGGGTGCCAGGGCAAGCCACGTGACAATGGCCCTTCCTGGACACCATGGTTTGTTCAAGGATAAGCCTGTTTACTCAAGGCTGAACCCCAAAGAATCCATCTCAGGTCTTTGCTGGAGTCATGTAGTGACTCCTACCTCCCCAGCGGTCTCTAAGCTGCTGGGGGGTAGCTTAAAGCTACAGGTAGCCACTCTGCAACCAGGAGAAAAGTCTGCTTGAGAAGGACCAAAAGTCAGTTCTATTCCAACTTTTCACTTCCATGAACAACAGAAAGAGTCCCAACTGACATATCATCTGCTATGTAAACTCCTCAAGGCAGAGACAAAGTGGCATTCAACAACTATTAGGACAGGCTTACAAATAGTGGGTGCCTAATAAACATTTACGTGAATCATGTTTCCTGACACCTCTGAACCAGGGCCAAGTTTGAACCCTTCTGCCTCTTTATCTATTTATTTATTTTTTGAGACAGAGTCTCGCTCTGTCACCCAGGCTGGAATGCAGTGGTCGCAATCCCAGCTCACTGTAGCCTCTGCCTTCCGGGTTCAAGCGATTCTCATGCCTCAGCCTCCTAAGTAGCTGCAATTACAGGCATGTGCCACCACGCCAGGGTAATTTTTTGTATTCTAAATAGAGACGGGGTTTCACCATGTTGGCCAGGTTGGTCTCAAACTCCTAGCCTCAAGTAATCTGTCTGCCTCGGCCTCCCAAAGCGTTGGGATTACAGGCGTGAGCCACCATGCCCGGACCCTTCTTCCTCTTTAAATGTCTAATATTGGTAGTATGTCCAAGACTCTTTTTTAAAGATCCTGTGTGTTTTTTTTAAATCTTAACAGATTGATCTTTCTCTTTAGAGATTAATTTGCCTGCTTTATTTTTGCATGCTATCTTCATTTGATAGCCTGAAAACTGCACAGAACTTAAAATGGTTCTATTTGTATAATGGTTCTTTTTAAAAAAATTTGGTAAAAACACTTAATAGGAACATTTACCATCTTTACCATTTTTAAGCATACAGTTTGGCAGTATTAAGTATACTCATATTGCTGTGCAACAAAGCTCCAGAAATCTTTCACCTTGCCAAACTAAAACTCTATGCCCATTAAACACCACCTCCCTTATTCCCCCTTTCTGCAGTCCCTGGCAACCACCACTCTTCCTGTTTCGATGAAAGAGACTACTTTAGATATAGCATGTAAGTGAAATCATACAGTATTTGTCTTTCTGTGCCTGGCTTATTTTACTCAGCACAATGTTGTCAGGTTCATCCATGTGGTGGTATGAGTCAGAATTGCCTTCCTTTTTAAGGCTTCATTATATGCCACTGTATGTATAGAAACCATATTTTGTTTATCTATTCATCTGTTGGTGGACATTTGGATTGTTTCCACCTCTTGGCTATTGTAAATGATGTCGTTATGAGCTTGGGTGAACAAATATCCTGTTTTCAATTCTTCTGAATATATACCCGTAAGTGGAATGGCTGGATCAGATGGTGGTTCTAGGTTTAATTTTTTGATGAACTGCCATAGTGCTTTCCACATCAGCTGCATCATTTAAAATTCCCACCAACACTACACAAGAGTTCCAATTTCTCCACATCCTTGCCAGTATTTATTTTCTGGTTTTTTGATAGTAGCCATCCTAATGGGCAAGAAGTATGTAATAACTCTTATACCAGAAACTATTTTCTTGCTGAAGCTTTCTATTATTATTATTGTATTAGAATGTAAAAACCCAAATAACTTAGTTTGCCTTAGTTTGCCAATATAATAGGAGATAATTTAGAAATATTTCAAAACTGACAAAGTTTTGACATCTAAATTGTGCATTCATATGCAACCTGTTATTTTTGCAGATCCCCTGATAGGTAAAACACTGCTTCTCCAGGTGAGTGATGAAAAACCAGGGCTGCCTAGTAGAACAAAAGGCCTGGGACCTTTTCTTATTTTTTGCTCTATCACCCAGGCTGGAGTGCAGTGGCGCGATCTCGGCTCACTTCAACCTCTGCCTCCTGGGTTCAAGGGATTCTCCTGCCTCAGGCTCCTGAGTAGCTGGGAATACAGGAGTGCACCACCACACCCAGCAAATTTTAAAATTTTCAGTAGAGACGGGGTTTCACCATGTTGGCCAGGCTGGTCTTGAACTCTTGACCTCAAGTGATCTGCCTGCCTTGGCCTCCCCAAATGCTGGGATTACAGGTGTGAGCCGCCATACCCAACCAAGGCCTGGGACTTGCTGCTGCAGAGGAAGGGAGGGTGCTGCAGAGGAAGCACAGGGTTGAGGTAGAGTGGAGTCCCAGTGCATGTCTTCAAGCTGCCAGGGGCTGCTGCCCCACACTATCTTCAGGCCAAAGGCCCTGAAGCAGACACATAGGCTCCGGTTCTGGCTCTGCCATCAACTAGCTACCCAGTTAACTTGTCTGAACTCCTGCAGAAAGGAGAGCAATTGAAAGACTAGGAGTGCTTATGTCCCTGGCGTGCTGGGAAGTTTAGATAAAAGAATGAACGGAAACTGCCTGGCACTTAGTAAACCATCAGCACGTGTTTGCTGCTATTACTGACTGCATTACCATTTCTGGTCCTTCTCCTAGGCCTGGCTTTCTACATCTAGGCTATGGATTTTGTCAGATTCATTCCACAAATCTTGGGCATCTTCTGGTACCTAGCTCTGGATCAGGACCAGTGCCCCTCTCTGCTCCCTTCATTTGTCACGGCTTGGCTCAACTCACCTCCTACTTCTCGTCAGCACCTCGCACTCCTCAATCTCACCAAACACTTCGAAGCGCCTCTTCAGCTCTCGGGAGCTCATGTCACTGGAGAGATTTTGAATGTACACCACGCGGCCTTCACCCTGCCCGAGAAGGAGGACAGAGAGAGACTTGGTCATTGCCTGGCTTCCTGGGGCCCCTCTGGGGGTGGGCTCCCACGGAGTCCTTGTCCTAGTCCATGATGCCTGGCTGAGTGAGCAATACCAGCTGGAGTCAGAGAGAGGACAATGCCAATCTCTACCCCAGAGGACCTGCCCTTGTTGGGGGAGGGTGTTGGAAGGGAAGAGGCCTCTGCTTACATGAAAGGAAGCCACTTACATGGAAGCCACTTACATGGAAGGAAGCCACTGCTTACATGAAGGAAATGAGCAGAGACTGGGGCTGGGAAGGGGGAGGGATTTATCACCATTGATATGCCTGCATCTTCAGCAGCTTTTGGACTTACCTTTCAAGTCTGAGCAGGGGAGGTGCTGGGGTAGGGCAAGCACAGGAGGCAGGTTGACTGTGAGCGTGAGAGTGGGCTGGAAGGAAGGGTAATGAGGTGGGGGCATCGGGGATACTGGTTTTGCCTGGGCAAAGTGGCTGAAGCCACAGTATAGACACTGTCACCAAGGTGTCACCTTCAGGAGAGTTCCGTGCTATGCCAGGGGGTGCCCAGAACAGCCTAGCAGAGGGAAGGGGTGGGAGAAAGTCCAGACTGGAACTCCCCTTCCCCTCCTCTCAGATCTGTGATTTGATCTGGTTGAAGCCACTACTATTGGACAAGTCACTCTGACCTGTGAGAGAAACTGTAGCCTTGTTCCTGGAAATCTGTGTTCCCACAGGAAAAACACAGAGTTTCTTGTCCTGGACAGGCTTGCTCTGGAAACAGGTTATAGCCAGTGATTCTCCAGCCATCCCACCCACGTACTACACACGCCAAGGAAGAAAACCCAGGCGGCAGGTCCACAAACAGGACTCCGTCGTCAACAGTCAGGGGAACTGTACATCCCACAACATACGATGTCCAAGCTCAGCTCAACAGAGAAATCCCCTCCTCCCACTCTCCTTGCAGCTTCTTGAATTCATAAAGCTCCTTCCTGCCACTGCTCCAAACACTCGTCCCCCTGAGTCTTCGCTTGGTTGCTCCTTTTCATCAATCAGGGCCCAGCTCCCTGAAGGTGCCCTTCCCTGGCTACCCCATAAACACACCCTCCTCAACAGTCCTGTTTACTTCAGATTGTTACTAATTGCACATTACTAATTTCACAGTGCTTATCCCAATCTGTAATTACATTGTTTATTCCTTTGTTTACGAGTCTATTATCTCTCTCTCCCTTCTGTTCAGCCAGAAGGGGGGCCTCATCGCTCTTGTTCATTGCTGTCCTCCAACACCCAGAACTGTGCTAGGCCTGTCACTGCTGAATGACCAGACACAGACTCCAAGAAGATGCTCCATGCACAGTCCATGGTTTTAAGGACCTGCGTGCAGACAGCTGTGCACTTCTAGGGTATGCACACCTCCTGTGTGCCCCTCCTCCCTGAAATGCCACATCACATGGGAGAGACCCAGCAGGAGTCTGTTTGTCTTTTTGTGTTTCCATCCTACTTTCCTCCCTCCTTTCTAGTGACATGGCCTAGCTGGCCAGCTCCAGCTCCCCACTCCAGGCCCCTGATGTGTTTTCTCTGTGGGGAGCTTTGCAGTAGGGTCACCAGGCAAAGCCAGAAGGCCAGGGCCTGTGGACTAACTCTGGGAGGGCATTAGGGATGTGGGTGGGGAGGAAGGGACAGGCTCTCTTGGTCCCTTGGCACTGATCAAGTTGGGGGAACCCTTGGGAAGCACAGGCCCAACTTCCCGACGTACAAATGAGGAAAGTGAGGCTCAGGGTAGCTGGGGGACCTGCCCACGGTCACACAGAAGGTGGTGGCAGGGCTGGCTTGTGACCTGGCTAGCCTGGCTCTGCTCCCCACTACCACAGCCTGCCTACTTGGCTCCCTCAAGGCCCCTGACGCTGAGCCCTAAATCACCACCAACAGCACACTCATGGCCAGTCTCTTGGCTGAACTTTGCATGGTGCCACCTTTGATGCCCTTTAGTGACCCTCGTGCTCTTCAAATGAGAGAAATATCATTGTCTGCTGCTGCCATAGTCCCTTCTTCCCCAGGCAGAGGCCGAAGACTGAGGGGCTCACCAGCCAGCCTCAAAAGGCTTTGGTCCATGAAGCCCCCGCACACTTCCTGTTTGTTCCCATTCACTCCAGGCTCTGGGCCCCCAGATCACTTACAATGGCCTTTTCCCGCCGCTTCCTGGCGTGCCGGATGCTTGGCGTTCTGTCTGAACACGGCCCTCTGCTCTCACATCTGTCAGTGAACAAGCAAAGCAGAGGCACTCACTCTCGGGAGAGACCATGGGGGTGGGGGTGGATCTGCTCCAGGAGGCAACGGATGCTTCCTTAGGACTCATGAGGGCACATGAGCTGGAACTGCCTCCTGCAGAAACCCAGCTTCCCCTTCCGCAATGACGGCCCAGGGCTGTGTGTGGGCCTGAACATCTGGACACATGCCTACTGCCAGCTTCCGGACTGGATCACCGGGAACCACTGTGTTGCTCATTATAACCCCACCCCATTCTGAGCCTTGCCTCTCTATGCCATTAGGGGTAGAAAAGCCCTTTTGCTTTATTATCTTATTTGATCTGATTTTTTTTTAAACCCCATGAGGTTTTATGTTTCTCCATTTTCCAGATGAAAAATCTGAGGCTCAGGTTTGAGATGGGATTCGCTTAAAGCCAGAAAGCAGAGAAGTCAGAAGCAGGTCCTTCTGATTCCAGAAGCACCGTTCCCTATGGGTTCATGCCTCAGCCAAGCAGCAGCCCCTGGCCATTGCAGCTCCATGCTTCCAGGCTAGCTATCAGGCTCATTAGTCCCATAGCCCGAGCAGGCTCCCAGGTGCCACCCACCTGCAGCCTTCCTTGCCTGACTGCACGCTGCCCTCACTCATCCAGTCTGAGTCACTGACAAATACAGCACAGAGGACAAGAACACAGGCTTGTGAGTCAGACAGCTTGAGTTTGAATCTTGGCCCCACCGCCTCCCTGTTGGGTGACCTTGGGCCAGTTACAGAACCCCTCTCAACTTCAGTTCTTCATCTATAAAATAGGGATAACCAATTGTGTCCATCCCTTGGCCATTTGTGAGGATTAAATTTAAAAATGCACGTCAATGCTTAGCCCAGGAACTGCTCCGTAAATATTTGCTCTATTTTTCTATGTAATCTCTTTGAGCCTCAGCTTCCTCATCTATAAAATGGGGGATAAGCAGCAGATACTTCCAGGTGCACCTGTGAAGCTCTAGTAGGATAATAGGAGGGGAAATTACTTGCAACGTTAAAGGGTTACCTAATTATAGTATTATCATCCCTTTTGCAACAGAATTGGTAGACTTTCCCCACCTGAAGAGCTGAGAGTGCCTGGAAGGTATCATGGAGTTCAAGATTTGTGTTGTTAACCCAGCTTAACGTGCTTTCTGTTGCTGAGTGTTTGGTACAGGTCTGGAGAAGGCTGATTAGTATCTTACCAGTTTTACCAGGTACTGAGCTCAGCCAGGTAGCTGAGCAGGAGCCAGGTTACCCAATTAAGTTTCTGTAGTGAGCAGAAAAAGCCAGCCCTGAACCTGGCCCAAAAGTGAGAAGAGAAAAAGGAAAATCCATGGGGGTTTCTAGAGAAGTTCTCGACTCTTCCCAGGCAATTCTATGAATGCAGGCCCAGCCCAAACACCTCTGAGCTGGGCAGGAGAGAAAGGAGGCCAGGGAAGCTCCAGCTTAGGGGATGTATTTCAACATGAAGAGAACCTGGGCAACTGCCTAATGTGGAGATGGAGTGCTTTAGCTCACAGCAAAGCAAGGCTGAAGCCAAACCTTTGACATTGGACCACTGTAGGGCAGAAGCTACCCCCTGGGGAAAGAATGGAGCCAGAAAGAGAGGCTCAGCGAGGTCGGCAGAAGGCAGCTGTGACTGACAAATCCTGGCTTCTGCAGTAAGGGCTTGCTGGAGAAATTGCTGCGGACCTCACTTTGAGGAACAAAAAATTTAGGGCTTCTTAACAAGTTTGCGGGGAGCCCACAAACCCCCTAAAATTGAATGCCCAGTTAGATGTGTATGCACATTTTAATGGGGAGATGGGCCTTTGCTTTAATCAGGTTTTCAAACAGTTAAGAACCCTTGTTGTAGATGTATAAATATAAAGCTGAAGTCTTTTTACATTTTATTTAACAAAAAAAATTTTTTTTGCTAGTCCCTTTAGAAGGGAAGAAGAGATCTTCACAAGACCTAAATTCTGGTCTCAGAGTATGATACTCTAGCAATGTCACCATCATCACCTGGGGACTTGTTGGAAACGCCAATCCCTGCGCCTGCCCCACCCCAGACCTACAGATCAGACACCCGGGTGTGGGCCGGCCAGTGGAGGCCCAACAAATCCTGCAGTGGATTCGGCAGCTGGGCTCTAGCCCAAGAGCAGCATCTAGTGGCCACTCAGCTTCACCTCAACACAGGGCTGGGGATGATGACACTGACCCTCCTCAAGCCTTCCCCAGGGAGAATCAGGACCTACTGCGATCAGAGAGGAACAACCAGTACCCTCCGAATCTGCCAAACCTCCATTTTTTCTGCCCAGCTCCCCAGCTGACTTTTGGACTGGCTTCTTCTCCAGTCTGGTTCAGCGAGCGAGGATGATATGAGCAAGCGGGCTCATGAGGCATCATCCCTCCACTGAGGTCAAAGCCCTTCAAGAGGCAGCCGACTGGTGAAAGCCACAGCGCATCTCAGCAGGACCCAGAAACCTTATCAATGCTTTATGTCCAGGTATTTTCCAGAGCACAGATTAGAATTACACTCATCTTTCTTTTACTTTTAAACATCCCTAGAATTCAAACTGTTGGGGCAGGTATGTTTGCACAAAAACCTATCCATTTTACAAACATAAAAGCAAAAAATACAGATGGATAAGGGACAAGTTCCTTTAGACGTAAGCCCACAAATAGCCAGGAAGTGGGTTTTCTTTCTTTCTGGAGGCCAGGATGTTTGGGACACTCTCGATTTCACAGACCAGGCTTTGCTTGCCTCCAGGACTCACTCACAACTGCCCCAGAAGACCACCTTCAAGGCCCCTGACCAAGACATGGGCCACACTGGGAGATGCAGCCTCAGTTTCAGAGCAAGTTTCCCAGGGATCCTCCCTCCTGGGGCTCCTGGCTCCCCAGGAACTGGGATCCTCCACTGCCCGCTGCCTCTCCTGCTGCCCCCTGTTCATACCTGAAGTTCCTTCGAGTGGCTGGTGACCAGGAGTGGCAGGGTGAGGAGCCAGAGCTTGAGCGGCTGCGGGAACAGAGCTGCCGGTTGGCCTTGCTTGGTGGGCTCTGGTAGGGGCAGTGGTCAGAGCAAGTGGGGCTGACCCCTGAGTCTTCTTCTTCATTGTCCTCCTCCTCCTCCTCCCCTTCTTCTTCCTCCTCCTCTGGGAGGAAGCTACTCTCGCCGCTGCTGCTGCTGCTGTCTTCAAAGACAGTGTCATACTCAGGGCTCTTGCAGGAGGCCAGGTCTTCCTCCTCCAGGGCGGTCTCCAGCAGCCCAAAGTGTTTGGTGAGGCTGGCGCGGATCTCATGGTCTCTCAGCAGCATGCTGTCCTTGGGTGGGGTGCCAGCATCACAGCTTCTGTCTTCCTCCCTGCCAGGGGCCTGTGCCTCAGCCCGAGGGGCACCCTGCTGGGGCCAGTCCTCAAGGTGAACTCCAGACGGCTCCCAGGACCTCAACACCTTCCTTTGCAGGATGCCTTCTGGTCGGAGCACCTGGCAGTAGTCATGGTCTCCAAAGGAACAGGAGAAGGGACGCTTCTGGCCAGCCTGGGAGGCTGGCTGGGCTGTGGCATGTCGCAGGTGGGACAGGAGCTCACTCCGCTCTGGGTGCTTCTTTGGCAGCTTGTGGGCAGCCCCTGGGGTGGCCTTGAGTGAGAGGCCCTCAGGGGAGGGGAGGCTGAGAGCTATTTCTTTGCCTAGGCTATGCTTGATGTCCGGTTTGAAGGGATCCTCCTCTGTGGGCTTGTATGGTGGTGTGGTGGGTGGGGTGAGTCCTGCCCGAGGAAGAAGAGAAAGGTAAGATAAAGACAGATTACTTCTCCAAGGGACACTAAGACCCTAAGTTTGGGGCCAAGCATGGTAGCTCACACCTATAATCCCAACATTTTGGGAGGGCAAGGTGGGTGGATCACTTGAGGCCAGGAGCTCGAGACCAGCCTGGCCAACATGGTGAAATCACGTCTCTACTAAAATACAAAAAAAATTTGGCAGGCTTGTTGGTGCATACCTATAATCTCAGCTACTTGGGAGGCTGAGACATGAGAATTGCTTGAACCCAGGAGGAGGGGGTTGCAGTGAGCCAAGATCATGCCACTGCACTCCAGCCTGGACAACATAGTAAGACTATGTCTCAAAAAAAAAAAAAAAAAAAAAAAAGACCCTAGTTTGGGATGGCAATAAAATGGCCAAGTGCCTTTACTCCCTCAACCCAGTGGATGGCAGACATCACTAACTGATCACTGCACTGCTGGCTGAGCCTGGAGGTAGGCTGGGAATCCTTCAATTCTTTGGAGTTGGCATGTGATGAAATCCATTTGCCATCCCTTCTGTGACCTACTAATGGCAGCTGGAACCTCCCAGTCATCCAAATACCTCTTCCTGATCTACGTCCAATCATGCAACAAACCCTCCCAACTATACCTCTCATATGCCTCTGGTGTTTCCCATGACGGACAGGGGGCAGGCACCGCAGATAAAACTGCCCACCTGGGCTGGGTGTGGTGGCTCACGCCTGTAATGCTGGTTCATTCCCAGTGAGTCTTCTTTATGGTACCTATTGCAATTTGTAATGATTTTCCTTTTCTGTTTGCTTTTTGACTGCCTATAACATAAGCCCCGTGAAGGCAGGCATCTTGTGCATCATTCATTACGTGGCACCTTGCCCATGCATGATGAAAAACTCAGAGATGTGCAGGTGTTTTCCTGAAGGCACCTGCCAGTGGAAGCCCCCTGGCTCACCTGCTGTGCCACAGAGCTCCACTGTCAAGGTCTGCTCAAAGCTCTTCTTGCCAAAAGTTGGGTCGCTGGTGGAGGCAGGGAGGACAGAAAGGAAAGCAGCAAGTCAGCAGCAGGCATCCACCTCCCCGCCCACAAAAGGGTCACAGGGAGTGCTGTGACAGGCCCTGGTTCCACTGCCCATGGAAATGGAGCCTGAGATGCATTCGCTCTGGGGGAAACCCCATCCCGGCTGTTAGAGGAATTCAAGCTGCACAGCTCTTTTAGGAGACACAGGCAAGGATCACTGGAGGGTAAATAGAGGACAAGTGTTGTCAGCCTCCTTATTTTATAGAGGGAGTAACTGAAGCCCAGAAGGAGGAAGGGACTTGCTGAAGCCACAGGGCACTGTCAGAAAAGAACTCTTTTCAGGGCCCCCAAGAGGACAGGTTATGAAATGGCCTGAGGCCTTTCCTCTGGCGTGCAAAAGTTAGTTTCTAAAAACCAGCTCCCTTCTAAAGGAGCCCAGCTCCTGAGGGTCCCAGATGACAATCAGGGCACAGGGTGTGGGGCCAGGGCCAGGCATGGGGGCTGATGAACCCTCCATCACCACCAACACACACATCCAACAAGACAAAATCTCATGGAACAATACACCAATAATTTCTAAAAATCTACCTTTGTGACAAGGCCAGCATGAGGCACCTGGGAGAGTCTGAAAAGAAGACAAAGAAAAATAAGATTCCCCAACATGGTATCACTAGCAGATGTTTCCCCTCTGGAGGAGACCCTAGGCCTCCACTGGTGCCAAGCACAGCTGCCCTTTGGGCAGGTGACCAAACACCTCTGCCACTTTTAGAGAACGACAGAACAACTCAAATCCACTTTCCATCCCAGTCTCAGCTGGGAGAGCTACTTGATTTTGCAGAAAGTACAAACAGGTGCAAGGGTGACCCCTTCTGGCTAAACATGTTGCACAGTGAGGAAGAACTTGACTCCAAGTCCCACTGCTGTGAGCTCTGGACTGACAGCCCTGCATAGGGCTCATCATTAAGTAGCTCTGTGCCTGAGTTTCTGTATCATAAAATGGAGACAATGACAGTCCCTACCAGAAAGCCTTCTTGTGAGGACTCAATAGGGACAATCTGTTCATCTGAGACCAGTGCCAGCACGATAAGTACACAGTGGCTAACTGTTGTTATCATTACTGCTATTAGCAGCATTTAAAACTCTAGCTGCATTGTGGAGCTGAACTTATAGCCTTATGCTTCTGTCACATCATCCCCAGTGTCTTCTTTATAGTACCTATTGCAATTTTGTAATTATCCTCCTTTTCTGTTTACTTTTTGACTGCCTGCTTAATTCATTAAGTGGCACCCTGCCCATGCAAGATGAAAAACTCAGAGATGCATGGGTGTTCTTCTGAAGATCTGCTCCAACTAGCCCAAAGAAAAGCTGAAAGCCAGGGAGGGGAAGGGACTTGCCCAAACCCACATAACACTTTGTTGGGGGATGGGGACTTGAACACAGGGCTCCTGGCTCCCAGTAAAATGGGGCATGCTGCACCCCATCCCTGCCCCCTCTTCGCAGACCACCAACTCTGACTACCTCTGGGAGGGAGCTGCGGGCAGCTGGGGTCCTCATCCATGTCCCCACACCCACTCTCACAGGGGCTCTCCAGGGCAGGGATCTGGGGTCCCCGTAGGAGCTGCTGGTCTTGGCCACTGTCCTCGTCCGTGGGGCTGCCCAGCTCCCGCTCTACGTCGTAGGCCTTGGGAGCGAGGCACAGTGAGGGCAGAGCACCTTGGGGCTCCGAGGGGACCAGCGGCTCATCTGCAAATGTCAGCCAGGGGCCCAGCTCAGGGTTCAGTCTCCGAGAACGCCGCACAGGGCACACAGAGCTCTCCAGCTTCCTCCCCAGCTTCGTCCATGGCAGGCCTCGGCCTGGCCTTTTCCTGCCCCACTCCTCCTCCTCCTCTTTTTCTTCTTCCTCTTCCTCCTCCTCTTCTTCCTCGTCTTCCTCCTCCTGCTGCTGCAGTCTGGCAGGCCGGCGGACCTCCCCTTTCACCTCCAGCCGCAGTGGGCGCAGGCTTGGTCTGGGCCCAGTGCTCTTGGGTGAAGCTGCGATCCTCACCTCCTCCACCGAGGATGGGCGACCAGGGGAGGCCTGACTGTCTTTGGGGGGCCTGGGCCTTGACCGAGGTGTGAGGGAGGCATAGACAGGCGTGGCCAGACGGTAGGGTTTGCTGACATCACAGAGTACGTCTTGAGCCAGAAGTTCCCTCAGAATGGAGAACTCAGCCCAGGAGGCTTTGGAGTGGTGCCGGGACCAGGGCCGGGATCTGACCTGCTGGGAGGGGTTGCTGCAGGCCTTGGGGAGTGGCTCAGGGGCCTGTGGGGGCAGCTTCCTCTGGGGGAGGCAGTAGGTGTGCATGTAGCGTATGAGTTGCACCATCGCCTGCATGTCTTCCTGGGAAACCGGGGTACCGGGGTCTGCCCTGCCCAGAGCTAGGGAGTCCCGGGGAGAGGCTGGAGCTGGCTGGGGGCTCGGGCAGTCCTCACCCGGCTCCTTGTCCTCCTTGGCAGGGAGCCGGGGACTCTGGAGGCATGGTGGCTGCAGACCCCGATCCTGCAGGCAGCACTGTGCTGAGGTGAGGTGCTTATGTAGTTCTGTACAACTTCGGCTCTGAGACTGCGTCATGGGAGCCTTCTTGTCTTGGGTGCTGTCGGCCTAGAGAGGGAGAGAGGCCGGAGTGAGGAAGGAGGCCCAAACACTTCTCTCATGTGTCTCATCTGCATGGCAACTGGCTGGCCCATTGTGTCTCACCTGGATCATAGGAACAGCCAGGTTTCCTTCATTCCGTTCCCAGCTTCCCACACAGAGCCGGGCACCTGGCTGTGCTCAGTGGATGAGGAATGAAGGAATGACCAGCCTCCTAACAGCTCTCCCAGCCATGGAATTTCGCCCCTGCAGACCCTTCCAGATTCACTGACAAAGCCCCACTCTGACCATTCCACCCCCCTGCTCCGTACCCTTCAGCCAAGAGCCGGGCAGTAGGTTTATGGTAGCCTGGGGCTGGGTGTAGGAAGGACTTGCTACAAATGAGCACTGGGGGATTCATCGATCTCGGTCCACTGCAACCTCTGCTTCCCAGGTTCAAGCGGTTCTCCTGCCTCAGCCTCCCGAGTAGTTGGGATTACAGGCATGCATCATCACACCCGGCTAATTTTTTGTATTTTTTAGTAGAGACAAGGTTTCACCATGTTGGCCAGGCTGGTCTTGAACTCCTGAGCTCAAGTGATCCTCCCGCCTCAGCCTCCCAAACTGCTGGGATTACAGGCGTGAGCCGCCGCGACCAGCCTGAATGATGGATATGTTCTAAAACTGGATAACGGTCACAATTGCATGGCTATAAGTTTACTAAAAGTCATAGAATTGTACTTTTACAATAGGTGGCTTTTATGTATGTAAATTGCACTTCAATCAAGTTTAAAAAAACAAAACATTCAGTAGCTCCTAGTGCCCACAGATAAAGGGGAGGCTCCATGGCTGGGTGTCTGAGGTCCTCTGCACTCGCACCAGCCAACCTCTCCAGTCTTATTCGCCCCGCTTGTCCACACTGGGGCTTTCCCCCCAAGTGTGACTCATCGTTGTGCTGGGACTTTCTAGCAATGGCTGTCAGATGCATCTCACCTCTCTGGGGAGCTTCCTAGGCTCCCAGAGGGCAAACAGCTGGCTCACAATGGGGTGTGGCTGCTGCCCCTTCAACAGAATGAGGCACGAGAGGGTGGACCTTTGTTTCAGGAGGGTCAGCCAGGACAAATAGGGAGGGAGCATAGGGACTCATTCCCCAGAGAAGCCCCAGCAAGGGAGAGGCTCCTACACTGAGCTGCTGTCTGAGAGGACCCGATTCTGCCTCTGAGGATGTAGGATTGTATGCAACAGTTCCCAGGAGGAGGGTCCAGGACCAGGAAGAGGAGGGGTTGTGTGTAGCCTTTGAGGACAGGACCCCTTGAAAAAGACCTGTTACACCTCTCCTTGTTAGGCTTGGAAGATGGGGCTCAAGGAGGAAAAGGGATGTTCTTTGACCCTGGATGTCTATGACAGAGCTTTAAACTCTCCAATGGGCTCCCCGAGGGGGGAAAAAAAATCCAAACTATTTACTGTAGCCTCCACAACCAGCGCAATCTTGTGTTTTGGTCTGTCACACTGTTGGAATACAGTCCTCTGAAGGCTGGCCACACTTTCCTCATCCTTGCTCTAACCTGCATTAACATCTACCAGTGTCTGGAACACTGAAGTGTGAGAAAGTCCAGGGCTCCTTCTACAAAACCCTAAACTAGGCTGGATCTCCAGAAGCAGTGCCCAGGACACCAGCTACAAGGGCTGTGGGAGGAGCGGGAAGAGATATTGGAAGTTGATTGAACTCGCTATCCTCCACCAGAGCTGAAGGCTGCAGCCCCAACAGACACCTGGGGCAGATTTGGGGGCATGTGAAGAAATACCTTAACACAAGGCCGTTGACTTTTAGATCTGAGGCCTGCCTGGCGCCAGGCGGTCCCTTCCTTCTGGGTGTCAGAGCTTGATGTTGAGTAGGATGTGGCCAGGAGGAGCTTCTGCAGCTGAGGGAAAAGCAGAGAGGACAGGAGCCGGGGCTGAGCCACAGCCAGAGGACATGGACTGCATGGCCAGCCCCTCAGGACTGACCTTGGGCATCACAGGACCACAGGGAGAACACACGGTGGGCATTCCATGACCTGGGATGATGATCCCAAGATACTAGGTGCAGATGGCAGATTGTCTAACAATCCCGAACACACATAAGTATGCTAATAACATACAAATCCTTTTCAGAGTTAATAACCCCAGGGAATAGCTATGACTTTGAAAAACTCAAGCAGGTCTTGGGTAATGTCTGTCTATTCTACTGTTAAAATATTATGATACAGTTTTATTGGGACATTCTGAGTGCACACACACACACACACACACACACACACACACAATCTGGAAGGTTAGGTACCAAAATGATTCTCTGGTGTGGGATTCTAGCTGATTTCTCCTTTGTTCTTTTTGTTTATTCATATTACCTCTAAAAATTAATTTCTTAAATTAAGCAAGGTAATACTTGTAAATGGTTAAAAAAAAAAAAAAAAAAAAGAAAGAAGACACATCACAAATACTAAAGGGCACACAATTAAAAGCAAGTCTCTCTCTTGCCCAAAGTCCCTTTCTCCCTCCTAGAGGCAACTCCACTAACTACTTTTCGGTGAACCTATCATGAAGTGGGCTTTCATTATACAAGTATATGTATGTAGTCATTACCTCCAACCCACCCTGTTGTTTTGTTTTGTTTTTTTTTGAGACACAGTCTCTGTCACCCAGGCTGGAGTGCAGTAGCAGGATCTCGGCTCACTGCAACCTCCACCTCCCGAGTTCAAGAGATTCTCCTGCCTCAGCCTCCCAAGTAGCTGGGATTACAGGCGTCTGCCACCACACCCAGCTAATTTTTGTATTTTCGTAGAGATGGGGTTTTACCATGTTGGCCAGGCGGGTCTCAAACTCCTGACCTTAAGCGATCTGCCCGCCTTGGCCTCCCAAAGTGCTGAGATTACAGACGTGAGCCACTGTGCCTGGCCCTACCCTGTTGTTTTTACACAAGTGGAAGACTACACTTAAGCTTGTTTGGCTTTTTTTTTTTTCTATAAAAATTGTAAAAGCTCTTCTGCTTCTGCACCCTGAGGGCAGGTACAGAGTGTACCTGAGCTGAGAGAGCAGGAAGTTGAATACATCTGGATTTTCCGCCGGAGATCCTAGCCAAGCTTGAGAACAAACTGAGAAAGATCATGAGATTTTAGTACAGCACGGAGAGTTTCCCTGGGGAACATGCCACCCCAAGTCACTCCAACAAGGAATGCCAAAGGCCCAGGAGCCAGAGAAAAGGCCACTCCACACTCTTGAGGAGCCACGGGATCCTGGCTACCCCACCTACACCCCAAACCAGCACCCACATGTTTGTGATTTTTTCGATGGGAAAGGATCCTAGGACTGGGGGAAAGAGACCTCATTCTAGCCTGGCTCAGGCCCAGTGCACTGTGAGAGCCTTGATTCCTCCATTGGTATAATGAGCAGGGGCAGGGAGACCACATGGCTGGATTAAAACCTCTTTTTTTGACTCTAAGAATATGACAGAAGTTGCTGACGTCAGAAAACCACACAGACACACAGAGGTCCACAGGTCCTTACAAGTCCATCGCTGGACTCTCTGGGATCCAAGGCCCAACCTGAGGTCCAGATGACTTCTCAGGGCCTTTTTGTTTGTTTTATTTTTGTCTTTTAAAGAGATGGGGTCTTGTTCTGTTACCCAGGCTTGAATGCAGTATCATGATCCTAGCTCACTGAGGCCTCACACTCCTGGGTTTAGGCAATCCTCCTACCGCAGCCTCCAGAGTAGCTAGGACTACAGGCACGTGCCACCATACCGGGCTAATTTAAAAAAAAAAAAAAATCATAGAGATGGATCTTCCTATGTTGCCCAGGCTGGTCTCAAACTCCTGGCTTCAAGGGATCCTCCCACTCAGCCTCCCAAAGTGTTGGGATTACAGGTATGAGCCACTGTGCCTGGCCCCTCAGGGCCCTTCCAGGTCTCTGTCGGTATGCAGGGAGTCTAGACAGCAAGTCTGTTTCCTGTGTGCCTTGCACAATGGCTGAAACAGAGGCACTCAATAAGCATGTAGGGAATGAAGGTAATCTAAGGCATGGGAGGGAAACAACCTTTGTCCAGCAGGGGTCGCGCTTTGCCTCTTTAAGGTTTGGTTCCTCTCCAAAGGCCCCGTGCAGAAATGGCACTAGAATGCTTGTTACCACTAATGGTTGTACCAGAAGTATTAGTTCACATTTACTGAGCAACTGTATGTGCCAGGCACTGTTCTAAGTGTTTTATGTGTATTATCTGCTGTAAACCTCCTAATAGCCTTTGACATAGGCACTATTATTAACCCCACTTTATAGATCAGGAAGCCGAGGTTTAGAGAGGTTCAGGAGGTATGCCTAAGGGACATACAAGTACTAAATGGCAGGGCTGGGATTCAAACCTAGGTGCTTCGATTCCAGTCTGAAAGGAAGCAGGACCCCCTCTCGGCAGGAGCCATAATGTGGGACTGAACATATTCTGTGCCTGGCATGGTGGGTGCTTCACGCTGCTGTGGGGAACTTGAAGGCAGTGGGAAGGAACGGCAAGGGTCCTAGACTAGGAGTGAATACCTGAGTTCTAGTCTTTGCTGGCACACTGACTTGCTGTGTGACTAGTGGAGATACCCTCCCCACTCTGGGCCACAGTTTTTCCAGAGTTGGGCTTGAGGGTCACCAAGGGCCTTTCTAGCTCAAACTCTCCATAACCTAAGAACCCTCCCGGCTCCAACAGGCTCTGATTTTCTAGCTGAGTCCTGCCAGCCTCCAGGAGCCACAGCACCAAGGAAGGGGTCCAAGAAAGGCTGAGCAAAGCTAGACTTCACACTCCAGGACAGCTCAGCTATGGGTGCTCTCAGCCTGGATTGACAGCGACTGCTTCCAGTAACTTCTGAGTTCCAGACTCCTTTGAAAATCTGATAAAATCTGATCTTCTCCGTAGAAAGCTGCTATTCCATGTGCACATTTCCACATTCCGCACACACTCACACCGCATTTAACTTCTGCTGGTGGAAGTGTAAACCCGTCCAACCTCTTTGGAGGGCAATCTGGAAGTATCTGCTTAAACTGGAAAATCACAGATCCACAGACCCAGGAATTTCATTTTTAAGAATTTGTCCATTTACATGTCACAAAGGCCTGTATAAGAACAGTTACTGTGCCACTGCTTGTAATGAGGAAGGAGTTGAAACAACACAAATACCCAACAGGGGAACCAGTGAAACCTTACCAAGGAACATTACACAGCCAACACAAAGAATGAAACAGAGCTCTACATGCTCATGTGGAAGAGCTTCCAAGACACACAGTTAACTGTGAAAGCAACGTGCAGAGCCCTAATGTAGACTCCCTTTTGTAGTAAAATCTTTTAAAAGGTAGAAGAGGAAAGTCACATAACATCAGTAACCATGGTTACCTCTGGGACAGGAAAAAGCAACAGAGAGAGGGCTAAGGAGGTTTTGCTTTTAACTGTCCACTTTTACTACCTGGATTTTTACCATGTGTGTGCAATCTTCAGGAAAATGTTTTGCATGTAATTTCAAGGATTTAACACATAACTTGGTCAATCCCTAAAGTACCAAAGAGCATAGAGAATGCAGGTGAAGCCTATGTCGTTAGTACCTCTGTCTAGGTGGGAAAGGTTAAGCCCAGGGGGCCTCCCACCTTTGGCCCACGCTCTCTGCTGTGATCAATATTGCCAGTGATGCACGGAGTCCCCTGCAGGGCTGGAGCGGATTGCTCCGCACCCCATGCCCTGAACCAGAAACCTAACCCCAGGCTGCAACCATCACTTCTGCTGTAAGTAGGTTCTCACCAGTGAGAGCTCGTCCACCTCAGGGGCTGAGGCTGAGGGCTTCTCCGGGGCAGGGCTGGGGGGCGCAGATGAGGGGGCAGGCGAAGCTGAGGTGCATGATAGAGCATCTCCACCATCCAGGGCTGGGAAGGCAGCCAGACCCACGTCATCTTCAGGGATGTCATCCAGGGTCTTGGTGAGCTCTGCCAGGAGGGCCTCATTCTCACTGTCAATCTGGAGTGAGGAGGGCGGGAGGGCCAGAAAGGCAGATGGGGAGATGGTTAGTCACCACCTTAGACTCAGTCTCCACGGTGGACACCAGCTCTGCCCAGCCGGCTGGCCCACCATCACCCTCCTGCCATACCCTCCCCTCTGCCCCTCCAGCAGAGCTGCTCAGTATTCCTAGCATAGCAGATGCCCAATAAATGTGTTATTGACTCCAAGAATCCCAGAATTTTATGAACAGGCACTAGGTGATAGTGGAAAGGGCCCTGCCTGGGAGTCCCACTCTTGGCTCTGCTGCTTATCACATACCTGGGCACAGGGCTGTCCACCTAAGTGACACCTATCTCCCCCACCAAGGACAGAGGCTGGCCTACCACACTGGTAGCAGCAACCCATTGCAGCCCCTCAGACCCTGGGGTCCAGGCAGAGTGAAGGCCAGAAGCTCCAGGGTTCATCCATGACAATAATAACCACAGCAGTGACGAGGCAGCTATCATTTCTCTGCGGGGTCCCAGAGCTTACTCTCCTCATTCACTCCTGAGGAGGTAGCAACTATGGTGATTAGACACTCGGGCTCTGGAGCTGGGGCTGGACCCCAGGTCCCATACTTAGCAACTCTGGGCCCTCAGGCAAGTTAGTTTTCTCATCTATCAAGTGGGATAACACACAGCACACATTTCCTAAGGTTACTGCTGAGGACTAGATGAGTAAACTTAGGTAAGATGCTTAGAAAATGGTGCCTGGCACAAAATAACAGCACTTGCTACTGTGATGACTGTAGCCACTACCACTGCTAGTGCTGCTGCTGTTACATGATTTCCGCCATGACGATGATGACGACGACGGTGGTGGCGGTGGCAGTAAGTGCCCCCTGCACTCTTTGCTCCCTTCCTTCCCCTTCCCAGTGGCTATGCTGTGCCTGGCTTCATGCTGGACGCTGGTGATAAACAGCACGTGGAGACTGACATGCCCCGCTCCCATGGAGCTTACCCTCCTGTGGAGGATGGGATGAAACTAACAAACAAACAAGATCATTTCAGAGCGTGAGAAAGGCTAGGAAGAAAATAAAAGGAAGCCATGATGGAGAAAAAGAATGTGGTGAGGACTTCCAGGCTCTTGAGGGTGGTCCCAGATGCCTTCTCTGAGCAGCTGATACTTAAAGGTAGGCTTGAAAGACACCAGCCAGGTAAAGCGTTAAGAAGGGGAGACCCAGGAAGAGGGAAATCCCAGTCAAAGGCCAGGGGCACAGCGCTTGGCTGAAGAGAGGAGTAGAAAGGCTCTGTCAGGCTCAGGGAGGCCTCACAGCAACCTTGCCCAGGGGCGCACGATTCTGATCTCCATTTTGCAGTTGAGGACACAGAGGCTCCTGGAGGCTCAGCAACTTGTCAGGGGTCACATAGCAAATAATGTCTAGAGCCAGGACTTGGACAGCAAGAGTGCCCCATGCACAGATGAACCACAAGGAGGGTCGGCGTGTGTACCCCCAGCCCACAGGCCCCCACGCCCAGAGGCCTGGTACGGAGAGCACGTGGCTTCTAGGTGAGGCACCGAGCGCCTCATTTAGTAAGGCCTGGTCCCCAGGCTGTTCTGGCAGAAGGCACATTCTGTCACATGATGCCTCCTCCAGCACTCTTTCCCATCCCAGGTCAGGCTGTTTATCCTTTCTGCAGGAAGTTCATCTGAAATACACGTCTCGTGACGGCCTTTTGGCTGCACTAAATCTGTTCCAGGCCTTACAGCCGGAGCAGCAGCTGAGTAGTTCGAAGGGGGAACACGGGGAGAGAACAAACGCGTTTGTAATTTTTAGAACGGAGCTAAGAATAAAAGAAAGGTCAAAAGAAGATTTTGGTTGGGTCTGACCCAGGCCCTGGGGATGGAGGCCCGAGGGTAGATCAGGGTCCGAGGACAGTGGTTTTAGAATGCAACGGGGCTCATTGGCTGCCCCCACCCCCTACCCACAAGTCTCCTTCAACCCTCAGGCCAGACTCCCAACCCTGTCCAGCTCAGAACCATCTGTCCAGCTTGATGGAGAGTTAAGATCCTGGAACTTGGGGCTCAGCGACCACTCTTGGGGTTCTGCCATCAAAAGGGTGATCTTAGGCAAGTCATTTCCCTCCTTTATGCCTTGCTCCTTTCCCTGTGAAATGGGAAGACATGATCCCTGGCCAGCCTTCCTCCCTGGGCTCCCAGAAGGCCAAGTCTGGAAGCAGTAATGAGAACACTTTGTAGAGTGCTTAGGTCCCTAAGCTCAATGCCTGGGACATGGGAGGCACCACAGCAGATTTACTTAATGAAAGAGTGAATGAACCAAACAATAAACAACGGCGGGAGGCTAAGTTCAGTGTCTCAAAGACCAGATTCTAGAGGGAAGTCATTCAGAGATGACATCATCAGCACTGCATGAACTGAGAATTCTCACTCTTTCCCAGGGAGGGTACCAAGGGCCCAGAGATATTGTGAATTATCACAAATATCAGAGCCGGAAGGGCTCTCAGGAACCATGCAGTGAAGAGAGATTTCAAATGTGTGGCGCACACGCTACTACTCCCCTGTATTGCTAACGGCCGCTTCCTTCCATGCCAGCATTTTTCCTGATGCAGGGCTTCAGGTGACAACGGCCAATCAATCACAGTTGGCACTCACAAGGAAACCTATCTGCCATTATTTTTTGGGGGGGCGTGGTGACAGGGGAGGAATAAAGCCCCAGGAAAGAGACCTTTCAAGGTCACACAGTGAGTCAGGGGTAGGACTAAGGACTAGAACCCAGGACTTAGAAAGCCAACACTGACTTACTGAGTGCCTGCCGGTCACGGTGCTGAAATGAGTCCAAAATGGCAAAGACCTCAAGAGGTACCCATCAATTTGGGTAAAAGCAAAAGTCTTCCCATTCTCCCCACCTCTCCCCACCCCACTCCACTGAAACAGCCAGGTGGGGCAGGAGGCTCTGAGCCTGACTGGGAGGAGCAGCCATCCCTGCCCACGCTGGCCACTGCTTCCTCCAGCCATCCATTCCAGGGAGCTGTGCCACCCCTCTCCTCTTCCCCAGGCCCATTAGCTCGGCTCTCCCTGCTCAGCATAGAAACAGAGTGCAAATTAATGGAGAGTTAATCAGCTGAGGAAGGGATATTAATAGACTCAGCCCCACCCCCAGTCTTCCTGAGCTGATCTCAAGCAGAAGGAAAAGGAGCCTTCAAGAAATCTGAGGGAAAAGGCTTCATTTTGAGGACCTAGAGTGGCTTGAAGAAACGTCACGGAACAGAATGTAGGCTACCAGGGCAGAAAGAATATTCAGAGATCGGTACTATCCATGGGGCTTAAATTGAGGTTCAAGAAATCCAGGAAATTGGCCACCCCCCGCCTCCCATTTTTCTGGAAGTAGGTCCAGACCCAGTGACTCTCCTCCTGTAGCTTCAACAGATTGATTTGTCCATGTTCTTTCCTCATTCCTCACATGCGAAAACTGAGGCCCAACCAAAGGGAGCTACTCATCCAAGGACACCTGGCAAATTGTCACAAAACAACAAAACACCTGCCTTACTCTAGAAATATTTACAAGGGCCTGTCACGCCCCAAATCTAAGGACTCTGGGACATGCAGAGAAATGGAAGGCAGCGTCCCTGTCCCTGAAGAGGTGTCAACCCTTGCAACTGTAGCTTGTTCTCTACGCTCCCAGTTTGTTTCCGTAACAATGGTGCCATTTAATTGTTAACAGACTTGGCACTGGCAGCAAGGCTCCGTGATTCCCATTGGTCCCACGAAGAAACTATCCAAGTTAGTGCCAGAAGGGGGACTAGAACCTATGGCTCCTAGATCCCAGCTCAAGGTTTTTGGAATGGGTCAGTTTAATCAGTTCCTTCATTCAACACCTATGAATTGAGTCCTTATAATGTGCAAGGGCCCCAAAGATGAATAAAGTGTTGGTCCCCAAGGACCTTGCAGTCTGAAGGACACACATGCGTGCAAGAGATGGGAGCCCATGAGAGGGACTAAGTGACCAACTGCCTTAGGAGGAGGCATCGTGAGAGCTACGTGAAGGATTCATTCAGTGTATGACTGTTAAGCCCTGACAAAGTGCCAGGCACTGTGCAGAGCCCTGGGAATATAACCATGCACAATGCGGACACAGCCCACACTCAGAGTTTCCGATGGGCAGGGAGCAGGGGGTGGGGACAGGCCCCAGTCACATGGACAGAGGGTGCATCGGTGAGCAATGGATAGAGCTAGCCTAGTCTCAGGAGAGCTGGTGGAGTGTGCAGCCCATGAAGGGGAGAGGGGCTGGGAGGGCAGAGCTCTGTCAGCTGTGAGGACTGCCTTCCTTGCACGACTGGGGCCACACCAAGCTTACTTGTGCCTGAAAGCATTAGTAGGACCTCATCGGAGGCTTACTGGTGGGTCTGGCCATTCTCTGAGCAGGTGGGGGGCCTATACAGTCTCGGTGGGGATGGTCTTCAGGGAGCATCCAAACCCCTTTTCACTGATGAGTTCTCTGCAACCTAAAAGCATTTTCTGGAGGTGGCCCCCTAAGAGGAAAGGTGCAATATAGCAAAGGAATTGTCCCCATTGTTCAAGCAAGAAAATGGAGGTATCCAGTTGGAGCCAGAACTACAGTTTCGTTCTGGTAATTTCTCACAGGGTTGGCAAAGGGGTTCAGTGTAGCAGTGAGGGGTGTGGGTTCCTAGATTACAGTCTTTGCCTGGATCCTTACTAGCCGTTTGACCTTGGGTGAGTTACTCAACCTTTCTGAGCTTCCCTTTCTTTGTCTGTAAAACCGATTACTAGGAGTACACAACTGATAGCTTCTCTTCCTCAGAGAGGCCTTTCCCGACCACTCAGTCCACAGTCCCTTCTCTATTTCCTTTCTGCCCTTATCACAAGTGACTGCTGTTTGTTCACATGTTTACAGACGGTAAAGTCCTCGGATGAACACAGTGCCTGACACATAGGGGGCTTGGTAAACATTTCTAGAAGGATGATAAAATCCATCAGGAGGACGCTTGGAGAGGACGCTTGCAGCACACCACCTTGGTGTTCAGCACACGCGATGTTACTGTGGTTGTTGTTATTATTATTATTATATTGCCAGATAGACACAGGGAGCTATGGCTTCTGCCCCCAATCTTTACGAGGGAGAAAATTCCAAGAAAAGAATCATGAATCTGAATGTGCCCATCACCCAGCTAAATATGGCCAATCCAATTTCATCGATTACCCTCTAGGCCACACACTCCCACCCACACATGCAAATCCATGCAGAGATTGCTTTCTTCTGAAGCAAACCCCAGACATCATATTATTCCGTAAGAGGCCTTCTTACAGGAAATGCTAGCCATTACATGCCCCTGAGGCTGGTGCTGGAGCACACAGGGCTGGGAGAGGCACATGCATAGTGGTTCTTGGCACTGCCTCTTATTAAAGAACCTCTAGGCTCCAGCTGAAAAAGGGAGATAATTGTATTTACAACTGAGAGTTGTTAAGAAATTTAAATGAATTAATATACACAAACAGGGACAGCCCTCCCACAGAACAGCTGCTCAATAAATGCCAGTCATCTCATTATGGTATCAGCATGGTCGTAAAGTCCCGGCTCTGGAGGCAAGAAGACTAGGTTTGAATCCAGTTCAGCTTCTGACTAGGTTAATTGCCCTAGGCACATGACTTAACTTTTCCAAGCCTCATTTTCCTTATCTGTAAAATGGGAAAATACTGGACCCTGTCTTGCAGGGTGGGGACGAGGATTGGATGAGATCATGTAGGGAACAGAGGACTTGGACCTCTGTGGCACACAAAGGGGCTTGGTTCTGCTCGGGAGGCCTACAGAGCAGTTCATCTCACCCTTACTTTCCGGAGGTGATACAGCAAGGGCCAGGTGAGGCATGTGAGCTGTGCCAGATCAGGGGCCAATCCAGCACGAGAAACCAGGGCCCAACCGCTTTGGTGGGTGAGGGGCTTTCTCTGCATGAGCAAGTGCAGGAGAAGGCAGAGCAGGGCAGAGCCGGGATTTTGAGGACAGAGAGGCCTGGCAGCGGGGGAGGAGGGGAGACTGGAGAGGGCATACCTGGAAGAGCTCGGAGTCATCGGGGCTGTACTGGTTGGGTTCAGTCTCTGAGTTCTCTGGGCACCACTGCAGCTCCCCAAAGCAGGTGGCCGAGTCAAAGTCGCTGGCATCCAGCTGGGAGAGGTCGAGTTCTGGAAAGTCAGCATAGAGTTGCTCCTCCCCGGACCCTCCACCCTGAGGAGACAGGAAGGAAAGAGGTGGATCAGAACTGAGGCTGGCTAGACCCAAGCAGGGGCCCTCTCAATAATGATGCAGCCAATCTGGACCCGTGGCCAAGGCCCGATTTTGCCAAATGACCAAGAAATGGAAAGATCAGCTCCACCCCTTGGTTGAATCTTCTGGTAGCTAAGCTAGGCCCCAGCAGTACAAAACCCCCTGCTGCTTTCCCCTCTGCACTCCTACATATCCCTCAAGGCCCTGCCCACATACATCTCTGTCCTCCTGTTACCAGAACTGTTTTGTTGAAAACTTTATTAAAGACTGTAAATAGAGGAGCTAATCCTTTACATATATGTCCCCACTTATAAGTGGACTTCTTGAAGCTAACAATGCCTCTATATTAATAATGAAACAAAAAACAGCAATAATAATGACTGACAGTATTGTGTGACTACTAGGTTCTGCAGAAACACCCATTCATGTTCCCAGGAATTTTATAGGAATATATGTAATGTCTAAAATTACATATATGATATAATATATGATGGAACATACATGATGAACATAAAATTACATATTTGATATATGATGGAACACCAATTAGTACACAATATGTAAATAAAGCCATAAAACACCCGTATCATGAGCCGGGCATGGTGGCTCACGCCTGTAATCCCAACACTTTGAGAGGCCGAGGTGGGCGGATCATTCGAGGCCAGGGGTTCAAGACCAGCCTGGCCAACATGGCGAAACCCCGTCTTTACTAAAAATACACAAATTAGCCAGGGGTGGTGGCCCATGCCTGTAATCTCAGTAACTTGGGAGACTGAGGCATGAGAATCGCTTGAGCCCGGGAGGTGGACGTTGCAGTGAGCTGAGATCACGCCACTGCACTCCAGCCTGGGTGACAGATGGAAACTGTCTCAAAAAAACAAAAAACAAACAAACAAAAAAACCCAAAAACAAACAAGCAAAAAAACACCCATATCATGAAATACTACAGTGCTGTTGAAAAGAATGAGGAAGATCTGTGTGTTCTCCAAGACACATTAAATAAAAAACAAAGTTGTAGAATATCAGCATGTAAAATATAACCCCACATGTGTAAAGAAAGTAAAAATCAAGCCGTATATTTCTTTATGTAGGCTAGCATGTATGCAAACACACAGGAAAAGATCTAGACGGTCATAAACCCGCCTAATAGCAGTGAGTGGGGGAGAAGGGAGCCACAGGTGACTCTGATAACAGCATTGCCTGAATCAGTGGTTCTCAAAGTGTAGTCCCAGACGGGCAGCACCAGAATCACCTGGAAACCTGGTATGTTGGAAATAATATAAATTCTCAGGCCTAATCCCAGAGCTACTGAATCAGAAGGCAATCAATTTCTCACCCTGGTCTCCCAAGTTTAATGGTTACCAATAGAAGAACTGCCCTACAGATTCAGAAATAGCCTGAGTTGGGGGGCTGACACAGAAACAAAATGGCTTGGTGATGTTCTGTTGGCCCTGGGGCCTGGCAGAAGTGAGTTGAGATCCCCATTCACCAGCTGTGGACTTTGGGCAAGTCCCTTCATCTGTAAAACGTGGACAACAACAATATCTGCCTTATACGTTAAGATTAAAAGAGGCAATGTCGTCATAGCCTGGCCTAGTAACTGCTCAATAAATGTCAGCTAAGAGTAATATAACAAATAATGATAATAATAATGATAAAACAATGGTATTTCATGGTAGGCAGAGAGGAGCGGGAACTGTCTCAGAGAACAAAAAGAGGCATATGTGACACTTAAGAGAAACAGGTTTTCCCCAGACCTTTTCCTTAATTGTTCCCACTTACTAGGCCTCATAAATTATGAATAAATGTATATTATTAGCTCAACTTGACACAGGAAAAAGGCTTTTATCCAAATTTGGGTCAAATGTCTTAATTGGCGTTTTGCAAGAATCCTGCCTACGCAGGAGGCAACAGGCCCAGGTCCTCTCTAGCGGCCGGTCCCCTGCCCTCAAGCAGGCAGCAAGGTGCCCAGCAAGTCTGTCTCTGGGAGCATGGCCCCACCACCCTGTCCACCACCTGCCCATTCTTTCTCCAATCCACATGTATTCCACAATCCTCATTATTGAGAGCCCACTCACTCTGAGCCAGGCACTGTGATGGTGGGTGGGGAAGGATGACGTTAAACAAATAATCACACAAACAAAACATGTGATTCTAAATCGTGACTCTCCAGAGAAGAGCAGAACACCTCTGAACCTGATTGGGATTCTGAAGATGAGAGGATACAGGTGCTTCCTCAATCTCTGGGTCCCCCAGGTACCGCTCTCCCCACAAGCCCAACTGTCATGCCCCCCAACTACAAATCACCAGCACTCAGTGCCTGCCCCTGCTGCAGGAACTCAGGTGGATTCTCTCGGCTGCCTCTTGGGAGCTTCTTTCTCCTTTGTGCCCAAGCACACTGTGGGGATGCAGCCGTGGTCCTGTTCTACATGGATAATTGGTTTGTTTCCTGTTTTGGGCCATTTCTAGTAAGTCTGCAATACTTGCGTACAAGCCTTGTTTGGACATATGTCTTTACTTCTCTTGGGTAAATACCTATGAGTGAAACTGTTGGGCCATATGGTAAGTGTGTGTGTAAGTTTATAAAACAGAAAACTGTTTTCCACAATGAGAGAACACTCACTTTGTACACTCCCATCAGCTGTATGAGTTCAATTCTTCTGCACCCTCTCCAACACTTGGTATTGTCAGTCACTTTATTTTAGCCATTCTAGTGGGTATGTTCAATGCTACTATGAGCCAGGCACTGTATTATATAAGACTCAGCTCCTTCCTCCGTGAGTTGACATCTTAGTGAGGGAAGAAAACATGTAAATATTTCATTCTAGACTGAGTTAGTCCTATGAAGGAGAAACAAACAAAGTGCATTGATGGAAGATAACAGGAAGCAAAATCTATCTTTTTACCCTCTTTATGTTTAGAGACAGGATCCTGCTCTGTTGCCCAAGCTAGAATACAACATGGCTTGATCACGACTCACTGTAGCCTCAACCCCTTAAGTTCAAGCAATCCTTCAACCTCAGCCTCCTAAGTAGCTGAGACTGCAGGCGTGCACCACCACACCTAGCTAATTTTTCTTTTTTAATTTTTTGTACAGACAGGGGTCTCTCTATGTTGCCCAGGCTTGTCTCATCCCGCCTCAGCCCCACAAAGTGCTGGGATTACAGGTGTCAGCCACTGTGCCCAACCCAGAATCTAAATGAGACAGAATGTCAGGAAAAACTTCTTGAAGGAGAAGCCAGGTAGTGGAAGAGGTGGGAAGAGCATTGCAGGCAGAGGGACCGTCAGAGGCAAAGACCCCCGTGGGGACTGAGCCCAAGGCACAAGGCGTTGAGGTCAGTGAGGCTGTAGCTTGGTGACCAGGGGTGGGGGATGGAGGAAATGGGAAAAGATGACACTAGAAAGGCTGGTGGAGGCTGGATCAGGAAGGGATTGGAAAGGATTTGGGTTTTACCCCAAGTGTGATGGGGGTAGGACCGGCATAGAAGCAGGGAGATGGTTTAACAGCTGTTGTAGCCATCCAGGAGGGGACAGGTGGTGGGTTGGGGAGGTACCTCTCAGACACCATCTAGGGACTGTGGGACAGAAGGGAGGGCCAAAAGCAGAGACACAGGTTGCTAGGCAGCTGGGGCCTCCGAGGCCAGCAAAGCCCCCAGCAATAAGGTCTCGGGTGAGCTCTATGTTCCAGATCTCCCTCTCTCCAGTAACTCAGAGCAGCCACCTTTGTAGGGCTTGCTTCTTAGAAACAGCTTTAGAACCAGAGTCCCAGAATCCCAGACTAGCCAGGAACCCACAGCTCTAAGAGTTGTCCAGGTAAGTCATGGTGAACAATCTGGGAGGCAGAGGTCCCTTCAAAAACCAGACAAAAGCTATGGACATTTTTCCCCACAAGATGCAGGTATGCGCACAAAATGTACACTTAACTTTTAGAACTTCATAGAACTAGCTTAAGAACTCCCGACCTAGATGGTCTATCTCCTTCACTTTGCAAATATGGAAACTGAGACCCAAAGAGGATAATGGATTTGTTCGGGGTCATCCAGTGAGTGTCCTTCCCTCGAAACCATACCACCTCCTTTACAAAATGTCCACAAAATGGCTGTGATGACTGCATTTATTGATTGCCCATAGCAGCTCAACATACTCAAAGTGTACCCAGCACATAAAAACAAAGAAACCTCAGCTTCGTGGCCTTGTCAATTAGGCTAAGACCACTCTCTAGCTAAAAACCATTAAGCACCACATTAATAGTGATTTCTCTGGCTATCTCCATATTTAGAGAGGCTTTTGAAGGAGTGCTTCAAGTGGCCCAGTTCTTTTTGAAAGGTCTGAATTAAGACCTTCTTGTCCTGTCCCAGGAGCCTTCCACAGGCCCTGCCAGTGGAGCTGGGAGGTTGAAGCACAAACTAACAGTCACTGCTATTATGGAGCCCTTACTAGATGCCAAGGCCCATGCTAAGTGCCTTCTATACATGCTCTCATCAGTCTTAAATCAACCTAGCAGGGTGGGTGCTACCGTCCCCATGTCAGCAAGTCATTTAAATTAGGTTGCTAGGGGCAGGCGTGGTGGCTCACGCCTGTAATCCCAGCACTTTGGGAGGCCGAGGTGGGCAGATCGCTTGAAGTCACGAGTTTGAGACCAGTCTGGCCAACATGGTAAAACTGCATTTCTACTAAAAATACAAAAATTAGCTAGGTGTGGCAGCGGGTGCCTGTAATCCCAGCTACTCAGGAGGCTGAGGCATGGATGGCAAAGATTGCAGTGAGCAGAGGTCACGCCACTGCACTCCAGCCTGGGCGACAAAGCAAGACTCAGTCTCAAATAAATAAATAAATTGTAAGTAAGTAAATAAATAAATAAATAAATTAGGTTGCTAGGGCTTCCATAACAAAGGACCACAACCAGGTGGTAGCTTAAACAACAGAAGTCTGAGATTAGATTGTCTGCAGGAATGGTTCCTTCTGAGAGTCTGTTCCAGGCCTTTCTCCTTGGCTTGTAGATGACCATTTTCTCCTTGTTTTTTCATGTTTTCTTCCCTCTTTGTGTATCTGTCTCTGTGCCCCAATTCCTCCTTTTGATAAGGACACTAGCCATACTGGATGAGGGCCCACCCTAATGACCTCATTTTAACTTGATTATCTCTGTGAAGACCCTAGCTCCAAGGAGGTCACATTCTGGGGCATTGAGGGTTTAGGGCTTCAGCACACCTTTTTTGAGAGGATACAATTCAACCCATAACACCCAGGGTCCCAAAAGGGTGAAGCTGGGATTCAAACCCAAGTCTCTTCTCTCCCTATGAAGCCAGGACCCTCATCCATCATCCTGCTTCTGAAAGTGAGAAGGAACATTCAAGACCATTCATTCCCATCTGCAGGTGGGGAAATGGAGCTTCAGGCAAGCGTTGGGAATGGCCCAAGTCATACGGCAAGTTTGTGGCTGAGCAAGGACAGACCTGGGACCAAACACACTGAACAGCAGGCTCGTGTGTACGGCCTCTCTGGCCCCTCAATGTGCCTGCTCATCCCCTGCCACGGGCCCCCCTTCTCCAGCAACACCACATCGCTTATCTGAAAGGACTGTGGCTGCCCCAAGCCAGGGAGATAAATGACCCTGGCCGTGGATTAATGGGGTTTCCTCCAGATTCACATAAGTGGCTTCATTGGAAGCTTGTGATCTTGCTGGAAATTGATTCCCTGCTTAAGAAAGAATGCATCTTCAGGAAAAATTGGTGGCTCTGCTTTCCTGGCTATAATCAGCAAATCGCCTAGCTTACTGCCTGGTCCAGAGCAGATTCTCAGAACTACTGAGTGGAAGGAAGGTGGAGGAGGTGGGGCGGAGGGGTGGCTGCAGTGACAGCTTGGGCTCTGGGTCTGTCAGTACTCACTATGCATCCTTCATTGCATCACCTCCCCACTCTGGTCCTCACTGCCCCCTCTGGAAAAGAGAACATAAAACCAGATAGGTCCTCTGGAGACCCCCTGCTCAAGCATTTGATATAATTCTGTACTTATCAAATTTCTGAGATCCACATAGGCTTTGGGGAAACACGCAGAACTCAGCATTTAATGAACAAATAAAGGAATGTATGTGTGAGTGACTTTCCAGAGGGGAGAAAAGTGCAAAAAGAAGGACTGTCTTGAAATGGAAGGAAGCCTAGACAAGGGGGGCAAAAGGACTCTGGCTTTGCGGTTAACACTGATCCTTTCAGATCAGGACATTGTTTCTTGCCACCTAGGTTTCTATTGACAAAATGGGGATAATAAAAACAATCCTGCCTCCCAGGGTTCTTACAAAGATAAAGTACCACAGGTTGGGAGCATGGCATGTATCAGACACCCATGAGTGGTGGTCACAGATTACTATGGTCTGAATGTTTGTGATCCCGCAAATTTATGTTGAAATCCTTACCCCATGGTGAGGCCATGAGGAGGCAAGGCCTCTGGGAGGTGATGAGGTCATGAATGGGATGCATACCCTTATAAAACAGACCCAAGGAAGCTCGGTTGCCCCTCCCACCCTGTGAGAATACAAGAAGCTGCAATCTACGAACCAGGAAATGCATCCTCACCAGATACAAAATCTGCCGGCGCCTCGATCTTAGGCTTCCCAGCCTCCAGAACTGTGAGAAATAAAGTTCTGTTGTGTATAAGCCACCCAGTTTATGGTATGTTGTTACAGAAGCAGAAACAGACTGAGACACAGATATGGCACTTTCTAGTTCCCAAGTGACATTCACAGCTGTGCTCTCATCAGTACCTTCCCAAGATGCAGCAGATGGCCAGTGGTCAGCGTTCCCATTTGACTGATGGGATCACTGGGGCTCTAGGAGGGTCAATGCTTCGTGAACTCATCCCTGGACCCATATCCTCAGTTCTAAACCTGCCGGCTCACCCAACTCTTTTGTGTCAACTTTGACCAGCCACCTAATCCCAGTGTCATCATGGCTTGTGGTTTCTGTTGGGGGAATGATCTTGCCCTGCCAGCCAGACCATGCTGGCTCTCTTCAGGTCGGCCTGGGATGGTGGGGAGTCTGGGCTCCACCCGGCTGCACTGACCTGTGACTGCCATCTTGGATACCCTAAGTCCTGCCCGACTGCCAGCTTGGTGCCTCCTTCACTGACAAGAAGTTGTATTTGATGATCTGAGGCAAGTTATTCTTCTTAAACTGCTGTCAGGAATGCAGACCTGCAGTGAGATCTGCTAGGGTGGCAAGTGCACAGCACTGAGCTCACTGTTCCCTCTTTCCATGGCGATACCACTAACTGATCCCAGCCCGACATCCTGCTAAGCCCCAGGCCTTCTCAACACAGAGCCTCAGCAGCTGTTACTAATTGATTAGAAGGGGCCTACTCTACATTATGACCCTGTGCCTCTACTTACCTTCTAGGAAGGAAGTGTGGGAAATACCTATGAAGTCCCACCTAGCCATTTCACTTTATAAATGTTTTGTTCCTTCTCTCACCTCTGTTATTTGGCCTGCCTGTTACCCATTCCCCTCCCAATGGGTGGAAGCCCACTGAGTTTCCTCTGGGAAGCTGACTTTCCCTTACCCCCAAGCAATCCAGGGAAGCACATCCGGGCCAATTAAAGTATCCTATGGCCACAACAACTGGTTGGATTGGGTGGGCCAGAGCAAATACCAGGAAACTGCAGGAGCATTTGGACAAGGGGGCTACGCTGGCTGGATTCTGTTCTGAACAGGCTGGCAGCCCTCTTTGCCATTACCTGCAAAGGGCCTGCCTGAGAAAGAAGCCAGAGTAGGGAGGGCAGATCCAAGAAACAGACAGAGATAGATTCCCAATACAATAACTAAAGTACTCGGATTCAGCTGTGCCTGAAGGCAGGCATTCCCTGTGCTCCAGTTACGAGAGTGAATACGTTCCGTCTCTAGATAACATGCCAGTTGGAGTTTCTACCACCCATCAATGAAAAAGTGATAACTTATTCATCTCTCTTACATTATGAAAAAAAACCAATCTTTCCATGTCTTCCCAATTAATACAATCACCTAAAGAAGCTTCCAGGAGAACAGTGGGGAGAGTAGTTTATCTTAGTCCCCACAGAAATACCTACAGCATCATCTGAAATCAGACTCAAAGCCACAAACACAAAGTTAAACTCCAGACAAAATAAGTGGACAGAAGAGAGGGGCTCTGAGCCCAGCCTAGAAGAACAGAACATCTTAAACTCAGAGATAAACCAGACTATTGGAAGGGCCTCCCACCAAAACATTTAAGGCAAAAGATCTCAACCCGGCATCCAAGGCTCTTTCTGTGCGGAAGCATCCGGGTTCAGGCTTGCAGAGCTCAACCTCGGTGATTTTCAGCCCTTTACAGCCAGGCTCCAAGCCTTAGCCAAGTAGGTGCCTGGTAAGGGCTTGGCGTAAGGCGACCCGACAGGAGGTCACCAGGTCTGGCGAGAGTGGATCTTCCAGTCCAGAGAAGAAGATGGGGTCCAGTGCTCAGAACTGAGCTCCAAGGCTGGGCCAGACCCAGCCAACCAGTAACAAGCCCAGTTTCCAGGGACCAAGGCAGCTCTGCCCGGTAGGCAGGGCAACAGGATGGAGAAAGCTGGGATCCCTGACACTGCCCTGGGACACCTATCTCAGGATCTGAGACAGGACTCAACTCAGAGCTCATCAAACTTCTTATCATTTGGAGGGAGTTTTCTGCTACTTGCAGCCAAAGCTAATCCCATCCAGGCCATCTCAGGCCTTTGGTATAACAAGGGCTTTCCTAACCAGCCTCTACTCGACCAACCAACCAGGTTAACCAACACTCCCCACCCTTTCCTGTAATAACACCCTTTACTAATGCCTAAGGTGCCTGAAAGCCTCAGCTGGTCTGCTCCCACCAACTTAGTTGTTTATTTACTAAGATTCAGTTGTTTCTTCCCAAACCCACTCGATAGTGTAATTACAAAATTTCACTAACTGGTCCATAAACAGAAAATATGAGTAGAAAAGATGAGATTTCAATGGAAGCTAAGTTGAAGGCTGTGGAAGGATTCAATAAAGTTGAGTTGCTAAAAAGGAAACAAACAACATTGCCATCAAATTTCATGTGAATGAGATCATGGTAAAAGATTAGGAGAAATTTGCAAGCATCAAGAAAGATTCAGCACTCAGACTGCTTGACAAGAATCAAAGTTCTTGATCCAACTGAATGCATCCTGAAACTGGAAACCGGAACCCTGGCACTGTGGGTGTGGACTATGGAGGGAAGATGACTTAGAGTTTCAATGCTGGCACCACAAACAGTCCTATAGCAAAAGATTGGCAAAAATGAACGTACATGTCATATGGCTTCGCTAAAAGCCAATGTAGGCATGTGTTTCACAATTTTGCACTTTATCTGACTTTATCCTAGGAATTCCCCTCTGCAGCCTCCCTGCGCCTCCCAGCTGTAGTTTCCACTCTCATTAGATAAGAAGGTGACCACTGCACACAGGCTCTGGCCCCCACGACACAGGAAATAAAGTCTTATGATGGACTACCATAACACAGAACCAAGGTTTTGTACACCGGAAGGGTCTGGAGTAACACTTTTTGTGAATGAATCTCTCAGTTTGCACATGAAGACATTGAGGCTGAGAAAGAGGGAACAGGGAGTCACCCAAGATCCACACAGCCAGCTCCTCACAGGGCTGGAACACAAACCGGGATCTCCCATGTGACCTGTCCAGACCAGTTTCCAGAATGACAGGCCACTTCCTCAATATCTGTGGCCCATTCACCAAAAGTTCTACATTAGATCCATCTCTCTTTAAATGATGAGGGAAAGAGAACAGGCAGTCTCCTGGGTAGGTGTTATCTTACAGTCATCTCCTTACCCACTCCTATTGCCTGCAAGCAGCCCCTTATCCACTGAAGATCTGCAGTCTCTCATTGCTGTGTTGGGGTGAGATGACGTGGGGTGAGGCAGCTCCTGGATGGCCTGGCAGGTGGCTGTGCAGAGCCCAGACTCCCCTCTCCAGCACCGAGGTCAGCTAGGCCCCCCACCCCACCTTCGGCAGCATGGATCCTGGCACCTGTCAGGAGGGTGGCCTATCAGCAGGTACAAGCCTGCCCCAGGCCCAGGAAGGCAGTGTTTCATTTTGTTTGTAAACAATAAGGTTGAAGTATATTCTGCACAAGGTGTTTTAGGGCAGGGTAATATACACATTGTGTCTGCCTGCACTCACAGTCAATTTTATGCACTTGAACTCAAGGGCCTCTTGAATTCAAAGGAGAGTGGCAGGAAAGCACTTGCTAAACTGTAAAATGATGTACAGGTACATGTTGTTAGGCTTTGTTGAGGCAGGGCTGGCCCTGGCTCATAACTTGCTAGTTATAGGGAGTTGCTTGCCCTCTCCGCATCTCTCGAGACCAGCCTCCCTCCTGGAACAGTTGTGCAGCTTGAGTGTCCACCCCGGGGCCTCTGTGCTGGAGCCTTCCTCAGCCTGGAACGCCTTCTCTCTCCTTCATCTCCCATAGCAGCTTCCTTCTTTCTATCCTCATCCCAGGTTGAACATCCCTCCCGAGATGGGCCTCTCTGACCACTGCACCCCAAATGGCCATCCCGTCTCTGGCCTACTAAGCATCCTGCTGGAATTCCCTCGATTAGCACTTATCATTCTGTGCTATCCCCTGCCCCCTTTTATCAGTATGTTTTTAAACTGTGGTAAAATATAAATAACATGAAATTGATTAGTTTAAAATTTTTTTTTTTAGAAAGGGTCTCACTCTGTCGCCCGAGCTGGAGTGCAGTAACATGATCATGGCTGATTGCAGCCTTGACTTCCTGGGCTCAAGCAATCCTCCCGCCTCAGCCTCCTTAGTAGCTAGGACTACAGGTACACACCACCACTACTAGCTTGCTTGCCTATCTATCTATCTATCTATCTATCTATCTATCTATCTATCTATCTATCATAGAGATTATCTATCTATCTATCTATCTATCGTAGAGATTATCTATCTATCTATCTATCTATCTATCTATCTATCTATCTATCTATCTAATCTATCTATCTATCTATGGTAGAGATGGGGGTCTTTCTATGTTGTCCAGGCTGGTCTCAAACTCCTGGGCTCAAGCAGTCCTCCTGCCTTGGTCTCCCAAAGTGCTAGGATTATAGGCATGAGCCGCCATGCCTGGCCCATTTTAAACATTTTTAAGTGTGCAGTTCAGTGTCATTAAGTACATCCACATTGCTATGCAGCCATCACCACCATCCATCTCCAGAACTACCCCCATTACTAATTTATCTACTTGTTTACTGCTGCCTCCCACAAATGGCAGCTCCGTGTGAGCAGGGGCTGTGTCTGGGTCTGTCTTGCTGCCCACTGTATCCCAAATGCCCAGCATAATGCCTGGCACATAGTAGGTGCTCAATAAACATGTGTTCAAGAAACAAAATGAGTGTCTTGTAAAGGGTATAGGGCCGTGTACAAAAACAAGAGAGCGCAACATGTGCATTTTTTCCGCACAGCCCCGAGACAAGACCAAGCTTCCTGGCAGCCTCAGTCACCAGATAACAATTTCAGGTTTTGTCAAAGTCTGTGGGGGCAAAACCACTGAGAGTTCTGTTTCTTTCCTGGTTCCAGGCCTGTCTACGAGGTCAAGAATGAAGATACTTGATCACACAAACCACCTGACATCAACACTCACCATTTCAACACATCAGCTCTACCGAAAGCAACATTTTATCAGCTGCTGAAGGGCAGGCACAAAAATAGACTGCGGGGATCAAATGCCATCCTCAGCTGCTCTCTTGACTCTCAGAAGTGAAAGGCCCTGGCATCCGAGGACCCCAGGGCCTGGGGACCTGAAGGCAGGGGTCAGCTGTTCCAGCAGTTCACAGAAGTTAGGAGGTGGAGCCAGGGCTGGAATTAGGGTGCCTTAGACATCAAAATACTCAGTCATCAAGGTAGATCATATTTTAATGCAATTTTAAAATTAATGCAAAATATCCACCCAAGATTAACAAAATACCAAAATTCTAAGTAAAGGTGAGGTCAGTGGTGCCGATTTTTTCCCTCTTGCCTCGGGTTCCTGTAGGGCTACACATGGCCCCGTCACTGTTTCTGCCTTTGTTTTAAAATTGGTTATTTTGTTCAGCATGGATATTTACATCAATTATTTTTTAAACACTGATATAAATAGGATTGATCTTGATGACTGAGTTTTTTAGCATCTCCTTAAATTTTGTGCCAGAGCCAAGTGCCTCCTTTGCCTTACCTTAGCCCTCACCTGGGCGGGATTAGATGGAGAAAGTTACTGTTCGTGCAGGTGACTAAAATGGGACCATGTCTCAGGTCACGCCATTTAGTGGGGCCTCAGTTTCAACATCTCTGCAACGGGGCCCATAACCTCCTAGTTGCTATGGAATTGTTCCAGCCCTCATGAGGTATTTAGGAAAACTGTTAAATGCTTATAAGAAACTCTCCAGGAACTGTTATTAAATTCTTCTCAAAGACGGTGAATGGCCTGCCAGGATAGGGGGTGGCATTCAGCTTTGAGGTGAGTTACAAAATACGTGCCCTATTTCTAATGAAAGGAGTGAAGTTAGTGAAATGCATCGATTTTGCTTAAGAAAAGAAAGAGACTGGAGCAGATTCCTGGTTCTTCCTGCAATCAGGATGTCCTCTGGCGGTCCACTTGCTGGAATTCTGACCCTGGTCCTGAGTTGGAAGGAAAGCAAAGGGTGACTGCTAGCTCATGTCACACAGCTGAAGGGGCGACCACTGACACCCTGCTTATGAGCTGGCAGGTGCTTTCTTCCCTTGCCATGTTGTGTGGGATTTCCTCAAAATTCGGATGTGCCTAGGGACATGCCAGCCATCCTCCTGTGTCAGGAGGATGACAAAGTACCTGACTTTGGGAGGACAGAAAAGTGCTGGACTGCTGACAGTCTTATGACATGGTGAATGGACTTAATGCCACTGTTTTGTACATTTATAAATGGTAAATTTTAGCCTGAGCAACATGGCGAAACCCTGTCTCTACAAAAAAAAAAATACAAAAATTGGCCAGGCACAGTAGCGTATGCCTGTCGTCCCAACTGCTCTGGAGTCTGAGGTGGAAGGATCACCTGATCCCAGGAAGTTGAGGCTGCAGTGAGCCGTGATGGTGCCACTGCACTACTCTAGCCTAGATGACAGAGCGAGACCCTGTCTCAAAAAGGAAAAAAAAAAAAAAAAAGGTAAATTTTATGTTAGGTACAATTTACCACAATTTTTTTTAAAAAGTCGGCCAGGCACAGCGGCTCACGCCTATAATTCCAGCACTTTGGGAGGCCAAGTTGGGTGGACGGCCTGAGGACAGGAGTTCGAGAGCAGCCTGACCAATATGGTGAAACCCCGTCTCTACTAAAAATACAAAAATTAGCTGGGCATGGTGGCGGGCACCTATAATCCCAGGACTCGGGAGGCTGAGGCAGGAGAATCGCTGGAACCCAGGAGGCAGAGGTTGCAGTGAGCCGAGATCACACCATTGCACTCCAGCCTGGGCGACAAGAGTGAAACTCTGTCTCAAAAAAAAAAAAAAAAAAAGTCCCAGAGACCTAAAAACACAAAGTGTCCCACACACTCCATCTGGAGGTGTTCTCTGGGGTCCTATAGTGTCCAGGTTCTCTGGTTCTATTTCTGCATCTCCTGCCCTGGCTGGCAGAAGAGACCGAGGGAGCAGGGCCAGGGCTCGGCTGAGAAGCCCTTTTTCCTGTAAACACTGTTATAAATAACCCAGAAAGAGGTAGAAAGGGGGTCCTGGCAAGAGAGTGAAGGTCAGGCAGCCCCTTCATGGCATTTAAGGAAATGTCATGCTCAACAGGGCAGCAAGATGCCAGTGCACACCTTCAGCCTAGTGCTGCCTGGAGCTGACTGCCACCTTGCTGTCATGCCAGAGCCCCCAGGCAGCACTCACACACCCAGGATATGCAGCCCTCTCAGGTGGCCGGCTCCTGGGGTTTATGAACAGACAGGGGACCCTCAGGTGGTTGGACAGGCAGTAGGTAGCTGGCGATTCCCCCTTCCCAGTAGGCTGGGGGCCTTGGCAGGCCAGAGCTGAAGTCAGTTCCCCAATAACCCAGGCCAGGACTCCACACTAGCCTGGGCTTGTCAGCCAACACATGACCAGGCCGAGGGAGAGATGACTCAGCAGTGCTCGGCCCACAGCTGCCCCTGCTGCTGCACAGTGTGGGAGCTGGAGGGGCCTCACAGCCCATCTGGTCCTGTGGTTCCCACACCGGGCTCCCTGGGGAACCCCCACGGCTCCATCATGGCCCTGGGCTTTGGAATGGGAGGGATTACGAAAGAGTTAATTAGGTTTTCCATGTTTATTAACCAAAAGTCATATAGTGGCAACCCATCATATTCCTATTTGACCAGAGTGAATTTAACATTATGTGATTGGCAAAAAAGATAAATAGGCCAGGCGCAGTGGCTTACACCTGTAATCCCAGCACCAAGGAGGGTGGGTCAGATCACCTGAGGTCAGGAGTTCGAGACCAGCCTGGCCAACATGGCAAAACCCCATCTCTACTAAAAATACAAAAATTAGCCAGGCGTGGTGGTGCACGCCTGTAATCCCAGCTATTTGGGAGGCAGAGGCAGGTGAATCGCTTGAACCCGGGAGGCAGAGGTTGCAGTGAGCCGAGATCATGCCATTGCACTCCAGCCTGGGGGACACAGTGAGACTCCGTCTCAAAAAATAAATAAATAAATAAATAGCCACATTTCTATTTCTTTCTTACACATTAGAAGTAGGGTGATGTATCTTGCATATGAATTCTCTATTTGCATAAACTCATATACACATACCTATTTTCCATATACACTACTTTGTAGGCTATTTAAGGACCCTATGATAGTTAATTTGACCCAAACCCCAGACTAAGAAACCACTCCCCAAGTCCATGGTATTTACCACTCAGGGTGTCTGAGCAGCCTGTGAGAATCCAGCAAAGTGGGCATTCCCCATTTTATCTATTTGACTTTGAAAGAATGGGGAGGGGAAAGTTCTCCACACCTGTTAGTACCTTTGAGAGTCTTCCTGGGTTCCAGAAGCCCAGGCAACATCATGAAGGAGGAAGCTCCCATCAAGAGGGGCAGGGCTTGCCCACCATGCCCAGCGAGCTGGAAGCAGAGCAGATACCAGGGCTCGTCGCTCACTCTCCTGCTGAAAACCCTCCCCTGACTTCTCATTGCCCTTGACTAAAACCCGGAGTCCTCAGGGGCTGAGTGTAGCTGGAGCCTGCCTGCTTTCTCACCACCTCCTAGACTCTCCCACCCTCCCTATACAGTAGGCATAGTGGCCTTCTTCCTTCCCCTGCAACACAACCTTCTGTCTGGGGCTGTCCACCTGGGACACCTCCCCCAGGTCCTGGGGCCACCTTCCTACTGTTCAGTCGCAGTGAGAGAGGCCTTCCCCAACACTCCAATCCATCCACTCACGGGGATTACATCACTGTGGGTTTTTGTTTTTGTTTTTTTGAGACAGAGTCTCACTCTGTCACCCCAGCTGGAGTGCAGCGGTGTGAGCTCAGCTCACTGCAATCTCTGTCTCCTGGGTTCAAGCGATTCTCCTGCTTCAGCGTCCCAAGTAGCTGGGACTACAGGCATGCTCCACCACCTGGCTAATTTTTGTATTTTTGGTAGAGATGGGGTTTCGCCATGTTGCCAGGCTGGTTTCAAGCTCCTGACCTCAAGTGACCTACCCACCTCAGCCTCACAAAGTGCTGGGATTATAGGTGTGAGCCACCGCACCCGGCCGCATCACTGTGTTTTAAGCGTAGCACGGAACCAGGGACCATCTGTCTCCTCTCCAGAATATAAACTGTCCAAGCACCTGGCCTTGTCCTTTGCTGAGTCCCAGCACCGGGAAAGGTGCCAAGCACTGAGTGGGTGCTTACTAAACCTTTGCAGGATGGGAGGGTGTGGGGTGGAGGCGAAGGGGCGCTATTTCCCAGGACAGTTTCGGCATCTCTGTCTCACACTATCGTGAAGCCTGCAGTCTCTCTCACACTAACCCCCCTTTACTGGGGGTTGAGGGGTGGTTTCCTTCCACATCCATTGATTCCCTTATGGAAACTCCTGCCTTTCCTTTTCCAGTGGGTCAGATGATGAGAAACGCAGACCCACAGGCTCCCAGATAAAGCTGGTGGGAAAGAGGTTCTCTTTGGCCCCAGCAGGCTCTCCTTGGTCATGTGGTCAGTGAGGGCCAGAGGCCAAGGGAAGCCAAGGAGGCCTGCTGAGCAGACCCCCACTCGCTCAGGTCCTGCAGACACGAGGCCCTGGCTGGCCTCCTAAGCCACAGCTGAGCCTGCCTTATGTAGAAGTGCGTTCCAGAGCGAAGAACTGGGCGAGTATAATGAATCTGTGTCAACTGAATCACATGTTTCCACACTCCCTTCTTCTCAAGTAATGGGGATGTGTCCTGGGGTGGGGTGGCACTGCAGCAGGCTCCCCACCCCTGGGCCTTCTTACTGTGTGCTAATGACAGAATAACAGGCACCTGAACTATGAAAGGGGGAAAATCAGATGTTTGATTGCCACCCAGGACTAAGAGAAACAGGCAGGAGGCGAGGAACTCTCTCAATGACAGAACAAGGAGGTCTTTTGTCAAACGAAGCCCCTGCCATATGCACATGTAAGTACCATGAGAACCCACTTTCCTGCCCTATTAGGTTTCTCCCACTCTACTAGGATTTGGGGGGTCTCAGGGCTCATAAAAATCCTTTATGCTATAAATTAGATATTCTCCCGTTTGACACAACAGGGCAGAGGTTAAGCCATTTTTCAAACAGGAAAACTCAGGTTCAGAGAGGGAAAGTGAGCTGCCTAAAGTCACAGAGCAAGTCAAAGAGAGGACCAGGACTAGAATCTCAAGACCTCTGAGTCCTAGTGGAAGCAATAGTAGAGAACACTGGATGGGGAGTCACAACCTGAATCCTCTATGCTAATAGTATGAGATTTGGGACGAGTCCGTCTACTTCTCTGAGCCTCAGTCCCCCATATTCCAGCACTGGTCAGCCTCAGAGAGCAGACAACAAGGGCCCTGAGACATGCAGGGTCAGCACGTGGGCAGGGTGGAAAAGTGTCAGGTGCCGCATCAGCAATTCCTAAAAAGGAGGAAAGACAGTGGAGAGGGTGGAGGTGGTGTGGATTGAGGGCTGGTGAATCCTCAAGTGGGAGAATCCCTTAAGTGGCAAGTGGGAGCTCTGTTGGCTCCTCCCTATGCTACTCATGTTGTGGTCCATGAACTAGCAGCAGTAGCCTCTCCTGGAGCTTATTAAATACCGCAGCCCTTCACACTCATCCCAGACCTCCTGAATCAGAATCTGCGTTTTAACAAAATACTCAGGTGATTCATAGGCACACTTAAGTTTGGGAAGCAAAAAATTTTAAATCGAGTCAGATCCTTATCATATGACCATGGATGCAACACCTGAGTCCTCCCAGCCCCAGTTGTCCCATCTGTAGAGATAAAGCTGTGTATGCCTCACAGAAGTGTCGTGAGGGCTCTGTGTGATCACGTATGCCAAAAGCCTAGCCCAGAGCCTGGCAGGTAACAGCTGTCCAAACTGTTAGCTTCCTTCCTTCTCGAGAAGCCAGAAGGAAGGAGGCTTCTGCCTCCATCCCAAATCCTGCCTGCACATCTGGGAGGCAAGGAAAAGACCCCCATGGGGCCACAACAGATGGGGACAGGGTGGGAGCAGAGGGAAAGGAAGAGAGGAGAGGAAGTCAAGAAGAAAAATAAAAACAAGCAGCAGAGACCATCTGAATCCCGGGAGGCAGGCAACATGCAAAGCCCAGAGACACAGCCAGTTCAGCTCACGTCGCAAATTGAGTGCTGCCAGAAGCCAGCAAGCCAGGAGGGACGGAGGAGCGAGGGCCACATGGCTGTGTCCTTTCAGACCGTGTAGGACAATGCTTTTCCAGACCAGCTCTGAACTGGTTCCTGAGGTCAGGGCAGACACTACACTGAGGGTCACTGGAGCAACCAGACAGAAGCTGGGGCCTTGGGCCAAGTCCTGAGAAGGGTCAAAGCGAATTGGAGAACACTTATCCAGAGGACCGTCAACCAGAGGAGCTCGAGGGTCGGGGATGGGGCGGTGCCGAGCTGTATAATCTTGGACAAATGATTTAACTTCTCTGGGCCTCAGTAAAATAGGGTACACCCACCTGCTTAGGGTTCTTATGAGGATTAACGAGAAGGGCTTTACATAGTGTCTAGTGCAAAGTAGATACTCAAAAGACAATGGCCATCAGTGAGATTACTGCACAAGAGTCCTTAAGCAACTACAGCTGCAGCCTCTTTGGGTTGCTGGGCCTTCCTGTAGCTTCCTCACACCCAGTCACTGAGTTAACCCTTCATGCTCTGAGACGGACCCGGTTCACACCACCAACTCACACGTCAATGGCAGCCACAGCCTCCTGCCTCTACTCCAGCCTCCACCAGGCTGCTAGACACAGAGCAGCCACAGCTATCTTCTCAAGACACAGACCTGACCCCACTGGCTCCCTCTGATTCCTCCCAGGTAAAGACTGAAACCCTTTCTGTGACCTGTAAGGTCCTGCACGGTGTGTCTCCTGCCTCCCTGTCCCACATCATTTCACACCAGCACCCACTCCCTACTGCCACTCTGAGTCCTGCTGTCTTCTTTCCACCCCTGGCACTTGACAGGATCTGTCCCCTGACATAGCCTCTGCCCATGCTGTTCCCTCTCCCGGAACACGCTTCCCACACATAAAGGCTTTGCCTACTTATCTCCTATTCATCCTTCACACTACTTCCTGGAGGAAACTTTTTTCTGAGCTTGCAGATCATATAAGGAGCCTTACTGCATGCTCTCATGGCCTTCTGAAGGTACAGAGGCTCCTGCAGCTGAGCACACTGGGAAGGCACAGAGGCTCCTGCAGCTGAGCACACTGGGAAGGCACAGAGGCTCCTGCAGCTGAGCACACTGGGAAGGCACAGAGGCTCCTGCAGCTGAGCACACTGGGAAGGCACAGAGGCTCCTGCAGCTGAGCACACTGGGAAGGCACAGAGGCTCCTGCAGCTGAGCACACTGGGAAGGCACAGAGGCTCCTGCAGCTGAGCACACTGGGAAGGCACAGAGGCTCCTGCAGCTGAGCACACTGGGAAGGCACAGAGGCTCCTGCAGCTGAGCACACTGGGAAGGCACAGAGGCTCCTGCAGCTGAGCACACTGGGAAGGCACAGAGGCTCCTGCAGCTGAGCACACTGGGAAGGCACAGAGGCTCCTGCAGCTGAGCACACTGGGAAGGCACAGAGGCTCCTGCAGCTGAGCACACTGGGAAGGCACAGAGGCTCCTGCAGCTGAGCACACTGGGAAGGCACAGAGGCTCCTGCAGCTGAGCACACTGGGAAGGCACAGAGGCTCCTGCAGCTGAGCACACTGGGAAGGCACAGAGGCTCCTGCAGCTGAGCACACTGGGAAGGCACAGAGGCTCCTGCAGCTGAGCACACTGGGAAGGCACAGAGGCTTCTGCAGCTGAGCACACTGGGAAGGTACAGAGGCTCCTGCAGCTGAGCACACTGGGAAATTAAGTGCTTATTATTAAACATATGCATGAGTATTTTATTAATGCTCACTACTGTATCCCTGGCACCTGGCACATAGTAAGTGCTCAATAAACACTTGGAGAGGGGATTAGGAGCCTGGCCATTCCCTTGCGCCCGTATCACCCACTCGTCCTACAAGGTCCTGCTCTCTCTCTCCTAATCCCCTGGGTCTTCATTCCCCATACACATGGGACAAACCCTGACACTACCTGATCCACGCCATATGTCCATGACCCATAGGCCTGGCGCCAGAGATCCAAACGTTTCTAGATCTGATTTTCTTGAAAGCAGCTTTGGGTCATGGCCAAGGGAGGCGTGTGCCGCCGCCTCAGCAGTAAACGCTGATGAAGCTGTCTGGACCAGCTGAGCTGAGATCAGGAAATGCCAAGATTTAAAAGCATCCGGAACCCATTTATTTATTGTTGTTCTTGCACTTCCAGGCTATTTTGAGCTTCAGATCAATCGGTTGGCCCTCTTCCCTCCAAATATCACTTCTGAAACACCCAACATGCACCTGACCCCACCTGTTGGGACCCAGATCCCCCTGCCCCATCTGTCACATGACAACAGCAGCAAAAACAGCGGAGGCTGCTTACCAGGTGCCTCTGTGAGTTGTAAGTGCTCTCACCAGAAGTGCCTAACGGTCCCAAAGGGAGGTATTATTAGCTCCATTTAAGACATGGGGAAATTGAAGTGAAGAAATTTGCCCAGGGTCACACAGCTAGAGAGTGCTGAAACTGGGATTCAACCCCAGATCTTCCGAATCCAAAGACCAGGCTCGTAATCACTTGGCAATACTGCCTGCCTCACTCCTGTCAAAGCTCCCCATACGCACTGTAGGTTTTCTCATCTCTGAGTTCTTGGTGATATCTTTCTAGCGACCTGCAATGACCACCAATGTTTTCGCACCACTGGTCAAAAGCCACCCCTCCCCACGTGCACTGCTATGGGAAGACTGCCAAGATGGGCTGTTAGGTGGAAGGGGATGTTAACGTTACATGATCCTGTTTACACTTTTTTTATGATGCATAGATAGGTACACTTCATATATCCATAGATTATTGCAAGAAGGACAAACAAGAATAGTAGCAGTTGGAGGAAATAGGAATAAGGAGTTGGTTGGGCATGGGAGAGGTCAGAGATTATTTACTTTCTATTTTATGTCCTTCTTTACTCTTTGAAGGTTTTTATTTTTATCATATACATGCTGCAACTCATTCCTCAAAACCCAATTCCAGCCAAGCGCAATGGCTCACACCTGTAATCCCAGCACTTTGGGAGGCCGAGACGGGTGAATTACCTGAGGTCAGGAGTTCGAGACCAACCTGGCCAACATGGCGAAACCATCTCTATTTTTAAAAATGCAAAAATTAGCCAGGTGTGGTGGCGTACACCTGTAGTCCCAGCTATTCAGGAGGCTGAGGCAGGATAATCACTTGAACTCGGGAGGCGGAGGTTGCAGTGAGCTGAGATCGTGCCACTGCACTCCGGCCTGGGTGACAAGAGCAAGACTTCATCTCAAAAAAAAAAAAAAAAACAAGCAAACAAACAAACAAAAAAGCCCATTCATATGCCACCTCCCTGATGGAGCCTGCCCTGATTGCCCCAGCTTCTCCTTCCTCCAGTCTCTCTCTGGGCATTTAGGTCACTGAGCCTGTGTCCCCAGTGCACATACATATCAGCAGGAGCCTCAAGGCCTGGGTCAGTGTCTCCGGCTTCCAGGGTCTCCCTTCAATCTGAGCCTAAGCCTTTGCTCAGGGAGGGGCGTAAGAGCCCTGGTGAATGAATAACTATTTTACTTTCTATCTTGGTCCATGCCTCCTGAAGCCAAAGAAGCTGGAAACTCTAACATGGAGCTTAGGGGTGGGGAGGAGAAGAGGAGAGCAGAGAATTAGAGGGTAAATTCAGCTCCTGGAAGCCTGCCCAGTGCTCATCCCTGGGAAATGACTCAAGCACCACTTATGCCAGCAGACAGTCCATTTGGGCCCTGAGGTCACCAAACCTCGTCATGGTCCTGCTTATTAAATATATAGGTGTGTGAAATAAAGCCACCACTTCTTGTTCTGGGATTCTGAGGAAGGGACAGACAGACAGGGATGAGAGGTGAGGAATCTGTCCCCCATTCTCCACCCTTCACAGTCCATCTAGTGAGGTCTCTCCACTGTGGCTGAGTTTGGACCACCAGGTCACACTTGGCTCTTGGTGCGAGCTTAGCAAATGTCCTATCTCACTTCTCAGGCAGCAAGGAGGTCTCTGCTTTCCTCAGCACCCAGCCCCTGCTTGGGGGCTGGGGACCTCTGAGAGCTTGGTAATATTTGGCCCATAATAATCACTGCCCTTTGCTGAGCCTCTCTTTTGTGCCAAGCGCATTATGGACATCTCGTTTATACTGTCCAACAACCACATAAAGGCAGGTAGACAGACTGTCCAGTCCACTCTACAGATGAGGAAACTGAGTCCCAGGGATGGTAAGCAATGTGCTCAAAATCACTCAGCTAAGTTAGGGGTAGTCGGAATTGGACCAAAGTCTGTTGGTCATCTGAGCCATACCACGGTTGCAACAGGGGAAGAACGTGAACTAGAACGCCATTGGCTGGAGCTACGTGATTATAGTCAGGCCACCCCATGGCCCTAGGCCTCAGCCTTCTCGTTTGCTCAGTGGACTGGCTGCTCACAGGCAGCATGGGAATCAACTAAGCTGAGGCCATGCTTCTCTATCTCTGATCACACACCTGGAGTGGCAAGACATACTCAGAGGCACACACAGGAGGCATGGTGCCTCTTTTCAGAACTCCATTTTACCCCCAAGATTTGCCATAATAAAGTCAAGTCATTTAACTGGAAAGGGGAACATTCTTCTATTATAAAAACAGAACTAAACAAAACAAAAAAACAAGGGCATGTTAGAGACTAGAATGCAAATGCTGGATTAATTTTTTCAAATAAAATATGATTTTTTTGTGGTGCAGACTCTATTCAAATCAGTTGTAGGGTTAGCTAATGGGGCTACTTTGGAGGCAATGGTGGACTGTTCTGAACGCCAACTTTGGAATGAGAAAGATGTGCATTAATTTGGGCTTGGTCCCTTAACCAGCTGTGTGGCCCTGGCCAAGACACTCAACCTCTCTGGGCCTTAGCTCTTTTATCTGTAAAATGGGAATGACAAGATCATACTTGTAAAGTAAGGATCCTTAACCTTTTTTGAGCCATGGGTCCCTCTGAGATCTGATGAAGCCTATAAACTTCTCACAACGTTAATGAATGCATAAAATAAAAAATAAATGAATTGTTTTTTGGCGGGGGGCGGGGATGGAGTTTTGCTCTGTCGCCCAGGCTGGGTGCAATGGTGCAATCTCGGCTCACTGCAACCTCTGCCTCCCGGGTTCAAGCAATTCTCCTGCCTCAGCCTCCCTAATAGCTGGAATTACAGGCACACGCCACCACACCCAGCTAATTTTTATATTTTTAGTAGAGACAAGGTTTCACCATGTTGGCCAGGCTGGTCTCAAACTCCTCACCTCAAGTGATTCACCCGCCTCAGCCTCCCAAAGTGTTGGGATCACAGGTGTGAGCCACCGCACCCAGCCGAAACATTTTTAAATGCACCAAATGAAATGTAGAATTATAAAGAAAACCAATACTATCAAAATATATTTATAAAATAATAAAAAATGAATCTGTTATAGTAGTGTTTCCTTATTAACAAATAACAAGAGCTAGTGGCATGCCTAATAATTACTTATAATTTGGAAATAGCAACGAGCCTAAATATTTGTAGATATCTCGAACAACTGTGATATACAAATATCTGTGATTTCCATTGACAACAAAGTCACTGTTACCACTAATACTTTTTTTGTCCCCTACATTCATAAAGGAAATGCTAAATTTTAGCTAGAGATTCATGAAAACAAAGATGTAATTTTTTTCCATCCAAGTTCACAGACCCCTTAAACGTGAGGTTTAAAGCACTGTAACACAGTGCCTGGCACACTGTGAATGTTCTTTAAGGCTGGCTGGTCTAGGTTATGCCAGGCTCTGATCCCAGACACACCAGGGCTGGAGGCTCCACCTATGCGCCAATAGGAGTCCTGTAGAGGAGCATTTTGAGCAGCCTTGAGCCCGTCCAGGGTTCAAGGAGGGATGTGGGTCACTCCAAGCTGTTGGGCGAGGGAGGGAGGCCCTTCAAGCTAATCCAGAAGCTTAGGGCTGGAAGAGGGATAAGCTGCAGTTAGAAATGCACACAGGCTGTCTCGGAGCAAAACAAACCGTGTCCTTCCATGCATTAACTCTGTCCTCGGCTATGCCTGCAAAGGAGCCCTTTCAAATCCTTCCTCCTTGATATCTCCACCTGAGTGGTTTATCAGCATCTCCTCCTTAGATCCAAATGGAATTCTATTTCCACCCAAACCAGTTTCTCCTTCAGTTTTTCCTAGGTCAGTAAATGGCAAACCCTTCACCCAGCTGCTGAGGAGCAAAATTTAAGTATTCCTCACTTCCCTCACCCTCACATGCCATCAATCAGCCAGTCCTGTCTGCACTGTCTCCAAAATACCATTCTCATCTCTCCCTCTCTGCCGCCACCATACTGGTGCATACAATCATCTCTTACTAGACTTCCAGCAGACGCCCAGCTGGCCTCCCACTCCCACACTTGCTCACCCCACCCCAAGTTGGTCTCTCCCACAGTAGCCAAAATTATCTTTAAAAGATGTAAATCAGGACTATGTTACCCACCCACTGCTCAAAATTCTCCAAAGACACTCCTATTGCACTCAGAATGAAATGCAAACACCTGTGGCTTATAAGGCCCTTGCCTACCCTGCCAGCATCCTCTTCTGCCACTTTCTGCCTCACTGACCATGCCACAGCCATCCTGGCATCCTTTACATTGGAGCTCAATTGCTGGTCACTGCCCCAGTGTCTATCCACAAGCCATTTTTGCATGGCTGGTTACTTTCTGATGTTTAGATCAAATGTCACCTCCTCCAACAGGCACCCACCCCTCCACCGACTGCTCACTCTGAAGTGGCCACCACCCTCCCCACTCCGTCACACTCTCCATCGCATGGCTGTGTCTTATTTTCTTCGTGATCTACATCACTGTCTGAAATGGCCTTGTTGGTTCTGTCCAGATGTGTGTTACTGGTCAACCCCCACCAGAATGGAAGCCTCTCCATGCTTCCTGCTGCACCTCGGCACACAGTAGGCACTCTTCAGATTTTAGTGAGCCTTCTCTTATGTGGGAAAATGGGCTGAGCTCTTGACATGCATCATGTCATTCAATCCTCATGACTGGTATTATTCCCAATTTACAGAGGAGGAAACTGAGGAGGCCTAATGAGTTTCCCCAGCTGGGTTAAGGGAAGTCTGACTCCAAAACAGGGTTCTTAATCACTGTTATACTGTGAAAAAAAAAGATAATCATGCCCCCTGCCCCAACCATCATTCCCAAACAGGAGACATGGGAAGGATGGTTCTACAGAAAACTGCAGATGAATGGGGCTGAGGTGACAGTATCCCAGGCCTCAAGATGCTGTGACCTCAACCCACTCAGAAGCTGCTGCCCTCCTGCGTCCTCTGCCCCGAGGAGCTGGCTGGCAGAGAAATGGCATCCACACCTGTACTCAGATTTGCATTTGGTGCCTTGGAAACTCCCCACTGCTCCTTTCTCCTCAGTTGCCTTTTCCAGGCCTCTAATCTCCAGATCAGGTTTCCAGAGCTGTGAAATGTCCTCTCTTAGGTAATTCTCCAGCTTGAGGCTAGACGTCTGGGATTTAGAACAACAGAGCCCCAGGTGGAAAAAGACCTTGACAGCCACTTAGTCCAATGCCCCACCTTATGCTTTAACTACAATAGCTGCAGGTACCTCATGAGATAGGTCCTTTTTATCTCCATTTTACAGGTGAGGAAACTTGAGGCCCAGGAAGGTTTGCTAACTTCCCTTGGAGACACCCAACTAAGTAGGTAGTTGTCCAGAGACTGGAACTCAGGAAATCTGACGCCCTAAGCTATGACATGTAATTTCTATGCTAGAATAAGAACAAAAATCTTTTCGTTTCAGAGCTGCTGCAAGGGAGGCATAGGTGCCAGAATTACAGAACAGCAGAGTGAAAGGGAGCCTTAGCCACAGCTGGCTCTAATTCTACTATACAGGGAAGGAAACTGAGGCCCAGAGTGGGAAGTCTCTTATGGAGAATCTAGCTGACCCTCTGACGTCAAGATGTCTCGTGTGTCCCCATGGCCTTGGACCCAAGGCAGGGTGGCACTAAGGGCACACATCAGTGGGGCAATGGGCCCCTCACAGGACCCACCCCAGGACTGAAGGACCCAGTGGAGAGCGAGGAAGACCCTGGTGCCTGCATTCCAATCTGGTTACAGCAGAAGGGCAGGTGTTGGGCAGACAACGCTTCATCAGCAGCGGGCTGAGAGGCAGCTGCTGTGCAGAGCTGGCCTTAAACAGAACTCCCTGTTACCATTTTAGTCCTGTTGCCAGGGGATGGGCCTGGCTGGGACAACAGCGTCCTTATATAGGGCAAAGCAGGAATCCTTGCCCACCCTTCTCCTGCCTCAAAGGCAACAGGCACAGAAAAGACAAAATAAGCAACTGCCCTTTAGAGGCAAACACATCTTTGCCATTTTACTGCTTAGAGAATTTTGCTTGAATGTGTGTGTGTGTGTGTGTGTGCACGCTCACATACATGAGCATATGCACAAGTGTGTGTGCAATAAACAGCAAATCAGAACAAAATGCTCCGGCCTGAGTTCTCTGAGAGTGAGCTCTGCTGCCATGGGCTCCCAAGCCAGCCCCCCTGCCTACATGGGCCTCAGTTTCCTCTCATGTGGATATTCAAGAGTTAAACTAGACACTGTCTAACATTTGTCTTGGCCTTAACACTTGCTAATTTTATGAAATCCAGACAATCTGAAACCTTACCATTCATTAAAAGCACCAACACATGGGGTGACAACATCATCAGCTGGTCTGCTTGGAAGGCCTTCCCCAAGAGATTCACACCTCCCAGTCTTTCTCTAACAGAAGCTGAATTTTAACCCTTCCTTGATAGCTCAAATCATTGGGAGCTGGCAACTTATTCTGTAAAGAGCCAACTAGTAAATATTTTAGACTTTCGAGCCATAAGATAGATTTCTGCTATGACTTCTCAGCTCTGTGGTGCAAAAGCAGCCACAGACAACACATAAATAAACGGGCATGGCTAGGTTCCAATAAAACTTTACAAAAACAGGCAGCTGATTGGATTTGGCGCACAGGACCATACGTAGCTTGCTGACTCTGGAATAATAGTAACACACACATCCCTGGGGTCCTTTGCCCTGACACAGTGCTGCACCCAGGGAACTGGGATCTTCAGAGCTGCTTGTCTCTGCCAGGCCGGTCTGTCTGAGCGTCTCTCCCTCTGTTTTCTCCTCGTTGGTTTTTAGGGTCTCAGCTTACACATCTTCCTCCTACAAGTCTGCTGTCTTCAAGAAGTTCCATTCCCCTCTGCTTGGGTCCTGTTTCTGATCGGCAGTGGACTGGTCAGACAGCTTTCCAAGCATAAGGCTGTATCTGAGACAAGTGGCACTGGGGTCTGAAGGAGAATGGTTTGGGGGACAACAGTGCCTCATCTTTATGATGATGGTTTTGGCTGCCTCAGGGTTCTGCACTGGATTCCAGAAGGCAGAGGCTGCTGGAGGAGATGTGTCTGAAGGCATGGGGAAACTGGGGTGTGATGCACCTCCCCACAAACATTTGCTGCATGAGTGCCAAGGGAGGCAGTGTAAGGGCCTTCTTTTAAACAGCACACTGGGATTTTCCAGAAGACAGAGGATGCTCTGGGGAACCAACTTCCTTCTGTTTTTCTCCTGGGACTTGATGATAGAATCACCTCTCCCTTCCTGCAGGAGAATATCTCCTATGAGTCAGGTGCTCCTCCCAGTAAGCAGAAATCACTCCTTTGACCAAGAAGAGCTGCCCCATGGCCTCCACCCACTTCTCAGGAAGGCAAAAAGGAAGAAGCAAGCAACAGCAGCTGCCCCCACAGACTATGTGAGGGAAAGTCCACCAGACCAGCCACCCCAGGGTGGGGAAGGCAGGGAACCACAGGGAGGCCCAGACGATGGAGAACACACTCTCTACCTCAGCCAGAAACCGGGCCCACCTCTCCTCTGCCTGGATGAAGCAGCTGAGGGTATGTGGCCACAAGGTTGTGGCTGCCATCATTTAATCCACACATCTCTGAAGGTCTTCAAGCAGAAGTGGCACAAACTTCTTTTGTGGGATCCCCAGGGCAGACACAAGACTCCAGTGGGTAGAAGTTGCATTTTTTCCATACAAGGAAGAATATCAAAATGAAGTCAGTCATTTCCTCTTTGTGGGGATTTATACCGAGGCCAGCAGTGCAAACTGCAAAGGGGTCTTAAGCACCCAAGCATGCAGACTGACTGACTGACTGACTGACTGAATGAATGAATGAATGAATGAATGAATGAATACAACTACGGAACAAGGCTGCATCCTATTCAGGCTCTTATCCTTCATCAGCACATTCTTTAAGCGTCACAATAATCCTCAAGGTAGAAATGAATATGATCCCACTTTGCAGATGGGAAAACTCAGGCACAAAAAGATTTAAAAGAGAAGCAAAAGTAGTGCCGCCAGCCAGAATTAGAATCCCAGCGTCCTAGTGCCGACATCTCTAAAATCACATTCCTTAAATGAAATCAAGAATCTGAGCTCCAATTCCATTCCAATCCTCTCATCCCCAACCCTGTCCCACCACTCCCAAAAGTGGAGATGATTCACTCTTGGAAAAGGTCTTGGCCTTTCTATGACCCTTCTTGCCTCTGGGGAGCTGCCGTGAAGAATGAGGGAGTGGCACCCCACATCTCAGAGGCCCCAAGGAGGAAAATTTCTGCCATGTTCCATGCTGACTAGAAAATTCCGAAGTCTCCCCTGGGACACTGGAGGAGCCCTGCTGGCTCCCGAGGGACTATCAATGCAAGCTCTGTTTGCCAGTTCCCATTTTACAGCCTCATGTCCTGCTCTTCCCACCCTTGATTCCAAACATCCTGACCAGTCCCATCTCAGCACCTCTGAACACCGTGTTCCCCTTTCCACCACTCCACCCGCTCCCCACCTTCCCTCCCAGGCCACTCTGTTCTCTTCAACACCCTGCCCTTTCAAGCCTTGCCTGGGGGACACCCCCTGTCCCACTGACACCCCACCCATGGCTCAGCATCACTTCCCTATAGGGAACCCAAGGCCAAGGACTTAGAATGTATATCCTGGGGTCCCCTAGGCCCAGCAAGTGCTCATTCATCCAGCGTTTGTTGAATAAATGAAACTTTTATAGACAAATCCTTTTATATTTAAACGGAAAACTGCAAGGCACTGAGATACTGCCCTCATTATCTTAATCTGTCAGAAGTTGTTAAAGGTAGGGAAGGGTACTGCTGGACACCAGGCCAATCAGAGCAGCTCGACTGACTGTCTCCTTTACTCAAGGAGCTTTTGTGCAAGACTATTTGCAGAGCGAAGACAAGGGAGTCCTACAGCAAGAAAATTCCCTCTCAGCACCAATATTCTCTACTACCTATTCTGCAGAAATTGACATTTGCTATGAAAGACCAGCCTCTCCAGACCATAAGATCACATCATCACACATACTTTTCCCATAGGTTGGATCCCCCAGCCCCAATCTGGAGTGGGTATGCTCTGGAGCTCCTTGCACACCTGCAGGGATGGGGAGCTCATGAAGAGGCAGAGATTCATCTCTAGAAACTCAAGCAGGAGCTCTGGGTGCTCATTCATCCAATGAGCACTCAGTCGTGCACGGTCTCTCGGCTGCCCCAAGAGTTGGGAGTGAGGTTTCTTACAGAGCGAAGACAAGGAGAAACCTAATAGAATCAGTTTTTTTAAATAGAATTTTTTTTTTTTTTGAGATGGAGTCTCTCTCTGTCACCCAGGCTGGAATGTAGTAGTGGGATCTTAGCTCACTGTAACCTCTGCCCCCACCCCGCCCCCGGCCCCAGACAATTCTCGTGTCTCAGCCTCCCGAGTAGCTGGGATTACAGGCATGCACCTGTAAAAATTTTTATATTTTTAGTAGAGACAGGGTTTCATGATGTTGGCCAGGCTGGTCTTGAACTCCTGACCTCAAGTGATCCACTCGTCTTGGCCTCCCAAAGTGCTGGGATTACAGGAGTGAACCACCACACCTGGCCCAAAGAATACTCTTAAGAAGAGGCCCAGTTTGGTTCTCTTACCACCTGCTGCAGAATCTCCCAGGGAAGCTTGTAAAAATGCAAGGTCCTGGGCCCTACCCCAGAGATCCTGAATCCATCTATGGCAGGGACCCAGGAACCTACATTTTAACCAAGCTCCCAAGTAACAAAGTAACCATTACTGTCCACTGTCCAGATTCCTGAGGCCCAGGAATCTGCATGTTTCACACACTCCAGAGTGGATTGCCCGGTCCCATCTCACAGCTGGAGTTACTGGGACCCACCCAACAGAAGGAAATGCACTGAGTGACAGGAAAGCAAATAATCAATGAGTGTTGTCATTCATTTATTTGCTAATTTCATCAGGTCCCCAAACAAGGGCACTTGTACACTCCCAGATGCCTCAGCCTAGAGTCAGAATCTCTCTCAATTGTGCTCCTAGTATTATAATATTTTAAGCCTCGAAGGCCTCCAGGAAGTGCAGGCTACTGACCAGCTCACTCTGGATTGGGCTGGTTTGGGGCTACAGCAGTCTGGACAGGGAGAGCAGCTCTAGCCGATGACTGCAGAGCTGTCTGCACAGGGAGGGTGTGCAGGGGTGAGAGCAGAGGCACGCCCCAGGGAGATTAAGTGAGCCTGATGTTCTGTAGGGGAAGCCACCAGGCTTCCACACAGCTAGGAGGGGAGAATGTGCTCAGAACTGACCAGGGCATCATTATAAATGATGCTGCCAAAAGGTTCTGGTCCTGGGAAGGGCAGCCTGTGCCTATCATTCTGGTCCTTCTCACCTCTGCACTATCATCACCACCACCACTCCCTTATACTGAGTATTTAGTACATTACCAAGCATATCCCTTAGGTTATCCCACTTATTCCCCACAATAATCCTACACAGTAGGCATGATTATCATCTCTATGTATAGACAAGGAAAGTAAGGTTCAGAGAGGTTAGGCAACTTGCCCAAGGTCACCCAGCTAGAAGTGGTAGAGGCGGGAAACAAACCCAGGCAGTTTGACTGGAGATCAAGGCCAGATCCTTAGGTCTACACTGCTTCTCCTTCCTTACTTCCCACAAGGTCTTGGAAATGTGTCATCAAGCCCTGAAAGACTGACATACAGACCACAGCAGGCCAATTTCATCTCCATGTTCATGAGGGACTGGGTTAATAAGGCAGTTCCTGAACAAGAAAGGATCTAGAAGTGCAGCTTCATGGAATCCCTTTCAGGTGCATGGCACTTTACAGTCTACAGTGAGAAGCACCATCAAGAAGGGATTCAGAACAGCGAGACCAGAGCCAGGCTGCCTGCTCTACTGCAGCTGTGTGATCTTGGGTGTGTGACTTGACATTTGTGTTCAAGTGTCGTTTTCTGTAAGATGAGGATAACAATAGTAACTACTTCATAGAATTGTTTTGAGGATTAAATGAGGATATAAACAAAGCACTCAGAACAGTGCCTAACACACAAAAAGTGTCATTTAATGGCTTCTGCTATTGTAAGTATGACAAAATGATTTCACATTTATTATTTTATTTGATCCTCCTAGGAACTCTGCTTGGTTCACAGTACTGGATCATTTGTCCTACTTTGCAGATGAGGAAAGTGAGCTTCAGCAAGGAAAATGACTTCCACAAGGACACAACCCGTGTACGTAAGTCTGCATTCTCAGATCACTCCCCAGGCAAGCCCCCATCTTGCATTTGTCTTTCTTTTGAGCCCTGAGGTTGCCCTCATTTGTTCAGTTGATTCATGTCTAAAGTAAGAGAGCTGAAAAAAGTACAGGAATGGCTACTACACTGACAAACACACTACTGCTTTCAATGTCCTAATGTCCACCCATGGCAGACATTACTAGGCGATCACAGGCCTCTTTCCTGCTGAGCCAGAGCACAACTTTGGACTCTCCAACCCAGAACTTTTTTTTTTAATTATTATACTTAAGTTCTAGGGTACATGTGCACAACATGCAGGTTTGTTACATATGTATACATGTGCTATGTTGGTGTGCTGCACCCATTAACTCGTCATCTACATTACGTATATCTCCTAATGCTATCCCTCCCCACTCCTCCCACCCCACAACAGGCCCCGGGGTGTGATGTTCCCCACCCTGTGTCCACGTGTTCTCATTGCTCAATTCCCACCTATGAGTGAGAACATGCGGTGTTTGGTTTTCTGTCCTTGCAATAGTTTGCTCAGAATGATGGTTTCCAGCTTCATCCATGTCCCTACAAAGGACATGAACTCATCCTTTTTTATGGCTGCATAGTATTCCATGGTGTATATGTGCCACATTTTCTTAATCCAGTCTATTATTGATGGACATTTGGGTTGGTTCCAAGTCTTTGCTATTGTGAACAGTGCTGCAATAAACATACATGTGCATGTGTCTTTATAGCAGCATGATTTATAATCCTTTGGGCATATATCCAGTAATGGGATAGCTGGATCAAATGGTATTTCTAGTTCTAGATCCTTGAGGAATCGCCACACTGTCTTCCACAATGGTTGAACTAGTTTACGGCCCCACCAACAGTGTAAAAGTGTTCCTATTTCTCCACATCCTCTCCAGCACCTGTTGTTTCCTGACTTTTTAATGATCGCCATTCTAACTGGTGTGAGATGGTATCTCATTGTGGTTTTGATTTGCATTTCTCTGATGGCCAGTGATGATGAGCATTTTTTCATGTGTCTTTTGGCTGCATAAATGTCTTCTTTTGAAAAGTGTCTGTTCATATCCTTCGCCCACTTGTTGATGGGGTTGTTTGATTTTTTATTGTAAATTTGTTTAAGTTCTTTGTAGATGCTGGATATTAGCCCTTTGTCAGATGGGTAGATTGTAAAAATGTTCTCCCATTCTGTAGGTTGCCTGTTCACTCTGATGGTAGTTTCTTCTGCTGTGCAGAAGCTCTTTAGTTTAATTAGATTCCATTTGTCAATTTTGGCTTTTGTTGCTATTGCTTTTGGTGTTTTAGTCATGAAGTCCTTGCCCATGCCTATGTCCTGAATGGTATTGCCTAGGTTTTCTTCTAGGGTTTTTTATGGTTTTAGGTCTAACATTTAAGTCTTTAATCCACCTTGAATTAATTTTTGTATAAGGTGTAAGGAAGGGATCCAGTTTTGACAGTCATTACCAATTGATTGCAGATGGTAGGTGACCAAACCTAACCCTTCCATTGTACAGACAAAATCTTCTATCCAAACTTGAGTTATTTCTACATTTAGTTATGATTGGTCAACAGGGTGCTCATAGCCCAGTCCATGTCCCTACATGTGTCAACCTCCCTGCAGATCTCACTGGTATATTATAGTGTCCCTGCAGATAGAATGTGATCACAGCAGCACCCTTCTTTCCCTACATCCAAGAAACTGCTCAACAGACACATTGCTTAAGAGCCGGCCCCACAACCTCACTTTTGTGACTACCAAATTGTATCAGCAGATGTTCTCAGCTAATTTTACACCAGCAGGTCACCTCTGTGTGACAATAGACACCAGCAAAAGGTATGGTAGGTAATTTGTTACTAATCACATTTTAAAATCCCAACCTGGAGCCAATTTGGTGTTTAATATAAAAGTGGAGAGGTTCAGTGGGCACAAGGGGCTTTTATCCTTTCCATCATCTTTCCGGACAGCAATGCCTCCTGGCCCAGCTCTCGTGGGTCAGTGAAGCTAAGCTCACATACACACTCTTGCCCAGGGGTGGGCCCATGACCTAGTCCTGGGCAACCAGAGGGCCATCTTTTCCAGCCATCATGATTGGCTCAGGACTGAACATGTGCCCCCAGTCCAGACAATGAGAGTTTGCCTTAGGACACTGGCTGGTGCTACTGGAAAAGAAATGCTCTCTTGCTGTGGTTGCTAAGCTGATCCACAGGAAACCCTGAGGCCGTTTCTCCCATTGGCTGGAAAGAGCCTGTGTGGAAATGGAGCTCTCACAGAGGAAAGCAGAGTTGAGAGATGGAGCTCCTGGATCTAACTAAACCTGAACCCCACATTTTCAGTTAAGGGAACCAATCAACTTCTTTTTGCGGGGGTGACTTTGAATCAGCTTTCTGTAACACAGCCAAAACAGCCCTAAGAGTCAAACGCTCACATTCTGATGCTGGAGGAAAGAAATGCAGCAGGCACCAAGTGCATTAATATTCTACTTCTGAGGCCTGGGAGAGGATTCTACTTCTATTGGAAGGAGAAGACTATTATTCATTCACTTACTCATTTTACCCACATTTCCTGCTGTTTGCTGATCTCCACTCGAACCCTTTGAAGTCTCTGTCTTTTCTACTACCAAAGATATTCCTCCCCTTGATCTTCTCAACTTTTAGTTTTTCCATCAGCAGCACACGTGCAGTGGGGGTTAGACAGCCCACCATGTGACAATAGTTTCTGCGAAGGTATCTGCACACACGCCTGCCTCTGGATCTTGGCTCCTGCCCCTGGGGCATCTTCCCATCAAAAATAAGTGTCACGGGGCTGGGCACAGTGGCTCATGCCTGTAATCCCAGCACTTTGGGAGGCCGAGACAGGAGGCTCACTTGAGCTGAGAAGTTTGAGACCAGCCTGGGCAACATGGCAAAACAAAACTCTGTCTCTATAAAAAATACAAAAATCTGGCTGGGCGCGGTGGCTCATGCCTGTAATCCCAGCACTTTAGGAGGCTGAAGGAGGCAGATCACCTGAGGTCAGGAGTTCAAGACCAGCCTGGCCAACGTGATGAAACACTGTCTCTACTAAAAAATATACAAAAATTAGCTGGGGGTGATGATGCACACCTGTAATCCCAGCTGCTCAGGAGGCTGAGGCAGGAGAATTGTTTGAACCCAGGAGGAGAAGGTTGCAGTGAGCAGAGATCAAGCCACTGGACTCCAGCCTGGGCAACAGAGCAAGACTCTGTCTCAAAAACAAAACAAAACAAAAATCCACCTGGCATTGTAGCACATGCCTGTAATCCCAGCTACTGGGGATGGGGGCAGAGGCAGGAATATCCCTTGAGCCCGGGAGGTCGAGGCTACAGTGAGCAATCACACCACTGTACTCTAGCCTGGGCAACAGAGTGAGACCCTGTCTCAAAAAAAAAAAAAAAAAAAAAAAAGAATGAGTGTCAGGGGTTCAGCCCTCAGCTTGCCTTCACTCTGAGCCAAGCCTTGTCCTGGACCCTTGGGCAGCTTACCTCATAGTTGTCGGGGAGGCTCAGCAAACCATTCTATTCTCCGGCCTCATTGAGTGCCAACCTAGGTTGGAGTGCCACCAGCCTCTGACAGTCACAACGCTAACCCACAGCAGGCTCCAGACACACCTGAACCACTTGTGTGGCACCGTCAGGAACCAAAACAGAGGGTCTTTGTCTTTGTGCATGAAGAGCGGGGACTGGGCTCTCAGGAGAGGCAGACTAGAGGCCAAGGCCAAGCGCACAGCAGGCTTTCTGTAATTACCTGGCCCCAAAAGGTAAAGGGGAAAAAAGAATCTTAATGATAAAGATTTATGAGACATTCAAACTGCCAAGTTCCACCAACAGATTGTAAACTGGAAAGGAGGGTGGTGCCTTTTATTGTGTGCTTGCTAAGGGTCAGGCACTAGGCTCTCTCATTTGATTCTCTCAGCCCTGCAAGAAGCATCCCTCTTTACAGATGACAAAAACCAAGGTTCACAGAGGCCCAAGATCACCCGACCAATGGGGGATGTAAGCAAGATTCTAACCTGGGTCTGCCTGGCTGCAAAGGCCATGCTGCTAGCCTCTTTCCTATCCCACCTTTACAACCAGAAGGGCCCTTAAACAAGGGCATCTGGTCCAATCTCTTGTTGTGTGGACTGGAGACTGAGGCTCAGGAGGGGCTGGCCACATGGGAAGAGGCCTGCCTGGGATCCAGGGTTTCTGTCACCCTGGGTGAGGGTTCTCTCCAGATCTCCTGAACTCTGTTAGTATAGAGAACCCCTTGTAATTAAGGGTCAAGGTCACCCTGAGAGAGTGTATAAACAGATTCCTCTTTCCTGAACTGCTAACCTGCACCAGGCACCTATCTAGTGCTGGAGAGACGGCAGTGATAAAGAGAGTCCCCACCATCCAGTCAGATGGGGGAGACCTCAGACCAGTGCCCGGGAGATTAGGACCCAAGAAGGAACTGAGAGAAACTCAGTTGGCTGGAGTGAGGCTCAGGACACCTGGGAGGGATGAGGGTGAGGTGTGCAGGGCCAGATCCTGAAAGGACTTCTAGGCCATGGCAAGGGTGGCCTCTGCCCCAAGACCAGGCGGCCACTGGGGGGCTTTCTACAAGGCAGTGACATGATGGATTTGCACTCTGGCTGACATGTAGAGATGCAGCCAAACATGGCAGCAGGAAGCCCAATGAGGTGGCTGCTTCACAGGCCAGTGTGAGAGCAGGGCCTCTGAGTGGGAGGAAGTAAAATGACGGGAAGGAGGGATTGGACCTATTTGTGATCTATATTCAGGGGTAGGACTGACAAGACTCAGTGACTCCCAGCTATGTGCAGCAAGGAAGAAGGATAAATTAAGGTGGGCTCCCTGACTGAGGACTATAGCAACCCAAGTAGAAGAAAGAAGGGAAATAGGGCTGTGGTTGGGGTGATACAATAAGACCTCCACTTTGAACACGCTGAGTGTGAGGTGCCTACAAGCAAGGGAACAGTGCGGTCAGCCACAGGCAGGCAAGTCAGGGGGTCTCCCACGCCCACCTTGCCCAGGCTGGGGCAGGCATGTATGTACAAGCATGCCTGCACACATGTGTGTGCGGAGACGGGTGAAAGGTATAAACATGGTTACTGCCATGGGTATAAACATGGTTATAAAGGGGTATAAAGGGGTATAAACATGGTTACTGCCATGCTCCTATTTATATAATGCCTCACACACAGCTACCCCTCCTCTGCCCAGGATCTGCAAAACGAGAACAACAGGAATAACAGACCATCAAATCAACAAGGGCCTTAGCGACACTCATCTTGAACCTCTCAGTGTAAAGAGGGGGAATTTGAGACCTGGAAAGGGAGAGGGATGCTGTCTCAAGTTCGGTGGTGAGACAGCGGAGGGCTGAACCAGAATCCATGTATCTTCCTCCCAGCCTGGGGCTCTCCTACTACACTGAGTTTCTCTCCATTCCTTCTCCTTGGGTTATAATCTCCTGGGCACTGGCCTGGGGTCTCCCCCATCTGACTGGATGGTGCGGACTCTGTCTTTCACACACTCTTTTATCTCTGGTACTCAAAACAACCCTGTGAGGCTGGTGTTTCCCCCATTTCACAGATGAGGAACTAAGGACCCAAAAAGGTCAAAGAATCCCCCAAGGTCATGACTTCAGTCCATAATTTGTCTCTCAGGTCCTATGCAGTCATCGTTAAGGTCACTTGATCCCCTTGACTCTGACATGCTACTGTCTTTATGAAAAACTGTGCAGCCCATTCTGAGCTCCCAACAGGGCAAAATGGCAAATGCAGTTCTATCATTCCGTTGATGGCTGCACATCTTAGAGGAAATTAACTAATTGGCCTCTGGGGTGTTGAGTATGGCAGGAGGGGAACAAATGTGCCCCAGGGGTGAGGAAGGCCTGAGTGGGCCAACAATATATATATACATATCTTTATCTCTCATTCCAGTGTGACATCAATACCAGGACCCAGGAGTTCACTGCCCACTTCAGGAACCTCTACCTTAAGCACCCTGCATTCCTATGTACTCTGCAAGCTTGGACCCACTGGCTGCAATCACACAAGCCCTTTTTTCCCTTCTTCCTTCCTGTTCCCTACCTCTGTCCCAGCGGACACTTGGCAGCCCCTCAGAGGCCCACTGGGGGTCAGGAGGGAATGTTGAACATCTGGCCAGAGCCCAGGCCAGCCCTGTGGGTTCACAATAGGGAACCTGCTAATGTGCAGGACCCTAGGGCAGCGGCCCTGTGATTGGCTGGCAAGGCCAGGCATCAGGCCATCCCAGCACCCGGGGCCTCGTGACCCCAAATCCCAGCTATTAATAGATGAGAACCCTTCAGCCCCCCTGCCCCTACCCAGCCTCCCCTCCCTCTTGGCTGAAAATAAAAGGGTGCCTTGAAATGGTACAGAGGTCCAGATATCCAGCTCAGCTGCTCTGGGCCCAAACCTTCTGCTGACCTCAGGGAAGATACTCCATTCTCTAGAAATCCGGGTATCTGTCAGCCATCCAGGCCCACTCTGCCCACATCCTTGCTTCTTCCCCAATAACAATCCTGGTGTAGCTACTGCTTCCAGCCCCCAGATTTCTGAGTCATTTGGATCTCACTTTAATATGCTGCCACCAACAAGGCATTCATTAGGAACCCACTGCTTGGGGAGAAGGAAGGTTGTATATGTGTATGTTGCAGATATTCGTCTTTGAAGAAAAAAAAATTTTAAGAGTTTCTTTATACCTTATACAATAGGAATGGCCACACCCAAGGTCACACAGTAAATGAGTAACAGAGATCAGACTCCCAAGCCAGGGCCACCCAACCCCAAGCTGATCAGGAGCCTTCTCCCAGCCCACAATTCAGGCCTTTGCTTATGCCAGGCTAATGGCTCAATGTGCCCTTCTTACCTCCCTTTTCTTCTCTTAATCTCCCCTCTCTTCTTCTTGGTCTTAGCCCACTACCACCTCCACCAAAAAGCCATCCCCATCTAAATTAATTTAGCTCACAGCTGTCCCAACCCCCACTTCCCACCAATGCACAAATTCCCCTTAATGCATTTACTGAGTCACTTGCTTGGCACTGACCAGGAATGGCATTAATGATTGTTTTTCTTTACTAAGGAATGGCAAATAGAGTTTACCTCACAGGCCAAGTCCTATCAGGGTTATTAGTAGCTGTCATTGTATGGGTAAAGGTTATGAGACCATATATCTAAGATCAGTAGGAAAGAGTGTGGTGATTGATTAGCGATGTCTGCCTTGGCCAGGACATCCCTCAGCACTAGTGCCAGGTTTTGTTTTCCTGCTTTAGAATTTACCCCCATCATTCTGTTGCTCCCAAGACTAAATTCCGTAAAGCAGAAATTTAGCTCAGCAGATCAGGTCAGCTTGAGCTGTAAGGGTTTCCCCCACCTTGCTGGCCACTCAAACGGCAGCATGATGGCAAGCAGACAACTTAGAGGGAAAAACAAGAAACATCCCTTGCATGCTTCAGTGGTGTTCACACAAAGGACTCCATAGCCAGCACCTCAACCGATCTGGACAAGACGACTGAGAGGCAGACAGGAATTCTCTCTCCTTTTTACAGGAGGAAACTGAGGCATGTGGAGGCTAAGTGACTGACCCAAAGTCATTTGGCAAGCCTGCACCTGATCCCAGGTCACAGAATGGCAGCTATGCAGAATGGCAGGACAAAGGACAGCCAACCTGTCAGGTGACCATGCACCTGCCCTCTCACATCTCCCATGACAGGAAGCTCCCTACTGCCCAAGGCAGGCCAGCTCATGCCATCTTTCATTCAGAAAGCTGCTTCTTTTTTTTTTTTTTTTTTTTTTTGAGATGAAGTCTCGCTCTGTCACTCAGGCTGGAGTACAGTGGCACAATCTCGGCTCACTGCAACCTCCGCCTCCCGGGTTCAAGCGATTCTTCTGCCTCAGCCTCCCAAGTAGCTGGGATGACAGGTGCCCGCTACCATGCCTGGCTAATTTTTGTATTTTTAGTAGAGATGGGGGTTTCACCATGTTGGCCAGGCTGGTCTCGAACTCCTGACCTCAGGCGATCCCCCCGCCTTGGCCTCCCAAAGTGGTAGGATTACAGGCATGAGCCACCGCACCCTGCCGGAAAGCCCCTTCTTAGCTCGAGCCAGAACTTCCCCTTCTGACCTCCACTTACCAGTGCCACGCCTCTCCTGTGTCGATGTTTGCAGGTGGACTGTTTCCTCTGAGCTCCACACCTCTACTGCCTCCGCCCATGTGGAAGAACACCTGCTTTACAGTCATCCTGCTTTTGATTCTGTTTTCTCTGAGAGCACATCTGTTTGGCTACTTTGGTGACAGAACCATCTCCTCCCTAGTTCTAGGCCCCAGCTTTCTATTAATGTGCCTAATGTTTAAAATTATCAATAACTTTTTGAGATTAACTATGCTTCACATTATCTAACCGCTGACACACAACTACCCCCTCCACTGCCAAGACCTGCAAAACTAGAACAACAGGAATAACAGATCATCAAATCAACAAGGGCCTTAGAGACCTTTAGTTCAAACCTCTCACTGTACACGTGGGGAATCCAAGGCCCGGAGAGAGAGACGGACCGTGTGTCAGGTTCAATGCTGAGACAGTGGAGAGCTGGATATCTTCCTCCCAGACTGGGACTGTGCCCACTAAACATTAGTTAAGGCTTGATTTGAAATCCTGCACCCAATTCAAGGTCAGGAGAGCCAGCGTGGGTCACACACTGAGAGCTGGTGACCAGTAAGGATGAGAATCTGAACCAGCCAGGCCTGGGGCCAGGTGGCAACACTGGGCTCTGGCTGCTCATCCTGCGCTGGAACCTGTGCTCTGGGTGTGTGGGTTTTCGATGCTCCAATCACACATAGCTCTGCTCCCGTCTGTCACCCAGCTCCCAGACCCTGCAGCAGAAACAGGCTTTGCACCTGTGGGCCTAGGAATTCATCCCAGCTTTCTCTCCTTCCACTCCCCTAGATGGAAAACCCTTTCACTCAGACCTCCTTTCAGCATCTTGGGCTGAGGAGACAGTCAATCACTTGCTGCCAGCCAGAGGGTATTAGGAAATGAAAATGACACCAGGAAACAGGAGAGATCTTGTGCAGACCAAGGCCAGGGGAAGGGGCTGGGAAGGGGCTCCATCCACTCCTTTATCAATCACAGAGCACTGAGCCTCTCCCTGCATCCCGGATCTATCCTGGGCAACCCCAGCACACAGTGCCATGGGAAGGCACAGGCATGCCCTAACCTTGCCACCTCCGGAGGCCTCTCACATCTTCCTCCCCAGCACACCTGTGGCCTCCTCTTGGAACCCCTCCAGACCTTTTCAAATTCTCTTTTTTGCCAGGTAGTCTCAAAAGTCACTCCTGGAACAGGCTTCCCTGTTGCCCCCTCCAACTGACCCCCATTATTTCCTCCCTCCCTGGAATTCCCAGAGCATGTTGCTTTTTATCTGATTTGTCTCCTTGTTTTTGTCTCTCTAGAGAGCTCCAGGGATGCAGTGGCCTGCTGGTCTTTTCACTGTTGTATCCTCAGTGTGTGGTATACAGTAGATGCTCAATAAAAACCTCCTGAAGGCATGGATGTTGCAGTGGTGACTGAAGTGGTCCAGCAACACTTTGTGAAGATGGGGGTTTCAAAACTTGGCCTTGAGGGCAGAAGAGGCAGCCCCTCCCCCAGACGCAAAGTGCCTATTGTTTTTGTTACTGAGCAGCACTGAGTTCATGCCAGGCATGGTGTATGCACTCACCCCACTGAACTCTAACAAGCCTCATCCCCATCTTATCAGTGGGAAGACAAAGCCAGAGAGGCCTGGCCATCTGAGACAGTGCAGCCAGGCTGCAGCAGGGACCAGACTCAAAATTCAGGACTCCTTTCCATGGGCTGCACTCAGATTCAGAGCCTGGCTGGGGTCAGATCACGATGGGCCTTTGCTGTCCCAAGGAGTCTAGACTTTGTCTCAAGCAGTCTCCTCCTTCTGAGGAGTTTAGTTTTTGTGACATTCAAAAACTAGGCCTTATTGGGAGTAACAGCTTTCTAGGGCTCCCTAGACCCTGGTCTGTGACGAAACTCCCTCTCAAACACAGATGCTAGGCATGGGTCATCTCCCCTGTGAGATATTTCTAAAACTTTCTGGATAATCTCTTTTCCTGGAATCCTGGAAAAAAAAGGATGGTTTTATGACCACACACTCCATCAAACTTTCCTTTTTTCAAACAATGAAACTTAGGCCATTAGTGCCAGGTTTTATCTGTGGTCACCCAGCCACAGCCAAGCAGTGACAGATCCTGTGGCCTGGGGTGCTGGTAGGGGAGCTTGGGCAGGAGGGGGGCGTGAAGGACTGTGACTTGCAGGAGGGGTGAGCCTTGCTCTATGAGGGCCCACGACGCCAAGCCCAGGCCGTGGTGGGAGCTGAGACTGCAGCTCATTTATTCTAAGGAAGCCCTTGTGACCATCAGAGCTGCCCAATGACAGCCACAAGCAGCTGTGGGAGGTCATGAGGACTATGTGGCCACTACCTGGTGGGATGGCGGGGATGCAGGTACTCTCCATGAGACAGTCCTGAAGGTCCCCGACCCAGGGAGCCCAAGAGCCCCGCTTCTGCTTGGAGCCTCCTCTCCCTGCCTCTGGAGTCCCTCTGGCCACTGGAGGGCTAGGCTAAGTCAGGGAAGCTCACAGACCTCTTCTCCCACCACGGAGTTGCAGACTGGCGGGTAAGAGACAGACAGACTAAAGCCTTGCCAGGAATCGAGGCCTCCTCACCACTCTCAGGTCAGGGGCTGCCTCCCTTCTGCCATCCCCTCCAAGACAAAGCACCTGCTGAGACCCAGCTGATGCTGCTCCATGAATACGAGCAGCCAGGTAGTGTGTGTGTGTGTGTGTGTGTGTGTGTGTGTATGTGTGTGTGTGTGTGTGTGTGTGTTGCTGCTCCATGGAATGTGAGCAGCTGGGTACTGTGTGTGTGTGTGTGTTTGTGTGTGTGTGTGTGATGCTGCTACATGGATATGAGCAGCCTGGTACTGTGTGTGTGTGTGTGTCTGTGTGTGTGTGTGTGGCGCTGCTACATGGATATGAGCAGCCTGGTACTGTGTGTGTGTGTGTGTCTGTGTGTGTGTGTGTGGCGCTGCTACATGGATACGAGCAGCCGGATACTATGTGTGTGTGTGTTGCTGCTCCATGGAATGTGAGCAGCTGGGTACTGTGTGTGTGTGTGTGTGTGTGTGTGTGTGATGCTGCTACATGGATATGAGCAGCCGGGTACTCTGTGTGTGTGTGTATGTGTGTGTGTGTTACAAAGAGTTTTTAAATCTCTACTTCCAAGCGTCCCCATCTTGGGAAGCTAGAGGCTCTGGGTGGTGTGGTTCTCATGGGGAGAGAGGACCAAAGAAGGCAAGAAGTGAGGATGCTGGGGGAGGGGGCCAGCTGCCTGGCAGTTTCCTTAGGAGACCCAGTCTGTAAAAGGAGTGAAGAGGCCTCTGGGACCCATGAGGGACAAGGCAGCCACTTAACTCTTCCCTCCCTGCGTGGGAGGGTGGCGGAATTTCCCAACACATTCCTGAGCTCAGAGCCAGGCAGGCCCCCTCCCACTCCTGACTGTCAGCACCACTCAGGCCAGGCCTCACAACCGACTGGGCAGGGGCTGCCAATGGCCCAGGGGGTAGTGGCTTTTGGAAGGAGGTAGGAGAGTTTGGGTGGTGGGGGGAGGAAGGGAACAGGTTCTGCAGACAGAGAGCTCAGCAACCGTGGCATGTGTTTCTGGACTTCCCTCTAAAGTTTCCACATCTGTAAAGTGGGCAGAGCATGTGTTGGGAGCAGGAGTCTTTGTGGGTCTATGTGTGTTTGGGAAAATTGAGAAAATGACTCTAAAGCCAGGGCATATACTAAGTGCTTTCGATAAATCGTAGATGAAAAAAGCCACAAAACTGCCTCAGCAAAAACAAGAACAGATTCAGACTGAATTCTAGCCTGGCCTTGCTGCTTAAGGGAAACCACACTACCTTCTGAGGCTCAGGCCCAGCACCTGCACAATGGGAATAACCTCCTTCTTGCAAACTGAAAGGGCTCCCCACAAGGACATGATCGTTAACAATAATGGAAGAGCTGGGCTGAGGGTGGGGAAGGACTCGGGACCAGGAACTGGGCAAGAGCAAGGGTGTGTACACACATGTGCGTGCAGAGCGCAGGAAGCCAGGAGAGCCTCTCCCTGTCCGCTGCCAACAGGAAAAGGTTATGGGGCCATTTCCATTGTCAACTGAGAACCACATACACAATCCTGCTCAAACTTGTCTGAAGCCCCAGAGCTAGCAAGTGGCAGAGAGGGGATGTGAATGTGGGGCTAACTGCTGAGGCCACAGTGCCTCCGTTACACTACAATGGTGGCCTCTGGGTGGGTCATTCCCAGGGCCCCAGATGTCTTCATTGCATCCTAGCTGCAGCTGACACCAACGACCCACCCAACTCTCATCAAACCAGCAACCACCTACACATGCTCTCAAGATCCCCTGGTTCAACGAATGCCAACCACAGCAGCATCACTGCCAGGGAGCATGTGGGTGTTCCACCTTAGCACAATGATTTGACTTGGAGATCTGGGATGCAAACTGTCTTGAGTGCCTGGGGCAGTCCTACACAATGCAAAACTGTCCAGCCTAAAAAGCTTTGGGGTGTTGCTGGAAATTGAAAAAATAAAAATAAATTATATTTAAAAAAAACAAAAAAACAAAAAACCTTTGGAACCTCTTTTGGGAAACGCTGCATAAGGCAGAATTTTTGGAGTGCAGATAGGAAAACCAAGGCCCAGAGAGGGAAAGGAATTTGCCCATGGTCTCATTGCAAGCTAGCAACAGAAATGAGGCTATGGTTCAGCCCCTACTACTCCCAGTCCAATGTTCTTTCATCACCTACACTCTGCTGCCTTTTCTATGACACCTATTAGAGTTAGAATAGAATGCAGAGGGGTTCAAAAAGAAACATACTTGTATGAGGAGAAAGTTAGTAACAATGACAGAGGAAAAGAGGTGCTATCTTGGTATGGCAGAGAAGGAGGTGGAGGGGAAGAGGGTTGGGCAGTCTGTATTCTTGATGCTAACCACTAGGGGGCAATACTGGCTTTGGACAGCTTGGTTATGCTATAAGAATTTGTTAAGAGGTCAGGGAGAGGAAAATGGAAGGACTTATTTCTATCCAATGTGATTTACTTTCTTTATAGACAGTCCAGTGCACCTAATGCCACAACTCCCTTTATTGTTGCATGTGGAGAAAGAGAAGGGGGTAGGGGGTAAACTGGAGAAGGAGATCCAAAGGCAGAACCTGATCAGAAAATCCAGAGCTCAGATCCCTGAGTGCTTCCTGGCTCCCATCCTAGGACAGGGAAGGGGTATGGGCATCACTAGCCAAAGCCCCTACCACAAGGCATGCCTAGCTGCAGACTCAGCATGCCTTTCTAGGTCTCTCAGAAAATGTTTATCTCAAGTGTCAGCTTCAATTAATTGGGAGGACTACCTGAAGCCTTGTTTTGCAGTGGATTCTGAGGCCTGTTGGAGTTCAGGGGTAAGAGTGTGGAGACTGAATTCATTCTGTCTGCCATGGGTGCTGAAAGGCGCATCTCAGCTCCTGCGCCATCTCAGTCACGACCTTTATCCCTGTGGCCACATGCCTCACCCTACTGCATCCTCCAAGCAACCTGGGCAGCAGGCAGGGCAAGAATCACTGAGCCTCTGTGAAGGGAAAGAAGTTGAAGACCTGCAGGGCCACGGAAACTATCTAAGGTTACACAAGGCCATGATGATAGCGGGGACAAGAACCTAGGCTCCATTTCACCTCTTATTACCACTACGCCCTGCCCTCTCCAGATCCACAGAAAAAAGTGCATTCTCAGCTGCCTCTGCCCCCATTGGGCTATAGTTATGGCTTCTACAGTAACACCGAGAGTAGGGGGTGATAGTTCAGCCATGTGGGGCTGGCAGGAGCCCTCCACAGTAGGGAGCTGCCCTATTCCACCCCTACACAACCCTCAGCTGCCAGTGAACACAGCCCACCAAAGAGAGAAGGGGGAAGCAATTCTAGGTGGAATTGTGGAACCAGTTTCCCCTGCCTGCTCTGGCTGCAGCTCGACCTGCTCTCTGGCTGTGGGGACGTGCTGCTCCACTGAGTCCCAGATGAGCCCATCTAGACTCTGGGAAGCGTGAGTAGGGATAGAACCCAACCACTGGACAAAATGCTGTCAACTCCCAAAGCAGCAGCCTGGTCTCCATGACTCCCATGAGTGGATCCTGGAGAATCTGTCATCTTCTGAGAAGGCCTGAGGATCTAGATACAAATGGAGTTCTACAAGTCAGTATACGGCCAGAGGCGGGAGGGAGAGGGGGTGAGGTTCAGGCCTGCCCAGCTGCCAGGTCCCACATGGGGCAGGGACCTAGTCATTACAGGTCCGTAAAGCCCTGGCACCCTAAATAGAGACAAACTCCTAAGAGGTGTGGCCTGCATGCTAGATGAATGAATGAACAAATGAATGAATGTCAAAGCTGGGAGTCCTAGAGATCATCCCAATCCCCGCTAATGCTCGGATGTGATTACTGTGGTCAGGCCGGTCATCGTGGGACCAGAAGCCAGAAGGATTACCGGCGCCGCAGACCTCTACTGATCCGCTGCTATATGCCCGGCTCACTGCTAAGTGCTTTACCTGTAGCATCTCATGGCAACCTCACAGCACCCAGGGCTATGCTAGATTTCTAGCCCTGCTGTGCAGGTGAGGAAACCGGAGCCCAGTGCACACAGTCAGTAGCAGCAACACTAACTTTAACTCAGGCCCCTACACCCATTCTGTAAACTTCTCTACGACGGTGTCCCCTCACTAGGGGGGAACAGGGGATTCCACAAGCTCTCTGCCTCATGGCTGCTGCAAGGTGCCACCCCTGGACTTCCCGCTGGGGCTCTGATGCCCATGTCACCATGGCCTCTCCCCAAAGGGAAGTCACGTCAGAGCTGAAAGGGGGACCCAGGACAAGTACCTTCTTTGCTCTCTTAACTGGTGCTACAGTGGCCAAAGCAGGAGGGCTCAGGCTGGAGCCCTGAGGCTCACTGCTGGACACCTGCTTTCTGACTGGCAGGTATACAGGCTGCCATGCATCTGGGGACAGAGCACCAACATTCCAGAGAAATGCCAGTGGGGTGCCTGGCAGCACAGGTGGGGCAGGCTGAGCCCCGCCTACAGTCCCCAGTCCTCATGACAGTCACCATCACGCTGGGCAGCCAGGTCCCTCCTGAAGCTCGCGCTCAGCTCCCATCTGAGAGGGATGGGAGCTGAGCCTCCCCCACGCCTCCAAGTGCTTCACCTCACACATCCATTTCCAGCACGTGGCCACCCTGCCGGCCCCATCTTAGTCCCTCCCGCGGCCGCTCTGCCTCCCATCACCGTGTTTGTTAGCCTCCTCACATTCTCAGTGCGTAACTACATACTGATTTGGATATGTGATTTCCATCGGTCTGTCCTCCTCCTGACCCCTGTCTATGAAGGTGGAGCTGCCTTTTGTGAGGAGGGACCTGGGAGGGACCAGGCTAGAACAGAGCAGCCAGCCAGGCAGGGGCCAGGCTGAGACACATCTAAGAGTAGACGCTGCCTTGCCCCACTCCTGCCCATGGGGCAGAGCAGGAGCTGCAGGTGTCTTCCACTGTGTAGGAAGCACTGGCTGAGGAGGGTCAGCTGCCAGGCTCACCCATGCACCAGCTGCACAAAACATGGCAGACAGGCCAGCAGGAGGCCAGGGTCATGCGGCAGCTTCCATCAAGCTTCGGGAGGCACAGCTATGTTTCCTCTGGAGGCTGTATGGATTAATAAGAGACATGTAGCTCTCATCTGGCTGCACAAGACACGACCACAGCAGTCCTTGCCTCACAACCTGAACTGCAGCCTGTGGGGTTGCCCCAAACACCAAGAAGGTACAGACTGAAAGCACCAGCCCAGCCAACACTGTTAACCAAAAAGGCTGAGCATGGGCACAGCTGGTACACGGGCAGAACAATGTCTCACAAACACCAAGCATCATACCCCAATAGAAAACATCTGCAACAAAGACCATCTCCCCAAACACCTCCTGCAACACCACCACAGCCAGCGCCTTTACCTTAAGCACAAGGTATGTTCACAGTACAACCACTGGCATAGGATACCATCATACTAAACACACACACAAATATCTTCACAAGGTCACAAACACTGTCACACCAAACCCCACCGCGGAATCACCACCACCGCCACCCAGTCAGCAGTTACAGAAAACACAATTGTTAGAGGCTGAGTTGCATTGCCCTAAAATTCATGTGGTGAAGCCCTAAACCCCACTACCTCAAAATGTGACTGTATTTGGAGACAGGCTCTTTAAAGAGGTAACTAAGTTAAAATTAGGTCACGACAATGGGCCCTAATTTAATATGACTGGTGTCCTTATAAGAGGAGATCAGGACACAGGCACACACAGACCAAAGACCACGTGAACTCACAGGGGAAAGATGCCCATCTACCAGCCAAGGAGAGAGGCCTCAAAGTAAGCTGACTCCGCCCACCCCTTGCTTTCAGACTTCTGGCCTTCAGAATTGTGAGAAAATTCATTTCTCTGGTGTAAGTCACCCAGTCTATGGTACTTTATTACAGTAGCCCTAGCAAAGCAATACAACAGCAAACACCACAGCAACACCATGCAACCTCCTCAGCCAAATAAATCCATTGTGCCACACACCATGACAGGAGACTGGCTGCATCACCAGCACAAACACCGCATCCTGAGACAGCCAGCGCATCATATACACTACCGTACCCTAACCCACCATCGCCACATCACAACCATGTGTCTGCCCAACACCCTCCCAGCAGCAAGTCACAATCGTCAGCCCAACAAGCTCACAGCAAAAGCCTTCACCTTTAATGCCACCAAAACAACCTCTGGCCCAACACCTACCATTGCTCTGGTGGCAGCTCCTCCAAGGGTCCTGGGGCAGCCCCAACCCAGATCAGAGCAGGCCCCTCAGAGGTCCCCACCTGTGCAAGGCCTGGCATGTCTGAGTTGGAAATCTTCACTTCTCTGAGCCTGCTTCCTGCCTGTAAGTCTGGGATAACAGCAACTAATTCAGAGTTGCTTGAGGATTAAAATGAGAATGTAAAGCAGAATGCTAAAGCTTGGGGACAACGTTCAGTGACTTAAACAGGATGAAATTGGCTATGGTGGGGATATTTACTTCCTGGACACCTGAAAATGTTACAAATCAGAGCTTCCCACCTCACGCCACCTCCAGAACCAGTTGTTATGCATTTACCAGCACACCACTGAATGTAAGGCAGAGCAAGCGGAGTGCTGCCTGCTAGGCAAACAGAAAGAACAAGGAAAAAGGAATACAGCTTGCTCTGTCTTTCATGAAAACTGGCAGAGGAAAAGAAAATATTCCTCTTGCTATAATTTATGTAGGATACAGTAATAGGTGGCTCCCGTTACTCTGTGCCTTAAATCTGGCCTCACAGGTCCAAGACGACACCCAGTTACTTCCCCATCCCCTGCTCACCTCTGCTGTCACACCTGACTAGAATATCTCCATAGCCCTCCAGACCTGGGCAATCAGGGCCCTGCCCTTGGCCTTGCACTTTAGGGGCATCACTCTGGCCCTTCTCCAGCAGTTCCCTCCTCACAGATCAGGGAGTCCACTTGTGTAAGGAAACCTGCCTACCTGGGCTGCAGATGCCTTTGGGACCCCAATTTCCCCACCTAAATGGCCCTAAGCCTGCTTCCAGGGGCCTGTGCAGGTCTCTTCCTGGGCCCATCATCCTCAGGATGACTGTGCAGTGGGGGTTACACATTCCTAGACCCAAGGTGTGACCAGGCAGTGGCTGCCTGCAGGGAAAATGGTGGCTGGCGCTTAGAAATGCAGGTGCAGCATCCGCCTGCATGTGGACACAGCCCCCCCACGCGCAGGCAGGGAGCCTCCATTTGTACACTCACCCTGCTCTCAACAAACCAGCCACCCAATTCCTTCAAGGTTCTAGAACACGAAGTTTGGAGATGATAATGATGAGGGGCCTTCAAAGCCTGAGGTCCTCGTCTGCAGAGTAGCCCCATCCACGCAAACGACAGCAAGCCCTGACCCTGTAATAATTTTGTGTCACATTTAATCAAGTCCTATGATGGCTTTGGTATCACTCAATGTGTCTCATACTATTCCAATCAACCCTTGTGTTTCAAATATATTCTCCAATTTTTATTCCTTTTTTTTTTTTTTTTTTTTGAGACAGGGTCTTTCTCTGTTGCCCAGGCTGGAGTGCAGTTATGACAGCTCACTGAAGCCTCGAACTCCTGGGCTCAAGAGATCTCCCACCTCCGCCTCTCAAGTAGCTAGAACTACAGGCATGTGCCAACCACACTCAGCAAATTTTTTTTTTTTTTTTTTTGGTAGAGACAGGGTCTCACTATGCTGCCCAGGCTGGCCTCAAGCAATCCTCCTGCCTCGCTCCCTGATTTTTATTCTTATCACAACTCTTGGGAGAAAAGGAAGGTCCTACTATTTCCACCTAACAGGTAAAGAAATTGAGCCTGAGAGGTTAAGTTCTTGCCCAGGATGACACAGCTGATAACTGCCTGGAAGTAAACAGTCTTGACTTTGTGTAGGCACCCACATCTTCCCCTATCTCGATCTTCAACTTTTTGGAGGAAGCAATGATGTCCTGTACGTCTTTATACTTTGAGGGGCTACAGGGCAAAAGACACATGATTCCAGGAAGGAAACAATCAGAGCGTTCTCGTCTTTTTTTAAACTTGAATCCTAAGAAGTTGAATAGAATTTGACGGCCAGAGAGGAAGGCTTCCAGACTGAAGTGGTCATCTCCTGCACTTCTCCCCCTGAAGAGGCCAGATCTGGCAGGAAGGCAGGGGCTTAGGCATGATGTCTTAAAAATAAAAATAAATAAAAATAAATATAAAAAAAGGATATATAAAAGGAAGGCAGGGGCTCCCACAACCCTGAGGGAGGACAGAGGCTGACTGGCTGCTGCAGAGGTGAGGGGGCTCTGGAGATGATGAGTGCACCACTACAGCAGGCAGCATAAGGTCCCCCACAGATGTCCATGTCCTGATCCCCCAAACCTAAGAAGATACTACCTTACAGGGCAAAAGGGACTCTGCCGATGTGATTCAGAATATGGAGATGGGAGATAACCCTGGATGACCTGGGTGGGCCTAGTGTGATCACAGGGTCTTTTTAAGAGGGAGGCAGAAGGGTCAGGGTCAGGGTCAGGGCCAGAGAAGGAGATAAGTGAAGGGGCCATGAGCCAAGGAATGTGGGCAGTCTCCAGAAGCTGGAAAAGGCCAGAAAATGGCTTCTCTCCTGGAGCCCCTGGGAAGGAATGCAGCCCTGCCACACCCTCACTTCAGCCCAGTGAGACCTATGTTTGACTGCTGACCTCTGAAACGGCAAGATCTGTGTTAAGGCACTACGTGTGTGGTAGTTTGTTACAGCAGCAACAGGAGGTCACTACAGCCCCCATTCAATGTATAAGTGAGAAACCTGAAGCCCAGAGAGGAGGACGGCATGGCTGGGGAGTGGGGGGTGTCTCTCAGCCATGGGGAAAGACCAAAGGAGAAGCACTTCCCCACCTGGATGAGCTCCCGGAATCAGTGGGAACGTGCCTCCTGACACCTGGCTCCGGCAGCTTATCACATTGCCATTGTCATTTGTAAGGGAGAAAAGTATAAGACGTTATGCAGTGTAGACCGGGATCCCCAACCTTCAGGCCACGAACCGGTACCAGTCCGTGGCCTGTTAGGAACCGGGCCACACAACAGGAGGTGAGAGGTGGGCAAGCAAGCAAAGCTTCATCTGTATTTACAGCTGCTCGCCATGGCACGCATTAGTGCCTGAGCTCCACCTCCTGTAAGATCAGCAGCGGCATTAGATTCTCATAGGAGCACAACTCCTATTGTGAACTGCACATGCGAGAGATCTAGATTGTTCACTCCTTATGAGAATCTAATGCCTGCTGATCTGAGGTGGAGCTGAGGCAGTGATGCTAGTGCTGGGGAGCGGCTGCAAATAGAGATTAACATTAGCAGAGAGGTCTGACTGCACAGAGGTCATAATAAATCAATTGCTTATAGACTCATATCAAAACTCTATCAGTGGTGAGGAGTGGTGGCTCACGCCTGTAATCCCAGCACTTTGGGAGGCTGAAGTGGGCAGACTGCTTGAGCTCAGGAGTTGAAGAGCAGTCTGGGCAACAAAGTGAAACTCCATCTCTACAAAAAAAATACAAAAATTATGCCAGGCGTGGTGGCTCACGCCTGTAATCCTAGCACTTTGGGAGGCCGAGGTGGGTGGATCACCTGAGGTCAGGAGTTTGATACCAGCCTGGCCAACATGGTGAAACCCCATCTCTACTGAAAATACAAAAATTAGCCAGGCATGGTGGTGGGTGCCTGTAGTCTCAGCTACTCAGGAGGCTGAGGTGGCAGAAAATACAAAAATTAGCCAGACATGGTGGTGGGCGCTTATAGTCTCAGCTACTCAGGAGGCTGAGGTGGCAGAATCGCTTGAACCTGAGAGGCGGAGGTTGCAGTGAGCCGAGATGGCACCACTGCACTCCAGTCTGGGTGACAGAGCAAGACTCCGTCTCAAAAAAAAAAAAAAAAAATTAGCCAGGCATGGTGGCACGTGCCTATAGTCCCAGCTACACAGGAGGCTGAAATGGGATGATTGCTTGAGCCTGGGAGGTGGAGGTTGTAGTGAGCCAAGATCACACCACTACACTCCAGCCTGGGTGACAGAGCCAGACCTTGTCTAAAGAAAAACCCTATCGCTGAGTGGCAAGTGCCAATTAAGCTGCATCTGGTGGCCTTAAAAATATATTTGGGACAACTTCAAATCTCCATACATTCTGGATTAAAGTCAAGGCAGAATATCCGGAGACTGCCACAAAGCACTGAAAAGCCTGCTTCCATTTCCAACATCCTACCCCTGTGAAGCAGGGTTTTCCGCAGCGACAGCAACCAAAACAAGATTACGGAGGAGACTGGACATAAGCAACCTACTCTGGGTGTCACTATCTCCCATCACCCCCAGATAGGACCATCTAGTTGCAGGAAAACAAGCTCATGGCTCCCACTGATTCTACATTATGGTGAGTTGTATAATTATCTCATTACATATTATAATGTAATAATAATAGAAATAAAGTACACAATAAATGTAATGCACTTGAATCATCAGAAACCATTTCCCTGCACCCGCCGCCCCCCACCCCCAACCCCATCTGTGGAAAAACTGTCTTCCATGAAACCAGTCCCTGGTGCCAGAAAAGTTGGAGACCGCTGGTGCAGACAAAAGAGAGTTCCAAAGGAGTGCAGTTCAGCTCAGTGATCCTGCCAGATGTCCAAAGGGAATGGGATACCCCAGTGAGAATGTTCAGTCCCTGGAGCTACACAGCTGAATAGATACTGTATTTTCCAGGGATGTTAAGACAGGCTTTCTTACTTGGGAAGGAACTGAGAGGGTTCTAGATTTCTAGAGTTGTTACCTACATTGGGAATGATGCTCCAGCCTCATCTTCTAAGATCTGACTCTGCTTACTCTGAGACCCCATGTCTGTGAGCACATCCTAATGCCATCTCTCCACACAGCCTTTCAAAGCTTCCTGATGTGCCCATGAATGCAAAGAAAAAATCAGGAAGAAGGCTCTTCCCCTGGGAGCCCTGAATAAGCCATCATTTCTAAACAATCATTTATTATCACGGAATCTTTCTAGTCTGCCTCTCCCAGACCATATCTCATAGAGCAGGGAAAAAGGCTGGCGGCACAAGCATGTATGTGTGGGCGCTGGGACTTCCCTGCATGAACACCCACATAGGTCCCAAAGCTTACCACTGTGAACCTAACAACTCAACCCACGCCTTCCTCTCCCAGCAAAGCCAGCAATGGAAATGGGCCGAGATGCCCAACTTTACAGAAAGAGGACTGTTGTTTTCTAGTTCAGGGAAGACTTCCTCCCCTGGCATGAGGGATATCCTTACTATGGACCAAGGAGTTTCCAGGACAGCTCTCTACCCACTCAATGCAGGGACCTGGTCCTCATCTCTGACAGCCTCGTCAGCTGAACCAACTTGGAAAGGAACATGCCAGTTCTGTTGCCTCCTCATAGCCCTGCTACCACCCCTCTGGGCTGGTTCCAGATGCAGGTTCTCAAAGTACAAGCAGGAAACCTGCTTCTCTGAGAGCCATTCAGAGAAAACCTACTTTCCCCAAAGAGGCCACCTAACTGCCTTTGTGGGGGGACAGGGAGCAGTGAGGAGGAGGGGACAGATAATTTAATAATCACCCCATATTTGCCTTTAGTAGAATCCAATGAAATCATGATGGGTGCTACTGTGCTCTGTAAAGGACATGGGCAGGACTGCAGAGTATAATCCCAGGTCCTATGGCAGAAACCAAGAACGCAGCCCGTGACACCCTCTAGAATCCAGGAACAGGACAGATTTTTTGGTTGAGAGGTTACTTACTAGGAGGTTTAATCATCATCCTGCCTGGTTCACATTTCCAGCTCTGCCACATGAAAGCTCTGTGTTGTCAGGCAAGTTACTCAGTTACTTCTGAGCCTCAGTTTCCCTTTTTGAAATATACGACACTAATAATATTGATCTTGCTAAGTAGGATGGACTACAAAGGATGGATGCAAAGTGCTAGTCAAACTGTCTGCCCTAGAAAAAGACCTTAATAAGTGATACCTTTAAATATATAGATTAATTGATTATTAAGGCTCTGCTAGGTCTGGTACTGTGTTTTTAATCCAGTAAAGATATTTTATTTTAGCCTGTTCTTCCTGGTTACCTTGTTGCCTAAACCACACAACTTTATATTTTCTGATTTCTTATCATAATCATAATCATAAATTTAAAAACAAGACTTAAAATAAAAACACTAAACCTGCAATTTGAGTAGGCTGCCACAAGGTGGCAGATTTTTGATGGCAACATCATTTGTAAGGTCCAAGCTTTGCCTGAGGGTTCAGCGGTGATAGCTTTGCTACTATTTCACAGGTTAGTAATCACAACATTTCTATATGCATTCATTTTTTTAAAAACTCCTTATTAAAATAACAGCCTTAAATAAACTGAGCAATTACTATGTGCCAGGTATTGTCAAGTACTTTAAATACACTATCTAATTTAATCCTAAAAACAATCTCACAGATTGGGGCTTTGCTATCTCCATTTTTTTTTTTTTTTTTTTTTTGAGACTGAGTCTAGCTCTGTCACCCAGGCTGAAGTGCAGTGGCACAATCTCAGCTCACTGCAAGCTCCACCTCCCGGGTTCACGCCATTCTCCTGCCTCAGCCTTCCGAGTAGCTGGGACTACAGGTGCCCACCACCACGTCCGGCTAATTTGTTTAATTTTTTTTAGTACAGACGGAGTTTCACTGTGTTGGCCAGGATGGTCTCGATCTCCTGACCTCGTGATCCGCCCGCCTTGGCCTCCCAAAGTGCTGGTCCATTTTTAGAAATAAGGAACTGAAGTCTCAGAGGGGTGGAGTGACATAATCTGCAACAGATGAGACCTAACTGAGTTCACCACTGGGCAACTTTTACAGCCATCGACCTCACAGACGAGAGGAGATATGACATTGTCCTTCCCATTTTCTTGACTAGGAGTAAACCTAGATTTGACCCCAGTCTCACATCTTTGGACTTCTGGTCAGGGATGGTTCTGCTCAAGAGATGGTTCTGCTCCACTGGGCTAGGCCAGAGCTCAGGGTCCTGGAGAGAGGCCTTAAGTAATGTCAGCCCCCTGGTGGGGCAGTATAGAGAAAAGACTCAGTCCTGAAAATTTGCATAGGTGAAATGGTAACCGAAGTCCCGATGAGCCTTACATGCCCAGGCATATTCCCTCCCCTGCCTTCTCGCCTCCTTTAACAAGCTGACCCAAGTCACACAGCAGGAGGACGCCTCTCCTAACTTAACTGTTTCACAGGGTCCCTCCCTCTTTCTCTGCACTATTCTTGAGAAGAAGCCCACCCCGGGGAGTTAGTAGAGGACATGGGTGTTTGGGTACTACTCTCTCCTAAGAGGAGTCCATGCTTGGAGGCTCAGAGATCAGTCTAGATCAAATTTGTCAGGCATTCATCCAGCCAGGTCTTAAACAGTATGGTTTTCATGCCAACTTCGTATAGTTACCATATCTTTATACCCCCTACTACTGTTTACTTAATATCTGTCTTTAAATCTACTTATTTTTTCCTCTTAGACTTATCCTTAGCAATAAATTATGTGTACCAGCTATATTTTCTCAAATGTGCATTTAAATAAGTTATTAAAATGAAATAATGTGAATCACTTGCCACCCCAAAAGACTCCGAGTTAACTCACCCACATGCACTGACCTTATCCCAGCTGCCTGCCACTTGCTGGGACTCAGTTTCCTCCTCTGTAAAATTCTAAAACAGTATGTCTATGTCTATGCAGTCTTTCCAATCCAACACCTGTTCTACTTGGGTCTGGCACCTTCACTGGCCAAAGATCACGTGCTCCCTATCCCAGACTTTCTCTTGAACCACTAAGCACAGTTTCCACATCTTTAACCAACTCCCTGCATCCTACTTCAGCCTCATGTTTGGGCCCAGCCTCCAGTGCGGGCCCAGCCTCCAGTGCAGGGCTGGAGGCCACTGCTCGCTGGGCTGAGGTCCCTCTGGTCCTCTTCCCTGCTCATCTCCCCACTGCTAATCCTGCTCCCATCCACACATGGCCCAGCCCTGCCTCTGGCTGAGCCACTCCAGACCCCCTCTGCCCTCCTATCAATGACTGTGAGGTTTGTGGGTGCCTCTCTGGACCTCAGTTTCTCTATATAAAGAACACAGAAGGACTCAAATAGAAGTTCTTACTCTGGGCTTGTGCACGGCTTTCAGAGAGTCTATGAAATCACATGCAAACTTTTTTATTTTGACATTCTTACACCAAGAGAGTCCATACTATCTTTAGAGTCTCTGATGGGGCTATGACTAATAAAGGGTAAAAGCCCCAGGAGTGGCTGGGCCCAGTGGCTCACACCTGTAATCCCAGCACTTCGGAAGTGCTGCACCTGTAATCCCAGCTACTTGGGAGGCTGAGGTGGGAGGATCGCTTGAGCCCAGGAGGCAGAGGTGGCGGTCAGCCGAGATTGCACCCCTGCACTCCAGCCCGAGCGACAGAGACACCATCTCAAAAGAAAAAAAAAAAGGCAGAAAAATGACTTGAGCCCAGGAGTTTGAGACCAGCCTAAGCAACATAATGAGACCTTATCTCAATGAAAAATTTAAAAATTAGTCAAGTGCAGTGGCATGCACCTATAGTCCCAGCTACTCAGGAGGCTAAGATGGGAGAGTTGCTTGAGCCCAGGAGGCAGAGGTTGCAGTGAGCTGTGATCACACCACTGCACTCCAGCCTGGGTGACAGAGTGAGACCTTCTCTGCCGGGAAAAAAAAAAAAAAAGCCCCAGGAGTGAATGGCCTCTGAAGGCCCTTCTGGCTGTCATGCTCTGAACCCTCAGGACCTACACATTCCACTCAGCCACAGCCAGGACAGAGCTCACAGAGGCCTCAATGAGAGACCCCAAACACCTCCCCCTGCCCCTGAACTCCACTCTTCATGACCAACAGCCCCTGAAGACAAGAAAAGAAAAACACACCAAGCGTTTAACATCTTTCATTCCCTTAAGATCCAAGGTTGGCTGTAACTTTAATAGGAAGAATAAAGAAAGGCTCAAGAGTCACCCAAGAACCTGGGGCCACGGTGAAGCTCCCCTGAGGAATCCAGAATGGGACCTGCAGGACCAGGGCCAGAGGCCAGAGGGAGCAAGCAAGGCTGCAGGGCCAGAGTGGGGAGGGAAGTTGCAGGGGATGGCAGGTCACCTCTCTCAAGGGACCTGAAGGTGCTCAAGGGCCTTGGTGAGCCAGGCACAGTGGCTCATGCCTGTGATGCTAATACTTTGGGAAGCTGAGGCAAGATTGCTGGAGCCCAGGAGTTAGAGAACAGTCTGGGCAACACGGTGAGACCCCCATCTCTACAAAAAAATTAAAAATGTGCTGGGTGTAATGGTGTGCACCTATAGTTCCAGTTGCTTGGGGGCTGGAGGTGGGAAAATCACTTGAGTCCAGGAAGTTGAGGCTGCAGTGAGCCCTGATCACACCATTGCACTCCAGACTGGGCCAAAGAGTGAGACCCCATCTCTTTAAAAAAAGGGGTGGGGGAGAACCTTGGCACCATGAGGGAGAACTAGAGGATGAAAGTGAGATTCAGCTCAAAACCCAAGTTGCCAAGGCTGTCCCCAAATGAAATAGGCTGCCTCCAGAACAGTGAGCACCTTGCCTTCCACACATACAAGCATTAGGCAGAAACAGTCCAAGCCCTGCCTGGGAGGCTATTTGGATAACATACCCTCTAAAATCCCTTCCATTCTTGACAGCCTTGGAATTCTCCCTCAGGACAAGATAGATTCACTGAGAGGCCCCATGGGTGGGTCAGGCTGCCAGAATCAGCAGAGAGGTACCTGAGGGCTCTGCAGGCAGACAGGAAAAGATCTGCAGGGCCTGGCACAGTGGTTCATGCCTGTAATCCCAGCACTTTGGGAGGCCAAGGTGGGGAGGATCACTTGAGGTCAGGAGTTTGAGACCAGCCTGGCCTACATGGTAAAACCTCATTTCTACTAAAAATACAAAAAACTTAGCCGGGCATGGTGGCACCTGTAATCCCAGCTACTTGGGAGGCTGAGGTAGGAGGATCGCTTGAGCCCAGGAGGCAGAGGTTGCAGTGAGCCGAGATTGCACCCCTGCACTCCAGCCCAGGAGACAGAGACTCCATCTCAAAAAAAAATAAATAAAATAAATAAATCCACGGGATTCCTGACCCAAGTCACCCACCTGCCTCCCTGCTTGTCACTGCCCTGGCACTTATCCCATCATCTCACATAGGTCCCCAGGAGAACCCAAGAAGAACCACGGTCTGGCCAGAGAAGAGGATGACAGTTTCCCTGAGGAGGGAACAGCAAAGGATAGGTAGATATCCAAATCCCAAGAGCAAAAACTTGAGCGCTCATTGTGACAGGCACTGTGTCAGGCTCTTTAAACATATATTATCTTATTTTACCCTCACAATACCACAATCAGGTTGGCACTACTGTTATCCACATGTCCACAGGATAACACAGCGCTCCCCTGCTATGGATGAGGAGGCCGACAAGAGCAGGACCCATTGCCTGTCAAGTTAGTAAGTCACAGTCTTTTCTACATTCTACAAGAGTAACATCATGCAGCATTTGTCTTTCTGCATCTGGCTCATTTCACTTGGCATAATGTCCTCCAGGTTCATCCATGCTACACAAATGACAGAATTCCCTTCCTTTTTTAAGGTTGCATAATATTCTATTATATGTACATACCACATTTTCTTTATCCATTCATCTGTCAACAAACACTTAGGCTGTTTCCATATCTTGGCTGTTGTAAATAATGCTGCAATGAACGTGAGAGTGCAGATCTCTCTGAGATCTTGATTTCATTTCCTTTGGATACATACCCAGAAGTGGGAAAAGCAGAAGGTAGAATGCTGGTAACCAGGGGCTGAGGGACAGAGGAAATGGGGAGGTGTTTGTCAGAGAGTACAAAGTTTCAGTCATGCAGGATGAATAAATTCTGGAGATCTACACTACAGCGATGTGACTAAACACTATATTGTATACTTGAAATTGACTAACAGAGTAGATCTTAAACGTTCTCACCACACACACATGCACACACACACAAGCACACACACACAAAGATAACCGTGTGAGGTGTTGGATATGCTAATTAGCTTGATTGTGGTCATCTTTTCACAGTATATACATACATCAAATCATCACATTATGTACGTTAAATAACACAGTTTTTATTTGTCAAGTATACCTCAATAAAGCTGGAAAAAGAAAAGAAAAAAAAGCCACCGCAGCAGGATTAGACCCCAAGCAGTCTGCACTATGGAGTGTGGGAAGGGGCCGGATGCCTGCCAGCATCACTGAACAAATCCGCCCAGATGCCCTGCGCTGCTTTAATAACTAGAGCAGCAGGAAATATGCCTAGGTTCCAGAAATCTCCCCGTTAATCCCCATCCCCCAGTTCAGGGCATTAGGAGCCTTTTCTTCAAGATGAGCAAGCTCTTCTTAAATGCCCAACAGGACTGGGTGTACACTGTGGGACCAAGTCAAAAGGGACCTGCTACACCTTGGGGCAAATTCCAGAAATAACTCCTCTCCTTCTCTCTCAAGGGGCAGCCATGCACAGCAGGCTACAATTCCTTTCTTATTTGTGCAGCAGGCGCATGAGATCATTACTAGGACAATGTGTGTCACATAAGCATAGCATTTGGTCTCCACTTATGTTTCACTCTATAATGTACAATGTCAACCCCAAACGTGTCCCTGGCTTCTCTACACTTGCTGCCACCCCCTGATGACAATAATCACATGGCTGCTGGAGATACATTCAAGTCCCTTTATTCTCATTTAACTCTCACACCCACTCTGTGAGGCAGATAATAGTATCCCCTTTAAACAAGGAAAAAGCTCAGAAAAGCCAAGCCATGTGCCTAAGGTCACACAGCATGTTAAGTAGCAGAATCCTCAGATCCAGGCGAGTTGGTCAAAAGCCCTTCCCATAGCTACCATTCAATGCCAAGGCTGTGCCCCTGGTTTCAGGAGCACTGCAGCTGGGATAGCCCAACCTTAAGTCCCCCGCCAACAATTCTTCCCAGGAACTGCTGCCCAGAGCCCTCTGCTGCCCACAGTGCTCTCTGCCCCTCAATCTGCTGGCAGTTTGCTGTCTGCTGGCCCTCTGTGGTCTGCTTGTTCACATCCGTGTCCACGGTGCGGAGCACACGGCCTGGCATAGTGTATGCATAAGGAATGAACCAGATAAGTGTCCCTAGGGCATCCTTGGCTCTTGCAGCATCTCCTGTATTATGTGTGTGCCATTTCAGCAAGGACCATAGCTTCTTCATCTCTGGAGCACCCTGTGGGAGTGCTGGAGCTCCTTGCACATAATGGGTGTTCCAACTCACAGGGTGAATGAGTCTAACATGGAAGATGCAGTGGAAAAGCCTTGGGTTCAAATCCCAGCTCTGCCACTAACAAGCTGCCTGACTTAGGCAAATAGCACTGCCTCTCTGAGCCTAAATATCCAGGGCGGGCGTGGGTGGCCCCTGGCCCAGGGGGCTCTTGGCAGCCAGGCCCTTCACCAACTCCCAAGCAGCAGCCTTGCAGCTGCCCCATGCTGGCAGCATGCCTGGTGAAGGATGTGGGTCATTTTCAACCAAATGCACTTCCTCTGGTTTGTGAGGATGAGGGAAGGAGCCGGAAGAGCTCCATCTTTGCAATGAACCAACCCACCCCAGCCCAGGGCTCAGGCTAACTCTTATTTGTATGCTGCCCAAGTCCAACTTGGGTCAACAGCTGCTGAAGACAGGTGACTTAACCCTCAGTGTCTGGCTTCTGGGTACCAAATGGGAAATGGTAGTACCCCTCCTGCCCCTCCTGCTCCATGGTGGCCACTATTGCTACAGCTTTCACCAGTGCTAGGCCCCTCTGCTTGTTCACACCTCACATCCACTCTAAGAGAAGTGCAGTTATTTTCCTCCTGTACAAATAAATAAGGAGGCAAACAAGTCAATTACTTGCCTGAGGTCATGAGTAAAACATACTGGCTCTCAAGAAGAGAGAAGGGCAAACCACAAAACAGAATCTCAAGCTACATCCATGGCGAATCCTACTGTCATCAAATGAGGAGGTGAACAAATTTAAGGCCACGGAAAAAACCTTCTTTAAACCTTAATGAAGATCTATAAGGCCTTAATAAAGATAGATTCTTCAATATAATGCTAAATGAAAAAGTCATAAAGACAATATGATCTGACTTTCTTAAAGGAAAAATAAATATGGGAAAAAAGAAATAATAGTCACTTTTAAATAATTATGGGTGGTTTTTATTTCCTCTGAAAGGGTGTATCTGCATTTCTTTAATTTTCTTCAACAAAGATTTAATTCTTTTGTAATAAAATTCTAAAACTAGCCTTTCATTTTATAGTTAAAAAACAAAGCAGGAAAAGATATGATTATATGAACCACCGTTATTGGGAATGTGTGAAACTAATGGCCAAGTCTTTAATTATATCTTCTTTACAACTAGAAGCAAAATATTAAAATTTTACAATTATTAAATGTTTGTTGAATTAAAAACAAGAAACAAACAAAAAGAATACAACCCCTAGTAGAGATACAAGACACCATGGAGCCTGGAAAGAAGGCTGAAGACCATAGGCAGGGCTGGCCTCAGCCCTCTTGGAATCCCCGTGGTGATGAGTTCCTGGGGGCGTGTGTTGTAACTATCCACACCCTGTTCCCAAAAGATGGCACCTGCTGGGGCATATGACGACACAGGAGATTCCATGTGGATTCTGATCACCCAGCCAGGTCCTGTACTTGTTCACTGAGGTATGTCTCAAACAGGAACTGCTATGTGCAGCGCCAGTGAAACACACAATCATAATAACAAGTGTGCAATGCACAGGTCTGCCTCTTCTCTTCCCAGTCGACTCTAAGCTCTAAGAGAATGGAGATGATCTGCTCCTAGCATCCAACAGAGCCTGGCATGGATGATGACTCAGTAAGCATTTGTTAAATAAATGAACAGATAAGAGGATGTGTGATTGATTAGGTGAATAAAAAACAAGTGAGTGAATGAATAAATGAATGACTTCTAGTCTAGAACAAGGGGAGTGGTGAGACTTGCCCAAAGGGCAGGGTTACCCAGCAGACATAGTACACCAACGAGTTGGCCAAGTGACCTTTAATTTAGCCTTACCACCATGAGCTGTGCCCTCACATGGCCAGACCCATCCCCAGTTCCAGCTGGTGCTAACCACAGACAGTGCTCTGTGTGGGTTTGGAGGTGGGCAGGGGTTATGGAATAAGGGCGAGAGGGAGAAAAGGCAGCCATTACTCACACTGTTACGAAGAGAGATTAATCCAAGCCAAAGAATGCCCCAAGCTGCCCACCTGGCCTTTTTCTAGAACTCAAACTCCTAGAGCTACAAGAAATGCCTCCCAGGGGAATGGGGTCCATGGGAGTCCAAGACCTCCATGTGGGTCTGTGGGCTCCAGCCCTGTGACAGTGGCCCCCTTCCTCCTCCCAGCTTAGCCCCATGGGCTAGCCATGCTAGTTTCTCTGCACCATGACCCTGCCGGGGGCCCCGCCTTTCCAATTCTGGAAACCTCCCTCTTTCATTAAGCAACCCAGTTACCCCACTGACCTCCACTCTCTGCAGCTCTCTGAGCAGCTGGGTGTTAAATCGCAGATACAAGAGTGGAAATTGACTTGTGTCGATGGGTGGCTGCAGACGCTGACACTATTAGCTGGAGAGCCAACGAGGAAGCCCTCATCCGTCAGGACAGCCTGGCAGGGCTACTCTGAATTCAGGAAGGCCTCGGTTCTGCCACTTATCGAGGCCTTGTAGATTTTACTCATTTCAAATAAATACTGTAGCTCAAGCGATGGCCTCAAATGCACTTATCCACTCACCTCACCCAGGCTGACTTGGCCATCCCCTCAGGCAGGGCACGCACTGATTTATAACTAGCATATCACCTGCTCTGAAAAAAAAAAAAATGCTCAAACACACCAGGTTTCTTTATGTAGTTCCCGTTGGATCCCATTTTCACAAGTCGTTTGTGTACTTTATGACGAATGACAAGCTTAGCCGCTCGAGGCCTCTGCTCTTGGCTTTTCTCACTGCCTGGAATACTTTTTCCCCAGAAGGTTGCTTCCTTTTTGATTCTCCAGCTTCAGCATGAATACCATCGCAGAGAGGCGTCTGGACCACACTTTCTAGCGTAACCCACCTACCCCCATCACATGCCCTTGTTTTATTGTCTTCAAAGGGCTTATCACTAGCTGAAATCCTCTTGTGTATTTTCCGCCTCTCTGTGTGAGCTCCTGAAGGATGATGCTGGGGTGGGGCTCACTGCTGTATCCCCAGGTCCAAGCACAGTGATTATTGAACAGGGGTTGGATGAGAAGGAAACTTCCCTTGGCATGACAATTAATGATCCAAGGAGATCCAGTCCTAGGGGTCCAGAACCAGATCCCATCTCAGGCGGACAGTGAACAAGACACATACCACACCCCTAGTCAAGGAACCTCAGATCACCTCTGCTCAAGGGCCAGTCAGGTAAGGCCCTACCCCTTGTTGGGGGAGGAGGGACAAGCGGAGTCAATTTTCCTAGGGTTACTCAAAAAGAGAATCTCACTGAAAGTGATCTGCAGAGTCTACAGGGGCAAGAAAAACCCTCAAATCTCCTCAGGGAAGCTCTGTGTCCCACAGCTTCTAAGAGGGGACAACAGAATTGACATTTAGACCTGACGCTGGTCCCCAAGGCCAGGGATGCTGCTTCCTTTCTGCTAAAGCCCTAACATCTGGACCAGTGCCAGGACGTAACAGGCACTTCAGTATGAATTTTGTTTGTTTGCTTGTTGTTTCGGTTTTTTGTTTTTCTTTTTGAGATGGTGTCTTGCCCTGTTGCCCAGGCTAGAGTGCAGTGCCGCAATCTCGGCTCACCACAACCTCAGTCTCCTGGGTTCAGGTGATTCTCCTGCCTCAGCCTCCCAAGTAGCTGGGATTACAGGTGCCTGCCACCACACCTGGCTAATTTTTGTAAGATGGAGTTTCATCATGTTGGCCAGGCTGGTCTCACTGCTGTATCCCCAGGTCCAAGCACAGCGGTTACTGAACAGGGGTTGGATGAGAAGGAAACTTCCCTTGGCAGAACAATTAATGAGCCAAGGAGATCTCAGGCGGACAGTGAACAAGGATGGCCAGGTTGGCCATCCTGGCCTCAAGTGATCCACCCGCCCCGGCCTCTCAAAGTGCTGGCATTACAGGTGTGAGCCTCCACACCCTGCCAAGAATTTTTAAATAACATATTTATTAAGTGCCTCCTATGTGGTAAGTACTCTATATAAAAAGCCCATTGATACTTCAAATCCACCCTGTACAGACGGGACTCCTACATTACCTCAGAGGGGTGAAGTCATATGCCCAAGGTCACACAACCAGCAAACGAGGGCAGAGCAAGTTCTTGAACCCTGACTGCTGCCGCTGCGCCTCCTGCAAAGCCAAGCAGCAACAATGACACCATCGGCCGGGCGCAGCAGCTCACGCCTGTAATCCCAGCACTTTGGGGGGCCAAGGCGGGTGGATTACCTGAAGTCAGGAGTTCAAAACCGGCCTGCCCAACATGGTGAAACCCCATCTCTACTAAAAATACAAAAATTAGCTAGGCATGGTGGCGGGCACCTATAATCCCAGCTACTTGGGAGGCTGAAGCAGGAGAATCGCTTGAACCCTGGAGGCAGAGGTTGCAGCGAGCCAAGATCGCGCCATTGCACTCCAGCCTGGGCAACAAGAGCGAAATTCCATCTCAAAAAAAAAAGCAATAATAATAATAATAATAATAATAACAACATCTACAGCAGACAAGCAGGACTCCAGCACTGTTTCAGCCATCTTCTGCAACAGTGGCCCAAAAAGGCTAAGTCCCCAGTCCAGGGTCTACATCTAACAGCTAGCAGAACTGAGATTCCAACATGGACATATTTCAGCTCCGAAGTATTGGTTCTTAGGGGTTCACCCATGAAAGAGTTGGCACTTAAAAAACCAAAGACAGGTGTGATGTTGCATGCCTGTAATCCCAGCTACACCAGAGGCGAAGGTGGGAGGAATGATTGAGCCCATGGGTTCAAGGCTGCAGTGAGCTGTTTGCACAACTGCACTCCGTCCTGGGCAACAACGTAAAGCTCTGTCTCTTAAAAAAAAACTTTTTTAAAAAAATCAGGATGCTCTAGGCCAGGCACAGTGGATCACGCCTGTAATCCCAGCACTTTGGGAGGCCAAGGTGGATGGATCACTTGAGGTTAGGAGCTTGAGACCAGCCTGCCCAACATAATGAAACCCTTTCTTTACTAAAAGAAAAAAAAAAAATTTATATATATATGTATGTAGTGCATATGTGTGTGTATATATATGTATGTAGTGTATATGTGTGTGTGTATATATATAGTGTGTGTTTATATATATATACCAAAATTAGTCAGGCATGGTGGCGTGTGCCTGTAGTCCCAGTTACTCTGGAGGCTGAGGCAGGAGAGTTGCTTGAACCCGGGAGGCAGAGGTTGCAGTGAGCTGAGATCGCACCACTACACTCCAGCCTGGGTGACAGAGCAAGACTCTGTCTAAAAAAAAAAAAAAAAAAAAAAAAAAAAAATTCAGGATGCTCTGGAAGAAACTGCACGTTGCCCATGGCTCCTACTATATATAGCAAGACAAATCAGGACCCGGTTACCTGTCAGACCCGGCCTCTGACACCTGACTCCGACAGGCCCATTCTCCTCTGGGCCTCACTCTGCCTACCTGTTTAACCAGATGACTTGGCTGTAAAGTTTTAGGTAAGTAAAATCTTACCACTCATTTGAAACCAAGTAAATATTAATGTGGTATTATATTTTGATAGCTTTCTACAGTTTTTAAAACACTTTTATACTGATTATCTATCTATCCAACATGCCTGCTGTTGAACTAATATCCTCACTTCACAGAGCAGAAAACAGTGACTCAGAGAGTTTAACCGACTTAGTCAAGCTCACCCAGAGGGTAGGCAGTCAGATCTGGACCCCGACCCTAGCCCAGGAGGCATCCTCCTCCAAACTGAGCTGCCAGGGGAGGGGGGCACGCAAGAAGGACCCGGGGCCACGTGAGGGAATAGGAATAAAACAAGCTCAACACATGAATCAGAAAGAAGAAAATCGACAACTGATAAGAGTTCATAGGAAAGGAAACACAGGTGAGTCTCAACCATCCGAAAAGGACTACGAATTAAAACTTCAGAGACTCCAGACTGGCAAAGATCAATGAAGTCTAATAACAAGCTGTGTGGGTGAAGGTGTGAAGAAACAAACACTTCTTATGCATTTCTACAGAAACATAAACTGATATAATTTCACAGAGAGGAATGTGACAATATACATCAAAATGTTAAATACGCACACCGGCCAGGTGCAGTGGCTCACGCCTGGAATCCCAGCACTTTGGGAGGCTGAGGCGGGCGGATCACCTGAGGTCAGAAGTTCGAGACTAGCCTGGCCAACATGGCAAAATCCCGTCTCTACTAAAAATACAAAAATTATCTGGGCGTGGTGGCAGGCACCTGTAATCCCAGCTATTCAGGAGGCTGAGGCAGGAGAATTGCTTGTTGTGGGGAGGCAAAGGTTGGAGTGAGCCGAGATCACACCACTGCACTCCAGCCTGGGCGACAAAGCAAGACTCTATCTCAAAAAAAACTAATTAACTAAATAAATACACACATCTTTTAACTGAGCAATTCCCCTCTGAGGCATTTATCCTATGCATACGGTCACATGTGTGCAAAACTTACTACAAACTAGCAGCAGGAGTCAATTAGAAATAATCTATTTCTGTGTAAGAGGTAGGTTAAAAAAATTTTTAATTAAAAATAAATAAATAAATAGGTCAGGCACAGTGGCTCATGCCTGTAATCCCAGCATTTTGGGAGGCCGAGGTGGGAGGATCACTTGAGGTCAGGAGTTTGAGACCAGCCTGGCCAACATGGTGAAACCCTGCCTCTACCAAAAATATAAAAAATTAGCTGGGCGTGGTGGCGCATGCCTGTAATCACAGCTACTCGGGAGGCTGAGTCAGGAGAATCGCTTGAACCCAGGAGGCAGAGGTTGCTGTGAGCCGTGATCACGCCACTGCACTCCAGCCTGGGCAACAGAGCGAGACTCTGTCTCAACGAAATAAAATAAAATAAATAGCAATCACTTAAATGCCCAACTAGTTAAACAAACTATGATCAATCCAAACAGTGAAGTAGATCTCTACATATTGATATGAAATAATTTTTAAGAAATACTAAGTAGAAAAAAAAGTTGCAAAACAATGTCCTTAGTTTGCTACCATTTGTGCAAAAAACAAAAAATAAAATAAAAAACCAGGAGGCAGCAAGTTAGACCACATATATGCAATGTTTGTATGGTTTACCTCTGGAAGAACACATTAGAAATTAGTAGAGGGTTGCTCTGGGGATGGAAACACAAGAATGTGAGTGCAAGGGATGACTGCCTTTTGTAACATGCATAATGTTTTTGTTTGTTTGTTTATGTTTTCATCTTGACTCCTGACTTCAAGTGATCAAGATGGAGTCTCACTCTGTCGCCCAGGCTGGAATGCAGTGGCACGACCATGGCTCACTGCAACCTCCATCTCCTGGGTTCAAGTGATTCTCCTGCCTCAGCCACCCAAGTAGCTGGGATTACAGGCACCTGCCACCACACCCAGCTAATTTTTGTATTTTTAGTGGAGACAAGGTTTCACCATGTTAGCCAAGCTGGTCTCGAACTCCTGACTTCAGGTGATCCACCCGCCTCAGCCTCCCAAAGTGCTGGGATTACAGGCGTGAGCCGCCACGCCTGGCCTGTAACATAATCTTTTAAACCAGGGTCTGTGTTATATTTGCAAAATAAATACAAAAGCAAGTTCATTGTCTCTTTCGCATTGAACCATGGTGTATGCTGAAACTAGTAGGAAAATGAGGTTGCTAGGCAGCTGGGTCTTCCCGGGGCTTGCTCTGCGTGAGCCCCACCAATCTCTTCCCCTTGGTTCTGCTCCAATTGCAGTCTGAATCACAAGGTGGATCAGTTAACACTTCAAACAGCCCGACTGAGTAATAGATTCTAAATCAGGAAGCCTGAGTTTAAATGCCTTCCCCACCAACAAGGGTATTTATCTTGTTCTGTACATATTAATGGACGTGTAGAGAGTTGCGGTACATAGTATGTAGACTAAAAGCCAAACCTCGGGAGTGATTAAAGCCTGGGAAGTACTTGGAGGTGATCAGATATTGTCTAAACCTGGTATTATCTGAGTTAAAACAGGCGGCAATATCAGCAGCTGTGGTAGGCACAGGCACAGGGAAGTAGCAACATAGCCTTACATCTGTTTATGACTCTACAATTTGCAATTTGCTTTCAGATCCATTATACATGCATTCTCAAAGCAATGCAGGGATTGCTGTTCCCATTTTATAAAGGAGGAGATAGTTAAACTATGACTACCGTCTATGTTCTTCCCCTCTCAAGGTCATGGGTAGGAATCCGCCCATAAAAGGAGGCTGAGAGGTGAGCAAAGTGTGCCCAAGGAGAGAAGCTTGGGGAGAAGTGAAACCTACAGTGTTACCTTTATTTTCTTAAGCACTGCCTATGACTGGTTATTTCTGGGTGCTGGGATTAGTTTTCTTTTTTTTTTTTTGGACAGAGTCTTGCTCTGTCGCCCAGGCTGGAGCGCAGTGGCGCAATCTTGGCTCACTGCAACCTCCACCTCCCAGGTTCAGGCAATTCTCCCACCTCAGCCTCCCAAGTAGCTGGGATTACAGGCGTGTGCCACCATGCTCGGCTAATTTTTGTATTTTTAGTAGAGATGGGGTTTCACCATGTTGGCCAGGCTGGTCTTGAACTCCTGACCTCAGGTGATCCGCCCGCCTTGGCCTCCCAAAGTGCTGGGATTACAGGCATGAGCCACTGCGCCCGGCCAGGATTAGTTTTCTTTACTTCGTCTTATCTATTTGTATGCTCTCACATTTCAATAAATTTATGCATATCATTTTTGTAACAAGAAAAAATACAATTTATATAAACATAGAAGATCAACACCATAGAAAAGGTAAAAAAAAAAAAAAAAAGAAATAAAAAGAGATAATCCCATATTCAGTTGAAAGGCACTTAAACCCGCTAAACTGCTAAGTGGCAGGGTGGGGATAACCTTACTTTCTCTGACAAATTAGTCCCTAACACTGAAAATTGTTAAATATTAATTTTCAAAAAATCCATATTACATTTGCTAAACAAAACAACCAAAATATAAAAGTAAAAGGAATCTAAGATTATTTCTCCAAAATACTTTGGTATTAACGATAAATTACAGTGCAATTAAACAACTGTCTATGTTATAGCAATATAAAACATTTAAGTTTTAAATTTCATAATTATTAGCTTCTTTTTTACTCTACAAAATTGCTTTTACATTAACTTGTTCTGTAAAGCTCAGAGCACAGCTTTCCCTGGATGTACACAGATCCTGTCTTCCAGGCTGAAGCCTGGCCAGGCTGCCTGCACGGGCACCCATCGTGTGTACTTGGACCCGCCGGTCAGTCCCATGGTCACCTAATGCACCCGGCTGCAAAATCCAGCAGCTGGTGCGGGCCGGAGGTAATCGGATGGCTTTGGTATTGAATTGCCCATTGGCCACATGGTATATTAAGTGTGGTTCACTCTTTTTCCACTTGATGTGAGCTTTCTTTAAATAATTACAGACCTCATGGTTGAGCCAGCAGCGGCTCTGTAAGCAGCTCTGTGTAAAAGACACCAGGGACTGGGGCCCAAGAATGGCCACTCTGAACCTCAAAGAGCATCCACAGCCAAGTCTGCAGACCCCTGGGGTATCTGAGTATTCACTGACACCTTCCTTCCCCTATTAACATATATATTATTTTTTAACTAAAACAGAGAAGAGAGCTAAAAGAAAGTTTGTCTTATAGATTTTAAAAAATGATTCAAGGTGGATAAAATGATGCTGTGGAAAAGGGGAAGAAATTATTGTAGATATCATCTGTCAGTAGAGGATTTTGAATGACTTGCTCCTTTAAAAAAAAATCTGGCCTGAAGTTCCCAATTCTCGCCCAATCTTTCCACCCCCATGAATGACTTATCCAATGTTCCGTGATTCACTGGGGAGGTTGGAAATCAGGGATTCTCTTGCCTGGAGTTCCTCCTCCACCTTCTCCTCCTTCCAAACCCACTCGTTTAAGGCACATGATCCCATGACAAATTTCTTCCAACTTACAGTTCAAAGAGAAGTCAGCATTGCACCTGTCACCAGGAAAGGGGCCATAACCTGGGGAGTTAAGAACCTACACTGACGTTACCCACTGGGTGCAGGGAAAGTACATTATCCATCTGTGATGAGACTGTTTCCTAGCTCCATCTGTCCATCTGTCTCCAGGAACTAGTCTCCCTCTCTATCCAGTACCTGGTGGTTCAGCTCCAAGCAGAATTTACCAAAGCAAAACAGCCCCCATGATTCACAATCCCAGACTTGAGACACTTTAAAACAGCTCACGTTTAGAAAGATAATGAGTCACAGGATGGCAGAGATTAGGAAACTCAGGGCCAGAGAGGAGGCAAGACCTGTCCAAGGTCACACAGCAAAGAGGAACAGCCCAGGGCTCCCTCCAGACTCCAGGTACAATATTCTCACCATGACACTCTTCTTTCCAGCACAGATGCAAAAAACAAGATTTTCCTCTTCCCTAACTCTAAATTACAGACAGATCAATGGAGATTACAGTTTTCTGGAGGCGTTTCACAGTTGCAACTGTTGCAAAATCATACAATGGCGAGATGTGGCAATTCTGAAAAGACTGGAGATCATTGCTCCAAAAAGAATTCAAGATAAGGCAGGGAACTCAGACAGCAGCAGCTGAGGGGCTCCATTCAAAAAACATCTCTCTTCTCAACCAGGCAGATCTGAAGGGCCACAAGTCTCACATTCCCGTCCAATTCCTACAACAGTGACCTCAGTGGGTAAGTCACTTCACATCCCTGGACCATGGGTTCTTCATCAGCAAAACAGAAATGAAAATCCTCACAAGGATATGAACTGTGGATGTAAAAATGCTGTGCGAATTTCGCAGTGACACACCAACAGGTATAACGGTAAATAGGAGTAATAATCATTATGATGGCACTAAGTATCATCTGCATCATTAAATTTATTAAGGGCTGTACCTAGTGGTTCTGTGGTGCCTGGCCCCACCGATTCCTGCTGTATTGAGCCAGGGACTTGAGTCAGGACTACAGATGAGAAGCTGTACCCCAGCTTTTGTGTCAATCCTTACACAAATCCCTGCATGTCCCCCACTCACTCCTAGGGCCTGGGGATGAGTGATGCAGGCCACAGGGTGATACCATTCATTCCATGCTGCCTGTGAGGCCCGGGGAAGAACTAGTCACTCTCAAAGTCACTCTCCTTCTGAAACCTCCCCAAGGCCTTTCCCCTTCTCTAGAGCAGCCTCCAGCTAGTTTCTCGGATGAGAATCTTGGTGTTCCATCTTTTGATTCTTCCAGACATTTCGTTCATGCTGTCTGTTCCTCGCCCCCACGGGGAGTCCTCCAGTCAGCTCAGAGCCTCCCCTCAAGCCTCCCACCTAGCCACTCATTGCTCGGTCATCAGCCACATGATATGCTAGCCATCACAACAGCCTGGTCCCTGGCTAGGAGGCCCCTCCCATCATGTTGGCCAGCTCCTGCTCATCCTTCAATACCCTTTCTGCTGCAAAAGTTGTCTTGACACTCTGCCCTGGGCACCCACCATGGCCATCTGCAGATCTGTTCATCCAGGGCAGGGAGCAAGGCTTGCTCAAATCTGCAACCGGTTTCCCGTGCACAGGGAGTGACTGTTGCATGGCTTCCTCCACTAAACTGTCACCAAACCATCTGGTCACTGGTAATTGTCATTATTATTGATCATAACACCCAGACACTGCACTAAGCTCTTCAGACATTGTACCTTCTCATCTTTTCAACTCAACTACCCACTGATATCTATATCTATATCTATATCTATATCTATATCTATATCTATATCTATATCTATATATATCTTCACCCCATTTCACAGGTGAGGAAACTAAGGCCCAGGCAGAATAAGTACCATGCCCTAAGTCAGCAGCTAACTGACAGACCCTGGACTAGGTTGACTCAGAGCTCTGTTCTTCACTGTTCCCGGGTGCCTCCCACTTGCCCTCAGACCCTGGGCTGTGCTCATCACCTGGAACTGGCTGGTACTGCCCCTCCTCTGGTTGTTTCACAACCATATCATTGAAAATCTTCTGGCAGGCCAGCTGAGCAAAGGAGGGCTTTCTTCTCCTTCTAGGGTGGATTCTAAACCTCCACCTCCCTCTCCCGCTTGGCTCCTCACCCACTCGGCTCCTCACCCACTCCTCAACCCCACCCTGCTCTCCCTGGAACCTGATTCACCAACCTGGGCCTGCTCTAGCCTCTCAGGAGATGGGCCTCTGGCAAAGCAGCTTCCACCCAAGACACCATCACTGTCCTCTGGTTTTGCCTGGTATGGTGCCTGCCCATGGTCCACCCCCACCCCACCAGGGAGGTGTGGATGCAGGCACAGGGGGAGGAGATTGCCACATTCCTGTTGGGGCTGGACCAGAAAGTACAAGCCAGGCTGCCACTCCTTCAGCCACTGGGACAAAGAGCAGTGCTGGAGTAGGCTGGAGGCCCCAGGCGCTGCTGGGCAGGTACCTGGTGTCCACACCCACAGGGCAGGGAGGAGCTGTTGCCCAACCCCAAGGAGAAAGTGGCATGAGGTCACTAGGGCACTGGGGCATGATATTTTGGGGCGGGGCCCTGGTCATGCCTGCCTGCTGGGCCCTGGGGACCTCTGTGTGGCTTGGTCAGCAAAGGAACTATGTCCCCAAGCCCCACACTCACCCTCTGAGCATCAGGCTCAAGTGAAGAATGGCGCTAAAAGTATTTTTCTCCTGACGCTGTTAGGAGGATTAGGTGAGCTCGGCAGCCTGTACAGCTTAAGGACTTAGCCAATTACTCACTCATTCAAGACACATTCAGTTATGCAAAGGAATGAAGTTGGACTCTTACCTTACACCATGTATAAACATTAACTCCAAATGGATCAAAGATATAAATGAAAGAGCTCAAACTCTAAAACTCTTAGAAGAAAAAAAAGCAGGCAAAGGCTTCCTGACATTGGGTTTGAAAATGATTTCTTAGATACGACACCAAAAGCAGAGGCAACAAAAGAAAAAATAGACAAATTAGACTACGTGAAAATTATTTAATTTTGCGAATTAAAAGACACTATCAACAGAATAAAAAGGCAACTCATAGAATGGGAGAAAATATTTGCAAATCATATCTGATGAGATTAGTATCTCAAATATAAAGAGAACTAAATGTCAACAACAACAAAAACCAAACAACCCAATTTTAAAATAAAGGCAAATGACTTGAAAAGACATTTATCTAAAGAAGATATGCAAATGGCCAGTAAACACATTTAAAAAATGCTCAATCATTAGGGAAATGCAAATCAAAACTACAATAAGATAACCACCTCACACCCGTTAGGATGGCTACTATTTAAAGAAACAAACAGAAAACAGGAAGTGTTAGAGAGGATATGGAGAAATTGGGACACTTGTGCGCTGTCGCTAGGAATGTGAAATGGTACAGCCACCATGGAAAACAGTATGGTGGTTCCTCAAAACATTAACAATAGAACTACCATATATATAATCCAGCAATTCCACCTCTGGGCATATACCCAAATGAGTTGAAACCAGGGTCTCCAAGAGATATTTGTGCACCCATGTTCATAGCACCATCATTCACAATAGCTAAAATGTGAAAGCAACCCAGGTATTGATTAACAAATGAATGGATAAGCAAAATGTGGCATATTCAGTGAAATATTATTCTACCTGAAAAGGGAAGGAAATTCTGACATTTGCCCCAATAGAGATGAGCTTTGATGACACTATGCTAAGTGAAATAAGCCAGCCACAAAAAGACAAATACTGTGATCCCACTTGTATGAGAAACCACATCACAACCAAAATCATAGAGACAGAAAGTAGAATGGTGATCATTTGAGGAGATGACACCTGACAGGACTGGAAGGAGGTGAGGAAGCAGCAAGCCATGGCAATGCCTGGGAAGAGCATTCCCGGCAGAGGGAACAGTAAGTGCAAAGGCCTCACTACACTAGCTAGAAGACTAATTCTATTATCAGTGGAGCCACACCCTGACCACACTGTGAAAGCAGCACATAGAGCTGGGATGGCAGTGAATCAGGCATCAGAAATGGATTCTAGTCCTGTTGCTACCCCTAAGCTACTGCATGGTCTGGGACCATGACCAGCACCCCTCTGATCTTTAAGGGGCCTGATAAATCAAACCGTCACTGGCCTCTGGGAGTCTGCAGGTGATTTGTGTTCTCTCAGGCTGCCTTCTTCCTCCTCTCTTCCAACCCACTCACTCATAAAGTAATCCTAATCCCCCCACCTCCTATGAGCTGACCCATAAGTGGGTGTGGGATTGAGGATCAAGGAGGACAAACACAGGCACCAAGACGAATATTTGAAAACTGATTACCGGCAGGATCCTACCAAGTCACTCTCTGGACCTCTATTTCCCCATCTGTAAAATGGGAATACTCCTTTTCCCTATGACATGAGATTGATGTGAAGATCAAATGGAAATGCCTGATAAAGAAGTTGCCCTGCTCTCCACGGGCATTATTATAAAGCGGCTTTCGATCTGTTCCCTGGTCATTCATCCTAAATGCTAGCCTGTGCCCCACACTGAGGCAGGAAAGAGAGAGGGGAGGGAACTGGCAGAGTTCATGACAGACACTCTATGAATAGTACCTGATTTTTAGTACCAAAGCAGGGGTGTCATCAGAGGGAGCTTTTTAAAGACAGAGAAGCTTAACGATCCACTCTCAAAGATTCTCACTCTATAGGTCTGGGACAGCCCCAGATGTGTAATTATGACTTTTTTAAACTACAGAGTTGATTCTGATGTGCGCTCATGGCTGAGAACCACTGATTAGTTCTACCAAGCCTGGCAGGTAAGTCCTATTATCATTCCCATTTGGGAGCTGGCTAACTAGAGCACAGAGCAGCTATCTAACTCCTTAGATCACACAACTAAAAAGTCACAAAGCTGGCCAGGCGCAGTGGCTCCTGCCTGTAATCCTAGCACTTTGGGAGGCTGAGGCAATAGGATCGCTTGAGCCTAGGAGTTCGAGACCAGCCCAGGCAATATAGCAAGACCCTATCTCTAAAAAAAGTAAAAAATTACCCAGGTGTAGTGGCACATGCCTTTAGTCCTAGCTACTGGGGAGGCTGAGGTAGGAGGATCCCTTGAGCCCAAGAGGTCGAGACTGCAGTGAGCCTTGATCGCACCAGCTTGGGCAACAGAGGAAGACCCTGTCTCAAAAAAAAAAAAAAAAAAAAAAAAGTCACAAAGCTAAAATTTGAACCAGACTCTGGAGCCCAAGCTCTGATGAATCACTAAGTGTAAGTGCCACTGTTTCTTGAGGCCAATCAGCATTTATCTAATGCCGAGCTACATACTCTTTGTGCTACCTTAAGCAGCCTTGGAAACATAAAAGACAATACCTTATTTTCAGAGATTGCATTAACTTTCAAAGAAAGCTTTATGGCTAGACTAACTCATTCATCTGGCATCATCAAGGAATTATGTATGCTAACAATATGCAAACTTTATAAATAACTTGGAATGCCAAAACTTTTGCCTGCTTTTGATAGACTTCCTATTTTTGATGGTAATACCAAAATGTCCTTCACACTTTCTTGCTTTCTCGGAGAACACTGAACAGAATGTACCTTTCCTCAGAGACGATACACTGTCTTCATCACCAATGAGCTTTGCGCTTTCACATAGTAATGTATTCAGGAACAAGACAGGTGTGCAGGACCCCTCAGCCCCCTCACTAACTGGCCCCAAGCTGGCTTCGGTGCTGCAGTCCACGTGTCTGCCTCTGGTAGATCCTCACCTCTCACCCCATGCCTACATAGGCACACACTAACAGAACCAATGTGCTGCTTCTCATGTCATGAGGCCTTGCTTGACATGACTGCCAAGCTTGTAAGAACCATGTGCAAACTAAGAGTGAATTGGCCCTACGCAGGAAAGGTGCCAGGTGCAACATATGAGGAGATTCTAAGCAAGAGAAGATCCACGCAGCATGGGGTTCATCTTCTTGGGCTGGGCACTGTGGTCACTGGTCCCCAAGTCCTCTCTTGCCCCTTCACCTCCCTGGATTTCTCTTCCTTCCTCATGAGTGCAGGCAGCCTGCCTAGTCTCTCTGGAGTCAATGGGTGGGTCATCGGCATGAGGCCTAGTGTAAAGTGCTGGTTTCAATCCCCCGGGAAGATGTGGGGACATTTGACCAGACACCTCCCTGCAGATACCAAGACTCTTGAAACTCTGAGCCCCTCCCCAGCTGAGGTAGAGCCATGCCCTGGAACAGACTGGATTCCTAGCAGTGGTTTATCATTCCACAAAGATCTGTGTGCTGGAGGTGTATTCTGATAGTGAGTTCTGGAGGCTCCACAAAGTGTTTGCCTTTGATCCTTTGTGTGCAAGGCTTATCTTGGTGACAAGGGCAGGTGACTCCTTGTGGGGACTGGTACAATGCTGCCACACTCACCTCACCCACACATCCTAGCATGTCTCCAGGCACAAAGAAGGACCTCTGGGACCAGGCAAACGTCAGGCAAATGTTGTGAAAAATCGAACAGCATTTGTTCATCATTCAGTCATCCAACAACTATTTATTGGGGGCCTACAGTGTGCCAGGGACTGTTAAGTCACTGGGGGATTTGATGGAAAACCAGCTTGATGAGCTCCAGTCCCAACTGGGTAGAGAAGAGGGAACAGTAAAGAATAAATAGGGCAGGGCACGGTGGCTCACGCCTGGAATCTCAGCACTTTGGGAGGCCAAAGCAGGCAGATCACCTGAGGTCGCGAGTTCGAGACCAGCCTGGCCAACATGGAGAAATCCCATCTCTACTAAAAATACAAAAATTAGCCGGGCGTGATGGTGGGCCCCTGTAATCCCAGCTACTCAGGAGGCTGAGGCAGGAGAATCATTTGAACCCAGGAGGCGGAGGTTGCAGTGAGCCGAGATCACACCACTGCACTCCAGCCTGGGTGACAGAGCGAGAATCTGTCTCAAAAAAAAAAAAAAGAATAAACACATAAACAAAGGTTATAAAGGGCTGAGGCTACAGTTTACATTTAACCAGGCTCCAAGGAAGGCCAGAGTAAGGAACAGACCTGGCACACAGTGGGCCCTGAATAAATGGATGTTCTCCCCATATAAATCCTCTTCTGCACCCCCATCTTGGCTATGAGGGCACCACTCTGAGCCGCCTGCCCTCTTACCTATATCTAGTGATTTCCACTGAGCCCCACAGCTGAGGCAGGGTATGGGCCCCACCACCCACCCCAGCCACACCACAGATGCCACCTGTTACACCATTCCAGTCTTTTCTATGTGCTCAGCCAAATTAGCCACCACTGCAATGGTTAGGACCACGTGCTCTGAAGTCAGACAAACCTAGGTTCAAAGCCCAGCCTTGCTACTTCCTAGCTAGGTGATTTGGGGAAGTCACTGAACTTCTCCAAGTCTCAGTTTTCTCATTTGCCATACTGCCAGCCTCACCGGTAGTTGATTAAACAAGATAAAGCACCTAACGGCCCTAGCTTAGTACCTGGCACATACCAACAAGTCTCTAAGTGTTGGCTCCTTTATATTATTACTGTTATGAATAATAATAATAAAACTCTTTGCCAACTCCCCACTGCCTGCCAAGTCCAAACTCCTCAGCACAGTCAAAGCTCTCCTCCTTAGCCAGTTTGCCCTTCTGTTTTGTTTTGGGATGGCTGGAGGGCAGAAATAAACTCACCAGAGTGGCAGAGTATTGAGGGAAGGCAGGGAACAGAAAGTGTCTGTAGCAGACTGTGGGGATCGCAGAGCAAAAAGGGCCAGTTCTGAGAGGGGGAATTACAGGAGGCATCACTTGAGCTGAGGCTTGCAGGGTGCAGGTGCAGGTGCAGGTGGGAGAGGGGCACAGGGAGGGGACAGACACTTCATGGTGGGGCCCCCATGGTTGCCTGGTATAGGGGAGGAGCTGCAGAACAGCATCAGCGCCACAAATTCTGGGTTGACCTAGGTCTACCCAACTGTAAAATGGGGATAGCAGTGGGACTGCCTCATGGGGTTCCTCTGAGATTAAATGTGATTACACATGTGAAGGATGTGGCACAGGGCCTGATCTCTTGAAGGGGATATAGCAGTTGTTGACTGTTATCACCACCACCACCATCATCATCATCATCCTTGAAGGACATGGCTGAAGATGACACCTGCCAGGGAACCTTGAACACCAGGGTTCATGTTAAGAATATTATGTGGCTATGCCAGGCGTGGTGGCTCACGCTTGTAATCCCAGCACTTTGGGAGGCCGAGAGGGTTGAATTACCTGAGGTCAGGAGTTCAAGACCAGCCTAGCCAACATGGTGAAACCCCATCTCTACTAAAAATACAAAAAAATTAGCCAGGCATGGTGGCAGACGCCTGTAATCCCAGCTACTCGGGAGACTGAGGCAGAAGAATCACTTGAACCCGGGAGGCGGGGGTTGCAGTGAGCTGAGATCACACCACTGCACTCCAGCCTGGGCAACAGGGTGAGACTCTCTCTCACGAAAAAAAAAAAAAAGAATATTATGTGGCTGTGCTCTTGCAGTGGTGGGAACAGTATGGCATTGCCAAACACAGTATTTGACAAATAGATGGATAGTCAGCTAAATGGACATTTGAGGCTTCAAATCCCATACCTAGTAGTCTGCTTCTGCAAAGGCAGGGTGGGTCTGCAGGTGTTTTGAGCAGGGGCTGCTGTGGCCTGGGACTGCTAGCAGCATAAAGGCCGGGTTGCCCTCAGTGCCAAGGATCCAGGGCAGGGCCCTCCCTAGTGTTCTGGGTACCACACTTCCTTGCAAAGAGCCTGAGACCAGAAATAAAGGCGCGAGCAGCCACGTTGCCAAGGCTGTTTGCCATGGCAACATCAGGGAGCGACTCGTGGGCCGGCTGCTGCAACTGCTCAGGGCCTGGTTGGTTTCTAACATCTCCTCGCATTCCCTCTGCTAAATGACTATGTTCTGCCAGGCAATCACAGGGAAAAAATACGGCTGCAGAGCTGTCGGGGAGCATCCATCTCTCAGCCAAGCAGGGCTCGCCCGGCTGAGTTCCCAGACAGTGGGTCCCAGACAGTTGAGTCCCAGCTACTCAGAGCCAGCCCTGGCCAAGCAGACAGCAGCTGAGGGCCCTGTCTTGCCTCTGCTGAGTGACCTGAAGGCATCCTCTGATCTGTTTCTAGTCTATTTCCTTCCTTCAAGGTAAGGGCATTAAGCAAGATCGTCTCTAAGGCACTCCCAACTCCCAGAAAGCTCAAATTGACATTTGTGTGTTTTATATTTTTACATCATTATTGTTGTCATCATCCTAGTGACTACCATTTATTGAGCGCTTACTATATGTCAGGTGAAGCTGCAAGCCTTAATTATCTGCAGCTATCTTAAGTTATCCTACAAAGAGCATACTATTATTATCCCCAATTTGGGGGATAATATATGAAGAAACTGAGGTCAGAGAAGTTAAGATACTTGCTCAAGGTCACATAGCTAGTAAGTGGTAGAGCACTGATTTAAACCATAGGCAGTTAAAACTCCAAAGCCTGGAGCTCTTAACCACTATTGGATATTTCTTCTCTCTTCAAGTGGCATCTCACTAGAAGTGGTTTCCTAAGTCAGTACTGCAACACTTGCTAAGGCTGGATGGGATCCCTCGTCACCTGCCCCACAAGTAGAGAGGAAAAAACACTCTGCAAGAAGAACCTCAGGGCCTCGACTAGATCAAGGACCTGGAGCTCAGGGGGGAGACAAATGGCAGGGTCTGCATTACATGTGTCCCTTTTTTATAATAACAAGGGTTACTACTCGTTGAGCATTTCTGAACACTTTACAGACATTGCCTCAACTATTCTTCACTAAAAGCCTTCAAAACATATGCTATTATCGGCCCCATTTCCTAGATAGAAAAAGAAGGCCCAAAGAAATTCTCTGCCAAGTTCCCAGGGCTTTGCCCAAGCAGAACCCAATCCTAGAATTCAGAGCCCTCTCAGCCTCTGAAGCAAACAATTAGGGCAAATGTTTGTTTTCTTACCTAAAACACCAAACAGTCATCACAGGCCTTTGGGGACAGTTAATCAATGGCTTTATCCCACCATTTGTGAAAGTCTCTCAGGTCTCGTCTCTGGTCTCCTACTCTAGATCTGGGTAGCAATTTGGTCTCTATCCTGAGGAAACAGCAGGGTGGGAGCCCACGGGTCCAGATGCCACCAAAAGCCTGTCAACCCTGTGCTCAGGCCAGCTGGGTGACCTCAGGCCAGGCCCCTCCTCTCTGAGCTCTGTGAACCCAGCTGCTGACCCCTTGGCTCCCTCTCCCTCACTGGGTAGTCCTGAGCATCTCATGAGAGAACTCGTGGTCAGCTGCAAAGGGGACCTTTGGGATTTAGGAATGACAAGAGTAGGAAGAAAATGCAGTCTGTTCAGGGGTGGTGGTAGACTTTGTCCCAGGGTCCCACGGCCATCCAAAGCCCAGCCACTCAGGGCAATGGTGTCTCTCAGAGGACTACCCACCCTGGCCCTCCCCAAGAGCTAAGGCCCACCGCACCTCACAAGACCTGACACTGGAAATGAACTTGCCAGGGAGTCAGGGGCCTGGGCTTCCTCCAGCCAAGCAGCTGGATCTCAGCGTCCTCTCTTCTGGAAATGGCAAGGTGTACCTGTATCTCCAAGGGCCCCCTGCCCCAAGCCTGGAAGGAGAAGGAGCTGCTCACAGTCAAGGTTCAAATCCCAGGTAAGCCGCTCACTAGCTTCAAGACCCTGAGCAACTGACCTAACCTCCCTGCACCTCAGTTTCATCACCTACAAAATGGGGAAAGCCAATCTCACAGTTATTGGGAGAAATCCATGCAATAGCACTCAGAAGTCTCTTCACAGATACACAATGAAATAGTCACAGATGAAATGACGTCTTGTACATGGAGATGGAATAAGAGTGGCTGCAAGTCTTTAACAGTGGACGCTGGGTGATGGAGGGATGGGGATTCACCACACTGTTCTCTCTACTGTCTACTTCTGTATGAGTTGACATTTTCCATAGTCAAATGTTTAAAATACAAATTTCTTTCAGAGAACCTGACATTGAAACCTATAAAACACTCTTCTAGGCAACCACAGTGCTAGTCCAGGATAAAAATAATTTCTTGTCCTCCCAGAGCTTTCAATCCAGTTGTAGGAATAAAAGCACACACAGATGCCATGGGATAGTAAGTGGCACAAGCCACGTGGGTGGTGGAAGCAGAAGTTAGCTTCAAAGGCTTTCCAGAGGCTGGACGCGGTGGTTCACACCTGCAATCCCAGCATTTTGGGAGGCCGAGGCGAGCGGATCACGAGGTCAGGAGTTCAAGACCAGCCTGGCCAATATGGTGAAACCCCGTCTCTACTAAAAATATAAAAATTAGCCAGGTGTGGTGGCACATGCCTGTAGTCCCAGCTACTTAGGAGGCTGAGGCAGAAGAATCGCTTGAACCCGAGAGGTGGAGGTTGCAGTGAGCCGAGATCGCGCTACTGCACTCCAACCTGGGTGACAGAGTGAGACATCATCTCAAAAAAAAAAAAAAAATGCTTTCCAGAGAGGGCAGGCTTTCAAGAGGGGGCTTAAGGTTCAGGTAGACTATGAATACATTAAAATGGCAGGGATGGTGGTGGGGAGAGGACATTCCAGTTCATTCCACCAGACTTGTATTCCATCCCTTCTCAGGAACACTCAGACTGAAGATATAAAACAAGAAGCAGTGTCTGCCCTGAAGAGGCTCATAGTCTGGCATATTCATTCACTCAGTGAGGATTGATTAAATGTCTGTTATGTTCCAGGCACTGATCTATTCACTGTGGTGAAAAAAAAAGGTGGGTGAAATGAACAAAAATCCTTGCCTTTGTGGAGCTTAACGTCCAGGAGTGATTTCCTACTCACTCAATGAGGACTGATTAAATGTCTGTTATATTCCAGGCACTGATCTATTCATTATGGTGAAAAACAAGGTGGATGAAATAAACGAAAATTCTTGCCTTTGTGGAGCTTAACGTCCAGGAGTGATGTCCCAACACTTAATGTGATCTATAGATGAAGAGATATATCTATTATTTGGTGCTTATTCTGTGCCAGGCATGTGTTACATGCTTTAAATCCATGTTGTCACTCGATTTTCACTGACTCTTCTTCACAACAATCTTTTTTTTTGAGACAGAGTCTCGCTCTGTCACCCAAGCTGGAGTGTAATAGTGTGATCCTGGCTCACTGCAACCTTCACCTCCCCAGATCAAGTGATTCTCCTGCCTCAGCCTCCCAAGTAGCTGGGAATACAGGCATGCGCCACCATGCCCGGCTAATTTTTGTATTTTTAGTAGAGATGGGGTTTCATCATGTTGGCCAGGCTGGTCTCAAACTCCTGACCTCAGGTGATCCACCCACCTCAGCCTCCCAAAGCGCTGGGATTACAGACGTAAGCCACTGTGCCCGGCCTCTTCACAACAATCTTAATCATCATATCTTCCCACTTCAGGAAACAGAAGCTCAGAGAGGTTATGTGACCTGCCAAAGGCCTCGAAGCTGGCAAATCACAGAACCAAGACTCAAACCCAGTAAGGGGATTCCAAGGTCAGTGCTCTGCTGGCCCTGCGTACTGCCACACAGAAGATGGAACAGCTGGCTTGGAGGTGAGGGAGAGGGCATCGCCAAAACAATGGCTGGTGAGCAGGGGCTCGCAGGATGAATCATGGAAATGGAGATGGAGGACACAGAAAAGGGCAGCCCGAGTCTAAGCCTCCAGGAGGAAAATTCAGGGTTTTCCTGGGGAGGTACAGGATCCCAAAGTAAAAGCAGACAGCTCAAGACAAAGACAAGGGCCTAACTCTCCGACTTAAAGTACTGGAAGGCCCTCGGAAATCAGGTTTAAGTTTAGGCTTTAATTTTAAAATACTGGAGAGCTGAGCTATCAAGCCATGAAAGTCATGGAGGAACCTTAAATTCCTATCAGCAAGTGAAAAAAAAGCCAATCTGAAAACACTACATACTGCATGATTCCAACTATATGACATTCTGGAAAAGGCAAAACTGTACAAACAGTAAAAAGATCAGTGGTTGTCAGGAGTTGGGGGACAGAAGAAATGAAAAGGTAGAGCAGATTTCCAGGGCAGTGAGACTATTCTGTGTGATGTCACCATGGTGGATACCTGTCATTATAGATTTGTCCAAACCCACGGAGTGAACCCTAATGTAAACTACAGACTCTGGGGTGACAATGATGTGTCAATGTAGGTTCATCAATTATAACAAATCTACAACTCCGGTGGGGAATATTAATAATGGGGGAGGCTATGCATATTGGGGGCAAGGGTATATGGCAAATCTCTGTACCTTCCTTTCAATTTTGCTGTGAACCTGAAATTGTTCTAAAAAAAAAAAAAGTCTTAAAAGAAAAAAAAATGTACTGGGGAGACATGGGAGATGTGTGAGCAAGAGAGTGATGTCAGATATGCACTCTAAGAGGACTGATCTGCCATCTGGGCTAAGGACAAATGGAAGAAGACGAAGTCGGGTGCAGCAAAGATCTCTTTGGTAGTAACTGCAGGAATCTAGTTACAAACAGACAAAAACCTAGATCAGAAGGGGAGAAGAACAGAAAGATCAATCCAATCGATTCTGCATCAGCTGAGTGTCGATGGGATGGATATGAGGCACTCCGACTACCTTGTATGAGGACAGATAGAAACTGACCCTGATCATTTTCTTCCAAATGACTTTATTTGGGTACCCTTCACTCTCTAATAAGAATTATGCTTCTCTCTTTTACGCAAAAAAAAAGATTGCATGCATGAAAATTAGCTCCATACTTAATCCTGTCCTTCTAAAGTGTTTCAAAGAGAGAATTATTCCAAGTTTCATGAGTAGCAGGTTAATGCTCATTTTAGATATACTGTATTATTTCACTCCCAACCGAGAGGGCCTATTATCCCCATTTCAAGGATTGAAAAACAGGCCTAGAGAAGCAGAGGGACTTGTTCTGCATTCTTTCTTTTTTGTTTTTTTGGAGATGGAGTCTCACTCTGTTGCCTAGGCTGGAGTGCAGTGGCGCAATCTCAGCTCACTGCAACCTCTGCCTCCCGGGTTCAAGCAATTCTCCTGCCTCAGCCTCCTGAATAGCTGGGATTACAGGTGCCCACCACCACGCCTGGCTAATTTTTGTATTTTTAGTAGAGCCGGGGTTTCACCATGTTGGTCAGGCTGGTCTCAAACTCCTGGCCTTGTGATCTGCCCGCCTTGGCCTCCCAAAGTGCTGGGATTACAGGCGTGAGCCACCACACCCGGCCTCTGCATTCTCTCTATACAATCAATGTGCCTTCATTTGCTCAAGGTGCTAGAAAAACACTGATGAACAAAAACTGAGAGTAGCCCCTGTCTTCAAGGAGCTTGGAGTCAAACAGTCTGGGAACACTGCCCACTAATGCTGGCTCTTCTACTTACTCAAAGGTAATTAGTCTTCCACAAGTCAGTGAGTTCTCTGAAACTGTAAGATCTGTACAACTGTGCAACAGCACCTACATTTTGCACAATATCTATGAGAATGAAATATAGTAGTGCAAACAGAAGGCTCAGAAAACTGCATGGGGTCTAGGGGATACTCAGTAAACATCACTGATGATGACGATGAAGGAGAAGGCAAGGATCAACACTGCAATGTTCTTGTTATGCATTTCCAAGCCTGAGTCCCCTTTGCAAGGCTGCTTCTCACTTGAGCAAGTCTTTCTTCTATTATTCCAGAGGAAGAAGGAAGAGGGTGACTCACGTGGCATAGTGGAACTTCTGCCTGGCCTGCATGAGCTGCTAAGAGGAGGGCCCTAAGGTAAAGAGGAAATATGAGCCCCTGGGGCACAGCTGCTGGGCCATTGCCCTTCCTGGGTTTCACAGGCATCCTGATCATTAGCACCAGCCAGGGAATCCCAACGAAAGTGGAGCCCAGGTCTCTGGTGAACATGACCCCTTCTGGCTCAGGTGAAGAAGTTACTCTCCCTAAGTCTCATACAGATGAAGAATGGGCAAATGTACCCAGTGAAGGCTACACTTCAACCTTCTCCCACACACTATACATTTGTCCAAACCCACAAACTGATTTGAAAAAGAAGTTGGCCTTGGCTTCAAGGGGTGTGTGGAGCCATTTTCCCAGTTCTCCATGTGGCAGGGGCCCCTTCTGGGTGCTCAGTCCCAGCTTTAGAACAACGAGGAGACAAGATACCAATCACAAAATGGGCCAAGTTCAGAAACACAGAACCACAAATCGCCCATGATCATATGGGGAAGAAGTTTAGCATCACAAGCAATCAAATAAATGCACATTAAAACAATAAGGGTAACAGAATTTATTGATGAACAGACTGCTAAAAATGAAAAACAATGAAAATATCAACAGTTATCTGGGTATAGGAAACCAGGTGTTCCCAGACCATGCCGGTGCGCAAATAAGTACAATCTTTCTAGAAGAGAATCCAGGAATGGGTTTGATGGAGTAATTTCACTTCTAGGAATTTAAAGGAAGAAACAAAGACATACATAAAAAGATATTCGTTTTAGCATTGCTTACAATAGCAAAATAAGAAAGTTAAACAACGTAAATGAGTAACGATAAAGGATTAAATACGTTTCGGTTCAATCTTCAACGAAACATTATATAATCATTAAGATACTAAGTAGAATATTTAGTGATGTGGAAAGATGTTCACAGCATATTGTTTGGAGGAGGAAAAAAAACAAGTTACAAAACAGTGCAATTCCAAGTTACAAATCAGTATATTCAGGATAACTCCTTTTTTTTTTTTTTTTTTGAGAATGAGTTTCGCTCTTTTGCCCAGTCTGGAGTGAAGTGGCGCAATCTCGGCTCACTGCAACCTCCGCCTCCCGGGTTCAAGCGATTCTCCTGCCTCAGCCTCCCAAGTAGCTGGGATTACAGGTGTGTGCCACCACGCCCAGCTAATTTTTGTATTTTTAGTAGAGACAGGATTTCACCATGTTGGCCAGGCTGGTCCGGAACTCGTGACCTCAGGTGATTCACCTGCCTCGGCCTCCCAAAGTGCTAGGATTACAGGGGTGAGCCACCATGCCCGGTGACTCCATTTTTTAAAAATAAAATGTGATCTATATGAACAGGAAATAAACAGTCTGGAATATACATGACAATTAATTGGTTATCTTTGGGTAATGTTACATATTTCTCATTTTTTTCTTTAGGCTTGGCAGTATTTTCTAACAATTCTATAATTAAATATTTTTAAATAAGTTGTTAGAACTGATGATTTCTAACATTCACGCTGCCAACTCTGACATTTTGTGCATCTATGACTGATGCCCTAGGCAACTTCAAATAGCCCATATTTAGTGTGGACTTGCTGTGTGGCCTTTGGGGTCTAAGCCTTTGCCCACAGCTGCAGCCCTCTGCATTCCTCTCTCCCACACTCGCTGCCCAGCTGTCTCCCCTGCCAGCCTGGGAGCTTCTGCTTGGCAGGACCCAGCTGCATCCCTGTCTGTAATCCATGTGCCTAGCCAAGAGCTAAGCAAAGGAACACAGCTCAGCATACTGACAGGTGCCTTGCAGGCACAATGATAAAAGGCACAACCCTAGTGCTAGAATCTTACTGGACACCAGACTCACACAAAGTGCTTGGTTGTATAACACAGATGCAGAAAACCAGAGGAGAGAAAGCAGGGCAAGCTGGGCTGGGAGAGCCTAGTAGAGGAGAAGGCCATGCAGGACGGGTGGGTGAGGGCACTCTGGGCCAGGAGCACAGCCTGAACAAAGGTGAAGCCACCCACAGTCCTTTGGGATCCATGCCTCAGAGCTTTCCAAGAAACTTTCGCAATCCTTGTTCTGCTAAATTTCCGTACTTTGGCCCCAATGGGTAAAAGTTAAGTCTCCTAAACAGAAGTCCTCCCTCTAATCTAACCCTGGATTAGCCACCAAAGACAACAACAATCTTTTGGGACAAAGACAATGAACTACCATTTAATCCACTTTCCCCAAAGCTCCCAAAGGGAGATGGAGGAGGGGAGGGTCAGGGAAAGTTTGGGGGAGGAGAGGGGGTTGCAGGAACAACCAGAACATCTCACATGCAAACACTGCTCACCCCCACCACCAGGCCATTGGATTCTCTTGCGGCACCACCAGCCCCATTTGACAGATGGAGGAAATGAGGCTCGGAGAGTTCAAATGGCTTGCTCCGGGGTCACCCAGCCAGAGAGTGGGGAAGGTGACTCCACTCAGGCCTTCTGACTCCAAGTCCAGTGCTATTTCTAGGTAACACACAGGACCTGGAGTCAGGAGCCCTGGGTGGCTCTGTCACCCTCTGGCTGCATGGTCCCATACAAGCCGCTCACCCCTCCCAGCCTCTTTCTCCAACTGTAAAATGAGGAGGCGCACACTGGGCCCGCCCAGGTCCTCTTCCGGCTGGGCTCTCCGAGCCTTCTAGGGGCGGCTCAAAGCTCATCCTATCAATTACATTTCCCAAGTTGGGCCGGCAAAGATCACCAGAAGATCCTCGGCCTGTCACGTGGTTAAATAAAAAAAGCAAATGTCCCAGATTAACTTTCACTGCACTGCTCCTGCTAACACCTGATTATTCAATTTTCTAGTTTCTTAGGTGAAATATTTCTGCTAGCTAGACTCGCTGGGCGGCTAAAGGGCAAAATAATTAGTTATTGCTGAGCCAAACACTGAAGATCGAGTTAAAATCCGGGGTACAGTCCAAAGCGGACAGTTCTTGACATGGGTCCCTGAACGAGTCTCCGGCTATTTCAGGCCTCTCTCATCCGCATTTCAGCCAAGAGATTCGGAGACGCCCCCGGGCAATTTCGAGATCTGCGGACAGAATCTTCCCAGGAGCGACTCTGCCCTTCCTCCCGCACTCAGTGCCCTCTAGCCCCAAGCTGTCGGCTCTGGGGGTACTGAGGCTGGGACCCGCCTTCGGCGCAGACACCGGCGCGGGGCGTGTGACGGAGCCCGGCGACGACGGCGGGAGCTCCACCGCAGTTTCGTCAGAGGTAAAGGTACGCGCCCGGCGCGCGCGGCGTGTGCACACACACACACACACACACACACACCCGTGCGCGCAACCCGCTCATCACACATTCCCCTCGACCTCGAGAAGCGCAATCACACGCCACTAGCCCCACCAGCCTCTGCCGCGAACCCACCCGAGCGCGCCCGCCACCGACCACGCGGCCCCGCGGCTCCCCTACGCAGCGGCGTCTGCAGCCGGCCAGGGCCGGCCTGCCTCCCGCGTGGCGGGCTTCCTCTCGGCGACACCCTGCCACGCCACGCCGTCCCAGCCGCCAGCCCGAAGTCGCCGCCCGGAGCTGAACGTCTCGGCTGCGGCGTCCCTTCCAAGTCGCGTTTCACCGCAAGGAGTCAGCTTGCAAGCCTCTCCCCGCCCACCCGGTCCCATGACAGCTGCTGCCGCCCAAAGACAGGCAGATTATAACAAGAAGCAAAGTTTCCCTCTCTCTCCTCCCACCTCCCTCCCCCCATCTCCGCCTTCCCCCTCCCTTCCACTGTTATGCAAAACGGGCCGGCACCGGCGCTCCCACTCCAGGTACCAAACCAGCCCCCGCGAGCCGCGCCCGGTTCCGCCCGGCCGCCCCTCTCCGTGCCCAGGCGTGTGCCAGCACCCGGGGCTCCTCCGAGGTTCCGCCGCATCCTCAGCTTCCCGATGACCCGCAGCCGGGCGCCCAGAGAAAAAGCCCTAACTCTGGAGCCAAACTTTATGCTTGCAACAGGCATTGGGTGGGGAAAATGGGGGAAGGGATGGGGGGCGCGCACGCCTCGTGCTGACATTTTTGGTGGCTGCTTGTCCCAGCAGCACCCCTCTCCCAGTCTCCAAGCCACCAGCTTCCTCGCTCCCCCGCGCCCCGGCACACCAGAGCACCCTCTCCTGTCACGCGCGTGTCGCCAGTGGGGCTCCCGGGCTCAGCCAGAGCCTGGGACTCCGCCTCGCCTTCCCTTCCCCCTGCATCGTGGAGCGCGCACCGGGGCCGCGCACCGCAGGGGGACCCAGGCGCCCCCAGACAGTCCTTCCGCCCCCATCCAGCCTGGCTTTTCTCCCCAGGGGGCTCCGCCCGATAGCGAAACCAGGAAGACGCTGTCTCCGCCTGCATGTCCACGTGCCCCGCAGACCCCTATGCCTTTAGCCGGCAACTGGCAGGAAACTCCGCGCTGCGGGCGCGGGTAGAAAGCCGCGGGGGGCCAGCAACAGCACTCTGGGGACTACAGCCTGGAGGACTAGGGGACTCCGGAGACCGGGGCATGCACCCGTGCCAGGGCCACAAGTCCACGTGAAAGTACGGCAGCAAGTGCCGGGCGCTGACGGCGCGCCTCCAGCACCCAGAGCCAGCCTGAGGGTACCCCACACCGTGGCGCGCCTCCACCTCCCAAAGGAAGCGCGGTACCCCCCAGTTTTGCCTGCGGGGGGGCAGACTCCAAGCGGCCAAGGCTAGACCCTCCCCAGCGGCCGTAGCGCCCCCAGCGCTCCGGCACGCGCCGGGAGACCTCCGGCTCCCTGCCCCGGTAACGGAGCGCATCGCAGGGCGCCTGGAAGGGGGGCTCTGCAGCCTGGAACCCCCAGTTATCCCAGGGCTCCCACCAATGCCTCCCGGCCTCCGCGGCCGCGGCTGCGGCTGCGGCCCCCGCAGCTCAGCACCCCTGGCCCCGGGCCCGCAGCCCCGGCCGGCCGTACCTGCGTGTCAGCGAGATAGTTGAGGAAGAAGGAGGAGAGCTCTTCATCCAGCAGCGCGCCGCAGTCGTTCCCCGCCATCTTCCAGCCGCGGCTGCAGCGTGCGGCGGAGTCAACGCCGAGCCGGCCCGGGGGGAGGGAGCCAGCGAGCGAGCAAGGGAGGAGGGAGGAGGGAGTGAGGCCGGCGGGAGGCGGAGGGCGGAGCTCGAGCCCCCGGCTGCCGCAGGGCCGCTAGCTGCGGGGGCGGGGCCGCGCGGCGCCCGCGGAAGCCGGGGGTCGCTCACCCACTTTCCTGCGCCGTGTCTGGAGCCGCGACCAGCTCCCGCAGCCCTCAGCAGGGGGTAAAGCGCAGGCAGCCAGGTGGCGGTGCCCCAGCCAGCAGCCCGATGCCTGCGCAGCAATGCGGGCAGCCCCCGGCTCCTGCCAGAGCGAATCACGTTGCGTTAGCGCTGGGCGGACCCTGCGAGACAACCTGCTTCTTCTGCACAGCTGGGGAAACTGAGGCTCAAGAAGGCATAGGACCTCGTTCGAAGGCCGGGCGCAGTGGCTAACGCCTGTAATCCCAGCACTTTGGGAGACCGAGGCAGGTGGATCACCTGAGGTCGGGAGTTTTGAGACCAGCCTGGCCAACATGGTGAAACCCCGTCTCTACTAAAAATACAAAAAAAAATTAGCCAGGCATGGTGGCGGGCGCCTGTAAGTCACTCTTCATATCCCTCCTGAAAAAAAAAATATATATATATGTATGTATATATATATGTATGTGTGTGTATATACCTAGGACCTCGTTCGAAGCTACAGCGCACATCAGTTGCAGGAAGGGAAAGCTTAGGTCTTACTCCCCTGGAGGACGGAGTTTCTCTACCCAGGCTACAAGGCCAGAGAAGGAGGGAGAAATACCATAGATCAAAAGCAAAGAAATCAAGGAAGTCTCCTTGGAGGAGGAGGCATTTTTATCTTTTACTTGAAGGGTGCGTTTGCCTATATTCTGTGCTAAACCTGATCATATATCTCTCTCCCATCGTCCCCAACACCCTTCCCCCAAAAAACTCCAATGAGTTATCTTACCAATGCCCACAATGCATGAAGGGGCTGGGCTCCCGCCAGCCTCTGCAGGCCCACTCACAACGGGCTTGTACGCCCACCAACCACTCACCTAGTAATCTCTTCAGCGCATCTTTCCCTATTACCCCTCGGAGTGTCAAGCCATTTCCTCTCCTTCCACCCCCACCATCATGGGCTCCCTTAGCTCCATCAGCAGGCCTTTTTTCTCTAAAAGCTGGTCACAGTTGCCATTTTACATTTGTTGCAATGAAGACTTAATCTTTGTATCTCTCCTTACAAGACTCTAACACCGTGAAAGCAGGGCCTAAATCTGCTTTTGCACTTGCTGTATCTGCAGTTCCTGGCACATAGTAGGCACTTAATAGATGATGTGTTAACTGAAAAAGCTGGAGACTTTTGATTCTCTGCCACCACCACCACACATTATACAGATAAGGAAACTGACTGTCAATGTGTACATGGAGTGACTGCCTGAGCCAGAACCAGAACTCAGACCTCCTGACTCCAACCTTGAACTCTCATCATCATGCCCTGTTGTTTGCCAGACAGGAGATGAGGGCACTGCCTGGATGAAGGCAAGAAGGCGGGAAGCTTTAGGTCTGTTTTATTGGGCACGCCTGCCTTCTGCCCTCCTCCCACCCTACACTCATAAGGGCTGCCCCACCCTGCCCACCTAACAAGGGCTCCCTTCCAGCGGGAGAAGGAAACAGAGGGAGAGTCCCCAGCACACCTGCTGAGACTTGAACACCAGGGCAAAAGCTTCCTTCTCCAGTCTGAGGTTCCCAGAACCGCAGGGTGTGATTTCACTCTTTGGGCTTAATGCCAGTGCGCTTTTAAGGAACAATGCATTCCAACAGAGAGCCTGCATCTAGCCTCAGAGCCCTAGACTAGGAGTCAGGAGTCCTGGGTTCTGTTTCAGACCCTGCATCTGGATACTGGAACATCTTGTTCCAGTATCCAGCGATTCAGGGGGTGAAGAGCGTGGGCCCTGGAGTCACACCGCCTGATTTGGAACCACAGCAAGTCATTTAGTCTCGGGCCTCGGTTTCCTCATCTACACAAATGGGGAACAAAAAACTACCTACTTCATAGGGATGTTTTGATGATTGAGGAGATAATATATGTAAAGTGCTAGGCACAGTGCCTGACCTCATGGAGAATACGCTAAGTGCTCTGTTCTGTTTCCCTTCTGTTAAAATGGGAATAAGAAATATATATCCCTTAAAGGCACTAGCCAATGTTACTTGCCTTTTTTCCAGCACTTACAGGCTGCTGGCGTACTTTGGACTCCAGTATATTCAGATTTGAATCCTGGCGCAAACTAGCTGTGTGCCCTTGGTCATTTACTTAACCTCTCTGAGCCTCAGTTTCCTCATCTGTAGAATGGGGATAGCAATGGTACTGCTCCACATAGGGATCCTGTGAGTATGGATTGAATGAAACAATGCAATTCATGTAAAGTCAGTTGCCTGGCCCTGAATCTTGCAGGTAGGAAATGCCCATCATCACTATAGTCATCACCAACATCACCAATGTCATCACCATTAGCACTAAGGACTTGAATTCTCCCAAGACCCCATTTTTTTTTGCTACTCCTCTGGGCACCAGAGTCAGATTCCTGTGGGATGGTTTCCGGAGATGTCCCTTCCAGGCCCAGCCTGGCCCCTGACTGGTGGTGTGTCCTTTATAGCCCAGAGGCCAAACTTTGGAGTGTCCCCAAAGCCAGCCATCTCTAGCCTTGGTCCTTGCAGAGCTGCAGTGCCATTCACTGCCTTGCCAGGGAAGGCCTGACAGCACTTTCCCAGAGGCTTTTTTGTTTTTAAAACTCCCATGTTGATAGAAAAGCCACACATTGCCCAACGTCAGGGACTTTCTCACCAGTCACTACATCCTCACAACAGTCTTCTGGCTGGCAAGAAATTTAGGTGAGAAAGGGCCTCACCTGAGATGTCTAGCCTCCTTTTCAAAAGCATATTGTCCCAGAAATTCCTTCATCACAGGTTGCTCACAGAGTCTCAGCCTCAGGGAGGAATTTGAAGTTCCTCTGGCCCATGGAAATATGTGAAGTTCTTAATTGAGATTAAAAGTCCTGGCTTGGGTGTGGTGGCTCATGCCTGTAATCCCAACACTGGAAGGCTGAGGCCGGAGGATCACTTGAGTCTAGGAGTTTGAGAACAGCCTGGGCAACACAGGGATATCCTATCTTTACAAAAAATACAAAAAAAAAAAAAAAAAAATTAGCCAGGGGTTATGGTGTACACTCACGGTCCCAGCTACGTTGGAGGCTAAGATGGGAGCATCACTTGAGCCCAGGAGGTTGAGGCTGTAGTGACCTGTGATCAACACTGCCCTCCAGCCTAAGACCCCATCTCAAAAAAACAAAAAAGCCCTCAAAAAACCTGAGGTGCTAGATGATTTTGTGCCGTTTGCTTCTCCTCTCTGAGGCTGTTTTCTTATCTATAAAATGAAGGAGTGGCCTGGCCTGGTGGCTCAAGCCTGTAATCCCAGCACTTTGGGAGGCCGAGGCAGGCAGATCACCTGAGGTCAGGAGTTCGAGACCAGCCTGGCCAACATGGTAAAACCCCATCTCTACTAAAGATACAAAAATTAGCCAGGCATGATGGCAGGTGCCTGTAATCCCAGCTACTCGGGAGGCTGAGGCAGGAGAATCGCTTGAACCCGGGAAGCGGAGGTTGCAGTGAGCCTGGGGACAAGAGCAAGACTTTGTCTCAAAAAAAAAAAAAAAAAAATGAAAGAGTGGTCAGTTGGGTGCACTCCAGCCTGGGGACAAGAGCAAGACTTCATCTCAAAAAAAAAAAAAAAAAAAGAAGGAGCAGTCCGGGCGCAGTGGCTCACACCTGTAATCCCAGCACTTTGGGAGGCTGAGGCAGGCTGATTATGAGGTCAGGAGATCTAGACCATCCTGGCTAACAGGGTGAAACCCCATCTCTACTAAAAATACAAAAAATTAGCTTGGCATGGTGGCACATGCCTGTAGTCCCAGCTACTAGGGAGGCTGAGTCAGGAGAATTGCTTGAACCCAGGAGGCGGAGGCTGCAGTGAGCTGAGACTGTGCCATTGCACTCCAGCCTGGGCGACAGAGCAAGACTCCATCTCAAAAAAAAAAAAAAAAAAAAAAGAAGGAGCTAGCCTAGATGAACCTCTGCAGAGTCCTGCAGCCCAGATGTTATGGCAGTTTATAGACATCAACCAAAACTTAGGGCTTTTCTGTACTGAGCATGTGCCCAACGCCTGAGTTTATAGCGTCTCTAATCCTTCCGGCAACCTTCCGTAGGGTAAATCATGATGTGCATTTTATGACTGAAGAAACAAAAGTTTAAAGGGGGTTAAAGTGATTGGCCCCAGACTACATAGAGACAACAGCTCAGATTTGAACCCGGGTGTGTACACGGTCCGAGCCACAGACAGTGGAAAGGGAGTGTGAAAAATCTCATAGCATCTAACCTCCCCAGGAAAGCTAGAAGGGCAGTGCATGTCCTGTTTGATAACTTCCAAGTGAAGGGCAATAATAATGCCAAGCTTGGACGTTGTGTGGCTTGACTCCTGTCTTCTCTGCCTTTTTTATCATCCTCGCCTCCCTCAAGATTAGTGAAAGTGAGCCCTGTGCATACCTAGTGCAAAGCCCAGAGCTCCCCAGGCTCCATGGAAATGGCTACAGCAAAATGAACCTATGTGACTTGAATATTTTAGTCACTACCGACAAATGCTCAAAAGTTGAAACATCAGCATTTTCTCCCTTCCGATAATAAGATAATGCTTTATTCAGACACTACATACAGCTGTGGTTCTCAGACTCTGGAGGGCATGACAGTCACTTGGGCACTATCGCCAGAGATTCCAATTCAGTAGGTCTGGGGTGGGCCCAGGAATCTGTGCTTAATAGCCTCCCCTACTGTAGATGAGACGAGACATCATTCAGCAGATATGTAGTGAGCAGCTACTATGTGCCAGCCACTGCACTAGATGCCATGGATAAATTGGTGAACACAACAGCGGCCATCTCTGCCCACATTCTATTCAACACAACTGCTTAGTAAGTTTGTGTTGAATGAGGGAGGGAGGTAGGACATGGGTCTTGGCAAACGCAGAGGCTTCCTGCCAGCCACCCACGATTCTGATTCTGTGACCCAGGCCAGGGAGCCAGATGCTCATCTATTTCCCAGCTTCTGTCCAGGAGGCAGGGACTCAGGCCAAGAGGAACTAAAAAGCTGCCTGCCTTGTATTGTTGATGCTGAGAACCATCTCCACCTCCCATTGAATGAAAGAACTTTGGAACTGTGGAGGGGCAGTGGAAACGTGTTTTCCACCAGCTTCACTGTAAAGGTGGAGGAATGTGGCTGAGGTCACACGGCCCTTTAGTGGCAGAGCCAGTACTGGAAGCCGGGGCTTCAGATGGTGTGTGGAGTGCTCAGGTGACTTTCATAGGATGAACTTCTCCTCAGGGCTGACCCTTTAGAAAAACATCAGCTAGATGGTATCATTTGAGGGTCTCAGAGTCAAGGACTGGGGCCTTTGACACTTGAAAGCCCATGAAGTAAGCAAGGCTCTTCTTTGTGTTTAGCAATGCTCTCTTCTTCCTGTAGGGTTAACCTATGAACTCACCAATGCATTTGGGGGAAATAGCTAGCAGATCACTTTCTGTTTCATAAGCTACAAGTGATTAAAGGGCTTTCCAATCAGCAGGTAAGGGGCATTAGCAGCTATAATGTCAGCTATTACTGTTTCCCAGTTTTGCAAGAGCCCCATAAATCCTCCTCCTTCATCCTCCTCAGCCCCATAAATGACTGCACAGAGCATGGGAGCAACAAAATCAGATAGGGATAGAAAAGTGTGCTTTTTCCTTATCTACTCACAGAGCAAAAGATCTTAGAAGGACCCTCCTTATGCCCATTTAATAGATGGATAAACAAAGGCCCAGAGATGAGAGTTCTTTCTTTTCTAGAGAGATGCAAATTCTATCAGGTTATTATTTAAATATACATACATATTATATATATATACACATTAGAATGATGTATATTTGTGTCAAAACAGCAAGATTTAAAGAGACAGTCACCTGACATTAAAGGGCAACATAGTTTATATTTAGTTATTTCTAAACTAAATTTAGGACACCTATGAAATAAGACAAGCAGGTGGAAAGAAAACCTGAGTACCTGTTGCTCTTTATACTTTGTCTCTTACTGGCTTTGGGATCTTGGGAAAACCACTTCTTGCTAAGGGTCATCCTCTCTGTCATACCTGACCTAGAGTTTTTAAAATTATATATTTTTGTTTAGCGACAAGGTCTCATTCTGTCACACAGACTGGAGTGCGGTAGTGTGATCATAGTTCACTGCAGCTTGAAGCTCCTGGGCTTAAGTGATCCTCCCTGCTTAGCCTGCCAAGTAGTAAGAACAATAGGCATGCCACCATGTCCAGCTAACTTATTTATATTTTTGTAGAGACGGGGTCTCACTCTGTTGCCCATGCTGGTCTCAACTGACCTAAAGTTTTGTGTGGATCAAATTCAGTTTACACAGGACTATGAACTTTACATTCATTATCCTAAGTCATCAATAATGCTCCTTTGGCGAATTTATCCTGAGTCATCCAAAAGATAGGAAAATGACAGCATGATGTTTATTCATACTTTGATTCAACAGATATTTTTAGATTCTGTTGGGTACCAGGTACCATGCTACAGGTCCACAAATGGTGACTATGATGAAATCTTTGCTGTCATGTAACTCACAGCTCTGATCTCTACAATGTTCATGGGAGCACTGCATGTCACCATGTCACCATGCAACTTGGTAGGGTGTAATAAGTCCTTCAGTGGAGAAAGTTGGGGGGCAGGAGACTGGGGGTGTTGAGGGACAAGTTAGGAGTTGGAAAAGGAGTCTAGGGGAGGGGGATTCCCAAGCCAAGATAACAGAAGTAGCAGGAAGGAAATGGAGGAAGGACAGGTTAAAGCCATATTTTAGAGTGGGAATCCATAGGCTTTGGCAATAGGTTAGAAGTGGTGAGGGAATAAAAGGAAAGGGTCAGGACACCCAGTTTCTGACTGTGTGGATGGTGACCTTAGAAGAAAGGTAGCTCAGAGGAAAGTCTCCCAAGGGAAGCTTTTCAGATGACTTAGGAACATCCAAAGGGAGGCACCCCAGGGGAGCACATTGATGCCAAGCAAAAACTTAGAAATAACTTCAACATCCAGCAAGGCAGAGCAGTTCAATTCCACACCTAGTGACAGATAGACAGAAACTCACATACATGCACAGAGAACTGTGCCCAAGGATGTTCACCTTAGTACTGTTAATTATGATAAAAATATAGGGTACTGGATAAATGAACTGTGGTGAGACCTCACGATGGAATATTAGACGACAGTGAAAATGAATAACATCTCCATGATTCCACACAGATACCTCTCAAAAAGAGTAAGACAAGCAGCCTAAGGATACATACAGTATTATGCCATTTATGCAATATTTTAAAACATATAATATAATACTCCATAATATTGGTCTCTGCATGTATATAAAGTAAAAGCATAAACATGGGACAACAAAGACACAGATGAATGTTAAGAAAGTGAGAGGAGATGCGGAACTAGGGCTGGCTGCCTGGATGTGTCACCTGTGCAGTAGCATTGAGACCTGTACTTGGAAGGGCTCTGTGCTTGGTTTAATGCTCTGCTGTTGCTGTCTTGAAATTCATCATGATTTTTGAATAAGGGTCCCTGCATTTTCATTTTGCACTGGGCCCTGAAAATTATATAGTCCATCCTGGGAGGGACTTGAGTACATCATGCAGAGGAAAGCTCCAACTGTACCTGTAAATATATCTTTATTTTTTTTAAGAGACAGGGTCTCGCTATGTTGCCCAGAATGGAAAGCCATAGCTATTCACAGATGCCATCCCTCAACTAATCAGCACGGGAATTTTGACTTGCTCCATTTCCAGGGTGGGCTGGTTCACCGCACGTTAGGCAACCTAGTGGTCTCCTGCTCCCAGGAGGTCATCATATTGATCCCAGACTTAGTGCAGATACCTAATCAGCATAGCACACCACAGCCTAAAATTCCTGGGCTCAAGCGACACTCCTGCCTCAGCCTCCCAAGTGAGTAGCTGGAACTATAGGCACACACCATTATGCCAAGCTTAGAAATATTTTTTAAATATCAATATTTGTTAAATATGTGTGGTATATTGTTCCTTGCGATTTTCTATATGATTAAAATATTTCATGATACAAAAACTATGAAGGTGTCATGGTTTACTTCCTTGATGAAATACTCTGCAGAAGGTAGAAAGCTATATAAATGTATAACATTGTCTTCTGAATTCAACTCCTTAAAAATAGAAAAAATTAACATTGAGTGAAAAAAGATGATAAAATGTATATAAAAAGATTACAGCTGTATGCATAAATGTACACATAAAGTGTGTATGTTAGAATGACATTAAGTAATGTGAACAAATGAAACATGATTAGGGTGGCAGAAAGAATTTCTTTTATTAATAATATTTTCATTTGTGCTATTACAATTTTGTCTTTATAATAAATAAAATATAACTTACTAGCTTCTTTCTAAATAAAAACCAACCCCTCTGATAGCTATGTTGCAAATGTGTTATTTAAGTAACAGATATACATTGGAACAGGGACATTTTGGAGACCCAAGCAAGGGGTAACTATGATGGCGGAACTTCAGGACCCCACACCAAAATGAGCTCTGAACTGGGAGTTAGTCCCACTCTGGCTGGCACCGAACCCACGGTTGGATGAATCTTGTCTCCACTCTGAGGCTCACAATCCCACTCTGCACAATGATGGACTTGAACTGGATCAGTTGTCCCAAATCTGCTGCAGATGGGCATCTCCCCAGGGCCTCTGCTCTGACTATGAAATGCTCTGATTCCCTCTCCCATTTGTGGAGAAGTCACCTGGGCCATGTGTAGTTTGACAGCAGAGGTGGTTGGGGTCAAGATGTTGAAAGGAGAATCCAGGTCAGTAGGCCACCCCAGGAGCATTTTACATGGGGTGGAGTCTCCTTGGCTTCTAGAGCAGCCAGGAGGACTGCAGAATCCCAGGGAGAGGGCATAGCGTCACAGGCATGGCAAGGTACAGACAGCATGACATGGCATCATGGGCACAGCATCAGTGATGCAGCAGAGCATCATGGGCACAGATCATAGGTACAGCAGAATATCACAGTCACAGCCCTGGTTTCCTCAGCTTCCCCAAGAAGTCGGACTGACACCTGAGGGGGAGAAAAACATAAAAGGAATATTATTCCTTCTGTCAGAGTTGTTTTATTATTTCATTTTAAAATTAGAAATCATTTTAAAGTACACAAGTAACACAACTATTTTATCCTTGTATAAAAATTGGAAACAACAGAGAAAGGACAAGGCTCTGTGACCATTCCCTTGCTAGAGGTACCCACTATGAGTGTTTCATGAGTGGACTTCTAGACCTTTTTCTTGGATTTACACTCATTTATGTTCATAGAGGAACTCAAGGTTTTGTTTGGGAGATTTTGTTTTTATGAGAACGGCTTTTTTTTTTTTTTTTTTTTTTTTTTTTTTTGAGACGGAGTTTCACTCTTGTTGCCCAGGCTGGAGTGCAGTGGCACAATCTGGGCTCACTGCAACCTCCGCCTCCTGGGTTCAAGCGATTCTCCTGCCTCAGCCTCCCTAGTAGCTGGGATTACAGGCACCCGCCACCATGCCCGGCTAACTTTTTATATTTTTAGTAGAGATGGGGTTTCACTATGTTTGCCAGGTTGGTCTCGAACTCCTGACCTCAGACAATCCACCCGCCTTGGCCTCCCAAAATGCTGAGATTACAGGCATGAGCCACCGCGCCTGGCTGAGAATGGCGTCTTAATGTGATTACTATTTTGTAATTTCCTTCTTAGAGTGTCTTCGAGGTCTTCCCATATCAGTACATATAGATCTACCTTCTTCCTTTACACTGCTGCATGTTTTTCCCCATGTGAGTGTGCCACAAACTTGATTTGTAACTATTAGTCCATCGTGATTCTAGACTTGCATTCCCCATTTGGTTGTGTGGTCCTGATTGGATCACTAAAGAATATGCAAAGCTGGGGATAGTTTGTTAATAAAATGATGACAATGGATGAGTTCTTTCATTCATTTAAACAATAAAAGCCTATGGAATGCTTACTTTGAGTCTTCATCTTTTAATACACAATTGAGCCAGATCTACCTACATGAGTTCAGTGAATAACGTTAATCATGTTGCTACATTTTTTGAAATTCATTCATCATTCCTTCATGGGCAACCTACTTTGTGGCAGGCACTCTGCCAAGCTTCCTGGGACTGTACTAGTTGTGACTCCTTTGTTTGCAATGAACAGAAAACCCTACCCAAACCAGCTTTAACAGATAATATATGGGCTTACATAATTAACACACTGAAGGGAGGGATGTTGTCAGGAAGATGTGGATGTTCATTTCTCAGCTCTGCTTTCCTCTCTGTTGCCTTGATTCTGAGTCAGGTTCTTTCCTGGTGACAGCGAGGTGACATGTTCCAGGCTAAACCCAAACCTCTTAGCAAGCCCCCCAGAAGCAACTCTCCCAGTTGTCCAGCAAAAGCCCTGGATTAATTCTTTTTCTTCCTTTTTTTTTTTTTTTTTTTGAGACGGAGTCTTGCTCTGTCACCAGGCTGGAGTGCAGTGGCACGATCTCGGCTCACTGCAACCTCTGCCTCCTGGGTTCAAGCAATTCTCCTGCCTCAACCTCCAAAGTAGCTGGGACTACAGGTGCGCACCACCACACCCAGCTAATTTATGTATTTTTAGTAGAGACAGGGTTTCACCATGTTGGCCAGGATGGTCTCGATCTCTTGACCTCATGATTCGCCCGCCTCAGCCTTCCAAATTGCTGGGATTATAGACATGAGCCACTGTGCCTGGCCCAATTCTGATTTCATCCATTTGATTCAAAACTCGTATCCAATCCCTGCTCTGATTGACCAGTATTGAGTTACATGGCTACCTCTGAATCCAGGAGTCAAGCAGTTTGATATAAACCCCCCAAACCGGGCTTCTTAGTAAGGAACCATTAATTTGGGTGAGAAAAAAAAATTACATCTCTCTTTTCACTAATCTGTAATGGAAATTTAGCGTTTTCTTTTCTGTTACAAATATAGCCAACAAATCATAGTAGTATTAAAATTACCAGCCTGAGCAACATAGTAAGACTTCGTCTCTACAGAAAAAATAAATTAGCCAGGCATAGTAGTCCCAGCTACTCAGGAGGCTGTGGTGGGAGGATGGCTTGAACCCAGGAGGTTGAGGCTTCAGTGAGCCACAATCACGCCTGCACTCCAGCCTGGGCAATACAACAATAATTTGTCTAAAAAAAATTACCTGTAACTTTGTCACCAATAGAGATCACAGATATTTCATATCACATCACAATTGTCACAGGTATCTTAAAATATCACTTGTGTTCAACACTAGTTTGAAACTATACTGGTTATTAGGCCAAGTAGTGCTTGGTTTTTATTGTGCTAATCAAGAAGTACAAATATTTTTATATCAAAAATTTGTTTTCCTAATAATTTCATAACTATTTCAATACAATTGGCTTCCTTTAGACCATATGTAGTATATGTCATACCATTTAAAAAATCAATCTGAGGCCGGGCATGGTGGCTTATACCTGTAATCCCAGCACTTTGGGAGGCTGAGGCAGGCAGATCACCTGAGGTCAGGAATTAGAGACCAGCTTGGGCAACATGGTGAAACCCTATCTCTACTAAAAATACAAAACTTAGCTGGGCATGGTGGTGCACGCCTGTAGTCCCAGCTACTTAGGAGGCTGAGGCAGGAGAATCACTTGAACCTGGGAGATGGAGACTGCAGTGAGCCAAGATCGCACCACTGCACTCCAGCCTGGACAACAGAGCAAGACCCTGTCTCAAAAAAAAAAAAAATAAAATAAAATAAAAATAAGAAATCAATCTAAGGAGAGGTCCATGGGCTTCTATGGGCTGCCAGAGAGGTCCATGGCGCACAAAAAAAAACTTTGAATAGAAGGTGAGGAATGGGTGTCTCCCCAAAGGGAAAGCAGGTGCCTTACCAAAGGGAAAGGAGAGTGCTGAGCAGGCGGAAACAACAGATGTCCAATCCAAAGGGACACAGAAATGAGTCTGACCTGAGCCTGTCCCCCAAGCTAGTTTGACTAGGAGACCCCTGGAGATGCCGTGGTCAGCCTCTTCATTTTACAGACAGACAACAACTAAGACTCAAGAGGGGCAGGGACTCACCAGAGGTCACTTAGTGAGTAGCAGCGTCAGGACCAGGCCAAGGCCCCCTGACTCTAGGCCTGATTATTTTACTCCAGCCTCTTCAGGGTGAGTGGGGAGGGTACAATGAGACCCTACAGTCCAAAAGTTAAACATTGGTATACATGACAGAGGGAAATTTAGAATGTTAAATGCCTATATTAAAAATGAAGAAAGATCTAGAATCAATAATCTAACCCTCTACCCAGACACTGGAAAAAGCAAGCAGAAAAGAAGAAATAATACAAATTTGAACAGAAACCAACAAAAGAGAGACTAGAAAAACAATAGAGAAAAATCAACAAAACCAATAATTGGTCCTTTGAAAAGATCAACAAAATAAGAGAACTTTAGTTAGATTGACCAAGAAAAAAAGAGAGATGACTCATATTACTAAAATAAGAAATAACGCCAACCACGGTGGCTCATGCCTGTAATCCCAACACTTTGGGAGGCCTATGCAGGCCAATCACCCGAGGTCAGGAGTTTGAGACCAGTCTGACCAACATGGTGAAACCCTGTCTCTACTAAAAATACAAAAATTAGCTGGGTGTGGTGGCGGGCGCCTGTAGTCCCAGCTACTGGGAGGCTGAGGCAGGAGAATGGCGTGAACTCGGGAGGCGGAGCTTGCGTGATCGGAGATTGCGCCACTGCACTCCAGACTGGGTGACAGAGCAAGATTCCGTCTCCAAAAAATAAATAAATAAATAAAATTTAAAAATTTAAAAATAAAAGAGGAGTCACAGAAATAAAAAGGATTGTGAGAGAAACTATGAACAACTGAATGGCAATAAATTAGAAAACGCAGATAAAATGAACAAACTTCTAGAAAGGTGCAAACTATTAAAACTGATTCAAGAAGAAATAGAAGTAAAGAGATCGAATTAGAAATAAAAAATTATCCACAAAGAAAAGACCAGACCCAGATGTCTCCACTGGTGAATTCTATCAAACATTTGAAGAAGGACTAATACAATTCTCACAACATCTTCCAAAAAAATAGAAGAGGAGGGAACACTTCCCACCTCGGTCTGTGAGGACAGTACTACTTTGATACTAAAACCAGACAAAGTCATCACAAGAAAACTACAGATCAATATCTCTTATGAATATAGATGCAAAAGCAGTACACATGAGGACTTAACTACCGAATTAAATATCACAATGGGAAGATGTGCCTAAAGATGTCTCTGGTTTCTGAAAGATTCCTATCATCAAAAGCAATAAAAGATTACGGAGATACATCAGATTAAATTTAAGCATAGAAATATAGTGGGTTCATTTTAGAAAAATATGCAAAGATAACTCATAAAGATTTTTTGTTCTGTAAAGCAGGATTAATAGTACATCTTTGGCCAGGCGCGGTGGCTCACACCTATAATCCCAGCACTTTGGGAGGCCGAGGCGGGCAGATCACGAGGTCAGGAGTTCGAGATCAGCCTGACTAATATGGTTAAACCTTGTCTCTACTAAAAATACAAAAATTAGCTGGGCGTGGTGGCATGTGCCTGTAATCCCAGCTACTCAGGAGGCTGAGGCAGGAGAATCGCTTGAACCTGGGAGGTGGAGGTTGCAGCACGAGATCTTGCCACTGCACTTCAGCCTGGGTGACAGAGTGAGACTCATTCTCAAAAAATAATAATAACAATAATAATAATAATACATCTTTGGGTCAGGCACTGTGGCTCATGCATGTAATTCCAGCACTTCGGGAGGCTGAGGAAAGAGGATAGCTTGAGCCTAGGAGTTCAAGACTAGCCTGGGCAACATAGCAAGACCTCATCTCTAATTAGAATTTTAAAATTAAAATTAGGCTGGGTGCAGTGGCTCACATCAGTAATCCCAACACTTTGGGAGGCTGAGGCAGGTGGATCACCTGAGGTCAGGAGTTCGAGACCAGTCTGGCCAACATGGTGAAACCCCGTCTCTACTAAGAATACAAAAATTAGCCAGGTGTGGCCGGGTGTGGTGGCTCACACCTGTAATCTCAGCACTTTGGGAGGCTGAGATGGGTGGATCACCTGAGGTCAGGAGTTGGAGACCAGCCTGGCCAACATAGTGAAACCCCATCTCCACTAAAAATACAAAAAATTAGCTGAGCGTGGTGGTTGGCGCCTGCAATCCCAGCTACTAGGGAGGCTGAGGCAGGAGAATTGCTTGAACTCAGGAGGCGGAGGTTGCAGTGAGCTGAGATCGCGCCACTGCACTCCAGCCTGGTGACAGAGCGAGGCTCCATCTAAAAAAAAAAAAATTAGCCAGGGGTTGTGGCGCACACCTGTGGTGCCAGCTACTCAGGAGGCTGGGGCACAAGAATTGCTTGAAGCTGGGAGGCAGAGGTTGCAGTGAGCAGAGATCCTGCCACTGCACTCCAGCCTGGGCGACAGAGCAAGACTCTGTCTAAAAAAAAAAAAGAAAATTAAAATTAAAAGAAAAAAAAAACTCTGCCCTGCCTTTTTGGAGTTATTCTGAGAATCATTTCAGATAAAGGATGGGAGAGTATTTTAAAACCCTCTAGGAGGAAAATAACTGCTGGGACTCTTTGCAGTTTGTAGAACACGACCTGCTCCTGAGCTCCATTCTGTTCTCTCTGGCCAGTTATCTCTTGCCCCACGGCCTTAGCACTGCTGTTCCCTTAACCTGGCATGTTCTTCTCTCAGCACCCTTTGTGGCCTGCTCTCATTCCTCATCCCTTGTCTCAAATTCCACCTCCTCAGAGAAGCCCTTCCTGACTTCCTGATATAAATCAAATTTCTGAAATTATCTTGCTTGTTTACTAGGAGAGCAGAAACCATGTTTTGTTACCCGCTGGATCCTCCAGAGTCCAAGACAGTTTCTGCCACATAGAAGGATGCTGTTAAGTGAAAAGGGATCCACATTTCTGTGAAATAGGTAGCCAGGCCCACTGTACACATGAGGAAACTGAGGCTCAGGGGGGAGAAATGTCTTGCCCAAGCTCCTGCGGCAGGTAGGGTGATCATATAATTTATTGTCCAAATTGGAAAGCTTTTGCCCTGGACAAATACCAAACTGGACACGACACGTGACAACAGGCATAAACTGAGACAGTAAACAAAGACGCACACGGTTACACTTCAGAAGGAGGTCTAAACTCGGGCAAGTCTAAGCCATGTTCTTTTCATGACATCCCAAGTTCTGTGAAAAGTCAAGGTCAGCCAGTGAGTTTTCCCACGTGCCCAGATCCACAGGGAACACCATCCTGCATAGCTCAGGAGCAGGTGAATGTCACAGCTCTTTGCTGACTTTGTTGTTGCCTGGAAGTCCTGAGGATGTTCTCCACAGCAGGAACCAAGATTTCCTCTGTCAAAGTAGGTGAAACAATAGAATGAACAAAAATAAACCTGGATCTCCTTTGTGAAGAAAAAGGAGGTTGGGGAAAAAAAACCTTTTTAGTCACATACTTAAAGCTCATGAGATTACTTTGTTATGCAAAAGTTGATTTATCTCAGCATAGAGCTCAACATTGTCTGCTCTTTGACCAAGTCTCCCTGTCCTTGGGAATTTACTCCAAAAATGAGTGAAAGGAAGAGAAAAAGCTAGCCAGACAAAAACATTCACTGAAGGGGCATGGGGGCGGGAACTGAGTTTGGAGCCTGGAGGAAGACAGGCCTGTGTTTGAAGCCCTGCTCTGTCACTGTAAAGATGATGGCTAACAGTCCAGCCCATCCCCATGCACACTATGCCTCCAAGCATCAAGGGTAGGGTCTGTTTCCCTCTCCTTGACTTTGGGCTGGCCTTGTGACTTGTTTTGACCAAGAGAATGTAACAGAAATGACACTGTGCCATTTCTGGGGCTGGTTCTTAAGACACCTGGGAGCCTCTGTTTTTGCCCTCTAGGAAGCCAGCCATCATGGAAAGAAGCCCAGCTAATCTGCTGGACAGACCAAGTGGAGAGAAAGAAAGAAAGAGCCCCTGGAAGATTAGAGACCACAAAAGGAGAGAAACCCAACCAGCCCCCAGCCATTTCAGCCTCCTCAGCTGAGACACCAGGCGCCTGAATGAACTCATCTTGGATCTTCCAGTTCCATTGAAGCCACTATCATCAGTACCACGTGGAACAAAGATGAACCAGCCCCACCAAGCCTTGCCCAAATTGCAGAATTAAGAACAAATAAATGGATGTTTTTGCTTTAAGCCACTACATCTTGAGGGAATTTGTTATAGTAGTAGGTAACATGAACACTAGACATTAGCTGTATGAATTTTAGCAACTTATTAAAATAACCTGAGCCTCAGTTTCCTTATCTGTAAAATGGAATTGTTTAGTATTTACGGGGTTGTGATGATGCTCAAAAGCTACATGGTAAACATTTAGTGATTTTGTGGAATATATAAGATGACATGATAATATAATTTCCTGCAGGAGTTGAGTTTCCATGTTACTGGCTAGATTCTACTGAGTGGAATTCTATGGAACCATAAGAAATCATAAGCATAAGGTTTACATATGAACTTGATTCATTACATAATCTGAAATAAAATTAAATAATGAAAAAAATTTTTTAAAAAGAATGACACAAAGCTAATCATACTGATTCCAACAATATAAAAAAAAATCTCTGGATAAATGTTGGAAAGAAATGTGGAGAAATTAAAACTGTTAGTGCATTTGAGTGGTGGACTTAATATAAAAATTTACTCTTGGGCTTTCCTTAATGTTGATGTCAGATTCTTAATAATAAATCATTTTAGTGCAATTCCCAAATGGGGATAAAGTTTTGAAAAAACATGGAGAGATAAAAACAGTGTCTTTGAATTTAGGTTTGAGTAAAAATGTCCTCTATTCAAATTTCTTTTAATTTGATCTTCATAAAAAATAATTTTAGTGCAATTATTAAATAGAAAAGCTGGTCATTGTGTAATTTATCGAGTGCTATTATAGGCCCAGCAGGGAGCTAAGTGTTTGCATTCCTTTACCTATTCAAAATCCTGAGCTCAAGGGGAGGGCTTCCTACACATTTCTTCTTTGATGCCTTCCAGCAGCTTTAAGATGTCAGTGCTGTTATTAGCCCCATTTCACAGACCAGGAAGCTGAGACTCAGAAAAGTTAAGCCGAGGCTGGATGTGGTGGCTTATGCCTGTAATCCTAGCACTTTGGGAGGCTGAAGCGGACAGATCACTTGAACCCAGGAGTTCGAGACCACCATCCGGGGCAACATAGTGAAACCCCATCTCTAAAAAAAAAAAAAAATACAAAAATTAGCCAGGTGTGGTGGCATGTGCCTGTGGTACCAGCTATTTGAGAGGCTGAGATGGAAGGATTGCTTGAGCCTGGAAGGTGGAGGTTGCAGTGAGCTGAGATTGCACCACTGCACTCCAGCCTGGGCAACATAGTGAGACCCCATGAAAAAAAAGGAAAGAGAGAGAGAAAGAAGAAAGAAAGAAAGAAAGAAAGAAAGAAAGAAAGAAAGAAAGAAAGAAAGAAAGAAAGAAAGAGAAAGAAAGAAAGAAAGAAAGGAAGGAAGGAAGGAAGGAAAGAAAGAAAAAGAAAAGGAAAGAAAGAAAAAAGAAAGAAAAGAAAAGAAAAGAAAAAGTTAAGCTACTTGCCAAATCATTCAGCTTGAGACCAGCAGAGCTGAGATTTGAACCTGGGTCTCTCTAGTCTCTCTTCCCACCATTCCTCACTTTTTTGCCTCCAGCAGCGCATCTGCTCCAAATGCTTATGGACTAAATAAACAGGAGTGATCATGCAAATTAGCACTGAGAGGCAACACTCTCACAAAGCAACAGCATGGAGTCAGGAAGCCTGGACTTGGATTGTGACTCTCCTTGTGGCTATTCCCACTGGACCCCCATATCCTCATAGGCTCAATGGGGGATTTGGATAGATATTTGGAAAATAACACAAACCATAATCCCTTGGACCTTAATTTTAATTAGTAATTTTACAGTTAGTACTTGAGTCCTCAAATTGTACTAAAAACATGGCAATGGTACAGATATTATTCAAAGTAGCATTTGAACTTGAAGTCCCAAGATTTCGCTTCAAAGACTGGTTCTACTTTTGAGTGACTTTGGGCCAGTTTTTTTAGCTCTCTGACTCTCAGTTTCAGATGGTAGCAATCTAACCTCTCTCATTGATCATGTAGACCCAGTGAGATAACCCATGTGAAGGAGCTGAGTACTGAATAAATACCTATGTCTTAAATAAAAGACATTATAATGAATCATCCCTATAAAATTATATAACATACAATTAGGATAAATCTGTTTTTATGTTTTCTAATCACTTAGCAATTCTTTGATAGGTAGGTTTTATATATATATATATAATAAGTAGTTAGGTAGTTTTTTTAAAATATAAGTTTCCACAAGGAAAGGAAATGAACTTTTGTTCTCACTTTGTAAGATCCTTGAGACAGGGACAATGTCTGTCTGGTTTATAGCCATCCTCCCCAGGCCAGCACAGCATCTGGTCCACGTTAGGTGCTCATTGAGTATGTGATGAATGAATGACAACATGTCCGTACCTCTGTGATGCCACAGTTCAGAGCCAGGGTGGACGTTCCTATGAACATTCCTCACACCCTACTGCCTGCCAGCACCGTTGACTAGGTAGAGTACTCTTCCTCAGTTTTTCCCTGTGTCCTGGGCTTACCTCTATGAATCCACTAACACCTTTAAAGAGAAATACTTCTCTTTTAAGTATGTTTCCCCCATGAGACTCTAAACAAATCAAGATCAGGGATGGATCTTAATTGTCTTGGGCTCAACAGACCTCATAGTAAATGACATTGAGTAAGTCATCTGTAAATATTTGTTAAACTGAATTGAATCAATAGACAGAGTTGGGAGATTTCTAACAGCAGAAAGTATTGCCTTAAAGTTACACCTATTTTATTGGAATAGCAAATAAACACATGGAAAATGCTCTATATCATTAGTCATTAAGGGAATATATGAGAAAATCACAATATGAAAGCACTACACATTCCCTATGGTGACTAAAATGTTAAAACTGACAATACCAAGTGCTTGTGATGTTGTGGAACAACTGGAACTCTCATACTATATTGCCAGGAATGCAAAATGATATAACCACTTTGGAAAATAGTCCGGCAGTTTTTTCCTAATAAAATTAAACATGTATCTTCCATAGTACCCAGAAATCCCATCCTAGGTATTTATATAAGATAAATGAAAAAAAATGTCCACTCAAGGATGTATATGTGAATTTTCACAGTAGCTCAGTTAACAATAACCAAAACTGGAAACAACACAAATGTTCTTCAACTGGTGAATGAATCAGCAAATTGTGATATGCCCATTTATTGCAATACTACTCAGCAATAAAAAGGAACAAACTACTGACACAACAGCGTAGATGAATCTCAAATACATTATACCAAGTAAACTATTCCCGATTCAAGACCACATAGTAATGATTCCATTCAAATGAAGTTTTAGAAAACGCAAAATTAAAAGGACAGAAAGTAGAGACCAGGAGTGGAGAGAACAGAGGAATTGCAAGGGAATATAAACAAACTTTGTGGCACAATGGAAATGTTAGACAGAGTCTTGCTCTGTTGCCCAGGCTGGAGTGCAATGACACAATCATAGCTCACTATAGCCTCCGACTCCTGGGTCCAAGCAGTCTTCAGCCTCCTGGGTCCAAGCAATCCTCAGCCTCCTGAGTAGCTGAGATTACAGGTGCAAACTATCATGCTCAGCTCTATGATGGAAATATTCTAAAATGGCTTTGCAGTGGTAGTTACAGGACTGTATATGTTTGTCAAACTCATTGAACTTTATATTTAAATGGGTATATGTAAATTACACTTCAATAAAGCTTTCAAAAGCTTTATTTCAAAAGCTTTATTTATATATTTCAAAATATATATATATCTATTTACTCTTTCATCTGAATGGCTTTTTGAGGTAGTGAATATTCTGTCCTTGGACAATTCCAAAGACAAGCCAAACGGGTATCTGTCAAGCATGTTGTAGGGGGCATTCTTGAGTTGGGCGCAAGCCCAGAATAGATGGTCTTTAGAGGTTATGGAATTTAGGGTTATGGAATTTAGGCTTAAAGTCAGTATTATGCACAGTAGAAAGAACAATGGTCCAGGAGTCAAGAGTCATTCATTAAGTCATTCATTCATTTACTGGTTCATTGTTTACTAATCACCTATCATGTGCCTGACACGGCTCAATGATGCTGAGTTAAGCTGGTTTGAGGTGGGTTTCTATGCAATCACATCTGAAATATCCTAACCAATAGAAGCCCAGAACTAGGTATTAAACTGGGGGATACTGACTATAAGCCCCAAAGGAGGAGGTCAATGAGAGGCTTGAGGAGTCAGGGAGACCACCCACTTACCTCCACTGCCACAGCCTTGGTCCAGGCTGTCACCTCCTCTCACCTGGATAATTACAGCAGTCTCCTCATTGCTCTGCCTGAGTCTAACTGCCTTGGGTCCATTCTATACATAGCAAACAGAGGGTTTCTGTGGCCACCTGAAATCCAGATATGACCCCTTTGTGCTCCTGCCTAAAAATTCTTCCATGGTGTCTCGTTGCCCCAGATGTAAGTCCAGATTCCTCAACATAAGCTCAAAGAACCTTTAATGACATAGCTCTGGATTGAAAAAAGATCAGCTAGGGAAGTGCTGTGGCGTCCCTGCAGGCCAGAGTAGGGAGAAGGAGCAGGAAAGGATGAAATGGAGAGATGTTTGGGAAGCAAAACCACCTCATTCTGGCCCTGGCTGTACAACCCAAGCCTGTTTCCCAGATCATCCAGCCACAAGTTAGGTGATGTCAAAGGTCTCTTTCAGTCCAGGTTATATATTTATGCTTTTTGGTATGTTACCTGGGCTGCCCCTCTGTCTCTTGTCTCTCTGTGTGTCCCTATCACTCAACAAACACCTGTAAGAAAATTGCTATCTACAGGTATGAGTCACAGATTATAACTGGCTTAATCTGCAGGAGGCTTCATAGCCCATCCTGCTAACATGATTCTCTGCCCAGAGGATCCCAAGGGTCATGTTACTGACCTGAAGTGCAAAAGAAAACCTAGTGAGTGTCCTTTGAAATGGAGAAGAGGGAATATACTTATGACCATTGATAATCTCCTGGACAATGATCGTTCTCTGGACTCTAGCAAAAGGGAGGGAGTGGAAGAAGGAATGGCCCAGTCTTTCAGATCTTTCAGATGCTGGGGGTCCAAGGCACTGAAAACGCTCCTTGTTTCCTTCTAATCCAGTAGAAAGGTCACTGAACTGGCCATAAATTGTTGGGCCACTCAGTCTTGGCTTGACCTTGACAATGCCACTTGACCTCTAGCTCAATTTCTTTACCAACCAGTCAAATGCAATAAGGACAGCTCAAGCTCATCCAGCAGTTCACGTTATTTTCAAGTTCACAAGCAGTACATATTGATTAAAGAAAAGGATAAAGCACGAATTCACAAAAAGGAAAAAATATTTCTTCAACTCACCATCCAGACATGAGCAGATGTTTTTCTATTTTAACCAAAATGGGATGCAATTACCCATCCCCTTCTGTACCCAATTATTTTCCTTAACAATATATTGTGAGCATCTTTCCACGTCATTAAACTCTTCTACATTATCATACTCAGATGTGACTGGATGCCCATGGTATTCTCCAATTGAGGCCAGTCTTCTATATTTCATTTCACCCCCTAAAAACACACATGCAATTCCAAAAACACTGCCAGACACCATATATTTTACTGAAGACTTTGTGGGACATGGAGGAGAGTCATACAGCCCAGCATCCAACAAACACCCTCAAACATCCCACTTGACAGCTCTTGATAGTTTAACTTTCTTGCTCTCTCCTTAGTCTCTCAACCCTAGCTCTTCTAGTCCACTTTTCTACCCCATGCACCAAAACAACAGCCAGGTGGATGCCTCTTGGCAGTTAATTTTTCTTTGTTCATTCGTTTCTTTGATAAATACTGAGCACCTACCATATGAGCGTTGTTTTGGGTGCTGAGGGGTTCCTCATTCAACAAAAGGAGAAAACCTTGGCTTTCATGGACCTAATTCTTCATTGCTTGTGATTCCATTGAAGGAAGTTTCATAATTTATTTAATAGTCTCCTATTTTGGGATGTCTATCTATGCTTTTTCCATTTCCCTACATCTCCATGATAAACAATACTGAGGTGAACATCTTTGTGGCTTAGGCTTGCAATTCACAATTTTCAAATATCTTTTCCCTTAACAGATCTTGCTTTTTATTGTTTTTGAGACTGAGTCTCGCTCTGTTGCTCAGGCTGGAGTGCAGTGGTGCAATCTCAACTCACTGCAACCTCTGCCTCCTGGGTTCAAGTGATTCTCCTGCCTCAGACTCCCAAGTAGCTGGGACTACAGGTGTGGGACACCAAGCCCAGCTAAATTTTGTATTTTTAGTAGAGACGGGGTTTCACCATGTTGGCCAGGCTAGTCTAGACCTCCTGACCTCTGGTGATCCACCCGCCTCGGCCTCCCAAAATGCTGGGATTACAGGCATGAGCTACTGCACCCAGCCAGATCTTGCTTATCTCATGATGATCTTGAGAGATTTTACTGAAAAAAAAAAAAAAAAAAGGCAAGGAAGGGCTAAGAAAAAACAAGTAATTTCCCCAAGATTACATATTTGGTTATTTGGTAGCAGATAAAAAGCACCTTTCCAGGAGGAAAACGTGAATCCATACCACCTGGAGTCAGATGACCTTTGAGCCCCTTTCTCATGAACAGTAGCAGCTGGCATTGACAGAGCATTCACTGTGCGCCACCAACCCCGACTTGTACCATCCCATTTAATCCTCTTATACTGTTCATCCCCATTCCACAGATGAGCACATGGAGAGCAAGTGACAGCAGGGCTTGGAGCCAGGTGGGTCTGATACCGGAGCCCATGCTGTGAAGTACTCCTCAACCCTGCCTCACTACTCTGTGAATGTCTGATTCCGCCTGCAGCGCATTTGTCTTACAGTCTTAAAAACTGCATAGGAATTTGTCAATGCTTCTAACAAATACCTTTTCTATGCAGGCCAGTTGTTATTACTTTAAGCGGTTTTTACCATAAGTCTCAACAATAAATGTCATTCCCTCTCTGTGACATTTTTACATTTTATAATCTCATGTGCTATTACATTTGATTCTCACATAAATGCTCATACTTCAAGGCTCAACCAAACCCCTATTTCTCCAAGAAAACCTCTCCAACTGCCCCCCTGAAAGTTCCTATTCCTTGGCCTTTGAGGCTGCCATACTGCAGTTTTTCCAGGCTATACTGTTATTCTCTGTCCCTGGGAGTAGGAACTAGACCTTACTCATTCCCAATGCGAGGCACTATGCCTGGCTCACAACAGATATTTTATAAAAGTTTGTGAGTGAAGCAGCACCATTAGGCACTTTGTAGATTCCTGGAAGGAAAATGAGAATTAGAAATCAGGGGCCTTCACCCCAGCACCACCACCACACCTACTTCGAGCTCAGCTATTTCAGGTAGTTTGAGTCCTGTCTGGTGCTTTATTGCTAAAAATGGATGGATGAGTGAATAGATGGGAGGTAGGGAGGGAGAGTGGAAAGAAATGAAGGAAGGCAGTGAGAGAAGAGAGGAGGTAAGGGAAGGTGAACAGATAGATGGAAGTAAAGAAGGACAGATAGATGGATGAAAGGATGGAGAATAGGATGAATAATTGAATTAAAAAAGGAAGGAAGAAAAGAAGGAAGGAAAAAGGGAAGAAAGGAAAGAAGGAAGGAAGAAGGAAAGGACAAATGAATGGATATGAAGGAAGAAAAGTATAAATAAATGATTGAATGGAAAAAGGATAGTAAAAGTATGGGAAGGAGGGAAGAAGAGAGAAGAAAGAAGGAGGAAACAAGGAGAAAAGGAGAGAAGAAAGAAAACATCAGCTTGGTTGAATAGCAGATTCAGGGCTGATTTACCTGGAACCACACTTCAAGAATCACATGTCCCTAAGAGGATCAGGTAAGAAAGCCCTTCTTCACCAAGATTTTACATTCCAAGCCTTAACCAATATTTCATATGTTAGATTCACCCAGAGCTCAGAGAAGTACAGAGTTTGTTCTTATAAGAAGGATTACATTTGTCTAGATAGTCAAACTCGATAGTTAGGACTCCAAAACTAAACCTCTAAGGAACAAGAAAATTAATCTGTAAAGATGTATTGGCTGGGCACAGTGGCTCACGTTTGTAATCCCATTTGGGGAGGCCCAGACAGGTGGATCACTTTGAGCCCAGGAATTTGAGACCAGCCTGGGCAACATAGTGATACCCCCTAATCTCTATAAAAATAAATAAATAAACAAGAAAGGAGCATTTATTTTCTAATGCATAGAAGAGACAAAATTATGAGGCACAGAAGATTAACAAGGAAACAGAAGTTCTGAACACCACTATAAACCTGCTAGACCTCAAAAACATCTACAGACCACTCCAATCAACAAAAGTATAGTATACATTCTCATCTAATGTACATGAAACATTCTCTAGGATAGACCATATACTAGGTCATAAAACAAATTCAAATAAATTTAAAAGGATTGAAATCATATATAGTATGTTCTCTGATAACAAAGGAGTGAAATTAGAAATCAATGACAGAAATAAATTTGGGAAATTCACAAATATGTGGAAATTAAACAACACACTCCTAAAGAATTATTGAATTAAAAAAAATTCCAAGGCAAATTAGGAAAATCTTTTCAATGAATAAAAATGAAGACAAAATATATCAAAACACTTGGGATACAGCGGAATCAGTGCTTAGAGGGAAATTTACACCTACATTACAAAAAAAAGAAGAAAGATCTCTAATCAATAATCTTAAGACTGGAAAAAAAGCAGAGTAAACTAAACCTAGAGCACAGAAGAAATGAGATAATAAAGTCTAGAGCCAAAATTAATGAACTAGATAATAGAAAAATATCAAGAAAATCAAGGAAATCAAAAGTTGGTTATTCAACAAGATTAACAAAATTGACAAACCTTAATCTAGATGGATCAAGAAAAAAAGAGAGAAGATTCAAATTGTTAAAATCAGGAATGAAAAAGGGGACATTATTACAGACCTTATATAAATAAAAATGGATTATAAAGGATTACTATGAACAACTGTATGCCAACAAGTTAGATAATTTACATGAAATGGACAAATTCCTGGAAAGCCATAAAGTAGCAAAACTGTTTCAGGAAGAAATAGAACATCTGAATAGACTTGAAACAAGTAAAAAGACAGAATTAGTAATCAAAAAACTACCCACGGAGAAAAGCCCAGGACCAGAATTCACTAGTACATTCTACCAAATTTTTGAAGAATTCTTTACAAACTTCCAAAAAATAGAAGAGGAGGAAACATTTCCCACTTCATCCTATGAAGCCAGTGTTACTATGACACAAAAATCAGACCAAAACATCACACAAAAACCACAGACCAATATCATTTATGAATGTAGACAGAAAAATCTGAACAAAATACTAGTAAGAAGAACACACCAATTTATCAGAATTAGACACAATCACCAACTGGTAAATGTCCCAGGAATGCAAGATTAACATCTGAAATGTCAATTGATGTAATACACTTTGTCAATACAATAAAGGACAAAAACCACATGATCATTTCAATAGATGCAGAAGAAGCATTTGACAAAATTCAACACTTCTTCATAATAATAATAAAAAAACTCAACAAAATAGGAATAGAAGGGAATATCCTTAACCTAGTAGAAGGCGTCTATAAAAAGCCCACAGCTAAATCATACTCAATGGTGAAAGACCAAGTGCTTCCCCCAAGACTAGGAACAAGATGAGGATACCTATTCCACCCATTTCTATTCAACATTGTACTTGAGGTTCTTGCCAGGACAATTAGGCAAGAAAATAAAATAAAAGGCACCCAGAATGGAAAGGAAGAGATAAAACTATCTCTACTTAATTCACGTTTCTGACCAATATCTCTTTGTCATGGTGGACACGAATTAATTCATTACAGAACACTTACTAATTGCCTTAAGAGATGCGAAGTTTTGCACTGCGCACATAGAGATGAACCAACCAGTTGTGGGGCCTGCCCTTAAGCAGCTTCTAGACAGCTTGGGGAGATGAGGCCAACTAACATCTGTAAAATAAGGTGGAAAGTGACCAGAGTTACGTGCAGACCCAGATGAGGAGAGTCTATTGGAGCTCAGAGGAAAGTTGAGGGGGTCACTTCTAGATGGGGCTGGATCAAGGGAGGCTTCTAGAGTTGGAGCATCAGAGCTGGGCCTTAAATGTTGGAGAGGATTTCATTAAGTTAACAGCATAACAAGAGCAAGGTTGCTCTTCCTAAAGGCCCACAGCATATTCAAGCACCAGGAACCCTAGAGTAGCTGCAGTGGGTAGTGAGTGAGGGAGGGCTGGGAGATGGTCTGTACAGGTGAACTGAAGCCTAGAATACCACACTAAGCGCTGAGGCTTCCAGCTGGAGTGAGGAAGCCTTGGATGGTGTTTGAGCACAGAGGAGACCTGGGCAGACACCACTGGGATAGGCATAGTCCTATGTTTCCTTCAAAAACTTGCTAGATGATAACATCTTCTGGAAAGCTTAATAAAATGTAGATCCCAGGCTTGGGTACAGGAAATGTTGATTGAGTCATTCTGGGAAGTGATGTCGGGTGGCTGGGTGATGACAGCAGAGGGACAAGTCTGGTTTTGATCTGTGTTTCTCATATCAGGGCTGACCAAGCCTCACCTCATTCAGTCTAAGTCCTCTGTCTACTATGCGTGAAAACTTACATCCTTCCGCTGTGTCGGGGGAGGGGTGGGAGATAAACAGAGCACAGGGATATTTCTGTGGTGTGATGCATAGGAAGGTCAATGGGGAAATGGCTCCTACGCTTGGTGACTCTAACCCCAGTGAACCTAGCCCAACACTCATGGGACTGTGGTCATTCCCTCTCTCCCTCCAGCCTTGTGGGTGCTGGAGAGAGGCAGCCTGGCCAACTGGGATGAACTTTGGCTTAGTTTTATCACTTTTCCTGAGAAACCCAAAGTGGCCAAGCAATTCAAAGGTCTTTTATGACCAGGAGAACAAAAGTCAGCCCCAGCCATTAGTTATTGATTACTCTTTGCCACACCTTGAGCAAGATCTTTGACCAGGTTTTACAGAGAGTGAAACTGAGGTCTCAGGGTTATTCCAACAGGCGTCTGTGTGATGCCAAGATGTCTTATCAAACTCTTAGGCAGGCGTGTTCTGAGAGAGAAGCCATCTGAATTTACATCCACTAAAGTTGTGTGTGCTGGAGTCAGGGAGAGAGACTCAATGCCCTGTACTCAGAAGACAGAGTTACACTTAACACCAGGAGTCTTCCTCTCCTGCAGGAGTATTGATGGCAATCTATATCAAGAACTTCAGAAAGGCCTGGGACCAGTAGCCGTGGCTCTCACGGGTAATCCCAGCACTTTGGGAGGGCAAGGTGAGGGGACCACTAGAGACCACCCTGGAGAGCTTAGTGAGACCGTCTCTCTAAAAAAAAAAAAAAAAAAAAAAAAACATAAAAATAAAAAAGGCCAGGCATGCTGGCTCATGCCTATAATCCCAGCACTTCGGGGGGCTGAGGTAGGCAGATCACTTGAGGTCAGGAGTTTGAGACCAGCCTCACTAACATGGTGAAAACCCGTCTCTACTAAAAATGCAAAATCAGCCAGGTGAGGTGGCAGGCGCCTGTAGCCCCAACTACTCAGGAGACTGAGGCAGGAGAATCACTTGAACCTGGGAGGCAGGGGTTGTAGTGAGCCGAGATCGCGCCATTGCACTCCAGCCTGGGCGACAGAGGAAGACTGTCTTAAAAAAAAAAAAAGAAAGAAAGAAAGAAAAAAGGCCTATACCCTTTGGTTCAGCAACTCCATGTCCAGGAATCTCTTGAAAGAAATTAATCCTCTCTATGGATGAGGCTTTAGACACAGAGGTGTTCAACATAGGATTATTCACCCTAGTTGAAAAGCAAAATTCAACTTCGTCCATGCTAACAATAGATGAATTGCTAATATTTGTTGAATCTGGCTGTTGGCAAAGCATTTTACTTGCACTATTTCATTAAATCCTTACAGGAGCTCAGTAGGATAGATACTGGTATTGTCCTCATTTTGCAGATAAGAAAACTGGGGCACAGAGAGGTTAACACACCCCAAATTACAGAGTTAGTAGCACATCAGAGCCAGCCCTTAATAGCAACATAAAAAAGAAAGCTTCTAGTTGGGCATGGTGGCTCACGCCTGTAATTCCAGCACTTTGGGAGGCTGAAGTGGGCAGATCACTTGAGCTCAGGAGTTTGAGACCAGCCTGAGCAACATGGCAAAACCCTGTCTCTACAAAAAAGTACAAAAATTCGCTGGGTGTGGTGGCATGCACCTGTGGTCCCAGCTACTCAGGAGGCCGAGGTGGGAGGATCACCTGAGCCTGGGAGGCAGAGGTTGCAGTGAGCCAAAATCTTGCAATTCAGCCTGGGCAATGGAAGTGAAACCCTGTCTCAAAAAAAAAAAAAAAGCTTCTGTTGATATGGTTTTTACTGAAAAAAAAAAAAAGATCATCGATGTATGGACTAATCACAATTATATTAGGCAATAATAACAAAAATGACTCTGATATTTATTTTTAAAGACTTCAAAGAAATACTCCAAAATACTAGAGATCCTCTAAAGGTACTGGGTGTATGAGTGTTTTGTGACATTTTTGGTAGCAGAGAGGGAGGGGTTGTTTCTACTTTTTGCTACTTTTCACAGTGATATATTTTCATAATTTAGGGGAGAAAATGAACTTATGGGGTTTTTAAAAACACAAATTAAAAATAAGATGGTTCTGAAATGGATATATTTCAGGTAATAGGGTAGCTACTGGGGACAGTAAGAACCTTGCTGGAGCTGCCCCCAGCAGGAAATGTTTCTGACTGGCCCACTTGAATCTGACTTAGCATCACCTCAGACATGTGCGGGGACAGTAGGGCAGAGAAGCCAGGATGGGGAAAGGCTCAGAAAACGAGCCCCAGGAGAAAAGCTCCAAACTCTTGGTCCTACATCATGTGAGTGGCCCCAGGGGGGTTTTCCAGTGGCATGTCTGAGCCCAAGGCAGATGGAAGAGACTGTGTCTCCCTCTGTACTCTGCAGAGTGGAGATGGGCAGATGAACATCAATGTCCCTCCAATGACGGCCACACCAGTTGGGACAGGGAGGGTAGTCCAGGGACTGGCCCACTTCTCAATCTCCGTGAGGTTCCCCCAGCACCTGCTGCCCCCTTCTTGAAAATGGACAAGTAATGTTTGTTTAATCTAACATAAAAGCATGAAGAAAAAATTATTTTAAAACTTTATTTGTCTACCATATGCTATCAAAGTTTGCTTATAGGGCAAACATAGCTTCAAAACAGCCCCCATGCCCCTCCTTGAAAAATATCCAGAAGCACTCTGCCCCCCATCCCGTCCTAGTTCTCCACAGGGAGTCCTGAGGGTTGGTGACTTGGCAGTCTGTGCAGGCCACGTGAGGACAGCAGGACTGGCAGGGCTCAGGGTCTGGGCCAAGGAGGCTGCAGAGATCAGGGCCAGAGGCAAAGGGTCCAGGGCTCCATGGAGGTCAAGGTCAGGCCAATGCTGCTTCACCAGCTGCCTAAAACTCGTGGCTTTATGTTTAAAGACTCAGCTAATTACAGACATTTTCCAACATGAAATAATAGATAGCACTGTAGAAAATTTAGGGGAAAGGAAACCAACAGAGAAGTTTTTTTGTTTTTTTTTTTAAAGACCATTTTTCTTTTTTTTTTTTTTTGAGATCTTTTCTTTATTTAACAATCTTAAATTTTGCTTGAATTTGAGTTTATTTTTCTTTTTTTTTCTTTTATTATTATTATTATTATTATTATACTTTAGGTTTTATGGTACATGTGCGCAATGTGCAGGTAAGTTACATATGTATACATGTGCCATGCTACTCATCTGACAAAGGGCTAATATCCAGAATCTACAATGAACTCCAACAAATTTACAAGAAAAAAACAACCCCATCAAAAAGTGGGCGAAGGACATGAACAGACACTTCTCAAAAGAAGACATTTATGCAGCCAAAAAACACATGAAAAAATGCTCACCATCCCTGGCCATCAGAGAAATGCAAATCAAGACCATTTTTCTGATACCTTGATTTCATTTTAAAATACATTTTATTATAAATATATTTTCCTTTTGAAAGCAAACTGGAAGGAGGAGCGTTCTGTTTTTACTTTAAACATTTCTGTCTTACTTGAGTGTGTTAAGTAATATCTGCCTTTTATACACTGTTAAATAATATCTGTTGTTATGAAAATTTGGTAAATACAAAAATAGGGCAGAAACCAAAAAAGTTTTTTGTTTTGGAAATTTTGTTTTTGTGACATAAAGAAAGTGCTCAGAGGAAAAAAATATCTGTCTTTGAAAGTACATGCATACAGCTGGGCACAGTGGCTCACGCCTGTAATACCAGCACTTTGGGAGGCTGAGGCGGGCAGATTGCTTGAGCTCAGGAGTTTGAGACCAGCCTGCGCAACATGGTGAAACCCCATCTTTACTAAAAATACAAAAATTAGCCTGGCGCAGTGGCATGCACCTGTAATCCCATCTACTCTGGAGGCTGAGGCAGGAGATTTGCTTGAGCCTGGGAGGCGGAGGTTGCAGTGAGCAAAGATTGTGTCACTGCACTCCAGCCTGGGCAACAGAGGCGACTCCATCAAAAAAAAAAAAAAAAAAAAAAAAAAAGTATATACATACTACCAAATACAAAATATACGGAGATGGAGAGATGGGTAGATGGGTATATACAGTGAAATGTCTGTTTTCTTCTCTTTCTCTCCTGTCTAATCACCCAGTTGCCCTCTCTGGGGAAAACCATTCTTGCTGTTTTTCCGACATTTTGGTAGAGGGTATCTTTACATTTGCAAATGTATATGCATACACACTTTTTGGGAGGGAGAGACAGGATCCTGTTCTATCACCCAGGCTGGAGTGCAGTGGCATGATCATGGCTTACTGCCGCCTAGACCTCCTGAGTTCAAATGATCCTCCTGCCTCTTCTCTGCAAGTAGCTAGGACTACAGGTATGCACCACCACACTCTGCTAATTTTGTATTTTTATTTTTTGTAGAGACAGGATCTTGCTACATAGCCCAGGCTAGTTTAGAACTCCTGGCCTCAAGCAATCCTCTTTCCTTGGCCTCCCAAAGTGTTAAGATTTCAGGCGTGAGCCACCAAGCCTGGCCGGCGTGCACTCTTTAGTAATTATGACTGTATGTGCAGGAGCATGTGTGTGTGTATGTGTTTGAGTGTATAATTACACTAATTGTCACACTCTGTCCTAAATCTTGCTCTTTATACAATACATCTTAGGGATCTTCCCATAGGATATGTAAAGAGTTCTGTTGGTTGCTGACCTCAATCCTATTAACCTAAAAGGTCCTTCTTGGTGTCTAACCAGAAACCCATACAACCCCCAGCCTGACACTAGCAAGGCCTGCACCTCCAAAGTAATGAGAGAGATGAGGGAGTTGGAGGGCTGGGTTCAAGGACTCCCTTTTTTTCTTCCTTCCACTCTCTCCTTCCCTCTCCTTTCTTCCCTCCCCTTCCTTCCCTCCCGCCCTTCCTTCCTTCCTCCCTCCCTTCCTTCCTCCCTCCCTTCCTTCCTTCCGTCTTTTCTTCCTCCCTTCCCTCTTGCTTCTTGCCTTCTAAAATGAAAACTGTTCACTATAGTTTTTATTCACTCTGATTTTTAATACAAAACGTGCTTCTCATAAAGTATTCAGATAGTATAAAAAGAAAAATAGGAGAGTGAAACTCACTCCTACTGTTATCCAGAAATAATCACTGTTAACATTTTATTATTCATCCTTCCAATTATTTTTCTGGAATACCCACAACAATTTTTCACCATTTTAACCATTTTGAAGTGTACAGTTCAGTGGCATTTAGTGCATTCTCAATGCTGAACAACCATCACCACTATATAATTTCAGAATAATTTCATCACCCCAGAAGGAAATCCCGTATCAGCTGAAGAGTCACTCTCCATTCCCCTCTCCCAACAGCCCCTGGCAACCATGAATCTGCTTTCTAGCTCCATGGATCTGCGTATGCTGGGTATTTCACATCACACAATATGTGATCTTTTGTGTCTCACTTCTTTCACTTAGTATATATATATATTTTTTAAATGGGGACAGAGTCTTGCTCTGTCACCCAGGCTGGAGTGCGGTGGCATGATCTAGGCTCACTGCAACCTCTGCCTCCCGGATTCAAACGAATTCTCCTGCCTCAGCCTTCTAAGTAGCTGGGACTATAGGCATGCACTGCCAAGCCTGGATAATTTCCATATTTTTAGTAGAGATGGGGTTTCACCATGTCAGCGAGGCTGGTCTCCAACTCCTGACCTCAAGCGATCCTCCCACCTTGGCCTCCAAAAGTGCTGGGATTACAGGTGTGAGCCAACATGCTCAGCCAAGCATAATGTTTTCAAGGTTTTTTAAAACATTTTTTTCCTTTTTCTTTCTTTTTCTTTTCTATTTTTTTTTTTAGAGACAGGGTCTCTCTCTGTCACTCAGGCTGGAGTGCAGTGAAACGATCATAGCTCACTGCAGCCTCAACCTCTTTGGCTTAAGTGATCCTCCCACCTCAGCCTCCAAAATAGCTGGGACTACAGGTGCAAGCCCAACTAATTAAAAAGAAATTGTAAAGACAGAGTCTCACTATGTTGCCCAGGTTGGTCTTGAACTCTTGGCCTCAAGTGATTCACCACCCTCAGCCTCCCAAAGTGTTGGGATTATAGGTGTGAATCACCAGGTCCAGTCTGTTTTCAAGGTTCATCCATGCTGTAGCATGCATCAGTACTTCATTCCTTTTCATAGCCAAATAACATTCCATTGCATGGATATGCCATATTTTGTTTATCTATTCATTAGTTGAGGGGCATTTGGGCTATTTCCACCTTTTGTCTGTTGTGAATAGTGCTGCTATGAACATGTAAGTTTTTATTTGAGTACCTGTTTTCAGTTCTTTTGACTATATACTTAGGAGTGGGACTGCTACATCAAATGGTCGTTCTATCTTTAACTTATTGAAGAAATAACAAACCGATTTCCACCAGCAATGTATGAGGGTTCCAATTTCTCTACATCCATACCAAAACTTGTCATTTTCCTTCTGTTTGTTTTGTTTTGTTTTATTATAACCAACCTAGTGGGTATGAAATGCTATCTCGTACCTTTATTTTTGTGGTTTTGAATTGCATTTCCCTAATGACTAATGATGTTAAACATCTTTTCACATGCTTGTTGGCCATTTGTATATCTTCCTTGGAGAGATATCTATTCAAGGCCTTTGCCCATTTTTTAAACACTCAGGGGGTACATGTGCAGGTTTTTTACATAGGTATATTGTGTGATGCTGAAGTTTGGGTTTCTATTGATCCCATCAACCAAATAGTGAACACAGTACCCAATAGGTAGTTTTTCAACCCTTGCCCCCCCAACCCTCCTCCCCACTTTTGGAGCCCCCAGTGTCTATTGTTCCCATCTTTGTGTCTGTGTGCACCCCATGTTTAGCTCCCACGTACAAGTGAGAACATGTGGCATTTGGTTTTCTGTTTCTGTGTTAATTTACTTAGGATAATAGCCTTCAGCTGCATCCATGTTGCTGCAAAGGACATGATTTTGTTCTTTTTTATGCCTTTGTCCATTTTAAAAATTGAGTTGTTTGTGTTTTTCTTGTTGAGTTGTACAAGTTCTTTCTATATTCTGGATACAAGATTCTTATCAAATATATGATTTGCAAATATATTCTTCCATTCTGTGGGTTTCCTTTTGCGTTCTTGATAGCGTTCTTTCATGCACAAAAGTTTTTTATTTTGATGAAGCCCCCAACTTATCTATTTTTCATTTGTTCCGTTTGTTTTTGGTCTAAGAAACTGTTGCCAAACCCATGGTTATAAAGCTGTTCTTTTCTTAGACTTTTATGGCTTTAGCTCTTATATTTAGAATTTTATTCATTTTGGGTTAATTTTTGTACATGGTGTGTGGTAAGGCCCAACTTTGTTCTTTTGCATGTGGATATTCAGTTGGCCTGGCACCATTTGTTGAAGAAACCCTTCTTTTCCCCCATTGAATGGTCTTGGCACCCTTGTTGAAAATCAATTGACCATAGTCGCATACGTTTATTTCTGGATTGTCAATTCTATTCCATTGATCTATATGCATGACTATCCTTATGCTGGTAGTACATGATTTTGATTACTGTAGCTTTGTAGTAAGTTTTGAAATTGGCAAACGTGAGTCTTAACACCTTGTTCTTCTTTTTGCAAGATTGTTTTGACTATTTGGGATCCCTTGCAATTCTATATACATTTCAGAGTCAGCTTTTCTACTTCAGCAAAGTGGAATTTGTGGGATTTGGGGACTTTGATAGGGATTGCATTGAATCTGCATATTGCTTTGGGGAATATTATTGTCTTAACAAAATCAAGTCTTCTAAGACTCTACTCTCAGGGCTCATTTCTGTCATTCAATACTAGAGAAGTTTCTCTGAATGTTTAGAGCACTGGAAACCAAACGGAGGAGGCAGGCATTCTTTCCTGAGCATGCAGCCAGCTCATAGTGTTGTTTTGTTGCAGCTGCCGCTTGCCATTGATGATCCTTCTTCTCTTCCTTCAGGGGAGTAAGAAGGAGAGGACGCGGTATTAGTGGTTCCCATAAAAATAAACAAATAAACTAATGATATAAATTAAAATTTAATTTAAAAAGTGAGTCTTCTAACCCATAAGCAAAGAATGTCTCTATATTTAGGTCTTCTTTCATCTCTTTTAGCAGTGTTTTAAAGTTTCTGTAAACAAGTCTTACACCTTCTTGGGTAAATTTATTCTTACATATTCTGCTCTTTTTGGTACTATCCCACACAATTTTTTGAACCAATTTTTTTAACTTATCATATCATGAACATCTTTCCATGTTAATGGTATAAAGGGCAAAAATTATTTTATGGCGTTTTATAGATATACTGCAATTTTTTATTTTTTATTTGAGACAGGGTCTTACTATGTTGCCCAGGCTGAACTCCAATTCCTGGGCTCAAGGGATCTTCTTGCCATATCCAGGACTATAGACACGTGCTACCAGTCCAGCTAGACTACAATTTGCTTCAACAATCCCTTATTATTGACTATCTTGATTATTTCAAATTCTTAATTGTCATAAATAAGGATTCAGTGAGTTTCTTTACAATGTACATCTTTGTACACTTATCCAATTATTTCCTTTGGATAATCTCCCAGAAATGAACGTATTAGGTCAAAGGAGAGGAATACTCGTAAAGCTTTGATGAATGTTGCCAAATTTTCCTCCAAAAATATCAGACCAACACCCACTCTGAATAGCAGTGGATGGGGTTCTCTTCCTCACGCAAGATCCAAGTTGCTTTTACCCAATGTCTCTTCCAGAAGGAGAAAACAGGAGCCCCGACATGCTCCTTCACTGGGCAGAAACTTTGAACAAGACAGTGACCGTCCCAATCAATAGAGATGTCTTCCTCTTAGGCCTAAAAGGGCCCTTTATTGGAATTTTTATTGCAAAGACAAATTGTCTGGATTTTTTTTTTGTCTTTATTTGTCTTTTTCTCCCTCTAGTCTGCAAGCTGCATGTGGCCAAAGACTGTATCTGGCTTGTTCACTGTGTATGTCGAATGTCTTGTAAAGTGCCTGGCGTAAGAATGTTCTCAGAAGATGTATGTTATCTTTAAGCTGAGGGACAAGACAGCTTACAAGCTAAAATTCCATGAGGGAAGAAATAGCATCTATCCTTCCCTTTTGTGTCTCCAGTGCTAGGACAGTCTCTGGCACACAGTAGGCTCAGTAAGTATTTGTTGAATGAATAGAAGAAAGTGACTGGCTGCAGAAAGTCAATGGTAGTAGCAGATCTGAAGGCTCCTAGTTCAGTGCTCTTTCTGCCTACCGCACCCTCTTTCTCACTTTTATTCTAATGTTTGCATGCATTTCTGTGTTTATGGTCCCTTGGTTTCTCTTCTCCAGCAAAACAGTCACATATATGCTGCCAAACAGAGACGCACAGGAGATTACCTGGCAGCAGCTCCAAGTCCCGGCTAACACCCTCAAGCGATTTTCCAACGGCGAGGACCAGGAGGGGAATTTCCCCATGCATGCTCAGCTCTGACGCATCTGTGCCCCCTTGACTTGGATGCTATTCTGTGGGCTGGAGTCAGCATGAAAGCTATTTTTGACTAAGTGGCTACCTAATCTTACATAACCCTGAGTGATTCAGGCCAAGGTCATTCAGCTTAGTGCATGAAAGACACTTCAGAGACCAGTGATTCCCCTTCCCCAGAGTCCCTCCAGAGAAGCAGAGCTGGGAAAGTTATTTCCATGATCATGGCTGTGGGCCTCCACAGCAAAGCCCAGCTAGGACTTTCTGAGCACAGCCCTGCCTCTGCAACTTCTAAAAGAATTCCCCAAGTGTCTCATTCCCCAATATCCCTGAAACACGGGTAGAATATGAACCCAGGAAGCAGGGAGTGTGGACACCTACCTCTGCTACATACACACCCGGTCCTGCTTCCTCCTTTAATGTGGAGATGCAGGAGCTGAAGATACTTGAGAGGGCCCATGCATAAAGAAGACGTGCGTCTCCCCTATGAAAGAAGTGATAAGCCCACATTTTCATCTCAATTTTGTTTTATTGGAAAGGAGATAGAATAGCATTCAAGGCCCTCTGGACTCTAATCTCAAACGCCCTTGCTAGTTCATCAGCAAGCCCTTAGCCAAAAGCCTGACATATGCTAGATGTTCACTACCTGCTCAGTGAATGAAATTCTTTGCCTGCTCCCTCATAACTCCTGCCACACCTGACCACCAACTCCAGGTCCTGTTGGTGAGCTCTCTGCACCTTTGCATGTGCTGTCTTCCCCATCTGATAAGCCTTCACAGCATGCTGTACCTTTGCAGCCCAGCTCAAAGCCCAATGCCTCAAGACCACCTTTACAGAGCCCTCTAAACAGAACCAGTTGTCCTCTGGTCTATATTTCTCTAGCACATTGCTCACACTTCTGTTTTGAGCTTCTTGTAACATAACTGGTTATGTACTCATCACAATCTATGTTCCACCAGACTGTGAGCTCCTTGGAGGCAGGGTCTAGCTCTTAGTGGTCATTGTATCTCCAGCACATTTTGCTGCCTGGCACTTACTGGGGCCCCTGTCAACATCCATTTGTTGGATGGATGGATGTCTGGAGACACTAATGAGGTCCGCAGTTCACAAAATCACTTACATTTCAAATCCAGCGTGGGCTGGCTGAAGCAGAGAGACGTGAGGAGAACTGCTTGAGTGGTTGTTCCACACACTCATGGAGTCAATATAGCTTTTCTCTCTTAAAAAAATTTTTGAGCTAGGCGTGGTGGCTCATGCCTGTAATCCTAGCACTTTGGGAGGCCAAGGCGGCTGGATCACCTGAGGTCAGGACCAGCCTGACCAACATGGCAAAAACCCATCTCTACTAAAAATACAAAAATTAGCCAGGTGTGGTAGCGGGCACCTGTAATCCCAGCTACTCAGGAGGCCGAGGCAGGAGAATCACTTGAACCGGAGGCAGAGGTTGCAATGAGCTGAGATCACACCATTGCTCTCCAGCCTGGGCAACAAGAATGAAACTCCATCTCAAAAAAAAAATTGTTTTGATCTCACAAATAGTTGGTGTTCATCGTAGAAAACACAGCACAGCTGCAAGAAAACAACTCTGAACATTTTAGAATATCTTTTCAGACTTTATATCCTCTATGCACTGCCCTTCCGCCATTTCTTTACAGAAATGAGAACTCACTTTGGATGAGCAGGGTGGGGCTCAGCCTGTTCAGGGAATGCAGAAGCCCTCCTGAGCTGAGGCTTGAAGGATGCATGCTGGTAAGTACAATGAAGAGTGAACAATATCTCAGTAACAAAACTGGTATGTCATTTTGTTAACCATCTCACTCAAAAATAGGTGGAGGATAACCCAGATTATCAGCCCTGTACCCTTTCCCAGAACTGCTCTTCCCGCCTTCTCTGTTTAGTTCTAGAACTCCCATGTTAGGTCAAAGAGACCCCGCCCCCTGGTCTTAGTTGTTTGGTCCAGAGGGAGGTCTTGACTCAAGCTGGGCCAGTCACAGTGCCTGGCTACCCTGTCCACAGTTGACTGGTTCAGAGTTGGGTAATTGAACTAAGGTGGCCAATCTATTCCTTGCTTGGGAGTTCTGGATTGAGGGCTAGAGACAGCTTCGGGTATATACTTTCCTATGTCTCAAAATGTATTCCCCACTATCTGGTCTGCAATGAGAAAATGAGGCTGACACACAGGGAGAGGCAAACACAGCAGATGGAGAGAAGGTCCTGGAGCTGCCTGAGCCCCAGACCCCAGGTGTTCTTTGGCCCTGGCCACACTGGGGTCCTTCCGAACTGTGTTGTCCAACTCTCCTCTATATTACATGAGCTAACAACAAATCCTCCTTTGTGCTTTTCCCATTTTGAGGTGGATTTCTGTCACTTGCCACTGAACAGCTTCTGACCCACACACACCGTGTGTCATGGTGGTGACTCCATGTCGGTAAAGTACACGCACAACATCACGTTTAATGGTGGCAGGGTATTGTCTGTGTCTCCACTTTCAACCAGTCTCTCGTTGTTGCATATCTCGGTTTTTTCCAATGTTTCGCTGTGATGAGCAATGCTGTGGGAAACAGCCTCATAAATTCATCTTTGCTCCCATGCATTATTTTATCAGAGTGAATTCTTAGAGGTGAAATTCCTGCAGCAAACGATGTTCATATTTTTAAGATTTGTGACATGGTTTTTAACGATGCCCTGTGGCTATTCTTTTTTCAGCGTCGCTGCCCACACAATCACTGGACACCTTCTTGGGATTAGGTTATTTCAGACTGAATTGGCCTTAGTGAGTTTGACCCTCATTGGTCCTTTGGTGGGAGGAGGGGTGTCCAGGTTTTATTTCCTGTCTTTTTTTTTTTTTTTTTTTTTTTGAGACAGAGTCTCACTCTTACCCAGGCTGGAGTGCAGCAGTGCGATCTTGGCTCACTGCAACCTCCACCTCCCAGATTCAAGCAATTCTTGTTCCTTAGCCTCCTGAGTAACTGAGATTACAGGTGCCTGCCACCATCCCAGCCAGCTGATTTTTGTATTTTTTAGTAGAGACAGGGGTTTCACTATGTTGGCCAAGCCGGTCTTGACCTCCTGACCTCAGGTGATTTGCCCGCCTTGGCCTCCCAAAGTGCTGGGATTACAGGGGTGGGCCACAGCGCGCAGCCCCCAGGTTTTGGTTCTAATCTGCCTAAAAATTGTGCCCAAGTATTCTGTTGAAAAAGTAATTGTGGAGTCAGTTATGGTCATGAGCATTTTCAGGGGATTTTGCAAATCCACAGACAAGCCCCTGAGTGCACAGTGAATGCTGAGTCTCACTGGGGCCTGGGGTTGTGGACAAAGGGATGCCCAGCTTCAAGGTTATCAGTTTAGCCCAGAGGGCAAGAAAAGCACATGGCTGTGAGGACATGTTTGGTACCCAATGCTAGGGAGCAGGACACAGGCTGACTGTGGGGGACAAGGCAGACACAGTTCCCACTGCCCTGGAGCTCACAGTCTGGTGGGGAAGACAGATGCTGAAAGAGGAGTAAAGCTCAGATCAAGGGCAGTGCTGGGTGACCTGAGTGGGTAGGGCAGGGCTCAGGCTGTTCAGGGAATACAGAAGGTTTCCTGAAGAAAATGATTTTGACCTGAGGCTTGAAGGATGCATACAGGTAAGTACAAAGAAGAGTGACCAGGTATCCCAGGCACAGAAAAAGCCTGCAAAAAGTCCTGGAGATTAGGAAGAATGCAGCACACTCAATAGACAGAAAGAAAGCCCTGCATGGCTTGAACAGAAAGAACCCATAAAAAGAGTAAAAGATGAGGCTGCAGAGATGCAAAGCCTCCTCATGGCCAGGACTAAGGATTCTTTCCTGGGGACAATGGGGAGCCTTGGAAGAGGTAAGCAGGGGAGAAGTGTGATCCATGTTCTTCAGGGGGAGGCAGGGATAGGGACTGAATTAGAAGGTAATGGAGCCCACATCTCCAGCAATTGTGCCTTGTCCCCAGGGTCCCAAGGCTGTCTGAAAGCATCTCTGTCCACTACATTTGGGTCTTAGACTGCTCGGCTCAGCCCCACTGCAGTGAGAGCCAAACTCCCAGAACCCCAATCAGCCTTCTCATCACGGCTGATGCCCTCCACGGGTTAGCTCAGGCTCCCATCCCAGGCCTGCTCTCTTTTAATGGATAAATATAGCATGTTCCAGTAACAGCACACACATGAATATCTCTCTAATTTCTACATAAAGACATCACATTCCCCTCACCCCACCCACACTTCAAAGACAAGAATCTTTGTCATGAAATTAAATAGAATGAGATAATGGAGCTGAAAGTGCTTTGTAAAAGAAAAAATTGCCAGAATGGTGGCAACTTTTTTCCAAACTTTATTTTTCTCTTAAGCAGCAGCATCTTTTTTTGTTTTTTTTAAATGAAGTCTCACCAGACACCTATCTGCTCCCGTGATGTCGCCTTTTGGAGACATTTCAAATTTTACATGTCCAAAATGAAGGTCTTGGGTTCTGCCACCCTCTTCAAAGCTGCTCCTCCCCAACCTTCTCCATCTTAGTTCTGACACCTCCCAGGTGCTTATGCCAGAAGTGGAGAGGCACTGCTGATGCCCTCACCAGCTTTTCTCCAAAACGTGTCCCTGCTCTGTCCTCAGGTCTCCCTTGCCCCCACCATCCCTCTAGCCAGCCATCATTCACCTGAATTTTTCAACAGCACCTACCTCGTCTCTCCAAGACTGCATCTGCCCCGTTTCTAGTTCAACACTCACATACTGGCCAGAAAGGAACATAGGGAGAGACTCGTGCACAAATCATAAATGTTCAGCTTGATGGGTTTGTCTAAATGGAACACACCCACGTAACCAGCACCCAAATGAAGAACAGAATATTACCAGAAGCCTGCCCCATGCCCCTTCCTTGTCACTTCCATATCTCTGCCGGGGCTACCATTATCTTGACTTCTAACACTGTAGATTAGTTTCACCTCTATTTTTGAAATTTACATACATGGATTCATATCATGTATACTGTTTTATGTCTGCCTTAACTCATTTACCATTGTGAGCTCCATCTATATAATTGTGTATAGTTATAATTTATTCATTTTCATTGCTGCATAGTGTTTCACTGTGTGACTATATCATCATCTATTCAGTCAAGCACTGAGAGGCATTTGAGGGGTTTGTGGTTTGGAGCTATTACAAAGAGGGCAGTTGTCAAGATTCTGGTCTTTGGCGCACATAAGTGTGCATTTTTTTTGGGTACCTACCTGCCTGGGAGTAGAATTGCTGTAACGTACGCACATATTCACAAAGTGATATTTTTAAAGCACAGCCAGATTCCAGCATTCTCTTTCTGAAACCCTCCATGGCTTCCTGCTGCATTTATAATAAAGTTCAAAGTTTCACCTATGCCCACAAGGGGCTTGTATGCCCTGGCATCTACTGCCCTTTCACATACTGCTTGCCTGCCATATTGACCTTCTTTCCATTCTTGGAGACTGCCAAGCTCTTTCTCCGCCAGAGAGCCCACCCATTTGATATGCTGCAGTTTCAAACTGGCCTTCCCCACTCATCCTTTATGTCTCAGCTCAAACAGAATTTTGTTAGAAAGGCCTCTCCTGATTCCCCAGCTTGAAATCACAATTGGTGTGATTATCTCTCATTACACAGTGCACAATGACACCCACAATTTGCAATTGTCTGATTGTCGATCACTGCCTCACCGACCAGACTGTAAGCATCAAGAAATGGAGACTGTCAGATTCTCTGCTGTCTCCTCAGCACTTAGCACTGGACTGGAACATAGTAGGTGCTCAATAAATATCAATGTGGTAAGGAGAGAGGACGAGATAACAACCAAGGTCTTAAAGGCATGCAGAAACCAGGGTGTAAATCTTGGTTTCATCACTCACTACCTTTGTCCCCTTAGGCAAGTTACCTAGGCTTTCTGGGCCTAAGTTTCCTCCTCTGTAAAATAAGAATAATCCTGCTGGCCTCTCAGGCAGAGAGGTGGCTGTGAGGACTGACTGAAAATATATGTATGTATATTGCCTAGCACAGTGTTGAGCATATGGTAAGTGCTAATTAAGAGGTGGCTTTCCATGGATCAACTCACTGGAGCCTCACCACAATTCTATCAGCAGGCACTATTCTCAATCCCCATTTTATAGACTGAGAAACTAAGAAACTAAGCCCAGAAAGGTTAGGTGCCTTGCTGAAGAATTCTGGCTCCAGAGCCCAGGTTCTCCTCCACTAAACTATTAGCAGTAGCATGTAAAGGATCCATAAAAAACAGAGGAAGGGGAAATGGTGAGTTCCTGACAGCCAGCAGCTCCATTCACCCCCACCCTCTTGACATCCATTCATCCCCATGAAACCGTAAGTTTAGGAAACACAGTATGAAAACCACTGGGTTACACAAACATCCGTGGTTATTAATAGCCAGAAAGGAAAAAATAGAGAGATCTGATTGCATAAAAATTTTAAACTTCTGTATAACAGAAGACACCACAAACAAGGTCAAAAGATAAATGAGAGTCCAGGATAAAACATTTAAACTTCATATGACAAAGGCTTACTACCCCGGCATGAACACACTCCTACAAATTAACTGGGGGAAAAATGAATAACCCGACGGAAAACTTGGCAAAGAATGTGAACAGTATACAGAAGAGGAAATGAAAATGGCCAATAAGCATAAGTATAAGTAGGGAAATAAAAATTAAATAATGAGTTCCCATATGTCTCCTAATATTGGCAAAAACAAAAAGATTGGTAACGTTTATAGCTGATGGCAGAGTAAGAAAACCAACTCTATCATACCCATTGTTGGCTGTAAAAAATTACAGCCTTGTAGAAAAATTTTTCCAAAATATTATGACAAAAAATATGTGACAACTTTCAGAAATGAAAGTAATAACACATAAGCTCCCTAGCTAGCTAGATACAAGAATATTCATTGCAACATCTTTGTAACAACAAGAAACTAGAAACATCCTGCTCCCATCGATACAATTGCATATTATGTAACTCTTTTTTTTTTTTTTTTTTTTGTTTGAGACAGAGTCTTGCTCTGGAGTGCAGTGGCGGAATCTCCACTCACTGCAAGCTCCACCTCCCAGGTTCACGCCATTCTCCTGCCTCAGCCTCCCAAGTAGCTGGGACTACAGGCGCCCGCCACAACGCCCGGCTAATTTTTTGTATTTTTAGTAGAGACGGGATTTCACCGTGTTAGCCAGAATGGTCTTGATCTCCTGATCTTGTGATCCACCCACCTAGGCCTCCCAAAGTGCTGGGATTACAAGCATGAGCCACCGCGCCCCGCCATTATGTAACTCTTAAAACAAATGAAGTAGCTCCATGTGTATCAACTTAAAATTATCTCCAAAATGTATGGAGTGAAAAAAAGATGTTAAAGAATAGTGTCGGCCAGGTGCAGTGGCTCACTCCTGTAATCCCAACATTTTGGGAGGCCAAGCAGGGAGGATCCCTTGAACCCAGTGGTTCGAGACAAGCCTGGGCAACAAAGTGAGACCTTGCCTCTGAAAAAAAAATCGTTTAAATTAGAAAAAATTAGCTGGTCATGGTGGTGGCGTGCCTTTGTAGTCTCAGCTACTTGGGCGGCTGAGGTGAGGATCACTTGGGCTTGGGAGATAGAGGCTGCAGTGAGTTCTGATTGTGCCGTTGCACTCCAGCCCGGACAACAGAGAGAAGTCTCAAAAAACAAAAAACAAACAGAAAAGAATAATGTCTATGGTTTGATACCATTTTTATAGAAAACAAACAATAAATATACCCAAATGAACTGAATACTTTATCAAATAAAAGTAGGAAAATCAAATTTCTAAATACAGTGTGTCAAAGGAGTTGGATTGGAAGGTGTTAGTTTTGCTTCAGATACATCTTTAAGTTTGAATTGTTGCAATGAGCATGTATTATATTCCAATATTAATAAGCATTGCTCATTAGTAATGACTTAATAAATGTTGCCTCTCCATTTAGCCTTGCAAAACCTTTTCTGTATTAAGATTGACCTTGCCTCAGTTCCTACAAAGAAGCTGCTGGTTGGAGAGGTGTTAATTGTCTTCTAAACAACTTCATCTGATTAACCTCTTGGCTTGCTCCGGTGCCAGCCTCCCAGGGAAAGAAATCTTATATCATTATTACTGTTAAAATAAATATAAGCTCCGAATATGCAATACATGCCCAGGGTAGCAAGATGAATAAAAGGTTATATAGTAAAAAGTGAGCCTCATTCTCATCCTAATATTGTAGCCAATATCCTAGCCCAGCTCTACCCTGAGAAGGCAATCAGTACCCCAGCTTCTTTTGTATCCTTCCAGAGACAGACTATGCATATATTAGAATAGACAAGTATTACAATATTCTATTTTTTAAACACAAATGTCATACATAATGTTTATATACACAAACAAATATGTTCATATGGAAGATGCCTTTCCATTCTTTCCAGCTAGGACCTGATTAGTTCCCAGGCGGCAGCTTCTTCCTGCTCAAGGAGCCAAATTTCCCCAACTGAGGCAACTTATCCATCCATTCATCTATTCATTTATCCATCCACTAACAGCACTAGCAAATATTTGCTGACCACTCACTCTGTGCCAGGCACAGAAGCTGGAGATAAAGAGGTGAAAGCTAAGGTCCTTGCTCTCACTCAGCTGACCTTAAGTGGGGAAGGAAGAAATTATGTAGAAGAAGACAAGTTGTAGAAGAAAACTAACAAATTGCAGGTAATGAAAAGAGCCATGGAGAGACTCATTCTCAGTTAAGAAGGGAAAGAAAGGGGGGAAGAAGGGAGAGGTGAAAACGGAGGGGAGGGGAAGAGAGGGCCTATTTTAGATGGGGTAGCCAGGGACGATCTCCCTGTGGAGGTGACATTTAAGCTAAGACCCAAATGACAAGAAGCAGCAAATGTTCCTTGCCCTGCTGGCTTTCCAGTAAGGGTTTCTACGGGCAGGGTGTCAACCTGATTCTAGTGGTGACAAGGGTGGGCTCTGACATGAAGTTGAATCCCATCTCTGCCAGTGAATGCTGTGTGAGTTCTAGGAAAATTATTAAGCTCTCTGTGCCTCAGTTTCCTCATCTGTATTATGAGGTTATATAAGAATAGCATTAACAATATAGGATTGTAGTGAAGATTAAATGATTATGCAATGTGGGCTGGCACAAAGAAAGTGATCAAAAATGGTAATATGAGGCAAAGAGTTCTTACATGTAACACTAAAAGTATGATCTATGAAATTTAAAAGTTGATTAAAATTTTCTTCATCAAAACTAGAAATGTTTGCTCTGTGACAAAGACCACTGAGAGTAGGAACAGACAAGTTTCAGTCTGGGGAAAAATATTTGCAAATCACATATCTCACAAAAGACTAGCATGAGAACATAAAAAGAACCCTCAAAACTCAATGTAAGAAAAGAAAGAACCCAACTAAGAAATGGCCAAAGACTTGATCAGAGAGCTCACCAGAGAGGATACAAATAAGTACATGATAAGATATTCCACAGCATTAGCCATTAGGGAAATGTAAAACAAAACCCTGATGAGATACCACTGCGTACCTATCAGAATGACTTTAAAAAGAAACAAAAAAACCCCCAAAAACCCTGACAACAAATGCCGGCAGGATGAAGATTGACCACAACCCTCATACATTGCTAGTGGGATTGCAGAATGCTGCAGCCTCCCTGAAAACAGTTTGGCAGTTTCTTATAAAGTGAAAACTTTATTTAACATATAATTCAGCCATCTCATTCTTAGGTAATTTCCCTAGAGGAACGAAAACTTACATGCACACAAAAACGTGTACACAAATGTTGACAGCAGCTTTATTCACGATCACCAAAGATTAGAAGCAACTCAAATGTTGCTCAATGGGTAAGTAAACTGTGGTTTGTCTACTAGACCACCACGAGAAACCTACTCAGCAGTAAAATGGTACTCACTGCTGATACATGCAACAACTGAGTGAAAGAAGCCACTCTCAAAAGGTTATGTGTTATATGATTCCATTTACACAGCATTCTTGAAAGACAAAGCTAGGGTGATGAAGAGCAGATCAGTGGTTGCCAGGAATCAGGGCCGGGAGAAGGGTATGACTATCAAGGGTAACTCGAGGTAGTTTTTTGGACAGATGGAACTGATTTATATCCTAATTGCAATGGTGGTTACACAAATCTATGTATATGTTAACATTTGTAGAACTGGCCAGGCACAGCAGCTCACGCCTCTAATCCCAGTCTTTGTGAGGTCAGGGTGGGTGGATCACTTGAGCCCAGGAGTTTGAGACCAGCCTGGGCAACATAGTGAGACCCTATCTCTACAAAAAATACAAAAATTACCTGGGCATGGTGGCGATCACCTATAATCTCAGCTACTCAGGAGGCTGAGGTGGGAGGATTGCTTGAGCCCAGGAGGCGAAGTTTGCACTGAGCTAAGATCGCACCACTGCAGCAAGGCTCTTAAAAAAAAAATGTAGCACACACACAAGTCAATTTTACTGCATGTTAATTGTCAAAATAAGAAAAACAAGTCATCAGTGGTATTGTCATTCTGACTCAGTCACTCACTCCCAGACTCTCTTTCCTCCCTTTTCCTTATTCTCTGCAACCAGAAGCTCCTTAAAGAATAGGCACTTCTACCCCCCAAATATTTGAAGACGTCCTTAATAACTTGGCTTTGTTACTTTTTTTTTTTTTTTGAGATGGAGTCTCGCTCTGTCACGCAGGCTGGGGTGCAGTGGCGCAATGCACGATCTCGGCTCACTGCAACCTCTGCCTCCAAGGCTCAAGTGATTCTCCTGACTCAGCCGCCTATGTAGCTGCAATTACAGGCGTGAGCCACCACACCTGGCTAATTTTGTATTTTTAGTAGAAATGGGGTTTCACCATGGTCAGGCTGGTCTAGAACTCCTGACCTTGTGATCTGCCTGCCTTGGCCTCCCAAAAGTGCTGGGATTACAGGCGTGAGCCACCACGCCCGGCCAGCTTTGTTACTCTTAATACAAAGGTAATATTTTTTTGGGGGAAGAAATTAAGGGAGGGAGAAATCATTACAGAAATATGTGATGTAGAAAGCAAACACCCTCAGGAATCCCGCCCTCCAGAATGAGCTGCTTTGGAGGAGCTTCCACCATGACCATTTCAAAGCGATTTTATGCAGCTCTTTCCTTACAAGATTTAGAACTCATAGGGTCGGATTTACTCCGATGGATTATTCAGGTAAACGAGGAGGGCCTGGGGGACCATGACCTTAAAGGGTTGACATCTGGGACACCAGCCCATCCTCACATCAAGTCACAGCATTTCAAGGTTGGATGGAGTCTTGGGGTCATCTAGTTCATCACAGGCCACCCAGTTCCTTCCTCTATCTCTCCGTCACCTCCCCCGGGGAGGCACTGTCTCTCACGGTAGCATCTTCCCCTCAGCCTGCCTCCTGCTCTGCACAACGGCTGCTACATCCCATCAGCCAAATGCATTTGAGATCACTGGTTCAATCATCCAGTCAACATTTGACAAATTATTCATTCATTTGTTCCTTCCTTCCTTCCTTCCCTCCTTCAAAAGTACTTACTGAACACTTACTATGTGCCAGGCACTGGGCTAAGTTGCAGGAATATCTCGGTGAACAAGACAGACATGGTTCCTGCTTACATTCCATTCAGAGACAGATACCACAAATTCTAACACACATTTCCATAACAACTGTGCTCCAGCCTGTAAGACAGAATTGCATGGCATGGTGAGACTGAATCTGGCCAGGTGAGGCTTCTCTGAGGAAAGAGCTATTAAGCTGGGCAGGAATTGGCCAAGTTCAGAGCAGAGGGAAGCGCATTTGAGGCAGATGGAACTGCGTATGCAAGGGCCCGAGAGGTCAGGGTGGCTCGACCTCTGACCAAGCCATTGCTAGTGGGACTGCAGAATGCAATTGTGGGGACACAGCAGTGGACAGGGCACAGTTAAAGTTCTCCAGGGAAATGTTCTGGGGACTCTTGCCACTGGCCTTGAGCCTTTCTTTCCCATTCACTGGTGGGTCCTTCGTCTGAAACAGAACATTTTCTGTAGAGGCTCAGAGTATGGGATCTGGAGTCAGACTGATATAAACCATCTCACCTGGGCTCCATCACTGACTATGTGTGTGCAAATGGCAGCAACTTAATCTCCCCGGGTCTCATTTTTCCCACCTATAAAATGGATATGAAACTATAACATGGGTTGTTGTGAGGATTAAAGGAGATAATCCACATAAAGTCATGACCACAATGCCTGATACATCAGCAGTGCTCCGTGCATGGTAGCTAGTGTTGTTACTATTGTTCTTATTAATATTTTCAGAGGCACCAGGGTCCCTGACCCTGGAGGTGCAGTCTCTTTATGGCTAAATATGGAGTTAACACAGAGCCAGGGAGGGTCTCCCAGCCCCTGGATTCCTAGAGACAAAAGTCTGGGCAATTACTCTATTGGAATATTCCATGAATCCATCAAGTAAGTTTTGGAAGTGGACTTGTGTTTCTTAGTGACACAGACAGAAGAGTGGAGGACAGCTAAGACCCAAGAAGATTTCTTAGATGACAGATGTGTGCTGCTAGTTGACATCGGCTCCCACTCCCCACCCCACCTTCCACCCCAAAAACTGGACTCTCTTCCAAAGGATTCCAGCGATGCTTTCGGTAAGGAGAACCCCACTAAGTATTCTCTGGGCTGAGGAGTCACGGGTTCTGCCTTCCCAGAAAAGCGCCTTTGCTCCACTGGGAGAATGCCTTTGGACTGATAAAGACTCGCTGAGTCCAGTTATGGGTAGGAATACTGCAAGAAGGTGAAGCTATTTTTTGCCACATGCTCTATCTCTCCAGCAGGCACAGTGACATTGCCCAGGATCCAAATAGCCCCAGCTGTAGAAGGTCATGGAGCTGAAGGCTAGAAGGCTTGGCTCTTCCAGAGCCAGGGTGGGGGTGGGGGGCACTATTTGCATCACCACTTGGGGGAGTCCTAAGACCTTTAGCTGTCCCCCCACCCTCCATCCCCTCGCCCCAGCCTCAACCCACTGTCCACAAGACTCCCGTGGAACCCATTCCCCCCTGGGCCCAGAGTCTGGTGGCAACTGTTTATTTTTAGCCTTTGATTCCCCGAGAATGCAAGAGTGGGTGCTTGTGGAGCAGGGGAGGGAGGAGGCAGGAGGAAGAGGAACTTCAGGGCTTGGAAGGCCAAGGAGGACACAGCCCAGCCCAAGCCCAATTTCAACTCTGTGACAGCCTGTGGCAGGGTCAGGGCCAAGTCCTCGCCCTTCTTGGCCCACCCAGCTCAGGACCAGGTTGGGCTCATGCCCCCCTGTTCCCCTTTTCTTCTTCTCTGAAGGCCCTAGAGACTCATGGGCTTTCTGTTCCTCTTTTGAGCCACCCCCACGCTCTTGGTCCTTTGGAGTTCTCATTCTCAGCCACAGTGGGTGCATCACAGGACTCCTCAACACCTGTCTTTCTTCTGCCTCGGAAAAGACATCCCCCCAGCCCATCTCCTTATGCCTGCCTGGCACTGTAGTAGGCACTTAATACATATGGGTAGACAGAGGCTGTGTTTCATTGCTTCTCCTTATAGGCAGAAGGCCTGAATAATGGAAGAACCAATAAGAGGAAGTTACAAAGGTTTAGGAACTCTTACCAAACCCTTAAGTCATTGTCCCTGACTGCCTGTTTCCTGAGAAGTTCCCTGGCACCCCCGGGGTTCATCTTTGCCTCTGTGATCCTGAGGGTGATGCATTTATTCTTCCTTCCTCTTCCATTCTACCTTCAGCCTTTCCTTGACGCTTCTCTCCAGGATACCTAGGCCCTGCCCCACAGCCTGCATGAGGTCTGCCAAAAGGGAAATGGGCAGGTCGTGCTGGCTGAAATCCTGGCTCCAAGACACATGAGCCGCGTGACCTAGGGCAAGCTGCCGTGGCCTCTGCAAGAGATCATACAGCTCTCTTGGGGGTTGCTGTGAGGTCTTGGAAGAATGTGCATAAAATGGCTGGCAAACAGTAGGTGCACAATGAATGGTTGTTGTTATTATCATTTAATAAAGAGTGCAGAAAAACAAGCCTTCTTTTTTAACATCTACTTTCACTCTACACCTGATCATTCTTCATATTGGTATCATGCCTTAATATTTTACAAAGCACTTTCTCCTCCATTAGCTCAGCTGATCTCCACACAACACCTTGAGAAGGGCCGAGTCATTATTGTGGGATTTTTGTCCCCACTATACCGATAAAGATATTCAGGCTCCAGGGAGATGTAGAACTGTCTTGCTCATCATTGTGTGGACAGCACCTAAAGCAGGGCCTGGCCCACCGCAGGTGCTCAAAACAGAACCAAGCAAAATCCTGTTGAAGAAATGGCCTGCCTATACGATGTCACCGTACAGCCACCTACCATTTCCTCATCAGTAAAATGGGAATTAACACTGCAGGACATCAAGTTACGATTCTAGAATTCAGCTACATGTTAACAGGTGGCAGGGAGTGAGGCATGTGTATCCACACCCTCTCCCCTTCTTCCCAGAAGGGAGACTGCCTTGGTCTTTCAGGAAAATAATTGGGAAATGCCTTTGACAGGAAGATGGGTATAGCTCATTCCCTGAAGATCTCCAGAACAGACCATCCCGGTCCTTGCATCCTGGGATTTTGGTTTCTTCAGCTGGGAGCTGAATTTACGAGAGAGGAGAGGGGACTGAGTGTGTGCAGTGATGGGAAGCCAATTCCAAGGAAGAGGGAAGGGTTCCAGAGTAGAAATTATGATTCCCTCTAATATTGACACCTTGGGGAAAAAGATTCTGTTGCATTTGGAAGAGACAGGGTGGGGTGAATGAAAATTTAAGGGAAAATTAAACTATGTGCAATCTCTTTTTAGGTCAAAAATAATTTCAGTAATTTAGGGACATAAAAATCCATTATGTATAAGTTGATTTTCTCTGCAAATTATCATAATCAGTATATTGCATTTCAAAGTATAATACTTCAGGCAATAATTATAAATCTGTGGTTTACTTTTAATTTGGTGATTTAAAAAAAAACAAATGGAGCTATAGCTATTAAATTTTAGGGAGTCTCTTCAGTTTGCCTGTTGATTAAAAACAGAGGTCACCCACACTTGACTTCAGTAAAGCCTCTAACATTTTGAGCGCTTGGGGTTTATAAACAGAGATCATACATCTTTAGGAAAGTTGCTGAAACTATAGGAAGGAAAACCCCCAACTCACTGATAACAACATTTGTCTCTTGGAATTTACTTCATCCTTCTAAATGTACACTTTATTTGTTAGAGACCATAAATCCTATTTTCCCTTAAAATAATTTGCAATGCTTTTATATTCTTGGAATTGGTCTCATTATATTACAGAAAGGGAAAATGGAAGAAATAATGATTAAAGCTGATATTTTTTGAGCACCTACTATGGACAGGATACCGTTTGAAGAACTTTCCATGCATGCATTTATTTAATTCTTAAAACAGTTCCCCAACTCCTCATAACATAGGTACCATTATTATCCCCATTGGAGGAAGTGATGTGACTTGCCTAATGTCCCATGGCTACTAAGGGAAGAATCAAGATTTGTGTCCCCATTGAAAGCAAAGTGGTGGTGAGCTGGGGTGGACATTAGGCACTGGTCAGCCCTAATGTTACCTCTCCAGAGTGAACTGGGGCAAACCACCCTCCTCCAGCCTCGCTGTCCCATAGAACCATGTGGAACCCTCTTGTTCCCCGGACAGCCCCAAAGGGAACATTTTTGTGATTTAGGTAACTAATGAAAGCATACCAATGCTCCTTAAATATTGCTTTAGATTTTTGAACTCAGAGCAATTTTAAATGCCTTAAACTTTCATTTTAAAAGGATTCATTCCTTAAGACTTTTTTTAGATTAAGAGGTCACAGGGGCAAGAAAAAGCCAATTTCCAATTCACTCCCAATTCTATATTTCGCAGTCATGCTCTAAGGAGTCTGTCTGGAGCCTTGTGAGGAAGCTGAACGTTAAGATTACATTCTGGTCCTTCCTATTCATTTGTTTCTTCAACCATCCTTATTAAGCACAAGACACTGCAAAAGGTGTTGGGCACACCAGTGAGAACAAGGCTCTGTCCTCATCCAGCTTACCTTCCAGGAGCAGGTGACGACTGACAATAAGAAGTAAACAAAGAGAGGGATTCAACTGTGGTGACTGCAGAAATGCCCTGAAGGAAATCCCCTGTTTCACAGTCTGGCAGTGCCCATGCTGGTCAAGCTCCCAGCCACTGGGGCCTGGGGAGTGAAGTAGGCAGGAACACACCCACCAATATCAAGATCGAAAGTTTGTAAGAGGAAGCCGCCAGGAACGGGAGCACTGAGTTCTCAGTCTTGCAACAACAGCAACTCCCCAGGCCACAGAAAGGTGGCTTCCCCTTGGCGACCAATGCCAGACTGCCCTGCTCCTGGTACTCTGGAACTGTACTGAGTACCAAGCTGACACCGGCGACAGCCTCACATTCTAAATCTTCCTGTGGCTTGAGTTTTAGACACCACTTCAGGAGAGCAAAGTATACCTAACAGTGTTTGGACAACTTATGCTTTCTTATTTTTTTTTTTTTTTCTGGAGACGGAGTCTTGCTATGTCACCCAGGCTGGAGTGCAATGGCACAATCTCAGCTCACTGCAACCTCTGCCTCCCGGGTTCAAGCGATTCTCCTGCCTTAGCCTTCTGAGTAGCTGGGACTACAGGTGTGCGCCACCACACCCAGCTAATTTTTTTTTTTTAATAGAGATGGAGTTTCACCATGTTGGTCAGGCTGGTCTCAAACTATTGACCTCAGGCAATCCACCCACTTCGGCCTCCCAAAGTGCTGGGATTATAGCCGTGAGCCACCGTGCCCAGCCTTGAATATTTTATCTTTGGGGGGATTTGCTTTTCAGGCTTAATTTCTTTGATGAACCAAAAAAGTTACTAGAATGAAGTGGACACTAACCTTACCCCACACTGCTAACTCCCAACTTCATGCCCAGGACCCTGTGGGAGGATCAGGGTGGGACTGCCTCCTGTTGTTATTCTGACAATAAGGAATGTCCCAAGAGGCCCCAGGGTTCCTGGAGCCCTTTCCCATCCATGATGTCAACGAGTCCCCACAACGACTGGGAGGAGGAGGACGTAAGTGCTTACACACAGTTTCAGGACTCCAAACCCAGTGCTCTTTTTATTATCCAAGTTTTTCCCAACCTTCTGTCATCTGAGTCCTCCCCTCCTGTTTTTTGCCATAGCTCTAGACCACTTGTACCATTATTTACTTAATATATATTTAAAGGTGGCCTATTTTCCCCCTTAGCTTAAATGTCTTTATGAAAAATGAAACTCGATATCACTGCCAGAATTGGAAACTTGTTATCACTGACCATAAATGGAAGGCAGCCATAAAAATACACGCAATGAAATGGTATCAAATCCCAGCTAGACACTGTTGCCTGCTGAAGGCTCTGAGACTGAGGCTTGCTCTCTCTTTACAGAAAAGGGAGGTTAGTAAATGTCAGAGAGGTGTTGAAGAGTCTAGCACCCATTCAAGGCTTTCTCCTTGAAGAACTGAAGGGGAATTGAGAAAGGGATGAATTTTCTGCCAGGTGAGTCAACGCTGTCATGCCCATCTTGGACACTGCCCACCAGTAGCACCTGTCTCGCCCTTGGGACAACCTATGGTGCCACACTCCTTCTTGGAGAAGAGAGGATTCATCTTTGGCGACTCAGGTTCCATCCAGTTGGTTCCCCCAAGCAGGAGCCCTGCCACCACCCTGACCTGTCTCAGAGGCTGCCCTTTGCAAGTCCTCTTGTCTCTGCCTTCCCCACTGTGAGGTCCCAAGTTCCATCCCTGCCTACTCTTGTTCTAGCACAGGTCTGTTCTCTAACCCGCAGCCTGTAAGGTGTCAAGGTTCTGCTGCACCGCTGCAATCCCCTCCCAAATGGGCCCTCTGCTTCCCATTTCTCCCCATTCAGCATATTCTCCAGGCCCAGCCCAGGTGCCTTTTGAAAGCCCAGTTCTGATTATGTAGCTTTGCTGCTAAAAAACCCCTCAGCCTCTCCTACCCTCAGGATTACATGCTTCCTCCTTCTGGGACCTCCGAGGCCCCACCTGCCCTGCACACACCCGCCCTGCACATACCCGTCCTGCACATACCTGCCCTGCACACACCCACCCTGCACACACCTGCCCTGTGCCTGCCCCTCCCAGCCTCATTCCTCACTTCACTCCTCCAGCTCTTGCATCTCGCAAGGTCGGACTTCCTCCATTTCCTCATCAGGCTCCCCCGACTTGGGAATTTCATAAACAATGCTCCCTCTGCTTGAAGCATAGCTTCTCATCATCACCCACACATTCTTCCTGTCTCGGCTGAAATGTCACTCTCTCCTGGCAGCGTCTCTCAGTCTCCTTGAGGCAGCACCTCTCTCCCCGTGACCTGTGTTTCTCCCATGCCTCCCCTCTATTGGAACTGCCTGCGTCCATTTGCCAGTCTCTAGCACAGTGCCTAGCACGTGGCCAGGACTGTGTGGAGCCGCTGCAATGCTTGTTGACTGAATGGAAGGTTATTCATTCCCTGCACCTACCAGTCTATACGCCTACTCTCTACCTGCCCTGCTCTTTTTCTTGGCTGAACTAAATTCTACCCTTCCCCCCCCCATGATTTTCCAAGTCAATTCCCACCCCTCCCATGAAGCCACCCCGGATCACTCCAGCCCACAGACTCTACCTTCCACTGAGCCCCATAGCATCTGTTTATTGAATGAATGAATGGGACAGTGCACATAACAAATGGGGCAAAGTCAGAAAATAATGTCATTTCAAACTCAAACTCACTTCAAAGGCTTCTGCTTTCTAAGAGGAAAGGCGTAATTCCAATAGATGGAAAAACAAATCTCCATACTGTCTCCCTCCTTGGAGAGGCTGAAAGGAGAAGGAGATAAAATGGATTAAAATTACGAAGCTGTTTTTGTTTTTTCTTTCCAGTAAAAGGTGAGATCCTAAGAAGAAAGTCTCTTTCAAAAAAGTATTTGGCTCTTTGAGAATAAATAATAGTTGCACATGGTACAAAATTCAAAAGGCAGATGGCCTTTCCTTAGCACATCACATTAATGAGTCTTGGAATGTGCAAGGAGTTCTTTGGAAATGGGAATGGAAAATCCATTGCTCTGAATGATACCTTGAGGGAAACTGCATTCCTGGGGGTGGACCTCGAACATGGACTCTAAAGGCCAGGAGACCAGGCATCCAAATGCAGAGGTAGGGGCCAGGGATGGTGGCCCACACCTGTAATCCCAGCACTTTGGGAGGTTGAGGTGGGAGGATCTTTTGAGCCCAGGAGGTTGAGGCTTCAGTGAGCTATGATCATGTGATTGCTCCACTGCACTCCCTCACGGGAGACTGAGTGAAATCCTGTCTCCATAAACAAAACCAAAACCAAAAAAAAAAAAAACAAATGGAGCTGAGGTCTGTGAAGAGAGGTGGCCAGAGGACTTGGTGGCATAAGGACCTCCAGGCCCGGGGCTGGCCAGGATTTAGGTTATCAATGCTTGCCTTATTGACCACACCAAACCACTGGCAGAGTTGGCTACACACAAAACCTCTGGAGGGAGAGTTTTAGAGGAAAACAAGGAGAGACATTTCCCATTACCCTGGAATTGAAACAGCCTCATGGAAAGAAGGAACCCAAGGTCTGGGGACATGGGAAAGGCAGAGGCCCCTGGGAACATGCAGAAACCTTTGGGGGGCATTAGACCGTCCACACGAGGAGGCGTATGGCACTAGCCAATTTTATTTAATCTCTGAGGACGTGTGACCTGAGCTAACACTGGCGTTACAAGGAGCCTTGCTTCCTACCAGTGTCTTCTTGGTTGATTATCATTCTGCGTTCCTAATGAGACCAGAGGCTAAGGCCAGGGACTGGGTATCATTTCTTCTTGTTCCATCCCATCAACACCACCTACCCACCCACCCACCCAATAATAGTGGGCTCAGCACTGAATCCATTTGTTAGAACTTTTTTTATTTTGTAAAATACACATAACATAAAAACTATAGTCATAACCATTTTTAACTGTACAGTCCAATGGTGATAAACACGTTCATAATATTGTGCAACCATCACCACCATCTCCATTGATTCTTTCCATCCTATAAAACTGAAGCTCAGTGCCCAATGAACAATATCCCCCCTAATTCTCCCTTACTCCTAGCCCCTGGCAACAGCCATTCTACTTTTTTTTTTTTTCTTTTGTGACAGGGTCTTGCTCTGTCGCCCAGGCTGGAGTGCAGTGGCATAATCACTGCTCACTGCAGCCTCAACCTCCTGGGCTCAAGCAAGCCTCCCATCTCAACCCCAAGAAACTGGGACTACAAGCATGTGTCACCATGCCCGGCTAATTTTTTCAATTTTTTGTAGAGACGGGGTCTCACTGTGTTGCCCTGGCTGGTCTCCAACTCCTGGACTCAAGTGACCCATCCCCCTCGGCCTCCCAAAGTGCTGGGGTTACAGACGTGAGCCACCATGCCTAGCCCATTCTACTTTCTGGCTCAAGGATTTTGGCCACTCTGAGTACCTCACATAAGTGGAATCATACAGTGGTTGTCTTCTGTTTTTTAAATTTTTTTTTTCCCCAAGATGGAATCTTGCTTTGTCACCCAGGCTGGAGTGCAGTGGCGTGATCTTGGCTTACTGCAAATTCTGCCTTCTGGGTTCAAGCGATTCTCCTGCCTCAGCCTCCTGAGTAGCTGGGACTACAGGCGCACACCACCACGCCCAGCTAATTTTTGTATTTTTAGTAAAGATGGGGTTTCACCATGTTGGCCAGGCTGGTCTTGAACTCCTGACCTCGTGATCTGCCCTCCTCAGCCTCCCAAAGTGCTGGGATTACAGGCATGAGCCACCGTGCCCCGCCCAGTGTTTGTCTTTTTGTGACTGGCTCAGCATAATGTCCTCAAGGTTCATCTACATTACAGCATGTGTCAGAACATCCTTCCTTTTTAAGGCTGAAAAATATTCCATTGTATGTGCATGCCACATGTTGCTTATCCATTCATCCATCAACGGGCACTTGGGTTGTTTCCATGTTTTCGCTATTGTGAATACTGGTACTAGACACCTGGGTGTACAAGTGTCTCTTAGAGACTGCTTTCTATTCTTTTGAGTATACACCCAGAAGTGGAACTGCTGGATCCTATGGCAATTTTATTTTTAACTTTTTGAGGAACTTCCATATTGTTCCACAGGAGCTGCACCATTGTATTTTCCTATCAACAGTGTACAAGAGGTTCCAATTTCTCCACATCCTTGACAACACTATTTTATGGGGGTTTTGTTTCTCTGTTTTATAGTAGCCATACTAATGGGTGTGAGGTGTATCTCATTGTGGTTTTGATTTGCATTTCTCTAATGATTTGTGATGTTGAGCTTCTTTTCATGGGTTTATTGGCTATGTGTGTATCTTTTTTTGGAGAAATGTCTATTTGGACTCTTTGCACATTTTTTTTTGAGACAGAGTCTCACTCTGTTACCTAGGCTGGAGTGCACTTGCATAATCTCAGCTCACTGCAGCCTCTGCCTCCCAGGTTCAAGTGATTCTCCTGCCTCAGCCTCCCAAGCAGCTGGGACTACAGGCACACACCACCGTGCCCAGCTACTTTTTTGTATTTTCAGTAGAGACGGGGTTTCATCATGTTGGCCAGGCTGGTCTCAAACTCCTGGCCTCAAGTGATCCACCCGCCTCCATCTCCCAATGTTCTGGGATTACAGGTTTGAGCCACTGTGCCTGGCTTCTTTGCTCATTTTTAAATTGGGCTGTTTGTTTTTTCCTTGTTGAGTTTTAGGAGTTCTCTATATACCCTAGATATTAATCCCTTATCAAATGTATGACTTACAAATATTTTCTCCTAATCTGTGGGTTGCCTTCTTATCTGCTGATAGTGTGTTTTGGTACACAAAATTTAAAGATTTTCATGTAGTCTTATATGTATATTTTTTCTTTTGTTACCAGAGCCTTTAGTGTCATAGCCAAGAAATAACTGCCAAATCTAATGTCACGAAGCTTAGTACTGAACCCATTTTGGTGGCCATCCACAACATCCTCGTTGAGAGAAGGACTATGGCTGAATGACTAATAACTACCCCCTCTATCCAACACACACACACACACACACAGCTCTTGGAAATAGCCCACAGGAGGGAGAATGTACTATCTGGGTTGCCAAGAGCCCTGGGTTCTAGCCTGTCCCCCACGACCAGTGTACCACTTTGGGCAACCTCGGGGCAAAGCCCTTGACTAATCCAGTTTCTGTTTCCCTCCACACCCTTCAATCAACAGCTCAAGGAACGACAAAGCAATCTTTATGGCTGTCATATTGGCTGGATTATAGGACTACAAATAAGGCCGTTTCTAAATAATTCCCAAACTGTTCAGATATGAGGGGTGTAATGGGCAGAGACTGGCATCGACTGGGGAGCCGGACAAAGCAAGATTGCCAGAGGCCTTTGTAACTGCTTATGGTGGCTACACTGGCCTGGAACCAGTGCCAAGTCAAATATATGTACAAAGAGGAGGCTCAAATTCCCCTTCTCAGGCCTGCCCTGGCAGGCTTGCTGCCTCCACTGGAAAGATAGAAAGCAAAGGCACAGAGAGGTTAATGTAGCCACGTGAGCATCTATAGGGTAATCAAGAATTAACCCCATTAGGGCAACACCTAATTCCTAACTTCTTACAGGCTGTAAGTTACTGAATTTCTGCCAAATTGAGGTTTTCATTACCTTCCACAGAAAAATGATTCTCCAAGTGATATCATTATTATAATAATAGTGTGGCACTGTTGGGGCTTCTAGGAAACTAGCTAGCCATCAGCTTGCTACCTTAGATTCTTGGCATTGTTCAATTTAAATGTTTGGTTTCAATTATTTGTGAGCAAACCAAAATGTTCATGGTATATATTAGTCATTGTGCTGGGTGCAGATGTAAATCATGGCCCTGGAATCTGGTATGCTAGGAAGAATAACAATAGTCCGTAAGCCTAGCCTGCTGCCCAGCAGGTACAGGTCAACACTTGTCACCTATCCTGACATTCTCCGGGGATAATTTTTTTTAAAAACTGGCTTTCTATAAGATACGCTCCTTGAAAAATAAGCCAACTTGTGTTGGTGATAAAAGGGAAGAGGAAGACAAGTCTAAGTGTGTGTTAGTTCTTAAGCCAAAAAACAGAAGTTTCAGATCAACTGAAGAGTGGAAGATTGGACTCAGTGGTGGCTCACATCCTAAAAGTGACAGACTCCACCTAATTCCTAAAGAGTAATAAGAAAAAGAAATCTATAAAACCATTTCAAGCAATCAACAGCAACACCAATAACAGAAAACACCTCTTTGGTAAGCGAGAGAAGAAACTTCAGAGACATCAAAAAGCGTTTAATGTGTAGCATGAAGACGTAACCCTTAATGGAAGTGGGGTTCTGGAGTAAGGCAATTACCTGAACAAAGATTTCCACACATACAAATTTAAGGATCACGAAGGTCTCCAGCTGTCAGTCTGGAGAAGATCAGAGGCTCCCCGGCCTCCCTCCATCAACCTGCTCATCAATTTCACGCCCCTCTCCCAGCCCATCCCAATTGGGACGTCATAGTCGTGTGCCATCTAGTGGTCAATATGATTACTGCATGTAACTGTCGGGGGCTTTCTGTTTTGGTTTTATTAAGCTTTCATTCACTCATTGTTATAATATGTCTGGTGCTGAGAATATAATAGAGAACACGATAGACATGGTCCTTCCTTCAGGAACCTCACAGTATAGCAGGGTGAATTAAACACATAAAATACAATATGAGAGGTACAATCAAGACATATTAAGGGAGGTAAGGGAGCCCTGAGGAAGGACACCTAATCTAGATTTGGTGATTGGAAGAGGCTTCCCGGAGGGAGGGCCATTAATGCTGGGATCTTAAGGATAAGCGGTAGTTTGTTAAGCAAAGGAGGGGAAGGAAACAGACAGCGTTTCAGGCAGAGAGGTGAGGTATGCCTAAAAGCCAGGTGTCAAGAGAGCACAACCAGCTCATGCTGGGTGCAAAGCTTTGTTAAGAACTTTGAACTTGGCAGGGTGCGGTGGCTCATGCCTGTAATCCCAGAACTTTGGGGAGGCTAAGGCAGGTGGATCACCTGAGGTCAGGAGTTTTAGACCAGCCTGGCCAACATGGTGAAACCCTGTTTCTACTAAAAATACAAAAAAAATAGTTAGGTGTGGTGACAGGTGCCTGTAGTCCCAGCTACTTGGGAGGATGAGGCAGGAGAATTGCTTGAACCTGGGAGGTGGAGGTTGCAGTGAGCTGAGATTGCACCATTGTACTCCAGCCTGGGTGACAGAGTGAGACTCTGTCTAAAAAAATAATACTAATAACTTTGAACTGCATTCATAGGGCCGTGAGAGCCATTTCTTTTCCGGGACAAATGAAGAAAGCCTATAGAATTTGAATTTCTCCTGGGCCCTGGCTTATACCTCTTGCCTCTTAGAGTCCAGACACTCACAACCCACCCCCTGAAGAGTAGAATGATGTTATTCTTTAAATTTTTGTTTTATTCCCAGGCATGAGTTGCTTATCCACATGCCCTTGATCTCTCCTTTCCCTGTGTCAGCAAAGAAGTTTGTCTAGTGTTGTCATCATTTCTAAGCTAGGGCAGAGCTTCAGCTCCTGCAATAATAGATCTGGCAATGCCAAACTCCTTTCTAGCGCCAAAGTCCTTAATGGGGGAGACAGTGACTACTGTCAGTGTAAGGTTCTGGGGACCTCATGCTTCAGTATCCCCTGGGGCATTTAACAAAGCAGATTCCCAGGCCTTCCCATCCTCACTCAGAGGATGTGGGTCCCTGGAATGGGCTCCTGTGCCCTGGTGATCCTGGGGCTTGCTCGGGTTAGAAGCACTGGTGCGGTGGTTGGGGCACAGGCCCTGGGGTTAGTTCCCTCCTACAACTCTGTCTAGCCCTGCCTCCCACTGTGTGTGACTCAGCTGTTTGGTCTCAGGCCAGTTACTTCATCTCCCTAAGCCACTGGTTTCTATTCTTGAAAATGGGAATAATAATCATAAAACCTACCCAACAGCATTATTGAGAAGATTCGATGAGATTATGTGTGTAATGAGGCTGGCACAGAGTCTGGCAAATAGGAAGTACTCATCAAAGCTTAAAGAACATCAACTGTTGTGTCTGGGACACATTACAGTCGTAAAGAGAATGGGAGTTAACACCAGGCCATGGGCTTGGATCCTCAGGGGCTGGAATTTAGAGGGGTGGGTTGCCAAGGGGAGGAGAGAAGACCTAGGGGGTCGGATATCTCACTCAGAGAGGTGTTGAGAGCCAGCAAGCCAGAGAGGCAGACTGCCCCTGGACAGCTGGGAGCAGAGGGTTGTAAGTGTACAGCAGAGTGGGTGGAAATGAAATCTTCACGAAATGCTCAGAGAATCTGACAGGAAGCTTCCCTCTGCTAACACTGCTTTTCAATGACTCTTATCGACACAAACCAGCCAAAGCAAAAGAGGGAATTTTGAGTTTATTTAATTGAAAAGGCCAAGGGTAGACATGAATCTGGTGTAAACACGGCCATCAGGAACCAGTCTCCAATTCTCAGCTCTACTTCTGCCCATCTTAGCTTTGTTCTCAGGCTGGCTTGCTCTATGTATTGACAAAAGTCAACCAGCAGCTCTAAGTGTAGTTCTGCAGGTAACAAGCCCAGCCCAGAGACAGCACCTCTCTCCTGATAGCATCAGCAAAAATCTTGAGGCTGACGTTCATTGGCTTAACTTTGGGCCACTTACCCATCTCTGAACCAATCACTGTGACCAGAAAAATGGAATTTTCTGATTGGACAGGTCTGTTTCTTGTGTTCAATCTTGTATCCAGGGTTGGTTCAGCCCCACGCAAATTACATGGAGTGAACATAAAGAGTTCCCTAAATAAAAATAAGGGCCCTGTTTCTGGGAGAAGAGATGGAGGACAAGCCAAACAAAACTGAGGCATCCTCAATTTGCCCATGTGTGAGACACCCTCTTGCCATTGGTCCCTGGAGCCAGGCTGTTCTTGGGCGCCTGAACATCCGTGTTCAGTTCTGCTGCAGCCTCCACAGCCTTGGTCCTTGGGAAGGGGAGTCTTCCAGCACTGGGTAGCAGGCAGGAGTCGTCTCCCCCACAGAGAGCAGTGACACCACAGATGGTGCTTGCTGAAAAGGCAGTTCTAGGGAGTAGCAGGCACAGGTGGTGCTGCACAAGCCCCTAGCTAGATTCCCCTAATGTCCTTCAAGAGAGGCTGTAAAAGGAGAAAAAGAAAATCAGAGACTTTATGAGGGCAGGGGAATGAGGACAGGCTAAAAGACTATGACTCCTCAACCATGACGGCTGCCGGCCCTGGGGAGCTGATGGCCCTGGGCTAGGAGGTGTTTGGGACTATGTCCCTGCTCTGCCACTCTGGCCCTCCTTTCACCCCAGGCCATCCCACTGCACCCTAGCCCACTCTGAACTGCGCATTCCTGTGAGCGTGCTCCCTTACTCCCTCACTCTTGACACACACATCTCCCGGCCCTTGCACTCACTCAACCAGCTTAGGGCCTACAGAGGGCCATGCTCCATGCCAGGAGCTACCGTGGCTCCCCAGGAAGAGCCTACTTCATGGAACCTCATGGAACACACAACTCAAGAAAGTGCAACGAGGGCCATGTTTTATGAATGCACTCTATTTTTATTGCATTAAGTCATACATTAAGTGATTCTCCTTGTAAACTATTCCAATCATATATTTACTATTGAAGTCACTTAACTCCCCTCTCCCCAGCCAGGCCCCTCCCTCAAAGTAAGTAACCTGTTATCCATTTGATGGATAGCTGTTGAAATATTTTTCTACATGTATACATCCTAATATGTTCACATGCAGGAATATATAGCTTTAGTTTTGTTGACATCTTTTGACTAGGTCTGAAAGGGTACCCAGTGAAAAGTCTCCCTCTTACCTCATCCCTCAGCTGTCCCTTCCTCTCCCAGAGCAGCCAGCCAGGTCACCAGTTTCCAGTGTTTCCTTCCAGCTAGGCTAGGCCAGTAGTCAGCAAACTTTGCCTGTAAAGGGCCAGATCGTAAATACTTTAGGCTTTGCAGGCTTGTGGTCTCTGCCCCAGCTGCTTAACTCTGCCATTGTATTGCAAAGGCAGCCATAGACAATATATAAATGAATGAACATGGCTGTATGCCAATAAAACTTTATTTATAGACAGAGAAATTTGGATGTCATATCATTTTCAAGTGTCAGGAAATATTCTTCTTCTTTAGTTTTTCAACTACTTAAAAATCTAAGCACCATTCTTAGCTCCCTGCTGTACCAAGACATGTGGTAGACTGGATTTGGCATGTGAACTGGAGCTTGCTGACCCCTGGTCTGTGCATATGAAAACCAAGTAGGGATGGACATTCTTTCCCCTCTTTTTTACATGAAGGGAACATGCTATGCTAAAGTGCTTTTCTCACTTTGCAATATATCTTAGAGATTATGCCATATGAGTGATTTCATACAAATGGTGGTCGTTTTTGCCTTTGGCATAACATTACATTGTATTCCATAGTAGTATATTTTACCATAATTGCCTTAGCCAATCACTTACTTATGGGTATTAGGCTATTTCCTTCTGCTACTTAAAAACAATGTTTCATTGAAAACATTGTACATATTCGTATATGTTTTTATAAGACTTTATTGAGATATAGTTAATGTACCACCAAATTCACCCCTTTTAAGTGTACATTTCAATGGTTTTTAGTATATTTAGAGAGCTGTACAACCAATTTCACAATAAATTTTAAAACATTTTAATTACTCCAGAAAGAAATTCCACACCCCTTAGCTCTCATCTTTCAGTCCCGTCCACCCCTTCCAGCTCAAGACAACCACTATTTTCTGTCTCTACGGATTTGCTTATTTTGGACATTCATATAAATGGAATCATACAATACGTGGTATTTTGCGAATGGCTTTGTGGATTTTGCATAAACTTGTTAAGACTTATCCATGTTGTAGCATGCGCCAGTACTTCATTCCTTCTGATTGCAGAATAATGTTCCATTGGATGGCTATACAGTATTTTATTTATCCATTCACCAGTTCTTGGGTTATTATTACAATAATGCTGATATGAACATTCATGTATGAATTTTTGTGTGAAAAACATGTTTTTATTTCTGTTGGTTACATACCTAGGAGTGGAATTGCTGGATGACATGGCCATTCTATGTTTAACCATTTGAGGAACTGTCAGACTATTTTCCAAGTGGCTGCACCATTTTACATTCCCATTTGCAGTATATGAGGGTTCCAATTTCTCCACATCCTCACCAACATTTGTCTTTATGTTTTGTTTTGTTTTTTTTAGACAGAGTCTTGCTCTGTCACCCAGGCTGGAATGCAGAGGTTGATCATAGCTCACTGCAGCCTTGATCGCCCAGGCTCAAGAGATCCTCCCGCTTCAGCCTCCCTAGTAACTGGGACTACAGGTGTGTGCCACCACACCTGGTTAATTTTTAAAAATTATTTGTAGATACAGGATTTCCTTATGTTGCCCAGGCTGGTCTCAACCTCCTGAGCTCAAGTGATCCTCCCACCTTGGCCTCCCAAAGTGTTGGGATTACAGGTGTAAGCCACTGAGCCTGGCCTCTTTTTTAAAAAAAATATTATTATACCTATTCCAATAGGTATGAAGCAGTATCTCATAGTGGTATGGGGGAGGATGTGGCAGGGGTGGATGGGTAGGGGTGTGTGTGTGTTTAACCAAATATATTCTTTTTTTTTTTTTTCTTTTTTTGAGGTGGAGTCTTGCTCTTATTGCCCAGGCTGGAGTGCAATGGCACGATCTCGGCTCACTGCAACCTCCACCTCCCGGGTTCAAGGAATTCTCCTGCCTCAGCCTCCCGAGTGGCTGGGATTACAGGCATGCACCACACACCCGGGTAATTTTGTATTTTTAGTAGACATGGGGTTTCTTCATGCTGGTCAGGCTGGTCTTGAACTCCCGACCTCAGGCGATCTGCCCGCCTTGGCCTCCCAAAATTCTGGGGTTACAGGCATGAGCCACTGCACCAGGTTTGTTTGTTTTTGTTTTTTAGACAGAGTCTCACTCTGTTGCCCAGGTTGGAGTACAGTGGTGTGATCTTTGGCTCACTGCAACCTCCACCTCTCAGGTTCAAGTGATTCTCGTGCCTCAGCCTCCAGAGTAGCTGGGATTACAGGCGCACACCAGCACGCCCGGCTAATTTTTTGTATTTCTTTTAGTAGAGATGGGGTTTCACCATGTTGCCCAGGCTGGTCTCAAACTCCTGAGCTCAGGAGCAATCCGCCCGCCTCGGCCTCCCAAAGTGCTAGGATTACAGGTGTGAGTCACCGTGCCTGACCTAAGAGTTCTTCTGAGAGCTCTGAGAGTGGCTTTTTAAAATGTATATATCTTGGAAATTTGTTTGTGTCATTATATGGAGATCTTCTTTGTGCTTGTTAAATGCTACAAAGCGCCAGAGCATGAATATAGCCCAGTTTAGCCATTCCCTAATGAATGCTATCCTGGCTATCTCCAAAAAATACATACAACACACAACATACCAATGAACATTCTTATTTTGCTTCCTTGTACATAGAGCAAGCGTTTCTTGAAGATAGTCTTAGAAGTGGAATTGCTGGATTAAAGAGTTACGTACTTAAAAATATTGGGGGGGTTTATAATCTATCCTCTGAAAAGCTGTGCCAGTTTACACTCTACCAGTAGCGTATGAAAGTGCTCATTTCACCACATCCATGCCAGCCCTGGATATTAACCCTTTCATTGGTGGCAAAAAGTATTTTGTCTTAATTTGCATTTCCCTGATCAATGTGAGGCTGAGTACGGGGCCATGCCCCCACCCGTGGCACTCCTCCTTGGCACTAGGGTGTTGGCCCTTCACTTCTGTGTCTTCCATGGTCCCCAGCACAAAGCTGAATATAGTAGGCACTGATCAATATTGATGGAGTCGGGGCACTGTGATTTTTGCATCCTATCTGATGAAAATATGGTCTGAGACTCTACAAAATTCTGCAGTGTCTTGTTAGTCCTCCAAGATTTAATTGCAACTGTTAGACCTTCTGTCTGAGCTGTATTTTCTTCTAAGCCTTGAAAAAAAAAATTAGGAACCCTTGACTGGTCTAGGGAGTAATTCTTTAGTAATCAGCAGACTGACTATGACACCTGGTCAGGATGGACCATAGGAGTATTTCAAAATAGGTCCTAGGATCCCAGGACCTATTTCTGGGTCCTAGGATCCCAGAAAGCAGAACTGCTGGAAACTTCCTGATAACATTATCCAAACGGATGATCCAGAAATGAAAAAGACCTTAAGGGTCAATTAAAGCCCTTCCATTGTACGGAAAGAAAGACTGAGACCCCAGCTAGAGAGGCCCCAGCTAGAGAAATGACCTGTTCCAGGTCATATAGCTAAGTAGGAGTGGGGCCATGAGTGCAGCCCAGGTTCTGATCTCAGGCTAGTGTTCTTTCTTCAAAATGTGTGGAGGCTGGACGTGGTGGCTCACACCCGTAATCCCAGCACTTTGGGAGGCTGAGGTGGGCGGATCATGAGGTCAGGAGATTGAGACCATCCTGGCTAATACGGTGAAACCCTGTCTCTACTAAAAATACAAAAAATTAGCCGGGCGTGGTGGCGGGCGCCTGTAGTCCCAGCTACTCGGGAGGCTGAGGCAGGAGAATGGTGTGAACTCAGGGGGTGGAGCTTGCAGTGAGCCGAGATTGCGCCACTGCACTCCAGTCTGGGCGACAGAGCGAGATTCCGTCTCAAAAAACAAACAAACAAAAAAAAAATGTGTGGAATCAAAGGAGTCACCTCTAAACTCCTCTGCAAGCCCCTCTACTCCTAACTAGAGAGCATGACTTTTCCCAGAAGGCAACACGGAGCAGGAATAAAGGTTTTCAAAACAGCCCAGGATCCAAATCCTAGCTCAGCCACCAGGGTCTATTTAATGTACCCTCTGATCCTCGGTGTCTTCCTCTTTGATATTTAATATTACCTACTTCACAGGATTATATCCCTGTTTAAGATTACCTACCTCACAGGGTCATGTGGGTTTAAATAAGATAAATACATTGTCTGATATATACTTGTAGTAAGCACTCAGTCGTGGCTATTTTTTTTTTCCTCTAGTTCTCCTCCTCTTGGCTGAATCAGCTGTGTGGGTATAAAGATTGATTTGCCATAAGGTAGGAAATTCCAGGTTCAAATTCCACAAAGTTCAGTGGATTATATGTCCCTGGCTTTGTTTCTTCATTTGCCTTGGCTTGAGTTGCTATCTTCCAAGTCATTCCTTTAATAAACCGTCATTCTCAGCAGAGGGACCATCCACTTCCTTGTTTATCGCCACTTCATAAGTTAGAAATAGTTGAGGACAAGAGTTTGATTGAGCTCAGTTGTTCTTTCAAGCTGGGCTTCCATTAGAATCACTTGGGGCAGCATTTCTAAAAGCATCAGGTCAGAGTGTTGGCTCACGCTTGTAATCCCAATGCCTTAGGAAGCCAGGGCAGGAGGATTGCTTGAAGCAGGAGTTTGAGACTAGCCCAGGTAGTCTACAAAAATAAAAAATAAAAAAATTAGCCTGGCATGGTGGCATGCACCTGTGGTCCCAGCTACTCATGAGGCTGAGGTGGGAGGATCGCTTGAGCCCAGGAATTTGAGCTATGATTGCACCACTGTACTCCATCCTGGGCGACAGAGTGAGACTTTGTCTCAAACAAAAACAAAAACAAAAACAAACAAACAAACAAAAACACTAATGACTGGATCTGGTCCCCTCCCTTTTCCTGATAAAATTCGTTGAGAGAGTGGGGCCCACTCTCAACCCAGGTGATTCTGATGGAAGCAGGGGCAAGATCCACTGGTTTCCCCTAGTGTTTTTCAAACTTTAGCATGCATCAGAATTGCCTGTAGGGCTTGACCTGTGAATTTGCATTTCTAACAAGCTCTCATATGATGATAGTGATGAGGCTGCTGCCAATCTGGGGAGCACACTTCAATGACACAGATGGACATGAACCTGAGTGGACCTCTATGAGCTCTTTCCTTCCCAACATCCTGTCCCCAGCTGGTAGCAGCTCCTGATGTGCCTTTGGAGAACTGCCCCTCCTTAACCCTTAGACCAAAACATGTAAGTGACACTCACCCACCTCCTAACTTCAGAGGCAGACACATGGGCTAGGTCTGGCCAATCAATAGAATCTATAACCCGGCTCCACTGAGTGACCAGGTCAGCGATGGGCATGTCACTTCATATAGTCCAGTGAGAGTCAATGCTGGGACTTCTGCTGGAGCCCTTGGGAAGAGGTGTTAAGTTGGCAAGGTGTGAACCTGACACTGCTGGTGGCCACTCTGCCTTTGTCTAGGAAGAGGCTGCCTGAAGGCGAAACAGGCAAAGGAAAACAGAAGAGACTAAGAGAGACTGAGTTTTGATGACAGCCTTTTATTCCCAGGATCCAGCCAAGCCTGAGTCTAGATCTAAATTTTTCAGGTGCATGAGCCAATAAACTCCTTTTTTACTTAAGCCAGTTTGAGGTGGATTTTTCTCATATTCACCTCAGAGAGCGCTGACAATGTGGGACGTCTCCAGCACCTTTTCACCCAGAGAGTGTGATTCCAGCTTCTCCCCTGGATGCTGCTTCCATCGGGCAATGACCTTCAACAAGGCCCCAGAACTGAGCAGCAGAACTCTGAAAGGTCACTTAGTCCCATCCCCTCCTTGTTTATATGGGAAGACCCAAGGCCCAAGAGAGGCAAGGACTCGCCTGGAGTCATGCATACAACAAAGCCAACTATGATATCAGCCCTGGCTCTGTCAATAAATACACCCATACCAGAGGGGTGATAACAGCAGAGGCAGTGCCAGAATACCAGTCAAGTCTCCTTCTCAAGGACAGTCCCTGCAGGGACAGGGGCTCACTTCTTTAGCATGAAAAAGGGTCTTATTGACCTTTTCTCGATGCCTCAGTTTCTCTAATTACAATTAAAGAAACACACTCATATATGTTGTTACTCTTAATCATAAACGGAGTGTATAGACATGGCAAAAAAAATTTTCAAGGGACACAGATGAACAAAAAGGGAAAATGAAACACTCCAATAATCTCAGCACCCTGGCTAACACTGCTAACATTTTGGAGTTTTGCATATTCTCGCTCTCTCTCTCTCTCTCTCTCTCTCTCTGTGTAGATTTGCCTTGGGCGAGGGACCCAAACTATCCTCCTGAAGAATGAATTGGGTCACATCGTTTTTTGTTTTTTTGAGACAGAGTCTCTCACTCTGTCACCCAGGCTCGAGTGCAGTGGCACAATCTCCACTCACTGCAACCTCCACCTCCCGGGTTCAAATGATTCTCCTGCCTCAGCCTCCTGAGTAGCTGGGATTACAGGCGCACCACCACGCCCAGCTAAGTTTTATATTTTTAGTAGAGATGGGTTTCACTATGTTGGCCAGGTTGGTCTTGAACTCCTGACCTCAAGTAATCCGCCTGCCTCCGCCTCCCAAAGTGCTGGGATTACAAGCATGAGCCACCACGGCCAGCCCAAAAGGTACATCTTAAAGGTGAGAAAGGAAGAGACCGCTTTGATTCTCTGGGGTTTGTCAGACAGCGTTCTGCAAGCACCAGAAACTAAAGAGAAGGGGTGTTGTTTTTGTTTGAAGACCAATGGAAATTTACAAAATTGATGAAAGACCAGAAGAGCAGACGCAGGTTAGCAGAAATTAAGGAAACTCTGAAGGGCCAAGAAGCAGGAAGCAGGAAAAGCAGTCACTGCCTTGAACAGGGACATAGGTCAGGATGCTGTAAATGGCCCCTCCACAACTGCTATTGCTACAAAGACAATGGCCAGAAACCATTCCCCTCTCCTTGCGGAGTCAAAGTCCTGGGAAACAGCATTTTAAATAATGCATTTCCCACTGATTTGCCCAGGAGGTGAGGAGAGGAAGGATCTGACTCCTTTGCCTTCAATTGGAGGAGGCTAGCGGTGGGAGGCAGGAGCCAAGAATGACCCCTTTCCCAAGGCAGTGGGGAGAGGAGACTCTTTCCCTTAATGGAACTGGGGTGTTTACTGGAGGAGGAACGGGTGCTGCACAGCCCCAAACCAAGAACTGCCCACTAGTGCAGCCTAGAAAAAGCAAGAGCTTGGGAGGCTGCTGCTTCTAAGAAGAGTTTGTAACTGAACCTGGAAACTGCTCCCAACCTAGCTACCCTAGCACACTGTTGGTAAATGCGTAAACAATTGTATTTGAGCGTGTATATAAATAAATAAAGAGCTGTAACACTAGATGTTCAGTGGGTAATGGAGTGACCATAGCTATGTGGGACATGTCTTTTCCCTTTCCCAAGGCCCCCGGAGTAATAAATGGAGAACCAGCCAAATGGAGCATGCCTGGATCAATAAAGCGGGTTTCTATAGGGGGTATAGACTGCACCTGGGCCTGGGTCTGCAGGTGTTAGCTTCCAGGCTCCTGCAGACGTGGTCTCAGGGGACTGCCTCTAGGCAACAGAGTGGCTTCTTTTCAACAGTGCCCTCATGTGGCAGTGCCGGAAACTGCAGGGCACCTAATGAGGCTTCCTAGGTTTTTGTCCTTCAGGATATGTGAACTAGCAGTGCCCCTTTGGACTAAGTAACTATCCTAGACATCCTAAGAGGGAGGGTCTCAACTAGGGAAGAGAGTCGTTTTCAGAAAAGGTGGGCCGGATGTGGCGGGTCAAGCCTGTAATCCCGCCAACTCAGGAGGCTGTGGTGGGAGGCTGAGGCGAGAGGACCGCTTGAGGCCAGGAGTTCAAGACCAACCTGGGCAACATAGTAAGCCTCACATCTCTAATAAATAAATAATAATAATTAAAATGAAGAAGAGGTGGGAGAGAAGCTCAAGTCATTAAATTTTAGTAATAAAAAATCATGGGCAAAGCATCCTTCTATGTGAAAACCGATTCACCAAAATTGTTTGGGTGCCAATCTTCTACTGATGGCCCTTGAATCCATCTCTCAGTTTCCCATCATGCTTGACCATGGGAATATCATGCACCTGCTTGTCCACTGCCTTGCTCAAGTTCAAATATACTAGGTCACTGTTACTTCCTTGTTAAAGAGGGAGTTTAGGGACTCAGTAATTGAAGGGAAGAGGGTAAACAAAACCTCTGCCCTTCAGCGTCCGCTTTGATCCTGGACATGGTTTGTAGGAGACCCCCCACTGCACTGGAAGTCAGTAGTCTTGATCCTTGGTCCCAACTTGGCCATTAACCTGCTGCGCAATCTTGAGCAAGTTGCTGGAGCTCTCTGAGCTCCTCATCCCTCCTCAGGCAAAGAATCTCTGCATTGCCCACACCAGGGGCCTTCTTTGAATGAAGTTAAGGCTGTAAAAACCTAGGAAGGACAGAGTAGCTAAGTATTAACAATAAATAATGTGGGGAGACTTTTTACTGCAATAATACCTTTTCTGTGTCTGCAGAGTTGGAGAATGAAATACGGTTCTGGGTCAGAAAGAAACAGCTCTTAAAGGATCTCTTTCTGTGTGTGTGGTGTACTGTGTGTGTGTGTGGTGTGGTGTGTGGTGTGGTGTGTGGTGTGTGTGTGGTGTGGTGTGTGTGGTGTGTGTGTGGTGTGTGGTGTGTGTGGTGTGTGGTGTGTGTGGTGTGTGTGTGGTGCGTGGTGTGTGTGGTGTGTGTGTGGTGTGTGTGGTGTGTGGTGTGTGTGGTGTGTGGTGTGTGTGTGGTGTGTGGCGTGTGTGTGGTGTGTGTGTGGTGTGTGTGGTGTGTGGTGTGTGGTGTGTGTGGTGTGTGTGTGGTGTGTGTGTGGTGTGTGTGTGGGTGTGCTCATGTGTGTCTACATCTCTCTCTCTCCATGCTTCCTTCTGCCTCTTTGTCACCGTCTCTTCTGCTTATTCTCTCTCTCTCCTCTCTCCCCTTCTGTTTCTCTGTCTCTTCCCCTCCCTCACTTTTCCCCAATCTTTTCCCAGACTTGGCCGGACCAGAGCTGAAGTGTTTCACGGGTGGCAGCTCAGGGCCCTTTTAAACCAGGTCTTCCCTTCCTTAATGGCTGTGGTTGGCAAGAATGGACCAAGTCAAGATGGCCTCTGGGTTTTTCTGGGGCTCTGTTTCCAGACTTGGAAAGCAGAGTGTTTCAGCTGCTTACAAACCCCAGGAGGGTGTGAAAATGGGACCACGGTGGCAGAACAGAGCAGAGAGGCCCCTGGTTACTGCACTCAGTTCTCGGGGTTGCAGGGGGCAGGGAGAGGATAGGGGAAGGGAGGGGAGGTTCTGCCAGCTCTTGGTGGACTGTTGGCTTCAGGCCGAGTTAGGCTGTGCTGAAACCCCCAGCTCAGCCCTGCTTCCTGCCCCCCTGCACCATCACTCCTGCCCCTTCAGGAGACAAGACAAACCTGGTTGCAAATCCCAACTCCCCAACCTGCTCATTAGGTAACCTTGGGTAAGTCACAGCCTCTTGAAATTTCACGTCTTTGTCTGGAGATGGAGATAATAAGGAGGTGAGCTGTAAGGAGTAGGTGAGGGCAGTCGCACAGCACAAAGCAGAGTGAGCAAAGTAGAGCCTGCAGGCCAAATCCGGCTGCCACCTGTTTTCATATGACCTGCGAACTAAAAATGGACTCTATATTTTTTAATAGTTGGGGGGAAAATCAAAAGAAGGGTACTGTTTTATGACACTGAAGATGATATGAATTTCAGATTTCAGTGGCCATAAATACAGCGTTATTGCATACAGTCACATCTATTCACTTATGTATTATCTACGGCTGCTTTGCACTACAGCGACTGAGTCGTGATTGATTGTTCATGACACTTAATGTCTAAAATACTAACTGGCCCTTTACAGAAAAAGTTTACCAACCCTTGGCACAGGTTTAAGAATGCAGACTACTTGGGTTCAAGTTACCGTTCTGTCACTTACTAATTTTGTGACATTGGGAAGGCCATGTAATCTATATATGCCTCAATGTCTTCTTCTGTCAAATGAGGATAACAACTGTTACTGAGTTGTTTTGAGGACTAAATGAGTTAACATTCGTAAAGCACCGGACCAATGTCTGCACACAGAAAGTAAATACATAGATGAGATCATGTATATGGAGTATATGAAGAATTAAGCATGTATCTCTTGGTTTGGATTTGGTTGGAAGAAAACCAGAAGGAATAGTGGCTTTGTCTCTGGTACTGTTCCGGGCAATATTTTCTTTTGTCAGACACTTGCAGGAAGACCTCAGTTGTGAGATAGAGGAAGGCCCTGAGGATGCAGGTGGAGGAGAGTAAATGAGGGAGGACAGAACTGGATTCCTAGAGGCTCTATCAAGAACAAATGCACTGACTATACTAGAGGATGATTTGAACAAATGCACTGACTACACTAGAGCATGATTTGAACAAATGCACTGACTACACTACAGCATGATTTGGAGGGGTGAATCCAAGTATGTTAATATGTAGTTTGCTTTTCTGTTTTGTTTTGGGTTTGTTTGTTGTTTTTGTTTTGCTGCTATTAAAGAGAAAAGAATGAGAGCTGATTTTTGACTTACAGAGTCTTGAAAAGGAGTTGAAGGTGGAGGCAGTTCTCTCAAGGTGAGACTTGAGGGGACTGGGGAGACATGACTTAGTGGCAGCATTTGTGACATTCATTTAAATGCAACTCATATCCAGTCAATGGTGGCCCAAAAAAAGTGCATGATGTGCTGCCACCAAAGTGAATGCAATCTCAGGCTGCATTAACAGAAGTAGGTCTTGTGGAAAGAGGGAGGTGATGTCTTTCCCTTTTCTCTAGCTAGCCCATGGCCTACCCTGAGCAACTTGAGGAATGTGGACACACTTGAAGGTATCTCCAGACCTTCTCATTGGTTGCATTGGGTTTTTCCCCACCCTCACCATCTGTGGCCCTTAGGAGCAGTTAATAAATGCCAGCAGCTCCTGTCTTCCAAATATCTATGCAGAACTCACCCAACTCTCCCCTGGACAATGTATGCCTAGAGAATGGGTCTTACTTCAAGTCAAAAATTGTACTTTATCAGCAGCTACACAAACATTAACCTGATCCCTAGAGGCAAAGTTTAGCCCATTTGGAAACTCCTGGAATCACCTGGTCTCAGGAGATTCAGGATCCTTCAGTGGTCTCAGAGACTGGGGGGGCCCATCTTAGACTTGTCCAGGCTCCTCACCATGTGGCTCCAGCCTAATTTCCCAACCTCACCTCCCATTACTCCCCTTTACATATACATGTCTCAGCCAAAGGAGACATGTTTAGCTTTTTCAAAAACACATGCTATATTAGTTACCTTTGGGTTGCAAAGGGGCAGAATGCCAATGTCCACTGGCTTGACCAAAAATGAGATTGGCTCATGTGACTGAAATATACAGGGTTTTCTAGCATCAGACCCAGTTGGATCTAGCAGCTTAGGATTTCTCTATCTCTATCACTTGTGTTAACTTCATTCTCAGACCAATATCCCCCCAGGAAGTTGCAAAATAATTGCTGAAAACTCCAGATTCAACTCTGGCAGCTAGTGGAAATAAAACTTCTCTCCCACAAGACTATGAGCCCAAGGCCTAGGAACTGACTCTCATGGAACAGATCGGGGCTATTGTCCATCTCAAATCAAGTCCCATGGCAAGAGACATTGAACACAATAATTGAACAGGCCTAAGTCACATGCCTCAGGAGGCAGGGGAGGAGACCCCATAAGATTTGGGGGTGCCCTGAGAGTCAGTGTTGCTTATACTACATGGCTTGGGAGTGGGTAAAGGATGCATCCGTGAAGGACGATATGGATTCTGTAATTAGAAGCTAGAGAAACAGGTAATGAGCAGGCAATACACCACCACACATGTGATTTCAGTCCTCCCAGCAACTCCGTGAACTGGTACTAATCCAATTGACAGGGAGGAGGTACAGCCAGGAAGAGCACCTGGCACTGTTTGAGGGCACGCTCTGTATTTCTTCAGGGTGCCTTGCTGGCTTTTGGAGGGGACTGGAAGCGGGTGTGAGGGAGCCATGGGGAGGATTTTGAATTTTGAAAATTGACTGACTTGGCATAGTGGCTCATATCTGTAATCCCAACAATTTGGGAAGTCGAGGTGGGAGGATCTCTTGAGCCTGGGAGTTTGAGACCAGCCTGGGTGAGAGCCCATCTCAAGAGGAAAGAAGAGAAAAGAGACAAAGAGAGAAAGAAAGAAAGAGAAAGAAAGAGAGAAAAAGAAAGGGGAAAAGAAAGAAAGAAAGAAAGAGAAAGAAAAAAGAAAGAAGAAAGGAAGGAAGAAAGGAAGGAAAGAAGGAAGGAAAGTTGGCCTTTTTTAAAGGACCAAGACAAAAGTGGTGGAATCTGGGCCCAGGATCAGTGAGGGAGACCCAAGGAGCTGGAAGGAAACCATGGAGTAGATGGAACTACTACAGATGGAACCCTGTCTCTAAAAAAAAAAAAAAGAAAGAAAGAGAAAAGAAGGAGGAAAAGGAGGATGGAAGTAATAGGTCCATCCTCCTTTCTTTTCCTCCTTCTTTTCTCTTTCTTTCTTTTTTTTTTTTTTTTTCCTAGAAACAGGGTCTCACTCTGTTACCCAGGCTGATCTCAAATTCTTGGCCTCAAGTGATTCTCCCCACCACCCCCCTTGGCCTTCCAAAGGGCTGGGATTACTGGCATGAGCCACTGTGCCCGGCCCTGACCTCCTTATTGAAGAGCCTACCGTGCGGGTGTTCGCTCACCCCCAGCCTCAGAGGCAAGTCATGATTGGTCCAATCCCGTCATGATGTTTCCACCCCCCTTACCAATGACTGGACTATGTGTGAACATGTGACATGGTTCTGACCAATGATACGCTGGGGGCTTTGGGGGAAGATAAAAAGATAAAAAGAGACAGGGAAAAAAAAAAAAAAGACAGAGAGACAGACATGGCCAGGCGTGGTGGCTCACGCCTGTAATCCTAACACTTTAGGAGGCCGAGGTGGGCGGATCACTTGAGGCCAGGAGTTTGAGACCAGCCTGGCCAACATGGCGAAACCCCGTTTCTACTAAAAATATAAAAAAATTAGCCGGGCGTGGTGGTGCATGCCTGTAGTCTCAGCAGCTTGGGAGGCTGAGGCAGGAGAATCCCTTGAATCCGGGAGGAGGAGGTTGCAGTGAGCTGAGGTTGCACTGTGCTCCAGCCTGGGCAAAACAGAGCAAGACTCCGTCTCAAAGAAAAAAAGAAAAAAGAGAGACAGGCAGCCCATCCTCCTTGGCTGGAAATCGTCATGTCTGGAACTGCAACAGCAATGTGTAACCAAAAAGAGAGCCAGCCTGAGAGCCAGTTGACACCTGAGAAGGGCAGAGCAGAAAAATGGAAAGAACCTGAGCCCTTGACTATGGCATTGGGCCGGCGAATTAACCAACCCTGGGCCATCCTACTTTGGGATTTATGAGTGTAGTATAAAAAATTTTCTCTTACTGTTTTGGCCAGTAGCATTGGGGTCCTCTCTAACTCGTAGCCATAGCACTAAGTGACTCAGACAGACTTCATTGATTGAGAGTCCTGAAAGAGAGATGACATTTTCAATACCAGCTCTTTCTATATAAATATATAAATATATATATTTATAAATATATAAATATATATAAATATATAAATATATATATTTATAAATATATAAATATATATATAAATATATATTTATATATATTTATATATTTATAAATATATATATTTATATATTTATAAATATATATAAATATATATTTATATATTTATATATATATATTTTTATATATTTATAAATATATATAAATATATATTTATATATTTATATATATATATTTATATATATATTTATATATATATATTTATATATATATTTATATATATATTTATATATTATATTTATATATTATCTATAATATATAAATATATAAATATATTATATTTTTATATTTATATAAATATTTATATATAAAAATATAAAATATATTATATTTATATATTTATATAAATATTTATATATAAATATATTTATAAAATATATGTTTTATATATAAATATATTTATATATTTATATATAAATATATTTATAAAATATATATTTATATATAAATATATTTATAAAATATATATTTTATATATATAAAATATAAATATATTTACATATTATCTATAATACATAAATATATAATATATATTATCGATAATATATATTATATAAATATATAATATATGTATTATCGATAATATATATTATATAAATATATAATATATGTATTATCAATAATATATATTATATATAAAAATATAATATATGTATTATCAATAATATATATTATATATAAAAATATAATATATGTATTATCAATAATATATATTATATATAATACGTGTATTATCTATAATATATAATATATATATAATCTATGATAATACACGTATTATATGTATTTTTTATATATATATATTTAAGACAGAGTCTTGCTCTGTCACCCAGGCTGGAGTGTAGTGGCGTCATCTTGGCTCACTGCAACTTCTACCTCCCAGGCTCAAGCAATTCTCACGCCTCAGCCTCCCGAGTAGCTGGGATTACAGGCACATGCCACCACACCCAGCTAATTTTTCTATTTTTACTAGAGACAGGGTTTCACTGTGTTGGGCAGACTGGTCTGGAACTCCTGGCCTCAAGTGATCCACCCACCTTGGCCTCTCAAAGTGCTGGGATTATAGGCATGAGTCACCACGCCGGGCCAATGACAGCTATTGAAGCTCTAGGCAAACCACCTCTCCACTCTGGGCTTTAATTAAGAAGGAGGTATAGAATGGTGGCAAGAGGATGAGCTTCAGAGTCTTATAACCTAGATCCATCACTTACTAGCTATGTGCCTGATATGATTTGGCTGTGTCCCCTCCAAAATCTCATCTTAAATTCCCATATGTTATGGGAGGGACCCAGTGGGAGGTAACTGAATCATGGGAGCAGGTCTTTCCCATGCTGTTCTTGTGATAGTGAATAAGTCTCATGAGATCTGACAGTTTCAAAAACAGAAGTTTTTCTGCACAAGCTCTCTTTTTGCCAGCCACCATCCACGTAAGATGTGACTTGCTCCTCCTTGCCTTCCACCATGATTGTGAGACTTCCCCAGCCATGTGGAACTGTAAGTCCCATTAAACCTCTTTCTTTTGTAAATTGCCCAGTCTCAGGTATGTCTTTATCAGCAGCGTGAAAATGGACTAATACAGTGCCCTTGAACACATTCATTCTTCTTGCTAAGCCTCAGTTTCTCCATCTGTAAAATGGGAAGAATAACCTGTACTTCATCAGGCTGCTGTGAGGATTGAGTCCATGTGTATTAGTCTGTTCTGGTATTGCTATAAATAAATACCTGAGACTGGGTAATTTATAAAGAAATGTGGTTTAATTGGCTCATGGTTCTGCAGACTGTACAAGAAGCATAGCGACTTCTGCTTCTGAGGAGGCCTCAGGAAACTTGCAATTATGGCAGAAGGCAAAGGAGAAGCAGGCACATTTTACAGGGTTGGAGCAGGAGGAAGAGCGCAAGGAGGGAGGTACTATGCACTTTTAAACAAACAGATCTCACAAGAACTCACTCACTATCATAAGGACAGCATCAGGGGATGGTGCTAAACCATTCATGAGAAACCACCCCAATGATCCAGTCACCTCCCACCAGGTCCCACCTCCAGCACTGGGGATTACAATTCAACATGAGATTTGGGCAGAGACACAAATTCAAACCATATCACCGTGTGTAGGGTATGATACTGCAATTACAGTATCATAATGGCCATTTACAGAAAGATCACTTTTATCATAATGGCCACTTACAGAAGGATCACTTTTATCTGTGCTTCATTAGACCAGGATCTCAATGATGCCCAAACAATGACTGATGAAGGGGTGAAACTTTATCAGCATTTCCTGAGAAGCTTTTTGAGAAATACAGATTCTCAGACTCCATCCATGGAGATCACAATTAAATAGATCTGAGAAAGGTTCTGTGTATTAGTCAGGACTCTTACAGTGGCAAGCAGCAGAAACACACATCAAGTAAAACTGGGTGAAGCAAAAAATAAAACAAAACAAAAATAAATTTATTGGCTCATGTACCTGAATAAACCAGGTGTATAAACTTCAGGCATGGCTGAATCCAGGTGCTCATAACATGACACCAGATGTGTCTGTCTGCCTCTGTTTCTTTCAGTCTCTCTCTCTCACTCTCTCTCCCTCTCTCTCATCCTTTGTCATGGTTTGCCTCTTTGTTGGCTTCATTCTTAGCCACCAGTTCCAAGATGACAGCCACCAGCCAAAAGCCTAAAGTCTCTGAGAAAAGAGAACCTCTCTTCCTTTACAGCCTTGACAAAATTCTGGGGGCTGCCACTCCAGCCTCTGGACTGATCACTCTGTCTGTGACTGGCCAGGCCTAGGAGAATGCTTGTGCCTGGAGTTTCAAGGGACCAAGCAGGGTCTTCACTCACACCACATGGTTGATGTGTGGGGTAGGTATGGCTCTCAAGAGAACATGGAAGCTATCCTTGGGGGAAGAGGAAATAGATTCTGAGCAGATAAAAATGCTACAGGGCTCAGCATCTGCATTTCTCACCAAGTCATGCAGTTAATTCTGATTCCCAGGCAAGGTTGGGAATGACTGCTGGATAGATCACTGGTTTTAGGCCTCATTGGGGCTATAGACTCTCCTTCCTCCTAGGAAATCTTAAACTGGGGAATAAACAAAATAGACTAAAAAAATGGCCCTGTCCTGGTAGAAAGAGGGCCTTGGGGGCCTCCTATCGTCTCCCAAGTAGCCCTTAAGACACCTCAGGGGCTCCCTGAGCTGCTACCTTTGCAAAGCTCCAATTCTCTGATTGCATTGCTTTCTCAAACCCCTTTGGCCCTGATTCTTCAACCCTGCATTTGGTGCAACTGGCCAGGATGAGGCTCAAAGATCTCACCCAATGCTGTCACCCACTGCAGCCCCCACCCGCATCTTAGAAGTCAGTGAGCCAGTGCCAGAGGAGTAAATAGGGACAAAAAGAGCCTGTGGCTGGCTTAGAAGGTGCATCAGATATGCCACGTCCGTCAGATGCTTCTGGCTTTGAAAGCCTATCTTGGCCTGAGGCCAAATGACTTCCCGGGCTCTGCAGAGCTGCTGGGCCCTGGGGCTGCGTGGGTGGTAATGACCTGCCTGCCTGCCAGTGACGGAGGGGATGGCGACAGTGCTACATCAGTTGTAGCAGAGGGAGATGCTACAGGGATACATTGGCTGGGGAGATGTGGTGGAGGATAAAGTCAATTTCACACTTTATTAGTCAGTTCAGGGCCAATTGAGGCCATCCAGAAATGGGGCTGAGGCCCCAACTCTCCCTCCTCCCTTCACCAGCAAGAAAAGCCTCTTTTGCCTGAAATTCTTCTTGTCAAAGGAGGAGTATTTCTTTCTACTCAAAACCCCACAGCATTCAAACAACGAGCTGCAATCCCTTTTATTCTGCAAGAGATGCTGCAGTTGAGAGAGAACTGCAAACTAAGAAGTGAGCAAATGGTAGTGGGCTGTGGAGGTTGAGCCATGTTTTTAATTCATTTGTTCATTCCTCCGTCATCCATTCAGCATATGTCTCTGGGAGCCTACTATGTGCCAGCAAACTGAGCTTGATGCTGAATGTAAATAATAATAATAATAATAATGGAATCCTCATTTGTGTACTTGTCCATTTATTCAACAGCTTTTCGCTGAGTACCAACCACGTAGTAGACATGGTGCCAGACTCTGGGGATGAAGTGTGAACAAGACAGACATGGACTCTGCCCTCATGAAGCAAACTCAGTGGGAGAGTAAAACAGTAAAACAGCAACCTCAACAGAGAGGGAGAAGGACCTGAGTAGAAGGCTATACAGAAAGAGCACCTGAACCAAGCAAAGAAGACTTCCTGGAGGAAGTGACATGTCACTGAGATTTGAAGGATAGTTTAGCAGGGGTGAAGGAGAGTGGGGAAGATGAAAGAGCATGTGTCAGAGAGAGCAATAGAGAAACATCAGCTCAGTCAGGGCAGAGAGTTCAAGTCGGGGTGGGAGGGGACTAATAAACAGAGGTCGGACCATAAAGCCTTGGAAGGAGTGACACAGTGAAATCTGTGCTTCTGAAAGCTGGCCCTGGTGGTGACCTTTCGAAGAAAAGAGGGAAGGCAGGAGGAACTGGGCTGGAGATGCCTTGAGAGGCTATTGTAGGATAAGAGATGCACACTCATGGACCCCAATGTGGGGTGTTCCTTGGCAGTGGGCATGATAAAAAGTGAGTGCTTTCGGGGGATCTGAGGGATGTCATGCTCTGCTGGGGCTCCCTGTAGTTCAGACAGTTGGGTACAGTGGACAGACTAGACTTCCAGTCAGACGAAGCTGAGTTCAGAACCTGCTCTGTTCCTAATTCCCGTGTAGCCCTTGGTAAGTCCCTTGGTCTCTGGGCCTCCGTCATAGGATGGGACTCGTTATAGCCATTTAGTGAGATGACAGTGCATTAAACAGTGTGCACACAAAGCATCTGTATGGGACATGAAGAGAATGGTAAGCAGTCAAAACTCAGCCCAGGCGAGCAGTAGTGGCTCATGCCTGTAATCCCAGCAGAGGCGAGGGCATCTTTTGAGGCCAGAAGTTCAAGACCAGCCTGGGCAGCAAAGCGAGACCCCTTCTCTACAAAAAATAAAAAATTAGCTGGGTGTGGTGGCACATCTGTAGTCCTAGCTACTTGGGAGGCTGAAGTAGGAGAATCTCTGAGCCCAGGAGTTCGAGGTTGTAGTGAGCTAAGATCATGCCACTGTACTCCAGCCTGGGCAACAGAGTGAAACTCTATCACACACACACACACACACACAAACGCACACACACACACACGAAGAAAGAAAAAAAGAGAAAACCTCAGCCCACAGGAAAATATCTCAGTGCAGTCCATCCACTTCTCCGCTGCATTAAAGCAGACACAGTCACTGAGCTGGTGTCCTTTCCTTATGGACTGGGGTTGAGATCTTAGCTCTGGATTTCTCTCTGTGGCCTTTCTGGTCAATTGATTTCATGGGACTTCAGTCTTCTCATCTGTAAAATGGGGATAACAATACCTAAATTGACAGGAGATTGACCGAAAGATGCCTGTAAGGTGCCTAGCACGATGCCTGGTATGTAGTAGCTGTTGAATAAATGATCATTAGGATTCTCTTTAATATTCTCCAGTCTCATCCAAGGTAGCCTAAGCGCTGGCTTTATGCCAGATCCTGTGCTGGGTGTCAGAGATGAACAGAAGATCATGAAAATGTCTGTGAGCATTTTTAAATGCTTACTTGATATAACTGCTGTGTGTGTGTGTGTGTATGTGCGTGTGTGTGTGTGTCTGAGTCAGTCATTTAACCTACCTATCAATCAACCCTAGGACATAGCTACTGTTAGCATCAGCTCCATTTTACAGAAGGGAAGTTGAGGCTCTGAGAAGATAAAGAACTTTCCCAACATCATGCCAATCTGCCTCTTGAGGGTCTGGGGTCACCATCCCAGTGTGAGCCAGCCTCTCTGCTGAATCCGCTCTATCCAACTGCCACTCAGGACCTCCTTAGTTGCAACTGACAATGACCCCACGGGGCGGCCAAACGCTCTGGCGACTAACTGCGTGGGTTTGAATCCCAGCTCTGCTGCCTAGCATCTCTGTAACCTCGGGCATGTTATTTAAAGAACTGTTCCTCAGTTCTTCCTCTGCATTGGGAATCACACGTGATCGTTGTGAGGGGACGGCATAAAGGAGACGGTCACCCCAAGCACCTGGCCCCAGCCTGGTATGCACAACAATTCAAGAGATGTTGGCTATTATTCTTAAGCAAAAGGGGAGTCTATCGGTGCCTGTAAACAAACTACAGAAAAAGCAGGGATGGAGCTGAGCTTGGGTCACTGAACTATGGGACTTGAACACTATCAGAGGGGCCTGTTGGTATCCCTGTGCCTCTCTCTTCTGATCTTTCTCTGCCTCTCACAATTTCTCTGTCTGTCTCTTAGACCCTGTCTTATTCTATTACTCTTTCTTGTTTTTCTCTTTTTCCGTCCTTCATTCTCTCTTGGCGTCACTTTTATTCAACCCCGCTCATTCTCTAAGCTGTCTCCTTCTCTCTCCCTCTCCCTGACACTCTGTCTTCCTTGTGTCCTCTCTGTCTCTCTCCACTAAGGTATTTTCTCTCTTCTTTCCTCTTCACATGCCAGCTTCATTCTCTTGGGCCCATGTCCCCAAGATGTGAGACCGCGGGCCTCAAGTAGGGTTGCCAGACAAAATGCAGGGCAGCTAGTAAAATGTGAATTTCAGACAAACTGAATAATTTTTTAGTATAAGTATGGTCCCAAAATGTTGCATTGAATAAGAAGGATAAAGACCCTGCCTTTGAGAAGCTTACTTTCTCATGAGTGAGCCAGACAATAAACAAATACACAAACAAGAAAACAAGGAGTGATGTGTTCTGTAATGAAAATAAGACAGGATCGGGCACAGTGGCTCACATCTATAATCCCAGCACTTTGGGAGGTCAAGGTGGCAGATTGCTTGAGCTCAGGAGCTTGAGACCAGCTTGACCAATATGATGAAACCCCATCTCTACAAAAAATACAAAAATTAGCCAGGCATGGTGGTACAGCTATTCAGGAGGCTGAGGTGGGAGAATCACTTAAGCCCAAAAGGCAGAGGTTGCAGTGAACTGAAATTGCACCACCGCACTCCAGCCTGGGTGAGAGCAAAACCCTGTCTCAAAAAAAAAAAAAAGGTTTTATTTTAATAAAAAAAAGAAAATAAGACAGGGTGATACAATAGTGAGTGGTGAGGGGTGAAATGGGGAGGGCTGGAGGCCACTAGATTGAGTGGTCAGGGAAGGCGTCACTCAGGAGCTGACATTTACACTGAGACCTTCATGGCAAGGAAAACTGGCCATGGGCAGATCTGGGGAAAGAGCATTCCGGGGAAGGGAACAGGCAGTGCAGTACAAAGGCCCTGAGTCAGGGATAAGCTTAGTTAAGAGTCACTGAGAGGCCGGGCGTGGTGGCTCACGCCTGTAATCCCAGCACTTTGGGAGGCTGAGGCAGGTGGATCACAAGGTCAGGAGATCGAGACCATCCTGGCTAACACGGTGAAACCCCGTCTCTACTAAAAAATACAAAAAATTAGCCAGGCATGGTGGCGGGCACCTGTAGTCCCAGCTACTCGGGAGGCTGAGGCAGGAGAATGGCGTGAACCCAGGAGGCGGAGCTTGCTGTGAGCCGAGATCGCGCCACTGTACTCCAGCCTGGGCGACAGAGCGAGACTCTGTCTCAAACAAAAAAAAAAAAAAAAAGAGTCACTGAGAAATAGAGACAGCAAGTGTGGCCCTCATATGGTGCCCAAGGGGAGGGTTGTGCAAGGTGAGTGGGACAGTTAGGGCCTCTTAGTTCAGAGTAAGGAGTTTGGGTTTTGGTACAGTTTTCAGCAGAGGACTGACATTCTCCAATTTCCTATTTTGAAGAATCACTTCGCTACACTATGGAGAGTGGGTTTTGGGTGAAGGCTGAGGTGGGAGCAGAGACCGTCAGGAGTCCAGACAAGAGATGATGGGTGAAGTTGCGGAGCGGGTGGAGTTGGAGCAGAAGTGGACCAATTTCAGGTAGGTTTGGGAGGGAAAATGAAAGGATTGAATGTGAAGGGCTGAGAGGAAGAGAGGAATCAGGGATGAGGCCCCGGTTTCTGGTGGGAACAATTGTGTGGATGACGGCACTGTTTACTAAGAGGGGAAGACTATGGGAAGAGTGACCCAAAGCCTCTCTTCCCATCATCTTCCCCTCTTAGTAAATTGCAGGGTAGGTGTTTATTGTTGATGTTGCACCTTACAGGGGGCTAAAGAAATGTGACTGAATTTTGGGGGGAGGATTATATAATTTAAATTTAATATCTAATTTTATTAAAAATAATGTATTACATGCATATTGTTATCCATTCAGAGAAACAACAAAAAAAAATTATACCCACAGCATAAACAACAGAAAGTAAATCTGGACAAAGTGCTTTTGGCTGGTAGCTGTGATTTTCAAGGTGGGGGTGGGGGCACAATGCTCCTAAGGGGAGTGCCACACCCTGGAATCTCTGGTGTGGGAGGTGGGATGGGGGGTGTGTAAAAAGAAGGGGATGGATGTTGAGATTTTTCCAATTGTGTGTGTGTGTATATGAATGTGTTTGTATTCTTTTTTTTTTTTCTCACTCTGTCACCCAAACTGGTGAATGCAGTGGTGAGATCTCAGCTCACTGCAGCCTCAGCAGGCTCAAGTGATCCTCCTGCCTCAGCCTCCTGAGTAGCTGGTACCAAAGGCTTGTGCCACCATGCCCAGCTAATTTTTGTATTTTTTTGTAGAGACGGGGTTTCACCATGTTGCCCAGGTTGGTCTCGAACTCCTGGACTCAAGCAATCCTCCCGTCTTGGCCTCTCAAAGTGCTGAGACTTTAGGTGTGAACCACCGCACCTGGTCTGTGTTTGTATTTGTATTTTACGGTTGCTGTTCTGACCCATGACATTTTTGGGGAGCAGGGAGGATGAAAAATGGAAATAAAAGCATTTAGAAAGATGATTAAAAAATTAAAAAACAAAAAAGTAGGGGGAAGGTGCACTCCCACACGCCGGCCAATCAGCTGCCACCGCACCATCAGCAGACCGGGGAGGCGCCTGGAGCCTGCAGTAACTAAAGATGGCCGACTGATCGCGAGAGAGTATTTGAGGACATGGTTACAGTTACGTTCCCAGGGGAACAACCTTTGGCCTCTTAAGACATCGACTTGCTTTCAGTTTTGAAAGAACTCACGCAGCCATGGGGTATTTTTCAGAATTCCCGGCGGTGAAGGGTCAGAGCCATGGGCATTAGGAAGAAAGCTGAAGACACAGCTGGTGTGAGTGTGGGGTCGCTGCCTGCAACACTTGGAAGAAATACCGGGAAGGGGGTGGGAGGGATCAAAACTGGCTTGTGTGGCCAAGGATCAATTTGTTATTAAGCACTTTTATGTGCCTGACAGAGTGCCAAAGTCTCCCATGATGTATCCTGTGTCGACATCCCAACAACACCGTAGGCAGGACTCTTTCCTGATTTGCCCACAAGGAGGAAAGTGAGGTTTCAGAGAGATTAAGCAACTTGTTTGAAGGCGGCCACACAGCTGGCAAGTGTGGGGACAGGATTTGAACGAGGGCATTTTGCATGGGAAGTCTGGCCTTCTGGCTACCACCCCCACCTCTTCATCCCGAGACCCTCTCCCAAGTCTGGCCCCACATTGCTCCCTAAGACCATCCTGTCCTCAAATGGGAGGGTTTTAAGCAGCTCTAGGGCAGCCACCAGAGCTCAATACAAAGCCCCTTGCGCTGACAGTCATACTCTAACCCTGTGCCCAGTTCTCAATGCTGCCTCCGGCTATGATCTCTGTATCTTTCATCGGCCTGATCTCTCCTTCCCCAGAGCTTAGTGCTTGAATCCCAACCAAAGATTGAAACCCTGCTGCCCGCAGTCCGACCTGGCTCTGACCTCTGACCTGCCTGGACACTAGGAGATGCCCATTCCTGTATCCCACGGCGGCTCCAACTGCCTGCTGGACACCTGCTGCCTCCCCCACATCCCTGGGGAGTGTGCCCCAGGATCACCATGCCCTCCCAGCTCCCGTGATCTTTCACCTGACTCGCCCTCTTCTAGCTGGATCTGTGTCCCCAGCTCCAGCCCTGCCCCATGGGAGAGGCCTGGGGCTCCATCCAGACCACTAGTCTCATGACAGCCCAACAGTGTGAGGCCCATGGCAGCTGGCTGCCGTTGAGACTTGTGTTTGGTCTTTCAGCTTGCAGCTCTTGAGAGCTTCCTATGTGCCAGGCGTTGAATGAGTCCTGTAAAGTGGATTCCCTCGTTTAACCTCAAACAGCCTTGTGAGTAGTGAATAGAGGCTGCAGTTATTGCTATTAACGTGCTGCTCTTCTCCCACGCCAGAGGCTCTACTGATGTGCCCATGAGCCCTGAGACCCCAAGACCAGCAGCCTCTGCCCTGGCCAGAAGCCTCATCCCACTTCCCATTTCCCAAACCTGGGGCTCACTGCCCTTTCTGAGTTGGGGCCAGACACATGCTGCTGAGGCATCATGGCTGGAAAACTGTGTTTCCTCCTCCCCTCCCCCAGGGCTGTAGGGCCTGGCCCTTCCCCAAAGCCTGGCTCTGGGCTGACACAGTGCCCTTGGATTTCCTCTGTGTTTGTCTGCTCTGGGCCTAGTAGTAATGGTCTCAGCTGGCCAAGACTGGGGCAGCTCAGCAGACTACCACAACCACTGATCCTGGAGCATGACCAGCTTAGCTCTTCTGGGACTGAAGACATTCCAAGAGCTCCATGTAGGAAGGGCTGACAGCCCCTTGAACCAGGGAAGGTGCAGATAGACCTAGAGATGGTTTTCATTATTCCCCAAGGGCTGGGCTGCCTGAGGGACCAGGTACCAGGGAGGTGCCAGGGATCCCATAGCACCAAGACCCAGCCCCTCCCTGCAGCCCTGGCTTCTGAGTGGTATTTTGCTGTCCAGTCAGAAAGCAGAAACTACTCTATGCATTAGAACAGAAGGAATTTGGGCTGAGCACGGTGGCTCACACCTGTAATCCCAGCACTTTGGGAGGCCTAGGTGGTTGGATCACCTGAGGTCAGGAATTCGAGACCAACCCGGCCAACATGGCGAAACCCTGTCTCTACTAAAAATACAAAAATTAGCCAGGCATGGCGGCGGGCGCCTGTAATCCCAGCTCCTCAGGAGGCCGAGGCAGGAGAATTGCTTGAACCTAGGAGCTGGAGGTTGCAGTAAGCAGAGATTGCGCCACTGCACTCCAGCCTGGGTGACAGAGCGAGACTCCATCTAAAAATTTTAAAAAAGAACAGAAGGAATTCATTCTAGGGAGTAGGTTACACAGGTGAAAGATCTGAGAAGCACCCCAGAGATGAACAATAGCAAAAAGACATTACAACCCCTCCACTGCAGGGATGCGGGGAAGATCCTAGTGTCTAGGATCTGGCGTCACCAGACAGAAACTGGAAGCACAGCCAGGCCTGTCTGATGGGACCTGGGACCACGAAGGATGGGCTGTCCAGTGGGAGCTGGGACCACAGAGGAGATCGGCCACTGGCAGAGATGCTACCTGAAGCAGAGAGGGGGGAAACTGAGGCATTTCTCCCACCTGCCAGTGCCTCCCATTGGCCAAACCTACCAGGCAACCAGAGGGGAGGGGAGCCGGGGAAATGGAGTTCCCCGTAGCACAGAGCAGAGCAAGGCAGGGAACAAACATGATGACAAGCAAGCAAACAACCCACCTCTGGAGATAGGAGCTGCTCAGGATGGGAGGGCGCCGGTCCTGGGTTTCCCCCGGCCCAGCCTGCCTGAGGGTCAGGGCTGTCCCAAACTGGCAGCCACTGCTTACAACTCAGTTTCCACTCACAGGCCCTGAAGATATCCAGACCCTGGAGGACCAATGACAGGCAGATAGGCCCAAGATAGGGAACCCAGAAGCACCCTGAGATGTCCTAGACCATGAGATGTCCTGCCTGAGACCTCCAGGATTAACTGAACGCCAGCAGCTAGTGCTCCTGAGCCCAGCAATAAGTGACAGTCTATGAGGACAAACCTGGTCTCCACTTCTTTTCACTCCCTAAGCTTCTACTGAAGCCTCCAGCAGACTCTTGGGCCCCAAAAGCTTCTGCATTCCCTGGAAACACCTGAAAGGATGCTCCTGGCTGCAAAGCACCCTGAGCCTATGACCACAGGAACTGCTCCATCAGTATCCAGTGTGCCTGCTTATTGCCTGATTATCTGCCCGGCTTGTCCTTGTGCAGATGCAGCGGATGCCAGAACACCTTACGGCTGGAGAGAGGCGGGGAGACCCTCGGGTGCTTGTGCCCATGAGCACTGCCCCAGCCTGGCAGCACCAGGGATGGGAGAGGAAAGAAAGCCCCAGGAATGCCTGTGGGGTGTGACAGCAGCCCCTGAGTGAAGAGCTGTGCCCAACCCCAGCTAAACCCTCAGGACCCAGGACAAGGAGCCTTCTTCTACATAGGAGAGTGGCCTCATCAGCATCCCACATAGAGGGAGGCAGACAGGCCCTGCAAACCTTCCTCTAAATTTCATGCATCTCCTCGGAAGTCCCTATAATAATGACAAGTAGGTTTATTGAGCACTAATGGGCTGGGTGCTTGGCTAAGTGGTTTATGTCAGCATCTCATTTAATTCTCCAAAGAACCTTGTATGCTAGTATTATGGGGAGCCTGTCTAGTGGGTCAGAAAATATGACCAACAATAAAAATTTGAAGACAATAACAACGATAATAACATTAACAAAGGAAACAATGCTTCCCAGAGATCTAAGGAAGGGAAATTAATGTCTGATGAAGGGATGATTAAAGTGAGGACGCAGAAAGGGATTTCACAGGAAATACAAAGATACGAAAGTAACTCTTCAGAGAAGATCTCCACCAAGAACACTCAACCCATATTCAGGCAGAATACACAAGCAGGCAAACTGTTGTGGACCACGCGATCTCCACATGGAAGATGTCACATCAAAAAATAAAAACAGGCCGGGCGCGGTGGCTCACACCTGTATTCCCAGCACTTTGTGAGGCCGAGGCGAGTGGATCGCCTGAGGTCAGGAGTTTGAGACCAGCCTGGCTAACATGGTGAAACCCCATCTCTGTTAAAAATACAAAATTAGCCAGGTGTGGTGGCACACATCTGCAATCCCAGCTACTCGGGAGGCTGAGACAGGAGAATTGCTTGAACCCAGGAGGCGGAGGCTGCAGTGAGCCGAGATCATGCCACTGCACTCCAGCCTGGGTAAGACAGAGCGAGACTGTGTCTCAAATAATAATAATAATAATAATAATAATAATAACAACTAAAAATAAATAAACAAACAAAAACTCTGGTTCCTGGCGGCTTCTCTTGAAATATCAGAATGGTACCACGGCACCCTCCTTCTGATGTGGGAACAGTTGGTTGGAGCCAAGAAGCTACAGCTTTTTAGACCGAGTGTGCATGCTCTGGTCAACACAGTCCCCACCACCCCCTAATGCCTTTCACTTGGTCCTTCCTCTCATCTCCACTAACTGCCTGGCACCATGGGCATTTCGGATTGATCCCAAAGGCGCTTCCCAGCCGTCCCTTAGCTGATCGGAAGAGCCCTGCTGCCACCTGGTGGTCACAGTTCTCCTGTGCCATCAATGCATATCAGTGATATTCCTGATACGTCTACCACCAGGCACACTGATTGTCCCTTATTTAATCCTTTTACCAACCCTGGGAGAACAGGAATTATTGTATCCATTTTACAGGTGAGAAAACAGAAAAGGTACGTTGGGAAATTATAGATAATAAAAAACAAATGAGCAAGGTTAAGTGAATAAATCATTCAGGATCCCAGATTCCATGATGTTGCCAGGAGTGGAATCCAGCTCTTTCCTTTGCCCCAGCCCAGGGTATTTTAGGCTCTGTCCTGCCACAAGAGGCCTTAAAATGACTCTTTCATGTTAGAAGTTAAGTCCTGGTGGAGGGGGCCAGGGATCCCTTGAGACGGGCCAGAACTCTGCAGTGAGTACTTTTGAGTCTGAGTGGGAGGACAAAGCAGCCTGGGGGCCACCAGCAGATGTCTTCATACATAGAAACCACGGTCCATCCGTAGTCAAGGCATTTGCTGCTTGCCTATGGCCAAATAGGTCTTGGACTCAGATTTTTTCTTTTTTTAAAAAAAAAATAAAAAAAATAAAAAAATAAAAAAATAAAAATAAAAAATAAAAAAATAAAAAAACAAGGGCTCCCTCTGTCACCCAGACTGGAGTGTAGTGGCGCAATCACAGCTCACTGCAGCCTCGACCTCCTGGGCTCAAGAAATCCTCCTGCGTAGCTGGGACTACAGGCATGAGGTACCAGGGCCTGGTGTGGACTTAGATTTTCTAAGGCCAAGTGCTGGGCCTTTTCATGCCACCACACTGCCGCCCAGGCCTGAGGAGGCCTCCGTCCTGTAGATGACAGAGTAATCCCATAGGATTGCTTTATTTTTATTTTTTTGAGACAAGAGTCTTGCTTCGTCGTCCAGGCTGGTGTGCAATGGCATGGTGATCTCGGCTCACTGCAACCTCTGCCTCCCAGTTTCAAGCAATTCTCCTACCTGAGCCTCCTGAGTAGCTGGGATTACAGGCGCATGCCACCATGCCCGGCTGATTTTTTGTATTTTTAGCAGAGACAGGGTTTCACCATGTTGGCCAGGATGGTCTTGAACTCCTGACCTCAAGTGATCCACCTGCCTTGCCCTCCCAAAGTGCTGGGATTACAGGTGTGAGCCACCACACCCAGCTGGATTGCTCTCTCCAATCTTACGTATCCCACAGGGCCCAGCACCTGCACCACCTTCCTCAGGAAACTGCCCCTGGCCACCTCAGCCTCCCCAAATCTCTCCCTTGTCTGAGCACCTATATGCCTGGTCCATAGCACCCCTCTGGGGCTGAGGGCATCTTTTCCTGTAGGGCCAGATAACTGCTTGATGACTCTCCAGTCAGCCAGAAGAGTCCTTGAAGGCAAGGCTTTGGTGTTCCTATCCTCTCTGGGATGCTTATTAAGCAATATGTATTGAACATCTAGTACTTGAGGCACATGACAAAGGCTTAGGGAGATTCTGGGATGAATCAGAAGTTCTCAGCCTCAAGGAGCATGCAGTTGCCTATGGGCGCAACAGGTGTGAGCCACCACACCCAGCCGGATTGCTCTCTCCAATCTTACGTATCCCACAAGGCCCAGCACTCTGCACAGCCAGAGCCTAGTGATCTTCCCAAAGTACAACCCTGAGCACATCACTCCTCTGCTTCAAATCCTTTCATGCCTCCCCCACTGCCCTCAGAATAAAATCCAAGGCTCCTTGCCATGTTTGCTGCACTTCTGGGCCTCCAAATGTTCTCTCTGCCATCTTCACTTAACCACCCACTGGGCCTCAGCTTGGATATCACCTCTTCCAGGAAGCCTTCCTTGGCCGCCAAGTCTGAGTCAGAGGCAGGCCTCTTCCCTGGCTTGCATGGCACCTGCCATTACTTCATCCTGACACTTACACAGCACGTAATTGATGGTTGCCTCATCTGCTTGCCTTAGAGACTGGGATCTGGAAGACCGGGCCTCATCTGTCTGATTTCTTTCTGTATCCCCCAGCAGCTCAGGCCAGCTCTCTGAGGCATAAAGAGTGCCTATTAAATGGACACCTGAGCAAACAAGATGTTATTTTTATATACAGCAAGTGTCTAGCAAACAAATGGCACAGTGGGGCATCTGGCTATCCAATGGTTAGAGTCACACAAATTCCAGAGACTTCCCATCTTTGAAGTCCTTTATTCCCGGCAGTTCACATCAGTTACTCGTTGAGCTGGGGCTCGTCATATTAACCAAGAATTCATTCATCTTTCTTTTGATATTGTAATCTTGTCCTCATCTCCACAACTGAGTTGGGGCCTGAGGGGTTTAAGAGTTCTCACTCCATCACGGGAGGCAAGGGGTACCCTTGTGAACCAGACTTCAACTCCTGGAAGTCTTGTTCAGTTCATAGGCAAATATCTTTGCAAGTTTAGTATGAGACAGCCCAACAGTGAAATAAATAAGACACAGTGCCATGGTTCTAGGCATTTGGAGAGGGAAAAGGCACATTACACAGATTCCCCCGGAGAAAATACAGGCCATTCTCATCTTCTCAATATGCATTTTCCCGCTCTTCAGTGACTTTTAATCTTATCCCCTGGTCTATGAGAAACCATAACCCACATGCTACTGAATACATTTTTATTTTCCCTTCATGACATAGACTTGGTTCCAAGTATATTTTATTTTCCTCCCTTATGCCTACAAGACATCCAATTTTGTTCAGGTCCCTTTTAATGGCACTTAGTAAATATACATTCTGAGACCTGGCAGAACAGGCTGTCCCCTTTCACACTGCCTCTAAAGCGCCTGTTTGAACTAGCTAGTGCAGAGCTCAGTTGGGGCACATCCTAGCTTACAGCTCATGGTCATCTCTGGCACCAGGTCTATCTCTTCAATACTTTGTGTCTAGGATAGAGGTCCTTAACCCTGGCTGCACATTAGAAGCACCTGGGAAGCTTTCTGAATTCCTGAGGCCCGAGCCACACCCTAAACCAATTTCATCAGAATCTCTGGGTGGGACGGAGCCTGGATTCTGCCAGTTGAAACCTGCCATGGTAACTTCAGTGAGCAGCTACACTGAGAACCCCTGAGCTACAATTCTAGCACACAGTAGGCCCTCGGTAGGTATCTGTGGAACCCACGAGTGGGTTTCCTATTTCATTATCTGTTCCCCTATGCTTTTTATTTTTATCAGAAATCCGAGCAGGAAAGAACAGAGAGAATGAGTCAAGAGCATCCTCTAAAGTGAATTCGCTGCTGAGAAAGGAACCGTAGGGGTTGCATTTCTCTTATGTCATGCAGTCTTCATGCTTTAACAGGTCCAGAGGAGGCAAGTTATAGACTGTCTGACACACACATGTATATATTTCTTAAAAGCCCTTCAAAAACCAGAGCTCACTGCTTAGGCACTGTGGTTATAACATAGACATGTTCTTGGAAATATATCTAAACTACCTCCTATTTGACACACATTCTAACTTGGGTTGGTTACAAACTTCGTCAGTTGTATAAGATCACACCTGGTCACCTTTTCCCATTTCTGTGAATCTTGCAATTTATCTTTGCCCAGAGCAACAGCCTAGATATGACAACCCCAAGCAGTGACTGCACTGCACCCAACATTGCCCCAGCGGGTCAGTCCTCCTTGAACAGGAACTGTTTTCGAGGGGCTCCAATTTCCAGGTTCTAGAATGGCGTGGCTCATGTACCAAGTTGAAGAGGCTGGTTACATAGAATGCAGTACTGAGAAGCCCCCCAGGGTAGCTCCTGGGTTACAGGAAAGAAAGCTATACTGATGAACAAGGTTTGCTGCCGTGGGCATGGACGTGGGGGAGGGCAGCATGGCGGGTGCCACCCCGAGATCACTGCTGTCATTTACATTTGTACCACACTTCATAGTTTACAGGGAGTTCTGCATGCTTAGCCTCACGTCATTCTCAGCACAACCATGTGAGTTAGGTCTTTCTGGATGGGAACACTGAAGTTGTGTCCTACATCTAAGGTCCCACAGCCAATTGCATCACATCCACGGCTGCCTCCAGGACCTCAGGGGCCACCTGAAACCACCGGGGGTTCTCCCTGGCTCCCCTTCTATCCAGAAACAGGAAAGCAAGCCATTCCCTAACCTCCCCACCCACCAGGCCTTATCACCGCCTTCCCAGAGTTTCTTCTATGATTTGCATACCTCTTTGTTCCCTAGTCCAGAGAACACAGCAGTAGCTGTTCACCTGCTGCCAACAGCCTCACACACCCCACCTAACACAGTATCAAAATCCCCTCTTCCCTGGAACAGCCTCTGAATTTGCCTACACACATTCCAGAACTATGACTTGGTCACACCCACTCCCAGGACCAGTCAAGAGTCTTGGGAACCTCTCTGCCACACCGATAAATCCATGGCTTCCCCACTTGAGAGGGCTCCCAGTGGGTCACTGCCCAAGATAAACTCAGCTTCCAGCGTAGAGAAATAAAAGCTGACTCACTGGTTATGATGTCTCCTGATACCATGTGTAGGAAGTGAACTGTCTGACCAGGCAGTTCTGGACTCTTCCAGAACCCGCTTCCTGCAACCACACAGCACGCGAGTAACATTATCCTGTGTGACCCACGCCCACAGGCAGGCCCGGATGGAGGCACGGCTAAGACTGGCCGTAAGCTATGGAGAGTCCTGGCCAATCAGCTGTGACCTGCTGTCCAAGTGCATTGTGACCCCAGGTCGGAATGAGTTCTTTACGCAGACATAATTAGCAGTCCTGGCTGGAGCCTCCTGTGACCCCGCCACACCAAGCACTCTGCAAGTCCCACCCATGTCTTCTGGCTGCCTCCTGAGTGCGCTTCACCCACTCTGGCCTGGTCTTCCCTTCCACCTCCACCTTTCCTTTGCTTCTTTTCCCTCCAGGGTCAGAGCCTCTAAGCCTCCCCCATCACTTGGCAATGTGGGCTCCAAGGAGGGTACCCTAAGAGGGCAGACTCCAGCCCCACAGAACTGGGCTCCGAGCCCTGACCAAGAAGCCAGAAGGCACATAACCCCTCTGTCCATTCACTTCCACCAGGCTCCACTCTGGGTTCCCCTTCTTGTCCTGGGCCTCCAGGATGGTCACGGGCTGGCCTGCCTGCAGGCTCACTTCATGGCTGCTTCTGGCCACAAAAGGGTACGCGGCTATGACCTGAAACACATGGGGAGCGACACAGAAATGGTCAGGGTGAGAAGGTAGACAGACTCGATCCAGAAAGGCTGTTTATCCTATTCCCATCCACCTGGCTGTCGTCCCCACTGCTGGACGCTCGTCACCTCCCAAGTACATCTTTTGTGCTAAAGGCAATGACTGCATCTGCTAGTACCACAGCCCATACTATGTGACTGGCACTGTCCTAGCATTCTACTGGGTTTGGGTTCTCACAATAATTCTATCATTCTATTTGCTCCATTTTTCAGATAAGAAAAATGAGGATCAGAGAAGTCAAGGAACTTACTCAAAATTGCACAGCAGTGAATCTAGGCCTGTCTGACCTCCAAACAGATATTTTTGATCCACTATTGCCACATCACTGAGCAGACTCAGCACCCTCTCCCTCTCCAGATCTAACAGTTTGAGCTGCCCAGGCCAGTTTCCCAGCTGAAAGTTGAGACAAGGATTTGGGCAACTTGCTTACTTTTTACAGAAAAGTATAGAACCGGGCCAGGTGTGGTGGCTCACGCCTACAATCCCAGCACTTTGGGAGGCAGAGGCGGGCAGATCACCTGAGATCAGGAGTTCAAGACCAGCCTGGCCAACATGGTGAAACCCTGCCTCTACTAAAAATACAAAAATCAGCCGGGCGTGGTGGCGCACACCTGTAACCCCAGCTACTCAGGAGGCTGAGGTGGGAGAATTGCTTGAGCCCGGGAGGTAAGGCTGCAGTAAGCTGAGATCATGGCACTGCACTCCAGCCTGGGCCACAGAGCCAGACTCCGGAAAAAAAAAAAAGAAAAAAAGAAAGGAAGGAAAGAAGGAAGGAAGAAAGAAAGGAAGAAAGAAAGAAAAATAAATTGAACTAGAGAAAACAATTGGCGAGGAGGGCATGTATTAGGCTAACATTTAACCTCTCTGAGCCTGCCATCCCCTTCAGGTCATTGAGAGAATTTCATGAAGGAATACATGTGTAGGGTTTTACACAGTGCCTGATACATACATAGCAAGGGCTCAATAAATGCAGGCTGCTTCGGTTTTTTGTTTGTTTTACCATTACTGTCATTACTGATGGTCAGGCCTCAGGAACATTAAGCACCATGGAAGGGCTGGGATGATCCCTGGCAAGTCCTGCAGAGTCCCAGAGGAAGCAGCTGATATGCTTGGGCAGATAGACAGCCGAGCTCACCCAAATGAGCCCCTGGATAAGGATTCCCTGAGACACCACCCCCATTGACTAGAGCTGGGCGGCGGGGGCAACTTCATTCCTGTCCCCAGAGGCACTGGGGCAGAGGCTGAGCTGGGTGGTCAGGCCCTCCCGTGGGTCTCTGGTGGGTCCTTTGTAGCCCCTGGTGCTTTAATTCTGGCTACTGCTGAAGGATGCTGGCCTGACAGACTTCCCGGTGGGTGTGGCACAAGTGCTAGAGCAGAGGGTTCCCGGACACCTATGCAGCACTCACAGCCTGCGGCAGGCTCCTCCAGCCACCCTGGCCCGAGGCATCCGAGTCTGTCCAGATCCTTTCTGTTGCTCCTGCTTCCCCTGTAGTACACCCCCTGCCACCCTCAACTGCTGATCATTGTGAGAGCTGCCTCCATTGAGGGAGGTTCACATACATGCAGCCTGGCTTTACTGTCTCATCCCATCCTTCCAACATCCCACTGAACTTCTTCCCCGCTCATGGACTCCATCCCCGCGAAGCCAAATCCCTTAATGGCTTCCAAACACTTTATTTTTCAGATATAATTCACATTCTATAATACTCACCCTTTTAAAGTGTACAATTCAGAGGTTTTTAGTATATTTGCAGATACACGCAACTATCCCCACTATCTAATTCCAGAACATTTTCATCACCCCCAAAAAGAAACCTCACACCAGTTAGCAGTCCCCATTCCCCACCTCCCAGCCCCAGCCCCTGCCACTCATCCACCTTCTATCTCTACGGATTTGCCCATTCTGGAGATCCACATAATGGAATCCTATGTGGCCTTTTGCATCTGACTTTGCTCACTTAGCAGCATGTGTTCAAGGCTTGTCCGTGCTACAACATGTACCGGTGCTTCATCCGTCTCTATGGCTGAATAATATTCCATTGTACAAAGAGCTCGCATTGTGTTTATCCATTCATGTTGATGGGCCTGTGGGTTGTTTCTACTTTTTGGCTGCAATGAATAATGCCGCCATGAACATGCATACACATACTGCCCATTGCTCTTCAGAGAAAGACTGAGACTGACACCCTCGTCAAGGCCACAAGGCCCTGCTGGCCTATCCCTGCCCACCTCTCCAGCAGCATGACACTCCAGTCTGTCCCCTTTCTTCTCCGGCCACACGGGCTTCATTCGGTTCCTCATACACCTCCTGCTCTCTCCTGTCACTGGGCCTTTTCTGCAGAGCTCTTTCCATCTGCACCCCAGTACACCCTCTTTATCCAATTAATTCCCTCTCTCCCTTCCTGTTTTAGAAAAAGCACCATTCTTCTCAGCAAAACCTTTCCTGGACCTCTCCACACCCAGGGCTCTGGTACTTATCTCTGCTATTAACTTTAACTTCAGTTAGTCACGAAATTATTTTCTTAATCACTGTTTTCCCTACTCTCAGATTAGAAGTTTGAGGAAAGCAAAGACCATGATTTAGTTTTGCTCATCATTGTATCTCTCATCTAGTACAGTGCCTGGCAAATATTGAATGAATGAATGAATGAATGAATCTTACTTGCCCTGCTGATGGGGAACAAGGGGTTAGTTCTCTGTGGTTGCTGTGGTAGGGGTGGGAGGCCCCTTTCTTCAGGTCCCACTCCTGGCTGGGACACTGGCATGGCCATTGATCAAGGCCTTGGTCTCACAGAGTGGCAGCCCCACCAGACAGGAGGGGCACAGACTTTGAGAGAGAAGGAAAATCCAAGCCACAGTCCAGATGGCCGATGGGAGGCAAGCCCCCAGCCCTCTCCCATACTCACCTGGTTCACGGTGGGAATAGAGGGCACTGGAGCTGGGCTGGGCTCCGGTGTTAGACATCGGGGGTCTTTGTTCAGCCCCGCCTGCCTTCTGAGCTCCTCTGCACTGGGGACCACATGGTACAGCTGCAGTTTCCCAGCCGGCACATACCCACGATGTCCTAGGGAACATGCAGAAGGTTAGCAGGCTGCAGGCCACCTTCCCATCCCTTTTAATGAGGGAGAAAATCAATGGATATAAATGTCTCCAACACAGCTTCTCAACACCCAAGAGAACCAAAAGGTCATCTAGGAACCCTGAACCCTCCTGCCCCACTCTCACCGTTTCTGGCTTCTGCTCACACACCCCAGTGATGGGGGACTCATTCCCTACCGGACAGACCATTCCCTTTGATCAGCTATGATAGAGGCTAAAAGTTTGTCCCTGGACTGGCATGAAAACTGCTCTCCTGATGGAGCCGCCAGCTCCCATGCCCCTCTGGTGTCTACCCAGAGCAAGAGCTGCTTCCTCTCCCCAGGACTGCCTTTCCCAGGAGGCAGAGACTGCCTTTCTCCTCTCCACGTGACCCCAGTTCCTTCGTGTGTAGCAACTAGTCCAGTGCTGTTCTCATTGCTGTCGTTATGAATGGCTATCACTTCTTGAGGGCAGCTGGTGATATTATCCTCTCCATTTTACGCTGAACCAGCCGAGCTCAGACTGGTTCCATGACTTCCCTGAGATCACACAGTCGGCAAAGTGGTGGAGCTGGAATCCAAATCCAGTCCTCTTGGCCTCGGGGGCCTTGCTTAATACCCGTTCTGTTGTTCCCACCTTAAATCATGGAAGTGCTGTTTCATGATTTCTGTCTGATTTGTACCGCTTTCTTAATTTTTTAATTGACTCACTTTTTAAAACTTCATCTTGTACTATATACAATAATATGATTATAATCATGGAATTATGGACTACTTATATCTTTTCGAATACACATTAAAATGCTTAAGTAACAATTATAATACACTGTCTGAAGGGGGAAAAACTGTCTGTGGATCCCCTGACAATAATCTCAGGCACCCCTCATCTTGTGGGTCACACACCTGTCTTTGGAAGATGCTCTCCTGGGCCATCTCACCTGGATTCATGGTGCCACTTCCCTCCAGCCCAGTTACACTGGGGCACCCAGACCTCAGCAGCACTTCCCAAGGCCATGACCAGTATGGAGCGGGCAGGATGATCGCTCCCCTCATTCTGCACATCAGACTTCTGGCAGTGTAGCCAGGGTCCAAGCGTTCTATCTCTGTGCCCATCTCCATCTTTCAGGGTGGTCCTGGAGTTCTCTCCATATAGCCCTGTTGACCTCAGTGGTCTGCAGGGCCCTCCAGGCAGGGGCCTTGTCTTATATGCTCAGCGCCCAGCACACCATAGGTGCTTCATGATAGACCCTGCAATGAATGCCTCAATTCCTCTTGTTGGCTTTTCATGCCCCACGGAGTCACTCTAAGCTGACTGTGCCCTGAGCCCTGTGTGTGTCACCTGTGCCTACTCCCATCCTGGAATGCACAGCCAGACTTTGACCCACGAGAGTGCCCGGGTCTCTGCACTGGCTTCTGTGGGGTAGTTTTCCCAGAAGGAGAAGAAGGGCTCACAAAGGCCCACATACCCCCGGTGTCCACCAGCCAGCGGCCGCTGTTGCCTTTGGTGTCCTTGTTTTGAAGGATGGCCACGATTTGGCCCCGAGGCAGAGTCAGGTCCAGAGTCCCAGTCCCACTGATGTTGCTTGTCACCTGGTACAGCTTCTCAGGGCCGTACCTGCTCAGGAGAGCCTGCACCTGGCGTTCAGACCCTGGAAGGAGCGGCTGGGAGAGGAGGAGCACAGACAGACACAAGTGCTTGAATAAACCTGTCAAAGCTGGCACCAACATTTGCTCACATTTTGACAGCCAGGAGTACTGGGCCTGATCCTAACTCTGCCACTGAAGGGCCCACCCTGATCAGGGCAACAGGGCCCTCACTAGCAGATGGCTGGCTCTTAGCAGCCTACGGCATTTTGGAAGAAAATTCTAATTTCTGGGATTCTCTAAAATTCTAATTCAAGTTCTGAAACCTCTCAGTTACTGAACTCCTAGGATTGGGCCCTAAATTCTGCCCATACCATCAGGCTAAGTTATCCCACAGCAGAATGCCTCGGACAGGTCTTTCAATTCCATTAGAGTGTGAGTTTCATGTGGGCACCAGACCTTATTCATCTGGTTTCTTAAATAGCCAGCCAGGGCCAGCACATGGCGGATTTCACTTATGCACGAACGAGGGCATGTAACCTTTGATTCCATGAGTTTTCAGCCTGCAGGCATTTATGGAGCACCTGCCATTTACAGGGCACTGTGGAAAACTTTGTGAATGGTGTAGCAGAAACACAGGAGAGAGTTTTACCTAGATGAAAATTGCCATCTAGCTGGAAAGAATGATTCGGTGGCACTTTCAGCTTATCCAAAAATCTCCTGGCATTTCCTGTTTTTCCATTCCATGATACTGCTTCCAGAAGAGTATCAACAAGGAGAGACTCATGGATGCTTGTCCTCTTTTTGTAAAATCAATAAGAAACTAAATATGTTAAATATATATTTACTCTCTGTCTTGAGAGAGGTGTGTGTGTGTGTGTGTGTGTTCATGTGTGTGTGTGTGTGTGTGTGTGTGTTCACCATGTTCTATGTGGTTACTCCTTGGGGGGAGGTGTTGGGTGTGGGCAGGCAGGCAGAGATGCCCTTCAGGAACATTTGGCCACAGACTCTGCCATATCCTTGCCCCAAAGGGGATGGGGTCTCAGGATTTAGAACCAGGAGATCCCAATGTTTCTAAACAGGTCCTTAAACAGGAATGTAGAGACGAGGTAGTTTTCTTTGAGAACAGTGGTGTTGTGGTCATTTCTTTTAGAACAGTGATAAGCATGTGAGTATAAAAGCCAGTGGTGTCACAAATGCTGGCCTTCTTTCTCAAGGCTGACTGGCCCTCCCTATGCAGAGAACAGCGTCACCCCTGGGAGGGCCCCTAAGGAGGGCTTGTAAAGATCCCATGAGGGCTGCTCCTGTCCGGGGAGACCACCTCACTTGTGCTGGGTTCTATACCCTCAGCCAAATACATCAGGAATGTGCAGGAGGTGTGTGTGTGTGTGTGTGTGTGTGTGTGTGTAGAGGTGGGAGGGTGGGAAGGGGTGACACATTCAAGTGGCTGCTCTGCTGTTTATCCTCTGCACCCGTGCTCGCCAAGTCTCGGGGCCCACGGCACACCCCCAGTCAGTGAGGCCTCTGCTGGGCAAAACTCTCCATGTAGAGTAAGAGCGGGGACAGGTGGGGCCAATGAGGAGTCAGCCTGCAGCCTTGTGGCAGACATCAGGCTGTGAAGGTCTCCTATGTTCGCGGCACTTGGGCCAGGCGTGGGCCACCTTTATCTGTCCTGTTCTGCTGGGCTCCTGTTCTTGTTTCTTTGTGTCCCTGGGGCCCCATTCTCCCTCTGGGGAATCTCAGGGCTGTCTCCTGACTCTTCAGTTCACGTGTTGCATGTGAGGGGACAGTTTCAATTTCTCAGATCCAGGTCTTGCCACAGTCTGAGGAGACCCTTCTCCCTACAGCTGCTTCAGTTACTTTTAAAACACAGACCGCCTGGATACACTTTTCAAGTGACTAGAACAGATAACCTCTCCTTATATTTTAAAGGAAAATACATTTTTTAAAAAGCATTTGGGGCCAGACATGGTGGCTCACTCCTGTAATCCCAGCACTTTGGGAGGCTGAGGCAGGCAGATCACTTGAGTTCGGAGAGCAGGAGTTTGAGACCAACCTGGCCAACATGGTGAAACCCTCTCTCTACTAAAAATACAAAATTAGCCAGGCGTAGTTGTGGGTGCCTGTAATCCCAGCTACTCGGGAGGCTGAGGCAGAGAGGTGGAGGTTGCAATAAGCCAAGATCGCACTACTGCACTGCACCCTGGGCAACAGTGTGAAACTCCATCTCAAAAAAAAAAAAAAAAAAAAAAAAAAAAAGCATTTGGTCAGCCAAAGCTTTGTAAACCATCATGCAGCTGAAATACTGTTCTTTGCAATAAAAAATACCACAGCAATAGGAAATTTAAATGACATAATCAAAATTTTTATTTATGTTGAATGTTCATGTTGAAGCTGGGATTAGAAGGCAGGGAAGGAAAAGGATACCTTTGCTTGGCTCACTGCAACCTCTGCCTTCCAGGCTCATGCAATTCTCCTGCCTCAGCCTCCCAAGTAGCTGGGATTACAGGTGCACACCACCACGCTCAGCTAATTTTTGTATTTTTAGTAGAGACAGGGTTTTGCCATGTTGGCCAGGCTAGTCTCGAACTCTTGGCCTCAAGTGATCCACCCACCTCGGCCTCCCAAAGTGCTGGGATTACAGGTGTGAGCTACCATGCCTGGCTAAGGATACCTTTTGATGACAATTTGAAGAAGTTCTAGGTTTTTGGATGTCAATGCCAGTTGCCCATCATTATGTCTAATTTCACTTAATATTAAAAGGTCTGAGTTTTCTTTTTCTTGACTCAGAAGTTCTGTGCTGTTCTTCTACTTCTTGGATGTAAAAAGTATGTATGTATCTGGGTGTGTCCCCCACCCCCAGCTCAAAGAGAAAGGAGAGAGAAGAGAACATATTTCCATGGATAACAGGAAACATCGGGGGACAAAAAAGGAAAGGAAAGAGGGGATGGATGGAGCCTCACCCTACTGGCCAGTGAAGAACTGGACAGTCTTTGGGGAGGAGGAAGGATGCTTACTTGTGTGGTGGGAGGTGGCAGCACTTTCTCAAAGGTCTCTTGAAAGGAGCGAAGCTGGTTACTCGTCCGGCCCAGTGCGTCCTCCACCAGCTTCCTGAAGGCAGGCTCTGGGACGTGGTGGTGGGGCAGCTAAGTGGGGACAGACACTGTCAACAGAGCTGGGCAAGAGGGGACAATGAGATCCCCGGCTTGCTTTGGGTTTATATTACTTTCAACCCAAGGAGTTCTGAGTGATACTCTGTCCTGAGACCTTGACCCTGTGCAGGATCTCTTGCATTTTCGTCAGACAACCTAGGAGTGAGTGAGACCCCACAGCTTGTACCAATCTCACTGCTCTCAGTGCTGACCTAGAGCCTTCCTCCCACCAGGATGCGGGGAGATTGAGGTTTCTGCCTGCAGTCTTTCCCAGGCTCCACAGGGACAGGCCACGTGTATGGATCACAGGACACAGATAAGGCAGGCTGGCAGTTGTCACCAGCAGACTCTGACGGACCAATCAGGAAGCGCCCTTACTTTCTGCTTTTATAAACGTGACCACCTCTCTACTGGCATCCCCAAACACTCCCCAGCTCTGCACATCCCAGCTTTAATGCAAGGGGTTGGGGCAGCCCAAGAGAGAAAACCTCCAGGCTATAGGAGAGGGAAAAGATCATTTCATCAGATTTACTCTTCTGCTCTCAAGGAAGAGAGACACTTCTTTTACTGATGGTTCAGGCCTAATTCAATTCGCAGAGTGTCTGGGACAGAACTCTGTGAGGGCCAAAAAGAGGAAAAGCTTTCAGTCCCAGTCCCCCTGCTTGAGGAGAAACACATTCATGGATCCCTGCGGCAGAAGGCAGGCTCTGGAAAGTACTGAGCACAGTTCCATCCACAGGGCTGCTGGAGTACAGAGGATAGGGAGATGACTTCTCCCCCTCGGGAGATGGGGAGCTCTGAGAGCTTCATGGAGAGACTCATTCATCTGCCACCTGTTTGGGGAGCTCCTACTCTATGCCAGACACTGAAAGTGCTGAGGGACAATGGAGAGGGGCATTCTAAGCTGAGGCAGGTGTCTGTGCAGAGTGGCCACATTCAGCAGCTGTGTGCTGGAGGGGAGCGCTGTGGGCTGGAAAGGTGATGGGGTGGGGAAAGCAAATCTTAGTAGAATTTTCATGCAAAGAATTGGACGGGGAAAAGCTGAGCTGGAGACCGTGACACACAGGAAACAGCGTGTGATATTAGGAGTATTGAAATTGCTCCCAAGGTTGGACCCAACAGCAATTCAGCTCTGATGTTGACATCTGAGAGCAAGATCTGGAAGCAGCTGGGTGTTCTTTCCTGTATCAACTCCAGTCTTCCAAATTCTTAAATCAAAGTTTGCATTTGGAGGTTTATCCAAACCTCTGTGGAACCTATTTATGCTTTCAGCCGGTAGCTCCTTTTACAGGCTCTTGAGTGTTGTGGTTCAGAGCCCAGGCCCTGGAGCTGAACTGTCAGAGTTCAATGCTTGCTATTAGTCATGTGGCCCTAGACAAGCTACTTAACCTCTCCATGGCTTGGCTTCTTTATTTTTAAAATGAGTATAATTATACCTCCTCTGTAGGGTTGTTGTGAGGATTGAATGAGATAATGCATGGAGAGTGCTCCAAACAGGTACATCCTAAATACTCATGAGAAGATGGCTGCTAGAAGTAGTAATAGTAACACCGGCTTGAGACATTTACTTCTTACTGTGTAGAAACGACCTTCTGTCTCTGTCATCAACTTCTAGTACACTCCAGAGATCAATCCCAAGGTCTGCTATTGTACGAGCAAAGCTTCTGCTTCTGAGTTGCAGGACTTGGGAATGGTCTGGAATCTCAGTCCTATCCTTGCTTTCATGGTCTGACTTCACTAACAGAGGGAGACTGGGCATGAGAGAGATCTGGAAGGTTCCCACTGCCTCTTCCTAAGGGCCTGATGACCTGTGTTCAGGCCTATCCTCCCTCCATCCTAGCCCCTACACACAGCTGGCTGATGGGGCTGCAGGGCCTTGCCTGGCTACTCCCCACAGGTGTCCAAGTCCCAGAGGCCTTACCTGGGCCATGCTGCCCTCTGCCCTCTGCAGCACTTGCTTTGCAAGGTCCCTCTGGAGGGTCACGAATGTGCGCAGGATCTGGCCCAGCCACTGCATGACCAGCTGGTTAAACTGTGGGAGCTCAGCCACTAGCAGGGAGTTGAGTGCCTGGTATGTGTGCCGGGCGGCCTCCTCCTGGTAGGTCACACTGCCCACCTCCAGCAGCTTCTCTTCCACCCGCTCAAAGTCCAGTAGCTTGTCCAGACGCTTCTTGATCAGGTTCTGGGGGCCAAGCAGGGCTTTGGCCAGGCTGCACAGTGGCTGCCACACCAGGCCTTCTAGCCGTTGCTTCTGTGGGGAGAAGTGAGCGTGAGAGTTGGGAAAGGAGGTGGCAAAGGGCAGGGGCTGTGAGAAGGGGCTTTGGAAGCATGCAGGCCTGGGTTCCAGTCTAACCCCCACTGACTAGCTGGGACCTTTAGCATGTTATCTAACTTCTCTGGGCCTCAATCTGCCCATCTGAAAAATGGGGACTATGCATGCAATGAGCTTAACAGAGTGCTTAGCACAGAGCAGGCATTCAATCTTATATAGCACTTTGAATCATTATTATGCAAAGACCTTGAAAAAGTTTTTTTTTTTTTTTGAGACAGGGTCTCGCTCTGTCTCCCAGGCTGCAGTGCAGCGACGCAATCACAGCTCACTGCAGCCTACCTGTCAGGCTCACCTTAGCACATGCCACCACACCCAGCTAATTTTATTATTATTATTTTTTGTAGAGACAGGGTCTATGTTGCCCACACTGGTCTCTAACAACTGGGCTCAAGCAATCCTCCTGCCTTGGCCTCCCAAAGTGCTGGGATTACAGGCACAAGCCACCTTGCCCAGCTTTAGAAAAGATTTTGTATAGAGTGGTGGTCAAGAGTCTTTGGGGCTCAGATCCCAGCTTACCACTGATCATCTGTGTAAATGACCCAGGAGGTCACCCCCTCTGAGCCTCAAGCTCTCATCTGCAGAATGGAGCTATTCATAGTAGCCACCCCCAAAACCATATGGTGAGGATTAAATGATGTAAGGAATATAAAGGGCTTAGCATAGAACCTGGCAGATAGTGAGGCTCAATAAATGTTAGTGGGGGCTATTTTTATCAGTAAAGTGCACTAATAATAATCTCTATGCTGCTGACCACTCAGGAAGATTACAGATGTGGCAATTGTGTAAAGTGCCTGACTTCTTTTTTTTTTTTGAGAAGGAGTCTCGTTCTGTCTCCGGGTTGGAGTGCGGTGGCATGATCTCAACTCACTGCAACCTCCGCCTCCTGGGTTCAAGCAATTCTCCTGCCTCAGCCTCCTGAGTATCTGGGACTACAGGTGCACACTGCCATGCCCGGCTAATTTTCTGTATTTTTAGTAGAGATGGGGTTTCATCGTATTGCCCAGGCTGGTCTCAAACTCCTGAGCTCAGGCAATCTGCCTGCCTCGGCCTCCCAAAGTGCTGGGATTACAGGCGTGAGCCACCGCGCATGGCCAAAGTGCCTGACTTCTAAATATTATTCTTGTAAGCTCTACCACCTGCCTAACAAAGAAAGGAGAAAGGAAAAGTTCCACTCACAAACTTCAGGAAGTCCTCAAGGTGAAGGTCTCTTGCCAAATTGCAATACTGCACTGCAGGCCCCTCGGGGATGTCCAGATTGTATTCATGCGGCCTGAAGTAGAGGAAAACCTGGACCCAGTACCAAGGAGAAACATCCAATCATGGCCTGTCATGGCCATCTTACGCTGGAATCCCCTTCCACCATACTTTAAAGAGGTTTTCCAGGCTGTCTACACACCCCCAATGAGAGGGACACACACAGCTGATTCTATTCTCACACAGCTTAAGTGATTAGAAAGTTCGCCTTAGACTGAGTCAACATCTTTCTCCTCATTCCAGTGCTTCTTGAACTTCATACATTTACATGCCACCTTTGTGGGGTTTTTTTTCTTTTTTTCTTTTTTTTTTTTTTTTGAGACAGAGTCTCACTCTGTCACCCAGGCTGGTGTGCAGTGGCATGATCTTGACTCACTGCAATCTCTGCCTCCCAGGTTCAAGCAATTCTCCTGCTTCAGCCTCCTGAGTAGCTGGGACTACAGGCATGTGACACCTTGCCCGGCTAATTTTTTTTATATTTTTAGTAGACACAAGTTTGTACCATGTTGGCCAGGCTGGTCTCGAACTCCTGACCTCAAGTGATCTGCCCACCTCGGCCTTCCAGAATGCTGGGATTACAGGCATAAGCCACTGCGCTCAGCAGTGCGTTTCTTTTTTCCCATGTCCATATTCCACATGTTCTATTAATACTTTTGTCTAACTTTTCCTATTTACATCAATGCATTAAAAAAATGCCCCATAGCATTTAAATCTTCATTTAATTAGTTGCTCACATTGACGCATCAGGAGATGTCATCAAAAATCTGAAAAATACCTGAATTTCCAGGTGCGTTTTTCTTAAAGTCAGAAGAACTGGGCCCATATTCCCACCCAGCAACAACCCCTCAGAGCTGAGGAATAGCTGCTCCTTTAGATTTGATTCATGTATTCATTCATTCAGCCCTTCAAATTCCAAATATTATTTTATATTTAAGTTCACTGAAAAGCCTTATAAACAGCCTGTTAGACACTAGGTTCCTATTGCATTGGATTGCCTATTACCTGCACACTTCACTCAGTAGCATTACCTGCCTGGCCCCATTAGGCACCTGAGTTTGTCTCCCCTGCTCTAGGTGCTGGTCTGGCAGGGTTGCTCTGCGGGGCTCTGGTTCCAGTGAATTTTGGCCCTATGTGGTAGGAACTCCAATGGGCTCAGAGCTGCCCCCGGTATAATGACCTGGGGCTGAGAAGCGCTGGCCAGCATTCTTCTGGTGGCAGCCAGAGACAGCATGACCTAATCTGGTTGGTTTCTGAGGCTGGTGCCTTTCCCAGCTTGTAGGCTGGGCCCTGCAAGCCTCCTGCCAGGGGAACCCAGCCCAGACTCGCCCTTTATGAACCCTGCAGGGTCCTCACCTGCAGATTGTCCAGGTAAGCAGCCACGTTGTTCTTCAGCTCAGTCACACACAGAGACACCCACTGGAACCTCTCTTCTAAATCATCAAATTCCTTGTCTTCTGTCTGAAAGTAATGTGTGTGAGGGTTGAGAATATCCACATAGGGGCAGTGTACACTGGCTCCAGTGTCCCAAGTCCTCAATGGGACAACCTTTCCACAGACTCGCCCACCAGAGCTGGTTCTCGCAACCCCACAGCTGAGTGGGTGGTGTAGCTCAGTGGTTTTACACTCAGAGCATGGAATCAGATACACAAGCATGAGCCCCAGTTCACTGGCTTCCTAGCCGTGTGACTGGACAAGTGTTTTACCCTCTCTGAGTTTCTGTTTTCTCATGGGGATAGTGGGAACACTTATTTCATTGTGTGAGCATGCTTGGTTCAGAGCAGGCACTCCACCAACCTGTGCTGCTAGAAGTAGCTATTTAGGGCTGGTGCTTTGCCCAAACCCAGAGACCAGCTCTCCTATCTGTGTAAATAGGCCCCAAAGAGAGTGGCCTAAGACACTGGAGAAACCCCTCCACTGGCTCTTCAGAATCAAGTGGGGTGCCACCTCTGCCTCTTCCCAGCACCTCAATCTCTCAGCCTCCGTTGCCTCAGTTCTGAAAGGAGCCTAAGCCCCCTGTCTACCCACTGTGCAGGGCCTGGCCCTGGGGGTGGCTGGATGTGACTCTTCCTCCCAGGCCCACGCTCACCCTGGGGATCAGCCCTGCCTCCTGCTTCAGCAGCTGGCTCAGCCGGGTGGTCTTCTTGGAGAGGGTGTGCGTGTTGATGCGGGCCAGCCGCTCCCGGAGGGTCAGCTGCTCTACCTTGGTGTACTTGGAGGCTGCAACGACAGAGAAGAGGGGAAGCACAGTGATCAAGCCAACTCAGGACAGCAAGTGTCACGGACATGCCTGGCTGGGCACCTGCTTGGGCCCTCTGCTCCATCAGGGTCACATTCATCAGGTTGGTGAGTCACACAGGAAAAGCACAGGGTCCTCTGTCCGAGGTGTGAGCCCTGGCTGAAGAGCTTCTTGCCTGCTTGACTTTGGGAAGTCACCACTCCTTGGGGCCTCAGTTTCCTCATCTGTAAAATGGGACCAGCCACCTCGCAGGATTGCTGGGAGAGTCACCTAAGACAGAGGGTCTGAATGAACTTCCTAAAGAAGAACCCAGGGAGGAGATATTTGCCTGGGGTCCCTCAGCCACTTTGAGCCAGGCCAGCTGGGAGCCACACTTCCCGGTCCTGACTCACTGCTTCCTACTGATCTGTCGCAGGATGGAGAAGCAGGTGGGGAGGAAATCCAAAGCTGCTAAATATAGTAGAGCATAGTGGTGAAGACTCCAGGCCTGAGTTTTAAACCTGGCTCTGTCCCTTACCAGTTCTGTGACAGGAAGCAGGTGATGCATGCTCTCATTTTACCCGACTGTGAAATGGGGCTAACAGGGCCAACCTCAGAGGGTTAGTGCAAAGACCAAATATGACAATGAAGGAAAAAGCATGGCACAGCTAGCCCTTAGTAAACATTAGCTGAATTGCCATTTTTATGTTGTCTCAGTCATGTAATTGAGTTTCTCTTAACTTGAGACACTGTTTCGTTTTGCAAACCGTTCTGTTTTAGTAACCTGAGAGGCAGGGGTCCCCCTCTCCCCAGATGTATGCACAGCTCTTTACCTCCCCACTATTGATTTCTCCTCCACAGTGTGGCAGTCATGTGGTTTGGATGAGATTGATCTCACTTTAGCTCAAGGGGTGGGTTGCTGACTGATACAAGCCAATTTATATAATTCCAAACCCCTGGCAACAGTGATTGATTCAAAGAAGGGCACATAACCCAGACCTAAGCCAATCAGTTCATGATGCCCTAACTTTGGTGATTAGTTCAAGGTAAGCACATGACCCAGGTGGGTCCTATCAAAGAGAAACTTTGATTTAATTTTTGTGGCTAAGGGGAAAAAAACCCTGCCTTACCCTGGTAAGTGTGGTGTGCAGCTGTGAGTCTTGGAACAGCCACAACTTACCATTATGAGGCAAGCCAGCCTGAAGATGAAGCTGATACAGAGTAAAGAGCAGAGACAAGGGAGTTACAGGGAAATGGAGCCAACACCCTGATCGAACCCTACCTAAAGCTCGCATTACCTCTGGATTTATAGTTACATAAGCCACTACATTCTCTTTACTGGTGAAGCTGATTTTAGATAAATTTTCTGTAACTGGAAGCGTTCCCACTAATGTGTCCCCTTAAATGCCCAAGTCCTTACCCACTTCCTTGCGCATCTTGTACTCATTGATATTGGTGTTCACGTCCTGGAGGGCAGAGACAGCTCTCTGAAGGACAGGGTAGGCACTGGCATCAGGGACTGTGTTCTCCAGGATTTTCTGCAGCAGCAATGGGTACCTGGTGATCCTCTGCAGAGGAATTACCAGCAAGAAACTGAGGCCTGAAGATCCAGCTTGCGGCCTGAGGGAGAAGGCTGGTATTAGGCAGGTAAAGCCCACCCTCTGGAGGACCAGGGGGCCTCGGCTGTAGTCCTCACTCTACCATTTAGCTCACTGTGTGATCTCAGGCAAGTCACCCCCTCTCTGTGGTCCAGTTCCTCATCTGTAACTTGTGAGTTCTAGATGTTAGGCAGGCAGTGATGGTTCTGGGCCTTGTTTTCCCATCTGTCCCAAATCCAATGTTCAAACTCTCTGCCCTCAGCTTGCTCGGCCTCTCCACAGCAGACACGACTGACTACACCCTTGCTCTTGAAACACTTTCTTCTTTTGGTCCCAGAGACACCCTCTGTCCCGCTTCTCCTCATACTCTGCAGGCAGCTCTCTCAGCCTCCTCTGCTGGTCTCTCTCCAATGCTGGAGTGCCCTGGGTGTCCTCTCCTCCCTCTCTCTCCACTTTCTCTTAGTGACCTCATTTGGTCCTATGGCTTTAAACACATCCCAAGCCCAGATCTCCACCTCCAACTTCTGTTCCAGAGCTCCAGACTGACACGTAAACTGGATCCTTGACATCTCTGCTCAGATATGTCCCGAGCGCAGCTCAACTCTGTGTTGCATATCCACATGATATCTTATTTAATAGAATGGTCTGCTGCCTCAAATAAATGTTCTTGTTTTTTTGTTTTGTTTTGTTTTTTGAGACGGAGTCTCACTCTGTCACCAGGCTGGAGTGCAGTGGTGCAATCTCAGCTCACTGCAACCTCTGCCTCCCGGGTTCAAGTGGTTCTCCTGCCTCGGCCTCCCAAGTAGCTGGGATTACAGGTGCACACCACCACACCCAGCTAATTTTTTTGTATTTTTAGTAGAGACGGGGTTTCACCATGTTGGCCAGGATGGTCTCCATCTCTTGACCTCGTGATTTGCCCACCTCAGCCTCCCAAAGTGCTGGGATTACAGGCGTGAGCCACCGCACTCGGCCAAAAAAATGTTCTTAAAATCACAGGAACTTAATTTTTAGAGATGTATTTAAAGTATTAAGGGGTAAAAAGCCATAATATCTACAATTTCCTTCAAATTAGCATAAAAATAGATAAAGCAAACAGCAAAATGTTAACACTTGTTAATTTTAGGTGGTGGGTATGTATCTATTACATTATAATATTTTTCTATAGTTTTGAAACTTTTTATGAAAAAAAGTTAAAGAAAAAAAAATGATTTCTTGAGGCCAGGAGTTCAAGACCAGCCTGGGCAACATAGCATGACCTCTGTTTCAAAAAAAAAAAAAAAAAAAATTAACCAGGAATGTTGGCTATTCAGGAGGCTAAGGCAGGAGGATTGCTTAAGCCCAGGAGTACGAGGATACACTGAGCTATGATCATGCCACTGTAATCCAGCCTGGGCAACAAAGCAAGACCTCATCTCTTAAAAAAAAGTGAAAACAAATAAAACTCTGGAACTAATGGTGCCAAGGTCCCTTCCAGATACACCACTGATGCATGGATGACTAGTTATAGTCTCCTTCTTAAGGATGTCTGGAATTTCATCAAGAGTCCCTAAGTCAATGGCATCTGGGAAGGGGCTCCACAGTCTTTTATTGATTATGACCAGTAGCCCCTAGGCCCAGCTTGGAGAAAGCCACAAAGGTTTCAAATCTCAGCCATCTAAGTGTGCCTTCTCCTTGAAGACTTAACCAGTGCTGCTCAGGACCTTTCTCTGGGCCCTCGCTGATGATACTCGTGCCTCTGGCTCTCCTTTCTTAGGAAAATCTCCAGACCAAATGTCCAGGAAAGATCAGCCATGAAGCTAAGAATAGGCAGAGCAGGTGGGAGCCCCTCAGAAGCTGCAAGGGGCGGGATTACCCTTCAGGAGACGCCTACGCTGGTCATCTGCTCTCACCAAGGGTGTCCTGGGGCTTGGCTGACTGTGGGCAGGGGAGGTGGAAACCACTGCCAGGTATTTGCAAGACTCCATCCTCTGGGCTTCCTTTCCATGGGAAAGAGCCAAGTGTCTCCCGGGGACAACTATCGCCTCACAAATTAGAGAGCAAGGGGTCCTGGAAGAGATGATTGCGTACTTTCCTCACAATCATGAAGGAATTACCAAAGAATGAGGGCATCTGCTCACATTTACAGACTTTCTAAGGTAATTTGGACAATACTTTTTTATGCAGCTTTTCAGATAGGCAACAGAAATTGAAAGATGATACACAGAGCTGGGTGAGTGTGGAAAAACAGGCCTTCGTACATTCTCTTGGTGGGAGTATCAACTGGCAAGATCTTGGAGAGGCAGAGGAGTTTGGCAATTTGTAAAGGGTACAAACCCTTTATTCCATCAATCCCATCCTAGAAATATACCCACAGAAATACAAACCCAAGTGAGCAAAGATAAAGGTACAAGTTGTTCAGCGACTCTATTTGAGTTAGTAAATAATTGGAAACAACCCAAATATGCTTCAATAGAGGAATGGCCAAATAAACCATAGTCTAAGAACAGTCCAGGAAAGAAACTCTGCAGCCATTAAAAAAAACACTGTGTTGGGCGCAGTGGCTAATGCCTGTAATCCTTGCACTTTGGGAAGCCAAGGTGGGCAGATTGCTTGAGTCCAGGAATTGGAGACCAGCCTGGGCAACATAGAGAAACCCTGTCTCTACAAAAATACAAAAAATGAGTCAGGTGTGGTGGCACACACCTGTAGTCCGAACTACTCAGGAGGCTGAGGTAGGAGGATCACCTGAGCCTGGGAGGTCAAGGTTGCATTGAGCTGAGATCACACCACCGTACTCCAGCCTGGGTGACAGAGTGAGACCCTGTCTCAAAAAAAATAAAATAAAATAAAGAAAGAACACTGTAGAAATATCAATATCCATGCTGTCCTGAAAAGATATTCATTACTATGGTTAAGCATAAATGTAAGTTCTAGAACAGCATGTGTAGAAGAAGCCTCATAAAAATTCTATCTATCAGACGGGCGCCATGGCTCACGCCTGTAATCCCAGCACTTTGGGAGGTCAAGACTGGCAGATCACGAGGTCAAGAAATCAAGACTATCCTGGCCAACATGGTGAAACCCTGTCTCTACTAAAAATACAAAAATTAGCCGGGTGTGGTGGCGCACTCCTGTAGTCCCAGCTACTCGGGAGGCTGAGGAAGGAGAATCACTTGAACCCGGGAGGCAGAGGTTGCAGTGAGCTGAGATTGCGCCACTGCACTCCAGCCTGAGTGACAGAGCAAAACTCTGTCTCAAAAAAAAAAAAAAATTCTGTCTATCTATCTAATCATCTATCTGTCTGTCCATCTATCTGTCTCTCTATAAATATACAGTAGAAAATTTGGATGGAAAACACTACTAGTGGAATGGATTTTTACTTTTTACTTTATATACTTGTGTGTTATTGGAACTTTCCTTTTGTTCAATAAGCATATGTTGCCTTTATATTTAAAACAAACACATCTAGCTGATAAAGGAAAACAAAGGTTATCTGCCTTCTCCAAACTCTGCTGCCTCAGTCATCATTCTGGAATTGCAGTGCTTTGTGCTGGACGGGCCCACCTCTGCAAGGCCACCTTTTCCACTCTGACAGCTCTACCATTAAGACAGTCCTACCTAGGGCAGAGCTTCCTGCCCACTGTAAAGGAGAATTTTTTTATTCCCTTGGCTCTCAGATGGGAAGAGTTGCCGTAAAAGACAGAATGAACATCCTACTCAAATAAAGGGTGGGGTCAGCTTGCATTTTGGAATCCCAAGGAATCGAATAACCTGGTGCCATCTATCCTAGCAGACTGAGAAAGTACTAGTTATGGCTGGCATGGTGATTATTATTGGCCAGGCTCTGGAAAGTAATGCCACAGGCATTTAATGGGCAGGGACCAGGTACACTGGATGTCTTGCAAGGACAGTCCTGAACTACAGAGAATTGTTTCATGTCTCATATGTCCCCCTGAACATTCAGAAACTGAACAAAGGCCTCGAAATGTGCTACACTTCTAAGAACCTAAATATGTTTGTCACACTTGGACTCTATCCAGTCATATATCATAATACTGGAAATTACTATGACACTACCTTTTATAAATCCCAATTTCAACGGTGTTATTTCCTTCTTTCTCTTATCATAAACAAGAAAGTCAGGTTTAGGCCGGGTGCGGTGGCTCACGCCTGTAATCCCAGCACTTTGGGAGGCTGAGGTGGGCGGATCACAAGGTCAGGAGATCGAGACCGTCCTGGCTAACATGATGAAACCCCATCTCTACTAAAAATACAAAAAATTAGCTGGGCTTGGTGGCCGGTGCCTGTAGTCCCAGCTACTAGGGAGGCTGAGGCAGGAGAATGGCGTGAACCCGGGAGACGGAGGTTGCAGTGGGCCGAGATCGCGCCACTGCAGTCCAGCCTGGGCGACAGAGCGAGACTCCGTCTCAAAAAAAAAAAAAAAGAAAAAAAGAAAGTCAGGTTTATTGTCACTGTCAGTTGCTATTCTAGGGTACACACATTCTGTGCCGTTTCATTTTTCTGTACTTTTTGTACAGAACAGCTTCAGATATCTCTTTCTTTAAATCCAAACTTATTTATTGTAAGTAGCTGCAAGCATCTGATGGCTTCCTTATATCTTTTAGTAGTGGTGTCCGAGCATATGCACACTGAACTATATAGCATTTTATTGGAAATGATTTTCCTTTTATTTATCCTTTATAGTGAAGCCATTATATTGATTTTTTTCAGTTACATATATAGGTAGGAGATATATATTTCTTTATACATATATTTCAGGATATGTCTTAGGATAGTAAATTTATGTAATATTTGTTATAACAAGGGAGCATGGCACTGATAAAACTGAGAACTACAGTGTGGTCTCCGAGAAAATAGAATCCCTGCCTAGCCGAGATAACTATAATATGTGGGATTCATTGAGTGTCACTCATGTGCAATGAATAAATGCCCCATGCGGGGCTGTTATTCCTCCCACCTTACACGTAAGGAAACTAGATCCTGAAACATAAAATGGCTCTCTCATGGCCAGGGGCCAAGCCACATCCACCACCATGTAGACCCGCTACAGAGCCCATGAGCAAAGCCCAGCTGGCCTGGCTAGGAAAGACCAAAGTGCAGAGGATGTAATAAACAGCAGCCTCTGAGCCAACTAGGGCTCCCACACACAGTGTTTATTAAATGTCTGAGCTAGATGCCAGCACTGAACTCTCGAGAGATGTTACATCTAAGTTTCTGGCATCTCTTAAAAAATCAGAGGCTCTGGCCACAACAGACCCTCATTTCTACATGGCAGCTGAGGCAGATGGTTTGCAAAACAATCACTGCTATTATTCTCCCCCTAATCTCTACAAGCCTTTGTCACTATGAAGCTCCTGCTACCAAGAAATGGAGTTTATTTCTCCACCCCTTGAGTATGGGCTGGCCTTAGGACTTCATTTGAATGACAATGTGCCAGTTCCCAGCTAAGACCTCTAGATGCCAAGCCCTCCCCACAGCCCTTAGAACCTTGAGACCACAATGTGAATAAGCTAGCAGGCAGGAGGAGGAGAGACCATAGGACCACAGGTGAGGCAGCTCATGTGTCCCAGATACATGAAAAAAACCCAGCCAGGATCAGCAAAGCTGACCTGCAGGTGACTGCAGATATTTGAGGGTGCTAATGATTCCAGGAGAATCATTTACTGAGTACGCCTAAATTGCTAATATGCAGAAGTATGAGCTAAATAAATGTTTGTTTTAAGCCACTACATTTTGGGGGTGGTTTGTTATCTAGCAAAAGCCACTTGATAGCAACAATTAGCTAAGGCTGTGCTGCAGCTGCACGCTACACAGGGTCTGTTGTCTCTAGTTTGCGCAGCCTCCACCTCTCCCTTTTGTCTCATCTCTGGCACCTTGCTTCCCTTTATATCTGTAAACTATAGAAATATATTTAGTGACTCTTGCAGAAGCCTGTTTGTAAGACCCATGAAGGATGAATAAAAAGGGAAAATGAATACAGTTTTTTTGGGAGCAGAGAAGGGCTAGGACATGGGTTCTTGAAAAGGAGACTTTAGGTCTGGCATGGTGGCTCACGACTGTTGTCCCAGCACTGTAGATATTTTTTACTGTAAAAAATACAGCCAGCCAGATATTTTTTACTGTAAAAATTTTTTTGTTTTAAAGTTTTTGAATCATGTAATCATGTTACGCATTCGAAAATTTAAATTCGAAGACATATTCTCTATATTTTTCTACCTGGGGCTTCTACCCATTGGTGCTAATTCTAAGCTATGAGTCCACCACGGACTGGTGATACTCTCCCTTTTCCATGTGGCAGGACTTCAGCCACTGGTAGAGAGGGATCCTCAGGTGATACACACCTGCTTCTCATCACTATGGGAACAGATGGGTCCCCTCATCTCACTGCCCTTTCCTGTGCTTCTCATGAGCACTGTTCCCAAATGTTTCCGCTTCTCCAACCCTGGACATGTGGTAGGATGGCATGCCCTGCCTCCTGGCTGTTGAATGAAGCTATGATTAGTCCTGGCCAATGAATTATGAGAAGTGATTAATATTATTTCTGGACCACACCATTCAATTGCCAGCATTAGACTCTTCAGAGCTCTTTTTTCTTAAGCCACAGTTACTGGCAATATTCCAGACAGTGGCTGCTGTGAGTTTGGGTCCCGAAGTCAGGATGACAAAGAGCAGAAACCCAAGTCAGCCTTCAATGGAGCATAAGGAAGACATAAACCTTTGATGTTTGAAACCACTGAGATGTGGGAGCTGTTTGTCTCTGCAGCACAGCCTGCCCTATCCTGACTAACACAGGCTCTGACAGAGCAACACTCCTGAACCAGCATGAATGGCATGAAAAAGGGGTGAGACCGTAGCTGCCCTGACCCGGGTCAGTGGGGTAGGAGTGAGTGCTCACTGGCCGTTCTACTCACACCACCGCCTCCACAATGCCCTGGATGTGCCGCTGCAGCTCTGGCTCCTTCCGGTATGTGTCCACCAGTAGCAAGGCCTGGTCATAGCCGGCACAGTAGACCTTATAGACTTGCTCCAACTCCTCTTGGAATTCCAGAAATATGTTACCTGAGGGTGAAGAAGCAACAAGGGGTCATCAAGGGCATGTCTGTGTGTCCCCTAGCTTGCAACAGGGAGGCAGTAAGTAAACCCCTCCAGCTCTACAGTGAGATTGCTGGGTTTACCAGCATGTCACCATGGGCAAATGACCTCATCTTCCTGACTTTCTGGTTTTTTTCATCTTTTCACAAGGTTGTTCTGAGGATTGAGTGACAGAATGATATACATCGTAGGCTAGGACAGTGTAAGCACCTACTAAATGGTAGCTATAGTCATACCAGGAATATTAATAATGCTCACATTTGGACAGTGCTTTATAGTACACAAAATACACTCATAACCATTAGCTTGTTTTTTTGTTTTTGTTTTGTTTTGTTTTGTTTTTTTCTTTTGAGACAGAGTCTTGCTCTTGTCCCCCAGGGTGGAGTGCAGTGGCGCAATCTCTACTCACTGCAACCTCCACCTCCCGGGTTCACGCCATTCTTCTGCCTCAGCCTCCTGAGTAGCTGGGATTACAGGCTCACGCTACCATGCCCGGCTAATTTTTTTATGTTTAGTGGAGATGGGGTTTCACCATGTTGGCCAGGCTGGTCTTGAATTCCTGACCTCAGGTGATCCACCCGCCTCGGCCTCCCAAAGTGCTGGGATTACAGCTGTGAGCCACCACTCCTGGCCACTCATTTTATCTTTACAATTAAAGACAAAATGTGTGGCAAGCACAACGACAAATCCCCAATTTACAAAGACATGCTGCAGCATAACACAACTGGTTACAGTGTGGGCTTGGATTCCAGGGAACTAGGGCCAGATCTCCAGCAACCCTTCCCCAGTTGTGTAACCTGAGGCAAGTGTTTCACTCCTCTAGCTCTCTATTTTCTCATCTATGGAATGCAAATAGAAATAGCACTTACGGCCGGGCGCGATGGGTCACGCCTATAGTCCCAGCACTTTGCAGGCCGAGATGGGTGGATCACGAGGTCAGGAGTTCCAGACCAGCCTGGCTAACATGGTAAAACCCTGTCTCTACTAAAAATACAAAAATTAGCCGGGTGTGATGGTGTGCCCCTGTGGTCCCAGCTACTCTTGGGAGGCTGAGGGAGGAGAATTGCTTGAACCTGGGAGGTGGAGGTTGCAGTGAGCTGAGATCGCGTCACTGCACTCCAGCCTGCACGACAGAGCAAGACTCCATCTCAAAAAAAAAAAAAACTTGTTTGCGTATTTGTTATTTTTAATCGCCATCCTCATATGTCATATTACATATGGAATATATTTATTATATATGTCAGGCCTCTGAGCACAAGCTAAGCCATCATATCCCCAGTGACCTACACGTATACATCCAGATGGCCTGAAGCAACTGAAGATTCACAGAAGTGAAAATAGCTTAACTGATGACATTCCACCATTGTAAGTTGTTTCTGCCCCACCCTAACTGATCAATGTTCTTTATAATCTCCCCCACCCTTAAGAAGTTTCTTTAGGCCTGGCGCGGTGGCTCACGCCTGTAATCCCAGCACTGTGGGAGGCCCAGATGGGTGGATCACAAGGTCAGGAGATCGAGACCATCCTGGCTAACACAGTGAAACCCCGTCTCTACTAAAAATACAAAAAAATTAGCCGGGCGTGGTGGTGGGCGCCTGTAGTCCCAGCTACTCGGGAGGCTGAGGCAGGAGAATGGCGTGAACCCGGGAGGCAGAGCTTGCAGTGAGCTGAGATCGTGCCACTGTACTCACTCCAGCCTGGGTGACAGAGAAAGACTCCGTCTCAAAAAAAAAAAAAAAAAAAAAGAAGAAGAAGAAGTTTCTTTATAATTCTCCCCACCAATGAGAATGTACTTTATGAGATCCACCCCCTGCCCCCAAAACATTGCTCTTAACTGCACCACCTATCCCAAAACCTATAAGAACCAATGATAATCCCACCACCCTGTCCTGACTCCTTTTTCGGACTCAGCCCGCCTGCACCCAGGTGAAATAAACAGCCTTGTTGCTCACACAAATCCTGTTTGGTGGTCTCTTCACATGGACGCATGAGACAATACACATATGATAAGTGCCATGAATTAAAACGAAGCCAAATAAAGAGTTAGAAAATGGTGGGGGATGTACTTGGGGAAGGCCTCTCGCAAGATGTGAATGTCTACCAGAGAGGCAGAGGTAACCAGCCCTAGGAACAAGCAAGGGAAGAGCCGCACCCAGTATTAGGGAAGGACACCTGCAGAGGCCCTCACACAGGAGAGTGCTGGCCACAAGGGCAACAGCAAGAAGGCAAGTGTGGCTGGAGCAGGTGAACAAGGGCATAAAGTAGACAAAATAAATCTCCAGGTGGATGGTGTCAAAAAATAAAATAGGCTGGGTGCTGTAGCTCACGCTGGAAATCCCAGTATTCTGGGAGGCCAAGGCAGGTCACTTGAGGCCAGGAGTTTGAGACCAGCCTGGCCAACATAGCGAAACCCCGTCTCTACTAAAAAAATACAAAAAGTAGCCAGGCGTGGTGGCAGGCGCCTGTAATCCCAGCTACTTAGGAGACTGAGGCAGGAGAATTGCTTGAACCCTGGAGACAGAGGTTGCAGTGAGCTGAGATTGCGCCACTGCTCTCCAGCCTGGGCGACAGAGCAAGACTGTCTCAAAAAATCAATTAATTAAAAAAATAAAAATAAAGTAGAGGAAATCAGCAGGAAACAGAAGCCAGATCATGTAGGGTCTTAAAGTAAGTGGAGGGCAGTAAGGGATTCAGGTTTTATTCTGATGGTTGCAGGAAGCAACTGGAGGGCTTTGAGCAACGGTGACATGATCTGATTTCTGCTTAAAAGGATCACACTGGTGCTCAGTTTCAGCATCATATACACTAAAGTTGGAACAATATAGAGATTAGCATGGCGCCTCTGCAAAAATGACATGCAAATTTTCGAAGCATTCCATATTTTCAAATCAGAAACTAACGAGATTAGTTACCTACAGAGGATGGACGGACTTGAGAGGAAGTGGTGAAGGTGAAGAAAAATATATTAACCACAAGAAGGCAGGTGGGGAACCAGGGACCACAGGAAGCCCAGATGATCCTACTGCCTGCCAAAGCCATGGGCTAGACCTGTGACCCAGACAAGGTCTGTGTTGGGACACATCAGTTGGTGGCCAGAGGTGCATGGTCCAGTTCTCAGCAAAGATGCCCATGGGGAGATCGCCGTCCCAGGGCCTACCCTTTCCCAGTGTCGGTTCAGCTGATGCCTAGCAAGAACTCCCAGGAGAAGCCCCTAGAGCCAGACAGAACATGACCACCCTAAACTGCAGCCAGGAAGAAGCTGTGTGAGAGAGAGATTAGCCAACTGCAGAGACGGCCCTGCTAAGAGATAGCTTGGGTGTGGCCATGAAACCTAGGCCAGTTCCCACAGTCTCCTCAACATGGGTGTGTCCTCAGAAATGAGACAGACATGCCAAGGAAACTGTGTCATACCAGTGTGGCCAGGGGCAAGGGTGTTTCAGTAACTAAAGGATGGAGAAAAGTGAACTCCCAGAGAACAGAGTGGTCCAAAGAGGCAAGAATGCCAGTTACACCAAAGGAAAGGCTTGTTTCCTCCCTGCTTGTCCTTCTCCAGTCACAGATTAGCAAACAATTTATTCCTAGCATCAAAGGGGATACTTATCTCTAGCTGGGATTAGTTGGAAAGGAGAGAAAGGGAGGCAGCATGGTCAAGACCTAGGGCTCTAGAAGAGCTGGGTTCAACTACTAACTCTGCCTGGTCAAGCTGTGTGACCTTGGGAAAGTTACTTAGCCTCTCTGAGCCTCAGAGACATTTTTGGTAAAATGGAGGTTATTAATAATAATCAACAAGTAACGATGTTATGATAACTCAAAGAGCTTCAGGTTAAGTACTTGGCATCATTGTTGGCACAGAGATGGATACTATTTTCATGCTTATTTTAAGGTGGCAGTAACTGGGACTCAGAAAGGAAAGAGCTTGTGGGTGGCAGGGCCTTGTTAGTCAGATTCCAAAGCTCCTGCTGTAACCTAGACCTGCAGTGCTCAAATACAGTAGTCACCAGCCACACGTGGCTATTGGGCACTTGAAATATGATGAACCCCAAATGCGACGTGCTGTCAGTGTAAAAGATACTGGATTTCAAAGACTTCATACAAAACAAAAGTAATGAATGATGAATGTTTATACTGATTACATATTAAAATATTATTTTGGATCTATTGAGTTAAATAAAAGATATCATTAAAATTAATTCCAGTTGCTTCTTTAATTTTCTTAATGTAGCTACTTGAAAATTTTAAATATTTGTAGCTAACGTTATATTTCTTTTTTTCTTTTCTTTCTTTTTTTTTTTTTTTTTTTGAGATGCAGTCTTGCTCTGTTGCCCAGGCTGCAGTGCAGTGGCACAATCTCGGCTCACTGCAACCTCCACCTCCTGGGTTCAAGCAATTCTCCTGCCACAGCCTTCCAAGTAACTGAGATTACAGGCACCCACCAACACGCCCGACTAATTTTTGTATTTTTAGTAGAGATGGGGTTTCACTATGTTGGCCAAGCTGGTCTCAAACTCCTGACCTCAGGTGATCTATCTGCCTCAGCCTCCCAAAGTACTGGGATTACAGGCGTGAGCCACCATGCCCAGTCTCCCAAAAATCTTTCAAAACGCTGTGGCTAGGCCAAGAGTTTGCAACCAGCCTGGCCAACATGGCGAAACCCAGTCTCTACTAAAAATACAAAAATTAGCTGGGCGTGGTGCGCACGCCTGTAATCCCAGCTACACGGCAGGCTGAGACATGAGAATCACTTGAACCCAGGAGGCAGAGGTTGCAGTGAGCTAAGATCGCACCACTGTACTCCATCCTGGGCAACAGAGAGAGATTCCGTCTTAAAAAAAAAAAAAAAAAAAAAAAAAAAAAAAAAATTGGTGTTGCTGCCCTACTGGGAAAAGGGCTTTCCTTGCATAGCAAGGCCTAGGGGGTAGAAGGGGAACAGAGAGACAGCAGGCAGGAGCCAGAGCAGCCTGGCCTGGCACATAGTTGCACTGAGGAGAAGAAAAGCCATGTGGGTTATTTGGGCCTCTTTTTGGCAACCACAAGAGACAAGGGATGAGGAGGATATTTTCTGCAGACTCTGTAAAGGCCAGGGAACAGGACTGCCAAATTTGCAGGGAGAGAGGAATACAGGATGCTCTGTTAATTTTGAATTTTAGATAAACAATGAATACTTTTTTAGCATAAGCACGTCCCATGCAACATTTGGGACATACTTATACTAAAAAATTATTCATTGTTTATCTGAAATACAAATTTAACTGATCATCCCATATTTTAACTGGAAACCCTACAGTGAAGCAGTGAGGGCAGTCCATGGACCTATCATCAGGTGTGATCAGGAGACAAAGTAACATTTTGGCTCTGTGGCTCCAGCACTAAGGCAGACTGAGAAATGAAGACCTTTACAAGGAACCTCACCAAACCTCAAACATGTAGCTATAGAAGAGCCCAAGCTCAAAGTCCTTAGACCCTTGGAATGTTTTCGGCCTGAGGCTATATCAATTTCCATTCAAGTAAGTGTTAATTATTAACCGAAATAATGATCAAATGATAGAGAAAGTACCTGTGAGAACATCTATAGGTACTTTTAAAATTTTTTTATTTTTGAGACAGAGTCTCACTCTGTCACCCAGGCTGGAGTGCACTGGCACGATCTCAGCTCCCTGCAACCTCCGCCTCTCGGGTTCAAGCGATTCTCGTGCCTCAGCCTCCCGCATAGCTGGGATTACAAGTGTGTGCCACCACACCTGGCTAATTTTTGTATTTTTAGTAGAGACGGGGTTTCAACATGTTGACCAGGGTGGTCTCGAACTCTTGACCTCAGGTAATTCGCCCACCTTAGCTTCCCAAAGTGCTGGGATTATAGGGATGAGTCACCATGGCTGGCCTACAGGTACTTTTTAAAATCTTGTTCTTTAATTTTGCATTCTTTATCATTTATAGGGAATAGTAACTCACATTGCTATTTTAGTAAAGAACTATATTTTCAAAGGAATGATAAACACACAATACACAGGCTTTAGTCTCACCTTCTACCATGCAGAAGCAATTCAGTGTAGCAGTTGAGAGCTCTGACTCTCAGGGCCAGCTACCTGCATTCAAATCCTGGCTCTGCCCCTAGCTGCGTGACTAAGCAGGTTATTGCCTCTCTCTGTGCCAAAGATTCCTCAACTGTAAAATGAGATAATGGTAGCTACATTTCAGGGTTATTTTGAGATGAAGTGAATTAATATATGTACATAAGAACAGTGCTTAGCATTTTGTAAACACTCAGAAAGTAGGTTTTTAAGATTTGTTTGTGTATTTAGGCCAGGCATACTGGCTCACACCTGTAATCCCAGCACTTTGGGAGGCCGAGGCGGGCGGATCACCTGAGGTCAGGAGCTCGAGACCAGCCTGGCTAACATGATGAAACCCTATCTCTACTAAAAATACAAAAATTAACCGGGTGTGGTGGCAGGCGCCTGTAAGCTCAGCTACTCAGGAGGCTGAGGCAGGAGAAGCGCTTGAACCTGGGAGGCAGAGGTTGCAACGAGCCCAGATCATGCCATTGCACTCCAGCCTGGGCGACAGAGCGAGACTCCATCTCCAAAAAAAAGTAAAACTTTTTTTGCATATTTGTTGTTTTTAATCCCCATCTTCATCATTTATGTCCAGGAAAGTTTAGAAGATTGGTGGTGGGAAAGCCAGGAGGACTTGGGTGGCCACAGCACTGGGTACCTTCATCTCCTCCTCCTTTCTGCCACTGTAGTGAATCTGGCACCCACCCATTCACCTATATCTCCTGACTCCACTAGGAAACCCCTCACCATGGGAATCCTGGCAGCAGATGGGATGAGACAGAAGGAGACAGGTATGAGGTTTGGACCCACTCCTCCTTTCTTTCTGCTGTGGTCATCCTAACCATTTCAGAATAAGAAGACTATCCTCCCCAGGAGGCTGAGGCAGGAGGATCCTTGAGGCTGGAAGGTGGAGGCTGCAGTGAGCTGTGATTGCTCCATTGCACTCTAGCCTGGGCAACAGAGTGAGATCCCATCTCAAAAAATAATATTAAACCAAAGGAGACTATCCTCATTTCTCATCTGGGCCACAGTAAAGCCCCCTACAGGTCTTGCTGCTTCCACTCTCACCACTCCCTCATAATCCATTGTCCACAACAGCCAAAGAGATCTTTGAAAAACATGAATCAGCTGGGCACGGTGGCTCATGCCTGTAATCCCAGCACTTTGGGAGGCCAAGGCAGGTGGATCAAGAGGTCATGAGTTCAAGACCAGCCTGACCAATATGGTGAAACCCTGTCTCTACTAAAAATACAAAAAGTAGCCAGGCGTGGTGGTGCACGCCTGTAGTCTCAGCTACTCGGGAGGCTGAGTCAGGAGAATTGCTTGAACCAGGGAGGCAGAGGTTGCAGTGAGCCGAGATCATGTCGCTGCACTCCAGCCTGGGCGACAGAGCAAGACTCTGTCTCAAAAAAAAAAAGAAAAAAGAAAAAAGAAAAGAAAAACATAAATCAAACCGTGTCACTTCCCCACTCAAAACCGTCCAATGGCTCCCCATCACAGTTAGAATAAACTCCAAACTCCTTACCATGACCTACAAAGCTGTGCATGATCTGGTCCTTGCGTGCATCTTCTATTTTATCCCCTAACAGTCTCTCCTCACTAATTTCCCTGGAGCCACATCAACCTTCTGTCTGTCCTTTAAACATTCTGGACTCATCCTTGCCTCAGGGCCTTTGCACAACTATGCTCTCTACTCTCCCTTCAGATATTCTCAAGGCTAGCTCCTTCCTGACACTCAGATCTCAGCTCACATGTTCCCTCCTCCAGAGGCCTTCCCTCACACCCAGAAGTTACCACGACTATTTATTTCCTTCAAATTACAAATTATTACCTACAATTCTGTTGTCTGTTTATCTTCTGTCTCTATCACTAACTTGTCAACCTCATGAGAATAGAAGCTCAGACTCTCTTGTTGATGCTGTGCCTGCACACTGCACATGCTCATTAAATAACTGTTGGATGAATGAATGTGGAAGACACACAGACTAAAGATTTAGCTGCATCACTAACAATTGTGTGACTGTAAGCATGTTCCTCTCTGTCTCTGGGGCTCAGTCTCTGTAAAGCAATGGGACTGGACTAGTCGTTATTTGAGGGCCCTGCTGGCTCTGATATGTTGTGTTTTGGAGATCCCCAAAACAGGCTGTCATTGAGCTGCATTTCTCTGGAACTCTGGAGACAGTTAAGCAGTGACCACTCGCTGAGAACAATTCCACGAGAATCTAAGGCTGACAGCTCCTTAGGTTTTTTGCTTACCAACTAGCTGCACTTGTTCCTCTTTCTTGGAGGCTGTCTCCTGCAGATCATGGAGGAATCTGCTGTTCACTTTGATGATATCATCAATGTTTGAGAACAGGACATCCAGATCTCCCTGCGGCAACTGGAAGGAACAAAGAAGACATGGGAGGTGGTTGGGAGTTCCATAAAATGTATTTGCAGGCTTTTGAGAGTAGGACAGAACACTCACACCATTTCCATCACTCTTGAGAAGATCGGCTGCCCCAGTGGAATTTTGCAAGGATTTTGAAATGTTATAAATTAGGTATTTTCAGGCCGGGCGCGGTGGCTCACGCCTGTAATCCCAGCACTTTGGGGGGCTGAGGCGGGTGGATCATGAGGTCAGGAGTTCAAGACCAGCCTGGCCAAGATGGTGAAACCCCATCTCTACTAAAAATACAAAAATTAGCTTGGCGTGGTGGTGGGCGCTTGTAATCCCAGCTACTCTGGAGGCTGAGGTAGAGAATTGCTTGAACCTGGGAGGCGGAGGTTGCAGTGAGCCGAGATCGTGCCATTGCACTCCAGCTTGGGCAACAGATCAAGACTCCATCTCAAAAAAAAAAAAAAAAATTAGGTATTTTCATTACTCTACAAGAAGAGAGGAACAGATGGAGTACTCAGTGTGGAAGGAAAGCTGAAGCGGGGTTTTAGCCTAGGTCTGCTGCCAGCTAGCTTCTCTCAGTTTCCCCATCTGTCACTGAAGGGTGAGAAGTTAGACTTCTTTCCAGCTCTGACATACTTGGCACCTACCGCCATGACTTCAAGATGCATTCTCTGGCCCCTATTAACCAGGCTATACCACTGTTTAAAAAGATGCAGGACATCTATATAAATGCACAAACATGGAAGGATGTGCTGGACACACACTCAAGTGGGAAAGCTAACTGCAGAACAATATCTAGAGTCTGCTCTTGTTTTTGTTAAAATAAATAACAACATATACAGTCATGCACTGCATAATAACATTTTAATCAATGATGGACTGCATATACCAGGGTGATCTCATAGGATAATAATATCATATTCTTACTGTACCTTTTCTGTGTTTAGTTACATAAATACTATTGTGCTGCATTTGCCTGTAGTATTCAGGACAGTGACATGCTGAACACATTTATAGCCTAGGAGCAATAGGCTATACCATCCAGTCTAGGTGTGTAGTAGGCTATATCATCTAGGTTTGTATCAGTGCACTCTATGATGTTCACACATGATGAAATTGCCTCACAATGCATTTCTCAAAACATATCCCTGGTGTTAAGTGACATATGACTGTATTTGCTTGTTTAATGCCTATAGAGAAAAATCCCAATTTCTGGAGGGTAAAATAAAAGAAGTACTTCACTTTCTACATTATCTACTTTGGTATTTCATTCAATGAAGAAAGACTAATTTTAAGTCTGTTATTTATATGTCAAGACTGGGATATACTCAACTTAACAAAATATTTGCCCTTATGGAGCTCAAATGCTAGGGGATGCTTGAAATGTAGCAGGCAAGAGCCTGCATTATTTCTGAAACCAGAAAAAGAAAATGTAAAAAATAAGCACTATAATAGTAATTCTCAACAGTGATAATTTCTCCATGTCACCACCCTGCAAATGAGACAGTTAGAATGCAGGTCATGGCTCAGTGTGGTGGCATGTGCTTGTAATCCTAGCTAATCAGGAGGCTGACTTCGGAGGGAGAGATGGGAGGATCACTTGAGCCTGGGAGTTTGAGACAAGTCTGGGCAATGTAGTGAGACCCTGTCTCTTAAAAAAAAAAAAAAAAAAGTTTGCCTTGGCCTTTTCTGGGTGATCCGAATCTTGCCCTGGCCTTTTGGGTTCCCCTGCCTGAGAGCCTGCAGGGGCTGTGGTTGGAGACCTGCGGAGGGGACAGAGCCCAACCCCTCTCCTGTGGATGAGCAGGCCTCTGTGTCCATGACACCTGTCTTCGGGGGCCTGGGGGCTGTAGGCGTATGTCCTCCCTGCTGGCTCCCCCAGCCCCTGCTACTTGATGCTCTTGGAACTCTTCCCTAAGGAGTCAGTCCCCTAGAGCCCTATCAGGGAATCCTTTTGTATCTGGACTTTGGGTTTTAGTTTCAAAGCTCCATCAGGATGTGTGCAAAGCTTGAGTGAGGGCTCCGCTGGTTTGTCCTAGCTCCACCTTCCTTAGAGGGAGAGGGCTGTTGCAGACCCCCATCCATGCCACACCAGCTCAGCACTGCACATCTCAAGGTGATTCCCAAGACAGCTGGTGCCTCCTGGCCTTCCTGCACCAGGCCAAGGGGCACCTCAGAGGACACTGGATCCTTTGCCTCTTCTTGGTTGAGGGATCTCTCTCTATATGAATGTGTGTATATAAATATAAATATATATATATATATATAAGAGATTTATTTTTGTCTGGAATTCTGTTAGAAAAGTAAAGAAAAAGCAAATGCTATTGATTTATCTCAGGGTGCCCAAAGAGGCTGTAGTCAATTTTTGGTACTAGGAAAGGCAGCAAATGCGTTTCCTGACTTTTAAGCATTTCCTTGTTGGAAGCCATAGAGGGCCAGGCCAAGTTGCTGACAGTGACTTTGCAGATCAAATAAAGAGACCCTTGAAGGGGAAGCAGGAAAAAAAGAAGAAGAAGAGGAAGAAGAAGAAGAGGAAGAAGAAAGAATAGGAAGAAGAAAGAAGAGGAAGGAGAAGAAGGAGAAGGAGAAGAAGGAGAAGAAGAGGAGGAAGAGGAGGAAGAGAGGAAGAGGAAGAGGAAGAAGAGGAAGAGGAAGAGGAAGAAGAAGAGGAGGAAGAGGAAGAGGAAGAGGAAGAAGAAGAAGAAGGAGAAGGAGAAGGAGAAGGAGGAGAAGGAGAAGAAGAAGAAGAGGAAGAAAGGTCAGTTTAAGCAATCTGTTCCAAACTTGAAAAGGGCTTGTTCATTAGATCACATAGGTCTCCCGGTGATTATTCCGCTCACCAGTTAGCCAAGGAATACACTAAGCCTCTAAGCCATGGAAGACCTTGCTGGAGGTTGCACGGCCAAGGAAAAGAAGCACTGGGGCTTACATCTAGGTCTGTCAGACTTCACATCCACCACGCTTCCTTTCTATCAAGCTTGCCCCAGGAATGGATGGGAAATCTCAGAAGCTGGGACCCACATTTGCCCCTATAAAGACAGGTTGTGTGTGACCCCACCCAAGTACCTGCTGGAGGCGGCTCCTGATGTCAGAGGCACAGAGCTGGAGCATGTGCAAGTAGGAGACCTCAGTGTCGATGAGCTCCCGGACAGCCAGCCTCTGATGAAGCAGCGATCTGTCCTCAGAGGCCCTACCTTCCCCGTCCAGACTCCCTGACCTGGAGGACGGCTCGTCGGCTCCATGCTTGGCCATGTCAGCAGTTTCTGGGAAAAGCAAAAGCATCCCCACTCACTTCCAGGAAGAACTATTGGGACATGCTGTCTCTAATTCAATGACAATTACTCATCAAGAGGCCTAAAAACATCTTAAGCTGCAAACAGAGTCAAGATGAACTGTTTATTAGCATTTGTAGGCAGTACCTGAACAATATTGAAAGGTAGGTAACAGCTCTGATAACTCTTGACATTTTAGGTGGTGGCTCATGCCTGTAATCCCAGCACTTTGGGAGGCCAAGGTGGGCAGATCACCTGAGGTCAGCAGTTCGAGACCAGCCTGGCCAACATGGTGAAACCCCGTCTCTACTAAAAATACAAAAATTAGCCAGGCATGGTGGCGGGCTCCTGTAGTCCCAGCTACTCAGATACGCTGAGGCAGAAGAATCACTTGAATCCGGGAAGCAGAGGTTGCAGTGAGCCAAGATCACACTACTGTACTCCTGCCTGGGCAACAGAGCAAGGCTCTTTCAAAAAAAAATTTTTTTAAATAGATAATTCTTGACATTTTAAATTCATTTCCCAGGACCCAGACAACACGCTTGTCTGGCTTTTCTTCTATTTCCAATCCAGCTCTTGACCTAGATTTCTTTATCTGGTGCAGCTGAATCTCTTTCACCCTCTCCCAGTGGTCCCCCTACACCCCATCCCACCAGCTACCCCATTTAGGCCTTACTACCCATCGCCTGGGCTATTTCCACAGCCCCCAGAGTCATCCTTCCTAATCCACACTGCTCTCCTGCCACCATCACACCCATTCTTTCTGGACACGTTTCCAGTTTAAACTCCCTGAAACAAAGCTTGTGAACATGGTGTGCCCTGCTGTAAGACTTTAGTAGCTTCCTGCTGCTCAGTGATCTGATTCCAACCTCATTTCCCCTTCACAGACTGCACTCCAGGCTCTAACTTCATTTCCTCTTCACAGGTTGTACTGCAGTGGAAAGAGAGTTGAGCGCTCTTCTCCATACCTGCATTGGCGTTTCCTGCTTTTGCACTTGCCATGCCCCCTCCTGTGTTCCTATCCCCCAGCATTCACTTCTCTAAGGCCACTCTTGATCCTCCCCTCATTTCTCACTCCCACCAGCTGCACTTTTCTTCTCTGAAACTCCTACAATCCTTTATCTCTAACTTATAAAGTATCAACGGCCCGGGTGCGGTGGCTCACGCCTGTAATCCCAGCACTTTGGGAGGCCAAGGTGGGCAAATCACCTGAGGTCAGGAGTTTGAGACCAGCCTGGCCAATGTGGTAAAACTGCATCTCTACTCAAAATACAAAAATTAGCCGGGTGTGGTGGTGCACACCTGTAATCCCCGCTACTCAGGAGGCTGAGGTAAGAGAATCGCTTGAACCCAGGAGGTGGAGATTGCAGTGAGATGAGATTGCGCCACTGCCCTCCAGCCTGGGTGACAGAGCAAGACTCCATCGCAAAATAATAATAATAATAATAATAAAGTGTAAAGGGCAATACCATGGACAAGATGATCTGAAAAACTTTCCTACTACAAAACATTTAGGAATGCTAGATAGTTATAATAAACTTTTTAACTGCATGACAGATCTTGTAAGAGAGGAAAAAGAAATCACTGGGGCCCTCAAACAGGGAATTGAAAACTAGGGTGGGGAGCAGCTGAGCTGATGCAGCTGTGGCCCAAAGTAGAGGGGTGGGTAGGGAAGACAGTATTTGAAACTCAGTGAACCAGAGACTTGGGCATCAGTGCCCAGATAGGAACAGGAGACAAGCTCCTTCACAGAACTGGGCCCCCCCAGCCACAAGGACTTCTGTGAAATGGTGGATCGAAAAAAAAAAAAAAAATGCAGCTATCCACACAGAAGATGACAGAGACAGTTCATCCTGGCTTGGGTTCTGGGTGAGGAAAAAAGGTCTCCTTTGTAACATAAATTTGTAACAACACACCTGCCTTCACTGGGTTTAGGTCCAAATCAATGCTACACATGTGGTCCAGGTGGCCCAAAGCTGATAAATTTATACAAAAAGAAATCCCGAATTCTGAGTGGCCACAACAAAATAAAATGTTTCCAGAAGGACACGTCTTTAACCTAGGCCACAGATAACCATGTCCTGAAGATGAGTTTAGAATAAAAAATATAAGAATGCCCCTGTGAGTGAGTACCAGCAGAAACAACAAGAGCAGGAGTAGACCCCAGGAGTGTCAGATAACCAACCAGTCAGATACAGGCCAAAACAGAAACAGAAAAAGAGGAAAGACACTAGGACAGAAAATAGAGACCTGTATAATGTTTTACAAGTACCAAATAGGGCTGGGCACAGTGGCTCATGTATGTAATCCCAGAACTTTGGGAGGCCAAGGCGAGAGGCTTGCTTGAGCCCAGGAGTTCAAGACCAGCCTGGGCAACATAGTGAGATTTCGTCTCTACAAAAAAAATTTTTTTTTGTAATTAGTCAGGCATGATGGTACGTGCCTGTGGTCCCAGCTACTCAGGAGGCCAAGGTAGGAGGATTGCTTGAGCCCAGGAGGTGGAAGTTGCAGTAAGCCAAGATTGCACCACTGCACTCTAGCTTGGGTGACAGAGCGAGACCCTGTCTCAAAAACAAACAAACAAACAAACAAAAACAACAACAAAAGAAACATGGACACAGTAAGATACACAATTGTTACACAACATCCCTCATGTTGCCTTTTCACCTAATTCGCTCCAGTCCCCATCCTATCCTAATCCTTGGCAACCACGAACCTGTTTTCCATTTCTATATTTGTGTCCTTTCCCGAAATTCATGTAAATGGAATCACACAGTATGTAATCTTTTAGGATTGGCTTTATTCAATCAGCATAATTCCCTGGAGATTCATGTATATTGTGGGTATCAATAGTTATAGTTCCTTCCTTTTTATTGCTGAGTAGCTGAGATACTTTATTTGTTTAAAAAAGTACAAAGGATACATGGCAAAAATGTTAAAGTTAAACAAAGCTAGGAGGTAAGTAGGTGGGTATTTGTTGTTTTGTGCTTTGTTATTTTCTGGATGGTTAAAATACTTCATAATATTTAAAATGGCACAGATCCCATGTAACCTTGTGCTCAGGGTGCTCGTTTTCCTGGCTAGACACTAAGCTCTTGGAGGCAAGATGAGCACCTATTCATCTTGTATCCTCCCGTGTGCCTCACCACGCCAATGATTAATACTATTTGCTACATAAATGGTTCTTATGGATGTATTAGTAGTTGTTGAAGTTTCTTAGGCCGAAAGCATTGTTCCATAGATCGGAGAGTGCATAAATGGGTGTTTGGGGAGGGCAGGGATGCACAGAGGGCAAAGGCCCATAAAGATCCTGAAACAAATCTGTCTGATGCATAGCTGTATTCTAGCTCCTGAACACACCCCGTGATCTGCTGATTTGTCCCTGGCCTGAATGGCAACATTCACTACCTGTGCACAGCTTCTCTAGAAAGATCCCCATAGAATTTCAGGAAAGCTATTCAGGTTCCACAACTCAAAACTGTTGCTAAATAAATAAAATCATGAGAAATACTTTACAGAGAACTACTAAAGACTTAAAACAGCATTAATTTGCACTTAGGTTAATTGCAATCTAGACCTCCTAGCAGGCAAAAACCTCTCTGTAGCAGCATGTGTTATCCCTTAGATTATAGCCTGTGTAATGGAAAAAACCTCATTGTTATTTCTTTAAAAACATCATGCCCTTATTTGATCATTACACATTGTATACAGGTATCAAAATATCACATATACTCCCCAACTATTATATATCCATTTAAAATAGCATGAAAAATAAACTAATAATTGTTTAAAGGAAAAATATCTACACTATTCAGCAATAAAAGAAATGAAGTACAATTGACCCTTGAACAGCATGGGTTTGACTGCATGGGTCCACTTATACACAGAATTTCTTCTGCCTCTGCCACCCCTGAGACAGCAAGGGCAACCCCTCCTCCTCCTCAGCCTACTCAACACAAAGACCACAAGGATGAAGACCTTTATGATGATCCACTTCCACTTAGCGAATAGTAAACATTTTTTCTCTTCTCCATGGTTTATTAAATAATGTTTTCTTTTCTCTAGCTTACTTTAAGAATACAGTATATAATACATATACAAAATATGTGTTAATCAACTGTTTATGTTATCAGTAAGGCTTCCAGTGAACAGTGGGCCATCAGTAGTTAAGTTTTTGGTGAGTCAGAAGTTATAAGTGGATTTTCCCTGGCACAGGTTGGTGCCCCAACCCCCATGTTGTTCAAGGATCAACTGTATTGATATGTCCTACAACATGAATGAATCTTAAAAACATTATGCTTAGTGAAAAAAGGCAATCACAAAGGGCCACATATTTTATTATTGCATTTATATGAAATGACCAGAATAAGCAAATCTACAGAAACAGATAGAAACAGAAAGATTGGCAATTGCCTAAGGCTGAGGGGATGGAGAATTGGAGTTTGGAGCTGAAGAATGCAAGGTTTTCTGGGAAAATGATGAAAATGTTCTAAACTGTGGTGTTGGTTGCACAAGTCTGTGAATATACTAGAAACCATTGATTTGTACACTTTAAATGGGCAAACCATATGATGTGAATTATAGCTCAGTAAAGCTGCTACCAAAACAATATTATAGAATATCAAATGCTGGCAGGAATGTGGAGAAACTGGATCTCTCATACACTGCTGGTGAAAATGTAAAATGCCTGGGTACAGTGGCTTACACCTGTAATCTCAGCACTTTGGAAGGCTGAGGCGGGTGGATCACCTGTGGTCAGGAGTTCAAGACCAGCCTGACCAACATGGCAAAACCCCGTCTCTACTAAAAATATAAAAATTAGCCAGGCGTGGTGGTGGGCGCCTGTAATCCCAGCTACTCAGGAGGCTGAGACAGGAGAATTGCTTGAACCCAGGAGACGGAGGTTGTGATGAGCCAAGATCGTGCCACTGCATTCCAGCCTGGACAACAGAGCGAGACTCCATCTCAAACAAAAACAAAAACAAACAAACCAAAAAAACCAAGAAAATGTAAAATGGTACAGCCACTCTGGAAAATAGTTTGTCAGTTTCTTCAAAAATAAAACATACACTTTCTGTATAACTCAGCAATTGCATGTCTGGACATCCCACAGTAAGAGAACTTATGTACAAAAACCTCTACATAAGTGTTCACAGAAGCTTTATTTGTAATATTCAAAAACTGAAAACGACCAAAATTTCCTTTAATAGATGATGGTTAAACAAACAGTGGTACATCCATGCCACTGAATACTCAGAAATGAAAAGGAATGAACTGTTGATACAGCAACAACTTGGATGGCTCTCAAGGGCATGGTGCTATGTGAAAAAAAGCCAATCTTTAAAGGTCACATACTGTGTGATTCCATTTAATAACAGAGAAAATTGTAGAGATAGAGAACAGATTTGTGGCTGCCTGGTTAGAGATGGGGATGGACAGCAGGTGGGTGTGAGTATAAAAGAACAGTAACAGAGAGAACTTTGTGGTGACGGTGTTATTGCCTACAACAGAATATTCCGTAATTTAATTGAGGTGGTGACTACACAAATCTACACATGATAAAATGGAATAGAACAATCAAACACAAACACATATATTGTACCAATGCCCATTTCCTGGTTTTGATGTTGTGCTATATTTAAATAAGATGTAACCATTGGGGAAACATGGGTGAACAGTACAGAGGACCTCCCTTTGCTATTGTTGCAACCTCACCTTGATGTATAATTATTTCAAAATAAAAATGTAAAAGCAAAATATTATACAGATGCTCTTCGACTTACAATGAGGTTATGTCCTGATAAACCGATTATAAGTTGAAAAATGTATAAATAAAAAATGTATGAAATATACCTGACACCTAGTGAACATCATAGCTTAGCCTAGATTACTTCAAACGTGCTTAGAACACTTACATTAGCCTACAGTTGCCCAAAATTATCTAATACAAAAATCTGTTTTTTAACAAAGTGTTCAATATCTAGAGTAATTAATTGAATACAGTATCGAAAGTGAAAAATAGAATAGTTGTATGGGTACTCAAAGTACGGTTTCTACTGAATGTGTATCATTTTTGCACCATCTTACAGTCAAAAATTCATAAAGTCGAATCATCATAAGTCGGCGGCTGTCTGTATAGCTTAAGTTACTCACTATCTTTGCAATACTCTCAGGACAAAGCAGCTTAAAAGCCTGGGAGAAGCCAGGCAAACAGTCTCACACCTATCATCCCAGCTACTCAGGAAGCTGAGGAGGGAGGATCACGTGAGTCCAGGAGTTCAAGGCTGCAGTGAGCTATGAGGGCACTACTGCACTCCAGCCTGGGCAATAGAGAGAGACCTCATCTCTTAAAAAAAGACAAAGGCTGGCCGAGCACAGTGGCTCACGCCTGTAATCCTCAAACTTTAGGAGGCTGAGGTGGGTGGACTGACTGAGCTCAAGAGTCTGACACCAGCCTGGGCAGAAGCAATAGCTTGCTGCAGAAGTATTAACTCTAGAACATTCAACTTTTTTTTTTTTTTTTTTTGAGATGGAAGACAAAAGTCCTAGCTCCTCAGGAGGCTGAGGCAGGAGGATTGTTTTGAGCCCAGGAGGTTGAGACCACAGAGAGCCATGCACGGCATGGCCATGATTGTGCCACTGCAGCCTGGGCATCAGAGAGAGACTCTGTCTCAAAAAAGAAAAAAAGAACTAAAAGAGGTCCTCTGTACTATTCACTCATGTTTCCCCAGTGGTTACATCTTATTTAAATATAGCACAACATCAAAACCAGGAAATGGGCATTGGTGTAATACATGTTTGTGTTTGATTGTTCTATTCCATTTTATTACGTGTAGATTTGTGTAGCCACCACCTCAATTAAATTACAGAACACACCTATAATCCCAGAACTTTGGGAGGACGAGGCGGGAGGATCACTTTAGCTCAGGAGTTTGAGACCACAGTGGGCAACATGGTGAAACCCCATCTCTGTAAAAAATACAAAAAAATTAGCCGGGTGTGGTGGCGCACATCTGTAGTCCCAGCTACTCTGGAGTCTGAGGTGGCAGCCATTCTCCGCCTGGGAGGCAGAGGTTGCAGTAAGCCAAGAGCCAAGATCACACCACTGCTCTCCAGCCTGGGCAAGAAGAGCGAAACTCTGTCTCAAAAAAAAAAAAAAAAAAAAAAAAGAATAAAATAGCCAGGCCACACGTGGTGGCTCACACCTGTAATCCCAACACTTTGGGAGGCCAAGGTGGGTGGATCACGAGGTCAGGAGTTCGAGACCAGCCTGACCAACACGGTGAAACCTCTTCTCTTCTCTACTAAAAATACAAAAATTAGCCAGGCATGGTGGTGTGCACCTGTAATCCCAGCTACTCAGGAGGCTGAGGTAGGTGAATTACTTGAACCCGGGAGGCAGAGGTTGCTGTGAGCCAAGATTGTGCCACTGCACTCCTGCCTGGGCAACAGAGTGAGACTCCATCTCAAAAAAAAAAAAAAAAAAAGTTGAATGATCTGCAGTTAATGCTTCTGCAGCAAGCTACTGCTTCTGATCCTAGAATAGAATAAAACTGAGTTAATTCTCTTCTCTCTCTTCTCTTCTGTTCACACTGGCACAGAGGGATTTGGGCATTCCCACATTCATTCAACAAGTATTTGGAGCAGCTACTACATGCCAAGCATTTTGCAGGATTCCAGAAATACAAAGATCAGGAAAAAGTGGGTCTACCATTAGGATAAGGTATTTAAAATATCCGGTTATTTGTTCCAGGTTTCACTCCACTAAAAGCAGAGGAACTATTTAAATTAAAACATGATGCAGGTTGGGCACAGTGAATCATGCCTGTAATCCCAACACTTTGTGAGGCTAAGGTGGGAGGATTGCTTGAGCTCAGGAGGTGGAGACCAGCCTGGGAAACACAGTGAGACCCCATCTCTATTAAAAAAAAAAAAAAAATTAAATTAGCCAGGCAGCCAGGCATGGTGGCTCACAACTGTAATCCCAGCACTTTGGGAGGCCAAGACGGGAGGATCACCTGAGGTCAGGAATTCAAGACCAGCCTGGCCAACATGGTGAAACCCCATCTCTACTAAAAATACAGAAATTAGTCAGGCGTGATGGCGGGTACCTGTAATCCCAGCTACTCGAGAGGCTGAAGCAGGAGAATCATTTGAACCTGGGAGGCAGAGGTTGCAGCGAGCTGAGATCTTGCCACTGTACTCCAGCCTGGGCAACAAGAGGGAAACTCTGTTTCAAAAACAAAACAAAACACAAAATTAGCCAGGCATGATGGTGCATGCCTGTAGTCCCAGCTACTTGGAATGCTGAGGTGGGAAGATCGCTTGAACTCCGGAAGTTGAGGCTACAGTGAGCAGTGATCATGCCACTGCACTCCAGCCTGGACAACAGAGTGAGACCCTGTCTTATAAATAAATTAATTAATTAATAAAACATTATATGTCAATTAAAAACATAATAAAACTTTTAAAAAATGATATGGACATCCTGATTATTTAATCCCTTTCAAGAGAGAAGAAGTAACAAGAGGAAACAATACTCCAAATCTTTTTTTTTTTTTTTTAAGAGACGGGATCTCACTCTGTCACCCAGGGCTGGAGTACAGGGATGCAATCCTGGGCTCAAGCAATCCTCCCACATAGCTGGGACTACAGACATGTGCCACCATACCCAGCTAATTTTCTAACTTTTTGTAGAGACAGGGTCTCACTTGTTTCCGAGGCTGGTCTGTAACTCCTGGCCTCAAGTGATCCTCTCATCTTGGCCTCCCAGTGCACTGGGATAACAGGCATGAGCCACTGAGCCTGGCCTAGTTTTGACCAATTGGAGGAACTGAATGGAAAAATGGAACTAAGCAGATCCCTGGGGAAAGTGAAACTATCATTTGAAAGTTCTTTCAGAAGATGAAATGTCAGGGCAGGGAAAGTTGAGGATCCATCAGCTAGCTGCCCACCAAGGCTTTAAAGGGGAGCCATTTTATTTTATTTTTTTAATTTTTTTTTCTTTCCCTTTCTTACTCCCAGGAGGAGCCAATTTAAACATTTAAGGAAGGGGGGAAAAAGGAAAACAATCTGGTCTCAGACTCCAGGAACGGTTCATAGAAAACTGTCAAAGGTGAAGTTCAGACATCATGAGAGCAAAGGATCCCGTTGAAGAATAAAGGGGCCGGGCATGGTGGCTCACGCCCATAATCTCAGCACTTTGGAAGGTCAGGCGGGCAGATCACATGAGGCCAGGAGTTTGAGACCAGCCTGGCCAACATGGCAAAACCCCATCTCTGCTAAAAAATACAAAAACTTAGCCAGGCGTGGTAGCACACACCTGTAATCCCAGCTACTTGGGTGGCTGAGACACAAAAATTGCTTGAACCTTGGAGGCAGAGGTTGCTGTGAGCTGAGATCATGCCACTGCACTCCAGCCTGGGTGAGAGAGCAAGATTCTGTCTCAAAAAACAAACAAACAAAAAAGGCCGGGCACGGTGGCTCACACCTGTAATCCCAGCACTTCGGGAGGCCAAGGTGGGCGGATCACAGGGTCAGGAGTTCAGGACCAGCCTGACCAAGATGGTGAAACCCTGTCTCTACTAACAACACAACAAAATTAACCGGGCGTGGTGGCACACGCCTATAATCCCAGCTATTCAGGAGGCTGAGGCAGGAGAATCGCTTGAACCCAGGAGGCGGAGGTTGCAGTGAGCTGAGATCATGCCACTGCACTTCAGCTTGGGCGACAGGGTGAGATTTTGTCTCCAAAACAAAAAGAATAAAGGGAGGGGAGGGAACACCTAAAAGAAACAAGAATGTTCTCATAGGGACCCTGGCTACTAAGCCTGGTTTATAAAGATAGACACCATAGTCGGAAGGGAGGATCCTGTACAAAGAGCTTCCAGAACTCTAAAACCCCCAAAAGAGCTGGAATCAACAAAATTATAAGAATAACTTCCAAAGTCCCATCCCTACTATCACTACCAAGCATATTTTAAGACTGATGTTCAGAAAAAGTAAGAGAGAGGCACACTATTTGGTGGCAGTGCTTTCCTCTTCTTAGCCCTAAAGATTGATTGTGAGAGGTATGGTGAAGGTTAGGAGCCCAGGCCCTGGAGCCAGAAAACCTCATTTCAAATGCTGATTCTGCAATCCATTAGCAGGCTTTCCTAGGATATTTATATAACCTTTCTTACAGGGTTGTTATAAGATTTCTTAAGATAATCCAAGTAAAATATTTAATAGAATGCCTGGTACATGGTAAACTCTCAATTATAGTAGCCGTGGTTTTTTGCTTCTATTATTGTTAAGTTGGAAAGGGTAGCATTACCATTGATCAGATGTATGAAGTTGTCTAAAGACACGTGGCCGATCTAGATGCATAATATTTAAGCAGGTGCCATAAACAGCTAATCATAATAATAAGAAGAACTATATATCAGAGCCTTACTGAGAATAAGACTAATACCATAGAAATAGAACTGAGAGACTGAGAGACTGAAATGACGGCATGACTCATTTCAGCCATGATAGAGACTGATTCCCTTTTTCATATGAGCTAATACATTTTTATTCCTCATCTCCCTTTTGCCTAAGCCACTCTGAGCTGGATTTCTGCCACTTGATTAAAACAAATAGTTCATTAGCCCTTAGAAAGGGAAACAGAGATCATCTGGAGTCAGCATAGGCTAATTTAATAAAAACTGGTCATGCCAGAGTTTCCGCATACTGTTACTGACAGTCAACTGATCAGTAGGTCAAAGGAATGCTGTAGTCCAGTGTGTCTGGACCAGGAAGGTGTTGTCAGTCTCTTGTGACATACCTACATGTATGGAATAAGAGGCAGTGGTGGAGGCTGGTGTAGAGGGCAGAGACAGGACAGTAATAAGGACTAAAAAGTGATAAAACTACTAAATTCAAAGAGTGTTGATCAGTGTAGTGTCCACCTCTGGGCTCTGTTTTGTTTTATTAAAGATATCTACTAATTTGTGCTTTCCAACTCTGAGACTGTCTGGGTCTAAACCTCCACCACCTTTCTCCTGGACTGGTACAACAGCTTCCTGACTGGATACACAGCATCAGAGTGGAGTGGTCTTTCAAAAACATAAAATTGGGCTGGGCATGGTGGATCACACCTGTAATCCGGGCACACTGGGAGGCCGAGGCAGGTGGATCACCTGAAGTCAGGAGTTCGACACCAGCCTGGCCAACATGGCGAAAACTCATCTCTAATGAAAATTAAAAGAAAAATTAGCCAGGCATGGTGGTGCATGCCTATAGTCCCAGCTCGGGAGGCTGAGGCAGGAGAATCACTTGAACCTGGGAGGCGGAAGTTGCAGTGAACTGAGATTGCGCCACTGCACAACCTGAGCAACAGAGCAAGACTCCATCTCAAAAACAAAAACAAAAAACAAAAAAACATAAAATTCGTCACTTTACTTCTCTGCTTGAAACCCAGACAAGTCTATCCCTGAAGTCCATCACCCTTCAGAAGAACCACTCCTTTCCCGTGATAATTTTGTTTATTCTATTTGTTGTATTACTCAGAGTTTCATTCAAAATAATGTAAACTCCATGAGGGCAGGGATCATGTGCCTATTATTCATCAGTGCATTACCTAGTGTTTACTCCAGATCTATCATATAGTTGGTGCTCAATTAATTGAATTAATGAATGAAAGACATGGGCAAACACTGGCAGAATAAAGATCAAATTGTCAATGACATTGTTGCAACTGGAGTTAGACTGATATGATCATACACAACTCTTGGTTCTTCTTGGAAGCCACCAGAAAGTTTGAGGTCAGGTATGGAATAGCAACTCCCTTTGAATTTTATATAAAAAGAAAAATACAGGCCAGGCACAGTGGCTCACACTTGTAATCCCAGCACTTTGGAAGGCCAAGGCAGGTGGATCACTTGAGGTCAGGAGTTCGAGACCAGCCTGGCCAACATGGTGAAACCCTGTCTCTACTAAAAATACAAAAATTAGCTGGGCACTTTGGGAGACCAAGGCTGGCAGATCATTAGGTCAGGAGTTCGAGACCAGCCTGGCCAGCAAGGTGAAACCCCATCTCTACTAAAATTACAAAAAATTAGTCGGGCATGGTGGCACACGCCTGTAATCCCAGCTACTTGGGAGGCTGAGGCAGGAGACTCGCTAGAACCCAGGAGGCGGAGGTTGCAGTGAGCCGAGATCACACCACTGCACTCCAGCCTGGGCAACAGAGCAAGACTCCGTCTCTAAATAAATAAATAAATAATACAGTATGCACTATGTAGTGTTTTTTGCCTGGGGCTTTCTTTCAGAAAAATTATTTTGAGATCCATTCATATGGAAGCATGTATCAATACATCATTACTTTCCATTGCTTAGCAGAATTCCGTTATATGGATATACCACAATTTGTCTCTTCATACACTAAATAAACAACTGTTTGTTTCCTGTTTCACTATTACAATAAAGCTGGACCTAGGAGTGAAGTTTCTGGATAACATGGTAAATGTATATTTAACTTTATAAGTTAAGTGTGTATTTAACTGAGATCTTTTTGAAAGTGGTTGTACCATTTTACATTGCAACCAATGGTATATAAGAGTTCCAGTTCCTCTACCTTCTGGTCAACATTTGGTAGAGCCAATATTTTCATTTTAGCCATCCTAATAGTTATGAAGTGATATTTCACTGTGGTTTTAATGTGCATTTCCCTAATGAGTAATGATCTTGAGTATCTTTTCAAGTGGTTATTTGCCACCCATATATATTCTTTGGACAACATTTAGAAAAATTGTTTAAATAATGAAAGAGGCTCTTGCTCATTATATAACTAGATAAACAACATGGAAACATATAAAGAAGGCCAGGCATGGTGGCTCATGCCTGTAATCCTAGCACTTTGGGAGGCCAAGGCAGGCAGATCATCTGAGGTCAGGAGTTCAAGACCAGCCTGGCCAACATGGTGAAATCCTGTCTCTACTAAAAATACAAAAATTAGCCAGAAGTGGTGGCACATGGACATGTAATCCTAGCTACAATCCCAGCTACTCAGGAGGCTGAGGCAGGAGAATCATTTGAACCCAGGAGGTAGAGGTTATTGTGAGCAGAGATCATACCATTGCACTCCAGCCTGGGCGACAGAGCGAAACTCCATCTCAAAAAAAAAAAGAAAAAAAAAGAAAAAGAAAAGAAAAATATAAAGAAGAGTTCACAGTCAAAATTTTAAAAAAAATCTTAATATTTTAGAAACTACTGTGAAACAAAATAGAGCCACAGAGCCAAAAAGGGAAGGAATTTTCCAAGTCACTGTGCTTACAGAAAAGGACTTCTCTGTGTTGATAAATAAATGATTGGAAGTGAGGCAGAAAGAGAGCAACAGACATCCCCTCTCCCATACGCAGACAGACATACACATTCTCTCTCTCTTTCCTGGAGGAAAAACTCCCCTTTATAAATACATGGAGAGGACAGGTGGTATGTGTCTTAACCCAAATCAAATAGCAGCTATTTGTCCTTAGCCATTTTTCCCCAGCTCTATTTGGAAGGCCTAAAAAGGTCTTCCAAAAGAGGAAGGAGACAACACAGTATTTTTTTTAAAACAGTTATTTTTATAGATAAGTGAGCCTGACCAGGCTCTGTCATCACAAGTTTGGATCCATAGATTTAAAGTTCTTGAGACTTCCAGTATTAGGGAATTAAGAAAATAATAACAATTATTAGAATTATAAAACTATCTGGGCACAGTGGCTCATGCCTGTAATCCCAGCATTTTGGGAGGCTGAGGTGGGAGGAACACTGGCATCCAGGAGTTCATGACCTGCGTGGGCAATATAGCAAGACCCTGTGTCTACAAAAAGTAAAAAATCAGCCAGGTGTGGTGGCATATGCCTGTAGTCCCAGCTACTCAGAAGGCTGAGGCAGGAGGATTGCTTGAACCTGAGCGGTTGAAGCTGCAGTGAGCTGAGGCTGCAGTGAGTTGTGACTGCATCACTGCACTCAGCCTGGGCGACAGAGTGAGGAGAACTTGTCTCTAAATAAACAAACAAATAAACAAATTCTTCAGCCTATCAATAAACAAGCAATAGGCTTTGGACAGTCAAGCTCTACAAATGCCATTTTGCTTCTGCTACAGCACATGAAAACACATTCCCTACCTCATTAGTTAAATAAAAAGCCATTTATTTGATCTAGGGCAGAATCAACCAAGGCACTGTTTACCACAGTAATCTGCTGATCCAAGAGGGATGTTAGCCAACTGCCAGCAACTCCTATTCCCTGGCAGAAATTCAGCTGAGGCTCTATTGCTGAGTAAGGGTGGGTGCTGCTCAGGTCCCAGTTTATGTCCTCTTTCCTCTCATTTAAAAACAAACTCTACAGGCCGGGCATGGTGGCTCACGCCTGTAATCCCACCACTTTGGGAGGCTGAGGTAGGCGATTGCCTGAGCTCAGGAGTTTGCAACCAGCCTGGGCAACACGGTGAAACCCCGTCTCTACTAAAATACAAAAAATTAACCGGGTGTAGTGGCGTGTGCCTGTAGTCCCAGCTACTCGGGAGGCTGAGGCAGGAGAATTGCTTGAACCCGGGAGGCGGAGGTTGCAGTGAACCAAGATCGTGCCATTGCACTCCAGCCTGGGAGACAGCGAGACTTCGTCTAAAACAAAAAAACAAAAAACAACAACAAAAAAATGGGGTGTTGACCCCATTTGAAAGAGGCAAGTGAAGCCCAGTAAACACTCCTTGTTACAGTATCTGGTAGTTTCTACTTTCAGCTTTTGACTTGGAGTCAAATATTGAGGGTAATACCTTGCTGCACCTTTATTTAGGATACCATCACGAACGTATGTGGTGTGGTCTGTAAGTCATAATAGGGCTGATTTTATTTTTTCATGTTTATAATTTTTTAAATTGTATTTTATTTCAGATACAGCCCAATTTCTTCCAGGTCATCACCCTTTCCTAACTACCACAGCTTTGATTTTGTGTGTCATCACTTTTTTTTTTAATTAATGCATAATAGATGTATATAGTTTCAGGGTACCTGTGATACTTTATTTATAAAGATCAAATCAGCGTACTTGGGATATCCATTCCATCACTTTAAATATTTGTCTTTTCTTTATGCTAGAACCATTCAAATTATTATCTCTAGCTATTTTGAAATATACAATAGATTATTGTAAACTATAGTCACCCTATAATCGTCAGCACTTTTATTGAGCATATATTATGTCAAGCACTAGCCTTTATGTTCATTTTTAAGTCTGACAATAACCTGGAGGATGAAGCAGATACTCTCATCCCCAGTCTACACATAAAACTGGGCCTTGAAGAGGTTAAACTATGCTTCCTGGATCACACAGCTAGCTGTCTGGACGCACAGCAGGTACTCCTCCACCGGCTGCCTCCCTTCAAAGGAGTTAAGAAAGTGCTCTGAAACCACCCTGCCTGAGTGCCAGCCTGCAGGCATTCCTTACAGCAGGAATTCATGTCAAATCTCAAACTGTGCACAAGGCTTTGTGTGAACCCTTCTGCGGGGAGTGGACATAGATCTCTAAGGGGTCAGGGACCCCCAGAAGGTTAAGAACCAGTGCCTGGGCAGGCTGTCCATTTCCCCACTGTAAGTTTCTGGCGTTCAGAAGCCGGACGTTCTGACTTCTAGTCCCAGCTTTGGCACGACTTTTCTGAGGGACCTTAGCCAAGTCACCTCACCTATGGATCACGGATTTCTGTTCTTTTTTTTCCTGGCCTTGACTGTCTATTCATAATTATATTTTGCTTGGCAAGGATTCTTTACCATTGTTTGTATTTTTCCATTGTTATAATGTATGCATTCTTTCTAAAAGCTGTCTGAAGTCCTGCACGGAAGAAGGCAGAGAGAAACAGGAACAAAGAATAATAATGTTTTTCCAGGCCGGCTTACCTCCCTGGGCCTCAGTTTCCCACCTGTAAAACGACTGGGGTAGGCCATATGGACCAGGTGGCTTACATTCCCATAAGGCTCAAGACACAAAGCTAGCTACCAAGCAAGTTGGGACCCGGGAAGTCGTCGCATCCTGCCTTTCTCTGTCCCACCTCCCTTTTCTGATCCTCCCAGCAGCTGTTTCCTGCACCCCTCTCCAGCCCCATCCTGCTTGACCAGGCCCCAATCGCCCGGCAGACTCACCCGCGCGCGCAAGGTGCCTGCCGGCGCTCACGCACGGAGGTCGGCCGCCGGGGCAACAGCGCAGCCGGGGCAGGAGGGGTGCGTCGCCCAGTTCCCGGCACCCGCGCCGCTCCGGGTGGCTGTGCCCACCGAGGGCGCTGGCGGGCGCGGCTATGCCCACGCAGCTGCCTGCGTGCGTGCGCCGCGAGGGGGTGGCTGGTCTCCAGCCTTTGTTAATTGTCTTTCTGGAGCCAGGTTGTTTTCTGTTCGCTGCTCCCGGAGTCAGCCCCGGCCGGCTCGGAACCGTGCCCTGGCTGGCAGCCAACCCGAAGCATTGCAGGCGGAGTTTAGCGACGTGCCGGCACCCACCCTCCTGCGGCCTCTCATTAAGCCACCTTCTCCGCGGGCTCGTCATCCCGAAAACAGGAGCCGGCATTTAGGCCACCCGGTGGGAATGCTGACCCCGGTATTACTGGATACCTTTGCTCCTGCCCGAATCACCAAACTTTAGGGCTGGGCCTCAATTTAATTCTTAGTGTTGGCTGCCGAGGAGCCCTTGGTTCTTGCCCCAGCTCTCCTGGGAGCCCTGCACAACCTTAGCCAAGTCGGCCGGTCTCTTCCATGACATGACGGTGTTGGTCCATTCTTTCACTCTACTGGGAGCAAGACACTGTTCTGGGCACAGAGAACACAACAGTTAACACGATAGACAAGGTCCTGGCCTTATTGGGCTCCTGTGCTAGACACTAAACCCACCACTGAAAATGATAGTTGCTATGAAACGCATGTAAAGTTTCATACTGGGGCAACCAAACCTTGTTTGTAGCGTCAGGAATGGACTAGATTAGCTTTTCTCATTCTGTCACTTCTTTTATTCTTATTTTCATTTTTAGGGCTTAATTTAGGGCTTATTATTTATTATTACTGCTGGTAGTAGTCATATTGCTTACTAAGGGCCAGGCGCTATACTAAATGTTTTACTTGTACTGTCTCAATTATCTCATTCACAATTTCTCTAAGAGATAGGTATCATTATTATTATCCTCATTTTCAAGAGAGAGAAACTTAAGCTACAGAGGTGAAAATAACTTGCCCATGACACACAACTACTAAGTGACAGTGCCAGTATTCGAATTCAGATTATCTGAGGGTTCAGGGTGCTTAACCACCACTCTACACTCATAAAAACATGAAAACCAGAACAGTGTCTTCTCTTGAATGTGACAGATGAGGGCAACTGAAGGGGAGAGGGGTGGTATAGCTTGCAGAAGAGAAAAACCAAGGGTGCCGGGCGCGGTGGCTCACGGCTGTAATCCCAGGACTTTGGGAAGCTGAGGGGGGCAGATCACGAGGTCAAGAGATCAAGACCATCCTGGCCAACACAGTGAAATCCCATCTCTACTAAAAATAGAAAAATTAACTGGGCGTGGTGGTGCACACCTGTAATCCCAGCTGCTAGGGAGGCTGAGGCAGGAGAATCGCTTGAACCCTGGAGGCAGAGGTTGCAGTGAGCTGAGATCACACCACTGAACTCCAGCCTGGCGACACAGGGAGACTCCGTCTCAAAAAAAAAAAAAAAAAAAAGAAAAGAAAGAAAAAAGAAAAGGAAGGGAAGTTGAGGACATTTCAAAAAAGTAGTCCTATGGATTAGACCTAACCTGTATGACCTCAGAGGCCACCAGGATACAGAAAGCTGTAAGGAGATGCATTGCAATTTAAAATGTAAGGAAGAACTTTTCTAACAATTTGAGTATTTCAAAAATAACATCAGTTGGCGGGGCACGGTAGTTCACGCCTGTAATCCCAGCACTTTGGGAGGCCAAGGAGGGTAGATCACTTGAGGTCAGGAGTTCGAGGCCAGCCTGGCCAACATGTTGAAACCCCGTCTCTACTAAAAATACAAAAATTAGCTGGGCATGGTGGTGGGCACCGTAATACCAGCTACTCAGGAGACTGAGACCGAAGAATCGCTTGAGCACTGGAGGCGGAGATTGCAGTGAGCCAAGATTGCACCACTGCACTCCAGCCTGGGCAACAGAGCGAGACTCTGTCCCAAAAATAATAACAATAATAATAACATCAGTTGCCTGGAGAGCATATCCTGTTACTAAAAGTAAACATTCAAGCAGAGAAGCTTATTAGGGATGCTTCAAAGAAAAGTCAGGTACAAGTTAAAAACTGATTGAGGTGATCTCTAAGGTTCCCTTCAATTTTGATATTTTGTCTATTCTAAACTACTGATAAAGAAACTAAGTGAGTCTTAGAGTGGCTAAATGGCTTGTCCAAAGTCAGCTGGGAAGTGAAGAGCTGACCCCAAAGCTGAAACTGATTCCTAGATCAGACTTCCTGATTGTTTCCAGGTGAGGGTCTTGTGAGTGCTCAACGCCTCAGTTCACACTCCTGTAAAGTGTGTATGTGCCTGACCAGTTTTTCCTAAATGTGTGAAATCATCTGCTTTACATGTTTTACTTTGCACTTTTTTTCAGAAGTATGTGATGGAATACTTTGCACCTGTAATGTGTGCCCATCTTCCTTGCTTGAGTATTCTGTGGTTTTAGATGTAAGCGTCAACACTCCCCGGAGCAGCTGCTGTATTATAGGATCCCAAGTATTTACTTGGCAATTTAAGGAGACCGAAATAAGCTGGATAATATTTTTCATTTGAAACTGATGTTTCTTTGATTCTATTTTAGGACTCAGTTATTTTGAGTGGCATTTCTAATGCACTGCCACTAATTCCACCATCTTTCACCCTAGTCACACAGATTTTGATGAGCAGCAATCTACTTGTTGACTTTAGAAGGGGCATTATTTTCTCAGTCCTCTGGAGAGATGTTTGCTTTTGACTGGAAACCTCTAACAAAGGAATCCGTTTGATTTCTAGAACATTTACAAAGAAATGGACATCACCTTGCCCTCAGTGACGCTAATCCAAAGAAAAAAGGGTTCCCTTTCACTTCTACCTTTGACAGAGTGATCCATTTTTAAATTTTATGTATTTTGAAAAGAAAATACATGTGCCAGTTCAAAATTCAAAAGTATACTGTCAGGGTTAGCTTATTGATCTTTAGATTCCTCTTATTGCCTGGCATAATGCCTTGTGCATAGTAGGTGCTGAATAAGTGTTTGTTGAATGGGTGGATAAGTGAGTGTGAAGACATTGTAGGAGGCAAAGAGGTGGATTAGGGTGGGGCAGCAGACATTTGAGAGTCAAGGGACAACAGCCCCTTTCCTTGGTATTTCTTCTTTTGCCTGAGGTGTATGGGCCTTAAAGGGAGCCCTGACAGAACTCCTAGACCAGTTGCAAATTTCACCATGACTTTATCAAGGGATTTTTACTAAAATAAGCAGCACTGGAGTCTTTTGGGTTGCACATTACCTAAAGACTAGTTACTAGCCAGAGTCCATGGTTGCAAGCAACAAAAGCTGATTCTGGTTAACCAAAGCAGAAAAGGAATTTCTTGAAAGAGTATTTGGGAGCTCAAAGAATCAGTAGAAAGGCTAGAGAACTGGGTTAGTAATATAGACAGGCGCCATGGGAGGCCAGGTGGCCAGATCCACAGAGGAGACCATGCCAGAGGAAGGATGCTTCTGCTGGACACTGGCAATGCCACTGTCCCTGCCATTCAGGCTCTGGTCCTGGGGACTGGATGCCATAGATGACCTAGCTGCCATTACTGTTACCGGATACTGAATGTCACCACCACTGAAGTTCACTAAAATTTACTGAATAAACTTTACACATTGCCTGCTTCTCTTCATTCTTCTTTCCAGAATCATAATCAGAGAAAACTGATACCAAGGCCTTTTGGTTTCCATGAATGAGATCCAGGGCCCTGCTTTACACAACGTCCTGTTTTCCAAATGCATAATGGTAACATGGAGGCTGGGCAGCCAGGAAAATGACAAATGTCCACATGGCAGTCATCTTCTAATAATTTGTAGGCCCCAAACTAAAAGAATTGAAGAATATACTCTGTATAATGTACTTAATACAGCAACTGAGCCAAACTCTCAAAACCTGGAGAAGTGGGTGTTATGTTTGTTTCTCAACCTTTTATAATTTTAGCTAATCAGAGAACTTCTTTATAGCACTAATACTTTCTTCCCATACCATTTTTTTTAATCATTAGAATCACTTGCAGTTCCAGAGGTAAGCAAAGGAAGGTTGAGAAGAAAGAGGTAAGTTGTGCCAAATGTGTACTTAGCACCACAATACGGGCAATGCTATGAGTCAAGTAAATACATTTTTCTGATAAATTTTTAAAAAGCTGTCTACCTCTTTTAGAGTCTCAGTCTTGGGATCATATCTAATTTTTTATTCTACTTTGTGAAATCTACCACTCTTTCCATAGTAATAAAATAGGTGCTACTTACTGAGTGCCTAATACATGTCAGTAATGTTTCATAGATTGTTTCTAATCATGACAATCATCCTATGATAGATATTATTTGCATCTTACAGATGATGAAATTGAGGCTCAGAAAGATTAAGTAACTTGTCCAAGGTTATATAGCTCATAGGTGACTGAGATTTGAAACCAAGTCTACTACTATACCATAGTGTTTCTTGTGTGGTTGCTTTCTGCAAAGATCTCTATAACCATGTAAAAAGTGTATTCTACTAAGTCTAGAACGTAAGTTTTGAGAATTATTTCTTCTGTCTCCTGAGATATCAATTTTTTTTTTTTCAGACAGAGTCTCTCACTCTGTTGCCCAGTCTGGAGTGCAGTGGCACGATCTCAGCTCACTGCAACCTCTGCCTCCCAGGTTCAAGAGATTCTCCTGCCTTGGCCTCCCTAGTAGCTGGGATTATAGGTGTGTACCACCAGGTCTGGCTAATTTTTGTATTTTTAGTAGAGATGGGTTTTCACCATGTTGGCCAGGCCGGTCTTGAACTCCTGACCTCAGGTGATCCACCTGCCTTGCCTCCCAAAGTGCTGGGATTACAGGTGTGAGCCACCATGCACGGCCCTGAGATATCAATCTGTAAGAAAGACAAGTCAAGAAATTATTGGTTGGCTGGGCATGGTGGCTCACACATTTATCACATAACAGACAAATTTATGTTATGGTGGCTAAACATTCATCACATAACAGACAAATTTAGTAGCCTCATTACTAATGCATAATAATTTTTATAACAAGACTGTCTGCTTTATTGAGCCTATAAGCCAGGCATTCTGCTAGATGATCCTAAAAGATAAGTGTTACCATCTTCTTTCTACAAATGAGAAACCTGAAATTTTGAGAGATTCAGAAGCTCACACAGGCCTCGCTACTAGGAAATGACAGAACTGGGACTGAAACCTCAGTAGTATGACTTCAAAGCCTGCATTTCTTCCAGCATCTCATACCCTCTCTGGGCCTATTTTACAATTTGTTTGTTTATTTGTTTGCTTTTGAGACGGAGTCTCGCTTTGTCACTCAGGGTGGAGTGCAATGGCATGATGTTGGCTCACTGCAACTTCTGCCTCCCAGGCTCAGGAGATTCTCATGCCTAGGCCTCCAGAGCAGCTGGGATTACAGGCATGTGCCACCATGCCCAGCTAATTTTGTATTTTCAGTAGAGACAGGGTTTCACCACTTTGGCCAGGCTGGTCTGGAACTCCTGACTTCAGGTGATCTGCCCACCTCGGCCTCCCAAAGTGCTGGGATTACAGGCATGAGCCACTGTGCCTGGCCCTGTTTTACATTTTGTATTGAAAACCACCACTTGGCCAGGCGCCAACACGCCCAGCTAATTTTTTATATTTTTTGAGTGGGGGATGGCGGGGGGTTCACCTTGTTGCCCAGGCGAGTCTCAAACTCCCTGAGCTCAAGCAATCTGCCCAGCTACTTAGGATGCTGAGGCAGGAGAATTGCTTGAACCCGGGAGGCAGAGGTTGCAGTAAGCTGAGATTGGGTCACTGCACTCCAGCCTGGGCGACAGAGCGAGACCCTGTCTCCAAAAAAAAAAAAAAAAAAAAAAAATACTCCTTTGGTTGCAGTGACAGAAATCCAACTTATTCAAAAACTACGATGTCCAACAGAAGAAAGGACCATCTCTACTTTGTGTCTCTTCAAAAGAGGAAGCCCCTTGAAGAAGCTCTCCAGCAGACACTTCCTCATGTCTCATTGCTTAGAATAGTATCCCATGTGCATACCTAAACCAATCACTGGCCAAGAGGGATGAAGACCCAACACTGTGTCAGTCCCCTGAGCATAGAGCCATGTAGCCTTAACAAAACTGGGATCTTATTGGGTAAGAGGAAAGAAAAAGAGGAATGCTCTTAGGTAGGCAGCCAACGGTGTCTGCTACAACAGGGAGTTGGCAATTCTACAGGGAAATTAGGGAGCCAGAGATAAGGTGACCTTTCCTACCGAGTCTGAATGTTTCCTGGTAAGAAACATTTCTTACCAGGAAAATGAAAAGTTATACCAGACAGAAAGTACAGACAAGGCATAACAATATGAAACTAGCTTGTGTTTTCAGAAACTGCAGGAACTTCATTATAAGTGGATTGAATGATCTGCATGGATTATTCAGTGACAGACAAGACTGGAGGCATAAGCAGGCACCAGATCATGGAGGGCATGGGTGCCATACTCAAGAAATTAAATGTAATCTGTAGGTAATGGGGGAGCCATTGAAGAATGAGAACAGCATAACATTATTTAATTCTAGAAAGATCATCTGTCTAGAGAGTGGAAAATGGATCCCAGCAGACATAAGGCTGAGGTGAGAAATCATTTAGGAAGTTGTAGTATTCGGCCAAGGGAGAGACAAAGACTCAGATTAAGGTGCAGTGATAGTGAGGTAGAAGAGGAGAAAGTAAGAGTAAAACTTTGATGGAGTATCTGTAGAATTTGGTGACCTATGGGATGTAAGGGGATGAGTACCTTGGCTGACTCTGGGATTTCTGTCTTGGATAGTCAGGTGGATGATGGATGAGACAAATTTTGGGCTAGCTGATACCTGTGCTATGCAAGAGAAGGTGTCAACAGGAAGATGGACGTAAGGTTCTGAGAGAGGGAAGTTTGGACTGGCAATATAGACTAGGAGGTCACTGGCATATCCATTGTACATGAAGCCATAAGATGAATGAGATCACTCTAGGAAAGCAGTAAATGCATGAAAAGAAGAGGGCTAAGGCCAAAAAACTGGTGAACACAACCAAGGGGCAGGCAAAGAAAGGGGAGCCGGCAAAGAATGAGATGGAGCAGTCAGATAGACCTGTGAGGAGACCCAACCTTTTAGTAAACTTCCTGATAGACAATATCCTCCAACTTCTGTGTTTCAGTCTGGTCCCATACCACCAGATAAAATTATAGTTGAAATTCTGGATCAATACCCTTCCAAGTATTGTCTGAATGATTGTAACATTTGATTTTTATTTACTGGTTTCTAGATGAAAGTTTCCTCTGTTAGTGCACCTCTGCTAGAAACTGCATGAGAAAAAAGTCTAGTGAAAGGGAAACTCCCTCTCCTGAAACATGCATTCAGTTCCTTGGAATACAATCTCAAGGTCTTGTCACTACAGATTTAATAATCTGCCATTGTGTGGGCAAGGATAGAAATAATTTATAAGGGTGCAAGTTGATACAACCATTTTCACTCAGATATTTCATTTCTATTAATTTATCCTATCACACAAAGTGTATAAAGATATTTGCATAAAGATGTTTATTGTGACTCAAAAAACATCCAAGTGAAAAGTTAAAAATAGCCCATATAACTATCAACAGGATACTGGTTAATAAATCCCAGTATGTCACACAGTGGAATACTATGCAGCCAATAAGAACAAGGTTAATCTATGAGTATTGACATGTAAGGATATCCATGCTATAGATATGATATATTGTAAATTTTAAAAAGCAGGTTATAGGCCATATATTTATTATATATGTAAATATATATATGGTGCATATATAATCTACTGAATCATTCAACAGATATTATTGAAGCAGGCACTGTTCTGGGGATACATTAGTAAACAGGACAGAAAAAGTTCCTGTCTCATTGAGCTAATGTTCTAGTGAAGGAGGTAAAGTCAATAAAAGAGTAAACACATACACACACATACAATTTTAGATACTAATACATGCCATGAAGGAAAATAAAGCAAGGTAAGAAGTTGAAGAGTAACTGGGCATTGAGTGAGTATGGGTAAGGGGATATTTTAAATAATTTGGTCAAGAAAAGTGCTCCTATGGAGAGAACATTTTAGCAGTGACCCGAATGAAGTAAGGGAATGTACTAGAGTTCTCCAGAGAAAAAGAACTAACAGAGTGTGTATACATACACACACAGAGAGGTTTATTTTGGGGAATTGGCTAATGTGATTATGAGACTTGGAATGCTATGATTTGGATACAGTTTGTTTGTCCCTACCAAAACTCATGTTGAAATGTGTTCCACATGTGGTGGTGTTGGGAGGTGGGGCCTAATGAGAGGTGTGTGGGATATGGAGGCTTTACCCTCATAGGTGTCTTGGTACCATCCTCAAGGTAGTGAGTAAATTCTTACTCTGGTGGGACTGGATTAGTTCTTGCAGGAATGGATTAGTTCCTGTGAGAGTAAGTTGTTATAAAGCCAGGATGCCCCTTGGGTTTTCTCTCTTTGCATGTGTCTACTTCCGCTTTGACCTTTTCTGCCAGATTATGACCCAGCACATAAGTCCTTGCCAGAAGCCAGGGCCATGCCTTTGAACTGCCAAGGCTGCAGAATTGTGAGCTAAATAAATTTTTTTTAAATAAATTACCTAGTCTTAGGTATTCTTTCATAGCAACACAAAATGGGCTAAGACACTTGGTAAGTCCAAAATCTGCAGTGTAGGCCAGCAGGCTGGAGATTCAGGGAAGAGTTGTAGTTTCAGTCCAAACACAATCAGTTTGGCAGAATTCCTTTTTGCTTGGAAGAGGTCAGTCTTTGTTCTCCTAAGGCCTTTAACTGATTGGATAAAGCCTACTCACATTATGGAGGGTAATCTGCTTTACTCAAGTCCACTGATGTAAAGGTTAATCTCATCCAAAAACACTTTCACAGAAACATCCAGAATAATGTTTGACCAAATATCAGGACACTGAGGCCCAGCCAAGTTGATACGTTAACCCTCACAAGTCCATCACTTGTCAGCTTGGTACCCATATGCATCTCCTTAAACCATGCTTCCAAATAAAGACAATAACAAGTTCATACTTCCACCTGATATTACACACTATTCTGCATACAACTGAAAATGCACCAACCCTTTCCCCAGAAGAGAATGCAAAGTCCTTGGGTAATGTTTACTTGTCTCCTTGATAGACTGTAACTTAAATACTACCATGTAAAGTTAACAATATTTACGTACTATGATATTAAGTCAATACATCCTATGTTACATAAGAGAATAAGAGAAAGAAGAAACAAACTGTATATTCTCTCCATATAGATAACCAGTTTTTCCAGCATCACTGGTTGAAAAGACTTTCTTTTCCTCCATTGAATTGCTTTGATACTTTGGTTGCAAATCAATTGGCCATATAAGGGTGGTTCTATTTCTGGACTCTCTATTCAGTTCAAGGTATCAATTTATCTATTCCTATCCCAGTATTACACTATCTTGATTACAGTAGCTTTATATAATAGGAAGTCTTGAAGCCAGGTATTGTAAGACCTCCAAGTTTGTTCTTATTTTCCAGGGTTGTTTTGGCTATGCTAGGTCTTTTGCACTTTCATATAATTTTAAAAATCAGCTTGTCAACTTCTTCTTCTTTTTTTTTTTTTTTTTTTTGAGACAGGATCTCACTCTGTCACCCAGGCTGAGTGCAGTGGAGAGATCACAGCTCACTGCAGCCTCGACCTCTTTGGCTCAAGCAATCCTCCCACCTCAGCCTCCTAAGTAGCACGCACCACCATACCCAGCTAACTTTTTATTTTTTGTAAAGACAGGGTCTTGCTATGTTGCCCAAGCTGGTCTCAAACTCCTGGGCTCAAGTAGTGCTCCTGCTTCGGTCTCCCAAAGTGTTAGGATTACAAGTGTGCACCACTGTGCCTGGCCCAGGTTGTCAATTTCTATTTTTAAATAGCCTGCTGTGATTTTGATTAGGATTGAATTTAATCTGTGGATCAATTTGGTGATAAGTGACACCTTAACACTTTTTTGAGTCTTCCAATCCATAAACGTGCACTGTATCCCCATTTACGTAGGTCTTCTTTAATTTCTCTCAGCAAAGTTTTGTAGTTTTCAGTGTAGAGGTCGTACTCAACTTTTGTTGATTCCCTAAAATTTTATTTTTGTATGTAATCCCAGCTACTCAGGAGGCTGAGGCACAAGAATTGCTTGAACCTAGGAGGCAGAGGTTGCAGTGAGCCAAGGTCGTGCCACTGCATGCCAGCCTGGGTGACAGAGAGAGACTCTGTCTCAAAACAAAGCAAAACAAAACAAAACAAAACAAAACAAAACAAAACTTGGCCGGGTGCGGTGGCTCATGCCTGTAATCCCAGCCCTTTGGGACGCTGAGGTGGGTGGATCACCTGAGATCAGGAGTTCCAGACCAGCCTGACCAACATGGTGAAACCCCATCTCTACTAAATACAAAAAATTAGCTGGGCGTGGTGGCACATGCCTGCAATCCCAGCTACTTGGGAGGCTGAGGCAGGAGAATCACTTGAACCTGGGAGGCAGAGGTCGCGGTGAGGCAAGATTGTGCTATTGCACTCCAGCCTGGGCAACAAGAGTGAAACTCCATCTCAAAAAATCAAAAACAAAACAAAATCTAGCCAAGTAAACATCTTTATTTTTGTGTACAATGTAAGTTAAACTTTTTTTTTTTTTTTTTTTTGGAGATGGAGTCTGGCTCTGTCGCCCAGGCTAGAGTGCACTGGCATGATCTCGGCTCACTGCAACCTCTGCCTCCCGAGTTCAAGCGATTCTTCTGCCTCAGCCTCCCAAGTAGCTGGGAGTACAGGTGCACACCACCATGCCCAGCTAATTTTTGTAATTTTAGTAGAGATGGGGTTTCACCATATTGGCCAGGGTGCTCTTGAACTTCTGACCTCGTGATCTGCCCGCCTCTACCTCCCAAAGTACTGGGATTACAGGTGTGAGCCACCGCGCCTGGCCAAACATTTTTTTTTTTTTTTTTGAGATGGAGTTTCGCACTTGTTGTCCAGGCTTTAGTGCAATGGCAGGATCTTGGCTCACTGCAACCTCCGCCTCCTGGGTTCAAGCGATTCTCCTGCCTCAGCCTCCCGAGTAGCTGGGATTACAGGTGCCCACCACCATGCCCGGCTAATTTTGTATTTTTTTTAGTAGAGATGGGGTTTCACCATGTTGGTCAGCCTGGTCTCAAACTCCTGACCTCAGGTGATCCACCCACCTCAGCCTCCCAAAGTGCTGGGATTACAGGTGTGAGCCACTGCACCCAGTAATATAAGTTAAACTTTAATTTTAATTTTCCAATTGTTTGTTGCTAGTATAGAGACATATAACTAATTTAGATATATTGACCTTGTACCTGGAAACCTTGCTAAATTCATTTATTAGTTTTAGTAGGTGTTTTAAAAATTCATGATTTCCTATGTACAAAATCATATCATCTGTGACTAGAGAAAATTTCACTTCATCCTGTCTAATTTTTATGCTTTGTATATCTTTTCTTGCATTATTGTACTGGCTGGGAATTACTACTGCATACACATTAGAATGAATAAGCATGAAAAATACTAAAAACATCCAATATAAAACAGTACTCCTACTTTGGAAAAAAAGTTTGGCAGTTTCTAATAAAGTTAAACATATGGTCAGGTGCAGTGGCTCACACCTGAAATCCCAGCACTTTGGGAGGTCGAGGCGGGCGCATCATCTGAGGTCAGGAGTTGGAGACCAGCCTGGCAAACATGGTGAAATCCCTGCTCCACTAAAAATACAAAAATTAGCCGGGCATGGTGGTGTGCACCTGTAATCCCAGCTACTCAGGTAGGAGGCTGAGGCCGGAGAATCGCTTGAACCTGGGAGGCGGAGGTTGCAGTGAGCCAAGACCGAGCCACTGCACTCCAGCCTGGGTGACAGAGCAAGACTCCGTCTCAAAATAAATAAATAAGGCCGGGCGCGGTGGCTCACACCTGTAATCCCAGCACTTTGGGAGGCCAAGGTGGGCAGATCACCTGAGGTCAGGAGTTCAAGACCAGTTTGGCCAACATAATGAAACCCCATCTCTACTAAAAATATAAAAATTAGTCGGGCGTGGTGGCAGGTGCCTGTAGTCCCAGCTACTCGGGAGGCTGAAGCAGGAGAATTGCTTGAACCTGGGAGGTAGAGGTTGCAGTGAGCAGAGATCGCACTGCTACATTCCAGCCTGGGGCAACAGTAAGACTCCATCTCAAAAATAAATAAAAATAAATAAATAAATAAATAAAAATAAACAGAAACTTCTCTTACTAGGACCCAGCAATTCAACTAGTTGGTATTTGACCAAAATAAATGAAAACATGTGCCCACAGAAAGTCATGTACAAGAATGTATATACCTTCTTTATTTATAATAGCCAAAATTTTAAAACCTATATATCTACTTACAGTATAAAGGATAAACTGTGTCACATCCAAACAACAAAGTACTACTTTACAAAAAAAAGAAACAAACTACTAATGTATACAACAACATGAATGTATCTCACATATATTAGGCTGAGCAAAAGAAGCTGGACACAAAGAGCACATACTATATGACTTCATATACATAAATATACATACACATTTTTTAGAACAGAGAAAACAAATATATGATAAAAAAAAATCAGAACAGTTGTTATCTCTGAATGGGGAAGTGACTGACTAGGAAAAGACTTATAGGAACTTTCTGGAGTGATGGTAATGTACTGTATCTTTTTTTTTTTTTTTTGAGATGGAGTCTCGCTCAGTTGCCCAGAGTGGAGTGTAATGGCACAATCTCAGTTCACTGCAACCTCTGCCTCCCAGGTGCCAGCGATTCTCCCTGCCTCAACCTCCCAAGTAACTGGGATTATAGGCACATGCTGCCATGCCCAGCTAATTTTTGTATTTTTAGTAGAGACGGGGGTTTCACCATGTTGGCCAGGCTGGTCTTGAACTCCTGACCTCAGGCCTCTTAAAATGCTGGGATTACAGACATCAGTCACCGTGCCTGGCCAATGTACTGTATCTTGATAAGGGTGTGGGATACAAGAGTATATGCATTTGTTAAAGCTCAGAGAATTGCACACCTAACATTGTATATTTCTCAGTATGTAAATTTTACCTCAAAACATTGTATAAGTAAATATTGAATTTTAATTAGGTTTGCTTTTTTAGAGGTACAGGTTAGCAATTCTGAATCTATCTTCTGTACATTTTAGGCTTAATCAAGTATATTGGCCAGGCACAGTGGCTCATGCCTCTGATCACAGCACTTTGGGAGGCCAAGGCAGGAGTACTCTTTGAGCACAGGAGTTCAAGACCAGCCTAGACAATATGGTGAAACCCTGTCTCTACAAAATAAACAAATAAAAAAATTAGCCAGGCGTGGTGGTGCACACCTGTAGTCCCAGCTACTCAGGAGCCTGAGGTGGGAGGATAACTTGAACCATAGATAGATAGAGGATAATAAGAATCAGGTTTCTGACTGTTAAGGAAAAAAAAAGTATGTGAGCAAAAGAAGAACACTAGAATGCACCTTGTGAAGTTGGACTGGAATTAGATGTATATAAACTGATGAGAGAGAGAAAGAGAGGAAGAGATATCTGTTTGCTAAGAGGTCCTAGAAGTAATGACAAACCAATAGAGATAAACACATTTGGCACCCAGATCTTGGTTTCTAAAATACTACCATTCTCCACTAAAAGGAACCAGGGATCCTCAAAGAAATGGCTGATTCCATGGCTAAGGTAGAGAAAGTACAAGAAGGGCCTGAAACAATTTATGCCGAAAAGAAAGTGTCAAAGAATTAAGGGGACATGTTAAAAGAACATAGGAGCCCAAAGGACACAGGAGTCAGCTTGAAGGGGCTTTCACTGACAAAATCTGGATAATTTAACCACGAAAATAAGCGTTAACAGGTTATAATCCATTAGCTAAAATAATAATCCATAAGTTCATACTGATATAAATAACTGGATGTATAAAGAAAGAAATGAAGACGAATGTAAAATTCAACTAATAAATATAGAAGGAGTGGTATATTTAGAAAAACCTTAACGGATGCCACAGTGAAAGTTTAGTGTGGAACAGTATATTTATGTAGTCTCAAAATACCTTGCCACACATTACTTATTAACAAACAAAAGGCAAATGGTAACTTTGAAGTGGAATAACTTTGTGGACACCACCTTAACCAAAAGATAAAAGCTAATGTTATCAATACTGAGATATGCTGGGCTGGCATAATGTAATTTTTGATGTGATGCAAAGGAAAGGACACAATGTTATTTCAGAGGTATTCCTGCCAGAAAGCATAACCTGAATCTCATCATGTACAAACAAAATAAATGCAAATTAAAGGACGTTTTACAGAAAACCTGGTTTGTAGTTTTCAAAAATGTCAAGATGAAGAAACATAAAAGCTGAAAATTCCAGATTGAAGGAAATTAAGACGACAAGAAATAATACAATGTTTGATCCTGAATTGAATCCTGGACTGGTAAAAAATATAAATCATTATTGAGACAATCAATAAAATCTGAATATGGACTATGGATTAGACAATAGTATTGTATCAACATTAAATTCCTTGATTTTGATAAATTACTACAGTTATAAAGAAAATGTAGTCTTGTTATTGGGAAATATACACTGAAGTATTTAATGAATAAGTGACATGATTACATATATAATTAGAAGAGATATATGTACACACATATATACATATAAAATTGAAAGTGGGGAGTAGAATGACATGTAGTTCTCGGTGAGATAATGGTTCTGTTGGATTGACAGAGAAAGCTATAACCATTAACAAGTGAATAAACTGGTCCTTGTCACACACTGGAAGGACAGTGAACTTGAAATTTCATGTCCTGGCTCCTCCACTTACTATCTTTTGTAACTTTGGACAAGTTAACTAGCCTGTCTTAATACTTAGTTTCCTCATTTGTGTGAGCTGGGTATAAAAATCTGAGGTGATAATGATACCCCCCACATAGGGTTTTTTTGTTGTTGTTGTTGTTGTTTGGTTGCTTTTTTTTGGGGGGGAGGATGGGGGAGTTGAGACAGAGTCTCGCTCTGTCACCCAGGCTGGAGTGCAGTGGCACAATCTTGGCTCACTGCAACTTCTGTCTCCCAGGCTCAAGTGAATTCTCCTGCCTCAGCCTCCGGAGTAGCTGGGATTACAGGCGCCTGCTACCATGACCAGCTAATTTTTGTATTTTTAGTAGAGACAGGGTTTCATCATGTTGGCCAGGCTGGTCTTGAACCCCTGACCTCAGGTGATCCACCCGCCTCAGCCTCCCAAAGTGCTGGGATTACAGGTGTGAACCACCTCGCCTGGCCCACATAGGGTTTTTGAAGGTTCAATGAGTCTAAACTTCTTCCGAAGCCATAGATAAAATAGAGTTTCTGGGCCAGGCGCGGTGGTGCAGGCCTGTAATCCCAGCACTTTGGGCGGCCAAGGCGGGTGGATCACCTGAGGTCAGGAGTTCGTGACGAGCCTAACTAACATGGTGAAACCCTGTCTCTACTAAATATAAAAAAATTAGCCAGGCGTGGTGGCACACGCCTGTAATCCAAGCTACTTGGCAGGCTGAGACAGGTGAATTGCTTGTACCTGGGAGGCGGAGGTTGCAGTGAGCAGAGATCGCACCATTACACTCTAGCCTGGGCAACAAGAGGGAAACTCTGTCTCAAAAAAAAAAAAAAAAAAAAAAAAAAAGAATTAGAGTTTCTGACATTACAAAGCTAAGACCAGATCGTGGAATCAGATGTTCTCACCAAGTCATGATGACCATGAAAGGCCCTGTCTGATCAGTAGTATAGTCTAGATCTAGGCTGTAAACCTCATAAGGGCTGGGGCTATCTTTTTTGTTCTTCTTTGCAGTCCTGGCACTTAGTGCAGTGACTGGTCCAAAGTGGTATTCAATAAATAAGCCCAGTGCTTACAGCCTTAGAGACATGCCTAACGGCTATCATTGCTGGTGGCCACCTAAAAGGCTAGGTATATTTCAGTGTCTCTTGGTAGCCAGTATGCTTTTGCCCATTCATAAATATATGTTGTATAGTAGATAGTAGCGCTGATCTGGGAATCTGGAAAACTGGCTCTGCCATTATTTTGACTTTGTCCCCTGCTGCCTATGCCTGTCACTCATTAAGCCACAAAATATTTACTAAATACTTCTTACCCAGTGTGCTAATGCTGAGGACATAATGCAGATATAACTATAACAGGACTTATTCTTTGCTGTCATGGCTCATCAGTCCACTGGGAGAAACCAGTTTATAGCAATTATAATACAGTGAGATGGCACTATACTAGAAGGAAGAACAGGGTGCTTTGGGAGTAAATAAAAGTCCCCGTTTTTCTTATCCTGCATACATGAATTGATGTGCCCTAATTTGGTCCTTTTCATTTACCTTGTTCTGAAAGCACCATAGGTTTGCTCAATCTCCTAACACTTGCCTGGCTCCTCAGATGTTATTTTGGCCTCCTTGGCTGTAGCTCCTTCCTGGGTATTTAACATCTGACTGTCCAGATTCAGCTTTCTGGCTGTGCCTGATGCTAGGCCACGGAAGGCTGGCTAGAATAACAATTACTGATCATATCCTCAAGATGGCAGCATTGTATAATCATTAAGATCATGATGGGCCATGGGTTCATTAACATACCTTGCTGTGCCATACCATGGGATCTACTAAAAGGATGTCTGGGAGTTGTTTTGTTTTGTTTTGTTTTTTTGAGACAGAGTTTCACTCTTGTTGTCCAGGCTGGAGTGCAATGGCACGATCTCGGTTCACGGCAACCTCCGCCTCCTGGGTTCAGGCGATTCTTCTGCCTCAGCCTCTTGAGTAGCTGGGATTACAGGCATGCACCACCACACCCAGCTAACTTTGTATTTTTAGTAGAGACAGGGTTTCTCCATGTTGGTCAGGCTGGTCTCGAACTCCTGGCCTCAGGTGATCCACCCGCCTTGGCCTCCCAAAGTGCTGGAATTACAGGCAGGAGCCACCGCGCCCGGCCGAGGATGTCTGTTTTTATATCTTCCCTTAATCTTGAAAGAGACGAGCAGTTTCCTTTCCAGGGTGTTTTGTAGTCCTGAGATGCATAAACTGGAGAAATGAAAATGCAGGTTCTTTGGAGTAAGAAAAATTTGAGTTCAAGTACAAGATGCACCCTTGACTCATTTAGTGCACCTGGGCAAGTTAAGTAAGATGTCTGGGCTTAAGTTGCCCTATCTAAAATTTAAAACAATGAAATTATTTTCCCAATGAAATCTTTTTATGATATAAGATAATATACGTAAGACTAATATTGTATAAAGCACTGTATAAATATTAAAGCACTTTGGGAGGCTGAGGCGGATGGATTGCTTGAGGACAGGAGTTCGAGACCAGCCTGGTCAACACGGCGAAACCCTGTCCATCTCTACTAAAAATACAAAAATTAGCCAGGCATGTTGGTGCATGTTTGCAATTTCAGCAACTCAGGAGGCTGAGGCATAAGAATTGCTGGAATCCAGGAAGCGAAGGCTGCAGTGAGCCGAAATCGTGCCACTGCACTCCAGGCTGGCCGACAGAGTGAGACTCTGTCTCAAAAAAAAAAAAAAAAAAAAAAAAAAAACTTAAAGTAATTATTACCTATGCGTGGGAAAATCAATCAGTGTAGATGAAAACTCAAACTCAGTATCTTCACGTTGATTAGAAGAAAGATTCTAAAACCTTTAGAATAACCTAGAAATTTTTATCTGTTTCCTATGACACATCTGAAAGTCTACAGTGATGACCTTGTCAAAAGGAATCTTCTACACGAAGATATCAGAAGTGGTCGTGTCATAGTTGTTACACTTTCTTATTTTTGGCTTTGGACAATAATTGTGAAGTTTCTATTTCAGCTGAAAGCTTGTCTCCCTCCCCCAGGAAGGTTAGAGAATGTCACCTTTGGCTTGAATTGCCTAATAATAACAGCAGCAGGGTATATTTCTAAGAGGTTTATGGCCTAAACAAAGTGCTCTCACATATCCTATATCAACTAGGGCAGAAGCTATGGCAATCAATGATACAGTGTAGGACACAAAAAAATACAGGCTAAGAAGAATGACAGAACTTGAAATTCTAAGCCACAAATCATCAAAACATGGCTTGCATATAGGTTGGAGGGGGCTAGAAGGTAAGTAGAAAGAGTCTTAAGTCTATCATTTGCCTGGCCTACAGAACACACGCAAGGAAGCAAGATTTAGGAGCTCAGATCAGGTTCGGAGTCTGACAGGAAGCAAGAAGGGTGTAGAAAGGCTGGTGGGTAGCTAAGGTTTAAATAGGTCAATTGGCTTTAGAATCTGACAGGGAGAGGCAGAAGAAATGTACACTGATGAAGCAGGAATAAGCAGCATTGTCTAGGAAGGATGGCTGGTGGGGACAGGAAGACAGAGGTGAGTAACCGGGATCAGACAGCTGGATCAAGGAACTGGACAGCACACCAGGAACTGCTGGGTTTGAGATTCAGACACGATGAAGATGGGTGCTGACTCTTAAAACTGTGGGAGTTCAGGCACAACTGGAAGTCAGACCCTGACGGAACACCAAGCGGCAGAATTGAGATTTATTGAGCTGCAGATGAACTATGTAAATGAGCCAAGGGGGGAGGGGGATGATTTAAGTCAAATGTAGGCCTACTTACGTAGTCTCTGCTACTTTACTCCCCATTCAGATCTAGAACAGGCAGTAAGCTCTGGACAGGACATGTTCCCTGTAAAAGTAAACAGACATACATCATAGAACAGTGGTGTGGAATGTAAGGAATCCTTCTCAAAAGCTGGTGTTCTTGGCCGGGCACGGTGGCTCACGCCTGTAATCCCAGCGCTTTGGGAGGCCAAGGCGGGCGGATCACGAGGTCAGGAGATCAAGACCATCCTGGCTAACACGGTGAAACCCTGTCTCTACTAAAAATACAAAAAATTAGATGGGTGTGGTGGCGGGCGCCTGTAGTCTCAGCTACTCGGGAGGCTGAGGCAGGAGGATGGCGTGAACCCAGGAGCTTGCAGTGAGCCGAGATCGCGCCACTGCATTCCAGCCTGGGCGACAGAGCGAGACTCCAACTCAAAAAATAAATAAATAAATAAATAAAATAAAAATAAAAGCTGGTGTTCTTGGGTAAGCTCCGGCTTCCTCACACATACGATGGATACAATAGCTGCAGTTACCTAGCTCTTATACTGGCCAGGAAAAACACAAGTTAGTGAATCACAAAATACTCTATGAACTATACAGTGCCATATAAATACAAACTGACTTTTTATGCTTTGTGGATTAGGGCCCTAAAACCCAAAGTTCTTTTTTTGCCCAAAGTTCTTTTTTTTCCCTACTCAGGTCCCTGGCTCTGTTCACTGCAAAAAGTCTTTTTGCAGTGGTGTTGGGCTTAGCCAGGCTGAAATGGAGCAGTTAGTTCATTTTCTGTGATAAGTATCAGTGCTTCCTGGCATCATCAGCATGGAGAGTTAAGAGTTAACAGGATGTGTTCTTAGGACCAGCTCTCCTCAGGAATGGCAACTCAAGCATCTTCCAAATTTAGTCTCACAAAGAAGAGTTAGATTACTATAGTGAGTAATAATGAGTCACGAGGAGCAGTTTCATGCCCTTGCTGATGAACAATGCAGAGGAAGAGAACAGGGGCTGAGAAAAGAAAGAGACATAGAAATTGCAGAAACTCCAAAATACTGTAAAATTCTTCCAAATAAAAATAGCTAACACAAATATTCCAAAATGCCACATATGACAGCACATTTCCAGGAATTAATGGTTGTTGTGATTAAAATAGAAAATTTAAAATACAATTTGATTATCTAAATATTGCCGGGACATACTGATTAGAATAAGGTAATGGGAGTGGGATAGGAAACACAGGCGAAATGCAGCATTTAGTCTTTTTTTGTGCTTCTCAAGTCCTGGCCTTACCAGTAATGTTTTCAATGAGTAGATGGAACATTGATGACTTGAATTTCCTCCCTGTCAGGACATATCTCTGGCATTGTATATATTACACTGCAGTGTTCATTGCAGACAAACGAGTTAAAGCCTCCAGCATTATTTCACAGTAACTCTTTGCCAAGGATTAGACTATGTTGAAGAGTAAAAGTCATTTTGTGTTTTCCCTTTATGAAAATCTATGCAAGGACTTTTCAGGCTAAAAGAGATTTACAGAGGTCACTTAAATAATGCCCCTCCCCCACCCCCATGGAAAGCTATACTAAAAACTAAGGTATAATTATTGCCTTTTTTTTTTTTTTTTGAGATGGAGTCTTGCTCTGTTGCCCAGGCTGTAGTGTAGTGGCGTGATCTCGGCTCACTGCAACCTCCGCCTCCCAGGTTCAAGCGATTCTCCTCCCTCAGCCTCCTGAGTAGCTGGGACTACAGGTGCTTGCCACCACACCCAGCAAATTTTTGTATTTTTAGTAGAGAAGGGGTTTCACCATGTTGGCCAGTATGGTCTTGAACTCCTGACCTTGTGATCTGCCTGCCTTGGCCTCCCAAAGTGCTGGGATTACAGGCGTGAGCCACTGCACCTGGCCAGTATTTTCTAATTTCTAACTACCTATCTATTGGTATGTTTCGCGGTTAGAGAATCTGATTTTCCTAACATTTAAGTATTAAGGAGCACAAGTCAAGATCTGCCTGTCAGAATTTTACATTTTATCTGAATTTTAAGAAGCTGTAAAAGACAAAGAGTATGTTAGTTTCTTCTTTCTACTTCAAAACATAGGAGTCATCGTCAGTAAATGGCACACTTTTTTTTTTCTTTGAAAGTACAAACAGGGTTTTACCATATTGCCCAGGCTGTCTCAAACTCCTAAGCTCGAGTCATCTGCCCCCCTCGCCCTCCAAAGTGTTGAGATTACAGGCATGAGCCACCGCAACCAGCCAATAGCACAATATTTTTAAAGCAATCTTAAAATCTGACTTATCTTTTAAAAGATCACAACATTGAAGTCCAGGAAAATATTTAAGGTAGAGTCACAATTAAAATCAGATTTCCTGACTAAGGTCAGGATAACATTTTCTGACATAATTTAACCTGTCCTTAAATACCCAACTAAAGGGATAATTTGGTTTCTCTTCTCCCACCCCAAAATAATTTTGAAGAATAAAATAGGCCAGGTGTGGTGGCTCACGCCTGTAATCCCAGCATTTTGGGAGGCCGAGGTGGGCGGATCACCTGAGGTCGGGAGTTCGAGACCAGCCTGACCATCATGGAGAACCTCGTCTCTACTAAAAATACAAAATTAGCCGGGCGTGGTGGCACATGCCTATAATCCCAACTACTTGGGAGGCTGAGGCAGGTGAATCACTTGAACCTAGGAAGCAGAAGTTGTGGTGAGCTGAGATCATGCCATTGCACTCCAGCCTGGGCAACAAGAGCGAAACTCTGTCTCAAACAAACAAACAAACAAAAAAACATGAGATTACTTTTTCTCATACTTGGCTCACTGTAGTTTTGATTCTGAAGACATCTATTCTGTTTTCCAGGAAACTCATTCTCTTTACCTCGCCCCCTGCTGCTTGCTTCCACCGAATCTAAGAAGCTATAGAACTCAATTGCTTCACTAATGGGCAACAAATATGTCTTGTTAGCTATGTCATAAAACAGACATTTTTAACAGCATAAGCACATCCTTGCAAGCAACAGACTTGCAAAATTCTTGAGATTTTGAAATTGGGGGGAGAGAGAGAATAGGGGAATTGCACAATTAAATTTATTGAGTTTTAGAGCAATATGCTGGTCAGAAAAGAAAACCTAACAATCTCTTTTAAGTCTGTAAAGATAAATGAAAAGATTGAATACTCCATGAATACAGGTTTAATCACCACAAACTATATCAAAACACAATTGGATATTGTTGTTTATGATACAAGGAATTTTAAGAAGAGTAGCATTTCTAGAAATATATCCTAAACCACTTAATTTTAGATGCCAGCAAAGATTTAGCTACAGGAATATTCATTACAGCATTAGTTTGTTTATATTAGCAAAAGTTTGGAAACAACCAGAATACTCAACTAGGATTGGTTAGATGTTGTTCCATCAATATGATTCATATTTAACATATGGACATTAAAAATGATATTTCAGAAAATTAGTTATATGGAAACAGGTCTCTGACAAATCACTATATGAAAAACACAGATCTCAAAACAAAATGTATACCATGACCAGTTTTTGCACATTTGTTCCCCTCCAAGATAGAGTCTTGTTCTGTCACCCAGGCTGGAGTGCAGTGGTGTGATCTTGGCTCACTACAACCTCTGCCTCCTGGGTTCAAGCAATTCTCCTGCCTCAGCCACCCGAGTAGCTGGGATTACAGGCATGTGCCACCATGTCTGGCTAATTTTTGTGTTCTTGGTAGAGACAGGGTTTTACCACGTTGGCCAGGCTGGTCTCGAACTCTTGACCTCGTGATCTGCCCGCCTCGGCCTCCCAAAGTGCTGGGATTACAGGCGTGAGCCACTGTGCCTGGCCAGTTTTTGCAAATTTTAAGAAATGAAAAATAAAATACGTACTTATATTTTTTGGGACAGGGTCTCGCTCTCTTGCCCAGGCTAGAATGCAGTAGTGTGATATGCAGATATACTGATACACATACACATATATACATATGCATAGAAAAATGCTGGAATTTTATACAGCAAAATGTTAACATTTGGTGATTACCTCTAAGAGATTTTTGTTTTTTTCAGATTTATCTGAATTTTCGAAATTTTTCAAATGTCACATTTATAAGGAAAAGAACAGTAAATATTTTATACATATACAAATATATATATATATACACACACATATATATATTATATATGGTTTTTCAAAGATCATTGGGTTGTCTGGTTGGGCACAGTGGCTCACGCCTGTAATCCCAGAACTTTAGGAGGCCGAGGTGGGAGGATCACCTGAGCCCAGGTATTCAAGACCAGTCAGAACAATATGGTGAGATCCCCTTCTCTATTTCTTTCTTTTTTTTTTTTTTTTTTTGAGACTGAGTCTCGCTCTGTCGCCCAGGCTGGAGTGCAGTGGTGCAATCTAATCTCAGCTCACTGCAACCTTTGCCTCCTGGGTTCAAGCCATTTTCCTGCCTCAGCCTCCTGAATAGCTGGGATTATAGGCACAAGCCACCACGCCCGGCTAATTTTTGTATTTTTAGTAGAGACGGGATTTCACCATGTTGGTCAGGCTGGTCTCAAACTCCTGACCTCGTGATCCGCCCTCCTCAGCCTCCCAAAGTGCTGGGATTACAAGGCGAGAGCCATGGTGCCCGGTCAGTCCCCGTCTCTATTTCTAAAAACGTAAAAAAAGAAAGAAAGAAAAAAAAAGGGCCGGGCACAGTGGCTCATGCTTGTAATCCCAGCACTTTGGGAGGCCAAGTCAGGTGGATCACCTGAGGTCAGGAGTTTGAGACCAGCCTCGCTAACATGGCAAAACCCCGTCTCTGCCCATCTCTACTAAAAATACGATAATTAGCTGGGCGTGGTGGCAGGCACCTGTAATCCCAGCTACTTGGGAGGCAGAGGCAGGAGAATTGCTCGAACCCAGGAGACGGAGGTTGCAGTGAGCCAAGATCGTGCCATTGCACTCCAGCCTGGGCAACAGAGTGAGACTCTGTCTCAAAAAAAAAAAAAAAAAAAATCATTGGGTAAACATATAGAACTTACCAATCTTTAGAATCCATAAGCTATATGAATCAAAAGAATAAATATATTCAAAAAATGACATTAATTGAAATAAATGTATGGTTAATTAGGCCATAAAAAGTAAGAAATACATGCAGTAAGAAATATATGCAGTATCAAATGTGTTTGAAGTTGCTAACTGTGGAAGCTAAAGCAACTCCTCCTGGATGGGAGGCTAAAGCAACTCCCTGTTAGGCCAGGTGCAGTGGCACATGCCTGTGGTCCCATTTACTTGGGAGGCTAAGGCAGAGGCTTGCTTGAGCCTGGGAGGTTAATGCTGCAGTGAGCCATGATCACACTACTGCACTCCAGCATGGGCAACAGAAGGAGACCCTGTCCCAAATAAATAAATAAGTAAATAAGCAAACAAACAAAGCAACTCCATCTTGGAAACTAAGCCACCATTTTGGCTTAACTGCAGTTCCAGGAAGTCCTTGAAAATTCCCAGTTTATCTATGTTCCTTGTGTAACAGCAGATATTTACTGTAAATCCTACTCTTAGGTCAAACAACTTCGATGTTATCCATTTCAATTGTCCTACAGGTCATATCTGAACCACTCCTTTCCCCGTGGTATATAAGCCCTGGTCTCGGGGGTAATGGCATGAGTATCCACCAACTTGGCTTCTGTTCCTTGAACTCAATAGCTTCTGTTCGAAGTCCCTACTAAATGTTTCTTTCTTAAATACTGTATTTGTCAGCTTCTTTCTTCAGCATCCCAACTTCCTCAGACTTTGGGGTACTTTTGCACAGACCTAGCCACTGCAAAACACTGTCATAGATGCAGCAATCCACTTTCACAAAACCCCATGGACAATGCAGAGGGGGAGAACAGGGACTGATTAAAGAAAGGGACAGAAATGGCATCATTATCCAAGACTGAAAAACAGGCTGAATGGATTATCACTCTGACCCAACTGCACATTTCTAATGTCTTCATGTTTTCAATCACTCCATGAATTCCCTTTTCTGATGCTGATTATGCACAGGACTGTGTAAGAGTTAAACAACACCTGACGCTGGTGGCTCACACCTGTAATCCGAGCATTCTGGGAGGCTGAGGCAGGTGGATAATCTGAGGTCAGGAGTTTCAGACCAGCCTGGTCAACATGGAGAAACTCCATCTCTACTAAAAATACAAAATTACAGCCAGGCGCAGTGGCTCATACCTGTAATCCCAGCACTTTGGGAGGCTGAGGCGGGTGGATCACCTGAGAGCAGAGGTTTGAAACCAGCCTGGTCAACACGGTGAAATCCCGTCTCTACTAAAAATACAAAATTAGCTAGGTGTGGTGGCGCATGCCTGTAATCCCAGCTACTTGGGAGGCTGAGACAGGAGAATCGTTCGAACCTGGGAGGCGAAGGTTGCAGTGAGGCAAAATTGCACCATTGCACTCCAGGCTGGACAACAAGAGCGAGACTCCATCTCAAAATAAATAAATAAATAAATAAATAAAAACAAAAATTAGCTGGGCATGGTGGCATGTGCCTGTAATCCCAGCCACTCAAGAGGCTGAGGCAGGAGAATCACTTGCACCCAGGAGGTGGAGGTTGCAGTGAGCTGAGATCGCGCCACTGCACTCCAGCCTGGGCAACAGAGACTCCATCTCAAAAATAAATAATAAATAAAATAAACAACACTTGGGACACTGATGTTTCTAAGGCATTCCATTTTTCTATTTACTTGCACCAAACAATTCTAGAGATTGGCAGGCTACCCTTCTGTTTTTAGCATCCATCTAGACTTCTTGTGCTTGTCTCTATCATTTCACTCAAAGCACATTCTGGATACCAGTGACCGTTCCTTGAGTAAACACTGTGGCTTAAAAAAATGGTTTTTGTTTTTATTATTTTAAAACATTTTTGTAGAGATGTGGTCTATGTTGCTCAGGCTGGTCTTGAACTCCTGGCCTCAAGCTATCCTCTTATCTCAGCCTCCCAAAGTGCAGGGACTATAGGCATGAGCCACCACACCCAGCCAAGAAAAAAAAAGTTTTAAAATTCATCTTGAATTCCCTACGAACACAGAAGTAATCCCTGGGACATGATTGTCCTAATTTGTGTTCTACTCTTTCCTTTTTCTCTTTCTTTTGGTAGTAGTTGTGGCTCTAGTCCTGTCATTGCCACTAAGATCTCTATGATTTTGGGCAAGCCACTTTGTCTTACTGGGGCACAAATGATATGTGTGAAAGTACTCTAAATTGCAGGCTGGGTACAGTGGTTCTTGCCTGTAATCCCAGCGTTTTGGGAGGATGAGGCATCAGGATCACTTGAGTCCAGGAGTTCAAGACCAGCCTGGGCAACAAGGCAAGACACTATTTCCACAAAAAGTTAAAAAAAAATAGCCAGGCATGGTGGTGCCTGCCTATAGTCCTAGCTACTGGGGAAGCTTGAGGCAGGGGGATTGCTTGAGCCCAGGAGGTCCAGACTATACTGAGCTATGGTGGTGCCATTGTACTCCAGCCTGGGTAACAGAGTGAGACTTTGACTCATAAGTAAATTGCAAAGCACTAAAAAATACAATTATTATTATTGAACTAGGTGATCTCCGTATTTCCCTCAAGGTCTAAAATTTTTATTTTTATTCCACACTTTTGATATTTTTAGTGAATTCATCTGATCTAGGAGCCAGAAATTGCTCTTTGAAGACTCCTTTCCTTCTTTCTTTTTTTTTTTCTTTGAGATGGAGTCTCACTCTGTAGCCCAGGATGGAGTGCAATGGCACGATCTCAGCTCACTGCAACTTCCGCCTCTCGGGTTCCAGCGATTCTCCTGCCTCAGCCTCCTGAGTAGCTGGGACTATAGGCGCTTGCCACCACGCCCGGTTAATTTTTGTACTTTTTAGTATAGACGGGGTTTCACCATATTGGCCAGCTGGTCTCGAACTCCTGACCTTGTGATCTGCCTGCCTTGGCCTCCCAAAGTGCTAGGATTACAGGCGTGAGCCACCGCGCCCAGCCTAAAAGACTCCTTTCATTACACCAAAGCTGCTGCTGATTCAACAAGTACAGAATGATTTGTGACTTTAATAGCAACACCAAAAACAGGTTATTCTTCAATCTTTTAGGCTGAAAGTTACTGCAAATGATACATGACTTTAAGAAGAAGGCTGAGTCATAGCCAACACCTGAGGACTTCATTTTCCATGTTAAAAAAAAAAAACCAATTTTGCCATTCTTAAATCCAATAAATTTAAATCTTAAGAAACCGAAATCACATTTGAAAAGGCTAGACCCACTCACATCTCATTTTTGTGCATTTTGCTGGGCACTGTCAGTGTTGGAATGGTGACTATAGCAGGCAGGAAACAAAGGAGGACTCATACCTTATACACAAAATTATAGAATCTCAGGGTTAGAAGGGTTTCTGGAAGTCATTTAGACCAGTAGAATTTCATGGGCTTACAGAAGTTCTAAAAACAAGGCGAGGAGGATTAGACATACAAATACCTATCATTCATTCATTCATTCATTCATTGAGACAAGGTCTCGCTCTGTTGCTCAGGCTGGAATGCTGTGGTTTGATCATAGCTTACAGCAGCCTGGAACTCCTGGAGTCAAGTGATCCTCCTGCCTTGGCCTCCGAAAGTGTTGGGATTACATGCATGAGCCACCGTACACAGCTTTCAACTTTTTTTTTGAGACAAAGTCTCACTCTCTTGCCCAGGCTGGAGTGCAGTGGCACAATCTCGGCTCGCTGCAATCTCTACCTCCCCAGTTCAAGCGATTCTCCTGCCTCAGCCTCCCAAGTAGCTGGGATTACAGGCATGCACCACCACGCCCGGCTAATTTTTGTGTTTTTAGTAGAGACAGGGTTTCACCATGTTGGCCAGGATGGTCTCGAACTCCTGACCTCAGGTGATTGCCCTTCCTTGGCCTCCCAAAGTGCTAGAATTACAGGTGTGAGCCACCGCACCCGGGCTCAACTTTTAACTGAGCAAGAATATTTTAAAAACCAAAACCATCTACCATCAGCACCATTTTATAAAAGAGCATTTTAATGACACATATGTGAAAAGACTAAATCTCAGAATGAAATATAATGTGAAATCAGATAAATAAATGAAAGATGTATTGCTTACTTTTCTCACATCCTCATGGCAAACTTTGTTAGCGACTTGCACCTGTCCATACACAGATCTTTGGGAATCACTAATTTAGACCACTTCATGTCCACCCTTACCCCGCCCCCGACTTCATTGAGCATTTTTATCACAATACCAAAATATCCGTCTAAATGTATACCTCATCCCATTATGGAGAACTCCTCAAGCTGAGGAATCCATCAAACTTTGGATGTGTGTGAGAAAATTAGCAGAATAGGAGTGATCTCTGGAAAACTCAAGATGCTTAAACTTGGCTTTTTTTTTTTAGACCAGAATTAATTAATTAATTAATTTTTTAGATGGAGTGGAGTCTCACTCTGTCTCCAGGCTGGAGTGCAGTGGCACGATCTCGGCTCACTGCAACCTCTGCCTCTCGGGTTCAAGCGATTCTCCTGCCTCAGCCTCCCGAGTAGCTGGGGCTACAGGCATATGCTACCACGCCCAGCTAAGTTTTGTATTTTTAGTAGAGACGGGGTTTCACCATGTTGGCCAGAATGGTCTCGAACTCCCGACCTCAGGTGATCCAGCCGCCTCGGCCTCCCAAAGTGTTGGGATTACAGGTGTGAGCCACCACGCCCGGCTGCGTTTTATATCAGAATTTAACAGCAGATTTTAACTTAGTCAAAACATGCTTTAGAGTCACCAAAGGAGAATGATGTCTAACAGTGCTGATTTGGGAGCTGGGCACCCTGGGTGTTGGTTGGGCTTTAAAACTTCATGCTAAACTTCAGGGGAAGTCTCCTCCCCTCTCACTTCAGTTATCTTCCGAGATGAACCCTATTACTAATTACTTGACCACCTTTCAAAGTTGCAGTTAAAATTCTTCACATTTTTCTCCCATTTCTATTTAATTAATTATTTTTTTTGAGACAGGGTCTCTCTGTTGCCCAGGCTGGAGTACAGTGGCGTGATCTAGTCTCACCTCAACCTCCGCCTCCCGGCTTCAAGCGATTCGCAGCCTCCCGAATAGCTGGGGTTACAAGTGTGCGCCATCACACCCGGCTAATTTTTGTATTTTTAGCAGATACGAGGTTTCACCATGTTGGCCAGGCTGGTCTCGAACAACTGACCTCAAGTGATCTACCCGGCCCGGCCTCCCAAAATGCTGGGATTACAGGCGTGAGCCACTGCGCCCGGCCCCCATTTCTATTTTAATTAAATTTTATTTAGGCTAGGCTTAGCTTAAATTTTTACGACTGACGTCTGACTTAAGATGATAGCATAAACCATGGAGCTTTCTTTCGTGAACATTATTATTACTAAGCCCAATTTTCCCAGGTCAAATTTTGTAAAACAAAACGTGGTCAAAATTGGATTCTCTGATCGATTTTTAGTAAAAAAGAAAAAAAATTACCGTGTAGTTTTAAATGTTGTCAATTAAATTTTGTAATAGTTACCTCTACTCTGTTCAGGTTAATACTGCGGTTTTCAACATGACCAACATACGATTCTTTTTATTTATTTATTTTTTTGATGGGGTTGGGGGGACATAACAGTTTTTTCACTCTTGTTTAATTAATTTTCTGTTGATTCCATCTATCCTTAATCTTCATTATGAACAATATGCCAGGTTTTCTTCTGAAGATCAAATGTGGTAGTGAGGCAATAATGCAAAGTCATAGGATGGCAGGGGGATTCCGGCTTCTTTCTTTTTTCCCCTCCTGTGGAAAGAGGGTCTATAACACTCCGTAGTAGATAAGACAATTCTAATTATGAAGGGTAATTAGCTAGGCTCTGCTATAACCGAGAGCCCTGAAAGATTCCTCAACGCTGGCTGCTTTTCTCTTGCTCTCCACCAGAGGCGACAGCCTCTTTCCAAACAGAAACTGGGTTGGAATAGGCCGGTCCGGGGGAACGGCCAGAAGAAAGATCAAAGGTTAAAAACCGACTCAAAGAGCAAAGGTCAATACCCAACTCCTAAGGAGGCCTTAAGCTTTCATCTGCCATGAAACATGAAGGTGACTCCTCCCAATATCGAGGCCTGGGGGCCACTCAGCCTTCCAGAGACCCGGCGGGTCCGAGGCGAGTGACAGGTAACACCGGCTGAGCCGCCGCCGACCGGAAGTGGAAGAGAGCCTGGGACCGGGTGAGGACAGGCCGCGGCACGCCTGCGCAGTCAGCAGGAGTTACAGCGCTCATGCGCAGCTGGGCGGTGACAGGGTGACGCTCGGAGCGTGGGCCGCGACTCTCACGGATCCGGTTCCGCCCTCTCGCTGCCGATCCTTCGGAGTGAGCGCCCGAGATCCCTTTCCCAGAGTGCTCTGCGCCGTGAAGAAGCGGCTCCCAGGGACTGGGGGCATTTTGTGTTGGCTGGAGCTGGAGTAACAAGATGGCGTCGTCGGCGGAGTGACAGGGGTCCCTCTGGGCCGGAGCCGGCGGCAGTGGTGGCAGCGGTATCGCCGCCCTAGCTCACCGCGCCCCTTTTCCAGCCCGCGACGTCGCCGCGCAAGCGAGGCAGCGGCGGCCGCCGAGAAACAAGTGGCCCAGCCTGGTAACCGCTGAGAAGCCCTTCACAAACTGCGGCCTGGCAAAAAGAAACCTGACTGGGCGGCGGTGATCAGGCTCCCCTCTGCTGATTCTGGGCCCCGAACGCTGGTAAAGGCCTCCGTGTTCCGTTTCCTGCCGACTTCCTCCGTAGCCTTGCCTAGTGTAGGAGCCCCAGAGGCCTCCGTCCTCTTCCCAGAGGTGTCGGGGCTTGGCCCCAGCCTCCATCTTCGTCTCTCAGGATGGCGAGTAGCAGCGGTTCCAAGGCCGAATTCATTGTCGGAGGGAAATATAAACTGGTACGGAAGATCGGGTCTGGCTCCTTCGGGGACATCTATTTGGCGATCAACATCACTAACGGCGAGGTAATCATCTGGGGTGGGGTTCACGATAACGCTGCGCTTTTCCTCATTCCCCCCACCACCACCGCGCACCCCCAAAGTGCTCGGGCCTCTTCTCGTCGCACGCACTCGCCAGGGAGTCCAGGGAGCTAGTTTTCCTGGCTTACGAACCTCGCCCGCTGTCTCCCTAAAAGGGTCAAGAACCCGATAGAAAGGTTGGGGGAACTAGTTTCCCAGCTTGTTAAACACGTCCCATAAATGTCCCTTAGTTGAGCTTTTTTTTTTTTTAACCATCTTTTAAGGTGGAAACGGCAAAATCCTCGTTCTGTGATTCCCATGGTTTTTTTTTTTTTAATTTTTAATTCTACTGGGCCTCTTGTTCCAATTAGAACAATTTCCGATCGCCTAGTTCCTTAAAAACCTCTCACTACGTTCAGAGGTTGCCTCTTTTTTCTGGATGAATCATTTTCCTGCACTTTAGAGGACGTACGGATTTCGTCACAACCCCCTGAAGAGGCCTTTGAGGCTGGTTGCCTCGTTTTATAATTACCGAGAGCTTTCGCTTTCCAGCTTTTCACTTCTTCCTTGTAGTCGCGACTTGGAGTTTTGCTGATGTCTCCCTCCTTTCCTAAGTGACATTGAATCCGTAGGGATGTTGATGCCATCATCCCCTCTTTCCCCTGCAGGAAGTGGCAGTGAAGCTAGAATCTCAGAAGGCCAGGCATCCCCAGTTGCTGTACGAGAGCAAGCTCTATAAGATTCTTCAAGGTGGGGTTGGCATCCCCCACATACGGTAAGAACCCGGTGCATATAGGCGATCCGCTGAGGGAACCACGGAATGGGGAAGTGGGTAGAGGCAGTTAATGAGACCAGCTGAATCCGGGTCTTGGTGTTTTAGTTACCTGGGTTCCCTATAGCTGGTGGTTTCCTGTAAGTCAGTCATGTCAATTACTGAGTAAATTTCAGTTTGCCAACTTATTTCATTGTATTACACTGCTCCATTTCGCTACCGTCATTCTCTCTCTTCCCGAGGCTTTCATTTGCAGTTATGCGTGCAGGTCATCTTTGATCCCTACGCGGAAGGGTTGGCTGCTGCCTTTTTTACGGCGGCACTTCTGATGTACTTAGGTTTGTCCAGTGAAGTGGATTTGAAGGTGCCGAAGCGACCCGGCAGTGTCAGTTCGAGTTGCTATTGGAGCTGGCTTGGGAAATGGCTGCTCTTTTGTTGTGTTTTTGTTCCAACATGTCTTCCTCCTCCGCTTAGAAAATGGCGGAACGACGTGACTCAACCCCGTATTCCTGCCCTTTTCTCAGCTTGGGTTCACAAATTATGCTTCCTTGATTCCTCCTTTAGCAGCACCGAGTGGATTAAACCTTTGAAAGGCCAAGAATAAAGCTGCAGGAGGCGGTGTGGGGGTTCGAGGAAGGAGATGGCATAGTGACAATGTTTGTGGTCTCTGCAGCAGATGTGACACGAAATTGTTGAATTATACTATGTAAAATCCTTTGTAGTTCTTTTAAAAGTGTTAATTACTCTTTCTTTTCGTGAATGGTCATGTTTGGCACGTTTCAGTCGGGCCTAAATTTGTATAGGTAGTGGCAAAGGCAGTTTGAGCAGCACCAACTATGTTAAAATTTACTCATACCAGTTGTATTAAAAGAAATCTTCATCACTTAGTCACACTTTGATAAGTAATTTTAACCTGTTGAGTTTGTCAGTAAATCTTCACATCAGAGAAATTGGGGCCTTAGTTGGTGTGGAATATTGGTGAGCGCAAATAGCAGTAACGAGGATAAAAGATGACGAGATAGAAAGACATTGTTCTGTCATATGGTTAACTTTACTTCGGAGGGTTTTAGAGTAATGTTTTAACTTTTGGAATTAAAGAGCCTCTTCATGGAATGGAGACTAAAATATAGTTTAAAGCTCAGCTGTTTTCTAGCAATAATCTAAAATAACATTTGCAAAATTATTCAGAATAGGTAAGAATGGTATTTACTGTTTACTGGAGCCTCTTCTTTTTTGAGACGGAGTTTTCGCTCTTGTGGTCCAGGCTGGAGTGCAATGAATGGCACGATCTTGGTTCACTGCAACCTCTGCCTCCCGGGTTCAAGTGATTCTCGTGCCTCAGCCTCCTGAGTAGCTGGGATTACAGGCGCCCGCCACCACGCCTAGCTAATTTTTGTATTTTAGTTTCACCATGTTGGCCAGGCTGGACTCGAACTCCTGACCTCAGGTGATCCGCCTGCCTTGGCCTCCCACAGTGCTGGGATTACAGGCATGAGCCACTGTGCCCGGCTTTTTTTTTCTTTTGAAACGGAGTCTTACTCTGCTGCCCAGGCTAGAGTGCAGTGGCGCAACCTTGGCTAACTGCAGCCTCTGCCTCCCAGGTTCAAGTGATCCTCCTGCCTCAGCCTCCCAAGTAGCTGGAATTGCAGAGCTGCACTACTACGCCCAGCTAATTTTTGTATTTTTAGTAGAGATGAGGTTTTGCCCTGTTGGCCAGGCTGATCTCCAACTCCTGACCTCAGGTGATCCACCTGCCTCGGCCTCCCAAAGTGCTGGGATTATAGGCGTGAGCCACCAGGCCCAGCCTGTTAGCCCCTTTTTCTATTCCAGTTTGTATTTTTCATATCTTGAATTAAGGACTGGGTTGCATAGTCTTTACATAGACACAACCCAAATAAAACTGTCCTTAAAAAGAGTTCCAGCCAGGCGTGGTGGCTCACGCCTGTAATCCAAGCACTTTGGGAGGCCAAGGCAGGCGGGTTACTTTAAGTCAGGAGTTCGACACCAGCCTGGCCAACATGGTGAAACCCCGTCTCTACTAAAAATACAAAAATTAGCTGGGCATGGTGGCACGTGCTTGTAATCCCAGCTACTCGGGAGGCTGAACCAGGAGAATAGCTTGAACCCGGGAGTCGGAGGTTGCAGTAAGCTGAGATGGCGCCACCCCACTCCAGCCTGGTGACAGAGCGAGACGCCATCTCAAAAAAACACAAAAAAAACCCAACAAAAAAATAAACAAAGTTCCAATGCTGATTTACAGTTTTAATGGAGATTTGAATGATAAAATGTACTATTGGTTGTAAATGAGCAAGTAAATCATTTGGAAGAAAATTGCAAATTTATCTTATGAGGTGAAGATTAAATCTGAGATGATGTAGATTGGAAGTTTTTAAATCATTCTTGCCTTTAAAAAAAAAAAACCTACTATGTGGGAAAATAAGGCCCCTCACCCCTGATTTGCTTTCCATTACTATAGTTTTTCCCAGAATTTCATATAAATGGAATCATGTGATATGAGGTCATTTGTGTCTGGCACTTTTCACTTAACATAATGTTTTTGAGATTCATCTATGTTGGGAGATTTTATAAATTTCACAAATCAGGTTAAATTTAATGTATTTGAAATCAGTTTCAAAAAGCATTAAGCATTGTCATTTTCAGTGCTAAACCCAAGTACAGTACATGTCCTTTTATCTGGTAGCTTTTATTTAAGACCTGATACAGACCCATAAGGGCAATGAGTAATGTACTGAATAAGCGCATGAATAAATTAACTTCTGAGCAGAATTATAGTAATAGGTGCCTATTATAAGGTGGTGAGTGCAGAGAGAGTTATGGTAGTTATAAGCTGTCTGTGGGTGAGGCTAAACAGATTAACCTGACTTTCAAGTTAAGGCTTCCTGAGAGATGGGATTTCAGGATCTGGCTCTAAGGAAGAAAGCTTGGTGAACTGGTTTGGTAAGGCATCCAAGAATAGAGTGTGGCTTCTGGGTGTAGTCTCTAAAGCAGAACACAGTAATTGGATGAGAGTGTGGAAAGGGTAAATTTGCTTTAGGAGTGGTAGGGTCAGATACATGGAAACAAAAGTGGTTCATTGGTTTTAAAGTGAAATGTGAAAAAAAAAAACTGTTTCCACTGAAGCAAAAAGGATAAAGATTTATGTAAACATTCTTTATTTGGGTAGCAACATCTTCCCATCCCCCTCAGTTTGTTCCCCACTATTTCCGTATCACCTATACATGGTACATACTTAATAAATATTTACTCGGAAAGTATTGAATTAAGTTGACTATTTAGTATTAGCTAGATAAAAGTTATGTGTTATCTATTGTTTTAGAAGTATTGTCACTAATTTAAAAAATTTAGATTTTGCTGCCTTTATCCTTCATATACAAATTTGTTCAATCCCTTCCCTATGTTTTCTGTTACAAAACTCCCTGTAGGATTTGCTTTTTTTTTTTTTTTTTTTTGACATGGAGTCTCACTCTGTTACCAGGCTGGAGTGCAGTGGTACAATCTTGGCTCACTGCAACCTCCACCTCCTGGGTTCAAGCAATTCTCCTGCCTCAGCCTCCCAAGTAGCTGGGACTACAGGCACGTGCCGCCATGCCCAGCTAATTTTTGTATTTTTAATAGAGACGGGGCTTTACCATTTTGGCCAGGATGGTCTCCATCTCTTGACCTCGTGATCTGCTCGCCTCGGTCTCTCAAAGTGCTTGGATTACAGGCGTGAGCCACCGCGCCCAGCCAGGATTTGCTTTAAGATACTTTGGTATATCTTACAACAGAGACTGAAAATTACCTGGCCTGCATAGATGACCTGCTTAATCAGGTCCTTCCTGTGTAATTTGAGAGACCTATTGTTAAGAAGCATAGCATCCAGAGTAAAGAGCAAGGATAAGCCGGGCGCCATGGCTCATGCCTGTAATCCTGGCACTTTGGGAGGCTGAGGTGGGCAGATTGCCTGAGCTCAGGAGTTCGAGACCAGCCTGGGCAGTAGAGACAGGTGAAACCCTGTCTCTACTAAAATACAAAAAAAAAAAAATTAGCCTGGTGTGGCGGCATGCGCCTGTAGTGCCAGCTACTCAGGAGGCTGAGGCAGGAGAATTGCTTGAACATGGGAGGCAAAGGTTGCAGTGAGCCAAGATCGTGCCACTGCACTCCAGCCTGGGCGACAGAATGAGGCTCCGTATCAAAAAAAAAAAAAGCAAGGATGAGAGAATGGCATCCATTTTCTTGATATTTTAAGAAATGAAGCTTCCGGTTCTAGGCACTTGGAGAGCCACGGCTTAAGATACAGACAGACATGGCCAAGTCCAAGAACCACACCACACACAACCAGTCCTGAAAATGACACAGAAATGGTGGGCTCCAGGTTCCTGAGGAACATGCACTTCGCCAAGAAGCACAAGAAGGGCCTAAAGAAGATGCAGGCCAACAGTGCCAAGGCCATGAGTGCACTTGCTGAGGCTAGCAGGGCCCTCGTAAAGCCCAAGGAGGTTAAGCCCAAGATCCCAAAGGGTGTCAGCTACAAATTCGATTGACTTGCCTACATTGTCCACCCCAAGCTTGGGAAGCTGCTTGTTTCCGCATTGCCAAGGGGCTCAGACTGTGTGGGCCAAAGGCCAAGGATCAACCAGGGCCCAGGCTGCAGCTGCAGCTTCAGTTCCAGCTCAGGCTCCTCCCAAAGTCTCTCAGGCTCCTACAAAGGCTTCGGAGTAGGTATCTCTGTCTGCCAATGTGAGGACAGAAGGACTGATGTGACCCCGCTGGGCTGCCGTCTTTATGGGGCTGGGGTCCTCCTGTGCTATTTGTACAAATAGACCTGAGGCAGGGAAAAAAAAAAAAAGAAAATTCTTGGACCTTGTGAATTAATATATGAGAGCTCACTTAAAATAACAGTTGACCCTTGAACAGTGCTGGGGTTAGAGGCACTGAACCCCAACCCACTCCCACTGTGCCCCGCAGTCAGGAATCCAAGTGTAACTTTTTTTTTTTTTTTTGAGATGGAGTCTTGCTCTGTCACCCAGGCTGGAGTGCAATGGTGTGATCTTGGCTCACTGTAACCTCTGCCTCCCAGGTTCATGGGATTACAGGCGCGCCGCCACACTCAGCTAATTTTTGTATTTTTAGTAGAGACGGGGTTTCACAGTGATGGCCAGGCTAGTCTCAAACTCCTGACCTCAGATGATCCACCCACCTCGGCCTGCCAAAGTGTTGGGATTACAGGCGTGGACCACTGCGCCTGGCCCCAAGTATAACTTGACTCCCCAAAAGCTTAACTACTACTAGCCTACTGTTCACTGAAAGCTTTACCAATAACTTGATTGGTCAATAACTATATATATATATAAAGCTCTTTACCCTCATCATCCTCACTTTGGGCTGAGGAGGAAGAAGAGGGGTTGATCTTGTTTGGGTAGCAGAGGCAGAAAAAAACCTGTGTATAAGTGGACCTGTGCATTTCAAGCCACTTTTGTTCAAGGGTCAGCTGTATTGAGTTTCTGTTAAAACCTTCTTTTTTCGTGTGTTCCATTCTAAATTGAATTAAGTTCTCCAAAGGAACAATTTTAAAATTTTATTATTATTTTTATATAGATGGGCTCTTGATATATTGCCCAGGCTGGTCTTGCATTCCTGAGTTCAAGTGCTTCTCCTGCCTCAGCCTCCCAAAGTGCTGGGATTATAGGCATCAGCCACCGTGCAACGACCCAAGAAACAATTATGACATACCAAAAAATTCTTATCTAGATAGGTTTTGGAGGTTTGAGCTGTAGATCTGCCATGTGGTATTGACTGGGTCATCTATAGTCGGTCAGTTCCTTAATCTGTGTGAGCCCATCTGTTTCCTCATTTAGAAGATAAAAAAAGGATTGTTCTAATGGGAAGGAGAGTGCTGAATAGAAAGATTTAGGGCTGCCTACCCTTCTTTTGCCAGCTAAATACTCATTTCCATTTGCCTTTGCATACTGAGCTTTTGGGTAGGGTTTTGTTTGAACAAGGGTTCCCTACTTAAAAGTGTCACTGGCCTCATTGATCCTAAGGCCTTTTAGTCCTGGAATTTTAAGACCTATTTTCAAAGGATAGTAGCTAGAAAAAAAGCATTCCAGCAGTTTGATATTGTGTCTACTACTTGCCTTCCTTTCTTGTTTTTCCTATTTTTCTTTCATCTTTTATTATTTTTATTTTTAGCGGCAGGTTCTTGCTCTGTCACCCGGGCGGAGTGCAGTGGCTGTTCAGAAGCATGATAATAGCACACTACAGCCTCAAACTCCTGGACTCAAATGATCCTCCTGCCTCTTAGCCTCCTGAGTAGCTGGGACTGCAGATGAATACCACCTCTCCCAGCTGCCTAGTGTGTTTTAATCACTATTTTTGCCCTCTGTGTCTGAAGGTCAAATGTTTTAGAACGTATTTATAAAGCACTGGTTAATCCTTACTCTTCACTTTTAAAAGCAGCTTAATCTTATCTTTGGCACTGAGCATATATCCCGTGAATAACATAATGGCTGTTATCAGAGAGCAAAGATGACGCTGCATTGGATATGTCTTCATTAAGATATATTACAGTGTCCATGCTTAGCTTGGACTAAAAAAAAAAACCCAGAACAACGTACGTCACAGATCACGAGAAATGTGCTTTTTAATTCGAAGGGAAACTGAGTTCATGGTATACTAGAGCTGCTTTATACTGGCTTATGAGATAATGTAATAATGCTAGGTGGCATTTTAAGCTGGACAAAATGTTAGAGATGTATATAGCCCTATTCCTACTAATACAAATTAGACTTTTGAATCTCAGGGGAGTTACTAGAGTGTCCTAACTTCCAGTTCTCCTGAGAATCATTATCACCCTTATGTCAAGGTCAAATCATGCCCTCTCACACACTCCACATCGTTCCATTTGATGCTGGAGAGCCATCCTGTACTTCTTCACTTGTTGGCATTTTGCCTCATAGACAAGCTGAAGAGCTCTTACATAAATATAAGTAACCTATTTGTATTTAATTAGATGCTTACGATTCAGGGTGCTCTTATTCTCCCTTTTGAATGTGTGGATTGCAGGATAAAAACTTGTTAGAAATTATTAATTTGTGGCCGGGCGCAGTGGTTCACACCTGTAATCCCAGCACTTTGGGAGGCCAAGACGGGCGGATCACCTGAGGTCAGGAGTTCGAAACCAGGCTGGCCAACATGGTGAAACCCCATCTCTACTGAAATACAAAAATTAGCCAAGCATGGTGGTGTGTGCCTGCAGTCCCGGCTACTCAGGAGGCTGAGTCAGGAGAATTGCCTGAGCCCAGGAGGCGGAGGTTGCAGTGAGCTGAGATCACGCCACTGCACTCCAGCCTGGGTGACAGAGCGAGACTCTGTCTCAAAAAAAAATTATATATATATAAATTTGTATTTCATTTTGGAGTAAATACTTGAACCCATGTAAAGTATGTGAGTTATTCCTTGGCTTTAGTCAGTGGTCCCCAGCCTTTTTGGCACCAGGGACAGGTTTCGTGGAAGACAGTTTTTCCACAGACTGGAGCAAAGTAGGGAGTGGGGTGGGGGTGGGAATGATTTTGAGATGATTCAAGTGCGTTACGTTTATTGTGCCCTTTATTTCTATTATTATTACATTGTAACATATAATGAAATAATTATACAACTCACCTTAATGTGGAATCAATGGGAGCCCTGGGCTTGCTTTCCTGCAACTACATGCTTCCGTCTGGGGGTCACGGGAGACAGTAACAGATCGTCAGGCATTAGATTCTCATAAGGAATGCACAACCTAGATCCCTCTGATGTGCAGTTCACAGCAGGGTTTGCGCTCCTATGAGAATCTAATTCTGCTGTTGATCTGACAGGAGGCTGAGCTCAGGCGGTAATGCCAGCACTGGGGAGTGGCTGTAAATACAGATGAAGCTTCACTTCGCTTCTATACTGGATACCGGTCAGTGGCCCAGGGATCAAGGACCCTTGGCTTTAGTCATTTCTGGACCTAGATCTTTTTTTTTTTTTTTTTTTTTTTTGAGATGGAGTCTTGCTCCGTTGGCCAGGCTGGAATGCAATGGCGTGATCTTGACTCGCTGCAACCTCCACTTCCCAGGTTCAAGCGATTCTCCTGCCTCAGCCTCCTGAGTAGCTAGGACTACAGGCATATACCACCATGCCTGGCTAATTTTTTTTAGTAGAGATGAGGTTTCACCATATTGGCCAGGCTGGTCTCGAACTCCTGACCTCAAGTGATCCACCTGCCTCGGCCTCCCAAAGTGCTGGGATTACAGGCGTGAGCCACCGCACCTGTCTAGATCATTTTGTTTTAAAGTATATTTAAGCTGTACCTAAAATATCATTAAGTCTTGGTTTTCTCATGATCTGTCACTGTTTACCAGGGATTTTTGCTGTCAAGAATGAGTGTCTTCATAACTTTCATCATTTAACTTGGTGTTCAGTGTATGAACACAGGTAAAATTATGCTTTATTTTGTTACTGTTTTTGTTTCTAATTTCAATCTCAGATGGCTCTTAAAATTTTGGTTGACTGGCCAGGTATGGTAGCTCATACCACACCTGTAATCCCAGCATTTGGGGAGGCCAAGGCGGGTGGATCACTTGAAGTCAGGAGTTTGACACCAGCCTTGCCAACATGGTGAAATCCCGTCTCTACTAAAAATACAAAAATTAGCTGGCCATGGTGGCAGGTGCCTGTAATCCCAGCTACTTGGGAGGCTGAGGCAGGAGAATTACTTGATCCCAGGAGACGGAGGTTGCAGTGAGCTGAGGTCACGCCACTGCACTCTGGCCTGAGTGACAGATGGAGACTCCATCTCAAAAAAAAAAAAAAAAAAACATTGGTTGACTAGTATTAACATAGCATAAACTAACGCATGTTTTAGTGGGATTTTTATTTTTATTTTTATTTTTTGAGATGGAGTCTTGCTGTGTTGCCCAGGCCAGAGTGCAGTGGCGCGATCTTGGCTCACTGCAACCTCCGCCTCCTGGGTTCAAGCGATTCTCCTGGCTCAGCCTCTGGAGTAGCTGGGACTACAGGTGCCCGCCACCATACCCGGCTAATTTTTTTTGTATTTTTGTGGAAATGGGGTTTCACCGTATTGGCCAGGCTGGTCTTGGACTCCTGACTTTGTGATCTGCCCATCTCGACCTCCCAAAGTGCTGGGATTACAGGCGTGAGCCACTGTACCCTGCCGGATCAGTTTTGACAAATGCATATGTTGGTGTAACCTACATCTCTATTGAGATAAGGACTATTTGATTTTTTCTTTGTATGCACACATTGCTCATCCTTGGTAAGTTCTATTCTGTGACAGTGTTAGTTTTATTTTATTTATTTATTTTTTAAGTCTGTCTTTTGGATTACAGTTAAGCCTTATTTTTCTCCCCAGTCCCCAGTTAAGCATTATTTTGATGTTGGTTTTACTATAGGTTAATAGTCTGCTAATCACCATGAGGTACATTATAGGATTTATCTGACAAAATTATCAGATGGTGGTTGTGTTGCAGGTGATGGTAGTGAATATGGTATTCAGTGATAATTGATATCTTTACCTTGCTCTCCTTTGAAGAACTAAAATACTGCCTTTTTCTTGTCGGTGTGAGCAGTGGGGTATGTTATGGCTCTTGTAATGGAGATTTTGGAAGTGCTACACAAAAAGGTTTAGCTGAAGAGAGTACATTTCGATCCTCAACATAAAGGGGGATGGAAAGAGCATTGTATTATGAGTCAGGGTTCTGCCTGTGATGCCATCTAGATTTGAACCTATTAATAGAATGAATTCTATAATTTGTAAAGTCAGTTCTTACTTGTAAAAGGGTTTTCGAAAGCCCAAGAAGGTCTTAAGGGTTTTTTAATGTATAGTATATATTGATGGAATCAGTAGGACAAAAGATGCCTCTTGTTCTCTGATGTAATGATTTGTTCTAACTTTAAGGTATAATTGCCTTTTATTTATTCGTAATGTTGATAAGTACTTTTGAAATAAGGGAATAATTGGTTGAATTCAGTGTGGCTAAACATTCTTTTTTTCCCTCTGCATGCAACAAAAAGAGTCCAGTATTATCCAGGCATTGCATATGGTCTCATTTAATCATTACACCAATCTTGCAAGTTGGTGTTTCATATAAAGTATGTGAGTCAAAGTGGTTAATTTGCCTAAAGTCACACAGCTGATGTGTGATTTGTACAGGTCCTACTGCATCTTTCAGCTCTACCAGTGGTTCTCAAATTTTGCTGCAAATGGAATCAAATGGCAAACTTAAAAAGACACCTAATCCCTAACCGCAGGTATTTTGATTTAATTAAATTGGGATATGACTTAGGTATCATGATTTTTAAAAGCTCCCCAGGGTGATTCTTATATGTGACAATTAATAATTGTTATTAATCCCCAAAATATAGTATATTAATAACAATTAATTTTTGCTTTGCTACTCACCCCCATCAACCCCCATCTTTTCCTAGAATTACAACCTAATAAGGCTATACTCTTTTCTCTCTCTTTTTTTTAAGAGTTGGGTTCTTGCTCGGCCGCCTAGGCCTGGAGTATAGTAGCTCAATCATAGCTTACTGCAGCCTTGAACTCCTGGGCTCCAGTGATCCTCCTATCTCAGCCTTCTAAGTAGCTGAGACTACAGGCATACACCACCATACTTGGCTAATTTTTATTTTTATTTTTTAGAAATAGAGTCTCACTGTGTTGCCCAGGCTGTAAGGCTGTGTTCTTAATTTATATATTTCCTCTTAGAATTAATTCAGGAAATCCTGTAATAGGCATCATGGTACTGGAAAGTACCAGAAAGTACATATAATCCCATGTAATCAAATGCTTTGATTTCTGGAAAGTGTCTAAAATCGATGTATGAAACCATTTACCTCTTCACATGTTTCAGATGCATTCCTACAATAATGCATTCTAGAAACTCCTTGAGGGAGAGAACTGTCTTACTCATAGAGATATCTTGTGTTTCTTATTGTGCCAAGTACAATAATGAAATTCTACTTTTATTATATATCTATATACATTTAATTTTCTCTTTTTTTTTTTTTTTTGAGATGGAGTTTCGCTCTTGTTGTCCAAGCTGGAGTGCAATGGCGCAATCTCGGCTCACCACAACATCCGTCTCCCGGGTTCAAGTGATCCTTCTGCCTCAGCCTCCTGAGTAGCTGGGATTACAGGCATGCGCCCCCACACTCGGCTAATTTTGTATTTTTAGTAGAGATGGGGTTTCTCCATGTTGGCCAGGCTGGTCTCGAACTCCTGGTCTCAAGTGATCCAGCTGCCTTGGCCTCCCAAAGTGCTGGGATTACAGATGTGAGCCGCTGTGCCCAGCCATTCACTGTTAGGTTGAGTTTGGTTTTGTGTTTGGCTGTTTACCCTTGATTGAAATTATTACCACCAAGCTGTACTTACAGAAATCCTAGTGGTCCCATTTTTGAACCTCCATAATATTATTTTTTATCCCTTTTAGAGAAGTGAGTGTTGTTAGCTTCTACTCTTCAAATGAGAGCTCTGATAGTTTGAGACTCTCTTGGTGAATTTAACATACAACACCTTGTACTGTACCTTGAAGAGAACAACCATTTTTCATTCAGTTGACATTCACATGAGGGTACCTACCCTGTGCCAGTCACAGTTTAAGAAACTGGGCAGCCGGGCACGGTGGCTCATGCCTGTAATCCCAGCACTTTAGGTGGCCGAGGCAGGCGGATCACCTGAGGTCGGGAGTTCGAGACCAGCCTAACCAACATGGAGAAACCCCTTCTCTACTAAAAATACAAAATTAGCTGAGCGTGGTGGCACATGCCTGTAATCCCAGCTACTAGAGGGGCTGAGGCAGGAGAATCGCTTGAACCTGGGAGGCGGAGGTTGCGCTGAGCCGGGATCGCGCCATTGCACTCCAGCCTGGGCAACAAGAGCGAAACTCCGTCTCAAAAAAAAAAAAAAAAAACTGGGCACACTTCATTGAACAGACGATGATTTTGTGAGGCTTGCATTCTTTTTGAGCATCTGCTGTGAGCCTGGCATATAGTTGTGAATTTGTCTCCTGCTGAAAATTAGGAGGAAAGATGTCTACATCTCAAACTATGTGAGGACATAAATGTTTACTTAAGAGGGTAGCATATTGAGATGAGCCCCAAACAGTACCCTGAAACATTTAGAGATTGCCTTGGTTAATTGCAACAGTAGGACCCCGTTAAGACTATTCATGTGAATCCTGCTAAGTCAGCATTTTCCAACCTCAGCTATGTATAAATAATTACCACTTACAGAGTTTGTAAAAAATGCAGGTTACACTGCTCTACCAACAGATTTTTGTTTGACCAATTCTGGAGTGGGGACCAAGAGTTGTTTTTTTTGTTTTGTTTTGTTTTTGTTTTGTTTTTAATGTAATTACCACAAGGAATTTCTACTAAAGACCAGAGAACCACACTGAGAAATTCTGTGCTGAGATTTTGGCACTCCATTGTATCAAGCTGTTGAGGGTAGTTACTGAATTTTGCTGAGTGCTGTGGCTGTTGTAGGAAATGGTATTGTCTTGGTTGTTGGCATTTTTTCATTGTTGGTCAACTGGTTTTTGTTTGTTTTTCCCTAGAGATGGAGTCTCGCTGTGTCTCTCAGGCTGGAGTGCAGTGGCGCAATCTCGCCTCACTGCAACCTTTGCCTCCTGGGTTCAAGCGATTCTCCTGCCTCAGCTCCCTGAGTAGCTGGGATTACAGGCGCCCACCACTGCATCCGGCTAATTTTTGTATTTTTAGTAGAGATGGGGTTTCACCATGTTGGCCAGGCTGGTCTCAAACTCCTGACCTCAAGTGATCCACCTGCCTCAGCCTCCCAAAGTGCTGGGATTACAGGTGTGAGCCACTGCACCTGGCCAGGCGACTGCTTTTTGTAGTAAGAATAATAATCCCTTATTTATGTAATGCTTTGTAATTTATCAAGTGCTTTTACATAAACTGTCTCATAATTACCACAACACCTTTTGATAAATAAATAGGGTTATATTAAGAATCTTTGACCAGTGAGCAGAAATCACTTACACGGAGTCACAGAGCAAGAAAATAACAAGCCAGGACTAGAACTTATGTTTCTGGCTGCTGGTCCAGTATTCTTGGTACTATGTTACATACATTGTCAACTTAGCCAGCTTCCCATTCTTAAACGTAACTGCAAATTTACTGGACTACTTTTTAATGGTCTGGTCGCTGAAGGACTTACTTTTATGAATATTACTTAGTTCTGTATTATTCAGGGTTGTACAGACTTGATAGCTATTCATGTATTTGAATAGCTATCTTTTCTTTATTTGAGGTTGTATCATTCCTTTCTGGTAGCTTGTGTTGCTTCTTCCATTTTCATTTTCCCCTTTGCTGTATGTTTGCAGCCCAGGCATTGTGTCCTTTCTTCTGTATTTGCTACTTAAAACAAACATTATATCAAACTTTGGAATGTTCATTGTTTTCTTTTTGTATTCATTTTCTGCACTAATGAAGATAATTTAATTTTGCCTTTTTGTATCATTTTCGTCTACAGTTTCTTATCTAGAATACTTAGCTCTATCCATTTAAAGAGGATTTTCTAAGCAAATTAATTAATGCAAAGTAGGGGGAAGTGTTCCCTTCATCCAGTTATTTGTTCTCTTAGTATCTTCATACAGAAACACTATCTGTAATACAAGTGCTAACTTATAGTGCAAAAATTACCCTAAAGAAAACCATTTGAGGCTGGGCATGGTGGCTCACTCCTGTAATCCTAGCACTTTGGGAGGCTGAGGTGGGCAAATCACCTGAGGTTGGTTGTTCCAGACCAGCCTGACCAACATGGAGAAACCCCATATCTACTAAAAATACAAAATTAGTCAGGCGTGGTGGCGCATGCCTGTAATACCAGCTACTTGGGAGGCTGAGGCAGGAGAATCACTTGAACCCAGGAGGCAGAGGTTGTGGTGAGCCGAGATCACGCCATTGTATTCCAGCCTGGGCAATGAGAGCAAAACTCTGTCTCAAAAAAAGAAAGAAAGCCATTTGGTGGCTGGGTGTGGTGGCTCACCCCTGTAATCTCAGCACTTTGGGAGGCTGAGGCGGGTGGATCACTTGAGGTCAGGAGTTCGAGACTAGTCTGCCCAACATGGCAAAACCCTGTCTCTACTCAAAACACACAGAAAAATTAGCTGAGTGTGGCAGCATGTGCCTGTAATCCCAGCTACTCAGGAGGCTGAGGCAGGAGAATCGCTTGAACCTGGGAGGCAGAGGTTGCAGTGAGCCGAGATTATGCCAGTGCATTCCAGTCTGGGCAACAGAGTGTGAGACTCCATTTCAAAACAAAAACAAAGAAACAAACAAAAAGAAAGCCATTTGGTCTCTTAATAGTGTATTAGGGGATATTTTGTAGGAGTGTGTTTGATTTCTTTTTTTCTTTCTGAAACTTTTTAATGTACATGTTACCCCTTTTTAAGGAGTGGAGGTAAGTCACTTGAGCCTTAAGAATTTGAGGTTTGAATTAGGGAGTTAGGAAGGGGGCCCAATTTTAGTATTTTACAAGTATGGTGGGTGGTAATGGCTTTGGACATGTTGAAATTAAGATGAATGGCATATTGTGTTTTACTCTTGTGTAGTAAAGTTAGCAGCAAATACAGGACTGAGCCTAGGCCAGGCAATTGGGATTGGGGTTAGATCTAAGCAAGATCAGCATATAAGTGATAGTGGAGAAAGTAAATTGGGAGGTGAGGACTCATCCCCTTGGTGGAAATTCGGAATTAATAAAGCAGGAGGAGAGTCAGGATAATGGGCTGTTGAATAAAGAAAGTAAGTTTTTAGGAAGAGGTAATGTGTATCCAAGAAGTAGGAAAGAAATGAGACTTAAAGGGTTTGGGGTTTGGCTGTGTTAGAGCTCAGTACACAACAGGTGCTCAGTAAAGTAACTTGACTCAGTGATTGGGTCTGAGGATAATCCGAAGAGGGAGTAAGTACATAGAATTGAAAGGATAAGCAGAGGCCATATTTAGGAATTTTTTGATATATGAAACTCTTGCTTTTTTGTAGGTAAGGGGCTTTTTTTGGGGGGGGGGGGGAGACAAGGTCTCAGTGTCACCCAGGATGAAGTACAGTGGCTAGCCTCAGCAGCCAAGGCTCAAGTGATCCTCCTGCCTCAGCTTCCTGGGGACTACAGGCGCGTGCCACCACGCCTGGCTAATTTTTTATTTTTTACAGAGAGACCGGGGTCTTTGTTGGCCTAGGCTAATCTCGAACCACCTGAGCTCAAGTGATCCTCCCACCTTGACCTCCCAAAGTGTTGGGATTACAGGTGTGAGCTATCGCATGGCTCCTTTAGTTTTTATAACAGAGAAATGACACAGTAAAACCATAGAGGGGTAACTGGAACTAGGAGAATATTTAAGAAGCTAATACAATAATCCAGGCATCTTTCAAAATTTAGCCCAGGTGCTAACATTTTTAGGAAGCCTTCTTTTTTTTTTTGAGACAGAGTCTAACTCTGTCACCAGGCTGGAGTGCAATGGCGCCATCTCGGCTCACTGCAACCCCCGCCTCCAGGGTTCAAGCGATTCTTCTGCCTCAGCCTCCTGAGAGTAGCTGGGACTACAGGCGTGCACCACCACACCCAGCTAATTTTTGTATTTTTAGTAGAGACGGGGTTTCACCATGTTGGCCAGGATGGTCTCGATCTCTCTTGACCTTGTGATCCGCCCGCCTTGGCCTCCCAAAGTGCTGGGATTACAGGTGTGAGCCACCGCGCCTGGCCAGAAGCCTTCTTTTTTATCTTCTAAGTAAATTGCTTCTTCTTGTATTTTGTATTTATGGTTGCCTTTATATTACACTTGTCATTTACCAGTTCTTCAACAGCTTTATTGATATAATTTACCCATATAAAGGTTAACCTATTTAAGCTGTACAGTTTGTTTCTTAGTATATGTACAAAGTTGTACAACCATTACCATAATTCAAATTTAGAATATTTTCCTCATGCCAAAAAGAAATCTTGAACCCATTGTCAGTCACTCCATTTCCCGTCAGCCCTAGGGAACTACTAATTTACTTTTATATAAATGCCTATTAGAAAACATTTGATCAAGCTTTTGTAATTTGTGTTATGAAGACTATAAGTTCATTTTCCACTTCCCAATGAAAAAGTGTATTTTAACATTTGTATCTCCCTGGACCTTCCAGTTCTCCACATGCTGTCCCTCAATACTACCACTATCAATGTTGGAGCAATGATGACAAGAGCTGACAAAAGTTAGGTCATTTGTGATTTTTTTTTTTTTTTTTTGGCAACTACATCCCCGCTCAATTATTTGTGATCTTTGAAATAACACTTTGGGTATTATGGGGAAAATAACTATGTTACTGGGAACCAAGAAAAAATGAGAGTAAGATGCAAATATAAACCAGGTTTTCAAAAAATTACCTGAAGAAGAAAATAAGGTGATCTTACACACTATACCAACCTATGCTGTCACTTAGTTTCTTGTGAGCACCAGACTTCAGCCTGATGCCAATCCACCCCTTTACCTGGCTCTCTTCCATCTATCCTTTGAGAATCAACCTTACTTCCTCAGAGAAACTTTCCCTGATGCCTCCCTTAAAAAAATAGATCGGATCCCCATAATTTGTGCCCCCACAATAGCACTCTTCTCTCCTTCATCATGGTATTTATCCCCCTTCCCCACTGTAAGCCACGAAAGCAGCAATTATTTTGTTTTGTCTTGTTAGCTACTCTAAATATTGAATGGATAAATGAATAGTAACTTTGATAATGAACAGTGATAAAGTTTTTTTTGTTTGTTTTTATAATTTTTGGAGTTAAGGAACATCTACATATCTTTGAAGGCAAAGGGCAAGGAACAAAGGTGGAGAATATGAAAATGTACCATAATTCAAGGATCTTGGGGGTAATGTAAGCAAAGGATTAGTAGTAACAAGGCAGCAAGAAGAGGGAAAACAAATCATCTTAGTTGACTACGTTGTTGCTGAGCAAAACATACATGATTTTCAAATATTAGATCTTATTCTACAGACTATTTATCTCAAAAGTTGGTTTGGAACAGGGGCTCTTAACCTGGTTCATAACCATATCCACCACCCATGAGATCTATGTGTTTAGACAGGTAAGGAAAATTACATTTTTATTTTCATGAGCTTCTCACTCAAATCTAGTATTTCTTTTTGATTTTAAGTGTAAGTAGGAAACCTCATGAGTTTTAGCAGAACCTTTGACTTTGTCACCAATAGAAATCACTGATTTTTGTGGGGGGTGGATGGAGTTTTGCTCTTATCGCCATGCTGGAGTGCAATGGCATGATCTCGGCTCACTGCAACTCCTGCCTCCCAGGTTCAAGTGATTCTCCTTAGCCTCCTGAGTAGCTGGGATTACAGGCGCCCACCGCCACGCCTGGCTGATATTTGCATTTTTAGTAGAGATGGGGTTTCACCATGTTGGCCAGGCTGGTCTCAAACTCTTGACCTCAGGTGATCCATCTGCCTCGTCCTCCCAAAGTGCTAGAATTGCAGGTGTGAGCCACTGCACCCGGCTAGAAATCGCAGATTTTTTTTTTTTTTTTTAAGACTAAGTCTCGCTCTGTGGCCCAGGCTGGAGTACAACGGCATGATCTCAGCGTGAGCCACTCCGCCCGGCTGAAATCACAGATATTTTGTATCATATTATTGTTGCAGGTATCTTAAAATATGGTTTACACTCATTACTACATCAAAATTATAGCATTTATTAGACCTGCTCCTATATTTAGTGCATTAATAAGGAGAGTGTAGGGCTCAGCACCGTGTCTCACACCAGTAATCCCAGCATTTTAGGAGGCCAAGGCGGGCGGATCACATGAGGCCAGGAGTTCGAAATCAGCCTGGCCAAAATGATAAAACCCTGTCTGTACTAAAAATACAAAAATCAGCCAGGAGTGGTGACATATGCCTATAATCCCAGCAGGTGGATGAGGCATGAGAATCTCTTGAACCTGGGAGGCAGAGATTGTAGTGAACCAAGATCACACCATTGCACTCCAGCCTGGGCGACACAGTGAGATCCTGTCTCAAAAAATAATAATAATAAGGAGAGTGTGTATATTATTATATCCCAAATTGCTTTTTTTTTTTTTTTTTTTTTTTGAGACAGAGTCTTGCTCTGTCACCCAGGCTGGAGTGCAGTGGCGCAAGCTCAGCTCACTGCAACGTCTGCCTCCCGAGTAGCTGGGATTACAGGCCCCCACCACCATGTGCAGCTAATTTTTTTTTTTTTTTTGTATTTTTAGTAGAGACAGGGTTTCGCCATGTTGGCTAGGCTGGTCTCGAACTCCTGACCTCAAGTGATCCACCCACCTCGGCCTCCCAAAGTGCTGGGATTACAGGCTTGAGCCACTGTACCTGGCTCAAAATTGATTTTTTTTTCTTTTTCTTTTCTTTCGAGACGGAGTTTTGTTCTTGTTGCCCAGGCAGGAGTGCAATGGCGTGATCTCGGCTCACTGCAACCTCCGCCTCCTGGGTTCAAGTGATTCTCCTGCCTCAGCCTTCCAAGTAGCTGGATTACAGGCATGCTAATTTTGTGTTTTTATTAGAGATGGGATTTCTCCATGTTGGTCAGGCTGGTCTCGAATTCCCAACCTCAGGTGATCCGCCCTCCTTGGCCTCCCAAAGTGCTGGGATTACAGGCATGAGCCACCGTGCCTGGCCCCAAAATTGATTTTTTAGAAGTAATTTTATGCTAGTTCAATTTCGCTATAATTGATTTTCTTTCTAATGCCTTGTATTTTATGCATTTAAAACATTATTCTGAGAAGAGATGTATGGGGAGAAGAGGTATCTGTGGTTTTGAGAATATATCTGTGTATAATGAATGAATGGCAAATAGCTGTTAAGAATGGCATACACAAATATGAGTATAGGAACATTAAAAGGATTTTAGAGAAAAGGGAACAGAGTAGCTGGAACTGTTTTTTTTGTTTTTGTTTTTTGTTTGAGACAGAGTCTCGCTTTGTCATCCACGCTGGAGTGCAATGGTGAGATCTCAGCTCATGGCAACCTCTGCTGCCTGGGTTCAAGCAATTCTCCTGTTTCAGCCTCCTGAGTAGCTGGGACTATAGGCACCCACCACCACGCCCGGCTAATTTTTGTATTTTTAGTAGAGACGGAGTTTCACCATATTGGTTAGACTGGTCTCAAACTCCTGACCTCATGATCCGCCCGCCTCGGCTTCCCAAAGTGCTGGGATTACAGGCGTGAGCCACCGCGCCCGGCCTGAGTAGCTGGAACTGTTAGCAGTAGTATCCTAAAGAGACAATTTGAGCTAGTTCTTATGGTTCAGCAAGATCTTGCTAGGCCAAATTCCTTTTCTGCTCCCATTAAAAAGGAGCATAAAGGTCGGATGATGATGGGTTGGCAAGAGACTAAGTTTGAGAGACAGTATCTTCAGGATATCTTGTAGGCGCTATTAAAATTGGATATATTGTAGCACTGATTCAGTGTTGATACTTTTTAGTTGTTCACTGAAGACTCTGACATTAATAACCGAAAGATTGGCAAATGACTTTTTAACTTTTATAATTATTTGGCTTATTTGAATTAGGGATAAATAGATGCTTCCTGATGACTTCACTTTGAGTGCAGGGAGTGTTTTTGCATTTCTTGTTTTGTTTTCCTTATCTGCCAAATCAAGCACTCCCTACACTGTTACCGCTTCTAATATGAGTTTTCATTATTTTACTCAGCAGATGTTTTGAGCATCTCTTGTGTATGCTGGGAATACAGATTGTGAACAAGACATATAATGACTGCCCCTAATTAAGTTAATAGTCTGAAGGGGAAGATCTACATTAAATTTTTTTTTTTACTGTTATTTTGTCCTAGTCATGGTGATGGAACTAACATATATTTGGGTAAAGTGCATATTACAATAATTACACTGATTTATTCTGGAATATTCTGGGTCTCATAGTAATACTTAAATATTTTTATATGAAAAATATGTATTTTTTTCCCTCAAATACTCCCATTTTCATGAAGAGATTTTTCAGAAAAAAGCAAACCCCTAGCTTGAGATCTCCGGCTATAGTATAACACTTCCTAATTGGTAACCATGTCATTGTCGTTCCTTCCCCTGGTCCTCCATTTCCATGTTGTATACTGATGCCAAGGCTAATAAATACTGATTTTAATTATGTCTCAGCCACAAACTGTAGTAATAGTTCACCCAATTATTTACAGCATGTAAAGCTCGTAAGCCTTGCACTGAAGAACCTATACTGCAGTTTCAATCTATCTGCCACCTTGACTCTTCCCTTTATGACAGTCCATGCTCCAAAATGGTTTGCCCCTGCCTGGTAAGCCCTTTTCTACCTTACTTATCAAAACACTGTTCATCCTTCAGGATCTGACTGGTAGCAGACTATTTTCCTGATACCTCTTTAGGCAGATTTAGTTCTCATTGATCTTTTGTGTGGATCGTGTTAGCATTTTTTGTCAGCCTCATTGACTTTTGCATGTATTGTCTTACATTTGTGCTTTTTGTGTATGTCTTAATTTTTAAATTGGATTTAATTTGGATATGCGTTTAGAGGAAAGGACATAAGAGCAGACAGATAGACCTTGCCTTCTCCTGGCATTATCTTCAAACCTTAGATACTTTTTTTATGCTGTAAGTAAGTAATGATGGTTGTGTAAATTATGAACTCATTCTTCAGCCTACTTTTAGGTAACACTGAAGTCTGAAGGTATAGATTTGAAACAAATGGAAAATGAGATCCCCGAACATTTTATCTTTTTAAAATTATTATTTTCACTTTCACCCAGTAAATTACTTGATTTTTTTTAATGTTTTGTAACTTAGGAAGAGTAAGGTCCAAATCAACTGGAGTACTTTTTTTAGTCTCATAATTACCTGAGTACCTGCAATATGCACATCACTTTACCACTGTACACTTAGTAGCAACACATCTTGTACTTAAAAATGTCTAAAGGTAAGACCTGTGTTTCTAGTTTGAAGGCCTAGAAAGTAAATAAGAGTGAGGTTTTTGTGTTGGTGTTTCAGACTATAAACTTAAATGGCCTCAGAGAATCGGGTTAATGCTTGTTCATTACTCAGGTTCTGTGAAAAGGCTATTCAAATAAAAATAAAGCTGTAAGCTCTGTCCTACCAGGTATAGAGACAAACACCAAAGTAACAGTAGATGAGTGTTGTCAAGGGGTTAAGACTATGTATACAAGCAATAGTTAATGGCTTTGGGAATTCTAGGAAATAGGAGACCAATGTGGGATAGGTGACATAAGGAAGATTTCTTTGGCATCTGGGTTTTAAGGTTGGGATAGAAGGTAGAGAAAAGCTCTCAGAATAGACGTGGGAAGCATGGAGGTGAAGGTAGAAACTAAGAATAAGTAAGATTGGAATAAGCAGAAGACCATTTCTGGTTCTGAATCTGTGTGTGATAATGTCTGAATGAGTTAGTCCAGATGGAAAAGCACAGATGGAGGGTGTGACGTTCTAGCTCTAGAGAATTAAGCTATATATTCCTTGAGACCAAAGGAAGTGTGAAAGATGTAAACACCTGTCTCTTAGGTTTAAGGAGTTATAGTACCAGTCCATAGAAAAGAAAGTCCTAGCTGTTTTAGAACTGCATGGTTGCTCCACAAGATAAAATGCCTTTGAGACGCTTGTTTTTTTAGCTACTTTCAATGAAGTATTTAATCCTCCTGACTTTGAGAATAGTGAATATGTCTTGTGTTCATAAATTTAAGCAAGGATGAAGAATGCCCAATAATGTGTGTGTTTTAAGTGTGCTTCTCAATTCATCTAATTCTTCCCAGTTTCTAACTATTAAGGGAGTTAGAGGCTTACATGCAGGTGATTTTGTTAGAGGCTTACTTTGCAGATGATTTCTTTATGAAATCATATTAATTGCATGAAAATATAAAGTCTGAATTTGTGCCTTTTACATTTCAGGTTTGTGTTTGGGCTTAGATGGATGGTTATAACATTTGCTTGTTTTTTGTAGTTGTATGTCTGAGCCATCAGTGGAAACCTGTCTAGAGCTGAGACGTGGTCTTATAAATAAGAGTTGATTTATGCCTTCCCTTTTGCCTATTTGACTTTTTGCGCCTTCTTACTTCCTTAGCTCTTTCTGGATTTGGTGTTCTCGTTTTCTTAAAAGCCTAGGTAAATTATATTTATATTAAACAAGTGTTGAACGTTTATAATGGTAGGTTCATGACAGCTCTCTAGCCCAGATTTGCCTATCACATAAAAAGGAAGAGGGAAAATAACAAAAGAAAATAGAATAAGGAAAAGGGAAAGGAGAACACAGCTTATTTGCTTTATCACTTACCTTTTAAAACTGTTATTTATGTATTACCCAAAGCATCACTGTGAACTTCTTTCAAGTAAATGTTTCAGCGAATGTGAAAGGTGTTGAATTCTCGTAGAGAGAATAAAGAGTGGAAGAGGGAAAATAACAGCAGCTTTAGCGCGCTGTTTTAAGCAATATGGACAAAACTGGCTTTTCTGGCCAGGTGTGGTGGCTCAAACCTGTAATCCCAGGACTTTGGGAGGCCAAGAGGTGGATCACCTGAGGTCAGGAGTTCGAGACCAGCCTGGCCAACATTGTGAAACCCCGTCTCTATTAAAATACAAAAATTAGCTGGGCGTGGTGGCAGGCGCCTATAATCCCAGCTACTTGGGAGGCTGAGGGATGAGAATCACTTGAACCTGGGAGGCAGAGGTTGCAGTGAGCCAAGATCGCACCACTGCACTCCAGCCTGGTGGACAGAGCAAGAGACTGTGTCTCAAAAAAAAAAAAAAAAAGGCTCTTTTGCTGTCACGTTGACACATTTGTTTCCTAGCCTAGTGGGCAAGACTTCTAGAAAGTTAAGCAGACACTTTTCCCTTACTGGATTATCTTTTTCTGCAAAGAGGATGTGGAAATGGATTTGATTTTGTGTGCTTGGCAGTTATCCGTGTGTCAGGTTTGGGAAGTAGTTCTCAAGAACAACTGAAGCAAAAATCGTAGGAAGGAACTGAACTTTTTGGCTTATAATCCTCTTAGGATCTCTTACTCTCAACATAAGATTCTAGGGAGCATATTTATTTTACCTGACTATGAGACCTATCTGAATAGGTCTTAAATTAAAGCTAACTGATTTGAGGCTCCCCCCGCCTGCCTTTCTCGGGTGCTATGCCTGAAATTTCTGCGGTTTTGGTAGATGCCATCAAGGGTTAATGGGTGCCCAGGACCACTAGTTAGAATAGACTATTTTCTTAAAGAAGAGACACAAGAGTAGCACATCTGTATAGTTATCTTTGCATTTTCTAGAAAAATATTCTTAAAAGATTAAATCCTTATACTCTAGTTTTAATATTGATTTTCTTGAATCATTGGCATTTATCAGCAAAGCAAGAAATGGCACTAAACAGTTTCCTCCTTGACTGATACTTGTTATAATTTTGACACAGATTTTAGTTTTCTTGAAAAGCTGGTGAGGTACAGTGGTTCAACTTGTAATCCCAGTGCTTTGGGAGGCTGAGGCAGGAGGATCGCTTGAGTCCAGAAGTTAGAGACTAGCCTGGGCAACATAGGGAGACTCTGCCTTTACAAGAAATTTAAAAGACTGTGTCTCTACCAAAAACTTTTAAAAAATTTAGCTGGGCATGATGGCACGCCTGTGGTCCCAGCTACTTGGGAAGCTGAAATAGGAGGATTGCTTGAGACCAGAAGGTCAGAGACTGCAGGAGTTGTGATTTGCCACTGCACCCCAGCCTGGCAACAGAGCAAGACCTTGTCTAAAAATAAATGAATAAATAAATAAATAAGGAGGAAGGAAGGGAAAGAAAGAAAAGCCTGTTCTCTCCTTTGGAATATTTTTAAAACATAAGCTTTCCAGATATGGTAAATTTTGGTATTGGTTCTTATTGGAGTTAACAAAGAAATGACTGCAGTTTAAGCTTTAAAGTAACCTTTTAAACAAAATTTTAAGTATCACCCAATTTTCTTAGCAGAATTTGATATCTAGAAAAGTTTGAAAGAAAAATGGTAGTGTTTATTTTAAGGAAAGTACTCTTACCAGAATCATAGGCATCAAAATTTGAAATAATTTATTGCAGTGATTTTCAGTCCTTGGGATAAATGAAATTGGCAGTTGATACTTCTTGAGTTATTAGGGACACATTGTATACAGTAATACAGCCCGGGATAATTAAAACATGATTCCAGTTAAAAGCAAATAAATGTCATTACCTTGTGTTATACGGGTTATTTTCTATGATCTGAAACCAAGCAAAAATGTGACTCCTTTTTGAATAAGGACAAGTAATTATTGATTAAATGCAGTTTGGTAGGAACTGGAATGGAAGTTCAGATAAAAGAAATCTTTGCTTTCTGAAACATTTCGGAATGACTGATAGAGTCATCTTCATTTCTTCAGTTACAAAGTAAATTCAGGTGAGATTAAGGAATTTGGTAAAGGCCATAGGAATCAGTGGCCAGTGGGTATAAAATTCAGCTGCCCTGGTAACAGGAGTGTTAAGGCTACTATGCATGTCCTATCTATATAGGAGAATGGAGTTGCATGACAGGGAAAAAAAAAGTCTCATTACCCTTGTTTTGTCTTGGGCCTTGTAGTTAATTAGTGGGTTCGTCTTCTGAGTAGGGGAACATTCGCCTTAAATAATACCTAGTCAGTGAAAGAAAACTATATTATTCTTAGGGTTGATGATATTAAGTAATAGCTTTTTGTAATATCCTCTCTTTTCCTTTTGTTTCATTAGGTGGTATGGTCAGGAAAAAGACTACAATGTACTAGTCATGGATCTTCTGGGACCTAGCCTCGAAGACCTCTTCAATTTCTGTTCAAGAAGGTTCACAATGAAAACTGTACTTATGTTAGCTGACCAGGTATGTGAAATTTTGATTAGAATATAAACTGAGAATAGTACTGTTGACTGGAATTTCATTATTCATAAATAAGAGTATTAAAATCCTGTGCATCACTATTTAACCTTAGCATAGGCAGAAAAAAAAAATAATGTGACTTGTAGATATTTTCCTATGGGAATAAGACAAAACCTGGAATTATCTTGGTTTCTTACTCATCTGTAGACTAGTAGTTTTCAGTCTGCTCCTTCAGATGAAGTTTTAGTGTCATATATAGCAGGTTATTGTAAGATTTTGTTTGGAGAGTTTAGAGTGTATGTATGCATATAATTGTAGATAAATGTATATTGACATTTTGGTTAAATTAAGCAAAATTGAATATTATGTATTACGTGTGGGACTCTTAGAAAAGCTATTTTTGAGGATAAAAAGGTCCTGAAGTAATATAAGGAAGAATTTTTTGACCAAGTAGATGCTGCTTGGAGTAATGGATTCTCAACCATTTGTGTTACTTAAGACCTAGGAAATTTTGGAGATGTCATGAATTAGATTGATGCATTGGCTGTAGGTTAGATTAAATGGTTTTTACAGCCAAAGTTTGGATATTTCGATCTTAAGAAATGAGAAAGATAGAGTAAGGAACAAACCTTAAGGGAAAAGATAATACATTAAGATAATGATTGGTAAATATCAAAACATGTATAAGTTTTTGTTTTGATCAGTATTTGTTACCTTTAAGGGCAGGAAAATGCTGGAAATGCTTCAAGTTAAACTCAGTGTGCTTATAAAAATACTATGAAGAGAATGACATTTAAAAATATAATGGAGGGTTTGTGACAGCTCTCTAGTCCAGATTTGCCTATCACATAAAAAGGAAGAGGGAAAATAACAGAAGAAAATAAAATGAGGAAAAGGGAAAGGAGAACACAGGTTATTTGTTTTATCACTTACCTTTATTTGCTTTATCACTTAACTTTTAATACTATTATTTATGTATTACCCAAAGCATCACTGTGAGCTTCTTTCAAGTAAATGTCATAAAGTAAAATGGAGATAAACAGACTTGATATTTGAGGTGGAATTTTAGTAAGTTTGTAAATTCAGAGGGATGAAGAGAAGTAGGTTAATGGGCACAAAAATACAGTTAGGAGGAATAAGTTCTAGTATTACATAGTATAGTAGGGAAATTATAGTTAACAATAGCTTATCGTTTATTTCAAAATAGCTAGAAGAGTAGAATTGTAATGTTCCTAATACAAAATATAAATGTTTGAAGTAATGGATATCCCAACTACCCTGATTTGATAATTACACATTGTATACATGTAACAAAGTATCACACATACCCCATAAATATATACAACTATTATAGATCAATGAAAAAACTTTGTCTATAATTCCAGGGATTAGAAGGTAGTGCCCATTTTCTGTAATCAGCACCTGATACTCCCCAAGCTTCTTAACCTTAAAAGTACTCAGTGGCTCAAGCAAATGTGAGCAAATTGTGATATTTGTGGCACAAAACAAACTCAAGCATTAAAAGGTGAAAAGTGGCCAGGCACACTGGCTCACGCCTGTAATCCAGCACTTTGGGAGACCGAGACAGGAGGCTCTCTTGAGCCCAGGAGTTCCAGGCTACAGTGAGCTATAATAATGCCACTGCACTCCAGCCTGAGCAATAGAGCAAAGACCCCATCTCTTTTACGTTAACAGCCTTTAATGTGGGCCGGGTTTGGTGGCTCATGCCTATAGTCCCAGCACTTTTGAGAGGCCAAAGCCGGTAAATCACTTGAGGTCAGGAGTTCAAGACCAGCCTGGCCAACATAGTGAAACCCATCTCTACTAAAAGTACAAAAATTAGCTGGGCGTAGTGGCTGACGCCTGTAATCCCAGCTACCCGGGAGGCTGAGGCATTTGAGAATCACATAAACCTGGGAGGTGGAGATTGCAGTGAGCCGAGATCGCACCACTGCACTCCAGCCCTGGGGGATAGAACGAGACTCTGTCTCAAAAAAAAAAAGCCTTTAATATGTTTTAACTAACATATATGAGTGAATCCTAATAAAAGAGTTATGGCTTATGTTTTGTTTGTTCAGTAACACGTAAGCATCCATACATTGAACATGTATTGAGAGCCTACCACTGTACTTAGTGCTGGGGGTTGGGGTGGCAAAAAAATAAGAATTAGTCTCTTCCCTCTAGAAAGAAACTTAGAGTCTAATAAAGACGGAAAAATAAGATGTTCCATCCTTGTTGTAGAGTTGTAGAAGTCTCTGTTGGGTACACGGGTAACAAATGTGGAAAAAATATAATTCTGAGGAAGGGAGATACAAGAAAGCTTTCATTTAAGGTAGTTAACACCTAAGTTTTGCTCTGTGGCTGACAGGTAACAGGTGTAAGTTGTTCAAGCCAGAGATTACTAGTTTGGCTTCAGAAGACATTTATCAAGGTAGAAGAGTACAATTTAGAATCTGTGTATTCATGATAATAAAAGCTCTGGGGAAAATGAGGACAAATAAAAAATAGAATCCTAACAGATACTACTGGGAAGAGCAAGAACATATGGACAGAAAGATAATGTTGGCAGTCTTTGGATATGGAATCTATTTAAAAATACAACTTCTAAGTAAGTGTCTTATAGAAAAGATAGAGGCTGGGTGTGATGGCTCATGCCAGCAATCCCAGCACTTTGGGAGGCAGAAGCAGGAGGATCACTTGAGCTCAGGAGTTCGAGAGCAGCCTGGGCAACATAACGATACCCCCGTTTCCACAAAAAATACAAAAATTAGCTGGGCATGGTAACGCACATGTGCGTAGTCCCAGCTTCTCAGGGGGCTGAGCTGAGAGGATCACTTGAGCCCCGGAAGTTGAGGCTGCTGTGAGCTGTGATCTCGCCACTGCACCCCAGCCAGGGTGACAAAGTGAGACTCTGTCTCAAAAAAAAAAAAACACAAAACTTCTGTTGTATACAAGAAATGCCATAAGCAGTCAAAATAAAAAATACTTAATTTAAATCTGTTTACATAATGACAGATAAAAGATTGTTTGTTTTATGACGAGAACTCCTAAAAGCTAACAAGAAGACAATAGGCCGAAAGAAAAATAGGCAAAGAGTGGAGCTTGACAGTACATAGAAGAGTAAATCCTCATAGAAGGGCCAGGCGCAGTGGCTCACGCCTGTAATCCCAGCTCTTTGGGAGGCCGAGGCAGGTGGATCATTTTATGCCAGGAGCTGGAAACCAACATGGCGAAACCCTGTCTCTACTAAAAATACAAAAAAAGTACCCAGGCATGTGGCGGGTGCCTGTAATCCCAACTACTCGGGAGGCTGAGGCAAGAGAATCGCTTGAACCTGGGAGGCAGAGGCTGCAGTGAGCCGAAATTGCACCACTGCACTCCAGCCTGGGCAGCAGAGTGAGTGAGACTCTGTCTCAAAAAAAAAAAAAAAAAAAAATCCTCGTGGAAGGATTACTCCTAAATTGAGGCCGGGCATGGTGGTTCACGCCTGTAATCCTACCACATTGGGAGGTCGAGGCAGGAGGATCTCCTGAACCCAGGAGTTCAAGAGCAGCTGGGCAACATAACGATATCCCGTCTCTACCAAAAATTAAAAATTAGCTGACGCAAAAAAATTAGCCAGGTGTAGTGGCATGCACCTTATAGTTTCAGCTACTCCGGAGGGTGAAGTGTGAGGATCACTGGAGCCTGGAAGGTTGAGGCAGCGTGAGTTATGGTTGCTTCACTGCACTTCAGCCTAGGTGACAGTGAGACCCTGTCTCAAAAAAAAAAAAAAAAAAAAAAGAGTAAATCCAAATTGTTACAGCCTATTGTGAAAGGCAGTGTGATATTATCTATCAAAATGAAAAATACACCCTTCAACTCAGCAACTCCCCATAATTATATGGGATTTGAAGTCCATAGAAATAAAAGTACTAGTGGGTAAAGATACATGTCTGTTAATGGCATTATTTATAGTAGGAAAAAGTGGAAAACAATGTGAGAATACTGTGAGAAGACATAACATCTCTATCACAGAATATTTGTAGCTATTAAAAAGGATATTTGAGCTATAGCGTTTGACTTTGCATAATTTCCAAGAAATTAAGGAAAGCTTTTAAGAATGGCATGTTTAATATTTAACTTTTGGAATGAGATTATATAAGAATTATAACAACTACTTATAGCTTTATCTGCCAATCTGTCAACATCCCCCACTCCCAAGTATATGTGTATCTGTTTGTGTGCATATGTATATCTTATAACATGGTCTGGGTAATACCAGGCCATTTTAACAGGTTACTTTAGAAGGCCTAGGATTGAGAGTGGAAAGTTTTTATTTTATTTCCTTTATTGTAGCAACTGAAACTATTCTACAGGTATTCCTTTTATTACTTGAAAATCACAAACACCAAGTCTTCCTATGGGGTTAGACCCTCCCATGGTTTTAATCATTAATACTAGAAGGTAAAGCCAAAGGACACAGCAAGTATATGCTTAGATATCCATTAACCTAGAAATAAATGGAGAACTTAGTTGTCCTTTCCATTTCATTTTCTTTAGCACTGTCTTTGTGAACTCTAAAATGAGATACTGAAATACTTAAGAAATAATGTGTTGATTTTCATTTACTACTTAACTCAATTATCTCTCCCTTCCTTTTTTTCCAGATGATCAGTAGAATTGAATATGTGCATACAAAGAATTTTATACACAGAGACATTAAACCAGATAACTTCCTAATGGGTATTGGGCGTCACTGTAATAAGGTTAGTCAAATGCTCTTTGCATGAAAGAACAAAGAGTAAAGTTTCGACAAGAATTGCTTTGGTAAACTTTTCAATCTTTTAAAAAGCCATAGTAAGTTGAATTTGCTGTTGACAGTTGCTTTAAAAGATTGTGCTATAAGGATAATCAGCTAACTCCATTAACTTAGTAACTTGAAATAAATTATCTTCAACTTACCCAACCGAGGTTAGTTACCTTATATGGAAATATAAAATTCTAAGGGCTATAAAATGAACTGTAGTTGTCTAAGTTATTTAACTGTTGAACAGTTGTATCTATTTTTCATTCACAAAAATAGCAAAAACCCCCATATTCTTTTCTTCCTGAATGCTTAAAACCAGATTTTAACCTTTGGCTCTGAAGTGTGGGTTTTTATAATATATGTGCTTGTGCCAGTGTGGGAACACTGACTTATCTGTCACCATGGTGTTAACATTTGCTGACTGAGCATGGTTGATAATGAGAATTCTTCAGTCCTTGAATTTGTGTATTTAAAAGGGTAACTTTTGGGCCTGCTTCAAAAGTAGTTGACAGTTTTTTACTTGGGTGCCAAATTGGGTGAGTTCTCCACCCCTCTCTCTCCCTTTAAAGGAAAATATAGACAAGCGAAATGAACATTCATACAACAAAACTAGTGTTCATTTGGGGTCTCTGAGAGTGGTTCAACTTATGGGGTGATTGGGTTTTAGCTAGTGGCGCATGATTGCAGTTAGAAACTAATTGTGTTGACTTTTTTTCTGTAATGATTAGTCTTACTGAGTGAATTGCTTTCTTTATCGATACTATGTTGAGCTCGGGCAGACAGGCAGCATTGGCAATGCACTAAGCATGTTGTGATCTGATGATCTATCTGATAGAAATTCTCAACTTCAGGACAACTTGGGGGCTTTTTTTTGTTTTTTTGTGGCTTTTTTGTTTTGTTTTTGGAAGGAAGATGCCCATTTGTTTTACTAAACTATTAGGAAATGTTTGGTGTTTTTAGGTCTAGCTATAAATGTTTACCTTTGTTTGCCTGTATGAATGCCAACTGGGAGCCATTACCATTAGAATTGGTGTTATTTGTCAATGTGAGATACTGATGGTCTGATTAGGTTTTAGGAAATTAAATTTTTTTGTTGAGCTTTAAATAATGAAAGGTGTTTAAATATACACATAACTTATCTTGTCATTCCCAAGTTGCATTAAAAAATATTTTATAGCTTTTCTCTGAAGTATACAGGTTTTTATTACTGTAAAGCCTGGTAATTCAATTGAAAAAATAAAATTACTGTTCTTAAGTTTTGGGGCAGTTTTGTCCATTTGACTCCAATCTTCTTGGCCATTTCCCAGCCCTCTCCTTCCCGTTTTCTTACCCCCTAAAAACCCATTATCACCATGTGATTCCTATTCTGCATCGTTGACATTGCAGTACATGGTTTTTGCCTTAAATTTAAATGATGACCTAGATATCACTTTGCCTTCCACCCCCCACCCCCACAGCCCCCTTAAGAATAGCTTGTTAATCGCATAGTTGTCTTAAGGAAGTGTAAGTTATCTAGTGGTGAAAACCTTTTTAGGAGATTTAGGTCTCCTTTTCTCCTTGCAGATATTAAAAATAATTTTGTGGAGCTGCTTGCTGTTTAACACTGTTTTAGAGAGGCCATGGGGTAGAAGCAAAGTGTTTTACTCAACTAAGATTCAAATGCTAAATGTTGCTCTTGAACATTTTAGATTAGTGTTTTGTTTATGTAGTTGATTTTTAGTGTTTTCTGTATTGTAGTTTGAAAAATGCCAGTTGTATGAGACTGGATTCTTTGGTCAGCTTGTTCCAGTAGTTTTCTATTCATGGGGGAAAAATGGTTTTGGGGGGCTTTTGAGGACAATTTTTAAAGTTAAATTTCTTATTTGGAAAATTGTTCTGAATTTGATATTTAGGAGTGGCCACTCCAATCTTAGTGAATTTGCTCATCTCTTCCGGTAATCAGCCCTGCATGCTTACGAAAATAAATTTTAAGGTGACTAAATGCCTTCTACCTCTTCCTTACTGAAGATTTTTTCCCCCGTACAATCTTTTTTTGGGGGGGAAGGGCAGATTGTGGTACCAAAGATTGCAGATCTAAATTCCCCATTTTTGATTAAAAATATAAAAGAGCCAAATGTCACCATTGCTATCCCTGTTTCAGGCAGTGACACAAAATAGTGGCATTAAAAACCTGAGTAATTTCCAGAATTCAAATGTTCTTGAGCATGTGATTCTTATTTGGAAAACTGAGAAGCTACAGTGCTTGGTGGAAGAAGGATGGCATTTGGCTACCCTGTTCTTTCTCTAATGCCTCGGTGTTGCCTGTCTGCGCCGGCCATTGTTGCAATGTAAGCAATACTGTTTGATGCACTGCCACCCTCTATTGTCTGTTTAGTGTTTAGAATCTCCAGTGGGGAAGAGGAAAAGAAGCATGACTGTTAGTACTTCTCAGGACCCATCTTTCTCAGGATTAAACCAGGTCTGAAACTGTCTCCTATTCCAACCTCAATCCCAAATTCATGTGCTTTTCCTTTTTATTGTTTTATTTTGATGATTTTTGTTTTGTTTTAATTCTGGAGAATGTAGATCTTGCTCAAGCACCTCTTACGTTGGCATTATTCAGACATACTTGGCAAACATAACATTACTAAGATATTTCTTTGTGGCTTTTGCTTAAAACTTATAAAGTTTAGAAAAAAGCTAAATGAAAATAGGATATTATGTTTAGCTCTCTAACATACATATGAGGAAATGATGTTGGTCTACTACTGAAATTGTTTACCTAATAGTAAACTTGAGATAGAGTGTTAGTTTTTAAAAATTTATTTGGAGTTATACAACTTAATGCACGAAATATATTTAAATTCAGTTCATTAGTGCTATATAATGAATATATTCTACCTCACCTCTCTTCCCCTTCCCTAAGGAACTTCAGGTAAGTGTAGATCAGATTTCAGATCTAGTGTTTCTAGAACTTATTTCCTCAGTCTGTATTCTCAACTTCTAGCAAATGGATATTTACAGAGCATTATATGCTCTGGAACTAGAAGATACTGCATTCTTAACAATATAACAATAACATAGCTTAAGCACTTATCAAGCTATATGGTAGATTGCCATTAGTAATACATTGAAATATATTAAATTTAGTTTTTGGCAGGCTGGATAAACACCCTACTAATTTTCTAAATTTGTAAGTAGAACTCTTCATATTTTGTTGTACTTTTGTTGAAGTTAAATAGCTTTTTTATCACAAAATTTAAGTTCATAAATGTTCATGCTCCTGAGCAAATGAATCTTAATCATTCAGTTTAGTATACAGTGAAGAGGAAGTATTGGCATGAGTAATCAAAAAACAAAAAACATACTTTGTAATACCTTAAATTATCCACATGTATCATCTGGATAATCATTTAATCCTTTTCCATACTGCCCAGCTTTATTCCAGGAACCACCTCCAGCTATTAAAAAAGGTTTCAGAAATTCAGAGTTATTTTTATTCAGGCAAAGAAGTACCAAGTATTGTGACTAGTTAGATAAGGAGTGGGGGGAAGACAGTAGATGGTGGATCATTAGGCGTATTAGAAGAATAAAACTAGTTTTATAGTGCCTCATTTTTACTTACCCATTCACATATTTTGCTTACATTTCGTAGCATCATTTAATAATTTACAAAGAAAGTTGTATTACATTGTTTAGATTTTGTACATACAGGTTAGCTAGGTTTTTAGTAAAGTGACCTTGTGAATGTTTTAGAAGGGCAAGGGAAATGATGACCCCTGGTTAGGAAAAAAAAAAAAAAATGCTGCAAGTACTAAACACTAAGATTAGCCACAGTGATTTTTGAAGAAAATGTGCCTCTATTGAATGGAATTATGGAATTATCCCCCCCCTCTTTTTTTTGGTTTTTGGTTTTGTTTTATTTTTTGTTTTTTGGGGGTTTTTTGTTTTGTTTTGTTTTGTTTTGTTTTTTGTTTTGTTTTGAGATGGGGTTTCACTCTGTTGCCCAGGCAGGAGTGTAGAGTGCAGTGGCGCGATCTTGGCCCACTGCAACTTCCACCTCCCAGGTTCAAGCAGTTCTGTCTCAGCCTCCTGAATAGCTGGGATTACAGGTGCGCGCCACCATGCCCGGCTAATTTTTGTATTTTTAGTGGAGACGGGGTTTTACCACATTGGCCAGACTGGTCTTGAACTCCTGGCCTCAAGTGATCTGTCTGCCTTGGCCTCCCAAAGTGCTGGCGTTATAGGCGTGAACCACTGCGCCTGGTCAAATTATCCCCTATTTATCAACTCAGTTCCCTGTGCCTTTGAAGAATAGGCTGCATTGTTTAAAATGGGCGCAAATTTTACTCATAACATGTAGTTAGTAAAAATCCACAGAAAAGGAGCTTGACTCACTGAAGGAAGTGCCTGTGTCTTTGCACATAAAAGCCTATAATAAAAATGCATTATCTTATGCTTATTTGATACTGACTTTTCCTCATTTGGTTCTGCCTTTACATATTTACAGCTTTTTGGTTGTATCTTTGGCATCATGTGGTTTCATGTAAACATTTCCATTATATGTTTATATTTATTAGTTTTAAACAGCAAAGCATACAGAAAGCTACTAAAGAAGCTTGATAGGTACCCGAAGGTAATGAACCACCAAGAGTTTTATTTCCTTTTTTAATTTCAAGTAGTTTTCCTTTCAGTTGTTTACTGAGAATAGGCTATCTTTGTTCAGTGCTAACATTTTTTTCCTGACGTATTTTCAGTTTCTATAAGAGGAGAGCATTTAAAATTATTTGCTCTTTAGATTTTTGTTTTTAGATTGAGATGTTTAAGAAGATCGTGTTTACATATCTGTAGTTTTCTTGATAAATAAGGTTTCCTCCTTCGGCGTTGTGGGAGGAAAGAACTCTCCAGCGAACACTGAATTTTTATAAAGCAGTCTTTTGGTTGTGAGAAAGTGTCTGGTTATTGAGTCACAAATGGAGCTATTGAATGTAGATTTAGACATGAATGAAACTGTTAGACATACTCATGTCAGAGCTCTTCCCTTTTGTCCTTCATTTTAAAGTACGAAAGGAAGCAATCCTAGAAAATGTGAACTGGAGGAAATTCTATGTACTAATCACTCTTCATTCAATGTCTACATATTTCTTAGAGATATTTTTAAAATACCATGAAGCTGAATGTCCTTTTGTGTTTATTTTCCCCATGTTTTCTTTTCACTATGACTCTGCAGAACTTAATCATCATTTTTGTTTTGCTTAACAAATGTATTTTGCTCATTTTAATATTTGTGTACTGATCTGGTTTTCATATCAAGAGAAACTTAAAGTATAAGCTTTATTTCTTAGTGTTTTACAACACAATTTTTCCTGTAATGACTTGATTGCTTAGGAAGGGAGTTTAATCTTTTTACTTTGAGAGTCTTCATCATCCAGTTAACATTTACTAATAATTTAATCTTCATTCTTTTATAGTAGACTAAGTAAAAATCAGTATCTCGTTGACATGGTGACTGAAGCTCAACTGTCAGTGTCTTTACTGTCCAAAGTATAATTGAGAATAGGTTATAATGCTTGGCTGAAATAGATGTTACTCATGCTCCTAAGAGAGGTACTTGGTCAGATCTTTATAACCTAAATCAGTAACTTGCTTTATTTATTGACATGAAATCTGCAGGTTAGGTGATCAAGTTTCCCAGCACATCACAAATTATAAACTGTCAAAAGGGACCCAGTAGCCTAATGGAGAGAAGAACTACAAAATTTAGGAATAACTAGAGAACAATAGACTAGGGCTGTATAGTGTAAGGGCACATAGACCTGCCTAGCTTAATATTTGTAGATTAACTTTTATTAAAATATAGCATAATAGGTGATTTTATGACAAAAGCCAAAATTTTAAATAAAGATTATTTCTTTTCATATGGTAGGTAAATATGAATATGTTTTGGATTTCTTTTTCATAAAAATAGTTATTTACTTATAAAAGGCTTAAGTTCTGGAGTGTAAACTTGAATTACATACAACAATTAGCTACATTATAAATGAATACATTATTCCCTGAGTACCATATAGACATGATAACACTAAACGTTATTTTGTTCTAAACACTGGTTTTTGTTTTTAGTTAGCTCACTTAAACTGCTAATTGTAAGCCACCTTGATTTAAATGCTAAGTGCTTTTTTGGGGGATTTTTATATCAACTTGTTAAATTTTCCAGAAGTTTAACCTGACCCATCTGTATAATGTCAGTGCTGAGTAGTATTTTTTATTAATAAAAAGTCTTGGTTTCATTGGCAATGTCAGACTTTTAGGGTAGATAACAAGCATTCTGTTGGCACATTTAAGAGTGGCCTTTGTAGGAGGGAAGAGTTCAGATAGTTTATATCTGGATTTTTTTTTTTTTTTTTTTTTTAAAGACAGAGTTTTGCTCTGTCGCCCAGGCTGGAGTGCAGTGACACGGTCTTGGCTCACTGCAACCTCTGCCTCCCAGGTTCAAGCTATTCTCCTGCCTCAGCCTCTTGTGTAGCTGGGGCTACAGGCATGTGCCACCACGCCCGGCTATTTTTGTATTTTTTGTAGAGGTGGGACTTTGCCATGTTTGGCCAGGCTGGTCTTGAACTCCTGACCTCAAGTTATCCGTCCGCCTCAGCCTCCCAAAGTGCTGGGATTATAGGCGTGAGCTACCGCACTCGGCCATTATATCTAGATTTTGAAACCTCATGTTTGTTTACCAATAGTAACAGGTGTACAGACTATCAGGTGTCATTATGACAAATAGCAGCACTCTTGTTGCTTCTGCTGTCAAGCATGTATACATTTCTTACTTTGTAAAGACAGGTTCCTGAGTATGTAATGAAATGGGCCTGTGAAATCTGCAAACGACAAGGATAAACTACTAGACTGTTTTTTTTTTTAACTTGATTTATTGATAAAGACTAGTAAAAGCTTATGGGGGGGTGTTAAGTCTGTTCATTATCTGTTCTATTAATACTTAGGATACTTTATTTTGATATATTTGAATGCATAGAATAGATACCATTTAATGAATAAGAAGCAGTTTAATTGAACAAGGTTGGAAACCTAATGTTTCTGTATTTCTCTTTTAAAGTTATTCCTTATTGATTTTGGTTTGGCCAAAAAGTACAGAGACAACAGGACAAGGCAACACATACCATACAGAGAAGATAAAAACCTCACTGGCACTGCCCGATATGCTAGCATCAATGCACATCTTGGTATTGAGCAGAGGTAAGTTCGAAAATGGAATGTGCTTATCATAGCCATAGCAGAAGCCATCAATGGGTTTTTGAAATATTTTAGTTTCTTACAATGTCTAAGGATGTTTCTTGGCTGAGGATTTGAAGGATGCTTATTAATCATTTTACCTGCTGCTTTAACCAGTGTAGAGAAGACTGTTAAATGAGGTCTTTTGGATTTTTTGTTGTTGTTGAAGATTGTCTCTTGGGGGGAAAATACTGCGTGATAGAAAGTTAGAAGCATAAGTGCAATGTTGACATTTCTTTTTGCAGCTGAAGATAGTACATATATTTTTAAAGCTATTTGGGGCTTTTTATACTTTAGTAATTCAGGTTGAGTTTGGAAGAATGCATTATAAAAGTTCCTTTCATCTTTTACAGTCACTTTTTGCTCCTTAAAACAAGCATAGAAGTAATAAGTGGAAAAAACAATGATATGCCTCAGGTTAAAGAACCTCATACCAAGAATTTCAGGCTTAAGAAATATCCATGAATATCTGAATGATCTAGTTTAAACTGTAATGTCAGTTTTTCTGTACGCCAAGGCATTACCTATCCTTAAATATATATATATCTCTAAATATATATTTGTATGTATGTGTATATAGATATGTATGCATGAATACATTCATATAGATGTTCAACTAGTTTTAAGTTGTAACTCCTTTTCAGTACTCCTGAAGTTTTTTTTAATGAGTTTCTGCAAAATATAGAAATGTCATCCTGCTTGGTTCATTAAGCTCATTTAGAGGGTTGTTTAGCCAAATCCTTTTTGTTCTTTTAAATTGTAAGACACTTGTTCGTCTGATTTTGGATTCCATGGAAGAAGTTTTGTTTAGAGGTAGGTAACACATGAACTTTTTAAAATCACCTTAAATAAGTAGCTTCTTGCGTAAGACACCAAATAGTGTTCCCTCCTCATTTGGGAACATTTCTTCTGGGTACTTGACTTTCTTTCATATGTTTTTCATCATAATAGTTCCAGTTTATAAAATTACGTTCTCTTTTCTAGTCGCCGAGATGACATGGAATCATTAGGATATGTTTTGATGTATTTTAATAGAACCAGCCTGCCATGGCAAGGGCTAAAGGTAAACCAGACTCACATTATCAGATTTTTCTCTCTCTTTTTTAGAATAAAAATATATATTGGAGAAGATAAGATTTAAGGTCCTTTCTAAGTCTGAGATTTTTCTGAGATAATAAAGAATTAACCTTAATTTACTTTTTACCTTTTATCTGGGAAAATGAAACCAGATCATTTTAGTAAGAACTTAGTTCAGCTGAAGAACAGTGTCCTCTGAGAGACAGTAAGCTGGTACCCACTGGTAGCCACTAGCTCTGTCTAGATGGAAGTGGGCATGGACTAAGAAAGGTGGAGACTTTCTCATTTTGATGGGTTGCCATTATGTTGAAAATGTATGTTTTTATGTACAGCAAGACCTGTTTATCCAGCAATACATGTCCTAACATTTTGTTTCTATTAGCTAGGAGTTTACTGTTACTTTTGTGAGTGTGTGTTAATGATAAATCACCGTGTCCTAATTTTGGGTGGGGGTGGGGGCCTGGGGAATGGTCTTGCTCTGTTGCCCAAGCCGGAATGCCTGGCTCACTGCAGCCTCAACCTCCTGGGCTCAAGCAGTCCTCCTACCTCAGCCTCCTACCTGTAGCTGGGACTACAGGAACATGCCACCATGCCCAGCTAATTTTTAAAGTATTTTTTGTAGAGACAGTGCCTCACTGTGTTGCCCAGACTGGTCTCAAACTCTTGGGCTCAAGCGATTCTCCCGCTTCAGCATCCCAAAGTACTGGGATTACAGGTGTGAGTCACCACTGTTGGTGTGTCCTAAATTTTAATGGCTATTTTGGTACCTTACCAGTTCTTTGGAGGAATACCTGTATTTATTGAGTGGCTGTGAGCTAGTTGTAGTGCTCAGTCCTTGGGTAGGTAGCTTTATCTAATATGAGTATTTTTAGTTTAGAAAAATATTGTGACTTATACAGTTAACTCCATTTATTAATGTCACTAATTGATGAACAAATTTTTTTGTATTAATCTGATGCCTTTGCCCTTATGTTGAACATGGGTTAAGAAAATGCTTTTCAGGCTGAGCATGGTGGCTCATGCCTATAATCTTCAACACTTTGGAAGGCCCAGCCAGGCGGGTCACTTGAGCCCAGGAGTTCAAGACCAGCCTGGTCAATATGGCAAGACCTCACCTCTACTTAAAAAAAAAAAAATAGCAGGGTGTAGTGTCACATGCCTGTAGCCCCAATTACTCAGGAGGCTGAGCTGGGAGGATTGCTTTGAGCCCAGGAGTTCGAGCGAGCTATAATCGAGCCACTGCATTCCAGCCTGGGCAACCGAGGGAGACCTTGTCTCAAAAAAATAAACAAACAAACAAAAAACAAAGAAAAGGAAAAAGGAAAGAAAATGCTTTTCAGCTGGGTATGATGATGCACACCTGTAGTCCCAGCTACTTGATAGGCTGAATCAGGAGGACTGCTTTAGGCCAGGAGTTGGAGGCCACAGGGAATTACTGCTGAGCCTGTGAATGGCTACTGCACTCCAGCCTGGGCAACATAGTGAGACCCCATCTCCTTAAAAAAAATATATAGAAAGAATGAAAATGCTTTTCAATTTTGGCCCCAGCCATTTTTACTTAAATCTAATATCCATATATTCATTCCTATTAGACTCACCCTTTCCCTATAACTAAAATTATATTCTTAGAGAAGAAACTTACATCAGAAGTTAACAGTTTGGGAAAAATTTTTGTTAGATGTATTATACTTTGATTTTTTAAATTCTGGGTTAAAATTTCTCTTGAATCTCACAGGTATATGTTTATATGTCTAGTGCATTAAACTACCATGGTTCTTCTCAGTAGCACTGAGTATATCTTTTTTATTTTATTCTTTTCCACAGGCTGCAACAAAGAAACAAAAATACGAAAAGATTAGTGAAAAGAAGATGTCCACGCCTGTTGAAGTTTTATGTAAGGTAAGTATGTATGATGAATATTAAAAAAATATAAATGAAGCCAGGCACAATGGCTCATGCCTGTAATCCCAGCAGTTTGGGAGGCCAAGGCAGTAGATCACTTGAGCCCAGGAGTTCAAGACCAGCCTGGGCAACATAGGGAAACCCCATTTCTACCTTAATAGATAAATGATCCGGCTGGGCACAGTGGCTCACGCCTGCAATCCCAGCACTTTAGAAGGCCGAGGTGGGCGGATCGCTTGAGCCCAGAAGTTCCACAAGACCAGCCTGGGCAACATGGTGAAATCCCTTATCTACCAAAAATACAAAAATTAGCTGGGTGCAGTGATGCACATCTGTGGTCCCAGCTACACAGGAGCCTGAGGCAGGAGGATCACTTGAGCCCGGGAGGCGCCAATTGCAGTGGTACAGTCTTGGCTGTCTTGCAAGGATCTGAGATTGTGCCACTGCACTCCAGCCTGGGTAACAGAGTAAGACTCTGTCTCAAATGAGTGAATAAATGAATGAGTGATCCAAGAAGAAAAAGGAACATTTTATTTGCCAGCTCTGGAATTTGTAACATCGAGTTAGGTAGCTATTCACCATTTTAAATTTACATTTTTATTATTCTAAATATCTTTAACAAGGGCTTTTAACATAGGGGTCTTTTTAAATAAGTGTTTTGCTAGGCACAGTGGCTCACAGCTGTAGTCACTTTGGTAGGCTGAGGAGGGTGGATCGCTTGAGCTCTGGCGTTCGAGACCAGTCTAGGCAACATGGTGAAACCCCATCGCTACAAAAAATGCAAAAATTAGCCTGGCATGGTGACGCATGCCTGTAATCCCAGCTTCTTGGGGATGCTGGGGCAGGATGCTTGAGCCCAGGAGGTCGAGGCTGCAGTGAGCCAAGATTGCACCACTGCAGTCCAGCTTGGGTGACAGAGTGAGACCCTGTCGCAACAACAACAAAAATAAGTAAAATAATAATAAAAAATAAGTTAAATAAACGTTTTAAGTAAGTAAAATAAGTGTTTTATGTTTCTGGTTTGTTAGGGCTCTCTAATCTGTTGAAAACTAGGGGTAAATAAACAGGGCAGGTAAACATTTTCAATAGAACCTCATTAATCTATAAGAAAAAGTAAGAAATATTCTCCTTACCCTAAACTAGTGCTGGAAAAGAAAGGTTATCAACAATTAGTACATTAAGGAACAGGGAAACATGCAGACAGATTGGAGCAATCCAAAATAGCAGCTCTCCAACAATACAGGAATACAGAAGACAGTTTGAATCATACTCATTTTTTCTGAAATTTTCAACTTCATAGAAAGGCAATTGAGTTTAGAATAGAGAGGTATTTGTGTCATGATGAATAATCATGATCTTGTCCATAAAAAGAAGGCCATACGGTCTTTCAGACAAGAAAGAATTGTATACCTGAAATTAAGTACAAAGCAGTATACAAATAAATAGTTGAGGGAAGAAATCAGTGAGAGTTAAAATAGTAATTATAAAGTGGTGAGATTGTTTTCAGTCTCATTGTCATACTGTTTACCATTAACACGGGCCATAAATGTATATAAATGTAGAGTTTTAGAAAGATGTATAATATGTGTTATTTTACATCTTTTAACATATGTATATGTTTCAAGTGGTCACCCAATTTATATCAGTGCAATCAATAAAAAATGTTGCAAGCATTTCCATTCTATCCTTCCTAACTCCAGGACATGAGAAATTTCTCATAAGGTTGTAGAAAGAGATTGTAACTTTAACTCCACAATCATAAGGTTGTAGAAAGAAGACTGCTTCCTTTAACTTTACCACTCTCCACATTGGCGTTTACTCTAGGAGAGGAGATATAGAGGTTTGTGCTCTTTTAATATTTTGTATTTCCACATTGCTGATTGGGGAAATCCTTTTGGTGACTAATACCTAGAGTCTTGAAAATGTTTATACATTGTTGAGAATCTTTCCTAAGGAGCTAAATGGAAAAATTCTGTGCCCACAGATGGACTTAGCAGTATTATTAATAATAGAGAAAAATTAGAATACATCCAAATGTTCAATTATAAAGAACAAGTTAATGATGTATATACTAGGTAGAATATCATGCAACCATTTAGAAACTTCTGAAGGCTGGGCATGGTGGCTCACACCTGTAATCCCAGCACCGTGGGAGACCGAGGAGGCCAAGGGGGGGGGGCAGATCTCTTGAGCTCGGGAATTTGAGACCATCCTTGGCAATATGACAAAACCCTGTCTCTACTAAAAAATACAAAAAATTAGCTGGGCGTGGTAGCTCGTGCCTGTAGTCCCAGCTACTCAGGAAGCTGAGGTTGGAGGATCGCTTGAAGCCTGGGAGGTGGAGATTGCAGTAAGCTGAGATTACACTACTGCATTCCAGCCTGGGAGACAGATTGAGACCCTGTCTTTAAAAAAGAAAAAGAAGTTCATGAAGAGGCGGGACTTTGATAAAATGACAGGTTTTAACAAGTGGGCTATATAAGTTATTTAAGAACATAGTACTGTATAGGAAAAGCACTATATGGGAAAAACATATGTATTTCTTCTACTAATAGTGTACATAATAGGGTAGGTAGGGTCATGAAATTTTATTTAAATTTATGAGGAGACCAAGCCATCATTTTAGCTCTCATATCTTCCTATGAAATGGTAAAATATCCCACCTAAAAATATCTTTTTGCTTATACTTAAATGCACTTATTTTTCTATCTTGAAATGTTTGTTTTTAACTTTGTTTTAACCCTTGAACCTATAGGGGTTTCCTGCAGAATTTGCGATGTACTTAAACTATTGTCGTGGGCTACGCTTTGAGGAAGCCCCAGATTACATGTATCTGAGGCAGCTATTCCGCATTCTTTTCAGGTCAGTTTTTAAGGTATTTTAAGATTATAAACTCTGTGAGGGAAATTGGTTAAATTTACCTAACAAATTCATTTTGATAAATACTAAAGTAAAGCAGATCTAGCTAACATGAATAAAAGGTTTAAGAAACTGATTTATTTGGGACTAATTTGGCATTTTTCTATTTGTAGTGTAAATAGGTGATTTTAGTTTGGAGTGGATGGAGAGTTGAATCATACTCAAAGTAGAATGTAACTTTTCCAGAATAGTTATAATTCATCTTAGATATAAGTGGCTGTCAGTGCCTTCTGGAACGCTCCAACTTTGTTACAGTAGCAAATAAAAAGCAATTAAAATACCACATAGTCATGGAGTCTGATCAAGTGGTAGCAGTCCTAAACTAGGGTAGGGTTCCTTAGGCACAACCCAGAACTGGTCTTGAAAAAGGGGGGGAAATAGGTTACATGTGGCTCAGACTCTTAGTTGGAAGAGAGTAAGAATTGAGGTAATCCGGCCAGGTACGGTGGCTCATGCCTGTAATCCCAGCACTTTGAGAGGCTGAGGCAGGCAGATTGCTTGAGGTCAAGAGTTAGAGACCAGTCTGCCCAACATGGTGAAACCCCATCTTTACTAAAAATACAAAAATTAGCCGGGTGAGGTGGTGCTTGCCTTTAATCCCAGCGACTTGGGAGGCTGAGGCAGGAGAACCTCTTGAACCTGGGAAGCGGAGGTTGCAGTCAGCTGAGATCCCCCCAGTGCACTCCAACCTGGGTGACAGTGAGGCTCTGTTTCAAAAGAGAAAAACAAAGAATTCAAGTAATCTGCCAGGTGCAGTGGCTCACACCTATAATCCTAGCACTTTGGGAGGCCGATGGGGGTGGATCACCTGAGGCCAGGAGCTTGAGACCAGCCTGGCCAACATGGTGAAACCTCGTTTCTGCTACAAATACAAAAATTAGCTGGGTATGGTGGCAGGCGCCTGTAATCCCAGCTACTTAGGAGGCTGAGGCAGGAGAATTGCTTGAACCTGCGAGATGGAGGTTGCAGTGAGCCGAGATTGCACCACTGCACTGCACTCCAGCCTGGGCAACAAGAGCAAAACTTGGTCTCAAAAAAAAAAAAGAAAGAGAGAATTCAGGTAATCTTTTAACCCCAGAAAAGTGTCTTCCCCAGGCACCAGTCAGACATCTTATTCCCAAACTTCCAGTTGAATATTTACTCTTACTTGTTTTTAGGAAGTACCTCCTCTTATGAGTATTCCCCTAGATAACTGACAGCTTGATTTCGTGTTTCAGTTTTCATGCTGCCTTTTTCATCTATAATAAGAAATATTTTAGAAGCTGCCACACTTGAGGAAATATTCGTTGTGTAAAGAAATGCTCTCACTGTCTTAAAAAGTTAGTAGGTTATATAACTGGACTCTGTTATTAAAGGATTAACATAAAATATTTTATGTTTTCCAGGACCCTGAACCATCAATATGACTACACATTTGATTGGACAATGTTAAAGCAGAAAGCAGCACAGCAGGCAGCCTCTTCCAGTGGGCAGGGTCAGCAGGCCCAAACCCCCACAGGCAAGCAAACTGACAAAACCAAGAGTAACATGAAAGGTTAGTAGCCAAGAACCAAGTGACGTTACAGGGAAAAAATTGAATACAAAATTGGGTAATTCATTTCTAACAGTGTTAGATCAAGGAGGTGGTTTTAAAATACATAAAAATTTGGCTCTGTGTTAAAGAAAAAAAAAGACGTCCTTGGAAAATTTGACTACTAACTTTAAACCCAAATGTCCTTGTTCATATATATGTATATGTATTTGTATATACATATATGTGTATATATTTATATCATTTCTCTTGGGATTTTGGGTCATTTTTTAACAACTGCATCTTTTTTACTCATTCATTAACCCCCTTTCCAAAAATTTGGTGTTGGGAATATAATATAATCAATCAATCCAAAATCCTAGACCTAACACTTGTTGATTTCTAATAATGAATTTGGTTAGCCATATTTTGACTTTATTTCAGACTAACAATGTTAAGATTTTTTATTTTGCATGTTAATGCTTTAGCATTTAAAATGGAAAATTGTGAACGTGTTGTAATTTTAAGAGGTGAGTTTGGCATTACCCCCAAAGTGTCTGTCTTCTCAGTTGCAGAGCATCTCATTTTCTCTCTTAAATGCTCAAATAAATGCAAAGCGCAGCACATCTTTTCTAGTCACAAAAATAATTCTTTTATTTGCAGTTTAACTACATATGATCTTAATTTCAAAACGATTTCTTTGTTTTTGGCTTGATTTTTTACAATGTTGCAAATATCAGGCTCCCAGGGTTTAATGTGGAATTGCAGTCTGCAGCCAGGCCTTGCAAATTGAAGGTAACTGGGGCAAATGCCGTTGAAACCGCTAGTCTTATTTCCTTTCTACCTTTCTCTGGCACTCTTACTGCCTGTAAGGAGTAGAACTGTTAGGGCACACTGTTGCTATACAGTTTGACTCCCGTTTTCATGTTTTGTTTTTCTTTTCCCATTTCTGGAGCTTACCTCCTGATGATACCTGCCTACTTTCTGGAAGTAGTGGGCAAGTAAGATTTGGCTCTTGGTTTCTAATTTTTAAATTTCTGAATGACTGCTCTAGTCTGAACTTGGCCTTTATAGATTAATCTTTGGTTCACATTATTAGTGTTGTATTTAAACTATTTTATTATTTAAAAATAGATTCTAATCTGAAGATACTTTTCAAGAAATATTATTAACTGATGTCATCCTCATCCCAGCAGCTCATCTGTTAGGAATGAAGTTGAGATGCTTCTATTCCATGTTTTTGTATTTGGGAAGGATTTAAAGTTGAAGGTTTATTGTCGTTGGGTTTTTCAGATGGTGACATTTAAACTCAGGATAGCAAACCCTAATGTTCACACAGTGCTCTGCCTCTGCATCTCAGTTGGGATAGTTGCTCCTTTTGAGTGTTTTAATCATTGTGTAACTAATCATAGTGCCAAGAAGTTCATAATGTGTTATGTAGCTAGTGTCACTGAAAAACAGTCCTACCATTTTAGGTAAGACCAAATAGAGTCTCTAACCCAAGGACTTGTTACACCTGACAACCTATAGTATATTTGCTTTTTCTCACAAAATGAAACCAATTTTGCCGAAAGCTAGCTGGGATAATAGGATCATCACAGGTTGCAGTTTCTATAACTAAAATTAGATTGAAATCTCTTCTGACCTAGAACATTTTACTTCAGGCATTCAGCAGATTTCAGAAAGAATTACCTTATTTTGAGTTAGTTTCTTTGTTAGTTTACTGTGTGTCTCTTATTCAATAAACAAGCAGAATTTGTGTCCTGCCCTATCCAGATCTTAAAGATGAGAAAAGTTGGAGCCACTGAGTTAGTTTCCTTGGCGGGGGGGGTGGGAAGAACTGTAATTAAACTTGTTTAATCCTTATTTTGTATTGTAGCTATTTTTTGTAAAAGCAACTTAAAATCTTATAAAAATTTTATAGTGACATTAGAGACAATGGTCATACAAATTATCACATAAACATGGGCTTGAAAAATTAGGCTTTTCATAAAACACATCACATGTCATTGACTGCTTTTCAGAAATACACTTCCAAGGCAGTACATCTGTATTGCTACCGAAAAGTGCCACTTCACAGAACACAGACTTCTTTTTGCTCTTTGACATCTTGAAAACATCTGTTTTTCTTTTTTAATACAAAACTTTGTGCTCAAGACGAATCTTACATGAAATTCTCATAAACCATGAAAATGTAGCTGGCTTTCGGGCCTTAGGCATGAAATAAGCATGAGGAACATATTCCCCTAACTTCTACCCCCAGCCCAGCAGGTTATCCTTTAAGAAATCTCCTAGGAATTCTGGAGTTTGAAAACAATTGCTCTATGTTATTCCTGCTTCCAGTCTCTAAGTAACAAGGGCATTTAAAAGCATAGTCTCTTAAGGTCCACTATAGTGGTTCTTTATTTAAGAAATAACTCAGCTGGGCGCAGTGGCTCATGCCTGTTATCCCAGCACTTTGAGAGGCTGAGGCAAGCAGATCACTTGAGGCCAGGAGTTCGAGAGTCTGGCCAACATGGTGGAAACCCATCTCTACAAAAAATACAAAAATAGCCAGGTGTGGTGGCATGCACCTGTGGTCCCAGCTATTTGGGAGGCTGAGGCAGGAGAATTGCTTGAACCTGGGAGGTGGAGGTTGCAGTGAGCCAAGATTGTGCCACTGCACTCCAGCCTGGGTGATAGAGTGAGACTCTGTCTCAAAAAAAAAAAAAGAAAGGAACTCATACAGCTCAATGATTCATTGATTCCAATAAATCGTTTTAATAATGATGAAAACATCCTACTGGGTTTTTCTAGTTAAAAACTTTAGGACAGGCACAGTGGCTCATGCCTGTTATTCCAACACATTTGGGAGGCTGAGGTGGGAGAATTGCTTTACCCTAGGAGTTCTAGACTTGCCTGGGCCACATAGTAAGACCCTGTCCCAGCTCCCTCCCATATCCTCCCCAACCCCCCCCCAAAAAAAAAAAAAAAAAGCACCAGGCACAGTGGTGAGTGCCTGTGAACCCAGCTGTGTTGGGAGGCTGAGGTGGGAGTATCACCTGAGCCCTGGAGGTTGAGGCTGCAATGAGAGCTGTGATCATGCCACTGCACTCCAGCCTGGGCAACAGATGAGACCCTGTGTCACAACAAGGAATTTTTAGAAGGTGCTTTTTAAATTCATTTTATTACTCTTCACAGAGTTAAACTTTCAGAGGATTTAGTGTTATTGAACTAAGTTCAATAATACTAAAAAAAGTTTCGTAAGTGTATTTTAAGCAAGGAAATCTCTAATGTAGGAAAATCCCCAAAATGGTAGCGTTTACTAATGTTTTATATGGTAATTTTTGAAAAATATATCTGTTATTTCTTCAGTAAAAATGGTGTCGTTTTAATAACTTACTAAGAATGTTTAAAGATTCTTTAAGTCTGGCTTATCTAGCTAATGTGGGCCTATTAAATAATAGGCAGACTTCTGTCTTCCTTATATTCTTTAGATCTTTTCAAATACTCCATTCCAATATCCATCAAAAGACTTCTCTTTATGCCAATTATTATCTATACTAGTTTTTAATGTTCAGTTACTACAAGATTATAATTACTGTTTTTATTCATGTTCCTAAGAAAAATACATAAGATTCACACCCAACACACTTCAAAATGTATTTCACTCCCTTTGACTATGTGTGATTATCAAAAAAGTATTTTTCAAGATATTAAAAATAAGTAAAGGAAAATGAAATATTTTTAGGACATTCAAAATCTAATGAAGTTAAGTGTTTCTTTAATTGAGGGCAGGAAGAGGTGGGGGAGAATTTCAGAAGGTAGTGAACCCAAAGGTGGATTCTTGGATAATTCTACTATTATGTACTCTCATCATCTTAACCCATCTGTTTACTACCCTAACCATAGTTACTAAGCAGAGTTTTATCATAATAATATAGACGGCTATCAAAGTGTTGACATTCAGAGGAGATTACAAATATTATTTTTCTATCACATTGACCTACCATGTCCACAGTCTTCCTTGAATTACCTTCCAGTTTTACTGGGCTGCATCTACCATTTATGTCTAGTTTGACTTTTTCTGACTTCACCAATTGCTGCTAGGAACGTGCTGGTCATTCAGCAGCACACCCACATCACAGGGGAAGATCTTGAAACACCTGGACAGTCTGAACACACTGCTCTGAATACACTCAATTCTAAGAAGTACCAGGGAACCGCATCTTCTTGCTGAAATCTTGAGTTTTTGTCAGCTTTTTTTTTTTTTTTACTGTGGACAGTAAAGCTGGAAAGATCTAAATAACCCAACAGGAAATGCCGATGAAAGTGCAAGAGTTGGTTTGTGGTCATCTGGAGTCCATGTCTCCAAGACTGCTGGACCTTCAAATTCTGCAACTTGTTAGATCATCTGGATGATAGCACAACCGTTAGAAGACCTAGAAGAGTACAGTGTTGCTGTGACTCAGTGGTGTTGAGTGCAGACCATCTACCAGCTGGGGAAAGAATCAATTATAAACAGGTATTTTAAAACTCCAGAACATCAGAAATGTGTAGCAGAATGAATTCTGTTATAAGGAAGACAAAAGAATTCAGTCTGTTTTTTAATGCAGTTTAGGAATAATGTATACCTTCTGTACTTAAAATTGTCATTTGTCTTTCCCAACTTTAAATACTCTTTTAGTTTCTGTAGGGAAGGAAGAGTTATTACAGGTTTTTTATTATTATTATTCTTCTTTAACTTTAGATGCTGCCAATCTATTTTAAAATTCTCCAAGCTTAATTCTGTGCAACCAACAGAACCACACAAGCAGCCAGGCACTGTGGCTCACTCCTATAATCCCAGCATTTTTGAGGCTAGATGGGAAGATCACTTGAGCTCAGGATTTTGAGAACCATCTGGACAATATAGGGAGACCTCATCTCTATTTTAAATAATTTAAAAAAGAAGAGAAAAGAAAAAAAAAGGCTGGGCGCGGTGGCTCGCTTCTGTAATCCCAGCACTTTGGGAGGCTGAGGTGGGCAGATCATGAGGTCAGGAGATTGAGACCATCCTGGCTAACACAGTGAAACCCTGTCTTTACTAAAAATACAAAAAATTAGCCGGGGCCAGGCACGGTGGCTCATGCCTGTAATCCCAGCACTTTGGGAGGTCGAGGAGGGCGGATCACAAGGTCAGGATATCCAGACCATCCTGGCTAACATGGTGAAACTCCATCTGTACTAAAAATACAAAAAATTAGCCGGGCGTGGTGGCGGGCGCCTATAGTCCCAGCTACTTGGGAGGCTGAGGCAGGAGAATGGCGTGAACCCAGGAGGCGGAGCTTGCAGTGAGCCAGGATCACGCCACTGCCCTCCAGCCTGGGCGTCAGAGCGAGACTCCACCTTCAAAAAAAAAAAAAAAAAAAAAAATTTAGCCGGGCGTGGTGGCAGGTGCCTGTAGTCCCAGCTACTTGAGAGGCTGAGGCAGGAGAATGGCGTGAACCCAGGAGACGGGAGCTTGCAGTGGGTGGAGATCGCGCCGTTGTACTCCAGCCTGGGTGACAGAGCGAGACTCTGTCTCAAAAAAAAGAAAAGAAAAAACACAGCCATGTTATGGGAAAAGTTAGTATAAATGACATAGCATAATTAATATATTCAAAATAACTTAAAAAGTTGTCTTGTAGCGTGAAGGGATCCTAAATTTCAAAAGCCCATCACAAACTTAGAAGCCTTACTACTACGTAAATATCCCTTTGAACTAGTTTCTGGTTCTATTTAAAAAGTCGAAAACATTTGAAATTAATTTACAAATAAGAACAGATACACACTGTGTGGGGAGGCTGAGGTGGTAGGATCTCCTGAGCCCAGGAGTTTAAGTCCAGCCTGGGCAACATAACAGCAAGACCTCATCTCAAAAAAAAAAACATATCTTTTGTTTATTTTTTTTATAGACAAAGTCTTACTATGTTGCCCAGGTTTATTTGGAACTCCTGGCTTTAAGTGATCTTCTGCCTCAGCCTGCCAAAGTGTTAGCATTATAGATGTGAGCCACCTCGTCTGGGCCAGAGCATACATTTTAGATTTCAGATTGGGTGGTGGGCAGGGATAGAATGTCCTTGTTAGTTATATAAAAATAAACTTTTTTTTTTTTTGCTTTTTGCAGATTTGAAATTTAATTAAGCTATTAACTTCTTAATCATCACATCCTCCAACTCTGTTTTAACTACCCCCCCCGCCCTTTTTTTTTTTTTTTTTTTTAAAGGAATAAAGGGATTCATTCCTCATTTTAACTGATGTTACAGTGAAGATGGGTCCTTGAACTCTTGGAAGCCTGGATAAGCCACCCAATCTGCAAGATAAAAACCAAAGACTAATGCGTATTGGGGAAAAGAATGCTTAGTACTTCAAGACTGAATGTTGAATACCTGTTGAATATTCCTATTGAGGTTTTTTCCTAAACATACTTCAGTAACATCTTAGGACAATTCACTGGAGAAATGTTGATCCCTGGCTGGAGTGTCATACCATTGACCCATCTGAAGAGTTAAAGCTGGATTTGACTGCTCTATTCTACCAGGAATATTGTTAGGGTAGCCTTTTACCAGTTTCTAAACAATTGTAATCATTTATTGACTCAGCAGTTCCTCAGATAACAGGTCAAAAGATGTACAGATACTTTCTAAAGTTTTCTTGTTATTAAAGGCACAAGAGTTTCCTTGTATTTTGACTGACAATGTAGCATGTTTCCATTTTAGTTTGTTAGTGATGGTGGTTTTCCCTTTGAAAGCCATTTGGTATATTCACCATAACAATTAGTTTAATATGATTACATAAGAAAACTATGATGAAACCCAGCAATTTTAGTAGTTGTGAAAATACATTTTTTAAATCATGTTTAAGAAGAATTGCAAGACTTGAAACCAAATCCTGATGGGGGAATTCTGTTTAATCCTGTTTAATCTGTTTAATTTCTGTTTAATCCTTAGTTTCTTAACCTGCATAGCTTATCCTGTATTGTACTTTTTTTCTTTTTTAAACTCCCAAACAAGAAGCTTGAAACTTTTCCTGTATTTTAAAATTAAAATTTGGTCACAAGGTATAGTCAGATTTTTATTAAGGTTTGGTTTGACAACTTTTAAAAGAAAGGTTTACCTCGCTAATAACTTCTTAATAACATGCATCAAATGATATTCCCTATGGTGGAGTATATTCTCAAAGTTTTGTTATCTTTCATTTTTGGCATTTGCTGCTTATGGACTTAGTACCCAGGCAACAAAGATCTATTATGCACCTACTCTGTTGTATGTTTGCTATTATTTCCCAGAAAAAAATGGGCATATATGCATAAGAAATAAATATTAGAATTATTTTGTTTCTCCCACAAAGCCCATGGGAGATGGCCCAACAAATGTTTAAAAAGTAAAAGAGGCCGGGCACGGTGGCTCCCACCTGTAACCCCCACACTTTGGGAGGCCATGGTGGGTGGATCACGAGGTCAGGAGTTTGAGACCAGCCTGGCCAACACAGTGAAACCGTGTCTCTACTATAAACACAAAAATTAGCCAGGCATGGTGGCAGGCACCTGTAGTCCCAGCTACTCAGGAGGCTGAGGCAGGAGAATCGCTTGAACCCAGGAGGCAGAGGTTGCAGTGAGCCAAGATCATGCCACTGCCCTCCAGCCTGGGTGACAGAGTGAGACTCTGTCTCCAAAAAAAAAGAAAAAAGAACTAAAAAGGAGCAGTTTATGACTGAAGAAAACATAACCTGGGCTGAAGAAGTGAGGATTGATTGGGGTGGGCTAGAATGAGCTATAGTTTCTAGCTCATTTGTAAGGAGGTGGACAAAGGGGCATTGGTGCCTCAGAGTGGGTGTCTGGTGAGAGGAAAAACGGTGCTTAAGAGATTTTCAGGCTATTGCTGTGGGACAGGCATATTTTCTCCCTTTGCCTTTAGCTGTAGATAAAGTGTGGTTATGACCTGAGGCTTCTTGTATTCAAACTTGGCCTAGGGCCTATGTAGAGGCCCTAGGGTCTACTTGTGGTGGAGGAGGGAAGTATTTGTAGAATGTGTAGGCTTGAGAAGTAAATAAAGCCAAAAAAGCATCACTTGCTTACATTTTTAAATGAGTCACAAAACAATCTTTCTAATGCGGCTGGTAAAGAAGTTTTAAAGGTCTATCTAAGGTTTCTCTACAGAAATTACGTGTTTCTCAGGTCTTTGTTTAGTAAAATAATACAGATAATTATGCCTTGAATGCATTTATTATTAAAGCTAACCGTTTTAATTTGTGTCAGAAATAATTTGTGCTCATGGTAGTATTAAAATTGTATTCTTTAGTTAAAGCAAAGCAATCTGTTTTTCATTGATTTGATAAATATGTGAATGCCTAATATGTTCTGGGTACTAAAAATGCAGAAACATGCTCATTTGAATTACTAATAATTATTTTAGTATGCTGAGAGGCTTTGAATTCACTGTACCACTCCTTCCTAGAGTCATTCAAAACAGAAAAAGTTAGTTTTAAGTATAGATTCATGTTTTTCTGTTTTAAAAAGTTGAGCTAATACTTTTCACAAGAGACGAAATAACATGAGCCACTATAATTATTGGCTCAGTTCCACCCAATTTCCATATTTTGGGTGTAATTTAAAATTTTTAACTTGGAATTTTAACTTTTTTTTTGTTTTGATTTTTTACCAGGTTTCTAAGCATGAATTGAGGAACAGAAGAAGCAGAGCAGATGATCGGAGCAGCATTTGTTTCTCCCCAAATCTAGAAATTTTAGTTCATATGTACACTAGCCAGTGGTTGTGGACAACCATTTACTTGGTGTAAAGAACTTAATTTCAGTATAAACTGACTCTGGGCAGCATTGGTGATGCTGTATCCTGAGTTGTAGCCGCTGTAATTGTGAATATTAACTGAGATAGTGAAACATGGTGTCCGGTTTTCTATTGCATTTTTTCAAGTGGAAAAGTTAACTAAATGGTTGACACACAAAAATTGGTGGAGAAATTGTGCATATGCCAATTTTTTGTTAAAACCTTTTGTTTTGAACTATACTGCTTTGAGATCTCATTTCAGAAGAACGGCATGAACAGTCTTCAGCCACAGTTGTGATGGTTGTAAATGCTCACAATTGTGCATTCTTAGGGTTTTTCCATCCCTGGGGTTTGCAAGTTGTTCACTTAAAACATTCTTAAAATGGTTGGCTTCTTGTCTGCAAGCCAGCTGATATGGTAGCAACCAAAGATTCCAGTGTTTGAGCATATGAAAGACTCTGCCTGCTTAATTGTGCTAGAAATAACAGCATCTAAAGTGAAGACTTAAGAAAAACTTAGTGACTACTAGATTATCCTTAGGACTCTGCATTAACTCTATAATGTTCTTGGTATTAAAAAAAAAAAAAGCATATTTGTCACAGAAATTTAGTTAACATCTTACAACTGAACATGTATGTATGTTGCTTAGATAAATGTAATCACTGTAAACATCTATATGATCTGGGATTTTGTTTTTATTTTGAAATGGGAGCTTTTTTGTTTACAAGTTCATTAAAAACTAAAAACTGTTTCTGTAAGGAAATGAGATTTTTTTTTAAACAACAAAAAATGCCTTGCTGACTCACTATTAAATAAAAATCTCCCCAATTTTTTGATAGACTACTTCAAGCCATTTGTTACATGGTATTCCTTTGCAAGTCAATTTAGGTTTCGTGTTATAACTTCTCCTCTTTTTTTAAGAAAAATGAAAAAAGTAATTCTTTTGTCTGAAGGGGAAAGGCATTCTTTCATTTTTTTCTTTTTTTTTTTTTTTTTTGTGACTTGCAGGCACAATATCTAGTACTGCAACTGCCAGAACTTGGTATTGTAGCTGCTGCCCGCTGACTAGCAGCTGGACTGATTTTGAATAAAAATGAAAGCATTAAAGGGTTTCCCTACAAAACATTTTTCTTTAAAATACTTTTGAAATGGCTATAAGCAGTTGAATTTCACCCTTGGAGAGCATCACACTGTGTGAGGTTCAGTGATTGTTGACCCTCCCCAGCCCCTCCTGCTTCTTTAAGTTATCTGTGTGCGTGCGCTTCCTCTCAATCTTCTTTGCACGCTCATTTCTTTTTCTCTGACCCATGAGAAAGGAAAACTTACTGATGATAATTTTTAAATAGTGTAATTTATTCATTTATAGCATGTCAGGATAAATTAAAAGAACATTTGTCTGGAAATGCTGCCGGGAGCCTATTGTGTAAATGTAGGTATTTTGTAAAATAACCTTGAAATTGTAAATTGACACGTGTTTGGTCAGATTGTGTCAAGTTTAATTTGTTTTGTTTTCTTTTTTCTTTTTTTTTATTTGAAAACTACTTTAGCAATAATTAATTCCATGATTATCACATTCTGCCATTAAGGGATATTAGTACCGTAATACTGAAGAAATTTTATTAAGTCTGAACTTTTGGGGTAGGCAGCTTCTTTGTTTCTTTTCTATCCACCCTTGTCGGTTGAGGTATTTGTTTCTTGACTAATAAACCCTTTGATACTTTTAGCCAGAAATCGGTCTCATAAAGCTATTTTTGAGTATAGTTTGTGTAAAATAAAAATGTTTAGCTTTGGTAATAACTTCCAAGCTGAACTCCCTCTAGCAAGATATTTTTCAGTGCTTTTATTTACTATGCACTTAGACTATGCACTTTTTCTGAAATATTTTTGTAACACTTTTTTGTATTTTTGCCATTTGAAAAGGTTGTGGTGTGGTTGGTCTGTAATTAAGTTGCAGATTTAAAACTGCTGTTAGCTTTGTAAATCAAAATATAGGTGTTTTTTGTCCTGGTATATCGTCATTCCATCTGCAGCTGGAGCTGGAATCCCATTGATCTTCTAGCTACCATTCATTTTCTTCACTGTTCACAAAAGAAGAATGTGAAATTCAGTGAATGCTGTTACTAATCCTGTTGCGAGATGAATCTCATTTCACCAAAATTAAATTATGTTTTTCCGCTAAAATGATGATACAAGTTGAAGACACATCACTCTGAAATTGGAAGACCTCACCACTTAAGGCTTCACAGTGGCTTACTCAGCTGAACTCTAGGTTACTACTCTTTACTTTGTTCACCCATTGGGGGGTGCAGTTTTTTTAAAATGTTGGGAGATGGCCATTCTAACTACTGTTGAATGTCTCTGTTTTGGGAAGGTATAACAAGAAATAAAAAAGAATATATATGAAGGGAGAGACTGGTTATCTCCTCCCATATGGTTGTGCTTATCCTCTTATGGCTTACAAATGAATATTTGGAGGTTTGCTTTCACAATGATTTCCCATCAACAAATATTTTTATTAAGATTTTTCCTGTTTCTGTTAGTCCTTGCAGTACTCATAAATGTTTTAAGCTGAGCATGCTGTAATAGTCATAAGTTTAATTTCATTATAATAAAAATAATCAAACAAAAGAACTTTAGAACCCAAGACAATGAGCTAGTTTCCCCTAAAGTTTGCTGAACTATTAAGGGATATGTTCTCATAGCTCTTGACTAGAATGAGTCATGGGAATTCTAAGAAGGGATGGCCTAGACATTTTTAGCTCAGTTAAATTCAGCATTTAATGCAGGTGAGTTAAATTTTTTGCTCAGTTAAATTCAGCATTTAATGCAGGTGAGTTCCTGGGTTGTTTTCCAACTAGTCTGGAACAGTTTGGTTCTGACTCAAACTGGTATAAAGCATTATTTTAGATTTTCTCTTTGCCAGTTTTTAAGCAGTTATAACCATGTAAATCAAGATGTGAGGACATCTGTATGAAGTATAGTAAAGAAGTGGTGTCAGCAGATCAATATATGTATCCTGGATGTGCTGCTCTCTTAAGTGAGACTTTGTGAGACTATACTTTAAATGCATTATTACCATTGCTTACATTTTGGGGGATTTTCTTCCTCCTCAAAACTTCCACTTCTATTGTAACATTCTTAATGACAATCTTTTTTTTTTAGCAGTGTATGTTTGAAACAGCCAAAGATGGCGATGAACCAAGTGTAAATTGATCTAAGCAGCCCATGCAGTTTGTGTTGAATCAACAAACAGTGTATTGTTGAAGTGAAATAATTTTCTGAAATGACTTGTTAGACCAGTTTTGAGGACATACTCAAAAGTAGAGTAATAATGGCTCCTGGGATGGAGAAATATGAGATGAACCTGGAACATTCTATTATGGTGCCAGCCTGGCCAACGTAGTGAAACCCTGTCTCTACTGAAAATACAAAAATTAGCCGGGTGTGGTAGCGGGCACCTGTAATCCCAGCTATTCAGGAGGCTGAGGCAGAAGAATCGCTTGAACCCGGGAGACGGAGGTTGCAGTGAGCTGAGATCGCGCCACTGCACTCCAGCCTGGGCGTTGCAGCGAGACTCCGTCTCAACAGCAACAAAAAGGTGGATACATGTCAAAAGGGCACAGGAGCCACTTGAAGGATTTATACTTGCTAAATCTGTGTCAATTATCAAAATAAACTGGTAGCAACATTACAACTCACTGAATAAGATACCATGATTCCACGTTGACTTAAAAATGGAGAGAAGAGAAAGCTCTAACTTGAATGTCAGCTAATTTAAGGTGAAAGGATTTTATGTGTTAGAAAAATCATTTTGCAAACTATAGTTTTCAGAATCCTTAATGTATGTCATCTCTTTTATTTCTCATAACAGTAATAAGAAACAGTTAAAAGAACTGTTACAGAAAAGAGTGGGGCTGCCCACGGCAAGGCATGTTGGTAATTGGTAAGCTTTATAGAGCCAAGACCTAAACCTGATTTTCTTGCTTTCGTGCAGTTAAGCCATGGTGCTCCTCTTGTTATATCACCCTTTTAAACCCAGAGATTGATAGTATTAGCCATCATTTGCTGAGTGTCATGCACTATTCTAAGTGCTTTACATGTATTTGCCTAATCAGCGTCCTGTGAAGTACATCCTGTCTCCATTTTGCATATGAGGATACCAAAGCAAAGAGTTGGAGGGAAGATAGTTATATTCCCCTATTTTATTTATTTATTTTTTTTGAGACAGGGTCTCGCACTGTCGCCCAGGCTTGAGTGATATAAGACCTTAACTTTCCCCTTTCAAAGTAGTTTATAGTGTCTAAATATCTTACATAAAAATATACATCAAATAGGATGGCAGCCTGGAAAGATTTAAAATCCAGAATGACTGGAAGGTTGGGCAACTAGGATTTCTTAAATTGCAGCTGTTGTCAACATAGATGTGTTGTAGAGTCTTTTCGGTTTCAAAATTAAATTGACTATAAATGGAGTGTGCTTAATTCAGATCTAACAATTTTGGAGTTAGAAAATTGGGTGCTTGTCTGAGTGCTATGACACACACCTGTAATTCCAGCACTTTGGTAAGCCCAGGTGGGCGGATCACTTGAGGTCAGGAGTTCGAGACCAGCCTGGTTAACATGGCGAAACCCCATCTCTGCTAAAAATGCAAAATTAGCCAGGCGTGGTAGTACACGCCTGTAGTCCCAGCTACTTGGGAGGCTGAGGCAGAGTTGCTTGAACCCAGGAGGCAGAGGCTACAGTGAGCCGAGACCGAGCCACTGCACTCCAGCCTAGGCGACAGAGCGAGACTCTGTCTCCAAAAAAAAAAAAAAAAAAAAAAGTATTGTGTGCTTATATTGCCTCCCTTAGCCCCTCAAACTTGGGCAGGGCAGAGCCCATCTATAATAAGCAAATGGATAGTTTCTGCATCTGTCGTCAACTTTACACAAACAAGTATTTTTATTCTTGGAGCATTTTTGAACTAAGATCTAGGCACTTTGAAAGACAAAGGCAATGAGTAGCTTCCCTGTATCCACACCCAGTAAGTTAAAAAGCAGTCTTACAGAGCCTTAACTAAAATGTTTGGAGTAATTTGGTTCTTTCTTTGTAGCATTTTCTAATTTACTATTTGACATATATCTGATTAGAGAATATAGATGTACTTAATTGTTTAGGGTGTTAAAGAAAATAGGAGTGACAGTAATAAAACAAGATGTGTCCACTGGTATAAGAGTGGGATAAGGATATCTTTTAAGTGCTTAGAAATATGTTAGTAGATTGCAGAGTATTTTTTTTTTTAGTATTTTTTAATTTACATGAAAATCTGGGAAATTTTAATAGTAATTTTCCAGTCTAGTCATGAATTTTTCATTACATCCACCAGATGGGAACTGATTCTGCCATATGCAAAAGGCTGCTATGTGATAGTGCTGGGGATTGGGGTGGCAGGGGGATGTGAACAGGCAGAATGGAGTAAGGGCCTTTAGTGAAAGTATGAGGGAATGACTTTAAGAGGCAGGGCAGTACTTTGTGTATATTTTGAAAGTAATTGTGGGCCTGGTATGGTGGCTCAGGTTTGTAAATCCCAGCACTTTGGGAGGCTGAAGCAGGTGGATCACGATCACGAGGTCAGGAGCTCGAGACCAGCCTGACCAACATGGTGCAACCCCATCTCTACTAAAAAAATACATTATATATATACACACACACAAAAATTAGCTGTGTGTGGTGGCACGCACCTGTAATTCCAGCTACTCAGGAGGCTGAGGCAGGAGAGTCTTGATCCCAGGAGGCGGAGGTTGCAGTGAGCCACTGCACTCCAGCCTGGGCGACAGAGCGAGACTGTCTCAAAAAAAAAAAGAAGTAATTGTGTGTGTCCTACAAGGCTGCGCTGGTGTCTTGATCCTTTGGCCTTCAAATAGCAAAGGTTTGCCATTCCTTAGGAGTCATTAAACTCCCTTCACCCCTCATCTATTCACTGAAATATAGGAGCACTCCACAAAATATGCAGGTCCAGGAGAGAAAGGGGCAAATGATCAGGCTTTTTACTAATTTATCCACTGACATGTTTGGTCATTTTGTGGCTCATCAGTAGAATCCATATTTAGAGCCAAATGCTAGAGCTCATTTTCTTTTGTCTCTTAGAGACCGGTTAACGAATATGAAACCCAAAAAGATGTGCAGATGTGGTCAAGCTCCCCAAGCAAGACTAGAACCCAGGCCAAATAGTACTACTCACAATTTAGAGGTAATATATGTTTTCTAGTGGCACATTTAAGCCAGAGCAGTTTTTTAATATAATGCGTTTATTAGCCAACCCTTACCTAGTTATCAGCAATACTTCATCTCTGTGTTGATGATAGCAAAAAAAAAAAAAAAAAAAGGCCAGTCTTCTTGTTTCATGGTCTTATTAAAAATTGACTTTTTTCTAAAAATCACCTTAAAACTTGACTAAAATTGTATTTGGATTTAAGATACATTATATCTACAAGTGCGGAATGCATTAATTAGATTTGCAGTCTGCTACATAAAACCAAACTTGACCAAGTTATTTTTGCTTGAAGTTGTGAATATTTTTACACTTTTAGAGCATTTCCGTGTACCTAAGTTTATATAGATTGTTCTAATATACCAGTGTATTCATTGACAGGGTGTTCTTATAGTTCTGTAGTACTTTTATAGCCTGTCATTTATGGAACAGAATGTCTTAGGTAAAAAATGTAGCCTTTTCTCGTCATTACCATATTAAGTCTTCAATGCTGCTAATTCAGAGAAGCAAAATAGTTTGAATAACTGTTGGAAACAATTCCTGTGGATTTCAGGCAGCCTGCCATTGGCTCTGTATGCCAATGGACAGCGGCACACATCTTGGTGATAAAGTGCTGCATTAGATATTTAGGATCAGAAGAAAGGGTGGAGGTGGATATTTTTAGAAACTGCTTGTAACAGTTGCTAAGTAAATATTTTTTATTAATTGCAAAACTGGTTTGCACTGTGCTAACGTATGTAACTCCATTAACAGCATGTTTTAATCTCCATTTAGACAGTAAAACCGATTATTTTTTGTTTTTTGTGCCACCAAAAGAAGTGAAACTAAATATTTGAGATAGTTTTAAAAATCATTGACCATCCTGTACCCTGCAAAATTGTGAAGCATACATTATTGAGTTTTCTGTAATGGCATGCATGATTTTTTTTAGCCTATGACAAAGTGCAATTCCTATACAAACAATAATAGGAATTGAGTTTTTAAATGCCAAGCACTGTGCTAGTCTCTGGGAATTCAGGGGTGACAATCCAAATGGACCTATATGCAACATAGGGTGTTACAGATACAGTACTCATGGGGCAGATGGAGACCAGAGAAAATAATCTATGAATTGCATCTGAAAGGATGAGTAGGCCGGGCGCGGTGCCTCACGCTTGTAATCCCAGCACTTTGGGAGGCCGAGGCGGGCGGATCACCTGAGGTGGGGGGTTTGAAACCAGCCTGATGAACAATGGAGAAACCCCATCTCTACTAAAATTACAAAATTAGCTGGGCTTGGTGGCGCATGACTAATTCCAGCTACTCAAGAGGCTGAGGCAGGACAATCTCTTGAACCCAGGAGGTGGAGGTTGCGGTGAGCCAAGATGGCGCCATTGCACTCCAGCCTGGGCAACAAGAGGGAAACTCCGTCTCAAAAAAAAAAAAAAAAAAAAAAAAGGATGAGTAAGATTTCGGCAGACGGTGAAGACTCCTTGTCTTGAGGAAATTAATCTTGGAGGAATGGTAGCAAAACACACCCACATGAATGATTTCAGCCAACAGAGAGTACCCATTCCTTAGCACAGAGCCAAATGAGTGGCATAGAAAGTGTCGAAGCTTCACGTGGGCTCGATAATGAGAATGCCCTCAGTCACAAACGTTTTAACCAAAAGTTGAAATAATGAAATATATAGAGTAAGAAATGTTCAATCCAGCCACGACCCTATCCAATGACAGTTTTATTGGTCTGTAAATCCTTGCAATGCCACCAAGGAGAAGATTGAACAAAAGTGAGGTCATAAATGATACTAAATGTTAGGGACAGAAGATGATAAGTAAAAACATTCAAGCAGCAAGCATAAACCCAACTTTAGGGAAATGTGGGGGGAAATAGGATGGTTTTTAGGGCAGGTAGCAGTCCTGAGAGTATAATTTTTTTTTTTTTTTTAGACAAAAGCTGGATCTTGGCTCACTGCAATCTCCACCTCTGGGTTCAAGCGATTCTCGTGCCTCAGCCTCCTGAGTAGCTGGGATTCCAGGCACGCACCACCACAGCCGGATAATTTTTTTGTATTTTTAGGGAAGACGGGGTTTTGCCGTGCTGCCCAGGCTGGTCTCAAACTCCTGTGCTCAGGCAGTCCGCCCACCTTGGCCTCCCAAAGTGCTGGGATTACAGGTGTGAGCCACTGCGCCCGGCCTCAATTTTCTGATCAGTGGTAGGGAGTCAGAAAACAAGTTCTTCATGCCCTCACACCAGGTCTAACCCTCTAAAAAGTCTTGTTCCTCATGCTAACAGTTGCTTCAATAACAACCTCATAAATTGGTGGTAAGGACTCACTGGTTTCCATTACATATTGAAACTTTGGATTTCAAGGCTGATAATCTGCTCCTATGGGATAAATCTATCTTGCCTTTTTTTTTTTTTTTTTTTTTGAAACAGGGTCTCACTCTGTTGCCCAGTTTGGAGTGCAGTGGCACAATCATGGCTCACAGCAGCCTCAATCTCCTGGGCTCAAGCATTCCTCTGCCTCAGCCTTCCAAGTTAGCTGGGACTACAAGTGCGCACCACCATACCCAGCTATTTATTTTTTTAGAGACGGGATCTCTCTGTCGCCTGGGCTGATCTCAAACTCCTGGGCTCAAGCCATCCTCCTGCCGCAGCCTCCCACAGTGTTGGGATTACAGGTGTGAGCCACTGCACCCAGCCTTAATGTCTTTTTAAATGCCCCTATCTGCAGTTTCTGTCCTTAGAGGAAAATGTCGTATATTTATAACTGGACATTAGGAAGGAAAACGCTGTACATTAATTTTACTCTGAACGATTGCCTGTGCCTTTTTATAAAGTCACATTCAAATGTGCATGGTCACCCAGGAGAATATCAAGCCTAATAGGAGGACTTTGCTGCTTGCAAAATCTGGAGATACCTTACTTGTGCTTTTTTGTCCCTGGATACTATGTTTGGAGTGGTGACAAGCTTAGAGAGAGAAATGAGAAGAAAATGGTGATGCCTGGAAAGTAAACAGTGAAATGGTTGACTCTTGAAGCTCTGGTCTTCCTTTGGAAAAATTCCCCATTCAAGGTCACAGAGCTTTTTAGTAGCAGGGCTAGGAAAGAACCCAACTGGTGCCCTTTTGGCCACTGAACTGCTACTCTAGGCATGGGGCAGTGATTTTAAGTATGATTCCAGAACCAGCAGCACCAGCATTGTCTGGGTATTTGTTAGAAATGCACACTCTTGCACCCTGCCACAGGCCCACTGAATGGAACTCGGGCTGGAGTCTAGTAATCTGTGTTTTAAGAAGAAACCCTCCATCCTGGCCATCCCCAGGTGATTCTGGTGCACAATAAAGTTTGAAGAGCCACTGGCAAACGAGAATGAGGCTGAATGGGTGGCAGAATGAACTGGGAAGGGATCTGGTGCAAGACCTATTATTTGTTTCAGTATCCTCATCTATAAAGGGGGAGTAATCACCAGGCTGTCAATCTGTTGCTAGTCGTGAGTATGGAATGAAGTCAAATACCACAGGACTTGCCCCAGACAATGGAGAGCTGAAGGCATGTCTTAGCTTATAAAAACTGCTCATTTCTTCCCAACTGTACATTTGGTGACATGGTAGCTTGAAATTAGCTGTGGTGAGAAACTGGAAAACCCTACAGTCAGGGCCTGCCTCTCAACCCCAGCTGGATTAAGAGAAAATGTAAAATTAGGAGAGAAATCTGTTTTATGTATCTTAGCAGGACTTCAAAATCACATATCATGAATCTAGGAAGCCACACATTTCCCAGGCGTGGGGTAAGAAGAGAAGTGCCTAAAGCCAGACATGCAGGTTTGAGAGTTCTTATTCCAGGGGTGATAGGTGAAGTTGCAGAGCTATGTGAATTCTTCCAGCCTGAGGGTATTGATGTGGAAGTGAGGGCTGAACACACAACTCTGAGGGATATGAAGCTAAAGAATGATTAAATACTGGAGAAGAATGGGAGTAGTCACAAAGGAGGACATCCAGAAAGTCATGTCTTATGAAGAAGTCAAGGAGAAAGCTGTATTGTTTATTAGTCATGGTACTTAATGACAAACTCTTGAATAATGGCTTTATGCAAAATGTCTTTCTCCCTAATGTGAGCCAAGTAACCTGCCTTCAATCTTCTGACAACACCATCTGGAACTTGAGGCTTTCCAGATTGGCGCAGCAGAGAGGCACACCAGCAATGAACTGGCTGAGCTGGGAAGTGACACACACACATACCACTTTTACATAGTTTATTGTAACTATGTAACTACTCAGCCCCCATCTATTTGCAAAGGAAGTTTAAAGATGTGGGGAAGAGGATAGGTATGTAGTTCCTTCTAATGTTCTTGCTCACAAATTGTATGTACTATTTTAGAGAAAGTTGAGTGTGTACAGAAGCAGTCTCTGGCTGTTTGTACCCTCAGGTATCCAGGCTAGATCTTCCAGGAAGGCAGAACCTCAGGCTGTAAACTCAGATGACTCTCCACTGGCTCCTTGCCTGGTTTTCAGGGCTTGTCACATAGGAAAACAAGCTATGCAGTCCCCCGTTGCTAGGAAATGCATAAACATAGCAAGAAATAACCTGCCCATCTGCTGAGGGTTTAGCATTGCAACTTTCCCATAAATGACCAACAGCTGTTTGACTTTTGGGGGGCAATATCTCTGTGTCGGTGGCATAGGAATAAGTAAGAGAAGAGAGGACCAGGCATGATGACTCACACCTGTAACCCCAGCCCTTTGGGAGGCTGAGGTGGGTGGATTGCTTGAGCTTAGGAGTTCAAAACTAGCCTGGGCAACATGACAAAACCCCATCTCTACAAAAAATACAGACATTAACCTGGCATGGTGGTGTGTGCCTGTAGTCCCAGCTACTCAGGAGGCTGAGATGGTAGGATCACTTGAGCCCGGGAGGTTGAGGCTGCAATGACCCATGATTGTGCCACTGCACCCCAGCCTGGGCAACAGAGTAAGACCCTGTCTCGAAAAATAAGGAGAAGAGAGTAAGTTTTTTTTTGTTTGTTTTGTTTTTTAAGGCAAAGGCTATATCTCCCTTTCCCCTTGTACTCATAGAGTCTAGCGTAAAAAAGTGACCAGTAAAACTGCTGTTGAATATTAATATACATCAGGATAGCATTCGCTTTCTTTCAGCAGTTTTTTTATTTTTTATTTTTTATTTTATTTTATTTTAAGTATTTATTGATCATTCTTGGGTGTTTCTCGGAGAGGGGGATATGGGAGGGTCATAGGATAATAGTGGAGAGAAGGTCAGGAGACAAACACATGAACAAAGGTCTCTGGTTTTCCTAGGCAGAGGTCCCTGTGGCCTTCCGCAGTGTTTGTGTCCCTGGGTACTTGAGATTAGGGAGTGGTGATGACTCTTAAAGAGCATGCTGCCTTCAAGCATCTGTTTAACAAAGCACATCTTGCACCACCCTTAATCCATTTAACCCTGAGTTGACACAGCACATGTTTCAGAGAGCACGGGGCTGGGGGAAAGGCCATAGATCAACAGCATCCCAAGGCTTTCAGCAGTTTTGACCCAGATTTGTGGTCAGTTAAAACCCTACTATTGGCCAGGCATGGTGGCTCAGGCCTGTAATCCCAGCACTTTGGGAGGCCAAGGCAGGTGGATTGCTTGAGGCCAGGAGTTTGAGACCAGCCAGGCCAACATGGTGAAACCTGTCTCTTCTAAAAATACAAAAATTAGCCGGGTATGGTGGTGGGCGCCTGAAATCCCAGCTACCCAGAAGGTGGAGGGAGGCAGGAGAATCACTTGAACCTGGGAGGCAGAGGTTGCAGTGAGCCAAGATGGTGCCACTGAACTCCAGCCTGGGCAACAGAGCGGTGAGACTCCATCTCAAAAAACAAACAAAAAACCCCTGCTGTCTCTTATTCAAGATCTGTTGTCAGATCACATCTATCTTGAACCTATGCAAAAAAAAAAAAAAAAAAAAATTGTTTTGTTTTACCCACCTGCCAATTGTAGATTCAGAGCTTTTTATTTTATTTTATTTTTGAGACTGAATCTTGCTGCTCTGTCACCCAGGCTGGAGTGCAGTGGTGTGATCTCAGCTCACTGCAACCTCTGCCTCCAGGGTTCAAGTGATTCTCCTTCCTCAGCCTCCCGAGTAGCTGGGATTACAGTCGCGTGCCACCATAGCCAGCTAATATTTTTGTATTTTTAGTAGAGACGGGGTTTCACTGTTTTAGCCAGGGTGGTCTCGATCTCCTGACCTCGTGATCCACCTGCCTCGGCCTCCCAAAGTGCTGGGATTACAGGGATGAGCCACTGTGCCGGGCCATAGATTCAGAGCTTTAAAGTGGCCTATTAACCGGTATAACCCCAAAAGGAATCAGCAAAAGTCTCCCAGATTCACTTTCTTGAAAATAGAACTGTAATCCTCATCTTAACTGTAAAAGGAATTTTATTAATACTTGGTCTAGGACTTTTTTTTTGAGAAGGAATTTCACTCTTCTTGCCCAGGCTGGAGTGCAATGGTGTGATCTCGGCTCACCACACTCTCCGCCTCCCGGGTTCAAGCGATTCTCCTGCCTCAGCCTCCCGAGTAGCTGGGATTACAGGCATGAGCCACCACGCCCAGCTAATTTTGTACTTTTAGTAGAGATGGGGTTTCACCATGTTGGTCACCAGGCTGGTCTCGAACTCCCGACCTCAGGTGATCTGCCTGCCTCGGCCTCCCAGAGTGCTGGGATTACAAGCATGAGCCACCGCGCCCGGCCTTTTTTCTTTTCTTTTTTTTTTTTTTTAAGAGATGGGGTCTCACTATATTGCCCAGACTGGAGTGCAGTGGCTGTTCACAGGTGTGATCATAACAATGCACTGAAGCCTGCACCTCCTGACCTCAAGTGATCCTCTTGCCTCAGCATCCCAAGTAGCTGGGACTACAGGCACACACCACTGAACACAGTTCTTATTTTGTTTTAAAAGTATGTTTTCAAAAGCCCAGTGTTTCAGGCCTAAATCTAACAACTTCAATTATTTTTGGAGACGGGGTCTTGCTCTATCACCCATGCTGGAGTGTAGTAGCACCATCAGAGCTCCCTGCAGTCTCTAACCCCTGGCCTCAACCAATCCTGCCTCAGGTATGCAACACCATGCCTGGGTAATTTTTTCTTCTTCTTCTTCTTCTTTTTTTTTTTTTTTTTTTAAGATGGTCTTGCCGTGTTACCCAGGCTGGTCTTGAACTGCTGGCCTTCCAAAGCACGGGGATTCCAGGCTTGAGCCATCACGCCCAGCCCAACTTTCCTTTTTTCTCTAATTCTTGCTGACCTTCATGCAGACTTTAGTAGTATTATTATTATTATTATTTGAGGTAGAGTTTCACTCTTGCTGCCCAGGCTGGAGTGCAATGGTGTGATCTCGGCTCACTGCAGTCTCTGCCTCCCCAGTTCAAGCGATTCTCCTGCCTCAGCCTCCCGAGTAGCTGGGATTACAGGCGCCCGCCACCACGCCCAGCTAGTTTTTTTGTGTATTTTTAGTAGAGATGGGGTTTCGCCATGTTGGCTAGGCTGGTCTCGAACTCCTGGCCTCAGGTGATCTACCCACCTCAGCTTCCCAAAATGCTGGAATTTCAGGCGAGAGCCACTGCTCCCTACTCGTGCAGACTTTAAAACTGCAGTGTTTTCTTAGGCTTGTCTGTTGCTCAAGGACTTGCCATCTCTTCTGCTTCCCAAAAGAACATGGAAGATAACTCAAGAATTTATTTGGGTCTGTTTAACAGCTGGCTCTAGAATACAGCCCACCCTTAAGGTGGTTGTCACGTTGGTTACACTGTGTGCTCTAGTTATTTGACACATAAACTTTCACCTCAGGCTCTTGTGCAACTTGAATTCCAAATCCATGCTTTGAAATGGCTAGCTAATTATCCCAGTTGACTCACTATGTCTACAGATGAATCTACTATCTTGCCTCTCTAAACCTGCCCTTCCTTCTATGCATGGACAAGCAGGAAACCAGGGAGCCACCCTTGACTCCTCTATCAAGTCCATCTCACTGTTTCCTTGAATTTGCCCTTTACTATCGCTTGCCTGAACTCTTTTTTTGTTTGTTTGAAACAGAGTCTCACTCGTCACCCAGGCTGGAATGCAGTGGCATCATCTCGGCTCACTGCAACCTCCAGGTTCAAGTGATTCTCCTGCCTCAGCTGCCCGAGTAGCTGGGATTACAGGTGCCCACCACCATGCCCGGCTAATTTTTGTATTTTTAGCAGAGATGGGGTTTTGCCATGTTGCCCAGGCTGGTCTTGAACTCCTGACCTCAGGTGATCTGGTCATTTTGGCCTCCCAAAGTGCTGGGATTACAGGCATGAGCCACTGCGCCCGGCTGCCTGAACACTTGAAGTAGCTCTTATCTAAGCTTCATTCTCCATATGATTCTTGAATGTGCCCCTTCCCACCCCCACTGCTTTCAGGATAATGACCAAATTCCGTGATCTGTTCCCTGTTTACCAAGCTATCCAAATTTATCTCTTGGCTTCTATTCCCAGCCCCAATTTCCATCCCACACTGTACACTCCAGATACACTCGCAATTCCCAGGATTCATTGTGCCATCTTTCCTTCATATGTTTCTCTGTGCTAGAAATGCCTTCCACTTTCTCCAATCTGCCTCTTTGTTCAAAAGCCAATTCAAACGTCTTTGGGAAGTTTCCCACACCATGAGAAAAGCTGGTCCGTGCCTCCTCTGCGCCTTCACTGCCGCGCTTTCCTAGCCAGATTCTGCAATCGTATTTCTGCAATTACTCAAACATGCGTTTCCTTCTGACCGGACAAAGCTCCCCAAGGCCGGACTTCATTCATCTTTACTCCTAATGCTTGAGGAAGGGCACATGAGTTGCAGATGCTTAGTGACTATTTTTTTAGTGATAGACTCATGGGGGAAGGCAGCTCAGCTATAGCTAAGACAGCCTTGGGGTGTGGAGGTGGGGGCGGTGAGGTGACTTCCAACCAGAAAAGAACTTGTAAATCTATAGACATAGGTCATAAACTGAGCATGTGTTTCACCCAAAGGTGTGTTCATCTCTCTCCAGGGGGACATAGCTGGGGGTGAGAGAAGCGTGGAGGACACAAGATTCTGGTATTGAAAAATAGCAAAGAGTCTAAAAATGTTATTGCTAGAAGGGACATTCAAGATCATAAACCTTTAGGACAAGACTGTACCTTTTAAATGTACATTTTAAAATATACTTCAACACTCTGCCGTTGAGGAAACTGGCCCAGAAAGGCGGAACTGACTGCATTAAGGCCATAAAACAATTTAGTGGTTTCTTCACTCTTTTTTTTCCCTAAAAGACAGGGTCTCACTTTGTTGCCCAGGCTGGAGTGCAGTAGCACAATCACAGCTCACTGCAGCCTTGACGTCCTGGGCTCAAGTTAATCTTCCCACCTCAGCCTCCCAAGTAGCTGGGACTACAGGTGTGCGCCCCCATGCCTGGCTAGTTTTTAAAATTTTTAAATGTAGAGACAGAGGTCTCCCTATGTTGCCCTGGCTGATCTCAAACACCTGGGCTCAGCCATCCTCCCCTGCCTCGGCCTCCCAACATGCTGGGATTTCAGGTGTCAGCTGCTGTGAGACTCTTAACCCTATTGTCTTCATATTTCTCATGTTAATTGGGATTTAGATCAGAAAGCAGGGAGAAAATGGTTTTCAGTTCTCCCAAGATAAGGGGCTGGAAATTAAGTCTTTTGAGAAAAGTGAAATGTGGATGGTCATCTTGTTGGCTGTCACTGCTGGTTTAGACTTTTCAAACACTTTTGTTCACATGTCCCTAAAAGAAATTTGAAAATAGTGTATCTATTTGCACACTTTTAAGTTGACATCTAGTTTTTAATTATTTATTTATTTTTATTTTTTGAGATGGAGTCTCACTCTGTCAGCCAGGCCAGAGTGCAGTGGCGTGTTCTTGGCTCACTGCAACCTCTGCCCCCCAGGTTCAATCAATTCTCCTGCCTCAGCCTCCCTAGTAGCTGGGATTACAGGCATCTGCCACCATGCCAAGCTAATTTTTGACATCTAGTTTTTTGGGATTTTTTTTTGTGTTTTTTGAGACAGAGTCTCGCTCTGTTGCCCAGGCTGGAGTGCAGTGGCGCATTCTCAGCTCACTGCAAGCTCCACCTCCCGGGTTCACGCCATTCTCTTGTAGCTGGGACTACAGGCACCCGCCACCATGCCCAGCTAATTTTGTTTTGTATTTTTTAGTAGAGACGGGGTTTCACCGTGTTAGCCAGGATGGTCTCAATCTCCTGACCTTGTGATCCGCCCGCCTTGGCCTCCCAAAGTGCTGGGATTACAGGCATGAGCCACCGCACCTGACATCTAGTTTTTTAAATCATAACTTTAGGTAGTTGCAAAACTTGTGGTTGGAGGTTTTCTATAGGAGGTTGTACTTTTCTGAGCACCATTTGAACTCAAATTTGAAATTTCTGTTTTTAATTATATCCCGAGAGGTCAATCAAAGATATCCACAGTATTACCTCCTTTCTTTGTTTATTTATTTATTTTTTATTTATTTATTCAAGACAGAATCTCACTCTGTTGCCTAGGCTGGCGTGCAGTGGTGCAATCATAACTCACTGCAGTCTCAACCTCCCAGGCTCAAGCAATCCTCCTGCCTCAGCCTCTCAAGTAGCTGGGACCACAGGCATATGCCACCACGCCTGGCTAATTTTTTTTTTAAGAGATAGGGTTTTGCCATGTTGCCCAGGCTAGCCTAGAACCCCTGGGCTCATGCAATCTGCCTACCTCGGCCTTCCAAAGTGCTGAGATTACAGGCATGCGCCAGTGCGCCCAGCTATGACTTCCTTTCTTTTTTTCCTCTTTTCTTTTTTGATACGGAGTCTCGCTTTGTTGCCCAGGCTGGAATACAGTGGTGGGATCTCGAGTGACTGCAACTTCCTCCTCCTGGGTTCAAGCGATTGTCCTGCCTCAGCCTCTTAAGTGGCTGAGACTACAGGTGCCTGCCACCACGCCCGGCTAATTTTTTGCATTTTTAGTAGAGACGGGGTTTTACCATGTTGGCCAGGCTGGTTTCAAACTCCTGACTTCAAGTGATCCTCCTGCCTCAGCCTCTCTAAGTGCTGGATTACAGATGTGGGCCACCGTGCCTGGCCCATGGCCGCCTTTCAAGTGTGATTATCTTGGGCTGGTGACACTTATTGAGGAACTTGAGTCACACCATTCTGGGGCAGCTCTACTTACTATCATCCTTGGAAAACACATGGACAAATTTCAGTCAGAAACTTCACATTGCTCTTTTTTCTTCTTGAACTCCTATTTCCATTTCACTTTCCCCACAGTATTAAGTCATACATGCCATTCATTTCCATGCTATACTGTCTTTTAATGATTGCCATACAGCATTTCTTTGTAACAGAAATAGGCACTTGAATTCCAATTTTAATTTTTAATTTCTTGTGACCATAAACCTTGAAGTGTTACTTCTTCTGGCTAGAATTACCATTAGCGTTATTAGACCTAACTGATTGAAACCACATAAGTACAATACAAATTTGACAACAGTTTGCATATGGAGAGTTACATTTTATTTATTGAGATGGATTTTTAAAATGTATGTTCATGTTTACATTGATAAATATTATTGATTCCTAGACTGGAACAGGAGTCACTATCAACACTATCCTTATTTCTTTATTTTAATCCATATATGAGTTTAGAAGCCTTTTTCACAAAATTATGTGGAACTGGAAAGAGTTTTGTTATTACAGTGTCACTCAATTCTTTGGATTCTTTCCAAGATGCTTGGCAAAAATCACTTGGAGCTCTTTTATCGAAAATCAGTGAACAGCTCCATCAGTTCCTCCTTCAGTGTTGTATCATGGCAACGCCTTTTCTCTAAGGCTGTTCCCCTGAAGGAGCTTTGCTGTGATTTGAATGTGTCCCCAAAGCTCATATGTTGGAAACTTAATATCCAGTGCAACTGTTTTGAGAGGTGGGACCTAGCCAGGCATGGTGGCTCACATCTGTAATCCCAGAACTTTGGGAAGTTGAGGTGGGAGGGTCACTTGAGCCCAGGAGTTTAAGACTATACTGGGTAACAACATAGTGAGACCCTGTCTCTACAAACAAAAACAAAAAACTAAATTAACTGAGCATGGTAGCACATGCCTGTAGTCTCAGCTATTCTTTAGGCTGAGGTGGGAGAGTTGCTTCAGCCGGTGTGGGTGAGGCCATAGTGAGCTGTGACTGTGCCACTACACACCAACCTGGGTGACAGAGTGAGACCCTGTCTTAAAAAAAAAAAAAAAAAAGAGGTGGGATCTTTAAGGGGTAATTAGGTCATGAGGACTCTTCTCTCACGAATGGATTAATTCCATTATCATGGGAGTAGGTTTGTTATAAAAGTGAATTTGGAGGCAGGAGGATTGCTTGAGCCTAGGAGGTCAAGGCTGCAGTGAGCTGTAATCGTGTCACTCCACACCAGCCTGGGCTGGGTGACAGAGCTAGACCTCTTCTCTTTTTTTTTTTTTGAGATGGAGTCTCGCTGTGTCACCCAGGCTAGAGTGCAGTGGCTCGATCTCAGCTCATTGCAACCTCCGCCTCCCGGTTCAAGCAATTCTCTGCCTCAGTCTCCCGAGTAGCTGGGATTATAGGCGCCCACCACCAAGCCTGGCTAATTTTTGTATTTTTAGTAGAGACGGGGTTTCATCATCTTGGCCAGGCTGGTCTTGAACTCCTGACCTTGTGATCCACTCACCTTGGCCTCCCAAAGTGCTGGGATCACAGGCATGAGCCACCGCGCCCAGCCTAGACCTTGTCTCTTAAAAAAAAAAAAAAAGTGAGTTTGGCTTCCTCTTGCTCTTCTGTGCACAGCCCCTTGCCATGTGATGCCTTCTACCATGTTATAACGCAACAGGAAGGCCCTCACCTGATGTAGCCCCTCGATCTTGGACTTGCCAGTCACCAGAACCATGAGCCAATAAATTTCTGTTCTTCATAAATTACCCATTGTGTCAGGTATTATGTTTTAGCAGCACTAAAATGGATCAAGACAAGGTTCTTCTTGTTGTTGTTGTTGTTGTTTTTTTTGACAGAGCTTCGCTCTGTCACTCAGGCTGGAGTGCAGGGATATGATCATGGCTCACTGTAACCTCTGCCTCCTGGGCTCAAATGATCCTCCTACCTCAGCCCCGCAAGTAGCTGGGATTACAGGTATGAGCCACCACACTTGGCTAATTTTTTATTTTTTACTTTATTTCATTTTTTTTGAGATGGAGTCTCACTCTGTCGCTTCAGGCTGGAATGCAGTGGTGCAATCTCGGGTCATTGCAACCTCTGCCTCCTGAGTTCAAGCAATTCCCCTGCCTCAGCCTCCAGAGTAGCTGGGATTACAGGCTCCCACCACCAAGCCCAGCTAATTTTTTTCTATTTCTAGTAGAGATGAGATTTCACCATGTTGGCCAGGCTGGTCTCAAACTCCTGACCTCAGGTGATCTGCCTGCCTTGGCCTCCCAAAGTGCTAGGATTACAGGCATGAGCCACTGTGCCTGGCCTAATATTTTATTTTATTTTATTTATTTATTTTGAGATGGAGTCGTCTTGTGTCACCAGGCTGGAGTGCAGTGGCGTGATCTCAGCTCACTGCAACCTCCACCTCCTGGGTTCAAGCAGTTCTCCTGTCTCAGCCTCCCAAGTAGCTGGGATTACAGGTGCATGCCACTACACCCAGCTAATTTGGGTATTTTTAATAGAGATGGGGTTTCACCATGTCGGCCAGGATGGTTTCGATCTCTTGACCTTGTGATCTGCCCACCTCTGCCTCCCAAAGTGCTGGGATTACAGGCTTGAGCCACTGCGCCAGGCCAATTTTTTATTTTTAAATGTTGTAGAGGTGGGGTCCTCACTATGTTGCCCAGGCTGGTTTAGAATTCCTGCACTCAAGCAGTCCTCTCACCTTAGCCTCTCAAAGTGCTGGGGTTATAGGCATGAGCCACTGTGCCTAGCCAGGACAAGCTTCTAGAATAAGGTAGATCAGTTTTACAATATGCCCACTGGTTGGGGGACCATGAGAGCAGGAGCTTTTTTTTTTTTTTTTGAGACAAGTTCTCACTTTGTCACCCAGGCTGGAGTGCAATGGCACAATCACAGCTCACTGCAGCCTTGACCTCCCAGGCTCAAGTGATGCTGCCACCTCAGCCTCTGGAGAAGCTGGAACTATAGGCGCATGCCACTACGCCCTAATAATTTTTGTACTTTTTGTAGAGATGAGGTTTTGCCATGTTGCCCAGGCTGGTCTGAAGCTCCTGAGCTCAAGTGATCCACCCGTCTTGGCCTCCCAAAGTTTTGGGGTTACAAGTATGAGCCACCGCGTCTGGCCCAAGAATAGGAGCTTCTTGAGCCTGGCTGCCCACAGGCCCAGGACCCTAAGCAAGGGGTCTCAATAGTTTTCTTCCAGCTCTCACCTTATTCCTTTTCCTCTCCAGGTTTGAATCTCCAGATCTGATTCCTGAAACTCCTTTGAGCTGAAAGTTAGCTCCCACTGTAATAATTCCTCCCCGTGAGGTGACTATCTCTTTCAAACAAAGATTTACCCTCTATAATTAGCAAATCAATCCATAATCTAAAATGCTGCTTTAAAAAACAATGTAATAAAGAAAAAAACAAACAAAAAACAACATAATCGACAGAGGTAGCCTGGGAAAGCTGGCCTACCATATTTACCTCCAGCTTCAAAAAGACAAGTTTGCTGAAAACTTTCAGTGTCAGCTGTTTGAGCCATTTACAGTCAGCTCTTACACAATACAGAGAACTAGCAGCCTCTACTCAATTCGCTAAAGCACTCTGGAAAATTGTGTGGGGGTGCTGGCCCCTAACTCGCCTCTGTTAGCATTTTAGTTCAGGCCATTAACTTTGCTTTTGTATCTGGATCTAATGGATTCTTGCCTCTTTCTGACCACATTAATTATCTCAGGTTTCACTGGGACCTTTTCCTTGGCTTGTTCCCATTTCTAATAAAGGTGAAGTCACAATATCAAAGCTGCATACATTGCTAACTTTCTTTTGCATTAACTCTTGCTCTAAAACAGAAGCAGCATCCTCCTTGCTCCTGGAAGGCAGCTTGATGCCTTGGAAATAACACTGAAGCTGGGGGAGATAGAAGACCAAGTTACTAGATTTCACTCTGACACTGACAATGACCCAGGTTAACTTTCTTCTCTACGCTGATTTTCAGTTCTTGATCTAGACAATTGGATAAAAATTTTCCTACTGTCTTATCCTCCCACCATCAGGGATCAAGGCCAAAGCTTTGTTGAGTATAACGCTTTTTTGAGACAGAGTCTCGCTCTGTTTCCCAGGCTGGAGTGCAGTGGCCTGATCTCGGCTCACTGCAATCTCTACCTCCTGGGTTCAAGTGATTCTCCCACCTCAGCCTCCTTAGTAGCTGGGATTACAGGCGTCCACCACCACACCCAGCCAATGTTTGCATTTTTAGTAGAGATGGGGTTTCACCATGTTGCCCAGGCTGGTCTCGAACTCCTGACCTAAGGTGATCCACCTGCCTCGGCCTCCCAAAGTGTTGAGATTACAGGTGTAAGCCGCCGCACCTGGCCTGTTGAGTTTAGACTAGTGCCAAGCACGGCCAGGTACAGTGACTCTCGCCTGTAATCCCAGCATTTTGGGACACCGAGGCAGGCAGATCACTTGAGGCCAGGAGTACGAGACCAGCCTGGCCAACATGGTGAAACCCTGTCTCTACTAAAAACACACAAAAAATTAGCTGGGTGTGCTGGCACGCTCCTGTAATCCCAGCTACTTGGGAGGCTGAGACAGGAGAATTTTTTGAACTTGGGAGGCGGAGGTTGCAGTGAGCAGAGATCATACCACTGTACTCTAGCCCAGGTGACAGACTGAGACTCTGTTTCAAAAAAAAAAAAAAAAATAGTGCCAAGCACATAGCTGTTGATGAATGTGAAGAGCCATTATTCATTATTCACATCCAAGTGGAAGTTATTCCCAGAATTTGAGGCCGAGTTCACAAAGAACTCTTTCTCATGATCTCAGGGAACATGGTTGGATAAGGTGGGTTTTGATATAGGAAGACACAGCTCTGACTGGTGGGCAGATCTAGAGGGTTAAAGCATTATCTCCTTAAGTCCATTGTCCAAGTGGAAAAAGCAAGGGCCACATTGCTGGGGCCTGGGCTCCTAGAAGAAGTGAGTGGATGGGCTGCTTTGTCAGTTTGGACCCACCCAACTGGTTTCCACAGCTCTGCTCAGGGCACAGGCGGGCCATGCCCAGGCTGTGGATGAGTCATGGTAGCTGCATGTCTGCACAGCAGCTGGCCCTACCTGCCTAGTGGAGGGAATGCTGGAGCCACCTGGGAGAGCCAGGCTTGTCCCAGGGTGGCTGCCAGAAGAGCCTGTTCTCCCCAAGCCTGCGCGGGATGATGGCCAAAGTCCAGGGGAGCAGGAGAAACAGCATGTGCTGGACATCGATGGCTCACACGGAGGAGGCCGGGGAGGCTCAGCTCCTGCCCTCAGACAACTGTGGTCCATCCAGAGAAGAGGCCCCACGTCTACTCAGGAGCTGGGAGAGGCACTGTGAGGGGTGGAGAGCTCAACACTGAAGCCTAAGGTGTGAATTCTGGCCCCTCTGTTTACCTGCTGTGTGTGTTTTTTTTTTTTTTTTGAGACGGAGTCTCGCTCTGCACCCAGGCTGGAGTGCAGTGGCACGATCTCCGCTAACTGCAAGCTCCGCCTCCCAGGTTCACGCCATTCTCCTGTCTCAGCCTCCTGAGTAGCTGGGACTACAGGCGCCCGCCACCAAGCCCGGCTAATTTTTTGTATTTTTAGTAGAGATGGTGTTTCACCATGTTAGCCAGGATGGTCTCAATCTCCTGACCTCGTGATCTGCCTGCCTTGGCCTCCCAAAGTGCTGGGATTACAGGCGTGAGCCACTGCGCCCGGCCCCCACAAGGTTTTTATGAGAATTCAGCAATGTTTCATAAAATACAGGTAAATATAAAGGACTATGTAAACATCTAGCTGGTGGAGTTGTAGGAAGAGGGCTTTGCATGTCAAAGGCCTGAGGCTGAGAAGTGATGTCCTTATGAGGATTGAGGAGGTTACAGAGTCCAAAGGGCTGGAGTGTGGGGTGTGAAAAGGCAGCAGAAGGGAAGTCGAATCCCTAGACTGTGGACATCATGAATGCCAGGCACAGAGACAGGCTTCGATTCTGTAGGCCATTGGGAGCCTGTGAATGTGCCTGTGAGGGGGTAGGAGATGACTTCAGGGCTCTGTATTTTCAGACAAGATCGGGTGTGTTCAGGGTGGTATGGCCGTAGAATGTATTTTCTTTTCTTTTTTATTTTTGAGAGAGTCTTGCTCTGTTGCCCAGGCTGGAGTGCAGTGGCACGATCTCAGCTCACTACAAGCTCTGCCTCCTGGGTTCAAGTGATTCTCCCGCCTCAGCCTCCCAAGTAGCTGGGACTACAGGCACGTGCCACCATGCCCAGCTAATTTTTGTTTGGTAGAGACAGGGTTTCACCATGTTGGCCAGGTTGGTCTTGAACTCCTGACCTCGTGATCCACCCGCCTCTGCCTCCCAAAGTTCTGGGATTACAGGCATAAGCCACAGCACCCGGCCTATAGACTGTATTTTCTTTTTCTTTTCTTTTCTTTTTTTTTTTGAGACAGAGTTTCGCTCTTGTTGCCCAGGCTGGAGTGCAATGGCGCGATCTCAGCTCACTGCAATCTCCGCCTCCTGGGTTCAAGCAATTCTCCTGCCTCAGCCTCCCTAGTAGCTGGGATTACAGGTGTCTGCCACCACGCCCAGCTAATTTTTTGTATTTTTAGTAGAGACCGGATTTCACTATGTTAGGCAGGCTGGTCTCAAACTCCTGACCTCAGGCGATCCACACGCCTCAGCCTCCCAAAGTGTTGGGATTACAGGTGTGAGCCACCATGCCCAGCTTGACTGTATTTTCAAATGTAAGGCCTAGCATGTTTCCTTGGGGAGGTGACATCGACAATGAGGACAAGGGAGGAAACATCAGCTCACTTGGGATGTGCCCATAAGCAAGTAACAGCCTTGCACTTCACCCCTTGCAGAGATAAGAAGCCAGTAGGGAACCCATAGGCTTGGCCCTAGGAGCCCTCTGGACTGAGCTCCTTGAGGCCAAGGCCCCCAGTGTGGAGACCAGGCACGCAGTGCACTCTCTGGACGCAGCTGTAGAATGAAAGAAAGGGCAAGGGCCTGGCACAGTGGCTCATGCCTGTCTGTAATTCAGCACTTTGGGAGGCCGAGGTGGGTGGATCACTTGAGGTCAGGAATTTGAGACCAGCCTGGCCAACATGGCGAAAACCCATCTCTACTAAATATACAAAAAATTAGCCAGGCGGTGTGGTGGGGCACACCTGTAACCCCAGCTACTCGGGAGGCTGAGGCAGGAGAATTGCTTGAACCTGGGAAGCAGAGATTGCAGTGAGCCAAGATTTTGCCAATGCACACTCCAGTCTGGGTGACAAAGTGAGTGAGACTCTGTCTCAAAAATAAATAAATAAATAAAAATAAAAAAGAAGCCTCTAGCTCAGCTCCCTGCTTTACAGGAGGGAGAACAGCCCTGAGTGGGCATTTGATGTGCAGGAGCCACACAGCAGGTGCTGACAGAGCCAGGCCACAAATACAGGGACTCCCTCCCCTCCAGCCTTCTCCCTGTGAATGGACATCACCCGGGCCGGCACCCCCGAGAAAGTGCCATGCTGCAGGTAAAGACTGCTTTGTCCTGCCAGAGCGTGGTTCCCGGAACTTGTCGCAGTCCCAGTAGTCCTTCCCCCACAGTGATCGGCTCCCTCCTGGGTTCCTGGGTGTGGGAAGGAGGTGAGGTCAGCAGTTCCAGCAGCCAGGAGAGGAAGGTGCCGCCCTGCCTGAGATGACTTCACTGTCTCCACCTCATCTTTCCCACTCTGCCTACAGTCAGAAGTTTCTTGTGAACCTTGCTTCCTGGGCAACTTTTGCTTCCTGGGCAACTTTTGCTTCCTTGGAAAACCTCCAGAAGAAATACAGGGACACAGGGTCCGTTCCACATGCCGCACTCGCAAAGATTTCTTACTCTGTGTCCAGAGAGACTTGGGCTGCTGTTCATCTGCTTCCAGCCTCTCCTGGTGCCTCCACAGTGGAGGACATAGGCCCTCCCTCCTCTTCTCTCTAGTGCCCTGGCGGGTCGAGGTCCATGCTAGTCACTGGATGGGAAAAGCAAAGGTGGAGAGCCAGGCACTGTGGAGCCAGTGAGCCTGGAAACTCTCCTCTCCCTTCCATCGTAGCCCTCTCGTGGTCTCTGCCTAGCGCGCAGCAGTGGCCGGTGATCGTTTGCAATATTTCCCAGCTCATGGTAGCCTGTGAAAACCCCATCTCAGTCGAGTAAGGCCCTGACTGGTACAAGGCCTTTTCCCTTCTAGCGCTCCATCACTCCCCATACCCTATTCCTGCGGCTCTCCCTCCACCACCCTCTCGAGCCAACCTGACCTGCCTGCCTCCCTCACGGAGACTGAGGCTGGCCCCAGAGCATTTGTACTTGCAGTCAGCCTAGACTCTCCTTCCCAGCTTTTCTGAAATGCCACCTTCTCCGTGCGCCCTTCCTAGGCCACCTCAAATGTGAAGATGCAACCTATGCTTCACGCCTCACTCCTTTCCGTGTTTTATTTTTCTCCAGCTCACATACTGTATACTTTACTTCGTATTTTAGAGTAGCAATAATCTCAGCCCCCACTAGGACGACAGCAACACAAGAACAGATGTTTTGTTGGTCTGTTTGCTCAGCACAATGCCTGGCACACAGCAGGCTCTCTACAAACATCTTTGAATATTGAAAGAATAGATGAGTGAATGCATAAATAAGAGAGTGACGAAAGCTGTTTTGCCCTCCTGAGCAAGGGAAGTTCCCTCCCAGCTGTGGACATCCTGAAAAGTGCAACAGATGGACTCCTACAGGAGAGAATGGACCAAACCATGGGTCAGGATCTTGGATGTTAAAACTACCAGGGATGGCCGGGCATGGTGGCTCACGCCTGTAATCCCAGCACTTTGGGAGGCCAAGGCACGCGGATTGTTTGAGGCCAGGGGTTCGAGACAAGCCTGACCAACATGGTGAAACCCCGTCTCTACTAAAAACACAAAATTAGCTGGGCGTGGTGGCACATGCATGTAATCCCAGGTACTCGGAAGGCTGAGGCAGGAGAATCGCTTGAACCCAAGAGGCAGAAGTTGCAATGAGCTGAGATCATGCCACTGCACTCCAGCCTGGGTGACAGAGCAAGACTCTGTATAAAAAAAAAACAAAAAATAAAACAAAAAAACTACCAGGGATGAGCACCACCTCCACTCCTTACCCCAAGCATACTTTAATTTTTAATATTTATTTTATTGTTATTATTTTTTGAGACAAATCTTGCTCTTGTCTCCCAGGCTGGAGTACAATGGTGTGATCTTGGTTCACTGCAACCTCCACCTCCCGGGTTCAGGTGATTCTCCTGCCTCAGCCTCCCGAGTAGCTGGGATTACAGGCGCCTGCCACCATGCCCGGCTAATTTTTGTATTTTTAGTAGAGACGGGGTTTCACCACGTTGACCAGGGTGGTCTCGAACTCCCGACCTCAGGTGATCCACCTGCCTCGGCCTCCCAAAGTGCTGGGATTACAGGCATGAGCCACTGCGCCTGGCTTTATTATTATTATTTTGAGGCAGGTTCTCACCCTGTCACCCAGGCTAGAGTGCAATGGTGCCATTATGGCTCACTGAAGCCTCAACCTCTTGGGCTCACTTGATCCTCCCACCCCAGCCTCTCAAGTAGCTAGGACTATGTGCCACCACACCCAGCTAAATTTTTATTTTTTAAACAGACCTCAATCTAATTCTTTCTTTCTTTTTGTTTTGTTTTGTTTTGTTTTTGAGACATAGTCTTGCTCTGTTGCCCAGGCTGGAGTGCAGTGGCGGGATCTTGGCTCACTGCAGACTCCGCTTCTGGGGTGCAAGCGATTCTCCTGCCTCAGTCTCCTGAGTAGCTGGGATTGCAGGCGTGCACCACCACACCTGGATAATTTCTGTATTTTTAGTAGAGACGGGGTTTCACCATGTTGGTCAGGCTGGTCTTGAACTCTTGACCTTAGGTGATCCATCCGCCTCGGCCTCCCAAAGTGCTGGGATTATAGGTGTGAGCCACCGTGCCAGGCCATTTTTTGTATTTTCAGTAGAGATGGGGTTTCACCATATTGGCCAGGCTGGTCTCAAACTCCTGACCTCAAGTGATCCACCCGCCTTAGCCTCCCAAAGTGCTGGGATTACAGGCGTGAGCCGCCGCGCCTGGCCCTCTCTTTACACCTTTTTAATGTAATTGAGGTATAAGTTAGATATGATAAAGGGCACACATCTGAAGTAAACACCTTGATGAATTCTTACATATCTGTCCACTTGGCTACCCACTACCCAGTTCAAGATGTGAGCCATTTCTATCACCCAAGGAGGCTCCCCAAAAGGTAACTGTCATCTTGACTTTATCATCATAGGATTGGCTTTGCCTGTTTTAGAACTTCACCTAAATAGATCCAAACAGCATGTGCTCTTCTGCGTCTGGCTTTTTTTTTTTTTTTTTTTTTTGAGGCAGGGTTCCACTTTGTCATCCAGCCTGGAGTGCAGTGGCACAAATGTGGCTCACTGTAGCCTTAACCTCCTGGCCTCAAGCAATTCTCCTGCCTCAGCACCCCCAAGTAGTTGGGACTACAGGCACACACCACTACACCTGGCTAATTATTTTTTGAGATGGAGTCTCACTCTGTTGCCTAGGCTGGAGTGCAATGGCGCGATCTCGGCTCACTGCAACTCGCCTCCCAGGTTCAAGCAATTCTCCTGCCTCAGCCTCCCGAATAGCTGGGATTACAGGCGCCCACTACCACATTTGGCTATTTTTTGTATTTTTAGTAGAGGGTTTAGTAGAGGGTTTAGTTTAGGGTTTTGCCATGTTGGCCAGGCTGGTCTCGAGCTCTGACCTCAGGTGATTTGCCCCCCTCAGCCTCTGAAAGTGCTGGGGTTACAGGCGTGAGCCACCGCACCCGTCCATGCCACAGGCCCAGCCCACACCTGGCTAATTTTTTATACTTTTTGCAGAGACGGGGTTTTACCATCTTGCCCAGTCTGGTCTCAAACTCCTCAGCTCAAGCAATTCTCCTGCCTAAGCATCCCAAAGTGCTGGGATTACAGGCATGTAAACCTCGCAGCATGGAGTCTGGCTTTCTTCTGCCTAACGTTGTATCTGTGAGGTTTGCCCACATTGTTGTGTATCACAGTAGTTCTTTTTTTTTTTTGTTGCTGTATAGTAGTCCTCTTCACTTTTTTTGTTTTTTTGTTTTTTTTTTTTTTGAGACAGAATCCCATTCTGTCCCCCAGGCTGGAGTGCAGTGGCGCGATCTCGGCTCACTGCAACCTCCGCTTCCTGGGTTCAAGTGATTCTCCCACTTCAGTCTCCCAAGTAGCTGGGATTACAGGCGTGCACCACCACACCTAGCTAATTTTTTGTGTTTTTGGAAGAGATGCGGTTTCACCATGTTGGCTAGGCTGGTCTCGAACTCCAGAGCTCAAGTGACCCACCTGCCTCAGCCTCCTCTTCACATCTTGAGTGTACGGTTGTATGATCTGGACCAGTTCTTTCGTCCAGCCTAATAGAGGACACGGTGAACCCTGCCCCTCTATTTGCTCTTAGGTCTCTTGCTTTATTTACATGGCCACACAAGCTAGAGAGACACTTGGTTGCTGTGCTTCAGCCTTGGGGACCTCATAGTAGCCCACAGCAGACCGGCACCATGGACAAGTGCTTTGGCCCTAGAATCAGGTCTGTGTTCACATTGCTCATCTGCCACTTCTTGGCTTGGTGACCTTCAGCAAGTCACTAAGCCTTCATTTCTTTTCTTCATCTATAAAATGCAGATGTAATTATACTACTGACCACATGGCATTGCTGCAAAGGTTTAATAAAATGAGCCATGTCCAGCCTGGGCAACATAGTGAGACTCTGTGTCTAAAAATACAAAAATTAGCAAGACTGGGTGGTACACACCTGTAGTTCCAGCTGCTCAGGAGGCTGAAGTGAGGATAGCTTGAGCCCAGGAATAATTTGAGACTGCAGTGAGCTATGATTGCACCACTGCCTTCCAGCCTGGGTAACAGAGCAAGACCCTGTCTTAAAAAAAAAAAAAAAAAAAAAGAGCCATAAGTCTGGTACTCAGGCATAGACGATGCTTCGAAAAGCTAATTATTATTATGCCTTAGACCACCAGACACTCCTCCAAAACTGGAGTTCCAGGATCTTTGCCCAACAGGCTGATCCACAGCTATTTCTTGGCCACCTCTCCCCATGCATCTACCAGTCTCCCTGCTCAAGCCTCTGTTTTTGCAACTTTCAAAACTCTTTTATTTTTTATTTTTATTAATTTATTTTTTGGAGATGGAGTTTCACTCTTGTTGCCCAGGCTGGAGTGCAATGGTGCGATCTCTGCTCACCACAACCTCCACCTCCTGGATTCAAGCAATTCTCCTGCCTCAGCCCACCGAGTAGCTGGGATTGCAGGCATGCACCACCATGCCCAGCTAATTTTGTATTTTTAGTAGGCACAGGGTTTCTTCATGTAGGTCAGGCTCGTCTCGAACCCCTGACCTCAGGTGATCCACCCACCTTGGCCTCCTAAAGTACTGAGATTACAGGCATAAGCCACCATGCCTGGCCTCAAAACACTTTTATAAAAGGGCACAGAGGAATGACTGAAACCCAGAAGAAATGCAAGGAAGCACACATATATCAGGATCATTTTACAAGCTCCATAATTGAAGCTTTGTATCATCGTCAGGTCAGATTCATTATCAAGGCTTTCATTCAGGACTTTGAACTTGAGCTTCACAAAGTGCTGGGTGAGGAAGCAGTTTTAAGTGCGGAAGGCAGGCAGCAATTTGAGATTCAATCTGGTCTCCCAGATGAGAAGCCTGTGCCACCTCACGCCCATGCACGGAGGTCTGTTGCCTCCCAGCTAGAGAGCTGCCATCCCCACCAACGCGACCACTCACAAGACACAGCCCCACGGAGGGGAGCATCCCGACATCACCCCATGACTCAGCCTCCTGGGACTACCAGCCTAGCATGGTGACATGGTACATGAAGTGCCTGTATCAAGGAGAGCCTTGGGAGCACATCAGTCACCCGACTCACCACCAGCAATGACTGTCACTTCCCCTACAAGCTTCGCTAAGGATTTACAACAGCTGCGATAGGATCTGACACAGGTGGACAGCTGTGCGGTTTCTCAGTCACGCATCGAGTGGGACTCAGAGCATCTTCAGGAAGCACTGCTGTCTTTGTCATGTGACATGAGAGCTTAGATCCATCAGTGAGCGTGCTGAGCCCCTTCCAACCTGATCTCCCTCCCACGCCCCCAAATTCCTCCTTACTGTGAAATTCTGGAGCCACTGCTGGTCACATTTCAGGGATTTGTGGGGCACTTGCACTACCCTGGGATGGCCACCCCATAGGACCCAGTGCAGCACACTGGCAGCCACTGTGCAGAGAAATAATAACAATATGATAATAAAGATCATTCACTGAGTGATGACTTTGTGCCTGGCACAGCATGCGTTAGCTCATTTCACCCATTCGACAGTCCTGTGAGGCGGTGTTATGGCTTGAACATCTCCCTGCCCTAAAAGATGCAGGAGTTGGCCGGGCGTGACGGCTCATGTCTGTAACCCCAGCACTTTGGGAGGCCGAGGCGAGTGGATCACAAGGTCAGAAGTTCAAGATCAGCCTGGCCAAGATGGTGAAACCCTGTCTCTACTAAAAATACAAAAAATTAGCCAGGCGTGGTGGCAGGCACCTGTAATCCCAGCTACTCAGGAGGCTGAGGCAGAGAATTGCTTGAACCTGGGAGGCGGAGAGTGCAGTGAGCCAAGATCGTGCCACTGCACTCCAGCCTGGGTAACAAAGCGAGACTCTGTCTCAAAAAAAAAAAAAAAGAGATGCAGAAGTCCTAACCCCAGTACTTGTGAATGTAACCTTATTTTGGAAATAGGGTCTTTGCAGATGATCAAGTTAAGCTGAGGTCATTAGGGCCCTGATCCAGTATGACTGTTGTCCTTATAAAAAGAGAAATGTGGACACAGAGGCACACACAGGCGAGAACCATGTTCTCGTGAAAGCAGAGGTGAATGTGAAATGTGAAATGTGAATGTGAATGTGAAAGCAGAGGTCTGGTTAATACATGCATAAGTCAAGGAACATCAAAGACTGCGAGAAAAGCACCAGAAGCTAGGAGAGGTCTCGAACAGAGACTTCCCTCACAGCCTTAGAAAGACTCAGCCCTAGTAATACCTTGATCTGGGCCTGCCAGCCTCCAGAAATGAGAGGCAATATATTTCTGTAGTTAAAGCCACCCAGTTTGTGTTACTTTGCTATGTATGATAGCCCTAGCGAACTACTATAGGCGGGTGTTATTATTACCCACAGTTTACAGGCAAGGAAGCTGAAGCTTGACTCTGTCCTGGCTGTAGAGAGAGTCTGATGATGGAAGCACTGAAGTGGACAGGAAGTTCAGGAGGGGCTGTTTGTTCTACCAGCTCCTGCTTGGTTGTGGTCATTTTTTTTTCTTTTTATACAGACGGGGTGTTGCCATGTTGCCCAGGCTGGTCCTAAACTCCTTGGCTCGAGTGATCCTCCTGGTTTGGCCTGGCTGTGGGCTTTTACTCCCACCGCAGCAATGGGGAGTTTTGCAGTCTGAAGCTCAGCCTGATGGCTTCTCCCTGCCCCCGTCCAGTCCTTGAAGGCCCAAAGAAGGAAGGGCTGAGTCAGTGGTTGGGGAAAAGAGCCATAAACAGAAACAGGCCAAAGGCTGCTGGGCAGGCTGCTGGGATGAAGGGCGGGGGCTGACTCCCAGGGGTGAGGGTCTGGCTGGAAGATGGTGGCAGCACCAGATTGGCCTGTGCTGGAAGGGCCTGCAAGTGGTGCCTTCCTCCCCTCTTGGGCTCTCTCAACCTCAGAGTCCTGAATGGGCCTTGGATGGAGGTGGGAACTCTGCTAGGGGCACAGAGAAGAACAGCTTGGGCACAGCCAGGGCAGGAAAGCATAGCCATCGGTGGAGGGTCTGAAGACAGGTGGACAGAGAGCAAGGGCTCTGGACTTGGGTGTACTTGGGTTCAAACCCTGTTTTCTTTATTCACCAGCTTGCTGAATTTGGTTTGACCTCCCTTGGCCTAGTCTCCCCATATGTAAAATGTGTGGTACTGACATAAAAACAGACATGTGGCCTGGCACCATGGCTCACTCCTGTAATCCCAGCACTTTGGGAGGCTGAGGTGGGAGGATCTCTTGAGCCCAGAAGTTTGAGACCAGCCTAGGCAACATAGTGAGAACTTGTCTGGACAAAAAATAATTAGCCAGGTATGCTGGTGTATACCAATGGTCCCAGCTACTTGGGAGGCTGAGGAGGGTGGATCACTTGAGCTTAGGAGTTCAAGACCAGGCTGGGTGACATCTCTACCAAAAATACAAAAAATAAAAAATAAAAAATTAGCCAGGTGTGGTGGCCTGCACCTGTGACCCCAGCTACTCGGGAGGCTGAGGTGGGAGGATCACTTGACCCCAGGAGGTGGAGGTTGCAGTGAGCTGAGATCACACCACTGCATTTCAGCCTGGGTGACAGGAGTTGAGACCCCCCTCTCAAAAAACAAGAAACAGACATGTAAGGCGGGACACAGTGGCTCACTCCTGTAATCCCAGCACTATAGGAGGTCAAGACGGATGGATCACTTAAGCCCAGGAGTTCGAGACCAGGCTGGGCAACATGGCAAAACCCTGTCACTACTGAAAATACAAAAAATTAGCCAGGTGTGGGGGTACATGCCTGTGGTCCCAGCTACTCGGGAGGCTGAGGAGGGAGGATTGCTTGAGCCCAGGAGGTAAAGGTTGCAGTGAGCAGAGATCACACCACTGTGCTCCAGGCTGGGTGACAGAGTGAGGCCGTTTCAAAAAGGGAAAGAAGGCCGGGCACTGTGGCTCACGCCTGTAATCCCAGCACTTTGGGAGGCCGAGGTGGGAGGATCATGAGGTCAGGAGATCGAGACCATCCTGGCTAACATGGTGAAATCCTGTCTCTACTAAAAATACAAAAAATTAGCTGGGCGTGGTGGCAGGCGCCTGTAGTCCCAGCTACTCAGGAGGCTGAGGCAGGAGAATGGCGTGGACCCAGGAGGTGGAGTTTGCAGTGAGCCGAGATCGTGCCACTGCACTCCAGCCTGGGCGACAGAGTGAGACTCCGTCTCAAAAAAAAAAAAAGGGGAAAGAAAAAACTCCAAAACGACAACTACAAAAAACCAGACACATAGACCAGTGGAATAGAATCCGGAAATAAATTCACATATTTACAGCCAACTCATTTTCCACAAAGGTGCCAAGAACATACACTGGGGAAGGGGCAGCCTATTCAATAAATGATGCTGGAAAAACTAGATATCCACATGCAGAAGACTGAAATTAGGCCCCTCTCACTCACCATACACGAAAAATCAAATCAAAATGGTTTAAAGACTTGAATGTAAGATCCGAAACTATGAAACTACTAGAAGAAGGCATTGGGGAAATGCTTCAGGAGATTGGTCTGAGCAAAGATTTTTTGAGTAAGACCTCAAATGCATGGGCAACAAAAGTAAAAATAGACAAATGGGATTATATCAAGCTAAACATTTTCTCACAGCAAAGGAAACAATCAACAAAGGGAAGTGACACCTACGGAATAGGAGAAAATATCTGCAAACTGTACATCCAACAAGGGATTGATAAGCAGAATATACAAGGAGCTCAAACAACTTAATAGCACGAAAACATAATCTGATGAAAAAATGGACAAAACATCTGAATAGACATTTCTCAAAAGAAGACATACAAATGACAAACAGGTACATGAGAAAATGATCAATAACACTAGGGAAATGCAAATCAAAACCACAATGAAATATTATCTCACCCCAGTTAAAATGGTAAAATGGCCTTTATTAAAAAGAAAATAGCAGGCTGGTAGCAGAGGCTCATGCCTGTAATCCCAGCACTTTGGGAAGCTGAGGCAGGTGGTTCACTTGAGCTCAGAAGTTTGAGACCAGCCTGGGCAACATGGTGAAACCTCATCTCTATCAAAAATACAAAAAATTAGCGCGTACTTGTAATCCCAGCTACTTGGGAGGCTGAGGCAGGAGAATCGCTTGAACCCGGGAGGCAGAGGTTGTGGTGAGCCAAGATCGCACCATTGCACTCTAGCCTGGGGAACAAGAGTGAAACTCTGTCTCAAAAAAAAAAAAGAAGAAGAAAAGAAAGAAAGAAAATAACAGGCCAGGTGTCGCTGCTCATGCCTGTAATTCCAGCATTTTGGGAGGCCAAGGTGGGTGGATCACTTGGGCTCAAGAGTTTGAGACCAGCCTGGCCAACATGGTGAAACCCTGTCTCTACTAAGACACAAAAATTAGCCGGGTGTGGTGGTGGGTGCCTGTAATCCCAGCGACTCAGGGGGCTGAGGTACAAGAATCGCTTGAACCTGGGAGTTGGATGTTGCAGTGAGCAGAGATTGTACCACTGCACTCTAGCCTGGGTGACAGAGCGAGACTCTGTCTTAAAAAAAAAAGAAAAAAGAAAGAAAATAACAGAAGCTAGCGAGGATGTGGAGAAAGGGGAAGTGCTTTTACACTGCTGGTGGGAATGTAAATTATTATTTTGAAACAGTCTCGCTCTGTCGCCCAGGCTGGAGTACGGTGGTGTGATCTCGGCTCACTGCAACCTCCACCTCCTGAGTTCCAGAGATTCTCCTGCCTCAGCCTCCCAAGTAGCTGGGATTACAGGCATGTGCCACAACACCTGGCTAATTTTTGTATTTTTAGTAGAGGGGGTTTCACCATATTGGCCAGGCTGGTCTCGAACTCCTGACCTCAGGTGATCTGCCCACCTCGACCTCCCAAAGTGCTGGGATTGCAGGCGTGAGCCACTGCGCCTGGCCAGGAATGTAAATTAATACAGAGACTATGGAAAACAGTATGGACAGTCCTCAAAAAACTAAAAATAGAACTACCATGTGATCCAGCAGTTCCACTACTGGGTATACAACCAAAATAAAAGAAATGAGTATATTGAAGAGATACCTGCACTCTGGCATTTATTGCAGTACTATTCACAATAGCCAAAATATGGAATCAACTTTAATGCCAATCAATGGATAGACAGATAAATAAAATATAGTATATACCTACGATGGAATATTATTCAGCCTTAAAAATTAAGAAAATCCTGTCATTTGCAGCAACGTGGATGGAACTGGAGGACGTTATGTTAAGGGAACATAATGCCAGGCACAGAAAGACAAATATTGCATGTTCTTACCCATATGTGGGAGCTAAAAAAATTGATCTCATGAAGGTAGAGAGTGGAATGGTGATTACCAGAGACACTGGAAGGAAGAGTTGGAGGAAGAGGGAGATAAATAGAGGTTAGTTAATGGGTACAAAAATACAATTAGATAGAAGGAGTAAGCTCTAGTGTTCCACAGCACAGTAGAGCTACTATAATTAACAAGAATTTGGCCAGGTGCAGTGGCTCACGCCTGCAATCCAACACTTTGGGAGGCCGAGGTGTGCAGATCACCTCAGTTCAGGAGTTTGAGACCAGCCTGGCCAACATGGTGAAACCTGTCTCTACTAAAAATACAAAAAATTAGATGGGTGTGGTGACAGGCACCTGTAATGCCAGCTACTTGGGAGGCTGAGGCAGGAGAATTGCTTGAACCTGGGAGGCAGAGGTTGCAGTGAGCCAAGATTGTGTCACTACACTCCAACCTGGGCAACAAGAGCGAAACTCCGTCTCAAAAAAAAAAATATATATATATGTATAATTATAGGCAAAAAAAAATTTTTTTTTGAGATGGAGTCTCACTCTGTCACCCAGGCTGGAGTGCAGTGGTGCAATCTTGACTCACTGCAACCTCCGCCTCCTGGGTTCAAACAATTCTCCTGCCTCAGCCTCCCGAGTAGCTGGGACTACAAACGTGCACCACAACGCCTGGCTAATTTTTGTATTTTTAGTAGAGATGGGGTTTCATCATGTTGGCCAGGCTGGTCTCGAACTCCTGACCTCAGGTGATTCACCCGCCTTGGCCTCTCAAAGTGCTGGGATTATAGGTGTGAGCCACCGTGCCCGGCCCAGCGGCTGTCTTTCTTCATTTGGTCTTTTCTTTTCTTTTCCTTTTCATGTTAGCAGCAGCAGAACACTTCGTATGAGAGGACTGTTGGGCAGTGGCTTCTGTTCTGAGGCCCACTGGAAACCAGAGCCATCAGGCTTGCTTCATCTCTGTGGCAAGGTTGTGCTTTGATTTTTTTTTTTTTCCTCTCGCAGTCTCATAGGAATTGCAGAATACCAAGAGAAAGTGGCCCTTCAGAGGGTTTTACTTTTCCTTTATTCCTGTGATTCCTCCCTGCCCTGGACACCTTGCTGGAAGCAATCTCAGAGAGCAATAAGGCAGCTACAATCCATCAACTCTCAGAAGGCAGCCGGAAAAGGGTGGTCCAGTTGATGGTCTATCTTGAGTTGTTTAAGGAGTTATTTTCTGCCCCAGAGTCACAAAGATAATCTCCATTTTACTCTTCTAACTTCGCAACTTTGCCTTCCCACTCAGATTTTTTTTTTTTTTTTTTTTTTTTTTTTTTGAGATGGAATCTCGCTCTGTCGCCCAGGCTGGAGTGCAATGGTGCTATCTTGGGTCACTGCAACTTCCACCTCCTGGGTTCAAGTGATTCTCCTGCCTCAGCCTCCTGAGTAGCCGGGATTACAGGCACATGCCACCACACCTGGCTAATCTTTCTATTTTTAGTAGAGAAGGGGTTTCACCATGTTGGCCAGGGTGGTCTCAAACTCCTGACCTCAGGTGACCCACCCACCTCAGCCTCCCAAAGTGCTGGGATTACAGGCGTGAGCCACCATAACCGGCCTCCTACTCAGATCTTTAACCTCTCTGGTGTCTGCCTTTGTGTGGATTAGGTTCAGCCCTCAGGTAGCAAATGAGTCGCCATAGCACCAGCTCCTAAACACTCATGTTTCTTTTTCTTTGTCTTTCTTTCTTTCTTTTTTTTTTTTCTGAGACAGAGTCTCACTCTGTTGCCCAGCCTGGAGTGTAGTGGTGCAATCTCAGTTTACTGCAACCTCTGCCTCCTGGGTTCAAGCAATTCTCCTGCCTCAGCCTCCCGAGTAGCTGGGATTACAGGCATGCACCACCACACCCAGCTAATTTTTGTATTTTTAGTAGAGATAGAGTTTCGCCATGTTGGCCAGTCTGGTATTGATCTCCTGACCTCAGGTGATCCACCTGCCTCGGCCTCCCAAAGTGCTGGGATTTTAGGCGTCCCACCACGCCCAGCCAACAGTCACGTTTCTAATAGGCAGAGTGTCTTCCTCTGGCCTGGTAGCTCTGGGCTTGTGTCTGGAATCCGCTGACCAGCAGCTCTCTAAGTCCCGGCCTCAATTTGCAGCTCTGAGAAACAGCCACACGGAGCAGAGAGACCACAGATGTGAATGAAACTGCTCTGTAAATCAGAAGAGGTGCGAGGAGGCTGTGGGCAGATGCTGATGCGGCCAAACAGGCTCCTGGGAAACAGAGGCAGCACCCAGAGGGCAGAGGCAGCCTGGGAGCCCTGCCCTCCTCTCAGCTCCGTCCCTGCCCCCAGTGACCACCTTGGGAGGTGATACCTCATGCGTGGGAGGGCAGGGCCTCTGTCTCTTCTCAAAGGTGTAATCCAGTGCCAGGGCTATGAGGATGCCCAGGGCTCTGAATAGCTACTTATCTGCCCACTGGATGTGGAGCAAAGCCCTTCTGGGTGCCAGAAAGATGGAGGTTTCCAGGACTCATTGTTCCTGTGTTTTGGCTTATTCCTTAGATGGGGTGTGGTGGGAGAGGCTGGACTCAACAGAAGACCTGGGCCCTGCTCCTTGCTCATCCAGGACTCAAATGGAACCCTCTGCCTCTCTAGGCTTCAGTCCCCCCACGTATAAACTAAGATATTATTTCTGTCCAGTGGTAAAATTCTGAATTCTCTTTCCCACCTCTAATTACAAGAGGCATTTATTGAGTGATTTCTGGGTATGGTGGGGGGAAGCCTCCATACACTTTGTTTGTTTTCTGAGATGAGGGCCTGGCTATGTTGCCCAGGGTGGATTTGAACTCCCAGGCTCAAGTGATCCTTTTGCCTCAGCCTCCTGAATAGCTGGGACTACAGGCACCTGCCACCACACCAAACAACCACTATACACTTTTATCAATTTAATCCTTACACCTCTAAGAGGTAGCTACTATTGGCAAGTGACAAAGATGGAATTTATGCTTTTGTAGTTTTAAGAATGCATTAGCCAGGTGCAGTGGCTCACGTTTGTAATCCTAGCTCTTTGGGAGGCCGAGGCAGGTGGATCACAAGGTCAGGAGTTTGAGACCAGCTTGGCCAACATGGTGAAATTCTGTCTCTACTAAAAATACAAAAATTAGCTGGGCGTGGTGGCGCATGCCTGTAATCCTAGCTGCTCAGGAGGCTGAGGCAGGAGAATTGCTTGAACCTGGGAGGTGGAGGTTGCAGGGAGCTGAGATCATGCCACTGCACTCCAGCCTGGGCGACAGAGTGAGACTCCGTCTCAGAGAAAAAAAAAAAAAGAAGAATGCATTGCCCCAGCCCTGTGAGGCCCCCCAGGTCGTGGGTCCCTGGCAGTTGACACCTCCTCCACTCCGTTGCCTGATGCCGTGTGCTTACCTGGCCAGTGTCTTCCGCCTGTCACCAGGCCCTCCTGAGACTCTCTGACGTGCTCAGGTATGGGCTTTACTGAAGGCCTGCCCAGCCTGGGGGATGTGTGTCTGGCGCCGGGACCCTAGCTCCCCAAGCCCTGCACTGGTCAGTCTCTAAGGCAGGTTTCCCAGTCCACAGACATGCTTGTCAGCCTCTGGTGGCTGCTTGGCTTACATTCTGATTTATTGAAAATGCTAGGCTGGGCGTAGTGGCTCACCCCTGTAATCCCAGCACTTTGGGAGGCTCAGGCGGGTTGACTGCTTGAGCCCAGGAGTCCAAGACCAGCCTGGACAGCATAGCAAGAGCCCATCTCTACTAAAAATACATAAAAATTAGCCAGATGTGATGACAAATGCCTGTGGTCACAGCTACCCAGGAGGCTGAGGTGGGAGGATCACCTGAGCCCTGGGAGGTCAAGGGTGCAATCAGCTGTGATCACACCACTGCACTCCAGCCTGGGTGACAGGGTGACAGAGCAAGATTGCGTCTCGAGAAAAAAAAAAAGAAGAAGAAGAAAAAGAAAAATGGAAAAATCTGGCAGTACCAGGCCTGTGTTTGCTCATGGAAAAATTCAGTGGGAACTGCGGGCCCTTGGCCTGACTTAGCCCTGTGCTCCTTCTCAGAGCGCCTCTTATCTCCAGTCCCCTTGCTTCATCTCTGTCCTCATTTCTCTTGTCTGCCCGCTTCCAGAGGTGGGTGATTTTTTTTTACTCCTATGTAGTCTGTATGTCAAAATCAGTCAAATAATTCAAGGGAAGCTCTGCTCACTATGTCCTGCTCTTGTTGATTGACCACTTGAACACATTGAGGCTCTGAGAAGTCCCTTCATTCCTTCCTTCCTTCCTTGCTTCCTTCCTTCCTCCCTTCCTTCCTTTTTTGCTTCCTTCTTTCCTTCCTTTTTTCCTTCTTTCCATCCTCCCTGCCTCCCTTCCTTTCTTCTTTTTTTCCTCCCTCCTTCCCTGCCTCCCCCCTTTCTTTCTCTCTCTCTTTCTTTCTTTCCTTCTTTCTCCTTATTCTTTTCTTTCCCGCTCTCTTTCTTTCTTCTTTCGTTCTTTCTCTCTCTCTCTTTCTTTCTCACCCCCCAACTCTCTCTTTCTTTCTTAAATGCGGTCTTATTCTGTCACCCAGGCTGGAGTACAGTGGTGTGATCACAGCTTACTGGAGCCTTGAACTCCTCCTGGGTGATCCTCCTGAGGTGGCCTCTTGCCTCCTTCTCCTGAATAGCTGGGACTACTGGTGCATGCCACCATGCCCAGCTCCCTGCTGTTTCTTAAAGCATAGTGGTTCCCATTTGATACAGTGGGTGCCTCCCTAGGGCTGATGTTTTGGTACCTTCTCAGAGCACTGATCAGGTCTCAGTTAGGTGAGTGAGGAGTCCCTCTGTGATGTGGGGGAAGCTGCCTGTTTGACTCACAGAAGAGACAGAGATAAAAGGAGATCAAGTGACCAACTTCAAAATCTAAGCCAGTGAGTCAGCATTTAACCCCAAGCCTTGCCCTTGGCTCAGGCATCCCCTCACCATATCCTGAGGGTTATACGTAATTAAAACCTGTCACTGAGGACACTGACCACTGGTTACAGATCCTCCCTGGCTGCGTGTTCTGCTCAGGTGGGGAACGCTGACTCACACCCAGGCCACGCCAGTGGCCAAAACAACCTAGAGATCATTCCCTCTGCCTAGGTCTTTCATGTCAGCTGGAGTAGCTTGGCAGCGGCTTCTGGAGTGCGCTGTTGAGAGCGATTCTGCATCTGTGCTCAGTGAAGGGGATGGAGTACTACTGTCGACTGGTGATGCTGACTGCGGGCTGGGAAGCAAGCAGTGGGGGCCTGTGTCTTGAATTGACATCCTGGATCTAGCCTGTGGATCAGAGGCCCTTCATGGGGTTGAGGGGAGCTCATGAGAGAGAACTAGGCTCTACAGTTTTTATAAAGGGAGCTGAAACATGAAGGAGACAGTTGAAGGCATGACCCTCAGGCTACACACAGGCCAAGCCAGCCTCAGTGTGCCTGCCAGTCCCACAGCCCCCTTCTCAGAGGCTGCCAGGCTGGTGCCACAGAGCCCACCCCCACCACCTCCAGCTACAGCTGATTGGACGTGGGTGGGAACCCCATCTATAGGCTGATTCACCAGGCTTTGAGGCAGCCTGGTGGAAAATTAACTGGACAAGTAGATCCTCTTTTCGGGAATGTGAATTCAAGGCAAAGAGTGGAACAGTTGGCAGCAAGAACTGAAGCTGTAAGATGAAAATGGAGAGAGTGAGGAGAGAGGCTGAGTGGGGGTAATGATACACCCTAGAGTGATGAGGCTCCCACCCCAGTTCCTGAAGCTGACATGACCAGCTCCCTGGAGTCAACTTGGGTGAGGGTGTGGGAGGCAAGAAATATAGGCTTGTTTACCAATAATTGGTTCCCCATTACCCATTGAATCTATTTCTTTTTGTTAAAAAAACCTTATTTATTTATTTACTTTTTAGTTTTTATTATTATATTTTTTGAGACAGAGTCTCACTCTGTCATCCAGGCTGGAGTGCAATGGCAAGATCTCGGCTCACTGCAATCTCCACCTCCCGGGTTCAAGCAATTCCCTTGCCTTAGCCTCCCAAGCAGCTGGGATTACAGGCGCCCACCACCATGCCTGGCTAATTTTTGTATTTTTAGTAGAGATGGGCTTTCACCATGTTGGCCAGGCTGGTCTTGAGCTCCTGGCCTCAAGTGATCCACCTGCCTCGGCCTCCCAAAGTGCTGGGATAACAGGCATGAACCACTGCACCCAGGCTCATTTATTTATTTATTTATTTATTTTTTGAGACGGAGTCTTGCTCTGTCGCCCAGGCTGGAGTGCAGTGGCACCATCTCGGCTCACTGCAACCTCTGCCTCCTGGGTTTAAGTGATTCTCCTGCCTTGCCTCAGCCTCCTGAGTAGCTGGGACTACAGGCTCGTGCCACCACGCCTGGCTAATTTTTTGTATTTTTAGTAGAGACAGGGTTTCACCATGTTCGCCAGGATGTTCTCGATCTTTGGACCTCATGATCTGCCTGCCTCAGCCTCCCAAAGAGCTGAGATTATAGGCGTGAGCCACTGCACCCGGCCTTATTTACTTTTTTAAAGACAAGTTCTCACTATGTCGCCCAGACTGGAGTACGGTGGCGAAATCGCAGCTGATTACAGCCTTGAACTCCTGGGCTTAAGTGATCCTCCTGCCTCAGCCTCCCAGGTAGCTAGGACTATGGTCTTGTGCCACAACACCACACTCTACTTGTTGTAGAGACAGGGGTTTTGCTATTTTGCCTAGGCTGGTCTCAAACTCCTGGGCTCAAGGGATCCTCCTGACTCAGCCTCCCAAATAGCCAGGAATACAGGTTTGAGTCACAGCACCCGGCCACTTGAATCTATTTCTGGCCAAAGGGGTTTTTCCTGTGCCGAGGGCTGGGGCCTGCTCTCTAGACCTACTGGGCCTCAGCTTCCAGGTGGGGATGGCAAGTCCACACTGGCTCCCTGTGAGATCATGGAGTGGGGTCCCTCCTGTGACAGCTGACTTCGGTTAGAACTCATGCTGGGAGCATTTCCTGGGCCATGGAGGGCCAGGGACCAGCCACTGTGGGTAGAGCATGGCATCTTCCCTGTGACACCTGTCTTCAGGTGCCAGGTCTAGGAACAGGTCTTAGTCTTGGGGGTAGGACTTTGACCTTAAGAAAACACGTACATTTCTCACAGCTGCAGTCTAGTTTGCCTTTTCATTACTTCAATAAATATTGACAGTGAATAGGTAAAAGCCTGGGCTTGGGAGCCAGGCCACCCAGATATGAATCCTAGCAGTGGTGTGACCTTGGATAAGTTATATGAGTGCTCTGTGCCTCAGTTTCCTCAGCTGTAAAATGGGGTTAGTAATGGCCCCTCACGGGGTCACTGGGAGGGATAAATGTGAACATTTACAACAGTGCGGGGCACTTAGTTTGTCCTGCTAAGTGTCAGGCCTTGTGCCCTGTGCCAGCTGCTGAGGGTGCAAAGTGGATCCGGCCCCTGCCCTCGCAGAGCTTATAGTCTAGCATTCAGCAGTGGCTACAGGTCCTGCTGCACCTTGTCTTTCACACTGTGGGGAAACTGCTGTTTTCTGGGCTTGGTCTCAGCCAGCCTTTGTGAGACTGCCATCTGCCCCACATGTCTAGTCCTACTGTCTGATTCCACAGCTGGCGTGTGCCGGCCAGTGGCTGAGAGGAGGGACGCGTTAGGGCTGTGAGTCAGGAAGACTGGTATGTCTCGGGGGAGGCAGGGATGGAGGACGGAGGGAAACAATAGCAACCCCAGAGGCAGCAGCGGCAGCTCCCTCTGTTGAGGTCCTGCTGTGCCTGGCGTCAAGTCCTGTGCTTTATGGATACCCCCGTTTTTGTGTGCTGGCATTGCTATAGCAAATCACCTTCAAATGGGTGGCTTAAGACAGAAACTTATATCTTTCACAACTCCAGAGGCCAGAAGTCCCAAATCAAGGTGTCAGCTGGGACACGCTCCCCCGAGAGGCTCTGGGGAGAATCATTCCTGGTCTCTTCCAACTGCTGGTGGCTTCTGGCATTCCTTGGTTTGTGGCAGCGAACTCCAATCTGCCTATCTCAATCTCAGTCTATCTTTACATGGAATTCTCTTTGTGCATATTTGTGTTTCATCTCTGTGTCCAAATTTCCCTCTGCTTTTATGTTTTTAATTTATTGTTATTTTTTATTGAGATGGAGTCTCTCTATGTTGCTCAGGCTAGTCTTGAACTCCTGGGCTCAAGCCATCCACCAGCCTCGGCTTCCCAAAGTGTTGGGATTACAGGCATGAGCCACCACATCCGACCAAATTTCCCTCTTTTTGTAAGGACACCAGTCACATTGGATTTAGGGCCCACCCTAATCCAGTATGAACTAATTTTAATTGGATTACATCCACAAAACTCCGTTTCCAAATGACGTCACATTCACAGGTTCTGATGGACGTTAAGTTTTTAGGGGACACTATTCCCCACAAACCCCTTAGTCATCACTTGATCAGAATGAATTTACTGCTGTTAATTTATCCCACTTTACAGATGAGAAAACTAAGGCACAGGCCAGCCCAACGTCACACAGCAAGCTGACGCAAACCCAGCTCTCTGACCTACAAAGGGCTGCCTTGTCCCTAACCAGACACTATGGTGCTGGAGGAGTACATAAGCCTCACTCAAGAGGAAGAAGGAGGCAGCAACGGGAAATTCCTTTACAGGGCAGCATCCAAGTCTGCTTATCAGTGCAGGGACTGGACTTCAGCCTCTCGTCCTTTCTCCCCTCTTTCTCTACAGACCCCAGCGCTTCCCTGAGGCAGGCAGGAATTGGCTCAGCTTAGCGCTCTGCTGAGTCCTGTTTTGTGCTGATCTGGCCCAAATTAGCCTGCAGAGGCAGCAGCAACTCAGGAGGAAAAGCACTGGCTGGAACAAGCTGGAAAGAATGTGTATCTGGGGTCAAGCAGAGGGGAGAGGGCGACAGCCTGCAGCCAGAGGCCCATTGCCAGGGAAAGGCCTTTATCTCCTCTGAGAGGCTGGGCTCTTTCACGTATCGGGGACACGGAAGCTCAGAGTGGTGAGGCCCAGCCCTGTGGCCTGGCCAGAGGCCCTGCATTAGCTCAGAGCTGCTGACTGGAATCAGAGGGGTATATTCCTCAGGGCAGGGGGACCCTTAGAGACATTGTACAAATAATCGAACATCAGACTCCCTACCTCAGAATCCTCAGGACCAGGTGAGGGGTGCACACCTGTCATCCCAGCACTTTAGGAAGTCAAGGTGGGAGGATCACTGGAGGCCCCGAGTTCAAGATTACAGTGAGCTATGATCGCATCATTGCACTCCGGCCTGGGCGACAGAGTGAGATCCTGTCTCTAAATCAATCAATCAATCAATCAATAAGTCAATCAATAAAAGAATCCTCCTCAACACAGCTCTTCAGACAGCTACTATCAGTCAGTTGGAGCTGGCGCAAGAGTTAAAAATTACCCTGTGGTTCTAATTCCAGACCCAGAAGTCTGAGCCTTGGTGGCATCTCGCAGTATACCGAGGCCCAGAGAGGTCCCACGGCCGGATGAGAGAGGCAGGTTGGGACCAGGTCTCCCCATCCAGAGTTCAGGCACTGTTTCATGACACTGGCACTTTTTTTCTTTTTGAGACGGAGTCTCTCTCTGTTACCCAAGCTGGAGTACAGTGGCACGATCTTGGCTCACTGCAACCTCTGCCTCCTGGGTTAGCAATTCTCCGCCTCAGCCTCCTGAGTAGCAGGGATTACAGGTGCCTGCCACCATGCCTGGCTAATTTTTGTATTTTTAGTAGAGATGGGGTTTTACCATCTTGGCCAGGCTGGTGTTGAACTCCTGACCTAGTGATCCACCTGCCTCAGCCTCCCAAAGTGCTGGGATTACAGGCGTGAGCCACCACACCCAGCGACACTGGGACTTTTTACACAGGGGTGACACCCAAACCTTCCTGCCTTCCCCCTCACTGTGAATCACTCCTGGCTGCTACCAACAGCCAGGTTTCACAGCTGCTGCAATTGCAGCCCTGGCACTGGGGTCCGAGGACAGCTGCTCCTGTTGCAGGACCCGCCCTGTCCCCGGGCTGTGTGACCTCTTTAGTCAGGAAGCTCAAAATTGTTTTGAAGTACAAGTAGGAGTTTGCCTGTATGAAAAAGTTCAAGGAGGGAATTCTGGGCAGAAAAATCAGCAACAGCGAGGACCAGACCAAGCAGAAGGAAGAGAGGATGGAAGGGGGCTGAAGGGGCCGGGAGGCAGCAGAGACACACGAAGCCATTGCTCACAAGACCTGGGCTGTAGTCTTAGTTTAGCTACGAGCTTGCTGGGATGCTCGGAGCAAGTCCCTGTCCTTCTGGGCCTCAGTTTCCCCATTGGTACAGTAGGCAGGCAGGGCTGGATGCTTTGTCAGGGTTCCCTAGTACCCTTCTCCTCACTTTCCTGGCCAGTGCAGGGGACTCAGATAGTGATCTTCGGAGAGGCCCAGCCTCGCCTGGAACTCTGCATTTCCTGGGCCTCTGCCCGGCCCAATCCGGGATTGCAGGGAAGAGAGACACTGGTGTCCTTCTCTCCTCTCTGTGCCTGGGCAAAGGGTATGAGACACACAGTGCTCTGTGACCCTGGGAAAATCATATACACTCTCTCTGGGTCCTTTCCTCCATGGTACAGCTAGCCACTGGCTGGGACCCAAGGCTCTGACAGCTGGGAGGGTGGCTGGAGGCGGGGATGCTTGCATAGCCAAGGAATGTGTTTACTTCCCTCATGTGCTGGAAGGAAACTGAGCAAGGCCCCTGCTGGATTCCTTCCCAGCCAGGCCTGCGGGCCTCTCCACCTCCTTCCCAAGATGGCCCCATTGTTCTAGGCAACCCCTCTTACAAGCTACATTTCTGGGACCCTCTTGCCTCATTTTACCCCTCCATGGATATAAACCCTGACACAGCTGGGGTAACCCATTGGTGTCAGGCTCTTGGCCTGGACCCAGGACCTGGGGCCCTCCCCGCCAGCTCTGTATCTAACCCCTGTGAGGCCCTGACAAGTCCCTTGCCTGCTCCAGCCTCATTTTCCCCTTTCTATTATGAGGGGATGGGGGAAGTCGGCTCTGAAGGCTCCTTCAGTCCCAGGAGTCAGTGCCTCAGCGACGCCTCCTGGGAAGGCAGGATCATCTGACAGTTGTGAGCACCGGCTGCCATTTGCCGGGAGGCTCCAGCACGTGGAGGTGCCAGGCTCCATTCCAGGTACTGCAGACACAGCAGCAAATGAGACAGGTGCAGTCCCATCCTCAGCGAGAGGGGCCATGTTGAACAAATACTTCATTGTAAACTGGGTGCATGTTCCAGAGAAGACTCGTGATTAACCAGTTATGAGAGAGGGAAGAGCCTGCTCTAGATGGGGGTCAGGGAAGGGCTGGCTGGGGAGGTGACATCTGGGTTGAGATGTGGAGGAGAGACGGTACCAGTGTCAAGAAAGGGGTGGGGGAGAGTGCTCCAGGCTGAAGGCCAGTTCGTCCAGTGGAATGAGGGGCAAAGACTGAGTGGAGAGTATGGGGGTCAAGGAAATGGTTCCAACATTTACAGCCTGGGGGACTTGAGAAAGGGCCCTTAACCTCCCCAGTGTCATTTTCACCATCTGTAAATCAGTGATAGTATCCCGAGGATTTAATCATATAGCGCCCCCTGCTTGCTTCAGGGCCTTAGGAAGAAGAAGCACTAAAATGGCAGCGAAGTGTCTAGTTATGCTGTGTGCAGGTGTGATTTCTATTAGTCTGCTTATATTTTATAACCCGCTTCCCTTTGCTTGTTCATTTTTTCTGGTCTCTGGAGCTTGATTTAAGATATTTGTTTTTTTATTCTTTTGCTCCTGTTTTTTAATTTGTACTTTCGTGTTACATTTTATGCATTCCTTTACAATTCTGTTAAGGTGATATTATTAATATTATTATTACTGCTATTATTATTATTTTCCATGAGACTCTTACAAGCGGAAAATGGAATTGTGGGAGAATGCTTCCAAGTGTGTAAGCTGCTGTGCAAATGTGAGGAATTCTTATCACATACCCAAATTGTCTTGGAGCTGCACTGATATATAACATATTGCATCAAGGAATCAAAAACTCCCTGCAAACTTGCAGCCTCAGCCCTGTGCCAGGGAGAGGCAAACATGAGGCATTTTTCCCCATGTGGCTTTAGGGACTGGAGTGAAGTATGTCCCAAAAGGAGACAAGTCCTGTGGGAAAGGCTGAGGAAACTGGGAAGAGAAGCTCTGGGAGCCCAGAGCACTGTCTGAAAGACTGGGTGGCCCTCCTGAGGGAGAGAACTGGGTTCGTATGCAGAGTGAATGAATGAATATGAGGCAGAATTTTCTAACACTTTTCCAGCAAATCTATTCCAAAGACAAAGTGACCTGAGAAGTAGCAAGCACCCTGTCACTCTAGCTGTGTGAAATGTACAGTTACTCTTTCTATTAATACAGTGGTTTGGAGAGGATTCAAGCGTTGGGTGGAAGATGTGTGTATTGGGGGTGGGCGATGGGAGGGTGAAGGCTATGGGAAAATGTGTCATCAATTAGGATTAGATCTGACTGCAGGAAACAGAAACCCAAAACAGTAATGGCTTATATAACATGGATGCTTTTCTTTCTTACTTACGTCTTTCTCCCATGAAAGTCTGAGGATGGGTGATCTGGGCTGGTGTGGCAGCTCTTCTCTGCCTGATTGCAGGGGTAAGAGAGTGGGAGGGGGGTCATGGCTCCTGTCTTTCAAATCACATTCCCTATCGTGTGGTCTTCATCCTCATGGTCCAAAATGGTGGCCAGCATATCCACTTTCCAGGGAGCAAGATGAAAGAAGGGACAGTGGTGTCAGAAGGATGAAGGGGCAAAGGTGGAAAAGGCAAAGGAAGATTCTCAGAAGCTGCCAGGGGTGTTGATGCTCTCATCTCATTGGCTAGACTTAGTCACACGGCCATGGCCAGTGGCAAAGGAGGACGGGAAATGTTGTCTTCATTCTGGGTGGCCATGGTTGCGGCTAGCAAGTCCATCTTTGTGGAAGGGGAGAACGAATGTTGAGGGACAATCAGCAGTCTCTTCCCTAGATGATATTCCTGATCTCTTTCCATTCTAAAAGTCAAGTCCATGCGTTTGTTGTTCTCAATTCTCTATCACTGTAGCCAAGGTCTGAACACTTGCCGTTGGCCCAAAGCAGGGATCTGAGTGACATGGAATGGTGAGACAGGTGAGGGAGGGCAGGAAAGCTCAGAGAGATGCCGGGTATTAGAGAAGGGCAGCCTCTCCATTCTTCTTGCTGACTGAGCATCTTCCCAACGTTTGGAAGTCTGTCCCTGGGAAGATGTGAGCTGAGCAACCTGAAAAATTGCCTTCCCTTGGGGCAAAAGGTGTTCTGTCCTTGGCTTTCAAAGCTGGGCAAGTTGTGAAATGGGTACTTGAAGGATGTTTCCATATTTGTACAAAAATGGAGGTGAAGCTATTGTTCACTGTGTCAGGAAGTGCCCTGGATTTAACTGCTTCTGTGAAGGGATTCATTCTGGAATTCAGAATCAGGAAAATGCTTATCTCCAGCTGAGCTCATATGACTTTCCTAGTCTGCCAACACATCAGATAGTGCAGTGGCCCTCTGTTGTGTTTGTTTCTTAGCATTATGCCTTTCTCCTCCTTTTGGTAACATCACCTGCTTTTCTTCTGTACAACCCATCCCCTCCCCACCTCAGCTTTCAGTCCATGTGGTTCTGATGGGGCTGACTCCATCCTTTCTTCTCCTCCAGGGGGTGAGCACAATACTCACGCCTGTCTAATTGGAGTCATGGTGATGAATCTGGATTTGTTCATGGTCCAGCTTGGGCCATTAAGAGACAGACTTGGGACTTTTGCTAACATAATTGGTGGGGCGGTGGGGAGGGGTGAGGGGAAACACATCTTTTCCAGTGTGGGTGCTAAGCTGATAAGATGTAAATCTGGAGTTGCTGGTGGCTATCTTTGCACCTTATAGAAAGAGTTTTCTTGGGAATGAGGGAATAAAATCAATACACAGGACAGCACAGCAGAGAATGGAGAGTGTGACACATTACCAATGACATTACTGGGCCCCTGGAACCAGCCATACCTGAAACTGTTATACCCCTGAATTTCTTTCTTTCTCTTTTTTTTTTTTTTTTGAGATGGAGTTTCGCTCTTGTTGCCCAGGCTGGAGTGCAATGGTGCCATCTCGGCTCACCGCAACATCTGCCTCCTGGGTTCAAGTGATTCTCCTGCCTCATCCTCCCTAGTAGCTGGGATTACAGGTGCGTGCCACCACACCCAGCTAATTTTTTATTTTTAATAGAGAAAGGGTTTCTCCATGTTGGTCAGGCTGGTCTCAAACTCCCGACCTCAGGCTATCCACCCACCTCAGCCTCCCAAAGTGCTGGGATTACAGGCATGAGCCACTGCGCCCAGCTTACTTCTGAATTTCATAGTATATGAGTCAATGTTCTTTTTTGCATAAGCTGGTTTGAACTGAGTTTCCATCACATGCAAATGAAATTATCCCCAATAATACATTAACTAAAACATAATTCTGCCAGGAAATGGAGATAAGAATTTTGTGATTAAGAATGCTAAGTCTGGCCGGGCGCAGTAGCTCACACCTGTAATCCTAGCACTTTCGGAGGCCAAGGCCAGTAGATTGCTTGAGGCCAGGAGTTCAAGACCAGTCTGGCCAACATGGCGAAACTCCTTCTCTAACTAAAAATACAAAAATTAGCTGGACATGGTGTCACTTGCCTGTAATCCCAGCTACTCAGGAGGCTGAGGCATGAGAATTGTTTGAACCTGGGAGGCAGAGGCTGCAGTGAGCTGAGATCCTGCCACTGCACTCCAGCCTGGGCAACAGAGCAAGACTCTGTCTCCAAAAAAAAAAGAAAAAAAAAAAGGGCTGAGTCATCTCAGCCCGATGACATATCTGCTGTTCTGCTTCTTCTATAGACAACATGTTGGGAGTCTAATGAGCTTGGACACTGTGGCAGAGTGTCTGTGAAATGGTTGCCAATGATTCAACCCTGTGCGTGTGTGCTGCCTCCCAGTGGGAGGTGAAATCCATTCCCCCTCCCCTTAAGTCATGACTCATAGCTTGTTTTATGACTTGCTTTGACCAATAGAGTGTGGCTTATGTGATGGTGTGCTAGTTCCAGGCTGAGGCCTTACGAGACCTAGAGGCTTGTGCTTTTACTCCCTTAGAGCTCTGAGCTGCCATGTAAAGAAGTCCAGCTACACTGTGGGAAAGATTATGAGGCCATGGGAGAGATGAGGCCTGGGCAGGCACCCGATGTTTCAGCCACCACAGTGAAGGCATATGACCTGTGAGGGAAGTTATCTCGAACATTGTAACCCCAGCCAACACCATGCATAGCAGAAGAACAACCCAGGTGAGCTCAGCCAACCAATGTGTGGGATATGATGAGGTTTCTCTTCAAATAATCTGATCAATCTTTTATTCTTTAATTCATAGTATCCCCCCACTCCTTTTTCTCCTTTTTCCTCTTTTTCCTTTTTGCCTTTGTTAGATGCCCAGGCACACCTCAGTACCAGGCGTTATCCGTACCAGCTCACATTCGTTCCTTATTTGGAAAGAGGACTAACTTTCTAGCTCATTACAGACACCCCTTCCCCTTCTTTTTTACTTTCTTTTATGTGCCCACCCTATCTAAAAAAAAAAACCAACGTTTAGCCAACCAAGATTAGTTTAGATTGTAAGACCCCACCCTGGCCAATGGGGAAAGGGTACAAAGGCAGGACTTGCGTCAAGAATAAAAGCTTTCGTGACCTTTGTTCAAGTGTGCTCTCATGGCAACTAGCCAAGAAGGCACCCCTCTGTGCAGAAGTAAAATTGCTTTGCTAAGAATCCTTTGTTCGAGTGTACAATTTCCTTAGGATTTTGAGCGTTATTCTTAACACATGGAAATCATGAGAAATAATAACGTGATATTTTAGGCCAAGTAATTCCAGCACTTTGGGAGGCCGAGGTGGGAGGATTGCTTGAGCCCAGGAATTTGAAGCCAGACTAGGCAACATAGTGAGACCTTGTCTCTGCAAAAAATAAATTAGCCAGGTATGGTGGTGCATGCCTATGATCCCAGCTACTTGGGAGGCTGAGGTGGGAGGATTGCTTGAACCCAGGAGGTTGAGGCTGCAGTGAATTGTTATTGTGCCACTGCACTCCAGCATGGGTGACAGAGCAAGACCCTGTCTCAAAAAAAAAAAAAAAAAAAAAAGCTATTTTAAGCCATTAGTTTTTGGGTTGGTTTGTGTTGCAGCAAACCAAATGTTACTGCATCAGCTGACTGAAACACCCACTTGAGCAACTTTGGAATATCAGGATGTGTCACTGTATTAGTTGGTTCTTGCATAGCTGTAAAGAAATACCTGAGACTGGGTAATTTATAAAGAAAAAGAAGTTTAATTGGCTCACGGTTCTGCAGGCTGTACAGGAAGCATGGTGCTGGCATCTGTTCAGCTTCTGGGGAGGCCTCAGGAAACTTACAAGCATGGCAGAAGGGGAAGGGGAAGCCAGCACGTTTTACATGGCAGGAACAGGAGCGAGAGAGAGGGGAGGTGCTACATACTCTTGAACAACCCGATCTCATGAGAACTCACTTACTCTCATGAGAACAGCACCAAGGGGGATAGTGCTAAACCATGCATGAGAAATCTCCGTGCATGATCCAATCACCTCCCACCAGGCCCCACCTCTGACACTGGGGGTTAGATTTGGGTGGGGACACAGATCCAAACCATATCATCACTCCCTGGGTGTCTTATCTGAATGAGGCCCTCACTGAGAAACTGTGCTGGGCTGTGTTGGGACTGAGGGTCAGATGGGTAGAGCATCAAGCCTAGGACTCTGGAACAATGGGAGAAGGAACTCTGCTTCAGCACTGGAGGGTCCTGGGTTGCTGTGAGTTCATCTCGAGGAAAGACAGAGGTAGAGCCAAGATGTTTGCTCGGCAGCCTGACCGATGTCAGGGAACACCGTTTGTGAGGCAGTCATTTGAACTGCCTTCAGCCCAGCCCTCTTTCAGGCAGCTGAAGGGAGAGCAGAGACTGGCTGCCCTAACCCCTCAGGCAGTGGTGGGCATTGTGGCAGGGGAGAAGCCCTCTCACAGCCCGCCTTGGGACAAGTAGAGAGGCCCACAAGGGCTGAAGTGCAGTGGACAGAAGGCCAGGAAAAGGTGGCCTGGGGCAGGGGCTCTGAAACCACAGACTACCGAGTGCTTATGGGCTTAGAAGGCCCTGGGCCAGGAGAAACTGGGGTTAAGATTTTAACGTCTCTACCCTCCTCTGTTTTTCTTTTTCATTATCCTGCTTCAATTGGGATTTGCCTTTCTAAACCATCTGAAATCCTTTTCAGAAGTGGGTGGGAGGCACGTCAGATGCCTGAGAGCTGGGATTATTCCTGGAACCCCGGCAGGAGGGAGCGGAGCTGACAGTGCCCCCTCGGGCTGCACCTGACCCACCCCGGGAAGGCCTCGAGTGTGAGTGCATGAGTGTGTGTGAGTGTGTGAGCATATGGAGGGGTGTGTGTGTGACTGTGTGAACATATGTAAGCGTGTTTACGCGAACACTTGTAAGAGCTGTGTGAAAAATGAATGTGTGTTAGTGTATGAGAGTATGAGTGTGTGAGTGTTGTGTGTATACATAAGTGTGTGCGAGAGTGTTTGCGAGTGTGCAAGCTGTGTGGAAATGGGTGAGCTCTGGTTTGTATGAGCGTGTTGGTGTGAAAGGGTATGACTGTGAGCATGAATGTGTATATGTCTGTGTTAGCATGTGAGTTAGTGTGAGTGTATCTGAGTGTGTTAGTTTGGGGTGATTTGTGTGAAACATGTTAGCATGAGTGTGCATGAGAGTGTGCATGTGTGAGAATGAGAACATGAGCGTGTGTCTGAGTGTGAGTGCTAGTCTGTCCTCCTCATGGCACCACGGTGATCTTTAGAAAACATACTGGTATCGTTCACTACCTAGTGGAAGGCGCTGCAGGGTGCCCACTGCTCCTAGGACCAGCCCATGCCCCTGGTGGCGGAGACTTGCCGTGGCTGATGGGGCTTCTCCTCCCCAGCCTTCCTCAGTCCTCAGTGCCCTCCTTCCCTTCCCCGGAGCTGGCCACAGCTGGCAACTCTTCCTGGGGAGCAGTGCACAGGCCAGGGTGTCAGGGCCGGATGCTCTGGGACTGGAGAATGTGGGAGTGTCAGCCGCCCAGGGGTCCAGGACAAAGAGAATGCTAATGTGCCAGAGGTGCTCCTGAAACTTTGTCCTGACAACAGTGAGGCTGAAAAATCCCCAGGCCTTGGTCTTCCACGACTGCCAAGGTCACAGGCTCCCTTTTCAGCCTGGGAGGCTGGAGACGCGCTCTCTGCTGCCCTCTTCTGGGCACCTGCCGCCTTGCGGATGCAGAGGGAAGCCAAGCCCACTGGCCCTGCAGAGCAGCTTCTAGTTTTGTGCGTGGGCACAGGGCTGCCGACGAGCCAGGCTGGGTGCTTCCCAAGGCTCAGGATAGGGGTTCACTGATGCTTGACGCTTATTGCAGGTCTGACACTTGGTAGATGCCCCCACAAAGGGAAAATGAACACACGGATTGGTTGAGGTGGTAATCAGAGGGGAAACTGAGCCCCAGAGAAGGAAACTTTGAGTCTGTTCCACAGGCGGGACTGGAACCAGGCCCTCCGGGTCCCCAGGGCTTGCTCAGCTGTGGCGTCATTGGGGCGTGAGTCCTGGCCTTTTCCTGCTTGCTATGAGCAGACTTTCCCAGGTGACTGGGCTGCCCCAGGAGAAATTGGAGGCCCTCCTGTTGGGGCAACTGGGTCAGGCTGGGCAGCGAGGGGCTGGAGCCCAGCCTCCCTCAGCCGGTGCCCAGGCTCGCCCTGCCAGATTGTGCTGAGTTGGCCCACGCCTGGGCGGAAGATGACACGGACGCAGACACGCCCGGGAGCCGGAGGGTGTGGGGATGCCCCAGATCCTCCTCTGGGCCTACCCCCTCTGCCACGTCATCATTATCCCCCAACAGAGGAGGATGTCAAGGTTCATAGAGGCTGGCGTTGCCCAAAGCCCCAGCCCTGGCATGTCCAAGCCTCTCTCCCTGGATCCCGGGACTTTCCAGTGAGTCCTGCTTCCTTCCTCCAGCTGCACGGGAGCTCCTCCGTGCCCTGCGCTGAGATGCGACCCCTTGAGTCTCATCCCGGGGCTCCCAAACAATAGCTGGCCTCATCTCTTCTGGTCACTCCACGTAGAAAAACGGAAGACTCAGACATGCAGAAAGAAAACAAAATCACCTGAGACGCCCCCGCAATGATCAGCCGCACCCCCAGATAAGCTCGTTAGCCCTGCCCTTGGTTGAGTTTAAATGGATTATTCCCCTGCTACTGCCTCCAGGACCGAATCCCCTCCCTAACCTCTCTGTGTGGCCTCCGGAAGTCCAACTTCAACCCTGTCTGAGCCAAGACGCCCCCATCCTGGCCTCACAGGCCCAGTGCCTGACCCTCTTAAGCTTCCCCTTCTCCCACCACACCGTCCTCAACGATGGCTCAGGAAGCCGGTGGGCCACAGGGACCGAGATCCCACTTCTACATGAGATGACTTGGTCAGCGACCCCTGCTCTAAGACCTTCTGTGGCTCCCAGGCCAACAGGAGAAGGTTCAGATAGCTTAGTCTGGCATTCAAGGCCTCACCTCACATGGCCTCCTCCACCCTGGTGGCCTCCAGGAATGGTCAGCCTCTTTCTGGGTTGGCCTCCCTTGATCGTTTGGGAGCTGCGTGAGAGCAGAGCTCCATCTACTTTATCACAATATCCCCAGGGCTTACCCCAGGCCTGCACATAGTAGGCACTTAGTAAATGTTTGCTGAAACCAAAGGGAGCTGCTTTGATCAGATCAATTCAGCTTGTTAATAACAAGAAGCAGCACTTATTCAGCAGGCATTATGTCCAGGTATTGTGCTAAATGCACTCTAAGGATTCCCCACTGAGTCCTCGGAACTGCTCTATAAAGTGGTGCTACTGTAATGCCCATTTTCCAGATGAGGGAACTGAGGCCCATAGATACTAAGTGATTTGATCAAAGCCATATCCAGGATTCTGATCCAGCCCATACCCCCCCTTTTTTTTTTTTGAGATGGAGTTTCACTCTGGTTGCCCAGGCTGGAGTGCAGTGGCACAGTCTTGGCTCACTGCAACCTCTGCCTGCCGGGCTCAAGCGATTCTCCTGCCTCAGCCTCCCAAGTAGCTGGGAATACAGGTGCTTGCCACCATGTCTGGCTAATTTTTGTATTTTTAGTAGAGACAGGGTTTCACCATGTTAGCTGGGCTGGTCTCAAACTCCTGACCTCAGGTGATCCTCCCACCTCGGCCTCCTAAAGTGCTGGGATTACAGGAGTAAGCCACCTTGCCTGGCCCCTACCCACTTTCCTAGACTGTAGGGTTTGCCTGACTGTGCCCACCTGTGCGCATGCTAGGGGTCTGCCCCCTGTTTGTCTCTCTTTTACCCACCCTTCTCTGTCAGGACCCAAAGGGCCCTTCCATTCCTCTCAGGCTCAGCCCCAGGGCCAAGGCAGTGCAAGGAGGGGCTGAGTGCCTGAGGCTGCCAGGGATGGGCTCTTCAGAGAACAGGAGCACATCTGCTGTTTCATGTGGCTGAACAAGATCCAACAGGCCGATTTTAGGCAGCAAACCTCAGGTTCCTGAAATGAGCTTGAACTGATGCAGCATTCGAGATGCCTGGCCTGGGAATTTGGGCCCAGGCACAATCGCAGACATGCTATGTGGCCTCTGGCAGGGAGCTTAGCTTTGCTGAGCCTCAGTTTTCATGTCTGTAGAATGGGCATGAGAATAGCTACCTCACAGCATCATGGGGAGGATTAAACATGAGCTGGCACTGGAGGCATCCCATAAATCACAAGCCACTAATAAAGGTGAGGGGGAGATATTATTGCCCTGGGATTAGCAGTGGCCCAGTTCAACCACTAGGAGGAGAGACGGGAAGGACAGACGCAGCCGGCAGGAGCCCAGGCTTTTCCAGTTAGGGTGTGTGCAAGTGGGTGGGGAGAGGTGGAAAGGAGCACAGGAAGGAAGGTAGGGCCTCTGTTGCCAGCTGCTGAGTCACCCTCCTCTTTATTCTTCCTTTTACGTTAAAAAAAAAAAAGTCTTAATTACTTTTTTGTGCTTACAAAAGCGGCACATGCTCTTTGTATAAAGTTCAAACAACATCAAAATATACAGTGTGGAAGGTAGTTCATTTCCCATGCTTATGCTCCCCAGATGGAACCACAGTTGACATTTTGGTGTATGTTCTTCCAGATTTTTCTCTGGATGAACAGAGAAATTTTACTATTTACTAATTAGAGAAGCAGATTCCTTGAAGATTATTTTATTTTATTTTATTTATTTATTTATTTATTTATTTATTTATTGAGATGGAGTCTCACTCTGTTGCCCAGACTGGAGTGCAGTGGCACGATCTCAGCTCACTGCAAACTCCATCTCCTGGGTTCAAGTGATTCTTCTGCCTCAGCCTCCTAAGTAGCTGGGATTACAGGCATGCGTTGCCACACCCAGCTAGTTTTTGTATTTTTAGTAGAGAAGGGGTTTTGCCATGTTGGCCAAGCTGGTCTCGAACTCCTGACCTCAGGTGATCTGCCCACCTTGGCCTCCTGAAGTGCTAGGATTACAGACCTGAGCCACTGTGCCCAGCCCTTTGAAGATAATTTAAAGCGAGGCAGAACTGTGTAATGGGTAGTCTCCCACCACCATCTCAGAACTAACCACTGTTAACAGCTTTGCAGGTATATGCTTGAATGTTTTATATGCATTTGTATCTACAAATGGGCATAAAGGTGGGGGAGGCATTAATGATTATAGACACAAAGGCCAAGACGCCAAGGTACAACTCCCAGTAGGTCACTAGCTTGGGCGAGTGACCTCTCTGAGTCTCATTTTCTTCCTCGGAAGATGAGAATTCCACCTTCTTTAGAGTGTGACTGAGAAAATGAAATGAGATAAAGTATGCTGAGTTCAGCATAATGTCTGGCTCAGCCAGGATTAGCTATTGTTATAGGCCCACACAAAGAGTCTTTTCCTCCTGCAAAAATGGGATCATACTATGCATACGCTCCTGCTTGGTTTGGAGGCAGAATTACGGGGAAAGATTAGTCATAGGGATCCTGAAATTTACATTGGAGATGAGAAGTCTTGCGTTTAGATTCACAGAATTGGTTGTGCAAATGTAGGCTGGGAGAAACCTGGATTTCACAAGCTGAATCGTGGCCAACTCTGCCAGGCGGCTGCATCCCCAGATGCTGAGCTCTCCAAGGAGGGAGGTGATGGGGCTTCTGTAGCCTGGGCTGCTCAGTCATCTGAGGCTTCCATTCCCCCTCCCTTGCCATGCGGACTTCCGACTACCTACCTGGTGCTTTGAAACATTTGGAAACTTCTAAAACTTTCCTCCCTTCCCAATCCCCACCTCCTGCAAACCCCCTTTGTCCTCCAATCTCCCCAGCCACAGCAGAGGCATCAAAATGTGCCATTTGCTTAAACCAGACAGGGGAGGGGTGAGGAATGCTGTATTCTGACTTTTCCCTCCCACAGATCACGTTCTCTTGGCCTTTCCTCCCACACGTGCCCACTCCACCTCCATCCCACCACCCTGCATTTCCTTCCCCGCCCCACAGCTAGAACAAATGTTTCAGTTTACTTCGGTCTTTTTGAGTAGGTAGCGTGATGGGTTGAATGGTGGCATCCCAAAGGATATGTCCAAAGCTGGATTCCCAGAATCTGTGGGACTGCGACCTTGTTTGGAAAAAAGAATCTTTGCAGATGTAATTAAGTTAAGAATCTTGAGACGAAGAGATCATCCTGGATTATTTGAGTGGGTCCTAAATTCACTGACAAGTGTCCTAATCAGAGTCACATGGGGAAGATTTGACAGAGAAAAGGGGCCAGGTGTGGTGGCTCATGCCTGTAATCCCAACATTCTGGGGGGCTTTGCTTGAGCCCAGGAGTTTGAGACCAGCCGAGGCAACATGGGAGGACTTTGTCTCTACAAAAAAATATAAATATAAAAAAAATAAAAAATATATAAAATATATACATATAAAAGTTGGGCATGGTGGTGTGCCTGTAACCCCAGCTGCTCAGGTGGCTGAGGCATGAGAATTGCTTGAACCCAGGAGGTGAAGGTTGGAGTGATCTGAGATTGCACCACTGCACTCCAGCCTGGGCGATAGAGCCAGAACCTGTCTCAAAAAAAAAAAAAAAAAAAAAAGACAGAGAGAAGGAGAGGAGGCCCTGTAACCACACAGACAGAGATTGGAGCAATGTCCTCGATACACCAAGGAATGCGTGGAGCCCCAGAAGGTGGAAGAGGCAGGGAACAGAAGCTCCCCCACAGCCTTGGGAGGAAATGTGGCCCTGCCCACGCCCGGATTTGAACTTCTGGCGTCTGGAAATGTGAGAGAATAAACCGCTATTGTCTGAAGCCACCCAGTTTGTGACAGTTTGTTATGGCAGCCACAAGAAAGGAATACAGACGATATCTACATATGGTTAAGATGTCAAAATGATGCAAGAGTGGGTATTGAGAAGTTTGCTTTTATAGGTAAACACTTTTATTAGGTCCTTTTGTATTTTTCCTGGGTTTCTTTATATAGATATAAAAAAGTATACAAGAGGAATACATTTGCTTTCCCTGCCCCGTTTAGGAGTGATCTTTTAATTTTACTTTTTTTTTTTGAGACAGAGTCTTGTTCTGTTGCCCAGGCTGGAGTGCAGTGGAACAATCTTGGCTCACTGCAACCTCCCAAGTAGCTGAGATTACAGGTGTGTGCCACCCTGCCTGGCTAATTTTTGTATTTTTAGTAGAGACAGGGTTTTGCCATGTTGGTCTTAAACTCCTGATCTCAAGTGATCCACCTGCCTCAGCCTCCCAAAGTGTTGGGATTACGGGTGTGAGCCACTGTGTCTGGCCAGGAGTGATCTTTTAAAATGTGTATCTGATGCTGTCAGTCACGCACTTAGATGAGATCCAGACTCCTCAAGTGGGCTACAGGGCTCCACTCAGCCTGGCCTCTGTGCCCATCTGACCCCATCCCACGGTCTCCTCTTGTCCTCTAGGCTCCAGCCCTACTGTCCTCCTGCATGAAGATCCCACCCTTCTTCTTCTTCTTTTTTTTTTTTTTTTTTTTGAGATGGAGTCTCACTCTGTTACCCAGGCTGGAGTGCAGTGGCGTAATCTCGGCTCACTGCAACCTCTGCCTCCCGGGTTCAAGCAATTCTCCTGCCTCAGCCTCCCAAGTAGCTGGGATTACAGGTGCCTGCCACCACGCCCTGCTAATTTTTGTATTTTTAGTAGAGATGGGGTTTCACCATGTTGGCCAGGCTGGTCTCGAACTCCTGACCTCAGGTTATCTGCTTGCCTCAGCCTCCCAAAGTGCTGGAATTACAGGTGTGAGCCACTGTACCGGGCCAGTCCCATCCTCCTTCTGCCAGGTCTCGGTACCATCCTTGCTCCTGCCTGGACCCCCCAGACCCTTCAGTCCCCACTGTCTTCCTGTAATTCCTACTGAAATTTCATCTCCCCCGAGAAGGCCTCCCTGAACTCCCAATTTAAAATAGCTCCTTTGTTTTTGGCTCTTCTTATCATACCACCCTGTTTACAAAGTGTGAATTCTTGCATTTCACTGAATGTATGCCAATATAAAATTGTCTTGATGATGTATTATGTATTTTTCCTTCTACCTAATACTATAAATATATCTGTCTCTTTGTTTGTTCCTCTTCCCCCAACCCTGCTCTAGACTGTAAATTGAACTGGAATCTGTTTTGCTCACCCCTCCATCCTGGGTGCCGGAAACGGTGCCTGGAACATAGCAGGCCCTCCATAAACATTTGACAAATACATAAACGAATACTGAAGGCCAAGTACTTTCTAGAAACCGTGACATACACTAAAGAAAGAGTTCTTAGGGTTTCCCTAAAATAGCTCTCAAATAGCGGGCAGCATTTTGTGTGTCCATGCATTCATTATTCAGGACCACAGCATCCTATTTCACCTCCTTTGTGTGGGCCACTGAGCCATACCCTGCAGCCATTTCAGGGTGCCCTTCCTGCTGTCCCCTTCTCAGAGAGGCAGCTCTCAGGGAGCCTTGGGAACCTTTCTTTCTGAAGCAGAAAAAAGTCTCTCTCCTGAGCCAGCTTCTTCAGGACACAGAAGGAGGTGGAAGATGGTGCCTCCAGAGGGGCTGCTAGTTCCAAGGCCAATGGCATCTTGGGATACTTGTTGGGAACCCTGAGTCAATTCTGGTGGGTGACATCTCCCAGGGCCTTCTTCTTGGCCAGAGGCAGCTGGGGGATCTCCCATAGGCTGGAGGACCAGATTGAACACTGCTCTTACCAAGCTGGTATGGAAGGTGGTACCCTGGGTTTGCTTCCTGATGTAGCTACTTACCAGTTAGGGGGCCCTGGGCATGCTTCTAACACTTTGAACTTGTCCTCCATCTATAAGGACCAGAATATATACCTCACAGGTTGTTTGTTGTTCTATAAGGACCGGAATAGCTACCTCACAGGTTGATATCACAAATGAGATAATATGTGTAAAATAAATTAACAGAGCTGGGCACAGAGTTAAGGGCCCAACAAATTATAGGTACTTTTGTTATTATTATTATTATTTTTTGAGACAGGGTCTCATTCTGTTGGCCAGGCTGGAGTGCAGTGGTGTGATCACAGCTCACTGCAGCCTCCATCTCCCAGGCTCAAGCAGCCTTCCTGCCTCAGCCTCTAGAGTAGCTGGGACCACAGGTGCACACCACCACACTCTGCTAATTTTTTCATTTTTTTGCACAGACAGGGTTTGGCCGTGTTGCCCAAGCTGGTCTCGAACTACCGGGCTCAAGTGATCCACCGCCTCGGCCTCTCAAAGTGTTGGAATTAGAGGTGTGAGCCGCCGCACCTGGCCATTATTATCTTAATAACAAGTATTGTCTAACCTCTCTGGCTCTTGTAAAAGCGTAATGACAATATGCCTCTCATAGCAAGGATCAAATGAGGTCATGGGATGGAAAGTGCATTTTGTGCTGGGTTTGGTGGCTCACACCTGCAATCCCAGCACTTTGGGAGGTCGAGGTGGGAGGATTGCTTGATTGCCCAGGAGTTTGAGACCAGCCTGGGCAACACAGTGAAACCCCATCTCTACAAAATACTTAAAAAATTGGCTGGGTGTGGTGGCACCTGTAGTCCTAGCTACTTGGGAGGCTGAGGTGGAAGGATTGCTTAAGCCCAGGGTGTGGAGGCTGCAGTGAGCCGTGATTGTGTCACTGCACTCCAGCCTGGGTGACAGAGTGAGACCCTGTCTCAAAAAAAATTAATTGAAAGTTCATTTTGAAATGCAAAATCCTACAGAAATGTGTTAGATAATAGTCCCTGATAACATTAATCATGGAAAGTCTTTGTAAGCAAGGAAACGTGTCCTTTCAGGGAAAGCCACAAGAGGGCACCCTCTCCCCCTGCCAGTGCCATGCCTCCTCACCCACTACTCCAGGAGGGCCTGGTCCACCCCTCCCTGTAAGTAAAAGGAGGTACAGCCCCTCCATCTGGGAGGAGCCTGGGCCCAAGGCTCTGTCCTGGGGATTTTTGCCAGACTTGTCACATGGGGTGCCCATTCCTTCTCTATAGAATGGAGGCCCATGGGTTGGCACTGAGGGATGTGTTTGAAAGTGTTACTACTTATAGAGCTGTGCTCAGAAATGGTCTCAACCCTGCATTTCTGCACGTGGGGTGCAGGATCTCATATTTACATGCAATGATGGAGTTTCTTCTTCAACACAGGAGTTCTCTGGCTGTCTTTTTCACAGCTGTCTCTCCAGCCTCAAGCACAGGTAGGCACGTGTAAGTGCTTTAGTGGCACTGGGTGAGTAAAGAGGCTGCTCCTTTACCTGGATATTTACCGTTATCCTGCCCACTCCCAACCCCGAGACCCCCAGGAATCTCAAACCACAGCGTGCCACCTGTCTGTGGGATTCGAGAAGCCCCATCTGACCTGGTGATCCATTCCCCAGGCATGTGGAAAGGGAGTTCTGGAAGGAACCATGTCAAGGACAAGGACTGTGAGCTTTGAGAAAGCCCCAGTGTCTGGTTGGGTCCTGTTTCAAAGCTGAAAAAGGAAGAGGTGCAGCGGCCGGTGGATGGGGCCTGGAGTGCCCCACTCTGTCCCTGCACTCCCTCCCTGGTCTCCTTAGTGGCCTGTGGCCTTGCGGAATCTCAGGCCCCTCAGTAGGGAAGTGCTGCTACCCAGGCCTCCTCTCAGCTCCTTCTGGGATGCACAAGAGAGATGCGGGGACGCCCTTTGCATTTGGGGATCATCAGGTGAGAGGCAGATGTTATGGTTTGTCTCTGTGGCCCCACCCAAATCTCATCTTGAATTGTAATCCCCAGGTGTCAAGGGAGGGGCCTGGTGGGAGGTGATTGGATCATGAGGGCAGTTTCCCCCAGGCTGTTCTCGTGAGAGCTGATGAGAGTGAGTTCTCATGAGAGCTGATGGTTTTAAAGTGTGGCACTTCCTCGCTCTCTCTCCCCACTGCCGCCATATAAGACGTGCCTTGCTTTCCCTTCCCCTTCTGCCATGACTGCAAGTTTCCTGAGGCCTCCCCAGCCATGCAGAACTGTGAGTCCATTAAACCTCCTTTCTTTATAAATTACCCCATCTCAGGTGGTATTCTTTACAGCAGTGTGAAAACGGACTAACACAGTGGTTTTTCGGGTGGTGGTTTTCTTTCCCCCTGAAAATATGGCAGAGTTTGGAGGATCGTGCCAAGGCGGATAACCATGTGAAAAGTGTCCTCATGTGCTGGCCATGCTGCCTATGGCACAGCTAATGTCCAGTGTTACTGCAGGGCCTGGCTAATGTCCAGAGGCCACTGTGAATCCAAACACCTGTGTGAGATGTGAACTGGCCTTACATTTCACACTCTGTCTTTCTTATTTGACCTGGTCAACCACACCATTGTGACTGACAGAGAGGGGTTGCCACATGGCTAGACCCCAAGTGCCCCAAGAAGCCCTCACTGAGCTTCAAGGGACACTCTCCATCCCCTAACCCTCCACACCAGGGAAGCATGGCTTCTTCCTGGGGCCTCCAACTGCCAGGCTGCTGCTGGGGCCTCCAACTGCCAGGATGTGGGTCCTGACTGCTATTTATGCGGCCTCTGAAAGTGTCTGGCAGTGTGGAGCCACTTGGGGGTGCTTCAGCTGGGCCTGTCAGGTTCTTTCCCTGCCTTCTCCTCCTGCCCCCTTCCCCACATTCCCAGAAAGAAACAGGACAGGAGCCAAGGGCCAGAACTTTATTATTGTCACAGAGCACAGGAGAGACCACTTGAGTCTCAATGAAGGTTTGCTTTTCCTCTTTTCCAGGGGAAGCTACTGCAAGAAGGCCCACCAGCCAGGCTAGGTCAAATGGGGTTGGGGCCACAACATGATAGTTAAACCCATAAACACAGACTTGATTCGATCCCAGCTTCACAACTTCTTAGCTGTGTGACCTTAGGTAAGTTTGTTAACCTCTCTCAGCCTTGGCTTTGTGGAGTGGAGTGAATAGCAGGGCCTGCTTCACTGGGGTGTTATCAGGATGGAGGGAGACAAGGCCTATGAAAGTGTTTAGCACAGCACCTGGCAGATCGTGACCAGTCACTGAGTGGAAGCTATCATGATCAAATCTGATTTCTCCACGGTCAGGCCAGCTCCGTTGCTATGGATGAGGAAGAGGGGGTCTCATTTCATAAATGTCTTCAATGTGGCCTGTGAGAAAGACAGCTTGGGACACCTGTGTGAGCTGCCTAGTCCCTGGCAATGTGGGAGTCGGACCCAAACATGAGGGTTCTGGGGCCTTGGCACTTACTACCGTTTCTACAACTCCATGAAAAGCCCTAGCAAGAGTACGGGGAAAGTTCTAATTTTTTTTTTTTTTTTTTTTTGAGAAGGAGTTTCGCTTTTGTCGCCCAGGCTGGAGTGCAGTGGCGCGATCTCAGCTCACTGCAACCTCTGCCTCCAGGGTCCAAGCAATTCTCCTGCCTCAGCCTCCTGAGTAGCTGAGATTATAGACGCCTGCCACCACGCCCAGTTAATTTTTTGTATTTTTAGTAGAGACGGGGTTTTGCCATGTTGGGCAGGCCGGTCTTGAACTCCTGACCTCGTGATCCACCCGCCTCGGCCTCCCAAAGTGTTGGGATTACAGGCATGAGCCACCGCGCCCGGCCAGAAAGTTCTGATTTTGCACCTGGATTACATTAGGTCTTTTGTCATTCAGTCAGTTAGCATTCTCTATAGGCAGTCAGGGAGGCTGACTTTTAAAATTATTTGGGTATTTTTTAGAGACAGGGTCTCCCTATGTTGCTCAGGCTGGAGTGCATTGGCTATTCAGAGACACAATCATAGCTCTCTGCAGCCAGGAACTCCCAAGCTCAAGTGGTCCTCCCCCGTCGGCCTCCTCAGTAGCTGGGACTGTAGGCACTCACCACTGTGCCTGGCTTTTTATTTTTGTAGATTTTGCTTTTGGCTAAGAAATTGCCATAGGCCATTGGACTTGAAATCAGCACTGGCCCTGCCTTTTGCTGTCTGGGCGGCCTTGGGCTGGCCACTTACCTCTCTGAGCCTCACTGATCCCACGGATCTACGTAAGGAGGGCTTTGAGGATGAACCAGCCTGTGGAACTAAACGAGAGGAAGTGATGGGGGCATTGCTGGTGGTGCAACAATGGAGAGGGTTTCAGTAGTCACTGGCTCAAAAGCGAGGGGGCAAAAGGAACCTCAGTGCGTGTGTGTGTGTGTGTGTGTGTGTATGTGTCCAACGTCTTGTAGCAACGTTAGCAATCACCATGTGTAGGGGAAGAGCCATAGTGTTCCTGGGGTGGGTAGAGGCACCACAAGAGGGCGTTCTGAGTTTTCGTCTTCTCTACCTTGAAAAATTTTCCATTTGTTCTCTGGATCAATTCCAAATCGAACGAAGACTTAACGGTTTTTAGTTTACCTAACGGATTGAATACACTTTTAAAATGAATTCATGTGTGTTTACTAGTTTATCAGTCATGTGGATGCAATACCACAGCCCCTGTCGCAAGGCGCATTGGGAAGTGGGTTGAGGGTGTGGTGGAGACAAGAAACGCATGCCTGATGGGTCCTGGTTCAACCGCTGCTCAGCCGGGTGGCCTTGGACAAATTTCCCAAGAGTAGGGCAGTGCTGAAGTTCCCACATCCAGCCTCATGGGATGTTACAAAATAGACACGATGGAAAGAAAAGCAACGCAAAGGTTTGGAACATGGTTCATAAGCCCTCTTACCTCCAGGGACAGCCTTCTTCTTGAACCCTCATCCTGTGCGCCAGCCGAGGCCCCATGGGGGGGCAACTGTGGGGTGGGAAGGAGGCGAATCCAGCTGTGAAACCATGACCTCAAGAACAGTATTTCCAGGAATCCCCATCTTAGCATCTAAGGGATTCCTGGGAAAACTGGACCGTGAGGACAAGGTGGGAGTGAGTGGCCTTCAGTGCCAAGGCCGCCGTGTCCCTAAGGACCAGCTGGAGTTCTCTTCTGCATCCAGCCCCATCTGTAGCAGCCAGGGTAGGGTACCACACGTCGCCGGATGTGGCTCATTGCTCTGGGGGGGAGTAGTGACTGGAACTTCAATTGCCCTGAAAAGTACCAGAAACCCTCTGGCGCCCCCACCCCCAGGACTGCCCTCTGCTGGTTGCATGGCTCATGTGTATTCCCCAGTCTCCTGCCAGAGGGGTGGATTTAAACCAACCATTCAGTTCCTAGCCTGGGTTTGGCAACTTCCTCTCTGATAACCTCCAGTGAGTCACTTAACCCCTGAGCCTTGGCCTTCTTTAATTATAAAATGCATGAGTCTAAGACCTACTGGAGAGGTGAGATGAATAAGATTGGGGGAAAGGGGTAGGAGGAAGGAAGCCTGCAGTATTAATGGCAAGTGTCCGGGTCTGTCTTTGCTAGAAGTGACCTGAGATGTAAAGACAAGATGGGAGCAGAAGTTAGAATGTTCTCCTCCTGCTCCTCGGTCCCAGGTTCCATAATCATATGCAATGGGTAAAAACATGGATTTGAAGGCAGATTAGGGTACAATCTCAGCTCAGCACAATCAATATGTGACTTTAGGTGAGCTGCTTAAATAAGCCTCAGTTTTTCACATCTGTAAAATGGGGCTATAACACCACCCACTTCCCAAGCTTTTGGGGAGGTTAAATGAAACTGTGCTTGGCTCCATGGCTCTCCTCTGCTGCTCATTGTGCATCTGAAGCCTCTGGGAGAAGTCAGACATTTTTGACGTGCCTGGACTGGTTTTGGCAATACCCTGGAGCCAAGGTTAGAAGTACAGAGTGAAGACCCTGACTCAAAAGGCCAGAATTTTTATCTTCAGGGCTGAAAGGGTTTTTAGGAATTGTTTGATCCACACATGATGAATGAGTTTCAGCTGTGAATCAGTACTAGTGGCTTTCCAGGGCTCATTGTTGAGGATTCTGAAGCTGCATCTGAGCATTTCAAGAATGGATGCCTGGCGGGGCGTAGAGGCTCATGCCTGTAATCCCAGCACTTTGGGAGGCCGAGGCGGGCAGATCACCTGAAGTCAGGAGTTTGAGACCAGCCTGGCCAACATAGTGAAACCCCATCTCTACTAAAAATACAAAAATTAGCCAGGTGTGGTGGCTCACACCTGTAATCTCAGCTACTTGGGAGGCTGAGGCACGAGAATTGCTTGACCCTGGGAGGAGGAGGTTGCAGTGAGCTGAGATTATGCCATTGCACTCCAGCCTGGGTGATGGAGTGAGACTGTGTCTCAAAGAAAAGAATGTATGCCTTTACTGACTAGCTGTGTTTGCCATGGGCTCAGAAAGAGAAAGCGGAGGCACGGTGCTGGGGAAATGCTAACGCCTCATGCTAAGATGGACACACTGGGGTACACAGAGGAGTCAGGACATGCCCAGACTCGTGAAGCAGATCGTGGCACCAGGGGAACTTGTGTAGAGGAACTTCCCCAGCATCACAAGTGGCTGATAGTATGGAGTCTGGAAACACTCTGTCCTTCCTGGTATGGCCCCCCACAACCCCCTAGCACTTACCACTTCCAGGCTGATGGCTGCAGAACAACTTCTCTCTTCCTGAGCTACAGTGCTTCATCTCAGACTCCCAACTGACCAGAGATGCAGCACTGCACCTCAGGCTGGGAGACAGGGCGCTGCGCTGCTCCGCTCTGGTGGCCTGTGGCGGGACTCCAACCTGGCCAGGAGAAGGGTGTTAGAGGGGACCTGGGCTCCACCCCTCCAGCTCTGGTGGGGAGGCTGTTGTAATTCCTCACAGCTGTGTTTCCTGTCTGTGGCCTGTCATTTGAGCACCCAGGACCAAACCTTGACCTTTTTTCTTTTCTTTCTTTTCTTTGTTTCTTTCCTTTTCTTGTCAAGAACAGCTTAATTTAGAAGGAGAACATTTAGTGAGTACAATTAAGTGGTTTTTAATACATTCACAAAGTTGTGCAAACAATGGCACAATACATTTTAGGTTAATTCACCACCCAAAAAACAAGCTTCTTATCCTTAGACAACCCCTAGTCCTGGGCAGACCAGTTTCTATCTCTATAGATCTGTCTATTCTGGATATTTCAATAGATGGAATTATTTAATATGTTGACCTACCCTTTGACGCCATGCCCCACTTTTATGCTTGGTGCATTCCAGCCAAACAGCATCATTCATGGTAATTAACATTTTATATCACCGAACAATCAATTGTCTCCAACCTATCTTTCTTCTGCCACTCCTCCTCTCTTCCCAGCCATCTTCCCATAATGAGTTTTCAAGATGCAAATATGGTCATATCTTTCTCAAGTTTAATATCCCAAAAGGGCTCCCCATTGCCCTCAGGCTGAATTCTGAAGCTCTCCCCAAGGCCTGTGAGGGCCTGCCGCATCTGGCCCCAGTGACCAATTCCTCTTGGGCTACAGCTCATAGATGTCCTTCCATTCTCCTAGGGAGCCCTGTCCTCACCCACTTCGGGCTCCCAGGGACTGTGCTGCTCCCCATCACTCTCCCTGCCCATCTCTTCCTCCTGTGCTAGCTCTCTATCAAGTGGCCACTCTGGGAAACCCTCCTTGACTTTTTTTTTTTTTTTTTTTTGAGACAGTCTCCCTCTGTCGCCCAGGCTGGGGTGCAGAGACACGACCTCGGCTCACTGCAACCTCCACCTCCCAGGTTAAAGTGATTCTCATGCCTCAGCCTCCCAAGTAGCTGGGACTACAGGTGTGCACCACCATGCCCGGCTAATTTTTGTATTTTTAGTAGAGACAGGGTTTCACCATGTTGCCCAGGCTGGTCTAGAACTCCTGACCTCAGGCGATCCACCCACCTCGGTCTCCCAAAGTGCTGGGATTATAGGCATGAGCCACAGTGCCCAGCCCCTCCTTGACTTCTTTAGCCATCAGCACCCCCTGCTCCATGTTCTCGCCCATGCTGTGCCCTGTTTCTAACTCTTTACCATGCTGGTAATGTGGTTTTCACTTACGACCACCTCCACTTGTGGACTACATGGCTCACCTGCAAGGGGAAGGGACCCTGTCAACTGTGCTCACTACTGAAATCAGGGCCAGGTGGTGTAGATGCCACATAAGCCCAGGTTGAACGGCTGAATCATAATTCCCGATCTCATTATCTCTAGTATCAGTGTTATTTGTGTGTGGGTCTGACCTGGCTAGATCTCCACTTCCTGAGGACAGTGCCTGTGTCTTGTTAATTTGGGGGGCCCTGGGTCTGACCTGTGGCTTGGTACATGATGATGGACCCAGGTAATGCCATTTGGTGGCTGATTGGATGACCATGTAGATAATTCATTTTGTTTTCTGGGCCTGGCTTGGGTGGGAACTTTCAGGTGAGCAGGCAAAGCCCCTTCTCACTCTTCCTGCCCTGCCAAGATCTCAGGGCACCCCAGAGGACCTTCTTGCATTGCTTAGTGGTCACTGTGGTAGCCTTGATGTTGGATGACATATATTTTCAGGAATGTCTGAAGGGGGTGGGTAGCCTTTCTTCAGGACTGAGAGAGAACAGAAAAAATATACCTCCTTAAAAAAACAAAAACAGAGCTGGGAGCAGTGGCTCACATCTGTAATCCTAGCACTTTGAGAGGCTCAGACAGGAGGATCGCTTGAGCCTAGAGTTCAAGACCAGCCTGGGCAACATGGGTAGCCCTTGTCTCTAAAAAAAAAAAAAAAAAAAAAAGCTGGGCGCAGTGGCTCACGCCTGTAGTCCCAACACTTTGGGAGGCCAAAGCGGGCGGATTACCCGAGGTCAGGAGTTCAAGACCAGCCTGGCCAACATGATGAAACCCTGTCTCTACTAAAAATACAAAAATTAGCCAAGCGTGGTGGCGGGAGCCTGTAATCCCAGCTACTTGGGAGGCTGAGGCAGGAGAATTGTTTGAACCCGGGGAAGCAGAGGTTGCAGTGAGCCAAGATCTTGCCATTGCACTCCAGCCTGGGCGACAGAGTAAGACTCTGTCTGAAAAAAAAAATAAATGAAAATAAAGTCTGTCTTTTACACCTCTAGCGGAAATCTGAAGTCAGGCCTCACTCTGGGAAGAGTGGAAAGAGTGTTTCCCTCTGGTCTATCATGCCAGGCAGGTCAGTAGGTCAGTTCTGACAGCCTGTGTAGAGGACAGCCTCTGTCTAAGGTATTCCCAGCCGGATAACTGCTTTCCTCTTCTGTGGAATTCTCTTGCAGAAACTCTTTTCAACTGCATTTGGTGGCTGGGCACAGTGGCTCACGCCTGTAATCCCGAACACTTTGGGAAGCCAAGGCAGGTGGATCGCTTGAGCCCAGGAGTTCAAGACCAGCCTGGGGAACATGATGAAATCCTGTCTCTATCCAAAAATACAAAAAATTAGCCAGTCTCATAGCCTGGTCTCTACATAAATAAATAAATAGATTTTTAAAAACCCTGCATTTGGCTGGGGAGTGATTCCAACATTGGACTGCCTTGCAGGTCACAGACAGCTGGTCTACTCCACTCTCCACGGCTCCCGCTGCCCCCGAGAGAGAAGAGCTTAGCATGATCAGCAAGGAGATTTCAGTAAGAATCAGGCAGGGTTATCCTGAAAAAGAGATGATTTGCTGCCGAGAACTAGGCTGACAAGGTGTGTCCTCTGCCTTCACTTGGTGCGTGATTATTTCCAAAGCCCTTTCACATAAACTACCTTTGGCTTCTCACGTGCAGCAGGTGAGTAAGTGATTCTGGGGAGTTTGTAGCCTCTGCTGGGAGACAGGACACAACACAATGGAAAGTAAATTGACAGGGAGCATTCTGTTGTGGAATGGACCAGTTGCTCCCTGTCAATTTGCTTTCAGTCCTATTTACCGTGGGGTAGAAAGCCTCAGTTTGCTGCTATCATGTCTTTGACACCTTTCTAACTCTCACTTATTGCCCAGGCTTCAGGCCCAGGGCCTTGCAAGCCACATTATCAGGTTAAAGCGTAATAACATTGTTTCATTTTTACTGTATTTATGGTTACCTTTATTTCCTAATTAGGCACAGTGTTAGAGTTTTCTATTTACAGTAGCTATTTCTATTTGTATTAAAAAGGACTCATCTTACATTTAAAAATATTATAGTCATTTGCAGACATGGAAGAAATAAAATAGGGGGCATCTGAATGACTGAGTTTGGGAAACAGCGTCTGATACCATTTAATCATCAGAACGGCTGGTGCCGCCGGCAAGGGAATGTTATTGCTCCTACATGGAGGACCAGGAAGGGGATTGTTCCAGTGTCACAGGGCCTGAGCTTGGACCAGGGGAGTTGAAGACCATTTCCACCAAGGCCATTTCCATTCCAAGATGTAGGCTAAGATTATTGCAGCAAAGATAGCATCTCCCCTGGGTTTAGAAACGAGAACTAGATGGGAGGTAGTCCCATGCTTCTGAAGGAGAAACTGGTGCAGGGAGAAGGGCTGAGGCTCAGCCTCTGACCAGGGGAAGGTGTTTGCCTCCATCTCCTCTGTGGCCCTTGAATCTGCTTGCCCCTTGCTGTTGGTGCTTCGTTCTGTTCCTTTGTGTCTGGAATAATCATCGTGATAATTAATGTAATAAGCATGGTCATTTGTGGAATTTTATAGTCCCGGATATTGAATGTTTTCTTTGTGCAAGTCCCTGTGCATCCAAAAGCTCCATGGGAAGGTAATTTTCCAAGAGTACAGAGCTGAGAACTGAGCTGGGGTTCCTAACCCAGGGCCCTCATTTTAACCTCTACGCTGAATGTCTCATGCCCTGTCCGATTGGCCAGGCCTTTGGTTTGGGGGCAGGGTCTAATCATTTCACCTGTCCATTCAGCACACTGCCTCTTCTATGCGCCAAGGGGAAGTGGGACTGAGAGCCACGCTGTCCTTGACCTGGAGGACCTCAGTCAGATTGAGTAGAAGGAAAATTCCCCTCACAAGGTGAATAGGGGGCAGACTCAAGTGGGATGAGAGAGAGAAAGAGAGAGAGAGAGAGCCCAAGAAAGGACAGCCAAGCACACTTGGAGGACAAAAAGGTTCCCACCCCTGGGGAAGCTGAGAAGGCTTCCTGGAGGAGGAGTCAGTGCAGCTGGGCTGTGAGGAGGGGCAGAAGGGCCGGGAGGGAGGTGCTTCTCCTGGCTCCAGCAGTTCTTCCCTTGAGTCTTGCATACTTAGCACTTGTCCCAACCCCTGCCTCCTTCACATGAGGGCCTTACTGAGAAGAGGGGTCTATGGCTACCCCTCCCCCATTCCACTTACCCCACCAAAGGCTCCCTCCTACTCTGGATCCCCAGTCAGGATGAGAGACACCGCTTGGGGGTCCCAGGTTCCACTTCTTACCAGGCCCTTCTTTCTGTGGCTGTTTCCCCTTCTGTGAAAGGCAATGTTGAACCAGGTGGCCTCAGTTTTATCTGGCGGCTCTGGGTGCTGGCTCCCGGCAGCGTGGGGGGCAGCTCCTGGGTGGATGGGCTGTTTCTGCCTCTGTGGTCCCCATGTCTTCAGGAAATGTCTCTGGGCTGTGGGGGACCTCTGTCTTCTGTCGGGAGGCTTGGAGAGGCGTGGGTGAGCTGGGGAGGAGAAAATAAACAGTGGCTGTCTGGGTTTTCTCGCCAGGCCTGAGCCAGGAGGCCTCCCTGGGCTCCTTCCCTTATATGGCCAGGCTGCTCTGGGCTGGGAGCTTGATGCAGTGCTCCCCCACCCTCCACCACCACTCAGAGGGCCGGGGGCCACTGCTGGTCACCCAGGACTCTGCTGCTGCACAGGCCAGAGCAGGGCTGAAGGTGGAGGGCAGGCCCCAGGACGTGTGCCAGGAATAGCCTGGACAACCTGGGCAACTGGGGAGGATTTATGTTGAGATAAGGGATGGCGGAGAGGAACACCCAGAGAAAGAGGGGACCTACCCCATCCTGACTTAACCCCCGACTCATGGTGTAATCCTAACCAAGCCCTTTCCCTCTCTAGGCTTCTGTTTCTCCCCCTGTCAAATGAGGGTGTGGAAAATAAGAATTAATTCTCACACTCATTCTGTGAGGTGGCAGCTTGTGTAACCTCACTTTGCAGAAGGGAAAACTGGCTTGGAGAGGCTAAGTAATTTGACCGCAGCTTTCCAGCTGAAAGGGAGCAAGGCAGGATTTGAACTCGGGGACTTCCGATGTCAAGGTGTGTGTTCTGAATTGGCTGGTTGTCAAGGCTCCTGTTGCGGGTCACAGTCACTTTCATGTGCCTTATGGAAAAGGGATTCTGTGAAGTTGCAATCCTGGAAGACCAGGGAGGCCCCAGTGCCCAGTGACCCAGCCCGAAGGAGGCTGTTTTGTGAAGGAAGGGGAACAGGGCCTGTAAGTATTCACCCTGGTGTCCCCAGCGCATCACACAGGGCGTGGCACAGGCTCAGGGATCAGAAAGGGGTGATGTGGAATCACCAAGAAAGGAATTTTTGGTAGTCACACCCGTCCCCTCACCCCCAGACACATTCTGAAGATGAAAGAAAACAAGGCATGAGAAAGCACCAAGATGCCACCTTTAAGACAGCACTGTCTGTTCAGAAGCTCTTTCTTCCCTCTGAAGCATCCCCCGTGTCTCATCCCCAGGCCAGTGTCTTCTGAGCTGACCACTCCCCGCTCAGCCCAGCTGCAGGACTGAAAGATGAGGTGAATCTGCTCAAGGACGGGGCTCTGGGCTCTGGTTGAAGCCTCAGGCTGGGCCCAAGTCCCAGCCGGCAGCAGTGGCCATGGGAGAGGCTGCCGGAGAGGAGGGTGAGGGGGGAAGTGGGGGTGGGTCTGGGAACAGCTCGGAAATGTGCCTCGAAAAAGCACTAACATCCTGTGCGCTGTTGAGCTAGCCCCGGAACCTCCCTCACCCCATCCATCATTGTGGCATCCTCTCGGACCCCAACCCCCTTCCTGAGGCCCACGGGTGGGGTGAGGGAGCCAAGGACCGACTGTCAGTGTGTCCGAGAGACCACAGCTGGCGGTTCTGCAGGTCTGTTTAGTGTCAGAGCCAGACAGCCGGGGGGAGGAGGCGCCTGCAGCCCTCCTAATCCAATTTGTTTAAACCCAGTCTCTGTGGCTTATTTGCTAGTGAGGGAGGACTGCGTGTGCGCTGTGCCGGGGTGCACGTTTGCACACATTTGTGGGGCATGCAGGGGTGAACAGGTGGACCATGTTATGTAAGACAGGCCTGGGCCTTGTCCCACGTCCCTGAGTGTCAACTCCTTTCCTGGAACCCTGCCTCCTCCTCCCTTCTCCTCTGCTCAACTCCAAATCTTCCTGCACTTTTTCCATCCACATGAGAACTGGTGCCAGAATTCTCCTTTGCAACTGACTCTACGTGCAACTCTGAGTGAATGCTTTCACCTCCCCAGGCCTCAGTTTCTCCACTTGCCTTATGGAGCTGGCACCTCACCCTACCTGTTCCACCATGAGCAAGAAATTAAAAAATTGGCAAGTGTGGGAATAATGTGATGAGTGGTAAAAACTGCTCTGTATTCTTGAGTTTCACTATGTGCCAAGGGCTGTGCCTGGGGACACCAGCCCAACCTCACAAACCCTCTCAAAGCCCTATGAGCTGGCTCTTTATCACTAGGCTCAGAGAGGTTGAGTGACTCCTCCAAGATCACACAGCCCCAGGTCTTCCTGCTTTGGGAGCTCAACCCTGTTTACTCCTTTCTAGGGAAGATTACTATTATTTTCCACATTTCTTTCAAGTCTGTTATTCACCAAATCAAGCTGAGTAACAGAGGCTTTATGTCCAAATCACACAGGCTTTGCATTGCTATTTTGTAAGGAGGATGGGGTAGACCGGATTCTTGGCTCCTAGTTGGATTTCCCTTCTTGGGTTCCATTTCTTTTTACCTACAACCCAGACCCTGACAGCCCTGAACTGCCCGCACTGCCACCAATCAGTGGGGGGTCTTCCTTTACCAAGGCCCATTCTGCCTCTCGTCATCCTGAGGCCCAGTTTCTTGGTCATTCTGAGGTTAGGGTGGGGAGTTTATCCTGAGGGACCCAGGATACTCCAAGAGCTGCCTGCAGGTGGGCTGGAGTGGGGAGCGGATGTGGGTACCGGAGGGGTGGAGGTGGGGTGGGCTCACAGTTCTGTAGCCGAGCTGCCTGCTGCTGGCCCCCCTCTGGTCCCAGGAGGCTGCTTCTCCAGAGTTCTTGCTTCTCCAGCATCAGCGTAGCAGGGGTGGCTCCCACTAGCTAGTGCCCTTGCCTGTAAGAAAAAAAGATCCCACCTGTCAGAAGGACACCAGGGTGCCCTACGGGTACGGTCATGGCCTTTGAGGGTCCTGACCAGGCTGCCAGGCTCTGAGGGCTGAAGAATGGGCCTGGGCCACTTCTGGATACTCTTGGACTAAACCTACTGAGATCTTCTGGGCCTCAGAGATCCTGCCCCTCGGGTCCTGAGCAGCCATTATCCCTTCTTGGCCTGCTTGGCTTTTAAGGGAGAGCTTGTGAGAAACTTTAAGCTCCAGGAGTAGAAGGAGCCACCTTCCCTTCTCAGCACACCCAGGCCCCTTAACAAAAGAACTGTCCTGAAATGAAATTTCCCAGGGTCTCCTCTGACCAATGTCCCCACCTCAGCCTCACACATAAGAAAGGAGCATGTAGGGTTAAATCAAAACCTGGGGTTAACATGATGACCAAGACCAAAGGGACAGGCTTGTGGCTGTCTTTGACCCCTTCCATGTACACAAAGCTTTCAGCCTGCAAAACACTCCCATAACTCAAGGCACATTCACTGATGTCACCAGAGGCAGGAATAATTCTTCCCCTTTCTAAAGTTCCAGGAGCCTGTGCGATTTGCTCAGGGTCACCTGTGGAACAGCTTGAGAGGCAGACTTGAACCCAGGCTCCTGATGCTCAATCCAGCTTTCTCTTGGGTGTGGGCAGTGGCCGACTGGATGACCACACGTCAAAGCTATCATCACCACTGTCATTGCGAAAGCCCCTGTGCCCTTTCCTGGCCTTTCTCATTTCCAAGAAACACGAGGGGCTGGGAATGGGCCACATCTGTGAGCCAGATGGCACCTCAGTGAGAGAGGGCTGAGGCTGGGGCTCCAGGCAAGCTCACGAACCCATGCTCACACCCAGCTCTTTCTGGAGGGACCTCTTTGCCCACAGTTCCCCTGCCTCAGCGCACTCACATCTGTGCACTTGTTACAGCCCTTGCTCTCCTTGGGATCCAGGGCCCTAGGGTTTCCACCACATGTCTGGAAAGAAAAGACACAGGCCTTGGAGTCATGCAGACCTGCGTTTGAATCTCGCCTCTAGCACTTCCTGGCTGTGTGATCTAAAGCCGGTGTCTTCACCTCTCTGAGCCTGTTTCCGACCTCACAGGCTTGTTTGTGAAGGTCAAATGAGGCAGATGTCAAGTGCGAGCATATTTCCAGGCACATCATAAGCCTATGATAAATGGCTGCCATTTCTATTATTAGCATGGGGCTGGGGCCATAGCAAAGCCCAGCCATGGGAGGAACAGCAGAAGCAGGGAGAGAGCAAAGGTCTGAAGAGGCATCTGGGGAAGCTGTGGGAGCCCCTGCGTGGCCCTTTCCATGTCCCCTTTGTCGCACAGCTTCCCTGGGCCTCTGTTCCCAGAGCGCCCTCCTACCCCCTTGCCACCCCAGCTGAGTTCACCAGCCTCACACGCTCCCCGCTTCCTCCCCAGGGAGGGTCGCTCTGGGGAGTTTTGAGTAAGCCCTGGGAACGCAGTTTGAAGCTGAAACAAGAGCATTGCAGGGAAAAGGGAAGAGAGGAAAAAAAAAAAGACCTGCCCAGCCTAGAATCCCAAGCCTTGCCTTGAGCAGCTCAGGCCCTGGGGGCAGGTGGGGCATAGACACCAGGATCCCTGTGAATCTCTGTCACTTGGCCCCTCGGTGAGGGCAGAAACTGGGAAAAGAGTGACAAAGGTAAGAACCATCACCTGTCCGGCTGACTGCAATAGGCACGTTGGGACACGCTGTAATCATAATGAGAGCTCACATGTCATTGGGTGCTTCTGATGCACCCCACACTTGTCAAGTGCTTTATTTTACACAGCTTTTCTCATCTGATCCTCAAAGTCACTTATGAGTTAAGTACCAATCATTTTCTTTTCTTTTTTTTTTTTAAAGAGACAGGGTCTCACTCTCCAGGATCTTGCTTTCCAGGGCAACACCTATTGCCCAGGCTGGAGTGCAGTGGCATAGCCATCTCACCGTAACCTTGAACTCCTGACTCAAGCGGTCCTCCTGCCTCAGCCTCCTGAGTAGCTGGGACCGCAGTCACATGCCACCATGCCCAGCTAATTTTTTATTTTTTAATTTTTTGTAGAGATGGGGTCTTGCTATGTTGCCCAGCCTGGTCTTGAACTCCTGGCTTCAAGTGATCCTCCTACCTTGTCCTCCTGAAGCACTGGGATTAGAGGCGTGAGCCACTGTGCCTGGCTGAATTAGGTACCCTTTTAATTTTTCTTTTCTTTACTCAGAGATCCTTGTTTTGAAGAATTAGGTACCATTCTTATCTCCACTTTACTGAGGCTCCAGTGGTCACAGCCCTCCCTCCTGGTTACACAGCTAGTAAAGATTGACTCCAGGCAGCCCCACACACATTCTCACAGCTCCCTTGTAAGACCAACTGCTCATCGTATCATTTTCACAGAGTGATAACCAGAATCAATATCTCTTGGCAATATTTAGGTGTGTGTTAGTCTTTCTGGAGAGGGGTTTGTGAACAGAGAAAGCATTGTTAGTATAAGTGAAGACCATCTGAACCCTGGAAAGCCATCTGTCTCCAGAAGCAAGGGGGCTTCTCCTTGTGGTGGTGGTGTTCTGCCTCTTTCCCGTGGTATTTTTCTCTTCTGTGCTGCTTGTTAAAAGAAATTCACATCATGTTAAAGGCATTGGTTCTCGGTGGGGTGCAGTGGCTCACACCTGTAATCCCAGCACTTTGGGAGGCCAAGGTGGGTGGATCACCTGAGGTCAGAAGTTCGAGACCAGCCTGGGCAACACAGCTTAACCCTATCTCTACTAAAAATACAAAAATTAGCTGGGCGCAGTGGTGCGTACCTGTAATCCCAGCTACTCGGGAGGCTGAGGCAGGAGAATTGCTTGAATTCCCAGGTTACGGAAGTTGCAGTGAGCCGAGATCACACCACTGGACTACAGCCTGGGTGACAGAATGAGACTCTGTCTCAAAAAAAAAAAAAAAAAAAAAGGCATTGGTTCTCTCTCTGTCCTATAAGCTTTGCAAAGAGCATGGACCTCCAGGGTTCCAGGGGCTTCGCTGGGATTAAGGCAATGCTTTCTAGAAAATACAAATATTGGTTTCTTCTGGAATGTGTTGGGTGGGAGGAGCAGCAGGCTAGGTACCAGGTTTTCTGCTGTGTGATTGTGGACAAGGGTATTCCCCTCTCTGAGCCTCAAGGGCCCACATCTACATGATGTGGTGGGGACAGGACTGGACTCTAGAGTGTCCAGAGTCCTTCTAGATCAGACACGGAGGGATAGTCTGACCCCACCCCATTCCCCGGTGTGAGTGTGGGTGTGAATGCAGGTGAATGGCCAGCATAGATCTCCACGGAGCGAGAGAGAAACTGGTCCATCAAGGAATGAGGATGGCACTACCTCAATGCCTCCCACTCCCTTGCCTCCATCCTACCCTCCATTGCTCAGCCCCAAAGTAGGCCCCAGTCACCTGGACCAGATGGATTTTCTGCACCAGGACTTGAAGTCTTGGAACATCAGTGCTGGAAGCACTCTAGTCTTACACCCATTGTTCAGATGAGGAAACTGAGGCATGGAGAGGAGAAGCAAGGAACTCAAAGTGATTTAGCCAGTCACAGGTCCAGCTGGGACTCCAGCAAACGTCCTGACCTCTTCTGCTCACTGGGGGATCCTGATCGGCCAAATATTAAACAAAGGGGCCTCGGGAGGAAGGTAGAGAGAAGAGAGCCTTTAAGTTCCTTTTGCTTTGAAGATGGAATAATCATGACTTCCTTCTCCAAATATCTTTTGGCCCTTCCTAGAACCAGATGGCGGATGTTTGGAATTTATGTTGTAAATAGTGTTTAAGAAGGGGTGGGAGTGCAGATGTGTTACTTTCTTCCACCACCAGAAACGAGATCTGAGGGAGAGAAGTGGGGGAGGGAAGCTGACTATGAAAAGATTTTGAGAGAAGGAAGAAGTGAGGGGGAAGGAAGACAGAACAGCGATGCGAGATGGGAGGAGAGGGAGCGGAAATGGAAGAGAGATGGATGGAGTGAGACTGACAGCAAGACAGAGAGGAAGAGAAAGAGAAAGGAGAGAGCGATGGGAGAAGAAGGAGGAGGAAGAAAGATGGGGAGGGGGCTCTCAGGGTGCAGGCGCAGAGACGCCCCTCTTGAGTTCAGGAGCAAACCCTTGAGTTTTCTAAAAATAGCTCAGTCTTTCCCCTAGCAGGGTTGGCAGCAGGGACCAAGAGAGGCACGCTTGCCCTTTTATGGTAAGAAAAAGTCCAGATCCTCAGAGGGGGAGCAGGGCTGGAGCCTGTAATTCTGGATGAAGTCCAGCCTCAGGGTCTGGGGTGGGACAGGGCTGAATAGCGGGGGAAGACTTGGTGGGATTTCCTGGCCTGGGTGGCCCTACCCTTGGGGAAGATAGCGCTGAGGTAGGTGTTGGCAGGGGCCTCCCAGGAAAGTACTGGGGGGGTCCTGGTAGATCCTTAGTGTTATGGCAGAAAGTCTCCTAGAGACATCTGGTCCACCCTGTGTCTCTGTTTTTTTGTTTTTATTTGTTTTGTTTTGTTTTCGAGATGGAGTCTCACTTTGTCCCCCAGGCTGGAGTGCAGTGGCGCGATCTCAGCTCACTGCAACTTCCGCCTCTCAGGTTCTAGCAATTCTCTTGCCTCAGTCTCCTGAGTAGTTGGCATTACGGGTGCCTGCCACCACACCTGGCTAATTTTAGTACAGACAGGGTTTTGCCATGTTGGCCAGGCTGGTCTTGAACTCCTGACCTCAGGTGATCCGCCCTCCTTGGCCTCCCAAAGTGCTGGGATTACAAGCATGAGCCACCGCACCTGGCTGTCTCTGTTTTATAGAAGAAGAAACTGAGTCCCAGCCAGGGGAAGAGATTATAGCTCCATGTGTGGGGGTGTAAGCCACCAAGCTAAATCGATGCCAGGGTCCAAACGAGGACAGCTTATGTGCCTGTTATTCTGGACAGCGGTGTGGTCAGTGGCAAGAACTCTGTTGGGAGCCAGGAAACCCAAGGCCCATTCCCAGTTTGCTGTGTGACCTTGAGCCATCTGTGAACCCTCTCTGGTCTCAGCTTTCCTTACTGGGGTGATCTTAAGGGTTTTCTTAGCTTTTTATCTCTCTGGGAATTTCATAGCTAGAAAGCAAAGCCTGGGCATAGAAGATGCTGCTATGAGGTGAAGGGGAATCCAAGAGCTGCTAATTTTCTTTCTGTGCCTGGCTCACTTCCTGTGCTGAGCTGGGCAGGTAAAATCTAGGATGGACCAAGACTGATGGAGAGGAGTCCTTGCAGGAGACAGGAGATCATGGCTGGAATCCCCTACTGCCCAGCTGGTTGGGTCTGAACTCTTTTTTTTTGGAAAGAGTCTTGCTCTGTCACCCAGGCTGGAGTGCAGTGGCGCGATCTTAGCTCACTGCAACTTCCACCTCCCGGGTTCAAGTGATTCTCCTGCCTTAGCCTCCTGAGTAGCTGGGATTACAGGCATGCACCACCACACCCAGCTAATTTTTTGTATTTTTAGTAGAGGGGGTTTCACCAAGTTGGTCAGGCTGGTCTCAAACTCCTGACCTCATGATCTGCCTGCCTTGGCCTCCCAAAGTGCTGGGATTATAGGAGTGAACCACCGTCCCTGGCCAGGTCTAGCCTCTCACTGGACACACTGAGGCCAGAGGAAGCTGCATGTTCAAGGTCACGTTGAAGGTCATATGAAGAGTTAGGGCAGAGCCAGGAATAGAACCAAGGGTTTCCATTCCCAGCCTTGGGATCTTTCCTCTGCAGGAGGCCAACAGCATTGGGGACCATCTCTTGCCATTCAAAGGGACTTCTTGGGCAAAGCAGCCAGAACTCAAGATAGGCTGCCATCCTCTAACTATCTCTTGGAGATAGTTGCATCCTGCCTGGGCACCGCCTCTCCTCTGTCCCCTGCCCTTGGCTGTGAAGAATGTACCATAGTCTCCATCTTTGGCTAGAAGGCAGAGAAGAAGCAAAGGATGTGGTCACTCTGGCAGCATGATTTTGGCATGTCTCTCACTGTCATTGGGCCTCAGTTTCTGCATCTATAACATGAGGAGATAGGCCCTGATGCTCTTTAAGGTCCCTCAGCTCTAAAAGGACTATGATGCAATGAGTATGGGATTCAATACCAGGAATATTTATTAAGCATCTACCAGGGGCGCCAGAGGGAATGAGATGGATATTGTACGACTCTGAGCTCTGCAGTCAGTGTGAGGTGGGGGCACATTGCCTGAGATTCCTGGAAGCCCAATTTCCAAGATCCTTCTGTCTTTATTCTAGAAACCCCTGGGCTGACTCTCTGACCCCAGCTTGAACCCAGGTTCTGGCAGCTCTGGTCTTGAGTATCTAGGGAAGGCCGCTGGCCCGGGCGATGTAGTTGCCCACTGCTCCAGGACCCTCACAGGCGTTTGGCCATTCCCTTGACTTCTTGGTCCTCTCCATCCTCTCCTGCACTGCTGTCCGCTGCCCCAAGCCCTGTCTGGTGGGCTTCCCAATCTACTCCACACCCTCTGTCTCTCCATGCTCTTTCTGTGACTCAGCCCAAGAGGATGCTTGCTTTCCTTTCCCAGACTCCTATGACACCCCCACCGACCACGAGGGGAAGGATGGAACAGAAGAGAAAAGGGGAAAAAAATAAAGCACTGTGGTTCTAAATTTGAAGCTTTCCTGTGACCCTCCTGGAATTTCCACGCAGACTCTCTGGAGCATGTGAACAGGGCTCCCAGGGTCCCTGGCCCACTTTGTCTCATTCCTGCCGGGCGGAAGGCCATCAGCTGAATGTTCCCCGGGGACCTCCATCTCACAACCAGGCTCCAAGTCTCTTTGGTCAGGCCTGGTGTCCCCTGGGAAGGCAGGAGGCAGCAGTGGAAAGGAAGTGGGAGGTAGGAGGTAGGAGGTCCAAGAGGCCCTTGTGCAAAGTCAGGGCAGAACTGATGTCATGTCTGGCTGGGAATCTGACATCCAGGCTGCAGGAAGGCTCAGCTCATGATTGTCCCAAAGCAGCTAGAGCTGGCATGTGAAATCTGAGGCTGGTGGTAGGAAAGGCCATGATGCCCAACCTCTTCTGATGTTTGGCTTCTCTCTATGGTGTCCGTACTAAGCTTACATACCTCTGGTGATGAGGAGCTCACTACAGATGTCCTTAAGTTATGATGGGACTACTTCCTGATAAACTCATCGTCAACGGAAAATATTGTAAGTTGAACGTGTTTTTTCTGTTTATTTTTTGAGACGGAGTTTTGCCCTGTTGCCCAGGCTGGGGTGCAGTGGTGCAATCTCGGTTCACTGCAACCTCCACCTCCCAGGTTCAAGCAATTTTCATGTCTCAGCCTCCCGAGTAGCTGGGATTACAGGCGTGCGCCACTACGCACGGCTAATTTTCGTTTTTTTTTTTTTTTTTTTTTTTGGTAGAGATGGGTATTTGCCACGTTGGCCAGGCTGGTCTTGAACTCCTGAACTCCTCAACTCCTGATCTGCTCGCCTCGGCCTCCCAAACTGCTGGGATGACAGGTGTGAGCCACCGCACCTGGCCCGAACGTGTATTTTTGACTTGCGATATTTTCAATATAGAATTGGTTTATCCGAAGTAACCTTATAACCCCATCACAACTGCATCATAAGTTGAGGAGGGTACCAAATGCATATAGCTTTCATAGCATTTTAAAATAGAAAATTGTAACTCAGGATATGTCTGTACTTCCTAATCCCCTCACCCTCTTTGGACAGACTATTGGAGGTGTCTTGCTAGTATTCTGCTGCCATCTGCCTTTCTGGGCTTCATGCCCTGTCCTCTGTTCCTGCTCCCCAGGAAGCTCTGGAGCTGTCTGAAGATGGTGACTGCAGCCCTCGGGCTTCCTACCCCTCCTAGTCCCACCTGAGCTCTCCTTTCCCCATTGCCTGACATCTCAGAGTTGCCCATTATCCAAATTCCTAGGTCTCTGCCCTGCACTGGGGTTCTTGGCTGATGGTATTTTGGGGAGGGGGACAAATAGGCTAAAGAAAGGCACTCCCTCCCAGGGACAGACAGATACCAAGGAGAACTTTTCCCAAGCTCTGAGGCTTTGGTTTCTGTTACCAAAGCCACGGCACACTCTAGGCCTTCCCTGTTTCGCCAACCTCCAGCCTCACTGAGCTTCAGACCAATTCTTGGTTCCAGCCAACTGGGCTTCTCTGCTGTTGTCTGAAAATGCCTCTGCAATCCTGCCTCCATACCTTTGTACACAGAGCTCTCCACCTGGAATGCCGTCTTGTTCTCTGTCTATCCAGGGTGCGCCCCCAGCTCCTTAGATGTTCCCTCTCTGAGAATCCAGGTGTCTACTGTCACACATGGAATGACCTCAACTGTCCCCTCTGTCCCAAACCGGGGAACATTACGGCCTGAGGCCCCAGAGGAGCGGGACACTTACCCAGATGTGCTGGCTGCAGAGCCAGGGCCTGGTCCTAGCCGGGCTCTTTCTCCTTCACCCCGCCTTGCTCAGCTCATCTGGGCAGATGCTCTGAGACTCATCGGGGTTGTTGGGTCACTTGCCTGGTGGCTGGCAGGCTCTGGGCAGGCTGACCAGGGGCCTCTGAGCCCAGCAGCCCAGCCAGGGGTGGTGTCATAGCCTCCGTGGATGCCATCCCCAGGCCAGCAGGCAGCCTCCCTCCAGACACTCCACCCCCATCCCTGCCTCCTTGGAGGGAGAGGAGGAGTAGAGTATGTGGCAGCAGAGCAGTTTGGAGCTTTCTTTTTTTTTTTATTTTTGAGACAGAGTCTTGCTCTGTCGCCCAGGCTGGAGTATAGTGGCGTGATCTCGGTTTACTGCAACCTCCGCCTCCTGGGTTCAAGCAATTCTCCTGCCTCAGCCTCCAGAGTAGCTGGGACTACAGGCACGCGCCACCATGCCCGACTAATTTTTTGTAATTTTAGTAGAGATGGGGTTTCACCTTGCTGGCCAGGCTGGTCTCGAACTCCTGACCTAATGATCTGCCAGCCTTGGTCTCCCAAAGTGCTGGGATTGCAGGTGTGAGCCACCGCGCCCGGCCTGGAGCTTTCTTTTCTCCTTTGATGCACAGCTAAGGTCAGAGGAGGAGCCTTTAAGGAGGGGGCTTAGTCTTGTGGCTGGCTGGGGGTTCTTGCAGAGGAGCCACGGTGGGGTGGCTTTCTCCAGTTTGGCCTAGCCAAACCTCAGGTGGGCTGTGCAGGGCATGGGGCAGCCCAAGACTGACGAGGCCCCCAAGGTTACTCAGCCCACCCTATGGGGTGCTTCTGGGTGAGAAGGACTGTTTTGGCAGGGTCTGCATTTTTGAGCCTGAGTAGGGGTGGGGGGCTTAAGGGTCTGTCTCTTTTCTTACTGCAATCATGCCTAATCTGGAAGGGGGCTTCGGACTTCCAAAGGCCTCCTCCCTCAAATGCCAAAGGCCCTACTCGGTAGGTCAGAACCAGAGCTGGTTCTGGTTCACAGATCCATTGCGGGTGGTCCTAGAGTGCAGCAGTTAAACACATGATTTTAGAATCAGTCAGAACTGAGTTTGCGTCGCAGCTTGGCCTCGTACAGGCTGTGTGACTTTGAGCAAATGACTAAACCTCTCTGAGCCTTTGTGTGCCCAGAGGGATAATGGTATTTATCTCAGAGTGCTGGGTAAAGGTCCAGGTACTTGAAAGGACTTGATATATGGCAGGTGTTATTTTTGAAGGTATAAGGGCAGTTTATCCCCCAAAGAGTTGGTACTCAGAAGAGCATCTCTTTGTACTGTGAAGAAGCTGTCTTTAGTAATCACATTTTAGTGGTTATTATTATTATAAAAATTTAATTTAAAAATTTATAGTAGAGACAGAGTCTGCCTATGTTGATCTTTAGGCTGGTCTCGAAATACTGGGCTCAAGGGATTCTTCTGCCTTGGCCTCCCAGAATGCTCAGATTACAGGTGTGAGCCACGGTGGCTGGTCTTAGCAGTTATTTTTCATTGAGTACTTACTATGTGTCAGTCACAGTTCCAAGGGCTTCATGAGTTTTAACTCATTTAATGAGTTAATCCAGACAACTCAATAGACCAATGAGACAGGTACTCTTATCATCTCTATATTACAGATGAGGTCACTGAGGCATAGAGCACCTATGTAAGTGGCCCAAAGTCCTACTGCTGCTATGAGGCAGATCCAGGATTCAAACCCAGCAGCCTGGCTCACATCTGGCACCTTTAACTGCCAGCCTACTACATCTGAGCCCCACTCCAGCCCTGCTCCAGACCCGCCTGCTCCCCTCATCACCTGGGCACAGGGACCCACTCCACATCTGAAAGCCCCCAGGCTTCAGAGTCAGCCTCAGTTTCCTCATCTGAACAAAATGGGGCCTGAATGAGTCAACCTCTGTGGGCCACGAGAGTGGGTAATTCACACTGTGCATTAAGGCATGTTTCAAATTGGAGTAAAGGTTTCTGGTGGTGAAGTGTTGCTGCCAACAGCCTCTTTTGCAAGTGGGCAGGGGGCTGGCCAGGGCTCTCGCAATGTGCGGTGAAGCCCCATGGGGCCTGTCTAGACAAGCTGTTAGAAGGCTGCAGCCACCTTGGGCTCTTTTCCCCAAATTCCTGTAACTCACCCTCCCAGGCGACCTTTGATTGGACCCGGGCCACTGCATACTGCTGGGCTGGGGGAGGGCCACATAGGCAGTGCCCATCCCACCCCAGGGCCTTCGTAAATGTCCTGATGAGGGTGCTCTACAACTTGTGCATGGAGGGCAAAGTTCTAGATGCCCTCGTGCACAGGAGCATAGCAGCCTACAGAAGGCACACCTATGTTTTTATTTCCATGGCTTCCTTACATTTTTTATTATATAAATTTGATACATGCAAAATGAAGTGTGCAACCCATATGCTTCAAGGAATCTGATGACTTCAAGTGTGGTCAAGAAGATGGGGGCGCTCATACAAAGCTGATGGGAGCATAACCTGGTTCAGCCACTTCGGAAAGCAATCTAGTGCGCTCCTGTAAAGTTGACAGGCCTGCACTCCAGGACCCAGAACCCCTTCTAGGTATAAGCTCCAGAGAAACTCTGGCTTATGGGTCCTAGGAAATGTGGACAAAAATGGTCATCACAATTCAAACCAGCCTTCATCACCGTTCTTTGAACCACCCCATGGCGCTGAGCCCCCCAGAGAGTTTAGTTGGAAAATTGCAGGAAGAGGCCATGCCCAGGCATGGCCCAGCAGTGAGGACCTCAGAGATTACCTCCCCGAACCCCTCAGGCTCAGCTGGGAATCAGACACAGCTGCTTGAGTCAGTGATGGTGTGTGGTGTGGAGCCTGGGTCTTTCTATTCCTCAAGGATAGGTGTTGGCTGGGTGCAGTGGCCCATGCCTGTAATCCTAGCACTTTGGGAGGCTGAGGCTGGGGGATCACTTGAGCCCAGGAGTTTGAGGCCAGCCTGGATAACATGGCGAAACCCTGTCTCTACAAAAAATACAAAAATTAGCCAGATGTGGTGGCACACATCTGTAATCTCAGCTACTTGGGAAGCTGAGGTGGAAGGATCACTTGAGCCTGGGAAGCAGAGGTTGCAGTCAGCTGAGAAGCATCACTGCACTCCAGCCTGGTTGACAGAGGGAGACCTCATTTCAAAAAAAAAAAAAAAGGATAGGTATCAGGTGTCAGATGTCATTTTCCCCCAGAACTGGCCAGGCTGGGAAGGGGCTGATTTTGCCCAAAGGGCTGTGGTGTGGCTGTGAGGGACCAATGACAAACTTTCTGTTGCGGGGCAGCAACAGGGTTGAAGGGAGAGCAGTGGCCTCAGAGCTAGAAGGCTTGGGCTCAGGCTCCGGCAGGGCCTCACTCCTGGCCTCCGTCTCCTCTGTGAGGTGGGATTCTTCATCACTGCCCTCAGAGGTGTCGGGGTGGGCAGCCCAAGAGTGTGGGTTCTGCAGATGCATAGACTAGGTTCAAATCCCCTTCACCACTTTTTAATTGCGTGACATTGGGTAAGTTGCAGTGGTTTCCTTCTCTAGAAAGTGAGGGTGATGGAATGATGCTGATTCCTGCCTCACAGGAATCCTGGGAGGATTAAATGATAATGTAAGCTGTTCAGCACAGTGTCTGACTCCCAGAAGTCTCCTATACATATTCTGCCCCATTCCGTGAGGTCTGTTGAAGGGTCTCCAGGAAGTTTTGAGGTAGCTAAGAGGCAGGGCAGGAGGTGGGAGACTCCTGGGGGAGTTAGCACCCCCAGGGGCAGCTGGCACACACAACAACTCATGGGCTGTGTGACCTCAGGCAAGCCACCTAACCTCTCTTTGCCTCAGGTACCTCATCTGTGGAGTGGGGATAATAATTGCCCTTTCCTCACTGGCTCTTGGGAGGATTAAATGAATTAGTTCATGTGAAGATCTTAGGCAGTGCCTGGACCTCATAAGAACTCCACAAATAGTGTCATCTATTTCTCCTGATTTGCACCACCTTATGGAATCCCTGGCTGGGCAGAGAGGCAGGTTCTGTTCCAGCTCTGCCATCAGCTCACTAAATAACCTAAAGCAGTGCTTTCTCTCTGTGGATTCCGTTGCCTCAGCTGTTTGTGAGAGTCCTAGGCTGCCCTACAGCCTGGCATTTCGCAAACTTCCACGTGCATGGGAATTCATGGGGAGCTTGTAATGCAGATTCCTAGGCCTCACTTGGGGTCCCCTGTCAGCGGGTGAGTGCGCAGTGGTTCAGATACATTGCCCACACAATGCCCTAGAAAGGCAGGAAAGGAGGCCCCCCTAGTCCTTCAGGCATCTCAAGCTGATCACTTTCCTGTGTCCCACAGCCTCTGACTTTCGATTCCTCCTGCCTCTTTGCAGAGCCTGTTCCAGAGCCCTTCAGCAACTCTGGGCATTCCCTGGCTGGGTTTCATTCCCACTTCTCCCTCAACATAGCTCAGGGTATCTTGCCCGAAAGCAGGAGGTGTGGGCTCTGACTGTGATGTAACATCAGCCCCATTCATCCTGCTCTATGTGCCTACATCCCTCACTCGTCATGACGACCATGTAAGCTCAGAATTGTACCCATTTTACAGAGGAGGAAGCTGAAGCTCAAACAGCAAGCAACTTGCCCAGGGTCACTTGTCCAGTAAGTAAACAAGCCAGAATTAGACCCAGGCAGTTGAATTCAGAGCCTCCTTCTGAACCATGATGGCCTTGGGCCTTGTGTGACAAGAAGCGGGAAGGTGAGGGTACCAGACAGAGGCCGGTGCTAGAGGACTGTTCTGTTCTGGGCTCCGGAAGTGGCCAGAGCGTTTTCAGAGGAGCCCGACTCCACGCTGTCTGTACGTCTTCAGGTTCCAATCCTAAGCCTCTGCTTCTACCCAGCCCTGCCTCCCATCACAAGCCTCCTGCATTTCTCTAAGTCCCCTGGCCCCACTGCTTCATCCCCCGAAGCCCTCTGCTGTCTTTTCCATCCCTTTCCTACTTCCATGTCCCGCACTCCTGTGTGGTTGAGTCCAGAGATCAGTCCTTTCCCCACCAGAGGCTGGTTGCAGCCAAGTTCATCTGGTGGGCTCAGGGAACCCTTCTGGCCAAGGCTTCAGTCACAGAACCTTCAACTACTCTCCCTCACTCAGGCTCAACCTCCAAAAGCTCCCACAGGGCTTCATCTGCTTGGACTCCAAGCTTGTGGTCAAAGTGCAGACTCGGCTCAGGGACCTCCTGGGGGAACTTCCCAACACTGGCTGCCCCTCAGGCACAAACAACTCAGAAGCCACATCTGCAGAGGGACCATTTTGTCCAATGGCCTTGCTATACAGATGGGGAAACTATGGCCCAGAGAAGGGAGGGGGCCAGCCCAAGACCACACAGCCAGACACTGAGAGCAGAGCTGGGGCCGGAGCTTAAGTGCCCCCGTCTCCTCTCACCAGCATCCCTTCCCATTGCTCCATGTGCAGTCAGCACCCAGCCTTCCCAGGATCTCTGCCTGCCTGCCAGAGCCTGAGCTTACCTTGCCTCTTTCCTAGCTTTGTTTCTCAAAACCATTATTTGAAAACCATTTTCCTTGCCAGGAGCCCCAGGCTCTTGGAATTGCAAAATTAAAGCCCCATACAATGAGGAAGAAGCACTGCCTATGTAGAAGCCAGGGAGACTGCCTGAGACTCGGGCGCTGTGGTGAAGCTCGGGCTGATAGGATGTTAACTCCGTCCACTTCCTCAGCCCCTTCTTCCCCGCATTGACTACAACAACAAGGAATCCTAGAAGCCAACAGGACCATAGAATTAGAGCCGATCAGCTGGATGGATGCTTAGAGATCATCAACTCCAGCCCCTGTACAGATGGGGAAACTGAGACCCAGAGAATCTGTGTCCAGAAAGGGACAGAGCCAGTTAGCAAGACAGCAAGACCCCCAGATACAGCATCCCCCTGGGGAAATTCCCAGAGGCCCCCACCCACGGATCCCAGGTCCGTCGCTGGTGCTTACCTTTCCTGGGGTCTGGTCCAGGTGTGGCTCCTTGGGGCCTGGAGATGGGAGCCAGCCTGTTTGGGGAGTGGTTGGGGGTGTCACTGCTTCTCAACTAATTAGACCCAGCCTCTGGTGCCCCTCGCTGCCACAGGGGCATTTTTAAGCAGCTGGCACTGAGCCCCCCTCCCCTTAGTCCCTTGCCTGCAGCTCCCTGGCCACAGAGGCCACTCTACCTTTTACCTTATATGAGCTGAAGAGGCGAGCCCCGTATTGGGGCGAGGCGGGTGCTGAGCCCTGCCAGGGCCCCCCATTGGCCCAGGCACCCCCCACGTGACTACCTCGCCTTGACCTGCCCCCGGTGCTGAATGTTGCTTTTACCCCCTAAGGAAGGAGTGGTTGACAATTTTCATATTTCTTCTAAATTTGGAGATTTCAGACAATGCTGGGAGCCTTGGCTCCAGCTGCCAGAGGCCCATGTGGAAGTCATTAAGCCTGAAAAGGGGGGCAGGGGAGAGAGGGAGGCAGGGAGAGGAGGAGGAGGAGGAGGAAGGGGGTGGGGAACAGAGTTCTGAGGGCTGCCAGTTGTCAGCCTGGGAACAAGAGCAAACTCCCTGGGAGAAAGCTGTGTGAGAATTTCCTTCCTCTCCCCCAGCCCGTGTCCCAGGACTGCAGCGGGAGTTCTGAGACTTTCTGGGAACCTCTAGTGGGGGAGACACCAGTCCTGGCTCCTGGAATCTGGGTGATGGGAACTGAGGGGAACAGGAGAACATGGGGAAGGAGAGCCCGGGCTGTGGGAAGCTACTCCCATCGTCATGCAAATGAGGCCTGGGCCTGACAGGGAAGATCCTGACCCAGCCACCTGGCAGGGTCGCCACAGGGCAGGGGCTTGAGTCTGGAATGTCCTTCGGGGGCTCTCTTTTCCCTGCCACCGCAGTCCTGAGAAATGCCCATCTCTTGCCTGAGTCCCTCTTTCTCCTTTTGCTTGGCCACCTTGGCCTCCTACAGATTCTTTAGTGTTTTTCATGCCTCAGGGCTTTTGCACTTGCATTGCTCGCTGCCAAAAATACCTTCTTCCCAGAGCTTCTTATGCCACTCCTTCCCCTGCTCCTGTCTCCGACTCAGAAGTCCCCTCTGGAAGAGCTATTCCCTGGCCCCCTCAGTATTCTGTCACACCCTCTGCTTGCTTCCCGCTTAGGACTCGCCACGCATGTGCCTATCTTACATGTCCACGGTTCTAGTTTCTTGCTGGCTAGCTCTTTCATGAGAGTGTGACTTCCCCTGGCAGGCTCTGTGTCCCCAGGCTTCCTAGAGTGTCTGTGAAGAAAGGTCAGAAAAGACAAATCAAGGGATCACGTGAACCAGGCCTCAGCTCCCAGCCTAGGAGTGTCGTGCTGAGGCCCATGGAGGGCTCCTCCCAGGGACCAGCGGGGCCTGCTCCCGGGGCTGCTACCCGGTCCTGCCTTCCACTGCGCAGAGCTTTCCTTCTGCGACCAGGCCTGCTGGACCCCAGCGGTCTCTGTTCACGGCCTCGTTCACAGTTCCACAGACCCCCAGCCTGGATGGGCCTGCCAACCCCTCTCTCCTCCTTCCAGGCCAGAGGCTGTGGTCTGCCTGTCACTGACCCTGGGACCCCCTCCAGCAGCACACAGGGCCTTGTGACATCCTGAGTGGGGCCAGTTGAGGGCCCGAGGGAGTGGGGTGCTGAATCAGACACTGTGCCTGACCTTAAGAGGCTCCCAGTCCAACAGGAGGATTAAAAATGCCATGTCCTTACCCCTCCACCCTCCCTCATTCCTTCTGAGGAAAGAATTCTGTTGGTGTTGAAAGGCTGGTGGGCTTCTTCCTGCCTTGGCCACTTCCAGGCTGTGAGGTCTGCTGCTTCCAGCCTCCCTTTCCCCCTGGTGCCTCCCTTTCCCTTTGGGTAAAATGGCGAGAATCACACCTGCCTTCAGCATTGCCATGAGGGCTGGGCGAGGTAGCCCGTGCAGTCCTGGAGGAAGGTGTGAGCAGGACTCGGGTCAGACTGGGCTCAGCCCTGCCCCTCTGCTCCCAACGGTAGGGCTGGGGAAAGCCCTCTGGGAACTAACTTCTGTGAAGATCACTGTCTCCTCTGTAGCACAGAGTCAATGGTTGTGAAGGTTTAGCCCCGAGCCTGCTTCAGAGTGAGTGCTTGATCGATGTAAGCTATGACTCAGAGTTGCGGTGCAAGAGCCCTACACGGAGGTTTCACCACTAATGTCATCCCCTTCTTTTCCAAACCAAGAAGATGAATTCCATTCATGTGCATGCCCTGGGGTGCAGGTCAGAGATGGTGGGTTAGGGAAGGCTTGTGACACCACTCCCCACCCCTGCACAGTGGCCCAGTCGAATACTCCAAAGCACCACTGACAGATTCTAGAGGGAAAATAAAGCCGGCCTAACGGAAACATCGTGTTTATGTAAAGTCCACTCTGGAGGCTGTGAAATGTAAGTTATGCTTCTGTGAGTTCTGCTACTGTATAAACAGTAGAGAGTTCATCATCAAGAACAAACAGAAAAACTAGCGGTGCAAGCTACGGAGAGACCCCCACCATTGAAATGCCCCAAAACTCTGCACCTGGTCGAGTGCTTTGGTCGGCTACGCCCATGAGTCAACGGGCTTGGTCAGCAGAAAGGCCATTGCGAGAGGTCAAGACAAGGAACTGAAGCGACCTGGAGACAGGTCCTTGAACATCAGGAGAGAGGTGTTCTGGCACCAAACTAGCTCAAAAGGCCAAGTATACGGCAGCCATTTGTGACTCAGTGTCCGTAAATCTGTCTCAAATATTTGGAAGCTGTTTCTATTTCCCGCCCATACTGTCTCTTGGGAGTTATGAACACTTTACATTATGAACCACTCATTCTGTGAAGTGGCTTTTCTTTCCAGACTGGGAGAGGCAGCCTTGAAATCTCTCCATTCCTGGAGAAAACAGGTCGACAGACTGCGGCTTGGTATGTGTGAGTAAGGCTTCTTGGGCGGTGAAGAGAGGTTCCTGTTAGGAGCTGAGTATGAGAGTGAGTTTGCATCGGTGAGTCCTGTGTTTTCAGATGGTGTGTTTAGTCAGGGGGAGGGGGACCCTGTCCAGGAGAATAGAGGACTCATGGGCCCTGGGAGAGCTGGCTCTACTTCTCTACAGAGTGATCAAGGAAGACCTTGAATTGGTACAGTTGGAACCTTTAGGAAGATGGAATCTAGATCCACATGGGAAATACTTTTTAAGCCAGTGGAACTAACCAAGGATGAAGTGGGCTAACAAGCTGTCTTGGTAAAGTGGTGAGTTCCCTGTTACTAAGGGAATGCAAGCAGAGGCTGGACAACTTGGCAAGACCCTTCCAGCCCTGAGATCCTATGGACTTTACTTCACCCTTTCTTTTCTCACCTCCCAACCTGTCCCTAATCTCCAATCCTGAATTCACACTAATTCTACCCAGGAGCCTCAGCTCAGAGGTGGCTGGTTGGGAAACAATTTTATATTGAAAAGGCCCATAACTCCTGAGTTAAAAGTCAAGCTCCATATGTTCTCTTCAATGAACATAAAACTTTTTTTTTTTGTTGGTAGAGTTGGTATGTGGGAGGTGGGAACATGGACAATTAGTGATGAAATGCCTATAATTATTTGCTTTGCAATCCAACCATTTTCTCAAAAGCATCATATCATGGAAAGCTGTCCACATGGCTAGGCATGGTGGCTCACACCTGTAATCCCAGCACTTTGGGAGGCTGAGGCAGGAGGATCTTTTGAGCCCAGGAGTTTGAGACCATCCTGGGCAACATGGTGAAACCCCGTCTCTATAAAAAATACAAAAAATTAGCTGGGCATGGTGGAGTGTGCCTGTAATCCCAGCTCCTTGGGAGGCTGAAGTGGGAGGATCACTTGATCCTGGGAGGCAGAGGCTACAGTAAGCCGAGATTGCATCATTGCATCCCAGTCTGGGCTATAGAATGAGACTTTGTCTCAAAACAAAACAAAACAAAACAAAACAGAACAAAACAAACAAAAAACTGTCTACAACTTGCAGTTGAGTTTTTTTTTTTTTTTTTTTTTGAGATGGAGTCTTGCTGTGTAGCCCAGGCTGGAGTGCAATGGTGTGATCTCAGCTCACTGCAACCTCTGCCTCCCGGGTTCAAGCGATTCTCCCACCTCAGCCTGCCGAGTAGCTGGGACTATAGGTACGTGCCACCACGCCCGGCTAATTTTTTGTATTTTTAATAGAGATGGGGTTTCACCGTGTTACCCAGGATGGTCTTGATCTCCTGACCTTGTGATCCGCCTGCCTTGGCCTCTCAAAGTGCTGAGATTACAGGCATGAGCCACCGTGCCCAGCCCGAGTTTTTGTACTTTTTTTTTTTTTTTTTTTTAAAAAAAAAGCATGGTATTGAAGAAGATAAATTGTATAATCCCTTTTAAGTCAAATGATGTGTATGTATGTGTGTGTCAGGAGAGGGTAAGTGTGAGAGTAGCAAGGCGCCCTGCTGGAGGTTGAATTTGTGTGTTGTCTCTTCCCTAATCTACTTCACACATAGGCTAGGACAGGAAGTCACTGTGGAGTGCCCAAAGGGTAGTATATCTGGGAATGGCAGGGGAGGGTGAGTTGTCTCATTGTCCTGAGAGAAGGATGTAACACACCTTTTGTGTTGATCGCCAGGGAAGAATGATTACGGGAAGGGGAACAATGGTGTAGCCTAGTCCTCCCAAATCTTTGTGGGAAAGGCTTGCATTGAAGGGCCCTGGGTGGTTGGCTTGGAGCCCTTCTCTGGTCTAGGGGGAGCACTGGCTTCCACCGCTGTGGCTGCTTTGGGAATAGTGAACCTGACTGACAACTCGAATATTACTCACCAAGATTAGCTCCTGCTCAGTTATTCATGTCCTTCCACCATGGTCAGTGCACTGATACAGGACCACGTGGGTCTGGACACCTCCTTCCAAGACGCCTGTGTGGGAATCCTCTGTGTGTAAGAGGGAGGCAGTGAAAACCCTGTAGAGAACAGCTGGGCTGCATGTTGGACTTCCTGCTATCACCAGCACATGGGGCTTGAACACTTGAAGTTTCGAGGAAAACCGGGCCACACTAATTGCACCCTGAACTGTGCAGGGTAACACATGTGACTGTGTGTGTAAAATGCACTGTTCAATGTGTGAAAGAATGTTCAACAAAATAAGAAGAGAAGTTATCTCTGGGTGGTGGGAATTTGGGGTGATTTGGGCTTACTTCACTATAGTTTTCTGTATTTGATTTTTGTCTTGATTTTCATTTAGCATTTCTTGTTTTTAACAATTAGAAGAAAAGGCAATTATCACATTTGTTTATTTATTTGAGAGAGTTTCTTGCTCTGTCACCCAGGCTGGAGTGCAGTGGTGCAATCTCGGCTCACTGTAACTTCCACCTTCTGGGTTCCAGCGATTCTCCTCCCTCAGCCTCCCTCAGCCCCCTAAGTAGCTGGAATTACAGGCATATGCTACCACACCTGGTTAATTTTGTATTGTTAGTAGAGATGTGGTGCCACACCCGGCTAGTTTTGTATTGTTCGTAGAGATGGGGTTTCACCATGTTGGCCAGGCTGGTCCTGAACCCCTGACCTCAGGTGATCCACCCGCCTCAGCCTCCCAAAGTGCTGGGATTACAGGCGTGAGCCACCATGCCCAGTCCAATTATCACTTTTAAAAAGGCATACAACAAGGCCTTGACAGCTTACTTTGTTTTAGAATTTATGTATGGCAACTGTGAAAAATTGAAAATTTAATTCAGTGTCCATTGTCTAATCAAGTCTTACCAGTCAGGGTCCATGTGTGGGAAAGCAACTATTCCTGCTCATTTGAGCAGAAAGGGATTTACTACAGGGAATTGGAAGCTTATGCAATTAGGAAAATTAGAGAAGCGGGCCCTAGAAAGGACCCTTGGGAATGACTTTGAAAACCACAAAATTGTCCTGTCAGGGCAGATGCTACCTCTACTGCCATCAGAAGTGAAGTGATGGTTAATTTTATGTATCAATTTGATTGGGCTATGGGATGCCCAGATAGCTGGTAAAGCATTGCTCCTGGATGTGTCTGTTGGGGTGTTTCTGGAAGAGATTCGCTTTTCAATGCAGATCGCTTTTTGCCAATGCAGAGGGGCAGCATCTAGTCCATTGAGAGCCTGACTAGAACAAAAGGGTGGAGGAGGGGTGAATTCTCTCTTCTTGAGCTGGAACATCTGTCTTCTTCTGGCTTCAGACATCAGAGCTCCTGGTTCTTGCTCCTTGGGACTCTGGGACTTACACCAGTGGCACCCCTGGCTCCAGCCCTTTGAACTTGGGCTAAGTCATACCAGCAGCTTTCCTGGTCCTCCAGCTTGCAGATGGCAAAACGTGGGACTTGCCGGCCTTTATAATCATGTGAGCCAATTTTCGAGATAACTCTCCTCTTCTATGTCTCTATATATCCCGTTGGCTCTGTTTAGCTGGATAACTCTGACTGCAGTGGACTCTGGAGGGGGAGCTCCACTGTCATGTGAAGAACACACTGCTGCAGCTGCGTCCAGGGCCACTCCTGCCTCTGCCACACCCACAAAGCCAGCGACCAGTTGTGTCAGTCAGGCAGGGCTGCTGTAACCAAGTACTCCAGACAGGGTGGCTTAAATGATGGGAATTTATCTCACAGTTCTGGGGGCTAGAAGTCTGAGGTAAGTGTCGGCAGAACTGGCTCCTTCTAAGGCTGTGAGAGAGAATCCGTTCCAGGCCTCCTAGATTCTAGTGGCTTGCTGGCATTCTTTGGCATTTCTTGGCTTGTAGATGTATCACCCTAATATCTACCTTCATCTTCTCATGGTGTTTTCCCTGTGTGTGCTGTTTCCAAATGTACTCTTTTTATAAGTCATATTGGATTAGGGGCCCACCCTAATCCAGTCTGACCTCATATTAACTAATTATATCTGTGGCAACCCCGTTTCCAAATAAGGTCAAATTCTTAGGTGTTGAGGATTGGGAATTAAACATAGAAATTTGGGGAGGGGGGACATAGTTCAACCCTTAACATTTGTAAGGGACCACTGTTGTAGACAAACCCATATAGGGGTGCTTGCCAGTAGCTACTGTGAAGAAACAGGAAGGTAACCTCCCTCCAGAACCACTGGAAGTCTGGGAAATGTAGTTTTTAGCTTACAAGGCTCTGCAGTAATGAAGGTTGGAATGGATGCAGCACCAATCCACCAAATCCCTGACCTAAATCCAACATCCTCTGTCTGCCACCCAACCCTGGTCATTTTGCAGCTGGCAAAAATTCCTGCCACTGAGCACATGCACCTGGGGTATCAGAAACAACACTGTCCTCAGAAACCAGGAGGTGAGGACTGGGGGAGCCCCGGCCCTATTATTAACTCACAGGGTGACAGCCACAGCTAATCAAACCCCTGACACAAAATCCCACCATCCAAAATTCACTCAACAAACACGGCAGTGCTCACAGTCATTAACACACTCAGGAACCTTGTGCCACATGCTGGGAACTAACTTTGTAAATTTGTTCCACAAGGCTGTCCCACCCACCCAAATTTGTTTCTTTATTATTTCTTACAGAGATTTAAAAAAAAGATAATTGTCTTCTCCCAACCATGACCAACTCCCCGCCACTACCATTTTTCTTGTTTATGTCCAGAGTATTGTGTGCAATTGTGTGCATGCGCAGTCCAAACCCAGCGTTCTTCCTGGATGATAGGTAAAGGATTTAGAAGGGAACTGAACCAGGAGGCCAAGCTTTTGGCGAGGTTGTGCCACTAACTTGCTGTGTGGCTGAGATCCCTGATGCCCCAGCTGTGAACAGGGTTGCTACTCTCTGCCCACCTGACAGCACCCGGGCAGGGCCCTGGAAAATGTTAGCGGAGTGATATGGTTTGGCTGCGTCCCCACGCAAATCTCGTCTTGTAGCTCACATAGTTCCCATGTGTTGTGGGAAGGACCTGGTGGGAGATAATTGAATCATGGGGCCAGGTCTTTCCCATGCTGTTCTCATGATAGCAAATGAGTCTTGCGAGATCTGTTAGTTTTAAAAAGGGGAGTTTCCCTGCACAAGCACTCTTCTCTCTTGCTGCTGCCATGTAAGAAGTGCCTTTCACCTTCTGCCATGATTGTGAGGCCTCCCCAGCCATGTGGAACTGTGAGTCCAATAACTTCTTTTTTGAGGGAGAGTTTTGCTCTGTCACCCAGGCTGGAGTATAGTGGCGACATCTGGGCTGCAAACTCTGCCTCCCTGGTTCAAGAGATTCTCCTGCCTCAGCCTCCTGAGTAGCTGGGATTACAGGTGCCTGCCATCATGCCCGGCTAATTTTTGTATTTTTAGTAGAGATGGGGTTTCTCCATGTTGGCCATGCTGGTCTCGAACTCCTGACCTCAGATGAACTGCCCACCTCGACCTCCCAAAGTGCTGGGATTACAGGTGTGAGCCACTGGGCCCAGCCCCAATAACCTCTTTGTTTTGTAAATTGCCCGGTCTCGGGTATGTCTTTATCACAGCATGAAAATGGACTAATACAGTAAAGAATTGTGCTGCTTGGGTCTGCCCTCCTCCATCACTAGCTCTGTAAGGGCTGTGTCTGCGTCTGCCGCTCTCTTTTTTCAAAAACGTATGAGTGTTTATTGTGTACAAAATGCTGTGCTGAGCACCGTGGTGGCTAGGAAGGGAAATCAGACCCTTTCCGATACAGTTAAGGGGAAGTGTTTGTTCACTGGAGTTTGGATCATCATCTTGCAAGATACAATCTCAAACATGATAATCCTGAATGTTAAAGTCCCAAAAGATTAAAATCCCTGAAGTCTAAATCTCTAATATCTAAAGTCCCTAAAATCACAATCACGGGATGGTTGCATGATGTTAGACAAAACTATTACCTTGTTGTTGTCTTTATTTGGAAATTAGGTATGGTTTCTGGAGATGTGTCTTGGTGCCAAGTTGACAAGGGGTGGACTTATGGACTTAATTTTAGGTATCGACTTGACTGGATGAAGGGCTATCTAGAAACCTAATACAGCATTATTTTGGGTGTGTGTATGTGAGGATGTTTCTAGAGGAGATCTGTGTGTGGGTCTGAGTGGAATAGGTGGGGAAGATCTGCCCTCAATGTTGGTGGGCATCATCTAATAGGCAGGGGGCCAGGAGAAAACAAATACAGAAGGCAATTGGTCTCTCTCTGAGAGCTGGAACAGACTTTTCTGCTGCCTTGAGCATCAGAACTCCAGGCTTGCCAGCCTTTGGACTCTAGGACTTACACCAGTGGCCCCTGGGTCCTGGGTCTTTCTGCCTGAGTCATGCCACCAGCCTCCCAGGGTCTCCAGCTTGTAGACGGCCTGTTGCAAGACTTCTCAGCCACCGTAGTCATGTGAGTCGATCCCCCTAACAAATCTCTCATATGTCTACATGCGCATCCAATGGATTCTATCTCTCTAGAGAATGCTGACTAATACAGATTTGGTATTAGGGAAACAGAATAGCATTTGTTTTTATTGTGTTTCTTACAACACAATGGAAGGGATCTGTGAAATTGTTCCCTCGCAAAAAGGCCGTGGTAGTGAAGTGTATAAGGCTACTTAAGGTAAAAGATAAAAGTTTAAAAATGGGCCAGCTGCGGTGGTTCACGCCTGTAATCCTACCACTTTGGGAGGCCAAGGTGGGCGGATCACCTGAGGTCAGGAGTTTGAAACCAGCCTGGCCAACATGGCAAAACCCTGTCTCTACTAAAAATACAAAAATTAGCTGGGCCTGATGGCAGGCATCTATAATCCTAGCTACTCGGGAGGCTGAGGTGGGAGAATTGCTTGAACCCAAGGGGTGGAGGTTGCAATGAACAGAGATCGCACCACTTCACTCCAGCCTGGGTGAAAGAGCAAAACTCCATCTCAAAAGAAAAAAAAAAGATTAAAAATGAGTTATTATTGGTGCTGCAAAAGCAGAATATCACTTAATTGCAATGGCTGGGCAATAACCACTCAAATGGACAACATATACTTGCAGAATGTGTAGACCACAACCACTCTCCAAGTACAAGTGCAGAGAGTATTTCAAATATCAAAGAAGTGAAGACACAGGCAAAAAATACAAGAACGCTCTCCTGCCAAATTATTCAATTGTGTACAACTTCTGCCCCTTCCCATATAGCACCATGCTTGCCTTAAAAAAACGCCCTTCGTCAGAGAATGAGAAGAGTTCGACCAGTTCAGCGACCTTCTGAACCAAAGGCACTTGCTGATATTGAGATGTCTTTTCCTCCAGTGTTATAAAACACATTACATGGTGAACTATTCTTTCTTTTATTTTTATTTTTTTTTGAGTCAGGGTTTCGCTCTGTCGCTCAGGCTGGAGTTCAATGGTGCGATCATGGCACACTGCAGTCTCAACTTCCCAGGCTCAGGTGATCCTCCCGCCTCTGCCTTCCGGGACTATAGGCTGGAAGTATAAGCGTACACCACTGCGCCTGGCTGTATTTTTTGTATTTTTTGTAGAGATGGGACTTCTCCATGTTGCCCAGGCTAGTCTCAAACTCCTGGACTCAAGCATTCCACCTGCCTCGCCTCCTAAACTGCTGAAATGACAGAGCCACTGCACCCAGCTGAGCTATTCTCGATAAGGGGTTTGACTGTCAAAGAAGATAGACTTCTTACATTAACTCTAAATCGAACAGAAAAACTAGCACATGCTTTACTTTCGCCAATGAATGGCACTTTCAAAATGTCCTGACTGTTTTTTTAAAAAAGATAAACTATATACAATTCATGTCCCTGTTAGATCTGAAATTTCTAGAATGTATCTACTTATGTGTACATTAATGACTGGAAAAAGTGAAGCACTTTATCAATGCTGATTTGAAGATTCAGTGGACTTTGCAAAAGAAAATGGATTTCAACTGAATCCTCAAACCATACTGACAGATTTGGAATTAGGTGTGATCAAGCTTCTAAAAGTGAATTTCAAGGTATTAGCAATATAGTTTATTTTTTTCATTCAGCCCACTGCATTTGGCAGAAAATTCAGATGAGTGGATTGGCCACAAGATATGGCAACAACGACAACTTCAGTTTAAAAATGCGGGCCAGGTGTGGTGGGCCACCCAGGTGTGGTGGCCCAGTAATCCCAGTACTTGTAATCCGAGTACTCTGGGGAAGCCGAGGTGGGTGGATCACTTGAGGCCAGGAGTTCAAGACCAGCCTGGCCAACAAGGTGAAACCCCATCTATGGTAAAAATCAAAAATTAGCTGGGCATGGTGGCATGTACCTGTCGTCCCAGCTACTCAGGAGGCTGAGGTACGAGAATTGCTTGAACCTGGGAGGCAGAAGTTGCAGTGAGCCGAGATTGCACCATTGCATTCCAGCCTGGGCAACAGAGCAAGACTCCTTCTCAAAAGAATAAAAATAAAAAATAATAAAAAAATAAAAAAGCATCATTTGACTGCATTGGCATTCCTTCTAGTTGATGACATTTTAGGAGCGTTTCATGAATTAAAGTTGCATTTGCCTGAAGAAGCCAGTGAAATCACGGACCTGTTCAAAAGTAATTATGTGCACAGTAGGATAAGAAGACACTTACACAATGGTGTTGCTGTTTAATCACCAGCATTATTTCTACCAAATCTGTGGTCTGTATATGAGTGGGTGTGGAATGAATTTCTGTGAGTCCAAAACCCCATAAAAACATGGCAGAGAAGATGGGAAAATTTGGAATATAAATAGTTCTACCATAAAGACACATGCACGTGTCATTGCAGTGTCATTGCAGCACTATTCACAATAGCAAGGACATGGTATCAACCTAAATGCCCATCAATGGCAGACTGGATAAAGGAGATGTAGCACATATACACCACGGAATACTATGCAGCCATTTAAAAAAAAAAAGAGATCATGTCCTTTGCAGCATCATGGATGGAGCTGGAGGTTGTTATCTTAAGTGAACCAATGCAGGAATAGAAAATCAAATACCACATGTTCTCACTTATAAGTGGGAGCTAAACACTGAGAACACATGGACACAAAGAAGGGAACAATAAACACTGGGGCCTGCCTGAGGGAGGAGCGAGAGGGTAAAAAATGTATCTATCAGGTATTATGATTGTTACCTGGGTGATGAAATAATGTGCACACCAGACCCCTGTGACACGAAATTTACCTGTATAACAAACCTGCACAGGTACCCCTAAACCTAAAATAAAAGTTAAAAAAAGATGGGAACATTTAATAGGGAAGGTTCATAACCATGTATATAGAATCACAGAAGAGTTTCAGAAAGAGCAGTGCCACATAGGAAATGAGTGTGATGTATTCTCCAAGCAGAGCCACACGCTAAAAGAAAGAAAAAAACAGCTTTTCATTTTCACGCAAGACGTCAAAATATAGTGAATGATTGTGAAAGTTGGCCAGCTCTTACGGACTATCTCTGTGTAATTGCCCATAATCTATCCCTGTAATACAGTTTTCATATCATCTTCACATCATTTCCAATACTGGAATTGTGTGGAGACTTTTAGAGAGTCCTAATTAGTTTCATGCGTTTTTGCAAATCTGACTCCACAAAAGTGCATTATCACAACGTGGACTTTGTAAGCATAATGCGTGTATGTAAAAGCATTGAAACTTCCTCAATAAATGAAGAGAAGTCCTTTTTGTACATGTGCATCTGTGAAAGATAAAATTTCTCAAGATCTCGGTTCTTTGGGTGACCGTATATGCAGTGGTGACCCATTGCAGTTTCTATTGATCTTGTCAAAAGAGTCAGATTGTCTGTCGTGGTATTTCAGATGGCTGCAGTTAGAAAGCTGGGTGCACACAATTAACAACCTAGTGATATGCATTTGTACATTTCCCTTTTTGACCTATTTCTTCATGAATGCAGTTCATCTGCGCATAACTGTTACACTCGCGCGACTGTCGTTAGTGTACCTGAGTGTTTATGCTTGCAAAAATGTGTACATTTTTTTTTTCTGAGAACAAAACATCATTTTCACAAATGTCTCAGACAGAGAACACTTTTCTACAGGTGATGGCTTTGCCACAAATGTGAAACATCACCAAGGCGGTTGGAAAAGCATGGGGCTTGGAGTCAGCAGAATTTCTAGCTAAATCTCGGCTCTATCATTTACCCCACTCTATTAATAGAGGTCTGGGAGCCCTGTTTTCTGCACCTGTACAGTCGGGTTGGTAATCCCTGCAAAAATGTGGACATTTTTATTGCCTATCTTACTGTGGAAAGTGACCTGTAAAGTGTCCTGACATGTTTTGATATGTCTCTCAATTAAACTCCCTCTAAATCTATAAATAAATGTCTTTTAACGAATTTTAAAATGATTTTTTCAGAATTCTATTTTCAGGATTTTGATTTTTCAGGATTTCAACATTCCGAGTTATGGCATTTGGTGTTGTGTCTTGCAGGATTATGATTAGTTCCCAATTCACTACATTCCTCAACACTCTTTTTCAGAGAAGAATGGAAACTCAACTCTTAGTGGCTTCAAAACAAAAGGGAGTTCATTGGCTCATGTGACTGAAAAGTCCATGGGTAGTTCAGTTTTAGGTATGGCTGGATCCAGGGGCTCAAATAATGTTCTCAGAATCTATGTCTGTCTGAGGATACATTCTGGAGGAAGGAAGAAAAAAAAGAAGGAAGGAAGGAAAGGAGGAAGAGAGGGAGGGAGGTAGGAAGAAGATGTCCACTGCAGATATGCCCAGAAATAATTACACTATAAGGAAGACAGTGTTAAGTGATATGAGAGTGCTCAGTGAAACGAGGGTTTTGGAAGATGGAGGAATTAATGCACTCATGTATTTATTCATTTATTTATTCAGGTCTTAAACACTGAAGTTCTAAGCTTCACACTGAACTAGGCCTGGGGCTCCAGAGATGAAGACCAAGTCCTTGCTTTCAGGGAATGTCCACCCTCTGTTGGGGAAGGCAGGTAGGTAAAGAGTCAAATTGCTAATTTGTACGGAGCCACAGGGATGCACAGGGCACACTGAAAGCTCATTTCCTACTGAGGGATCTGGGAAGCTTCTTGGACGCGTGCACTGCGACCTGAAGAGTAAAAACGGCAGAGAAGGGCATTGAAGCAAAGGGAACAGCATAAGTCAAAGCCCAGAGGCTGGATTCAGAGCCACGCAGAGGATGACTTACTGGGTGACATTGGGTGGATGATTGGGCCTCAGTTTTTCTATTTGTACAATAAAGGGGTTAGGTAACTTGCTGCTGAGGAAGGAAAGGGGAAAACAATCTCTCACGCACGCAGACACACACGCACACACACACGCTCACGCACACACGCAGCACACACATGCACACACACACGCAGACACACATGCACACACACGCAGACACACACACAGACACACACACACACACACGTGCACACACACGTACACACACGTACACAGATGCAGAGACTGGTTGTTTCAGCCTTAGAGGGGTAAGACACGACTCACTTCTAGGTGACCTTACTGACTCAAAGGTAAGGCCTCTTGGGCCCAGCCTCCAGAGGGAGAGAAAGTGAGAGAATGAAATGATCCACAGCGTACAGTAACAGCAATTTATGTTTTCATCTAAAAATAGTATTTATTGTTTGAATAGATAATATCTATACACTGTCAGCATCACAGAGGTACAAAGGGTGTTCTGTGAAGAGTAACTTCCCTTCTAACCCCACTCCCTTATCAACCCAATTCCCCTCCCCAGAGAAAATCACTCTAAACTTTTTATATAGACTTCCAGAGAGTCTATGCAAATGCAAGCACATACACTTACAAGTACACATATGTACAGTCCCTGCATTTTTGGGGTACAGATTGGGGTGTACTATTCACATTCTTATGCACCTTACTTCATTTGCTTAATAACAGCTATTGGCTATTGGAGTGTATCATTCTACAGCGGGCTGCCTCATTCTTTGAATGGTTGGATAGGGTTCCACTGCATGGATGTGCCGTAAGTCATGCAACCCATCCTATAAGGATGAGCACTTTGAGGATGCTATTGTGCTAATAGATTCCTTTAACACAAATAAAAGATAGAATTAGAAAAGATAGAAGTAAAAGTTCTTTGCGATTACAAACAATGCTGCAAAGCCTGTCCTGGTCTTTGTGTCATTTCCACATGGGGCTGCCTCTGTTGGACAAAGGCGTAGAAGAGCGATTGTTGCATCAAAGTCCTTGTGCATTTGTGATTCTTATAGATATTGCTCTATCCCCTGTTACCCACCTCCTTCATGGAGGTTGTAACCATTGTGTACTCCCACTTGCAATGTACAAGAGGCCTGTGTCACAGAAATTTTGAGTTTCTCCAGGCAGCCTGGGAGAGAGAGTAAGGAGATGAGAAGCTGGGGAAGAGGGCAGGGCATGGGGAGAAAGGAAGACATCCTTTGAAGGAGGAGGCCTGGGAACTGTAGGAGGCTGAGGACTAATGTGAGACAAAGCCGAGGAGAAGTTCCTGGGGTCATGACAGTGACCTTTAGGCTTACAGAGCTTATAGCCAATGGTGAAGTCGTGCACACCGGCCAGTCGCCCTCCTCTATTGCACACCGGTCAATCACCCTCCTCCACTGACAGCTCAGTGATGGGCCTGCCATGCTTCCAGCATTGCATTCCCAGGAATGACACTTGAGAGATGAACGAGAGGTGCTTAGGGGGCCCAGTGGGTGGAGGAATGGGTAGTAGCCTCAGAGACAGGAGCCCCAATCAGGAGCCAGCACTGTGAAACAGTAGGCTGTGCCAAGGACTAATTTAGGAGAAACTTAAGCCCCCTAAAACTCGAAAATTGGGAAGAATTCCCTGCATTCTCTGATTGTGTGGGTTGGAAACTGAAGCCATTTTATCCTGGTGTTAAAGGAAAGAGACTTTGGGCCTGGGGCAGACAGTCGCTTGGTGACACCCCCGTGGCTGAGGTTCTCCATGCCTCTAAGCCTGGGTGTCTTTCTCCCTGCTCTTCCCAGTCCCGACAGGCTGGGACCATCCCACCCAGAGTTAAGAGGCTTTGTGTTCAAAATCCTGGTCCAACGCTGGGCGCAGTGACTCACGTCTGTAATCCCAGCAGTTTGGGAGGCCAAGACGAGCAGATCACCCGAGGTCAGGAGTTCAAGACCAGTCTGGCCAACATGGTGAAATCTCATCTCTACAAAAATACAAAAATTAGGCGGGGATGATGGCAGGTGCCTGTAAACCCAGCTACTCAGGAGGCTGAGGTGGGAGGCTTGAACCCGGGAGGTGGAGATTGCAGTGAGCTGAGATAGCGCCATTGTACTCCAGCCTGGGTGACAGAATCAGAGTCTCTCAAAACCAAACCAAACAAAAAAAAAAACACAAAGAAAAAACTCCCCACAAGAAACCAAAATCCTGGTCCAGGGGTCCCAACCGTTTTTGATCATAAACGCCTAACAATAAATAACAGTTTATTAAAAAAAAATTTAATTTAAAGTTATTTTTAAAAATAAATCTTTATTTATAAATTCGATAAAGAGCTACTATACTAATATGTTCCTTTAACACAAATAAAAGATAGAAATGAGAAAAGACAGAGGTAAAAATAGAAGACCTGATAGTCTTCCTAAGCCTCAAATGACACCCTACTTTGCAAATCACTTACCTAGCTTTAAGCGTTTACAGAGCTGGGTTGGCGAAGGAAATTGGAGGGCCTTGTGTATCTCTGTGTGTGTATGTGTGTGTGTGTGTGTGTGTGTGTGTGTGTAACTCAGGGATGGAGGTGCTGTGAGATTTGGAAAACTTGGGACATGATGAGGGTTTGGGGGGGTTTCCTTAAGTGGTGGGGGCCCAGGCTGAGCTTGCAACAGAGCCCTGAATGAAGAGTGGGGTGTGACTACGTGGTAGCTGGGCTGGACCTTAAGCATCTGGGTGTGGGAGAGTCTTCACAAGACCCTTGTATCCCAGATGGGCTGCATGAGACTGGGAGCCTTTCATCTTCATAATGATCCCATTCTGCCCCCGACCATTCCCCACCTGTTGCCTCCTTAGATCATGAGCTTACCTATAGTGATGGACAAAGAGATGGAGACAGGCCCCTGACCCATCTTTCCCCAGGGACAGGGAGGGGGTCACTAATACCACCATTGCAGGGGAATTCAATTTGACATGAATGACTAGAGTAATATGATAATTATTTCAGCTGCTTCCCGTAGAACAAATTCATATTCGCCACCCATGTATGAAAGGGTTATGGCACCAGAGATGTTATCAGAAATGATTTCCAACTGGGAGCAACTCGGTTAGTGGGATTAGGGAAAATTACTTATATATCCCCTTCCAGGCCTTGGCTGAAGTTGACTCTGTTTGTCCTCGTCTCCCCTCCCTGCCTTGAGGCCCCAACCCCTGCCTGTGTCTCCCGGTCTGATACTCCTCAGCCACGCTCAGGGCTGCAGGCTGACTCCAAGCCTTTGTAAACCACCCAGGACCGTTAAACAAATCCTATAATTAGAAGCCAGGTTGCATTAACGAAGTGAAAAATGTAACATTAACATCTGTTTGTTCACTGGATGCTCAGCTCATGTCCCATGATCCAGAGGATTTGTGACCTTGGGTTTCCAAGAAGCCTTAATAAGGTAATGTTTATAGGACTCTTAACTTTACAGCTCTGCTGGAGTACAACTCTGTGAAATGAGGACAAGCCATAATTCCAGGAGATCCCCTCCTCCCCATCCCAGTGCTGAAGAATGTTGTCCCCTTATGTAGTACATGAAAAGCCTCATGACTCAGATTAAAGGAAGTAGATTCTGGTCCCAACTCTGACACTGAATTGCTCTGTGACACTGTATCAGTCTCTTTTCCTCTCTGGACTTCTGTTTTCCCATCTGTAAAAGAGGAGATGATGGGTCTTGTTCTAAAAGTCCCCTCCAATTCTGACATTCCAGTTTGATTTCTCTGTCTCTCGGCCATTGAGTTTTATATCAAGCAAAGATTCTTTTCCAAATTTGATCTTCCTTCTTTGGACTTCTCAAAAAGACTTGGTAATGAAAGTTGAACTGGATAAATCTAGTTTGGGGTTAGCAAGACACATAGACCTTTTTCTGCCTCAGCTTTGAATCTCTCTGATGGGATAAAAATGCGTCAAAAATAATACGACAATGACAATTAGGAAGAGACAATTCCTTAACTCTTCAAAGAAATTAAACTGGTTAAAGCAAGGAACAGTGGAAAGAACCAGGGTTGTTCTCTCTGGAGATGGTAGCCACAATTAAGTGAACAGAATATTCTGCCAACTTCCTATCAGCTGACATTTATTGAGTTCTTCCTGTGAACTAGACTTTATGTTATGGGCTTACATCCATCCTCTCAGCCTCATAGCAAACCTGTGAAGGCAGTACTTTCTCATTGTCCTCATTTAACAGATGAGGAACTGACAATTAAGGAGATGAATTTGCTCCAAGGAAATATGTGGCTGGGGCAGAGACCCCAGAACCTGATTTTTGACCTCTGCAGATCTGTTGTCCACAGACCTCTGACTCTGTTTTTGCACTTGCGGAAGCAAGTGTTGTGATGAAGTTTCCATCACCATGTCTCTGCATGATTCTGATAAGCACAGCATGCCCTGCTAGCCTGCACAGGCTATTTAGCATAGGTGATAAGGACACTTTTGCTGGGCCAAGCCTCTTAGATTTGGGGGTTGCTTGTTACTGCAGTGCAACTTGGCCTATACTGACTGATACTGCTTGCCTTGGGGCCGAGGGAACAGTTTTGCTCTGTATATTCGCAAAGAGCCAGTTTGCAGTCAGCAGATGGAAGAAGCAGGGAGACAGACATTTAAAACAACTAATAAAAGGCTGGGGAGCATATACGATAGTATCATTGAGAAGCCAGCACAATGATCCGATGGTCCTGTTGAGCTTGAGAGTCTAAGAAATTGACTAAAAAATGAGAAGATTTGTAGGTGATTCTGGAATGCCAGGGTCAGAGCTAGCTCTGTGGTTGAGATAATGGGATAGAATACAAGGGAATCCCAATATGGAAGACAAGAATTTATGAACATAGCCATGTGCTGGCCAGACTGAAAGGCCAAACAATCCTAGGTTTTTCTAAGAGTACACTACTGGGGAGAGAAAGATCAGGGTCAGCCTGACCCCTGAATTCTCTCCAGAGCTGACTCAGAAAACTTATCCCTCTGGCATGGAGCCCTCTCACCAGACACATTTCTCTCCAATGTAGATTTGTCCATAAAGCACAGCTGACCATGGCAGAAATAACTTGGATAGCCTTTGGTGCTCTGTGTCTGCTGCCTAATGACAGGCACCCACCTCTAACTGCTTCTGGTTCCAGTGTTCATTCACTTTCCCTAAGCTGGGGCGAAGGTTAGGGTAGCTGACCGTTAAAGGGACCTCAGGGGCCCAACTTACATCCCAAGCTCTGTCCCTTTTCTCTTCACTGTATGGCCTCAATTTCTTTTTTTGTAAAATATTTACATTCACATGTTGATGCAGGAAGTAAATAAAGTCATGGATGTAAAAGTGTTCTTTTTCTTTCCTTTTTTTTTCTTTTTTTTTTTTTTTTTGAGACAGGGTCATGCTTTGTCACCCGGGCTGGAGTGCTGTGGTGTGATCTCGGCTCACTGCAGCCTTCACCTATCGGGATCAAGTGATCCTCTCACCTCTCAGCCTCCTGAGTAGCTGGGACTACAGATGCATGCCACCACGCCTGGCTAATTTTTAAATTATTTTTTGTAGAGAGGAGGATCTCGCTATGTTGCCAGAACTCATCTTGAACTCCTGACCTCAAGCAGTTCTCCTGCCTCAGCCTCTCAAAGTGTTGAAATGACAGGCATAAGCCACGGCGCCTGAGCTAAAAGTGTTTTTCAAATTGTAGAGTGCTTCAGGGGTAACCCTTTTACCATCACGCAATTGTCATCAGCATCTGCGTGGGTCCTTGGCTGGACACCTTCCATCTCCCACAGCCATAAACCTTGAAGCTGCCTTCTCACATTAGAGCAATTACCGAGGCTTCTTTCCTGGGAACCAGACTTTGGAAATGGTCAGATTCCACACTAGCCATTTCTTCCTCTTTCCTCACAATATTTATGAGAACTGACCTTCCAATGGAAATTTGGCAAGATTTCACATTCTGGAGACATTGTACCTTCCTCCACATGCCCCGAGGGCTGAGGTCGTGGGCTTCCCAGAAGATCCAGCAGTTCCCATGCATGCAGGAGGTGCACAGGACTGAGAGGAGAGGGGCCCAGCAAGAGCTCCTGAGCTGTGGGCTGGTCCTAAAATATCGATACTGTTAGATTCCCCATCCTGCATTAGAACCTAAGCTCAGGAATAGGCCAGGCACAGTGGCTCATGTCTGTAATCCCAGCACTTTGGGACGCTGAGGCGGGTAGATCACTTGAGTTCAGGAGTTCAAGACCAGCCTGGCCAACATGATGAAACCCTATCTGTACTAAAAATTCAAAAATTAGCCAGGCATGGTGGTGCATGCCTGTAACCTCAGCTACTCGGGAGGCTGAGGCATGAGAATCGCTTGAACCCGGGAGGCAGAGGTTGCAGTGAGCCAAGATTGCACCACCGTGCACTCCAGCCTGGTGACACAAGAACTGTTTTAGTTGTTCACCACTATATCCCCAGTGCCTGGCACATAGTAGGTGTTCAATATATATTTGTGAAATGAACGGAATGAACCCTCCTCAATAACTCTCAAAGGCCCTTCATCGTCTATAGGCTAATTCCTTGAAGGTCACAGCTCATAGAAACTTACAGAACATCCTAGGCAAGATATTTAAACGTCCACAAGAAGCAGCTTCTCAACATTGCCTCCTAACAGTTCAGGCCACAGAGATAAGCTTCTACAGGGAGGCCAGGGGGAGATTCGAGCTTGTGAGTTTTCTAGGGGTCAGGAGGATGAGGATAGAGGCCTTGGCTATGGCCATCAAGGGTGATGTGATGTGTCTCAGAGTTGCTGCCTGTGCTGTAAGCATTGTGTTGTGTGCAGCTCTTAGGACATTCCTCTGCTAATCCTGCCCTAATCGCAAGCTGGCCCCAAGCTCCCTGAGCCAGGTGCTGAGAGCCGCATCTGTGAGTGAGACATGCTTGCTGTCTGTGAACAGCTCCTACCTGATGGCTCTTAAAACAATAACAAAACACATACAAGACACCACCCACAAATTTGCACTCACACAATACACCAAAACAACCACAATAAAAACAGCACTCTCTGACCCAATAACAGAAGCCAATATGCAAGGCAGACTTTGATAAGTACCATCGGTTTGTAGCTTAATGTTCGGGGTGCAAGCCTTTGAACCCAACCTGCAAAAGAAGTCCTTTCTGTCCTACCCATGAGCCCCCAGGACTCCTCTCCCTATGCAGCTGCTGGGAGATGTTGACGTTTTCTTCTCACGTCCCCACAGATGTGGCCTCTTCCTCTGCCAGAAGCGGCTCTTGGGGGCTGAAGAGGACATTTCTTGTTCTGTACCCATTTCCTGCTTCTGCTGAGGGCAGGGTTGGGGCCTTCCACCCAAAACAGACCCAGACCCACCCAGCCAGAGGAGACGCTGACAGCTTTGGGGGAAAAGTCAGAATTCCAGATCTTGTGAATCCAGACGTCCTGTAAACTCTGAGCAGAGGATAAACATCCCCCGGGACTGAGGGGAGGACACTCCAGTGGGCAGGGGGCCTGGCGCCTCTGTCTGCCCTAGAGACAGGCTGTTTATTCCACATCCCCCACAGGCTCTCTTGCACTCCTTCCTGCCCCAGGTCTGGGTGAGTTACGGCAGGCCTGACAGCCCCACGTGGGGGCCTGAGGCCTTGGACATCAGATCTGGACCTCTCAAGGCTAGAAGGGAACTTTCAAAGCTCAAAAACTGGCCGCGTACGGTGGCTCAAGCCTGTAATCCCAGCACTTTGGGAGGCCGAGGCGGATCACGAGGTCAGGAATTTTTTTTGTTTTTTTTGAGATGGAGTTTCATTCTTGTTGCCCAGGCTGGAGTGCAATGGCACGATCTTGGCTCACTGCAACCTCTGCCTCCCAGGTTCAAGCGATTCTCCTGCCTCAGCCTCCTGAGTAGCGGGGATTACAGGCATGCGCCACCACGTCTGGCTAATTTTGTATTTTTAGTAGAGACGGGGTTTCTCCACGTTGGTCAGGCTGGTCTTGAACTCGAGGTCAGGAATTTAAGACCAGTCCGTCCAACATGGTGAAACCCTGTTTCTACTAAAAATACAAAAATTAGCTGGGCATGGTGGCGCATGCCTGTAATCCTAGCTACTTGGGAGGCTAAGGCAGGAGAATTGCTTAACAGGGACCTGGGAGGCGGAGGCTGCAGTGAGCTGAGATCATGCCACTGCACTCCAGCCTGGGCTACAGAGCGAGACTCCATCTCAAAAAAAAAAAAAAAAAGAAAAAAAGAAAAGCTCAACAACCCCTCCACCCCGCAACACACACCTGGGCCACTCCTTCCTCTTCTAGAATCTCCTGGCTAGTGTTCTGCTCTCTGCTGATAGAGAGATCACTCTTTTCCAGGGCAGTCCATTTTATTTCTGGGACTCTCTGGCAGTTAGAAAGTGCTAGAATTGAGCTGACTAGAATTGCTCTGTGCCACTTGAGTCGGAAGAACTAAGGACAATGCATACAACAAAATAATAGCAGGGCCGTTCCCTGTGCCAGGCACTTGCCACATATAATCTTGTTAACCCCCCACCTCCCTTTCAAGGACATAGGCTCAGGGAGGTTAGGTCACTTGCCCAAGGTGACTTAGCTGCTACATAGCAGGGATGAGGTTCAGAGCACTCTGGTTCAACGTCTGTGCTTTAAATATTAATCTATACTGGCTCTTCATAATCAAAAAGCAAAAATAGCACATACACCTACAAACACACTATACATCAAACTCAGGCACATATAAAACCAAACCACATTACAAAATATCAGCCCGAACTTGCCAAATATTAAGTACCATTATGTGCCAGGCACACAATAATTTTAATGATTAATGCATTTTAACAACCCCGTGAGGAAACGAAGGCCCAGTGAAGTGAGGGGGGTGGACATGACCATATAATAAGGGGCAGGGCAAATGTCCAACCACCATTGCCTGAAGTCTGCCATCTTTTCCCCACAGGAGGAGGGCTTCTGCAAAATAAAAAAGAAAGCTTTTATAATTATAATTATTTTCAACAACCAGAGTTTTAAAAAATGAACTGTGCATCCTCAGAGAGAAATGATATTCCTAGAGAGATGGTACCCAGCAAAGGCACTTTGAAAGGGTTCCCGCTTTGGTAAGGGCTGGATGAGGTATCCTCTACCTCCGACGGCCTGGGGTGGTGAGTGCTAACAAGAGACTTGGTACAGTGTAGAGTCAATTTGCAACCCAGAAACACAAACTTGGTGTTTTCAAGTCTGGATGCTGTGCAGAAGAGAGGCCTAGGCGACCTAGTCTCCAGTGAACAAGACCACCTCTTAGAGTCCTACCCCAGCTCACATTTCTTTGACTTCCCCCTGTGGGGAGGAGATGCTGGCACCTGGCCTGGGCAGAGGGTCATGTTGACATGGCAGCCCCTCTGCACACCCCAGGGGCCGCCCATTCACCCAGGCCTTTCCCTTTTTTGAGAACTGGGAGCTTGCTGGCTGGGGCTGTTCCCACCAACAATGTTCCCGTCCAGGGATCTTAAAATAGCACCTCTTGGCTGGGGCTCTGGAGTGAGCAGCGAGGCAAGCATTTGTGCAAATATGGGCCTGGGAGAAGGACTCCTACCAGGGAGGGAGGGGAGGGCAGCATGGCAGGAGAGCCAGGACCTCCCCAGGGGGCTGCACCCTCCTGGTCGCAGCCAGCAAAGGCGCCGGCTAGCCTCTTCCCACCTTCCCTGACCTCACTGGGTCCACTTGGGCAAGTTCTTAGACCAAAGCCTTCAGGTCCCCCTGGTCTTGCCAACGCTCTAGGGTGGGCCCACTGGAAATAGGCACCTTTGCGTTCTTCTGCTGGTTCTAGCCTTGTCCCCACTTCGTAATGCCCTTCCTACCTAGGAACATACTAGAAGCATTCTTGAAGGCCCAACTCAAAACTCATTTTAACTGTAGGAATGACAGTTGCAGCTACCATTAATGGGGTACTTACTTTTGCCAGGGACTGTGCTAAGCGCTTTAACGTGCATTATCTCATTTGATCCTCACAACAATCCACTGAGAGCCAAGTTATTATTATCTTCACTTTGCAGAAGAAACTAAGGCTCAGAGAAGTCAATCAACATTCCCATGATGACACAGCGGTGAAGGGGCAGAGGCAGGGCTGAAACTCAGGCCAGCCCATCTGTGGAGTCTGACCTCTGCCCTCCCGGCTGCACTTCCTTCTCCAGGTCCCTCTGCTCTGGCCTCCTCCTCTGTCCCAGCATGGCCTCCCTGTATTATAGTCAGTTTGATTCAATGTATCAATATTTTAGTTCACATACCAGGAATGCTGTAGGGTGCCCCAAGAGCACCCTGGGAGCTCTCGGATCCCCTTGATGACTTGGGCTTGGGCGTGGGTTTAGTGAGCACCCGAACCTACTGGGTTCAGGTTGTTTGAGGCTGCGGGTCAAGGCTGAGGCCATCACAGACTGTGCTCAATGACCAGCTGACCACCTGGACATTCCCCCTCCACCCCTGGCTGCCGCCCCTCTCCTTACTCCACCGCAGGGAGCAGCGTGTGCAAGAGTCAGACAAACTGGCTGTGAATCTTCTGTGACTTCGGGCAAGTGGCTGACCACTCTGAGCCTCAGTTTTCCCATCTGTAATTCAGAATAAAACTAGGACCTCACCCAGTGTTATTTGGAGGATTTCATGAAGCATTTAGCTTATGGCCTGGCAGTCAGTAAGTGGATATTAAGCAGCAGCTATTATTGTTACTGTTATTTTCTGTGAATTAAGGTGTCCAGGTGCCAAATGCCTGAGGTCTGGCACACAGCAGGTGCTCAAAGTAAAGGCAATCACTCACTCAGCAGACAGAAGCCCCCACCCGACCCCTGGCCAGCTGTGTCATTCCTGGCCGGCTCTGATGTCTCCTAGGCTCTGGTCCTCATCAACAATAGGGTCACTCTGGAAGCCAGGCACAGGCGCAGGGCCCCACCCACTCGCCCCATCCCCTCATTCTCAGTCCCAGGCCGCTCCTGGAGAAAGAGGTGGCAGAGTGCAAGTTCCCTCAGGGTCGGCACATTTTTCGGGGTTGGCTGGCTTTCTAGTGGCGCCATCTGCTGGTGAGTGCAGCACTGCTCCTGGTGGGGCCTGCTGCAGAGGGCTCTGAGCGGGACCGCGGCCACCCACTGCCCCTTCCCCTGTAGCTCATCTGCCCAGTCCTTCATTCACGCGTGCTGACCACCCTCTGTGTGTTAAGACCCAAGGATCCCAGCCTCGCTTGTGGGGTGGGAGCCCTGGAAGCCCAGTTCCTGCGCCTCCCTCTCAGGCCTGGCACTGAGTCCTGGGGCTGGGTCCCACAAGCCTACCTCGGTTTGCACTCAGGACATCAAAAAGGACAGATGACCCTCCAGGGGTTTCTAGAAACCAAGACTGGAAGAAGGGGTCTCCCTCCTGGTCTGAGATGGTCCAGGAATGGGAAACCCAAATGACCGTTGCTGGGCCCATGCCTGACTCCTCACAGCACCTGCCAGGGGACCCTAAAGCTCCCCTCCCCACTGTGAAGGATCTGGGGCCCCCACAAGGACTGGCCTGGCTCTTTGGTCTCCGTCAGACCAGCAAGGAGGCCCAGCCTGGCCCAGGGCTGTTTGTATAAAGTCTGAGGGAAGAACAATGAATGACTTAGGAGACAGAGTTCTGCTCCCAGCTCTGGCACAAACGCACTGTGTGAGCTGGGGTAGGACTCTCCCTTATCCAAGTCTCCTTGTAGTAAAATGGGTGGGAGGAGGGGGCCAGATGATGGGTGAGGACCCGTGTAGCTCCCAAACTGGGCTCGTGCTAAGATGCAGATTTTTGCGCCGCTACTTCAGCATCTCTGGGGCTGGGACCTTGAAATCTAAAGTAGCAAGCACTGCAGCTGGAGTAGGGGAAGCTGACAAGTCAGTCCTGGCTTGGGGAGGCAGAAGTGAGGGGTGTGTATTGCCAGCAGATAAGGAGAATGTGTTGGTTTCAGGGGTCCCCCATACCCCAGTATCCATCTTTTAGTTTGCCACTGTTCTGTGGATATGGGAGGGTCACCCCAGTTGCATGTCCGTGGGACCCCACTGCTAGCAGCAGCAGAGTGTATGCAGAGAACCAGCACAGAACCCAGCCAGGCCGCCCGGCCAGTGGGGCTGGGGCCGGGACAGCCTGCGGTGGGGGCGGGGCCCTTGTTGCCTGAGGAGGTATTTTCAGAGTGCCCCTCCCTCTGGAGTTTCCAACGGTAGAATAGAGCCCTGTCTAGTATTTGACCAAATATGGTGGCATCTCTCATGCTCGAGCCCCAGCCAGCGTCTCAGTTATGCTGTGGAAGCCTGCCCCGGACAGATTAATCTTGTGACATTCAGGAGCGCCTCTCACCCTGCGTTCTTCCCCTCGGACGATTCCTGTAAATGGCCAAGACCGGCCCTCAGCACGACAGGGCCGTCCTCAGTATCTGTTCACAATGCCCCTCCTCTGTCCTCCTCACATTCCCTCCCGCCATTCCTGCCTCCCTGGGTGGATGTGCCCGCTCACACTGGGCTGGGCTGTTCACCTGAGGTGAGAGACATTGGCCAGAGGAGCTGGTCAGTTGAGCGTGTGATTCCAGGACCTTTGGACCCTGAGGTCATCTGACCTCACAAACTTGAGGCCTGAGTCTTGGAGGCCTAGACCTCTCTCAGCAGCCGGGAGGGTGGGCCTGAGGGGGTTGAAGGGAGAGTCAGTAGAGAAATGAGAACAGTGCCACCTCTAATGCTAATTAGAACAGCTAAAGTTTATAATAATCATTATACAATTATTTTATAATAATCTCTATAATAAATAGCTAAGTGTTTATTGAGCACTTACTATGTGCCAGGTACTGTTGCCAGCTATTTAACATGGGTGATTTCCTGTATTCCTTATAGCAGTTTTAAGAGGGTGCCATGATTCTTCCCATTCTAGAGATGCGGGAACTGAGGCTCAGAAAGATTTCAGGAGGGAATGGGCCAGGCCACCGTCTATTTCTGGATACACCCACCATTTTACAGAGGAGGGAACTGAGGCTGACAGTAAAGCTCACATGCAGCCACACAGTCTCTGAGAGCGGAGACCACCCCAGGAGGGAGAGTGCTGTGTCAGGAAGGCCAGGACAATCAGCCGTAAGTCCTCATGGATCTGAAACTTGGCCAGAGTGAGGGCATACAGCTTCAGAAATATGTTCACAGCAGGCTGAAATTGTGCGGAAAATATCCCAAGAAAAACAACATGGGGTGGTGGATAGAGCCCTGGATGGGGACAGGGTGGGAATAGCAGCTCTGACACCTCTAACTCACTGTTAATAATGACAAGTCCCTTTCTGGCTCCAGCCTCAGTTTCCTTGACTGTGATCTAGAAGGGTGGGGCTTTGGTCTCCTAGGGCTGCTGAACTCACCTGAGGCCGGCAGAGGCTGGAGTGCCTGAGGCTGTTTCCCTGGGAGATGGGGCCTGTGTCCCACTCCTGGCCAGCACAATCTGAGAACATTTGCTCTCCCGACCAACCAACGGCCCATCCCTCCTCCACCCTCAACCCCTTGCCATCCCCAAAGCAAACGAAGCTGATTGTCTTAGCTGGCCCTGTGGGTGCTGGCTGGGCGGCCGGCCGCAGGCCACAGGCGGAGATGCCACCGGCCAGAGCCCCACCAGACACACAAGGCATTGTCCCTCGGTCAACAGCCCCTGGGCACCTCAGCCCCGCTCCTGGCCTGCCCCCACGCCCCTCACCGCCTGCCACTGCGCTAGGCTCAGCCAGCTGGGGGCCCAAGGCTCCCTGCTGATGACGAGCCCACCCACTCACTCCCCCAGCAGCCCCCAGTTGAGCTATAATTGCTTCGCTCCATCCTGTTGCTGCCATTCTCTCGGCGGCATCTGGGGTTCCAGGCGGGCAGCAGCTGCAGGCTGACCTTGCAGCTTGGCGGAATGGACTGGCCTCACAACCTGGTACGTGGCGCTTCCCTGCCGCACCCCCACCCCTTTTTAGAGCCCAAATATGTCAGTTTTTCTTTCCTATTGATTAATGGCTGCCTCTGTTTGGTTTGGAATCTACAGAGGCAACTTCTCTGTCTTCTCCCCCAGGACTAGAAAGAAACAGAGACTGGTCACTGTAGCCATGGGCAGCAGTGCAGCCTCCTGAACAGGGCTCAGCCGGGGCACACTGAAGTCTTTTCAGACCAGAGGCATCTGGGGAGATCCCGGCAAACTCAGCCATTGGGGTTTTTCCAAAGAGACCCAGCTTCTGAGGTCCTGGCTGTCTGACCTTGGGCAAGTCCTTCTGTTTCTCAGTGTCCCATCTGGAGAGTGAGGGAGGGGGACTTTGATTCTATTCTATGTTTCTCCGAGTGGAGAGCCAGAGTTTAAGAATGCCCTGGGAGAAACTCTGAAGAGAGAGCCTATTGTTAGGGAGACATTTTTTCTGCACTAGAATCTAGGACCAAAAAGGAAGAATTTAGCAACTTGAATCTCTGTTGCAGATTTTGTGCCAGCGAATACCTCTGCCAAGAGGGGCTCTGCTGAAACTTGTTTCCTAGGGTCAAGACTTGCTGGGTAGCCTGGATAAAGCAGGCATGGGCCATGGGGCTGTGGGGCTGTGAGGTGAGGCATACAGGGAATATATGGAGCCTATCTCAATTTAAGAGGAGTCAGAGGTGCCTCCATCCTGGGAGCTCTGCCTCACACGCAGGCACTGTCCCTTCTCTCTCTGGATTCCTGGGAAGTCTGGCTTCTGCCAGGCCTGAGTCCTCTTCCTTGTGAGCCAAAGGCTTTCCTGATACTCTGGTGCTGGGAAGGAGAAGTGGATGGCAATGGGTGAGGGTGTGTGTGTGTGAGGAGGGCTTGGGGGATGGCTGGAAGAGGGAAGGCTCAGGGGAGAAGGGCAGTGCAGGCGGACAGCACATCCTTAGCCCACAACTTGCCCATCTCCCCAACTTCATCTCATCCCCTCTTCCTCCCACCCACTCTTAATCAACATTTCATTCCATTCAGCAAAGTTCTTTTTTCTTTTTTTTGAGAGGAGTCTCGCTCTGTCACCCAGGCTGGAGTGCAGTGGTGTGATCTCGGCTCACTGCAAGCTCCGCCTCCCGGGTTCAGGCCATTCTCCTGCCTCAGCCTCCCAAGTAGCTAGGACTACAGGCACCTGCCACCACGCCCGGCTAATTTTTTTGTATTTTTAGTAGAGATGGGGTTTCACAGTGTTAGCCAGGATGGTCTCGATCTCCTGACCTTGTGATCCGCCTGCCTCGGCCTCCCAAAGTGCTGGGATTACAGGTGTGAGCCACCGCGCCCGGCCTCAGCAAAGTTCTTAACCAGTTCAAACCTCCTCTCTCATCTTCCCCCAACCCACCCGTCCCACACCTGCAAGACTTCAACTCCCTCAGCCCATGCCTGCCATGCCTCACCTGACATGTCCCTTCCCCAGAAAAGTTTCCCAGGCCATTGTCCCAGCACAGCTAAGCAGGAGGCCCCACTCTTCTCCAGCCACACCCTGAATGGGCCCATCCTGGACTTGTCACTAGGGAGACTTGGGTGTTTGTCTTCTTGTTCACTGTCTTCCTTCTTAGACATAAATGACAGAAGGGCAGCGATGGGGACAGCCATTCCTTTACTCAGCGAGTGTTCACTGAATGCACCACGCAGACACGGGAGATATGACAGTGTGTGGGAACTGACACGTGCCCCCACGGAGTCCATGCTGAGTTGGGGGCAGACACATAAAATAATTGTACACACAAACTTTTAAGATTGAAGTCATGCAAGAGGTGTGTGGGTTGTGAGAGCCCAAGAAAGTCCAGAGGCATCCCGAAGAAAGCGACGCTAAAGCTGACATGAGGGGTGGGAAGGTGTCCAGGAGGTGAAGAGGCAGAATGCTGCAGGCAGAGGCTGTGCAAAGTCCCTGTGGCAGGAAGGAGCATGCTGAGAGTAAGACTGAGAGAAGACCAGAGGCTGGAGCACACAAGAGAGAGGAAACGGGGTAATTTGAGGAGGGAGAGCTGGGGGATGGTGGGCAGAGTCAGACCTGAGCCTGGGAGACCCCTAAAAGCAATGGGAAAGGACCATGGACCCCAAGTCTTGGCCCAGAAAGAGACTTGGCTCTCCCACCTTTGACCTGTGGCTTTCCTCCCCAGCTGTTTCTTCTTACCATTTCCATCTTCCTGGCGCTGGGCCAGCCCAGGAGCCCCAAAAGCAAGAGGAAGGGACAAGGGCGGCCTGGGCCCCTGGCCCCTGGCCCTCACCAGGTGCCACTGGACCTGGTGTCACGGATGAAACCGTATGCCCGCATGGAGGAGTATGAGAGGAACATCGAGGAGATGGTGGCCCAGCTGAGGAACAGCTCAGAGCTGGCCCAGAGAAAGTGTGAGGTCAACTTGCAGCTGTGGATGTCCAACAAGAGGAGCCTGTCTCCCTGGGGCTACAGGTAGGCTGGGCAGTGGTGGCAAGCTGTCTTTGGGGTGTGGGGACCTTTCCCATGCCCCAGTCATTGTAATGGTTAAGATCTCAGATTCAGAGGTCTAGGTGCTTGGGTTTGAATCCTATCTCTGCCTCTTACTTGCCTGTGAGGCTTTGGGCAAATGGATTAGCCTTTCTGGGCCTCAGTTTCCTCAATGTAAATGGAGACAATAGTAGTACCTACTTCAGAGTCTTGTTAAATGAGATATCCATGCAGAGCACTGCCCTTATTGTTCTTCGAGTCTCCGTGGAAGTGCCTGCAAGGCTTTCCCCAGATGTCACTTCCTCTGCTCTGTGGGCCTCGGACGCCCTTCTCAGGTGTGGTGCTTCCATGCGGTGTCCCAGTCTGTCTCTCATGCTGGACCTGGGCCTTCCCAGTGCCGGCATCAGAATCACCTAGGGATTCCCATGCCCAATCCAAACCTCCAGCGGTGAGGCACGGGAAGTGCTATTTCCTATAGCTCCACGTGATCAGGGCGCACAGCAGGCAATGGGAATCAAGACCCATTGCCCTGGATAACGATGGCAGCAGCGTCCTCTCTTGGTTGTAGCTCCGCTTCCTTGCTCAGTGCCTAACCCATAGTAAGGATCAAAGATGAAGGAAAGGGCTGACCCTGAGGTCCTCACTCACAAACCCAGGCCAGAGATTTTTCAGCCACATGACATATACCCTGATACTCTAGAATAGCACTGTTCACCAGAACTTTCTGTGATGATGTAAAGTCCAGTATGGTAGCCACTAGCCTCATGCAGCTACTGAGCACTTGACATGTGGCTACTGTGACTGAGGGATTAACTTTGATTAATTTGTTTATTTTTTGATTGAGACAGGGTCTCACTCTGTTACCCAGGCTGGAGTACAGTGGCATGGTCTCGGCTCACTGCAGCCTCTGCCTCCTGGGCTCAAGCAATCTTTCTACCTCAGCCTCCCAAGTAGCTGGGACCACAGGCATACCTGGCTAATTTTTTATATTTTTTTGTAGAGACAGGATCTTAATATGTTGCCCAGGCTGGTCTCACACTCCTAAGCTCAGACTCCTAAGCTCAAGCAATCCACCTGCCTTGGCCCCTCACAAAGTGCTGAGATTACAGGCATAAGCCACCATGCTCAGCCTGATTAATTTGACACATGAACCTAGTGGCTACTGCATTGGACAGTGCAGCTCCAGAATGTGACCACTGGAAGGGTCGGTAAAGATCCTCCAGATTGGAGCTTTTCACATCTGATTGTGCCAATGAATCACTCAGGGATCTGATAAAAATGCAGCTTCAGATTTAGGTTCTGCATTTCTAGCAAGCTCCCAAGCATAAGGTGATGCTAATTCTACATGTCCACAGGTCCAGTTCACCCACTTCCTTGTCCCGTATTTAGCAGATGGGGAAACCGAGGTGCAGAAAAGGAGAGGTCACAAAGCAAGTCCCTGTATGCAAGGCTCCATGAGAGCACCAGGAGGGAACTTGTCTGCTTTGTTCATCAATGAACACCTAAAATCTAGGACAGAACTGCTCATGTGGTGAGCATGTAAGTGTTGAATGAATGGAGATTAAGTCAAAATAGAACCCAGACCTCCTGACTTCTTTGCCAGTGGAAATTAGACATCAATAAAAATAATCCACACTTTATTTCTGTGGATTAAGTTTCCCAACAATATAAACACAGTGGGGGTGGGGCAGGCAGAGGGAGGCCTTAAGCTACTCCACGATCCCCACAGCGCAACCTGGTACTGGGATGGGCATCTGGCTGCAGGAAAGAAGGAAGCTAGGTGACTGGTGACCTTGAAGCTGGATAACCTTGGGGCTCTCGACTTGCCTTCCATGATCTTGTTTCCTCACGTGGAACACGGAGTTGATTACTGTCTTTCCTCTAGCCCAACACAGTCTTGCTGCGGAAATTAAAACTCCGATTAGGAAAGGCAGGGGTGTGGGGTATGGGTGCTGACTGGCCCTTTCCTGATCACCTTCCGCTCTGCTCTTTCTCCTGCTCCCTGTAGCATAAACCACGACCCCAGCCGTATCCCTGCGGACCTGCCGGAGGCACGGTGCCTGTGTCTGGGCTGTGTGAACCCCTTCACCATGCAGGAGGACCGCAGCATGGTGAGCGTGCCAGTGTTCAGCCAGGTGCCTGTGCGCCGCCGCCTCTGCCCGCCACCGCCCCGCACAGGGCCTTGCCGCCGGCGCACGGTCATGGAGACCATCGCTGTGGGCTGCACCTGCATCTTCTGAACCACCTGGCCCAGAAGCCAGGCCAGCAGCCCGAGACCATTCTTCCTGCACCTTTGTGCCAAGAAAGGCCTATCAAAAGTAAACACTGACTTTTGAAAGCAAGACTTTGGGTTTGCTTTCTGTGGCTTCGAAGTCAAAACAGGGGAAGGGTAGGAGGTTCCTGGGAGGTAGATTTCAGATTAATATAAAGGAGGATTTTTCATCACTCTGAGTTCTCCAACACTGAGGTGGCCTATTAGAAAATAATGTGTTCACCTCTACCACCTAGGGCCATCATGTGTTTCCTTTATTTATTTTGAGACAGGGTCTCACTCTGTCGCCCAGGGTGGAAGTGGCCCAGTCACAGCTTACTGCAGCATCAGCCTCCCCAGGCTCAAGCGATACTCCCGCCTCAGCCACTCAAGTAGCTGGGACTACAGGTGTAGTGGCACACGCCACTACACCAAGCTAATTTTTGTATTTTTTGTAGATACGGGGTTTCACCATGTTGCCTAGGCTGATCTTCAACTCCTGGGCCTCTCTGCAGATCAGACTTCTGCCCACCTCGGCCTCCCGAAGTGTTGGGATTACAGGTGTGAGCCGCCACACCTGGCCCATGTGTTTCCTTTAATTTGGGTTTATAAGTCTATATTTCAGCCATGTTAATGTAGCTTGGTTGCTATAAACCAACATAGGCGTTAACAAGAGTTAACGCTACCCACTTAAGGGTCACTGGAAACAAGCTCTTTTGAGGCGGGGAGCTCCCCATCTCTGAAAGTGTTAACTTAAAGCCAGGCTTCTCAAAGGTATTATGGAGCAGACCCCTGCTCTGGTTGGAGTAGATGATCTAAAAAGTCTTTTTCAGCTCTGAGATTCTCTGCAGAGCAGACTTAGACCCAAAGAAAGGCCTCCAGGTTGCCAAAGAGCAGGTGCTTTTAACTTGGGATAGTGCATCCCTGAAATTTTTATGTATGTACTTTTTCTGAGCTGAGGATTCCTGGTTTTGAACAGACACTCATAAGTTGAGAAGTGTCAATGTAGATCATTCTTTCTTCCAGCCCTGTCCAAAAGGGGATCTTATTAGATGGTTTGCTGATATCAGTGATTCTCAAACTTTAGTGAGCATCAGAATCTCCTGGACGGATTGTTAAAACAGCTTGCGGGGCCCCACATCTAGAGGTTCTGATTCAGGTGGAGGCTGATACTTTGCATTTTTTTTGCAGTGTTTTTCTTGCATTTCTAATATATAAACAGTTGTTCCCAGGTGATGCTGGTGCTGCTGGTCTGGGCACTGCACTTTGAGAACCACTGGCTTATATTAAGATACTTTGCTGATCAAAAATGGCAGTGTGTTGGCTTACTCCTGTAATACCAGCACTTTGGGAAGCTGAGGCAGGCAGATTTCTTGAGCCTCAGGAATTTGAGACCAGTCTGAGAAATATGGCAAAACCTCATTTCTACAAAAAAAAGAAAAAAAAAATACAAAAAATAGCCCAGCATGGTGGCACGCGCCTGTAATCCCAGGTGTTAGAGAGGCTGAGGTGGAAGGATCACTTGAGCCTAGGGAGGTTAAGGCTGCAGTTAGCCATGACTGTGCCACTGCACTCCACCCTAGGTGACAGAGGGAGACTATCAAAAAAAAAAAGCCAAAAACAGCAGTGTGGACTAATATATCCTAAAGTCCATGCTGACTCTTGACCCCTGGATGTAACTCCCCACTTCTCCCTTTGTCCCCTAGCAATTCAATCCTCCCGTTGGGCCCTCTAACCCCTGCAGCAAATCCCAAATCAGCTGCTCTAGGGTCTAAAAATACCTTCCCTCCCACAAGACAGCTGAGGGGCTCGGACTATATTCTGAGGGTAAGAATAGCTAGCACTTTAGAGTTAATTTTAATAAAAGGGCCAACCGCCCAGGACAGGAATATTTGGCTTGGCTGCTCTAACTTTAGTGCTTAAAGCAGCTTTAGCTCTGAATGTCTTAAGGGTCTAATTCATGAAAGGCCAGTGATTAGGTATGTGCCTGCCTGGGGTGGTAAGTAACTTACCTTTTTTGGTATTGTTCTAGAGTGGATACTGGTTAAAATTACCCCAGGAAGCTTCGGCTGGGTTCCAGACACATGGAAAACAGACTTCCTGTGCCAGCGCATGCTGATCCCTTCAGCAGCCGCTTCTCCACCCTTGGGGCTACTCTCCAGGTCTTAAGACTTCAGCCCCACATGAAGGGCCCACAGCTTCCAAGCCCTTTCTGTGGGGTGAGGGTGTGGGAAGAATTGAGCTGCAAGAGGGTTGCTTGTAGTCCTGGGAGACCCTAGGTGCTCTGGGGCATACGGGCTGGTGGGGAAACCCCTCATTGTGGTAGGAGGGGGGTGTCTTACTTCTACCCAAGCATCAGGAGCCCCCCAGATGCTCCATAAACACCAGCTAGTTTCATACGGATGATGCCTTTTCCTCTTTCTGGGCTTTAGATTCCTCATCTGTGAAATGAACAAATGGGATTTGGGGATCTCTAGGGTCTTTTCCAGGCTTACCATTCTGTGACTTAGAAGCTTGGCCTTGGTGGCTGGGCTGACCACTGGCGTAGCTCCGAGTCCCAGCTGGCTCTTCCCAGGCTCCCAGTTTAAAGGCACCAGCAGGGAGCTCAGGTCCTTTGGAGAGCTGGCTCTACACAGCATCCTGGAACTTCCTTTGGTCTGAGTCTAAGTGTGTTTCATGTTTGCCTCCTCTAGCGAGAAGCTCGCACTCCATGAGACAGGGGCCTCATCCCTTGTTCAGCACTGCACCTCCAGCACCTGTCAGTGTCCAGAGCGGATAGGGGCGCCATGTTTGGTGAATGAGTGCAGAGACGCCTCTAGGGGGAGCCCAAGATCTGCCTCCTGCCTCCCTCTATTATGCCTTCATAGGTGGGTCAGAACAAAGATTTCCTTACCAACCTCCCCGGTCCCCCACTGCCAATCACCCACCCCTATTCTACCCTCTACAGCTGCCGCTTATCCCCCAAAGTCCTGAAATTTTGCTTGGGTCACCTGCTCCAGGAGGCAGAGTTCCCACGAAGGGTATTAAATGTCTACTACACTGCATCCGGGACTGAGGATGTGTGGCCCTTTTCCTGTTTTGTTTGGCTGTCTTTGCAAATGCTCTCTTCTTCCAGGGCTCCGTGAGCTGCTGGGGGCTTCTGTCCAGGCCTGAGAAGGTTGGGGTGAGCCCTGGGGCAAAGGCGTCCTGTTGGTTCTTATTTCTGGAATCTGTCCTTTCCTCCCTGCCTCCAAGGAATCAGGTTTGGGCTTGGGGAGGCAGGGATTGTGGGCATTTTGGCTGGCTTTGGTTCTGAGCTGTTTGGGCCTACCCAGGTAAAGAAGGTTTCTGAAGGACATAGCCAGTTCCAATGCAGTCATGCTTGGGCATGGAGCCAAAGCCCAGACAAGGACTGAGGATCAAATGTAAATGCCTTGGTTTGTGTCTTCTGTGCACAAATTCTCTGCAGGGATGCAAGGGAGGGGTGGCTACCAGGGATAAGTTTTGTATTGTCCAGTGCTGGGCCAATACCAATTATTAATTACACCATGACAGCGCATGCCATCTTCATTTCAAACAGACCATGAAAAGATGCTATTACACACTTCGAGTTCACTGGACTTGAGAGCCCCATTTGCGTGTGGCTAACATTGTGACTCTCTCTCCAATACCCTTTCCCCCTTTGACCTTGAAGTTTGGATGAGACCACTTCTGCTCCAGGGATAGGACCTGACTGCTCTAAGCCAATCAGCGTAATCTCACACCCTCCCTGCCTGCATCATGGTTACTGGTCTCGTATCTGAATCCCAAGCCAATCAATCAGCATGTGGCATTCCCTTGAACCACAGGAATTGGTTCAGGGGTGGTCCAACTGGCCCAGAGCCCAAAATTTGGTTCAGTGCTTATGAGAGAAGACCTTCTCTTCCTGGGAGCTGTTGGCAGCCATCTTTGACCACGAGAGAAATCATGGAACTGTAAGATTGCATAGTGCTCTACGCCTAGACTTTAAAGCCATGATAACTAATAAAAACTTTTTATTGCTTGTCAATTTGAATTTGGTTTTCTACTGCTTCATCAAAAGCCTTCTTACTTGGCTGGGGGTGGTGGCTCACCACCTTGGGTTTTTAATCCCAGCACTTTGGGAGGCCAAGGCGCGTGGACCACCGAGGCTAGGAGTTTGAGACCAGCCCAGCCAACATGGCGAAACCCCATCTCTACTAAAAATACAAAAAACTAGCCAGGCATGGTGGCAGGTGCCTGTAATCCCAGCTACTTGGGAGGCTGAGGCACAAGAACTGCTTGAACCCAGGAGGCGAAGACTGCAGTGAGCCAAGATCACACCATTGCACTATGGCCTGGGCAACAAGAATGAAACTCTTAAAAAAAAAAAAAAAAGCCTTCTTACTGATGTGTCAGTTTCATAATTTCTATAGTTATCTATAAGTGCATGCTACTTGTACTTTCTTTCACTGCCATTACCATCACCCTGGCACAGTAAAAACCACCTCAGAGCCAGTTTGGGCCTCCACCAACTGGAAGGGTATTTTGCCCATGCATTTGGCAGTGTTGTTACTCTGGGCACCCAGGCCCTTTCCCTAAAGCCTGATTTAGCAAGGCTGGTAGGGCTTTGGCATCTGCATCTTCCTCAAGGCTCCCTCCCCTTCCCCAGGAGATACTAATGTAGTGGTTGGTCCCTGGGCACCTGAGACTTAGTTCTTCCATTACAGAAAAGAACAGGTCCAAAAGGAATGAAAAGGGCTTTTACTTTCTTTTTAAAACAAGTGATTTTTAAGGGTTTGTAGAAAAAGCAAAGAAAAGCATAATTCTCCTCTTACTTCAAGCTAGTGTCTGATGAGAAGGTACCAGGCTAACCTCTGAAGAATCCTACCCCAACACCTTCTTTTCTTTTTCTTCTGCTGGGATGAACATCTAGGGGTGAGATATGACTGCTCTCTACCATCTGGGGACTTCTCTTCTTTATATCTTTGCATTTCTCAATCTTTGCATAAGGAAGAGAATGGCTAATTCCTCTAGGTGCCAAGGAAAAGCTTCCCTCTTCCTACAGCCTCGCATGTTTCTCTTTTCCCACTGGTTGCCAGGAAGCTTGGAGATATGGTGACGACTGTTCAGGCACACGTCTCTTCCTTGGGTCCTACCACAGTCATCTCCTCCAATATGCAGTGATGTTGACAGGCTTGGAGATGGTGACTAGGGAGTTCTGAACTAGGTACCTCAAACCTAGCAAGTCCACAGTAACCAGGAGCTATGATCATTTCTTAGGTTTTCTGATCTTCCCTTCTACTTTATTTGTAACCATCTGGTTGTAAATGTTTTCTTGTAGGTTGCCTCAATTGATTGTCCATTGTGGGAGTAGGTAGTGAAAAACAGTAATAAAATAGGACTCATAGTTCTCTGCCTTATATTCCCTCCTGTAGTCTTCTGGTTTCTAGCTAAGAAACCAAGTCTGAAGCACCTTGTGAAGATGAACTTTTTTCTTCTTAAAAAAAATAAATAAAACAAATATACTGGCTTGGATTTCCTTCTCTTTTCTTACTTTCCCCCTTAAAAAAAAAGCAGCAGCCACTGTGTGGACCCTTAATATAGGCAGACAGTAGGTCACCTGGAGATGCTTGATACATGAGGGGTCAGAAAGAAGCCTGGTGGGCGAGCATGGCTTATTCAGTCCTGGGCTGCTGTGGGGTGATCCATCTTCAGTGGGGGATGAAAGTTCCCGGGCTCTCCCCAGAGCCCTCATAGTTCAGTCTTGACCTTGTGCATCAAATCTTTTTGATCAATCTTGTCTAGGTCCTGGTACCAGCGGTTGTAAGCCAGCAAGGCCACATTCTTGGCAGCCACGGCCATCACCTCCACAGAGCTGGCCGCCCACTCCAGGGCATTGAGGTAGAAGAGCTGGTCATGGAGTGCAAATCTCGGGAGCGTGGGGCGGGAGCCATAGAGGGGATGGGCCTGCCACTCAGCTGTCTGCACTGAGTAATAGGAACGGAAGAGGGTCTTTAGCTGGGTCCGAAAGAGGGGCTTGGGGGACTGGACTCGCCAAACAGCTGCCTCCTGGGGCTGCTTTCGCCGGAAGCTGGCAGAGATGTTGACAGGGCAGATGTTGTCCAGAGTGCAGAAGAAGCTGGGGAAATCTGTGGTGAGGATGTTGGCAAAGGGGAAAAGCTTAGGGTCTGGGAAACCGAAGTAGGAAGAGTTGAGGTAGCCGTGGACCAAGGAGACGACGGTGGGCTGGAAAGAGCCCTGCACGTCATCAATGGGCGGGTGGAAGCCTGCAAAGGTTAAGTTGCTGCTGCTGTTGTCCAGGTGCAGGGGGGTGGCGATGACCACGATGTCATATAAGTCAGAGCTGTTGCCTACCTCATTCTCATATGCCACCTGGTACAGGGCTTTCCCCTCTGGAAAGAAAAGAGCAGAAAAGTCAACTTTCCCTCGGCTTCTACCCACTGAACTCCCTACTGGGGTCCAGCACTGAGGTACAACGAGACCCTGGTGCTCAGGGTGCAGCAGGGCCGTCTAAATGGTGGGTCCTGGCCTCTTCATGCGGCTGCAGATGAAGCAAGGGGCATGGAGTCAGGAGACTCAGTTTCTGCTCTGCGTCCGCCGCTGGCCAGTTGGGGGAGCGTGGGCAAGGATGTCATTCAAAGTCCTCATCGGTCAACAGAAAAAGGCTGGGTTGATAGAAGTCTCAGCTTTCTGGCTGACATGTGAATTGGGGAAACAGCACCCTCTAGTGTCACCTGGCAGGGTTGGGGCTTCTCAATGCTTTTTCGGAAATACTCCCCAGGGGGATCGCAGACCAGGGCTGAGGTACAAAGGAGGAAGTGTCTGTCCACTGGCTGGGAATGGCATGCCTGCCCACTCCCGCCCTGTCTACTCACCTGTGCTGTGCAGGGTCACAGAGGTCACTGTGGCATGGATCACATTGGCCTTGGTGAGCTTCAGCAAACCGGAACAAACCAGCTTATTGCCTCCTTCCACAGACCACAGGCTGCCTTGGGCCCCGGCTAGTGACATGGCTCCTGGGCAAAGCGGGAAGTGGGTGCTGACAGGTTGTCAGGGCCGTGGGGCAGGAGGGCTGCAGAGTCCAGTACTATTCGACTGGGCCTCCCTGCCCGAGCAAAACTCTCCCAACCATGGGCATGGGGAGATGGCAAACATATAAGTAAGTACAACAAAGTGCACAACGCTATGCGGGGAAGACACTGTGCTCAACAAAAGGGCCAGCTCCCAGAGACCACATATTGTGAGGTCTATATTATGCAGAATGCCCAGACTAGGCAAATCCACAGAACCAGAAAGCAGATCTGTAGCCACCCAGGGCTGGGAGGCTGGGGGGTGTTGGGGAGGTGAGGGCTAAAGGGCAAGGGGTTTCTTTCTGGGGTGATAAAAATGTCCTAAAATTGATTGTGGTGATGGTTTCAGAACTCCGAATGTGCTAAAAACCACTGAATTGTGCAATTTAAATGGGTGAATTATATGGTATGTGAATTCTATATATCTCTACACAAAAATGCTATGAAGGTGACACACAAGATACTGAAAGAGTGAGCAGGGAACAATGAGGGGACACTGAGGCAGGGCCTGAAGGCTGCGAAGGAGCCAGCATGTGCAGAGCCAGATGAACAGTATCGAGGGTACAAGGGAGGTGCTTGTTATTGTAAACCTTTGCATTCATTTATTTAACAAAAATATACCGAGTGCCTAGTATGACCTAGGCACTGTTCTGTGTTTGCAATGTATCAGGGAACAATAGACAAGGATTCCTGCTCTTGTGAAGCCTACATTCTCCACTCCTGTGGTCTGTGCTAGCAGACAGTGAGCTACACACAGGCCCAGCCACCCCCATGAAGAGCTGGGAAGAGGAGGTGCTCTAAGAGTGGCTCAAAGGCCTCAACAGGGCAGTTCTTGAAACCAAAGTGTAGCGAGCAGAGCATTATCTCAGCTCTAACATTTATACACATGCAAGGGATTATGAGGCAAATGGGAGTGGTAGAAACACAGTGGACCTGTGATCTGAGCCTTGCTTTCACTGTCTGTGAAGTGGGGTGATACTATCTCCTGCCAACTCATGGCCAGTGCCAGAATCAGGCAGGATGGGGCAGCAGAGTGCCTATGTGACTGTAATGAGCTGGATAAAGGTGAGGTTATTGTGGGGACCCCCAGCCCGTTCTGAGCACCTTGGGTGGAGGAGGGGCAGGTGGGCAGGCCAAGGGCTGGACGCTCACCTGCAAAGGCGGGCATCGCTGCTGACTGGCCATAGCTGGCCCGCAGGACAGCAGAAACGACGTCATCAATAAAGCGCTGCGTGACGCCCACCTGCAGCAGGGACTCGGCCACAGAGTGCTGGGTCATGTTAACAAAGGTGGACTCCCCCAGTGAGTAGAGCAGCTCCTCCACACCCGAGAAGGCATAGCCGTGGGCCTGGTACTTGTAGATCCTAGAAGACACATAGAGCTGGAGTCCTTGTGCAGGAAGGCTTTTTGCCTGACCACCTGCCCCTGGGTCATAGTGCCTGGGAGGCCCACCAGGAACCCATCACTTCCTCTACATGGAGTGGTGGGAGAGGAGGCTGGTTATGTTCCCTGGCACCTGTTCTCTGACTGTGGTGGGTCTGTTCCACCTAAAGGGAGAGTGAAGGTATGGAATCCTTCTAGGCCTGGCTTCACATCACGGCTGTGCTGAATAACAACTGTATCACTGCTCTGAGCCACTCCCTGCCTGAGGTCATAGTTCATAACCCTTTCTTCACCCAGCTGGGGCTACGGCCCACCCCTGCTGACACATCTCCTTCTTCAACAGTGTCAGCTCTGCCACAGCTTCTAGGACCTGATGGCACGCTGCAACTTCATGCTGATACTGTCACCTTCTCTGCCAGTCCAGCCTGTCCTCTCCTCTGCCTTGATCTGACAGGGCTCCCACTCACCCCCAGGCTCATGTACTGTCGCTCTATCACTCATGCAATCTCACTAGCATGGATTGGAACCATTGATGGATTTCCCTACTGGCTGGCCTTTGAAATGTTGCCCATTCTAGGGCTTCTTTTGTAAACATGTTGAGTTTGGTTATCAATAGGACACCAGATGGAGGTGTCCAGAAAGTAGAAATGTGGGTCTGGAAGTGAAGAGGAAATGAGGGCTGAGAGGGAGAAGTCATTTCCCATAAAATGTAGAAGTCAACATTATTGGTTTGGATATAATTGATAAGGGAGAAAAATATCAGAAAGAGAGGTAAGGAAATAAGCTTTGGGTGACATCTGGAGAATATAAGGAAGAAGTGCTATAAACAGCAGAGTTATAGAATGGGAAGGGAGTGGAGAAGTGCCAGGAACCAGGGCAGGAGGGCATAGGCCACACCTGAGTGACACTGAAGGGAGGCAGACAGTGATGGGGTCCGGGGAGCAGCCCCTGCGCCTTAGGCTGGAAGCAAGGAGCACCATCGGGAGGGACTTTGGGGAAAGGTGGAGTGACAGCTTGGTGAATAGGGAGGGAACAGACCACTTGCCCTCCATATCTGGGACCAAAGGTGATGGGGAGGGGGCTGGAGCCCAACGATAGGAGGAGTAGTGAAGAAAGGTGTTTATTCTAGATGGAAAAATGAGGACAACAAAGTTCACAAATGAGTGGTCCACAGGCTGCATCTGCCCTACAGAAGTGTTTCATTTGGCTTACAAGAGGAATTGGTTGCAAATGTTGAAAAACTGAAAGATTTCACACACAACTCTGGATTTCTAGCTTCTTCTGAAAAGCGAGTAGATCTAGCCACATGAGGTGGGCATTGTACACGGCTGGCTGCAGATGGCTGCGGTGGAGGGCTGGCTGCTTCCTTCAGAGGGGGCCTTGTTCTGCTCTCTTCCACCTGCTGATTCACTGACTCACACCCCAGTTCAGCCTTTGTTAAGCGACTGAGTTTGCGACCCATGCTTTTATTAGCATCAGTGTAGTAGAGGGTAAGAAAATGAGTGTCAATGTGACAATACTAGGGAGACCATTACTGGACCAAATATGGCCATTCCTCATGGCAGGGGCTTGCTCTGAGCCTGCACTGAATTGTGCTGGCTCAATTCAGCAAGGACCTTTTCCTTTTTCACAATGTACAGTCAAGCTGGTTCCTCCTCCACCTCTTCTTGGTCCCCCTGGAACGCCATCCCCACAGCTCCGCCAGCCCTACCTCATGAACTTCTCCATGACCTCCTCCACCCACATCTGCAGCCTCAGGAAGCTGATGCCGTAGTGCCACCAGAGGCGGAAAAGATTCAGCAGGTACCAGTCAGTCTCCTCCAGCATGAAGTGCTCCCCACCGAAGATGGCGCTCCTGCCCACAACCTCGCGCCGGTGCCTCAGCCCTGCAGAGACAAAGAGGAGCCCCTCAGGTCCCCTCCAAGACTTGGGGCCCTCTTGATGCAAATGGACTGGTCCATTAAAGGAAACACAAATGCTATGGTTTGTTCATTTGTGCTGCTTGTTTATAAACAGTAAACAGATGCACTGGGAAAATGTTTGGACTACCTAGTCAATAAAAAAATGAAAATGAAAATAATGTAACATTTTACGTTTTTTTTCCCCAGGAGGATCCACAAGTGAGGGAAATTCAGATTTCATCCCAGAATATCCAGGGGGTGGGAGCCACTGGGCTTGTTTGGAGATGGTGGCCTTGGGCACTGAGATCACTTCGAAGTTATCCTAGCTCCTTACAGCCATCCTGCACTCTGCAACTTGACAGAGCAGTGGACTCCTAAATACAGATAGAGCTGCTATGACTTGTTCCTTCCCCACCCCCACATACTACACACACTGCTCTCCACTTTAACAATACACTGTATCTTGGAGATTGTCCTATATCTGGGCATAAAGACTTCCCCATTCTGACTGCTGAACAGCCTATTGTGTAGTTATACAATAATTTGTTTAACCCCAGGTCCTAGTGGATAGGCAGCTAGGATACTTTCAGCCTTTTGCTATTACAAACAATGCTGTAATGAATAATTTGGTATCCATGCTACTTTGCACATCTGTAAGACCACCTGTAGCATCACTTCTGAGAAGTGGAGTTTCTGCATCAAACAGAATGTGTATGGGACAGATGCTGCTGGGTTTGAATCCCACCTCTCGCTGTAATGGCTTTAGCTTAAATCTATACATTTTCTGAGCCTCAGTTGCCTTAAGAGGAGATATAACACTCATCTTGCAGGTTGGTAGAGGGGAGCTGAGGTAATGCCTACATACCACCCAGAAGGTGCCTGGCAAGCACCAGCATGTGGAAGGTGATATAATCACGACTGTTTAGAGGCAGCAAATTGAAAGGGAAAGAAACTGGCCTAGGAGTCAAACCTGAGTTCTAATCCCGGCTCTGCAACTAACTCACTGTGTAACCTTAGGCAAGTTCCTTCCCCTCTCTTGTCTCCGTTGCTCCATCTGTAAAATGAGATTGGGCCACATGACCTTCCGGCCTTGACGGTCTGGGAAGTCTGAGAAGGGCCCACTGCTGTCACCAGCCCCAGGGCACTGGGCACTGGAGCCCCAGGACAGACCACTCACCCAGCAGCTTGACGAAGTCCTGCATGTGCAGGCTCAGGGAGTGGAAGGAGGCAGCCCCGCTCTCGTAGTGCTGCTTGTTGACTGAGATGGTGGCCAGGCGGCCACCCACGGTTCCCTTCTCGTACACGTCGATCTGCACCCGAGGTCCAAAGTGCTGCTGGAGAAAATGGGCCACAGCAGAGCCCCCAATCCCGGCCCCAACCACCGCTGTCAGCAGGCCCGGGAGGTAGGGAAGAAGCGAGACAGAACATGAGAGTGAGAGGCTGCAGTTCACACTTTGTATCCTCCTGCGCTGGTGGTTCCCAGGTGCTTAAATTTCATAGGCTTATAACATTTCCAAAAGGAAATCTGCAGACTGAGTTGTCAGTAGAGCTATCAATAAGCAAAGGCAAACCTGAAAACTGCCGCGTACTATACCTTCATTTCATAAAGAAAAAGGTATTTTAGTAGCAAAAGACCAGGAAAGAATACTGAAAGTCGGGATGATCAATTAAAGAGAATAAATTTAGTTTTATATAAAACTCACTACCTTGCTTCTAATTTTCTTATTTCACTATGAATTGTTAAAAGTTACTGACCAGTTCTGTTCAGTGATCAGCGTTTGGAAACCATGCCTTAATCCAGGGATTGGCAAACTACAGCCTGCAGGCCAAATCCAGACAGATGTCTGTTTTTGCAAACTAGAGTTTTATTGAAACACAGCCTTTCTTTCAATTATTGTCTATGACTGTTTTCATTTTAGGCAGAGTTGAGTAGCTGCAACAGAGACTGCATGGCCTGAAAAGCCTAAAATATTTACTTTCTGGCCATTTACAGAAAAAGTATGCCAACTCCTGGTCTAGTCCAACCTACTATCGGACACCTAAATCATCCCTATGTCTGTGTTTGTCAAGACTGGAATGTATCTGCCAGGCGTGGTGGCTCACACCTGTAATCACAACACTTTGGGAGGCCTAGGTGGGGCAGATCACCTGAAGTCAGGAGTTCGAGACCAGCCTGACCAACATGGTGAAACTCTGTCTCTACTAAAAATACAAAATTAGCTGGGTGTGGTGGCGCATGTCTGCAGTCCCAGCTACTCAGGAGGCTGAGGCAGGAGAATCGCTTGAACCTGGCAGGCGGAGGTTGTGGTGAGCCGAGATCGTGCCATTGCACTCTAGCCTGGGAAACAAGAGCAAAACTCCATCTCAAAAAAAAAAAAAAAAAAAAAAAAAGACTGGAATGTACCCTATGGTGGATTGCTCATTACCCTACAGGACACTATATTCCAGTTTGAAATCTTGTTACAAAGTTTCAGCTTTTTTGGGTCTTATCATACACTGTCTTTACTGTACCTCCTGCCTTCCTGTTATTTGTAAACTTGGTTTACATGCCATTAGTATTCTCATCCGTCACTGATAAGAATGTTTCCTGGGACAGGGCTTGGAGGTGCTGCTAGGAAACCACTGCCTGGACAGACATCAATCATTTTTTTTTTGAAACAGGATCTGGCTCTGTTGTCCAGGCTGGAGTGCAGTGGCGTGATATCGGCTCACTGCAAACCTCCCAGGCTCCCAAGTAGCTGAGACTACAGGCACATGCCACCATGCCCGACATATTTTTTGTAGAGATGAGGTTTCACCATGTTGCCCAGGCTGGTCTTGAACTCCTGAGCTCAAGTGATCCTCCCGCCTTGGCCTCCCCAAGTGCTGGAATTACAGGCATTAGCCACTGTGCCTGGCCTGACACTAATCATTAAACAGTCCTGTGAGAGAACTGTAAACCAGCAATGAAGCTACTGAACTGGACTACCACTCTACCTATAATTTTTGCCCACCATGTATCTGAAACACCACTCTCCTCTCATCAGACAGTCCAGAGGCCTTACCCAAAAAGAAAATGAAATAAATCTGGTGTAATTTGTCCTTACTGGACCCATTTGGACCCACAGAGTACCAGCTCCTGCCAGGAAGTCACAGGCAATCCTCAGACAGCACCAGGTTCTCTATGATCTGGCCTCTGCTTACTTATTCCACTTATTCCACTTCCTGCTTTACCCTCCCAAGATGTCACCTTCTTGTCTGTCTAGGCTTCTCTTATTGTGGGCGCATAGCTTTGTTCTCTCATGCCTGGGCCTTTGCCAGAGCTGTTCCCTTTGATAGGAGTGCCATCACCCTGTGTCTCACTGGCTTCAACAGCCCTCAGATGTCACCTATAACTTGGCTTGACTGATCCAAGTTCTGAGGTGTTCACCTCAGAACACCTGAGGTGAGTCAGGTGTTCTTCCTGCATATTCCCACAGCACACTCTGCTTAGCCGTACTGTAGTCAAGTTATTTAAGGACAGACAGAGAACCCATGGTCACTATGTCCCCAGATCCTGGCGGACAGTAGAGTTCATGAAGTAAGTATTTTTTCTGTGTTGAAAGAATAAACCATTTCCTCTCTCAGTACTTACAAAGCCACTTCCAAGACAGCTTTGGATTTTATTTTAACCACTGTGCTCCCATCCCCTCCATGTGTGAAGAGTCACAAATTACCCATTTTTCCAGAGAAACTGATATTAAGGCCTAGAAGCTGCCCAAGATCAGGAAGCAGAAGACACCACTTCATTGTGAACCAGCTCATTTAACACAACGGACACCAATTCTCTAATTTACAGTAAGATGTCCTGGGGCACAAAGAAAAATCAAACAGGCTTCTGTCCCCCAGGACCCCAGCATGGAATGGGCAGACAGACTCCTGCACAATTAGCAATGACAACCCATGATGAAGTACAACAGGGTTCCAGGGAGTCCTGAAGGGGAAGCAGTGAATTCTGCCCCAGAGGGTGTGGGGACACAGCCTTCTTGGGGAAATAAGATTTCATGCAAGATGCTGGAGGACAATCAGCTATGTCAGTGAGAGGACACGCACACTCTGCAAAGAGACCAGCATGAGAAGGGCAGCATATGGAACTATATGGGTGGGTTTAGAGGGTCCTGATGCCACATGGGGGTTCTCAGATTTGATCCTGCAGAAGCACAAGGATTAAGCCATCCTAACAGGAATCCGCATTCTTGTTGTGGGTAGAGTCCAAACCACCAAGGATGAACAGAGGCTCCTGTCAGAGGGCTGAGGAAAATCTAGAAAGCTGAAGGGCAGTGTGGCATTGCCAAGTGTCCTGCTCTGGATGGCTCTTGGGTGGGGCCAGAAGGGCCAGCTGGGAGGAAGCAGGCAGAGAGCTCCATGTTGCCACAATGCAGCAATTCTGCTGGGTGGAGGTCCTGCTCCTTCCCCAATGGTGAGAAATGTCCTGTCCTGTTGCCTGTTGCTAAGAAAACGGGGAGTGCCCTGCATATTCCCACAGCACACTCTGCTTACTCCTAGCCACACCGCATTCAAATGATTTAAGGACAGAGAGAGAACACATGGTCACTCATGGATACTGCCTGCCTAACTCTTCCACATCCTTCAAATCCTGGCTCAAACTCCACCTTCTCCATGAGGGCTTCTCTGGCTACTCTAGCCTCAGGATTCTCTTTTCTTGGCAAGCACTAAACTCTCAGTCTCAAACTGGTTTCTGGCATGCTTCAGTCTTCTTAACCCTGTATGGCCTGGGCTGTGGTTCTGCTACACAAGAAGCTTTAGCACTGCACTGGACCCTGTAAGTTTGTGATGCTTCTATCAGATGTTCCAGGCACTCCTGCCAACTGGGGTGCATGGAGAGTGGCCTAGTGGAATAGGGTCTTTGTCCTCCCACCCCGAAGCCCAGGATCTCTGCCTGTGGGAATATCATGTGTGAGGGACTTGAAAATCTTCACGAGTCATGTAGTTAAAGTGACAGTTGTTGAGGGAGGAAAAAAAAAGCAACTGTAAACACACATGAAACTCTAGTCAATGATATGCACGATGAAGTATTTAGTGAGGTGTCCTGATGTCTGCAATTTATTTGGAGATGCATCAAAATGTAGGCTGGATTCGCGGATGTCTAGAACAGTGCGTGATAGTTATGTGACACAGCAAGTATAGCAGCAGTTAATGGCAGAATGTAGGTGGTGGGTATACAGATGACCACTATAAAATTCTTGCTGTACATCTGAACATTTTCAAAAGAAAGTATTGGGGAAACCACACACAATAAACAAAAAGACTGTTGTTAAAAGTTCCCCGTTCTGTCAGCAAATCTCCAGCAGATCTAGTGTTCTGTCTCTGCCAGGACTGTCTCCTATCGACCTGGGGGTGGTTTGGCTTAGATGTTACTTCCAGGAAGCCCTCCCAGGGCCGCAAAGACAGGGTGAAGCGCCCCTCCTCCGCATGCACCGTACTTCCTCAGCTCAGCACGGACTTCCCTGTACTGTGAGGGCTCTCCCCCCAGCAGGAACTACAGCACCACGTCTGCTACACAGACAGCCCTCAACCAACCTCTGTGAATGCCATCGCCCAGCCTCTCTGTCCTCTGTCACCCGGGCGCCTAGCCAACAGCCAGGACCACGGCAGATGCTCAACGACCCTGGACCTCCCGGTGAGATCCGCGGCCAGTCCTGCCCAGGCCTCTTTCCCGTCCTAGGTGGCCCTCTTCACATGCCATGCCCCGGCCCCATCAGGACCTTCCCTGCCGCGTCCCCTTCGGCGCCTCTCCTCCACCCAGCTCCTTTCCCGAGGACCGCTCCCTCACCCAGCTGCCCTCCTCTACCCCCACCTAGCTGAGAACTGAGAACCCTTTACCCGCCGGCCCTCCCCAGCTGGGAACCCCACCGCGTCCTTCCCGCACCGATTTTGCCCGGCGGGGCATCTCCGCCAGCAGCGGCGGCGGCGAGGAGCGCGGTCAACGCGGCGAGCAGCGGGGATACGCGGGCCATGGCGGGCGGCGAGCGGGCAGCACGCCGGGTTCGGGCGCTAGCGGGTTGGCGCTCGGCTCTCCGCCCCGCCCCGGCGCCCCACTGACAGTCCCGCCTTCCTGCCGCGCCAGACCCAGCCCCGCATTGGCCGAGCCGCCGTCCCTCTCCAGCACGAGGCCCTCATTAGCTCCATCTCTCTCGGGGTAGGCTCTCTCATTGGCAGCTTCCCCGTTCCGCCCCCTGCATGCGGGCTCCTCATTGGCTGGGTTCATTCTTGCCCGGCGCAGGTGTGCCCGTCTCGGGTCCTCAGCATCAGGACCAGGGCCCAGCTGCGGGAGACGGATGAAAGAGACCAAAGTGAAGCTTTGAAGACCTCGGTTATGTCCAGCCTCTGCGTTATTAGTTCTATATCTTCTCTGTGTCTCACTGTTTCCTCTTTTATAACACAGACGAAGAATCCTGCTCCACCTTTCTAGGTGGTTGTAACCATCTTATGAGATGAGGGAAGCCGTTTGCAGCGTCTGCAAGTGCTGGAAATTGCTGACTAAGCATGCGGCCAGGGTGGTAAGACGCTACCCTATTCATATGCTGACACAAGCCCTATGCTTTCGATACTGCTGTTATTTATGTGTTTGCAGTTTTTATATAGTTAATATCTCTGCTTTCTGCTTCCTAAAAACCAAAAGGCGGGGGAGGGTTTCATCTACTCTCTTTTCAGAAAGGAGAAAAGGAGGGATAAACTCCCATTTTCATCCTCTAAGAAGACAAGAGCAGCAGCTCAGACTTGCTAGTTTATCACGCTGTGAAAAACAGATTTCCTCTGGCAGAAAATAAAGTTAGGAATGAGTTTCAGAATAAAATCCGGAGGCTGGGGGTGGCTCAAGCCTGTAATCCCAGCATTTTGGAAGGTCAGGCGGGAGGATTGCTTAGGCCAGGAGTTTGAGACCAGCCTGGGCAACATAGTGAGACTCTGAGACCCCGTCTCTTAAAAAAAAAAAAAAATTCTCCAGGAGTGGTGGTGCACACCTGTAGTCCTAGCTATTCAGGAGGCAGAGGTGGGAGGCTTGAGACCGGTAGTTTGAGGTTACAGTGTTCTATGATTGTGCCACTGCACTCCAGCCCGAGTGACAGAGTCCCTGTCTTTAAAAATAAATAAATATATAAAAATAAATGAAATCCGTATTTACTCAGTGAGATTATGGCTAAAATAAGAAACTGGGCCAGGCACAGTGGCTCATGTCTGTAATCCCAGCAGTTTGGGAGGCCGAGGTGGGCAGATCACTTGAGGTCAGGAGTTCGAGACCAGCTTGGCCATCATGGTGAAACCTCATCTCTGCTAAAATGCAAAAATTAGCTGGGCTTGGTGGTGTGCGCCTGTAATCCCAGCTACTCGGAAGGCTGGGGCAGGAGAATCGCTTGAACCTGGGAGGCAGATGTTGCAGTGAGCCGAGATCGTACCACTGCACTCCAGCCTGGGTGACAGAGCGAGACTCTGACTCAGACAAAAACAAAAAAAACTGAAGTGATTCAGAGAATGGTCAAAGAGCTTATAGCTGGGGTTCTAAGTCAGCACTGAGACTTAATCTACTTGAGCCAAACTGGATTACTGCTAGTAAACTGGTAGATGAATAATCATGCATTTGTCATAATCTTAAACTTTTTTTTTGGCAATGTTTGTGTCAGGATGCAACACCTTTTAAGTTCGTTTCCAGAGATTCAAGATACTCCCTTAAGCAGTTTTTAAAACAAGCACTCATTGACCACTATGTGCCAAATTCTCTTATGAACTTATTCTGATTCTTGTCATTTTTTTGTAGGGTAAATCATGTTAGTGTTCAAATTCATCTTTTTTTTTTTTTTTTATGAAGTATTTATTGATCATTCTTGGGTGTTTCTGGGAGAGGGGGATATGGGAGGGTCATAGGATAATAGTGGAGAGAAGGTCAGGAGATAAACACATGAACAAAGGTCTCTGGTTTTCCTAGGCAGAGGACCCTGCGGCCTTCTGCAGTGTTTGTGCCCCTGGGTACTTGAGATTAGGGAGTGGTGATGACTCTTAAAGAGCATGCTGCCTTCAAGCATCTGTTTAACAAAGCACATCTTGCACCGCCCTTAATCCATTTAACTCTGAGTTGACACAGCACATGTTTCAGAGAGCACGGGGCTGGGGGCAAGGCCATAGATCAACAGCATCCCAAGGCAGAAGAATTTCTCCTAGTCAGAACAAAATGGACTCTCCTATGCCCACCTCTTTCTACACAGATACAGCAACAATCTGATCTCTCCTTCCTTTCCCCACACATCCCCCCCCTTCCTTTCAACAAAACCGCCATCGTCCTCATGGCCCGCTCCCGATGGTCGCTGTCTCTTCGGAGCTGTTGGGTACACCTCCCAGACAGGGCGGCCGGGCAGAGGCGCTCCTCACCTCCCAGACAGGGCGGCCGGGCAGAGGCGCTCCTCGCTTCCCAGACGGGGCCGCCCGGGCAGAGGCGCTCCTCGCTTCCCAGACGGGGCAGCCCGGGCAGAGGCGCTCCTCACTTCCCAGATCGGGCGGCCGGGCAGAGGCGCTCCTCACTTCCCAGACGGGGCGGCCGGGCAGAGACGCTCCTCACTTCCTCCCAGACGGGGCGGCGGCCAGGCAGAGGCGCTCCTCACCTCCCAGACAGGGCGGCCGGGCAGAGGCGCTCCTCACTTCCCAGATCGGGCGGCCGGGCAGAGGCGCTCCTCACTTCCCAGACGGGGCGGCCGGGCAGAGACGCTCCTCACTTCCTCCCAGACGGGGCGGCGGCCAGGCAGAGGCGCTCCTCACCTCCCAGACAGGGCGGCCGGGCAGAGGCGATCCTCACTTCCCAGACTGGGCGGCCGGGCAGAGGCGCTCCTCACTTCCCAGACTGGGCGGCCGGGCAGAGGCGCTCCTCACCTCCTAGACGGGGTGGCCAGGCAGAGGCGCTCCTCACTTCCCAGACGGTGTGGCGGCTGGGCAGAGGCGCTCCTCCCTTCCCAGATGGGGCAGCCAGGCAGAGGCGCTCCTCACTTCCTCCCAGACGGGGTGGCGGCCAGGCAGAGGCGCTCCTCACTTCCCAGAGGGGGCAGCCGGGCAGAGGTGCTCCTCACTTCCTCCCAGACGGGGTGGCGGCCGGGCAGAGGCACTCCTCACCTCCCAGACGGGGCGGCCGGGCAGAGGTGCTCCTCATCTCCCAGACGGGGCAGCCGGGCAGAGGTGCTCCTCACTTCCTCCCAGACGGGGTGACGGCCGGGCAGAGGCACTCCTCACCTCCCAGACGGGGCGGCCGGGCAGAGGCGCTCCTCACCTCCCAGACGGAGTGGCCAGGCAGAGGCGCTCCTCACTTCCTATACGGGGTGGCGGCCGGGCAGAGGCGCTCCTCACTTCCCAGATGGGGCAGCCGGGCAGAGGCGCTCCTCACTTCCTCCCAGACGGGGTGGCGGCCAGGCAGAGGCGCTCCTCACCTCCCAGATGGGGCGGCCGGGCAGAGGTGCTCCTCATCTCCCAGACGGGGCGGCCGGGCAGAGGTGCTCCTCATCTCCCAGACGGGGCAGCCGGGCAGAGGTGCTCCTCACTTCCTCCCAGACGGGGTGACGGCCGGGCAGAGGCGCTCCTCACCTCCCAGACGGAGTGGTCAGGCAGAGGCGCTCCTCACTTCCCATATGGGGTGGCGGCCGGGCAGAGGCGCTCCTCACTTCCCAGATGGGGCAGCCGGGCAGAGGCGCTCCTCACTTCCTCCCAGACGGGGTGGCGGCCAGGCAGAGGCGCTCCTCACCTCCCAGATGGGGCGGCCGGGCAGAGGTGCTCCTCATCTCCCAGACGGGGCGGCCGGGCAGAGGTGCTCCTCATCTCCCAGACGGGGCAGCCGGGCAGAGGTGCTCCTCACTTCCTCCCAGACGGGGTGACGGCCGGGCAGAGGCGCTCCTCACCTCCCAGACGGAGTGGTCAGGCAGAGGCGCTCCTCACTTCCCATATGGGGTGGCGGCCGGGCAGAGGCGCTCCTCACTTCCCAGATGGGGCAGCCGGGCAGAGGCGCTCCTCACTTCCTCCCAGACGGGGTGGCGGCCAGGCAGAGGCACTCCTCACCTCCCAGATGGGGCGGCCGGGCAGAGGTGCTCCTCATCTCCCAGATGGGGCAGCCGGGCATAGGTGCTCCTCACTTCCTCCCAGACGGGGTGGCAGCCGGGCAGAGGCACTCCTCACCTCCCAGACGGGGCGGCCGGGCAGAGACGCTCCTCACTTCCCATACGGGGTGGCGGCTGGGCAGAGGCGCTCCTCACTTCCTCCCAGACGGGGTGGCGGCCAGGCAGAGGTGCTCCTCACTTCCCAGACGGGGTGGCCGGGCAGAGGCGCTCCTCACTTCCCATACGGGGTGGCAGCCGGGCAGAGGCGCTCCTCACTTCCCAGATGGGGTAGCCGGGCAGAGGCACTCCTCACTTCCTCCCAGACGGGGTGGCGGCCGGGCAGAGGCGCTCCTCACTTCCCAGACGGGGCGGCCGGGCAGAGGTGCTCCTCACTTCCTCCCAGACGGGGTGGCGGCCGGGCAGAGGCGCTCCTCACCTCCCAGACGGGGTGGCCGGGCAGAGGCGCTCCTCCCTTCCCAGACAGAGTGGCCAGGCAGAGGCGCTCCTCACCTCCCAGAGTGGGCGGCCAGGCAGAGGCGCTCCTCACTTCCCAGAGTGGACGGCCGGGCAGAGGCGCTCCTCACTTCCCATAGGGGGTGGCAGCCGGGTAGAGGCGCTCCTCACTTCCCAGATGGGGCAGCTGGGCAGAGGTGCTCCTCACTTCCTCCCAGACGGGGTGGCGGCCAGGCAGAGGCGCTCCTCACCTCCCAGACGGGGCGGCGGGGCAGAGGCACTCCTCACCTCCCAGACGGGGCGGCTGGGCAGAGGCGCTCCTCACCTCCCAGAAGGGGCAGCTGGGCAGAGGCGCTCCTCACTTCCCATATGGGGTGGCAGCCGGGCAGAGGCACTCCTCACTTCCCAGACGGGGTGGCGGCCAGGCAGAGGCGCTCCTCACTTCCCAGATGGGGCAACCGGGCAGAGGCGCTCCTCACTTCCTCCCAGACGGGGTGGCGGCCAGGCAGAGGCGCTCCTCACCTCCCAGACGGGGCGGCCGGGCACAGGTGCTCCTCATCTCCCAGACGGGGCAGCCGGGCAGAGGCGCTCCTCACTTCCTCCCAGACGGGGTGGCAGCTGAGCAAAGGGGCTCCCCACATCCCAGATGATGGGCGGCCGGGCAGAGGCGCTCCTCACTTCCCAGATATGGCGGCCGGGCAGAGGGGCTCCTAACATCCCAGACGATGGGCGGCCAGGCAGAGATGCTCCTCACTTCCTAGAGGGGGTGGTGGCGGGGCAGAGGCTGTAATCCTAGCACTTTAAGAGGCCAAGGCAGGAGGCTGGTAGGTGGAGGTTGCAGCGAGCCGAGATCACACCACTGCACTCCAGCCTGAGCACCATTGTGCATTGAGTTAGCGAGACTCCGTCTGCAATCCCAGCACCTCGGGAGGCCGAGGCAGGCAGATCACTCGAGGCCAGGAGCTGGAGACCAGCCCGGTCAACACGGTGAAACCCCGTCTCCACCAAAAATACAAAAACCATTCAGGCGTGGCGGCGTGCGCCTGCAATCCCAGGCACTCGGCAGGCCGAGGCAGGAGAGTCACAGGAGCCCGAGGCAGGGAGGTTGCAGCGAGCCGAGATCATGGCAGTACAGTCCAGCTTCGATAACAGCGGGAGACCGAAAAAAGAAGGAGAGGGAGACCGAAGAGAGGGAGCCCGAAGAGAGGGAGACCGAAGAGAGGGAGAGGGAGAGGGAGAGGGAGAGGGAGAGCTCAAATTCATCTTCTTGACTATACTTTGCTTGTAATTTTAGGGTCTTTTGTAACTCTTAAATCTAGAGCTGTTTTCTTGTTAGGAAGCCCTTCCAACCCTACTAGCCCATTGACAATGTGTGCGCTCATCAACATTGAAAGAGAGGTTCGAAAGAGCTGATAAGGGAAAAGCAAGTAGGCACAATTCTTGTGGCACAAAGGTGCCAGACTGGGAATGCAGTGGGGTGACTGTATCATTTTATCTGCTGTTGTGTAACAAACCATTAAAAAATTTAGTGGCTTAAAGTAACAGTCATCTATTTTGCTCACACTGCACCTTAGGCAGGACTCAGTGAGATCAGCTCATCTGTTCCATGTGGTATCATTTGGGGCTGCTCCACTGGGTGTGGGAGGATCCACCTTCAAGATGGCTCACTGGCTGACAAGACAGTGCTGGCTCAGCTGAAAGCTCAACCACGGCCCTCAGTTCCATTCCACAGGCTACTTCAGCTTGCTCTTGGCACGATGGTAAGGTTCCAAGGGTGAGCATCCCAAGACAGGAAGTGGGGATACCAGTTTCTTAAGATCTGGGTCCAGAAAATGGCAGTGTCACTTCCACTGTATTCTATTGGTCAAGCAATCACAAAGCTCCAAGGAAACTCAAGAATGGACATGGGCCCTACTCAATAAAGGTGTCAAGAAATTCTGGAGCCATGTTTTAAAACCACAGTGAACTTGAGAGCATGGACATCTGAGTGGATAGGAATAAGAATATACTCATTGACTAGCACTGGGAATATGGGACAAATGGTTTATGGAGCTACAGTGTACAGACAGGATTGGAAAGATCATGAAAATGCAAGACCAAATCCCAGGGAAGGCTGGCCCAACAGAGGGCCATTCAGCCAGAAGTCTAGGTATATGGAAGCTAGCTGAGAAGCAGAGGTAAAGACAAGGCCAGGCAGTCACAAGGTGGGAAGGACATGGGGAAGCTGAAGGTCAGAACAAGGCCAAGTGTCTGTAATCTGGTTAGGAGAATAGTCAGCAGTAGTCAAAGGAAATAAGACACCTAGAACCAAAAGGCGAACCCAAGAAAACAAGTCAATGCCAGAAAAGAAGGCAGAAATAGGGCTGGGAGCAGTGGCTCAGGCCTGTGATCTCAGCACTTTGGGAAGCCGAGGCAGGTGGATCGCCTGAGGTCAGGAGTTCGAGACTAGCCTGGCCGACGTGGTGAAACTGTCTCTACTAAAAATACAAAAAATTAGGCGTGGTGGCAGGTGCCTGTAGTCCCAGCTGAGGCTGAGGCAGGAGAATTGCTTGAACCTGGGAGGTGGAGGTTGCACTGAGCTGAGATCGCGCCGTTGCACTCCAGCCTGGGCAACAAGAGCAAAACTCCATCTCAAAAAAAAAAAAAAAAAAAAAAAAAAGGCAGAAATAGGAATCCAGATCTAAGACATACATAACAATCAGAAAGAGGCAAGTCAAGGAGGAATAAAACAGACAAGACTTCAACATGGAGGCAGGGTGGGGAAAGCCCACACTGCATCCACTTGACTATGCTGCTATGAGATCTCAAGGTACCTCTCCAGAGCATCAACGAGGCAGGTCAGCAGTCATGAAGTGACCATAATGTTCCATATACCATATGAATAGGCAGACAAAAACTCTAAACACCTGAGCTGCAGTTATTTCAATTCAGGTTTTATTAAAGTTGTTTCTGAATATTTTTTCTCAGTGACCCTTGTTCTGATGAATATTACATTTCATCCTTAGTTTTGCTCATTTGATTTTGCTTTAGTGTTTTAAGAACTTTTATTTATCAAATCCTTTGCCATGAATGAGAGCACCAAATAACATATCAATACCCAACTGCCTGATTCCTTTACAGCAGTAAAAGTCAGTAAAACATTTGTACAATCCAAGTACTAAAACACCAAGATCCCCTCTTCAAGTGAGAGTGAGCCAAAGCTTCCTTAGTATCACCTCAAGCCAATGTCTTTTCACTATACCATTAAGATGAAAATAACTAAGAGCACTGACACAATTTTCTTGCTCTTTCCATCTAAAAATGTGGGTTTCTTGTGGTGTGGCTAATTTTAAAAACCAGAAAATGGAAGGAAAATAAGTCAGTGAATGATTAGCTTACAAGTTTTTTCTACTCATCATTAACCAGTCTTCCCTTTTCCCTAGACTTTAGACAGCCATAAAAAGGCAGGAAAAACAATGTGCATAATAAAAAAATAAAAATAAATAGCTGAGCACCTACTGTAGTAGGCATTTAACACATTTCACTTAATCCTCACAATGCTGTGAAAGAACTATTATAATCATTTTACGAATAAAGAAACAGGCTCAGAAGGGTGAAATCACTGGTGCCTAAAGTCATGCAGGTGACTGAGCTGGGATTTAAGTTCAAGCCTATGCTCTAATATGCTGCTTTGGCTCCCCAAAGCCCTTCAACTTGAGATTCTTACTACTATAGCTTCATCTTCTAATTCTAAATTTACACTTTTAAGTCTGCAAAACTACTGAATAACAAAAGAACCTAAAATTATTCTCAATTTACTTGCCAAAATGGGAGATGTAATAGAGCATTAGAAAATTCTTCTAGACTGGGCAATATAGTGAGACCCCGCCTGTAAAAAACAAACCACCAACCAAAAAAAAAAGAAAAAAAAGAAACAACTAGCCAGGCATGGTGGTGCACTTGCCTGTAGTCCTGGCTACTTGGTAGGCTGAGGTGGGAGGATCACTTGAGCTCGTTAGGTAGAGACATCTCTTTAGGTAATCATAACATTCCATACCTAAAATTATTGTTAATTGTAATTAATGTTAATTCTAACTGGTGATGATAGCTAGCAATAAAAAAACATACAGAGAGTAATTACAATCAGCTCATTTTCTTATTGTCACCATCTGTCAATCTCATAGAATGGAAGGCAAAAAAAGACAACTTCCTATTGTGAACCTTGATTGTTCATTAAATTTACAATATACACTTAGCGGAATGCCAAAAGATGTTCTGGTTTTACAAGCTTAACCACCAGTCTTTTGATTGCATTTTAAAAGTGCATATTTACTTGTTTTTTAAGGGTCTAAATCTGATGAACATGGTAGGACCCACAAGGAGATGGCTTTATTGATAAGTTTGTGTGCTGTCTTAGAATTATCCTAATGTATAAGAGGATAACTTTCCACCACTCCACTGAATGTCAGAGAGTTCCAGTGGAAAATGGATTTATTTTATAACTTCAACCTAAACCTATATAATCTAGACATCCAACAACATCTGATTGTCTGCTGGAGACTTAATTGCATGCCCATTAATCTTAAATGATTAACATTAATATCTAGTTGTTCTTCATTCATATTCTCACTGGAATTTAGTCAATAGTTTAGAGATTATTTTCCTCGTGTCCGGTCCTAAAAAGACTAGATTTTCATACTTCAGAAGCAGAAAGGGTGAGATTTGATCATTAAGGCCTCTTCCAACATTAAAATATCCATAACTGACTGCCTTCCTAAAATCTGACTGATGTATCATTCATTAAGTCATTTATTGGACAAATCTTTTACAGAATACCAGCTATAAGACTGAAAAAAACCACACAGGCCCATTAATTCTAGAGGCTAATATATAAAAGGTGAGCTCAATGTTTACACAAATGTGACTTAACAGATACAAAGAACAGGAAATAAAGCTTGTCAATATAACAGAGGTAGTGATTTGTGAGTACCAACTTAAAAAAAAAAAAAAAAAATTTGCGGGTGCAGTGGTGAACACCTGTAGTCCTAGCTACTTGGCAGGCTGAGGCAGGATTGCTTGGGCCCAGGAGTTGGAGGTCAGCCTGGGCAACACAGGAAAAAAAAAATTGCTAAGAGGAGAGAATACTTATGTTAAGTGTTCTTATCAGAAAAAATACCATAAATAGAGCCGGAGGAAACTTAAAAAAAAATTCAGCATAACTATTAATAAATGAAATGAGAAATCATGGGAACCTAACACTTTTGTCCTGATCACCACCTCCCATCATTTAATAAAGGATTATAAGGTAAAATTGGCAAAGGGGCAGAGGAGTAAAGGCTGGTGGAATAAGTTGTAGGTAAATTACCCAAATAGAGCCATCTGGGTCATTAGCTGTTAGTGCTGCCTCAGTTTGCCTGAAATGATTATATGACAGGGAGGCTGAAAATAATTTGAAGAGCAAAGACAGCACAAGGCTTTTTGGCCATTCTTGCTTGAAAGGGTCCTGGGTATCTCAAATTTCGATGCTCCCTGCCTTCCAAGTCTCATCTAGACCTCTAACCCCTGCAAATGGGGATGAGAAAGGGGTGGTATGGGACAATGATGTGAGCATAAAGCCTATCTAGTTGGGATTACAAGAACAAAAGATGGCTAAAAGGAAAAAAACAAAACAAAAGGTAAAGTCCTGAAAATCTATGTGTATAAAAATCAATCAAATGATCTAAATTTATACAACCATGAAGCTTTATCCTCTAAGTACCCAAATGTTGAACCAATCTCTACCATCTCCTTTTTCCACAAAATACAAGATACTACACAATTCCTGCTATAGGGACCACTAGGAAGAAACATGTAGTTGAAAACCCATAGTTAAAAGGATTTTGGATTCAAATTTATCACAGTACCAATTTTCCTAAACATGTTTTGATAAAGGCCATTGGAACACCTGTCACACTGTTCAAATGCCCAATGGTAAGACTTCTGATGAGACCAAACAGGTCACATTAAATCAATAGAATATCTTAGAAATAAAGCCAATATGACTAAATCCAAAACATATCACATGAAGTACCTCATGTACAATACAAACCTAGTTTAATAAATAAAAGAAACATAGGTGACTGTGCTCTGGGAGAACATCCAGTTCCTGATGGCCTCTTCACAGTCTTCTCTGAGACTCCACTGCCACTTCCACTCGGGCAAGCCTAATGGTGCGGCCATGAAGTTTGTAGCCATCTTGTCTTACTAATGCCACAGTGCCAGGCTGCACCCCAACACCAGCTGGCACATGACAGATGAGTTCATGCTCATGGGGGTCATATTTGTCACCAATGGGTGTCAGCTTCTCCAGACCATGCTTGGCAAATACACTTTTCAGCTTTGCTTCTAAAAGCAACAACCCTCGGAAGACCTTCTCCAGAGTGAGCTTTTGGTCCTCAGGCTCTGATTCTTCAGAAATGCACTCTGTAGTCTTCTCCAAAATGTCAGCCACTTCCACCAAGTCCTTACAGAAACTCTGGATTCCTGCAGAGAAGCCAGATATTTTTATTGTTTGTGAGGAAATCACTCTGCCCTTGGGCATAGAGTTTGGTTAAGGCCTAGATAGACGGCTAGTGTGCTGAGTAGTCCAGCAAGTAGAAAGGTTGCCACACAGGACTCAGAGATCATCACTGATTACCACCCCAACCCAACTGACAAGTCAGTGTCTCTCTCAGAAGGCATATATGACTAGGAACCTGACTAGGAAATGGAAAAGACAGAACCCAAGAACTAGGTAAGACTATACACAACAGGCTTAAACCTGTTCTTTAAAAACAACTATTTTTATGTACATGAATTTTTGTTGCTATTTGCTTGTAGTATTATGTACATTTTGAAAATTCCTGCCTGTCCCAGTTGTGCTAGGGCATACATTCTCAACAGGGACAAGACATTAATATTTCATAAGAAGGGCAGTAACAATAAAAAAAGAAAGTCAACAACACTATGCTAAGGGGTGTCATGAATGGTTTATTCTTGAGGACTGGCTAAATAGGAACACGAAAGTAAGACACAGCCATAGATGAGGTTAAGGTGGCTATGAAGTTGCCAGAGATGGACCCACAAAACTTGTCTGATTTTTTAAAAGAGTCATATGAACTGTTGCAAGACAAAAGTAAATTCAGTTGCTGAGAAATCCCATTACACTCAATTCTAAAACTTGATTTTTCTTACGGAAATGAGGACAAGAAAGTCATCATTAGAGAGGTCTATGACAATACCAAAGCTCCAGTGGGGGCTGGTGAGAGGCAAGGACTTTGTTAATCTGACTTTAATCCAGGGACAGGCTTAAGGCCTTGTGTCAAAACAGGCTAGGTCTTTGACTTTGAAGTCTTTGAAGTCAAAGACTTTTTTTTCTTTTTTTTTTTGAGACTGAGTCTCATTCTGTTGACCAGGCTGGAGTGTAGGGGCATGATCCTGGCTTACTGCAAGCTCTGCCTCCTGGGTTCAAGTGATTCTCGTGCCTCAGCCTCCAGAGTGGCTGGGATTACAGGCGCCCGCCACCATGCCTAGCTAGTTTGTATTTTCAGTAGAGACAAGGTGTCATGTTGGCCAGACTGGTCTTGAATCCTGATCTCATGTGATCTGACAGCCTTAGACTCTCAAAGTGCTGGGATTACAGGCATAAGCCACTGCGCCCAGCCAAAGACATTTTTATTGTAAATAAATCTCTCACCAAATATCTTGGCGTCTTCCACACATCTCTGGGTTCGCCTCCTTATGTTTTCACAATCAGCTACAGCTCTCTGGTATCTCACCTGAATATCAAAAGCAAAATCAAAAGGATGAGAAAACAAATACTTATTGGTGGAAGAGAATGTTTTTGCTTACTTTACAAATTTCACCCTTTTGATACGTTTTTATAAAACAAACTAGGAGTTACAGAAATCTTAGATCAGCTACTCCAAATTCCCAGTCAACGCAGAAACCCACTCTTTAGCAGCACTGCTAGGTAGTCATTTAGCCTGACAGTTCAAACTCCTAACAGTTTCAAGTTCATTATCTTCAGAAAAAGCTTTCTTTTTCATATTCAGCCAACACTGCCAACCTCCAACTTCTTTCATTGACTTGAACTTAAGGATAACTGAGAATAAGTTTTAAAAGGATGCCATCTACGCAGGGTGCGGTGGCTCACGCCTGTAATCCTAGCACTTTGGGAGGCTGAGATGGGCGAATCACCTGAGGTCAGGAGTTTGAGACCAGCCTGGCCAACATGGTAAAACCCTGTCTCTACTAAAAATACAAAAATCAGCCTGGCATGGTGTCAGGCACCTGTAATCCCAGCTATTCGGGAGGCAGAAGAAGCACTTGAACCCGGGAGGCAGACGTTGCAGTGAGCTGAGATCATGCCATTGTAATCCAGCCTGGACAACAAGAGCGAAACTACGTCTCATTAAAAAAAAAAAAAAAAGTATGTCATCTATTTGGAGGCAGTTATTTTACCCTCTTTAGTCCTTTTCTCTCTCATTCTTAAGACAATTCTTGGTTCTTTCAATTGCTGTCATAAGGTATGCTTTCCAGCCTCCTTACCATTCTATCTAGGTGGTTTTGCTTTGGAATTCCTCTAGTTCATCTATCTCTCTCTAAGTATGTCTATCAACCCAGGACTGGGTCCAGTATGCCAGACATGGTCTCATCAGCAAAGAACAATGGTCACTGACCTCACTCATTCAACAAATATTTATTGTCTACTATATTCCAGGCACTGTACACCTCCTTTAATCTGCCGAAACATCAGATATCTAAGTGCTGTGACATAATAGGAAACCGAAAAGAGATGACTATCTTTAGCCAGTGGTGTTTTTGAACTACTACCGTTTTTTTTCTGCCCAGTATACCTAGCAAGGAGTGGAGGAGGGATGAGGGGTAGCAGATAAAGAGCCAATTAAAGAAAACTTCATTTTAAAAATTGACATAAAAAACTTTATGTGGATATTTAAACGAGAGAGATGAAGAAGAAATATAAAATTGACTCACTGTTAAATCCTGGACTTCTTTCTCCAGTTTGACAGCTTTTACCCTTAAGGCTCGTTCAGCAAGAGGGGGCCCAAGCTCATCAGGAGGGTCCTCAGAACGGCAGTCCTCACCAGCAGTTCTCTGGGTGGCAGTGCTGAATGGAAGCGGCCATCCCCTAAAACAGGAAGGAGGCGCATAATGAAGAAATGCCATCATAAGCCAAAATTACAACCAAGTTTAGAGACCAGAGATCTTCCCAGATGGAATCTCTGGAGAAAGCGTTTTCAGTTATAGTAACAAATGAACACTTATGAAATCCTTACCATGTACCAGACACTGTTTTACTTGAGTCATCTTTTCCTCTCACAACAATATGTGAGATAAGTCCTATCATTATCCCTATTTTACAGATGAGAAAACTGATGCTGAGAGGCTTAAGGCATAATGGCCTGCTCAAGATCACATAGTTGGTATTCCGCTGGGTCAGGACACTAAGAACCAGGCGGCAGAAATAGCCAGAACTAGGTATACAAAAGTCAGCAGAAGGAAACCAAATGCTAGTACCCAGAACCAGAGGAGCATTATCAGAAGCGGGCATTCAAAAAGTCATATAGTCCTGGTTCAACCTTCTAACTTACAGATGAGGGAAATTAAGTCCAGTAAAGGGACCTTAAGGCTTAGAATTCTAAGCCTTCCTCACCACAAGCTATAAGGCTTTTAGGAGACCTGTGCTGAGAAAGAAATTCCCACCTATGTATAAGATCAATTCAATGAAATACTTATACAATACTATATGTTACTGCTGATGAACTATAGACACAGGTGAAAATAGATCTTTGCATTCAACTAGTTATGTAATCTAGAATTTTGTACAGCTAAACTGTTTTGACATTTAGTTCAGTTTACACAGAAATAAATTTAGACTAGGGGCTAGTTTACAGCAAATCTTGGGCTGTGGCAGTCCTGACCCCCCAGTTCAAGGAAGTTTCCATTGCAACTCCTGGATCTTTGTAATTTGACTTTAAGTAAAATTATCCTGAAAATCAATCTGTGAATACACGAGTTCTTTAAAACAATTTATATGGACTGGCATATACCGTAGTGGTCCTCACGGAGACAGCTGAGCAAAGGCTTAAAGAGGGTAAAGGAGTCAGCTTTAAAAAAGGGAAGAGCATCTTGGGCAGAGCAAATAGCTAGTTTAAAGGTGTAAGTAAGCAAGAGGACTTTTATCTCTCCTACTTTCCAAGCTGATCTTAAATTCAATTATTATAATCTGGTGTGTGATTTTATAGACAGTTCCACATTTTGGGGTCAGAAAATATGGTCACCGTAGATCTGGGGCTAATCACACACGGTGAAACATCTTCTCCCTAAAAAAACCACATTTATCCACCTGAAAAAGCAGGTCAAAATATTCTCAGGGGCCGGGCGCGGTGGCTCACGCCTGTAATCCCAGCACTTTGGGAGGCCGAGGCGGGTGGATCACGAGGTCAGGAGATTGAGACCACGGTGAAACCGCGTCTCTACTAAAAATACAAAAAATTAGCTGGGCGTAGTGGCGGGCGCCTGTAGTCCCAGCTACTCGGGAGGCTGAGGCAGGAGAATGGCATGAACCCGGGAGGCGGAGCTTGCAGTGAGCCGAGATTGCGCCACTGCACTCCAGCCTGGGCGACAGAGCGAGACTCCGTCTCAAAAAAAAAAAAAAAAAAAAAAAAAAAAAAATTCTCAGGGCCAGTTCAAAGGGAAAATGGCCAAAGCTTAGACCAAGAAATAGGGGTGAGGAGTTGTGGCCAATCTCAATTCCTATTGCTTCAGAACTGGAGTAGGGAGACAGCTTATCAGAAGGAACCATTTTTCTTCTGGTCATTTCCTTACATCACCAGCAAGCTGCCAAAAAGACTTGAGAAAGGTAAGCAAAACCAAGTCCCGAAACCCTGAATGCAACCTCTCACTTAGGTGCTAGGGTAGGATGTTGGGTCAGGTGTGTTAAGATAAAAAGGGTGACATATGTAGATAAGCACATTTACCAGATTCTCCCGTAGCTTACTTTACAATTCAGAGGTCCAACCCTACCTCGTACTCAACTATTTTTATTCTCTATCCCAGGAAGAAACAGTGTAGGGGCAACAGTCTCTGAGAAAATTAACTAACATCGCTCATTAAATAAAAGCGCCGATTCTAACGCCCTGACTGGTTTCCAGCCCGGGTTCCACCACTTCCCAAATATTTAAGTTTGGAAGTTACTCAACTTTTCTAAACCTCAGTTTCCTTAACTGCTAAATGGGGAATAATAAAAAGAACCACCCATAATTCTGCAGTCGGCCTCGTAAGCGACCAATAAAAGCTGCCGATGGAACTTGTCTTCCGAAGACTGATACAATGGCCGTTTGGAGAAACAAGTTCAGCGGCCTCCTTTTACTGACAGGTACAACAGTGCCCGGATAACGGAGAAAGGACTGGCCTAAGGTCACACGGAGTGAGGGGAGAGAACCCAAATTTACCCACATGTACCACAGGCTGGGAGAAGAGGCCGGGAGAGAGGTACATCCCTTCCTTGGGGGCTTAAGAGACTTCTCACCTTCCAGGCCATGCATGATCTCGGATTTCCCTACCTTCCTCGGCCTAAGAAAGAGGCACGGCTGGGGGCCTCAGTTTCCCCGTCTGTAAAATGGGGCCGTGAGTGCATGGTCGTAAAGGCCGAGAAGCTTGGTCCCCTTGCCTACGCTCAGATAGCTCTCGCCTTCCAGCCCACAACCACCCCGGCTGGCTCGCTAGCCCCGCAGAGTCCTCACGCTCCCGACCCCCCGCCTGCAATGCTTACTTGCTCTCCCACGCGGCACTCCAGGCCAGTAGGCGCTGCACCCGCAGCCGGCAGGCCCACAGCGACCTTACGGCCATGTTCCCGATTTGGGATGAGAGAGGCAGCGCACGCGCACTTGCTGCGAGTGAAGAGACGCTCCCGCTTAAAAACCAGCCTTTGCGGGCGTTTCCCTTTCAGGACTTCCGGACAGGAACGCTATGCTTCCGGTTGCCCGGTGGGCCGCGCAGTTCCCCATCCGGTCGTCCGGAGCGAACGCAACACTTCCGGCTCTCAGTGTGTTCCGCGGGTAGGCGAGGTCCTAGTAGTGACTACGGAGTCTCCGTGCTGGGCGCAGGGTCGGCAGCAAACAAAGCAGATCATAGCTGTGCCCGCATGGAGCTTACTTGATGTTATGAGCGATAAACAGATACAAGCGGGATGTAAAGTCAGAATATGAGCGGTGTTTAAAGGTGAGGGGCAGGTGTTGCGGAAGCCTAGAATAGAAATCTAGCCGTGTGGGAAGTTTTCCCAGAGGAAGGGGGTATTTGAGCTGAGCTGAGGAAAGGGTTCAGGCAGAGGGAAACATCTGCAGAAGCCTAATAAAGAGAGAAGAGTATTGCATGTAAGGGACTGAAATATACAGAGGCGGGAGGGCAACAGGACTAGTGGTTAGGCAGGGCTAGATCACGTGAGCGGTTTAAAACATTGCAGCCTGAACCATTGCCCATCACTCCTCCCAGTCTTTTTCTCTAATGTCCTTCTTATCGACTTGTTTTTTAAATGGTGTGTATTTTCTCATTTTCTCTCACTAAAATCTAAGCTCTTTTAAGGCAGAGACATTGTCTATTCATTCCCATTGAGCAGTGCCCTAATGTAGGTGTTCAAAATTATTTTTTTGAGATGGAGTTTCACTCTGTCACCCAGGCTGGAGTGCAGTGGCACCATCTCGGCTCACTGCAACCTCTGCCTCCCAGGTTCAAGTGATTCTCCTGCCTCAGCCTCCTCAGTAGCTGGGATTACAGGCGCCCACTACGCCCGGCTAATTTTTGTGTTTTTAGCAGAGACGGGGTTTCACCATGTTGGTTAGGCTGGGCTTGAACTCCTGACCTCAGGTGATCTGCCTTCCTCAGCCTTCCAAAGTGCTGGGATTACAGGCATAAGCCACCGCCCCCAGCTTCAAAAAACTTTTTGCTGAATGCAGTTTAGTCTGATTCTGATTGCAATGGAATGTGAAAATAAATAAAACCTCAAAGCTGTTGGAACCTCCCAAATACTTTAAGCTTTGAGACAGATGTGGCTGTGGTTTGAGTCCATGTAGCATGTTTTGTAGTTCTGCTTCTTAGAATTATAGCTTAACTCTCTTCCTCATTGTTCTTGTTCTGTAATGACTAGGAAACAGCAGAGACCAGATTTCTTCCCTCTCAATTACTGATGTTTGTAATAGACGGCCTCCTTTACTGTCCTGTACCTAACTCAGACCAGATGGTGCCCTGAACTGAACTGACCCCATGACAGTTACATCTGCAGGGTGTGATGTTAAATATACCTTTCTTGAAGCAAAAAGACCACCTTAACTACTCAGATCGTTGTAACTATGCATTAAGCCTTGCATAGGAATATGTTGAAATTCTGTTAAACCTCACTGAACCCAAACTTTTACACTTTGGAACACTGACTTCCATCCTTTATAAGACAGACATATTTTTCCATTCTGTGCTTCCTGGGCAGGCTATCCTCAACCTTTGTGCTTGAATAAACTCTCTTTAAACTAGATTCTGACCTTTTAAATTATTTTAGGTTGACAGGGAACATGTGACAAAGGCTTTACATGTTTAAAGAGTCACTTTGACTGCTGTGTGAAGCAGATTGCAAGGTGTAAGAAAAGAGGTAGGGAAGGCAATATGTTGCAGTAGCCCAGGCAAGACGGGGCTATGTTCTGTCCTGGAAGAACAGAGACCTTCCTAACCACTGTAAAGTAACTGTGTCCAGCACCCTTTTAGTTTCTTAGTATTTTATTTCTTTTGCTTCCTTGTTAAGGTTTGTTCCTCCAACTAGAATGTGAGCTTCATGAGGTGTCTGTCTTGTTCACCACTGATTTCTGACATCTGGTATAGTAGGTACTCAAGTATTTGTTGAATGACTTAATTAAGTTGGATAGTGTCAGTGAAGATAGGAAGATATGGATGAATTTTAGAGATTTAGGATGGAAAGCTGACAGACTTGAGAGGATGGATTGGCGACTAGGGTCCAGGGCACTTGGAGTTGCCAGCTTAGTTACTGGATAGCCCCTAAATTTTTTTTTTTTTTTAAGGGAATGGGAAATGTTCCTTGAGCACTCTGAATCTTGTCATAACATGGGTTATTTGTACTGTAGTTATTTGGGTCAGATTTTCTTTCCTGCTTTTCTCTGAGTTCCATGAGGACAGAGCTGGAGTATTTTCATCTTTTTATCTAATCCGAGGTCCAACTCAAATGTGTCATGACCAATAACTTATATTTTCTTTCTGGCCTTATGAAAAGGGTGACATGGTTTAGGGAGGTATTATGATTCTCTTTTACTTATGAGAAAATTGAGGCTCAGAAAGGTTGGTAAACCTGTGCAAGATCCACCAATAAGGAAACAGTGACAGTAGAATTCTGACAGACTGAACACTTGGCAGTGTTGGGCTTAGACCTGTGGCTTACACTTTGAAAAAACACAACCAAATAAGGCATTTTTTTTTTTTTTTGAGATGGAGTCTTGCTATTGCCCAGGCTGGAGTACAGTGGTGTGATCTCGGCTCACTGCAACCTCCGCCTCCCGGGTTCAAGTGGTTCTCCTCCCTCAGCCTCCCGAGTAGCTGGGACTACAGGCACGTGCCACTGTGCCCAGCTAACTTTTGTATTTTTGGTAGAGATGGGGTTTTGCCATGTTGGCCAGGCTGGTCTTGAAACTCCTGACCTCAAGTGATCCACCCGCTTCAGCCTCCCAAAGTGCTGGGATTACAGGCATGAGCCACCGTACCTGGCCTAAACAAGGCTTTTTAGCAACCAAGAACAAGTGGCATCTGTGCCTTAGCCATTTTGCTTACATTTCTCCTAGCTGCCTAACGTTCACCAGGTTGCTGCTTGCATGCATGCATTCATTCATCTATTTATTAAGTGCTGGTGTGCTTCTGAATGTTGCAGTACAAGGGGAGGGAGATACATGGATGACATAGAGCTTTAAAATTAAGAATAAGGCTCTAGGGTCAGACTCCTTACATTCACAAGCTGGCTCCACCAGCATGTAAATATAAGAACTGTGTGAGCTTGGGCAAGTTACCTGACCTCTGTGAGCTTCCATTTCCTGAACTGTGAAAACTAGGGCACTATAATGTATCTCAGGGTTTCAGTGAAAACTAAAAGGATAATACCTGGAAAAGTGGTTAGTTAGCACCAGGACTGGCTATCTAATTTAAAGGGCAAAAGGAAAAGTAGAACTCCTTGTTCAAATATTATTAAGAAGGCAATAGTAGAGCATTAAACCAAGAACAGGGCCCTTCTAAGCATGGGGCCCTGTGTGACTGCACAGGTTGCATGCCTGTGAAGCTGGCCATGGGCTCACACAGTGCCTGACACATGGTGAGTGCTTGATAAATGTTAATTATTAATTACCCCCAGCCACTCCTCTCAGAGTTCAAGTTCTGTTGGTGAGAAAAGACACTTAACCCCAAAATAACTGCATAAGAAAGAGTATGACAGACACTGAAGACATAGTTGGAGAGTCAGGTGACATTCCAGAATCCACGTTTTAAAAAAGAACACTGAAAAGTAATTTCCTCTTCAGTGGAAAGAACACAGGGTTGTGAGTCAGACATTTCTCATATAGCTAATAATAGCCACTTTTTTTTTTTTTTTAATAGATGGTGTCTTGCTATTTGCTTAGGCTGGAGTGCAGTGGCAATTCACAGGCGTGATCATAGTGCACTGCAGTCTCAAACTCCTGGGCTCAAGTGGTCCTCCTGCCTCAGCCTCCTGAGTGACTGGGACTATAGGCGAGTACCACCATGCCTGGCTAGTGACAGCCACTACTGACTGAGCATTTCTTATTTCTCAGACACTATGCAAGATGCCTACTATATATTATCTTATTAAATCTTCCCAACAATCTTGGGAGAAAAGTAACAATTGTTAGTCCCATTTCACAGATAAGGAAAACAAGAATCAGAGCGGTCAAGTGACCTTCCCAAGGTCATCCAGCTGGTCATTAGAGGCATGGCTCAAACCTAGCCCTATCTGGATCTGGGCTTATAACCCCTAAGTCCTACGCTCTGCCACTAATCAGTGGGTGATTACTGGTCAGGTTATTTTTCCTGCTGTGGTCTCCAGCTACCTCAGAGGGTGATAAAGTTTGAGTGAGCCTGAAGTCTGTAAAACCTTAGGTGGGTTAAAATATGTAACCCCTATAGCAAAGTGGCCACGGTTATTCTGGGATTTTCCTTCTTTCCTCTTGAGCTAAGCACTGGCTCTTAAGAGTTAAGTGGTTTTATCTTTATTGGAAGGAAATGTGTTAAAGACAGACTCACTACAGTGTTGAGACAGTAGTGAGTAGCACAGTAAGGAGACTGCCCAGGACTTGAGGTCCTTGGTCCCTCTATAGAAGTATCAAGTGTTTGTAAAAGGTTTAGCACCCATGTGACAGAAAGAAGCCATCATCCTCTTAATTTCTCTTGGTTTTACTTAATATATAGAAGGGCAAACTAGTGGGCCTCTGAGTGCAAGATGAGGACTTCATTAGAATAAAGACATATTGCCTCCTGGATTTCTAACCCATAGCTCCAAGAGCCTCAGTGTCATAGAACATAGGTAAGGGACTTGATTTACTGAAAGACCCTACCCTACAACATCCTGTGGACATTAGAGCTCTGTGCTCCTGTCACTGAGTATCACTGTGAGCTTAAAATATGTCAGCTGCTCCATTTCTCTTTCCTTTTGTGTATTCAGAGCTCTGATTTTAAAACACTGAAATCTGGAAGATTCCAGTAGCTGCACTCTGTCTAAAGCATATGAGGAATGACTGTAGAATTTGCATGTCCTCTATAGCTTTTGTTCACATGTATGCGGGCAGGGATAATGTTATTGATTGTTCAACCTATTTGCCCTGCCCAGGGGTTGTCAGTAATGACCAATATGAATCAAGTTGGCACAAGTGTGATCAAATGATCAGGTCTTGTCTCTTTACACTGCACCACCAATGCTTCAGCACTGCCTCCCTTTGCCTTAAGGACTGGGAGTGCGATGCTGTGAATGGGATGGAAGCGGTTATTCACATGTGCTTTCATTTCTTCTTCTCTTCCTCAGAAGGGAAGGCAAAGACATCTATAAAACCTTTACAGCTGTGCAGACTTCTGTATCCCTCCATCCTCATTTCCACCCTTTGTAAAGTCATAAGGATGCTCTCCATTTCCCTCCTCCCTTCTACTTCTTCCCTCCCCATATCCCCTAAAATCATGCAGACAATAAAGGCTGGTATTTTGGGTGCCCTGGAGAATGAGGGCTACTTCCTAGTCTTCTCTTGGTGTCTCCTTGTGAAAAAAGCATTTCTTCCTCAGGTGGACAAGCTGGTATTTCCTTTGGAATGAAATCCTCATCCTCTTCCTAGGTCTTCTTCATTTCCCATTCCTGAAGCACAGAAAGACAAGACAAATCAATTTGCTGAATGGTCTAGTGTCACATGGATAAAGACATTTCATGGCACCTAGTTAGATGAAGATCTCCACTGGCCAGGTTGCATTGGGTTCTAACCCCCTCTCTCTCTTTCTGTGGCCCTGAGTAAGTCACTTCTCCATGCTGGTCTCTCTTGTCCCTTCATCCATTCTCAACATAGTTGCCTGAATGGTCTTTAAAAAATGTAATTTATATCCAAAACCCTTTGCTCAAAACCTTCCATCATGTCACAACAAGATCCATTATGTTAGAACAAGATCCATGGTTCCTCAGTGGCCTGAAAGGCTTTAGATGAAAGGCTGGTAAACAATAGTCTGTGGGCCAAGTCTGGCCTATTGCCCATTCTCATATAATCCATCAGCTCTTATTTCTAAATGTTTGAAAAAAAAAATCAAAAGAAGACGCCTATCTCATGACACATGAAAATGACATGAAATTCACATTTCAGTGCCTGTAAATAAGTTTTATTGGGCTAGTGCAGTGGCTCATGCCTGTAATCCCAGCACTTTGGGAGGCTGAGGTGGGCGGATCACGAGGTCAGGAGTTCAAGACCAACCTGACCAACACGGTGAAACCCCCGTCTCTACTAAAAATACAAAAAAAATTAGCCGAGTGTGGTGGTGTGCACCTGTAATCCCAGCTACACAGGAGGCTGAGGCAGGAGAATTGCTTGAACCCGGGAGGCAGAGGTTGCAGTGAGCCGAGATCATACCACTCACTGCACTCCAGCCTGGGTGACAGAGCGAGACTGTGTCAAAAAAAAAAAAGCTTTATTGGGACACAGCCATTTTCATCATCATTTACATATTGTCCATGGCTATTTTCATGTGACAATGGCAGAGTTGAGAGGTTGTGGAACAGATCATATGGTTCAGAAAGCCTAAACTATTTACTCTCTGGCCCTTTACAGAAAAAGTTTGCTGACTGCTGGTCTAGATGATCTGGCCCCTCACTGGTTACTTCTCTGATCTCATCTCCTAATGCTCACTCTTTGTTCCCTTCACTGGAATCACCTGCATCTTCTTGATGTTCCTCAAACATGCCAAGCTTTTTCCCACTTCAGGGACTTGACACTTGCTCTTCTCTCTGCCTGGATCATCCTTCCCTCAGCCCCCCGCATGGGTCTCTCCCTCACACTCCATTCAGGTCTCTGCTTATGTGTCACCTTCTCGAAAGGGTCTTTGCTATCACTGTGCTTAAGCCCCTTTGGGAGGTTCATCTTCTCTGGCATCACATTCTTTATTTATGTGCGGTATTTAAAGTCTTGTCTTCCCAACTCTATGAGACCAGGGACTTTTTTGGGTTCCCTGTTATGTAACCAGAAACTAGAACAAGACTGGCATATGGTAGGTCTTCAACAAATATTTGTTTAATGACTGACTAACTGTAGGAAAGAATAAAGACTCTTCCCTCTTAGGCTCTGAAAGTCAATTCCAACCTGAGGATGCAGCTCCAGCCTAGGCATAGAGCCATGCTTTTTTTGAGACAGGGTCTCACTTAGTGTCATCTAGGCTGGAGTGCAGTGGTGTGATCAGGGCTCACTGTAGCCTCACCCCTCCCACTGGGCTCAAGTGATCCTCCCACCTCAGCCTATGGAGTAGCTGGGACTATAGGCATGCGCCACCACACCTGGCTAATTTTTTTGTAGTTTTTGTAGACACAGGGTTTCGCCATGTTGCTCAGGCTGATCTCAAACTCCTGGGTTCAAGAGATCCTCCCACCTCAGCCACCCAAAGTGCTAGGATTACAGGTGTGAGCCACTGTGCCTGGCCAAGCCATGCATTTTAAAAGTCCGTGCGGGTGTGATCCTAGACAAAATGTTGCCGATTCCCAAAGCAGTGTTGATATGAAGCTAATAAACAGCTGTTCTTTAAATGTATTCTAATATGATATGCAATTTCAGCTCATAAATGATCAGGCACTGCTTGCCTCTTCCCCCTTCATGGTTTCCACGTTCGCTCTCCCTCTTTGCTCCAGCTGCTCTGGCCTCCATCTGACCATCAGGCATGCTTGAGAGTTTTTGCACCTGCTGTCCCCTCTTGCTGGAACACTTCTGCTCTAGATCTTCTCATGATGTTCCTTTCCCATCATTTGGGTCACTGCTAGGAGAGGCCCTCTCTGACCACTGTGTATACTGCTCCAACCCTACTCCCAGTCTGTCCCTTTCTATATATATGTGTATATATATGTATATATTTGTAGATATATCACTTTCTGGAATTATCTTCTTACATTAACAGGGCACTTATGTATTATCTGTCTTCTTTCACTGGCTTGGAAGTTCCTTGAAAACCAGGACCTCGTCTGTCTTGTTCACTGGTTTATCTACCACTTAAACTTCAGTCTTCTCCGCTGTGAAATGGGGCTAAGAATGCCCATTTTACTTGGTTATTGCAAAGATGGAATGAAGGAACATGTTCAGAGTGTTTAGTGAAGTGTCAAGCATTTAGCAGGTGCTTAATATGTGTTTCTTGAATGAATGAAATTGGAGTTTTCCACTACTTTAAACAGGATGTTCCCCCTTTTATTATGTTTCTAATTTGAACTATTTTTTTTATTTGACATATTGTGAAATGATTATCACAGTCAAGTTTAGTTAACACATCTCACCTCACCTAGTTATCATTTGTGTGTGTGTGTGTGTGTGTGTGTGGTGAGAATAGTAAAAAGTGACTTTTTAAAGCAAATTTCGAGTATGCAATATGGTATTGTTAACTGTAGCCATGATTCTGTACATTAGATCCCCAGAACTTAGTCTTCTTAAAACTGAAACTTTGTATCCTTTGACCAACATCTCCCCAATTCCCCCAGCCCTCAGCCTCTGGCAACCACCATTCCATTCTCCCCATTTTATTTTAAATTAATAAAGATTAATTTTATATTTTCATATTTAAAAAAGATATTTTTCCTTGAAAACTCATCAGTCTCCACATTTCTTAGCTTGGAATTTAGGTCCTTCTATATCAAACTGTCTTTCCAGTCTCATCTCCTACCAATTTTTCCGACATTCTGTGCTGCTGCCAGACAGGTCTAGAAAGGCTTCCTGAGCATCTCTGATGTGCCAGGCATTTGTTTTTCAGGTCCTGCTATGATTGGAATGTTTGTCCCTCCAAAACTGATGTTGAAATGTAATCCCTAATGTGGCAGTATTGAGAGGTGCAGCCTTTAAGAGGTGATTGGGTCATGAGGGCTCTGTCTTCATGAATATGGATTAATCCATTCATGGATTAAGGCATTAATGAGTTAATGCATTAATGGGTTATCATGGGAGTGGGACTGGTGGCTTTATAAAAAGAGGAAGAGAGACCTGAGCTAACATGTTCAGCCCCCTCACCCTATGATGCCCTGGGCCGCCTCCAGACTCTGCAGAGAGACCCCATCAGCAAGAAGTCCCTTGCCAGATATGGCCCATCATCCTGAGACTTCTCGGCCTCCCAAACTCTTAAGAAATACATTCTGTTTCTTTATAAATGATCCAGGTTCAGGTATTCTGTTATATGCAGCAAAAAATGGACCAGGACAGGTCCACACTTTATCTGCAATTCTGAAATCCAGAAAGCTGTGAAACCAAAATATTTCTCCATTGTTTTGGTATAGACTCATTTGGTGGCAAAACTTGACCTGACCTGATAAGAGTCTGTTTATAATCTTTATTCACTCCATGTGCTGTACATATTCCTATGTCTTGCTGTAGAATTATTAACATGTTTGCTTACATGGTACCACCTGAGGACAACGTATTGGGGTTTTCATCGTGTATTAGTGTAGGTACCATATTACCTTTATAAAATCCAAAAAGTTCTGAAACACAGCTGACCCCCAAGAGTCACACAGAAGGGACTGTGGACCAGCATCCTGGAGGGAGCCATGGACTTAGAATTGGAAGAGGTGGGTTTGCTTCTTTGCTTTTGCAGTGATACCTTGCATAGCCCTGGGCAAGTCCCATCGTCCTTGATTTTCAGTTACCTCATCAATGAAATGGAACCTGTCTTGTCTGAAAACACATTGTAGGCTCAGAAACCAGATGATTAAGCTTGTTAGAGATATGTGTTAACAAAGAGTGAATAGGTTCTGAATAAGATCTGAGGATTACCCCTTCTGAGGAAGGTTCATGAGTTTCATTGCATAAATGCATTGGCAATTCTCTACCTTTCTCACTAGTTGATTTTTTGGTTTTGGGTGAAGTTCCATAGAAAGGGGGCTACCAGATCTCTGATTTTGAGGAGCAGAACTATGGCTCTACCTTGGCTTTCTGTAGCACCCTTCCTTGGTTGGAGGCTACGATGGATGGGCTCCTCTTCCTCAGCTCAGAAACACAGTTGACAGGGAGAGGTTGCTCTGCAACGCTGTTCTGGGGTTTACTTGCAGTTTCCTGTTGATGGCAATAAATAATTATATAGGTGAGATCTGGTGATGGCTACCTACACACCCAGCCTGCCCTCAAAAGCCTGAGGATACTTTATTATTTTTATTGTTATTTTTGAGACAGAGTCTCTCTTTGTCACCCAGGCGGGAGCACAGTGGCACGAGCTTGGCTCACTGCAACCTCTGCCTCCTGGGTTCAAGCGATTCTCATACCTCAGCCTCTCGAGTAGCTGGGATTACAGGTGTGTACCACCGGGCCAGGCTAATTTTTGTATTTTTAGTAGAGATGGGGTTTCACCAAGTTGCCCAGGCTGGTCTCAAACTCCTGGGCTCAAGCAATCCACCCACCTTGGCCTCCCAAAGTGCTGGGATTACAGGTGTGAGCTACTGTGCCTGGCTGCATGAGGAACTTTAAAATAAAAGGCACCTGGCAAACATGACAGCATTGAACAAGGTGAGAGAAGATACTTGAGGACCTTCAGATAACGATGACGACAACTAAAATTACTGAACCTCACTACGTACAAAGCATTGTGTGAATTAGCTCCTTTAGCTTTTCAACAAGCCTATGAAGTAGGTACTATTATTAGTCATTCCATTTTATAGGTGAGGAAATGGGAAAGGTCAAATTACTGTGCAAGGTCACGTGGCTGGTGAGTGGGAGAACCAGGATTCCAATCCCATAGCCCTTTCTTTCTTTTCTTTTCTTTCTTTCTTTCTCCTTCCTTCCTTCCTTCCTTCCTTCCTTCCTTCCTTCCTTCCTTCCTTCCTTCCTTCCTTCCTTCCTTCCTTCCTTCCTTCCTTCCTTCCTTCCTTCCTTCCTTCCTTCCTTCCTTCCTTCCTTCCTTCCTTCCTTCCTTCCTTCCTTCCTTCCTTCCTTCCTTCCTTTTTTTCTCTCTCTCTTTCTTTCTTTTCTTTCTTTCTTTCCTTCTTTCTTCCTTCCTTCCTTCCTTCCTTCCTTTCTTTCTTTTTATTGTGAGACAGAGTCTTGCTCTCTTGCCAAGGCTGGAGGTCCACCTTCCAGGTTCAAGTGATTCTCTTGCTTCAGCCTCCGGAGTAGCTGGGACAGGCATGTGCCACCACGCCCAGTTAATTTTTGCATTTTTAGTAGAGATGGGGTTTCACCATGTTGGCCAGGCTGGTTTCGAACTCCCGGCCTCAAGTGATCTGCCCATCTCAGCCTCCCAAAGTGCTGGGATTATAGCATGAGTTACCATGCCTGGCCCCACAGCCTGACTTTTAACCTCTCTCCCGTATTCCTTCTCATTTTTTGAAATTACCTTTACCCCTTACATTTTTCCAGATAATTGTTTAGTATTAATATCTTACTAGATGTAGCTCCTTAAGGGTGACATCTTAACAGCCAAACTTGCAAGAAATTTAGAGAAAGCTTCTCTTTATCTCCAAAGAATGTTAAAAGGATCCAAAACCCAGGGAAAAGTGCTCTGGAATGGGAATATCAGGTCACGCTGGTGGGAGGAAGCAGCTGGGATGAATGAACCAGTGCTAGCTCCTCCACCAGCCCTCTGTGACTCTGGGAAGTTGTTTTCTCCTTGGCTGTCATGTTTTTCATCTATACAATGAGGTTGGAAACACCCCATAGAAAGGAAGTGTAGGGGTGTAAGACACAGCACTGGCTCAATCAGGTGTGGTGTGACCAGGAAATGTGACCTGGGACAACAATAATAATGACACATTGCCTCCTGACAAGTCATACTTAACAGACAAGTTATTTCATCTCTTTGAGTCTCAATTTCCTCACCCGAAAGCAGGCAAAACATTTATTCATTTGACAAATATTTCTTGTACTCCTACTATTTTTCTGTAAAGGGTCAGGAATGTAATGATAAACAAATGGATGTAGTCCAATTCTTAACAAAAATACAATCTAGTGGAGAAGACAGACATTGGACAAGCAAGGACACAAATATATATACACACAAATTGTGGTTAAGTGCTATGAGGAAGAATAATAGAGGGAGCTGTTGGTAATTCAGACCAACCAGGGTCAGTTTTGCTCTCCCAAGGGACATCTGGCAATTTCTGGAGATATTTTGGTTGTCACTGGAGGGGGGGTGCTACTGGCAACCAGTGAGTACAAGCTAGAGATGCTGCTTAACATCCTACTTGATATCCTTAGGTAGGACCTTAACATCCCTAACATCCTGCTGGTGGACAGAATAGTCCCTTATAAGAAAGAATTACTGGTCCAAAATGTCAGTAGTGTTGAGGTTGAGGAACCGTGGTGTAGATGAGGTCAGAGAAGTTCTCTCTGAGAGAGCCCCATTGGAGGTGAGCGTATCTTCCTCACAGAGTTGCTGGGAAAATTAGAGATAATGGATGCAGAGCCCTGAGGACAGGGCCTGGTACCCTGGAGATCTCAGGAGAGGGCATGTGAGACCATTGTATTTTTTGTAGAGACAGGGTTTTGCCATGTTGCCCTGGAGGGCTCTGGAGCAGGGCTCTGGAGTTAGACTTCCTGGGTTTGGAATCCTGTCTCCGACTTCACGGAGTGACCTTGAGCAAGTCATTCAACATCTCTGAACCTTAGTTTCCTCGTCTGTCAACCCCTAAACTACCTCATAGGACTGCCATGAAGATTGTGTGAGATAATACAGGTTAAGATGCCCATAGTAATGGATCACACATGTTTGTTATTCAATGTATGCTGGCTACTATTATCATCAATAACTCCAAGGCCATTTCTAAGATCACCTTTAGGGTAAAAAGTCAAATGGTCCTGCTGTTGTGGAGAAAAGAACAGGCCAGAAACCAAGAGAAATTGCTCCAAGAGTCCTCTTCCTAGCTGTGCCACCCATGGCATGCCCTTCACCTCTTTGGACTTCAGTTTTCTTGTCTGTAAATGGGCATAACCCCTACCTCCAAAGAATGATCATGAAGGAGAGATCTGTAGTGGGTGGAGGGATATAGGAGTAGCTGCCCCTGGCATGGAAGGGCCTGGACTCACCCCACTCTTGGGCTTGCTGCTCATGGAGAGCCCCAGGGCTGGCCCTCCCGCCAGAGACTGCTGCAAGCGCTCCTTCACAGCCACCAGCTTCAGCTCCAGGTCAATCCGGCGCTCCTCCTTTGCCCGACACTGAGCTTCCAGGGTGGCCACGGCTTCTTCCAGAGCCTTTAATTTTGCTCCTGAATCAAGAGACATTGATAAGAAAAAGCTGAACCTGACCTGAAGCGTCAGGGAATCTGGCAGGGCCTCAGGCCTTTGTCTGCCCCTCCTGGAGGGCCTTTCCAGCCCCCAGTCTTGGGTAAGAGATGGACCCTGGGCTTGGGGTTCCAGCTCCATACTAGGATTCCAGCTCCATAATGAGATGAGGTCTCATTATGTTCTTTATATGTCTGGTACCTATTTCACCATCTCCTGGAAATAGCACTCTGAGTTTTCATTGGGAAACCACCTTCCCCCTCTCATTCTGTCTCTCTTCTTCTTTTTTTTTTTTTTTTTCCTTGAGACGGAGTCTCACTCTGTCACCCAGGCTGGAGTGCAGTGGGTGATCTCAGCTCACTGCAACCTCCGCCTCCTGGGATCAAGTGATCCTCCTGCCTCAGCCTCCCAAGAAGCTGGGACTACAGGCACATGCCAGCACACCCAGCTAATTTTTGTATTTTTAGTAGAGATGGGGTTTTGCCATGTTGGCCAGGCTAGTCTCAAATTGCTGACCTCAAGTAATCCACCAGCCTTGGCCTCCCAAAGTGCTGGGATTACAGGCAGGAGCCACTGCACCTGCCCCCCTACCCCCATTCTCTCTAGTTTGAGTGGGGCTGACTCTACTTCTAGTTCAAGGGTTTGGCACATAACTTAGGTCTGCCCCATAATCACAACTCATCTTCTGGTGACAGTGATTGGATTAGGGATGAAAGTGGGACCAATCAGAGTGAATCCAGAGGGTTTTGTGGTGGTCATTGGGAGGAGAAGCTCTCTCTGCTTGGGTTGGCTGGGAGGGCTGTCACTGTGCAGCCATTGTGGCATCACAAGGGAAGAATGAAACCAAAGGAGAGAAGGGTAGAAGCATGAGTGTGAGAAATAAGCTTCCTGGTGACATCATTTAAGTCCCTGGACCCCACTACACCAGATCGCTCAATTTTCCAGTTACATCTTCTTTCATTTCTCTGCCAGTTTAGCTTTGGTTTCTGTTACTTGTAAACAAGTGTCATAGCAGGGCTTTACAGACACCAGAGTTTTCAGTAGGATTTGCTGCTTATTCAATTTTTTTTTTTTTCTTGAGACGGAGTCTCTCTCTGTCGCCCACGTGGGAGTGCAGTGGTGTGATCTCGGCTCACTGCAAGCTCTGCCTCCCGGGTTTACACCATTCTCCTGCCTCAGCCTCCCGAGTAGCTGGGACTACAGGCACCCGCCACCACACACAGCTAATTTTTTGTATTTTTAATAGAGACGGGGTTTCACTGTGTTAGCCAGGATGGTCTCGGTCTCCTGACCTTGTGATCCACCCACCTCAGCCTCCCAAAGTGCTGGGATTACAGGCGTGAGCCACTGCACCTGGCCTCAATTTACATTTATTTTTAAATTTTCTTAAAAATTTTTTTAAAAATTTTCTTTCTTTAAGAAAAATAGAGATGAGGTCTCATTATGTTGCTCAGGCTGGTGTTGAACTCCTGCACTCAAACAGTCCTCCTGCCTCAGCCTCCCAAAGTGCTAGGCTTACAGGCATGAACCACGGCACCCAGCCCACTTTTTCGATTTAATCTAACAAACCTATATTAGTACCTTTCTCATACCAAGTGCTGTGTTGGGTCTTACCAGGTTTAAAAATCAGTTCCATTCTTTGCCCTGAGGGAGGCTGGGCTGGAAGGTTTTCCAGTAATGTTGAATTCTTTATATTCATCATTCACCATGTATTTAATGCATGCTTACCATGTATCAGGCATTGTCCTCGGCCCTAGATATATCAGTGAACAAAACAGGCAAAGATCCTTGCCCTTATGGTGCTTATATTTGTGTGTCTGTGGCAAACAATAAATAATAAATATAATAAATAATCTGATATGTTACAAAGTGATAGTGCCATAGGGGAAAAAAATGAGCAGGACAAGGAGAGTCAGCTTGCTCCAAATCCTGGTTCTGACTCTCAGAAAATTCTTTATATGGAAACCAAACGGCCTTCCTGTGCCTTCCTCCTGTTGATTCTGGTTCTTGGCCACACAGAACAAGTCTTCTCCTTTAAACCAGAAGTTCTTAATCTGAGGTTCATGGAGTCTTAGGAAATCTATGGATAGGCTCCACAGGCAGCCACATGAGCTCCTGAACTTTTTTTGGCAGCATTGTGAACTGTGGTGTTTCTTCTTAGGAAAGGGTCCATAGGTCCACCAGATTCTCATAGGGCTACATGTTTGTGGACATGTTCTATAGAAACAGGACTTCTGCTCCTTCTGGCATGTGAAGAAACCTTAGGCTTAAAGTGTGTCAAACTGCAGTTAGAATGCGAAGGAAACACAGCAGAAAATAGGGTGTGGAGAAGCCCAGAGCAGGCAGGGCCTGCTGAGGTCCCTGGGTTTCAGAAGAGGATCCTGGGAAAGTGTCATGTCCATTATTCCCTGCACTAGGACCAATTCACAACATATATCTGTGAATGAATGAAGGTGGGGTTCAAAATGACATCTCTTATTTCCTTGATTCTAAGGCACACTTCCGTGCTTCATATTTCTAAAATCAGGTTGCTTCTTACTACATTAAGTGTATACATTATTGTGATGCTTTTTCATCCCTCCAAAACAAGTTATTAAATTGATGGCATTTTCTTTAACTGGGAGGAATGATGATGATAATGATGAAGAGGAGAAGAAGAGGAGGAGGAGGAGAAGGAGGAGGGGAGGAGAAGACCACTTCTCTTGGGTAGGAAACCAGGTGACTTGTGCAAGAGACCTCCCTTTACTGTGTCCAAGGATGAGCCGGCCACCCATAGGTTCTCAGGACCACACCCACATAGGTACCTGGGTTGCTCCGAATGGCTTCCTTCAGTTCCCTCTTCTCCTGTCTCAGTGCTGTCAACACTGTCCGAATCGTCTCTTTCTCTTTCTCCAGCTTCTCTTTTTCTACCAAGTACCTCCGGGCGTCCTCCTCGGCTCGGTTCTTGCCATACTTGTATTGATTGGCACCTGCAAAGATGTGGGGAAGGGAAAAGCCCTCAGTACTGACCTCTGGCAAAGGTACTTGGGTGGTGTCAGCTTCTCTTTCCGCCCCAACTTCTCCATCTATAAAATGGAAATATTTAGACCTAGTCCCTTAGATATATTTAGTGTGAATCCTCTAAGGAAATAAGAAGCAAAAGGGAGGCCACAGGGCACAGGGACTAGGAGCAAGGCCTTGGAACAGACAGTCTGAGATTTGGGCATTTTTGACCTTCCTGGTTGTGTGCCATTAGGCAAAAGTGACTGGTAGTGTTTTTCTGTGCCTTTCCCCCTTGACCTTAGTTTCCTTATTTGTAAATAAGCATATGGATACAATTTACCTCATAAAGAGTTGTGATAAGGGTTAAATGAGATGATTAATGAAAAGCATTTAGTATAGTACCTGGCAAATAGTAAGGGTTAGATAATAATGATAATATTATTAAAAAACAAATTTGTGATGTAGAACATACTTTGGTTTTAAAAGAGCGTGTTTTATAGTCAGTTTTCAGGTATCTATAAGTCAAGGAGACCGTTCCATATAACTCAGATCTCCAGAGATTCTAGACTTTGGACTACAGTCAGGCATTGTCCATTTTATTACTGGGGAAGGGGTTGGGGGACGGAGGGACCTGGTGGTCTACTGCAGGTTCAACACTATGATGGACAATAAAAACAAATAATTATGGCAAAAATTATTTATTATTTACTACACACAAGGCACTATATGCTGAGCCATTCACTTGCATTCCCACTTGGTCATCATGAAACTTATTTTTTTTATTTATTTTGAGACGGAGTCTCGCTCTGTCACCCAGGCTGGAGTGCAGTGGCGTGATCTCAGCTCACTGCAACCTCCACCTCTGGGGTTCAAGCGATTCTCGTGCCTCAGCCTCCCGAGTAGAGTAGCTGGGACTACAGGTGTGCACCACCATGCCCGGCTAATTTTTGTATTTTTAGTAGAGATGGGGTTTCGCTATGTTGGTCAGGCTGTTCTCGAACTCCTGACCTCAAGTGATCAGCCTGCCTCAGCCTCCCAAAGTTCTGGGATGACAAGAGTGAGCCACTGCGCCCAGCCCACAAAACTTACTATAATTAATTTTCTTTTATTGTTGAGGAAACTGAGGCACACAGAGGTTAGGTCCCACTGCTAATGGTGGCAGAGCCGAGCTTAAACCCATGTCTCCATGTCTCTCTGACTCCAGGGTCCATGCTGTGCAATACTGCTGTAGCTGGGCCAAGGCCATAGTTCAACCTCTTAGGGAAAGTTTTACTTTTTTTTTTTTGTGCGCTATACAGAGGGGCACACAGCTTTATATAAGTCGGTGCAGAATAATTCCTGCAGTTTATGGATAATTGGGGGTCTTGTGTAGCCAGCTGCTGCAGGGATTGCAGTGGTCACCCAGTGACCCATGCAAAAATCTGTTCCTGACACAACTACATGCAGTTCAAGCCTGATCATAAATACAGCATGGAGGGCCTTCTGGCTTTCATTGTTACTGATGAGAAGTCAGCTGTTAATGTTACTGGGGTTCTCTTATACATGATGACCTGATTTTCTCTTCTGCCTTCAAGATTTTTTCCTTGTCTTTGGTATCAGCATTTTTACTATGATGTGTCTTTTGTAGATCTCCTTGCCTTTATCTTACTTGGATTTCACTGAGCTTCGTGGATGTATAGATTAATGTTTTTCAATAAATTTGGCAAGTTTCAGCCATTATTTGAATATTTTTTATGCTCATCTGTCTCTCTCTCTCTTCTCCTTCTAGTACTCCCTGTACATATATGTTTGTGCACTTAATGGTGTTCCACAATCCTCTGAGGCTCTGTCATTTTTCTTCATTCTTTTTTTCTCTTTGCTCTTGGTTTGCATAATCTCTATTTTTCTATCATCAAGTTCACTGATTCTTCTACCAGGCCAAATTTACTGTTGTGCCCATTGAGTGAGTTTTTCCTTTCAGTTATTGTACTTTTCAGCCTCATGATTTTTATTTGGTTCTTATCAATATATTATCAATAATATATTCCATATGACTATACTATATAGTATAATATAGTAAGCATATAGCTATATTCCATATAACTGTAGTGTAGTTCCATATACATATACTGTAGTGTACAGTATAGTGTAGTGTAGTACTCAGCATAGTCTATTTCCTCCTGCAGTATAAAGCCAATTTCTCCAGAACAATGGGAAATACATTTCTGTTGTTTATAAGTTACCCAGCTTATGGAATTTTGTTATAGCAGGAGGAATGGGCTATTATCAATAATATATTGATAGAGACTACCAATAATATAGGCTATCAATAATATAGACTATCTGTTAATACACCATCATCTTCTGTTCCTTTATTTCTTTAAGCATGGTTTCCTTAAGTTCTTTAAATATATTTATAATGGCTGCTTTGAAATCTTTGTTAAATTCTACATTTGGGCCCCTCTCAGGCAGTTTCTGTTGCTTGATTTTTTTCCTTCTGTATGGGTCACATTTTCTTGCTTCTTCACGTGTCTCATAATTTTTTGTTGAAAACTGGTCATTTTAGAGAATATATTGTAGTATCTTTTGATATGCATCCCCCCAACCGGGTTGTTGGGTTGTTATTTTCTTATTTGTTTAGTGACTTGTCTGAACTATTTTAGTGTAGTCCACTTCCTCTTGAAGTATGAAGCCACTGATGTTGCTCCTCAGAGGCCATAGCCTTGGCATGTGTACAGTCACTCTGGGGTGACAGCGTATTAGCAGGGATTTCTGACTCTTTTCCTAATCTCCTGTTAAGCAGTCGGTCTCTGTTGCTGTTACACCCAGCTCTACTAATTGTCAGGTGTTTGCTCTATCGATTTTGACAATGCATCAATTACTCCACAGCCTGATCCAATTAAATTCAGCCCCTTTACAGGATAGTTCTGGAGGCCCATCTTTGAGATTTGTTCTAACCCTAGGAGGGCTCTTTTTATTTAAAAAAATTTCTTTTTAAATATATATATATATATATATATGTATTTTTTTTTTTTTTTTTGCGACAGGGTCTCACTCTGTTGCCCAGGCTGGAGTGCAGTGGCACCATCATGGCTCACTGCAACCTCTGCCTCTTGGGTCCAAGCGATTCTTGTGCCTCAGCCTCCTGAGTAGCTGGGATTACAGGTGCCCACCACCACGCCTGGCTAATTTTTGTATTTTTAGTAGAGACAGCGTTTTGCCATGTTGGCTAGGCTTGTCTTGAACTCCTGGCCTCAAGTGATCCACCTGCCTCAGCCTCCCAAAGTGTTGGGATGACAAGGGTGAGCCATCACGCCCGGCTGAGGGCAATTTTAGCTGTCTCTTTCTGTGGTTCTCTCTGATAAACTAGCCTATGGTTTAGTTTATTGTTCTCATAACCACCAAATCTCCATTGTTTTTGAGAGCACCCTTTGGTTTACACTTTCCCACACTCTGTTCCAACTAAAGTCAGTTCTTTCGAGGAAGAGCTTTGGAATTCTCTGTTCTTATGGCGTGCCTTTCCCCACTCGGCAAAATCTCTGAGTCACTGCTCTGGATCCAGGGGTGGGAACAATGGCCTGTGCTGTGGTTTGAATGTTCATCCCCTCTAAAACTCATGTTGAAATTTAATTGCAATTATAACAGTATGAAAAGATGGGACTTTGAGAGGTCATTTAGGCCATGAGGGCTTTGCCTTCATGGGTGGGATTAATGCCATTAAAAGAGAGCAAATTCAACCCCCCTTTGCCTCTTTACCCTTCCATTTTCTGCCATGTGATGATGCAGCAAGAAGGCCCTTGCTAGATGTCAACACCTTGATCTTGGATTTTCCAGCCTCCAAACTAGGAGCTAATAATTTCTGTTCATTATAAATTACTCAGTCTCTGTTATTCTGTTATAGCAGCACAAAACAAATTAAGAGCCTGTTTCTCTTGGAGTGACATTCCTGTTATAAGCAGGGTGCTGGGTGGGGGCAGCAACCTCTGGTCTACTCTGCTTGCCTCTCCCAGCATGGAACCTCTGCCTTACAAGTGAGCTAGGATGAGGGCAATCAGGGCCCCAGTATTCTTGGCTTACCCTACCTGGGGCAAAGCCTTTGCTCTATCATCTGGGTAGAGGAAGGGAGCTTCCTACCTCTTGGCTGCAATCACCTGGAATTTAGCCTCTGCAGCATGGAGCTGGGTATGACAAAAAATACTGGCAGCCTGCCCTTCTTGGGGAGATACTGTAGCCCTTGACTGGCAGCTGGGGGAAGAAGGAGCCCTGTTTTCTTGTCCAGACGTGCCTGGAGTGAAGATTCTTTCAAACTGAGTTGGGGAATAAAGGGGTAGGTTGCGGCTCAAATGCCACAAACTCTCACTGTTCTTACTAAGATGTAGCAAATTTTCTAGAGTAAATGTTTCTTCATTTGCCCTTAGGAAAATTTCCAGACTTTAAATAATTGTTTGTTTTAATAAATTTCACGAGCTACAGCTGTTTTGCTAGGGAGTGGGTCCATGCAGCTTCTCACACCACCATTTTTCTCAGCAATCTACTTGGCCTCCATGATTCTTGCTTCCTGATATTCATGCCCTTTTATAGTCCCCTCCCACACTAAACAGTGCTGACCTGTGTAACCATTAGGATATTGCAGAATGACAGAGTGTAACTTCTAACCATAGGTCATAAAAGACCTTGCAGCATCAGCCTTGCTGTTCCTTCTTGGGTTGCTTGCTCTCGGGGAAGCCAGCTGTCACATCACAAGGACAAGCAACTCTATGAAGAAATCCCCATGGCAAAGCACTGAGGCCTCCTTCCAACAACCAGCACAAACTTGCCAGGCATGCAGTGAGCCGTCTTAGCAGTGGATCCTTCAGCCTGTCAAGCCTTTAGGTGACTTCAGATGACCGGCCAACATCTTGAGATCTCATGAGAGACCCCAAGCCAGAACTACCTATCCAAGCCATTTGGGGATTCTTGACCCACAGAAACCGTGTGACATAACACATGTTCCTGCTTATTGTTTAGAGGATCTAAATTTTGGGTAATTTCTTATGTAGCAATAGGCAATTAATACATGATTGTGGGCAAAATCCTTTGGCTATAGACTAGATGTTTACATCCCCCAGAATTCATATGTTGAAACCTAATCCCCTTTGTGATGGCAGTTGGAGGTGGGGCCTTTGGTAGGTGATTAGGTCACGAGGGTAGAGCCCTCATGGGTGGGATTAGTGCCCTTAGGAAAGAGACCCCAGGGAGCAAAAAGATGGTCATCACCAGGAAACAGGCCCTCACCAGACACCAAATCGGCTGCCACCTTGATCTCAGACTTACCAGCCTCCAGAACAATGAGAAATAAATTTCTGTTATTTATAAGTTAACCAGCTTATGGGATTTTGTTATAGCAGGAGAAATGGACTAAGATATCTTCCCTTTTATTTTCTTCAGTTTCTTCATCTAAAAAACAACCTTGTTGGAATTCATCAGTAGTTTTCCACTTGTGGTTTCCCACTGCCCTTCAAGGAACCTTATGACCCCACGATGGCTAACAGGAAAAGTGGAGGCCAAGTGGGCCTCAACCAGAGTAGCTCCACTTTTATTTTTCTTTTATAAACTGGGTTTTCATATAAGATTTAATTTGAAGAAAGGGTCTGCTTTTTTGTGTGTGTTTGTTAGTTTTTTGTTGTTGTCGTTGACATTCGGTGATTTCTTTAATCTTACATCCTTTTTTCAGTTTAGATTCCCATTTTAAAATGGGCATTTCACAAGGCCCCGCATTTCCAGTGCCTCTGAGAGTAGAGTGCAAAGTTACACAACAACCTTCTGATTGTTCAGAGAGGAAACTCAGGCCCAGAGAGTGGAAAGGACTTTTCCCAGAGGTACACAGTAGTTCAGTAGTCAAGGGAGGAATGAGGAATGGAATACAGATTTCCTGACCCTCAGAAGGGATGATCTATACAAATGAAATGGAGTTATAATATAGAAAAGTATTTTTAAAAATAGGTATTAAAAAATAAAAGTAAGTTTTCAAAAAGCACAGAACAGAACTTGACTCTGTTGAGATGCAGGGGGAAGCAATGTAAAGGAACAAAGAAAAAACTTTTGGAACATGCTGTCCCACAGGAAGCTGGCTTGTTCATAAAGATAAATCACACAGGAGCACAGATTACTGTTGGAAGTAAAACAGAATTCACAACAGAGTTGCCTGGCATACTTAGTCATTATTGTGCAGTGTGGCAATCAGGCAATTCACTGAGCTCCTGTGGGGTGCTAGGCAGAGCTAGGGTGGGACACCAAGGTGAGCTGTGGCTTTCACAGCAGCTGGCTCCAGGGTATTTGGATGGGTTCAGTTCTCCACTTACTACCCCAGCTCAGAAATCACACATTGTTAGCCTCTGAAACAGATACAGCTTGTCAACAATCTCTCTCTCTCTCTCTATTTGGCCTCATTTGGTGCTAAATTAAAAAAAAATAGTTGCTGATATTAAAAAATAAGTAGATTTCACCTAAATTCTAGATTTCTGGCCTCTTTTAAGTAATTGGCAAATCTGGTGTTAGGGGCCTGGTACTGCTGCATAGGGATCATCTGCTGGAGCTGAGCAGCAGCCTCCCCTATAGTTGGGACCTGAGAAAACTGGGTACCAGTTTCCTACAGTACCTCCCCACCCCCCAACTCCCTGTCATTTTCCCTCGGAGGCCACATGCTAGCTGCCCTTTATCATTGTGCTTGCTCTGTGATTTTTCTAACGGTAGAGTATTTTCTTGCATCTCACTTTGCTCATTTATTTACCCACCAGGGAAACTGATTTTGAGATCCCTCCTATAGACTGCTTCCTTTCCTTCCTCCCTAGTCAGCAGGGGAGGCCCACACACAACTCACTGGAGGCATGGCGTTTGACTTTGACCTGCGGGTCCACGCGATGGGACTTCTCACTGCAGGAGGAGGCGTGACGCTTCACCTGGGCCCCTGTAGGGCGCTCGGGCTCCTCATCCTGGTGGGAGATGGAGGAAGACAGTCAAGTTCAGGCAGGCGCAGACTCATCAATGCAGGGTGTACTGCGGTCTTTGCTCAGTATGGAGTCTTCTTGCTCTGAGATCTTGGTCTTACATTTTTAGACTTGCATAGCACTCAAAAATCATAAAGCACTTTTGCTAGCAGTATATCATTTGAACCTCATACCCTTCTGCTGGGGGGGCAGCAGAAGGCAACCCTAAACTGCAGCACCTGCTGAGAGGAAAATTAGAAAGTCTCAAAAGACTGTGGGTGGCTATATTTGATTTATCATAGATATTTTTGTCTTTAGAACATTTGGAAGTATCCTGATTTTCTGAATTGCTTCAAAAAGAAAACAGTCTTCCCTCAAGAAGAAAAGTCCTGGATGAGATGAGCCAGTGATAGAAGTGACATAACTTAATAGATTAACTATACATTTGTGCATGAAGAATATTAAGAATACTAAAAATCCAGTGAAAGCTTAGGAAACCATGAGTTAAATATGATAATAATATAATATAATAATGATGTTGTCAACAACAGTACTATCTACTCCTCTGTATAGGACCTTCCAATGTCTAGGCACTGTGCTAATTTCTTTTTTTGAGTGCAGTGGTGTGATCATGGCTCACTGCAGCCTCAACCTCTTGGACTCAAGTGATCCTCCCACCTCAGCCTCCCAAGTAGCTGGGACAACAGATGTGCACCACCATGCCCAGCTAATTTTTGTAGAGACAGGGTTTTGCCATGTTGGCCAGGCTGGTCTCAAACTCCTGGGCTTAAGTGATCCACCCACCTCAGCTTCCTATAAGTGCTAGGATTATAGGTATGAGCCACTGCGCCCAGCCTAAACGTTTTTTTTTTTTTTTTTTTTTTGAGACAGGGTCTCGCTCTGTTGCCCAGGCTGGAGTTCAGTGGCATGATCTTGGCTCACTTCCACCTCCTGGGTTCAAGTGATCCTCCTGCCTCAGCCTCTCGAGTAGCTGGGACCACAGGCACATGCCACTATGCCTGGATAATTTTTGTAGTTTTTAAGTAGAGATGAAGTTTCACCATGTTGGCCAGGCTGGACTTGAGCTCCTGGCCTCAAGTGATCCACCCACCTCAGCCTCCCAAAGTACTGGGATTATAGGCATGAGCCACGGCACCCAGACCCCGCCTAAACTTTTTTACATAAAGTATTATTTAATTCTTGCAGTCATCCAAGAAGGTAGGTTTTATCATATCCTTTTGGAGTCAGGAAGTGAAGACCAGCAGCCCTGAGTCTGACTCAAACTTCACATCCTTAAGTGCTAAGCTGTCTTGCCACTAAACTCTGCAGCTGAGAAAAACCTCAAGCTGCATCCACAGGTTTATCTGAGTCTGAAGAAAGACCATATGAACAGAAGGATGACTGGAGAAATTTCTAGAAAAAGGAGTCCTAGAGGTGAAAACTCAGTGTGTCATGCAACACTGTCCAAGGCAGAGGTCCTGTCTGCAGACACATCTGTTGTCCTCGGCAGCTTAATTGCCTCTCTCCTGCTAACTGTGAGGCCTGACCCACCCACCAGCATCTGATTGGAATGTGGCTCTTGTCTCGCTTTCTGAGGGAGGAGACAGCACAGGGCATGCTGCCAGGAGCATTCCAGGTCATGTGATGGCTACACAGGCCTCACTGTAAATTAGTAAGCAGGTATCTCCCTGGCTTAGCAAGCAAAACATGGAGACTGGCCTGGGAGCTGAAGCTCCCAGATCATGAAGTCACTGGGTGAAGGCTTGCAGGGTGGCCCCAGAGTCAGCACCTGCCCCAGACACCACGGAATCAGCAGGATAAGTTCACAGAGTGGTAAACAGGAGGAGGGCCCCAGCATCTTGCTCAAACTGGAGACGATGCCTCACCTTTTGGTAGTGTTTGGGAGTCTACAGAGCCCTTTCTTCCTCCCAACCTGGGTCTCTTTCCACCGCACCACCCAGCCTCCTGTGCCAGGGATTCCTCATCCTGAGCCACGCTCTATGATAAGAAGGGGCTCCCCTTCTAGCTACTGCTGCTTAAATGAAAATGATCTTTCTGAGGCAGAAGGTAAAGGGAGCAGAAAGAGGGAGAGCTAATAAGTGGCCTTTGCCACGTTCCTGGGCAGCCCCAAGGGACTGTACCTGCATCTTTTCATAAGGAACATCATCATAGACTTGGGGCTCAGGCCACTGATTCTGGCAGGATCTTGCATATCTAGAAAATAAAAGGTATGATGACAATGACAATGACAATGATGCTTTGCAGCTTACAGTGCATTCCTGTCCTCACTCTCATTGATTCTGGCAGAAACTCTTAAGGCAGATCAGAAGATTGGTAAAAGCAAGATGGCAGGCAGCATTGTGTCACGGGCTGTGTTAGGGCATCATAGACAGGACCAATGTGATTCTTCACTTCCTGACTCCAGGTAATTCATCACCACCATTCTATGAGTCAGAAAACAGAGATCTGAGATGGCAAGCAACCAGTGCAAGCTTCCACTGCTGGTGGTGACTGAGCTGGGACTTGAACTTCGCTCTTCTAGTACCGAATGCCATATACTAGCCATGTGCCCATGCTCCAGTGTGTGAAAGCTTAAAGTCCCATGACATGAGGGCAGAGCCCAGGCCACTACTCCAAGGCTTCTCTACTTTTGCTCCTTCCATCCACAGCTTGCCTCTGACTCTGGGCTACCTCCTTCAGCCAGCTCCCCACTCTTTGCTGGAAGAGGAAGACACCCATTCCAGCTTACCAAGGAAGCAGAGCTTTCCTTAGCTCCTCCCTTCCCTCGCAGTGCCCAGGGCTGGACTCAGCCTCAGAGAGGGATGGAGACAGGAAAGGTCCTGGGCAGGTGTGGCCGGTGCAGCTGACACTTACAGGAATGAGTTGCGCCCAGCACTGACGATGCTGGTTAAGGTCTCCACATCCACGTAGTCATAGTGCAGTGCCTCCGGAGTGACTCTGGAGCCCATCTCCACCAGCAGCAGCCCGAGCCAGCGACCCATGTCCTCTGAACAGCTTGCCTGAAGGACAGGAGGCAAAGGTGGAGTTCATTTTCCTACTGTCAGGGCTCCTAGAGACCTGTTGACTTCAGCCAAACCCAGAAATATTTGTAAGTACTGACTATGTACCCGATACTCAGGGGTCAAAGAGGAATAAGATTATAGCACACATCCAGAAATCCAAGAGGCTCCCTTCTTCCATCTATTCAGGTTTCCATTCAAATGTCACCTCCTCAGGGAGGCCCTCCCTGATGACCTCTCTAAGACAGAGGCCTCCCTGCCCTCACTTTCCATTCTCAGAGCCTTCCCCAACCTTTAGAATATAAAACCAACATTTGGGTGTTCTCTGAATTTTTTAAAACATATTTACTTTTTATTAGAAGAGGCCATTTCTCATACAACTCAATCAAAATTGTTTCTTATGTTATAATTGCCAAATAATTACAATACTGTGTATAGGAAAATGGAAAATCTCCAAGAAGTTGCCAGTCAGCTAAACACGGATGTATGTTAATTCTCATTTAAAGAGCATCTTATAAAATTAAATTAGCACACAAATGCTAAACTTGAACACATAAAGCACACTTTTTGCTGGAAAGCTTTGTGTATAAGACAAATAAGAGACCTAGCTCAAACTACCAAAAATAAAAGTGAGTTACGGAGGCGATATTTTTTGAAATTTAAGAACTGAGAGAGGCAGTGGGTCTTGGGCAGAAAACAAGACCAAGAGGTCAGATTCTAGGACAAGACCAAGAGACCACTGGCCCTCTGTGGACCCCTGGATAAAGCACGTGGCTGTCCTGGCCTCAGTTTCCTTACCTGTAATGGCAGAAGGTAGTTTCCTGTTTTCCTCTAGTGTTAACATTTTAAATTCTAAATCGCCAAAGGGTTGCCATGTGGAAGAGAGAGTCCACGTATTCTGCATGACCTCAGAGAGGAGGCTAGTGCCCGTGAGTAAGAAGGACAGTGAATCGGTGAAATGAAATCACACTTCATTCACTCATTTGTTCAAAAAATATTTCTAGAGCCCATAGTATTCTAGTGCTGGACATCATGCTGAGTTCTGGAAAAACAGAAGTTTGCAGAATAGGCCTAATTATTGCCTTCCTGGAGCTTAAAGATTTCAACTCAGTATGGGGAAAATCTTTCTAAAATTTGAATTGCTCAATGGGAGAGGCAGTGGACCTTCTCCTCCACCAGAGGAGGGTACTGGTGAAAGGTCTTAGAGGGGATTCCAGAATCTGAATGGTTAGACCAGACTAAATGCCTTTCAGGCTTGGGATTTTAAGGTAAGGGAGAAAAAACAAACCTTGGTTCTGGGGCTGCCAGATTTAGTGAATAAAAATACAGAATGTTTTATTTAATTTGAATGTCAGATGAACAATGAATAATATTTTCATATCGATAAAGCTCCAATCTTGCGTGAGACATGCCTATTTTATTATGAAAACATTTCAGGTAATGTTCGTGGCTTACCTGAAATTCAAATTAAGTGGGTGTCCTGTGTGTTGTCTTATAATCTACTTGGGTCACCTGACAGGAGTGAGGCTTGCTTTCCTTCCCCTTCAGTCCCCTTGGTGTCAGTAGCAAGGGCTCCCCCAAACAAAAACATGACACTCAGGCCAGAGTCCCCAGACCAAGCACCACCCGCGTCCCACCCTCTCCTCTCACCTCCAAGATGGCCACCTCCTGCCGGTTGCGCAGGATCCTGAAGGCAAATGGGTGTCGGGGCCCAAAGCCCGGGGCCACCTCACAGCCTTGCAGGGCGATGGCGTTCACGTGGGTTCGCAGGTCCGTGTGATCCTTGTGGAAATACAGAGTGTTGCACTTCAGGCGGCACCAGCGTTCCTTCCAGCCCTGGTTCACCAGCACGTTCAGGTAGCCTGGAGGAGACAATGGTGTGAGGTTCCCATAGCCTGCCCTGGGATAGCATGGGGATGCAAGGCGGCTCCATGTGTCTGCTGGAAAGAAGGTCTCGGGGTCCTGGTCAGCTCTCTTTCCCCTGTGACCTCAGGGTGACCTTGGGCATGCATTTCTCTGAGTTTGTTTCTTAGCTGTGAAACATGGACTGATAATGGCATTCGTACATCTCTGCACAGCCTTTGGGCCACACCAAGCTTGATGAAAAGGGCAGGAACTACTGCATATGGTATATAAAAAACACAACTCTTTTGCCTTTTCTTCCCAAATCAAAACTGTTACTGAAAGATGGAAAATAATGGATGATGCTGACACCCAGTGGCAGCATGTGGGAACAAAAATGTCTCACCCACATAATCTTAAACTTGACCAAGGCACAGCTGCTATGTAGCTAATGACCCACAGGTTTAGAATTCCCTCTTAATGTTTTAGATTTAAATTTGCTTATTTTTACCATAATGCACTCTGATTCACTGATTACAAAATATTTCTTTGTAGCCATATGTTTATTTATGTATTTATTTTTTGAGACTGGGTCTCCCTCTGTCACCCAGGCTGGAGTACAGTGTCTCTATCACGGCTCAGTGCAGCCTCAACCTCCCGGGCTCAAGTGATCCTCCCACCTCAGCCTCCCAAGTAGCTGGGATTACAGGCGTACACCACCATGCCTGGCTAATTTTTGTATTTTTGGTAGAGACAGGGTTTCACCATGTTACCCAGGCTGGACTCAAACTCCAGGGCTCAAGCGATCCTCCCTCCTCGGCCTCCCAAAGTGCTGGGATTACAGAGGTGAGCCACTGCGCCTGGCCTTGTCATGTACTTTTATAATATTTTTTTCAGGGTTAGAATATTACTGCATATCCAAAATATATGATTTTTAAAAACTGGATTCCAGTACATGGAACACTACATTTACATGAGCAAAATAATGTTTTCCCCTTCAAATCACCTTTAATTCACATTGAATGCATTTTTAATAAAAAGTACCTAAATATTTTTCTCCAATAAATTTCCCTATAATATGGGTTGTTACTTATACACCTGGCACATTCTATGCTGGAAATAAGATACCCCTGTCTTGTTATCGTGGAGAAAACTGAGAAACTGAGGCCCAGAGATGGGCAGTGATTTGGGCTACGGTCACAGGGAGCATAGAAATACAGTGGTCAGCTGGCTTTTCCTTTCGTTGAGTGTCAGGGCCTCTGGGAAGGGAAGTGATGGGAAGGCCTAGAGTGTTAATGGAGTGGGGCTTAGCCTCCCAGTAGGCTTGGATTCCGTCCCCTGCCCTGGGGGTGAGATGGATGAGGCATGAGGTCTCCTAGCCTCAGCCCCCAAAGCCCGCACCCACAGGACCTGAACAGCCTTCCTCGCCATGCCCTGGACCCACCACAGCAGGGAACCTCCTCCTCGGTGGAGGACATCTGCAGGTCATCGGCCAGTGTCTTCTTCTTAGAGAAGCCGATGATACGGGTGATCTTGCGGCCCGCGGCCCTGCTCATTGAGCCCTTCAGTTCTGCCAGGCTGCTCTTCTTCCCTTTGCCTGTTGGGGAAATGGGTCAGGGGAGTGGAGGGAGCCCTGAGTCCCACCCATCCTTAGTCTTCCTTGTGGCCTTTTCAGTCTGCACACAGGATGGGCCTGCAGCTCCAGGGATGGCAGGCCAGGTCACCTTACCCAGGTCTACAGAATGGTCAGAACCTGCTCTGCCGCTGTGTGCCCATGGGCAAGGCCCTGCCCAGTTCCAGCATTCCCCAGCCTGAGCTCCCAGAGGCTCCTACCGTGATCACAGGTCTCCCGGCGGCCAAGGGTAGAACAGCTGTCACCCACGCCCACACTGTCAGAATCTGAGGTCTGCTTCTCTTGGGACAGCCTCTGAGAAGAGACACAGACAGTCCCTCATCAGAGGGCACATTCAGAAGTGCCCAAATTTCCCTTTATTGGTTCAGTCTCCCTCCAACTCCCCCAGCACATGATAATTAGCTAACAAATGTTTGTCAGCAACTGTCCTGTGCCTGATACCATACCAGGTATTGAAAAGACAACCATGACTTAGCTATGGTTGTGTCTTTGGGCAATTCAGTCCATTTGGGGAGGGAGGCAATTAATTATAACACTTTGAAATGAATGTCTTAATTTGGACTGTATTTGGCAGGTGACAGGGAGCTGGGAAAGTATTTAAGTGGAACACTCATGTAATCCAAATTGGTTTAGGAAGTTACTTCCAGTGGCATTGTGGGGACAGACAAGAGTGGACAAGACTGGAAGCAAAAGAGCCACTTAAAAGAGTGTCATCCTGGTCATGATGAGACTCAAGAGCATGAACCAAGATGACAGTGAGGATGGAGAAAAAGAGATGAGCTGGCAGACATTTTCAAAAAAGTCATGGCGGGACCTGGTGACCAGCAGGAGTCCATTATGATCCTAACTCGGAGGAGAGGATGGGAAGGGGACACATACCCACACACCCACACACAATATGTCAACAATTTCACTGCCAGCCCAAATTAGTTTTACCCATGACACCAACTCTAGACCATTCATCGATTCATTCATACAAGGTCCATTAAGTGTCTATTAGATACCATGGGATGTAGAGTGGAAGCAATGATGACTCTCTTACCACTTATTAGCTGTGGGAATGTGGGAAAGTCCTTCTATCTCCCCAAGGCTGGGTTTTTTCACTTGAATTCCACCCACTTCAGAGGGCTGCTGTGACGGAGCCAGCTCAAGTGAAGGCCCATGGACTGTATCATTTCTAACACCTGTGTGGTGTGCTGCCATCTTTCTTCAAGAAGCTAAACTGTGCCAGCCACACTTGGGCCAGGATTAAATGACATCCACCCACTTAAGAAGGTGGAATTACAGAGCTCTGAGGCCCCAAAGCCTTTCCTGCCAAGATCCTCTCAAACCAGGCTCAGCTTATGCTGCACCATAAGCATAGCACGGGGAACAGAGAGGACAGGAGATCACGTGCACCTCTCAATTTCCAAAGGGCTGGAAACATGACAGCTGTCAGAAAGGGGACAGAACTGTCAAGTATAAAGAATCACCTCTTCAAATGGTGAAACAGAAGTTATGGCTCTATGTGTTCTGCAATGGTGTACAGATGGTAAGTTTTTCATCAGATAGAGCAAATACAAAGAGGTAATGCGAGCACTTTGGAAAGAACTCGATGGTGACACTGTAATCACATGATTCTATGGAGAACAGACCCACCAATATCACATCCTCACCCTCACTCTCCACCCAAAATACCATCCCCAACATTCTAGTTACCCTCCCTGTGGATGCTCAGCCACAGGAAAGCTCAACTCTGCAAGCTTGCTTCTTCTTCCCCTCTACACATCTTTCAAACTGCACCACAGCATGCACTGGCAAATGCGTGCACACAGACACTCACACACACTGACACTGTCAACGCTGCTTTCCCTCCGGCCTCACAAATGGCAAAGGCTAAGTGAGGATAGGGTTGAGCTTCTCCTCCTGCATCCACCTGGGCACATGAGTACCCATCTTCCACTCCTGGTGACTCTGCCTGATCCCATACCTTTGCTTCTGTTCCCTCCCCTCGGCCCACCTCTGCCTCAGTGGAATCTTGCCTATGCCTTAAGGCTCAACATAGGTGCCCTCACCCTTCTTGCCCCTCCAGCCAGTGTGGGCCCCTGTTCCACTCACTGTAGCTTTCTGGGGTACTCTAATAGGCTGGTGGGCTCTCCTTTCTCTCTGAGCTTAGCCATACTGGCCGTTTGCAGTTCCATGCTTCTTCCTGCTCTTGTGCCTTTTCCCTCTGCTTAGAATGCCTTTTCCTTCCTCTTCCCTGCTAATTTTTCATCTTCATCTGAAATGTCACTTCCTCAGAGAAGCCTTCCTGGGGTGTTGAGGCAGAGGCAGGGGCCCAGGGTACCTGGTACTTTTCCCTCCTAGCACTTACACAGCTTGGCATTTATAAGTCCGTGTGACTATTTGATTCATGTCTGCTTCTTACCTGGCTGGAAATGCTGTGAGAGCAGGGCTTGCACCTGTTTGTGTTTGGACTGCATTTCAGTGGCTAGCACAGTTCCTGGGGTGCCCCGGATACTCACCAAGTACCTGTCAAGCAGGTGCTCAGGATCCTGGCCTTGAGAGGAGGGGCAGCACGGTCATCAAGAACTAGACTGTCTGGGTTCAAATCCTGGCTACGGTTCTTATTTACTATGTGACCTTGGGCAAATCTGTGTCTCAGCTTTCTCCTCTGAAAATGTACCTACCCAAAGAGTTATGAAAATCACCTCAGTTAATACACATAAAGCATTTAGTACACTGCAGGGCATGCAGTCACAGTCTATAAATACTAGCCTTGATTACATCGTGCAAGGCCCGTGTCTGTGGGTCTTAACCCTTCCCCTCAACTGTCATGTCCTTAAGGGGAGGACTTGGGTCTGAGGCCCTTTGTTACCCACAATACCTGGCAATGTGTAGGTACTGGGACATATTTGCTAACAGCCTGACCAACTGGCTAATCACTGCTTCTCTCATGTTCCAAATAGGCACACTCTTTCTCTTTTTTTTTTTTTTTTTAAATGAAGCTTCGCTCTTCTTGGCCAGGCTGGAGTGCAATGGCACGATCTCGGCTCACCACAACCTCCGCCTCCCGGTTCAAGCAATTCTCCTCCCTCAGCCTCCTAAGCAGCTGGGATTACAAGCATGTGCCACCACACCTGGCTAATTTTTGTATTTTCAATAGAGATGGGGGTTTCTCCATGTAGGCCAGGCTGGTCTCGAACTCCTGAACTCAGGTGATCCGCCCGCCTCGGCCTCCCAAAGTGCTGGGATTACAGGCGTGAGCCACTGCGCCCGGCCTACTCCTTCTCTTTCTCTCTCTCTCTTTTCTTTCTTTTTTCTGAGACAGGGCCTCACTCTGTTGCCCAGGCTGGAGTGCAGTGATGCAATCATGGCTCACTGCAGCCTCCACCTGCCAGGCTCAAGTAAGTCTCCTACCTTAGCCTCCTGAGTAGTGGGGACTACAGGCTTGTGCCACCACACCTGGATAATTGTTTTGTAACTTTTTTGTTTTAGAGATGAGGTCTCACTATGTTGTCCAGGCTGGTCTTGAACTCCGGAGCTCAAGTGATGCGCCCGCCTTGGCCTCCCAAAGTGCTGGGATTATACACCCTCCTTTTCTAATTGACAAATTTCAACTTATTTTTCATGGCACAATTGCAATGTGACCTCCTCCTGTCCTGGCAGGGTGCATCACTCCCTCCTCTGGCTTGTACTGCACTTTGGGCACAGGCACTCATTTGTTCATGCATTCATGAATTCAGGAGACACTTATTAAGCACCTACTGTTGTGCCAGCTCTATGCTGGGCACCTACAGTTTGGCAGTTGCCTGACTTTCCCCCCAGCCAGTTAGTTCCCCTGGGGTTCAGCCCGTGTTGAGTGGCCACTGCCTGGCCCGGGGAAGACCTAGCGGAGACAGATATACCTTGTCCAGGTCCAACTTGCACAGGAGGACTGGGGATCTGGGGACCTCCACTCCCTCGGCTCCCCCACCTGGCTTGCTCACTTCTCGGATGACCTGTGAAGAGGACACACAGCTGTGAACGGGTGGGCAGGGAAGCTGTCGATGCAAAGGAAGAATGGGGTCTGTGTGGTGAATGCTGTAGAACAGAGGGTCAGGGCCACTGTGGGGAAGAGATGGGCTGACACAGCCGCCTGCACATGTGTGGGGCACACTGGGGTTTGTAAAGGCTTTCTCCCATATCTGTCCCCTGGGTTGAAAAGATACAACGAGGGGGACCAAGAGGCTTATTGCTAATCAGTTGTGTGGTCTTGGAAGAGCCACTTCCCTGCTGTGGGCCTCAGTGTCCACATCTGCAACATGGGAATATACTAGTCCTCTGCTTCCCTCCTTGGGTTGCCTGAGGACAGTGTGACCGTGGATGTGAAGAGTGATGGGAACCATAAAGCCTCACAAGCGTGAGGGACCTGCTTCTGTGACCATGTGCACCTTTACAGCAACCTGTAGGGCAGCTGGAGTTATCACCTCCATCTCCTAAAGGCATCCGCTTACTTGCCAAGGCCACACAGCAATAAGCATGAGATCAGGAAATAATCACAGCCACCATTTGTTGCTCACCTAACTGGTGGCTTTCTGTGGATTATCCCATTTTATCCCCCACCAGCCTTGTAAGCCCTGAGTTACAGCTTAAGATGATGAGCCTCACAGAGGGGAAGCTACCTGTTAGGTGGCAGCAGAGCCAGAAACTAAATGCAGGCAGTTCAGCTGCCCACTGTTAACCTCTGGGCTGACGGCCACCCAGGATCAATGTCAAGGCAGGTCTCTTTTAACTCCAGTCTAGGGATCTGTCTGCCGACCCAACCAGCCCGTGGAGGGTACAGGCTCCCCCAGCAGGCAGGTTCTCTCCCTTCCTTCCCTCCTGAGACAAAGGGGTAATGAGAAACACCAAATGTTCCATCATGGGGGCTGGTTATCACAGGAAGGAAGGGGCTGGGTGGGGAGGGAGGTGTTTGGTTTCATTGTTCCAGCAGGAAGATCAGAGGAGGAAAGGACGGTGTCAGAGTGAAGTAGAGGTGGTGCAGGGATGGGGTCTGCTGTAAAGGAATGGGGGGTGGGGCATCGCAGTCATCTCAACAGTAATTACTGACAGTTACCACATACTCACTGCCTGGTAGGCACTGTGCCAAGGGCTCTCCAGAATCCTTCCAAGGACCATTTCACAGATGAAAAAAACATGCACAGAGGGGCAAAGTCATTTGCAGAAGGTCACACAGCCAGTAAGTGCCCCTTAGGCCTGGGGCTTGCACTCAAGTATGGGTGCCACAAAGTCCCCTCTCATGTCATTACTATGTCATCCTGCCTATGGCCTTTGGAGTAGATTTATTTCTTAGCTTCAAATTCTGGCTCCAACCACTTTGGTTGTGTGACCTTTGGCAAGTCACTTAAGTTCTCAAAGCTGTGTCTTAGTTTCCTCATCTGTGAAATGGGAACAATAATATTTTGTCCCATTTTCAAGCAGAAATGAGGTCATGTATGTAAAGCTCTTGGCACAATGCATGGCACAAAGTAAGTGCTCATTTTGTGGTGACTCATTGTTCCGTGTAGCTGCAGAGGCAGAAGCTGGCCCATGGGTGGTCATTACAAGGATGCACATTTCAAGGCAAGGAAGGATTTTTCCTTTGTTGTTGTTGTTGTTGTTGTTGTTTTAAGAATTCGCTGGTCTAATGATGAAAACAGCTTCCTTTGTAGATACTAAGCTTCCAGTTCCAGGAGGTATACAAGCCCAGGCTGAATAAGCCCACAGTAAGGATTTGAAAAGGGAATTCAAATAACCAGAAGGAACACAGGTCTCCAGCATGAAGTCTGCCTCTTGGAGATATCTGAGGCCCATTTCCATACATAAGCCCTAGCCACGCACAGGGCACTTGGGCTCAGGCACTGAGCAAGAGGCTCTTCCAGGGACAGGAACCAGCTCTACCGAGGGCTGGCTTGGGGAAGAGAGAAAGGGTGGGAAGGCGGGAAGGTCAGGTGCAGGCCACGCACCTTCAGCCACTCCTCCGCCTGCTCTCGGCTCTGCAGTGCCAGCACCAAGACCTCGGTAGCCCCCTGGGTGAAACGCAGCTCGTGCCTCTTGTGCCGGCTGTCCTTGGGCACGTAGATGACGCTGCAGGTATCCAGCGCCAACCTCAGATGCGGCTGCCGGTCCTTGGAGCTTTTGTAACACTGGACAGGGAGAGAAACACATCAGGATCTTCTGAAGTAGAGGGTAGAGGAGGGAGACATCCTCACACAAAGGCTTGGGGGAAGCCCGACCTCCCTTTAGAGACTTCCCCCACCCAGGCTAGCCATGGGCACTGTGCAAGGATAGCTGAAGGGTCCAGGCCATTCACCCTGGAAGAGAAGTCTGGGATGAGGCATCTTTGGGCAATTTTCAATCACAACTACCTATTTGGGGAGAGGCAGAATGTAGCACAATCCTAGGAAGACCAGGTTAGCCTAAAGAACCAGAGAAGAAATGGGCTGGCTGGGGAGGAAGCCAGTTAAAAATCTACCTGGCAGGAATTTGGGAGACAGAATTCTAACAGAGATGGAGGGTTGGCCTTGGGAAGTCAATAGTTTACGAATAATGATTCTCACTTCCCCATTTTTTTAATGAGCCCAGCATTACCTTCATGACAGAGCCAGTCAATGACATTACGAAAAGAGAAAATTATAGGCTAATTTCTCTCATAACCCAATGGCAAAAGCCCTGAACAAAATGCTAGCAATTGGATTCCAGACGTATATAAAAAGCAGCTACATCAAGACCAAGTGGAGTTTATTCTAGGAATGCAAGAGCGGTTTAACATTCAAAGATCAACCGTATCATTAATCATATGAACAGAAAAAAAGGCCAAAAATCACCTATCTGAATAGAGCTAGAAAAAGTATTTGATAAAATTCAGCATCCATTTAAGTGAACTAAGAATAGAGGGATCTCCTTAATGTAATAATAAGGAACATTTTCATCCACAAACAACCCACAGCAAATGTCATCCTGAATGGTAAATTATTATTATTATTATGTTTAGAGACTGGGTCTTGCTTTATCACCCACACTGGAGTGCAGTGCTGTGATCATAGCTCACTGCAGCTTCAAACTCCCAGGCTCAAGCAATCTTCCTGCCTCAGACTCCTGAGTAGCTGGGACTACAGGTGCATACCACTATGCCTGGCTAATTAAAAAACATTGTTTTTTTTTTGGTAGAGACGGAGTCTTGCTTTGTTGCCCAGGCTAGTTTTGAACTCCTAGCTTCAAGTGATCCTCCTGCCTCAGCCTCCCAAAGTGCTGGAAAAACAGGCATGAGCCACCATACTCAGCCTTAACAGTGACTTCCCTTTAGAGCTCTAGACTGAGACAAGGATGCCTGCTCTCCCACTTCTGTTTGCATTGTGCTTGAGGTCCTAGCTACTGCAATATGTGGAGAAAAATACAGAAGGGGTAGGAATGGAAAGAGGTTGGTCATGTCCCTTGGACTAGTGCCGCCCTGGAGTGAGAAAAGGTCATGTTTCAGATGCATTCATGTTGGGCAAGGCTTGTCAACGGATTTCTGGGGAGAGAAGTTATTCTTTTTCTGAAATTATGTTTATCCTCTTACTTTGTAATTAAAGATGCTCTTTCTTTTATGAAATGATAGGATGAGAGATGGTAAATATTAAAAAACCCTTCTTAAAGCAAGTAATAGAACGATTGAGTTTTGTAGGGGATTCGTTTTATAAAAGACAGATGTATGGAAATGAGGGTGGAAATGTGTACACTAAAGCTATTATGATAGTGGTTATCTCTTGGTCAAGGAAATTATTGACGTTTGGTCAATAGTTTTTATTAAAATCACTTTTCATTTGTTTTTCTCTAGTTTTATAAATAAGCACATTTACTTGCATAATGAAAAGCAACAAAAATTTAAAAGTGATAAAAAATTCTGTTTTTTGGACAAAACAAAAACATGGTAAAGCCTGTATCAGGTCTTTTTTTTGGTTTTTGAGATGGAGTCTCACACCGTCGCCCAAGTTGGAGTGTACTGGTATGATCTTGGTTCACTGCAACCTCAGCCTTCTGGTTTCAAGCGATTCTCCTGACTCAGCCTCCCAAGTAGCTGGGACTACAGGCACACACCTGGCTAGTTTTTTGTATTTTTAGTAGAGATGGGGTTTCACCATGTTGGCGAGGCTGGTCTCGAACTCCTGACCTCAAGTGATCCACCTGCCTTGGCCTCCAAAAGTGCTGGGATTACAGGCGTGAGCCACCGTGCCTAGCCCAGGTCTTTAAATTTAAGAGAGAGAGAGAGAGAGAAAGAGAGGCACAGGGTGTGTGTGTGTGTGTTTAAATTCTGCTCCAGTGGGGAAAGTCCTGATCTTGGGAGCATGGGGGCTTTGAGCTTCTGTGCACAAAGTCAATCCGGGTATGCCCAAGGCAGACATATCCGCATGTATGTAGAGACACACCCACATGCAAGTCCATGTGAAGCCAAGGCACATGGCTGCTGCTGACCACTCACCAGGAGCTGGTCCTCCCTGATGACCGTCAGTTGCTTGGCCCACTGCCCGAACCGCTTTTTCCGCAGCAGGAAGGCACATATCCTGCATTCCCTCACCAGGTGCATGGAGGCCTCCTCTGAGGGCCACTGGTGTCGGGGCTGCGGGCTCTTCCCTTCCTCCTCCTCCTCATCGTAGGACTCATAGGAGCTGCTCATTGCGTCAGAGTCATTATCTGCAGGCGTCATGGGAAAAGATCCATCACTGTGCCATCCTAGGGAAGCACCTTCTCACCCCTCTGCAGCGATCCCTGCACTGGGGCCTGAGGCTAGGAAGGCATGGGCATAAGGCATGACACTGGTAATGACTAAGGCCCCTACTTTTTTTTGGAGATAGAGTCTTGCTCTGTCACCCAGGCTGGAGTGCAGTGGCGTGATTTCGGCTCACTGCAACCTCTGCCTCCCGAGTTCAAGCGATTCTCCTGTCTCAGCCTCCCAAGTAGCTGGGATTATAGGCGCCCACCACCACACCCGGCTAATTTTTGTATTTTTAGTAGAGATGGGGTTTCACCATGTTCGCCAGGCTGGTCTCCAACTCCTGACCTCAGGTGATCCACCTGCCTTGGCTTCCCAAAGTGGTGGGATTATCGGTGTGAGCCACCACACCTGGCTGGCCCCTACTTTTGCACTTTGTTGTACCGATTTATCCCTTGCTTTGCGATCTTGGTTACTTCCCTTCTCAGAGCTTCAGTGTCCTCATCAGTAAAATGATCATAATAAATGACAGTACCCACTTCAGCCGGCTATTTGAAGACCAATGCATGGACAGTGTTTAGCCAAGTGTTTGGCACCCAATAAATGCTCAATAAATTTATGCTATTGTCATTACCCCTTCATCTTGACATCTGTTGTCTCTGATTATTCTCACAATAACCCAGCAAATCTCCATTTTATAGATAAGGAAACTTGAGGCTCAGCGAAAAGAAATTACTCACCTAAGATCAGTTATCAAAAGTCAGGGAAAGGGTTAGATCCAGGCCTCCTGACTCCCATTCCAGTGGTCTTTCCACTGAGTGCTGGGGTCACCCAAAACAAGGGTGTTGGGGCCTCTCTAGTGACCATGGTCTGGGTGAGGGGCTGGTGGGCACACCCATGCTAAGGGCCAGGACAAGGCCTGCTCTTTGCAAGGGCAGAAGCTCTGCCCAGCATCTGGACGCCCACCTGGTACTTACAGGAGCTCTTAAGCTCGCCGTTCACCCTGGTTGCAGGGTAGCTGCTGTCTGCGTCCTCATAGTAGCCATCCACAATCGAGTGCGAGGGGCTGCAGCCATCTGTGGGTTGTCAGAAAGAGCTGCACTTTGGAGAAATGCAGGCAGACTCCAGGGGCCAGGACTGGGGGAGACCCTGACACCCCTGCTCCTCCTCAGGGAAGAGACAGCAGGCACTCTGAGCAGCTCAGGCCAGGGTGTGAGGTCTCCTCTCTGCATCTCATCTGTTCTAGCTCCCCACAGTCCCTCTGCTCCTGTCGCCAGAAACTGCCCTCCCGGGCTGTCATACCTCCCGGCCTGTATTCATGCTGTTCCCTGTGCCCTCTGTCTTCTACCAGAGGACTTCTCATCCATCAAGACCCAGATCAAAGATCTTTCCTCTGACTTTCTCAGGCAGTGAGTGGTCAGCTCCTCCTTAATGACCCCAGAGCATTGCATGTGTGCATGGTGTTTGTGTGTGTGTGTGTGTGTGTGTGTGTGTGTGTGTTGTGTTGGTCACAGCTCTGATTTCTGCACTGCAGGGAGCAATGTACCAGTTGCTTGGGCTGAGACCTCCCTCCCTGCTCTCCCTTCTAATCTTCTTCCACCTCAGCCCTTCCTCTTACTTCCTTCTAAACCTCTGGGACTGCAAAGAAAGAACTGGACTAGAGGAGATAATAATATCGTGCATAATAGTGACTACAACTACCTGTGCAGATTTTCACAACACCTTCCCATTTGGAGCTGGGAGGTAGTACGGTGCAGTGCTGGGGTTAGTGGGATGTCTCAAACTGTATTCTGTATCAGAATCACCTGGGAGTTGTTTGAAAATGCAGACCCCTGGGCTGTATCTCCAGAGATTCTGGTTCATTGGAGTGGGCTGGGCTGAGGAATCTGCATTAAAAAATGACTAATACGAAAATTCTAAACATCCATAAAAATAGAAAATATATTGGACTCCAATGAATTGGGAAAAATTTATTCAACAATTTTTTAAAAAGGTTATTTTGATGCAGGCAGTCCCTGGAACATACTTTGAAGTTCAGATGGTTAAGAGCATGTGCTTTGGGATCAATCAGAGTTGAGTTCAAATCCTATCTCTATCATTTACTGAGTGACCTCAAAAAGAAAAGTCTCTGTATTTCAGATTCTTGATCTGGAAAGTGACACGAGCAATTCCCACCTTGGCTTAGTGATACGATGCATGTCAATTCTTAGGACAGTGCCTGGCACACACAATATGCTAAACAAGTGCCAGCTGTTATTACTGTGATTGTCTCCTTTGATTCCCACAAGGCAGGGAGGTAGATATCAGCCCCATTTTACAGACAAGGAAACAAGCCACACACAGTTTGCTGGTGACAGAGCCTGGATCAGAACTGAGGGTGCCAGCTCAGGGGATGGTGCACATCCCCTCTCCAGGAAGCCTTCCTTCACCCAGTCCAACTCACTCTCACAGCACACTGCTCTTCAGAATGCTGCTCTGGGCTCCTAGCCCCTCCTGTGCATCTGTTTCCTGAAGACGGCAGCACTGACATTCCCAGTGACTGGGACACCCAGTTCTATCTCCCAAGTGAGGCTCGGAGCCCACTTTCCAGCAGGCACCCTGAGGCCTCAGACGCTGGACATCTCCTGGGAGGTGAACAGGGGTGTCAGGGCCAGAGGTGTGAAGTAGGGAGAGGTGAGGGGGCATGGGGACACAGTACTCAGACACCTGGCAGGGCTGGACGCTGTGAGCGAGAGGAAGGATACTCCCTGATGGGCTTGGCGTGCTCTCCCTGGACAAGGTTCCCGGCCCTTCCTGAAGCCCTCCCTTTCCTTCTGCCCCAGGATTCCAGCTGCTTCTGGGAGGTGTCTTCTCTGCCCTGTCTGAGAGGGAAGTGAGTTCCCTGGGGAGGTGAAGGAGCCCCGTATAGCCAATGGGCTTGACCTGGGATTCAAGGTCCAGCAGCACTTTGTTCCCTGTCCTTGAATGTATAAAATAAAGTTGCCTGTTTTACATCCCAACAGCTGTTTGCGATAACACAGAACCTGAGACTATCAAGGCTGAAGAGGGCTGTGGATTACCTGATCCAAGCACCATAGCCAAAAGGTGCAATCAGCTCAAGGTCCATCAGCTGAGGAATGGATAAGCACAATGTGGTCTATCCGTATGGTGGGATAGTGTTCAGCCATAGAAAGGAAAGAAGTTCTGAGGCATGCTACAACATGGATGAACCTAGAAAACATGCTAAGTGAAAGAAGCCAGACACAAAAGGCCACAGATTATATGATTCCATTTATGTGAAATGTCCAGAATAGGCAAATCCATATGGACAGAAAGTGAATTGGTGGTTAGCAGGGGCTGGGGTGGGGAATGGGGAGTGACCGCTTAGTGGTATGGGCTTCCTTCTGGGGTGATGACAATGTTTGGGGACTAGATAGTAGTGATGGCTGCAAACACTGTGAATGTACTGAATGTACTAAATGCCACTTGTTGGACAGCTTGAAGTGGTGAAAATGGTTAATCTTATGTGTATTTTACCACAATAAAAAAATTCAGCCACGGTAAAAAGCACAAACAGTAATAGAAAAGAGTATGAATGAAAAAAATATGTTCCCTTCACCCATATTTCTATTAATTTCCCGCAGGAAAATTCTGTTAATAGTTCCTTGCATATCCTCGAAAAATTGTTAAAACGGATGCATGCATGTGTGTATATGTGTGTGTGTGTATGTGTGTTTGTGTACACCCTATTTAAAAAAACAAATGGAATTGTTGTACGCAGTATTTTGTGTTTGATGTTTTCAATGACATAATAAAACCAATCTGTCTTTGCTGATCAGAATTCATTTTAGAAATTTGATTATTTTTTGGTGGTTGGAGAGCATTCCACTGTGCTGCTGAATGACAGAGCAGCATCACACAAACATTATCTTATACAAATTCAAATACTCATGCTGAGACATCCAAACATTAGGATATAGTTTCTTATATGTAACGTTAAGTCCTTTTACCCAAACAAGTGACTTCATCTGATCTTCATTCAAAAGAACGTCCATGTGTTGCAATGCTGGAGGAAGCCGATGAAAAGACCAAAGACTCTCCTTTATGGCCAGTTTAAGGGATTTTCAATGGTAACTTGTACCAGTGTCCACTAAATTATTTTATTGCGCCCACCTACTAGTAAAAATATATACATATATTTATGTTTATTTTTATATGTTATATATGTATATATAAACTTTTTTTTTACAAATATGCTATTATCAGATTATAAATACTACAAAACATTCACATGGAATTTATTAAAAGATATGTTGAATTAAATAGAAGTAAAGCTTCTGATATTTCTGCCTACATCATCTTATGAACTCCTGGGTACCCCCACTCTACTCTGACAACCTCTGGTTTAGACCACGTGCTTTTTATTTTATGCATTGACTCGATAACCTAACCCACCTGTAGGATGTCATTCTACTGAAACAATTTCACCACCCACTCAAGAGGAGCACTTGGGTTAGCAGTTTTAGTAGGGGGAACAGTATAGTGGTGGTCATCTGTGTAGCTGCCTCCTAGCACACTGAAACGGTGTGTCTGGTTCCTCTTTCTTGTTTTAAGGGTGGAAGAACAGAGATCCAGAGGGCAAGGGGATTTTCCAAGGCCACACAGATCTGGGACTAGAACCTAAGCCCCCAGCCCCTGGGGCCCCACATATTGGTCCACCCAGGCTGTCACCGAAGAGGCCAGGTGCCCAGGGCAGCTTCTCCTCAGCCAATGGTGACATGGTTGGGAGGGTGACAGGCTTGCAGTTCCAGCTCCCACAGGACACAGAGGAACTTAAATTTGGCTTCTCAGGGAGGGGAAGTCCCCAGCCCCACCAAGGGGACCAGAACTTACTGTGGGAGCTGATGTACTCAGGTGACTTGCCGGGTCCCAGAGGAAGGGCCTCTTCATAGTAGTCCTCAGGGGGAGGCTTGTTGGGGAGCGGTGGAGGCAGGTCGGCCGCCTGCAAGGGGACAAAAAAGAGGACTAGGGGAGTGGAGCAGGGTGGGGAGAGGGAGGCTGAGGGAGAGGGAGGCAGGAGCTCGCAGAAGGCAGGAGGCAGTGTGAATGTGAAGCCATACCTTTTAATAGAGCCACAGAGCTGGTAAAACTTGAGGGCATATTTATCCAGTGATTCTTACCCCAATTTTTTTAATCATCAGGGTTCCCCTGGAATGTCTGTGAGTTTTGTGGACTGCCAAACAGTAGTAGTCATACTTTTTACTGAGCACGTGCAGAATTACCAGAAGCTACTGTGAGTTCTGCACTACTCTGTAACCACGTCTACACACACACGAGGTGCAGTAGGACAAGGAAGCGTGAGGCCTGTTCTTTAGTGAGGCAGGACCACCCGCAGCTGAGTGCTGAGCCACCGGGCCAGGGGAACCGTAGCTTTACAGCTAAGTTCTGCCATGTGTGAGTTGTGGGACATGGGTCATATCACTCATTCTCTCTGAGCCTCAGTTTCCTCATCTGTAAACTGGGGATAACAATCGTGCCAGCCTCATTCAGTTGCTGTCAGCATGTAAAGGACATGGTAAGTTGTTAGTGACTGGTACTGTTGCTGGTGATGATAACAATGAATTCTGCCGTTGACAGACAAAGCTTGTTGTGATTATGAGCCCCTTGCTCTAATTCCATGGCCCCAAGTTTGGGCATCCTATATCTGGTCCAGTCTTTCATTCTGTAGGTGACAAACTCAGGCTCAGAGAAGAGAAGCGACTCGCCCAAGGCTACACAGCAGAGTCACGGGGGCGGGCAGAGGTCACCCAACTCCTGGTCCGGAGCTTTTTCCACAGCCCGGCTTATGTTATGCAATCAGAAGTTGGGCTGGTGACGTCCTTTGGGCCTGAGGGCACAGATAAGTTCACCACATTCTCCCTGCTCAGCACAAACACTGTAACTTTCCAGTCAGGAAGGTGGCAAAATAAAGAATAAAAATAAAAATAAATAAGGAAAAAAACACATAGTGAGTACATCACAGGCCATTGAAATGTTCACGCGGTGCTGCCTGTGCCCTCACCCACAACCCGAGAGACAACAGGGTCCAGAACCGCCAGGAGGGCACCCAGTGGGAAGGGGAGAGCTTCCCTTGCCTCCTCCAGAGGGACAGAGGCCCTGAGGTGTGGGAACCCAGGCCATGACTCACGTTTCTCAGGCATGGGCTCTTGGCTGGCTCAGGGCTGGCTCCTTTGCTGGGCTCCCCATCATCCTCTGGCATGTCCCGAAGGTCACTCAGGTCACAGTCTACAGAGGGACAGGCCATTGGGCAAAGAAAGCCAAGGATGAGCAGCACAGCCCAGGGGAAGAGGGCTGGATTTGGGGTCAGGAAGCCTGAGTGTGAGGTCGGGCTCCACCACCCCTCCATTAGTAACCCTAAGCAAATGACTTATGACTCTGAAACTCATCTGTACGCTGGCAGCAATGATGCCTGCCTGTCTGTTTTCCAGGATTGTAGAGAGGATTGAATAAAATCATACTTGTTTTGGTACTTTGGAAATTTTTGAGGGTTATGCTATAAAGGCACAGTGTGCTCCCTAAGTCTATGAGTCCCCAAAACTCTCTCACCAAGGCCTGTAGCTTTCTTTCTGTGTCGAACAGAGCTGTCTTCCCTCAGGATAGGGCTAGGACGGCAGGTACTCTGCATGCAGCCAGCTCAGCTGCTCCCATGCCTGTGGCAGCCACGCAAGCTATCATTTCTGCTGAGCCACTGCACCGCTCAGCCCAGTGTCTCAAGTGGCAATCACCTGGGAGTGGCCGGCGAGGAAACACCCTAATGTGCCATGCCTTCTTTGGACTGCATGGTCATCCCTACCATTCCTCAAGTCTCTGAGCTGAATTCCTATTCCTATGCAGACTTTGATTAGACTTTCAGAGCTGGCAGAGCCCAGACGGGCCAAGGACTGGCCCAAAGCGACTTAATGATGCGATGTTAGAGCCAGGCCCAGCCCAGTCGGGGGACCCTTCTGCACACACAGGGAAAGAGGGATGGCTCCGTAGCTGAGGTTGGGAGAGGGTCACCTACCAAATTCTTCAAAGAGGGACTCCACGAAGCTGGGCCCCGAGTGGAGGTCTGCTGTGTTCACATACAGGTAGGAGACCTCCTTTGCTGTGAGGAAGAAGGAGGACACACCAGCTGTGAAGGAGGAGGGACCAGGTCTCCCCCATCCCACTCATACTTCTAGCCCACATGGGACACAGTGCTCACTTTGCAAAGTGCATTCAAGTCCTAAATTATTTCACTGGTTTTCAAACTTTGTTTTAGTTTTTACACTGTTATTGAGGATCTCTTTCTCCAAGTAAAAGGATGCCCAGAAGCCCAGTATGGAAACAGATTACTGGGGCTGTCAGGCATATGCTAGGGTGTGTGCATGTCATGTGTCAGGTGTGGTGGGTGTGTGAGGGGCTGTGTGTGTATGTTGTAGGTCAGTGTGGGGGGTATGTGGGTGTGTGAGTTCTATGTGAGTGTGTGTGTTCTGTGTGTGTGTGGAGGGCAGGGGTGAAGGAGTACAAAGAGCACAGCCAGGGCTGTCGGTGGGGAGGTGGGGTCCCAGTGGACAAGGACATTGGGCAAGAGCTCGCATGGAATGCACGGACACTGTGTCCAGGGCTTAGCCTTCCTCCTGCGGCAGCCCCTGGGGGTGGGGGTGAGGTAGAGGGTTCCTGCATGTTCTTGAGTCAAGTGAAGGGAGGTTTTGTTGTCCTACATAAGTGGAGCTCCTCCAGGCAGGCTGCTGGCGGCTGACCTGGAAGGGGCTGCAGGCTCTGCAGGATGGAGGCCACGGCCATCTTCTTTTCCAGGGTGGTATCGCTGAGGTACTCGTGGTCCAGGAGGCTGAGCAGCCCGGTGAGCTCTGGGAGCAGCTGCTCCAGCACTGCGGAGGAAGGCGGACGGGCACAGTCACAGCTCTGTGCCCGGGAGCTCGGCCCCCCACCACCTAGAGTTGGGCGGCAGGGGTCAGAGGGCAGGTCCGGGTGTGCAAGCAGACCTGGGGGCTCTCAGCTGTCCCACACCTGCCACCCAGCTCCCGTCAGAGGGTCCTGCTCAGTTAGTCCTGTGGTGTTTCTCCGGGTCTCCCCACTCTACCTCAGATGGCCTTGGCCCAAGGACTGGACCTCCCTGGGCTCACCTGGCAACCCTGAGCTCAGGCAGCCCCGAGCAGAGGCTCTCAGGCCTCCTTCTGCCCCAGATTGCCCTCTGCTTTGCTTGACCAGGGTCCTTTCTCACTGCAGCTCGAAGCTCAGCACAGGTCTCAGGCTGGAGCCCCTGGCCATCCAGGACACAGGCAGGAAAGAGAGTCTTCCTGTCCCATCAGTTCATGTGCTTCAATCTCTGGAACCTTCTGTTTCCAGTGCCTTGGCCACAGCCAAACTAAACATTAACCCTTCTCACTCCATGTTATCAGTGCCATTCTTTCTTTCCACGTGACGCCAATGCTTCTCAAACTTGAGTGTGTGTAAGAATTACCTGGGAATCTTGTCAAAATGCAAATTCTGACTCAGGAGGTGTGGGGTGGGATCCGAGATTCTGCATTTCTGATCCGCACCCAGCTGCAGCTGATGCTGGTGGTCCTGGACCATCTGAGTTGCAAGATCCTAGAGCACAGAGTCCTTTAAGGACTTCAGTGTGCCAAGACCATGATGTCACTGATGTCTCCCTGTCCTGAAAAGTAACTTGGGACTTGGTTTGCCTTAGAGCCAAAGACCAGCTTCATCACAGTAGTATTGCCCTGCTTTGCAACCCACTAAGCATTTAGGCATGATAACAGAAGCTAACCTGTGCTGAACAATCATTATCAGTTATATTCAGCCCTTTTACATTTTATTGTCTCATTTAAATCATATATCAAGCATTTTATTATCTTCATTACATGGAGGATGAAACTAATGCTCCAGGAGGTTAAATACCTTCTCCAGGATCACACAGCTAGCAGAGCCTAGAGTGAAGCTGCTTTCTTCATTCTCTTCTTTTAACCACAGAGATACATTGACTCACAGTATTTTCTTTGTTCCTCCCAACAAGTTTTGAAGTAGGTCCCATGATCACCCCTACCTTTTAGATGAAGACACTAAGGCTCAGAGAAGATAAATAACTTGCTTGAAGTTACACAGAGGCAAGAAAAGCCAGGACTTCAGCTCCAGCCATGACTCCTAACTCCACGTGCTGTTCCCACCCTGGGCCCTCCTGAGGAAACAGGAGACACTGACCTGGAGCTGCAGGGCCTGGAGGTGTAGGAGGAGATACAGCACCTTGCAGAAGAGAACAGGCCCTGGAGCCAGATCGCCTGGGTTCAAATTCAGGCTCTATCATTCATTAGCCAATCACTTAACCTATGGGTTCCTCAGTTTCCTCCTGTAAAGGGGGTGGATAATAACAGCACCTGCCTCATAGGGTGGCTGTGAGAATTAATGACACCAGGCATGCAAAGGGCCTTGCCCAGCACCGAGTGAATGCTCACCACAAATCAGCTATTCTTGCTGTCACTGAAGAATTTACTACACTGATCTGTGCTGATCCCTGAGTGCCTGCCTCCCTTGGCAGGCTGTGAGGCTCTAGCAGGCGTGGACTGGACTGTGACTCTCTGCTTCCTTATCATCTGGTCTGGGGCCTGCTCAGTGTGGGTGCTCTTCACGTGTCTGACAAGACAGGAATGAACAGATGACCACACTAGGACCTTCTTTTAAATATAAATCTTATGTATAGATAGTGACCCTTGTTAGGAAAACATGATGCCGCAGTCTCTCTGTGGCAAAATCCATCATCACCCCAAAGTCGTTGACAATGAGCTGAAGGCTGATGTGGACAGCTCCTATCTCATGTGCACTCTCAGCTGCTGGGCGCTAAGGGAGGGGCTTTCTGTGCGTGTTTCCATCCAATACCCAGGGCACATCTATGAGCAGTCCTATTGGGATGCATTTTTTTTTTTCAGAAGATGACGCTGAGGCTGTGGCAGCTATGGGATAGTGGCACAGCTTCAGAGGCAGAGCCAGACTGATTCCAAGTCTGTGTGATCCCTAGGGATCAGAGTGGCACAGCTCTGGGGGGTCACTGCTTGCCTCCAGAGCCCAGGCGAAAGGTGCCTGGAGGTCCTGCTGCCTCCAGGGCCTGGGCCCTGCCGTATCACATAAACACAGGTTCTGGATGAATATGTTTCCCTCTTTAAAGCAGGTAACTATTTAAAATCATTTTAGCCAAACTTTAGCTGTTTTCAAGGAAATCTTTTCAAATGGAATAACAAACCTCTCTAGCACCCTCAACAGACACACTGATACGGCTTGACTGTGTCCCCACCCAAATCTCACCTTGAATTGTTGCTCCCAGAATCCCCACATATCATGGGAGAGACCCAGTGGGAGGTAACTGAATCATGGAGGTGCTGCTGTTCTTGTGATAGTGAGACCTGATGGTTTCATAAGGGGCTTTTCCCCTTTCTTCTTGGCATCTCTCCTTGTTGCCACCATGTGAACGATGTGTCTGCTTCCCCTTCTGCCATGATCGTCAGTTTCCTGAGGCCTCCCCAGCCATGATGAATTGTGAGTCAATTAAGCCTCTTTCCTTTATAAATTAGCCAGTCTCGGGTATTTATTTATTAGTCTTTATTAGCAGCATGAGAACAGACTAATACATACACTAAATGTTGGCTAATTCAATTCCAAAACATTTACTGAGAACTACTTATGTGTCAGCCTGGCCCCTGGGCGGGGCTTAGAAAAAATGAATAAGAGATTGTTCCAACTGTCCCAAAGAGCATTCTCTCTCTGTCTCATACACACAAACATGCGTATTCCCTCACAGGTAATTACTCACGAGGGAGGCCATGGCAGATGCAAGAAGGCAGCCACAGGTGGCCTGGGAGCCCTCCTGTGGCCCTGCAGCCACGACTCACATTCAAAAGCACATGATACCTCTCTGCTCTCCCACAGGATGTTATGGCTCAGGGGTGCACTGGGCTGTTTAACCCTATACCGGTTATTCTGAAACTTTTTGGTATCAGGGTCTTTTTATACTTTTAAAAATTATTGGGCCAGGCGTGTTGGCTCACGCCTGTAATCTCAACATTTTGGGAGGCCAAGGTGGGCAAATAACTTGAGCTCAGGAATTTGAGATCAGACTGCACAACATGGCGAAATCCCATCTACAAAAGTATACAAAAAATTAGCTGGGAGTGGTGGCATGTGCCTGTAGTCCCAGCTACTCAGGAGACTGGGGTTGGGAGGATTGCTTGATCCTGGAAGGAGGAGGTTGCAGTGAGTCGTGACTGTGCCACTGCACTTCAGCCTGGGTAACAGAGCAAAACCCTTTCTTAAAAAAAATTGTTGAGGACTCCAAATTGCTTTTGTTTTATGTAGGTTGTATCTATCAATATTTATTGTATTAACATTAAAACTGAAAAATCTTTAAAACACAAGAACACACAGATACTTATCCCACTAGCCTTCAAACTTACCCCTTTACCACAGGTTGTGCCTGGAAAACTCCACTGTAAGCTTGTAGAGAATGGGAGTGAAAAGGTATATAATGTCTTACTACTATATAGAAGTTGCCTGGACCTTACAAACCCCCTGAAAACATCTTGGGGACTGCCCAGGCAACTCCCTCATCCCTAGCTACACTTTAAAAACTGCTGCCCCCCAATGAACGACTAATGATTGCAAAACTTTTTGGGATTTTTAAATCTGTTCCTCCCTCCCGTTCTTCCTTCCTTCCCTCCTTCCCCACTTCCCTCCCTTCCTCTCTCTTTCTCTCCATTCTCCCTCCCTCTTTTCCTTTTTTCCTTTTATTTTTCCCTCTCTCCCTTCTTTTGTTTCTTTCTTTCCTTCTGTCTCTCTTTCTTTCTTTTTGCTGTGAGGTTCCAGCAATTTCTTGTTGCTATCAGTAAATGCCTATGGGTGTGGCAGCTTTCTGGCTTCTAAATGCTCTACTGCTTCTAATTTAAGGTTTGTTATAGTTGTTTCTAAAGTAAGAACAGTTTGGTTCTGCATGAGTGCTCTGCATTTAAAAACCTGAGCTCTCGCACCCAAGCTTTGTAATACCTTTTTTGTTTCCTTCCTGGTCTTTGATGGGATTCTTAACATGAGACCTTGACATCTGAGTGCTCTTCCTTTAACTGAGATTTGATCACCAAAGTTCAAACAGACCAAAGGAGAAGAAAGGGACTGAGTGCATCTGAGAGAAGCAGATGGAGAATGAGGGGCTGCCAGTCCTGGTGGGGTTTCTGCGACCTGAATGGATCTGGCAGGCAGCAGGGGGAAGAGGGAGGGGAACCATGGGGCAAAGCACAGCTTGCACTGAACCTGCAAGTCTTTCGCTGGAGCTGAGCAGTTACCCTGTGCTGGGCAGTTAATGCACATTATCTCATTTAATCCTCCAGTGCCCTACAAAGGAGGAAATGGAGGCTCAGAGAAGTGAAGTTACTCAGCCAGTAAGCATCCCTGGCCTGTCTGACCCCACACCTGAATGCTCCATCAGAAGACTTCAGCCCAGCTCAGTGCAGCAGAGGCCAGGAGGCCAGGCTGGGGCTGGGGGGAGGTGGGCAGATGTGAATACTGGGCTTCCTCTCACAGCCCTCCAGTGGAGGGCTCTGGGCCATGACTTCATGGGGCTCCTGATCTGGGGATACCTTTACCTGTGGGTGGAAACCCTCACCATGAGGCTGAAATTCCTGCGTGAAGGCCCTCTCCCCACTGGGCTTGTTTGAACTTCAGAACTTCAACTGTAAAGATCTCATAGAAAAAAAATCGACCACTGAAAGCAAATACCTGAATTAACAGCAGGGATCTCATCCCAGAGAAAGCCCGATATACATCATGGATGTAAGAAACCTTTCAGCCAGTGCTGGGCTCTTCCAGAACAATACAGAGCTCATCCTAAGAAGCTAGCTTTCAATCACAGTGAATACAGAAGTTTGATGACAGCTTCATCTTTAATTTTAGAGAATTCAAACCACAGAGATTTAAAACATTAGAGAATTTAAACTGGAGAAGTCATATGGGTATAAGGCATATGACAAGTGATTCTGTTAGGGCTCATATATACCAACAGGACAGTAACCTCAATTTTTAGCAAGAAAAGATTCCTCCAGTGGGATTGTTGAAAATGCACATTCCCAGACCTCCTATCCAGAAAGCCTAATTTGGTAGGCCTGTCCTGGATCCAGGAACTTGGATTTTTACAAATACTCCAAGTGATTCTGATGCGGGCAGTCCAAGGTTCAACCTCTGCAAAATACTCCACCAGAAAAAATATGCTACAGAGGACATAAGGAATGTGGGAAAACCTCTCCTATTCCTTAAAAAAATATCATTAGTTATCCTCTTCTGAAATAACTGAGAGTCAAGGTGGGACTAGGAGCCCCTGAAAATTACAAATAGCTGGAGCATGAAGTCTTGCTTAGAATAGTGCAGTGGCTAGGGCTCTGGTGTCGGACCCATGTATATTGGGATTCTTGCACTGCCACTTCTGAGCTGTGCAATGATGGGCACATTAGAAATTTCGAGCCCTGGTTTTATCATAGGCAAAATGAGAATAACAGGATCCCAACCACATAGGGTTGGAAAATTAGGTAAGGTTATGCTTGTGAAGTACTTTGCATGGCACCATGCTTCGAACAAACATTCACTAAATGATAGCCATATCGCATATTGTTTTGTCATTGTTGTTATTTTCTAATACTTTCCACAACTATGGAGACTCCACAGTATTGATCAGATAGCATTAGGAACAGATTTGCTATAGTTGTAACAAGCTCCAGGAGGACAGGGTCTGTGTCTCAATCAGTACACAGTAGATGCCCAATGAACATTTACTCAATGAATACAATATTTTGATCACCTAGTCTAATCCTCTTATATTAAACATGTAGCAAGCGAGTGTCCAAGAGGTTATTTAACTTAGTTATGGTCACACAACCAGTTGGGGGAAAAAGTATTTTGTGTTAAGTTCACACAATACTAACACAAAGCTTGATGCTTAAGATAAGTCATGGAAGAGCAGCTAAAAGCACAGGCTTGGACAATTTGGGCTCCCCTCCCAGCTCTGTCATTTTCTAGCTGTGGGCCTCTGGGAGAAATTTCTAAACTTTCCTAAGCTTCTGATGCTTCATCTGCAAACAGTGGGGGTGATCACAGTAGCTGCTTCACAAGGTCATGGTGAAGATGAAATGAACTGATGTGTATGGTGCTCAGGCACTCGATGGCTGCTCTCTTCACTCATCTGTGATCGCCCCATGGAGTTTCAGGTGCAGTGGTAGGCACAAAGGAGGATGGTATAGGGACAAGAGGGCATGGTGGGGCTCTGCAAGCCTCATCCTGTGAACTATTCATGGCTCTGGCTCTGACACTGAGCTTGGGATGGCTGTGGCAAAAGGAGCTGGCGAAGCCCCTTCCCTCAGAGTGCACACATTCCAAGGACCCCCTCCATGCAAGGTGAGGAGACAATATCTTCTAGACAGAGGGGCAGTAACACAACCCAGGAATCCTGGGTGCTTGCTATCCCCAGTCAGGAAAAATTTTGTTTTCAATTCCTAAGCTGCCCCCATCTCCTGTCTTTGCTCTTGGCAGACTCGGGCATCAGGACAGAACTGTCTATATGTCTCCAGTTTATTTAGAATCACAAATAAATTCTGTCTATCTTGCTTGGTTTAGTTGAGTCTTAGGGAGGTACAGTGAATTCCAATGATGAGAAAAAGATACAACAGGAAGAAATGGACTAATCATTGTTTATAAGTTTTCAATCTTTTAAGTGAGACAGAGGTTCAGAAACCCAAGATGAGGGATAATTATTCTCTGGGTTGCAAAAAAGTTTTTCAAATAAATTTAGAAACCTATTTAAAATATATCTAAGATTAGGCTGTTAAGTGCTTATTGTTCCTGGTGAGTGCCCAACTAAGAGTAAGATCACTTTTCTATCTTCTCCTCACTCCTCCCCATATGACTGAAATCAAAATAAGATGTTAGATAGCAGAAATTAAGCTACCAATAAAAAGTACTACCACTTGCTACCCGGTTCACACCCCTGATGCAGCCTGAGTGAAAAGCAAGAGGTATTTATTGCAGCCAGAAAGGACACTAGCGCTCAGAAGGTCAGATTTATTTAGAGATCACAAAGATAATGAGTTCATAACAAAAGACAAGTGAGTAATTAAATTTCAGCAAGTCACAAGAATAATAAACCCTGTACTGGCTCCTATCAAACTAGGCCCAGTGCTGGGCACTTGGACTCATGATCTCATTCCTGTGTACCTTTCAGACGTACAAAATGTACAAAAATGGAACGTACAAAAATGCTTGGAAACTGCTTGCAAATTACAAATTCATTAAATGCAAAGCCGTAGGAAAATACACAACTTCTCTTTTCCCCACCTCACTATTTGACCAGCCTCTTTACAGAGATCACAAAGATAACTTATCCTTCTTTGTTTTCAAAGTCAGAATAAATGCAACTAGCACCATTTAAAAATGGAAAAAGACCACTGTGAGACTGTGGTTTTATGAATGGCCTACAATTTTTCTTTTGATTTACTCAAATTTCCTTTCTTATGCAAAGGAAAATGACCCAATTTCCATCTCATAAAGGCTCCTATTCTGGAGAAAGAACCAGTGCATTACTTTGAACATTTCTGATGATGATTTTAGAGTTAACTTTCTGCATACTGTGTTTTAACAAACGAGCATATCAGTGGGGTATGACCCACTGTACCAGTGGGGAGGCAAGTCACCCTGGAAAGAAAAGCAGCATGCTGATCAGATGTGAGCTCAGTGCTTGGGTAGGGTGAAGGAAAGGAAGAGCAGCCTTTTCTTTTCTTTTTTTTTTTTCTTGAGACAGAGTCACGCTCTGTTGCCAGGCTGGAGTGCAGTGGCACGATTTCAGCTCACTGCAACCTCCGCCTCCCGGGTTCAAGCAATTCTCCTGCCTCAGCCTCCTGAGCAGCTGAGACTACAGGCGCGCGCCACCACGCCTGGCTAATTTTTTGTATTTTTAGTAGAGAAGGGGTTTCACCACGTTAGCCAGGATGGTCTTGATCTCCTGACCTCATCATCTGCCCGCCTCGGCCTCCCAAAGTGCTGAGATTACAGGCATGAGCCACCGCTCCCGGCCCATAAATTAAGTCTTACAATAAGGTGGATTACCCCACTTACACATGTGGAAACTGAGGATGCTAGAATGAGAATACTGCAGGATCTAGTTGTTATGCCTCACCCAGTTTCCCTTCAGGATGCTTCTTCTGTCTGTGTCCAGCTCTGGGTTTACTCTGCAGAGGTCACCAGCTCCTCAGGTGAGGCTGGCAGAACTGCCCTTCACTTCCCGGGTTGAGAAATCTTTCCTTCCCCTGCCCACAGACTCTTCCAAGTTGTTGCAAATCTACCCAGCTGGGGCTATCAGGACATCTCCCTTCCTTCCTCTGAATTTACAAGCACTTCTCTGAGTCCAAGTGAAGGCCAAACAGTGGGCAGAATGTAGAAGAGACGGCACTGGTTGGACTCGCATTGTTTATCACTAAGACAAACACTTCCTGTTGTCCCAGCTTGGATAGGGAAGCCCACTGTACATGCGGGCTGGAAAAGAATGACAAAGGGGCAGAAAAAAAAAACCCAGCTGCAAAGCCAATGCCTCCGTCTTAGTACTTTCCAAGAGTTAAATATAGCCCCTATGTGAGGGACGGCACGGGTAGTGAGGTCACCTTGGAAGACTTTTGTGTGTGTTAATTACAGCGATTGCAGGAAACTGAATATCCTTTTATGCTTAAGAGAATAGTACAAACTTGACTCCACAGGATAGAAACACAAAAGCATTCATAAAAAGGGAGAAGGCAAAAAATAGTGGGAAGAATTTGGGACTTGGAGGACTTGGTTTGGGCTCTAACTCCTCCCATTTGCCAGTATGTAATTTTGGGTGAGTTATTTAACCCCCTCAGAATCATTTTCCTCTTCTGTAAGAAGGGGCTTAGAAAGCCCATGCACAGGTTTGTGTGAGGGGGAAATGAAGAATGGCTGGGAAAAGGCTGGTAAATCGTAGGGATTATTGTTAGAGATGGTAGAGCACCATTCTTTGACGCACTGTTATTTCAGGAAGACAGGGTGGTCATGGGGAGTTTCTGGGTGCCACTCTTCCCAGGAGTCAGGCTAGGGTGACAGGCTCAGGGAAGCCCCACATCCTCAATGGCCTTACTCGCATCAGCTCTGCCCAGGTTCCCGTCCTCCACCAGGAGGGCCGTCACTTGGGGCATTTTGTTTCTCAGCTCTGGGCCTCCAGGGAAGCCACAGCTTCTTCTCCCCAAGGCATTTCCAGACCACACAGGAGAGGGTAGGGGAAGGCCACTCGCTTCTGAGGAAACAGCTTTTGGCTGTGGGACTGGGCTCTCCCAGAATTGTTCCTTTGTCTGCGGATTCCTCCCTGTTGAGCTCACAAAGGAAATGGGTCCAGGAGGAAGTGGAAAACTGTGACACACACGCGCACTCCTCACACAAGATGGCAGCTGTTTCCGCATCCAGCGTCCTGCACCGCCTCCTTCACCAATGGCGTGGGGAAGCAGAGCAGTCCCAGGGAGTAATCTGGGATGCCTGATGGTAAAAGCAGGTAGCATTTTCAAGTGCTAAAGTGATGTTCCAGATGTTGTGCTAAGCATTTTGCATGGATTACCTCACTTACTCCTCATAATGACCCTGTGAGGTAGGTTCTGTTTTTGCCTGTGTTTACACATTAGCCAAATGAGGCTCAGAGGCACAGTCATTTGTCTAAAGGCACACAGCTGGCAGGTTAAGATTCAAACCTAGACCTCACTCCAGAGCCTAAGCTTTCAATCGCAGCACTAGCATACCTTCTGGCCTTCTTTTCATAGGTGTCTCCTACCTGCAAAGCTTGCTGGAACCAGCAGTGAGCTCCTCTGACCATTCCCCAACTGCTGTTCATTCACCAGGTCGGATGTCTGGCCTGAGGCCTAGGTGAGGCTGGGGATTTCTGCTTTTGAGACGTCTGAGTTTGGGGACCCATCTCACCAACCTCCCTGGGCTGACAGCAAAGCCTCTGACTAGGGGTATGTGGGTTATATAATCAATAATAATAAAGCTATCTAATAATAAAAGCCAACATGTATTGAATACTTCCTATATGATGGGTACACTGCCTTACACTTTTACTTCTTTTAAAAAATAGGACCTCATGGGTGGGTGAGGTGGCTCACACCTGTAATCCCAGCACTTTGGGAGGCTGAGGTGGGCGGATCACTTGAGGTCAGGTGTTTGAGACCATCCTGGCTAACATGTACTAAAAATACAAAAAAAAAAAAAAACCCAAAAAACCCTCATGTCTGTAGTCCCAGCTACTCAGGAGGCTGAGGCAGGAGAATTGCTTGAACCCAGAAGGCGGAGGCTGCAGTGAGCCAAGATCGCACCCCTGCACTCCAGCCTGGGCGACAGAGTGAGATTTCATCTCAAATAAATAAATAAATAAAAATAGAACCTCAGGTGGACAAAAATGAATCCTAATCCTTGCTTCATGAGATACTCTCATTATTGGCCCATGCATGCCATATTTTTATTTAGTTATTTATTTATGTAGTTATTTTTGATAATGGAGTAAGCACACACAAACCTACCATTCAAAGCAAAAGCCAGGATCTTGACAATATCTTACATCTAACTTTATGATCCCGCCCTCCTGCCTCCCCTGCCCAATCTCACTATCATCCTGAATGCTGTGTTCACCATGTCCTTGCTTTCCCCTGTATATAGTTTTAGTACAACCAGATGTACTCCTGAAAATATTATTTTAAATTTTTAGTTTAAAAATTTATTAAAAGAATATATAGTGCTGTAGGTAATCTTTTGTGACTTTTTTTAATATTATGCTGCTAAGATTTATCCATATTGTTGCTTGTCATAGTGTTCATTCATTTTGACTGTTACACACTATTCCATTGTAGGAATATTCTCTGTGCCTAACACTCAGTGCCTTTACCTCATTTGCTCTTTGCAGCAACCCTATATGGTGGGAACTCTTATCCCAGTTTTACTGACAGGAAACTGAGGCCTAGCAAGGTTAAACTTGCCAGAGGCCACAGGAGCCAGGGTTGGAAACTTTCCACCTCCCACAGTGCACTGTGTTTTGGTGCTCTGGAGAAAACACAGGCATTGGAGCCAGAATCTCAGGGCTCAAGCCCCAGCTCCACACTTACTGGTTGTGTGACCTTGGGCAAGTCGCTGTGTGTCTCTGAGCCTCAATTTCCTCAACATCAAAGTGGGGTGATCATAACTGCCCTCCCTACCTCCACAGGTCTGTTCTGAGACTCAAGGCTGATGATGCTGATGAGAAGCAGGAGCACCCTGTATACTGAAGTTTTATAAATCAGTAAATTGTGATTAATATAAATGTGCCATCCTCTTACCTCCCACTTCCAATCAAACAACGGAACTCATTTGGAATTCAGAAGGGACTGAATAGCACCTCATTCAGAAAAGCAAAGCATTAGGTGGACAATCGGCTTGCAGAAAACTCAGTGTGATCAAGGAATCAGAAAATCATCAACAGATGCCACAGGCTACACTAATAGGAGTATGTGGTTGGCTTTGTTCTATTCAATAGAGTTTAAAAATTATTTTTTACTATTTCTGACCTATTTGCAATATCTGAGACCCTACCCTGGTGCTGTTTGTTTGTGGTATTTCCTCTGCATAATCTGTTCTCCAACTGCTACCTCCTGGTAGCTGTGTGACCTTGGGCAAGTGACTTCTCTGTGTCTGTTTCCACATCCGCAAAATTTGGATAATAATAATACTTATTCCTCACAGGGCTGTTGTGAGGATCCAGTGAGGTGTTACATAAAGTGCTTAGAGAAGTCCCTGATGCATGCCAAGCTGATGATATGATTATCTAAAATCTCCCCCACACCCCAGAAAGTGCTCGCTTATCCTCTGAGAGTTGGTTTAGATGCCACTTCCTCCGGGAGGCTGATCCAGCCTTCCTGGACAGGTGAGATTCCCCTGTTCTATGCGCCAGAGTAGATGACTTGTTCGATGTCCACTGTGAATCCATGAGGACTGAGATGATGCCTGACTTCGTATCTGCCCAGTGTTCGGCACAGTAATGGGTACACAGCAGGTGCACTGGGGAGGGGCTAAGTGACAACCTGGAATTCATAGAAAGGACCACAGACTAGGGAGGCCCCATGAATCCTGCCTCTGAGAAATGTCTCCAAGAACAGAAGGGCTCTTGGGGAGTGGGAGAAGAGAAGGGGTGGAGCAGATGTGCTCCCTGGGGAACTGGAGCCTTGGGGAGCAGAAATGGATCAGGAGTGACAGTTCCAAGACCACAATATTAGGTTTAGTGTATAGAAGAACTTTCTGGCAATCTGAACTAAGAGAGGCAGACAGGTATCCCTTTCAAGAGGGATGGAGCCCAGGTGGCATAGTCCCTCGTCAGGAAGGCTAGGGAGGAGTCAGTACAGTGCGTAGCTGTGACATTGTGAACCCAGGTGAGATGTATCCAACATCAAACCTGGGATTTGGCTTCCCTCACCCAGGCAGGTTTCATCATTTCACCAAGCCTGTTTTCTCAATGTAAGACAGAGATAATAACAGTGCTTACCTCAAAGGGTTGTGGCAAGAAGAAAGGGAGACAATGTATGAAGACTGTATGCATCATGCCAGGTACATATGAATCATGCTTGTAAGGGCTCATTATGATTACTAATGTTGCTGCAGTTGTCAGTGATGAAAGGAAATCACCCAGGATTTCCTTCTAGTGATGAAAGGAAATCACTAGATATTCTAGGTGGGAGGCTGGAAGCTGAGCTCAGATGGCCACTCTGACTGTCTGCCCAGGTAGGAAGTCTTCCCTCCTTTCCTTCCCTTTCACCTGCAGAAACCTTTCAGTGTTAAACCTGGATTTGGTTCTGGGCCAGGCCCCCATGAACCTGCCCCACAGGAATCCACCCCTGAATAGGCTCTAGGAGACCCCGGAGTGATTCCTGCCTCCATCATTGGGGTTGAGGATCCAAGAAAATGTTGATCAAAAGACATGGAAATGGATGTTTTGAGTTTTGAAATGCCCCAAATATCTCTCTGCTTCTGCATTAGACTAACAATTGTGTACAATTAACCCTAACTCAAAGTGGAGAGTTTAAAGTTTCATGTATCTCTGCTTTTAAACCTCAAGGTAAGTTGGTCTTACAGTCTGCTGCTCACCTGAGATATTTGCCCTACCTCCTAACTGGCCACCTCTTTCCAATCTCTCCCTTTCCATTCTAATGTGAGCTCACTGCTGGCTTTAATAATTTCCCCAAATTGCAACACATCATAATCTCTTCCTGCTCACAACTCATCCACTGCTCCCCAGGGCCCAGAACACCAGTTTTCCTTTGTGACACAGATGATGAAAGATCCTCACGTGCCCCATGCACTCCCTGTGGCTTCTCCCCAACGTCTCTGTAATCCCATCCCTTCCCAGGATGGGCAGGGAAGGAGCGAGGGTGAAAGTGTCAGAGATAACTTGGATTACTTTCTAATTTATTAAGAAAGGCAGTCATTTCTAAACCTTAGTTTTAGGCATTTGCTTTCTTTTTTCGAAAAGTTGACTGCTTCTTATGTGCTGAGTGCTTTTACTATATGAATCCAATGATCCCTCATCGTAGATAAGAGACTGTTATCTCTATTTTCAGTTGAAGAGACAAACTCAGGGGGTTAAAGAAAAGGAGTAGAGCCAGGATTCAAACCCCAGGCAACTTGACACCATGGCCAGAGCCCTCGGTTCTCGTACTCTCCTTTGTCTATTATTAGTTACAGATTGCAAGCCGCACAACCTCGAAGGACTGGGACATACCCAGTTAGCGACTGGGAGAATACATCCCTACTCTTTGGAAGGACATGGAGGCCCCGTTTCACCTCCACCTGCTCTTCTGGGCTCTCGGCATGCTGCCCCGCTTTGCTTTCTGAGCACGCTTCTGGGCTCTTCTTTCCACGATTTTCTCCATCTGGAATGCCATCTCTACAGGGCTCCTGGCTAGGAAGTGTCCCTTGAAACTTCTGGTCCTTTATATATTCTCTTTGATGGACACTGACTAGATATGACCTCATGTTCCAGGCATCGGTGACCAAGTTTCACTTTCTCTGCCACACTGGGAGATTCAGGGACCTTGAGCTTCCTCTCTGGAACCTCTGAGAGCTGCACCTGGTTGCTGGTTGGAGGTGAGGAAAGGCCATCAGGCTCTCCAGCTTCCTGGCACACTCCCAGGAGATCAGTTTTCTTTTTGGTCCAAGTGGACCTAAAAAAAAAATTCCCCTTGGTTTTGCATCAGCAGGATCTGCTTTCAGCAAACCCTTCAACAAGAACGGGCAGGAAGAGTAAATATTTATTCTACAAATGAATAAATCTGGTTCCATCTTCAAAAGAAAGCCTTAGTATAAATTATCATAATTTCTCCATTCTAAGATGCCACTGATTTGAAGATATTTTCATATTGAACAACAGCTTTTTGAAAAAAAAGAGGACAAAACGAATAAATTAAGATGTCAATGGTAAGGTATGTTCTGAGTTTTTTTAAAAAAATTTATCTTTGTATCAATGAAATAAAAATATATATGGTTTAATTTAATTTTTATTTTCTTCTTTTGGCTTCGGTGCTGTCAGAAAAAAAAATTCTCCAAAACTTTGACTAGGCCACGGTGAAACATGGGCAGATATCAACAATGTGTCCCGGCCAAGTCCCACCACTGAACCTAGGTGGGCTCCAGGTCAGCAAGGGCATTTCCTGGTCACCCGTGCACTAATGGCAGCCCTGAGGCCCTGCAAAGCCAATGGACAGGCTTTCTCCCCAGCAGAAATATGCCCATGTTCTGCTGATACCTGGTAACCACGTTAGTGACATGTGGAAAGCCAAATGGGAACCTGTCAGGTGACCGCAGGCAAGCCACTACTCCCTGTACCTGTTTCCCCAGTTGTAGAATGAATGAGATAGGATTAAATAAGTGGTTTCCTAATGCTCTTCTGATGAAGCCTATGGGATCTGCACAGCTTCCTAAGGTGCTGCCCCAGGGGTAACGGATGGAATGGGCTGTGCTCAGTGTTCTCATTCCCACTTCACCTACAGCAGCTCTGTTGCTCAAGATTTTGTTTGCAAAAGGTTTGTGAGGCCAAAAGTAGTTTGAAAAACACTGGTAAATGGCATTCTGGGGTCTTCCCAACACTACTCTTGAATACACACTTTTGTATGGTTTAAGGACAGTGCTTCATTCCTCGGTTTGGACACACCCTTAGAATCCTTCTCACCACAGTGCTCCAGGGAGACACTCCCAATCTCTCTACAGCCTAATCCAGGGGTTGGCCAACTTTTTCGGTAAAGGACAAGATACTACATATTTTTGGCTTTGTTGGCCTCTGTTTCAACTACCCAACTCTGTACTTACAGTGAGAAAGCAGCCATAGACAATATATAATGAACAGGTGTGGCTGTGTTCCAAGAAAACTTTCTTTACAAAGACAGGTAGCAGGCCAGATTTTGCCCCTGGGCTGAGGTCTGCTGGTTCCTGCACTATAATACTTCAACCTTAATGGTGAAGGAACTGAAGCCCAAGGGGGGAATTCAAGGAACTTGGTTAGGATCCTTATCTCCCGGCAGTGAATTGCTTCCACCACACTACACTACTCATTTAGCTGTGACTCTTGCCCTAAGTTGAACTGCGGGCATCTGGGGACTACATGGTTGAGGGAATGGCGCCTGGAAAAGGCACGTGTTCCATTTCTCTCTCTCAGGAGATCAGTTTTCCTCTAGGTTCTTAGAGGGCTATAAAAAGCCCCCAGGCTTGCCTCCTGTGAGGCGTGCTGTCCATCAATTCCCCAGAACTGGTATGACTGCAATGTGGTGCCACATTCTGCCCCCGCCGCAGCCTGACAGCTGTGCCAGGGAGAAGACTCATGCCAGGCCAGCTCTGCACCTTCACTCCCTACTTGGGGCAAGGCTGGGATTCCCCAAATGGAATTTTAGATGGAGGATAGACCCCGGCTGGGCCCTCCTGGCTCAGCCTCTTTGTTAATTCCAGGAGAATGAGAGCTTCATGAATGCTGAATACCAGAACTCCAAGGGCCACAGCGGGAAGAATGTGAAGGATAAGAAATAAAACCTCATGCAGGCTGCCTGGCTATACCCCTTCATTGATACAGGATGTTCCCTAGAATTATTCAGACCTCCTTTTCCTCCTCGTCTTCTCGGCACCCTCTTTGTCCCCACTTAGAAATCTTTACCTAGTCAGCCCATCTTAACTAGCAAGTCCCTCGTATATCTAACCTGGGGATAACCCTCCAACATTCATGGAGAAGCAGCGGAGAGCAATGGTAAAGAACTCAGGTATGGAGGTGAGTTGGGCTGCATAAATAGGCCTTTCAAAGCCTCAGTTTCTTCATGTATAAAATGGGAATATGACAGTATCTATTGAGTCATGGTGGGCTTTCAGCAATAAGCACACTTGACTGTAACTATTAAGCATTTGCTGTGTGTTAGACACTGGGAATATGGCACAAAAGATACTCCTAGGCCTCAGGACTCATACACTCATAAAACAGATATTTCAACAAGTGTGGTGAAAACTTCCAAAAGCCCAGTCTGAGGAGGGTGGTGGTAACCCAAAGTCAGGAGAGACCTAGAGGTGGATGTGGCAGGGAGATGATGCTGAGCTGCATCTTTCAGGAAGGGGGAAGAGCAGAGTCATCTGTTTGAACCTTAGTTATTGCATCTGTCCAATGGGGAGAATGTCTCTGCTATCTACTTCACAGGGCCATCACCAGGGTCAAGAGATGCCACAGAAGAGAAACTCAGGGCTGGAAGGGTCTCCAGAAAAAAGAATTTAGTGGGTCAATTCTCTGATGAGTCCCCCATTACACAGGTTCCTTCTTGCCCATAGCAACCCCCCCACAGTGAACGGCTGCTAAGTGACAGCTTGTATGGTCACATGGGCAGGGGTTGCCCAGCCTCTGCACAAAGCACTCTGTGGATGATGTGCAATGTCCCTGAAGCTAAGCTGAAATGAAGATAACTGGTCAATGTCAAAATGCTTCTAAGTTAAAAACTTTATAAAAATGTATGTCCTCATAACACGGAAACGAGCGGCTGAGCCAGGGCTTGGATGTGGGTGTTCTGCTTCCATGTCCAGATCCATTTCCATTCTGGCACTCTGTGCTGGGATATTTATTGGAGGCTGGAGTTCACATCACCTGGGAGTCCATGGTGGAGGGAAGGGGAAGGAGAAGCCAAGATAAACACAATGCATCTCCGAAGGTCCATTTTGTACAAAGATATTTTGAGAGGGTGACAGAAGGGGTTAGATATATTACGGATGCTAACAAAAAATTTGCATGGCTTTTTAAAGATAAAATGAGACATTTCATGCTTTCAGAGGTTGCTTTGGGTAACAGACCCAGACCCTAGAGTCTCATTCAGTTGAAGTGTGAAAGACAGAACTAGAAGCAGGTGTTTGAGCAAGGTCAAGGGTCACGATAAAAGCAGTGCATGAAAACAGTAATTATCACCCTTGTGTGAACATCAGAATCACCTGGGGGATATGCCAAAAAAAAAAAAAAAAAAAAAAAGCAGATTCCCAAACCTCTGACCCACTGATCAAATCTTTGTGGGTGTATTTTCAGTAGGCTCCACAGGGGGTGATTCTGAGCCCAGCTGGATTTGAGAACCACTGCTTTAGATAAATAGGGAGTGGTCCTTAAGGCAGGCTGGAGAAGGCAAGAGCAGAAACAGGAAGCTCCTATCCGAGGCAACAGGATACAGAAGCCATCCAAGATATATTTCCCAATAATAGTCAACAGGATTTGGGATTTGACTGTATAAAGGATGAAGGCAAAGGAAATGATGGATAATGATGAAGTCTACATTTCTGTCCCTAAAGTGAGAATCATTGACGTGGAGAATCCTGGAGTTGAAAGCGGCCATATCCAACTTCTACTCTGTGAATTGTGTACTCTCACTTTCATTTATTCATCATCTCAACAGACATTTATTGAGCACCTACTATGCATCAAGCATTACACTAGGTCCTGGGGGAAGGGCAGAGAGCAAGGAGAGAAGAGCCCTGCCCCAACAGAGCTCATATGAACAGCTAATTCAAGCCCACAGTGAACTGTGATTGAGAAGTGCAGGGTGCTCTGAACATCTACAACAGGCATGTATCTTGGGAGACTGGGAGACATTGCCTTGAGGAAGTCATATTTCAGCAGTGAGCTAAGGAAGAGCGAGGGTGAATCTGGTGAAGGCACAAAATATTCAAAGCTGCAAGGAGCAGGGCCAGTGTGAGAAGAGCCCAGGGCAAGAGGTAGGAGGGAGTCCAAAGCGAGCTGGCAAAGTGTGCAGAGGGCAGGCCTGAGGCACCACAAGGAAGGTAGCTGATGTTTTACAAACAATGAGAAACCCGTGAAGGGTTTAAGCATAATCAGACCAGTAGCTGTAAATAACTGTCCTTAATTGCATCAGGCGGTCTCCCCAAATTCCATCCTTAAGCATAGATAATTCATAAGTCCTATTAAAAGCTATAATATACTGTACGTTTAAATAAAAAAAGAATGCTTTAGGTTGAAACATACACTCCTGGAAGTCCTGTTCTCTACAGTGTGCAAAAGGGTCAAGCTGTGAAAGCTTCTTGAATTTTACGTGAGAGTAGTCCTTAAGCTACATACTAAGCCACTCTGTGGCTTCCCTGATCTGTGGCCACTCAAACTTTGACTCATTACGTCCCTAGGCAACTCGTATTCTACCATTGAACAGTTCTTTTCATTTGTATGCTTCTCTTAGATTGAGCCCAAACTGGCCTCTGTTTAAGAGGTAACTTTCTATTACCTCTTCTACAGGACAACGAATTTGAGAACTGATTCCATGTCCCCGCTTCAACTTTAGTCTGTTCACAAACACCCCCATTTCCTTCAATAACTTCTCATGTGGTTGAGTTGTTAGCATAAAAAGAGAAACAGGAAGGGTCATCTGATTTGGTGGTGAATAAGATGAGTTCAAAATTGGGTCACCCAAAGGCGGAGATGACCTTGGAATGGAAATGTACTATAGGCAGGAGGTCATGAGGAACTGGAGGCCAAATTATGGCTGGTGATGGACATCTGAGAGTTACTCTCATAGAGGGGTTTAGTTCTTCACAGGAGTGAGTGTAGCGAGAGGGCTGAGGTGGTCAGAAGATCAGGGGAGAGAGGGGCAAGTGCCATTAAAGAAGACAGAGCAAGAAGATAGAGACAGAGCAAGAGGGAAGATAGAGCAAGTGGGAGAAGATGGGAAATAACAATTAGTAAGCACCTACTATGGGCCAGACACTGGGAGCTAGGCATATATTATTGCATTTCAGTCTCCCAACTATGGGTGTCATTCTTCTTGCTTTACAAAGACTGAGGAAACAACTTGGTTAGGTAACTTGTCTTAGTGTGGGAGAGGCCCAGAGGCTATGAGCACCTATAACATTGGGATGGGGCAGGGAGAAGGCAGAAAAGGCTTCCTGGAGGGACGAGGCAGTGGTTATTTAACCTAGGCTTATTCGACCCCCAAATCCGTGATTTTCACATCTCTGAAAATTAGGAGAATACATCAGAAAGGAGTAGAGCCTCAACAGAGCTGGAGGCCAGGAGATGGGATTTGATGGAGGTGAAAGGCTAGACTTTGGTCCAATGGAAGCGGAAGCCATTTGTGACCCTTCAGAGAGGGCTCTCAGTGGAGGATGTGATTGGAAGCGAGGCTGCAGGAGGTGAAAGGAGTGTGCGAGAGGAGTTGCTGACCATTTGTTTGAGAAGTTTGGCCAGGAAAAGAAGGAGGAAAATGATGGGGTTTGGTGGGGGTGTTGCACACAGATGGGTTCACTTTTTGTTTGGTTCTGAGGTTTTCTTGAAGATTGAGAAGGGTATGAGAAGCTGATGGTATCTAAAACCAGGATTGTTTTTCTGGACCAAAGATGAGAATGGAGTAACGATATGTTCTTGGCAGAGGGTGGGAGGGAGGAACTTACTTGGCAGAATGCTCACTCATGTGAAAATGGGAGTTTGAAACTGATATTTGAGGGAGAGGCTGGCAAAACTTTGACAAAAATGGAGAAGCCAAACAGCTTCTGTGGGAGACAAAGAAATGGAAGCAGTGCCCAGTGACCAGGAGAAGCCTCCACAGGGAACAGAGTTAAGTCATACAGCCCCGTATGACTCCTTACACCCATTGCAGAGTGTGGTTAAATTCTGAGTGCTAGACTACATGTATTACTCTTGCCATGACATTCCAAATGAAGACACTGAAGGGTCAGAAAAAGTGACTGCCCAAGGTCATACAAAAAGTTGCAGTCAAAACTCAAACCCAAATTTGTCCATTCTCTGAACCACTCAGCTCCACTGAGTCCCAACACTGACAAAGATGACCTCATGAAATACGTTTGGATCAAGAAGATGATTCAAATATGGATAAGGGTTCCTTTCAAAAGACCATTACCATAGAAGGAGTAGGAAATGAACTTGGATGTCAGGGAAGAGGTATGTCTGCATGGAAATTCACAGCCTTGGGGACAGAAGTTGGGTCTCAAGTCACTGCAGGGGGGAGCTCATCATACGGATTAGCTACAGGCTGCTTGGTCAATGGACACTGTAGGGAAGACATGGCCTTCCTAATTTGGATCTCAAAAGCTGGTTCAACGGAGGTAAGACACAGGCAGAATGGATTCTTAGATCATCTGTTGAGCAATGAAAATCTCATTCCATGAAAAGAAGAGCATCAGATTATTTCTTGAGTTGCCCAGTAGACAACATGATCTCCCCAAGAACACAGAATGCAGCAAAAGAAACTCCTGTCTTGGGTTCAATTCAACTGCAGTAGCTGAAAAAGAAACAGTTGTGAAGGGGAAAGGAAAGGAACCTTGGGGGAAATAAATCACTCCACATGAGCCTGGGAGATCAGACATAATGTTGGACATTAAGAAGGCAAATTTAAAAAAATCAGAAAAAATTCAGACCATAGCCTTAAAGAGATGATAATCCAAGAAGAATGAAAAGTTCACAAAAGCAAAACTGTAATGACATAGCCACAGTCAATAGGCTTGAATAGAGAGACTACATAACAGAAAATGAACATTTCAGTCACTCAGAAATGTCATTTGGACAGTGGTCCAGTTATTGAAGGTCATAAGTGGATTTCCAAGAGACAAGCACCATAAGGGATCACTGTGATACAAACAAGATTATAACCTGTTCCCTGTCTTTGAGTTGTACACAAAGCTGTCTAATTCAGTACTTGAAACAGAGCAGGGACTCAAAAAGCAACATCAGAGTTGGAGTAGCTTGTGGAAGAAGCAAGTGAAGTTCTGTAAAGCAGTCTTATTAATGGTGAGTGTGGTAAAAAAAAAATTGTAATTACTAAAATAGCCAGCATTTATTGAGTGGATCCCCTATGCTAGGTATTATTTGTAGGTTATTTATAACAAATCCAAGAAATAGGTGTTATCAGTATCCATAATTTATCCTCATCTGCGGATGGTGCCATTTGCTTTAGATGTATGATGTGAGAGGCAGGGACAGAGAGTTAATTAACTTGTCCTGTAGAAGGTGGTGTCCATACACATTGGTTTTACCTGATGGTTGATTCTCTTGCATGGTATTTGTGAATCAGGAAACCCTCTGGAAGGATTGCCATTATGATATAAGTGGTTTCTATGTCTGTTACTGTGTTACATGAATCCTTTTCTCTCCCCATGGGAAGACACATATCCTGTTAGAAGAGAAATTCTACCTTCCACATTTGTTTCCATTCTCAAGTCACTTGACTTTGATGCTAAGCTTTTTATGCTCCGAATATTCACAGCAATTGCTGCGAAATAATCTGAATAGTACAGCTTAAGTGCCATGGAGATGTCTGGGGCCTGAAACAGGAAGATTTGGCATCTAGGTTCTGCTCTAAGGCTTGGGCAGGTCACCTGCCACCAAGGAGGCAGTCAGCAGCAAGCTTAAGATCAGGACTTTGATATGGAGACAGCCGGGTTTGAACCCCAGCTCTGTGTCTCACATGGAGAATGAATGAGCAAATTAATGTCAGTGACCTAAGCTTGTTGTTATGGACTGAATTGTGTCCCTCCCAAATGCATATGTTGAAGCCCTAACCCCAAGTGTGACTGTATTTGGAGACAGGGTCTTTATGGAGGTAATTAAGGTTAAATGAGGCTGTAAGGGTGGAGCTCTAATCCAATAGGACTGGTGTCCTTATAAGAAGAAGAGACGGCCGGGCACGGTGGCTCACGCCTGTAATTCCAGCACTTCGGGAGGCCGAGGCGGGTGGATCACGAGGTCAGGAGATGGAGACCATCCTGGCTAACACGGTGAAACCTCGTCTCTACTAAAAATACAAAAAAATTAGCTGGGCATGGTGGTGGGTGCCTGTAGTCTCAGCTACTTGGGAGGCTGAGGCAGGAGAATGGCGTGAACCAAGGAGGCGGAGCTTGCAGTGAGCCGAGATCCCACCACTGCACTCCAGCCTGGGTGACAGAGCAAGACTCCGTCTCAAAAAAAAATAAAAGGAGGAAGGAGGAGGAAGAAGAAGAAGAAGAAGAAAAGAAGAAGAAGAAGAGGAAGAGGAAGAAGAAGAGGAAGAGGAAGAAGAAGAAGAAGAGGAAGAAGAGGAAGAGGAAGAAGAGGAAGAGGAAGAGGAAGAAGAAGAGGAAGAAGAAGAAGAAGAGGAAGAAGAGGAAGAAGAAGAAGAAGAAGAGGAAGAAGAAGAAGAGGAAGAAGAGGAAGAAGAGGAAGAAGAAGAAGAGGAGGAGGAAGAGGAGAAAGAGGAAGAAGAGGGAGAAGAAGAGGACGAAGAAGAGGAAGAGGAAGAGGAAGAAGAAGAAGAAGAAGGAGAAGAAGAAGGAGAAGAAGAGACACTAGAGATCTTTCTCTGGATGCACAGAGAAGAGGCCACAAAGGGACATGGCAAAAAGTGTCCCTACAAGCCAGGAAGAGAGGCCCCACCTGACACTAACCCTGACTGCACCTGGATCTTAGACTTCCAGCATCTGGAACTGTGAGAAAATTAATTTCTGTTGTTGCAGCCACCCAGTCTGTGTATTTTGTTATTGCAGCCCTTGCTGGCTAATACCCCAGCCGAGCCTGCTTTCCTCTGAGGTATGATTCATGATAGTCCCAGCTCATAGGCCCCATCCTATGGGTTGTTCTGAGACGAGCCACATAAGAAGCTGAGGACAGTGCCTGGCACATGGCAAGAGTTTGATGATTTTAATTATCGTGAATACCAATGTGTGATTTTCTTCCCCAGTCAGCTGGGCATGACAGTCCCACCTCTCACGTGGTAGGCAGGAGGCTGAAATGAGATCTGTGCTTCTTAAGCCTTCCCTGATGACAGAAGAGTGCACACCTGCCTGGGAACAGGGGTACAAGAAAGGTCTGCTGGAATACTTTTTTTTTTTTTGAGACGGAATCTCGCTTTGTCGCCCAAGCTGGAGTGCAATGGCTCGATCTCGGCTCACTGCAACCTCCACCTCCCAGGTTCAAGTGATGCCTCCTCTCCTGTCTCAGCCTCCCGAGTAGCTGGGATTACAGGCGCCCGCCACCACGCCCAGCTAATTTTTGTATTTTTAGTAGAGATGTAGTTTCACCATGTTGGGCAGGCTGGTCTCGAACTCCTGACCTCAGGTGATCCACCCACCTTGGCCTCCCAAAGTGTTGGGGTTATGGGCGTGAGCCACTGCACCCAGTCTGGAATACTTGTTGAAGTCTCATGTTTTATCTTAAAAATGCATGCAGATTTTTCATTCTGATTCATAACATGGTTGTGTGTGCAATTATTTATCAGAGTAGAGAACTGAGGATCCAGACAGTTAAACTGATCTTGTGTGCCCAGCCACAAGACCACTTTACTTGAGATGGCCTTTGTAAGTTACCAAGAACTGATCTGAGTATACTTAGTACTATTCTCAAATTGATTACTTGTACAGCAATGTTGATTTTTAAAAAGAGAATACTACTAAGTATTGCTGTACAAGTAATCAATTCGAGGTGCACTATAAAGTGTGTTGTATTTTACTAATTAAACCACTGCTGGAGCTCCTCACTGGGCACTATGTGCCAGGTGCAGTGTCAGCAGATTGATCACAATAGATCCACTCCTTGCCTTCCTGAAGCTTACTTCCAGGTAGGGAGGCCGACACTAAAGAGTCAGATAACTATGTCTATAAAGTTGCGACAAGAGGTGTAAAAGAAGATAGCAGGCTAGAAAAGCCTGCAGGGAGAGAGCAGGTCAGAGCCCTCCTAGGCTCTCAGCACCAAGGGATTCCTGGGAAGTCTGACTTCCTAGGAAGAGTGCTCTGGAGGCAGCCTTCTGATGTGGAGATTGTTGGTTACCAAGCATTTAAAGTGAAGTGAACTATTGTCACTCTGTCTTAGGATGACACAGTGCACTTTCCACAGGCCTGGGTAGGCCTAGGTATGGATTTTTGTACTGGAGATCACACAAGGTGGTATTTAAAAACTGGTGGGGAGTGGGGGTGGTGGAGAGGTGGGGGAGGTGGCGGGCGACTAGGATTGTGAAGGGGAGGGGGGATGGTGGTATTTGCTTTAGACACATTATGCAGGAGGTGGGAACAGCAGGACTGAGGGGTGTGAGAGGTGCCTCTTCTCTCTGTTTTTCCTCCCTGATGTACACTCTTCACACTTGCCTAGAAATCAGTTAACAGGTGAGAACTGCTTTACAAATCTAGGCCTCAGTTGCTAAAGAACCAAACAGAAGCCCACTCTCTTTCCTGCCTGCCCTTCCCAGTCCCTGAAGAAGGTGAATGCAGTATTCTGTGTTGGGGAGGGGCAGGTGAGGAGGTTGAACTGGAAGCCAGGAGTCCCCTCTGGCCCTCTGAGCTCGCCAAGCCTGACTTTCCGTGTAACAGGAGTAAGGGAGGTTACCCCACACCTGCTCCCGGCTCATCCCTGCCCCAGTGCCTCCTAATTGCTCCCATGCCCCTGTTCCCTCCATTTTTTCCTCCCTTCGAGGGCTCAGCACAGCAAACAGGCAGATGAGGGAGAGGTGTGAGATTATCGTGGGGAGGGGAAGGAATTTTCCATTATTAATAACAACAACAACACTTCGCCTGTTGGCACAGCACTCGCTAGTTTATCTAGTGCCTTCACACCTGTGATCTCTTTGGATCCCAGAGGTACAGACTGAAACCCTGGGGTTCTGATTCCCAGCCTCTGACACTGTTCACGTGTCCAAGCAGGCCACTTCTTTACAGACACACACATGCCCATCTGGCCATTGCCAAAGGCCATGTCTAGACCTTTACTTAAAATGTGCGCTGCGGGCGCGGTGGCTCACGCCCGTAATCCCAGCACTTTGAGAGGCCGGGGCCGGCTGATCACCTGAGGTCAGGAGCTCCAGACCAGCCTGGCCAATATGGTGAAACCCCGTCTCTACTAAAAATACAAAAATTAGCCGGGTGTGGTGGCGCATGCCTCTAATCCCAGCTATTCGGGAGGCTGAGGTAGGAGAATCGCTTGAACCCGGGAGGCGGAGGTTGCAGTGAGCCAAGATCGCGCCACTTCACTCCAGCCTGGGCAACAAGAGCGAAACTCCGTCTCAAACAAAACAAAACAAACAGAAAAAGATGTGCACTACCCCCTACGAATGCTGCCCTCTCGGCTCATGTCAATCTCAATTTCAGTAAGTCCCCTCCACTTCTGTGAAACGTCTACCAAATACACTGGAAAAGGGTCGGCAAGGTGCCTTGGAGACCATAGTCCAACTTTGTCGCTGGTCCAGAGAGAAGGGCCTGGGCCGAGGACACAGCTGGTGCGGGATAGAACCACCCCCGCCTCCTCCCTCCCTTGCGCACACATGCACACGCGCGCCTGCTCACAGCGCTCCTCCTTCTCGCAATGCCCTAGGCAGCTGCAAACTTCGGTCCCCTGGAGCTTCTCCCTAGGGGCTGCCCACAGCGGGTGTTTCGGGAGTTGAACCTGTACACCTTGTTTTCCCCTTTAGAGTGGAATGACGTGGGAGGAGCTCGCTGTCCTCCGGAATCTAGAGGGGGATCTTTTATGAAGTTATAAATCCTTAGCCTATGAAAACTCTGATTTCACACACGAGAGGCGAGTTGGCCCCAGGACACGGGCGATGACATGCACCGGGTTGTCCCGGCAGCAGGAGGCACCTTTGCATAAGCGCCGCGTCTCCCAGTCCCCTCTGAGCGTTCCTCAGCCCCCGCCCCACCGCCCCACCGCCCCACCGCCCCACCGCCCCACCGCCCCACCGCCCCACCGCCCGCCTCTCTCCCTCCTCCTCTCCGGCTTCAGATCGTCCGGTCTCCCTTTCCCGCCCGGCGCGGCAACAAGTGCGGGCGTCGCGGCCCCTCTTACCCTGGCCTCGGTCCATGGCGCCGGCCCGGTCCCCGGGGAGCGGGCCGCAGGGCGCAGGGGCTCCGGCGCGGCTGGTGGCGGCGGGCGCGCTGCGCTCTCAGGCCAGCCCAGCGGCCGGCGCTCTCTGCGGTCCCCTCCCCCAGACAGGATGCTCGCCGGCCGCCCCCGCCCCGCCCGCGCCCGCGCCCGCGCCCGCCCCTCAGCGCCGCTCCCGGAATAGACCCGAGCACGCCTCGCCCCCTGGGCCGCAGCCCGCTGTCCCGTGGTACCGCACACGCCCGCGCCGCGCCCTGCCGCTCGCTCGCCCTCCGCGGCGCTCCCACTTGGGCTTGGAGGACCCTTCTCCCCGTCCGCACGCGTTCGTTCCCGTGCCCGCGCGGCCTGCCCCAGCCCGGACCCAGGAGGTGTGCGGCTTTGCTTGCACTCCCCTAGCGATGGGGTCTTACCACCGCACCCCTCAGCCGGCTCTATGCCGGAATGCGGAGACTGTTGGAGCGCGTTTTTATCCTATGGAATCAAAACCCCCTTCCCTGCAGCCGCCACCCATTTCCTGGCTTTGGGCTTGTCTTCTCCATTCGCCGCGGGTCTTTCTTGAGCACCTTCTAAGCCAGACAGTGGGCCCGCGGCGATGCCGGTGCAATGTCAGTGGTGTTGCGAAAGGGGAGTTAAATAATAACAAAGATCTTCAGAAAGAAAAGCACCTGGGAAAGGCAGAAAGAGAGGCTTGCTGAAAGGTGGGCAAGGGCTTGGGACACTTTCAACTTTTGAGGTTCCTTGTGTACTAAAACGTGAAAACATACGAGGATGTGGGAGAATTCAGAAAAAGAATAGAAAAATGAATAACACGTGAAAACATGCAAAACAGGGTGATAAAAAATGTGGAAATGAATACTTTTAGCATACAAAATACAGTGCAGTATAAATGTACTTTTCGCAAGATTGTAGAAAATATTGCTATGACCAGTGTGGAACAGTAATGGGATCTAAGTTTAAAGCTGTATGAAGAATGTCAGCTTCTTCACCTTATTAGTATATCCCTGTGAAAATAGGTCTCACTCATTTATACACAATATCAAATGTCTGACTTTAAGACCCTTCATAAAGTCCAGGACCAATTGTTCTCCTAGACACTGCTCCCTCCACCATGGGCCAGGCCATGGTTTTCAGCTTCGAGCTGACCACTGTTCCCTACTTAGAACATTCTGGAACGGGGAACACCTACCACAAAGGTATGGAGGCAAGAAAAGGACTGGGAAAGACCCTCCTGTACTTCCCTGGACTGGGAATATTTTCTTTTCTTTTCTTTTTTTTTTTCTTGAAAAGTCTCGCTTTGTCGCCGAGGCTGGAGTGCAGTGGCACGATCTCCGCTCACTGCAACCTCTGCCTCCCGGGTTCAAGCAATTCTCCGGCCTCAGCCTCCTGAGTAGCTGGGATTACAGGCGCCCACCATCACTCCCGGGAAATTTTTGTATTTTTAGTAGAGACGACGTTTCGCCATGTTGGCCAGGCTGGTCTCGAACTCCTGACCTCAGGTGATCCACCTGCCTCGGCCTCCCAAAGTGCTGGGATTACAGGCGCGAGCCACCGCGCCTGGCCGGGAATATTTTCTCTATTGCTTTTATGGGCAAATTAAAATTAATATTGTCTTAAAATATTGCATCAGTAATTTATTCAGTATGTATGTGTGTGAGCACTCAGACCAAATGTGATGTCGTGCACAGTGTATGAAAACTTGTGCATGGCTCTTGTTCTGTTAGTTTGGTGCAAAAGTAATAGCGGTTTTTGCCACTGAAAGTAATGGCAAAAAACGCTATTACTTTTGCTCCAATCTAAATACTACATAGTATAATAACTTTTCGTCAATGAGGTTTTCTTGCTCATCTGTGCTATGGGAAGCCTCATACTGTAAGTCCTCACAGGACTGTTGGTAGGGCAAATGAAATAATACAAACCCACTTTATAAACCACAAACAGCTATAAAATATGAGCCATTATTATTTTCTGAGTTCCTTTTTGTTGCTGTCCCCTTTTCCAATTTGAAAAGGTCAGTTTCAATTCTAAAGCAGCCAACCAACAATTTACCAGTGGATTAAGTTTTAAAAGTTTATTGTTTGAACTCTGAAACACTTGGAAACAAGGCCATAAATTGTATTGTATTGTATTGTATTTTTTTTTTTTGTATTTTAGTAGAGACGGGGTTTTACCATGTTGGCCAGGATGGCCTCGATCTCCTGACCTCGTGATCCACCCGCCTCAGCCTCCCAAAGTGCTGGGATTACAGGCGTGAGCCACCGCGCCCAGCCTCTCATAAATTGTATTTTAAGTTCTCAGGCTAGCTCACTAATTCTTCTAAAAACATAATATTTCATTTGAAATAATTTAGAAAAACAGTATGAAATGTTACTATTGCAAAAACAGACAGAGGCTTTTGTAAAGATTTTTATTTTTGTAATGTTTAAAAAAATATTTAAGACAGAGACGAGGTTTCACTATGTTGCCCAAGCTGGTCTCGAACTTCTGAGATCAAGTGCTCCTCCGGCCTCGGCCTCCCAGAGTGCTAGGATGACAGGCATGAGCCACCACGCCTGCCCTGTAGAGATGTTTAGAGAACTTTCAGAAACTTTCAAGGACTTTGGAGATATATTCAGAGAATTGGAACGAAAAAGTAAAAAAGGCTAAGGAAAATGTACATGTGTCTATGGAATAATTTGTGGAGTGGAATTAACTGAGCTGTGGTCTGGGAAGGATATAGAAATGGGAGAACACAGTCTGTGCACAGTTCTGAGAATCAACAAAAAATTGTTGCTGGGAAGGTATACGGGTTCTGGTTTAAATAATTACCCATAATGTCCACTAGATGGCAATGTTGACTAAGTTGTCTACAGCTTGGTTGCTGTCAGAGTAACTGAGATGGATGAAAAAGTTATTTGCGGGTTTGGACAAGGAGTAACTATTTTTTTTTTTTTTCTGTATGTTTCCTTTAGTGAGTTCTATATTCCTCATAAAAAATAACAATCCACACTGTCCATAAATTCGCCTAGGCAATATCGATTGCACTCTGTGCAAGTTTCTATTGAGAGAAGAAACGCTAAGTAGGAATGACTCCCACCCTCAGGGAATCTACAATCTAGTAAAGGAGATAGACATGTATAAAATAATATAATACAAATTATTGTATGAAAAGTACCAGAGGAGAAATAAAGTGGTCTTGGAGTCCATCAGACAAAGTAAGCCTTTTTTACTGATCATGGAGGCTGTAATGGATGACAGATATTTGGAAGGAGGGCAACTGAGAATGTGTAATGAGGAGATAACATTATGGGCAAAGAGCAGTGAGAGCAAAGACATTGAGCTCAAAGGCAGCAGGACGTGTCTGTGAAGGAGTTCAGGTTGGCTGGATCGTGGGTTACTGGGGGGTAAGCATCAGGGCAAGGATGGGAATGGAGGTTGTTTGTACCTGCTTTTCTCGTCCCCTTTCCATTTCATTTTGAGTGCAACTCTCTGGCAAGGATTTTTAGAATCTGCCTCATATCTTCCCTTTCACTACCTACTTTGCTCACTTCCAAGTTTTCCAGGTTTGCCTGGATTTTGTCTAAAGAATTCTATGTGGGGAGCTCCAGCTCTGTAAGAAGATATCAAATTTAGCCCTAGTGAACAATAGCAGGAAGAAAGCTTTCAACTCCCTCCTGCTCCCTGTCTTGTGAAAACAAATGATACTCCCTAGTCTCATTCTTCGCTTATCAGGTGGAACTGGGAAACCCTGGGAAAGAAAAATTTGGAGGCTCAGGGTTATTTGTTCCAGGGAGAGAAATATACTCTAGCCTCCTAACCTGTCACCTTACCTCTAGGGATGGTTTTCACCACGGCCAACAGAGCGACCATTCCACGATCCCAATCAGACCATGCAACTACCCCCTTAAAAATATGTGATGGCTCCCCTTGGCCCTCAGCGGAAAGTCCAGATTTCTTATTATGGTGTTTGGGGTGCCTTCTTCACTGAGCCTGCAGAGGAGACTTCAGGAAGAGTAAGAAAAACAACAGATGGGTGCTCAGATCTGGGTTCCCAAGTCAACTTCATTGCTGTGTGAATCTCAGTTCTTTCACTGGGTCAATAGTACATAATTTCTTGTGTGCTCCTTTCCCTATGCTTCCCTGTCCCCCACCAGACTGCAAATGCTGTGAGAGCAGGTGCTGTGTCTTACTCATTGCTAGATCCTTAGAATCTAGCACAGTGCCCAAACACCTAGTAAATGGTAATAAGTATTTGTAGGATGAGTCAGTGAAAACATACTCAAGGGTGTGTAAGGCCTGCCAGTATTGGCTTCTATTAATGCATGTGTCCTGGGGGTCCCATTTGTCCTCTGGGATTGTCGTATTTGCTTATTTATTTGCAGGGGGAAATGAACTTGTGACCAGGCATTGTGGAGACATGCCGCTGTGCTGCCCACCAGCCCCTGTGTGCTGCTGTGGATGTGTGGCTTCTCCTTGGCTCAGGGCCCCTCTCCCATGCTCCTTTGTGTGGGGTGATCCCCAGAGCCCTCTGATCGGGTGTCTGCCTGATGCTGGCTGCAATGAAAACCTCTCTTGTTCCACTTAGCACAATGTTGCCATTATAGCCCCTATCCAGGGAAATGACACACGTCTGCTGGTCCACCCTGGGCCCCGGAAAGCAGATAGAGAGCTCAGTGGCTGTTTCTGGGAGAAAGAGAAAGAGTTTCATGGATGGATGAAAACTCATTCTTCCCATGTGCCTTCAGGTTTCTGCTCCAGGGCACGGGGCTCCTACCTGCATGGAGGCAACAGGGCTCAGCTTCCACAGTTGTTAAAGCCAAGCCCAGTGGTTGTGTCTGAAGGAAAAGGAGCTTTTGTTTTTATGCCGAAATGCTGCATGAAGCTTACTCCCTCCCTTTGGATTCTTCTCCTTAAGTGAGATCTTAGGCTCCTGAAGCGAGGCTCATGCCCTGAAGCACCTACAGGGCCGGGCAGGGAAGGGTGTGCAGGAAGCAGGCCATGCAGGAAGCAGGCCATGCAAGTGGAGGGGCCACTGCAAAGCGGAGCCCTCTTGCTCCATCTGAGGGGCCAGTCACCAGTCAGCTCAGAAATGGAGTGGCCAATCTTCAGCTTTTTCAGCAGAACCCAGAAATCTAGATTTTAGTGAGAAATCTCTTTTGATTTAAAAGTGTTGGTAATGAATTCCAATTGTTTTAAAACATTGTAATAGCCAACTAAAACACCCCTGTGGACTTAATCTGGACTATAGCCACCCCCCGGCCCCAATGTGGAAACCTGAGGGAAATTAGGGACCCATGAAGACATCTGGAGGGTCTGTCCAGCCGGGGGCCTCCATGCTGAGGCCTGAGGAGGGTGTGCAGCTCCTAACACTGCAGCGTGGACTAACTCTATTCTGAAGATCTGGGCTGCACGCCCCTAGCTTCATCTGTGGCTGCAGGCTGGTGCCAGGTTGCAGAAGTCCAAAGTGGGTTTTATAACCTGGAGCTAGAAAAGCTTTAGAGCCCCCAAAAGCCTGAGACATTAGCCCGTCTGGTCCCTTCATTTGTCAGTTGGGGAAACTGAGGCTGAGAGAAGGGGAGAAATCTTGCCTGAAATCACACAAGGCCTTAGAGCCAGAACCGGGAGCAGTGATGCCCTGATATGAGGTCACCTGAGCCACTCTGTTCAGTGTGTGGGACACAATGGTGAAGAGAATGACTTTAGTACAAGGTGGATCTGAGTGTTACCCAGCCCCGCCCCTGCACAGTCCAGGGACGATCTTCAACTGCTCTGAACCTCAGATTCCTCATCTAAAAACTGGGGCTACAAACATCTTCCCCACACAGCAGTTGTGATGCTTCAGTGTAACTGTGTATGTAGAGTGTGGAGTGGCTGGTGCCATGCCAGCACATGGTACATTTTCTTCAAATGCCAGCTGGCAGTCTATTCAGGGAGGAGATTTTGTATGATATAGCCAAGTGCACAGGCTTTGGGTGAGGCATCTCTAAGATCAAGTGCAGGCTCTGCCACATACAGCTGTGAAACACTGGATGAGTTATTTATCAAGGGCCCAATTGCCTCATCTGTAAAATAAGGATGAAAGTAGTACCAGGGGATTAAATGAGATCTGTAAGGTGCTTAGCACAGTGTCTGAGCCATGGTCAGAAGTGTTGGTTATTATGTAATCAGCGTGGGTTTCCTCTGAATAATTTGTCAGATGTTTATGGAAAAATATTAAGGGATGCTGAAACCGTGGCCACATACCCAGGCTGCCCCCTGCAGGGAGTTTTATATAAATCCAGTCCCTGGAAATGCAACTGATTCTGCCAGGTTCCTCCTTCCCTGAAGGAGCTCCCGGTGCTCCTGGATGGGAGGACTACCAGGCCTCCAAATGCTGCTACCCACGGAGTCTGCAAAGGAGTGGTGTTTTGTATGCACATTTAAAAACGTTACATAGTCCGATTATTTTGTTAGAATGACAGATTGCTAGGGCCAGATGGACAATTTGTCCTGATCCAGGTGGGCAAGACCCTGTGCCTTAGGGAGGCAGTCACGCTTCTTTTGTATGACAAGGAGTTCTGTATCCATAAGGAGGTTTTGGAAAACCAGAAGGCTCTAGGTCTGGGCCCTACAAACACTTTTCGGTGACAGACTGAGGCAAGCTTTTACCCTTCCTATGTGTTCCCTAGTGATTCATGTCACACTGCGTGCTCTGATCGGAGCACATGTCTGCAGTGTTTAAATTGTGGTCACTCTCCCTCACACAGATGGCAAAGGAACACATTCGGGATTCCGCTGCCAATATTCATTCACTCTGGGAGCCAGTGTATCTGTCACAACTTCTTTGGTGGCAAGTGATAGAATCACAACTCCAACCAGTTTTAACGAAAAAGCTCAAAGGGTAGCTGGGTAGCTGAAGGGGCGAAGCTGGTTTCAAGCCAAGCTTGGATCCAGGAAGGCAAACCGAGCAGTCGCTCTTTTCTCTCCATCTCCCGGCTCTGCCCTCCTCTGTTTAGTCTTCATCTTCAGGCGGTCTGTTCCAATCTGTGGCAGAGAAGGCCACACAGCTGCAGGCCTGAATTCCTTACACCTGGAGATTCCAGGTGAGTAAGGCAGCCTCTCTCCCTGCAGTTCCAGCAGTGGCCCAGAGGGGGCACTCATACTCTAGGTAAACCACAGGCTCTAAGCCCAAGGGAGGTGCTGAGCAGTGAAATGCAGCCAGGCGCGCACCTGCAGCACACCACTTTATCAACTAAATGCCGCGACTTCTATTTTGCACATCTCATTTCATTCGTTTGCTAGGGCTGCCACAACAGAATTTCTGCCAGCAGAGCTGGTTTCCTCTGAGGCCTGTCTCCATGGCTTGTGGATGGCTACCCCTTTGCTGTCTCTTCACGTGGCCGTCCCTCCCTGCATGGGCTCCCTGGCTGTCACCACGTATCCAAATCTTCTTATGAAGACACCAGTCAGATTGGATCAGGCCCTACCCTAACGGCCTCATCTTAACTTAGTTACCTCCCTAAAAGCCGCCCTATGTCTAAGTAGAGTCACATTCAGAGGTACTGGGGGGTTAGGGAATCAAAATATGAAATGGGAGGGTGAGGACACAGTTCAACTAGCAAATGGCAAGGCTGAGACTGCCCTGAGGGAGGATGCGTCTAACCACGTGCCCTTACCCATGACGCCGTACTGTCCCTGCTGGAGCTCATGGCAGCATACCCGGAGGCAAAGGATTTACAACCCTCAGCAGCGGGGAATATGAAAGGCTGTATCCACTGAAAACCTTAGCGAGGTCCAGGGACCCCCTGTCTATCTGATGCCCCAGCAGGATACCACTGGTATATGACAGTCTTGGCTGTCAGGTGAGCTGTGGTTCAGCAAGACCTGTTTGTTGTCAAAGAATTTTGGGTTATCTTCTCTCTGCAGCATTTTCAGATTGTTTCTCTTGGGGTCCCCAAAGACCAGCTATCATGAAGACATACAGGGAATACAAATACCTTCTCTCCTCCCTTTTCCATCAGGTAGAACAGCGTTTCCCAAAGTGTGGAATTCAGACAATTGGTGAAAATGTGAGCTATGTTTAGATATTACACAGACCAACATATCTGGAGAGTTAGGAATTTATGTGAATTTCTATTAAAAACATATAACCAGGATGGGTGCGGTGGCTTATGCCTGTAATCCCAGCACTTTGGGAGGATGAGGTGGGAGGATCATTTGAGGCCAGGAGTTCGAGACCAGTTTGGGCAACATAGTGAGACCCCCCCCCCATCTCTGCAAAAAATTAAAAATAAAAATGAGCTGAACATGGTGGCACGTGACTGTAGTCCCATCTATTTGGGAGGCTGAGGCAGGAAAATTGCTTGAATCTAGGAGTTTGAGGTTACAGTGAACTATGATCACACCACTGGACTCCAGTCTGGGCAACACAGCAAGACCCTGTCTCTTAAAAAACAAAACTAAACAAAACAAGCTAAACCAACCAAACAAGCAAAAAACCCCATTTAAACAGTCCTACAAACCTGTGCTTTTCGCTGGCATTAAAATAGAAACATCAGATACATGTCAATTGAAAGAAAAATATCAAGTAAATAGTATTAAGAAAATAAATAATTCGATGAAATCATGAAGGTGATGCTTGAATGACTGAAATCCAGGAAGCACTGGGATGGTTCCCCCTGAGAAGGAAATGCTTCTGGCTATGGACACAGAAGTCATGCCAATTTTAAGCCTCATTTATCTGCACATTTAGCTCTAATTTTCCCTGAGGCTGACCACGGATGGTGACTTCTGGCCTTTGGTTTCTCTTGTCTCTGTCTCTGGGCCAATCATATTGGACCAGGCCAAGTACAGAGGTGAAAGGCTTGTTGAGTGTTGGGGAGAGGCTGAACCTCATCTGCACAGCCCCTGGACTCTATTCATTTGGAGTCTTGCTGCAGGGCTTCTGAGTGGCTTGGCACTGCCCATAGCTGAGTATGTAGGTAGGTGTTTATCATTGCGCCGTCAAGATTTTTAGCAACTCAAAGTCCAATGTGGAATAATGCGTTTAAAACTTAATTCCACACGGAACTGGCATAATTCTGTGAAGGTTAATTGCTATTAATTTTAGTAGTGCTTCTGCCCCCTTGAATTTTGCTAACAGTGCTGAATAACAGCCTTCTAGTCCTGTTTGGCTCTGTGGCCAGTTGCAGCTGCTGACATCTTCCACAGCTGGTGCCCATGTCTATGAACTGGGTGCCTGGTGAGGATGAGGGGCTGCAGGCACAGGAGAACTGGCTTCTTGTTCTGATCTGCTCAAACGCTCAGTCAGCCTGTATCGTGGCTGCGAATTACAACTATTGTATTATTGGCATTACCTTCTGTGGTTTCTGTGGCCTCCAAAGTCACATTCTGCTTCATTGATGTAAGGTTGATCTCCAGTGTCCAAAGGGGTTGCATGTGTGGGGAAAAGCCCCCTTCTAGAATTTCAGACAGTCTGACTCAAAATGTTATGTCTGTTCATGAAAGGAAGATGGGTGAGAGCAACGCTTCTTACACTTCACCATGTGTATGAATCACCTGGGGATCTTATGAAAATACAGATGCTGATTGGGCAGGTTGGGGTGGGGCATGAGGTTCTGCATTTCACAGAAGTTCCTGGGTGATGCCAATGTTCCTGATTAGGAACAACACTTTGAGTGGCAAGGCTTGGAACAATTCTTCCTATACCCAGCATGTTGACAACCACAGCACAAGCCAAGCACCCTCTACAAAGCCTGGATGGATGAGAGGAGTCCTTTTAGACTCTGTGCATGGCTGGCCCCTGCCTGCCCTCCCACCGCTTCTAATCTCACTCTCCCCTGCATACACCCCACTCCAGCCTCATTGGTACTTTTTGCTCCTCCAACAAGCCAACCTCTTGCTCACTCCAGGGCCTTTGCATCCACTGTTCTCTGTGCCAAGAATGCTGCCAACCCCACTTTTCCCCAGGTACTTAGTTTTCATCCTTTGATTAGCATACGAAGTGAGTTTCTTTCTCATGGTACCTATTTGTTGTCTCTGTAGCAGTTATCTTCATGTGCCAGCTCTTTTTCTGTTGCCTTATTTATGATTCGTTTCTCCTCTAGACCAGAGTCCATGAGGAAAGCCCATTCCCGCCTTCCACACTGTTGTATCCTCAGTGCTCCTGCCTGGCAGGAGATGCTCACTCATGAATATTTGTTGGGTGCATGTGTAGGCAGGGAGCAAAATGCATTCTCATCTTTTTGCATATTTGAGCCACCTGTCTGGAGGGGCCATGTTGGGGCTGAAAGTTAGCATTGGTTCTTATTGAAGAATTGCAGAATGAGAGCTCAGAAAAGGAGCTACTTTTAATTCTAAGCCACATCTCATCGTCAGAGATGTCGAAACGTGAAAAAAGAGTGCATCTTTGAACAGATAAAATACAGTAAGCCTAGCATGTCTTAAACAGAGGTTACGTTAAATTCGTTTATCAAATATTGGATTAAATAAAGGTACTATGGTGGGACTTCTCAGGACTTTCGGCAATGCCTGTTGTGAGTCTATGAGAGAAGGGATGTGATGTGCTCTTTCACGGCACAGCGGTTGTGGCAGAGGCGCTGTGATTTCCTCACCCAGAGGCCATCCTTTTCTGCCCTGCTCTCTTCTTCTTTGTTGGTAGAGGGCCTGGTTCCCCTGTTGAGGCTGAAAATGCCAAATGCCCAGTTTCCCAGCCTTTATTGCAGCAGGAACATGGACATATCCCTAGTTCTGGCCGTGGGATCCAAGCAGAAGTCTACTGAGGACTTCGGAAAAGTTTTTCCGACTATAATAGACATGCAATAGACTGTCTTGTTTTTTGATGTGATTGTGTGAGGACGTGATGCCTGGAGCCACAGAAGCCTCTTGTAAACATAGAGGACACGTGGCTGAGGACAAGAGCTAACATGCTGAGGATGGTGGGGTACAGAGATACAAACAACCTGGGCTCTGGACTCCATCCCTGAGCTGCTGAATGTACTAACTCTGCACCTTGCATTTCTGGTCGTGCAAGACAACACGTGTTCTCACCGTTGAAGCCACTTGTAATAAGGTGCTCTCTTTACCTGCAGCTGGAAGGATCTTGCCTAATAAGAGTGGTAAGCTGGTCTCTCTGAGTCAGACAGGCTGGAATTCACTCCTGGCTCTACTAGCGGTAATTATGGTTCTCTTCAAAGCTATTTACCCATTTAGGAGATGGAGATGTTAATAATGGCTACCTCTTGGGTTGTTTCAGAAGCTTAAATGAGATGATGGGTGTGAAGTGCTCACATAGAACTTGGAACATTGCTGGTGCTTAGTAATAAGGAACTGTTATTATTATTATTATTATTATTTTTGATCACAGAACTTCTTTGTTTTTGGAACATCCTTTACCATCTTGAGGGATCCTGCATTCTACAGAAAACAATCCGAGTAATGTTTACCTTTATCAAACTTTCTCATTTTACAGAAGGAGAAACTGAGGCCAAAGGAGTGGCTGTGGTTTTGGTGCTTTTATTTTGAAAAATGTGCAAGGTTCAGCCTCTTCCCATGTCAGTCATTTCCACTCCCACACAAGAAACAACAGAAGGACACAGGTTTAGGGTTGAAATGATGTGCTTTTATGGGAAACAAAAATATCCAACAACAATAACAAAAGCCCTTCAATCTTGCCAAGTTCTTAACCAGTGACAATGAGGCAGCTTCCATGATTGCGTCTGGCTGGGGATGATTCTAAAGGGTCAGGAAAGTGAAAAGACATTGGCCAAAAAGAGAAGTTGCAGGGAGGGCTGACATCCTACATGAGAACACAGCAGACTTCCCTCTGGCCCCTCACCCTATCACCCCTTCAATTTAGAATCTCCTCCCAATCTACAAAGATCCTTCCTGAATTTCCTCAGATGCAATCTCTTCCAGAAAGCTTTCCTTGGTCTGCTCTAACTGCATATGACTTTTCATTAACATCACACACACTTTCTCTTTCCTTCTCCGATCACTTTCTGCCTTACATCCGTTATGTTTGGGTACATGCCTTATGATACCCGCTATTGGTAGGCATATCCCTGAGACCGAGTCCCAGGTTGACTCACCCCATGCTTCCCTCCCCCTCCCCCATTCAGTGCTCAGTATTCAGCAGGTGCTCAACATCAGAGGTGCTCAGTGAGGGTTTGTTCAATTTAAGTCAGTTCTACATTTGCCATGTCACATCACCAGCCTCTTGAGAGTCATTATTGTCATTTTCACTTCTTCATCCTTCCTCCATGATCTCAAAATGGTCCGACTCAAGGCATCTCCAAGAAGGAACAGCCCCCACCAAACATTACCCACTCAAGGTGAAAGGTTTGGAGAGGAGAAGAGAGGTTAAGCTTTCTCCCCTGTTCAGGGAGGCGAGCAGGAAAGGGAGCCACCGGGAAAATCCAGGATGGCCATGAGTGGTGTTGGCCAACACTTCATTTTGGAATCTCATAAGCAGCCACTCTTCCAAAAGTTTCCCCGTGAAACATGGCCAACTTTGCAGCAGGAGCTGAGGACTGGCGGGGGTATGGTATGGTTGCCTTGCCAGCCCACAGACCAGAGGCATAGACCAAGAACCTTTCTTTGGGACATGGCCTATTTTCTCTCTGGAGAGTGATGAGAGTTGTCTGTCTGGTTGTTCAGTTGGAGCTCTGGTGGGAACATTAGCCCTGCAGTGTGTTGAGTTGTCAGGCACATAGATTGTAATAAGGCTAAAGAATACAAGCTGCAATCATGGGCCTCTCCTTGAAAGGGGGAAGGGTCAGGAGGTGCTGGGAGCAGTGAGGGAGAGAGGAGGGTCCCAAGAAATCCTGCAGCTCTGATTCTAACAGGTGCCCTGCTCTATCTCCCACTTCCGCTCCCTCTCCTTTCCTCTGGTTCTCCAAGTCCAGGTCAGGCAAAGGGGCCAGTTGGAAGTGGTGGAGGGAAGGGAAAGGCCTTTTCCTTTTCCTACCATGAATCCTAGATTTGGACAAGGGAGAGGTTACAATCCAGGGCAGAAGGAGGAGGGTTAAGGAGCTGAGGAGAGGCCTAGGCCCTGTCCACTTCTGTTGACTGGTGTAGTGACTAGATTTGAGGCTCACACTTTTAACTGCATTGCCCCCAAAGAGCACTGAGCTCCTAATTGGGGGTGTTGAGAAAGTTCTTCGTGGGCGCTCAAAGGCGCTCATTGATTTGGGGAGACTGCTGCAGATCTTCCCATGGGAGGGCCCCTCTGGGGCCAATAAGGTATGGAAACCACATGGTCAGCGTCAGCCCTAGAAATTTAAGAAAGGGGCCACGAAGCAGAGAGAAGAAAGACTTCTTCAGGCACCTTCTTTAGGAAAGAGAGTTGGACCTTGGGGCACTCAAGTTAGGACAGATGTTTCAGTATAAAAAGGATCCCCAATAAAAGGACAGAGTCCCCTCAAATCCCTTCCCAGATCCCACAGCACTTAGAAAAGAGAAAGTAAGGAGCATAAAAATATCTCGATGACGTGGGCTTGCCTGACAGTACAGAAAAGCAAGTCTCATGGCAGGCAGTGTGTCCCATTACACAAGAGAGGATTATACCGAGCTTCAGTAGAGAGATTTTACATATATCTTTATATAAATGCATATATATTTATAGAGCCTCTGCCTAGAACAGCCGGGCTTGCTTCTTCAGTTCATTCCTCTTCCAGAGGGCCAGCCGGTCAAACTCAGAGATGGTCATGCCAAAGACTTGGTAGAACTCTTCCTGGGACAGGTGGCGCTGAAGGAGGCAGGGCAGGCGGGGGTGGGGGGACAGAGAAAGACAGCAGCATGAGGATGCAAGATGCAGGGGTAGGTGGAGGCAGCAGTGGGTGCTGCATGTTCCCTTCGGGCACCCTGTGCCTTGCATGGTGCCTGAGCCTGGGGAACGTGTGATGAATATTTGTTGAATGAGTGAATATGGAATGAACATTTTCCCAGGGAAGACTCTGGAGCTGATTTGGCTGAAGAGGCCTCCCCTGCCTATGACTCAAGTGGGACTTCCGCTTCCACTACACATCCCTTGGAGTCCCCTGTTGACCCCTCTGCTTTCTGCATGCCCGCTCCATGTATTTGCATCCAGAAGTGTGTGTGGGTTCATGTTATCCCACTCCCCTTTGAGAGAAAAAGGAGCCATGTCCAAGATTTTAGGGGATATTTCCTCTTACTGATGTTTTAACAAATGATCTGGAAGGCTGTTCATCAGGCCAGTCAATGAAAAAAATTACTGCTCATAATTTTTGATGTACCAAAATGTCCTTTTATCTTTTTCTGACATGAAAACAAATATGCTTTATAATCAAACCCTTGTCTGTATTCTATAATAGATTTTCTCCTCTTTCTGGCCTCCTTCCCTTCCTCCCTTCTAAGCAGCTTTAAAAGTGTGATGCATTGTCAAAAGTTTTTAGAGTTAGAAATATACAGCACTTAAAATGTGGCCAAATGTTAACAATTGTTGTATTTAGTGAAAGGTAAATGGATGTTCATTTTACTATTCTTGAAACTTTCCTGGATAGCTACAATTTTTCAAAATGAAATTTAAAATTAAGTTTACAAAGAGAAATATATGGCATATATACTGCCTACAAACTTAATGGATTCACTTGAGCTGGCTTGTTGGTAGCAATTACATGAGCTAATTGGGTGCTGAAGGAGATTCAGTGAAAATTATTTATGTGACCACACAATAATTAGTCAGTTCTCTGGCTTGTTGTCACTGTGAATTATTATTATTTTTTTTTTGAGACAGAGTTTTGCTTTGTCGTCCAGGCTGGAGTGCGGTGGCATGATCTCAACTCACTGCAACCTCCACCACCCCAGTTCAAGCAATTCTCCTGCCTCAGCCTCCCAGGTAGCTGGGACTACAGGTGCACGCCATCACGCTGGGCTAATTTTTTTTGTGTTTAGTAGAGACGGGGTTTCACCATGTTGCCTAGGCTGGTCTTGAACTCCTGAGCTCAGGCAATCTGCCCTCCTCAGCCTCTCAAAGTGCTGGGATTATAGGCGTAAGCCACGGCGCATGGCCATGTGAACTAACATTTTCACCATACCTTCAGAATTTCAAACAAAGGTAATATTGATAATTTTTGGTCAGTAATTTTTGAAGTAGTAGAGCTGGGACCAAAGTCCAGGCAAAATGCATTACATTCTCATTGCCCCTCTTGGTCAGTCCCATTAAAAATTCATAAGTAAGTCTTTCTATTATGAAAAATGTCAAAACTACACAAAAGAGAGAAAATAGGACAAAGCCCATGTCCACTATCCAGATCCAGTAATTGTGAGGTTTTCCACATTTGCTTCATTTATCTATTTTATTTGCTGAAATATTTTAAAGCAAAGCCTAGACATTGTGTCAGTTCATTCCTATGCACTTCAGAATGTTTCTCAAAACACACTGAATATTTTCTCACATTGTGGTTACACAATGCCATGAGTAAACTCAAGAAAATCTAACAAGAATTCCTCAGAATTCCCTGATACCTGTCCATTACAAAGTTCCTGTCTTGAAAATGTCTTTTCACAGTCTGTTTATCTGAACTAGGACCCAGGCAGTGCCCACACATCACATTTGCTTGTTAGATCCGTAAGACCCTGCCTCTTTCTTTGTACTATTGACTTGTCCATGTTTGTGCTACTCAAGTTGAGTGCTGAAAGACACCTTGGATAGGAGAGTCCCCTTCTCTGCTCCTTCCATAGTAAAGACTGAGGGAAAATGCACTTTGGAATCATTTGTTATTGTTGTTGGAGGGTGGTGGTCGGTATTGGTTCTCCAGTTGAGTTTCTCTATCATGTTCAAAAATCTTTGTTATGAGTCTTGATATAAAAGAATGGTAGACTCACCCTCAAGTAATGTGTTAACAAGTAGGACACACTGGAAGGAGACCAGGGCTTCTCTCCTCTAAGGGCCAGCTGGGGCCTCCTTTCTCTCTCCAGTTCTCAAGGCCCCTAATGCCATGACTGTCCATCTGACATTTGCCACAGAAAGGTGTTAAAGCAGGAAGGTTAAGAGTGCAGCTCTTACAGCCAGGGAGAAATGGCCATGTGACCATGGACAAGTTACCTAACCTCTCCTGAACTTCAATTTCCTTTTCTGGAAAATGGGAGCATCCTAGTGTCTGCATCATGAATACCATGAGGGTGAATGAGCAGATACAGGTCATGTGCTCAACACTCAAGGGCACACAGAAAGCACTCAGTCTGGTCACTTTCACTATCATGGTGATCTTTTCATGCATCTGTTACATTGTGTGATCTGCTTCCAGTTTCCTTGGACTTCATCTTCTCCTCCTCATCTTTGTTGTGCTCATGTGACCCTAGACACACTAATCTTCTACTATGTTCAAACACAACAAGCTTACTCCTGCATCAGGTTCTCAACACTGGCTGTTCCCTCTGCCCAGAAAGTTCTTCCTTCTTATAAAAGCATGCCCAACTCCCTCAACTACTTTGAGTCTTTGCTTACTGTCATGCATCCAATGAGACCCACTCTGATGATGCTATTTAAAACTGCAACTCGCCTCTTCCTCTCCTGATCCCCTTCTCTTCTCTCCTTTAACTTTTTTCCTTAGCACTTATTACGTTCTAACACATCGTGTCATTTATTTTTTCTTTGTGTCAACAATATTGACACAAATAAAGGAGACACATCTTGTGTCTCCTCACACAAGAATGTAGTTCCAAGAGGGCAGCGGTGTCTGTTTTGTTCATTGATATATTGTAAGCACCTCGAACAGTACCTGGATGCTTCTGCGGACATAGGAGGAGAGCTAGATTTGCTCCCTGCCCTCAAGGGGCCAACAGTCTTAGGACTGCACATAAAACGAGTGCTTGTGATGGTGGAAGAGAGGGGAGGCAGCCCTGTATAGATAAGCAAGGCTTAAGTTAAGCTCCCTCGGTTCAAATTCTGATTCTGTCATCACTAGGTGATCAGCTTTAGCCAAATGGCAGCCTTGCTGAACCTTTATTTTCTCCTCTGTAAGGTGAGGATGATTCAATAAATATTTGTTGGATGAATGAATATCTATTCTCTGAGTTCCTTGAGGACAGGGTCATAGTCTTCCTTCTTCAGTCCCCTCCTAGAACTAGTGCAGGAGGCTGGGGCAGTGTCTTTAGCCCGTGGGCCTCAGCTCAGGCTACATTTTAGACATCCTTGGGTGCTTTTAAAAAGTTCTAGGCCTGAGCTCCTTCCCCAAATTGTGATTGAATTGGTCTACTGTGGGGCCCCTGTATGGTATTTTTAAAAAGGTCCCTGGGTGATTCTGATGTCCTGGAGAATGTTTCCATCCCTAAAAACTGGCTTCACTGAGCTGCCCTGGGAGCTGTCCCCTTCAGCACTGGTAGACACTTTGATTTGGAGACAGGGAAAGGAGGAGGCCCTTGTTGAAATGTGAGGAGAATCACCCACTTCCTGGGGTGCTAACCCAGTGTGTTAGAGCTGGAAGAACTCACAGAGCTTCCTGGCTAACGTACATTCCCTTCCTTCTGCCCCAACCCTCTACCCTGGGCCAATTCCACGCCATCAAGTCCAGGGTGGCTCATATGCTTTTCCTGAGGAGTGCTGAGCCTCCTATTTCAGAAGCCTGCACTCAATCCCACAAACGTTTTCTGACACCTCTCCCAGCCCAGACCCTGTGGTAGAGGGCAGACAATGTTTGTCCCTAAGAAACTCAGGGTCAAGCAGAGGAAATGGACACATCCATGATCTGATACACAGGAGAGTGAAAGGTGCTTGATGCACTTTGGATAGAAAGCTGGAGGAGGTCAGAGGACAAGAGGAGTGGCCCCTCCTGTAGGAGGGTTGGAGGAGGCTTTGGGGCACAGGGATTACTAGTGGAGAGCCCTGAGGAGCAAGGAGGCTGGTGAGATGGGAAGGGCATTGATATGGTTTGGCTGTGTCCCCACCCAAATCTCACCTTGAATTGTAATAATCCCCACGTGTCAAGGATGGGGCCAGGTGGAGATAATTGAATCTTGGGGGCAGTTTTCCATATACTCTTCTCCTGGTAGTGAATAAGTCTCATGAGATCTGATGGTTTTATAAAGGGCATTCCCCTGCACAATCTCTCTTGCCTGCTGCCATGTAAGACGTGACTTTACTCCTCCTTTTCCTTCCACCATGATTGTGAGTACTCCCCAGCCATGTGGAACTGTGAGACCATTAAACCTTTTTTTTCTTTATAAATTACCCAGTCTCAGGTATATCTCTATTAGCCGCATTAGAACAGAGTAATACAGGCATTCTAGGGAAAGGGAGAGGCAGGGAGTGGCAACAGGCTGTAAGGGGCAGAGTGTGCTGCAGCACTAGAGGAGCCCAGGAACTGGAACTCCACACCAGGTGTCTGGATGGCTCAAATGCCGGGCACCATGTTCTGGCCCACCTCTGCACCTTTATTTATGCTGTTCTCCTCTCCATCTCCATCGATCACAAACTCTACTTGTCTTCCTAGTCCATCTACATCCTTCCTTTTTCTGCAAACCTGTGTTGACTGCCTCAGGCCTTAGTGGTCTCCCCTGCACAACAGTAATCTAATGTTCATTGGGCACTTCATACTCAGTATGTTGCCAGACTCCATGCTAAGGGCTTTATGGGTACTGGCTCACTCACTTCTCTTGGCAGCAGGAGGGAAGCACATCAATCACCCTCACTTTACAGAGGAGAAAACCAAGTTGCAGTGAGGTTGTTGCTTGGTTAAAGCTGCCCACCTAGTGATGGCAGAATCAGAGTTTGAACCTAGGGAGTTTGACTCAAGACTTACTTACGCTTTTTTTCCTTCTACATAGTGCTCCCTCCCCCTGTCCCCCATCACAAGCACAAGTTTTATGCACAATCCTGAGACTGAGGGCCCCTTGGGGGAAGGGAGCAAATCTAGCTCTTCTGCAATTCTGCAGAAGCATTGGCCCTAGTTGAGGACTTACTATCCCTTTGCACCACAGACACTAACTGAATTGAAGAGGAGGCAGCAAAGAACAGCATGGGGAAGTTTTGGGGGAACAGTATGGAGCAGTTTTGGGGGAACAGCATGGGGCAATTTTGGGGAACAGCATGGGGAAATTTTGGGTTGAGGAAATTGGTTCAAGTCCCTGCTTTTTCAATAAGCTGTGTGATCTTAAAGCCACTCATTCCATCCAGCCCCCTTGAGCTGGATTATACCAAGCAACTTCTGAAATTTCTTTCAACCCAAGAGTTCCTGCTCAGTTTTTTAGACTTACCTCTAAACGGGTCCTGTCTACATCCTTGGGCAGTCGGTTTCTTCCTCTTGTAGTCACCAGCAGCAGTTCATAAGGGTAGATCTAAGGAGAAAGGGAGGTGGTCTCCAGCTTGGGTGAGGGTGGTGGGCTTGTTCCTTTCAGGTATATTTTGTGTCTGGGCTCTCTGTTCTATCCAGAAAGGGCCAGAAATTAAGTCTGGAGGAAGAGCTGGATCTGCCCGTCTTGGGGTTGCCCAGCAGCCTTAAGATACCTTCTCTCAAAGACAAGGCCCCAGAGAGTCCCCTAATACTACTAGGAATAAGCTTGGAGGTATTTGCCATGTGCCCATGCAATAATATGGGCACATAACCTCCCAAATGTAAGTGTCTAATATTTGGTGACTGGCAAGCCACCAGAGTGTCTCTGAAGCCCAGGGAGAGTATCTGATTTCAGTAGGCAAGAGACCTAGGGCAGGATTCAGGAAAAGTGGGCCAAGGAGGGGCAGGAAATGTTGGTCTTGAAAGGACCCCTGGGGTTATTTATCTATGTTCCCTTTCCTACACAGACAGTGCTGTCATCCTCCTGGTGATCCCCAGTGTAGCGGCTCCAAGAATCCTGGAGACCCCCAGGTCTATGCACATCCTTTACCTTGTACTCTGCAGAGAGAAAAAGAGACACACACACAGAATGGAGCCCATCAGTCTTTGCTTTGCATCACTACACGGGCCTCTGTCCTACTCTCTCAGGGAGTCTGGCCTCTATTGTCTACTTCTCTTAACCCAGAGACCTTGTCCTCACTGAATTCACCCTGAAGGACAATCAAGGCTGGTATGAGCACAGTGGAAGGCTAAAGATAGGGGTTGGGCTGATCTTGAGATGGTTTTAAGGAAAAAATGGCTTTAGAGATATTTAGAATAGAAATTAGAAGAATCTGAGATCTGAAACACATGGATAAGATCCTCTGTCTTCTGTGGGGAATCCTTTGAGGTTCTGATGTGGGCCCCTTCTACCTGAGCTTGCTCATAGGAGCTGGTCGAGGTTGGTGTGAAAGCATCACTGGCAGAGAGCAGGAAGCTCATGGAATTCTTACTGGGAACAGTGTGCAATTGGCTCTGAGTGCTTCCCTCCACTGGGGCTGGCAGGCAACCCTCGCTCCACAGTCCAGGGAGAAGACAGCAGAACTCTGTGATGGTTCTGGGAACCCAGATGGGACAGGTGGCTTGGAGATCACCCAAGGCCAGGATTTGAGAGGATGAGGGAAAAGCAGGGGAAAAGGGAGGGGGTGGGAAGTGAAAGGGAGTAAGAACTCAGGGTTGGATACAGCCCAGCGTGGGGACAGAATCTGTAGCCATCATTTGCCGAGGGTCAAGCTGCAGTTTTGAGTGGTACATCTGGAGGCACTTTCCCTGCAGACCCCCTGCAGGCCTGCACTCACCTCGCATGCCCCAGTTGACTGCGTTCATGCTGTCGTAGTGGAAGAGGTCTGCGCTGGGCGTCTGCAGAAGAGATAGAACCAGGGCTGGCCTGAGATAAGCTCACCTATGCCTCCCTGAAGCACTCACCCACCTCCAGAAAATGGACTGGCGCTTGTGGGACATAGGGCCTTCTCAGCAGCCTCTGTCTCAAGTTAGGGAAACTTAACTCGCTGCTATATCCCTGTGCTTTGTCCTGGCACATGGTGGGTACTCAATAGATATCCATTTATTTGGTGAATTTCACTTCTTCATGCTTTCTTTCATTGCTCAAATACCCCTTTTTCTAGGAGATTTGCCCTGACAACCTGGCTGGAAGTTGCAAGTCACTCCTTCCATGAACTCTCAATCCTCCTTCCCCTGCTCATCATTTTTCTTTTTCCATAACAGCATGCTCAGGGAGCTCAGAAAATGTACAGGCCATGTTAGAGGCCAGTGGAGCATAGCAGTCAGGGGTGGGCTGTGGGATCAGCTGGCCTGGGCTTGAATCCTGGCTCTACCACTTCTTGTTGAAGAGTGTGGGCAAGTCACCTCACCTCTCTGTGCCTTTCTGCATGCACAAAGTAGGGTAAATGATAGTAACTACCTCCATGGGTTGTGAAGGCAAAATAAATTAGTGCTTGCAAAGTGTTTAGCTGAGACCCTGGCACAGAGTTATTGCCCAATAAGTACTAGTTGTTCCCAAGCCCCTCCCATGGGGGCCCCTTTTCACGAAGGGGTCACCAGGGAGGGGAGCAAGTCATTGCCATACAGTTGTTTCAGTTAACCCACCACTAGCCCCAGGACCTTTGCTCAGGTTTCACCTTACAACAAACTAATGTTGGATTTATTAGCATTTTGGGGACAACGTCCCCCCCATCCCCCAGCACAGCTTCTTACCCTGTGCAGCCCATTTCTTCGGTAGGCAGGCAGGGAGGCAGATTTGGAGATGAGAGGATCTGAAAAGAAGGATCTAGAGCAATTACCAGGAGTTCCAAGCCATGAGTCCCTCTCCCCGAGGTCATCTGGCCACCAATGGCCAACATTGCTCCCAACCTAGCAGGAAGGGGTGGAGGCCAGAGGCCACCAACTCTTCCTGATGCTCTCCAGATTTGCAACTTGACCATCTCTGGGGGCATTTCACCCTAGCAGAATTCTAGATACCTGCCCAAGGCACCCACTCATATACTCTTCTATCCTTGACCTGCACATCTCTATCTTCTTGTGATAGACCTCTGTGTCCTGGCCACAGGCTGGCTCTGGACAAAGGTCCTGGAATTGAAGTCAAGCTCAGAACTCAGGTAGGAAGGCTCCCAGGTGGTGGAAGAGGTGTGTGCACTTTTTTCTCTCTGGGACCGTCTGTTGGGGATGGCAATCCTAGTTCCAGAAACCCAAATGCAGACCCACAATCTGACAAATACAATGGACTAGACTATTTGAGGTCAGCAGTGGGCTGGGACATCCACATTTTATGGTCATTAGAACTATGGAGAACTGCAGCTGACACAGCTCTGTCCCTCATGGGACATGATGGGCTGAAGGTAGGGCAGGCAGAACTTACCACTGTCAGCCAGGTAGTGCGACCGAGGGGCTGCAGGAGAGAAAAGCTGAAGGTCATTGCTCTTGAGGAAAGACAAACATGGTGAAGACAATTCATGGGGACAAAGAAATGTGGCTTCCATACTTGGTCTCCCTGGCTGGCTGGGAAAAGGGGCCTCCTTCAGACCCTCCTGAACTGGTCAGTTTTTAATTGTTGCACTTGCACCCCATCTCTCTTCCCTGTCCAGCTCCTAGCCTGGCACCTGGCACAGGGCAGGTGCTCTGTGATATTTGTTGCACAGATGTGGTTGAACAAGGTTGAATTGCAAACAGCACTGGTGCACTGCACAGACCCCAGAGCCAGGGGTTGAAAACAGTGGCCCTCAGTGGTCAGGCAGGAAAACAGGCTCAGCAGTTCATCCTGGCTCTGCTATTAGTAGATTTCTAACTTCAGACAATCTAATTAATCACGCTTTGGTTTTCTCATCTGCAAAACGGGGAGTGATAGTGTCTCCTTTGTAGGATTATTGTGAAGAATATGTGACACAATACAGTAAGATACTTAGCATAGTGCCTGACGCATCTGTAACACTCCATAAAACTGGCTTTATCATTATTGCCACCAACACCAACATCTTCAATCTCACTGAGAGTCAAGGTGTAGTATGGGGAAGAGGGAAGAGCTCATGGCCTTGGGGCCACTCCAACTTGGGTCTGATCTTGACTCAGTCACTTACTGGCTTTTGACTTGGAGCAAGTGGCTTAACCTCAGTTCTCTCATCTATAAAGTGGGTGATAATAATCCCTCTACATTGCAGCTCTACCAGGAGTGTAACATTCCTACAAATGCCTGGCACATAGAAGTGTAATAAATGATGCATTTTATTATCCATAAAGTATTGATCCGAGATGAGATTTCCTGGCAGGACTGCATCTCACAGGAGTAAGAAAAGGAAGAGGCAGACAGAGTGTGTGTGTGTGTGAGTGTGTGTGTGTGTATGTGTCCAGGAATAGGAGGAGCTTGCAATGAGATTTTCAAGAAGTATTTGAATAAAGCCCCTGCTTGTATAAGTTCAAATCATGGTAGACTCACTACCTCAGGAGGCCATCCCTTACATCTTTGAGCCATTCCGATGATTATCAGACATTGTTCTTTTTTTTTTTTTTTTTTTGAGACAGAGTCTTGCTCTGTCGCCCAGGCTGGAGTGCAGTGGCGCAATCTCAGCTCACTGCAAACTCCGCCTCCCGGGTTCACGCCATTCTTCTGCCTCAGCCTCCTGAGTAGCTGGGACTACAGGCGCCCACCAACACGCCCAGCTAATTTTTTGTAATTTTAGTAAAGACGGGGTTTCACCATGTTAGCCAGGATGGTCTTGATCTCCTGACCTCGTGATCTGCCCGCCTCGGCCTCCTAAAGTGATGGGATTACAGTCATGAGCCACTGCGTCCAGCCAAGCCATTTTTCTTTATACTGAATCTGACTGGAAGTCAGAGCTTCAGATGCCCCAAAGCAATGGAAGTGACTGCTCAGGGCAGAGCATGGTCTTATATAGTGCCCCATAGAGCGCCTTTCCAAATCTGTATTCTAGACTTCAATGAAGCTCCCAGAAGGGGCATTGCAGGGTTTGGGGCTAACCTTTGTGGCCAGCCTCTTCTGATTCTTTTGTTAGCCCAGGAGATTGAGACTGGGCTGGCTACATTCCAATAGAACCTAATTTATAAAAGCAGACAAGGAAGCTGATTAAGTAAGCTCCATTACTGATAAATTGAGTGATCTTGGGCAAGTCATCAAAGGCTTCTGTGCCTTCACTCCCCATCTGTATATGTAGGGTGATAAGGGCACCCCACCCACCACAGGGCTGCTGTGAGGAAGAAGAAAGAGGATGCATGGGCTGTGCCTCAAGGGAGCCTGGCTCAGAGTGAACAGCTGACACTGCCAGATAGTCACAGAGAAAGGTATCCCCACCCTGTTGGGCTTCCAGAGCAGTGCTTACAGCCATTGAGGGACATCTCATAGCCAGCTGTGTGCAGGGCCTCCCGGCTGCTGGTGGAGCTCCGGGGAGGGGTCCAGGGATCTGCATAGGAGCTCGACCGGGCCTTCATTTCTTCCTTCAGAATCAGCCGGCCAATTCCACTTTGGAGCTGAGGGTGGGGGAAGAGCAACATGAAGTTAGAAGGAAAATAAAGGACACTGAGATGGAACGGGCTTGGGCAAGGCTGAGGATCACATCCTCTATAGTAGCCTGCTCTCATGTTTGCCTTCCCGGCATCCCTCCCACCTTGTGGCACCCATGTTTCCTGTTGCAATCTCATCTTGTCTTCCACAAGTTGTCCTGTGGTCTGGGTAGGGGTCTGGTGGTGGGCACAAAAAAGCAAGCCTGGCCAGTGACAGGATCCCATTGTCCTGGCACAGTGATTGATTCAACAATGGGCAGATAGCCACCTTTTTCTTTTTAACTGAGGTGAAAATTACATAACTTCAAATTAACCATTCTAAAGGAAATGATTCAGTGGCATTTAGTGCATTCACAATGTTGTGGAACTACCACCTCTATCTCATTTCAAAATACCATCATTTCCCCCAAAGGAGATCCCATACCCATGAAGCACTCACTCCTCATTCCCCTCTCCCCCAGCCCCTGGGAACCACCAATCTATGTTCTGTCTCTATGGATTTGCCTAGTCTGCATATTTCATGGAAATGGAATCACACAATATGTGATCTTGTGTCTAGCTTCTTTTCTTAAGCATAATGTTTTCAAGGTTCATCTGCATTGTGGCCTGTATCATTACTTCATTTCTTTTCATGGCTGAATAATATTGCACTGTATGGACATACCATATTTTGTCTATTCATGAGCTGATGGACATTTGGATTATTTCCATATTTTAGCTTTTGTGAATAGTGCTGCCATGAATATGAGTATATATGTATTCGTTTAAGTCCTGTTTTTAATTCTTCTGGGTATATATCTAGGAGTGGAATTGCTGGATCATATGGTAATTTTATGTTTAATTTTTGAGGAACCACCAAATTGTTTTCCACAGGGGCTGGAACAAGGGTTTCACCAGCAATGAACAAGGGTTGCAAGCACCTGCTTACCATTATGTGAAAATAGCTTGCCTGAGCATGAAGCCAATGCAGAGGCAAGCCCCAGAAGTGAAGAGATGAATTTCCTATGGCATTTTTTTGAGCAGTTGGATCTAGCCGTACTTTAAGCTAATTCTACCATTTGATTTTTCAGTTATACAAAGCTATGCTTTTCTTTTTTCTATCATAAGTGGGCTTGAATCTGTTTTTTGTCGCTTGCAAATGAAAAGACCCTCAGTGATATATGCTCTAAGCATCGTATTCAGTGCTGTGGCCTCTGCCCACCTTATGCATGCTGCGGTCAAAATCATCCTCCTCTCCTCCAGATGAGAACCTTCTGGCTCGGGGCACTGTCAAAAGACAGATAAGATCAGCTCCAGCATGTGCACCCCACTCAGCCTGGCTTAAGGCATTTTTTTTTTTTTAAAAAGAAAAGCCACTTTTCTTTTTAATCTTATTTTTCAATGGAAACAGTCTTGTTTAAGCTAAGCCCCACATCAGCTGAAAGTGGTATCTGCTGTCTTTGTGGTCTCTGAACCCTCCTCTCCCGTGGGGACGGATCACTGCCCACTTGGTTATAGTTGTATTTGTGTCTTACCTTCTTTTCTAAATGAAGACTTCTTTGAGAGTAGCGAATGAGTCATCCTTTTATTAAATTTTTAAATTTTTGAGACAGGGGCTCACTCTGTCACCCAGGCTAGAGTGCAGTGGTGTGATCATGGCTTGTTGCAGCCTCAAGCCCCCAGGCTCAAGGGATCCTCCTGCCTCAGGCTTGCATGTAGCTGGGACTACAGGCATACACTATCATGCCCAGAGAATTTTTAAAAATTTTTTTGTAGAGAAGAAGTGCTATGTTGTCCAGGCTGGTCTCAATTTCCTGGGCTCAAGTGATCTTCCCAACTTGGCCTCCCAAAGTGCTGGAATTACGGGCATGAGCCACTGTGCCCAGCCCCAAAGAGTCATCTCTGAGCTTCTATGAAGCTTTGCTTAGAATGGACATTCAATTAGTAAAGACATTGAATAAGAGTGGATCTTGATGAAAAATCTCCCCCCATACTTGAGAGGAACAGCTTGGGTTGTATGACTGGGTGAAGTGGTATCCGAGGACCACTAAGACCCCTTACCAGGAGCCTTCCACCTCCCCACATCCTTTCTTTCTCCATCCTCCCAACCATTTTTTACCTTACAGCCAAAGTCGTCTCTCAAAAGCACAAATGTGATCATGCCGCTACTTTCGATGTGATCATGCCACTCACTGTTTAGGATAACAACCAAAATCCTTACCTCAGCCCTCAAAACCCTGGGGGACCTCCTCCCTCACCTCTACTGCTTCTCTTCCTCTCTGAGTTCAAGGTTAAGTGGACAGCCTTTTCTTTCCTCCAATGGAATCCTCTCTCACATCCTGGGTCTTTGCAGAGGTATTTCTACACTCTCTGCTGTGTTACATCCTTGCCACCCTCCTGATGGCAGCTGAGTGGCTGCATTGAGAAGCTTTTGTCATCTTCAGGCTGGACAGCAGGCCCCTGCCATCAGCTCTCCTACCTTCTGCACATCACCTCCCTCTCATGGCTGGGGCCTATGTCTTCTCCACAAGGGCAAGGACCTGGTCTGTTTTGCTCCCCAGTGTATTGCTAGGGTCCATGGCTAGTGTTTAGTACATATTTGTTGAATGAATAAACACCCTCAGTTATAAACCCTCTAAGCACTCTTATTCAGAATGATTGTATAAAGGAGTGGGCAACTGTTCTGAACACCCGTGTCCTTGGCACAGGTGATAGGGCCCTGGCCCCAGGCTCCTATGGGGGTACTACCTTTGGGGGACCCATGGTAGGTCCAGTACTCAGACTCCGAAGCATAGTAGGGGTCTGGCGAGTAGACGGGACTGTACTTGGAGGTCTGGCTGATGTCTTCACTTGTTTTGCTCTTGGTTGCTGTAGACAAATCACCTGCAGAGGACCCAAGGAGAGCACTTCAGGAAGGCAGAGTGACCGGGATGGGACTGTGTACCCTTTTCCTATCTCTGCCAGGCTCCAGCCCAGGGGAGTGAGGCCACTTCAAGATCAGGGCTCTCTGTTAGAACTGGGCCATGGAGCATCGGAGCTGGAAAAGCACTGGGGCCAAACCCTCATTTTGCATTTAGAAATTGGAGCACCAGAGAGGGAAAGGGGCTTGCTTAAGACTACCTAGCATGTGAGCACCAGAACTGGACCAGACCTCAGCCCAGGGCTCTTTCCAGCACATTCCATGGATTCCCAGGTCTGTTCCAGAATGACCTCTAAGGGTGTGGCTCCTCAAATAAGACTGGACAAGTCTCAGGTGAGCCCCAGCCCTTTAGAAGCCTTCCTAGACCTTTAGAAGCCTTCCTTGTTATAAATTTGAACTCCATCATTCCTTACAACCTGAGATGCCACATTCTGCTCAGGGACTACATAGCCTGAAGGAAGGAGTGCTAGACAGGGAGTCAGCAAAGCCGGGTTCTGGTCGCAGCTCTGCCACTTTACTCAGCTGTAACACTGGGCAGTTCCTACCATCTCTGCCTGTTTCCTCATCTGTAAGTGTCAAAATTGGTCGGCTGGCTCAGGTGCCATCCAGCTTCAAGCTTCCACTGAAGTAAGCCCAGGACAGGGGTGACCAAAAAGACCCACTGCAGTCACAACTACTTACAGAGCAGTGACTTCTCGTGGCCCAAACGTGGGTGACAGGCTGGTAGAGCAGAGAGAGGGGCTGGGGAAGTGTGTGTCGCTGCATGACCATTTCTCATGGTCAGCCACAGGAAGCTTTAGGGACAAGCTCTGTGCTCTGTGGAGCCAGAGTGGCAGAGGGTGGTGGATCAGCTTCAGCCAGCCCCAGGCTATGCAGCCCCCACAACAGCACTTGCTTCCAAAGATTTCAAATTCTTCTCTTTGACTTGGGTCCTGGGCAGCCCCTCCTGGCTGATTGCATTTAGCTTTTTCCTCTGCCCTCTTTTCCAAGCAACCCACCTCCACCCCAGACTCCTCTTGAGTCTGCTTAATGCCACCCCTCAGAGCCCACCTGGAAAATCCCACGAAGTCCTGAGAAGCTTGCGACCTGGGGGCCTTTTCTAGGTATAAAGCCAAACTACCTTTGTCATGTTGGTGTCTTTCTATGAGTACTCAGGGGACATGGCATGTCCTTCACAGGCTGGTATAGATGTGCACATGCTCACAGACTCACTTAGGACCCCCTGCTCAGCCCCCTCTGGAACCAAGGATGTCTGTCTAAACTGTAGAATCTTAGGCACCCAGAGCCACTGTTTAAACTCGTACTGTCCCCTCCACCAGCTAATTAGTTCAGAACCTGGTGCAGGACTGCTTCACTCATCTCCAAGCTCCACCGATTCTGGGCCTCCTTTTGCTATCCAGCTAGATCCTTAAGCAAGTGTGGGTGCACAGGGTGGCAGCTGCTCCTCTGCAGCTTCAATGGAAGGGATGCGCTCATTCAATCGAGGCTTAGTAAGTACTTTTTGCAAAAATGAATGGGTGGTGCCAGTGATGAATGACTTGGTGGTTCTCATACTAAGTGCAGGTAGGAATCACGGACAAAACCAGTTATAGTGCAGATTCTTAGTTCACACTCTCAATATTTATAATTAAGGGAGTCTGGGGCAAGGAAGGGGCCAGGGAATCTGCCTTTTAAATGTCTCTTAGGTGCAGATGGTCCACAGATCATCCTTTAAGAATAAAGTATAATAATAATAATAAATGAAAATAAATAAATAAAATAAAAAAAAAGAAAATCAGTATTATGTATCCTACATATGTATGCAGCTGCTTTTCAAAAGTATACAGACACTATTGTGATTAGAAAAATACAAATTCATTCCAAGGCAAAAAAAAAAAAAAAAGAAACACTAAATCAATGAACGAATGAAAGAAGGAAGTGACCCTCTGCAACCTCACTCATCTACATCTCCTCTGCAAGTCTCCATCCACTCTCAGGAGACTGTGACTGAGAACAACTTAGAGCATGGGTTCCCAAGTTGGGCTGAGCATCAGAATCACTTGGAGAAACCATGACACATACAAAATTCGAATTCAGTAAGCCTGGGATGGGGCCCAGGAATCTGTATGCATCCCTTGTTATTCTAATGAACATTTCAAGTATTAATGCCTTGGAGTGTGACTCTCCCAGGGGTATGTGCATTTTACAAAGGTTTTACCAATTATGGAACTTAGGATGCCAGAGAGCAGGTAAGGGGGAGATTGCAAAGGTGGTGGGAAAGAACTGAGGGGACATGAGGACTTTGTTCTTTTGAAATGACACCAAACTCTGCCCTAATGTCACCCTGGGTGATGGGGCAGTCAGCAAGAAGGACCAAGATGCAGCCTTGTGTTTTGTGGCCCCTGGTGGCCTGTGCAGGGCCATCTGCATAGATGGTTAATCTCCCCCCTCTCCTTGTGTGGCCAAGCCCTATCTGCCTCTGACCATACCATGCCGTTTGTAGATCGGGGGTTTCCGGTAGATGTTACTGTCTCCAGCTGCCAGACAGACCAGGAAGGGACAGTGGGGAGGGGAGAGAGAGACAGGAGAAAAGGAGACAGTACTTGGTCAGTTGATCTTAGAAGAGAGAGATGGGCAACAACTTTTTCCAAGGGGCCACATCTTTTTCCCCTGGTGACTTCCTCTTCCAAAGTTGAACTTTCAATCTCGTCCCAACAGGTTCCAAGTAAGGTGCGGGAAGAGGAATGGATGGATCCAAGTAGTGCCGAGGAAGGGACCTGGGGCTTGAAGGGTGAGCATGCAGGCTCAGGGGTGTGTGTGCTCAGCAGAGCCCCATGCAGGAAGGTGTCCACTGCCTCCACCAGGGGCCACACCTCATTCCATGTGAAAATTCCCAGGATGCTGCAGCCGAATTTCAGCTTACCTCCCTCCCCCTCCCTCAAAGACAGACAGGATGGGACCCCTCTAGGGCAGCTGAGGAAGGTGTAGATGCAACAGCAGCATGAGCTCTTGAGGGGAACATGAGTGGGGAGTGAAAAACTGAGCTTGGTGTCAGGAGACTGAGGTCCAGGCCCAGCTCTGCTGTGACTCAGAGGGAGACCTTGTCCAAACCACACCCACTCAGTCACGTAGCCCCTGTCTTCCTCTCAATTCCTGTCATGACCTGCGGTCACATGACATGATAGTGCTGTTCCCTCTGCCTGGGATGTCTTTCCTTGGCTTCTTCATAGGCTGGCTCTTCATCTTTTTTTTTTTTTTTTTTGAGACAGAGTCTCAAAAACTTTGTCACCCAGGCTGGAGTGCAGTGGCACGATCTTGGCTCACTGCAACCTCCGCCTCCCAGGTTCAAGTGATTCTCCTGCCTCAGCCTCATGAGTAGCTGGGATTACAGGTACGTGCCACCATGCCCAGCTAATTTTTGTATTTTTAGTAGAGACGGCGTTTCACCATGTTGGACAGGTTGGTCTCGAACTCTTGATCTCATGACCCACACGCCTCGGCCTCCCAAAGTGCTGGGATCACAGGCATGAGCCACCACGCTGGGCCCCTTCTCATCTTTCAGCTTTAATGTTACCTCCTCCAAGAAGCTCTTCCTGACCGCCCCATCTAGCCTGGCCTCTCTCAGCCTCATCATCTCTCAGGATGGCCTGTTTTATTTATGTTTACAGCACCTATCGCTACCTGAAATTATCCTCTACGTATTTGTTTACTCATTTTTTTATCTCTCTTCCTACATTAGTACGTAAATACCAAATACCATGAAGGCAGGATCTGGGCTGGGTTGAGCACAGTTGCAACCTCTGGGCCCAGAACAGTGCTTGGCTGTACAGAAGGAATAACAGTGGCTTGGGAAGCCAAGTAACTGGCTCACAGTCATGAGCTTATAAGCAGCTGCATCGGATTCCATCCCAAGAGCTTTGAAGCCAAAGTGTGTGGCCTTCACCACTGTGTGCTCCTGCTGCGCCCCTCACAGCCCTCGGGCACTCACGGTATCTCACTCGAGCTCCCTGCCTCTTTTCTCCCCTGGACTGCTTCTTTGAGGTCCTAAGGGAGGTTGGTTCTGACAAGTGGATAATCTGAAGCCCCTGGGTGTGTTGGGGTTGGAGGACAGGGTTGGTGCAGGTGCTTGGTTAGGGAGGTCCCTCAAGAACCAGCTTCTTGGTGCCTGTGTGGCATCGAGGGGGTGACTCAGGCACCTGTGACCCCATGGAGCATGCATCCATCCCAGGAATTCCGGGCTGGCAATGCCTACCTGGGATGTGAAAGTGCTTGGGAGCCTGGTAAGAGGTTGGAGTGGAGGACCTCACATCTAACTGGCTATGGTATGGAGAGCTCCGGCCACTCTCGGGCCCTGGAGCACGCAGGCAGTGGTCGCCAAAGAAAACAGAGGCACAGAGAAAACAGGCATTAACGCGGTGGCAGTTAAGGAAGCAGTGAGGTGATGACAGCAGAGATGGGGGATGGGCTGGGGCGTCCCAGCGTGCTCAGGCTCCGGGGCGGAAGCAGCATGTGCTCTCATGCACCACGTTGGCAGAAACAAGCTTGACCTTGCTTCCTGGCTTGATCCCAAAGTCAGTTTTTGTGAGATGTAAAGATCAACTCTACCGAGCTCCAGGAAGGCATCTTAGTTTGTCCCTTTTATCTCCCCAACCATCCCCGAACCTCCCCCTTTTGGATGCTCCCTTAATTGCTCCTTTCCTCCATCCAAGCGCTGGCTTCACCCCCAACCTGTGGGTGACTGTGGATGGCCTGATTGGATTGGCTGGGGTGGCCCTCAGGTGAAGGCCAGTTCATAGCCATACTTCTGGTCTCTTGGTTCTGCCCTCTGGGTGGGGCAGGCCATGAGGATGGTGGAGTCTTCTTCCAGCCAGGGCCACAGGGCCACCTGCCAGCCCCCTCTCCTGGAAGTTCACCACCCACCTTCCTGCTGCTTCTCAGTGCCACACACTCCTCCATCCCCCCTGCCATCTCAGGGACTCAGAGAGGCCCAGCTGGTCACCTGGGTGGCCATAGGCCTCCAGAGGGCCACACTGTGATGGAGATCGTGGGGGAGCCTTGTGCCCTCTGCAGCAGGGACCCCAAGTGACTGTATTGTCTCCCTGGCTCTTCCTCTCCCTTCAGGGCCTACCCCTTCCTTACCAGAGCGGTAGTAATGGTGAGGTGAGCGGGAGAAGGTGGGCGACATGCCCTGCCGGCTGTAGGTGGGGGAGTCTATGTACCCCGGGCTGGAGGCCCGTCTCTGCCGGAGGTCCAGGTTCTCGTAGATGTCCTGGGAGAGGAAATGGGGCTGTGAGCACAGCTGGCAGTTAAGTGGGCCTGTGGCCTGAGGGTCTAGCAGGCAGGTGGGCATGACATGGAATCTGGGATTCTAGGGGTTGAGGTGTGAATACAGAGATCCCCCTCCTCCCTGAGTTACACACACAGCCAGAGGAAGATGGCAGAGAATTTCCAGGGCTTTCCTCCATCGCTTGCAGGCCCTTGAATGAAATCCATGGGGTCAATCCCTGGAATCCTGACCAGGGATCCCAGAAGCCTGAGGGAGGCCATCTCTGGGCAGGAAGGGCAGATTTCTATCCTGTATGACACTGCCACTTCCTCCAGGACATGCACTCGAGTCTCTCCAGCGCTTCCCTGCTTGCAGGGAGCACCTTGGGCAAGGGCTCAGACACCTTCGGGGGGCTGGGGATGGGTGAAGTCCACATAAAGGGGCACAATTATATATCAACTTAATTCTCTATCAGCTGAATTACCTGGGAGTAGGGAGATAATGTTCCCAGCGACTTAGAAGTGAAGAGTTTGAAGGCAGTTGTGGAACAAGCAGAAGGAATGAGAGGAGGACGAGAGGAAGGACAGAACATGGTTAGATGGCTCGGCAGAGAGGGTCTGCATCAGTTCCTTTGTACCCCTCTCCAGATAACCGCCTCGCTGGGAATTCCAGAGGGTCAGACTACTGATGGGAGGCATGAAACCTCGAGATTATGCCCGCATTTTAGGAAGGGAAAAACCAAGGCCCAGAGAGAGAATATGAAGGCTCAGGGCCACTCAGGGCAGAAGTGGCAGGGACTTGACTTGGACCCAGGCTTCTGTGCTGCATGCTCAGGGCTATTGTCACCATCCTTCTCTGTCTCTCTACTGGTTCATGACCCCTCTACAGTTCATAAGGACAATGCCCAGGGCAGGGCACCCAGCAGCCAGCACCCTGGCTAAGCAGGGGCCAGGCTGGGGCCACCAACAAGGGAGTTGAGCTGGTGGCTGGTGCAGCAGCTGGAGATGGGATGTCTCGACTGAAAAGGGCAGCGGTTCCTCAGTTCCAGCAGCTGGAATGCCTGCCCAGCATTTACACAGCATCTTAATTTTCCAAGAAAGTCAGAAATGCAGATTCTTACATGAAATCTCCCAGCGTTTACATGTTGACAACTAGTTTGCATTTTCAAAAGACACTTTGTGAGTGAAACAAAACAAATCTGAGGGCTGGCTGCAACCTGTGGGCCCTGGTTTGCCATCTCTAACCAAAGGACAAGCGGCTTCTACTAAACACTTGATCCTCCTCTCCTGGTACATTTCAGGGGCCGGAAACCAGAGAATCTCAGCAGTGGGCTCTTCAACCAAATGGAACCCAAATCCCTTAGAGAGGAAGGGAACTTGCCTGAGGTTACAAGTCCAGTTATGGTGGAGCTGGGACAAGAACCTGGGTCCCTGCCCACCAGGACAGGCTTCTGCTGCCTCAAATTAACTCAAGGGGTCTGGGATAAGGTTAGAAATCTTCTAGGATATAGACTGCCAGGACCTCCAGGGTAATTCTGCCCCTGACCCTGCTGCCATCTCCAGAAAACATTTTCTCTTGTTTAGCAACCATTTAATGATTTCAAAAGCCATCTGTTACTGAGTCTTTATAAAAGTGTCTCTTCCTTTGAAGAGACACTGGGGCTAAAGGCCAGATGCGAAAACCAGAGAACATGTCTGATTAGACATGTTATAATCAGGGATTATAAATCTAAATGGCCATTGAGACTGGCAGGAGATGAGCGCCTTGGGCTGAGTACATGAAAAATTCCTACAGTATAAGAAATACAACAGCTTGAGTGATAAGTGGTCACAAGCTCTCAGCTTCAATGCTGGGATTAACAGGGAGTAGGGGGACTGGGGAGAATGGAAAGCTCATGTCCTGTCTATAGGGGGTGCTGCTTCCATCTCCAGATGGCGGAAATGTAGGTTTAATGTTGTCAGCTCTGGTTTTTCAAGAAGAGCCAGAAAGCCAAATGAAATCTCTTCGTTTAAAAAATGTTGGCCATAAATCCCAGTGTAGAAGAGTCTGGGAGCCAGCATTGTGGAGGCCAAACTGTCTGTGATGGAGAGGGCTGGGGACCCCAGCAGAACCTCCTTTCCTACAATAGCCCCAGAGAGAAGGGCAAGACGCAATACCTCTCCATAGCCACATCTCTCCAGCATCTCGTCGGACGTGTATCTGGAATGAGGCTCATAGGAAATGAGGTCGGGACGTTGTACCTCGTAGATAGACTTAACCTTGGGGAGAGCCGCCAGGTCTTTGTAATTAAGGATCTCATTATCCACTTTAGCCTAGGGAAGAGGGAAATGGACAGGAAAGGAATAGAAAGATAAGAGGGAAAACGGAATGCAGAGAGGAAACAAAAACAAGATACAGAAGGAACGAACTTCTCCAGTTTCCACCACAAACAGAAGATTAGGATCAAATTGAAGAATAGTAGAATGTTAGAATAAAAGTGGTCTTAGAGGCCATCCATTCCAACAGGGCTAACATTTATTGAGCACATATTGTTTGTAAGCCCTGTGCTTTACAAGAATTATATCCTCTAGACGTTGTAACGCCTCTGTGAAGTATATGTCAATACCATTTCTATTTTCTAGCTGAGGAAAGGGAGGCTCAAAAGGTTATACAATTTGCACCACTAAGCTAATAGATTTGAATTCAGCCTGAACTACACAGCCTGGGTGCTGACTGCCTTCCGATCCCACAGAGTGAGGACATCCCATTTCACAGCATCCTTGAAGAAGAAGATGAAGATGGTAAAGACAAAAATAATCATGATAGTAAAACACTAGCTAACATTTGGTGAGTACTTATTATAAGCCAGGCTCTGTACCAAGTCCCTTATATAGATTAACTCAGTTCATCCATACAACTCACAACTCTAGTAGTAGGCACTAACATTAACCTCCTTTTGAATAAGGAACCAGAGGCACAGAAAAATCAATTAACTTGTCCAAGGCTACATAGCTAATAAGTTGCAAGAGCCCAAATTTCAACACAGAGAGCTTGCCCTTTTCAGCAGCCTCTCCTGTCTTCTCAGGATGGGGAGTTCACTGTCTTACACCATCAGAAGGCTGCATTCAGAAAGCTGCTCCTTCCATTGAACTGAAATGAGCCTCTACCTTCTGCTTGACTTTGGCAGAGTTCAGCCCTCTAGAGCCGCATGGATTGAAAGAAAGCTTCCCCTTGCATGTGACAGCCCACATCTCATGGCTCCTGAAGCCATGTCTTTTCCACGGCCATGTCCTCCAGCTGTTTCCTCTGTGACCTGGTGTTTGCTATGATCAACCAGGATCTGTCTTGAAAGGTCCTGAGGTGCTGCAAATTACAATAGAGGCTGCTAGATAGAGAATCCAGAGACTGTATTAGTCTGATAACGTTCTCCCAATACCATAGGAGCCAGGTATAGTCTCAGGGCCAAGACTACTTTACAGGGAGCAGCATTCATAAATACCTATAAGCTGTGCTATTTTGAAAACCTACCAAAGCTCTTCCACTATTGTATCCCTGCCACATCAGCACTGCAATTAGGGCAGTGTTGCTTATTCTCTGTTGCCCCTAGACCCAGTGTCCACCCTTCCTTGCCTGGATCTATGTCCTGAACACTGCCTGGGCTGTATCACAGGCTCTTTTGCTCTCTGACTTTCAGCTGGGTTTAGCCAATAGGATGCACCAGCAGAGACTAGAGGGTGAATGGCGAGAGAGGCTGGCACACTTATTTCCCTGGCAACCTTCCTGGCTGGCAGTGGGCTGGGCCTGACTCTCTCTGGAGGCTGGGCTTCCCCAGCTCTTGCTAGCTTTGGTAATGCTGTTCCCTTCCCTCATCTCTTTAGGTCCAGTGTGGTAACCACATCATGTTGCTGTAGTCCCTGGATACGTCACTATCTCCTGTGGGTCCACTTAACCCTGCCCACACCTCCGTCATGAAACCTTCCTCAGTTGAGCTCTTTGAGGTAGGCTACCTGATTTCTGCCAGAGCCTGTCTGGTACAGACACCCACATCTGCACCAGTTCTGGGGGTGTGTGGGTAAAAAAAGCCTTTATTAGATGAGAGTCCACTTGCTGAAGTAATTGCTGCCTTTTGTCCTGGCTGTTAGATCTTGACCTTGAGAGCTGTTGGCATCTTCCAAACTCATCTCGACCTGTGACTATTCATTTTGGCACTTTACCCCAAACCTCAAAAATACTAAATTTATATTTCTTCCTATAGCCACTTTGTTTACAGGGCTATAAATGAGCCTCAGGTCTAGAGACACACCAGTTGATCAGAGGCATCCTAACATAATTAGCCAGGAAGGAAGGAAGGAAGAGAACACATGGGTCAAAGCCAAACCACCTGAAGATGATTCTAGAAGTCAGTGGAGATGGAGTAAAGTTTGAAAGTTTGAAAGAACCTGCTCGTTTCAGGTTCACTGATAATTCTATTTGAATATAAAATCTCAAATGTCTATTAAAACTAAATTAAAATCCATCTTTATGCTTGTTATTGCATCTATCCAAAGCAGATGGATGAATATTTTTCCAAATTTGGAAGCCATGCTTGGGATGGGTTCACTGAAAACAGGGCTTCTATGACATGTTCAGCCATTCCCAGGAGCAGCTGAGCATGAGGCATCATAAATGGTGAGAGCACGAGAGGCTGGAAGGGGAGACACATGCCTCTGCTAGGATGTGAGGGACAACTGATCTCAATGTGTAAGCCCCTAGTTGGAAGGCACAAGCGCAGGTGTTTCTAGCTGCCATCATAAATTCCATTCTGTAATGGAGTTGCTCATCACAGGGGCAATTCTGGGAATCTTTCTCCAGGACTCCAAGGTGAACATCATCAGGGCTTAACTTATTTCACAAAGGTTTACAAGGCCCCTCAGTAGCACCGGGGAAACCAGCTTGTGATGAACAGTATTACAGTGCAGCAGCTTCTTGAGTGCTCCTGTTCTAGTAACTCTCTTCTGGAAACATACTCATATTTGTCAATAACATTCTCACTGTGCATGCCTGGAAACTAAGCCCATTAATCCTGCTGTGGTCTGGCCCCATTCACAGTGCCAGGGAGACTATCACCTTTCTTACTTTAGACAGGAATCTTCAATGAGTACAGCCTGTGATCAAAGCAGCTTGTCTTTTTTGACAGCCACATGGTAGTATTGACCCATATTGAAATTTCAGTCAGTGATAACTCTTAAGTGTTTTTCTTTTTTTCCATTTGACCAGAGAAGAAAGGAAAGGTGCCCATAGTCCTGTCAATGGGCATTATCCAGGGATCAAAGAGGAGACTGGATGTGGATTTGAAGTAATGATCTAGCAGTAGTGGACAGGGCCACGGCTGGCTGGTTTGCTGTCTGTATCTAGAGCTTCTTGTCTGGAATGGGTTTCTTGTTACAGACCATTTTCCCCACATTTCTTGTCTTCTTGGCTCCTTTGGCTTTTGGAAGGCTGGAACAGTCCAGAGTCAATCAGATTGAGGTTTTCTGCTCGTTTCAGTTTTCCCTCACTCTGCATTTCCCACCTCCTTTAGCTTATTTCTGTTTATCCCTCTGCTTTGAGTTTAATGTTTCTTCCTCGGGATGCCTTCTCCCAACTAGTCTTAGATTGTCAGGTCCCTCTGTTTATCTGTAGTATCATCAGAGGACCCCGTGCTTTTCCTTCCTGGAATTTATAACTGCAATTGATGATTCATGGCACTATGTGTTCAATGTCATGAGGACAGGCATCAAGTCTGTGTAGTTAATCACCATTTCCCCAGAGCAGAGCACTGCACTTAGCAGAGTAAATGCTTGGCACATGTTTGTTGAATGAATGAATGACATATATAAGGGGCCTCTGAGGTCATTGAACTCAACTTCTGTCTCTTCTTCTACATCCCTGGAAAATGATGAGTCTCTCTGTGTTTGAATGCCTGTGGAGATGGGAGCTCCGACACATGGAGGTGGGTCTGCTCCATCCCTGGACTTCCCACATGATTAGAAACCTCTTCCTTATGTTTGCAAATTCTTTACAGCCATGTTTCCACATGTGTATGTGGCTTCCTTCTCCTTTCTGCCTCCTTATCACCCACCACTATCTCCACATCAATATTCCACCTAATACCTATTCAGAATACCACTTTGATCCTCAGTTTTTTCTTGCTCTCAGTTAAGTAGTGGGAAACGAGGCACCTTGCATTGGTTTTAGAACTCAGCAAGGGCTCTTGCTGTCATTGTACTTTCTTTCTCGTGCTCCATGGAACTCTGCATTATCCCTGAAACTCTGGGTTTACTAGACTGTTTGCTTCATGAGGGCAGGATCTATGTCCTCCCTGTACCCCACTGGATCCTCAAGAGCTGGTACAGAGCCTAGCACATGAAGAGCATGCATCAAATGTCAGCTGGATGAAAACCTGAGAGCTCCCTCATCCTTAGTGACTCTTTAGATACCAGGTCAGGAATAAGGAAGGGCCTTTGGTGGTAGAAAAGTGATACATACGCAGATGACTCGGTTGGGTGACCCAATGCTGGATCCAGGGGGTGAGATGGAGGTTTCAGATGTCCGTCTATGCTATGGGAGAGATGAAGACAGAAAAGGTGAGAAGCTGCAACCTGAGCTTGGTGGGGAGGGTGAGACAGGGGGTTAAGAATGCAACATTAGCAATACCATTAAAGTACTCTCTGGCTACTTCTGTACTTCCTTTTTATTCTCTGCCTTTTAAGTCAAGGTCTGAGTGTGAATGAGACCTAAAATGCAAGGACTTCAGGCTGTTGGGGGCAGAATATGGATTTATTTTCTACGTATTTGCAGCTAGCAGTCTAAATAGGAAATTACTCATAAAACTTTTCATTTTGAGTTATCCCAGTCAATAATGTATTTCTTTAAAAAAATAAAATTGGTTAGTATTCATTCCTTCGGAGTTTGTTTATTCAAAATGTAAAAGTGGGTTAAATTTCATGTAATTGCACAATATGCTGATTCTTTACAGTGTATTAATTGCAAATTGACATCAACTTAAGTGATTAAAAAAAAACTGTCTCTGAACAATGGCAATGATGGATTAATAGCTTCCTTAGCAGAGCAGCATGATGCCAGTCTTAATGCATAAGAGGGTGCCTGCATGATGTAAAGGGATTAGGAATCAAGGACCCACGGGTGAAGTATGTGGTCTTAGGCATCTTGGATTCTTGATCTGTAAAATGAAGAGGCTGAGCTTCAGGATCACTTGATTCTCTCCCAGTTTTCTCATCCTACAATTTACAGCATTCTAAGTGGGGCTATAAAGTTTCCTAAACTGTGGACTGTGAACTAGCGGTGGTTCTGGGAAGATGAAGGTGGAACATTTGATAATACTGAATCATAGAGTTAGAGAGTAAAATCTAACATTTCAATCCCCTTGATAGATCAAGGAGGCGGTCTCAGTTTGGTGCTAATACATTTCAACAACTATCTCAACAATTGCCAATTTCCTATTTTATTTTTGAGACAGAGTCTTGCTCTGTCATCCAGGCTGGAGTACAGTGGCACAATTTTGACTCACTGCAACCTCTGCCTCTCAGTTTCAAGTGATTCCCCTGCTTCAGCCTCCTGAGTAGCTGGGATTACAGGCACGTGCCACCACACCCAGCTAATTTTTGTATTTTTAGTAGAATTGAGGTTCCGCCATGTTGGACAGGCTGGTCTCGAACTACTGACCTCAAGTGATTCACCCGCCTTAGCCTCCCAAAGTGTTGGGATTACAGACGTGAGCCACCACTCCCAGCCCAATTTCCCTTTTTAAACAAAGAGAGCACAGGCAACACTGTCTAGCTAGAATTTTAAACATTTATTCTTAAGAATTATTTCATTATCATTGAATTTATTTTATGATTACCTTCTATTTACAGCAAGTATTACTGGTTTCCACGTGGCAATATAAAGTTTTATTTTAAGATAAGTTTAGTTAATAAAAAGTAGTGACTTGATATAAAGAAAAAGATTAAGTATATAATGAAACAGGTGGTGCACAGATATGGCAACAGGCATCAGGGTTGCAGAGGATGACTGAAGTTTGGGAAATGCCACCAAAGGGGAGGAAAATGAAGAAAGGGACAAGTAGGTCTTATACCTTAAATGGGAGAGGGTCTTGGAAGAAACAGGGAAAGAAATTCAGGGCTTAAAAAATAATTATGCATCAATAAATTGGCTCTTTCAAAAAACTTTCATTAAGTGGATGGGATAGCAAGGAAGACATGTTTAACTAGCTGGTCAGAAATTGTGCACTTGCTTTTCTAGTTGGATAGACTCCAGCAGGTAACACAATAGAGTCCCAAGGGGTCAACTTGATATCCGGGGGCCAGGATGTAAAACCCCATTCCCTATCCCCCAACACACACCCCAGGTGTCTCCTCCACATCATCAAAGACCCAGAAGCCGGATCCTTCCTGCAGCCTGGGAGGCTCAATCCCTCTCTACAGTATCAGGAACCCAGATTCACAAGCCTTCCTGATATTTGTCAGAACACAGTAATTCAGAGGGACACAGGACCTCAGCTGGCCCAGCGCGTACCTGGGGATGTCGGCTGTGCTTTGTTACTGTAGGCACATCATCGCCTCTTTAGAACCGGTTTTCTCACAGGCAAGGCAAAGATAGAATTTCTTGCCCATCTGCTTCACAGGGTTAAAGGAGTAAAATCGGACAGTGGCTGTGAAGATGCTTTGTAAACTGTCAATTACTGTGACATTATTAACTATTATTATTAACGAGTGACCTTAGGCTGGGAAAAACCATGGCGAGAGCGTCTCAGCGAGGCCGCCATCTTGCTCAGCAATGGTAGAGTTACAGCCTCGCCCCAGAAACACAAAACTCACATGATACAGTGCTTTACAGTTTTCAGAGTGCTTTCACATCCGATGTCTTAAGCCCCTCAAAAACCCCACGGGGCAGGTGTTACCGTTAGGGAAATCCAAGGACACAGGCACACATTTGGGAGTGTGCACACTGAGGAATGCTGACCCTGTCCCAAAGCACAGCTCCCTTAACTTGTGGCAGAAAGTAGCAAAGCAGGAGTGCTGGTCTGGAATCTACTAGCTTGCTTACCTTTAACTTCTTCTCTGCCCGGGCTGCCTGTTTGCAGATGGGGTGCCAAACCTCGGAACCTAAGGGGTCATGAAAATAACGAAGACTCAGACCTTTCAAACCCTCCAGCACTCTCTCCATGCCCCACTTTGATTTACTCCGTGGTCAGCGTATGTCCCTTACACATCTGCCAGAAGGGCCCCCTTGGCTTTCCCAGCTCCCTCCTGGCACCTCTCAGACCTATGCGACCACTCACATCCTTTTTCTGTGTGTCCAAATCCTACCCGTTTCTCAAGGTCTAGGGCTCACATGACATCTTCTTGCAAACTTTCTTACCTGCCAGCTGGGAGTGACTTCTCTCTCCTCTGTGATCCATAGTTCTTTGTGTCTCTTTCCACACATACAGCCTTAAGGCACAGTAGCTTATGGATTTTTCATTTCCCACTAAATCAAGAGCTTCTCCTGGGCAGGAACTGAGCTTTATTCATTGCTACATCTCCCACAGTCCCCAGCACGGGACTTTGCTCTTAGAAGAGATCCGTACATGTTTGTGGGGTGACGAGATGAGTGCATGATTGGCAGTGAGTGACACATAGCAGGTGGTCAATAAATATTTGTTGAATGAATAAATGACAGTGTGGATAAAAAAGAGTGACAGAGCATGGTGAACTCCAGCTTTCTTTTCTCTTAAAGACTTATGATGGTCTACCAGAGCTATCACATTTAAGGGTGAGGAGGTGTCATGGTGTATATTCCACTTGAGAGCATTGCCTTGACCTGCTAATTCCTCAGAGACTCCAGACTCTTCAAATTTAGTATACTGCTAATGCCCACATTTTATTGTGGGTGGGGGTCCAGTTGGCCAGCCCCAAACCCGAAAGGCCAATTTGGAAAGGCATGAGCAACAGTTGGCTGCTCACATGTTGAGAAGCAGCCCCAAATATGACACATTCCCCAAAGGAGGGACAGGTGTCCTGGATTAGAAGGAAAAATAGGAACATATTATCCCTCTGGAGCCATTCCCCTTGTAACCAGCCCTAAAAGGAAAGGAGCCAGCAATGGCTGGATTCCTGAGCATCCAGATGGCATTTGTTTGTCTGACTTTGTTTCTAGGATATACTTTATATTATGCTTTGTTGCCTGGAACCCCCAGGACCGGAATACTAGCTAAGGGATGAGATGGTGGTGAAAGGTCAATAATTCGGAGTGGAAAAGAGAAGAGAGGCCTGAAGTGAGGAGGCCTGTGTTTTTTGTCTCTGCTCAGCTTCTAACACATCCTCTCTCTGGGTCCCAGTTTCCTCATCTGAAGAACAATAAGGTGGGGATTTGGATGGCCTTGAAGATTATTTTCATCTCCAAGGTTCTAATTTTACGGGCAGTTTTGTCTTTTGTGGAACAAGAATCTTTGATTTTTGTCTGCCGACATACTTGGGTATTCCTAATTATTCAACTGGGTTTAATTCTTTCTAAAGTAAAATGCAATGGTTCTCAGAGCCCAGTAGAGGGACTCTGAGTCTGTGGCTTGATCCAGCAATCACAGGGTGTGTCCACTACCAAGCTGTGTGTTGGGATTCTTACTTTAGGGAGTTATTAGAGAGAGCATTTCCGGTTCCTCTCTGAGTTGCTTCCGAATCTATCAGGAATTGTTTATGACTGTGGCTGTGGCAGGAAACACATGTTACAGGTCACTGTAGGAAATGGATGAGATGGACACAGAGGTCTGAGGAGGTCATGAACTTAAGTTAAAGAGGTATAGGAAAGATCAAGAGGGCAGAAGTCCTCATGTGGGGAAATAATGTGTCAAGCGAGGAGGTCAGACTAGAGGGTCTCTTTTTCTTTCTAACCCCATGACATTGGCATTTCACTCTGAAATAAAACTGAGCCAAAAATGGCCATTAACTTCAGCACTCTGCATACTGGAAAGCATATTTACATAAGAAACAAGGAGAGGAGGATCAAAGAAGAAAAAAATATAATCAGAAATGAAAAAAATCAGAATTTAGGAGTTGGTAGTATATCTGTAAATAAAAAAGGCTAAAAAAAGTTAGTTGGTAGCTAGCAATAAACTTAGATAAAGAATGCAAGAAAAGATGATTTGTTCATGAAGACCCCTGTGAAATAACGGTCTTCTGAGCTTATTCCCTTGGCCAATAGCTCAACAATGTGACATTAACAGAAGGATAACATCATGGTGAAGAAGATGGTTATTCTCTTCCATGGACTTTATCCCCAGAGCCAAAAACAGTGCCTGGCCCATGTGTGTTTAATAAAGAAATGCATGTGAATGACTCATTGGACCCTACCTTTGTATTTTTTTCCAAAAAGATACTAGGTAAAATGCACCCACGGGAGGATGGTGACCATCCTAGGAAGGGGACTCAAAGGCAATTCTAAGGCTGGGTCTTTACCCTGAAGAAGAGACTTAACAGAATGGTGAAAGCTGGTTTCACAGATTTTAATGACTCTCTGTAGGAAGAGGCATTCATTTGTTTTGCAAGTCTTATAAAGTAGAACTAGGACTAAGGGCACAAGGTTCAGGGAAGGAACATTTAACACCTAAGAACTGAATGGCCTTATTCAACTGACAGTGAGCCCTTGTCCCTAAAAGTATTTAAGTGCACATTGGGTATATAAATGCTCAGCAGCGATATTAGGAAGGAGACTCAGCACACAGTACTTACACTAAGGGATGTTTACCAGCTCCCCAAATCCTTAGAGATTCTGTTTCCATCTTAACAGGTTTTACTGTACCAAGAAGATAATTATTTGCCCCTATCCATTTATCCTGATAAGAATGTAAATTCTATGAGGATAGGGATTCATGTCTATCATACCTACAGATATATCTGCAGGAACCGCAGATTCTCAATAAATACTCATTGAGTGAATAAATAAACAAAAGAAACATGGCATTCTATCTTAGGCAGTTGGCTTCTCTAACTTGGGCCCAGAGATTTGGACAAGTAGTACAATGTAGACTCTGATTAGACAGCTACAACTCCAGACTGAGTCTACAAGCATATTCACTATATTGGGGTGTGTCAAACTGTGACCTGTGGATCACCTGTCTTGCAGCCTGGTAAAATGCAGATTACTGGGCGCCCCCTGCAGAAGCCACTGATGCCAACTCCCTGGAGGTGGGACCTGGGAATCTGTGATTTAACAAGCTCCCCAGGTGATTTTATGACTCATAATTTGAGAACCACAGGGCTAAATACCAGATAACACTCTAAATTTATTTTCTTGGAATGTTATGTGATAAAGAAACCAATTTTACAAGACAGAGCTCTAGCTTTTTGTGAGTACAACATTTTCTGCTTGTTCAACTCCTGGTTCCATGAGTCACATTCTCTTGTCCTCTGAGATTGTCACCCACAATTCCAGGCTCTGCAGTTAAAACCTACTATGAAGGTTATGGAAGTGAAGGATTAGCTATTTCTGTATCAGCTGACTCAGAGATAGAGATGTGAATCTCCAAAACTATCTGTCAGCCAGGTATTAAGGCCATTTTTAATCATTAGCAGAGTCAGCAGTCAGTCTTATCTCTCTGACTGGTTATAGCACACTCCACACCTGGAACATCTGGGGCTGATTTAATGTTGGGGAAGCCACCCACCTCTCTGCTGCACCCTGATGTTAAATTTGCCAAGGTTTATTTTATTTATTTATTTTTTTTGAGATGGAGTTTCACTCTTGTTGCCCAGGCTGGAGTGCAATGGCATGATCTTGGCTCACTGCAACCTCCGCCTCCTGGGTTCAAGTGATTCTTCTGCCTCAGCCTCCTGAGTAGCTGGGATTACAGACATGCACTACAACACCCGGCTAATTTTGTATTTTTAGTAGAGACGGGGTTTCTCTATGTTGGCCAGGCTGGTCTCGAACTCCCAACCTCAGGTGATCTGCCCGCCTCGGCCTCCCAAAGTGCTGGGATTACGGGGATGAGCCACCGTGCCCGGCCAGTGCTTTTTGTTTTTTAATGCCAAAGCTGGAGCTGGTATCATAGTCTTCTAGAATTTTGGCATTCTAGAGGTTACAAGTACAGTGATTGAAAGTGGTCCATTGGACAGTTCTGTTTAGTAAGCATGATTTTAAACAGTTCTGAGTCTGAAGGTTTTTAGATACTGCAGGTCACCAGTGACCCTCCCTACTTTCTGACTCCCAGCCCTTCCCACTCCTTGACGTGGGCATTTGAGTTTTTGGCCTTGACCCTAGCTAGGGCATTCACTTACAGCAGGTTTCCTCTCTGGATCTTTTTTTTTTTTTTTTTTTTTTTTTTTTGAGTCTCGCTTTATCGCCAGGCTGGAGGGGAATGGTGCGATCTAGGCTCACTGCAACCTCCGCCCCCAGGTTCAAGCAATTCTCCTGCCTCAGCCTCTCAAGTAGCTGGGACTACAGGTGCATGCCACCACACTCGGCTAACTTTTTGTATTTTTAGTAGAGACAGGGTTTCACCGTGTTAGCCAGGATGGTCTCGATATCCTGACCTCGTGATCCACCCTCCTCAGTCTTCAAACTACTGGGATTACAGGTGTGAGCCACCGCACCCGGCCTCTGGATTTTTTTTCACCATAGCAGGATGAGGTTTCTCAGACCTCTGCCTTTATGACAGCAGCACTATCTTTGTGGCAGTAGACTGGGAGGAACCTTGGAACTGCTCCTTTAAAATCTCCATGCACATAAACCAACCCAAATGCCCATCAGTCAATGAGTAGATAAAGAAACTGTGATATATACATATACACACACACATATTATATATATACACATATTATATATATACATATGTATATATATATGATGGAATACTACTCAGCCATAAAGGAAACAAAATAATGGCATTCGCAGCAACCTGGATGAAATTGGAGGCCATTATTCTAAGTGAAGTAACTCGGGAATGGAAAACCAAATATTGTATGTTCTCATTCATAAGTGAGAGCTAAGCTATGAGGAGGCAAAAGGATAAGAATGACACAATGGACTTTTGGGACTCAGGGGGAAAGGTTGGGAAAGGGGTGGGGGATAAAAGACTACAAATCGGGTGCATTGTATACCGCTCTGGTGATGGGTGCACTAAAATCTCACAAAACATCACTAAAGAACTTCCAAACACCATCCTGTTCCCCAATTACCTATGGAAATAAAAAATTAAAAAAAAACTTCATCCACATAAACAAATGTGGTAGATCCAAAAATGGAATATTGTTCAGCCATAAAAGGAATGACCTGCCGATACCTGCTATGATATGGATGAACCTAGAAAGCATTATTCTCAGGGTGAGAAGCCAGTCACAAAAGAACATATATTGTATGGTTCCATCTGTAAGAGCTATACAAAATTGGTAAATCCATAGAGACAGAAAACAGATTGGTGATTGCCAGGGTTTCGGGGACAGAGGAATGGGAAATGACTGCTTAATGGCATGTATGAGGTTTCCTTTTGAAGTGATGAAAATGATTTGGAACTAGATATAGGTGGTGGTTGTACAACATTGTGAATGCACTAAAAGCTACAGAATTGTGCACTTTAGAATGGTTAATTTTATGTTATGAGAATTTTACATTAACATAAAAATTTCCCACTCCTCTCCTCCCAGCAGGTGAATTGCTTCTGTAGACCAAGGCACTCTGTTCCTCCTTTGTTACTGAAAGTGCCAAACTCGGCCGGAGAGAGGAGTGAACACTGATATTGAATCTGCCCTGTAATAACAACAGTGTGATCATTATAATCTTGGGTGTTAGTAAATCTTTACTGGTATCAGGCACTCTATGCATCATTTCATGTAATATACTTAAGGGGTTCCAATCCTGGCTACATCACTTACTAGCTGCATTGTCCAGAGCAAGTCAGTTGCCTCTCTGTGCCTTGGTTTCCCTATTTATAAAACAGGGATGACAACGGTATCTGCCTCATAGGTTTGGTTTGAGGATTAATGAGTTAATCCATGCCCAGCACTTAGAACGGTGTCCGCCTATGTCAGGGACTATATAAGTGTTGGGTATTGTTGTTCTTATTGTCTACTCTTCTCCACCTACAAAAATAATCTGTGTGCCAGGATCTAGTTTGCGTAAGGGGAGAGCAGTAAAAGGGAGACTTGAGGGGAGCAGGGAGCTGGGGCCTGGGTGAGCGAGGGGGCTCCAGCACATGGCAGGCTGGCTATGCAGGTGGAGTCACTGAACAGAAGCCTGGCTTGGTTGCCAGCGCACCCTCCTGGGAGGTTGGGCTTGTGCCCAGGGACAAGGGCACCTCGGGAGAAGTGGGAAAGACTGACTTGCCTGGAGCTGACATGATGAAGTGGGCCTGAAGCTTAATAAAGAAGTTGGAGGGAGAAAAGTGCTTAGTTACCATGAGGCTGGTTACTATGGAGGATATCGGGCAGGATGAGAAGAGGAGAATGGCAATTCCGAGGTGCCTTGTAATTCACGAGAAATAATAGGTGCTGATAATAACAGTTGGGACAGTAATTAATGTATATTGAGTGCTTAGTATGTGCCAGGCCCTAAGTATTCTTATTATTCCTATTGTTACTATTATAACTAATATTTATAGAGTGTCAATACCAGGCCTTGTGTCACACACTTTATAACAATAGCGTTTAAATATAAAAAATAATAACTGCCGTTTATTGAGTACATATGCTGCACCTTATGCTAAGTATTCTTAAAAATGATGATAATATTGACAACAGCAAGCACTTACTACTGCATTACATCATGGGAATGGCCATTTCTATATAACCGGCTGGTTGTCATGAGCTCAGACTGGCAGAACCAGCAATGCTAGGCCCTGTGCTGAGTCTTTACCATGCATTCATTAGTTCATTTAATCTTCACAACAGCCTTGTGAGATGGAGCCTAGCCTCATCCCTCTTTACAGATGGGAAGTTGGGGATTAGGGAGCTTGGATGTCTAACCTGCTTGTCCGTCTCTGTCTCCCCACCCTGGCCTGAGTGTGGGCAACAGGTCCTTAGACTCTCTGGAACTTCTCTGCTGAGCCTAGCGGGACATGCTGCCTCTCTGCACTGATGGTGGCTGGGGGCTGGCCAGGTCCTCTGTCCTACTGCATGGAGGCAGCCAGTCTGGGCAGGAGATCATGGGGCCAAACACAAAAAGAAACAGGGAAAAGAACCACCTGATGGTGCTCACGGGCCCCTCCACCCAGCTGTGCTGCTCCTAGACGCTTCTTAGTTCTGTGAGCCGATCAATCTTCTTTTGCCTAACATAGCTTGAGTTAGGTTTCTGCCACCTAAAATGTCTAGACTAATAAAATGTCTCATCGAGCTAAAACCTGAATATCTGACAAGCTCTTGACTTGCCCAGCAGGCAATTTTGTTTCTCAGAAAATAGAGGAAGTAAGCCGGGAAATTGCTACTCCAGACCTAATTCTGACCAACATGGACAAATTGACTGCTGAAGTCGATGTGACATGTGATAGGTGAGATGGCCACATCGGCATGAGTCTGTGGTGACCTGAGAGGAGAAGCTGGAAACAAACTTTAGAAATACAAACCTTAAGCTACTACACTGTAATACTTTCTATATGATTCAAGATGCTTGGTAACCCTTAAAATCTAAAAAAAAAAAAAAAAAAATGGCAGCTCGTCAAAAATTAAAATATACTCTATTTAAAATGAAATATGCTTAGTAGAGTCAGACTTTAGGAAGTATCAATTTAGTACTGTAACAGAATATGTCTGAAAAATCTAAAATTAGGTAGTAGGATTGGGGAAACATAAGATTTAAAGTTTTTAAGCATAACTCCTACAACCTAAGCTGTCAGTAGAGAGATCCAATTTAAAGTAATAATGCTAAACTATGAAATTATAGCAACCAATACTACAATAGTGCCTTTTAGAGGGTGGTTTCATGAAATGCGTAGATGATGACTGAGGGCTGGCGTTCCACAACCCATAACAACGGGAGGCCCTCACTTGAACATCTCTTAGCTTAGTGAACCTTTTCTGAGTTACATCCCAGCCATGCCAGAAATACACAGCTCCTGAAATCAAGACCTTGTATGCTCTGAGCTAAAAAAAAAAAAAAAAAAAAAAGTAATCTGAAATAGATTCAGTTACACAAGAGAAGGGTTTGGTGTAATTATCAAAACAAGCCTTTGAGACTCTGTTTCGGATTTGTGTTAACACAGAACCAAGTCTCTTCACTTTATTTTGGCCCATGGACACCTCTGAAAATCTGATGAAAGCTATGGACCCTCTCCCTAAAGAAACACACCTAGCACGCAAAATTTAGCAAGCAATTTCAGAAGACTCATAGAGTTCAAAAGGCTGACCATGAACCAGTTTAAGAATTCTGGTAATAGATATAAGAAAATTGCCTCCAAGAACTCTAGCAAGACAGGCCCACCTTGGCTAAGTGGCGTATGCTCTTTAAACTTTCATTCTCATCCTCTAAAATGAGGACATTAATAGCTTTTAGCTGACAGTTGTTGTGAGGATAAAATGGGATACTGTGTTTGAAACTCTTAGTACAGTACTTGGCACATAGTAAATGCTCAACAAATACCAACAAATAATAATTATATTAATAATAATAATAAAAAATGATGGTATTTTATTATTAATATTTTTATTATCATTATTATTGGTGAGACCTACAATTTGTTATAATACTTTTCTTTAGCAGAGTGAGGTTTGTCCAGTATTTTATAAATGATTTCCTGCCTTGTGGGTTTTAGTTAAATATACAAATGATAACAGAGAATTGTTTAAAAATGTGCAGCTGAACTTGCGTAATTCCAGGGTTATTGTCTCAGGTCTTAGAACAGGGGGGTATTTGGTGTAGACAGAAGGGGAGAAGAAGAGTCTATTTTCTCCCTTTTCCTGGGTACAGGCACATTTAGAACAAGAGCAAAATTTGTCTCATGAACCACATTTGGGATTTTAAAAAACTCTCACTGATCTAGTAACTGCAACCTTTGGGATTTCAGTATAAGTTTTGCCCTGAACCTGCAGCATTTTGGCCATTATTTTGCTGCACAAAATGAGTGACCTAATTTCCTGGTGAAGCCCAAATGAAGGGTTTGGATAACAAACAGATTAGATATTTGGCATCTTTACAAACACAGTTAAAAGATTGAATACACAACAGAACTTAAAACAAATAAAACTTGCTCTTGTCTCCTGGGGCCCCAGAAGTTCTCCTCCAGACAGACGTCAGACTTCTCCTAATTAGAGCCCATCAGAAAGCCATCACATAGCAATTAAAAGACAAACAAACTCACCCAAAGAATCTCCCAAGGACCATTTGCCAGTACCATGCTGTGTCCAGCTCCAGAACTGACAAGGCTGGGTTTGTAAGCTTTGCAGGCATCCCAACACTCATACCCTCTTATATAAGTTGCTTTGTGGAGTCCCCAGTGCCTTCACATTCACTATCTCCTCTAATGTTCATGAGGACCTTGTGGCATATGGTTGCTCTCTGTGTGCCAGGTAAGTGGGCCTGCCTCAGTTTCTCCACCTCGTTCTGCTTCCACTCACCCAGGGAAGGCCTTTGCACTCGCTGTTCTCACTGCCTCCTCAATCTTCCTGCCCTTTTCAGCCTCCCACCTCCTACTCATTTTCAAGGTCTTGGCTTGAAATATCCCTTTTTAGGGGCACCTTCCCTGGCTTCCCAGACTAGAGCAGGGGCTTTATAACACATGCCCATTATTCAAAACTTTCTCTGTGCAGTACTTGTCACAGCTTGTCATTGAATATTTACACTTCTATTTGGCACTGTCAACTTCTCTTTCCAGAGAGTGAACTCTACCAGGGCAGCAAGCATGCTTGCCTCGCTCGTCTCTGAATGCCCAACATGTAGCAGACAGACTGGCACATAGCGTGGCCCCCAGTTTCAGTGGATCAATGAAAGACAGTGATGTTATCCTCATTTTACAGGTGAAGGAAGAGACCCAGAGAAGGAAGTCACTTCTCAAGGTCACAGCCTATTAGTGGAATTGCTGACGCTTGAACCCAGGAGTCCTGGCTCTCAGCCATTTCTTTACACTCCTGAGCTACCCAGGAGCAGGGTTTTCTTGCCACTTCTGGGGGATAGCATATTGAATCCATCTTGGTGTCCCCACTTGGTGAGGGTGTCCAAGGCCCAGATCTCAGTGGTAGCAGAACCCCCACAAGACACCCACAGCCCAAGTGAGCGTGACTCTAGCACTGCTTGGCCTGGTCCCCCTCGTTCCAGGATCACTTAGCATCCTTTGAGGCAGGTCCTTGAATGCCCTGCAATTACTCCCACTCTCCCAGGAGCCAGGAGGAGAGGGATGGGGATAATTAACGAGACGGTGACAGGCCCATCTTCATTACTAAGAATATCTCCCACCCTTGGAGGCATTTCCGCTATAGGTTTAATGGTGCATTCTCTCTCAGGATCACAAAGCTGTGCACTTTACTTCCTTGCTTAACTCTTTCAGCACCTGTGGGAAGTTGGAAGAGCGAAAGCACTAACCTGTGAGGCTGTGAGCTCCATGAGGGCAGGGCCTTTGACTGATTTGCTCACTGCCACACCTTCAGTTGTGAGAACAGCAGCAGGGACACAGTAGATGCTCAATAGATATTTGCTAAATGAATGAATGAACTGGGAGCTTCTCATGTGTCAGGAAATCACCACACCTATATCTCATAGCAACTGTTCTTGGTCTATTTTACACACTAGGCAGCCAAGTTTCAGAGAGTTATGAGACTTGCCCAAGGTCAAAAACTTAGTAATCAGTGGAGCCAGGATCCCCCCTGAGGCACTCTGGGTCAAAGCACCAAACATGGTAAGATTAAGATTAGGAATTCAAACAGGGAGGCAAAGACGTGGTTTATTCTAGTGATATCCAGGTAGGGATGAGAATGGGAGGGCAGTTTCAATACTAGGAGGTGTGTTCACCAGGGAAGGAGGAGAGGAATATTGTGCAACAAATTTTCAAGCCAAGTGCAAACTCCAGGTTCTCACGGTGGTCAGGATGAAGGCATGGTGCAGGTTGTTGAGCCTCGTAACACTGGGTCCTGCAGCAGGAATCACTCAAGAACCCAGGCAATGAGGGATTGATGTGCACAGGAAGGGGCAGGGACCTGAATATCAGGCAGGGCCTGGGTCCCGGGGTAAAGTGGAAAGAGCCCTGGAGGGGAGATGCAAAGCTAGGCCCTGCTCTGCCCCTACGTGCTCCCATTCTCACACATGTCTCTTCTTTTCTCTGGGTCTATTTTCCCCACCTCTACAATGAGGGTTGGCACTTTACAGTTTAGAGTGACTCTGGGATCCTTACCCCTCCAGCATCAGTTCATATAAGTAAGTAGACAGCATCTTAGAAATGGTCACTTTGTTTAATCCAACATAGGAATTCCTGCTCCAGGATTCTTAGCAGATGGCACAAGTTTCTGTTGGGTAGCTCTGGGCCAGTGGTTCTCCACTGAGGATGATTTTGACCCCCTGGGGACATGTGGCAATATCTGAGACATTTTTGATTGTCAGTGGGAAGAAGCACGTGGTTGGCATCTAGTGGGTAGAGACCAAGGATGCTACGAAATACCCTACAATGCACAGGACAGCCCACAGTGTCACCAGTGCTGAGGCTGAGGAACTCGACTGTAGGCACAGGGGGACTCATTGCATCTTGAGGGAACTCATGGCTGTGGGCATTGTGGCTAGGACAAGCTGATACTGACACACTCCCTGTAACTGCTGCCCTGGCCTTAGATCTACCTGGAGGAAGGGCCCTAATTCCTTCTCAAGACGGCTATCCAATCACAGTGATTCCACCAACGACATTCACCTGTGGAGGGAGTATGCATGGGCCAGGGTCAGGGCTGAGGGACCAGTGCCAGGAGCACAGGACCTTAGGGAGGAGGCCAACAACTCTCAAACAAGCTGGAGGACACCAGGGGCAGACAGAGGGCTGTGGGGATGGGGGGAGAGGGGACTGTGTTAAATTGTGGGTGGGGTTGGGGAAATCTTGGGTGCCTATGAAGCACATAGTGACTGAACTGGGCCTCAAATGATAGGATTTCCAAAGAAGGGCACAGGAAGACAAGGGAAAGGGCCATGAGTTCATTTCAAGGCCAAACAAAGTCTCTCCACAAGGCCCAGCCCATATACCCTGCTTGCCTCCTGGCTGCATCTCACCTCCGTCTGCACCCCGGCCACACAGGCTCCACTTGCCCTCATGCACTCGCCATTTCTTCACCCACCTCAGAGTCTTGCAGGCTCTGTCCTCTCAGTTTGGTGCATCCTATTCCACTTTTTGTTCAGTTACTATGGTCTGGATGTTCTTGTGTCCCCCATATCCATATGCCAAAATTCAAACCCCCAAGGTGATGGTCTTAGGAGGTAGGGCTTTTTGGGAGGTGATTATGTCATGGATTAGTACCTTTATAAAAGAGGTGCCAGAGAGCTGCCTTGCCCCTTCCACCATGTGGAGACACAGAGAGAAGGTGCCATCTCTGAGAAAGTGGGCCCACATCAGATATCAAATCTATTGGACCCTTGGTCATGGACTTCCCAGCTTCCAGAACTGTGAGAAATAGATTTCTGCTTATAAGCTGCCCTGTCTGTATCTCAGTCTGCTCAGGTTATAACAGCCCAGATGAACTACAACATCAGTTAACACCCACTCATGGTCTGGATCTCAGCTGCTGGCCCTTCGTCAGGGAGCCCTCATGGATACTCCTCCTACCCCGTTATGTGCTCTCGAAGGCCCACACTTCTTTCCTGCATAACACTTACCACAGCTGACATTTATTTATGTGATTATGGATTAATGCTCATCTCCTTCAGGGGACCGTAGGGCTGGGTGAGCCTCACCATGGATGCTGGCACAGAGCCTGCACATGGCAGGGCTCAAGAAACAATCATTGAGTGGATGAATAAATGATCAAAAGTTAGCTTTGGGAGCTTAGGTGTCGGGTATGTTCAAGGCTACAAAGGAAGCTTGGGACCTTGGCAAGATTTTAAATACCAGGCTGAAGTGTTTGTAGCTAAATAGGCAGACAGGGAGGGGCCCTGAAGAGCAGGGCAGTGCCAAGAGCACGTGATGCCCTGGGATGGTGGCCTGGGCAGAGGGTAGAGGACTGAGCAGATTCTGGAGACTAATTAGGGGACTGTTGTAAGAATCCTGGGGTAAGAGGGCTGGGAAGCAGCAGACGGAAAGCAGCCCTGGTTAGCTTTGTGGGGACGACTGGCACTCCTCATTCCTCTGTGTGTTCTGAGAGTCCCTGGGAAGCCCTGAGCAGCAGCCTGGCATGATGCTCTGAGATGTGGGGAGAAGGAGGTAGAGTAGAGGCTGTGATGCTATAGACACTTTGCAACCCAGACGTCCCTCTGAGGTTCTCTGACCCCTTGGGCCTGTGTAGCTCAGCTTCCCACCCCCAAGGCAGAGCCAGGAGAGTCTGCTCAGAGCACTGCCAGGGAAGCAGGCCAGCTGGGCAGCGGGTGGAGGTGCACAGAGACGGAAGGCAGATTACATGTCACTTCATATTAGCCACACCGGCAAACTTCCCGATCCACCCAGAGAGGGGCCAATTAACTGCAATTCTGAGGACAAGCCAAAAGCCAAGATAACACTGAACCTGAAGGAGATCGCATCTCCTTTCCAGTCATGAGCACGTCGGAAGGCCTTACAGAGGGTCAGATTTACTTACCTGTGAGGTACATTTCCTCTCCTTCGGTGAACATCTGGTGGCAGCGTACACACCTGGCACAGGCTGGGTGGTAGTGCTTCCCTCCTGCCTGTGGAAATGAAAAGATGAAACAGGAGTTCAGAGCCAGGGCTGCTGTCTAGTGGGGCAGATTGGGTTTGAATCTTTCCTGGGTACATTAGTGTTGTTTGCATCTTCATGGCCCTAAAGTTGGTTGAAGCTACCCAGGGGAGTCCACAACCATCCAAAAGACCAGCCGGGAAGCTTCATGATTCACTCCATGGGTCCCTGATGGCAGTTCAGGGGACTTCCACCTACTCTTCTATTCTGACACTGGGAAGGACACTTCAGAGGACACTGGTCAAACTTCCTCATTTCCAGAGGAGGAAACAGGCTTGCTTTGAGGACATCCCAGCATTTTCCCAAGTGAGAAGCCCTTACCACTAATGTTACATGAAATGATTTTAAGTGGTACATGAACTTGGGATTTAATAACATTGGACCAACGAAAAAAAAAAAAAGATCCTTTCCGTCCTCTATACATTCTTCTGATTTTGTCAAGGAGGAAGTACCAGTTCGGTGCTCATGTGTCTTCAACATCTATCCAAAACTTACAAATCTGCCTTTTAAAGAATAAGAACAGGTGTGAGGCTTGGAACCTCCACATGCAATAGAATCTAGCTAGAACTCTATTTATTTTCAGGTTACATGCAATATGGCAAGTGATACTGGCTTTCCTGTTATGTCGTATATAAGTTTTCTTACATAAAAGGGAGCCAACTTCAAGATACTTAAAGTATTTTGGAAGAATGAGCACACGAGGTTCACAGACATGGCAAAAATTGTGAGGCTGGCACACAAAGGACAGATTTTTAGGGCTCACTGGGTGACTTAGGACCCATTGTAGAGCCCCAGGCCAGTCCTGTGACTATTTCGCCCTAGTGTGTCCAGCCCTACCGCAGCTCACCCCAGGGTGACTTTGGTGAGTGCCTTTCCCTATTTTCACGTTCCCTCCCAATCACTATTTAAATTAAAAATGAAAATAATTTGCAGCTGCAAAGACTTCCATGGGGGGAAGAAACAGCCCCTGAGAAGGCTGTGCCTCAAGGGTTCACCGCAAGCCAGCAGCAGTGTTGGGTCAGGATCTGTGTGAGCCAGTCACCAGCTCAGCACTTGCTTCTGGAGTCACAATTCTGACACCAAAATCCCAGCCAAGAGGGCTTGTTGTAAAAGGGACCTTCAGCGGTGGCTCCAGCATTTGTATATGCAGGAGCTTAGTGCAGGAATTGGGTGGGCAGGTGTGCCTTGTTTGAAGAAATATTTTGCGACGTCAGGGCAGGGTTTTCTTTGGGGGAGGGTAATGCCCAGGGGAAACTGATGGATGTTAGGGGTTCTTAAAGGTCCCTGTCCAAGCCATCACTTGATCTGATGCTAATGGGTTCCTTCCAATTCAAAAATTATAATTGCATAATAAGAAGACCTATTTCCAAACTTAGTTTTTTTTTTCTTTTTTTTATGTGGGGGGAGTGGAAGATTGTTGGGATGGGCTTGCCTATTCTGGAGATATTCTCTCTATTCTAAAAACTTAGCAAGAATGTGGGAAAGGCAGATTTCTACAAAAAGAAAAAAATCTCCAATATTCCTTCTTTTCCCCCATTTGTTTATATGGCCTCGCACCAATGAGACAGTGTCCTTGTCATCATCAAAGCAAATATGTTCAAACTTTGGAAGGAGCCTGCTATTTTCCTAAGCTAGGATGTGTGGGACTGATTCCCTTGTACCATGACAAGGATAATCAGTTTAATTAGCAGCCTCTTCCCACTCTGTGTCTCTTTATCATTTTGATTATAGACCTGTTTTCCAGTGTGGCAACAGTGCCTTGGCAAAACTGAAGCCTAGCATTTTCCTAAATGTCATGCCCCACTACCTCACCCCGGCTGAAAGAGGCTTTGTGCCCATCTCAGCAGCCCCAGTGTTGGATGGTGCTGAAAACAGTTTGAGCAAAGGGAGGTTAGGGCAGCCTGCACCCAGAGTAAGGAAAAGCCACATCAGCTAGCTGAGATGAACCATTTTGTCTATTAATGAACTGAAATCAGGAAAATAGTAAAGAAAAATGGCAAAAAATTGGTACCCTCAAAACAGAGCCCTATTTGAGAGGACCAAAAATGGCAAACCAGGTTCAAAAATGTAGCAACAAGTAAACCAGGTTGTGGTCCTTTTTCGTGAGGAAACAGACAAGGATGGAAGGAGTGACACTGACAGCCATTGAGCTCTGTCACTGAGGAAGGGACCATGGGGTGGCCTAAGGAGGAAATGGGAAGGGACAGGATGAGAAACAACTTAATTGAATGCCTGCAGTGTGCCAGATGACGTGCTTGGACGACTGTTGTTCCTGCATGGCCATCATTCTTTCCTCCTTCTTCCAGAAACAGTCTGAAGCCTTTCCTTGGTGGGGCTACCTCTCCTCCATATCAGTCCACAGGGTTAAGCAGTGCTGACCCCACCAGTGAGCATATTCCAACTTTGTGGGCACAATTAGTGGCCCAGGGATGGGCCTGAGATTGTCCAATGAGAGTCAGTCCCAGAATGCTTGCTGAGCTATTAGAAGAGAGAAGTTCTTTTTTCCACTGGGGATGCCGGCTGATAGAATCTAAGCCTGGGGCAACTGGTATCCAACTTTCCCATCACCAAGAATGCCCTCCTGAGAATAAACTTAACTTGGAAGAAAGTAAGCCAAGATGGCTGGGGATTCTAAATGATTTTGCTTAAGCACTGGATCCAGCTCCTGGGCTTTTTGTTATAGGAGCTGAGAAACTTCCTTTCTGTTGCAGCCCAAAAAGTCTTGACTAACATGTTCATTAGGAATTAAATGATAGTAGTATTGTCTATTGATAGATACAGACTAAGAGGACATATCTTGCTTAAGGCTTCAGGGCTAGAAGTGGTAAAATCTGAATCCAAGTCTGTTTTACTGCAACCATGTCTATTTCCTGACATCATGCTACCTCAAAGACCCCCGAGTGGCTGAGAGCTGTGGGTATCAGTATGGATACAGCAGCCTGGAGTCCTAGATTTTAGCTCTGTCTCTACCAGAAATGCTGCTTGTGACCTTGGAAAAACACTGCATGTCTTGGTCTCACTCTTCTCATCTGTAAAACGAAGAGGTTGAACTAGTTGATTGCTAAAAGTCTCTTCCAGCTCTAAGAAAAAAAAAAAATCAATAAGTCAAAGATGCTAATGGAGCCTTGTAGAAATGGAATCAATCGAAACTCAGTCACAACAGCTGCCTGGGAGGAACAGTCTACCGCAATGCTAAACAACGGTAACTCTCGGGGAAACGGCAGCTGCCACCAACAGGATTTCAAAGCAGCTTGGAAATGCTGAACAAATTACCATCTGTGGCCCTGTCTGTAATCTAAGTTCTTTCTTTCTGGAAAGAAAAGTTTCCTTTTGTAATATCCCCCACCGCATTGACCCTTCAACCTACTACACTCTGGGTGCCTCTTCCCCACAGTTCTGCAAAGCCAACAAACGACTCTTCTGAAGGTGACCTTTCCCACATCCAACAGCTTTTCCGCAGCCTGCGCAGTCCTTCACTGCTCTACAGAGTTTGACCAACACTCTGACCTCACCACGTTTTCTGAAGCTCTGTCCTTTCACTGAATCCCCGATTCTCCTCCCATATCTTCCTCTGCTACCTCCTCAGTCTCTTTCTGAGTCGCTTTCACTGTGAGCAGCTGCTCGCCAAGGTTGGTGTCAGCCTCCTTCCTTTCTCTCTTTCCTCTGTCTTGGAAATCCTGAGGACTCCGGTGGTGCTATTATTCAAAGCCTCGTGTTTTTAAGATTGGCTCCTCCAGGACTGAGCTTTGTTCCTGAGCTCTGATCCATATTTCTTTTCTTTTCTCATTTTTCTTGCCTCGGACAGGATCTTGCTCTGTTGTCCAGGCTGGAGTTTAGTGGTGCAATCTCGACTTACTGCAACCTCCACCTCTCAGGCTCAAGTGATCCCCCGGAACGGCTAGGACTACAAGCGTGCACCACCATGCCTGGCTAATTTTGTTTATTTTTTGTAGAGATGAAGTCTCACCGTGTTGCCTAGGCTGGTCTTGAACTCCTGGACTCAAGTGATCACCCTGTGTTGGCATCCCAAAGTGCTGGGATTACAGGTGTGAGCCACCACTCCCAGCCTCTGATCCGTGTTTCTGACTGCCTTCTGGAAACACTCCTGGGATTTCAATCACAACTCATCCTAAATGGTACTTGCCATGTTTCTGCCCTACCAGCTTTTTCCCCTGTTGTCCCCAGTTCTGCCAATGACACCAGGCTTCCTATCCTTCAGAAATAGGTAATTCTTTGGTGCAACTTTTAGCTGCTTCTCCTTCAATCCCCATGTCCACAAGCTGCCCCTCAGTTGCAGAGTGATTGGAATTCTACTTCCATAGGGCTGGGCACAAGGGTGGCTTCCCTCTTCATTGCTACTGTACCTCTTGAATCCTTCCTGCCTGGGTCACACAGGGGCCTCCTCACTCATCCCTTCCAGCTTCCTTCCTTCAAATGTAGCCTGTGTACATTATCACGTCATCCTTCCGGAAGCCCAGCTCTAACCAGGACGTTCCTGCCCAGTCCCTCCACAATGCTCCCTTGCCCAGTGAGTCACATGCAAACTCCACCCTGGTATCCCAGGCCCTCAGAAACCCACCCCCAACAACCCTTCCTGGACTCATGCCTTGTCCTCTGCATCGCACTCCTTATGGCTCTCTGGAGATGCTTAAATGTTTCCCAGCTCTGTTCATTTGTTTATATCTCATTGTCTCTGACTCTCTCCGTCAATTCTCCACGTAGTAACCACGGAAATCTTTTTAAAAACATGATCTTATCATGTTAGTCCTTGGTTTAAAACTCTCCAATGGCTTTCCATTGCACTGAGTATAAAACCCAAACTTCTAAACATGGTCTACAAAGTCCTACATGGTATGCCATATATGATATACTCTTATATTTCATCCTCCTCTACCCTCAATTTATAGAATTCAGCCACATTGGCAGACTGGGTCAGCTATTGTGAGCAGAATCATTAATTCAGCCAAATCTGGCCACTTGGTTGTGGTTACCATGAGTGCTTGTGTTGAGAAAAATTCTGCAGCCACAATTCTGTGTGGGTTCTCTGTTCTTTGAATGGGTCAGCCTCATTCTTCCTCTATCTTTTCCCACCTCAGGGCCCTTCAAGGATAGTTCTTTCATCCTCAGGGCTCTGCTTCAATGCATGTCCTCAGAGAGTTCCTTCCTGGTTGCTACATCGCCGCCTGCTGAGTCCACACGTGGCTGCAGACTTGTTCTCAACAAAGCACTCATGGTAACCACAATCAACTGGCCAGATTTGGCAGAATTAATGATTCTGCTTACAATACCTGATCCAATCTGATCCTCCGGCTATTGTCATATGGAAAAACTGAGGCCTAGAAAAGCAAAGATACTTACTCAAAATCTGAGCAGGAGTAGAGTCAATATTAGAACTCAATTATTCCTGTTAGGCTATTATTTTTCCTTTCCACTGAGCCCTTCCCTGTTTCTAATTCATCAAGGTGGGTGGTCCCAAAGTATAGGAAGATAGCTTTCAGGCCCACAGGGTGTAGGAAGAAAAGCCAGAAAGACCAGTGCACAGGGGCTCAGCAAGGCCTCAGCAAGGGTTTTGCAGGTTGTCTGTCACTGCAGAAGGAGTCATACATCGAAGGCTGGGGAGAGGCGTTGCCATGGTGATGGACCCGCCAAAGAAGGGCTTAGGGAGCAAGCTGCTAGACAAGCTGGCTCTTAAATCAGCACATTACCAAATGCTAAAACAAACAAACAAAAAAATAAATAAATAAAAAAGACTTCCATCTTCTGGCAGGGCTGGGAGGAAAATTCTAATGTCACTCTCTAGAAATCTGTCTGGGTCCGAATCAAAGATACAACTGATTTTCCCAGCACAGCATTTTTTGAACCAGGAAGAATTTTGTCCACCTTCTCATTTTGGGGTTTCCCAGAGATCTCAGCAAGGTTATCTGCTCAAGGTCATGTAGCAAGCAAAGGTGGAGGAGGTAAAAGCTATGGAAAAAAAGGTATGGGTTGACTTTCTCCTTCTTCTGTGATGACTTTTTGGAGGCACAGGTCACCCTGCCACATCTTCACGGTTACTTATACCCACTCACCTCCAAGACTCTGCCACTGATGTATCGGTCACAAGTCTCACATTTAATGCCAAATTGGGCGTGGTAGTCGGACTCACAGTATGGAACACCATCCCTGCAAGAAGAAGTTCACATAAGATGAGGAAGTTAGGGAGGATCAGTGAGGGTGCACATGGCAGTTAGATTCTGGACCTGCAGCCTATGTTGACTGAGCCAAAGTTCGATACTCCTCCTTTAATAAACAATTTCATCTGTATGAAAGAATCATCTGACTGTGCTTCCAGATCAGTAGATGACAGGAAGCCTCCTGGGACCACCTCCTGTGTGCTCCATTTTTTACCCAATGCTTATCACTTGACAGATAGTGATAAGATTGTTATCCCTTATTCTTATACCACTCCCTATGACTAATAGCCACTAACATTTATTGCAGCTGTGTGCTGGGCTCTTTGATGGCTTTTGATGGCAACCCTATGAGTCAGAATTATTAGTATCCCCATTGTGTAGGTGAGAAAACCTAAGCATAGCACACTTTAGTAACTTGTCGCAGGCCACCCAGGATGACCTAGAGCTGGAATTCAAACCCAGGTGGTCTGGTTTCTCACCCAGGTTGTCATGAGGATTAAAGGAGATGGGTCCAGTGTACCCTAGGGCTCAGGACAGTGCCTAGCCATACTGAGTACTCAGCAAATGGCAGCTGGAGGAATCGCCATGATTGCTGAGAGGGGTCTTTGAGGAGGACATTTGGTTCTCAGTTCTCTAGGACTGATGTAGAGATAGTTGGGGGCATTGGAGAGCTTAGCTTTGCTTCTGGGCCCTGCCTCGCTCTAATGACCAAGTCTGAACTCTGAGGAGAGAGAAACATTTCTTTCACTTTTGGGTGTAAGAGAACTTGGCTCAGACACTGAGAGACCTAAAGGAGAGGCACATCACTTTTCCATCTCGAAGCTGTTGCCCTATTGAGGTTGCTGGGGGCCCACCCTGGGCAGCATTTTCCTGGAGAAGCAGCAGTGAGGACCAAGGTCTGGAGGTGTCCGACCAAGGTCTGGAGGTGTGACTGTGTCCACGAGGCAAGGACTTGTTTGTGAGCCCCTGAGACACACCTCCCCCAACACTTTCAACTCCTCCCCCGCTCAATCAGGTTCTCACTCTGTGGGTGCAGGATGGTAGCTCTGCAGGGAGAAAAAGTCATTTGTCAGAAGGTGGATGTGATGAGCCAACAAGATTTGAGTATAAATGCCAACATAATCTCTTTTGGATCCATCCTTCTCTTGGGGAATTAGCAATACACAATTCTAAAAGAGGATGGTAAAATGAGTATTTACTGGGCACTTATTGGGTGCTAAGCACAGATTTCTGAGACCTTACACAACCCTATGTGTAGAACATCTTCTCTCCATTTTTATAAATGAGGAAACTGAGACTCTGAGCAGTGGAGTCCCTTGCCAAGGTCACACAGGCTGGGCTTCTATCCTGGGCATCTGGTACCTGAGCCAGTGCCTCTGAGCCCCTGCCACTCTGCCAGCAGCCAGGTAAGGGGCCCAGAGCTACACTGTAGAGGTACCAGGTGTGGTGGGCAATCTGGGCTAGGCCTCCTTGAGAGGAACTCTGAACAACCCCTTAAGTCCCTGGAGAACTCTGATTTAGGCTTCCAGACTCAAGCACTCCTGGCTGGCAACGTACTAAGGGCACTCCTTGCCCTCCTATGGCAGGCATAGAGGGGAATGCCAAACTCCTGCTAGCATGGCATCGAGAGCTCTTGGTGATGTGACCTCAGCTCACCTATGCAGCCCAGGATCCGGCTTCACCTGGGCACATATTTGAGCTCCTATACAGGATGGAGATGTCCCATACTCCCCTACTGCCCTGGCCTTGCCCAGGCTGGCCATTCTGCCTAGAAGCTCTTCTTTGCATTTTTGAATCTTACCCCCACCTTCCATGGAACTCTCAGAGATTCAAGATTCTACTTCATGCTAGTTAGCAGTCATCCCTGTTTTCTCTGAATATTCACAGCCCTTTACTTGTTATCTTGGACACAGGCAGGTGTTGTTTGGCCAGCATCCATTTCCCCTTCTGCTGATAATAGTACCTCACCTGGATTTCCCTTTGGAAGCCACCCCTTCCCAGTTGAGGTCCCTGTGGGTCACCAGAGGCTGCTCTCTGGCTCTAGGGTTCAGATCCTCTGGGCCAGTGATTGGTCAGGAATGGGCATGTGGCCTAACAGTGGCCAAATCAGAGGCAGCCCTGGGACTTTTGCTGGAGTTCCTGGGAAAGAGGCCTCTTTCTCTGCTAGGCTTGGTATGAAAGCCTGGAGGGCTGGCAATCTTCTTTGCTAGCAGTTGGGGAGGGCCAGGTTGAGAACTAATCCACCATGAAGACAGCTGAGAAAGATAGGGACAGAGACAGAGAGAGAGAGAGAGAGAGAGAGAAAGAGAGACAAAAAGATAGAGAAAGACAGAGACTTCTGAAGTACTAATGACATCCTTAAGCCCCTGGATTCCTCCATGTCTGAAGCCAGTGTGCCTCTGGCCTTCCCATTTCTGTGAGTTAATAAACTCCTATTTTTGTTTTTAATTGAGTTGGAGGTGGGTTTTCTGTCACTTAGGATCAAAAAGGTCTTAAAGAATAAAGCTTGTTTGGGCTCCTGATCACACATTTCCTGGTGTCATAATTCTTCATGAACGCAGCATATCTGTTTCCCATATTAGACTGCAGGGTCTTGACAGCAGAAGCATGTGCGCTGCAGCTCTGCGTGCTTGGCATCAGGCCTGGCATCAGGCCAGAGAGTGGCACCTAGGAGCATCTGGGGTCATATGATGTCAAAGCTGTGACAAAGGATCTGTGCTGATAATTGCTTTTAGGTACTTGCGTATATAAATGTGGTCACCGGGGCCCAGCAACAAGGGGATGCTTGTCTAATACTGCAGTGTGTAGGTCACTGGAGGTTGGCCCCTCTGGATAACTATGCACCCATCACCTCCTCTCATTTCCATTAAATTCATTCAGCAGATATATTATTGACTGTGGGCCAGGTGTTGCTCTCAGGGCAGGGGATATAGCAGTGATTAAAACAAAGCCCCTGTCCTCATGGGTACAGAGATTAAACACTATTATTGGAGCAAGTTATTTACTCTCTCAAGTCTGAGTATTCAGTGGGGATAAATTCCTCAAAGGGGCAGTTATGAGGATTTAAAGTGATACTTCATACAAAGTAGTGAGTTCCTTCTACATAATTAAAGCTCAATAAATGGTAGGTAGGTAGTATTATTAGCATTATTACAAAGTTACCAGGGATAAATATGTAATTACCAATGGTGGTAGCCTGTGTGAAGGAAACAAGGTACTCTGAGGGCCCAAAACTCTGAGGTCCCAAAATGGGGCAGTAAATGAGAGACGGCTGGAGGGGAAGGCATGGGGACCAAGACCAGAATGGAGAGAAGGGGCAGCAGGTGTGCAAGGAACAGGGAGGGTGTCTCAAGCAGAGGGAACCCCCCTGGGAGGGTCCAACGTGGGAAAGCGACCGCTGGGAAAGATGCCATTTGGCCAGAGTGCAGCAGCAGATGGAAAGGAAGAGAGATGATGCTGGAGATGCGGGCACAGGCCCGATGGGGCAGGTCCCACAGAATGCAGAGGCCCAGGCAGCTGGGGCAGGAACAGGGGGACCCACTTGCTGATGTACTCCCCGGTGAGGATGACGCTGCAGGTCTGGCACTTGAAGCAGCTGACGTGCCACTGCTTGTCCAGAGCCAGGAGTGACTGGCCGTGCTTGATCTCCTCCTTGCACCCGGCACAGTCTGCAGAGACAAGAGGACACTGCTGAGCAAAGCACCCTGGGCCCTTTGACCCCCGCTATCTCAGGCCCACGTCGAGGAAACCTCTCCCTGAATGCCAGTGTTTCCATAGTTGCTCCCACCCTGACACTGGAAGCTGCCCAGAGGCTCTCTCAGGGGAGAAGAAAAGCCACTGGAGTCCTGGCCTCTTGACAAGGGGTCTTGGTGTAGGAGAGAAAGAAAGACTTCCCTGCTTGTCATCAAGATCACGTTATTCACTGAAAGTGGACCCTGCACTACTTCCAGCCCTCCTCAAATTGCTAACTAAGCTCTGCTGCTGTCTGTGACCTTGCCATCTGCAGTGTCAGCATCACCTGGAAGCTGGCAGTGTGCAGCATTGCAGGCCCCACCCAGACCTCTTGAATTTTAACAAGACCTCCGTGCAGAGTAAAGTTTAAGAGGCACTGCTCCTGGGGATAGGCTAAGTATACATTTTTTCAAACCCTTAGGCTATATACGCATTGGCAAGGGCTGTGTTTATATTTTGCGGTTAAATCTATTCCTTTGCCTAGCACAGTGCTCAGCCCATAGCAGGAACTCAAAGAATATTTACTGAATGTGTATGAATGAATGGGCCTGATGGTACCCAGGCAACAAACAGAATTACCACACCCACCCCTTCCCCATTGTGTTTCACACATCGAACATGTGCCTTCCCAAGTGGCAAGGATTACAGGGTCTGATGAGACTGTCCCAAACCAGAAAGGTGCCCTCACTCCCTGACACGGTCACCCTGGAATGTGAGTTGGGGCCAACAGAATGTGGGCCAAGCCTAGCATCAGCTTGTTGCTCAATGAATGTCTGAGGAGGGTCCGGAAATGGAACCAACGTCCAAGGCACTTGGAAACTGCTGGGAATTCAGGCCTAGCCAACCGGATGACCCACTTTGGAGGAGGAAAGGGTCATGGGGCAAAGTTGACCAGAGGACAAACTTCCCTGTTGGCTCCATAAGACAAATGCACACTTGGGAGTAGTGAGGAGAGCAGAAACTGCATGTAAAGTTAGGGGATCCTGGCTGGACAGCCCCCACATCCAGCTGGGAGCCTGTCCTAGAAGAAAAGATGATGTATCTGCAAATCTAGGAAGGGTGGTGGGTCCAGCCGGCTGTAGGGAGGGTCTGGGGCCTTGATGAAGTGTTTGTATGAGTCAGTTCCCACAGTACTCTGCCTCTTGGCTGTTGCGTGCCTTTCTAACATCCCTTAGTACAAGTTGGGGGCATAAAGGTCTCTACTTGCAAAATGCTTCAAGCCCCAGGCCTTCAGATGGGGGCTGAGAGAATAGAGTTTTGGGATTTATCTCTCTACCTTTCTATTCTCCTGGGGTAAGTCTATAAGTCTACTTGCACCCCCTGCCCAATAATTAGACTCCAGAATGCAATAGTTTAGAGAGGTCAGGTACCTCCTTCTCTTTTATAGATAGACAGGGGTCTGAAATGACTTGCCCAAGCTCAGTATAGAGGAACCTAAGGACTGTAGACACCTGGTCAAGCTTTCTAGGCCAGTAATACTGAACTTGTGTCTCTGTGGGCCTCCCCAGCAGGGCCTAAAAATTCCATAGGGGTTTGGAGTTCACAGAGTATTTGGTCAAACATCCCACCCAATGCAGTAACCTACAGCATTCTCGACAAGTGGGCACCCCTCCTCTGCTTAATCACCTCCAGTAGTGGGCAGTTTAACCCCTCCTGAGGAGGGGGTGGTGAGGAAGTCCACTCTGCCCTTGGACAGGTATGATTGTCATGACTGTCTTCTTTATATGGAGCCGAGACTTGACTCCTGTGACTGCTCCCATTTTTATGCATCGAGAATAATCTACCTGTTTTCCCATATGACAGTTCTTTTAAATAATTAAAGACAATTATAGTTTTTCTCTTCTTTATTCCTTACACTTTTTCTGCTTGACATGGTCATCCACTGATCAAATTCACTTGTGGATTCCATGGAGAAAGACATGTTATTGGCAAACAACACAATTCTCCGTTTCTTCAAAAAAACTTATTGCATAGCTGTATCCTTTCGTGGCCACATTCTAGTAATGAATCCTATCTCTTCAACTTTCAGTGGTACATCTGAGATGAATTTAGCCCCTTGAGTTAAGCTGTAGGAGATAGTACAGCGCAGTGGTCAGAGGCTGGGCTGAGAGTTGGAGTGAGTGGTGGGAAATTGGCCTAGGAGAGAATCCCAGCTCCTTCCCTTATGAGTTGTATGCTCTCTAAGCCCAGACTTGCTCATCTGAATATCTTCCTTAAAACACTGGTGTGAAGGTTAATTAAAATCAGGCCCGTTAGGCCTTAGCACAATGCTTGGCCCATATGTATCCAATAAGTGGTTGTTGTCATTATTATTTCACATTCTCCTGTTTTTAACCCACATTCTGTGCATTACCCAATCCCTGTTCTGAAGCCAGGAGCGATAGTCCTGTTGTAGGGAAGCCTGCTGATTCCCTGTGAGAATTCTGGGACGTCTTCTCCATGTGGCTTTTCTTTTTATGTTATACTGCTGCTCCCCCATTATATCAGCTTCTTATTTATTAGGACCTTTTCTCCCTCTTCTTCCTCCTTTCACTCTTGACTACCAGTGGAGCCTCAGGCATGCCACCCAGGAGCCCGTGGGTCTGGTGTAATAAATAGAATCAGGAAAACCACACCCTGTTCCAAGTTGGTGTCTGCAGAGCCAGCTGTCCACTCCTCCATATGTTCCTTTCTATTCCAAAATTATAATCTTTAGCTGGCAGAATGTATGATGCTACCACCTGTCCCTCTCAGATCCCTCAGTTATAAACTGAGGCCCCCTAAAGACGCTAGACAGCCATTTTTATCCTTTTTAGACTGTGTCATTCATTCTATTTAAGTCAGCAAAAATGAGTGGGTTTTGTGAGTCATAGCAAACTCCGTACCTTGTTTTAGGCAACTAATCCAGGAAGACTAGACACTTCCCAAGTTGCAAGTCATGTCTCTGGTACAGGGTGTTAAGGGAATAGGATCTAAGGCCAGACTGGCTGGTCTCGCATTCTAGTTCCATTACTCATTATCTGGGTGACTTTGGGCAAGTCATTTATGCTCACTGAGTCTCAGTTTTCTCATCTATAAAATAATTACTCTTATCTCCCTCATAGGGCTGTTGTAATGATTAAATGAAATATCTGTATAAAACACTTAGTGAGGTGCTTGACAATAGTAATAATCTATGCTAGTGGTGGTGATGCTGGTATTGTTGGTGTTGACAGTGTTGGTGGTGATGATGGTGACAGTGATGATGGTGGTAATAATAATGGTGGTGATGGTGTTGATGCTGCTGGTGCTGGCGATGTGGTAATAGTGGTGATTATGGTAGTGTTGGCGAAGGTGGTGGTGATTGTGTTGGTGGTGACAATGGTATTGATGGTGATGGTGGTGTTGTTCATAATGGTGATGAGGGTGGTGATGGTGGTGATGATGGTAGTGATCATGTTGGAGACACAGTGTTGGTGATGATTGTGGTGGTGGTGTCAATGGTGTTGGTCATGATGATGGTGATGATGGTGGAGAAGGTGACGGTGATGATGGTGGTGGCAGTGGTACTGCTGCTACTGCATCTGATTGTTCTCAATGAGGTTTTTGCAGTATATGGCAACAGTAACAGTCAATCAGTGTTAGCAATGATGGTGGTTATGGTGGTAGTAGTGATGGAGGTGGTGGTGGTGGGGATGATGGTAGTGATTGTGTTGGTGGTGGCAGTGGTGTTGGTGGTGATGATGGTGGTGGCACTGATGGTATTGTTCATGATGATGGTAGTGATGGTGAAGATAGTGGTGGTGATGATTGTGGTGATGATGATAGTAGTGATGATAATGATAATGTTGGTGATGTTAGTGATGATGATGGTGGGGGTAGCGGTGTGATGGTGATGGCAATGGTAGTGACGGTGGTGATGTTAGTGATGATGATGGTGGGGGTAGCGGTGTGATGGTGATGGCAATGGTAGTGATGGTGGTGATGTTAGTGATGATGATGGTTATGGTGGTGGTGTGATGGCAATGGTGGTGATGTTAGTGATGATGGTGATGGTGGTGATAAGATGGTGATGACAGTGGTGGTGCTGCTGCTGAGACTGCTGCTGATTCTTCTCACTGAGGTCTGTGCAGTGCCTGGAAATAGTAACAGTCAATCAATGTTTGCAATGATGATGATTATTGTGGTGATGGTGATGGTGAAGGTGGTGGTGGTGGGGTTTCTGCTGCTATTGTTGCTGATTTTTCTCAGTGAGGTCAGTGAGGAAACATTTCTTCTTCCTGTGGTAAGTAACAGAATTATATTCTCTTGACAGTTCCTGAGTATTTTTCTTGGTCTCTTTGGAGTAGACACTGCTCCTGACTTTCCAGAATATCTTTATTTACTCTCCAGAGATGAAACATCACACTTGTAGCTTAAAAAAACCCAATTATTTTGTTCTTCTTTTTCTTTTCCATGATATGTTCTTTTTCTTAGCCATCTCTTACACCTGGCTTTGGTTTCCTGTATCCCATGGGAGCTCAGAAGACCTTCCAACACCCCATCTAGTCAGGAGCTATTTTGCATTTGCAGCATGAATAGTGATCACCTTTGGAGAAAATACCTCTATAAAACACACCACTGTAGACAATCAGTGATCAATCACGGATTGATGTCTTTACTTTGTGAGTAACAAGATAAGCTATAATACTAAGCATGCCCCCACAGGAAACTGTCCATGTGCTCATTTGCTCCTCTTGACTCACTTTTTCCACACCTTCTTCTACCTCCTAATCATCCAAATTATGGTGGACACATTTGGGAGCCTCTCTTTGAAAACATACTCACATGTGAGACTCCCACATTCAGCTGAAGAAATATCCCACCTAAAGAGTAGGTGATAGGTGCAGCACAAATGCATACAGTAACACACAACCCAAACTAGGGGAAATAACAACTGACCCAGGAGTCTTATTCTCAACTTCTTTTGGTGTACTTTCTATATTAAACTTCCATGCCAATATCATCCCTCACTCTGTATTTATAGAGCATTTTATACAAGCAATGTATCTTAGTTTGATCCCTGAACTAATACATTTGCTTTCCCCAACGCTCCTGTGAGGAAGATAGGAAATTCCATCCCTCTTTCATAACTGGGTAAACTGAGTCTCAGGGAGGCTTCATGACTGCTTTGCAGCATGCAGAAGTTTGGCAGCCTCCTGACTCAGGCTCACTTCTCCCTCTGTTACCTCACACGTGGCCCCATCAGTCTCTGGGGTCCTCAGCAGCACTGGCCACAGGGTCGTGGTCCCACATCCCAGCCTCCTTGTTTTTCTGTCACTCTAGATGATGCTTTCAAGGAGCTGTGAAGGATAACACTGTATGCACTCAGCCACCTTGACATGGAAACCTGGTTGGAGCAGCAATTTATTCTTGAGCATCATCAAGGATGCCGAAGAAAGGGCTCTGCACATTCCAGGAACAGATCTGATTTGGCTGAAAGGAAGAGCAGGCAAGGGAGGGAGCCTTCCCACTGTCTTTCTCCTCAGCTCACCATAGCTGAATGGACTCCAGGGGAGCCCCTGAGAGCTAAGCCCTGATGACTCGGGGTGATCTCTGCTTACTCTCTTTGGCTGGATGCAGCCCAGCATGCTGACTCTGCTGGTGCCATGGCCAACAGCAGCACCCTGCACCCGCACAGTGATGCAGCACAGGAGGCTAATGGAATTTTCACTGATTCTCTTGTCGAGGCCAGTGAGAGTGTCATATAACATGAAAGAACATTGGAGCCTAGTGTGGCTTACCAAGACCAAGAGGGCTGGGTCTATGTGTGTGTGGGCACGTGCAGCAGCATCCTGCCAATGGCATCTGGGAACAGTGATTTAGATATCTTATCACTAGGCACACTTGAGTGGGATGGACATCCCACAAATTAGAATGACCATTCTGAGGCATGCTCCTGGTCCTCAGTTTCCCTCCAAATCTGTGGTTGGTGATAAAACATAACATTCATCATGGCATGACAGATGCTGCCTTTATCCCTAGACAGTGGTTCTGAATCTCAGGAACAGCAAATGAATCACCCAGGAAGCTTACTAGGAATGTTGATTCCTAGGTTCCATCCCTAGAGGTGCAGGGTGAGCCCAGACATTTGCATTTTTACAAGTCCCACAGTGAAGCTGATGCAGTGGTCTATGGAACACTCTAAGAGGCACCAACACAGCTCTTGTGGTTTGCTCCCAGGGCACCCCGTACTACCTCTTCTGTAAGCCATGTCTGCCAATTCTTATTGGTGGAGTCGGTAAAAATTCAGAGCCACTCGTGAAAAGACACTTGATCAGCCCTATTGAGGTATCCGTGGGACATAAGATCAGGAACTCAGCTTGTCCCAGAGGAGACATACCATGCGGCAAATATTGGCACTGGCTACCACTGTTTATGGCCAGGCAGCCCCTCTTCCCTGCATTGTGCTTGTGAAGTTTGTGAGTCTGGGCCACATGCCAACAGGGTCATGATGCAGGAGGCCTCCAGGTTGGGAACCTCTCCCACTTCCCTCCAGGCCCGTGGGAGCAGTTGGCAGTGCTGGGAGAGGGGAGCCCAGAGAGATCACACCAATGGACAGGGAGATACCCGTGGGGAGGACTCACGGCTTGGTCCACGAATCTTGATGGGCTTACTGCTGGCCATGGACTGGGAGCACGTTTGGCACACACATTCTTTACCGCTGAAGGTCACCTTGTCTCCAATGGGGAAAGGCTTCCTGCAAGTGGGATGAGGGAGAAATTCAACACACCCTCTTCTGAGGGATTCTGTTGCTAACCACACATGTGCTCAAAGCACTTTGGTAACACATACAGCTTGACTTCTAGAGCACCACGCAAATTCAAATGCTGTTCACAGTGACAGGCCAACTAAACTGCTCAATTAGGGGCCTGGCAGCAAGAACTGGAGCCCAGTTAGGCTGTTTGTATATTTTGGGCAGATCATGATGCTTATCTGACCTTACTTGTCTGTGCTGTAAGAAGTAGAGGTTACTAACTCCTCATATACTTTTTCTCTCTTCTGGAAGGACTTTTTCCATCCCAATTTGATTTATCCCCATATGTTAATAATTCATTCAACTCCCAAACTTACCAAAATTTCTTCCTTTTACTACTCAGGCATTTTTGAAAATCCCCCTTCCCAAGAGGAAGTTTGTAAGTCTGCAAATAATCTCTTCCTCTTCTCATCTGGATTTGTTCAGTTTCCACAGCTGAGGAGTCTCAAATTTGTACATGCTCTGCCTCCCCAACTAAATTATGAACCATATACAGAATCCCCGGCACCATCACGCCCACTGTTGAGCTGCTCTCACCCGTGCAGTGGGATGCCTGTTATGAGGACTCTCAGCACAGCACCTAACATTGGCTCCCAGGGGCTCCATTGCCCTTGTATTAGCACTGTGGCATGATGGAGGGAGCACTGGGGTGAGAGTCGGGGGAGCTATGTTCTTATTGTGGCTCAGCCACTAGCTTTTGGTAGAAAGACATTGCATGATCTTGGGGAGTCACCTGGCTTGACAGAAACCTCATCTTGTACCATAGGAACCCTCTGTGCTAACCTCTGATGGGTCTGGGATTCCAGGGCTCAGGGCTCAGGTTTTAAGAGCTGGGTAGATGAATGAATTCCATGAGGGGATTATGTTTTCTTACACACTCTGTCATTAGTCTCAATCAGAAACTCTAACTAGTTATTCTAACTGGTAAGTGACTGGTGGTTATTTTATGTGGAGAATAATTAATCCATACATTCCTTTCCCAATTAAAAAATATGTATATACTCTAATCATGCTTTACTTATGATGTAATCAGAGCTGTCCATTAACATTTAATGTATTTGTGGGTAGGGCTGAGCTTTCTTCATTTTTTCATCTCCTTAATGTGTTGCTTGGCATTCAGTGGAGTCTTAATGTACACTTGCTGAATTAACAAGTGATGGAGATGCGGAAGGTGAAGCAGGAGGCAGGGATGAACTCTCCATCCCTGGAGATGTCCTGAGGGAAGGTAGATGACTATCATCATGATAATGAAAAGAATAATAAAAACAGACACTCTCACATACTGATCACTGAGCTAATATCTTTGCATCATCATCTCATTGATCTTCAAGAAAACCCAATGAGGTTGGAATGGCTTTGACCTCCATTTTACTTGTGGAGAAACTGAGGCTTACAGAGGTGGGGGTCACTTGCCAGGGCCACTCCAACAGCATGAGGTGGTGCCAGGATGATGGAGGAAGGCTATGAACAGACATCTGTGTCCCACCTGTGGATGAGGGTGTGGGAGGATGGGCCAGATCCACAGTTTCCAAACTGAGTTCTGAGAGAATCAGTGGTTTCTTTGGGGGCCTTTTGAGAGGAATTGGGAGGCTGAGTTTAGACGTGCAGATCCTCACTCTGCCTCTATCACAGGACAAACCAGTGTTTTAGATCAGATTGTATTTTATAAGAAAGATTCAGATGCTACAGTGTTTGAAAACCACTGGCCCATCAGATCCCTCCACACCTGAGGTTCCAGAAATCTAAGTGACCAGCACAAACCTTGTAAATCCCAGAACTTCCTGGAAAAAGCCAGGTCTTCCCCTGCCCCGGGGGCTTATGCAGAGGGTCCCAGGCCCTGCTGGTCGCCCACTCACCTGCACAAGCTGCACACGAAGCACTTGGGGTGGTAAGTGCGGCCCAGGGCCGAGATGACTTCACCTGTGATGAAGTCCCGGCAGCTGTCACAGCGGGTGCCATAGAGTTGCTGGTAGTCCTGGGTGCAGATGTACTCCTGGTTCTTGAAGAAGAAGCCTGACTGGGCCAGGCCACAGCCACATACTTGGGGAAACAAGGAGGAAAACAAGGGCAGATTGAGTCCAGGGAGGGTCTGCAAGCAGAAGGTCCTCACTGGGGGAAAGGCTGGTGTCTCACTGTGTCATGAGTGGCCACAGAATGGTAGCATGTCAGACTTCACAGGCCTTTGGGGCCAGTATTCCTTAAAGAATGGCCAGTAGGCCACTAGCATCAGTATCACCCCCAGAGCTTCTTATAGTCCAGATGCCTGGGCCTGAATCAGGCTCCATGGGACTGAGGCCTGGGCATCTGCATTTGAACAGCACTCCCTCACCCCACTAGGCTGATTCTGATGCACACTAAGAAGCACTGGGTGTACAATCCTCCCAATACAGAAATGAAAAGTTTAATGCCATGTGGCTCACGCAAGGCCGCACAGCTGGTGGAAATATGAATGTAATAAAAGAATCATTCAGTTAAACATTTCCTGGGTACTTTCTATGTGCATGATTCTGTGCCAGGTGAGGAGCAGTGTGAGGACCATATGCTCCAAATCCCAACCTGGAGACACCTTTGGATGGCAATGGGATGGATGACTTGAAGTCTAGAATCTGTGCTCACCATAGCCATAAGGAGTGGGGGGCATCTATTCCCAGGCAGGAAGAATAAAACACAATCCCTGAATTTCAAAGAGCTAAAAATGCTGCAGAGAGAAGATCATATAGAAAAAATGTCCCATATCATCGGTGATGGTCCACGGAACCGGTGCAAGCAGTAAGGACTGTGAATGAGGTAGAAGAAGGAAGCCTTGTCAGTTGCAAGGGATCATGGGAGGCTTTTCAGAGGAGGTAGCGTCTGAGTTGAACACTAAAGGAACAGAATGAATGAGCCAAAGCACAGAGGCAGGAAGGTGCAAGTGATATTTGTGTGAAGGCTAGAAGTAGGGGTGGTGTTTGTAGGAAATGGTGGGAAGTAATGCAGGAAAAGATTGTTCAGACCAGTTGGAAGAAGGCCTGAATCCAGTTTAAGAAGATTAGGTTTTGTAGGATACTGAAGAGCCATGGATGGTTTTTTCCCTAGTTTAGAAAAATTTAGAAAAATATCTCAAACGTATACAAAAATGGGAGAAGATTGTAATAATTCTCCATCACTCAGCTGCAAAAATGATCAATTGCATTGATGGCTTTTGAACAGAGATGCAACAGGATTTTACAAGGCATTTCATAAAGTCTCTTGGAATATTCTTTTGGATAATAGGGAGAAATAAATGTAGGACAAAATAGAAAAACAAGTAGATTTATAGGTGTTTCAACAATTGAATTATGTGAGATCCACCCCCACTGAAGGACTTAGAAATATGAGATTTACCTGTAAGGAGTTAAGTTGTGAAATCAATACATGATGGGCAGAGCAGAAAGATGCAAAATTTCTTCCAAGGGAATAAATGGCTCACAGGGCCACCAGAACTGTAGTAACCCACTGAATGTACCAATCAGCTAAAGCAAGGATGCGCCAGTGAGGAAGGGGCCTGGTTAGCAATCAAAGGAAGGCAACTGGGGGGCCCATTGAAATCCTGTCACCAGCTCCCCTGGTTCTGAGGCTGCTGTCTGATGGACTGACTTTCCACCTAGATTGCCTCTGAGAGGCCAGGTGCTGGCCAGGCCACCATGAAACAATCCAACTCTAGGTCACACCTCTTGTCTACATTGATGAACAGGTATTCTGGCTTTCTACATCAGTTTCCTGAGGACTTGGTTAGTACAAGTCAGCTTTCCCAAGGGTGATCAATGATGGGAAAACCAATAAGATAGTTAGCAAGACTGTAAGTCTGAAGAGTCAACCTGGAACTGAGTGAAAACACCCCAGCAGATACTATCTCACCTTTAACAGGGGAAGTTGTTTTGCAAAAGCAGCCAGGTTAAAAATAGGAGAGACTGCCAGGTGAATGCCAGAAATATTTCATAAATGTTTGTTCACCTTTGGGGACTGGAGGCTTAAGGGGTGAGGCTGAGTGAGGAGGAGGCAGCTTCAGAAGTCACTGCATGGGGGGAGGGAACAGCTCAGGACAGTGGGAAACACAGTGGTCTGAGAGTCAGACCACCCAACCTCTGGTCTTATCACTGCCACTGAGTCTCTGGACAACGGTGAACTTTACCCTCACTTCTCTGGGGCCTCTGTTCACTCGTACGCAGAATGAAGGGGCTGAGCTTTTCTTTTAGAACTGACATGCTGTAAGTCTATGAGAAGAAAAGCTTCCTTTAGGGCTTACTATACGCCTAAACATTTTAAACTCAGTGTGGAGCATTGCCTGTGGCCCCCGACCCCACCCCTATGAAGAGGCAGGAGTATGGTGGAGATGGTGGTGGTGGCAGAAGTCTGGGAAGGGTTCATCTTCCATCAGGCATTATGAAAACTCATCGCATCAAACAATGTCTGGTCTCACGAGCAGGCAAAGCCAGAGCACAGGCTGTTCTGGGCCATGCAGGTGGTGGAGCAATTGACTTCATGGCTGTGGAATCAATTAGGTCATGGCCTACAACCTCATTGGAAACAGCTCCTGTTTTTTCCCTTTTTTTTTCTCTCCTTTGTCTCCCTTGCCAACTCCACCCCCAGAGCCACCTCTCCCAGTGGAGAAATCCAGGCGACCGTAGGAAAACTTGGAACAATCAGTCCTCCGTTTCCCCCAAGGAGCTGAAGGAGGAAGCTTTCAGTAGAAAGGATGTAAAGGTTGATAAGCCTCTCAGGGGTTCCTGGAAATACAGTGGGGAGCACAGGGATGGAAGGCAAGCTGGACCAGCATGACAGATGAATCTGAGGCTGAGTGGAGCCAGACATTCAAATAACAGGAAAGCCAGGGAGAGGGTTTGCAGTATGGAACTGATGTGGAATGAATACACCTGAGACAGTCATTATTCTGTGAATCAAAATAATGAAGTCTATCAATTAAAAAAAGCAGACCATATGGATTGACAATGGAACGCAATATTGAACGTTAAAACTGCTTTGAGCAAATCCAGAATAAATGCTCAATGTAAATATAAGGCCCAGAAAGAGGGCTTGCACACAGCCCCGGAATATGTCAGTGAACAATGTGATGTTTTGTAGGTTATCGGACCTTTGTCTGTGGTCTTGTTCTAGCACTCAAGTGCTGGGAGATTTTGAAAAAGTTACCCCAGCTCTCTGGAGCTCATTTGTAAGATGAAGGGGCTGGGTGGTTAACTGAGGACACATCTAGATCAGAAAGTCCAAGACTCTGTCATACAGTTTTAGTGATTTTCAACTTTTTGAATGAGAATGGATTTTATGAAATTTCAAAATCCAAGAGTTAGAAGGGCGCCTGAGGGTGATCTAATTCATTATTCAGAACATTTCATTGTGAAATATATGATACATAGAGAAAATGTATAAAATATATATGTACGGTTTAAAGAAGAATAGTAAAATAACTCCCATGTACCCACTACCGAGTTTATGAAACAGAACATCACCAATTTCTTAGAAGCCTGTTCTCCTCTCCTTAAGAGCACCTCTGTCCCATACTGTCCCTAATTATGTGTTTATCATTCCCTTGCTTTACTTTATAGTCTTACCACCTGTGATGTATCCATAAACAATATTTTGTTTAGTTTGGCCTCTTTTTGAACTTTATGTTGATGGAGTCATACTGCAATTGCCCCGTGCCTGCTTCATTCCCTCAGTATTGTGTGTTGAGATTCATCCACGTCGATGCACGTAACTGCAGTTCACTCATTTTCACTGCTGTGCTGTATTCCATTGCCTGAATACATCACAGTTGGTCTACTCCACTGCTGAAGGGCATTTGAGCTACTTGCAATTTTTTGCTTTTGTGGAAATGCTGTTCTAAACATTCTTGCATTTGTGAGGTAATGCCTCACTGTTTTCCAAAGAGCTTTTCCTATTTACCTTCCCACCAGCAGTTCCTACTGATATATATCATCAAAAGTACTTAGTAATATCTGACATATTTGGTCAACATAGTGGATGTGAAATGATATCATTTATCATTTGGTGATTTTTAAATTTCATTTCCCTAATGGTTAATCAAATTGAGAATTTTTTTCAAATGTTAAAATACTTGCTAATGTTTTTTGCTCCTTTTATACATTTTAGACTTGTAGAAATTCTTAATATATTTTGGAAATCAATCTTTTTTCAGTCATTTATTACAAATATCTTCTGCAATTTGGGGCTTGCTTTTTGCTCCCCTTTTCTTGTTTTTGGATGAACCAAAGTTCTCAGTTTTTATGTTGTTGAATTTGTGAATCTTTTCCTTTATAGATTGCCCTTTCTGTGTCATGTTTCACAAATTATTCTCTACCCTGAAATCCTAAAAAGGTATCTCCTATATTGTCTTCTAAAAATTTTATTGAGCTGCCTTTCATAGTAAAGCAAATCCACCTGGAATTGACTTTAGGGAATGATATACAGTAGGGATCTGATTTTCTCCCACATGGATAATTAATCATCTCAGCATCATTTATTAAGCAGTCTAATCTTTCCCCACTGATCTGCAAAAAGCAAGTTTCCATGTATATGAAAGTTTGTGTTTGGTTCTATATTCAGTTCCATTGGTCTTTTTATCTGTCCTTAATCCAAGATCACACAGTCTTAATAGGTTTTAATAACAAATGATGATATCTGGTAGGACAGGCCCTCTTGCTTTGTTGTTCTTTAGGAATGCTTTGATTATTCCTGGCCTTTTGTCAAGAATATAATTTTAATTGATTTCTTAATTTCTATGGAAAACCTTATGGAATGTATTAGAATTGTTTTGAATATATAGTTCAACCAGAGTAGAACTGTCATCTTTTTGATATTCCTATCTTTCTATCGGAGAACTTACCATATTAAAAAATTATTTAGGTATTTAATGTCTTTCTTATGATATTCTATAAATTTAACAATTTTATAATTTTTATCTTATACAACTTTATAAAATTTATTTCTAAATTAAACTTTTTTTCTTATTCAGGTAAATAGTGTCTTGATTGTTAATGGTGAATACAAATGCAATTTTTTTCTATATTTATTCTGTATTTAGTAACCTTAATAAATTTTTATTGACTTTCTTTTTAGTATTATTATTTCAGAATGTACCTCTAAAATATTATGACTCTTTACAAAAGCCAACCACAATAATCTAAAAGCATTGAAAATAATGTCTATTAAGGCATTATCAAGTCAGCGTGTTCAAGTTTTTCCAATTATCCCATCCTTTTTTTCTTTTCTTTTTTTGTTTTAGTGACTAGTTGTTTGAATAAAAATCTATCAAGGTTCACACATTGCATTTGTTTGATGTGCCTCTTAAGTCCCTTAATTGCTAGTTATTTTTCCTTCTTATTTTCTCCTTGCAATGTATTTATTAAAGAGACTGAGTCATTTCTACAGTTTGGATTTTGCTGATTGTATCCCTATGGTGTTGATTAACTTGTTCTGCTCTCTTTTACATTTTCTATAAATGGTAGTTATATCTACAGACTTGAAATTCAGGTCTGATTTTTTTTTCTTTTTAGGAATAATACTCCATTGATGTTCTGCACTTCTATGATTTGGGGGGTGGTGTTGGTGAGTAGAAATGGCTACTGATGATCATTGCTAGATACACTATTTCATTAAAGCTTTGCAAAATTAAAATATTCTAATTATTTAATTCTTCATTTATTAGGTGGAGTGTTTCTTTCTTTTTTTTTTTTTTTCTTTTTTTTTTGAGACGGAGTCTCACTCTGTCACCCAGGCTGGAGTGCAGTGGCATGATCTTGGCTCACTGCAAGCTCTGCCTCCCAGGTTCATGCCATTCTCCTGCCGCAGCCTCCTGAGTAGCTGGGAATACGGGTGCTCGTAGGTGGAGTGTTTCTGTAGATAGAAATTTTCATCAACCCTTTGCTTACAGTTAAGTACTGTACAGTTTGTACAATAGGTTAAAGTTTTGATTCTTTGCCCATATTATTTGTTTCAAAATAATGATTTCACCAGCATTATCTAAAAGTGACCAATGGGCTCTTTTCCTTTCTCCTTATTATAAACTAATTTTCTTATTGATTTTACTAAATTGTAGATTCTTTTGGGTTTTCTATGCAGACGATTATATAATCTAAAAATAATAACAGTTTTTTTTTCCTTTTCAAACCATATAACTTTTATTTCTATATCTTGCTGGATTGTCTAGGACCCTCCAGGCCAAATGTTGAACAGAAGTCATGACAGTGAGCACCTCTATCTTGTTCCTGATCTTAGAGAATGCCTTCAGCATTTTACCATTAAATGTTTCCTTTATAGTTTTTGTATACATAATCTATCAATTATGACGGCTTTCTTCAATTCCTCCTAGTTTTAAAAATAACTAGGTATACAGGAGGCTGAGGCAGGAGAATGGCATGAACCCAGGAGGTGGAGCTTGCAGTGAGCCGAGATCGTGCCACTGCACTCCAGCCTGGGTGACACAGCAAGACTCTGTCTCAAAAAAATAAAAATAAAAATAACTAGGTATAAGTGGGTGTTAAATTTTATCTAGCACCTTTTCTACTCTATTAAAATAATCAAATATTTTTATCCTTTCTTATCTTTATAGCAAAATACATTAACCAGTTTTCTAATATTAAGCCAATTTCAAATTTCTAGAATAAACTCAACTTGGTCAGTTATGCTATATTTTTCACACTTTTCTAAACTTGGTTTGCTAATATTTTGTCTAAGATTTTAAAATCCATGTTCATGAATGATATGGACATATGATTATTTTTCCTTGTTTGGTATTGTGCTGGCTCAAATGAGTTGGGAAGTGTACCCTTTTTCTCTTCTCTGAAAGACTTTCTATAAGACATAGATGATTTGTTTTTGAATGTTTTGTAGAACTTGATTCCAATGCTGATTTTTGTTTCTTTGGTAGAAGAGTTTTAACTACAAATTCACCAATTCAATATCTTGGATGATTATAGGACTACTCAGGTTTCAAAATTTCTTCTTGAGTAGGTTTTAATTTGCACTCAAGAATTGATAAATTTTGTTATCTAAGTTTTAAAATTTATTACTCTAAAATTGTTTACAATATTTCTTTTTATGTCTTTAATTTTAATAGCAACTACAGTGATGTCCCTATTTTAATTCTTAAGATTGTTGATTTGTATATTTTCTCCCATTACTTGAATAATTTTGCCAGAATTTTGTCTATTTTACTTGTATTTTTAAAGAATCAACTTTTGCTAATCCTGTCCACTGTGTGTTTTTTCTTTGATTAATGTCTATTATATTATTTCCTTCCTTCTATTTTACTTGGATTCATTCTGCTCTTCAAACTTTTTGAATTGAACACTTAGTTCATGGTTTTCGAACTTAATTCTTTTCTGTTATGATAATTTAAGGCTACACATTTTCCTCTGAGTACCACTTTAAACCACATTTTGTAATGCAAGTTTTTGATACATAGTATTTTTGTTATCTTTCAGTTTCAAGTGTTTTCTGATTTTCATTAAGATTTTGCTAACCATGCCATCTTTCATCTCAGTTCTGCCATCTGGGGATCATTTTTCTTCTGCTTACAGAACATACTTTGTAATTTCATTTAATGAGAGTTTGTTGTTGGTAAATTCAGTTTTAAAAAATCTAAACGTGTTTTTACTTTGCTTTGGGTCTTTTATTTTAACAGTTTTTGTTTTGTTTTGAGACAGGGACTCACTCTGTCGACCAGCCTGGAGTGCAGTGGCGTGATCACAACTCACTGCAACCTCCGCCTCCTGGGCTCAAATGATCCTCTCACATCAGCCTCCCAAGTAGCTGGGACTACAGGCATGCACCACCACATCCAGCTAATTTTTGTATTTTTTGTAGAGAAGAGGCTTCGCTATGTTGCCCAGGCTGCTCTCAAACTCCTGGGCTCAGGTGATCCGCCCGCCTTGGCCTCCCAAAGTGCTGGGATTACAGGTGTGTGCCACTGCACCCAGTTCATTTTAACAGTTTTAATGAGATACAACTCAGAAGTCATATAACTCAACAATTTAAGATGTACAATTCAACCATTTTTTAGCATATTCGCAAAGTTGTGCAATCATTACCACTATCTAATTCCAGAACGTTTTCATCACCTCCAAAACAAGCCGCCAACCCATTACAAATCACTCCTTATCTTCCTCCAACCACCCCCAGCCCTAGATAACCATGAATCTGCTTTCTGTCTTTATATAATTTGCCTGTTTTGAGCATTTCATACATATGAAATCCTACAATATGTAGCCTTTTGTGACTGTTTTCTTTCACGTGTTTTCAAGGTTTATTCCCATTGGAGCATTTATTAGTATTTCTTTCCTTTTTATTGCTAAATAGTATCCCTCTGTGGAGATAGATCACATTTTATTTATCCATTCATTGGTTGATGAAGATTTGAGTTTTTCTACTTTTTGGGTATTATGAATAATGCTGCCATGAACATTCATTCATATATTTCTGTGTGAACATGTATTTTTATTTCTCTTGAGTATATACTGAGGAGCGGAATTTGGAATTGCTGGGTCATATGGTAACTCTACATTTCATCTTTTGAGGAACTGCCAGATTATTCTCCCAAGAAGCTGCACCATTTTACATTCCTTTCCACCAGCAATGTATGAGAGTTCTAATGTCTCCACATGCTCATCAACACTAGTTATCTATCTCTTTGATTATAGCCATTCTAGTAGATGTGGAGTGGCATCTCATTGTGGTTTGATTTGCATTTCTTTGATGGCTAATGACGTTGAGCATTTTTTCATGTGCTTATTGGACATTCGTATAACTTCTCTGGATAAATGTCTATTCATATCCTTTGCCCATTTTGAAATTAGGTTATTTTTCTCCTTATTATGCAATTGTAAGAATTCTTTACATAGCCAAGACACAAATTTTTTTCAGATTTATAATTTGCAAATATTTTCTCCTATTCTATGGGTTGTCTTTTCACATTCTTGATGGTGTATTTTGAAGCACAAAAGTTTTAAATTTTGATAATATCTAATTAATATATTTTTTCTTTGTTGCTTGAGCTTTTGGTGTCATAAGTAAGAAGGTTTTGCACAACTCAAGATCACAATGATTTATTCTTATATTTTTTCCTAAGAGTTTCTCAATTTTACCTTCTACATTTAGGTCTTTGATCAATTTTTAGTTAATTTTTATGTATGTGTAAAGAAAGAGCCTGACTTCATTTTTTGCATATGAATATTCAGTTTTCCAAACACCTTTTTTTGAAAGGACCATTCTTCCCCTCTTGAATTATCTCAACAGCCTTGTTGAAAATTAACCAACCATAAATATGAGTTTATGTTTATATTTTTGATTTTATTCATTTCTATGCCTATCCTTGTGCTAGTACCACCCTATCTTGTTTATTATAGCCTTGTAGCAAATTTACAAGTGGGAAGTGTGAGTTCTCCAACTTCCGTTCTTTTTAAAGATTGCTTGGCTATTCTATGTCCGTCCCTTGAAATTCCATATGAATTTTAGGATCAGACCATCAATTTCAGCAAAGAAGCCAGCTGAGATTTTGATAGGGATTGCATTTTCTATGGACTGAATTCTGTCCCCACCCCCAATTCATATGTTGAAGCCCTAACCACCAACATCCCAGTATTTGGAGATGGGCCTTTGTGTGATAATTAGGTTTAGATGAGATCATAAGGGTGGGGCCCTCACGATGAGATTAGTACCCTTAAAACAACAGACACTAGAGAGTTTGCTGACTGTCGCTCTCTCCCTTTCCCTCTCTGCCATGCGAAGATGCAGCAAGATGGCAGCCATCTGCAAGCCAGTGCTGCCATCTTAATAATAAATAAGTCTTTTGATTTATGAGCAAGGGACACCTTTCCGTTTATTTAGGCCTTGTTTAACATTTTGTAGTTTTCATAGAACACATGTTGAACTTCTTTTGTTAAATTCATTCCTATGTATTTCTTTGATGCTATTGCCAGTGGAACTGTTTTCTCAATTTTATTTTCAGATTGTTTATTGCTATGGTATAGAAATATAATTGATTTTGGTATTTGATCTTATATCTTGAAACCCTGATAAACTTACTAGTTCTAATAATTTTTTAGTATTTCTTGGGATTTGCTATAAAAGATCATGTCATGTGCAAATAGAGATTAGTTGTACTTCTTCCTTTTTAATCTGGATGCCTTTATTTCATTTTCTTCCTTAATTAACCTAGCACAAACCTGAAATGCAATGTCAAATAGAAGTGGTGAGAGCAGACATTCTTGTCGTTTTTGATCTTACAGGGAAATGTTATATATAAAATTTCAGTGCTGCAAAAAGAATAGCACTAGAATATAAAATTTTCTTTTTAATTCTCAGCAAGGCAAGTTATTACTATAGAAGGGTGCGCCCTTACAGATGGAGCAAAGGTGAGGGTGCACTTGGACAAGGGAGGGGAAGGGGTTCTTATCCCTGAGGCACGTGGCCCCTGCTGCTGTGTTGTTTCCCTATTGGCTAGGGTTAGACTGCATAGGCTAAACAAATTCCGATTGGCTAATTTAAAGAGAATGACGGGGTGAGTGCTTTGGCGGGAGTCAGGGCAGAGCAGGTAGCAGGTAGTCTGAATGAGTTAGGGTGGAGCATGTGATCAGAATGAGTTAGGGTGGTGCAGGTGATAGGAATGAGTCAGGGTGGAGTAGGAAATCGGAATGAGTCAGGGTGGAGTAGGTAATTGAAAAAGGTTGCTTTACGAGGAAGTTAAGTTTAAAAGTAGAAGGCAAAGAATTGAACATACTAACATATTAACTCTTTGAAAAGAAATTTAGAACTCATATCTAACAGAAACACTCGGTCTTTCACCATTAAGTATAATCTTAGTTGTAGGTTTGTCTTTGTTCTAGAAAGATAGTTTTGCTGAATACATAATCTTTCCTTGACAGTTATTTCTTTCAGTACATTAAATATATTCTTCTGCTGTTTTCTAGTTTCCTTGTTGCTACTGAAAAGTCAGCTGTCAGTCCATTTACCATTTATACGCAGATGATTTGTCTTTTCTCCCTGGCTACTTTTAAGATCGGCTCTTTGATGATCTGAGGTTTTACTCTGGTATTGTAGGTGGATTTCTTTTAAATTTTCCTGCAGGAATTTATTAGGTTTTCTGGATTCAAGGATATGTGTCTTTCAACAGCTCTAGATAATTCATAGCTGTTGTCTCTTCAAATATTGTCCTCCCACTCATGTTCTCTATTATCTATCCCCAGAACTCTGATTAGATATATATGTCAGGACCTCTCACTATATTCTCCATATATTAGCTTCTTTTTTATTTTTACCACCTTCTCATATTTTTGATCTATTATCTGTATAACCTTTTTTGGATGAAATCTTCTGGTTTATTAATTTTTTCTTTAGCAACATCTAATCTGCTATTTAATTGATACATTGAATTAATTTCAAAGATTATATATTTCTATTTTTAGAAGTTTTATTTGTTTCCTTTTCAAATCTTCTGCACTATTGCTTATAATGCACTGTTGATTTTTTTTGCTCATATTTTCTAGCTTGTTTAAATGTAGTTATTTTAATATTTAATATTTAAATGTAGCTTGTTTAAATATAGTTATTATGTAATGACAGAAAATTTCAATATACAAAGTTGTTGAGGTTCTGATTCTGCTCGCCATTGTTTCTGCTGGCTCTCATTCCATTATAATTTGTATGTTTTTGACTGACTGTGAGTTACTCATTTTCCTAATAACACTATGTGTGGAAAGTCTTTGAGGCCTGGAATAAAGTTGAGTTCCTCCAAAGAGGAGTATCATTTGTTTTTGCCATTTGCCAAGTGGGAGACCACTGTAACTTAAATTTTCTGCTTGACTCTATTACATATTTTATATATTTGTTATAAATTTTTATTTATAACAAATATATAACATGAATATAGTCATGAATCCATGTAAAGGGTGGATTACGGACAGATATTTTCATAAGTAATTTTTCATAATTTTTTTTTTTTGAGATGAAGTCTCAATTTGTCACCAGGCTGGAGTGCAGTGGCGTGATCTTGACTCACTGCAACCTCCACCTCCTGGCTTCAAGCGATTCTCCTGTCTCAGCCTCCTGAGTAGCTGGGACTACAGGTGCCTGCCACCACACCCAGCTAATTTTTGTATTCTTAGTAGAGGTGGGGTTTCACCATGTTGGCCAGGCTGGTCTCAAACTCCTGACCTCGTGACCCTCCCGCCTCAGTCTCCCAAACTGCTGGGATTACAGGAGTGAGCCACTGTTTTATTCCCCTCTACCCAGTGCCAAAGTTGGAACAGGCAAGTTTCCTTGCTCTCTCCCTCTCCAGAGCCAGTTTATTTCTCATCCATCATACACTGAGAACATTTTTTTCAGGGGAAACAGTTTTATACATAGGTCTTCTATTGGATTCCCACTTTGACTAGATGCTAAGCTTTGCCTCCTGTTCTCCATGATCCATTTAGACAACAGAGTAAAAGCTCAAGGTCTCCAAGGTTTAAGATAAACTGTCAGGATGAAATAAGGCATTGGGAGTCACAGCAGGGTTTCTGTTTCCATTTTTAGCCTCTGTAGATTCCTTCCTTTCATGTCAGCATGGTAGTGCATGTTAAAAGAGTCGTAAAAGAAATTCATAACAATTTTAGATTCTTTAGATGAGAAAGCTATCTAACAGGGTACTTAATTGTCATGTTGATTGCTGTTGGAAATAAAAATCCTCTCATTTGTTTTACCTTTAAGTAAACGGACATTGAAAATATTCAGAAAAATATTGGTCTATTTTTTTCCCCTTAAAATCTCCATTGAAAGAGATTCTACAAACTCCGTGTGGTAAATGTGAAAATGGCCAAACTATTCCTTTCTGTATTAACACCCTTGAAATCTGATGCTGCAGATCTCCCTACAAAAGGCAAAGTTTATTTCTCCGTGACCTTGAATCTGAGTTGGCCATTTGGCTTGTTTTGGCCAACAGCAGGACATTAAGCTGAGGTTTGAAAAGGTCTTACCTATTAAAGCTTGTTCTCTCATTGCACTTGGAGCTCCGAGACCACCATATGAACAAGCCCAAGCCAGCCCATTGGAGGATGAAAAGCTATGTGGAGACACCGGGGTTAGCAGCTTGCCAACCACTGCCAGCAGACCCACCCGCCAAATGCATATCATCATGATGAGGCCAGTAGAGATAAGCAGAGCTAGAAACTGGGAAATGCTGCTCAGCCAACCCAGAGAATCATGAACTAAATAAACGATTGGTTTAAGCTATTAAGTTTTTGCTTAAGTAAAAGGTAACTGATACATTCTATTAAGAATATAATCACATGATTATATCCTTTACCACTTTATAACAATTTCCTTGTCTTTACACTTTGTCCTGCCTCAATTTCAGAGGGTGTAAAAATAATCACTCACCAAGATATTCTTGCAATTCAACTTATACTAAAGGGGTTTGCCAATACTCAATATAAAATTCAAATCACACCACTTAAAATGTATCTCGTATATGCATCTATAAACAAATTAGGAAATTCGTATATGTAATTTGTTTGCTCAGTGCAGAGTCTAGTTAGATCATGAAGAAAGAAGTCCAGGATTTTCACAATGGCAGGGGAAGTCACTCTCAGGTGCATGAGACTGAGGCGGTTAGTGAAATAAAAAGAACCGGGGGTTTCAACTGACCTTAAATTCAACATAAGCCGGTAGTGTGAAGTGGCTTCTCAGGAAGTCAGTTCAATATCAGTTACATCAACAGAAATGCAGTCCTTTGTATTTGCTAGACCTTGAAAACTGTGATCTGTTCTGAGTATCATACTTTAAGAACGACAGTGACACACTAGAATGGATCAAAGAGGAAGACTCCAGGACAATGACACTGTTGGAATCATTTAAGATGAGACCCAATTTAAGGACCTGTGATATAGTTTGACATGGGGAAAACCTGGATACGAGTATCTGAAGAGCAGACAAAGGGAAAAGCGAATACAAAGTATTCTTCAGACTTATGAGGACAAATATAAGATCAACAAAAAAGTTACAAATTTTGGGTCATTTTCTAAACCCACAGGGCAATCCAACATTAGAATGGCTGCTCTGTGGAGCAGGGAAGCCTGAATGAGGCGGTCAAATGCGGAGGCTGGAGAGACATTGTGGAAGGGCGTGTTGCCCCCGGGGCCAGAGGGCTCTCTGTGCTCTTTCAGCTGAGTCCCTTTTCCTGCTGCTAATTATCTGTCTTCTTTAGGAACTCTTAGCTTGGTTGAGTCTAGGATTATATAAATTAGCCCTGTGTAAGCTGTAACAATGAGAGATGACCTAACAGCTATGTGCTCCCAGATTGCAAACCTTACCAAGGTCAAGATATCTCTTCTCCCTTGTTAAACTTAACCTTTGAAGATTGCTACATTGTCATAGAATAGCTATTCATCTCAAAAAAAAAAAAAAAAAAAAACTATCTGAATTTTATCCAAGATAGTTTGCACTTTCATTTGCTCTCACATTGATTTATAGGCACAAACCAGGAATCTCTTCAGATGAGTAAGTTAAGCTTGCAGATTAGTCTTTTTCCTTCTGGGTCAGCACCTGCCCCTCCAAGGTTACCAGGATCCTTGTCTCCCTCACATACCAACACACTGCCCTCATTCTAAGGGAGAATCTCATAAGAAGAGGCTCAGAGAAAGTCTCTTTAGGTCTTTGTAGATATTCCAGCTGCCTGTGTTTGTTCTTTCTGACCCTGAGGCATGACCTGGTGGTGCAAGAATGGTCAGGAATCTAAGAAGAGAGTGGGGGAGCTGAGCCTCCTACCTTGACAGGTGAAGCATCTGATGTGGAAGTGGTTGTTGTGCACACGGACCACTTCCCCTTTGCAGGTGTCTCCACAGCGGTAGCACTGGATGACATTGGAGCTGCCCCGTGGATTGTAAGGATTCTGCTGATAAGGAACTGTAAGAGAAACAAAGAGATCACTATCCAGAGGCCCTGATTCTTTACAAAGTCTGCGGCAAGACATTATCATAATTGTAGCTGGAAGAAAAAGTGGAAGGGGAAGAAATGATGTGCAAAGTATCTTCAATTCATCATCAGGATGACTGCCAAGCTAGGGCAGCACTGAGTGGTATGAGACATGTCCAGAGACCTCCTTAAGCAGGCAAGGACTTTTGAGCGAGCATCGCCTTTCCTTGCAAGAACACAAGCCAAATCCCTGAATGAAGACAAATAAGAGGACGTAGAGTATTTCAAAGTAAATTATCAGAAATACTATCTTTTGAGTAAGCTTTAAATTAAAATTAGGCCCCAAACTTGTCCAAGGGAATTTAGGACTTGCAATTGACTCAGAAGTTTCAAAGAGGTGTGTGGCTGACCCTGCCTCCAAATGGCTTTTGAGTTAAGCGAGTTACAGCCCCTCTCTGGGCCTCAATTTTCATGTCTATCAAATGAGGGTGGTCAAAGGTAGCACAGACTTTTATAAGGAAGGCATGAAGGGAAGGGGAGGCACTCTGGCTGGAGGGAGGCTAACAAGGGAACTTATCTCAAAGCTGCCTTTGAACAGCACTTTCCATAAAACTGGGAAAATGTTAACATGTATACAATTAAGAAAAAAATGCTGGTGGAGATTATGAAAGGGTTGAAGTCACTGGGAGCTGCAGCTGAGTGGCCAGCATTTGATGATGCTTAAGAGTTCTACTAGCTTATTGGGTCTATTATTCTCTTGCTAAGACCATCTCCAATTTTAGTATATGTGCTGCCAAAGTGAGAATGCTAAGACCATTTCATGGCTACTTTTCTAGATATCCTTTTCCTGAGATACACTTGGCTTGGCCATTCTAAAATCTAGTCATCTGATATTTCATTAGGCACCTGCCTAGAGCACAAAAATCTCAGGGTTGGAAGGAATGTTGGTAGCTGTCTGGTCTGATCTCATTATGCATAAGCTGTTGAGGTAACTTTGCCACTGAGAAACCTACTCTTCTCTCTTATAGAAAACCCCTGTGGCACTGGAGAGAGAATTACTCATTCTTCAATTCTCCCTCAAAGTTGAAGGAATAGTCCAAAAACGTCTGCTCATACCTTATTAGGAGAAGGCTCACTCTTGTCCTGGTTATAAAGATAATCACCTGATTGAAGGGGAATTGGTACCTATCATTTATATATGTAGACTTCCTGGATAAACTCTGAATAAGTATATCATAAATTAATCTGGACTCACAGCAACCTTGAACTACAAAGGAATTTAAAGGTCACCTACTCTAGGGATTCTTGACCCTGTGTGGTAGTTATATCTGTTCACTGGAAATTTGAACCTTTTCTTCTAGGCACATGGAGGATTGCACATGGTGACTTGCTTGGCAGTGGAATGTGAACTGAAATTGTGCATGTCCCTTCCAATTGGAAGCCTTAGGAGCCAGTATGTGATCTGCTATATTGCCTTTTCCCTAACTCAGGAATGAATGTTACCCCAGATGGTGTGCAGGATGCATCAGCTTGGATCCAGATTGAGGAGTCATGGAACAGAACTGCAAACTAACCCATCATAAAACTCTATCATGAGCAAGAACAAATCTCTGTTGTCATAGCCTCTGAGACTGTAGCATAACCTCGGATCTGACACTTCTCTTTAATTAAATTTAGTGTTATATACATTATCTTGTAGCTTTGTTCATATTCTCAAAGAGGTCTATGATCTCCAAAACTGATCTCATCTGCCCTCCTCCTTTTAAAGAGGAACAGGAAATCAGGACTTCTGATCATCTCCCGTTTACAGGTATCCTGAATCCCAAGCATGCTATAGAGCAAAGAGCTGGTTGCTTAGCACTGAAACTGTGGCTTCTGACAACTTTGCTAACTGGGGTGGGAGAATAATATACTTCTCACAATCTTTCTTTCATGGAGTTTACGCACATTTTTCATCTATTTTTCTCTGTCTTAAATTCAAGACAAAAATCAAACGAATCAGCTAGTTAACTAAATCATTAATTAACTCATTAAATAGGTCAATACATGCAAAATATTTCAAAAACTGCATTAAGTGCTCCACAAATGTTCACTGGTATCATGGCCATCACAACCCCCCTACAGCTCTGAGCAATCATTCCCCACCCCCCAGAATGTTCATAAACATTCTCTTTAATCTTATTCTCTTTTCTTTTTCTGATTCTGACTCAATGTTCCCTGGAAAATACTTCACTCTCTCTTCTGCCCTGAATTTGTGAGAAAAATATAGATTCTGTTTATATGAGCAGTGTGGTGATCTACCACTGCCAAGGGAAACAAAGCTGTGAGTCTGAAAATAAAATAAGAATGAATAGTACAATCATCATCATTAATGCTGAGTGCTCTTGGAAGTCTCCAACAGTCCCTCCAGGATCACTGCACAGACTTTCATCTACCTCCTCTAATTCAACCTGTCTTATTGTTCAAGAGCCAGCTTCTAAGATCAATTTGATTTTTTCTAATTGGATTTGATTTTCTGGGAAAGTGGATTTGTGAGCATGGTCTTCCAGCAGAACTCAGTCTTTGAACCACCCGGATAAAAAAGCGTAAAATCAAAGTGAGGGGAATGGATTAGGAAAATAAAATTTTCTGGGGCTGAAGTAGTGATGGGACCCCAGCCCTAACCCTGCTGCATCCCCTCAAGAGAAGGTTGCTGCTTTGCTGATGCTGCGTGTGGCCAGAGCTCTGATGTTTGTAAATAGTCCCATAAGCAAAAATTCATACATTTGGTGTATGAATACATACATACACCATACAACTGTATGAAAAAATACATACAGTTGGTGTGAGTTCTTCCAGATTGCTGATGTAAGCTGTGATTATAAAAGAACAGTGGTGTAGCAAGATCTGAGCTCACAGGTGTGGCAAGACCTTTCCTCATGCAGACTGGAAGTAGGAACTCTGTGTGTCAATGGAAGCTAGGCTGGGATATGCCACATCCCTGCTCCTGCCCTGGAAGCCAACTCATTTCCAGTAAGATTTTATATTCTTGGCTAATTAAATCAGAAACTTAATCTAACATTGTTCTGTGTATGTGTACATGTGTATTGGGGGTGTGTGTTTACTTCTTCCTACCAATCTATAACTGCCCTGAAACGTTAAAATTTGTTGATTTTCTGCTGGTTATCATTTCCACTAATTTTTATTTCAGAAAATGCAAAGTTTCAGTCACATGATTTATAACATTTTTCTTATGGGTGAATGTCTTTTGAATTCCAAATTGACTTACACATGAATATTTGAACTACCTCTTATGTTAGAAACTGCCTACCCTTGAGAGAAACATTTGAGACCAGTCACAAGCCTAAAAGGACATTAGCTGTGCTCACTTGTGAGATAATCCATGAAGCTGCCACGTTTAGACCTTATAGATTCTGTGATCAATTTCTGAAATGTATGCAGAGAACCTCTGGCTTCTTTTAACGTTACTGGCCAATAAAGGGTGCCCAAGACAGACATTCCCCATTACTGGCCCTTAGTGCCATCCACTAGAATGTTCTGAGATGATAGACATGTTCTAGACATCTATGCTGTCCAACATAATAGTCACAGGTGACCACTGGGCACTTGAAATGTAGCTAGTGTGACTGAGGAACTTAATTTTAAATTAAATTTAATTTTAATTAATATAAATCTACATCTAAATAGTCACATGTGATTAGTGGCTACCATAATGACAGTGCAGCCTGATAGTTAAAAACAACAACAACAACAAAAAAAGACAACCAAAACAACAAAACACCAGGCAGAGGGAAAAGAAATGAAACTTGGTTGAATCCTAGAAACATAAAAAAAAATGTACAAATTAATTTAGGAATATCATCTCAGACTAAAATGATTCATTTTTATCCCTAAAGAGTTCTAAATTTGTACTTAAACAATTTGCAATTGGAACCAATTACACATTCACCCATCCTGAATTTGATCTGGAAACAAAAGATCATGAGCAGTGAAATAAATGCTGATTTTTGAAGAAATCACACACTTTCAGGCACTGAAAGACTGAACAATCCTAATCTTTCCAAGAATAAAAGCAAGTAAACCAGTTGCCAACGGCTGTCGGTATAATTAAGAAAAAACAAACAAACAAACAAACAGCTTATTAATGCCCCTGAGATTAAAAATTAGGGATTTGAAACATTAAGCCCTCTTTTATATGCATACCAAATCTTTAGAGTTCTATGAAAAAGTATATCTTAATTCCACACTAAATTTGTAAGTAAAGCTCTTCCCAAATTTTAGAGATAATTTCAAGTTGCTGGAGCAAAACAACATATTGGAAGGGGAGGTGTGACCGACCTCTGGGTAAATGAAAAGGAGCATGGGACTTGAACATAACAGTAAACAAATTCAGCATCCAGTTTCTCCACCTGACTTTTCCTCCCTCTCTCATCTGCTGTTCTTTGTCTCTGTGTGGCTGGGGTAACCTGGGTTCCAATTCCCTCTCTGCTGTTACCTACTGTTCTAATTTTGGGCACATCATCTAACTTCTTTGGCCCCAATTCCCCCCTTTGGAAGAAGTTGAACAAAATGATCCATACGGGTCCCTCTTATTACATGATTCTGCCTTATGTGTCCTCTTCTGCGATTTTTCCTCTCCCTCCATGCTCTCTCCTCTCCAGTAACTGGTCTCACTTTTAAACTAGACGTTGCTTTAAGTTATCAGATTTATCAGTCTCTTTTAAAAACAGCTAATGACACGATTCCTCTCCTATAAAAATGTGACCTAAGTTATGTTCTTTCACTGATGTGCTGCCTGCACATGGTTTTTCCTCTCCTGAGAGTCGCTTGACCTTGTAGATAAAAATGTTCCCACATTTTAATAGAGTGTCTTTAAAGCAGTCTTTAAAAGGTAGGAGCACCTATGCTATGCTGGTGTATAATTAAAAGAGTGGCAAAACTGACTTGGAGACAGCGTAACAACTGTGAATAATTGGCTGGAAGTGTAATATAAACAGTAGAACTTCTGGTTGAAAGGTGAAACATCAAGCAGAGAATCCACTGGTTCAGCAATGAGCACACAGCAGCCCAGGGCCCAGGGGATGCCACACATAACCATGCAGGGTGCAGCCGCTTTCACACTCTGGCTTCTCAATTAGAGCCCAAAACTCAGAGTGTTCACAGGCATCTGCTAAATACCAAAGAAGACCCAACTGTGGGTCCAGGCATTTTGCAGGTAAAAAGCAGCTGCCTGAAACATAAAGGTGGGGCTTGTATATGAGAGGATCTGGTACTTCACAACAGGGGCCTCCGGTTTGATTTCAGAGTTGAGCCAGGGCCCAGGTGCCGATCCTGTTTCCTACAGTGAGGCCACAGAGTCATGGGATCGTTGCACTGAAAGGGGTGACACAGCGGGTAAGGAATGGATGCTGGAGTCACTGGGCTGGGTTTGGATTCCAGCCCTGCCACTTGCTGGTTGTGTGATCTTGAGCAATTTACATAAACCCCGCCTCAGTTTCCTCATCTCTAGAGTAAGAATAACTGAAGTAATTTGTGAGTATTAAATTACTTAAATTATAGAAAAGTGCTTAGTGCATTGCTTGGCCTCAATAAGCAATAATTAATATTAAAGGATCTCTGAATCCATGTCTCCTCACCCCCATCCCAGTGCAGGGATTCTTTCTAAATCACCCCTATCAGCTACCCACTGAGCTTTGCTCAAGTATTTCTCAGATTCATTTTCTGACAAGTCCAGCAAAGGTTTGCTAGTTTTTCCTTTTTGCTGACTGCCAGGAAAAAAACCCCTTGGCTGCAGACCATTCACCACTATAAGCAACCTCTTCTTTCTCCCTCTATCTCCGGAGGTCTCTTTGTTTATGGGTTTGTGTGGGCTGCAGAGGTAGGTGGCTGACATGCTTTTGATATATCCTGCAGAGAAATGTGTGAAGTGGGTGTTTCCCTGTGTGAGGAAGAGGGGTTATGATCTATATTATCCTAGGGTGTTGTATTTTGGGCACATCTGCTGTTTCCAGGGGAGGCATCAGTGTGTTTGTTGTGTGTGCTTACTTAGAATAAGTGAGTGATTTGTTTTCTGAAAACTCTGATAGGGAGATTATAAGAGCTGCTTCTGGTAACTCCAAGGACCATGCAGGTGTCACCTCATTGTGGCATTAGTCTGCATTCATTGTATGAATACCTGGGACTAGGCTTTAGAGCAGAAAGGGCCTGGGAGGCTATTCGTATACATGAGATTGTGAGCTCCATGAGGGCAGGGACCATGTCTTTCCAGTTCACCATTACACCTTAGTGCCAGGCACACAGTGAGTACCCATCTCATTGTGTCATTGTTTCATTCATACTTGCAGAATAAAGAAGAGGATGGCTGAACTGGTCCAGTGGTTTCACTTAAGAGATGGGAAAGCTGAGACCCAGAGGACAAGACAGAAGAGGACAAGAAAAGCTCACACAGCAACTGATGCTTGCCTCAGTGCATGGAGGTATCTGTTCTTGGAACACAAAATGAGAGAGGCCAATCAGAGAGGGTTAGGTGGGAAGAGTTCACAAGAGGCTACATTATCCTAAGTCTGGAGGTCATGCTGAGGTTTAGGGTTAGAGTTAGTGGGCTGGGGGTGCATGTTCCAAGACGCAGAAGTATAGGAGAGGGTTTGGAAGTGAAGCCATGCATGAATAGGAGCAGTTAATGCACAAGGAAGGGTCCTGAAAGATAATAGACAATATTTAGAGGGTGGGTCCTCTATGTCAGGCAGTGTCCTCAGCCACTTATATATGTCATCTCATTGAGCCCTCATAACTCAGGAGGGGATACTATTATTCTCATTTTACAGGAGAATGAAACTCAGAGACCTGAGACCCCTTGTCCAAGGTCACACAGTTAGTAAATGGCAGAGGCAGAATCTGAACCCAAGCAGTCTGACTTTCAAACCCGGGCTCTTACCACTAAGCTCGACTGCCTGCATTGCAACAGTGCCAGTGGAATGGCTACCTCTGGGGAGGAAGTGGGAAGCAGGGGTAAAGGTGTATCTAACTTTTCCCCAATAGTAGTCATCCATTACCCAGTTGTTTTAAAAAATAGTTTAAGAAGATGTAAAAATAATGATTGGAGGTGACTAGAATATAGGCCAGGAAATAGGAAGAGCAGTTCAGCATCCCTGGCAGGTGATGAAGAAGCAGTGATTGCTGCTCTAGGACCAGGGATGTCAGCTTTGGGCAGCATCCCTGGCATGGGCAGGTAAAGCCTGACAGGTGTGTGTGCTGGGTCCCAGAGAGATGCAGGTGCTGCAGGTGTTGGCAGCTGCAGCAGGGTGGAAGTACAAGTCCTCTGGGAACCCCTGGGTCCTTTCACAGATGGCCCCGACCTGGCTGCAGTTTCCCATGTCAGCAGGTCAGTAACACAGCCTGTCTTCCCAGGAGGATGTTATAAAACCTTCGCTGCAACAGAAACTCCTCCACAGCTTCTCTCTGCCAGGCTCATCAGCATGTTCCATGGTCATGGCGTGTTGCTGGCAACACGGCTCGTGCCGCCTTCTTCAGAAACGTGTTGTCAGGACATGTGTCAGAACGGCATGCTCTTGGCCAGCCAGACTGCTCTTGTCTGACAGCCAGCTGCCACATGGCAGCTACAGCATAAAGGGTTTGGGTTAGATAGACCTAAAGGGGTCTTCACTGCAGTGAGCTTCACAAGCAAGGAGGACTAAATGGCAGCCCATAACATCAGAGAGTTCTTTATTTCTTGTATTTCAACTGGTTCCTATTTCAAGATAAGAGAAAATGAAGTTTCAGCTGCCAGATTGCCCGCCCCTCCTTCCTCTCTTCTTTCCTCCTCTGCTGTTGACTGTGCCTGTGTCCGCGGGCTCAGCACAGGGCCTCTTTCAAAGTAGTCAAGTAGATCTGTGTTCTCATTTCTTTCCTCAAGATTCTCCTCCCTACCCATGTGCCAGGGAACCATTCTTATTAGCTGGGCATAAAGAAGCCCTTTCTGCCCTCCCTAACTTATGCTTTCTCTAGAATATTTAGCTTTGTGATAAATCCTTCTGTTTTTCTAAAGGAACAGGCTTTTAAAATTCAAAAGCTAGGAAGCCACCCCTTTTGTCCCTGTTTTCTGCTGCCCATCCCAGTCCGAGGCCTTGCTCACTGAATAGAGGGAAAGGCACAAGAGTGGTGGGTAAAGGAAATCCCAGTTAATATTTTAAAAATACCATCCGGCTACACTTGGTCATGGGTTTTAAGAGCATTATATGCACAGTGGTATAAAAAGTGGCTGAGGAATAAAGAAGATTTGATAGAGAAGGGGAAACACCCCTAGGGTGTCTACGTCTGGGCATTTTTTCCACTTTGGAGTGGGCTTCTGCCAATCACCACATACTCTCTTGTCACTGCTGAGTCAGTTCCTTGTGATCTTTACAAAGCCCCCAGTCAGGAACACAGAGGAGCCTGTAAAAATAGCTAAAACAACTAACATTAATGGAGCAATCACTATGTGCCAGGCATTGTGCTATGCGCTTCCTAAGCATCCTCTCATGTAATGCTCATGACTTCATGAGACAGATACCGTATGATCCCCATTTTATATATGAGAATTTGAAGCACAGAGAGGATAATTAATTAGCCTGAAGTTACACCACATGTAAGTTTTAGAGTTAGTGTTCAGACAGGCATCAGTAGGTCTAGAAGGGGCTCAATTTCTTCTCATCTCCTCCCTCTCCAGTGGGTATTCCATCAGGGCCTCCTTCTGCCCAGTGTATCCTGAAGGAAAGAGGAGGGACTGCCTCAACCCCAGCAGGGAGAATGGGGTTGCCTTGCACTGGAGGCCTGCGGTGCCCCTTCCAGCATCTCTCCAGCTTATCTGAAAAATACTACTTGGGTTTCATCTGGGGCCCTGGAAACTATGTTGGAAATAGAGGAACTTTAGGAAGCCAGCAATTGTCTTTGTGCTGTGAGTGACTCAGTCCCCTGGCCTTTGAGCCAGAGGTTTTAATATGTACACAACACTTGCTTCCTGAGATGCTGGCAGGCCATCATGCACTGATGTATTGCGGGGAAATCCATGGAATCTTAACTGTGAACCCGGCTTTCCTCAACATGGCGGGGAAGTATCAGAGTGGAGGGAATATAGAAAATATCTAGTCTAGAGGTTTCCCAAGCTTTTTTTTTTTTTTTTTTTTTTTTTTTTAAAGCTATGAAGACTTTCTTGAAATGAAATGATGAAATGGCATTTAGGTTATACTGTTTCTGTTGCAAACCACGCATGGAATGCAAACCTATGACACCCTGGTCATCATTCAGGGAAATTCCCTAGACCAGGGGTTGCTTGCATTGGATGTGGCTCCCAGACAGACTTTATTTGGATGGCCCAGTGTTTGTTTTTACATCCTTGCAGATCACCATGGTTCCTACCTCTTGTTTTTGCCTTACCCCTGGCCAGCTTCTCTCCTGTACTGCCAGGCACTTTAAGGCCTTGGAGCTATGAGCCCCACCTGGAAGCCAGGCAGATGAATGCAGAGCCGCAGTGACTGAAGTGGGGTAGGGCCTGGAGTGCCACCCCTTGTGACCCCATCCCACCTCAGGGAAGCTTCCAGGTCCCCTTCTGCCCCATCTCATCCACTTTCCCATCTTGACAGATGCAGCCCTGTGTCTCAGGGTCTCTATGATGCTGGCCACACCAGGACAAGGAGGAAACATTGGGGAAGTTCCAGTTTCAGATCAGGGACACTTGCCTGAGGGCAGGCCAAAATGAAGGCTAGACAATGCGAGTCAGGAAATTCCTGAAGCCGTTGCAAGCACCCTCCATTCTTATGGGGCAGAGGTCTACAGGAGGCCCCTTTTTGTGTTCAAAGTGCTCCTCCCATTGCTCAAAGTCCTACGGGACTACCCACTGATGGCCTCCGCAGTCATCTGCTCACTAAAAGCTCATCGGAAGTGATCACGCCATGTGACAGGACCCTTCCCACAGAAATCTGAACTGCTGGCCAGGGCCCCATTCCCCAGGGCTGTGAGGACAGCCTGACCACCACTCCAACTCTGTCCCTTCCTCTTGCTCCTCTCTCTCCCTGTTCATTCGCTCTCCTCCCCTCTTTCCCTTTCTGCCTTCCTTTCTTCTTTCTTCTCTGTCATACTGCAATTTTTGCTAACATCTGGTTCTTCCTTGGGAGACAGAATCAGTTCCTTGTCTGTCATTCAGTTTTTGTGAGGCCTCAGGGAGGACACTCCCCATCTCCAGGCTCTTGTTTTCCCATTTACAAAGTACAAGAGTTGCATTCTGTCATCTCTGTTTCCTTTCAGTTATAATTTTCTATGCATATTAAACACAGGTCACAACATGACATGTTTTTAGAGGCCAGGCAGGTAATATAAATGGAAAAGTTGACCCAAAGGGACCAATCTGGAGAGTCTGGGCCACCTAAAGGGGAAAAAATTACTGGGCCTCAGGGGATTATGGCCATGCACAAATAGGTCAAGTTTCCAAGGAGGCCTATCTATGGGGGCTGGATCCTGCCTGTGGGCCACCAATTTGGGGTTTCTGCATCCAGACAGATAGACGACCACAAAGTCACTTTTAATCACCATCTGAGGGAAGTCACATGCTCACCACATGCCTGTAGGATCTGGAAGAACAGAATATTCTGAAATGAGGTCTTGCAGAGCCCCTGGGTGGATGGGGGCACACCACAGAAGCATGACACTCTCAAGGTCTCAGTGACATTACTCAGGGGCAGGCGGTGGTTTTCCAACATATTTTGACCACGACCCACTGGATGAAACTAATTTTGCATAATGACTCAGTACACAAATATGTGAAACAAAAGTTTCATAGTCAAAACTTAGTACAATCAAAATTTTGTAGTGCACATGATATGCACTAATATTTTATTTTCTTTTTTTATTCCATTCTGTTTTATTATTTTATGCCATTTCATTAAAAAATGTTATTTGCACCCCAATACATCGATTTCAGGATCTGGCAATGGGTTGCACACATAATGTAAAACTAGGGTATGTAAAAGATCACAAGTCAAAGAATGGTAAAAATTCTTCTAACTTTGTGCTGTCCAAAATGGTAGTCATTAATCATTTGTGATTATTTAAATTAAAATTGTTTAAACTTAAAAATTCAGTCCCCCAGTCTAACTAGCCAATTTCAAGTACTCAGTAGCCGCATGTGGCTAGTGGCTGCTCTAGTGGACAATGCAGAAATAGTGTTTTCCTTCTCATGGAGTGTTCTATTGGACATCTGGTCTATGCCAAACTTCACTGTTTGCTAATGAAGAAACTGAGGCACAAGGCCCTTCAAAGAGATATATGTGAGATTGGGAAGGCATAGACTGGGGCCAAACTGATGAAGCATGTTCTATTGGACATCTGGTCTATGCCAAACTTCACTGTTTGCTAATGAAGAAACTGAGGCACAAGGCCCTTCAAAGAGTTATATGTGAGATTGGGAAGGCATGGACTGGGGCCAAACTGATGAAGCCTCAAGGATGTCTGTCAGTGGTCACAAAAGCAGTCAAGATGAGATGTGGGCTTTGCAGATTTATCCTCACTACAGGAGTCTCAACCCAAAATCCACATCCTGCGTTCCATACACAAGCTGTCAGATCCTAACCTCAACCTTCACAGAAAGCAGAAGCCAATTTCCATGTTCTACTGGGCATTTATGGGAAAGCTTATGTCAGCTGGAGAGCAAATAGGGCATGGAACCCGTCAGATCTGGGTTCAAATTCAGGCTCTGCCTCTCACAAACCTCTCAGTCTGTGTAAATGTGAGCAAGGTGCTTTGTGTCACTGAGCCTTAGTTTCTCCATCTGTAAAATGGGGATAGTAGTATTTTACCTTCCTTTCAAGATTTTTGAAAGAATAAGATGCAATATACATAAAGCACTTATCACATTTTCTGGCATATGGTAAGTAATAAGAAAAGGCTTACTATAATAATAATGATAATGATAGTAATACTACTAATAAAATGAGACTAAACAGTGTGGAGATATAAAGATAAAGTAAAAACACTTTCTACCCTAAAGGAAGTTCCAGGCTAGGGTAGGGGAAATTGCTTTTTATTGCATCTCTAATGCTAAGCCCAGTACTAGTAGGCACTTGATTTATATGTTTCAAATAAATGACTGACTAAATGACTAAATTATACCCACAAGTAGCTACAATCTAAGGTAGAACTTGGTAAAAGAATCAGAGAGGACAATACATGAAGTGAGATGATTTTTATGAATTATTCCTGATTAGGAAGGGGAGGAGAGAGAAAGAAAAATTAGGGAAAGTACCATGGAGAGATGGCATTTTAATTTTTTATGAGGTTGTTGGTACATGATACATGGGACTAAGAAGTCAAGACACAATAAGTAACCAAGAAAAATACAGAAGAAAAAGACCAAAAGACAGTAGGAGGAAAGATAAGGAATATTTTGAGACATCTTTGAGATAAGAGAATTTAAAGATCTTCCCCCCAAATCAATGGACAAACATTCCATTTTATCTTTAGGAAACAAAGCATCATTCAAAGTTTCAAACTGAATTTGTGTGGTCTGGGGGAAATATTTAATCTCTGTGAGTATCAGCAAGGAGTTCTCAATTATGGTTTGGCCCATGTATAATGCCCTGCAAACAGCGTTTTTCACCCACAAATGTAGTGGACATCTGTTGTTTTGCCTGCTCAGCATCTGCTCTCTGCTTCATCTGGCATAGAACCTCTTTCCTGTAGGGAAACCACTCCATGGGGTTTGGGTGGGGCCTGTCCCAGTATGAGGTGGGCGAGTAGTGGTTAGGCCAATTAGAACAGCCCAATCCCCTTTCCATATGATTGGTAGGCATATGACCTAATTCTCTCTGAGGCTTTTCTGCAAGAGCTCTTAGAAAAGCCACCTGTTTGCTAAGCCAAGAGGAGGTAGTCTGGGGCTCCTTTGCCGTCTTGCTCCACATGTTGAGAGAACCTATTAGAGATGGAGAGAGAGAGAGAGAGAGGCAGAGGGAGAGAGAGAGAGAGAGAGAGAAACAGAACCCTGAATGCATGCATCATTTAAGTCTGTGGATCTTCCTGGATCTGAAGCCACTGTGCTTCCCAATATACAAACCAATATATTACACTGGAATGTGGGAGGAAGGATCAGGAAAAATAACTAGTAGGTAGTAGGCTTAATAGTTGGGTGAGGAAATAATCTGTACAACAAACCCCCATGACACAAATTTACTTATATAACAAACCTGCACAAGTACCCCCGAACTTAATATAAAAGTTAAAGAAAGAGATAGAAGCTAGTTTGAGTTAGGGTTTTTTCACTTGGAATGAACGAATTTATGTTCTAATTACCCACAGTTCTCCATCAAAATCACAATCTTCCATTAATTTAAATTAAACAAACATTTCAGGACCACTTTATGCTGATACACCTCCTGTATCTAACATGAGCCATAGCATCTTGTGGAAGACAGAACGATGAACCAGGTGAACATGGCCCATGGCCCCTGCTCTCATGTGACTCACACTCCAGTAGGGGAATGGTGGGAGAGGAAGAGGAGTATTGTGGCAGACACAGTTGCTTCCCAGCAGCCACTCCTTCTTCTGTGAACAGAATCTCTCTTTCCTGGAGGAACCAATTTTTGTTTACTCTCCCCTGAGCAGCCATGTCTTTTGAGAAAGGTTGTGACCTTTCCTGACTTGGGGAGGGAATCTTGTTTGGTGAAAATTGATCCCAGTAATCTCGTTCCTTTGCCAATGATTGAATTTAGGCAAAGACATGTGAAATACTCCTGACTAACGAGACACCAGGGAGGTCCCCTGGCGTGGGAGAGGGTCCTGGGAAGGTTTTCTTGGATGGAGGTTGTTATCCACATGTGATGCTGGAACTGCAGCCCTGGAGTCCATGATGGATTCTAAGGGGAGAGCCCCTTAAGATGGAAGGAATCTGGGTCTTGATGGTGTTGCTGAGTCTCTGAATTAGCCTACCTTGGAACTGTCCCTCTCTGGGTTTCCTGTTATGTCAAATAAACGTGTTTAGATTGTTCAAGCCAGTTTTAGCTGGTGGCTGTTGCTTGTCACTGCAAACATTTTAGCATCTACGCAGTTAGGAAAGCTTTCTGGACCAGCTCTGGATATGAACAAATTAGCCAAGCAGAGTTAGGGTGAGATGGGGGGAGGGGGGTCCTACAGCAAAGTCAGTGGTTGGGAGGTTCTACAGCAAAGTCAGTGGTGGGAAGGAACTGGAACAGATTCCTTCAAGGTGCTTTCACTGTATGAGTGTTTCTCAAAGTGGTATCACCTGCTTCAGAATCACCGGGGTAGGGAGTGGGATTGTTAGAATACAGATTCCTGGGCCCCATCCCAGACTTACTGAATTGGGCTTTACAATTTAAACAAGCTCCTCTGGAGATTCTTTTTCTCACTAAAGGTCAAGATTCTTTTTCTCACTAAAGGTCAAGAAATCTTGGGCTAGACTAGAAAGAAGATCTTCACACAGTCTTCAGCACTGACAGAATTTTAGAAATCTTGATATCTGATACTAATGTGTATCAACAGTGCTGTCACCATATCAGGTGCCAATATCCTTCAAATATTACAAAGTATATTTTCTCTGATGTGTTTGCCAACTTTCACAAATGTTTAAAAAAGTCAACTGGCATTGAAAAAATGTCCCAATACAGCTAGATGAAACACATACTTAATGCACTCAGCCCTGGCAGATGGTTTTTCTTTTCTGAAGTTGTTGTTCCTTTTAGGAAGAGCTGTTTTTGGTCTGTTATTAAAGCCATCTCCCATCAGGCAGAGATGAACAACACAGGTGGCTATGCTGGCAGAGAGATGGGCAGATGGGCAAAGGTGTTTTTCCTCACTCCGTCGTGTCTTCCGAGCCCTGTCCCTTCAGATTTCAGAGCCAGTATGTGATGGTGTCACTTGTGCAAACCAAAGTCAGTCCTTCAACATGACAAATTAAAATTCATCATTGGCCCCTCATATTCCCCTTTCTGGCTTACTCATTACCAAGCCACATAGACCAATCCCTTACAGAGCGCTTGAGCTCAGCCTACTGTCTTCATCTCTTCCAGCCATAGCCCAGCAACAGGCATCTTTCACCTGGGCTACCACAATAGCCTTCTGCCACATCTCTTCTCCAGTTCACCAGTTCTCTATTGGGGACAATTCCCTGACCCCTATCTCTCGCCCAGCAGTCATTTGACAATGCCTGAAGACATTTTTGGTTGTCACAAATGGTGTGTGTGTATGTGTGCGTGTGCTATAGGCATCTAGTGGGTAGAGGCCGGGGAGGCTGCTAAACATTCTACAATGTACAAGACAGTTCTTCCTTCTCCCCTCAATGCAGAATTATCTAGTCTAAAATTCACAGTGCTAAGTTGAGAAATCCTACTTTCCATGGATCCCCTCCATCCTACAGATCTCAGGTCAAAGGCCCTTCACTGACTTCCCTCAGGAGTATAAACCCTACTTTCGTGGGTTCCCATAGTCCTGGGTACTCTCTGTTGATTGCACTGCAATCAAGGGTGTGTTTGTATAATTAGTTGTGCTTATTTGCTTAATGTTTATTTCCTCCATTGGGCTCTAAGCTTGATGAGGGCAGGGACGGTATCTCTTGAGCTTATCTCTTTAGTCCTAATTCTGAGCATAACACCTAGCATACTGTGGTTTACAAGAAACATTAAAAAAAAATTTACTTTGTACAATTCATGTGCAATTAAAAAACACAATGATTAGTATAGCTCTTGTCTATAAGAAAATGACACCCTTGTTGAGACCATCTGAAAAATCTATACTACAAGATGAGAAGTGTCTTGTAGTGTAAGAAAAGCATAGTCAGGATACTGCAATGTTACCAGTTCAGAAACTTTTTGGTGTCAGCACTCCTTTGTACTCTTAAGTTTTATTGCAAACTCTAAAGAGCTTCTGTTTAGATGGGTTACATCTATAAATATTTATCATATTAGAAATCATATCAGATATTTTTTAAAAACAAAAATACACAAGCACAGATTCCAACAGCCATCAGGGTGATGGCCTCATCATACATCACCTCTAAAAAATTCCACTGTAGTAAAACAATGAGAATGAAAGAGGCAAATAACTTCTTAGAATTATTATGCAAATAGTATTATCTTGTGGACTCTTCAAGGGGTCTCAGGGACTTTCAGGGATTCCTTCAAAAGCTGTTGTACTCTAGAAATCCTGATGCTATAGACATAACACCTTGAAGAGGAATCAGAGCAAGTTGCTTGTAAATGCTCCATCTCAGCTGGCTCTTGAAAGATGGGTGGCATCAGGACACCCCACATAGACAAACACCTCTTCTGCTGGCCCACTGAATGGCTCCACAGCAAGAATAAGCAAACTATGGCTCAGGGACAATTCTGTCCCACTAACTATCTTTGCACATAAAGTTTTATTGGAACACAGTCTTGCTTACTCATTTACATATTATCTGTGATTGCTTTCAGGCTACAATAGTGGAGTTGAGTAGTTGCAACAGAGACCACATGACTGCAAAGTCTAAGATATTCACCATGTGGTCCTTTACGGAGAAAGTTTGCCAACTTTTGTTCTTTAGAATGTTTGCAAAGGCAAAGAGTTCAGTAAAAACTAAACCTGATGTCAAATGACTTCTTAAATGCACTCCTTGTCTCTAAATTAGACTGGGGGTTAAAGAGTGAGGAAGAAAGGTGGGAAAGAACATACTTCCATCAGGTGGGGTAAAAAGACCACTAGCTTGGTAAGCCATACTGAGACTTCTAATTCTCTAACATACTGGGAGACTTGGGGCAAGTCACTTACCCATTTCGGAATGCTAAAGAGGATGGAACATACAGGGGAAAATTTCCCAATGGCCAGAGCTACGCAGGGATGAAATAACTGCTTCTCTAGGTAGTGAGCTTTCTGCATGTGGGAAGCTGGCAGAGGCTGCATGATCACTATGCCAAGACAGATGGGAATCAGACTTTTGAAAGTCAGATGCATAACTGTATTAAGTCAGGGAGCAGTGACTAAGTGCTCAAGGGTAGGTCATGCAAGTGAGTGACATCAGTTGGGATAAGACAAAGGGAGTGGGAGATTGTGGCTAAAGAGGCACAGTCCCTACTCAGTTCCAACTGATTCCTACCAGGTGGGGACATGGGCTCAGTGAAACCAGAAATATGGATTTTAAAGTAAAACTCCCAGTTTTTATATCTTGGCTCAAATACTTAAAAAATAAATGAAAAGAATACTATGTGAGCCAACTAAAACACATTTATGGATCATTTTCTCACCCAGGCCATGAGGATAAAATAAACTTTGGTGCCATTGCCAGGTTAAATATGCTTAGATTCTAAGCAAATAAAAGCAGCCCTTTGAGGGGTTTTTGATTTTCAAAGTATCTTAACATCATATCTCATATTTTTGTTATTCAATAGCATAGTCAGGACTAGCACCCGGTACTTGTGACTCTAAGCCTAGTGTTCACAGGACAGCTGCTGATGCCACCACAGCAGAAGAAAGATCTGCATTTAGAGGAGTGGATGGAATGGAATGAGATACATATGAGTAGTGAAGGGAGGAGAATTAATCAGAATGAGTGAGCAGGGAGAAAGGTCTTTCCAGGAGGTGCAGTAGACATGACTAGGGCAGTGTACATACAGAAGACAATCCATTTGGAACCACATGCGTGATATCAAGTGAACAGCTACTTCAGGGAGATCTTTTGACTTCAAAGGCTTAGGAACCAATAGATTCCTGTTTCACTTGAGTTAGTTGGAACTGGGTTTTTGTTACTTGTACTCTAAGAGTTCTTACTAATACAACGTCTTAAAGAGGAGATTAAAGGTTTGCACTATTATAGTGCAAGAACAACCAAAAACAATAAATAAATGTATTCCAATAAAATATATACATAAATGTATTCAATTCAATGCATAAATATATTCCCAAAAATGTGTTCCAATAAAAATTTGTATACAAAGACAGGTAGTGTGTCAGAACTGACCCTTGAGTCATAGTTTATCCACTCTTGCTACAGAATCATTCAATGGGCTGGAGAAGTGTACAGAATGATTCAATGGGCTAGAGAAGAACTGATTATACCTATTTTACAAAGCCTGCTCAGAGGTTATTTGCCTGGGTTATTAGACTAGATGACCTTGAAGGCCCCTTCCCACTGTGAGATTCAAGGATGCTTTGAATTGATTTTGTCTTAAGTATATAGAGGTAGAATCTCTACTTTCAATTCAAGCTATGTTCAGAAACTATGTTTGGAATGAAATGTGTCCTCCAACAAAAAGCCTCCAACCATAATTACCAGTTCTACAACTGAGCATATGTTGATGGAAGCCTCGATTCACAGTGAGCCAGTTAAAATGCAAGAAAGGGACAGCTAGCAGATCTTTCAAGTTAGAGTCCAGGCTGTTAATTACTTTTGTAAAAGAAATACATAAACATACAGATGGCAATTACAGTAAATAGGATCATCTACATATAAATATAAAAATCCTACCCACTCCTCAAGGCCTATCTCATATGCAACATACTTCTAGAAATATTTCCTGCTTCTCCCCTCTTCCCTCTCCAAATATGAGCTTTCTTTAAAAATCTCATGTCATGCGCTTCTTATGGGTAAGCAGTGGTTCTCAAACGGATGCATTCTCAATCCTGTTGCATTCTCAAACAAGTATGCATCAGAATCCTTGGATGTCTTGTTATAACACATGACCCAGGGTTTTTGACTCAGGGGGTCCAGGGTAAGGACTGAAACTGTGCATTTCCAGCAAGTTCCTAGATGATGTTCATCCTGTGGGTCTGGAGACTACATTTTGAGAACCACTGACCTACAGCATAGTTTACCTATAATGTACCTACTTTTTCATTTGTTTTATATCTTTATCAGACTGCAAATTACTTGAGGAGGGATGCTACTCAGTTCTCTGTACCCTGGAGTATTCCTGTGGGCACTCAACAAACATTTGGACACACCTATGGGGTGAGCTGAGGAGTTAAGTTTTTGGTCAGCATAAACGTGACAGCTGTTTCCCACAACAGGTATTTCTTGAGCCCGCAAGGAAGGCAAATGCAACACATTCGTTCCCATGAAACAACCAGCACAGGAAATTTCTGTGGCTAAACCACGCTGTAATGGAAATCACAAAACAGTCAAGCCCACCATTCTGGTGGAAGAACAAAACCCAAATGAAACCTGTCAAATGGTTATGCAACTTTTACTGCATATAACATTGTTACCGTGCTTTAGGGGGGGTGGGCAATAAAAAATAATAGAAATACTAAAGACTATCTAAATACCCTTTATAGGAAATCCAATAAAAAAGTATGTTGGAAATATAAAATGTTGACTTGTTGTGTGACCAAACAAGAAGGGCTCACCTGGGGAAAGACCATCTTCCCTAAAAGCAGCAACAAAGGAAGCAGAGACACCTCCAGAGAGTGACGGATAAGCACAGACTTGAAATTAGGGGAAGAGAAAATGTGAGGAGGGACTCTGTGTTGGCTGAATTGGGTCCTCCTGTCCCTGTCTCTCTCACCCCCCAAATTCACATGATGAAGTCCTTACCCTCAGTACCTCAGAATATGATTTTATTTGGCAATAGGGTTTTTAAAGAGAAAATTAAGTCAAACTGAGGTCATTAGGGTAGGCTCTAATCCAATATGACTGGTGTCCTTATAAGAGGGGACGGGACACAGGCATGCACACAGGGACAGCCACAGGAACTCACAGGGGGAAGATGCCCACCTATAAGCCAAGGAGAGAGGCCTCAGAAGAAACCAACCTTGCCCACACCTTGATCTTGGACTTCTAGACCCCAGAACTGTGAGAAAAAAATTCCTATTATTTAAGCCACCCCGTGTGTGGTATTTTGTTATGGCAGTTCTAGCTAACTAAGATAGACTGTAAATAATTATTTTAAATAGCATAAAGGATATAAAAACTGTCAGGGAATCAGGACCATGCAATGGCCCTGGAGTAGAAGGTGCCCTGCCCTATCTTCCCAAGTCCCAGCCCCATCATCTGCTGCTTGGAGGAGCTCAACAGGTTGTAAGGAGTGGTTTCCTTTCCTCACTCATTCTGCACACAGTAGCCAGGGGGATACATTCAAAATGCAATCCGATGATGCTTAACCCGGACTCCCACCACCTCCAGTGGCAACTTAAAACTATTCAATGACTTCACTCCACTCTTGGGATAAAGCCAGACTCCTTGCCATGGTCCACAAGGCCCTGTGTGATCTGGCCCCTGTTGGTCTGCCCAGCCTGTCTCAGACCCTGCTCCCCTCTGGCAGGAGAAAGCAGCCTCACTGGCCTCCTTTCTTTTCCAATGCATCCTGCTCCCTCTCCACACTGGGAGATTCCCACTCCAAAACAGACACACCAGAGATGCTTCCTGTTCAGCTGGGTTACGCGTCCTAGAAAACACATTTCGAGGCAGGTGGCTTTCAGCAGGGAGAAGTCCTGCCTGCTCATGCCCCACTGCCCTGGTCAGGTTAGCCATCAGGAGAAACTGTCTAAGCAGCAGCTGAAAAGTGTCAAGAGCATCAAGCGAGGGGACTGGTAAAAAAATGAGGCCTATGGAGGGGCACGCAGGATGTTCTTCCCAATCTAGACACTGATGAATCCTGGTGACAGCACCATTCATCTGGGAGTTGTAAATGGAACTGAAAGGTGAAATTGTGGGCCTGTCGGCCAAAATGAGTCACCTGCTCTGAAGGGCATGATGAAAGGTTTCTTTCTTTCTGGTCTGGATTGCTCATGCCCTTCCAGACACAAAGAGAAGAAGCAAAGCCTCTATCCCATGGTCACTATCCTGTGCCTCTTTTGATCATCATTTAGCTGTAGAGACTATGCATTTGGAATGAGATACTGAAACACATGAAGGGATGCATGGCCTAACGGTGGGATGAAACATTTTGAAATTAAGACAATTATATATGAGGGCACTAGACCCACAATGAACTGAGTGTTTTACCTTGCCCCATTTACCTATAACCCCAATAAAGCTGTGTTTGCCTTGTGCTCAATTTCTGTGTCGAGTTGTATTAAATTTTAATGATTGAAAGAAACACAGCCAGCAACCAAAAATAATAAAAAAGCAATTCAAATCTGTTCTGGCTTTATTCTCAAAGAACAGTCAAGGGAGGAAGGCATCTGTTTAATAACCAGCAAAACAGAGGCTAACGCAAAGGCTTTCTCGTTCATTGCTTCGTTAGATCATCACCAACCACGAATCAGGTGAGGCAAGAATCACTCCGGCTATTTTATAGATGAGCAAACTGAGGGTTGGGGAATTGGGGAATGTGCCCAAACTTCAACACAGGCGTTCTGACTCCTAGTTCAGTAAGCTTTCTTTTCTCTATAGGCACGCGCACACACACACACACACACACACACACACACACACACACACACCCCACACACATACACACACACATACACAGCCCACACATACACACACACACACAAAGTAGATCTCTTTCTACCATTCTGTGCCCTAAAATATTGGCTTTTTTCCTTGGTACTAATGGCAGAAAAAATGACTATTACAATGTAAATTCAAGAAACCCCAAGAGATTCATTAACATTTGATTCCCAAACCCCAGCTAAGTGTGGCATTCAAACAGGAAGGGAAAAAATATCAAAGGAACACACAAGGATTTTCACTTGCTCAGCCTCTCTAAGCTAGATTAATGCCTCAAAAAAGAAATACTGCCAGAATACCCCTCTTCTAACCAAAGAGGCCCTCTGTCCCCAGTCGACTCCAGGAATCCTGGTACAATAATTAACGTGTGGGCCAGAGGCCCAAACTCACTGGCACAGGGCAGATTTTCAGATGAGAAACAGAGAAGCTCCAAATCCTACTCACATAAAGGGCTTATTGACATTATCTGCTGAAAAGAATACAGATTTCAAGAGAGACAGCCAGGCAGAGGGAAGGCAGAATTTTGGCCATGGAGGAAGTAGGTGGGGGGAGGGGTGGACTTCTCACCTAGCTCGAAGCCCCTAATCTTTCCCGGAGCATTCTTTAAGTGTGTAACCTCAAGTGGACTTTGCTACTGGCTAAGGAGCATTTCCCATAGCATTGATGTCAGAGACCCAAAACAATCCAGGTCAGCAAACACTTTCCACTGTAAACAGAAGGTTTCAGAGAGCTCCCGCGGGCAGATGAGCTGTGGGTGATGCCCAGGTGCCCTGGGCTAGAGGACAGGCTCCAGACCTGGGGCTAACTCAAAGGACAGACATGGCCTGGGTGAGGGCAGCCACATCCACATCCAGAAAACCCAACAAAGAAGGTGGTCTGATTATTGGGAAGAGAGAGAGAGGGAGGGGATTAAGGCTAAGAAGCCCCATGGCTGGCCGAGAGATGTGAAAGGAGCTGAATAAGATGATATGAACATGGGCATTCATTCCACTTGCTCTTGGGCCCACTGCTGGGCTTGGGATGAGGAGGGCCCTGGAGACGGAGGAAAATTCCCCCATGTTAGACACTTAGCCTGTGTGTGCTTCAGATTCTTCCCAGCCTGGAGGTACACACAGAACCCCCAGCTTACAGGCCAACAGAGGGGCCATCAAGTATAGCCATAACTAGAAAGTGTCTCTGTCTTCCAAAGCACTGGATGTCCTAAGCTTTCCCTGAGTCCCTTGACACAAAAAGCTTTTCCTGAGTGAGCACACTACAGTGACACCAACTTTAACCTGGGGTCATTTTTTGGCACCCACCATGCCCTAGGGAAGACCTGGCTCCAAGCAGAAAGCCCCGAGTCAGCACAAGTAGGTTACAAAGTTTATACACCAAAGTTCATGTTTGTTGGCACAATTATTTATTCATCAATATTTACTGAGTAATTTCTTTCTTTCTTTTTTTTTTTTTTTTGAGATGGAGTCTCACTCACTCTGTCACCCAGACTAGAGTGCAGATGTGCAATCTTGGCTCACTGCAACCTCCACCTCGCCGGTTTAAGTGATTCCCTGCGTCAGCAGCTGTGATTACAGGCGTGCACCAACATGCCTGGCTAATTTTTGTATTTTTTTTTTTAGTAGAGATGGGGTTTTACCATGTTGGCCAGGCTGGTCTTGAACTCCTGACCTCAAGCGATCCACCCATGTTGGCCTCCCAAAGTGCTGAGATTACAAGTGTGAGCCACTGTTCCTAGCCTTACTGGGTAATTTCTATGTGCTAAGAACTGGGGATACTCTAGTGAATAAAACAGTCGTGTTTGCTAATGTTTGCTATGCTTCGGGAGTTTATCATTCTGTGGGAAGGGTCTGTGACAAGTAAACAGATATTTACAAAGTGTGACAAATAGAATGAAGGAAATAAATAAGGGGTGGGGACAGGTAATCTAAAGGTAAAACATTTCAGCTGAGACTACAAGGATGGGAGATGGCTGTCTGTGGAAAACCAGGGATAAGTACAAATGAGATGGAGAAACAGCATTTGCAAGGAAGAGTCCAGAAGCTGGAAAGCACATGGTGAGTTTAGGGAGGCCAGTGCAGCTAGAACATCAGGGCCAGGGAGATGCTTGCACAAAATAAGTTGGAGAGGAGGTTTGTGAACTGTATAATGCTTAAAGGTTTACCAAGAATTTTTACAGGTGTTACATAGTTGAAACAGCTCTTTGAGGTTAGCAAGGCTGATAGGATGGAGCCGTAGAACCGATAAGGATGCTGGCCTCAGAGGTCACAGAGTTAGCAGGAGAGCTGAGATCTCAAGTCAGTTCTTCTGTTTCCAAGCCTAGGACTCTATCTAAGGGAATAGGTATATACACACATACTCTGTTTAAGGGGATACACACATATATGTTTAAATTGGGCATGATTTGCAATTAATGAAACATATAGATTTTAAATACAATAAGTTTTGACAAATGTATAGCCCACAACAGTTTAATCAAGATAAGGTATATTTCTATCACTCTAGATAATTTGCTGCAACCTTTTGCAATCAATCACCCCTCCCCCAGTCAAAGGCAAACTCTGTTATAATTTCTGTCCACATAGATTAGTTTTGCCTTCTTGAATTCCATATAAACGGAATCATACAGTATGCCCTCATTTATGTGTGGTTTCTTTTACTCAGCATGTTTCTGAGATTCATTCATGTTTTGGCATGTGTCAATAGTTTGTTCCTTTTTATTGCTGAATAGTATACCATTGTGTAAATATAACCACAGATTGTTTATCCATTTGTCTATATATAAACATTTGGGTTGTTTCCAGCTTTGGGTTGTTTTGAATTAAGCTGCCAGGAACATTCTTGCATAAATCTTTTTGCAGATATATGTTTTTATCGCTCACAGGGAAATATCTAGGAGAGGCATTGCTGTATCATAGGTAGGTGTATGTTGAATTTTTATAAAACTGTGTCAGTTTTCCATAGTTGTTGTGCCATTTTACATTCTCACCAGAATTTTAGCCATTTGGGAGGCAGTAAAAAGGTGGTTTTTAATTTGCATTTAACATGACTAATGATGTTAAGCTCCTTTTTATGTGCTTATTAACCATTTGTACATGTGATGTGTCTGTTAGAATTCTTGCCCATTTTTACAAATTTTAGTGTTCTGGGAAGTGATTGCCTCCCTTGAGGTTATAAGATATTCTCCTACATTTTCTTCTAGAAGCTGTGTAATTTTAGCTTTTGGTTTATTTAGGTCTGTGATCTATCCTGGATTAATTTTTGTGTATTGGTATTGATCTTGTAACAGTACTAGTGATGGTTGACTAGACTTGTCAAGTATAAGGACTCCTTATTTTTCTTTTATTTTTTACTTTTTATTGTGGCATAACTTGCATAGAGTCAAGTATATAAATCTTCAATACACAGCTCAAAATGTTTTACATATATATACAACCATGCAACCACATTTAGATCATTTGAAGATTCCTTTTTTAACATAAATATTTGTTATCCTCTGTATATTAGTATTACATTTAAGTAATACTCACATGTTAGCTTTCTGCCATATTGACTTTTTTCAAACACATGCATTTGACAGGCATTATGCATTTGAATTAGGAGCACACATGGATTTGTAAGCTCCAGCAATAATTGCATGGCTCTGCAGTGATCTTTGGCTTGCAGTTGGGGAACAAATGCATTATACTCCATAGACACATGATTTCTATCCTCAAGGAGTTTATAATCTAAAAGAGGGCACTAAGAAATGCACATGAATAAATTATGTTGACTCACAGCAAATGACCTGTAATTATAAGAATGTTTTAAACTAAGGGCCAAGGACTTCAGAGGAGGGAATAAAATCACTTCAGGAGTGAATGAGAGGTAGCAGGTGGAAGAGTATTTAAGCCTAAAGATGCCTGGGCTGTTGATAAATAGAGGTCATTATAAAGGCAACTGCCAACTGGAAATAATGGTTTTTAAAAAGTGCCTTTGTTGGTACCCTTTCAGTTGTACTTTACAGAAACCCAGTGGAAACCAGTTTAAGCAAAAAGAGAATTTGTTGGTTCTTACAACTGGGAAGTCTGGGGTCTGAGGTGGCTCTGCCTTCAGGTATGGCTGGATTAGGGGCTTTCCTATATGGTCAGAGCTAAGACTTTGTTTTGCAGATGGCTTCTTCATGTTTGACAGTCACGGCCACTGGTATTCCCACACTCTTTTCTCCTTAGCTCAGCAATCTCAATGGAATAAATACTTCTTCTTCTGAATATCTCCCTATCCAATTCCAGGGAATACTCTGATTGGCCTGTCTTGGGTTTAATTTCCACCGATGAGCAAATTCTTGTGGCCAAAGTGGATGGGAAACTCTGATTGGCTAGCATAAGTCATATGTCATTCTCAGGGGCGGGGGGTGGGGGACAGAACACCATGGTGACAGTCCATTAGTATGACAAGGAGATGGAGATAAATTCTTATAAAGAATCAGAAGGAGGAAGGATAAAACATGCTGAGCAGACACCCTGGCTATCATATTAGGCTACAAGGCATGTGGGCTGTGAGTAGGAAATGTGAATTGGGAGCAAAGGGGGAGGATTTGCTCTGCATTCTGAAGTGTTGGCATGGAATATTGTCCTGTATGTTCCTTCCCAAATGTGAAAGTCTCTGGTCTGAGTATCATTCTCTGCCTCTGAAGAACTGTTTATTCTGCAGATCCCAGGGCAGCCTGTGCAGCTTGTCATTTAATGGCCACTTGAGAAGACTCATATAATATCAGAGTGTGACTTATGAGGTGTGCTGACTATGAAGGCAACACAAAGAATGGAACGCTTTCTGGTCCTCTCTGTGTCTATTCCCAATGACCTTTTCTATCTTATTTGAAGTAACACCCCTTGTGATTACAGAGATAAACTAAATTAGAAGGATTGAACATTTATTTGTCATCATTTTGGACTAGAATCTCAGATTAGAATCTCAAAGTTGCAAAAGACCTTCGAGGTCATCTAGTATAGGGGTCAGCAAACTGGCTCACGGGCCAAATCACCCTCCACTTTTATTCTTGTAAATACATTTCGATTGGTACACAGCCCTACCCATTTCTTTACACATTGTCTATGGCTGCTTTCATGCCACAGAGACTGTGTGACTTGCAAATCCCTTTACAGGAAAGGTTTGCCAGTTCCTGGACTAATGTGACATGTTCCCTGCTTAATCAGAATTGCCCTCTCCAACATTCATTTCACACCTGACTCATGCCAAGAACTGAAAGAGATAATACATGCAAAATGTTTGCATAGGGTCTTACATGTAATAAAGTGCTCCTTAAATGTTAGCTTAAAAAGTCTTGTGTTACCAATATATATACCACTCTTCTTTCCTAGTGGAATGACCAAGTGGTGACTATGTCATAACAATAGCACGTGTTGGTTATTTTGTATCTTTAAAAGGGGTTTTCCCAAAATAGTATATTCAAATGTGTTTCATACTGATCACTATTAATCATTATTGAGTATTTTCCATGTTCCAGGTACTGTGCTAAGCATCTCACATATATTCACTCACCTAAAGTTCACCTATCATCCCCATCTTAAGAGGAACCTGAAGTTTGGGGGTCTGGTATAAAGCAACTCTCTGAAGGCGGCACAGCTAATAAGGGTCATGCTGGAATTTGGACCCAGGCAGTCTGATTCTATAGCTCAACTTCTTGTCAAATATACAATCTAGCCTTCTCAGTTTGGTCAATAACCTAGTTTTCAAAGTACCAGTTTTCACAGTCCCAGGTATTGGAATATACAGCAAGCCCACCCATGGGCATAATTGCAGAAATGCACAGCTTGGCTGCAGAACAACTGGGAGCTCATTCTTCCTGCATCCCCACACTCTCCCTCTCATCCACTCACAACTGCATTGCTGCACTAGGTCTGCCTCTCACTGCCTCCAGGCCCTCTGATGCATGAGGTATGTGTTGCTGGGGAGATCTTCCTAAATAATGCACAGCTCTGGACAGGTCACTACTGGGCTCCAAACCTCTCCTGACTCCTCATTGGCTGTAGATTGTAACAAATACTGTTTAGCGTGGCATCTGACACTCTCAAAGAGCTGATCCTCACCAACTCCCAGCCTTTTCTCACTGTCCACATACTCATATTCTCTAGCGTATACAAACTGGACTTCCTAACAGTTCCCGATGAGGGCTTTCTGTCTTTTCATTTTGGTCTCTGTCCCAGTACCCAGACAAAGGCCCAGGACTCAGGAATTGTGCATTAGGGTGTGTGGAATGCCTGCCTAGGAATGAGTAAGCCCATCTAGACTGCTCTTTCTTTTCCTTCAACCCTACACAACGTAAGTTTGTTCCCTGTCCCAAGGACCAGATTGAATGGAACCTTCTCCAACAAGCATTCCCAGGCCTTCCAGATGAATTTGGCCTGTCTTCCTCTGTACTCTTTCCTTCCCTCTCAGCATCTGCCATGGTTTATCTCACATCACAGTCATGCATGCTTGCATCTGCCCCTCCAAGATGCTGGATGGAAGCAGTCTGAGGTCCAGTTCTCTGTCCTGTGCATCACTGATTTCATAGTGTCTGGAATATGGAATGTCACTGTCTCACAGCGTGAAGATTTGTTTCACTGCCCGAGTGAATGAGTGAATAGTGCTGGGACATCCAATGGGAAGACCAGCCATCCCAATCCATGTTTCCCCTGGTGATCTCCATCATAGTAAAAATACAGAAAGATGGCAAAAAGGAGGAGCAGGGAGGAGGGAAAGGAGGCCTCAGGGTCAGACCAATACAGTTTAAACATCTGCTCCTCTGCTTCCCAGCTCATGTGACTTTATCCAGTCAATTTACCTTTGAATCTCATTTTCCTTTTATGTAAAATGAGGATATTGAAGTATTCCTCATTAAATGAATCCATCCACATATTCACTCAAGGCTCCATCACTTTTCTTAACTTTGAGATTTGGAGCCAACTATCTCTTCTCTGGGCTTCAATTTCCTTCTTTGTAAAACGAGAATAATGTCAGTGTCCTCTTTATAGGACTTTTGTGAAGCGTAAGTGGGCTCATTCATGTGTCCAAGAAATGCTTTTATAAGTGATCATCACCCTGCATCAAACACCATGTTGAGTGTGCAGGACTCAGCAGTGAATAAAACAGACAGGGTTTGTCACACAACCATCATGTAGCTTATAGTCAAAGAAGGATGAGAGATAGAAACGAAGAAAATGAGCTAATGAAGAAAATAATTACTGACTGTGGTAAGCTCTGTGAAGAATGGTGAGAACAAATATAACATGGGGATATTCCTTAGACGTAGAATTCAAGGAAGGCCCATGTAAGATTGTTGTAAGGATTAAATAAAATAATAGATGTAAAACATTTGCACTCAGGCTGCAGTTGGAAAAGTCTCTGGATTAGGAGGAGGAGGAGAAAACATTAGTCTGAGTCTAAGGAATTTCTGATGGGGATTGGGCTTCAGTTCCTGAAATGCTGCCTCTCAAGTTCCTTCTCCCTACATGTAACAGGCCCAGGCTCTGTCTCTGCCAGTTGAAAGGGGGATTTATAGTCACCTGAGGTTCCTGCACCATATAATGCTAACATCACAGGCAACTCTCCTTCAAGAACAACTCATGCTGACTGTGAAAAATATCTAATTTTATGGTTGCTTTAGACCATCACCAGAGGGGCAGGGCTGGGATCCCTGGGCTGTTTCCGCATATCTCAAAACACAGGAATAGACCTCGGGCTGCCCCTGCTCCTGCAAGCTGAGCGTGGCTTGCAGCGGGAAGATTGGCATTTGATAGAGTGTGCTTCAGGTGCTTAAAATAGATCAGCTGTGTCATTAGACTATTGCAAAGCAGTTGCTTCATTGGCCCTGCTGGCCTGGTGAGGGCACGAGATAACAGCCCGTGGAGAAAGACCTGTGCTTTGCACAAAATTAAGCAGATGAGAGGACGAAGCTTTGGAAATGATAGAGGCAGTAGAGAGTAGCATTCTGCAGCGAGAGAAGGTGGGGCTGTAGCACAGGCACACAAGCAGCCACCACAGCCCCTGGGAACAGCAGGGCGGCATGTGGAGCCTGTACGTTCCCCTTGTCTGGCTGGTGACAGGCTTAGAAAAATGGCCTAAGAGATGTTTAGGGAGCCAGGTGAAACCTAATCTGAAATCGCTGAGGGACCATCCATACTCTCAGGCAGACACAAAACCAACATGTGGAACTGCCTGGCATCTTCCTACTGTTCCTTCAACATCCTCTCCCCATCATGTTTCAAGTCCTTCCACTGTTCTGGTCACTCTTTCCTGGGAATATACGGGCTGATCACTGTCCTCCCTGAACATAATGTTTCAAACAGAGCCTGATCAGGGTCTGCAGAGTGGGACTCTCACCTCCTGTCCATATGGCCTGAAATCGCATTTTTTCCAGTAGGCCGCACTGCTCAGTTGCCTCTTTCTGAACTTGAGACCAACTCCTGCTCCCCTAACCTCTTCCTCCAATGGCTGCCATGCCTGGTGTAGGAGACATTAGGGAGTGATGGTCATTGAGGAGGGGAAGAGTTCAAGTCATGTTTGGGAGGTAGAAATGACCAGATGTGGCGACAGATGGAACACAGTAGAGTGGAGGAAAGGGAAGTGTCTCAGAAGACTGCTTTCTAATCACTGACTTATGACTGGGTAGATAGAGGTTCTATAGATCAACTGGGACTGTAAGAGCTAAGGTAGGCTTTTTGCTTTTGTTTTCTTAAGAGAGTAAGTTTATTAAACTTTGAAGTGCCTTGGGAATATTCTAGTAGCCATCTTAGCAGATGATCAGAAACATGACCCTAGAGCTTAGGAAAGAGATCTTTATCTGTCTCTATCCTGGGGCTTATTAGAGAGAGTGGGCTTTTCATGAATGCGTTAATTCATCAATTATCTTTTGAGTACCTACTATGTGCCAGACACTGTGCTTTGCTTTCTGTGAATTATTTGCTACCTTGATTTCTTCCCGAGGAATAAGGAAGAATCCGCCCTAAACAGAAGAAATTATGTTGGCATGATCTACTTTCTCAAGCAGGAGGACTCTATAATGACAGAGGAAAGGTTGTGAGTAGCCACATGGAATCATTGTTGTGGCCTTTCAGCAGTCATCCCTTAGCTGGGTGGCTAATCAAACTCACCTAACCCATACAGAGCTCATGCTGTTGACTAGATGTTCTCAACTGGACCAGGCATGTCCCATATGTCAGAACATTCTCTGGAACAGTTCAGCCTCCTCGGACACCCTGTTTTGGGCTAGAAAAGGTACCCAGACCTGGGATCAGTTATCTAGAATTGCCCTCCTTTGTTCTGTGTCCTACTCTCTTTTACTAGGTTCTCTGAAAACAAAACTGACCTCCAGGAGATCAGGGCAGGATATTGTTTGCCCTGTTATTTGCCTAACTGTATCCAACAGGATATGACATCACCCTTCTGGGAATGGGTCAGTTGGGGGAATAAGGACATGTGGCAGGGTTTTGCTCACTTCATGAGGACTTTAATAGCATGGCAATGTTAATCAATTACTAACTTCAGACAGGATTTTCTCCATAATCATTAACAGATGTGCTGCAGCTTCCACATCTCTGTGTGAAGAATCACTTCTACATATTTGATGTTTTACGGATCATCTACTGGACTGCAGTGGCAAGGTGACATAAAAATATCAAGCTGTCACTGTGTAATTTAATAGGAAGTAATAATTGTGGCAAGCCAGAAACTAAGTATATACCCCATCCAAAGCAGGCAATCCTATTGATTGCTGTTAGGAAGAAAAATTGGGTCAGAGCTGCAAAATCTTCCGATTTCATTTTGTTTTTAAGAGAGCTAGAAATCCCACTTCTGATTTCCCAATTTCCCATTGTCAGCAAATAATTCAAATTCACTAAAAACCTGGTGTAGGGCAAATAAGACGTGTCCCTTTACATTGGCCACCAGGAGGCACATTTTGCCCAGCTGTGTGACCCATGATGCTAAAGGCCACATTGGTTCTATTTACCGTTGTATCTCCAGCATTATGCTTGGTGAAGAGCTGGTGTCCAGTAAATACCTGATGAATAAACAAATGAACAATCCAATTCTTATTCCCTGTGTTGGACAGGCCCAGGAACTAGGAAGATTGGAAACGAATGTCATGACTAAATTCCCTTACACTATTGAAACACCACAGTTGTGAGAAATGACCAGGTGGGGTGGAAAGTGTGGCAAACAGACTGGCTGTGGACATACTCAATTACTAGGGTCTTCCCATGTGGTGACCTCCTACGTGCGAGCACTTCCCTTCAGATTCTTAGGAAGAGAGGGTCTACTTCCGTGGGTCAGGGATAGCAAAATGAGGGTTTAAACATCAAGACTAGATAGATAAACTTAGTGACTCTTGCATTTAGTAACCAACTGTCAGCATCTCACGCTAGCATGAACAGTGGCTGACATTCAGGGGAAACCAAACCACAAGAAAATCTCCTTGAGGAGTCATTTCCTTAACAAACACTCTATTATGGATTGAATTGTGTCCCCACAAACTCATATTTGAGGCCCTACCCCTCAGTACCTCAGAATATAACCATATTTGGCAAGAGTCTTTACAGAGGTAAACAAGTTAAAATGAAATCATTAGATGGGTCCTAATCCAATGTGACTGGTGTCCCTGTGGAAGGGGGAATCTGGACACAGAGATACACATGGATAAAGGTGATGTGAAAAGACCCAGGGAGAAAGGCAGCCATCTCCAAGCAAAGGAGAGAGGCCTCGAGTAGACATTTGTCTCGCAGCTTTCAGAAGGAACCCTGCTAACACCTTTGTTTTGGACTTTTAGCCACCAGAGCTATAAAACAATACATTTCTGTTGTTTAAGCCACCCGGTTTGTAGCACTTTGGTGCAGTAGCCCTAGCAAACTAATATATACTATTTATTTCAGAAACCTTTGTTATGTGCCATGCACTGTTTTAAGGAATTCACAACTAACTTATTTATTCTTTATAACTCTTCTATGACAGAGGCACTATTATTTGCCTCCTTGTAATTATCATTAGAGATGAAGAAGTGAGGCACAGAGAAGGTAAGTGACTTGCCTAAGGATACACAGAAAGTACAAGCGGAGCTAGAATTTGAGCCCAGCAACCTAGCTTCAGTCTGTGCCCTTAAGAACTGCAAAGGAAGAATTTATCTGGCATAATACCCAGAAAGTCGAAGGTGTTCACACACTTCTGGTTGTTTTCTGTACTTTTACAATGGTTTCTGCCTAAAGTTGGGTAATAGCCAGTTGTTGACCATTCACCACAGCAGATGCTATCTCAGCAAGATAAAGCTTTTGCCAGATAGGAAAGCTGGAGTTCAGAATTGATATCACTTCCTTTACACAATCCAAGTGCTCTTGAAATCACATTGTGATTTTTCTGAGATGTGTTATAGTCATTTTGGATGATTTTAAAATTGTTCCTTATGTTATTCCTCTAACCGCCTCTTAGCCTTAGGTAATCATCTGTCAACAACTGCTTCATTCATTTGGGAAGCACTGTTTTAAAACAATCTCTATCCTTGTAGAGTAAATAATCACTTCTACTTTATCTGTTTTGCAGATGTAGAATTTCTAGAGAGGGCATCCTACTGTGTTCTTGTGTGTCAGGATCCTGTTCTTCAGGGATCCTTAGATTTCTTGATCTGGGCAATGGCATTAGCAGAGGAAGGTCATCATGCCCCGTGCGCTGGGTGTCTTCTATTCTGAACTCCCTCACCTCTCCAGATCCGTTCTGCCTGCTTCCCTACTCTGGACTGTGCCCTGGGAAGCTGCTGACCATTATGAACATATCAAATGCCTTCCTTGCTCTCTGGCTTCTGATTGGATTTGACCAATGGGAGGTACCCATAGGCGATCTGAGGGAGAGAGAAGAGGAGGATCAGTATATCTATCCTCCTAGTTCTTTCCTTGGAACTAGACTGGCTGCCTTCCTGGTGCCACAGCCACAGTTCCTGTCAGGCAGCCTTAACCCCATAGCCAGCTGGGTCTCTGGGTCCAGCTGGGGGCAGCTGTGGTAGCAGTCGGTCATGAGCCACAGTTACTAGGCTCCTAGTACTGGGTCATGCTTGCTTCTCCTTGTTTGTTTCTTAATGTCCTTCTCACACACTTGTGAAGAGTCTTTCCATTTAACTCCTCTCAAACTGCCAATCTGTTCTCTGCCAAGACCCTACCTAATAGAATCCTCCTTTTCCTCTTTGCCCTATAAAACAATCAGTGGCTAGGACATGCAGTCTTTATTTTCTAAAAGATTTTTCCCCTTATTTCTAGTTTTATAACCATCCACATTTTGGCCCTAGACGTTTTCTGAACTAGGATAATTGGGATCCTAACTTTCTGTCTTCCCTTTTTCAACCCATGCCATATACAATGCCAGGTTAATAAGCTTCCTGTAGGCTTCCCGGGAGCTATGACTTTCCTATGTAGAAAATCCAGCACCTACTGTAATACCAGAAGAACAGATTAATTTTTAATCAGAGGATTTGGTTTTAATGACACTATCTTTCCAGAACTTTGCTTTACTCAACAGCCAACTCAACTTCAGACTCAACTCCATTCACTGAGACCCAATGCCTGTGAGTTTCTAATGTTATTTCACTTAATCCTTAGAAGAACCCTGCACCTTGGCATTTATTGCTCATATTTTATACATGGTAAAATTCAGCTCAGAGACATGATCTATTCTGTCTGAGACCACAGAGAGAGTACATGATAGATCTTGAGTTTGTACTCGAGAATCCATACCCCAAAGCTCAGGTTCTTGCTGTCCCAGCATGGTATCTACTTATCCCATGACATCTTTGTGGGAGTTATTTGACCCTTCAATACTCTCTTCAACAGAACAAAGTCTACTCCAAAAAAGTAATTTGTTAGCATACGAATCCATGGTAAAGACCAACAAAGTGGCTAGAGGCAGGAGGAAGCCTATAAAATGAGTAGGAGCAGTACATGGTACCATTGATCTTGGTGCACTTGATGCTCTGGAGGGTGAGGAGGCCAGCCTTGGTGAAGTGTGAAGTGTGGGGCTGGGCAGAGGGGCTGGTGCTAGTGGGGAAAGGGCTTTCTGGGCAGAAGGAACCATGCATGTAAAGTCAGCAGGAGCAAACCCTTAGAGGGAATGGGAGAAGGCACATGTGACAAGGACACTAAGAACTGAGCACTGTAGACAAGATGGGGCTGGTCAGCAAGGCCAGGAGCAGGCCACATGGGGCCCTACAGGCTTGCTGAGGAGTTTCCTTTCTCACCCTAGGAGCATGGGAGCCTCACTTTAAGCAGAGTGTGATACAGAGTAGGGATGCGGCAGATGGCTGAAGGGGGCTGGCGTGGATGAAAGGAGGCCAGTTAGAGGCTGCCTCAGTAGGTCAGGAGACAAATGAGAGATCCTTGGAATAGGTTGAGAGTTCACGAGAGAAAGAAAGGCTGGATGTTGGATCCACCCTACAGAAGACAAAGTGGCAATGATTGGCCAGTTTCCCTCCTTTCCTCTGAAGTCCTTCACTGAAGCAAGTGTACTGACTCAGTATGAGCCCAGGCCTTCCCGAGCCTTGGGTGTCCTGCTCACACGTTTGGTGTCTATTTTCTCCTGAATGAGGACCAGACCCCACCTGCTGTGCTCTACTTAGGTCTGCCCACCACCTCACTCCAGCATCTCCAAAATTACCCCTTTCTTAATGTTCAGCTAGATTTCAGAAGAAAGGATTCTAATGAAACTAAAATTCACTTTGAAGAGCCACTGACTAAGCATGCTCTTGTTTTTGTAATCTAAGCATTTTTTATTAGTAAAAACAATTTACAAATGTTTATAAAACATCTCCTCATAATCCCATTTAATCCTTAAAAAATCACACTTCAGACGTGCTTCTCAATTCATGAGAAGGACGTGACTGAAGTCTGAGATGTTGTGTGACCTGCTTGCTAGTGTCATAAAATCCACAATGACAGCCACGATACCCACAGTGATCATGACAGTGTGACCACCCATCATTGACATGATGCCAGTTGTGCCCACAGCCAAGGTACCACACTCTGCATACTACACAAAACATTAACATTTGGTTTCCATTCCCAGCTGAGGTATGCCTCATCATTTTCATTTTTTGCTCATGAGACAACCATACTGAGGACCACACATCTAACACATAAAAAAATGATAACTGGAACCTGGAACAGTCTGATTCCAGGGCCTGCACTCTATCAATTCTTATCACTGCTCAAAGACCACAGCCCCGTGCTCCTCTTCTCCAGATAAAGTGATTAGGAATTTCTTATACAGATGACCCTTGAACAACATAGGTTTGAATAGTGTAGGTCCACTTACACAGATCTTTTTCAACTAAAGGCAGATTGAAAATACAGCATTTAGACAAAATAAAAAAAGAAAATGACAGGCCAATATTCCTGGTGAACATAGATGCAAAAATCCTCAACAGAATACTACCAAATCAAATCCAGCAGAACATCAAGAAGTTAATTCACCATGATCAAGTAGGGTTTATTCTCAGGATGCAAGGTTGGTTCAATATACTCAAATCAATAAATGTGATTCACCACAAAAACGGAATGAAAAACAAAAAAAATGATTATCTCAAAAGATATGGAAAAAGCTTTTGATAAAATCCAACACCCCTTCATGACAAAAACTATGACTTCAGTGAAGTCTCAGGATACAAAATTAATGTACAAAAATTAGTAGTATTTCCATACACCTGTAACACTGAAGCTGAGAGCCAAATCAAGAACATAATCCCATTTATAAGAGACATGCACACACACACCCACACACACACACACAGAGTGAGAAAGAGAAAGAGAGAGAGAGAAACCCTAGGAATGTATGTAACCAAGGAGGTGAAAGATCTCTTCAAGGAGAACTACAAAACACCACTGAAATAAATCAGAGATGACACAAACAAATGAAAAAACATTCCATGCTCATGGATTGGAAGAATCAATATCATTAAAACAGCCATACTGCCCAAAGCAATTTATAGATTCAATGCTATTCCTATCAAACTAGCAACATCATTTTTTGCAGAATTAGAAAAAACAATTCTAAAATTCATGTGGACTCATAATAGGGCCCAAATTATCAAAACAATCCTAAGCAAAAAGAACAAAGCTGGAGGCATCACATTAGCTGACTTCAAACTATATTATAAGGCTACAGTAACCAAAACAGCATGGTACTGGTACAAACACAGACATATAGACCAATGGAACAGAATAGAGAACCCAGAAATAAAGCCACATACCTACAGCCACCTGATCTTTGACAAAGCTGACAAAATTAAGCAATGGAGAAAAGACTTCCTATTCAATAAATGGTGCTGGGACAGTTGGCTAACCACATGCAGAAAAATGAAACTGGACCCTTACCTTTCACCATATACAAAAATTAACTCAAGATGGGTAAAAGATTTAACTGTAAGACCTCAAACTATAAGAATTCTAGAAGAAAACCTAGGAAACACCATTCTGGACATTGGCCTTGGGGAAGAACTTATGACTAAGTCCTTGCAAGCAATTGCAACAAAAACAAAAATCGACAACTGGGACCTAATTAAACTAAAGAGTTTCTGCACAGCAAAAGATACTATCAACAGAGTAAACAGACAACTTACAGAATGAGAGAAAATATTTGCAAACTATGCATCTGACAAAGGACCAATATCCAGAATCTACAAGGAACTTAAACAATTCAACAAGCAAAACAAAAACAACCCCCCCCCAAAAAAACCATTAAAAAGTGGGCAAAAGACACAAACAGACACTTTTCAAAAGAAGACATAGAAGTGGGCTGGGCACAGTGGCTCATGCCTGTAATCCCAGAACTTTAGGAGGCTGGAGCATTTGAGACCAGGAGTTTGAGATCAGCCTGGGCAACATGGCAAAACCCCGTATCTACCAAAATAAACATACAAAACGTAACTGGGCCTGGTGGCACCCACCTGTGGTCCTAGCTACTCAGGAGGCTGAAGTGGGAAGATCGCTTGAGCTCGGGAGGCTGAGCCTACAGTGTGCCATGTTTGTTAGACTGAACATCAGCCTGGACAACAGAGCCAGAACTTATCTCAAAAAAAAAAAAAAAAAAGACATACAAGTGGCCAATAAACATGAAAAAATAAAAATGCTCAACATCACTAATAATCAGAGAAATGCAAATCCAAATCACAATGAGATACCATCTCACACCATTCAGAATGGCAATTATTAAAAAGTCAAAAAACAACAGATGCTGGCAAGGCTGCAAAGAAAAAGGAATGCTTATACATTGTTGATGGGAATGTAAATTAGTTCAGCCACTATGGAAAGCAATTTGGAGAATTCTCAAAGAACTTAAAACAGAAATACCATTTGACCTAGCAATCCCATTACTGGATATATATCCAAAAGAAAATAACTCATCCTGCCAAAAAGACACACACACTGATATGTTCATTGCAGCACTATTCACAATAATAAAATAGGGAATCAACCTAGGTGTTTATCAACAGTGGACTGGGTAAAGAAAATGTAGTACACATACACCATGGAATACTATGCATCCATAAAAAAGAACAAAATCATGTCCTTTGCAGCAACATAGATGCAACTGTAGGGCATTATCCTAAGCAAATTAATTCAGGAGCATAAAACTAAATACTGCATAGTCTCACTTATAAGTGGGAGCTAAACATTAAGTACTCATGGACATAAAGATGGCAAAAATAGACACTGGGGACTACTAGAGGGGGAAGGGAGGGAGGAGAGCAAGAGTTGAAAAACGAACTATTGGGTACTATGCTCAGTACCTGGGTCATGGAAACAAGTGTATCTCAAAGCTCAGCATCATGCAATATACCCATGTAACAAAACCTGCACATATACCTTCTGAATCTAAAATAAAAGTTGAAATTTAAAAAAATACAGTATTTGCAGAATTTGAAACCCGCCTACACTGAGGGCTGACTTTTTGTATAAGCAGGTTCCACAGGGCTGACTGCAGGACTTAGTATGCACAGTTTTACCAATCCCCATGTGTACAAAGGGATGACTGTAATCTCACGCTTTGCCTCTATTTCAGTGTTGACATTCCAACCACTGATTAGGAGTTGTACTCAGTGTCAAATGTGTTACACATCCAAGTACCTTTCATAACCCAACAATTAACTGCATGACTTGAAGAAGCCACTGAGCATTAACTACAACGTTTCTGAACACAGCTTCAAATTTTCACCCATAAAATGGGTAAAAACACCCATCTCACAGGTTGGGTGGGACAGTCTGGTGAGCTCAATCAGGGGAGTGCTTAGCATGGTGGCTGGTGGAGAATAAGGACTAAATAAATAGAAGTGAAAGAAAAACTAAGCAAGAGTTTCTATTAGGGACAATATCAGGCATGAGGATCAAGTTAAGAATTTCACATCTCAAAGGGGAGCTTTTTTGCTTAGTCAGGTCACCCAAGGACCTCCTGCCAATGCCCTATCCATATCACCCTATGACTCTGTTACTCCTTTTCTTGTGAGGTCTGATGTCTACTCTCTGCATTTGCAGACTCTTGGGTTTGGGAGGTACCTCCATGATGATGGAGTTAAGCCCTCAAAGCTCTGCGCTTGCTGTGTCCCCCAGGTGTCTGTTTAGAGAAGCGCTTCCTCTTGGGGGAACCCGGAGGGCTTCCAAGGCTGCTGAGCCATTCTCCTCTGTTCATTTTCCATTACTGCAAAATTCACACACTCTCCCTGCTTATAAAAAGTAGTGGCATTTTTGCCAGTCCTCATCTTCTGCAGTATCCAACTCTATTGGTTCTTTTTTCTTTTCTTTCTTTCTTTTTTTTTAAAAGAAGGATAGTCTCTGTTTCCTTCTTTCAGGAATACTCAGTGTTACTAATAGGACAAGAGTTCCTTAGCATTCCAGAGAGAGAAAAGGGCAGAGTCAGTTGCCTGTTATCTTTTCTTAGTTCCTTGAAAAATAAATGAGCCATCTTTCTCTTCTGTCACTTAGTGGGAAAGGACTCTCATAAATACATTTTTTTTTTCCTAGAGATAGTGAGAAGTGACAGGCAACTCACATCTTTATTTGCCTGAAAACATGCAAATGCAAACATGTGACCCACTAGCTGATAGGGGCTGCAGGATTTTCCTCTTTTCCTGAGCCTGGTATGAAGCCAAAACACCGTTCCAGCCTGTCAAAATCAAAAGGCAAAATTCTTTGGCTGTAAGAGGCAGAGGGAGTCCAGCCATACTCGCTAGCTTAGCATAGATATGCAATACACAAAGGAAGACAGCAGAGAGATGAATCATACAAATACATAGTAAATAAATATATTTTATTTTCATCTCAGTAGCTTTTGCTTTTTTTTTTTTTTTTTTCTCTTCCATGCCAGGAGGTGGGGGTGGGGTGGGGTGTGTGAGGAAATAGTAGGTTTTGGCTGGATACACCTTCAATAAGGTCTTGATAGTTCTGGCCTTGTTGCTCAGCTCTAGCTTTTTAAGAAAAAACTTGTAGATTCTTAGATTAGAAGGCTTTCTTTTATTATTATTTTTTAAGACAGGTCTCACTCTGTCGCCCAGGCTGGAGTGCAGTGGCGCAATCTCGGCTCACTGCAACCTCTGCCTCCCAGGTTCAAGCAATTCTCCTGCCTCAGCCTCTTGAGTAGCTGGGATTACAGGCCCACACCACCACACCTGGCTAATTTTTGTATTTTTAGTAGAGACGGGGTTTCACCATATTGGTCAGGCTGGTCTCGAACTCCTGACCTCGTGATCCACCTGCCTCTGCCTCCCAAAGTGCTGGGATTACAGGCGTGGACCACGGTGCCTGGCCGATTAGAAGGCTTTCTAATTCAGCCCCTCTCATACAGATGAGCAGTCTGAGATGCAGAGAGGGGACTGATAACAAAGTCAGAGACCCAGGGAAGTGACTGTTCATAGGGGTTCTCTGGTTCAACAGCCCTATGCGATGCTGGAATAACCTAGACAGGCCAAGCTGACAAGAGGGCAGGAGAGTGAGTCTGGAACCAAGACGTGCCCTCCCAGGTCATAGCACTACATTGAAGAGAAACAGACTGTGCCTTCTTGACTTTCGGACGGCATTCTCAGTAGCTGAGGCCCTACCTGGCAGCAAAATATCTGGTCCTGGCTCTGCAAGCAGTTGTTGCCTTTGGCATGTTAGAGCCCTTGGCTAAAGGGCTGTTCCTGTCCTGTTGTTCTCAAGGATAGCTAACCAGCCTGCAGGTACATAGAGAAACCAGCCCTGGGCCCACCGGGCTGCAGGCACTCGGGAGCTGGATCTTTCACAATCTCCAGACCCAAAGGTGGCTTGGCGATGATTTGTTTATCAAACTGCGGTTTCCCAGCCCACTGCCTGCTCATACCCACCTACCCTCCCGCCTGCCCACAGGCCAGCCTCCCTGCTCTTCCCACCTCTGGGACAGGCAGGGCCCTCCATGGTTTTCCAGATGTGTGCAGGGAGTTCTCCTCAGAGCCCCCACAGTCAGACAATGGCCACGCACTGCTTCCTAGGCCTTCCCAGGCTGTGCTAGAAGGAGACGAGCAGCCTTCCCAGCAGAGGCGACCGGCGCCGCTGATAAAATATTGGCAAAATTATCACGAAAAGCCAGAGTCATGAAGCTATCCCTCTGCCAAGGAGCACGGAAAGCACCAAAAAGGAGCCTGGGGGTCATGTGTCCAGAGATGCCAGGCTTCCTTCCTCTTTCCAGGCAGCCCGAGCGCAGGCTCCCTCACCTCCCGCCCCCACCCCTGTTCCCATGGCAAAGGAGAGGAGGATCCACTTACTGCTAGTGTTCATGGTGATGTCTTTGCACTGGGTCTTTCATTCAATACGGAGGCCCCGGCTGCTTTTTAAATCTTCGGTTCTTCGAACCTCACTCATCACCTGGGGGGTGAAAAGGCAGTCCAGTGCCAGCTCTGTATCCTCAGGTGCTCTCTCTCCCTCTGCTGTCCCCTCTCTGGGCTGTAGCCCCTGGCCTTGAAGGCGCGTGGACTAATAGGCGCAGGTGAGAGCAAGGAGGAAGAGGCGGCAGGACACCGGCGCCCCGGTCCTCCTGCTCCTCAGATCGGAATCCCGGGCAGAAGTGGGGTTGGCAGCGCCTGCTCGCGCGCACCCCGGACTATTCCTGCCCAGCGGCTCCGGAGCCCAAAGGGGGTGTGGACCACAGGGAGGTAGGGCGGGGGCAGCGCGTCCCCGCCCGGCTTCAAGGAGCAGCGACCCGCCCCGGAACCCACCTCTCGGCCAGTGTCGGGAGCCAGAGGCCCCTGCCCCGGCCCCTGCGACTGATTCATGAATCCTGGTCTTCGTCTGGGGTCTCGAATTCCAGGGCTAGCAATGCGAAATAGGGGAGCTCGACATCCATGATGCGGGCTCGCGGGTTGGCAGCGCAGGGGGCGCGGCCGCTCGCTGCTGCCACCTGCTGGACGCACCGGCGCGTGTCCGAGGCCCCGCCCCGCCGGGCTTCTGCCTGGGCCCTAGGGTGTGATGGGAGATGGACGAGACCCTGTGTCCTGGGACCAACGAGGGAGTGCTTGAGCGCTTGTTTTCCCTCCCTCGATCCTGGGGGTCTAAGGGCTCGACAATGATAGGAAAAGAAACATCATTAGGAGGGGCCGTGAAGGAAAACTTGGCTTTGCAGGAAGACAGTTTCCACCCGGCCCTGCTCTGGCAAGCTTGGCGCAGTCTAGGCTCAAGCCGGTCGCTACCGTCGCTGCCTCATCTTTCTCAACTATGAATATGGCGTCTGGACAAGTGGATAACACGTAAGGGGCTCCTCCAGCCTCCCAGCGTTTATGTCCCCTCTTCCCTCACAGATTCCCTTTATCCCCTATCGCTGATTCATCATTAGAATTGTTTATTACCTCTCTTCCCCACGAGAATGTTAGCTCCATGAAAGAATGGGTCTGTCCGTAGGGTTCACCTACAGGCCCTCAATACCTAGCACAGGGCCCGGCATATAGTAGCTACCAATAAATATTTGTTGACAGAGCAACCCAGACATTTTCTGGGTTTAATATTACACAGCCCTAAGAGTAGACCGCCTAGGCGCCCCACCTTGAAACACTTCCCCGTCTGAGGAGAACAGCAGGTATGTGGCCTCACAGGTCCACCCTAGTTTTCGTATGGTCAACTAACTCTTCCCCCAAGTTTTTTTTTTTTTTTTTTTTGTAATTATGTCTTATACGTGTGTATTGTAGAAGTTTATATTCCAAAGTGTTTTGGTCACAATTGATTCAGTGGGGTAGGGCTCTTTACATTCCTGTGACTACTTACTTTGTCACTTTCTGAACCTAATTCATGATCATAGAAGCATGATTTTGAGTGCTGAAAAACAAGACTGAGAGGGCACATGATCCTTGTCTATAGCATGACTCCAATTAGAGCATGTGCAGACTCAAAAGGCTGTGAACACTCACAGCCCCAGCTTAGACAAGGAAACAGGGGGTCAGAGAGGCTGGGCAACGTGCCCTAAGACACACAGCATCTTGTGGCAGAATCAGACCAGATCTTCTCACTTCTAGCTTGATCCTGTGTGAGAGTGGCTCAGTGCACTAGAGTCTGGGATGTCAGTGTGAGATTAGATAGCTGCCCTATTGAAATTGGGGAAAGACAAATACGATGTTTTTATACAATGCTTTTAGATAAATACAATGTTTCTACCTTACACAGGGAGGAGAAAAAGGATATGGCTCATGACCCCGAGAGGTGATCAGGATTAAAGAATCTTTGGATAAACCTAAGGATCAATGGATTTGAAACACATTTGATAGCTTGTTAAGAATTTTGTCCACATGTTCTCACTCGTAAGTGGGAGTTGAACAATAAGAGCACATGGACACAGAAAGGGGAACATCACACACTGGGGCTTGTTGTGGGGTAGGGGACTGGGGGAGGGATAGCATTAGGAGAAATACCTAATGTAAATGATGAGTTGATGGGTGCAGCAAACCAACATGGCACATGTATACCTAGGTAACAAACCTGCACGTTGTGCACACGTACCCTAGAACTTAAAATATAATAATAATTTTTTAAAAAAGAATTTTGTCCAATGGGGTGGAGGTAAAAATAGCCCTAATGTCCTCACGGTTGTTCTTAAAATTTTGTATGGATAGCAAATGCCTGAGATACCTCCAAAAATGCAGATTCCCAGGCCCTGGACTCCCTTGCTCAGCATTTGAAACAAGCATCCCAGGTGATTCATAGACAGCTCTTTGAAAAGGGTAGAGGCCTAAAATAGCTTTGAAAACATAAGTGATTAGTAAATATTTAAATTATTCCACTTTATGTGTCCTCTACATTTTCAGATGGGATTCCTTATTCAATTTCCAAGTTGCAGGTAACTTGCTAGGTTCTAATGCTTGGAAAAACATTTTTCTGGGAGAAAGTTCAGATAAATTAGACATGTAAAATTAACTGTTCTATTCCATGAACATATTTAGTTATCACCCAAAGCCTCAATGTTCAGAAAATTTCAAATTATAAGAAATAGTCAAATGAAAGCATGATATTCATTCATTAGTTCATTCACTCAGCAATTACTTATTGAGGGTATGCTTTGTGGTAGGCCCAGTGCTGGCTTCTGGGGATACCGTGGAGAACAGGATAGACAAGAGCTCTACCCAATAATGGATGATTGCAGAAAAAATAAAAAATAAATAAAAAGAACTCCAACCTCATAAGCATGAATCCAATCCTGGGACAGCAGGGAGACAATTAACTAAGCAAAATATAAATTAGCTAAACCTGATGGTGGCCTGGGGACGAGCCCAGGTGCCGTTTCCAGCCTTCCTGACTTTTAATCTCAGCTTCATCACTTTCTAGCTGTCTCACTTTGGGGAAGATACTTAGCCTCTATAAGCCTCAAAGTTTTCATCTGTACAAGGGTACAACCACAGTGCCTACGTTTTGGATTGTCGTATATATTAAAGGACTTAGTGTAATGCATGACAAATGAAGGCTGGTTGCATACTAATTATTAATATCACCCCTCACTTATACCTGCCCTCAGTGACAATGCTGTCATTTTCTACTTAAGGAAATCTGTTGGGCTTTTCCACAGAGTGGTGGCCACGAAAATATGCCTGAAAATTTTCAGTGATTAATTAATTGATAAATTAATTGATGAATTAATGAATTAATTATTCATCAATTAATGAGATTAATTGATGAATTCTTCTTGTCTGGTGTTCTTTTTGATAATATATCCAGCTAGACGCCGATGACTTCACCTCTTAGAAGAGATCACTGGGTCTTGGGCCACTTTTTAAGGCCCAAATAACATCTGCCGGGGGAACAATCTTATTTTCTCTGCATAGTTTATAAGGATAGGAAAAAAGGGGCTAAAATAAGCTATACAAGCTATGCCCTTGAGGATGTCCACAACAATCAGAGGCAGCGGGAAAGACGCAGGAGGAAGCTGGGGGTGGGATTCTCTGTGGATGTGGCTGTGAAAGTCATCAGGGGATCGGTGTTGTTGACTATGTCCTTGCAGGAGAATGGAGCTGAGAACCACAGAGCAGAGGATCCCTTTGTCTGGAAGTTTGTTTTGAACATTAAGACTCCAGAATGGAGATAAACAAATCTCACCGGGAAACCGGCAAAGGCTCTGGGTGTTGAAAAACCACGTGGCAAAATCATTGGGAGACAAACCTTCCAACTTCTCTGAGGGGAAAAAGGAAAGGTTTTGGGGCCAGCTTCACCCATGGCCATGGCCTCGCACCTCAGGGGCTGTTGCTGGGCTGCCGTTACTGGGCTCTTCTTCACCACAAAGAACTCCCATCTTTCCTGACTCCCTGTCCCTAACTGGGGTCATCTCAAGCTCTCCTCCTCACTTTCTGCTCCCTGCCTCCCATTGCTGTTATTGACTAAGGCAACTCTTGGCCCCTGACTTTTCTCTCTGGTTGCCTTTCTCTCATTCCCGTCCCATTGCATCTCTGCCTCCTCCTCATCCTGCTCCTGTTCATTTACAAATAAACGCTCACTCACCCTCATCTTGAATACAAAGTCCTTTCAGTCTATAAGGTGTGGGAATGGTGGGGAGGGTGCTTGTAGTCCCATAGTTTCTACTTGCCATCCCTAGACTATCTGAATATCTCACCAAAGGTGACTACTTCTTTTCTTAGTTTTGAAAAATAATATGTTATGGTTAACAACATGAGAAAGATCTATGTATAATTGTGGGGGAGGGTTTTCATAGTATGTGATTAAATAAAAAGAAAATTATGGAAAATATATACAGTATGTTCTTTAGGTTATTGTATGTGTGATGGCAAATGCTGTTGAAGGAGTAGACTGGATGATTTCTTCAGTTCCTTTCGCTCTAGTGTTCTTGGTTCTAAGCATAGAGCGGTTGAACCAAGTTTGAAGTTTGGCAGATCTGACCACATTCTCAGTTGGTGTGGGGACCTTTGTTCCCCAAGGGACACCACTGGTTTATGCTGAGCCCCAGGCCCTGAACACAGAATAGACTTCCCACAGGGAGTGGTGCTTTGTATGAAGCTCTCTGAGCTTCTGTCCCCCTTTCCTCTCTTGGGGATCTCTGAAACCTAGGTAGAATTGATAGGATTCAGACCTGTTTTTCTGGTTGAAATAGCTTTGTGACTGGGCCATGCTTTTGCTCTTGTTCCTCACATTGTTTTGTGGGGAAATGTTAAGGAAAACAAAACCAAAATCAAAGTGGCTCCCAACATCTTTGGGAAGTTTCTTGGGGGAACAAAGGAACTGGCTTTGAGATCAGAGTGCCAGAGGCTACAGCATGGGCTCCAGGGGGGCTCCAGGCAGATGGCCCCACCATAGGATTCTTCTGAGGCCTCACACTCACATGTGGCCACAGCCCAAACCTCCTTCCGATGGTCATTCTTCGAGCAGAAGTAAGGAGCTGAGGTGGAGCCAGCTCTGGATAGGAATTTGGGAGATCTGAAAACTGGACTCAGTGCTGCCATTCCCTTGGCTGACCTTCTCTGGGCTGTTTTTTATTTTATTGGTAGAACCATCTAAAAAAGATGTCAGGGAACATTCTATCCTACTGTTCCATTTTACAGATTAGGGATAGAGGGGCTTCACTCTGCTCCTGGGAGCTCCCTTGACCATTGAAAGCTTGTCCATTGCCAGGTTTTGTGGATTACTCATTATTGACCCACATTTTCTCTTCAGCTTCAGTTCTCCTGCTTGTAGTGCCCACCTCCTCTGTTTCCCTTGAATAAAGCTGGTTATTTCCTCAAGATTCCTTTAAGTTCCATCTTCTTGACTCTGTCCTCAGAGCTCCTCTAGCATTGACTACCCAGGTCAAGCATTGAGAAGGCTCACTCTATCCCATGCCCCTACCCTATCCCCCTTTGGTTTCCTGAGCAGAGGAAATTCACTGACCTTCCCGTGAATTTGTTCATCTTGGGAACCTTGTACTCACTGCTTCCTATACCTGGTTTGCTCTTCTGATACTTTACACAGCTGGAACCTTGTTATGCTCTAGATATTACCTCAGTTGCCTCTGCTCTAGAAAAACCTTCCCTTCCATGACCAGTCTAGCTAAATCATCCCTAACAGCATCTTTCATTAATCCATGGAGTAAAAGCCTTTCAGACAACATGGACTTATTTATTTCAGTTTGGAGTTCAGCTAATTAACTCCCATGCCCCCTTCCCCAATATTTGGTCCTCTTCCCTCTTTATTTTCTTGGCTCTTTGAGACCTAAATTCTGTCTCTGAATATGGTCTTCCAGTAAATCCTTTAGAATCTGCTGAGGATGCATGTCTCTTCTGGTTATTAATAATTACAAATGGGTTCACAGCCACACAACAGTGAAGTCCATTGTTACCCTGTGCAAGAGAAAAGAACTGGGAATGAGAATATCTGTGCTCCAGATTTGCCCTCACTTCCTAGCTAGGTGACCTTGGGCAATCAATTCATTCTTTTGTTTCAATCTACTAAGGTATAATGAATAATAATATTCACTGCACATTGTTATATGTTATAATTATCCCTTCATGGAATGTATCTCAGGATTGTTCAAGGAATGTCATGAGAAACTGTGTGCTTTGTAAACTAAAGTCTGTGCAGAGTAGGTTGTGGTTACATCTCATTATAAATTAGGGGTTCAGGTTCAGGCATTTATACAGCATTTATACAAGGTGACATCACATCCCCTAATATCCAGGAAGGGCATGGAAAAGGAAAGGCAGAAGTCAGTGGCTATGTGTGTGCTAGTCATTTCCCCATTGACCTCTGTACAGTATGTTCTACTGCCTGGAGTGGAACACTGTGATCTTGATGTGTTGCAACCCACAGCAATGCCCTCCTGCAAGTGCCCTATAACCTTGGAATGGGAATCAAACCTCGACTTGGGAGAGAACCCCATAGGTTTGATACCCCAAATCATAGAGTTGTAGGAGGCAAGAACTGTAAGAGTTCTTAGCGTTCATCAAAACTAAGTTTCTCCTTGTACAGAGTCCCAAAGAAGTTGGGAATTGGGTAAAATCATGCAGTGAGTCCACAATGGCAGTAATAATAAAGACAAGTCTCCCAGCTCTCAACAGCCACTCAGTGTTTAGAAATTCCCATGATCAATTCAGTTTCCATTTGTGAATTACATCTAAGAGGAAACCCTTCCATCTACTGTAGAGACACACTCACAAAAATATATCAGAAGGAAATTTTATTTCAACTTTTTTTTGTAATATAAAAAGATTGGAAACAGTCTAAACTACAATTCACAGGGAGATAAGCTGTGGAATATCATACTGAGGAATACTACATAGCAATTTGAAAAATGGGGTGCATATTTATGTAGTAACCTGGACTATTCAAGACTTATTGTCTGGTGAGGGATGCCTTTTATGGAATAAGAAATGGTCGGCGACAGAGTGAGACTCTGTCTCACACACACAAAAAATCGTCTGGAAGGCTATTCACTGAATTACTAATAATAGTGGGATAGAAGTTGGGGGGTGATGACAAGATGACAGGATTGGAGCGGAGTCTATGGGGACATTAGCTATAGGGACCGTGTTTTAGTTTATGTATTTATTTTTTAACCAGGAAAATGTATTCATGAGTTCTTGTATAATTAAAAATTAATAATAATGATTTTAAAATTAGCCTTAGGCCTTACTGAGCCCTTTTGGGCTTGTAGGGCTGATTCATGACTGACTAAGCTTGTATGAGTCATGGTGGCTAAACGGAAGGGAGAGGGCCACTCTCCATCTCAATACTGTCTGGTCTCTCTGCTCCTGGGGGCTCCTTTGGCCTTCGAGAGCTTGTCCCTTGCCAGGTTTTGAGTGTGAGGACAACGTGTCCAGGGGCCGGTGTGGCACCTCCCATAACTGACCTGGTGACTCAGCATAAGGTCTCCAGGACGGAAGAGCCTGCACACCATGGCTGGCACAGAACCATAAAACTTGTGAGCCTGGAGGCTCCAGTTCTGATCTCAGTCCTGTTTCTACCTTCCAGGGGCTCCAGGGCAAGTGCCTGCCACCTCAGCATCCTGCCTCTGCCCACTGATCTGACCTCCCCTTCTAGCATCGCCCCCTCGCCCACTCTGTTCCAGACATGGGCTTCTTTTCTGTACACACCACATCCCGTACTTGCATAGGGTGCTCATGGTGCTGTTCCTTCTGACCTGAAACCCCTTCCTTCTGAATTCCATGTGACTGGCTCCTTCTCGTCATTCAGGTCTCAGCTCTAGTGAACGTTGCCTCTTGGAGAGGCTTTCCCAGTTGTCCTTTCTCCCTCAGTACCTCTCTGTCACAATGCTCTATTTTATTTCCCTCAGAGCACAGAATGCTGTCTGAAGTTGTGCTGTACACTTTATTTGTGCATTTGTTAATTGACATCGCCTACTGGAATGAAAATGAAAAAGGAGCAGGCACCTGTTCTGTTCTCTGTCCAGAGCTTGCTGTGTGCTCAAGTACCAAGAATGGCATCTGGCACATAATAAGTGCTCAGTAACTATTACTTGAGTAAATGAATGAACTTCACAAGCCCAGAGATAAGTGTGCCCCTGGAGAAGAACAACTCCAACTTTCCTTCTAGCCCTACAGTCCAAGAGTCAGGAGGGATTAGACAAAAAGACAAGCCCCATGGCTCTTCTTCCTAAGTCAGCCACTACAAGGCTGATGGTGTGCAACTTGTTACTTAATCCCCAGGTGCTTCAATTTGCTCATCTGGAAGATGAAGGGATTGGACTAGATGTTTCTTTTCCACTCTAAGCTTTTACTATGCTATAAAATATAAATGGCTTGGGTCCACCTGCTTAAATCAAGATATATGTGTGAACTTACTTTCTTGAATACTCTCCTAATATCTGTTTGAAAATTTCCTCCCATTTTCCTCTTTCTCATAAAAAATAGAACATGAAGAGTATGGCAGTATGGTCTCTGGTGCACTGTAATATGGAGCCCTTTATGCAAAATTCATTATTGAATCAAAGGCTGCAGTTTCCTTTCCTCACTTCTGTCTTTGCTTTCCAAACAATTATCAGCTTTGACACCTTTATTAGTGTCCTTTGGCCTTGTAGCAGAATGAACATGCTAGGCATCTCATTATTGGATCTGTATTCCAAATATGACAAAGCAGGCATGCAGAAGAGCATGGAATATTTATTCCCAAGCCCCTGGTGAGGAGGGTGAGCTCCTGACTTTCCATCCAGCAGAAAGGAGTTGGATCAGCTCGGTCTCTGGGGCCAGGTTCTGGTTTCAGCACTGTGTCTCTACCTCTCTTTTGAGAGGTAACTAATCAGGTGCCCTTGATTTGGGGGCTGAAGGCCAAAAGCATAATAAAAACTTCTTTTACTGAGCGTGTGCTGTGTGCCAGGCACTGTGCAAAGGGCTTTGCGTACATTATCTTATTTAATTTTAATTCTTCCAAGAGCCACGTGAGATAAGAATTGTTATAACCCTCATTTTTCAAATGAAGAAACTGAGGTGTAGAGAGGGTAAGTCAAATGTCTCAGCTGATGTAGTAGTGGGGCTAAGATTTGAAACCAGGTTATACCAGAGCTTGCAATCTTTCCCACCGCTATATGCTGCTATGTGTACAGTATAAGATCCTATATATATCCTGGAGCACAAGTCCTGCTCTGCCAGGATAAGGCACAGCTAGTAACAGTAATCCCTAAAATTCAAGTCTCTAATCAAGATTTAAAAAGTAATACTCACCATCAGATTGAAAAACTTATGTTGTAAGTCAGGCACCATTTGTTTCATTGATATATACACAAGTGCTTATTAGGTGCCAGGAGAATGTATATACTTTGCTGCCCCAGAGATGGTCCCTGCTCTTGTTGGGCTTGTAGTCATTTGATGCTTGAGGAAATCAAATCTGAGAGACCTAGAGAAACATGTCCAATTCCATCCAGCTTGTCAGTGGGAGAACTGGCACTCAAACCCAGTCATTGGGCCCCTAGACCACTAAACTTTCCTGCCCAATGGAAAGCAAGGCCTCAGTGGCTTCTGTTTTGAATGGCTGTCTATAATATTTTTCTTACCCAGATTTGTGGAGGTATCTTTAAAAAGCATTCAGTAAGTTGCCAAAGATATTGATGGTTATGAGTTGACTAGAAGACAGTAGGATTGCTCAGCAATGGCATCATTGACCTTGTGGACAGGATACATCATTGTTGTGGGTTTTGTCCTGTGCATTGTGGGATGTTTAGCAGCATCTCTGGCCTCTACCCACTAGAAGCTAGTAGTCAGTTGTGACAACCAGAATTGTCTCCAGATATTGCCAGATGTCCCCAGGCAGGCAAAAATCTTCCCTGGTTGAAACTGCTGGAAGACAGTGAAGAAAATTAAAACAAAACAAAACACAAAAACCCCTCCTTGGCTGGGTGCGGTGGCTCACACCTGTAATCCCAGCACTTTGGGAGGCTGAGGCGGGCGGATCATGAGGTCAGGAGATTGAGACCATCCTAGCTAACACGGTGAAACGCTGTCTCTATTAAAAGTACAAAAAATTAGCCGGGCATAGTGGCAGGCGCTTGTAGTCCCAGCTACTCAGGAGGCTGAGGCAGGAGAATGGCATGAACCCGGGAGGCAGAGCTTGCAGTGAGCCGAGATCGTGCCACTGCACTCCAGCCTGAGCAACAGTGCAAGACTCTGTCTCAAAAAAAAAAAAACCAAAAAAAAAAAAAAACCCTCCTCATGCTCTAAGGCAATGATAGTGTTGCATATGTGAGACACACATCATATGTGATGTGTGATATATGATGAGTGGGAACTCAAAATCTCATTTAGTTAAGACAATTCTTGGAATGACTTAGAAATCTGAGCTATGGAGTGATCACTCTTTCTTCAGGTATGAGATTAAACAACAGATATGGTTTAGGGGCCATGGATGAACAATATGTGTCTTTAAACTCCAGAATTACCCCCCATGGGGAGAGATACTCACTTAATAAAAGGCAAGAAATGGAAGGGTCAGCACTCCACTGTTCTCATCTCATGCCTGCATCCAGGGAGAGAAATAGCAGAGGCTAGATGGTGACATAGGCTCTGGACTTAGAACTCAAAGTATGGCCCATGGACCAGCTGCCATTATGTCACATGGGAGCTTGCTAAAAAATGCAGAAACTCAGGCCCTGCCCCAGTCCTGCAGAATCAGAATCTGCATTTTAATAAGATTCTCAGGCAGCTTGTTTGTACTTTGAGGTTTGAAATGTAGTAGCCTACGGTATTAACATGCACTTCAAGAATTGAGAACTAGCCTGTGGTATTTAAATGGTTCCCTCACTTTTGCTGACTGTGCATGTAAGTGTGTGGATGACAAGTTTGCTTCACTTGTTTGCATAACCTCTATAAGAATGTGGTTCTGTGTAGGTTGGAAGCATACTGGACTTTCTTATTAGGCAGGGTTGCCGAAGGTGGAAGTGAGGTATGGGAGTAAAGGTTGTGCTGTGGTGTGTGTGTGTTCTCTCGTAAGTTTTAAAATATGAAGCTACTATGTATAATTCTTCCTCTGTTCATTCCTCTCCTGGAATGTGTGAGAAACCCTATCACTGCCAATTATTATAAATAAGGCTTTAGAAATGTCACTTGACTGCTCTCAGACAACACATTCCTCCCGTACACGAAGGTGGACCAACACCTACTTTGCAGACATGGTGTAAGGATGCAATGAATCCATGACTTTGGACAGGGACTTTCTGTACAATTACAGGTTATTTGTTATCATCATAGACGTGAGGAATCAAAAAGGTTACTGCAGATTATGTTCTCTGTAGTCCAAATGCCCTGCAGATGCTACCCCCTGCTGGCTTGGCAGTGAAAATTTAAAGAGGGTTCAGAGGATTAAGAAAGGAAACTCTGGCATTGAGGACCCCTAAATTCTATGCCTTATCCCTCATCCTTGTGAAAGGGAGCTTTGAGGTAGTGTTTGCCAATATTTCAGCTAATCAGAATCACCTAGGAAGTATGAATAAAATTTCCAGTGATCCTACCTTCAGGGCTTCTGATTCACTGGTTGAGCAAGGTCTGAGAATCTGTGTTGTGTTAATGTGTCCAAGTGATTTGCAAATGCACTCAGTTTCACTGGCCCATGTGTGTTTTCAAAGTGTGGTCCTATGATCATTTCCTGACTTGCTGGCTGATGTGGATGTGGCCTAAAATAGGATAGGGAGTGAAACAAGTAAGGGACCAGTACCTTCCAGTTGTGTATTAAACACCACATACCTGGACTTCTGGATGCCGATCTGGGGATACCACTTGGCTAAGTGGGACTTAGCCAAGGTCTTCAGAGGAGCAAGACCAAAATAGTACAAGGACTCAAAGCTACATCATATAAGAAATCGGGAAGTGATCGAATGGGGAAATGTTTTATTTGCTCAAGGCATTGAAATTTATCAATAAAAACACACAGGAAAAAGGATGAGAGAGACACTATTTTTTAATTATTAAAATAGATTATTAGGCTGGGTGTGGTGGCTCATGCCTATAATCCCAGCACTTTGGAAGGTTGAGGCTGGTGGATCACCTGAGGTCAGGAATTCTAGACCAGCCTGACCAATATGGTGAAACCCCCTCTCTAGTAAAAATACAAAAATTAGCTGGGTGTGGTGGCATGCACCGGTAGTCCCAGCTACTTGGGAGGCTGAGACAGGAGAGTTGCTTCCTTGAACCCGGTAGGCGGAGGTTGGAGTGAGCCGAGATCACATCACTGCGCTCCAGCCTGGGTGACAGAATGAGACTCCATCTCAAAAAAAAAAAAAAATAGAAAAAATAGATTATTAGACAATGAAGCCAAATATCATAAAGTTAAAATTAATTGAGTATGTAACTTCATTTTTTGTTCCTAAGTAAACAGCCTTTTAAAATGTAAGTCTATGAAAATGCCAGCCAGTTGAGGAGCAAGAGGCAAAAAATGCAGCCAGGTTGCTCTTGGTCTGAGGCAACCGAAAGGAATCCTTCTGATTATCTCTGAGGTCAGGCAGATCTGGTTTTGCTTGGAGGTATTTCTGTGTACACTTCTTGGCTGGAACTGAGATTTTATCTCTGTTGTGGGTGGTAGGCACATTCTGCTATCCTGGGCACCTCTTTCTCTTCCTCACCTTGCGATGTCCAGATGCACGGATGGCACCTGAAACCAGCAGAATGGGATACAGTCATGCTCACACACCAATATTAATAACAAAACCCAAACACTTGTAAATGCCTCTTTTAATCCTCACAGCTATTCTGTGAGGTAGGCCTTTTAATTCCACATTTAATAGTGATATTTTTCTACATAGGAGTAAATATGCCTAAGGTAATATATCTTGAAACTTGCAGAACCAGAATTTGAATGGAGAGATCTGACCCCAAATCTAATAATCTAGTTTATTATTAAGAGGAAAGAGCACACTGAATTAAGGGCAATATTTTTGCTATCCTATCGGCCAATAGTTTATTTTGTCAATTTTCCTGTGCAAACCAGAAGACAAGTCCAAGGACAGGGTGGGGGTCAGGTTGGAAGGTATGTGCCTCTCTCTGTGATCTGCCCTTGGGTAGTCTGTGTGGGCAGCAGAGTGCACCTTCAAGAAGTAAGAATAGGGAGGAGGCTCTGTAAATGATTGACTCTCTACAGAGAACATGGGCTGGGAAGAGACATGTGATCAGGGAGAAGACAGTGCAGAGACCACATCTGCAGGTAATGACATTCATGGGGGATGATGCAGACAGCACCCTGCAGGGGCTGTAACCTGCCGGCAGCGCTCTATGGGGGTCACTAGGAGGCAATGGGAGATGTGGAATCTTCAGTTATTGGAATATACTTGTTGCAGAAAATATAATATTACTTGACTTCCTTCCTCTACTTTCCAAGACACTGTGGACATTATACTTGGGGTGGGGAACTGGTGATACAGCAGCCTAGAAGAATAGGCCCCAGCCTCCCTTCCATGAGCACCTCCGATACTTTGCACTTAGCCATGCATTTCTCTTTCCCCTTCTCTGCTTCCACCTTATTCTTTTGTTTATTCACATATTTACACATTTGTAATGACACATTCAGGAATAAATTATTGTTGTGAAAACTTTAGATAACACAGAGTACTTTAAAAAAAGAATGTCTCTTTTTCCCTTATGGCATCTCACCGTCCTCCCTTATCCAGCCAGTAGAGGGCCGGGATGTTGCTTGCTCTGCACCCTGCTGGATTCCCCTCAGGCTTCCATGGAGAGGCACTCAGCGCACATTTGCTGGGGGAATAAATGCATTGAAATCGCCAGGCTGAGGTGCTTCCTTTTCTATAAACACAGAGACACATACATGTAACTGGGATGTTTTATTTCCGTAAAAAGGGTCATAATGTATGCATTGCATTGCCAGTTTCTTTTGCTTCTCTGTCTTCTCCTTCCCCTTCTTCTTCTTTGTGTAATATGTCTTAAGGCTGTTTCTTTGACTCTATGAATACCTACCTCATAGAAGTAGGTCTTTTTAACTGCTGGATAATCACTCCTGTGTTATGCACATTTGAGTTCCTTCCACTCCTCACTATTTCTTGTGATGCTGCTGTAGGCTTCCTTGCACGGGCCTCTTGCTACACAGGTGTGAGTGTTTCTCCAGGAAAGACACCTGAGCAGGACTCACTGGATGGCAGGGCTCCTCTTTCCTATCTCATTTACTGGGTCAGATGCCTAAAATCTAAATTTTCCTGAAATATAAGCTGAACTGAGGAGAAATTCCTTTCCCTGGGAGTGGTAGGGAGTGTCAGTCCTGGGCTTGTATCATGAACTTGGCACACACAGACACACACACACATACACATACACACACACACACACACACACGATCCTATCCCAGCCTGCTTGCTAGGAAACCTAGTTTTCAAACATTAACATGTTTTGTGGAAGCACAGTGGTCATGAAAGTCCTGAGATTTGGGGAGTTCTATTGTAGGATTTGTCACAGACGTTCCAAGAAAATGTAGAACAAGTAACAAAGCCTCCATGGTCTTTAGTTTCCTCATCTCTAAAATGGGTTTGGAGCAGACAAAGAGTAGAGGAGTAGACACATTACTGTTCAAGGACACTTTCAATGCTACCCTTCCAGGGTAAGGCTTCGGTTGCCTGCCCTTGACCTTAGGTTTGCTGTGGAAGCCAAGAAAAGGGGAGCTGGTGCTTTGGAAAGAGCAGTTGGCTTTTCCAGGTGAGTCAGACCCAGCAGCTTGGTGACCTCTGCCCGGGTCAGCCGCCCCACCTCCTCTTCTGGAGCTGCTGCTGCCAGTTCCTTGGCTGACTCTTGGAGAGGGCACGTTTCACATCCTACGCAGAAGAAAGTCTGGAGAACATCTCCCCTATGGCTTCCTGATCTGCATTTCTGATGGCCGCCAGGCTACTCTCCCACAGATGCCTGGTTTGGTGTTTCTGACACAGCAGCAGAGCAGAGTGATAAGGACAAAGGCCCTGGGGTCACACTGCCTGGGTTCCAATCCTGCCACTGACAGAGCCAGAGCAAACCACTCAGACTCTTAGTTTCCTTATCTTTAAACTGGGGATCATGTTAGTATAGCTCTTATGCGGCACTGCAAGGATTAAATAAGTTTTTATTCATGAAGTGCATAATTCGTGTCCAATAAATGCTTTTATTATTAATGTTCAGAAAGGAGCATAGCCCCTAGATCAAGTAGGTGGTCAATAAATGCATGCGGAGTAAATGACAAATGCGTGAATGAACTGGAAGACAGGACCATGTTCTAGTTCTATTTCCATCTCTGACTTCGACACCAAGCTTACAGCTCCTCCCAACTCTATTGACCTCCCTGAAACATTCCTCCAATCTCCTATTCTAGCACTTTTACTAGTGGTTTCTCTGCCATTTGGAATATTCTTCTCAGTTGTTTCTGCTGTCAAAAATTCCGCCCTTTAAAATGCAAATTAATGTCACCCCTTCCATGAAGCTTTCTTTGTTTTTCCCATTTGGAAGTGACATATTCCTTCTCATATTTCCAATATATTTCTCTGTTAATGATACCCACATTTATATTTTAAGTCCCTATCATTCTTATGAATTCCAAGTTAGTGTATCTGTCTATTTGGTATCTTCAGTATGAAGTACTGAATAGACCCAAACTTAATATGTCCACACCCTACCAACCCACTCCACTGAGTCATCTCCATCTGCAGGCTTTCCCATCTCAGTTAAAGACAACTCCATCTTTCCAGGTATTCAGGCCAAAACATTTGGAATTTTCCTTGATGTTTCTGTTTCTCTCACAACCTTCTATCTAATCCATTCAGAAATCCTGGTGATCTACCTGGATATAGCCAGAATCAGAACACTTCTCACGACCTCCACTGCTACCATTGTGGGCAAAGTCAGGGCCAATAGACTCCACTCCTGCTCTTCCCTTACCCACAGTCGCTTTCCCTAGAGTGGCCAGAGTGTTCTTTGTAAAATATAAGTCGAGTCCTATCGATCTCTGCTCAAGATCCTGCTGTGGAGCACATTTCGCTTAGAGTAAAAGCTGGGCTCTGAACGCAGCCAAACAGGTTTTACAAACCACATACCTCTCTCTGACTCATTTCCCACTACTCTTCCTGTCGTGGACATTCTCCTTTTGTCCCTCCAGATCCATGTTCCAGCTTTCCTCACAGTGCTCACATTCCTAGGAGACTGGCCACAGAAATCTTCAAACATTCCCTGCTGCCTTTTGCTTGCAGTTAGATCACTCGATGGCAGGCACTGGTATGGGATGGGGAGGTGGTTGCTGAGAAAGTTCGGATATTTGCTTCTCTGGTCCCTTCCCTGGCAAGCGTGGCTGTGTTCCTTTCCCGGGAGAGATGCATCCCTATCCGCAGCCCTCTCTGTCAGCCAGCTCTCTCCAGGTTCCACTAATCTTGCTCTCTGCTGGCCCCTTCTGGCCTACTTGTGCTAAAGGCATTTAGCTATTGCCAGCTCATAGGTGCCTGACCTTGCTGATTTACCTTAACTTTGCCCACAGCTTTGCAAATTCTCTCTCTCTCTCTCTCTCTCTCTCCCCCCCCCTCCTCCTTTTTTTTTGAGATGGAGTCTCACTCTCTTGCCCAGGCTCGAGTGCAGTGGCACGATCTCCCGTCACTGAAACCTCCGCCCCCTAGGTTCAAGTGATTCTTCTGCCTCAGCCTCCCAAGTAGCTGGTATTACAGGTGTGCACCACCATGCCCGGCTAATTTTTGTATTTGTAGTAGAGACGAGGTTTCACCATGTTGGCCAGGCTGGTCTCGAACTCCTGACCTTAAGTGATCCACCCGCCTTGGCCTTCCAAAGTACTGGGATTACAGGCATGATGATTACTCTTTTTTAAAAGGTACCCTCTGTTTCCTATATAACTCGGATCAATCCACTCACCCCAGCTCACTCTGTTCAAGCAGCACTCTTTACCCTGGGCTTCCTCCAACATGCTGGGCACACTCCCGCCTCAGTGTCTTTGCACTGCTCTCTTATTTCCCTAGCATGCTTTTCTCCTGATATCCGTGGAGCTCTTTTTCTCTCATATTCTTAAGCCTTTGCCCACTGGTCACCTTCTCAGTGATCACATATCTCTCTGAACTAATAAAAATTGTAGCTCTTTAAGGAATCTCCACTCTGTTTTCCATAGTGGTTTTACTAGCTTACATTCCCACCAGCAGTGTAGAAGTGTGTCCCCTTTTCATTGCATCCATGCCAACATGTATTATTTTTTGATTTTTTGATTATGGTCATTCTTGCTGAGTAAGGTGGTATCACATTATGGTTTTGATTTGCATTTCCCTGATCATTTGTGATGTTGAGCATTTTTTCATATGTTTGTTGACCATTTGTAAATCTTCTTTTGAGAATTGTCTGTTCATGTTCTTAACCCACTTTTTATTGGGATTGTTTTTTTTTTCTTGCTAATTTGTTTGAGTTCTTTGTAGATTCTAGATATTAGTCCTTTGTCGGATATACAGATTGTAAGGATGTAGATTTGGTCTTTTCACATAGTCCCATATTTTTTGGAGGCTTTGTTTGTTTCTTTTTATTCCTTTTTTCTGTAAACTTCTCTTCTCGCTTTATTTCATTAATTTGATCTTCAATCACTGATACCCTTTCTTCCACTTGATTGAATCAGCTACTGAAGCTTGTGCATGCATTGCATAGTTCTCGTGTCATGGTTTTTGGCTCCATCAGGTCATTTAAGGTCTTCTCTACACTGTTTTTTCTAGTTAGCCATTCGTCTAATCTTTTTTCAAGGTTTTTAGCTTCCTTGCGATGGGTTCGAACATCCTCCTTTAGCTCGGAGAAGTTTGTTATTACCGGCCTTCTGAAGCCTACTTCTGTCAATTCGTCAAAGTCATTCTCCGACCAGCTTTGTTCCGTTGCTGCGAGGAACTGTGATCCTTTGGAGGAGAAGAGACGCTTGGTTTTTAGAATTTTCAGCTTTTCTGCTCTGGTTTCTCCCCATCTTTATGGTTTTATCTACCTTTGGTCTTTGATGTTGGTGATCTACAGATGGGGTTTTGTTGTGGGTGTCCTTTTTGTTGATGTTGATGCTATTCCTTTCCGGTTGGTAGTTTTCCTTCTAACAGTCAGGTCCCTCAGCTACAGGTCTGTTGGAGTTTGCCAGACTTCCACTCCAGACCCTGTTTTCCTGGGTATCACCAGCAGAGGCTGCAGAACAGCAAATATTGCAGAACAGCAAATATTGCTGCCTGATCCTTCCTCTGGAAGCTTCGTTCCAGGGGGCACTTGCCTGTATGAGGTATCAGTCAGCCCCTACTGGGAGATGTCTCCCATTTAGACTACACGGGGGTCAGGGACCCACTTGAGGAGGCAGCCTGTCTGTTCTCAGAGCTCAAACGCCGTGCTGGGAGAAGTTTCTGCTGCCTTTTGTTCAGCTGTGCCCTGCCCCTAAAGGTGGAGTCAACAGAGGCAGCAGGCCTTGCTGAGCTGCGGTGGGCTCTGCCCAGTTCAAGCTTCCCAGGCTGCCCTGTTTACCTACTCAAGCCTCAGCAATGGCAGACACCCCTCCCCCTGCCGGGCTGCTGCCTCGCAGGTCGATCTCAGACTGCTGTGCTAGCAGTGAGCAAGGCTCTATGGGCGTGGGATCTGCCCAGCCAGGTGCAGGATATAATCTCCTGGTGTGCCATTTGCTGAGACTGTTGGAAAAGCGCAGTATTTAGGCAGGAATGTCCTGTTTTTCCAGGTACAGTCTGTCACAGCTTCCCTTGGCTAGGAAAGGGAAATCCCCTGACCCTTGCACTTCCTGGGTGAGGCGATGCCCCTTCCTGCTTCTGCTGCACCCACTGTCCAACCAGTTCCAGTGAGATGAACCAGGTACCTCAGTTGAACATGCAGAAATCACCCATCTTCTGTGTCGATCATGCTGGGAGCTGCAGACCGGAGCTGTTCCTATTCGGCCATCTTGGAATGGACCCCTGCTTTTTTTTTTTTTTAAATCTATCTCTTTAGTAAAATTTTCCTTCACATCCTGTATTGCTTTCTGATTTCTTTGTGTTGGTTTTCAACTTTTTCTTGGATCTCACTGAGATGCTTTAAAATCAATATTTTTGAATTCCTTATCTGGTATTTCAGAGATTTTCTTTTGTTGTTAGGATCCATTGTTGGATGGTTAGTGTGACCCTTTGGGGGTATTGTAGCACTGTACAATTTCACATGTCCAGAATTGTTTCTCTGGTTCCATTTCGTCTGGGTAAACTATCTCTTCTTATTTTTGAACTTACTTTTGTTTAGAGGGGATTGTTTTCCTCTTGAGGATGTGACTATAATATGTGTTGTGTATGATCATTTGGCTTTGGTTCTGGGTACTTTCAGTGTCAAAGCCTCTGTATCAGCTCCTTGGTTTTAGATAGTATTTGTGTGGTGGCTTTCTCAAATGCTGGTTGTAGCAGTGATGTACTGAGTGTGTGAGAAGGCTTTCCATCTCCTGCATGGCTGGGATAGTAAAGGTCTCAGGAAGCTTATCTCATTCTTCGGCACCATGCACTTCTGTTAGCAGATCTTTTTTTAAAAAATTGCATTGTGTATTTCAACCTGTAGGTCAGTAGATGACACTTATGGTTAAGAGCTGGCTGCAGCAGCAGAAGATGGCATGTGTATCACCTTTCTTTACCAGGAGAAGCTTTCTCTGTTACCTCAGATGATGGGCTAGGCTGTGGAATGCATGGTGGCCTTAGCTTCCTGCTTAGCCCCTAATGGGGGGACAGAGCTGGGCAAAGCTGAACTTCCAATCCTGCTCTCAGATACCCCAATGCAGGCACAAGCACCAGTCACGACAGAGGTGGTGAGGGGAGCTCCCAATGAAATGCACCAAGGTCTCCACAGTGAGGTAGGAGGTTGCTGCAGCTCCTGCCTCCCTGTCATGCCCCCTCCTGGCACTCAGGACACTCAGATTAGACAGACACTGCTGTCTGTCTCCAGGCTGCAATGTAGTCGAGCACCATGAAAGACATTTGTCCCATGGCTCATCTCAGATGTCTTCTGTGTGGAGCCTCCTCCCTTAGCGTCAAACATGCAGCTTTGTGGCTGTCTTGCTCTCTGCTGCAGAAATGCTGCCACTTCATGTAGAGAGGAGGGGCCCCATCTTTTGTGCAAGCCTAGGCCTGGTATGTACACCACCAGTGGGGGTGCAGCCACCCCTATAACCCTAGAATGGTCATTCTCCACACATCTGCACCAACTTCCCAAGAGAGCAGCCATTGCTGTTCCCACAGCAGTGGGAGTTAGGGGGAGGAGAAGGTCTCCTCTTCACATCCATGCCAGAGGACTGCAACCACCTGGCTGCTGGAACAAAACCATACTCCTCCCTTGCAGAATTTCTTTCTGTGGAGAACTGGTATCTGATATCTCTAGTGAGCCCAGTGCCTGCCTCTCCACTGGAGGTAGTGCAGTCACTCTCAGCCCAAGGTTGCTCTTGGGCACAGGAAAGTGCATGCTCTGGTCTCCTGGTCCCCAGGGGTTCCCCCTTGGTGTGCTGCACTCCCTTCTCTTAGGAGCAGCATTTCTCAAGGGCTAGACCACTGGGGACCCTGAAGCTCCCCTGGCCCAGGCAGCCCTGTGTGGCTGCCACAATTCAAATAGGTGCCAAGGAATGTCTGCAGGGGCTCCAGTAATGTGGAAACACAGGGGCTGATGTTCCCTTGAAAGGACACAGTCGTCCAATGGGTGTGCCCCAAGTATGGCACCTGCTGTTGCTGCTTAGATTCACGGGGAGGGCAGGCAACTCAGGGTGAGCTGGTAGTCTAGTGTGATGCCTTTAAGAAGTCCCCAGATCACTGCCCACACCAGTGTTTGGGTTCATGAGGGCGGAAGAGCTCTCCAACAGTTCAGATACCAGAGGTCTCCTGCAGGGGTAAGGGGAGACAAAACCACTTCCACCTATTCTTTTTGTATGTAATACCAAATCCCTTGGAGTTCCTAGCTGATCTCTGCCAGCCTCTTGCTTTCTTCTTTTTCTGTGTCCTAGCTTCTTCCCATGAGTTCTCTGCTAGGCTCCAGCACTTTCTGTTTGATACTTCATTCAAGTTATGATTATTCACCTGTAACTTTGGTTCTTCTTTCTGCAGAGAACTGGTGTCTAAGATCTCTAGTAATCTATCTTGGAAAAAAAAAAAAAAAGAAAATAAGAGCCCCCAACCCCCCTGAAGTTTACTTTAACTGTTAGTAATATAGTCTTGCCAGCTTTCCTTTTACTGGTATTCAAATGGCATTCCTTATTTCATTCTTTTAATTTTAACCTAGTTATGTTTATCTTTATATCTATGTATTCGAATTTTCTTATTCAATCTGGAAATCCCTGAATTTTAAATGGAGAGTTTAGGCCTGTATGTATTTATTTAAACTTTTATTTTAAATTCACGGTACAAATGCAGGTTTGTTACATAGGAAAACATGTGTCATGGGGGTTTGTTGTTCAGATTATTTCATCACCCAGGCATTAAGCCTAGTACCCATTAGTTATTTTTCCTGATCCTCTCCCTCCTCCCACCCTCCACCCTCCAATATGACCCAGTGTGTGTTGTTCCCCTTTATGTGTCCATGTGTTCTCATCATTTAGCTTCCACTTACAAGAGAGAATGTGTGATATTTGGTTTTCTGTTCCTGCGTTAGTTTGCTAAGGATAATGCAGGACATTTTTATTTAATGTACTTTATAATTTGGTTGGGTTTAAATCTACCATCTTGTCATTATTTGTTTGTTCTATTTGCTCTTTGTTTTTTCCCGTTTTCCTGTTTTCTTTGGCTTTGAGCATTTTTTAATGATTGCATTTAATTTTAGAAGTACTTTTTGGTTTATGGTATTTTCAGTGGTTGCCATATAATTTAACATCTAACTTATCAGAGGCTACCTTTACATATAGTACAGGCACCTTATAAGATTATTTCCTTTTTGTTTCTCCTGTCTTTTGTGTTATTGTTATAATACATTTTACTGCTAAGTCTGTTTTAAACCCACTTTTTTTGGCCTTAGAAAGACAATTTGTAAAAGTAGCTCTATTGCATTATAATTATTATACCATACAATTTACCCTTTTAAAGCATAACATTGAATGAATTTTAGTATATTCACAGAGTTGGGCATCCATCACCACAATTAATTTTAGAGTATTTTCATTACTGCAGAAGGAAACCTTTCACCTACTAGCTGTCACTTCCCAAATCCCCCATCCTCTCCAGCCCTAGGCAACACTAATCTACTTTCTGTCTCTATGGATTTGACTATGTTGGACGTTTCATATCAGTGGAATTACACAATATGTGTTATTTATGTCTGGCTTCTCTTATTTTGCATAATGTTTTCCAGGTTTATCCATATTGCAGCATGTATCAGTACTTTATTAATTTTTATTGGTGAATAATATTCCATTCCCATGCTGTGTCACATTTTGTTTATCCAATTGTTGATTGATGAACATTTAGGTCTTATCAGTTTTGGGCTATTATGGATAATGCTGCTACGAACATTTATGTACAGGTTTTTATGTGGACAGAATGCTTTTATTTCTCTTGAATACACATACCTAGGATTATATACACACCTAGGTCAATGCCTACTTTTGGAGCTAGAGATGATGTTAGCCCCATATGAACCACATATACTGAGAATGGTTAAGGATTGGCTTCTACAGGGAAATCGGGGTATTGTTTTTATAAGAAAAGGAATACTGAAAAAGGGAAAAAATCCAATAGACGTTGACTACAAATAATTAATATTTATTCAACATTTTATATGGGCTGCAAACAGTGCTGCTTTACCTATAATATCTCACTTCATTCTCAGAACAACCCTGTAGTATATGTTCTCTCATGATGTTTACCTTCTCTGCTCATGGAATTCTATGCTAGAATCCTAAACTCAAAGCCTGCAGGGGGCATATGCAAATAAGTGCTATAAACAGGGTGGGGACTTGGAAACATGGAGACTATCATCCTGTGTGAAGTGTAGCAAACACTTGGTGTCATCTATTGCCACATGGGAATGAAGGTTCAGGGCTACAGATATTCAGAAAATCACTGTGTGGGAAAAAAGTCATGGTTTTGGAAAGGTATGGTTTTTTCAACCGTTGTTCTAGGATATAAGAGTTCAGTAGCATCTTGCCACTCAGAACGTGTCCTCAGGCAAGTGACATTATTATTGCCTGGGACCTAGTTAGAAATGGATAGCTTCAGGCCTCCTTCAGGGCTATGAGTCAGAATCAGTGTGTAACAAGATCCCCAGGTGATTTGTGTGCCCAATAAAGTTTAAAAAGTACCTATCTTCAAGAGTGGGTATGAACTCAGATTGCATATTAGAATCATAAGAAAAAAACAAAAACAAACAAACAAACAAAAGCCAAACTCTTGCCCAAACCCCATTCTGGAAACTTAAATCAGAATTTTAGGGATGGGGTACAGGCAGCATTCCTAAAAGGTACTAGGTCATTTAACTATAAAGCCAGGGTTGAGAATTGCTCTTTTAGAGCAATCCTTCATTTTAGGGAGAAAAAATAAAAATCTCAAGAGGTGACAAGGTGAGGATTTCTGGTTTTGTTGATGCCCAAGTAAGTTCATATTGGTTAAACCAAAACCAAACTAAAACAAAACAATGATCTGTAGGCATTAGAGCAATAATAAAAGCAGACAAATTGCAGAGGGGAGTTGAAACTTGAAAGAAGGGAAAGTGAGAGGTGTGTTTCTTTTTGAATTTTGATGGACAGCCGGCTATCAAACTCATTGCCTCACATAGGGTGACTAAAATTCTGACAGAACAGCTGCAGTGATTATGATCTAAAATATCAGAGGACAGAGTTTGGAGCAATCAGTCATTAGAAAATGAGGAGTAAACTATAGAAAGGAGAGAACCAGAGAAGGACAGTTCCAAATTCTGTGTATAAACTCTTCCTGTCTCTGGTTGACCCCTCTCCCCCAAATTCATATGGAGGGATACTCCTAGTGCCTTACCTATAGGGAAAAACCCTGAACTTAAATTTGAATTAATACTCATGAGGCAGAGCTTACGGTGTGAGTCTAAACAAACTGTAATATCATAGCAAAAGAAAAACACAAACACCTTTTCAGAGGAATATAACAGAATCATCAGTCTTTAAAACATAATATCCACAATATCCAGAAAACAATCCAAAATTATTTGACATATGAAGGTCAGGAAAATCTTAAGAGAAGAAGAAATCAACTGAGACCAATCCTGATATAATCCATAAGCTACAACTAACAGATAGGATTTTGAAAAACAGCTATTGTAATTATTCTGGTTGAAGCGAAGAAAAATATACTTTCAACAAATAAAAATATATTCAAAATAATAGTAGAAAAACATAAACCAAAAAACTATAAAAGTAAACCAAGTGGAGGCTTTAGAATGCAAAATACAATCTCTAAAATCAAAATTTGCCAGGTCATTTATGAGCAGAATAGAAATAATAGAAGAAAGATTCAGTGAACTTGAAGATGGATCAATAGAAATTATCCAATCTGAAGAGGAAAAGAAAAATTTTTAAACAATGAATAGAGCCTCAGGGATATGTGAGAAAATAATGAAAGATCTAACATTGTGTAATTGGAATCCCAAGATGAGAGGAGAGATAGAATTGAGTAGTTTTTTTTTTGTTTTTGATACTTTAAGTTTTAGGGTACATGTGCACAATGTGCAGGTCAGTTACATATGTACACATGTGCCATGCTGGTGTGCTGCACCCATTAACTCGTCATTTGGCATTAGGTATACCTCCTAATGCTATCCCTCCCCCCCTCCCCACCCCACAACAGTCCTCAGAGTGTGATGTTCCCCTTCCTGTGTCCATGTGTTCTCATTGTTCAATTCCCATCTATGAGTGAGAACATGCAGTGTTTGGTTTTTTGTCCTTGTGATAGTTTACTGAAAATGATGATTTCCAATTTCATCCATGTCCCTACAAAGGACATGAACTCATCCTTTTTTATGGCTGCATAGTATTCCATGGTGTATATGTGCCACATTTTCTTAATCCAGTCTATCATTGTTGGACATTTGGGTTGGTTCCAAGTCTTAGCTATTGTGAATAGTGCCGCAATAAACATACGTGTGCATGTGTCTTTATAGCAGCATGATTTATAGTCCTTTGGGTATATACACAGTAATGGGATGGCTGGGTCAAATGGTATTTCTAGTTCTAGATCCCTGAGGAATTGCCACACTGACTTCCACAATGGTTGAACTAGTTTACAGTCCCACCAACAGTGTAAAAGTGTTCCTATTTCTCCACATCCTCTCCAGCACCTGTTGTTTCCTGACTTTTTAATGATTGCCGTTCTAACTGGTGTGAGATGGTATCTCATTGTGGTTTTGATTTGCATTTCTCTGATGGCCAGTGATGATGAGCATTTTTTCATGTGTCTTTTGGCTGCATAAATGTCTTCTTTTGAGAAGTATCTGTTCATATCCTTTGCCCACTTTTTGATGGGGTTGTTTGTTTTTTTCTTGTAAATTTGTTAGAGTTCTTCGTAGATTCTGGATATTAGCCCTTTGTCAGATGAGTAGGTTGTGAAAATTTTCTCCCATTTTGTAGGTTGCCTGTTCACTCTGATGGTAGTTTCTTTTGCTGTGCAGAAGCTCTTTAGTTTAATTAGATCCCATTTGTCAATTTTGGCTTTTGTTGCCATTGCTTTTGGTGCTTTAGACATGAAGTCCTTGCCCATGCCTATGTCCTGAATGGTAATGCCTAGGTTTTCTTCTAGGGATTTTATGGTTTTAGGTCTAACGTTTAAGTCTTTAATCCATCTTGAATTAATTTTTGTATAAGGTATAAGGAAGGGATCCAGTTTCAGCTTTCTACATATGGCTAGCCAGTTTTCCCAGCACCATTTATTAAATAGGGAATCCTTTCCCCATTGCTTGTTTTTCTCAGGTTTTTTTTTTTTTTTTGAGATGGAGTTTCACTCTTGTTGCCCAGGCTGGGTGCAATGGCATGATCTTGGCTCACTGCAACCTCTGACTCCCAGGTTCAAGCGATTCTCTAGCCTCAGCCTCCTAAGTAGCTGGGATTACAGGTGCCTGCCTCTACACCCAGCGAATTTTTGTATTTTTAGTAGAGATAGAGTTTCACCATGTTGGCCAGGCTGGTCTCGAACTCCTGACCTCAGGTGATCCGCCCACCTCAGTATCTCAAAATGCTGGGATTACAGGCGTGAGCCACCGTGCCCAGCAGATTTTTTTTTGAAAGGTACAAATTCTTAAGAATCTCAATAAACCATAGCTTAGGATAAATGAGAAGAAGAGTGCACCTGGTCACATCATAGTCAAAGTGTTGAAAACTAAAGGTAAAGAGAAAATATTGAAAGAGCCAGAGAAAAAGACACATTACATTAAATAGAATATCAATTCCAAAGATCTCTGACTTCTCACCAGAAATCATGGAGGCCAGAAGAGTGTGAAACAGCACTCTAATTAAAACGGACAGTCTATCAGAATTTATTTTTAAAAAGTAAGATTCAATTATATGCTATTCAGAAGTTATAATTTAAGTATAAAGAGAGGTTAAAAGCAAATGGATTGAAAAAGATATATCATGTAAACTGCAGAGCACAAGAAGTTTAAAGTGGCTATATTAATACCCCAAAAGACATATAATCGTGAAGGCGTGTGCTGAATAATAGATGTTCAAAATATACAAAGAAGATGTGAGGGCAAGCTGGCTGCGACATCTGTCACCCCATTGATCTGCAGGGTTGATTTGGCTGATCTGGCTGGCTAGGTGGGTGTCCCCTTCCTCCCTCACCGCTCCACATGCATCCCTCCTGGAGCTGTGTGCTTGGTAGAAGAGGATGACCATCCCCGATAGAGGAGGACCAGTCTTGGGTCAAGGGTATACCAGTAGCTGTGCTGATAGGACCTCCAAACAAGCTCTCAAAATATACAAAGAAGCAATTGAGAAAATTAAAGGAAGAAATAGAAATTCCACAATCAGAGGCTGTCATCTAAATGGTCTGTGAGGCCAGGACAGCAATAATGATAAAAGCTCCCGAGGTGGGGCTGGTGGACAGCCAAGGTGAGAACATTGCTCTGAACCACCCCATCATGTTACTGCAGTGGGGAATGAGGACCCCAGGGGTGAAGAGGCTGAACCCAAGGCCTTCCCTCTGGAACCTCAGAATCCTGACATCAAATCCAGTGAGCTTTGGTTAAATGCCCTGGTGATTTTAAATCCTGACATTAAATACAATGAGTTCTGGTGAGAGGTTCCAGTGCAAGAGAGAGAGAACAAAGATAATGGAAAACAGGAAGGGGAAGAACCATGGAGGATGCCTCCATTTACAGAGCGGAGGAAGAGAGAATGCAGAGAGGAGACAGAGGAGCCACCGAGAGGAAGAAACGAGCCACGGGGGAGATGGGGGCTGACACTGGTGCTGTCCTCAGAGAGGCACAGCAGGGCCAACTAAGGGAGAGGCCTTCAGGGCCGGCCATTAGGAGGTCATCCAGAAGCACAGTAGCTAAATGGCTTACAGAATTCCGGAGGAAGGCTGCCCAAAAGGCATTCATGACCATGTGAGTGCAGCTTGTGCTTCCACTGGCTTACCAGCTCTGTGTCTTTGGACACATACATTTATCTCTCCATGCCTCAGTTTTCTCATCTGTAAAATGCATAGAATGTTAGCACTTGCCATGAGTTTAAATGAGTTAATAATACACACAAAGCCCTTAGAATGGTGCCTGGCACAGTGTGTGTGTGTGTGTGTGTGTGTGTGTGTGTATGATCCACAGGCACTTGTTCTTATTGTTGTTTGTGCCATTGCCATTGTTGTGGGTGGTGATCTTGAGAGGCAGTTTTAATAGGATATTGGAGACAGCTGTCATTTTCATAACTTATATTTGGACTTCTGGACCTCACGCTAATTTACCTCAAATAACAGTAAGTCAGCACTACTGAATTAATTCAGTCATCACGTTTTCGCTTGCTTAGTTTTAAGGGGTCCTCTCACACTGAAGAACAGTGTCCTCCGTGCTGTGTGAGGTGGACTACGACATTCTCCTGTGCCTGGTCAGCTGTGGGAACCAATGCACCAGAGATTGCACAATTGGTACAGCAGGGGAAAATGAGCCAGAAAACAGGGAGGGGTGGCACAAGGAGAAGAGGGGAACTGGCTCCTTGCATATCTCCCAAAGCACCTCCAGATATCAGAGCTCCTTGAATCACAGCAACCAAAGGTTGGATTTTGAGCTCAGAGGAATGACCCAGCTCCACACAAGCAAGCAGCCAGGGAGCTGAAGTCTCTGCACGCTGCCTTCTGTCTGGCCACTGGGTGTCACTCTTCATCTATGTTCCTTTGGTGTCAAGGTTCTGAGAAGAAATTCAGCCTTTGCTGAGTTCTATCCCTGTGCTGATACATTACCCCTAGAACCTTCTATTGGCCAGACAGGCAGTATATTGAGAGTGAAATCACATCAGGAAGCTGACTTCTGATCCACACATGGGAAACCAGCCTGCTTGTCACGAAAGTAAGGAGATTCCAGCCTCAGTAACTAATTTTACAGCAATAGCAGTTGAAAACAAGTCTTAGAAGCATTGAGCAGACATTCTAATGAAGTAGATATGTTATTGAGCTTGGCCAAGGTGGCTATGGGAATCTTACATCTGTGAAGGTGACAGGACTTGCTTTTTCATATTGACATTTAAGAATATTTTGTGTCCAAATGTGTTTGTGTTCTCTGTGTGTGTGCGTGTGAGTGTGTGTACTTATTTAAAGGAAATAGCAGGTTTCAGATACAGTTGAGGCCTCCTTTATAGCCCTCCTTAATCACATTCCCCTTCCTTCCATCCTAGAGGCATTCTCTCTTCTGATGTAAGTGGTCTCTCTCCTGTCCATATTCTGATGCTCTTATTAAATCTGTACATGTTCATAAATATTTAACAGTATGGCTTTGTACATTTAAAAGTTTAAACAAATTGTTGCCCAATACCATTTACTTGTGCTGTCTGTATAATTCCATTTTCTTTTTGTTTCTAATTTTGTTTATTAGAATTTTGCTGTCAGTTTAATAGTCATTTCTTTGCAGTTTAGTCTGTGTTTTTTCTCCCTTTTTAAAAAAAGTTGTGAGAAGAGCACTTACTATGAAGTCTACCTTTTAACATGCTTATTCTATCTCTTTCATTCATAGTTTTTTAATTTCTCATTCTTGCAGTGCTGATTCACTGGTCAGTTGCATCTGCTGTATTTTTTCTCTTGGTGTTTAATTTCCTTATTTGATTTGTATCTGTTTTAACTATGAACTACTTTGAACTATAGTCATGCATTGCTTAACTCTGGAGTACATTCTTGAGAAACGAGTCATTAGATGATTTTCTTGTTGTGTGAACGTCATAGAGTGTACTTTCACAAACCTAGGTGGTATAGCCTACTGCATACCTAGAGTATAATATAGCCTAATGCTCCTAAGCTACAATCCTATACAACATGTTACTTTCCTGAATACTGTAGGCAATTGTAACACAATGGTAAGTATTTATTTATCTAAACATAGAAAAAGTACAGCAAAAATACAGTATAAAAGATAAAAAATGGTATATTTGTATAGAGCATTTACCATGAATAGATATTGCAGGAATGGAAGTTGCTCTGGGTGAGTCAGTGAATGTGAAGGCTTAGAACATTACTGTATACTACTGTAGAAAAAATTAGCCTGGCATGGTGGTGGATGCCTGCAATTTCAGCTACTCGGGAGGCTGAGGCAGGAGAATCGCTTGAACCCAGAAGGCGGAGGTTACAGTGAGCTGAGATCAACACTGTACAGTTAGGCTACACTAAATTTATAAAAAAAAATTCTTCCTTCAATAATTAACTTTAGCTTACTATAGCTTCTTAACTTTATAATCTTTAATTTTTTAAGACTTCTTGATTCTTTTGTAATAACACCTAGCTGAACGCACAAACACTTGTAAGCTGTACAAAAATATTTTCATTATTTATATCCTTATTGATATGGTTTGGCTCCATGTCCCCTCCCAAATCTCGTGTTCAATTGTAATCCTCAGTGTTGGGGGAGGCATCTGCTGGGAGGTGATTAGATCATGGGGGTGGATTTCCTCTTACTGTTCTCATGATAGTGAGTGAGTTCTCACAAGATCTGATGGTTTAAAAGTGTGTGGCACTTCTCCCCATTGCTCTTTCTCTCTCCTGCCACCTTGTGAAGAAGGTGCTTTCTTACCCTTTGCCTTCTGCCATGATTGTAAGTTTCCTGAGGACTCCCAGTCATGCTTCCTGTTAAGCGTGTGGAACTGTGAGTCAATTAAACTTCTTTTCTTCATAAATTATCCAGTCTCAGGTAGTTCTTTATAGCAGTGTGGAAATGGACTAATACACTTATTGTATAAGACTTTTTTCTGTTTTTAAAATTATTTACTTTTTTTTAACTTTTGAAACTTTTTTGTTAAAAAACGAAGATACAAACACACACATTAGCCTAGGCCTACACAGAGTCAGGATCATCAAGATGTCACTAGGTGATAGGAATTTTTCAGCTCCATTTGTAATCTTACGGGATCACTGTCATATATGTGGCCTGTCATTGACCAAAATGTTATTATGCAGTGCATGACTGTATTCTTCAATGTTTTAAGAAAATGGGCTTCGTGTGAACCCCGCACTATGAAAATATCCTTAAGGAGTTGTTTTTGCCATTGTTTCTGTTGTATTCTTAGAGAATCAACATCCAGAAACCAGTTTTTGTCACGAACTCCTCTGAATGGGATTGCTGCACAATGCATGGTACTTTCTCAAGGTGCAGGCCTGGGTGTTTGACTTTTCCTTGTAAGGCCTCTAACAGATTCAAAGCTTCTTCAGGGTCTTCTCAGACTTGTCAAAGGAAGTTTTCCGATTGCTTTTAGATGGAACATCAACCCTTCCAGCCTGCAGGCTTTCTGCAGGGAGCAAATTTCCCACTCCCTGGCTTCACACGGGCTCAAGGTCATTGTTAACAGGTGGGGGCAACAGAAGGCCAGCCCCCAGCTCTGTGGACCAGTGTAGGCTGAGAAACTCCAGGATCTCCATGGCATCTATTTTCACCTCCTGATCGGGCTCTGATCACTGATTTCTGCTTTTGTTTCTGGCTCCCAGGTCTGTCTGTTCTGTGCTGTTCTTTTCTTTCTTTCTTTCTTTCTTTCTTTCTTTCTTTCTTTCTTTTTTCTCTCTTTCTTTCTTTCTTACTCTCTTTTTCTCTCTCTCTCCTTTCTTTTTCTTTTTCTCTCTTTCTCTCTCTCTCTTTCTTTCAGTCTTTCTCTCTTCTTTCTCTCTCTCCTTTCTTTCTTTCTCTTCTTTCTCTCTCTCTCTCTTTCTTTCTTTCTTTCTTTCTTTCTCTTTCTTTCTTTCTTTCTTTCTTCTGTCTTTCTCTCTCTCCTCTCCTCTCCTCTTCTCTTCTCTTCCTCCTCCTCCTCCTTCTCTCTCTCTCTCTCTCTCTCTCTCTGTCTCCTTCTTTCTCTGTTTTTATTCTCAGAATCTTGCAGTGGCATGATCATGGCTCACTGCAGCCTTCACTTCCTGGCTCAAGTGATTCTCCCACCTCAGCCTCCCAAGCACCTGGGGCTCCAGGTGAACATTATCATGCCCAGCTAAGTTTTTGATTTTTTGTAGAAATGGGGTCTCCCTATGTTGCCTAGGCTAATCTCAAACTCCTGGGGTCAAGCAACCCTCCCTGCCTCAGCCTCCCAAAGTGCTGGGATTACAAGCATGAGCCACTGTCCCTGCCAACCCTTTTTTTTCTTAAAGCTAAATATGCATTAAAATATTTATGTTTGTCACACTTTATCCTAGCTTGACCTTAAGCAATTCTATTTCTTTTCTGTTTTTCTTATCAGTGGTTTTCAAGCAGGGTCACCTGTGCCGTGGGAAGGATCAGTGGCAGGACTGCAGACCCCTGCCCTCTCCTCTGCTTTAAACAGGGCACTTCTTCCTGTGTCCTGCTCCATGACAGACCAGCTGTGTGACCCTGGCAAGTACTTCATCTCTTTATGCCTGTTTCTACACATGTAAAAAGGGGACAGTGGTAATGCCTGCCTCACAGGAATGATATGAGGATTAAGTGAGATAATACATAGAAAGCACTCAGATTAGTGCCTGGTTCGAAGTAATCACTCAGTAGGTGATCCTTGTGGTTATTGAGCTCCAAGTTTTATTATTTTTAAATAATTATTCTGAATGAAAAAACGATGTGTTTTTAGATCTAGAAATGGCTTTAAAAGCACTGCACTTTCTAGACTGGCTATTGTACTTTTAAAGGACATTCTGGTTTGAAAATTCTTTACTTCTATGTCAACTCTATAGTAGGAAAGTTAGTTTTAGCCAAGTTTGAAGCCTACCAGAGTGGGTATAAAGATCTCTATTGTTTATAATTATTTTTTTCCAGCCCCCTGACATTCTTTCAACCCCACTTTCCATCCTTTAGCAGTTATACTTTTTCTTAATGATTCACAGTGAATTCGTCCTAAGTCATGGAATCAAGTCTTAATGGTTATGCAAGCTTCTATCTGACCGAAGCCAGCCTTGCTTCCTGGTTCTTCAACTTTGTGTCACCTCTGTTTAGATTTTGTACTGAAATCACCTAACCACAAAGGAATCTTATTTAATAGTTCCCTCTCTAACCCTTACATTTATGGCAACTTCTTCTACATTTCCCATGCAAACAGGGTCTATGTCGTCTCACTGAAAGGACAGGAGTTAAGGGAAGGGCTTTGCTTTGTTTCATGAGAGAAGGTGCTATTGGGAGAGGCATTTTTATTCCCACACAGCAATTATTCAGCACAATTTTCCATTGATGAGCTGGTGGTAGCTCTTCTTATTTGGAAGCATGACTGCATTATGGGCTAGTGAGAGCATGAGTTGGGGTTTGGCGGTGAGCAATGAAGGTTGAGGATCTTCCCAAGATTTTCACCACATCACAGTGAGACGCGCAGATGGTGGAAGGTCTCAGGCCTTGCACCTTTATTTTTCCCCTTGGCCTTAATTCAGGTGCAGAAACTCTACATTTTCAGTGACAAGGCGAGATGCTCTCTTTGGATCATGGAAGTGGCAAGAAGTCAGAGTGTGCCACCTACCTGGCATGATGCTCATGGACTGATATAACATATGCCTACCAGCTGACTCTATATTCCTAATATCTTCTGGAGATCCAAGCTCATCAGGATTAATTGAGTTTTTCTAACTGGGAATAGGGTGGTTCAGTCTGGATTAGAGTTCAGGGCATCCATGAATTTGGGGTTATGATCACTATTCAGCTTGATGACTTTCATAGTATTTGATTGGTATAAAAATTCCAGGATTATGTAAAACATGTCTTATGTCCAGTGGAAGTAGGGAGAATAATAGGCCAGGCCTGCGTAATCTCTTAACTCTATTTAAGATTTGAGGATATAAGGTGCCTGAGAGTAGGACAGGGGTCACTAAGACAAAAAGCCTGTGATTATTTTAGCTCAGGGAGGCTGGTGATCACCTCGGCTTACTGTAAAGCTTTTCTACTTATAGCATAATCTCTGCACTCGTCTTGACATTCCGTTACTTGGGAGAAGATGGTCAGGGCCAGTCCTGGGATGTTATAAATATGTCAAGGGCAGGGCAACAGGGAAGATGTGTGCTCTTTCTTCCCAGTCCTTGTAAGGGACAAATGCTTGACACTTTCTTCAGAAAGCTGACATCTGTCTTCCTGTCAAAATGAATCAGGGTCTCATTAGTCAAAGACAATGCTATGCTTCCATCACTGTGCACAAGGTGGCATGGATGCTGGGTTGTCCATGATGAGATGATAACCACATTAGATAAGGTCCTCCTGCTGGTTCATAGGATCAACTCATGACTATCCAGGGTACCTATGAGACTGCTGCATTATTCCATGCAGCATGGTGCTCCAAATTTGGCTTGTGTGAGTTTTATCAAGGTTGCTTCTTAGAAAGTCAGACTTCTGGGTTGCAACTATAATAATTTGGACTGAGTCAGTCTCAGATAGGGCTAGGGTTTCTGATGTAATACTGATGAAGATGGGCGATGGTCACAGTAGTGTTCTGGAGCCAGCATGTACCAGCCCTTGAGACCTGATTATTAAATACACAGGAATTTTGTGAGCTGGTTATTTAAACATTGGTAGCATGAAATTAACCATGGTGGTAGTATTTATACCATGGAAATTGGCAAATAGTACAAATCAGAGCCTTTTTTTTCTGGATTGCTGGTTTACCAGCACACCATTAATCATGACAACTATTTCAGTGTTGTGAGACCAGAGCTGGACCGTGACTTGGGAGAAGAAAATGTTTGCTTTGGAAAGTCCTCTAATGTGCTTCACCATCTTATGCAAGTCCATTTTCATCTCTGGGCCCAAGGTTTCCTTTATAAAATAAGAGCATTAGACTAGATCAGTTTTCAACCCGGGTTGCACAATAGTCATTTGGAGCTCTCTGACCAAGACTAAAATCTGGGCCTCGCTCCCAGAGAGTCTGGAGCCTCAGACTAGCATGAGATTTCAGTACACTGCACATGTATGTATAAAATATTTTTGGGAGAGTATACTTGCCACCACGGTTGAGAACTATTAATCTAGATGATGTCCACTGTTCCTTGAAGTTCTAGATTCTCAGCCTGTGCAATACTATGTTGCCTTACATTTCATTTTTGCATTAATCCCTGTCATGAAGGAAGAGTTCTGCATAAGAGCATTTTACAGACAATTAAAGAATACACTAATAAATATCAGTCTTTTTTTTTTTTTTTTTTTTTTTGTGATGGAGTTTTACTCTTATTGCCCAGGCTGGAGTGTAGCGGTGTGATCTCACCTCACAGTAACCTCTGCTTCCTGGGTTCAAGCGATTCTCCTGCCTCAGCCTCCCGTGTAGCTGAGATTACAGGCATCCACCACCATACCCGGCTGATTTTTTGTATTTTTAATAGAGAAGGGTTTTTTTTAATTTTTATTTTTTATTATACTTTAAGTTGTAGGGTACATGTGCACACGTGCAGGTTTGTTACATATGTATACATGTGCCATGTTGGTGTGCTGCACCCATTAACTCGTCATTTACGTTAGGTATATCTCCTAACGTATCCCTCCCCCTTCCCTCGATCCCACGACAGGCCCTGGTGTGTGGTGTTCCCCACCCTGTGTCCAAGTGTTCTCGTTGTTCAATTCCCACCTAATGAGTGAGAACATGCAGTATTTGGTTTTCTGTCCTTGTGATAGTTTGCTGAGAATGATGGTTTCCAGCTTCATCCATGTCCCTACAAAGGACATGAACTCATCCTTTTTTATGGCTGCATAGTATTCCATGGTGTATATGTGCCACATTTTCTTAATCCAGTCTATCACTGATGGACATTTGGGTTGGTTCCAAGTCTTTGCTATTGTGAATAGTGCCACAATAAACATACGTGTGCATGTGTCTTTATAGCAGCATGATTTATAATCCTTTGGGTATATACCCAGTAATGGGATGGCTGGGTCAAATGGTATTTCTAGTTCTAGATCCTTGAGGAATTGCCACACTGTCTTCCACAATGGTTGAACTAGTTTACAGTCCCACCAACAGTGTAAAAGTGTTCCTATTTCTCCACATCCTCACCAGCACCTGTTGTTTCCTGACTTTTTAATGATCACCATTTTAACTGGTGTGAGATGGTATCTCATTGTGGTTTTGATTTGCATTTAGAGATGGGGTTTTACCATGTTGGCCAGGCTGGTCTTGAATTCCTGACCTCAGGTGATCCACCTGCCTCGGCTTCCCAAAGTGCTGGGATTACAGACATGAGCCACCACGCCCAACCTAAATGCTGTTCTTTTAAAACATTTGCTGTATTTATTTTTTTTTCTTAAGCAGAAGAATCAGAAGAAAATTTTGTTTTTTTTTATATTTTAGAGTCACCATTATGGATGAGCATTGTTCATTTATATAACAAATATTTATTTGGCATCTATTGTGTGTTAGGTGTCTGTTATAGAAGTGACATAGAGAAGTAGAAAGATTGATGGACTAGAGTTCAGGGCAAAATAATATTAATAATGGCTAATATTTATTAATATTATATTACATACAATTTACTGTCCTAAACATTGCAGTTTTATCACCTCATTTAATCCTCACTACAATCTTCTGAGGCAGGTAAAATTAAATCCCTATTTTACAGATGAGGAAACCAATGCACAAAAAAGGTCTTCACTTTCTCAAGGTCACACAACTGGTTGGGGCAGAGGTGAGATTCAAACCAGGCCCTGATCTTTCTGTGTGATCTGCGACACGACTGTTGTCTCCAAATCCTTGGTTTCCTGTTATGCTAGGTGATCTCTGAGGATTCTTCAAGCCTCACAATTCTCAAGTCCATGTCCTCCCTCACGTGCGCTATGGAAAGCCTGTGTATCTTCATTGGCCTGGGGGAGACAAACAAGGCTACTGATGCCTGGCTCAGGGATGAATAATGCGATTTACAGTCACCAAAACTAGATTACAAAATGTATGCCCTGAAGTCCATGTTCACTAACATATTTCTTTTTTCAGTAAATATTGTAGATATGTAGTATGGTTAAGCATTAAAGATTCACTGTTAAAAAGAGACCAGCTTACCATTCATTAAGTAAATGAATAAATAGATAATTGCAAAGTAAGACAGTAGAATGAAGGAATTGTACAAGGGGTGGGGACAAGTAATCTGAAGATAAAATATTTCGGTTATAAGACTGGAAGGATGAGTGAGACCCAGCCATGGAAAACCAGAGGCAAGAACCAATCCAGATGTAGAAAGCACATTCAAGGGTCCTGAGGCTGGAAAGCACATGATGAGTTCAGGGAGGCCAGTGCAGCTGGAGCATCAGGGCCAAGGAAAGGCTTGCACAAAATAAGTTGGAGAGGAGCCTCCTGAACTGTAAAGCATTTAATCATAAAATAACAGGTGCTGTTTTATTTGATACCAATCTGTTGACATAAGTGAGATAGATGGGATGGAGCCATTGAACAGTGGAAAGTGTTCTCATACATAGAGTACACAGATCTCAAGTGTATATCTCCATATTTCAACAGCACAATCAAGATAGAGGACAGCTTTTATCACTGGAGAGTCCCCTTATGTCCTTTCCCAATGAATATCATCCCCAGTGCACATCTCCACTCCAGAGGCAACCAAGCATTCATTCAGTCTGTTGGACTTCATACAAATGGACTCACATAGTATGTATTCTTTTGTGATTGGCTACTTCCCCTTTGCATAATAGTTTTGAGATTTATCCATGTTGTTGGTTGTATTAGTAATTGATTCCTTTTAATCCATAGGCTACATGACATGAGATATCACAAATATTTGATTTCTACTTTTAACAGTTTTGGAAGGAATCTCAATGATCCAACCACAGAGCCCTGTGATTAACCCCCCTGCAGTATCCCACCTAGTATTCACGAATGGAAACACTTCCCTTGATGGAGAGGTTAGGGTCTCCCAAGGCCATTCATCCTGCTCTCTTTGCTTAACTCTTAAAATGAGGTCAGTGCATATTCCAGTGTCTCTAAGACACAAAATAATTGACCCTCCATATCTGTGGGTTCTGCATCCATAGATTCAACCAACAGCAGATTGAGAATATTCAGGAAAAAAAGGGTGGTCATGTCTATGCTGAATATGTATACAGACTTTTTTCTTGTCATTATTCCCTAAAGAATACAGTGTAACAACTATTTGCATGGCATTTACATTTATTAGGTATTATAAGTAACCTAGAGATGATTTAAAGCATATGGAAAGATGTGCATAGGTTATATGTAAACACTACACCATTTTATATCAGGGACTTGAGCATCTGTGGATTTTGGTATCTGTAGGGGTCCTGGAACCAACCCTCTACAGATACTGAGGGACAACTGTACTCACACCCTCTGCTTATTTGAAAAAAACATGTGAGCCTAGAATGGCATTTTTCTTACTATTCATGTTTTTAGTATTCAATATTATAGGCCATATTTTCTTTAAAAAATTTAAAAGTATTTTTCCTTTGTTTCAGGAATACTCAGTGTTATGGTATTAACAAGCCTAGAGTTCCTGAGGATTCCAGAGAGGCGAAGCCCAGAGCTGGTCACCTGTCCTCTTATTTCTTACTAACTGGGAAAATAGTTGACCACTGCTCATTTCTTTCCTCTTTGAGAGAGACAGGGGCTCCCAAGGTAGTATTTTTCTGGCAAAATCGAGAAGCAACAGGCAAAGTACAGCCTACATGTATCTGAATGTGTGCAGATGAAAAGATGTGACATGACCATTGACTAAAGAAAAACACAAGCAAGCTTTTAAAGAGTTAAAGTTAGTTTTATTTAGAAATCTTACTGAGGCCTATGGAGGCCTATGGACTGAGGCATATATGCTGGGAGGAGGCTTTCAGAGAGGTTCTGTCAGACACCTCCAAAGCAGTGTTTAGCCCATTGCTTGTACAGGTGTTGGGAATTCGGCACATGCAAAATCACATCAAATGAGCACAAGAGCACATCTGATTACGGTTTGCAGGGGCATAATCCCTAATCTTGGCAGGTGTTATCTTATGTGTAAGTAAAGACAAGGGCCAGAGTCATTTCTTTTTTAAGAAATATAGTGACTCAAGCAAGAGATGTGGAGGCTGTGTGTGTTCTATCCTGTTTTGTCTTCAAAGCATCTTCCGGAGGGTTGCATTTAATCACAGATAGCGGTTTAAGCAAAAATGAGCAAATATTACTTCTTATGTTTGCTACTTTGCTTCAACATAGCATGATAGAGTCCGAAGAATTTTGCTCTTTTCAAAGTTCTTTGGCTGTATGAGGCTGTCCTATTATGAAATACATATTTGGTGTTGGTCCCCAAGTCCAGACATGCTATTCCTAAACCCCTTGGAATCTCCAGAGTGATAAAAGTGTCTTAAGTCCCTAGATAGTTTCAGGGTGGGGGCTGGTTGGCAAAAGGACATGAAGGCATGACTAGAGGGTTGGGACTTTCAGCTCCAGCTCCCCACTTTTAGGGAGAAGCGAGGGGCAAAGGGCTGAGAGTTGAGTTGATCACCAATGGTGATTTAATCAATTATGCCTATAGAATGAAGCTTTCATAAAAACCTTAAAGGACTAGGCTCAGGAGCTTCTGGATAGCTGAGCATGAGGAGGTTCCTAGAGGGTGGTATGCCTAGAGAGGACATAAAGGCTCCATGCCCCTTCCCACATGCCTTGCCCTATCCATCTCTTCATCTGTCCATTTATCTGTATCATTTATTATATGCTTTATTAATAAACTAGTAGACATAAGCAAAGTGTTTCCCTGAATGCTGTGAGCCACTCTAGAAAATTAATGAAATCCAAGCAGGAGGTCCTAGGAACTGTGACTTGTGTCTGAAGTGGACACAGTCTTGTAAAACTGAGCCCTTACCCTATGGGAGCTGGTACAATCTATGAGTAGATAGTGTCAGAATTGAATTGAATACGAGGACACCTAGCTGAATAATCTGCTGGAAAATTGACTGACTGCTGGTGGGAAGAAATCTCCACACATGTGCCTGTTGGCCTTTTGTATGTCTTCTTTTGAGAAATGTCTATTCATGCCTTTTACCCACTTTGTAATGGGATTATTGTTATTATTTTTTAACTATTGAGTTGTTTGAGTTCTTTGTATGTGCTGGATAGTAGTCCCTAGTTAGATGAATAGTTTGCAGATATTTTCTCCCATTAACAGGTTGTCTCTTCACTCTGTTGATTGTTTTCTTTGCTGTGCAGAAGCTTTTTAGTTTAGTATAGTCCCATTTGATACATTTTGAGACAGTGTCTCAAATGTCTTGCTCTGTCACCCAGGCTGGAGTTCCATGGTGCTATGATAGCTCACTGCAGCCTTGACCTCCTAGGCTCAAGTGATACTCCCACCTCAGCCTTCTGAGTAGCTAGAACTGCAAATTCATGACCCCAGCATGCCTGGCTAATTAAATTTTATTTTTATTTTTTTGTAGAGATGGCACCTCTCTATGTTGGTCAGGTTGGTCTTGAATTTCTGCCCACAAGCAATCCTTTTTGGCTTCCCAAAGTGCTGGAATTACAAGTGTGAACCACCATGCCTGGCTTTTATTTTATTTTTTGTGTAGCCATTGTAAGTGGAATTGCCTTCTTGATTTTATTCTCAAGTATTTCATTATTGGTGTGTAGAATTGCTACTGATTTTTGTATGCTAATTTTGTGTTCTGTAACTTTATCAAATTTATTTATATTTAAGAGTTTTTTGGTGGAGTCTTCAGGATTTTCTAGATGTAAGATTGTATTATCTGCAAAGAGAAACAATTTGATTTCCTCTTTTGCAATTTGGATGCTTTTTCTTTCCCTTGTCTGATTGTTCTGAGCAGGACTTGCAGTACTATGTTGAATAGGAGTGGTAAAAGAGGGCATTCTTGTCTTGTTCCAGTTCTTAGAAGAAAGGCTTTCAGCTTTTTCCCACTTAGTATAATGTTAGCTGTGGGTTTGTTATATGTGGCCTTTATTATGTTGAGGAATGCTCCTTTAATGCGTGGTTTACTGAGAGTTTTTATAAGAAAGTCATGTTGAATTTTGTCAAATGCTTTTTCTGCATCCATTAAGATGATCATATGAGTTTTGTTCTTCATTCTGTTAATGTGATGGATCATGTTTATTGATTTATATAAATATATATGTATATATCCATTATATATATATATAAAATATATATCCATCCTTGCATCCTTGGGACAAATCCCACTTGATCGTGGTGTTTAAATTTTTGATGTGTTGTTGGATTCAATTTGCTAGTATTTTGCTGAGGATTTTGCATCTATGTTCATCAAGGATATTGGCCTGTAGTTTTTGTTGTTGTTGCATCCTTATCTGTTTTTGCTATCAGGGTAATGCTGATCTCGTAGAATGAGTTAGAAAGAGTTCCCTCTTCTTCAAGTTTTTGGAATAGTTTGAGGAGAATTGGTCTGAGTTCTCCTTTGAAAGCTTGGTAGTATTCGGCAGTGAAGCCATTAGTCCTAAACTTTTCTTTGTTGGAAGGTTTTTATCACTGATTCAATCTCATTACTTGTTATTGGTCTGTTCAAGTTTCTAATTTCTTTCTAATTTAATATTGGTAGGTTTTATGTGTCCAGAATTTATCCATTTCTTGTAGGTTTTCCAGTTTGTCAGCATACAGTTGTTCTTAACAGTCTTTGATGATTTTTTGTATACCTTTGGTATCAGTTGTAATGTTTCCTTTCCATTTCTGATTTTGTTTATTTGGGACTTTTGCCTTTTTTTCTTGGTTAGTCTAGCTAGTGGTTTATTGATTTTGTTTATCTTTCCAAAAAATAACTTTTGATATCATTGACCCTTTGTAGCTTTTTCGCCTCTATTTCATTTAGTTCTGTTCTGATTTTTTTTTTTTTACTTCTACTAATTTTTGGTTGGTTTATTCTTGCTTTTCTAATTCCTTCAGGTGCATCCTTTAGATTGTTTGGAATCTTTCTATTTTTTTGAGGTAGGCATTTATTGCTAGAAGCTTCCCTTTTAGCACTACTTTTGCTGTGTTTCATAGGTTTTGGTATGACAATTTTTGCTTTTCATTTGTTTCAAGGAATCTTCTTACTTCCTCGTTAACTTCTTCCTTGACCCAGTGGTCATTCAGGAGCATGTTGTTTAATTTTTATGTATTTGTAGTTTCCCAAGTTCCTTTTATTATTGATTTCTAGTTTTATTCCACTGTGGTCTTAGCAGATAGTGATATAATTTTAATTTTCAAAAATTTGTTGAGACTTGTTTTGTGTCCTAATATATGGTCTATCCTAGAGGATGTTCTGTGTGCTAATGAGAAGAATGTGTATTTTGTAGCTGTGGGTGAAACGTTCTGTAAATGTCTATTAGGAAAATTTGGTCTAATGTGCAGTTTAAATCCGATTTTTTTTGTTAATTTTTTATCTAGATGATCTTTCTACTGATGAGAGTGGGGTGTTGAAGTCCTCAATGATTGTCGTATTGGAGCCTATCTCTCCCTTTAGATCTAATAGTATTTACCTTATATATCTTGGTGCTCTGGTGTTGGGTGAATGTATGTTTAGAATTGTCATATTCTCTTGCTGGATTGATTCCTTTATCATTACATGATGATCTTCTTTGTCTCTTTCTACTGTTTTTGATTTAAACTCTGTTTTATCTAAGTATAGCTATTCCTGCTCACTTTTGGTTTCCATTTGCATGGAATATCATTTTTTGTCCCTTCACTTTCAGTCTATATGTCTTTACAGGTGAGATGATTTTCTTGTAGGCAGCCAATAGTTGGGTCATGTTTTTTAAAATCCATTCAGCCAGGCTATCTAGTTTAAGTGTAAAGTTCGATTTGTTTACATTCAAGGTTATTATTGATATATGAGGGCTTATTTCTGTCATTTTATTAATTTATTTCTGATTGTTTTATGTATCCTTTGTTCCTTTCTTTCACTCTTATTATCATTGTGTTTTTGTGGTTTTCTATAGTGGTAACATTTGAGTCCTTTCTTTTTCTTTTTGTGTTTTCATTCTACCGGTGGGTTTCATACTTTTGTGCATTTTTATGAAGGCAGATATCATCCCTTTGCTTCCAGGTGCAGGATTCCCTAAAACATTTTTTTGTAGGGATGGTCTAGTGGTGATGAATTCCTTCATTCTTTACTTGTCTGGGAAAGACTATTCCTCCTTCACGTGTAAAGTATAACTTTGCCAGGAATAGTATCCTCGACTGACAGTTTTTTTTTTTCTTTCAGCACTTTGAATATATTATCTCAAATATATTATCTCATTCTCTTCTGGCCTGTAAGGTTTCTGCTGAAAAGTCCATTGTTAGTCTGATGGGGGTTCCCTTATAAGTGACTAAACATTTTTCTCTTTCTGTTTTTAGAATTCTTTCTGTCTTTGACTTTTGACAATTAGATTATAATATGCTGTGGAAAGATCTTTCTGCATTGTATCTGTCTGGGGATTTCTGACCTTTCTGTATCTGGATGTCAAAATCTCTTGCTAGACTTGGGCTGTTTTCAGCTACTGGTTTGTTAAATAGGGTTTCTAACCCTTTCACTTTCTCTTTCCTCCAGGATACTGAAAATTTGAGTATTTAGTCATGTGACAGTGTTCCATATGTCAGGTAAGCTTTGTTCATTCTTTTTAATTCGTTTTTCTGTATTTTTGTCTGCCTGATTTATTTCAAATGACTTATCTTCAAGTTCTGAAATTTTTTCTTCTGCTTGGTTAAGTCTAATATTGAAGCTTTCAAATGTGTTTCATATTGCATTTAATGAATTCTTCAGTTCCAGAATTTACATTTGACTCTTTTTTATCCTGTCTATTGGGAAAATTTCTCATTCATATCCTGAATTTATTTTGATTTTTTGTATTATTGTTCTGTATTCTCTTGTATCTCAATGAGCTTTCTTAATATCATTATTTTGTTTTTTAAATTAAAAAAATAATTTATTATTATTTCAATAGTTTTTTTGGGAACAGGTGATTTTTCGTTACATGGGTAAGCTCTTTAGTGGTGATTTCTTTGATTTTGGTGCACTCATCACCCAAGCAGTGTACACTGTACCTGATGTACAGTCTTTTATCCTTCAACCACCCCCCATCTTCCCACTGTGTCCCCAAAGTCCATTGTATCATTGTTATGCCTTTGCATCCTCATAGCTTAGCTCCCACTTGTAAGTGAGAACATACAATGTTTGGTTTTCCATTCATGAGTTACTTCACTTAGAATAATGGTCTCTAATTCCATCCAGGTTGTGACAAATGCCATTATTTTATTCCTTTTTATGACTGAGTAGTATTTCATGGTCTATCTATCTATCTATGTATCTACTTATCTATCATATTTTCTTTATCCATTCATTGATTGATGGGCATTCGGGCTGGTTGCATGTTTTGTGATTGCAAATTGTGCTGCTATAAACATGCATGTACAAGTATCATTTACATATAATGACTTTTTTCCCTCTGGGTAGATACCCAGTAGTGGGATTGCTGGATCAAATGGTAGATCTACTTTTAGTTCTTTAAGGAATCTCCACATTGTTTTCCATAGTGGTTGTACTAGTTTACATTCTCACCAGCAGTGCAAAAGTGTTCCTTTTTCATTACATCCATGGCAACATCTATTATTTTTTGATTTTTTAATTATGGCCATTCTTGCAGGAGTAAGGTGGTATCACATTGTGGTTTTGATTTGCATTTCCTTGATCATTAGAGATGTTGAGCATTTTTTCCTATGTTTGTTGGCCATTTGTATATCTTCTTTTGAGAATTGTCTATTCATGTCCTTAGCTCACTTTTTGATTGGATTGTGGTTTTGTTGCTGATTTGTTTAAGTTCCTTATAGATTCTAGGTAATAGTCCTTTGTCAGATGCAGTTTGTGAAGATTTTCTCCCACTCTGTGGCTTTTCTGTTTGCTCTGCTAATTATGTCTTTTGCTGCACAGAAGCTTTTTAGTTTAACTAGGTCTCATCTATTTATCTTTGTTTTTCTTGCATTTGCTTTTGGGTTCTTGGTGATGAAGTCTTTGCTTAAGCCAATGTCTAGAAGGGTTATATTCTAGAATTTTTATGGCTTCAGATCTTAGATTTAAGTCTTTGATCCATCTTGAGTTGATTTTTGTATAAGATGACAGATGAGGATCCGGTTTTATTCTTCTACATGTGGCTTGCCAATTATCCCAGCAGCATTTGTTGAATAGGGTGTCGTTTCCCCACTTTATGTTTTTGTTTGCTTTGTCGAAGATCAGTTGACTATAGGTATTTGGCTTTACTTCTGGGTTCTCTATTCTCTTTTATTGGTCTATATGCCTATTTTTATACCACTACCGTGCTGTTTTGGTAACTATAGCCTTATAGTATAGTTTGAAGTCAGGTAATGTGGTGCCTCCAGATTTGTTCTTTTTGCTTAGTCTTGCTTTGGCTACATGGTATTTTTTTTAGTTTCATATGAATTTTAGGATTGTTTTTCCTAGTTTTCTGAAGAATGATAGTATTTTGATAAATATTCAACAACAAATTTGATGAGTATTCAACAACAAATTTTGTTGAATTTGTCAGTTGCTTTTGGCAGTATGTTCATTTTCACAATATTGGTTATATTATATTGATTATACCCATTCATGAGCATGGGTGTGTTTCCATTTGCGTGTGTCATCTATGATTTCTTTCAGTAGTGTTTTGTAGTTTTCCTTGTGGAGGTCTTTCACCTCCTTGGTTAGGCATATTCTGAAGTATTTCATTTATTTTTTGCAGCTCTTGTGTAAGGAGTTGATTTATTTATTTGATTCTCATCTTAGTTGCTGTTGGTGTATAGCAGTGCTACTGATTTGTGTACATTGATTTTGTATCCTGATACTTTACTGAATTCATCAGATCTAGGAGCTCTTTGGATGCGTACTTAGGGTTTTCTAGGTATACAATCATATCATTGGTTAACAGCGACAGTTTGATTTCCTCTTTACCATTTTGGATGCTCTTTATTTCTTTCTCTTGTCTGATTGCTCTGGCTAGGACTTTCAGTACTATGTTGAATAAAAGTGGCAAGAGTGGGCATCCTTGACTTGTTCCTGTTCTTGGAATGCTTTCAACTTTTCCCCAGTGAGTATAATGTTGGCTGTGGATTTGCCATAGCTGGATTTTATTAACTTAAGATATGGCCCTTCTTTGTCCATTTTGCTGAGGGTTTTAATCATAAAGGAATGCTGGATTTTGTCAAATGCTTTTTCTGCATCTATTGATATGATCATATGATTTTGTTTTTGATTCTTTTTATGTGACATATTGAATTTATTGACTTGTGTATGTTAAATCATCCTGCATCCCTGGTACGAAACCCACTTAATGATGGTGGATTATCTTTTTGATATGCTGTTGGATTCAGTCAGCTAGTATTTTGTAGAGAATTTTTGCATGTATATTTATCAGGGATATGGCCTGTAGTTTTCTTTTTTTGTTATGTCCTTTCCTGGTTTTGGTATTAAGGTGATACTGGCTTCATAGAATGCTTTAGGGAGGAGTCCATCTTTCTCTATCTTTTGGAATAGTTTCAGTAGGATTAGTAGCAATTTTTTTTGAATGTCTGATAGAATTCAGCTATGAATTATCTGGTACTGGACTTTTTTTTGTTGTTGTGCATTTAAAAAATTACCATTTCAATCTCACTGCTTGTTATCGGTCTGTTGAGTTTCTATTTCTTTCTGGTTTAATCTAGGAGGGTTCTATATTTATCACAACTCCTCTAGATGGAATTTATCCATCTCCTCTAGATTTTCTAGTTTTTGTGCATAAAGGTGTTCATAGTAGCCTTGAGTGATCTTTTGTATTTCTGTTGTATTGGTTGTAATATCTCACATTTCATTTCTAATTGAGCTTATTTGAATCTTTTCTGTTCTTTTCATGGTTAATCTTGCTAATGGTCTATCAATTTTGTTTATCTTTTCAAAGAACCAGGTTTTTGTTTCATTTATCTTTTGTATTTTTTGTTTCAATTTTATTTAGTCTGCTCTGATCTTTATTTCTTTTCTTTTGCTGGGTTTGAGTTTGTTCTTTAGTTCCTTGAGGTGTACCCTGAGATTGTCTATTTGTTCTCTTTCAGACTTTTCAATGTAGGCATTTAATGCTATGAACTTTCCTCTTAGCACTGCTTTTGCTGTATCCCAGAGGTTTTGATATGTTGTGTCACTGTTATCATTCAGTTCAAATAATTTTTAAATTTCTATCTTGATTTCATTGTTGACCCAACAATCATGCAGGAGCACGTTATTACATTTCTATGTATTTGTATGGTTTTGAGAGTTTCTTTTGGAGTTGATTTCCAATTTTATTCCACTGTGGTCTGAGAGAGTGCTTGATATAATTCCAATTTTTAAAAATTTATTGAGACTTGTTTTGTGGCCTATCATATGGTCTATATTGGAGAATGTTCTATGCACTGATGAATAAAATGTATACTATGCAGTAGTTGGGTAGAATGCTCTGTAAATATCTGCTATGTCCATTTGTTCTAGGGTACAGTTTAAGTCCATTGTTTCTTTGTTGGCTGTCTGTCTTGATGACCTGTCTAGTGCTGTCAGTGGAGTATTGAAGTCCCCCATTATTATTTTGTTGCCATCTATCTCATTGCTTAGGTCTAGTAGTAATTTTTAATAAATTTGGGAATTCCAGTGTTAGGTGCATATATATTTAGGATTGTGATATTTTCCTGTTGAACTAGTCCTTTTATCATTATATAATGTTTCTCTTTGATTATTTTAACTGTTGTTGCTTTAAAGTCTCTTTTGTCCAATATAAAAATAGTGACTTCTGCTAGCTTTTGGTGTCCATTTGCATGGAGTATCTTTTTCCACCCCTTTACCTTATGTGAGTCCTTAGTGTTAGATGAGTCTCTTGAAGACAGCAGATACGTGGTTGTTGAATTCTTATCCATTCCACTGTTTTGTATCTTTTAAGTGGAGGATTTAGGCCATTTATATTTAGTGTTAGTATTGAGTTGTGAGGTATTATTCTATTCCTAGTGCTAGTTATTGCTTGAATACATTTTTCCCATTGTGTTATTGTTTTATAGGCCCTGCAATATTTATGCTTTCAGAAGGTTCAATTTTGGTGTGTTTTGAAGTTTTGTTTCATGATTTAGAACTCTTTTTAGCAATTCTTGTCATGCTGGCTTGGTAGTGGTGAATTATCTCAGGATTTGTTTGTCTGAAAAAGACTTTATCTTTCCTTCATTTATAAAGCTTTCCTTCATTTATAAATTATCTTGGCTGATAATTATTTTGTTTAAAGAGGCTAAAGATAGGACCCCAATCCCTTCTAGCTTGTAGAGTTTTTGCTGATAAATCTGTTGTTTATCTGATAGATCTTCCTTAATAGGTTACCTAATGCTTTTGCCTTACAGCTCTTAAGATTTGTTTTTTTTTTCTTGACTTTAGATAACCTGATGACTATGTGTTTAGGTGATGACCTTTATTATTATTATTATTAATTATTATTATTTATTATTATTTTTGAAGACAGAGTCTTGCTCTGCCACCCAGGCTGGAGTGCAGTGGCATGATCTTGGCTCACTGCAACTTCTGCCTCCCAGGTTCAAGCGATTCTCATGCCTCAGCCTCCCTAGTAGCTAGGATTACAGATGTGCACCACCACGCCTGGCTGATTTTTGTATTTTTTTTTTAAACTTTTAATTTATTTTTTAATTTCCATAGATTTTGGGGGAACTGGTTGTGTTTGGTTACATGAATAAGTTCTTTAGTGGTGATTTCTGAGATTTTGGTCCATCCATTAACTAAGCAGTATACACTGTGCCCAGTTTGTAGTCTTTTATCCCTCACCCCCCTCACACCCTTTCCCCCAAGTCCCAAAGTCTGTCGGATCATTCGTATGCCTTTGCATCCTTATGGCTTAGCTCCTACTTATGAGTGAGAACATCTGATGTTTGGTTTTTCATTCCTGAGTTACTGCACTTAGAATAATGATCTCCAATTCCATCCAGGTTGCTGCAAATGCCATTATTTCTTTTTTATTTATTTATTTATTTAATTTATTATTATTATACTTTAGGTTTTAGGGTACATGTACGCAATGTGCAGGTTAGTTACATATGTATACATGTGCCATGCTGGTGTGCTGCACCCACTAACTCGTTATCTAGCATTAGGTATATCTCCTAATGCTATCCCTCCCCCCTCCCCCCACCCCACAACAGTCCCCAGAGTGTGATGTTCCCCTTCCTGTGTCCATGTGTTCTCATTGTTCAATTCCCACCTATGAGTGAGAATATGCGGTGTTTGGTTTTTTGTTCTTGCGATAGTTTACTGAGAATGATGATTTCCAATTTCATCCATGTCCCTACAAAGGACATGAACTCATCCTTTTTTATGGCTGCATAGTATTCCATGGTGTATATGTGCCACATTTTCTTAATCCAGTCTATCATTGTTGGACATTTGGGTTGGTTCCAAGTCTTTGCTATTGTGAATAATGCCGCAATAAACATACATGTGCATGTGTCTTTATAGCAGCATGATTTATAGTCCTTTGGGTATATACCCAGTAATGGGATGGCTGGGTCAAATGGAATTTCTAGTTCTAGATCCCTGAGGAATCGCCACACTGACTTCCACAAGGGTTGAACTAGTTTATAGTCCCACCAACAGTGTAAAAGTGTTCCTATTTCTCCACATCCTCTCCAGCACCTGTTGTTTCCTGACTTTTTAATGATTGCCATTCTAGCTGGTGTGAGATGGTATCTCATTGTGGTTTTGATTTGTATTTCTCTGATGGCCAGTGATGGTGTGCATTTTTTCATGTGTTTTTTGGCTGCATAAATGTCTTCTTTTGAGAAGTGTCTGTTCATGTCCTTTGCCCACTTTTTGATGGGGTTGTTTGTTTTTTTCTTGTAAATTTGTTGGAGTTCTTTGTAGATTCTGGATATTAGCCCTTTGTCAGATGAGTAGGTTGTGAAAATTTTCTCCCATTGTGTAGGTTGCCTGTTCACTCTGATGGTAGTTTCTTTTGCAGTGCAGAAGCTCTTTAGTTTAATTAGATCCCATTTGTCAATTTTGGCTTTTGTTGCCATTGTTTTTGGTGTTTTAGACATGAAGTCCTTGCCCATGCCTATGTCCTGAATGGTAATGCCTAGGTTTTCTTCTAGAGTTTTTATGGTTTTAGGTCTAACGTTTAAGTCTTTAATCCATCTTGAATTGATTTTTGTATAAGGTGTAAGGAAGGGATCCAGTTTCAGCTTTCTACATATGGCTAGCCAGTTTTCCCAGCACCATTTATGAAATAGGGAATCCTTTCCCCATTGCTTGTTTTTGTCAGGTTTGTCAAAGATCAGATAGTTGTAGATATGTGGTGTTATTTCTGAGGGCTCTGTTCTGTTCCGTTGATCTATATCTCTGTTTTGGTACCAGTACCATGCTGTTTTGGTTACTGTAGCCTTGTAGTATAGTTTGAAGTCAGGTAGTGTGATGCCTCCAGCTTTGTTCTTTTGGCTTAGGATTGACTTGGCGATGCGAGCTCTTTTTTGGTTCCATATGAACTTTAAAGTAGTTTTTTCCAATTCTGTGAAGAAAGTCATTGGTAGCTTGATGGGGATGGCATTGAATCTATAAATTACCTTGGGCAGTATGGCCATTTTCATGATATTGATTCTTCCTACCCATGAGCATGGAATGTTCTTCCATTTGTTTGTATCCTCTTTTATTTCCTTGAGCAGTGCTTTGTAGTTCTCCTTGAAGAGGTCCTTCACATCCCTTATAAGTTGGATTCCTAGGTATTTTATTCTCTTTGAAGCAATTGTGAATGGGAGTTCGCTCATGATTTGGCTCTCTGTTATTGGTGTATAAGAATGCTTGTGATTTTTGTACATTGATTTTGTATCCTGAGACTTTGCTGAAGTTGCTTATCAGCTTAAGGAGATTTTGGGCCGAGACGATGGGGTTTTCTAGATATACAATCATGTCATCTGCAAACAGGGGCAATTTGACTTCCTCTTTTCCTAATTGAATACCCTTTATTTCCTTCTCCTGCCTGATTGCCCTGGCCAGAACTTCCAACACTATGTTGAATAGGAGTGGTGAGAGAGGGCATCCCTGTCTTGTGCCAGTTTTCAAAGGGAATGCTTCCAGTTTTTGCCCATTCAGTATGATATTAGCTGTGGGTTTGTCATAGATAGCTCTTATTATTTTGAGACACATCCCATCAATACCTAATTTATTGAGAGTTTTTAGCATGAAGGGTTGTTGAATTTTGTCAAAGGCCTTTTCTGCATCTATTGAGATAATCATGTGGTTTTTGTCTTTGGTTCTGTTTATATGCTGGATTACATTTATTGATTTGCATATATTGAACCAGCCTTGCATCCCAGGGATGAAGCCCACTTGATCATCGTGGATAAGCTTTTTGATGTGCTGCTGGATTCAGTTGGCCAATATTTTATTGAGGGTTTTTGCATCAACGTTCATCAAGGATATTGGTCTAAAATTCTCTTTTTTGGTTGTGTCTCTGCCAGGCTTTGGTATCAGGATGATGCTGGCCTCATAAAATGAGTTAGGGAGGATTCCCTCTTTTTCTATTGATTGGAATGGTTTCAGAAGGAATGGTACCAGTTCCTCCTTGTACCTCTGGTAGAATTCGGCTGTGAATCCATCTGGTCCTGGACTTCTTTTGGTTGGTAAGCTATTGATTATTGCCACAGTTTCAGCTCCTGTTATTGGTCTATTCAGAGATTCAACTTCTTCCTGGTTTAGTCTTGGGAAAGTGTATGTGGCGAGGAATTTATCCATTTTTTCTAGATTTTCTAGTTTATTTGCGTAGAGGTGTTTGTAGTATTCTCTGATGGTAGTTTGTATTTCTGTGGGATTGGTGGTGATATCCCCTTTATCATTTTTTATTGCATCTATTTGATTCTTCTCTCTTTTTTCCTTTATTAGTCTTGCTAGTGGTCTATCAATTTTGTTGATCCTTTCAAAAAACCAGCTCCTGGATTCATTAATTTTTTGAAGGGTTTTTTGTGTCTCTATTTCCTTCAGTTCTGCTCTGATTTTAGTTATTTCTTGCCTTCTGCTAGCTTTTGAATGTGTTTGCTCTTGCTTTTCTAGTTCTTTTAATTGTGATATTATGGTGTCAATTTTGGATCTTTCCTGCTTTCTTTTGTGGGCATTTAGTGCTGTAAATTTCCCTCTACACACTGCTTTGAATGCATCCCAGAGATTCTGGTATGTTGTGTCTTGGTTCTCGTTGGTTTCAAAGAACATCTTTATTTCTGCCTTCATTTCATTATGTACCCAGTAGTCATTCAGGAGCAGGTTGTTCAGTTTCCATGTAGTTGAGTGGTTTTGAGTGAGATTCTTAATCCTGAGTTCTAGCTTGATTGCACTGTGATCTGAGAGATAGTTTGTTATAATTTCTGTTCTTTTACATTTATTAAGGAGAGCTTTACTTCCAAGTATGTGGTCAATTTTGGAATAGGTGTGGTGTGGTGCTGAAAAAAATGTATATTCTGTTGATTTGGGGTGAAGAGTTCTGTAGATGTCTATTAGGTCCGCTTGGTGCAGAGCTGAGTTCAATTCCTGGGTATCCTTGTTGACTTTCTGTCTCGTTGATCTGTCTAATGTTGACAGTGGGGTGCTAAAGTCTCCCATTATTAATGTGTGGGAGTCTAAGTCTCTTTGTAGTTTACTCAGGACTTGCTTTATGAATGTGGGTGCTCCTGTATTGGGTGCATATATATTTAGGATAGTTAGCTCTTCTTGTTGAATTGATCCCTTTACCATTACGTAATGGCCTTCTTTGTCTCTTTTGATCTTTGTTGGTTTAAAGTCTGTTTTATCAGAGACTAGGATTGCAACCCCTGCCTTTTTTTGTTTTCCATTTGCTTGGTAGATCTTCCTCCATCCTTTTATTTTGAGCCTATGTGTGTCTCTGCACGTGAGATGGGTTTCCTGAATGCAGCACACTGATGGGTCTTGAGTCTTTATCCAATTTGCCAGTCTGTGTCTTTTAATTGGAGCATTTAGTCCATTTACATTTAAAGTTAATATTCTTATGTGTGAATTTGATCCCGTCATTATGATGTTAGCTGGCTATTTTGCTCGTTAGTTGATGCAGTCTCTTCCTAGTCTCGATGGTCTTTACATTTTGGCATGATTTTGCAGCGGCTGGTACCGGTTTTGCCTTTCCATGTTTAGCAGTTCCTTCAGGAGCTCTTTTAGGGCAGGCCTGGTGGTGACAAAATCTCTCAGCATTTGCTTGTCTGTAAAGGAGTTATTTCTCCTTCACTTATGAAGCTTAGTTTGGCTGGATATGAAACTCTGGGTTGAAAATTCTTTTCTTTAAGAATGTTGAATATTGGCCCCCACTCTCTTCTGGCTTGTAGAGTTTCTGCCGAGAGATCCGCTGTTAGTCTGATGGGCTTCCCTTTGAGGGTAACCCGACCTTTCTCTGTGGCTGCCCTTAACATTTTTTCCTTCATTTCAACTTTGGTGAATCTGACAATTATGTGTCTTGGAGTTGCTCTTCTCGAGGAGTATCTTTGTGGCGTTCTCTGTATTTCCTGAATCTGAATGTTGGCCTGCCTTGCTAGATTGGGGAAGTTCTCCTGGATAATATCCTGCAGTGTTTTCCAACTTGGTTCCATTCTCCCCGTCACTTTCAGGTACACCAATCAGACGTAGATTTGGTCTTTTCACATAGTCCCATATTTCTTGGAGGCTTTGCTCGTTTCTTTTTATTCTTTTTTCTCTAAACTTCCCTTCTCGCTTCATTTCATTCATTTCATCTTCCATTGCTGATACCCTTTCTTCCATTTGATCGCATCGGCTCCTGAGGCTTCTGCATTCTTCACGTAGTTCTCGAGCCTTGGTTTTCAGCTGCATCAGCTCCTTTAAGCACTTCTCTGTATTGGTTATTCTAGTTATACATTCTTCTAAATTTTTTTCAAAGTTTTCAACTTCTTTGCCTTTGGTTTGAATATCCTCCCATAGCTCTGAGTAATTTGATCGTCTGAAGCCTTCTTCTCTCAGCTCGTCAAAGTCATTCTCCGTCCAGCTTTGTTCCGTTGCTGGTGAGGAACTGTGTTCCTTTGGAGGAGGAGAGGCACTCTGCTTTTTAGAGTTTCCAGTTTTTCTGCTCTGTTTTTTCCCCATCTTTGTGGTTTTATCTACTTTTGGTCTTTGATGATGGTGATGTACAGATGGGTTTTTGGTGTGGATGTCCTTTCTGTTTGTTAGTTTTCCTTCTAACAGACAGGACCCTCAGCTGCAGGTCTGTTGGAGTTTGCTAGAGGTCCACTCCAGACCCTGTTTGCCTGGGTACCAGCAGCGGTGGCTGCAGAAGAGTGGATTTTTGTGAACCGCGAATGCTGCTGTCTGATCGTTCCTCTGGAAGTTTTGTCTCAGAGGAGTACCCAGCCCTGTGAGGTGTCAGTCTGCCCCTGCTGGGGGGTGCCTCCCAGTTAGGCTGCTCGGGGGTCAGGGGTCAGGGACCCACTTGAGGCGGCAGTCTGCCCATTCTCAGATCTCCAGCTGCGTGCTGGGAGAACCACTGCTGTCTTCAAAGCTGTCAGACAGGGACAATTAAGTCTGCAGAGGTTACTGCTGTCTTTTTGTTTGTCTGTGCCCTGCCCCCAGAGGTGGAGCCTACAGAGGTAGGCAGGCCTCATTGAGCTGTAGTGGGCTCCACCCAGTTCGAGCTTCCTGGCTGCTTTGTTTATCTAAGCAAGCCTGGGCAATGGCGGGCGCCCCTCCCCCAGCCTCGCTGCTGCCTTGCAGTTTGATCTCAGACTGCTGTGCTAGCAATCAGCGAGACTCCGTGGGCGTAGGACCCTCTGAGCTAGGTGCGGGATATTAATCTCCTGGTGCGCCATTTTTTAAGCCCGCCGGAAAAGCACAGTATATGGGTGGGAGTGACCCGATTTTGCAGGTGCTGTCTGTCACCCCTTTCTTTGACTAGGAAAGGGAACTCCCTGACCCCTTGCGCTTCCGGAGTGAGGCAATGCCTTGCCCTTCTTTGGCTCGCGCACGGTGTGCGCACCCACTGACCTGCGCCCACTGTCTGGCATTCCCTAGTGAGATGAACCATGAACCCGGTACCTCAGATGGAAATGCATAAATCACCTGTCTTCTGCGTCGCTCACGCTGGGAGCTGTAGACCGGAGCTGTTTCTATTCGGCCATCTTGGCTCCTCCCTCAAATCTGATTTTTGTATTTTTAATAGGGACGGGATTTCACCATGTTAGCCAGGCTAGTCTTGAACCCCTGAGCTCAGGTGATCCACCTGCCTGGACCTCCCAAAGTGTTGCGATTACAGGCGTGAGCCACTGCCCCTGGCCTAGGTGACAATCTTTTTGTGATGAATTTTTTGAGTGTTCTTTGAGCTTCTTTTATTTAAATGTCTAGGTCTCTAGCAAGGCCAGGGAAGTTTTCTTCAATTATTCCCTCAAATAAGTTTTCCAAACTTTTAGATTTCTCTTCTTCCTGAGAGAAACCAATTATTCTTAAGTTTGGTCATTTCACATAATCCCCAGCTTCTTGGAGGCTTTGTTCATTTTTACTTATTCTTTTTTTCTTTGTCTTTGTTGGATTGGGTTAATTTGAAAGCCTTGTCTTTGAGCTCTGAAGTTTTTTCTCCTACTTTTCCTAGTCTATTGTTGAAACTTGCCAATGTATTTTGTATTTCTCTAAGTTTGTCTTTGATTTCCAGAAGTTGTGATTGCTTTTTGTTTATGATGTCTGTTTCTCCGAAGACATTGTGTTTCATATCCTGTATTATTTTTAAAATTTATTTAAGTTGTTTTTTGCTTTTCTCTGGTGCCTACTTGCGTAACTTAATAATCAACCTTCTGAATTCTTTTTCTAGCAATTCAAAGATTTCTTCTTTGTTTGGATCCATTGCTGGTGAGCTAGTGTGATCTTTTGGGAGTGTTAAACTTGTTTTGTCATATTACCAGAATTGTTTTTCTGGTTCCTTCTCATTTGGGTGGACTATGTCAGAGGAAAGATCTGGGGCTCAAGGTCTGCTGTTCAGATTCTTTTGTCCTAGGGGGTGATGCCTTGATGTGGTGCTTTCCCCCTTCCCTTAGGGTTGGGGCTTCCTGAGAGCTGGACTGTAGTGACTACTATTGCTTTTCTGGTTCTAGCCACCCAGTGAAGCTACCAGGCTCTGGGCAGGTACTAGGGTGTGTCTGCAAAGAGTCCTGTGATGTGATCTATTTTCAGGTCTCCCAGCCATGGAGACCAGCACCTGCTCTGGTGTAGGTAGTAGGGGAGTGAAGTGGATTCTGTGACAGTCCTTGGTTGTAGTTTTGTTTAGTGCACTTTTTTTTTTTTTTGATGCTGGTTATGCTAGCAGTAAAGTTGTAATGTGGACGGACTCAGGACCTCTGTGTAGCCAGGATGTTTTAGGTGGTGGAATTGGCTGTTGTCTTCTCCTTCCTTGGAGTAGGGTTGTTCTGTTATGGGTTACTGTAATGGCTTGAGTTGATTGGTTTCCAGCCAGGAGGTGGCACTTTCAAGAGAGCACCAGCTGTGCTAGTAGAAGGAGGATACGAACTTGTCCTAAAGTCACCTGGATAAGTATTGGGTTTCTCTGGTGATGGTTGGGGCCATGGAGCTCCCACGAGCTTATGTCTTTTGTCTTTGACTACCAGGGTAGGTAGAGAAAGACCATAAGGTTGGGGCAGGGTTAGGTGTGTCTGAGCTCAGACTCTCTTTGGGCAGGGCTTGCCATGGTCACTGTGGGGGATGGGAGTGTATTTTTCAGGCCAATGGAGTTATGTTCCGAGGGGGATTATGGCTGCCTCTCTTGCTTTGTACAGTTGGCCAAGGAAGTGGGGGAAAGCTGGCAGTGACAGGCCTCACCCAGCTCCTGTGCAGCCAGCAAGGCCAGTCTCACTCCCACCATGCTCTCCATAGAGCTGAATTTGTATCCAGGCCTCCGGTGTGCAGGGCTGAGATCTTGCCTCAGGCTCCAAGCCTCCTTGCTGAGAAAGCAAGCAGGTCTTTCAGGTCTTGACCCTCCCTGCCTGCCATGGCTTCTGTGCTCATCTCTACACTTTCCGTTCACCCTGCTATCCCACAGATTCTGCCCAAGAAAATTCGCACTTGGTTGAAATTATTACATAGTTCAGCTGGAAGCCTCCTTTACCCTGTGGCCCTTCCCTAATTCCACTGTCTGCCTTCCCTCAAGGACCCCTGTGAGATAAAGTCAGAAATGGCTTCCCTGGGGACTGGGAGTGCCTACAGGCTCTTCCTGCTGCTGCTTCTGCTTTTTTATTTCACTTGGCTCTCTAAATTTGCTTCAGCTCTAGGTAAGGTTAAATCCTTCTTCAGTGATCTGTGTTTTCAGGTTCCCCAGTAAGGATGTGTGTTTGGAGGCAGACTTTCCCCTCTCATAGTTTGCAGCAGCAAACTATACTTCCTTCAAAGAGTCTGTGAATTATTTTGGTTTTCCTGGTATGTTCTTTTGGTGATTCTTGGAGCAAACATTCGCAGTGTGAGTCTCCACACGCTGCTCTGTCCATCCAAGTAGGAGCTGCAAGTTAGTCCTGCCTCCTAGCTGCCATTTTCCCTCCTACTCTAACATCATTATTTTGAGTATTTTATCCGGGATTTCATAGATTTCCTTTTGACTGAACTCTATTGCTGGAGAATTACTGTGTTCTCTTGAAGGTGTCATATTTTTTTGCTTTTTCATGTTTCATATGTTTTTACATTGATGTCTGTGCATCTGGTGTGACAGCTGTTTCTTTCAATTTTTGGAATTTGCTTTCATAGGGGAGGGTACTTTTTTGAAGATGTATCTATGGTGTTGGTTGGGTTGGGCACTTTGCCATTGATTTTGGATGTGTGCAGCAGTGTGGTCTCCATATGATTTCTTCAGCTATAAACATTGTCAGTGGTGTCTGTGATTTCCTGAGTGGCTTAGGATGCAATTGTTAATGGAGTGGAGACTGTGGCAAAGTTTTGCTGGATACAGCAATGCTAGGTGGTCCTATCTTCAGACCCCTATGGTGGCAGCAGTGGGCTGAGCATGCCTGTCCTTGGGCTCCAGGGTGGCATATATTGGCACTGGTTTCAGTGGTTCCAGAAAGCCCAATTCTTGGATCCCCAAGTGGCTTTCTCAGGTGCTGTTAGTAGCAGAGTTGGGCCAGGCAAATGGGTGGGTTTTTAGGCCCTTGGGCAATGGTCGTGGCATGGGTGATTGTAGTAGCAGTAGATGGACTAATCTCTGGGTCCTACATGGTCTATACTTGTGTTGACAATGACTGTGATGGGCTGGGTGGACCAGTCCCTAGGCCTATAGGTGTGTGCCCACTGTGGTGGTAACAGCAGGTTGGGTGGGCTTGAACTCAAGCTTCCAGGAGGAGTGCTCAGGTGCCAACAATGGTGGACTGGGCTGGGTAGTCCCCAGGTCTCTGGACCACATGCTCTGGTACTGGTGGTGGGGGAGCAGAGCAAGGCTGGGCAAACTGGTGCTTAGTCCTCCCAGGGGTACTTGCAGGTACTAGCTGTGGTAGGCAGAGACAGGGTGAGCCTTAGGCCCACTGGTAGCATGTGTGGGCGAGTGTCAACTGCAGTGGCAGTGGCAGGCCAAATGAGCCTCACCTCAGGCCCCTGGGAGAAGTGCTGAAGTGCCAATGGTGATGGACTGGACTAAGCAGTCTCCAGGTCCCTGCACTGTGTGCTCTGGCACTAGGAGGTTTGGGTGCTGGAGTGAGCCACGCAGTTGTGTCCTTTAGGTCTGCTAGTGGGGCTTGCAGGTGCTGGCTGTGGTCGGCAGGGGTGGGGTGATCTCCAGGCCCAAGGCAGAATGTTCAGGTGGGAATTGCAGTGGCTGCACTGCAGGCCTGCTCAGGGCTTGTGGGAGGGGCAGGGTTGCTTTTAGTGGCAGAAGCCATATGCAGGTGGCTGGGGAGTATGCATTTTGCTCATGCTTGAATCCTGGCAGTGGCAGCCATAAGCAGCTGTTGAGGGTAGGGGGGTTTGTCATTGCGATGCACGAAAATATGCAGTGGCTTCATTGTGGGGGGCAGTGGGGTTTTGCTAATGGCTTACTCTTCTGCCCTGGAGTCTGTGGTCTGTTGGAAGCTGGGCTCTCAATATGGCATTTTGCTGTAGCTGCTTAGGGCTTGGGGTGTGTGGGGCCCAGCATGAGCTCTCTTTCTGGAACAATGCCTTTGATCTTCAGGCAGCTTTTGATATTAGTCTTGAAGACTGCAAGAGTCTAGGGCTTTCCCATGCAGAGGATGCAGGAGTCTGTAGTGGAAATGTTAATCTCTGGGAATCACTCACTCATCCTTTTGCTGAATAGTGGAGCCTCCCCAGGCTCCCAGCCAATCCTGGCCAAGCAGACTGCCTGACTTCCCTCTCCTTCCTTGCTTTGGGTTTTTCCTGTCATTTCTCAGTTGAATTCCAGTGTTGTTTCTTAGATGATATATTCAAAGTGTTCTACTCTATTTCGGTTCTTCTTTGTGGAGGAGGCAAGCACCAGATGCCTTTAGTCAGCCATCTTGAAGCCTCTCAATTTACCTATTTAAATTGTACAGCTCAGTGATTTTTAGCATAATCACATAGTTGTGCAACCATCATCACAATCAATTTTAGAACATTTGTGACATGTCATAAAGAAAGTTTGTGCCCTTTAGCTATTACTCTTCAATTCCCCCATACTTCCCAGCCCCAAGCAACTACTTTCTGTGTGTATAGATCTGCCTATTCTGGACATTTCAAAGAAATAGAATCATACATGCGGCATGTGGTCTTTTGTAATTGGCTTCTTTCATTTAGCATAACGTTTTTAAGGTTTATCCATGTTGTACCATGTATTGGTATTTCATTTATTTTTATTGGGGAATAATATTCTATTGTATGCATATACCACATTTGTATTCATTCATCAATGGCCAGGCATTTGGATTGTTTCTACCTTTTGGCTATTATGAATAATGTTACCATAAACATTCATGTGCAATTTTCTGTGTGAACATAAGTTTTCATTTTTCTTGGGGATACAAAACTAGCAGTAGAGTTGCTGGATCAAATAGTGACTCTATGTTTAACATGATTGTATTAGTCCATTTTCATGCTGCTGACTGATAAAGGCATACTCAAGACTGGAAAGAAAAAGATATTTAATTGGACTTACAGTTCCATATGGCTGGAAGGCCTCAGAATCATGGCGGGAAGCGAAAGGCACTTTTTGCATGGTGGTGGCAAGAGAAAATGAGGAAGATGCAAAAGTGGAAACCCCTGATAAAACCATCAGATCTTGTGAGACTGATTCACTACCACGAAAACAGTATGGGGGACTCCACCACTCTGATTCAAATTATCTCCCACCGGGTCCCTCCCACAACATATGGGAATTGTGGGAGTACAACTAAAGATGAGATTTGGGTGGGGACACAGAGCCAAGCCATATCATTCCACCCCTGGCCCCTCCAAATCTCATGTCTTCACATTTCAAAACTAATCATGCCTTCCCAAAAGTCCCCCAAAGTCTTAACTCATTTCAGCATTAACTCAGAAGTTCACAGTTCAAAGTCTCATCTGAGACAAGGGAAGTCCCTTCTGCCAATGAACCTGTAAAATCAAAAGCAAGCTAGTTACTTCCTAGATACAACGCAGGTACAGGTATTGGGTAAATACAGCCATTCCAAATGAGATAAATGGGCCAAAACAAAGGAGTTACAGGGCCCGTGGAAGTCTGAAATCCAGTGGGGCAGTCAAATTTTAAAGCTCCAAAATGATCTCCTTTGAATTCAGGTCTCACATCCAGGTCATGCTGATGCAAGAGGTGGGTTCCCATGGTCTTGGGCAGCTCCGCCCTTGTGGCTTTGCAGGGTATAGCCTCCCTCCCAGCTGCTGTCACGGGCTGGTGTTGAGTGTCTGTGTCTTTTCCAGGCACATGGTGCAAGCTGTAGGTTGATCTACCATTCTAGGATCTGGAGGATGGGGGCCCTCTTCTCACAGCTCCACTAGGCAGTGCCCCAGTAGGGACTCTGTGTGGGGGCTCTAACCCCACATTTCCCTTCTGCACTGCCCTAGCAAAGGTTCCTCATGAGAGCCCCATTTCTGCAGCAAACTTCTGCCTAGGCATCCAGGCATTTCCATACATATTCTGAAATCCAGGCCAAACCATAATTCTTGACTTCCATGCACTCGTAGCCTCAATACCACATGGCAGCTGCCAAGGCTTGGGGCTTGCACCCTCTGAAACCATGGCCTGAGCTCTGTGTTGGCCCCTTTCAGTGGCTGGAACACAGAGCACCAAGTCCCTAGGCTGCACACAGCATGGGGACCCTGGGCCTGGCCCACAAAACCATTTTTTCTTCCTAGACCTGTGGGTCTGTGATGGGAGAGGCTGTCACAAAGATCTCTGATATGCCCTGGAGACATTTTCCCCATTATCTTGAGGATTAACATTCAGCTCCCTGTTACTTATGCAAATATCTGCAGCCAGCTTGAATTTCTCCTCAGAAAATGGGATTTTCTTTTCTACCACATTGCCAGGCTGCACATTTTCCAAATTTTTATGCTCTGTTTCCCTTTTAAAATTGAATGCTTTTAACAGCACCCAAGTCACCTCTTGAATGCTTTGTTGCTTAGAAATTTCTTCCACGAGATATCCTAAATCATCTCTCTGAAGTTCAAAGTTCCGCAAATCTCTAGAGCAGGGACAAAATGCTGCCAGTCTCTTTGCTAAAACATAACAAGAGTCACCTTTGCTCCAGCTCTCAACAAGTTCCTCATCTCCATCTGAGACCACCTCAGCCTGGATTTCATTGTCCATATCATTATCAGTATTTTTGTCAAAGCCATTCAACAAGTCTCTAGGAAGTTCCAAACTGTCCCACATTTTCCTGTTTTCTTCTGAGCCCTCCAAACTGTTCCAACCTCTGCCTGTTACCCAGTTCCAAAGTTGCTTCCACATTTTCGGGTATTTTTTCAGCAATGCCTCACTCTACTGGTACCAATTTACTGTATTACTCTGTTTCATGCTGCTGATAAAGACATACCAGAGACTGGGAAGATAAAGAGGTTTAATTGGACTTACAGCTCCACATGGCTGGGGAGGCCTCAGAATTATGGCAGGAGGGGAAAGACATTTTTTTATGTGGTGGTGGCAAGAGAAAATGAGGAAGATGAAAAAGCAGAAACCCCTGATAAAATTATCAGATCTTGTGAGACTTATTCACTACCACAAGAACAGTATGGGAGAATCCACCACGATGATTCAAATTATCTCCCAGTGGGTCCCTCCTACAACACGTGGGAATTATGGGAGTACAATTCAAGATGAGTTTTGGGTGGGGACACAGAGTCAAACCATATCGATGTTGAAGAACTAACAGACTGGATTTTAAAAGTGGCTGCACCATTATACATCCCCACCACCATTGTATTAAGGTTCTGATTGCTCCACATCCTTGCCAATGCTTGTTATTATCTGGCCTTTTGATTGTAGCCATCTTCGTAGGTATAAAGTGGTATCTCATTGTGGTTTGGATTTGGCTTTCCCTGAGGACAGGACTAATGATGTCAATCATCTTTCCATGAGCTTATTGGCCATTTATATATGTTCTTTGGAGAAACATTTTTTCAGATCTTTTGTTTATTTTTAAATTAGTTTATTTTACTTTGATTTTTAAGTTGTAAGAATTCTTTATATGTTATAGATATGTGTATATATATATATTTATATATTCTATATTATATTAGATATAAGATTTGCAAATTTTTTCTTCCTGGGTTGTCTTTTCAATTTCTTGATGGTGTTCTTTGAGGCACAAAAGTTTTTCATTTTGATGATGTCCCCTGCATTTCAAAATTAACAAAATCCTTCCAAAGATACTTCTGAATTTCCTCTCACAGCCACTCTGTAAAGCACATAGGGAAGAGATTATGTTTCAATTTCATAATTGATGAACGCACCCTTGGAAAAGCTGCTCAGCCTCTCAGCCTCGTGATGAGGCAGAGGGGCAGAATCAGGACTTAAATGTGAGCCTGTCACCATCCTTTGTCTAGGATTCATTTTATCTCATCCAGCTTAATGGTGATCAATTCGTCTTAGGCAAGACCATTCATTGAACCTTGGGTCATCGAAAGTCCCCAAATAACTTCTATCAGGAAAATAATCTTCTTTTCCTTGCATAATTATGACAGCATAAATAAAGGGTATGAAATGCTACACCCATAAGGATGTTCATAACAATTGGTGGCCACCGGCAAGGTGCAAGAGGAAGGCCTGGTGTGGGATTCTCTGTGGGGCTTGCCTGGGAAAGTAATCAGAAGAGTAGAATCTCGGCTTGTGCCTCTCAAGGGAATGGAGTTGAGAACCATGGAGCAGAGAGTCCCTTTGTTTAGGAGTTTGTTTTGAACTTGTTTAGATTCCAGGAAGGGAGATACAGCTCCCACCGGAAAGAGGAAAATATTCCTAGGTGTTGGAAAACCATGTGCCAAAAACACTGAGACATAACTTTACTGCCTCTAGCAGGAGGAAAGAGAAAACCTTTCTGGTCCAGCTTTACCCATGGACCTCACCCTTCACAGGCTGCCATCTGGGCTGCCCTCAGTAAAATTCTCTTTTCCACGAAGAGCACCCATCTTTCTTACTTGAAAGACCCAGTGACAAGTCAAGTTAAACAGGTAAAGTCAGAGTTGCCATTTTCACAATGTGGGGCAATTCCAGTGAAATCAAGCATGAAGTGGTGTGCAAATTAATATACATTATATAATAATATAATATATTATATACTATCTTGTAATTATATATTTGTAATTATATAATACTACATATAGTATGACTATATATGGATATGTTTGATTATTATGTGATTAATATTATCTTAAGGGTGTGTATGTGTATATATATATTTTTATATATATATAATATATATATAATCTTTCTTCCAGAAATGGGAGCACATATGCCTGTGTCTAGAATACAGAGCCAAAGATCTGGAAGGTCACTCCAAAATACCAGTGGTTACCTTTAGAGAAGGGGCTAAGCTTGGGTTAGGGCTGAAGTTGTTTGAAAGGGGACTAGCTTTTTTGTTCACCATATAGTTTGAACTTTTTAATGCACATGCACTTACTGTAATAACATCATTTTAAGCAGAATACATTGGGTGGTTTTGGGACCTGACCTATCTGCAGGATGGCACTTCCATCATCACCTTCCACAGGGACTAGGACTCCTTCTTACTCTCCAGCATTACAAACACGGTCTCTGACGTGCCCCTCTGCACCATCCACTTTGTCTGCTGTCCTACTCTGTGTTAGGCTGTTCTTGAATTGCTGTAAAAATAATACCTGAGACTGGGTACTTTACAAAGAAAAGAAGTTTAATTGGCTCACATTTCTGCAGGCTGTACAAGCATGGTGCTGGCATCTGCTCAGGTTCTGGGAGGGCCTCAGGAAGCTTTTACTTGTAGAATAAGGTGAAGCACAAGCAGGCACATCACATGGTGAAAGCAGGAGCAAAACAGAGAGAAAGGGGAGGCGCCACACCTTTTTTTTTTTTTTTTTTTCTTAAATAGAGACAGAGTCTCGCTCTGTTGCCCAGGCTGGAGTGCAGTAGTGCAATCTCAGCTCACTGCCAACCTCCACTGCCCAGGTTCAAGTGATTCTCATGCCTCAGCCTCTAGAGTAGCTAGGACTACAGTCATGCACCACAATGTCTGGCTAATTTTTTTTGTATTTTTATTTAGTAGCGATGGGGTTTCTCCATGTTGGCCAGGCTAGTCTTGAACTCCTGACCTCAGGTGGTCTACTCGCCTTGGCCTCCCAAAGTGCTGGGATTACAGGCGTGAGCCACTGCGCCCGGCCCACCACACACTTTTAAGTGACCAGAGCTCATGGGAATTCACTTACTATAACAAGGACAGCACCAAGGGGGTGACACTAAATAACTCATGAGAAATCTGCCTCCACAATCCAATCACTTCCCACTAGGCTCCACCTCCATACATTGGGGATTAAATTTCAACATGAGATTTGGATGGGGAAAATATACAAACTGACTCCTGAACCTGCTGAACAGTCTTCTCATGACCTTATGTCATGGACCATTCTTGCTCTCATTTCCCTTGCCACCCACCTTGGCCTCCCCATCCAGCCTGACTCCAAGGTCACCTATTTCAGTGACTCTCACCAGTTCCCGGGATTCTGTCACCCCATTTTCCCCGGCCACCCCTACATTGCCAGCTCAGAACCATCTGCCGTCCCTGCTGTGTTTCAAGACTGCTGGAGGGGCACCATAAATTCCCATGACTGGGTCCCCTGAAAACTCCTAACAGCCAGCCTGGCTTGCCCCTCACTGCCCCAAGCAATCATCTTATTCCTTTCTGTTGACTTCTTATTACACTGCCCTCCCATGTAGACCTTTCCTCTTCTCCTGGTTTATATTGAGAGCACTGAGACCTCCACCCATGAACTGCCCCAAATGCTCCCCTCCTTCTCGCAAACTCTTAACATTTTTGTGTATCACATTTTCCTTGTGGCCCATCTCAGAAGAACTCTGTCTCCGAGACAGGCTGTTTGTATATACCCTCAAGTCCATCCTAGTTTCTTTTGGTGCTGTCCTCGTTATAGTGAGTGAATTCTTATGAGATCTAGTCATTTAAAAGTGTGTGTACAAGAACCTCCCTCCAGAAAAAAAAAACGGTGTTTTTCTTCTCCTCTGCATCATTAGTCTATTTCTCTTTTGTTCATATCAGTGTGCCACACATCTCTATTCTGGACTTATTTAATAGTTTCCCCCCACAAAATGGCTGAAAAAACAGGCATGCGAACAGAATGTTGTGGAGGCTGCCTACATTCCCACCACATCAGGACGGACCCACTTATCCCCTAGTTGCTGGAAGCTTTCAAGGTTGACGGCTCTCAGCTGAGTCCCTCTCTAGGGCTTGCTTAGAATTGAAGAGAACAATCTCCTGGGCGTGGACCCTTCTGAAGCAGCCTGACTCCAGTGATAGGCTGTTATAGGCATGAAAAGGTCGAGCCCCCTGACCTCAATTCAGGAACTCTGAAGTGTCCACCCACTCTAGAGCACTCTGTAGGAACCAGTTGAGGCCTCTGTTGGATCTGTATTGCTGCCCAGCAACTCCTCCTGCCTGATCTTGTTTCTCTCGCTCTACCCACTGGTGTGGATCCCAAGAGCACATCCCCGTAAATTTCCTGCCTGCCATTCTTCTTCTCAGAGTCTGCTTCTAGGAAACTAACCTACTACAGCAGGCTTTTTAAATCTGGGAAGAAATCTTGAACATGGACGGGAAGAATCAATACTCAAATTGATTTCATCTGCCAGAGCCCAGTCTGAGAAGATAAAGCTCCTTGGATCGTTGTAAACTTTTGAATTATGTAGCTTAAAGAAAAGTCCAGTTGTACAAATATAAGATGTAGGCTGGGAGTAGTGGCTCATGCCTGTAATCCCAGCACTTTGGGAGGCTGATGTAGAAGGATCACTTGAGTTCAGGAGTTTGAGACCAGACTGGGCAACATAGAGACCCCATCTCTACAAAGAATGTAAAAAGTGTGGTGGTGTGCACCTGTGATTCTAGCTACTCTGGAGACTGAGGCAGGAGGATTGCTTGAGCCTGGGAGGCCGAGGCTGCAATGAACTGTGATCATGCCACTGTACTCCAACCTGGGCAACAGAGCAAGACCTTTTCTCAAAATAAAAACAAAACCAAAAACCAAATGTACGTTGTGAGAGATTTTGGCACACATTCATTTGAAAAAAACCTTAGGGACCCCTTCATTCTTTCATCCACGTATTTATTTATTTATTTACGTAGAAGTATGTATTCTGTGCTAGGCACTTGCTGCACAGAGTGGGTGGGAGCAGAAATATGAGGGGGGAAAATAAATAAACAAAAACCCAGACTTATGATTATCCTCCATGAAGTAAATAAACAGAGGGCAACAAAAGGGAATAAAAGGAGTATCTCTTAGGCGAGGTGACATTAAAAGCCTGGTGAGAGATCCATGCCAGTTTCAATGGGACAGATGCTCAGGGCTCAGGCAGTCAAAGGTAAGGAACTATGGACTCTGCAGGGTCCCTGCTCCCATGCCATGCTAACTGGAGGCTCCAGTCGCTGAAGGAAGGGCTGCAGGTGGAGTTACCTATGGTCTTGCTGCTCAAAGTATGGTCTGCAGATCAGTGGAACAGGTACCACAGGCAAGCTCCCATTAGAAATGCAGATCTTCCAGCCCCTTCCCACCCATCAGGTTCAGAATCGCACCTCACTGGTTCCCAGGTGTATTAATTTCCCATGGCTGCTGTAATGAATTACCACACACTTCATACTTAAAACAACACAAATTTTATTTTCTTACAGTTACAGATGTTAGGAATCTGAAAAGAATCTTTCTGATTATCTTTGAGGACAGGTGGATGCGGTTTTGCTTAGTGATGTTTCTGGATATGACTTCTGATTGAAACTGAGATTTTGTTTCTGTCATGACTGCTTGGCATATTCTGCTCACCTGTATCCCCTTCCTCCCCATAGACCTATATGTTCCAGATACTTGAAGAACACACCTAAGACAAGTAGAACAGTGTTTGCACGTGTACACCCATGCACACGAGCTATGCACAAGTAAAAAATAAATCTTTTCAATTTCTCACCATTATTTAGTGAGGTATAACCTTTTTTGTTATCTTTCTTTAATTATTATTATTATTGTTATTTACAAAGGGGGAGATATGCCAAAGAGCATACAGCTCAAAACCGGTAGAGCCAGGATTTAATTCAAGTCTTCTGACCACAAATCTAATGCCCAAATTGACCGCTGAGAGGTACAAACACATCCAAGTACTGGTAAGATTTCTGTTACCCTCTTGGATAGCAGCTTATCTGGCTGATTTCGCCACCCAGGGAAGACAAGCCCAAGGACCGGGAAGTGCTGTGGTGGAAGGGTATGTTATTCCACGTAATCCATGTAACTCTTCAGCCTGCTCTCAGTTAGACTGGATGAAAAGAGGTGTGTCATCTTCAAGAAGACAATAAGCTTCCTCTGCTATTACCCAAGGCTCCCAGCAAGAGTGGGGGCCCTCTGAACAGATTGCTGGTCGAATGGAGGCACTTCCTCAGGCAGGGGAGAGTGTAGAGGTCATACTTGGAGGGTGGCTACGTTCATGCAGATGGTGTAACTCCTGCATGACGTCTGTCCCAGAAGAAGATACTGGTAGTACAAAGTTGCTTTCCCCAGGGTGCTGTAATCAGCTACAGGCAGTGCTCTATGAAGGCTATCAAGAAACTGGGGAGTTGAGGGACCTTCATTACTGGAATATGCCTGTTACAGAAAATGCTTCTTGATTTTGCTTCTTCTCCCTTCCGAGTTGCTGTGGAGATTGTGTTTGGCACTGAGATCTGGTATCTTCTGTGATGCTCAGTATGAGGGACCATCTCTCAAGTCAGATCAAGAGTATAACAGCCTAGGAGACACCTTGGACCTCTCTTCTAAGAGCACCCCTGATACACCATGCTTACATTAGAATTTCTCCTCCTCTTTTTCTTTTGCCTTTTTCATCTCCTCTTTTTTTCGTATATATATATTTTAAAATACATTTTATTGCATATATTTGAAGTTTACAGCATGATATTATGGGATATATACAGATAGTAAAATGGTTACTATAGTAAGGCAGCTTAACATATCTCATTTCATATAGTTATTTTTTGTGTATGTGTGACAAGAGCAGCTAAAATCTATTTAACAAAAAATCCTAATACAGTATTACTTTTATTTTATTACTACAGTCATGTTGTACATGGGATATCTAGACTTGTTCATTCTACATATCTGCTACTTTGTATCCTTTGACATCTCCCCATACTTCTCACCATGGTAACCACTGAGACAAATGACAATGTTGATTTTTTAGCTCTGTATATTTGGCCTTTTTTTTTCTTTTCAGTTTCCACATATAAGTAAGATCACACAATTTTTTTCTTTGTGTGTCTGGTTTATTTCACTTATCAAAATGTCCTCCTGATCCATCTGTGTTGTGGCAAATAGCAGAATAATCCCTTCTTTCCTCAGACTGAATAATATTCCTATACATATATATTTACATTTTCTATATCCATTCGTCCATTGATGGACCCTTAGGTTGTTTTTCTTAGCTGCTGTG